>NW_023637577.1:241423-2641423 GCF_015220235.1 Choloepus didactylus
AGAAGAGTGAACAGTTATGCGTGGTAAAGCAGGAAGGAGCTTCTAGCACACCTCATGGCATGAAATTTACAAACTTTCTCAGTAATTTTTACCGAGCATACTTTCCTTTGGGCTACTCTGCCCCATGGCCTCTACCTTACAACTTAAGCTACATAATGTGTTACAGAAAATATTCATTTTGCAACAAATAAACATCCCTTCCTTTGGTCTCACACAGTTTTAAAACAGAGCCAAATTCATTGTTTACCCTTTAGTCTGTTTTACCTTATTGCTAAGCAAGTCCATTTTATTCATATCTCTAATTGAACTTGGATCTCTTTTTCAGCTTTTTAACAGTTTGGTATTGGGTAATGCTGACATTCTTAGCTGCCAAACTCAGGCTCTGAGTCTCAGGTGTCACTCAGAAACCCGAAGTTCCAGGGACCAACCAGTTATACACAAACAGCACAGCATCTCAGAGTTTAGAAATTGCCATTACAAGTCATGAGGAGATGATACTGTTGTAAGAACTTACAATCTAGGAACCTTTGCAATAAGACTTTGCCTGATAATGTATACTCTCGGATTCAATTCTCAGAGATTGTACATTATAGTTCAATATTATTGGTGAGACATTTTTATGTTTGTCTTTCCCTCTCTGGCATATTTCACTCAACATTCTGTCCTCAAGGTCTGTTCACCTAGTTGCTTACCTCACCACTTCATTTCTTCTTGCCTCTGCTCAATATTCCGTTGTATATATACACCACAGTTCCCCATTCTGTTTGTCAGTCTATGTACCCTCAGTCCACCTGCATCCACTGAAAATCCTGATACTGCCTAAATGAACAGCAGTGTGCAATTGTCCATTTGTGTCCATGCTCTCAATTCTTCCAAGCATATATGCAAAATCTGGGTTGCAACCCCTATTTTGCATCCAGTGGAACCAACACACTGCCCTCCAGATGGCCTACACCATTCTACTTCCCTACCAACAGTGAATAGGTACATCCCTCTCTTCAAAATTCCTCCAGCTCTTGTATTTTCTGTTTATTTTTAAATAGTTTTATTCACACACAATACAATCCATCCCAAGTAAGTAATCAACTGTTCTTGGTATAATCTACAAGTTATGAGTTCATCACCATAATCTATATGAGCACATTTCCATTTCTTCTGCAGAGGAAGAGGGGGAAAATAGTGCTTAATGAAAAGATGAAGAAAAAAGAAACTTAAATATAATACAATGAAAACAACACAAAGAATCCCATACTACTTTCTTGTATCCCCCTCTTATCCTTTGGGATATTGCCTTTGTTACATATATCTCTACTATAGCAAAACTATCATCACCTCCAGTACCAATAGTAGATCTACCTCCACCATCCCCTCCACCATCACCACCACCACCACCATCACCACCATCACTATAACCTCTACCTCTATCATCACCATCACTACCAGCAACACCACCACCACCACCACCACCATCACCTCCACCCTCACCTCTACCATCACCTCCGCTTCCACCATTTCCATCGCTACAACCATCACCAGCACCACCACAAGGCATTTATAAGACAAAGAATGCCTTCGCCTTTTGTGGATAGGCAGACAAGACACAGAGAAAAGGATACAGAGCCTGCTATAACATAAATCATCTCTAAATCACTTCTGTTTGCTCAAAACTAAATGTCAAGGGCATTGTAATGACAGAAATGAAATGTAATGACAGAAAAAGAATCTTCACTTGGTGACTCAACCTCAAAAAAATGTATAGACCAGGTGTCCCCCAAGGACAGGACTGATTCTCCCATCTCCAAACTCAAATTTCCCACACAGGGCCTGGCATGGAATCAGGGCTCAACTGCTGACTAAATGAGCCACAAGCTCTGACTTTGGAAAGTCACTTCACTACTCAGTTTCTGCCTCTACCAAATGGGGAAAATATTTGCATAAAAATAAACAACAACACACAAGCTTCTCCATGCTATCTCCACATTACAGAGGCACAGAAAAGTCAAGTCATTCGTCCTTCAACAAGCAACTAAAGGGTAGAGTCAAAATTGAATTGCCATCCTCTCAATTTCCATGGGTTGGTCCTTATTTTATTCTGCTGATAGAGTCACAAAATGTAGCTGGAGTGTGGAAGTAGAGGCACTTATGTGTTATTTTTTTCTTGGAAATAATGTTGTTTGCTGTAGGAGATATGAAACTTACAACATGTACATCAGTGCTTCTTTCTTGTTTTAAAGAATTTCTGAAACTATCTTCTCTTTCTTCCTACTGCCTAATTGAGGCATTGCATATAAGGAATCCTGCTTCAGAAACTGCCAAAAGGGTCTAAAAAGATAGAAAATTAAAAATTATTCAAAGAGCAGATCATATTGAAAGGCTGGTTATCAGTCTATGTGTTGTTCTATGGGCCTATTTAGAATATATAGTTAGAATATATTTCTTCGTGGAAGTTCTAGGCCTGTCTGAAGAATGGAGGAATGGGTTAAATGAATAACAACATCCTATGGGTTCTTCTCAGTCTAGTATCCTCTGAAATTTAAATCCTGGAAATCCCTTATGTTTTATTACACAGATATAGTCATAAACATTTACATAGATATTCCTTATTAAATAAATTTCTTTTTCTCCCCATATCCAGTAAAACTTCAGTTTTAGTATTCCTCAGTTAATGCAGTTTCATCTCTTTTTTGGTTAAGCATTCACCATATACTATAAAAATTACAGACCTTTCCTCCTTCTGAATCACAAACCCCAAATATCACCCATGAAATCCTATTGAATAATAGAGTCTAGACCCATAAGAAACTAACCATGACAGCCCCATCTCTTCACTTAAATGACAGCTACCACATCTACCATTATTTGCCCATTTCCAGTGTGCACCACCTCAAGCCAGCTGGTTTACCTATACTCACACTAATACTCACACTAAGTGTCACCTACTTTGGAAAACATTGCCTTTCCTTTGCAAATGAAAAAATTCAGATGCCAAGAATTTGAATAAGAAGGTAGTCTTTAATTTCCAGTGCTGGACTAAACAAAGTGTTCTGACTTCCCAATTTAATGATCTTTCCTGAACATCAGGAATCAACTCACTTAAGGTCCATGAAGGTTATTTCATTCTTTGAAGGCCAGTGAGCTATTTAGCACCAGAGGCACAATTAGAGGGCTACATGTCATCTTTTTACTGCAGTGGAGCACAATTTAATTTCAAGTAGGGGATGTGGATTTTGCATACACCCTCCTTTTAATTCAAAGAAGTAAATAATTCATACTCACAAGTTAGCTGTTTCAGGAGTCAGTAACACTCCTTCCTTTTGAAGAGTTGCTTTCCATTCTACTCTCTAAGGGCTGGTTTCATTTGATGACAGCTCATCAGAGACAATTTACCTTTTCACCTGTAAACTCCTCCTGTCATTTTGTCACAGAGATAGGCCTGTCTTGTCTTCCAGTCTAATTTGTCATTTATCTTAGTGTTCCTGGCTTTTCTGAAATTATTACTTCAACCAAATGCAGCTTTATCTGAGATTCCTTGAACTCTGGGTCAAGGCTGAAGTTAGGTGGTCCCTTGGGGATAAATGGATAACTTTCCAAGGCTTGCAGTTTGGATGCTTTGGAGAGATTTTCACCTAGAGTCAGCAGAATTATTTAAGTTTACAAACCTAATTTAGTGGCAGAACTGAAACTCTGGACTCAACTGTCAATTCAGGGTTCTTCCCAGTAAGTGCCTGGTTCTATGCATTTGTTAGAGGTTGCATTGTGTTGCCCCAAATGACATGTTTAAGTCCTAACACCCAGTTCCAAGAACATGACCTTATTTGGAAATGAAGTATTTGAAGATCTTAATAGTTAAGACAAAGTCTTATAAAGCCTAGTGACTTAATAAGAAGGTAGAACTGGACACAGAGAGACAGAGGGGACAACTCCGTGAGATGATGGAGGCAGAGAATGAAGCTCACAGATTGCTGTCACACCACCAGAAGCTAGGGAGAGGAAGGAAGGACTCTACCCCAAGGAGTCTGTACTTCTAACCTCCGTAACTGTGAGACAAGGAATTTGTTTGCAACCATCCAGTTTGTGGTACCTTGTTGAAGTAGCCCAAGGAAACTAAGGCAGACCTAAGAAGTTAAACTTTGTTTCCATTATCTCTCTATCCCAATTGTTGGTCTACTCTCAACACATCTAAGGGGCCCTAAATAGATGATTTTTTAATATACACTTGCAGGAATCAATGCAGTGAAGGAGTGAATCTGGGCCTGGGGAGCATGGACTGTGAGCATTAGTATTGCAATGAATGGGGAAGCTGCTTTACACCCTCAGTGCCACTAATATCATACCATCCATGTCCTATACATCCATGGAGGCATAGCAGGGCTCTGCCCATGCCCAGCAATGCAACCCCAAGGTAAATGGCGGGTTTGTAAATGGCGGGTACCCAACAGCTAACTTATGACTATTTCTTGGAAACACACAAGTTCTTATTTTAGCCTACATTTAATCTTTTAGATATGGATGGATTTATATGCCAAAAATCACTGCTTCTCCTGCATTGTCCTTTTGTTTAAAAGGGGGAAAAAATGGAATGGGGAGCCATTGAAATATTTTGAATGCTTCGAATTTTGATTTTGTTTTATGGCCTTTAAAATTGTTCCCATTATCAAAAATATCCACTGTTATTCGCTAACTGCCATGCTTAGACTAGGTACGGTGCAAAAGAATCAAAAGTAGATTTAAGATTTAAAATTCTGTGGAATATATGAGGCAGGGCAAGATGGCAGCATAGAAAGGAGTGGAAGCTAAGTAGTCCCCCTGGAACAACTACAAAAAACTAGAAACAACTAGTAAATAATCCAGAATAACTGCAGGAGGACAAACGAGACCATCCACTCATCATACACCAACCTGAACTGGGAGGAATGCCCGAGAACACAGCATAAAATCTGTAAGTAAAACCTGCGGATCCAAGTCATGAGACACCCTCCCCCATAGCCCAAGCTGCAAAGCCTCGTAGTGCCGGAGAGAAGCTCTCTCCCAACAAGCGAATATAGCTCAGTTGAGCTCCAACTGGGGTTTTAAGTAGCGAGTGTGAACTGCTCACTACAGGTATGCAGCCCCAAAAAACAGACAGAGGCTTTGGGTGACGACTGACCTTGGAGAGCCAGAGGGTCGCCTTGGACTGGGTCTGAAGGGGACTGTTTCTTTTTTGGCTCAGTGGAGAAAGCCCCAGTCATATTCAGTTTCCAGGGCTGTGACTTGGGGAAGGGTGGAGACAGCACAAGCAGAGAGCGAACCCACTGAAATGCTAATGACCTCCACCTGGGGGGTCTGTCTTCTCTAGGAGGAAAGGGGTGGGGCCCTTTCCATTCAGAACCAGACCCCAGAGCCTGGGGGAACACGGCCACATCGCCTCACACCAGTCAAGAATTATAGGCTAACAGGCATCACCTGCTGGGCAGAAAAGCACAGTGACCCGAGGCATCAAAGGGTGGAGCAATTTTCTAAGACACACCCTCAGGGAAACCAGATACTGAATATTTCTTCCCTCTGGGACCTGAGCCTGTTCTGGTCTGGGAAAACCTGATTTGGATAACCAAGGAAACCATGCCTAGACAATAGAAAATTACAACCTACACTAAGAAAAACAAAGTTATGGCCCAGTGAAAGAAACAAACGTACACTTCAACTGAGATACAGGAATTTAAACTAATGCTAAATCAAATCAAAAAGTTTAGAGAAGATATTGCAAAAGAGATAGAGGCTGTAAAGGAAACACTGGGCATATATATGGCAGAAATCAAAAGTTCAAAAAAGCAACCAGTAGAATCTATGGAAACGAAAGGCACAACACAAGAGATGAAAGACACAATGGAAACATACAACAGCAGATCTCAAGAGGCAGAAGAAAACACTCAGGAACTGGAGAACAAAACACCTGAAAGCCTACAAGCAAAGGAGCAGATGGAGAAAAGAATGAAAAAATATGAGCAACGTCTCCGGGAACTCAAGGATGAAACAAAGTACAATAATGTACGTATCATTGGTGTCCCAGAAGGAGAAGAGAAGGGAAAGGGGGCAGAAGCAATAAGAGAGGAAATAATTAATGAAAATTTCCCATCTCTTATGAAAGACATAAAAGTACAGATCCAAGAAGCGCAGCGTACTCCAAACAGAAGAGATATGAATAGGCCTACGCCAAGACACTTAATAATCAGATTATCAAACGTCAAAGACAAAGAGAGAATCCGGAAAGCAGCAAGAGAAAAGCGATCCATTACATACAAAGGACGCTTAATAAGACTATGTGCAGATCTCTCAGCAGAAACCATGGAGGCAAGAAGGAAGTGGTGTGATATATTTAAGATACTGAAAGAGAAAAACCACCAACCCAGAATCCTATATCCAGCAAAGCTGTCCTTCAAATATGAGGGAGAGCTCAAAATATTTTCTGACAAACAGACAATGAGAGACTTTGTGAACAAGACACCTGCCCTACAGGAAATACTAAAGGGAGCACTACAGGGTGATAGAAGACAGGAGTGCGTGGTTTGGAACACAATTTTGGGAGATGGTAGCACAACAATGTAAGTACACTGAACAAAGATAACTATGAATATGGATGAGAGAGGAAGGTGGGGAGCATGTGAGACACCACCAGAAAGGAGGAAAGATAAAGACTGTGTAACTTGGTGAAATCTAGAGTATTCAACAATTGTGATAAAATGTACAAATATGTTCTTTTACAAGGGAGAACAAGCAAATGTCAACCTTGCAAGGTGTTAAAAATGGGGAGGCATTGGGGGAGGGATGCAATCAGCATAAACTAGAGACTGTAACTAATAGAATCATTGTATCATGCTTCCTTTAATGTAACAAAGGTGATATACCAAGGTAAATGCAGATGGCGGGGGATAGGGGAGGCATGTTAGACACTTGACATTGGTGGTATTGTCTGATTCTTTATTCTACTTTGATTTAAGGTTGTTTTACCTTTTGCTGCTTCCTAGCTGTCATTTTTTTTCCTTTTTCTTTTGCCTCTCTACCTTCTTTGACTCTCCCTCCTGCCTTGTGGAAGAAATGTAGATGCCCTTATATAGATAGTGGTGAAGTGGTGAACACATAAATGTATGACCATGCAGAGAACCATCTATTATTTACTTGGGATGGAATGTATGGTGAGTGAACAAAACCATATTAAAAAAAAAAATGGGTTGATGACAAAACCTCGAGGGCAATATACTGAGTGAAATAAGCCAGACATATAAGGACAATTATGGCAGGGTCTCACTGGTAGGAATTAATTATAATATGTAAACTCATAGACATGAAATATAAGGTACCAAGATATAGGACAAGGTTTAAGAATGGGGAGTGGTTGCTTAGTATGAGCAGAATATTCAACTAGGATGAACTTAAATGTTTGGAAATGAACAGGGGTGTTTGTAGGAAGATGTGAGAATAACAGTGCCGAATGGTGTGTGAATGAGGTGGAAAGGGGAAGCTCAGAGTCATATATGTTACCAGAAGGAAAGTTGGAGGTGAAAACATGGGAATGTATAAAACTGAATCCTATGGTGGGCAATGTCCATGATCAACTGTACAAATACTAGAAATTGCTTCCATGAACCAGAACAAATGTATGACAATACAACTAGAAGTTAATAATAGAGGGGCATATAGGGAAGAACTATATACCTATTACAAACTATATACTACAGTTAGTAGTATTTCAACATTTTTTCATAAACAGTAACAAATCTACTATATCAATACTAGGAGTGAACAATTGAGGGGGGTTGGTTAGGGATAGGGGAGGATTAGAGTTTCCTTTTCTTTTTTTCTTTTTTCATCTTTCACTTTATTTCTTGTCTGGAGTAATGAAAAGTTTCTAAAAATTGAACAAAAATTAAGCGTGATGGATGCACAGCTGTATGAGGGTACCCAGGGGCAAGTGATTGTACACTTTGGATCTTTGGATAATTGTATGGTATCTGAACAATCTCAATAAAAATGAAAAAAAAAATTATGCATTACAAAATCTATGGCACATATGGATTCTACCAGTTTCTCTACAAAGCTTTAGAATAATGGATTGAGAGGAGGTGGTTACATGTTTATTTCCTGATTGTTGCACTTGAAAACTATTTGCAGATATCTCTTCCTGTTCAGATCCAGGAACCATCTAATATTTGTTTTTTTTTTTTGTCATATGTCCCATTCCTGGCTAATTTCCTATCTCCTACCATGAGAAAAGGGAAGCAATACTGTTATTCCTCACAATACCATGGCTCTTCAGAACCTGTTTTTATTGAAACAACATAGATCTTCTTGACCCTGTTGTCCCCTAATACCGTAAATTTAATGCTGGTTACATCAATACTCAGAATCTGCATCATCCACTGTAATAACTATGAACACTGGTTTCCAGGGATGCTCTCAAGGGATGTTACTGTGCTTCACTGAGGATGAGAACAAATGCAAGTCTTTCCCAGACTGTGCATGAAAACATGAATAATTCATTTTTGGTTATGTTTATTTACCATTCTGAGTATTATAGCACAAAAGTAAACCAAGACATTTTCCACTGTTATAATTTCTTGAAATTTGTTTGGCATTAATCACTGCATTTCTAGAATATGACCACTTTCAATGTTGGTTGCACCTGCCATCCCAATATGGCAACCAGGATAGGTGAGAACCCCATGGGCAGAGTGAGAAGACTGGTCCTATCACGCAAAAAGTGTCTGTCATTCATCCAGTATGGCTTAAGACCAACCCATGAAAGCATAACTTCACCACTATGGTTTGAGGCAAAGGAGAACTTCATTAAAAAGCACAATTTGGTGTTATGGAGCAAAGTTCTCAAAAGTTTTCACAGGAAGCAAAGTTCTCAACAGTTTTAACAGGAGATAAGAGTTTGTGGAGGATGTCAGGTGATGGCCTGAGTACTAGCGGTATAAGGAGAGTACAAAGTAAATAAAGGAACCCTGCTTCCACCCTTACTGCCCTTGAGGGCTGAGGAGTGGAGGAGGCATCACAGTTGGAACATGGAGAGGTGAAAGCCAACCTAAAGGCCCACATAAATGGTCCATCACAAGGGCTGGCAGTGGAATGTCAGTAGCTAAAGTCATGAACTTGTTCTGTGTCTGACATAAATACGTCACCCAGACAAATGTATCAGCATCATTCATTCTGACAGTCAAAACTCACACAACCCACCCCACCCCAACCCCCCACACCCCCACACCCCCACCGAAAAAAGGACTTGGTCACCAGGCCCCGAGGCAACCCCATAGGCTCCAGCCCCAGAGCTTCTTGAGGCATCTGGTCAATGTCACACATCAGAGTAAGGGAGTTGTTAAAAGTCAGAAAGCACCCCAATGGTAAGGGATTGGAACTGGGGCCCATTCAGGTCCAGGTCTGAGCTCAGGGTACCCTTCCTTGATGTCCCAGACCCTAAGGACCCTAATGACCAGAACCCACATGAAACCTGGTCTTAGCCTAGGGCACTACAATCAAATAACACTGCAGGACCTAACCCCAGGCATCGAAGGGTTCTTAGAAATTTTTGAGGACGCCTTTCCAAAGTGTGGGGCCTTCTAAGGCATGGGTCTTGAAACATGGGCCCTGCTTGCCCAGATGTAAAGGCAGAACTCTAAAGCATAGAGCTCCAACCATCACTACTAATATGGTATTTGAAAATAACATCTGCTGGAATGTAACAAATAAAATAGATTTTTAGTAGATGTATTTCAATGACATACTAATAATTCAACAACTTTATTAAATTCATACTAAGCTACAGACCCTGTTTAAGCTATGAGTAAATAAAAGTGCTTACACAGAACTTATATACCACTTAGTGGTGACAGACTTACATAAGCTATGTGAATTCATGCACACACATATACTTAATTCATATAATAGTTACACTTAAACAGGTAAAAATGAAGCTGGGTAAAAGTATAAAACAGTTTTTCAGCTAATAGTTTAGATAGCATGGTTAAAGATGGTGTCTCTGAGATGATATTTGAGCAGAAATTTGGATGGAATAAGGGGGATAGTAACATGAATATCTGTGAGAACGTCAAGTTCAAGTCAGATTGTGTGAGGTGGATAAGGGCCATTTTGCTAAGTTTGAGGAACAGCAAAGAAGAATGTGTAGGAGAAACACCCAGAGCAACTGGGAGAGTAGAGAGGATTTGGCTGAAGAAGCATGAGAAGATGTAGAGCCTAGGGGCAAATAGGATCATTCTTATTTTGTATTAATTTTGTTGGAAAACATTTAGAGGATTTTGAGCTCCAGAATACAATAGTACGAAATGTAAAACAAGGAAACAAGGAGAACAGTTAAGAGGCTATTTCAGTATTCTACATGATGAAGTTGCCCAAGTTCATAAGAATCAATCATCTCAGTAGTTTATAATGATTTGCTGATTGTGTTTTATATCTATGTAATATTTATACCAATGCTTCTTAAAAGCTATTAAATATAAGCTCACCATATCCATACTAATCTGCAAAATTTCCCTGCTTAATTTAGATGGAAAATTCATAAGGCAAAAACAAAAACTGAGTTTCTAAAGAGAACATGATCCATTGGTGTTCATAATTTATCCAAGAGAATAAGTTTTCTAATTTAGAAATATTTGACTCTACTGACAGGAAAGTTATTTCTATCTTTGAGTAAATATGTTACCCATTACAGTTTTTCAAGTTGTTGTCAGCCATCAACCATATTTCAAAGTTTGCTATAATGAGGAGATCGTCACAAAACCATTCCAAAATAAAAAGAAATAACATTTTATGTGGTTTTTTTAATATTTCCCATAGAAATACCTAATGTGGAGGAACTTAGCCAGTGTAAAATGCAACACACTGATATTGAAAAATCATGCTTTCCACTGTGGATGACATATCTCATTATACTTTGCCAGCACTTAATCAGTTTTATGGAATTACAATTTGTTTTTCACTAACTGATTTACTTAGCGTATGTTGATTTATGCCATTGAGAATTTGTTTAGTTAATGGAACATTTTAATTTATGACAGAAGGCAGTGTAAAATTGCTTTGAATATCTGGATTGCATTACTATTGAGTGCCAGTCAAAATTTGAAATAAGACAAAAAGTGACAGATAAAAGCACTCTATTTCAGCTATACCTATTACTGGTAAAGTATAGATCTGAAACAAAAAACACAAGCAACTAATAGCTTTTACAGTTGCCTTCTCTCAACTCTTGACTAGATATTTCAGATCTCACTGCCATATGGTTCTGTCTGTGAAGTCTTTTCAGTGAAGCCTCACAGGGAATGAGTGAGATGTTTCTTCATATAATGCCATCAGTATACTATTGGCATCTAGATCTGGGTCTCCTTTCATCTGGCCCAGATGGTACAGATCCTTGACTCTTCAAGTGTCTGCCTGAGATAAGAAAAGAGTTGAAAGCAAACTGGCTGATCATCTATCCTGATGATTTCAGAATAACATGTATGGGTCAAAGAAGCCATGAGCAAGTAAAGCTTAGGCTTCTCCATTATTAGAGGTTTATATAACCTTTGCCATCAAATTATATCAATTTTTATTTAACACATGACTTATAAATATCCATTTTTATACAGCAACTACTCATCCATGTCTTTAAGTGTTTCTTGCAGGCTGTATGACTTTTCTCTTAAAAAAAAAAATGTAATAGGATTAGCCTTTCACAGAATCTGAGAATTTTAGGATTCAGTTAAGTTCACATGTATTTAAGAGTTTGGGGGCTAGATATTAAGTGCCTTACCTACCAGATGCCTTTTCATCATACTGATCTGTGTGTTTACTGGATGAATTCGAGGGTCTGTGTCAACTGGGTATCTTTGCCCTCTGCTTCCTGTTGGATTTGACAAATGGAAAACACTAACAGAAGGTTGAGAATGAAGGGTCAGGGTATAAGAGAGATGTCAAGATATTCACTTACCCAGCTTTCTGCCTACCAGCCACAGGAAGTTGCAGGAGCTCTGTTCATCAGTTAAGGACCTAGTTCATGTGATGCAGCTCTCACCCACAGTAGAAACTACAGGGGTCTCTGAGTTCTGGCAAACTATTCACTCCCCTTGCTCCTTCAACTCCAGGGTGTTAACGGCTCCCCATTGTTACTAGTCCCAGCATAGTCCATTTCTTGTTAGAGTTCCTGAACTTTGACCACGGTTTTGCAAAGAGTCAGTTCATTAAGCTATTTTCAATATCCCTGTTTGCATGCACCATCTGTTTCCTGCCATGTCCTAATGATGCAGCCTCTAGCCTAATGGCTCGTTGGATGCTTGACTCTCCATTATAACACCTCTTGAACAAGTGTAGTAACAAAGAACTTGTTACTTCCTAAGACAGCCTATTGTCTCTTTAATCAACCTTTAACAGAATACTATTTATTATTTATGGTAAAATTGTTGTACTTCTTTGTGGAACAGTAGAGAAAATATCCCATGGCTTTCAGAGCAAGGAAAATCAGAACTTTGATTAAAGAGGATTGTGTTCAAATTAGTTAAGTTGGATTTTAAATATGGATCCAGCTGGATGTCAGGTGAGACACAGTGGAACACTGATGCCATAATACATGAGTAAAGATAGCGTGTTACTCATAGATCCCAGAGAGAGAGGTGGGGGGGAGGGGGAGAGAGATGGGGGGAGATTGATTGATTGATTGGTGACATGTGGGGTTGATGGTAAGCACAGATGGTTCAGGTAGCTCAGACAGCTTAGCCAACAGGTGGGAAGCCCACAGGCAGAGCTAGAGGGTCCCCTGGGCTTGTGTCTTTGTTGTGGTCCATTGTAGAAAGTGAGTAGATTTCCCACAGGAGTCAAGAATCGGTTAGTTTAAAGCAAACAGAAGCACAAAAAGGAAAAGAGACTGTGGTCCCAGAGTGGAAGGGATGGTTAACTTATCATTAGAGACCAGATGTGGGTTTTGGGCAAGGCATGTGGGTGATGGCTGCAGATGTGGGTTTGGACTCTGGGAAAGTTTATGCCCCAGGAAAGGAAAGCTGCTTATTAACTAGGCCAAAAGTCAGCATGGAGGCAAGTGGCTTAACCAAAGTAAGATGGATGCCGAGGCAGCACACAACAAATTTTTGATAGTTATAACAGATTGGAAGTTAAATGGTGACTGAATATATAGAAACCTCTGGAGACACAGAGGTTCATCACTCCCCAGAGCTAAGGGTTAACATTTCAAATCTAATAAAACCAAGATCTGTTTGTTTACTTTCCAAAGGACTGTAAACTAGGGACTTATTTCTTCTGTTCTCAGAGAACATGTTTACATTAAGGAGATATGATTTTCTGCCTCTCTCAGAAGAAGGGGTGGTGGAGGGAACCTCTATAGCGGTTTCTACATAAACTTTGACTTTTCATTTTTGAGTTCCTCTCTTGGGATTCACACCCTGTTATAAATGCATGCCTAGGCACCCTGACTCTCATCACATTATCCTAACAGGAGAGAAGGAAGCCTGGGGAACCAATGCAAGTCACTGCTGTAAGGAGTAATAACAGCTTGTCTGTGATCCAGAAACCTCAAGTTTTTTTTCAGGACAAAGTGAATATAGATTTTAAAAACATATCACTGTTTCTCTTTTCTGTCTTCTGATTGGTTTCATAAACTTGAAGAGAAGACTTTATCAGATGACACATTTTAGGCTCTGATTTTGGTGTCCTGAATCTTCTCTTAGGTCAGCCTCCCTTACAACATTTTGCCAGTCTTCAGATATCTTGGATTAAAACCTCCTCCTCAACTTCTTGGTTATTTTCTTACAGAAACTCCAGTTATATCCAGCCTTTAGTGAAATATTATGCAAAGTTTCACCAATGCAGAGTATATTACCTTTACTCTTCTAGTTACTATATAAAAGGATCTATTTTTGAAAATAAATATGTAGGATATCAAGATTATAAGGATAATTATAGTGATCTATAAGCTATCATCACCAGGGGAAAATCAACAGTAATCATTTTCAGTCTTTGGGTAAATAATCTCAAGGTTCATACTCCAAGGAAAAACATCTGTTTGTCCTTGATTGGATTATACCCTCATCCTTAGTGAAGAGATGGGTCACCCTGATTGATATTCCAACCAAATCATTTGCAAAGGGAAAAGAGGATAGAGGCTAACATTTTGGGGATAATCATGAGATGGAGTTAACAATCTTTCTTTTTTTCCTAGAGCATTTGCCAATTCTGAGCATACAAAGAGGGTGAAAATCCTGATGATTTCTAGACTGTGAAACTTCCAGAGGACAGAGAAACTGTCAGCGATTTAAGAGGTCTCAAATTCTAGTTTCTTTCTTAAGACATTTGCTAGATTCTAAAGCTGCATAGAAGGGAAGTCAAAGAACTAAGGTGAAAGCCACTGAGTAGTAGAAGAGAATTTTCAGGGTCTTGCAGTACAAAGGAGACTCTTCAGGGAGGGGCTCCCCAGTGCATACCAGCTCTCAGTTGAAAAGCAGGGAAGCCTGTGCCCAAGAAACAGAGGCAATTTGAAGTGAACTAAGTCTTAGAAAAATTGCAAACCAGACTCAATTGACTTTCAATGTCTCATTGCTTTCAAGTGCACAGCTTTCAGTCTATTTGCTTGACAAGTAAATACTGATCCCTCTCTAAGGAATATATTATCACTTGATGTCTCTATGTTTTTTTTAATACAATGCCATCAAATAAAGCATCACTAGGTAAATAATACTTACTTCTATTACAAAGTAGGTGATATGATTTTATAACCAACAAATAGCACAAACCAATCATAGAAGCAGATTCAAGGTGAACTAGATATTGGAGTTGCTAACCAAAAACATTGAAACATCTGATTAATACATTAAAGAAAACAGAATTGAAAAATAGTTCAAATGAGAGCAAATTTAATTAGTATTAGGAATCTATGAAAAAGTATTAAATGGAAATTAATTAGAGAAACTAATTAAAATTTAAAATTCAATAGAATTAACAGAAGATTATACACTATAGAAGACAAAGGTATATATATGTAGACAGATCAAAAGAAACCATCCAAAGTGTAATGGAACATACAGAACAAAGAACAAGACTATAACAGAGCTAGGAAAAAATATTACATGAATGTAGTACCAAAGAGTGTGGGAGGAGAGAATGGAACAAAAGAAAGATATGAAGAGATAATGGGTGATAAAATTGATAAAAGACCTTAACCCACATATTCAAGGACTGTATAGACCAAAAGAAAAATAGAAAGTAAACCATGTCTAGATGTTCTAGATTCAAACTGTTCAAATAAAAAGAGAAAATCTTAAATCTGCCAGAGCGCCAAAAGTGCGCACACACACACACACACACACACACACACACATTCCATTCAAAGGGGCCATATTAAGATAGACAGCTGATTTTTCAACAGAAATGGCAGGACTAAATAAAGTGGACTGGAGTATTAGGACAGCTGAAAAAAATCCAGTCAAGACACCAATACCTAGTGAAAATATACTTTAATGATATTGGCAAAATAATGTTTTCCATTTAAAAAACAAAAACAAAACCAGAACACAGAGAAAATTTGTCTTCAGCAGACATTTACTAAAAGAAACATTAAAAGCACAAAGGAAACACAAAAATTCAGAAGGGAATGAAAATCAATGGAAAGAATAAGTAAGTGGGTAAATATGAAATAAGAATTGTCAATAAAATACAGTAACAGCAATATGCTGTGTAAATTAAAATGTAAGTAAGAGTATGTTCAACAACAGAAATGCAAAGACAAGTGGAGGAAGGTGTAATTAAAGAGTTTTATCATTCTAGTATTATTGGATAAGAGATAAAATTAATGACTTGTAGTATTTTTTACTACATGTGTATCGTGATTCCCAAGGCAAATAGGTAAACAGTAAAAATAAATATAATGGACATTAAAATATTTATTAATATATAAGAGGGCAAGGACAGAAGGAAAATGGAACTTCACTGTGGGTCAAATCAAAAATACATAATTATATGGCAGATATAAACCAACACTATCATTAATTACATTAAAAGACCTAGTTCAATTAAAAATGTAAGTTTGGGTTAAAAAATGAGACAAATGTTTTCTCCACATGAAATGCTCCTTAAATATGTCACAGAAAGATTGAAAGTAAAAGATATAAAAAGATACACTTTGAAAACATTAAAAAAAAGCAATTAAAGCTTTACTAATATTAAAGTAGATGCCAAGTAAAGAAGCATTAATAAAGGAAAACATTTTGAAAGTGTAAAGGATCAATCCACTAGAAAAAAATTTAACAGTGTTAAATCTGTCTCTAACCAGTGGCATAGCTTCAGAATACAAAACACAGAAAAGACAGAATTAAACAAGAAGAAGAAAAATCACAATCAGAGAGGCAGATTTAAACACACCATTCACAATAGCTTGTAGGGCAAGCAGGAAAACAACATGATTCCAGATCTACAAAGATAATCAGACAATTAAACTAGACTTAAAGATATTAAAACATACTATACTTAACAATGACAGGAAACACATTCTTTTATAATATATATGGTACATTAAAAGCTGACAACAGGATGGATAATAAAACAAGCCTTAACAGATATACAAAGATTCAGAGTATTTTATCATAGGCTAACCATAAGAGAAATCAGTAACACAAAGAACAGGAGATACTATCTAACTCGAGAAACTAAATGAGTGCTAAATAACCCACTAAATCAAAAAAAGAAATCAAAACATAAATTTTAAAAGTTTGTACTGGATAATCAATATGTGAAAACTTGTAGGATACTTCTAAAACAGTGCTTAGAGGAAAACTCATAGTTTTAATTACACATCTTTGAAAAGAATCTTATTAAGAACATAAGAAATAGCAAATCCAACCTAAGAAACTAGAATAATAACAAATAGCAGGAATAAAAAACAAAAGGGCAATAAGAGAAAACAACAAAGCGAAAAAAAAGTTGATTCTTTGAAACAACTAATAAAATTGATGAAATTTATAACAGGGCCAGTCATGAAAAAATAAAAACTGAAATTTTGACTAATAGGGAAAAAGGTGTTATCACTAAAGATATTACAGACATTAAAAACTCCATAGAATGATATTATAAATAATTTCACTTCATTAAAGCTGAAAATTTGGAAGAACATTTTTTTTAAAATACCATCTACCAAATTGAAATAGAAACCCTAAATAGTTCTATCTATTGAAGAATTTGAATCCATTATTAATCCTTTACCCCCAAAAAATTTCAACCCCAACTGACAATAATACTGAATTTTCCCCAAAAGTTAAGAAAGAAATACCACTAATCTTCTATAAACTCTCCCTGATAGGAGAATGGGAACCCTTAACAATTCATCTTTAGTCCTAATGAGGACATTAAGAAGGGAAAAAATTTAGAGAACTCTTTCTAAATATAGATACAAATAACCTAATAAACTGGCAACTCAACCCAGTAATATTTATATACATATACATACACACACACACACACACACACATCAAACCAAGTGGAAAATAGGCCAGGATTGGTTGAACAATCGTCATTTTTTTAAATGATAGACTGATGGATAGATAAGTGAGTAGTTACATGATAAAACAAATATATTCAACACTTGTTAAAATTTTGCTATAAGTGGTGGGAATACAGGTGTTTGTAAAATTATTTCAAATTTTCTTCATTTGAATTTTTTAATATGAAACTGCTTCAAATATATAAAGTTGTACCAGTTTATAAATATTATATTCCCCAGAAAAAGCCATATTTTTTAATGCAATCTTGTGGGGGCAGATCAATCGATCTTTTTGATTAGGGTGTGACTTCTTGATTGAATGTGTCCATGGAGATTTGGCCCTGCCCATTCAGGATGGGTCTTGATTAATTTAATGGAGTCCTTTAAAAAGAGTCAATATAGACCCAGATGTTTGCTGATACGTAGAGATGCTTAGAGATGCTTGGAGTTGTGGACAGAAGGACATTTGGAGACACTAAGCCAAGGATGCATAGGAGCTAAGAGAGGACAAAATACCCCCAAAACAGCTGAGAGAGACATTTTGGAGATGGCTGTTGAAAGCAGATACTTGGAGACATTTGGAGATGGCTAGTTCCGAATTTGCTCTGGAGAAGCTAAGAGAGACAAGCCCAGGGACATTTGGGAAAAGGCCATTTTAAACCAACCTGGGAACAAAGGCACAGCAGACACCAGCCGGGTGTCTTTCCAGCTGAAAGAGGTGAGCTAGATTCTGGACACCACCAGCCATTCTTAAGTGATGGTGTCCTTTTGTAGATGCCTTAGCTTGGACATTTGTATGGCCTTAGGACTGTAAATCTGTAACCAAATAAACCCCCTTTATAAAAGCCAATACATTTCTGGTATTTTGCATAATGGCAGCATTAGCAAACTGGAACAGTTGTGAACTAAATAATTCAATCACTGCGCTTCATCACTATAAGAGGGAAAGGAAGAAAAGAAAAAACTCAGCTGAACATTGTAAAAGATGCAGAAAAAGCATTTGACAATACCAGACAGCTAATCACCATTAAAAGCTCTTATAAAAGTAAGAAAAAAAAGGCAACTCCCTTAATCTGGTCAAGAATATCTGCCAAAAATCAAACTATCTACATGACGAGTTATTAAAAGATTTCCCCCGAGACTGAAAACAAGAGAGTGACATATAGTATAATCACCTCTACTCCACACTGAACAAAGATCCTGGTCAGAGCCATAAGTAATAAAAAAGAAATAAAAGGAACAAGAATTTGAAAGGAAAAAATAAAACTAATTTTTTTTTGCAATGTGATTGTACATATTGAAGTCCAAGGGAATCTACAGAGAAAACTATTAGAATTAATAACTGATATTAGTAAAGTAATGAAATGCACATGTATTTCCATATACCAACAATAAACTAAGAATAAAAAATATATTTTTATTTCAATAACATTAAAATCTTCAAATTAATTGCAATATGCACAAGATTCTACAATGTAAACCACTAAGTGACACTAATAGATATTTGTAAAGAACTGAATAAACTGAAGGATGTTCAGGGATCAGAAGACTCAGTATTGTAAAGACACCAATTCTGTCCAATTGATCTATAAATTCAATTAAATCTCAATCAAAATCACTGCAGGTATTATGCATGAGTGAATGTGTGTGTGTGTGTGTATATGTGTGAGGAAATTGACAAGTTAATTCTAAAATTTATATGAAAATGCAAGTGGCCAGGAATACCAAAGGCAAACTTGAAGAATAAAATGTGAGAACTTACACCTACCAGATAGGAAGGCTTATTTTAAAACTATGATAATTATCAGCATGGTAGTGGATCAGCTTCCTCTGGATCAAGTGACATGAGAGAAAGGGAGAAAGGGTGAAAAGTACTCAAAATGGAAGCCACATTCTTTTATAAGCCTAATCTCAAAGTAACATACTACTACTTTTGCTGAAAGTTTTTGGTCACCAACACCAACCCTGATACACTGTGGGAGGGGATTACATAAGGGTGTGAATACTAGAAAGTGGGACTCATTGGGGGTCATCTTGAAGTCATCTACACCAGTGATATTAGCGACATTGTGGTGCTGTGGGGAAGGAAGAGTCCTTTGAGTAGAATGGCCTAGGTCAATTAGATATCCATGAATATCCATGAAAACAAATCTTGGTCATATCTCACACAAAATACCAACAAATAAACGTCAGAAGGCCAATAGATTTACATGTGAAAGGTAAGAAAACAAGGCTTTGAGAGGGAAATTTGGGCTCTGTTCATCACATTGTGGTAGAGAATAATTCTTAAAGGAAGCAAAAAGTAATAGCATAGTTAGAAAAACATAAAAGCCCCTGTTCATTAAAAGACACCATTATGAGAATGAGATGACATCCCACATTGGGGGGGGGGGGCTTGGAAGACACATATGGACTTATACTCAGACTACAAAAAAACTCTTACAAATTTTTATGGAAAGTGCAGATAACCCCAAAACAGTCTTCACAAAGTAGATATTCAACTGATCAATGAGCATATGAAATGTGCTCAGCTTCATCAGACATCATGGAAATGCAAATTAAAATTACACCAAGACATCACAACCTACCCCAAGTAGAATGACTGAGAGAGAGAGAGAGAAATGTTTGGCTAAACATGCACCTAAATGTCTAAAATAAAAACTACCACACAGAAGGACAAATATTATATGATCTTACTGTTATGAAATAATTAGAATAAGCAAACTCAGAGTCATAATCTAAAATATATGTTAACAGTGGATGGAGTGGAGATAGACAATAGGGTTTTAAGGCTGAAAATGTACAGACTTCCTATTTGGATCTATGGAAATGTTTTGACAATGGATGGTGGTGACGATAGCAAATGTTCTGAAATATACATCTGAATATGATTAATAGGGGAAATATTGGGTTATATATAGTATATATGATAATAAAATAAAAAAATTTTTAAGTCCATGAAACTGCACTACACAGTTCTAAGTTAAACCATGGACTACAGTATAGCACAATTATAAAAATGTGCTGTCATCAACTGTAACAAATGTACCACACCAATGCAATGCATTCATAGTAGGGTGGTATATGGTAATCCTCTATTTTATGCATGATTGTCCTGTATACTCCCAACTTCTTTAATTAAAAAAATTAAAGAAAAATAGTTCTAAATGTTGGTGAGAATGTGGAACAGGAGATACACTGCTGATGGGAGTGTAAATTGTTGCAACCAATTTGAAGAACAGTTTTGCCAGTAATATACTATAAAGCTGAACATATGCTAACCTATGCAGTTAACTTACACCTAAATGGGTAAAGAATGCATAGGTCTGATCATTGAAAAATAAGTACATAAATGTCTTTAACAGCATTTTTCTCAATAAACAAAAGCTGAAACAACCCAAATCTTGACCAAAATGGAATGGATAAAGACATTGTGATATATTCACACAATGGAGCCTACAATGAAAGTCACAACTACCCACAACAAAAAAAGCAGGCTCAGCAAATGAAGCCACACACAAAAGGCTGTAGGCTGTATAATTCCACTGACGAGGTAACATTCAAAGACTGCCAAAACCTATCTGTGATATTTAAAGTCAAGGTAGTGATTACTTTTAGTGGGAGCACTGAAAGGAAGGGGGCAGGGTTGGAATTTTCATGGGTGCCTGCAAGTATATCTTTTCCTTCATCTGGGTGCTGGATACATGGGTCTGTCATTTGTCAAAGTTCATCAAGCCAAACACTTGTGATTTTGTACTTTTCTGTGTATATGTTATACTTCATAAGAAAGGAAGGACTTTCACTCCTAGGAAAATGGAGGAATAGGAGGGAGCTGCAGCACCCACTCCCCTCCCAAAATCAGCAAGGAGACATACAGAAACTGCCTGAATCAACTGCTCTTGGACTCTGAAGACCTGGGGAGTTCTGTACAGTGTCAAGGGAAGTGTGGATGAAGAAACTGAGAATTTGCAGTCAAAGATTGTGAGTAATTCTGACCACAGCTCCTGGTGCCTATCCCCAACCCTCAAGGCAAGCAGCATTGGGCAGTCCAATCCTCCTCTCATGGGTTGCTATAGACTGGGATAGCCATAAGAGTCCTCCACCCCAAGTACAGAGGTTGACACAGCCCAGTACTGATCCAGATATTAGCTGACAAATTTAGATTGCTGGATCCCTGTTCTAGCCCACCTGGGCCAGGAATCACCAAACAATTGTTTCTACCCTGTTAGAGGTGGACTCGCAAAGGACCAAAAATAACTTGCCTTTGTAGGACTGAGGGGAATAGGGTGCCAAAGAGCACCATCTTCGGGACAGGTCAGGAAAGTGCACTTTAAGGAAAACATCATAAAAACAAATAGGCAAAGACACCATCTGCTGTGCAGGCCAGGAAAGTGCAGCCTTGGGAAGTGGAATGGGAGAAAAAAAAAACTTTTTAGATTCTTTCCTAACCCTCCCCCCAGGGCCCTTTGGATCTGCTCTGCACCCCTGCATGGGTACCTGGTCCTGTTTTGGCTAGGAAATACTGATGAACCAACTGTCAACAAAGAACCTTAAAACAAAGCCAATCAACAAGAAAATCATAGAAAGAGAGAGAAACTGACCATCTGAATAAGCCCTTCAAGAAAACCAGATGCCCGGATTTCAGCAAAGAAATTTAAAGCCATACTAAGAAATAGGAAGATATGACCAATCAAAGGAAGAAACACAAAAATTGGAAGACATACAGAATTTTGAACAATGTTCAAACAATATCCTAAATCAATTCAAGGAGATGGCTAAAGAGATAAAGAATATTAAGAAGGTCCTAAGTGAGCATAAAGAAGACTGTGGAAGCATGCAAAGAAAAACAACAAATCATACGAGAATGAAAGTTACAATAGAAAAATTTTAAAATACACTAGAGGTATACAACAGCAGATTTGAAGAGGCAGAAGAAAGGATCAGCAAGCTAGAAGACAAAGCATCCAAATTCAAACAGACAAAAGAACAGATAGAGAAAAGAATAGAAAAAAAAATTAAGCAGGTTCTCAGGGAAGTGCTTGACAACATGAAGCACACAAAAATACATGTCATGTGTGTCCCAGAAGGACAACAGAAAGGTCCAGAAAGAATATTTAAGGAAATAATGGCTGAACATTTCCCAACTCTTACTAGAGACATAAATATGCATATCTAAGAAACACAATGCACTCCAAACAGAATAAATCCAAGGATACCCAGTCCAAAACATATACTAATCAGACTGTAATGTGCCAAAGATGAAGGAAGAATTCTGAAAGCAGCTAGAGAAAATTGATTCATAACATACAAGGAATGCCTGATATGACCAAGTTCTGCTTTCTTATAAGAAAACCATGGAGGTAAGAAGTCAGTGGAATGACATATTTAATACACTGAAAGAGAAAAATTGTTATCCAAGGATTATTTATGCTGCAAAACTCTCCTTCAAAAATAGGGAGGGTTAAAAATATTTACAGATGACCAGAAGCTGACACAGTTTATTAACAAGACTTTACCCTACAAAAATTCTGATGAGAATATCTGAAGGCTAAAAAGAAGAAACAGGAACTAGAAACTTTGAGGAGAGTGTAGAAATGAAGATTACCAGTAAGGGTAATTAAAAGGATAAAAAGAGAGAAAAATTAAGATATGATAAATAAAAGCAAAGGATAAAATGGTTGAAGTAAGTACTGCTTTTATAGAAATAACATTGAATATTAATGGAATAAACTCCCCATTCAAAAGAAACAGATTGGCAGAATGGATATATATATATAAAAAAAGATCCATCTACATGCTGTTTATAAGAGACTCATTTTAGGCCCAGAGAAACAGTTTGAAAGTGAAAGCCTGGAAAAAGATTTTCCACAAACAAGCATCATCCACCAAAAAGTTGGGGTAGCTATACTAATATCAGACAAAATAGAATTTAAATTTAAAACTGTTAAAAGAGACAAAGAAAACATTATATATTAAATAGAAGGGGCAATTCACCAAGAAGAAATAACAATCATAAATATATATGCACCTAACCAAGGTGCCCCAAAGTACATGAGGTAAACATGAGCAAAACTAAAGGGAGAAACAGATGTCTCTACAATAATATTTGGAAACTTCAATATACCACTCTCATCCACAAACAGAACATCTAAACAGAGGGTCAATAAGAAATCAGAATCTAAATAACATGATAAATGAACTAGACCTAACAGAAATGTGTAGAACATTATACTTCAAACAGAAGGATATACATTCTTCTCCAGTGCTCATGGATCATTCTTCAGGATAGATCCACATGTTGGGTCACAAAATAGGTCTTCATAAATTTAAAAAGATCTAAAGCACAGGACTTTCTCTGATCATTAAACTGGAAGTCAACAATAGGTGGACAACTGGAAAGTGAACAGCTTTATGGAGGTTAAAAAACACAGTCTTAAACACTCAGTTCACCAAAGAAGAAATTGTAAGTGAAATCAGTAAATATCTGGAGGTGAATGAAAATGAGAACACAACATTTCAAAATTTATGGGATGCAGAGAAAGCAGTGATGCAGGGGAGGGGGGATTATAGCCCTGAATACCCTACATAAAAAAGAAAGAAAGAGCTAAAATTAAAGACCTAACTATACACCTGTAAGAGCTAGAAAAATAAAATAACTCCAAAGAAAACAGAAAGAAAAAATATTAAAGCAGAAAAATAAAATTGAGAATGAAAAAAAAAAAATAGAATCAACAAAACCAGTTGTTGTTTTTTTGAGAAGATCAACAAAATTGACAAACCCTTAGCTAGACTGACAAAGAAAAAAAAGAGAATATGCAAACAAATGAAATCAGAAATGAGAGGAGGGACTTTACTACTGACCCCACAGAAATAAAAAAAGATCATAAGAGGATACTATGAATGACTGTATGCCAACAAATTAGACAATTTAGAGGAAACTGACAATTTTCTAGAAACACAACAAACAACCCACACTGACTTTAAAAGACATAGAAGATCTCAACAAACCAATCACAAGTGAAGAGATTGAAACAGTCATCAAAAATCTCTCAAAAAAAGAAAAGACCATGAGCAGATGAATTCTACCAATCATTTCAAGAAGAAATAACACCTGTTCAAACCCTTCCAAAAAGTTTAAGAGCAGGGAATGCTACAGTCTATGAAGCCAATATCACCCTAATAGTAAAACCAGATAGAGATACTACAAGAAAGGAAAATTATAGACCAACCTCTCTAATGACTATAGATGCAAAAATCCTCAAAAACTTCTTGCAAATTAAATCCAACAAAATAAAATAACTATATGCCATGACCAGATGTGTTTTACCCCAAGTATGCAAGGCTGGATCAACACAGGAAAATCAATGAAAGTAATACAGCACATTTACAAATCAAAGAGGAAAAAACACATGATTATCTCACTTGATGCAGAAAAAAAAAAAAACATTTTGAAAGATAGGAATAGAAGGAAACTTCCTCCACACAATAAAGGGCATCTATGAAGAACCCACAGTTAAATCATACTCAACAGTGAGAGACTGAAAGCGTCCCCTCTAAGATCTGGAACAAGATGAGGATGCCCACTGTCACCACTGTTATTCAACATTGTGCCAGAAGTTCTAGCTAGAGCAGTTAGGCAAGGAAAAGAAATAAAATGCAGCCAAACTGGAAGAGAATAAGTAAAACTTTCACTATTTGCAGATGATATAATTATTTACCTAAAAGTCCCAAAAGATCTACAACAAAGCTCCTAGACTCAATAAGGAAGTTCAGCACAGTGGCAAGACACAAGATCAACATGAAAAAATCAGTAGTGTTTCTGTGTAATGACAACGTGCAATCTGAGGAGGAAACCACGGAAAAAGTTCAAAGTACAATAGAAACTAAAAGAATCAAATACCTAGGAATAAACTTAACTAAGAATGTAAAGGACCTAGACTAAATATTGTTTAAATGTCAATTCTACCCTAATTGATTTACAGATTCAATGGAATCCCAATAAAAATTCCCTAAGCCTACTTTGCAGAAATGGAAAAGCCAATTATCAAATATATTTGGAAGGTTAAGCAGCCCTGAATAGCCAAAAACATCCTGAAGAAGATAAAGTTGGAAGACTCACTTCCTGACGTTAAAGCATACTACAAAGTTACACTGATAAAAACAGCATGGTATCAACATAAAGATAGACATACTGACCAACGGAATTGAACTGACACTTCAGGAATAGACTTTTACATCTATGGCCAAGTGATTTTTGCCAAGGCTGCCACATCCACTCAACTGGGAAAAACTAGTCTCTTCAACAAGTAGTGTTGGGAGAACTGGATATTCATATCCAAAAGAATGAAAGAGGATCCCTATCTTATACCTTCTGCAAAAATTAACTGAAAATGGATCAATGGCCTAAATGTAAAAGCCAGAACCATAAAACTCCTAGAAGAAAATATAGGGGAGCATATTCAAGATTTTGTGGTAAGCAGTGTTTCCTTAGACCTTACATCCAAAGCACAAGCAATGAAAGGGGAGGGGAGGATCAATAAATGGCATCTCCTCAGAAATGAACACTTCTGTGCTTCAAAAGACTTTGTCAAAAAGGCAAAAAGGCAGCCTACTCAATGGGAAAAAATATTTGGAAACCACACATCAGGTAAGGGTTTCATATCTAGTATATAAGAAGAACTACAACTCAACAATAAAAAGACAACCCAATTAAAAAATGGGCAAAAGGCATGAAGAGACATTTTTCCAAAGAGGAATTACAAATGGCTAAACAACACATGAAAAGATGCTCAACTTCACTAGCTATTAGGGAAATGCAAATTAAAACCACAATGGGATATCATTGCACACCTACTAGAATGACCACTATTAAAAAAACAACCAAAAATTGCAAATATTGGAGAGAAAATGGAGAAATATGAACACTTATTCACCATTGGTTGGAATGTAAAATAGTACAGCAGCCGTGGAATGCAGTTTGACGGTTCCTCGGGAATCTAAGTACAGATCCGATATATGATCTAGCAGTCTTCCTACTAGTTATATACCCAGAAAAACTGAAAATAGGAACACAAACAGACATTTTCACATCAAAGTTCATAGCGGCATTATTCACAGCTGCAAAAAGATGGAAGCAACTGGAGTGTCCATCAAACAATGAATGGATAAATAAAATGTGGTATATACATACAATGGAACATTGTTCAGCTGTAAGAAAGAATGAAGTCCTGGTTCATGCGACAACATGGATGAACCTGGAGAACATTATGTTGAATGAAATAAGCCAGACCCAAAAGGAAAACTATGGCATAATCTCACTGATATGAACAAAATATGACTAGCAAACTCTTGGAGTTATTATCTAGAATATAGGTTACCAGAATATAGAAAAAGGTTAGAGAATATGCTTAATTTGCACATAATCTTTTAATTAGGGGGACTGTAAAGGTTTGAAAATAGATAGAGCTGAAGTTAGCATATTATGTGTGTAAATTACAGTGTGTTTGTATTTGAAAGGGGAAGTTAAGGGTTGTGTATATAACTAGAAGGAAAGCTAGAGGATGAAACAAGGGACTGTATAACACAGTGAAGCCTGTTGTGGATGATGAAGGTTATTAGTACAAATTCAAGAACATTCTTTCATGAATTAGAACAAATGTATCTCACAATTACAAGTTGTTATTTAATAATAGAGTGCTGTATGGGAAAAATGCACCTGACAGAAACTATGGACTGTAGTTAACAGTAATATCTTAATGTTCTTCCATCAGTTTTTTTTTTTTTTTTTTCATGATTTAAGCAGAGAATTTAAGGTTTATTAGAGGAAGAAAGCAGGTGGGAGCCATCAGAAAAGAAAGAAAGGAAAAATGGCTCCGGCCCTCTATCTGAGAGCAGCATTTTTTAAAGGAAAAACCCACGTTGGGTATTGGGGGGAAGGTCCTGCTGAGTGTGTTCTGGGCCTCGATTGGGTGAGTGCTTATCAGTTTTTGCTGACTGGTTACTAGGGTTTTAACACACTACTCTTCTTTGTTGTGCACTATATTATCTATGTGGAGGAAGCAGGCCTTTTGGCTTGTTTGCGGTCATTCATCTTTATGGGGATATCTCATCTTGGCTTGTCTGCCCTCAGGAGTCTAGGTGCCACTGTGACTGGGATTCCTAAAAC
This sequence comes from Choloepus didactylus, assembly GCF_015220235.1. NCBI lineage: Eukaryota > Metazoa > Chordata > Mammalia > Pilosa > Megalonychidae > Choloepus > Choloepus didactylus. The sequence goes on from NW_023637577.1 coordinate 269,095, forward strand.
AGCCTTCAACCCTTAGTTTATAGCACACTTGGTATTTATGAGATAAGCAGCAGGGCCCATGGATCAGACATTCCTTCTATATGTTAGACTCTTTTTCTGGGGCCTGACATTCCTGCCTTTTATTTTTAATAAAAAATTGGTACGGGTTTGGGTAGAATTTTGAGTTAATGCTTTAATTTAGCTCGAAGCAACCTTTATAGGGGAAAAGGGACGTCGCCGTTGTCTCTTAGCTGCTTCCGGCTGGGTTTGGACAGAGTTGGGGCAGAGTTGCTTTGAACTAAGTTTCAGCATTATTAGATTGATGTTTGGATATTTTTTGCTGGAACCAGCTGGTAATGAAGATTTTGTTGCAGCAGGAGCAGATTTTCAATCTTTCGTTGTAGCAGGAGTATGTTTTCGGAGTTTTGCTGGTTAGTCACAGCTGCTATTGACCTTGCTTCTTTTTAAAAGTGTTTCTTTGTTGTTGTTGAAGACGATGCTTTGACTTGTAGCTAACTGCAAGCACAAGCACAGGGAAAGTCCCAACCATAAACCTACCTCAACTCAGATGCCTTTGGCGCCTGCTTGCAGCAGTTAACTTTTACCTGGACTTCCAAGTCCCGGTACTCTAGGAAGAATTTCTGGGTAGCTGAGGGGAGCTCCACAGCCCATGAGACATGGATTAGGGCATTTGAAAACATGGTTTTAAGTAGTTAGGCTTGCTTGACTTTTCATTAGATAGAGAAATAAGTTTTCTTTTTGTTAGGGAAGAGGGAAATTTTTAAGTAAGTGACTTGTGGCTTAGAAAGTTTTTTTACTTTTGGAAACTATATCCTTTTTGTTGGAGGGAGTTAAGGCTAGGGCAACTGCACAGTAGGAAGTTATTCACACATTGAAGCAGCTCACTGGGATGTAAATTTAGTGTTTGTAAATTAGAGGCTAGACATTGTTAGGGATGGGATAGGTTTGTTGATAGTAAAACAGCAGGAGACAGTAATTGAGGAGTTTTTGCCTTATTCATTTATCCTCCGGTTATGCCAGGTGTGCACGCTTTAGATTTGTGCTGCACTTTCCCGCCTGGGAGAGGGGGGCTGGAGCGGGAGATGGGGGAGGGGCACACAGGCAGCTAGTGGGCTGCGTGCGGGTGGGGTGAGATAAGGAGGGGGCAGCAGTGATGGGATGAGAAGTGGGGGAAGGGGTTAAGGGTGAGCGGAGGGGAGTGGAAGGGGTTAGAGAAGAGTTACAAGGGGGTTGATTTGCAGGGTTAAAGAAGAGAAACTGCTTAAAGGCTTTTCAGGGTTAACTTTTGTAGAGAGGAAAGCAGAAGACTTAGAAGAATTTTTTGTGAAGGAGGAGGATTTGGTAGGAGACGACAGAGTGGCCCAAGAATAGCCAGGACCGAACAGTTTAGAAAGCTTAAGATTAAAAACTACAGACCACCTGTTGTTGTGCCGAACAAAATTACTAAGTTCAGTGAGAATTTGCCAATTGAAAGTGCCATTTTCTGGCTAATGTTTTTGTTGTTCTAAAGGATACTGCAGCCAAATTGTATTGGTTCTACTTCCCCTTTTAATTGAAGTTTAAACATCTGAGGGGGTAGATTTAGGAGGAAATTTAGCTTTGGAGATATTGGAAAGTGACTGTATATTACCTACAATTATCTAAGAAATTTGACCGGCTTGTGATTTGTTAGGGAATTTTTGCTTGTCAGAGGCTTACAGAGATCGCCGGTGAGAGATATTCATGGTTCCTAGCTCCTTTAGAGGCTTACAATTTCCCTGGACGAGGATGACACGAATTGGGGCTACGCTCGTCGGAGGCTTACGGAGATCGCCCATGGGGAGACCCACAGTTCCCTGCTCCTTTAGAGGCTTACAGAGACCACCCAAAACGTTGCTCAAGTGAGACTAACGGCCCAGACCCATACAACCAGTCGCAACAACAAAGCAGGCATCCCCGGTTTGCCGTTGGGGGTCAGGAAATGCGTGCAGTCTTTCGCCCAAGGTGTCCCCCGGGTTACTTTGACTGCTGCAATGGGGAAAGACACTCATGGAGTGTCAGAGAGTTTTGACTGAGTGCTCAGGTTCCCTAGGCTTACGAAGCCAGGCATCGCATCCAAGCGAGCCGAGGCGTCACCCTGTGGTGAGCTGGGGTGTCCATGGGACACCGAACAGAACTCCCGAGGGGGGATCTGGGCAGAAAGACGTCACTTATCCACCTAGGGCCGAATTAGTTGTAGATGTTTGAGAGCCGTGAGGGTGAGCTGGCGTCGCATCAAGGTGGTCTGAGTTGATGGACTCAAACCGCTGAATGCATGGAAACCTGAACGGCCGTGTAGTTCGGGGAACGGAGTTGACTGGGAGGCTGCCCCATTGCCCTGAGGGGCCAGGAAACTTAAACCTCAGTCAAACCTCTGTCCCGGGTCTTCGGCACCAAATGTTAGGTTCAGAGCCATTCAAGAATCCACACAAATGCAGTGAGTCATGGTTTAAGCAGAGAATTTAGGGTTTATTAGAGGAAGAAAGCAGAAGAAAGCAGGTGGGAGCCATCAGAAAGGAAAGAAAGGAAAAATGGCTCTGCTTCCATCAGTTTTAACAGAGGTAGCACACCAAAGCTAAGTGTCAGTAATAGGGGGCTATAAGGGCATGGGGTTTTTCTGTTTTGGAGCTATCAAAATGTTCTAAAATTGATCTGTGGTGATGCAAGCATAGCTCTGTGATTATACTGACAGCCATTGTACACTCTGGATGCATTGTATGGTATGTGAATAAAACTGTTGGGAAAAAAAAAGGGTTAAGAGTTTAATAAATATATGGAAGAAATGGAAACTGCAACAAAGACTACTCTTTAGATAAAGTTGACAGTGAAATCCAGGAAAGAGATTGATGGGAATTAAGTATATCAGTAGTCAAGAGAAGAGTCTTTTAAGAAAATGTGACTGCAGGAGGTCATAGGCAATTTTTAAAAGACCGTGGAAAGGTAAAACCTGATGCTCTAAGAGAGGGCACAGATCCCCTGAAGGAGAGTAAGAAAGAACAGAACAAGAGATATGAGCTAAGGCGAAGAGAATAGGGTGAGCGAAAACAGGGAGAAAATTTGAAATGGACATAAAATTCATTCAGAAACGTTCAGGCATTTTACCATAAATTAATAATGTTGGAAATTTAGTCATGGATAGAAAAGGAAAGGAGGGGGCATTTGAATTTTTGAGGAAACAAGACAGATTTAAAAGATCCACAAGGACTTATAATAGGGAGTTAACTAATGAAACATCCAAGGACTGTCAGGAGACCAAAGACAATAAGATTTACATCATAGTATCAATGCTACTTCCATCAAAATGTAAGTATTAAAGATGATATGCAATCAAGGTGTTTATAGGAGAAAAATAATTTGCAAATGTATACATTTCTATCATTAACTCTGATCATTTCAATTAGGCTCATCTGTGTTTAAAGTCAACCTTCATATGAAAACTGACCATGTAATAAAGGTCCTTGTATTAATATCTTCAATTGCCATGATAAGGAATCTTATTTAAATCCACTTAAGATTAAAAAAAATCACTTTTCTTGTAAGAATTATACAGCTTTAATCTTTTCTAAAAATTCATGCCTGGTTATCACTGAAGCTCAAATTTGTCCTTTTAGATATTGATATTTACATAGCCTTCTTGAGGAATGACTCTTTACTTATGTGTAAGAATTAGATGGGCTTTCGTTTTAAAATTTCTAGATAAAATAATTGATTACTAATAAGAGTTAGTTATTTTGGCTGTGGTTGTTTGCTTAGTCCAGAAGGGTGTAAGTCTATACTTTGAATAATTATAATATAATGCTTGGTTTTATAGCTAGGATGACAATTTTCACTTAAATTCTTGATATTTATCTATTTACTCAATGCACTTTTATTGGATTCCAAGAAATTTAATATTTGCTTGTTACTTTTATGCTCACATTTTAAACTTCACTAGTGATTTTGTTGTAGTGTTATGATCTCATTTTTATTTACTCGAATGATGATTCTCGGCTACCTGAAAGATGAGGTAAAATGGTATAGACTGCCCTAAAATTTTCTCTGGAATATGGATATCAGTAACTCAGGTTTGTAAGCAATGACTTAGAGAAGTTATGGTTTACCAGTAAACTATTTAAAAATTTTTGCAAACTTCAAATATAGTTTATTTTGTATAATTTTATTATATTGGTTATTAATCAGAAAAGTAGATATTCAGAGATTTGATTAAACTAAAACTCTGTTTCACTTGTAATTGCGGGTTAAAAAAACCTTTTATCATTTACTGAAGTAAAGTAAAATACTCAATAAGAAAAAAAGAAACATTTAAAAGAAAACAAAAGGAAGAAAAACAAAACTTGGGTTGGAAAGTTCTTTCAATGCATAAAAGCAAAGTAAGAAGCCATAAGAGAGAAAAGTTCTTCCCACTTAATAGGCATGATGGCGGATTGGTGAGGTGTATGTTTTAGTTACACCTCCAGGGAAGTAGGTAGAAAGCCAGGAACTGCGTGGACTGGACACCGCAGAGCAATCTGACTTGATACAACACTCATGAAAACGTGGAACTGCTGAGATCAGCGAAATCTGTAAGTTTTTGTGGCCAGGGGACCCGCACACCTCCCTGCCAGGCTCAGTCCCGTGGGAGGACGGGCCATCAGCGCTGGGAAGGAGAAGGGAGAACTGCAGTGGCAGCTCTTATCGGAAACTCACTCTACTTATCCAAACCCAACCATAGATAAACTAAGACCAGACACCAGAGAATCTGAGAGCAGCCAGCCCAGCAGAGAGGAGATAGGCATAGCAAAAAACAGCAAGAAAAACTCAAAAATAAAAGCAGAGGCTTTTTGGAGTTCTGGTGAACATAGAAAGGGGAAGGGCAGAGCTCAGGCCCTGAGGCTCATTTGCAAAACCCAAACAAAAACTGATCTCTCTGCCCCCTGGATCTTTTCTTAATAGCCCTAATTGCTTTGCCTCTTAGCATTTCAATAACCCATTAGATCTGCCAGGAGGCCCTTTTTTTTTTTTTCCTTTTTTTCTTTTTCTGAAACAAGTACTCTAAGAAGCCCAATACAGAAAGCCTCAAAGACTTGCAATTTGGGCAGGTCAAGATAAGAGCAGAACTAAGAGAGCTCTGAGACAAAAGGCAATAATCCAGTGGCTGAGAAAATTCACTGAACACCACAACTTCACAAGAAAAGGAGGGCGTCCACTCACAGCCATCATCCTGGTGGACAGGAAACACTCCTGCCCATCGCCGGCCCCATAGCCCAGAGATGCCCCAGACAACCGAGTGCGACAGAAGTGCTTCCAATAACATGCACACACCACAAAATTGGGCATGGACATTAGCCTTCCCTGCACCCTCAGCTGGTTGTCCCAGACTTGGAAGGTGGAACAGCATGAATTAACAAGCCCCATTCAGACATCATTTCAGCAGACTGTGAGCCTCCCTACACAGACCAGCAGCTCAGAACCACCCTGGGGGGACGGCACTCACCTGTGACATAGCACAGTCATCCCTCAACAGAGGACCAGGGGGTGCAAGGCCTGGAAGAGGGACCCACTCGCAAGTCTCAGGGGCCACACGCCAATACCAAGGACTTGTGGGTCAGTGGCAGAGACAAACTGTGGTAGGACTGAACTGAAGGATTAGACTATTGCAGCAGCTTTAAAACTCCAGGAACGGTATGTTTTAGTTACTCCTCCAGGAAAGTAGGTAAAAAGCCAGGAACTGCGTGGACTGGACACCACAGAGCAATCTGTCTTTGGGCATACTTCATACAACACTCATGAAAACGTGGAACTGCTGAGATCAGCGAAATCTGTAAGTTTTTGCGGCCAGGGGACCCGCGCCCCTCCCTGCCAGGCTCAGTCCCGGGGGAGGAGGGGCTGTCAGCTCCAGGAAGGAGAAGGGAGAATTGCAGTGGCTGCTCTTATCGGAAACTCATTCTACTGATTCAAACTCCAACCATAGATAGACTGAGGCCAGACACCAGAGACTCTGAGAGCAGCCAGCCCAGCAGAGAGGAGACGGGCATAGAAGGAAAACAACACGAGATGCTCCAAAGTAAAAGCAGAGGATTTTTGGAGTTCTGGTGAACACAGAAAGGGGAAGGGCGGAGATCAGGCCTTGAGGCGCATATGCAAATCCCGAAGCAAGGCTGATCTCTCTGCCCTGGGCACCTTTCCTTAATGGCCCTGGTTGCTTTGTCTATTAGCATTTCAATAACCCATTAGATCTCTGACGAGGGCCGTTTTTTTTTTTTTTTTTTTTTTTTTTTTAAATCCTTTTTGCTTTTTCTAAAACAATTACTCTAAGAAGCTCAATACAGAAAGCTTCAAAGAATTGAAATTTGGGCACGTCAAGTCAAGAGCAGAACTAAGAGAGCTCTGAGACAAAACGCAATAATCCAGTGGCTGAGAAAATTCACTAAACAACACAACTTCCCAAGAAAAGGGGGGTGTCCGCTCACAGCCACCATCCTGGTGGACAGGAAACACTCCTGCCCATCGCCAGCCCCATAGCCCAGAGCTGCCCCAGACAACCCAGTGTGACGGAAGTGCTTCAAATAACAGGCACACACCACAAAACTGGGCGTGGACATTAGCCTTCCCTGCAACCTCAGCTGAATGTCCCAGAGCTGGGAAGGGGGAGCAGTGTGAATTAACAGAGCCCTATTCAGCCATCATTTGAGCAGACTGGGAGCCTCCCAACACAGCCCAGCAGCCCAGAACTGCCCTGGGGGGACGGCACTCACCTGTGACATAGCACAGTCATCCCTCAACAGAGGACCCGGGGTGCACAGCCCGGAAGAGGGGCCCACTCGCAAGTCTCAGGAGCCATACGCCAATACCAAAGACTTGTGGGTCAGTGGCAGAGACAAACTGTGGCAGGACTGAACTGAAGGATTAGATTATTGCAGCAGCTTTAAAACTCTAGGATCATCAGGGAGATTTGATTGTTAGGGCCACCCCCCCTCCCCGACTGCCCAGAAACACGCCCCACATACAGGGCAGGCAACACCAACTACACACGCAAGCTTGGGACACCAATTGGGCCCCACAAGACTCACTCCCCCACTCACCAAAAAGGCTAAGCAGGGGAGATCTGGCTTGTGGAGAACAGGTGGCTCGTGGACGCCACCTGCTGGTTAGTTAGAGAAAGTGTACTCCACGAAGCTGTAGATCTGATAAATTAGAGATAAGGACTTCAACTGGTCTACAAACCCTAAAAGAACCCTATCAAGGTCAGCAAATGCCACGAGGCCAAAAACAACAGAAAATTATAAAGCATATGAAAAAACCAGACGATATGGATAACCCAAGCCCAAGCACCCAAATCAAAAGACCAGAAGAGACACACCTAGAGCAGCTACTCAAAGAACTAAAGATGAACAATGAGACCCTAGTACGGGATATGAAGGAAATCAAGAAGACCCTAGAAGAGCATAAAGAAGACATTGCAAGACTAAATAAAAAAATGGATGATCTTATGGAAATTAAAGAAACTGTTGACCAAATTAAAAAGATTCTGGACACTCATAGTACAAGACTAGAGGAAGTTGAACAACGAATCAGTGACCTGGAAGATGACAGAATGGAAAATGAAAGCATAAAAGAAAGAATGGGGAAAAAAATTGAAAAACTCGAAATGGACCTCAGGGATATGATAGATAATATGAAACGTCCGAATATAAGACTCATTGGTGTCCCAGAAGGGGAAGAAAAGGGTAAAGGTCTAGGAAGAGTATTCAAAGAAATTGTTGGGGAAAACTTCCCAAATCTTCTAAACAACATAAATACACAAATCATAAATGCTCAGCGAACTCCAAATAGAATAAATCCAAAAAAAACCCACTCCGAGACATATACTGATCACACTGTCAAACACAGAAGAGAAGGAGCAAGTTCTGAAAGCAGCAAGAGAAAAGCAATTCACCACATACAAAGGAAACAGCATAAGACTAAGCAGTGACTACTCAGCAGCCACCATGGAGGCGAGAAGGCAGTGGCACGATATATTTAAAATTCTGAGAGAGAGGAATTTCCAGCCAAGAATACTTTATCCAGCAAAGCTCTCCTTCAAATTTGAGGGAGAGCTTAAATTTTTCACAGACAAAGAAATGCTGAGAGAATTTGCTAACAAGAGACCTGCCCTACTGGAGATACTAAAGGGAGCCCTACAGACAGAGAAACAAAGACAGGACAGAGAGACTTGGAGAAAGGTTCAGTACTAAAGAGATTCGGTATGGGTACAATAAACGATATTAATAGAGAGAGGGAAAAATATGGCAAACATAATCCAAAGGATAAGATGGCCGATTCAAGAAATGCCTTCACGGTTTTAACGCTGAATGTAAATGGATTAAACTCCCCAATTAAAAGATATAGATTCGCAGAATGGATCAAAAAAAATGAACCATCAATATGTTGCATACAAGAGACTCATCTTAGACACAGGGACACAAAGAAATTGAAAGTGAAAGGATGGAAAAAAATATTTCATGCAAGCTACAGCCAAAAGAAAGCAGGTGTAGCAATATTAATCTCAGATAAAATAGACTTCAAATGCAGGGATGTTTTGAGAGACAAAGAAGGCCACTACATACTAATAAAAGGGGCAATTCAGCAAGAAGAAATAACAATCGTAAATGTCTATGCACCCAATCAAGGTGCCACAAAATACATGAGAGAAACATTGGCAAAACTAAAGGAAGCAATTGATGCTTCCACAATAATTGTGGGAGACTTCAACACATCACTCTCTCCTATAGATAGATCAACCAGACAGAAGACCAATAAGGAAATTGAAAACCTAAACAAACTGATAAATGAATTAGATTTAACAGACATCTACAGGACATTACATCCCAAATCAACAGGATACACATACTTTTCTAGTGCTCACGGAACTTTCTCCAGAATAGATCATATGCTGGGACATAAAACAAGCCTCAATAAATTTAAAAAGATTGAAATTATTCAAAGCACATTCTCTGACCACAATGGAATACAATTAGAAGTCAATAACCATCAGAGACTTAGAAAATTCACAAATACCTGGAGGTTAAACAACACACTCCTAAACAATCAGTGGGTTAAAGAAGAAATAGCAAGAGAAATTGCTAAATATATAGAGACGAATGAAAATGAGAACACAACATACCAAAACCTATGGGATGCAGCAAAAGCAGTGCTAAGGGGGAAATTTATAGCACTAAACGCATATATTAAAAAGGAAGAAAGAGCCAAAATCAAAGAACTAATGGATCAACTGAAGAAGCTAGAAAATGAACAGCAAACCAATCCTAAACCAAGTAGAAGAAAAGAAATCACAAGGATTAAAGCAGAAATAAATGACATAGAGAACAAAAAAACAATAGAAAGGATAAATATCACCAAAAGTTGGTTCTTTGAGAAGATCAACAAGATTGACAAGCCCCTAGCTAGACTGACAAAATCAAAAAGAGAGAAGACCCATATAAACAAAATAATGAATGAAAAAGGTGACATAACTGCAGATCCTGAAGAAATTAAAAAAATTATAAGAGGATATTATGAACAACTGTATGGCAACAAACTGGATAATGTAGAAGAAATGGACAATTTCCTGGAAACATATGAACAACCTAGACTGACCAGAGAAGAAATAGAAGACCTCAACCAACCCATCACAAGCAAAGAGATCCAATCAGTCATCAAAAATCTTCCCACAAATAAATGCCCAGGGCCAGATGGCTTCACAGGGGAATTCTACCAAACTTTCCAGAAAGAACTGACACCAATCTTACTCAAACTCTTTCAAAACATTGAAGAAAATGGAACACTACCTAACTCATTTTATGAAGCTAACATCAATCTAATACCAAAACCAGTCAAAGATGCTACAAAAAAGGAAAACTACCGGCCAATCTCCCTAATGAATATAGATGCAAAAATCCTCAACAAAATACTTGCAAATCGAATCCAAAGACACATTAAAAAAATCATACACCATGACCAAGTGGGGTTCATTCCAGGCATGCAAGGATGGTTCAACATCAGAAAAACAATCAATGTATTACAACACATTAAAAACTTGAAAGGGAAAAATCAATTGATCATCTCAATAGATGCTGAAAAAGCATTTGACAAAATCCAACATCCCTTTTTGATAAAAACACTTCAAAAGGTAGGAATTGAAGGAAACTTCCTCAACATGATAAAGAGCATATATGAAAAACCCACAGCCAGCATAGTACTCAATGGTGAGAGACTGAAAGCCTTCCCTCTAAGATCAGGAACAAGACAAGGATGCCCGCTGTCACCACTGTTATTCAACATTGTGCTGGAAGTGCTAGCCAGGGCAATCCGGCAAGACAAAGAAATAAAAGGCATCCAAATTGGAAAAGAAGAAGTAAAACTGTCATTGTTTGCAGATGATATGATCTTATATCTAGAAAACCCTGAGAAATCAACGATACACCTACTAGAGCTAATAAACAAATTTAGCAAAGTAGCGGGATACAAGATTAATGCACATAAGTCAGTAATGTTTCTATATGATAGAAATGAACAAACTGAAGAGACACTCAAGAAAAAGATACCATTTTCAATAGCAACTAAAAAAATCAAGTACCTAGGAATCAACTTAACCAAAGATGTAAAAGACCTATACAAAGAAAACTACATAACTCTACTAAAAGAAATAGAAGGGGACCTTAAAAGATGGAAAAATATTCCATGTTCATGGATAGGAAGGCTAAATGTCATTAAGATGTCAATTCTACCCAAACTCATCTACAGATTCAATGCAATCCCAATCAAAATTCCAACAACCTACTTTGCAGACTTGGAAAAGCTAGTTATCAAATTTATTTGGAAAGGGAAGATGCCTCGAATTGCTAAAGACACTCTAAAAAAGAAAAACGAAGTGGGAGGACTTACACTCCCTGACTTTGAAGCTTATTATAAAGCCACAGTTGCCAAAACAGCATGGTACTGGCACAAAGATAGACATATAGATCAATGGAATCGAATTGAGAATTCAGAGATAGACCCTCAGATCTATGGCCGACTGATCTTTGATAAGGCCCCCAAAGTCACCGAACTGAGCCATAATGGTCTTTTCAACAAATGGGGCTGGGAGAGTTGGATATCCATATCCAAAAGAATGAAAGAGGACCCCTACCTCACCCCCTACACAAAAATTAACTCAAAATGGACCAAAGATCTCAATATAAAAGAAAGTACCATAAAACTCCTAGAAGATAATGTAGGAAAACATCTTCAAGACCTTGTATTAGGAGGCCACTTCCTAGACTTTACACCCAAAGCACAAGCAACAAAAGAGAAAATAGATAAATGGGAACTCCTCAAGCTTAGAAGTTTCTGCACCTCAAAGGAATTTCTCAAAAAGGTAAAGAGGCAGCCAACTCAGTGGGAAAAAATTTTTGGAAACCATGTATCTGACAAAAGACTGATATCTTGCATATACAAAGAAATCCTACAACTCAATGACAATAGTACAGACAGCCCAATTATAAAATGGGCAAAAGATATGAAAAGACAGTTCTCTGAAGAGGAAATACAAATGGCCAAGAAACACATGAAAAAATGTTCAGCTTCACTAGCTATTAGAGAGATGCAAATTAAGACCACAATGAGATACCATCTAACACCGGTTAGAATGGCTGCCATTAAACAAACAGGAAACTACAAATGCTGGAGGGGATGTGGAGAAATTGGAACTCTTATTCATTGTTGGTGGGACTGTATAATGGTTCAGCCACTCTGGAAGTCAGTCTGGCAGTTCCTTAGAAAACTAGATATAGAGCTACCATTCGATCCAGCGATTGCACTCCTCGGTATATACCCGGAAGATCGGAAAGCAGTGACACGAACAGATATCTGCACGCCAATGTTCATAGCAGCATTATTCACAATTGCCAAGAGATGGAAACAACCCAAATGTCCTTCAACAGATGAGTGGATAAATAAAATGTGGTATATACACACGATGGAATACTACGCGGCAGTAAGAAGGAACAATCTGGTGAAACATATGACAACATGGATGAACCTTGAAGACGTAATGCTGAGCGAAATAAGCCAGGCACAAAAAGAGAAATATTATATGCTACCACTAATGTGAACTTTGAAAAATGTAAAACAAATGGTTTATACTGTAGAATGTAGGGGAACTAGCAGTAGAGAGCAATTAAGGAAGGGGGAACAATAATCCAAGAAGAACAGATAAGCTATTTAACGTTCTGGGGATGCCAAGAAATGACTATGGTCTGTTAATTTCTGATGGTTGTAGTAGGAACAAGTTCACTGAAATGTTGCTATAATATGTAACTTTCTTGGGGTAAAGTAGGAACATGTTGGAAGTTAAGCAGTTATCTTAGGTTAGTTGTCTTTTTCTTACTCCCTTGCTATGGTCTCTTTGAAATGCTCTTTTATTGTATGTTTGTTTTCTTTTTAACCTTTTTTTTTTCATACAGGTGATTTGAAAAAAGAAGGGAAAGTTAAAAAAAAAAGAAAAAGAAAAAGAAAAAACACAAACAAGGGAAAAAAAAAAAAAAAAAAGATGTAGTGCCCCCTTGAGGAGCCTGTGGAGAATGCAGGGGTATTCGCCTACCCCACCTCCATGGTTGCTAACATGACCACAGACATAGGGGACTGGTGGTTTGATGGGTTGAGCCCTCTACCATAAGTTTTACCCTTGGGAAGACGGTTGCTGCAAAGGAGAGGCTAGGCCTCCCTGTATTTGTGCCTAAGAGTCTCCTCCTGAATGCCTCTTTGTTGCTCAGATGTGGCCCTCTCTCTCTGGCTAAGCCAACTTGAAAGGTGAAATCACTGCCCTCCCCCCTACGTGGGATCAGACACCCAGGGAAGTGAATCTCCCTGGCAACGTGGAATATGACTCCCAGGGAGGAATGTAGACCTGGCACCGTGGGACGGAGAACATCTTCTTGACCAAAAGGGGGATGTGAAATGAAATGAAATAAGCTTCAGTGGCAGAGAGATTCCAAAAGGAGCCGAGAGGTCACTCTGGTGGGCACTCTTATGCACACTTTAGACAACCCTTTTTAGGTTCTAAAGAATTGGGGTAGCTGGTGGTGGATACCTGAAACTATCAAACTACAACCCAGAACCCATGAATCTCGAAGACAGTTGTATAAAAATGTAGCTTATGAGGGGTGACAATGGGATTGGGAAAGCCATAAGGACCAAACACCACTTTGTCTAGTTTATGGATGGATGTGTAGAAAAGTAGGGGAAGGAAACAAACAGACAAAGGTACCCAGTGTTCTTTTTTACTTCAATTGCTCTTTTTCACTCTAATTATTATTCTTGTTATTTTTGTGTGTGTGCTAATGAAGGTGTCAGGGATTGATTTAGGTGAGGAATGTACAACTATGTAATGGTACTGTAAACAATCGAAAGTACAATTTGTTTTGTGTGACTGCGTGGTATGTGAATATATCTCAATAAAATGATGATTAAAAAAAAAAAAATCCACCCAGAAAAAAAAAAAAAAAAAAAAAAAAAAAAACTCCAGGAACACCAGGGAGATTTGATTGTTAGAGCCGCCCTCCTCCCTGACCAGCCAGACACATGCCCCTTATACAGGGTGGGCAATACCAACTACACACACAAGCTTGGTACACCAATTGGACCCCACAAGACTTACTCCCTCACTCACCACAGAGGCAAAGCAGGGGAGAACTGGCTGGAGGGGAACAGGTGGCTCGTGGACGCCACCTGCTGGTTAGTCAGAGAAAGTGTACTCCACGAAGCTGTACATCTGACACATTAGAGATAAGGACTTAAATTGGTCTACAAATCCTAAAGGAACCCTATCAAGTTAAGCAATTTCCAAGAGGCCAAAAACAACAGAAAATTATAAAGCATATGAAAAAAACAGATGATATGGATAACCCAAGCCCAAGCACCCAAATCAAAAGATCAGAAGAGATACAGTACCTAGAGCAACTAATCAAAGAACTAAAGATGAATGACGAGACCATAGTATGGGATAAAAAGGATATCAAGAAGACCCTAGAAGAGCATAAAGAAGACACTGCAAGACTAAATAAAAAAAAAAGATGACCTTATGGAAATTAAAGAAACTGTTGACCAAATTAAAAAGATTCTGGATACTCATAGTACAAGACTAGAGGAAGCTGAACAATGAATCAGTGACCTGGAAAATGACAGAATGGAAAATGAAATCACAAAAGAAAGAATGGGGAAAAAATTGAAAAAATCAAAATGGACCTCAGAGATATGATAGATCATATAAAACGTCCAAATATAAGACTCATTGGTGTCCCAGAAGGAGAAGAAAAGGGTAAAGGTCTAGGAAGAGTATTCAAAGAAATTGTTGGGGAAAACTTCCCAAATCTTCTAAACAACATAAATACACGGATCATAAATGCCCAGCAAACTCCAAATAGAATAAATCCAAATAAACCCACTCTGAGACAAATCCTGAGCACATTGTCAAATACGGAAGAGAAGAGGCAAGTTCTGAAAGCAGTAAGAGAAAAGCAATTCACCACATACAAAGGAAACAGCATAAGACTAAGTAGTGACTACTCAGCAGCCATCATAGATGCAAGAAGGCAGTGGCGTGACATATTTAAAATTCTAAGTAAGAAAAATTTCCAACCAAGAATACTTTATCCAGCAAAACTCTCCTTCAAATTTGAGGGAGAGGACAAATTTTTCACAGACAAACAAATGCTGAGAGAATTTGCTAACAAGAGACCTGCCCTACTGGAGATACTAAAGGGAGCCCTACAGACAGAGAAACAAAGAAAGGACAGAGAGACATGGAGAAAGGTTCAGTACTAAAGAGATTCAGTATGGGTACATTAAAGGATATTAATAGAGAGACGGAAAAATACATATGACAAACATAAACCAAAGGATAAGATGGCTGATTCAAGGAATGCCGTCACAGTTATAACATTGAATGTAAATGGATTAAACTCACCAATTAAAAGATTAAAAGACTGAAAGCCTTCCCTCTAAGATCAGGAAGGAGATAAGGATGCCCTCTATCACCACTGTTATTCAACATTGTGCTGGAAGTGCTAGCCAGGGCAATCCAGCAAGACAAAGAAATAAAAGGCATCCAAATTGGAAAGGAAGAAGTAAAACTGTCATTGTTTGCAGATAATATGATCTTATATCTGGAAAACCCCGAGAAATCGACAACACAGATACTAGAGCTAATAAACAAATTTAGCGAAGTAGCGGGATACAAGATTAATGCACATAAGTCAGTAATGTTTCTATATGCTAGAAATGAACAAACTGAAGAGACACTCAAGAAAAAGATAACATTTTCAATAGCAACTAAAAAAATCAAGTACCTAGGAATCAACTTAACGAAAGATGTAAAAGACCTATACAAAGAAAACTACGTAACTCTATTAAAAGAAATAGAAGGGGACCTTAAAAGATGGAAAAATATTCCATGATCATGGATAGGAAGGCTAAATATCATTAAGCTGTCAATTCTACTCAAACTCATCTACAGATTCAATGCAATCCCAATCAAAATTCCAACAACCTACTTTGCAGACTTGGAAAAGCTAGTTATCAAATTTATTTGGAAAGGGAAGATGCATCAAATTGCTAAAGACACTCTAAAAAAGAAAAACCAAGTGGGAGGACTTACACTCCCTGACTTGGAAGCTTATTATAAAGCCACAGTTGTCAAAACAGCAAGGTACTGGCACAAAGATAGACATATAGATCAATGGAATTGAATTGAGAATTCAGAGATAGACCCCCAGATCTATGGCCGACTGATCTTTGATAAGGCCCCCAAAGTCAATGAACTGTGTCATAATGGTGTTTTCAACAATTGGGGCTGGGAAAGTTGGATATCCATATCCAAAAGAATGAAAGAGGACCCCTACCTCACACCCTACACAAAAATTAACTCAAAATGGACCAAAGATCTCAATGTAAAAGAAAGTACCATAAAACTCCTAGAAGATAATGTAGGAAAACATCTTCAAGACCTTGTATTAGGCAGCCACTTCCTAGACTTTACACCCAAAGCACAAGCAATGAAAGAAAAATAGATAAATGGGAACTCCTCAAGCTTAGAAGTTTCTGTACCTCAAAGGAATTTCTCAAAAAGGTCTAAAGAGGCAGCCAACTCAATGGGAAAAAATTTTTGGAAACCATGTATCTGACAAAAGACTGATATCTTTCATATATTTAGAAATCCTACAACTCAATGACAATAGTACAGACAGCCCAATTATAAAATGGGCAAAAGATATGAAAAGACAGTTCTCTGAAAAGGAAATACAAATGGCCAAGAAACACATGAAAAAATGTTCAGCTTCACTAGCTATTAGAGAGATGCAAATTAAGACCACAATGAGATACCATCTCACACCGATTAGAATGGCTGCCATTAAACAAACAGGAAACTACAAATGTTGGAGGTGATGTGGAGAAATTGGGACTCTTATTCATTGTTGTTGGGACTGTATAATGGTTCAGCCTCTCTGAAAGTCAGTCTGGCAGTTCCTTACAAAACTAGATTTAGAGATACCCTTCGATCCAGCGATTGCACTTCTCGGTATATACCCGGAAGATCAGAAAGCAGTGACACAGACATCTGCACGCCAATGTTCATAGCAGCATTATTCACAATTGCCAAGAGATGGAAACAACCCAAATGTCCTTCAACAGAGAGTGGATAAATAAAATGTGGTATATTCACACGATGGAATACTACACAGCAGTAAGAAGGAACGATGTCATGAAACATATGACAACATGGATGAACCTTGAAGAGATAATGCTGAGCGAAATAAGCCAGGCACAAAAAGACAAATATTATATGCTACCACTAATGTGAACTTTGAAAAATTTAAAACAAATGGTTTATAATGTAGAATGTAGGGGAACTAGCGATAGAGAGCAATTAAGGAAGGGGGAACAATAATCCAAGAAGAACAGATTAGCTATCGTGGGTAAATTTAACATTCTGGGAAGGCCCAGGAATGACTATGGTCTGTTAATTTCTGAAGGGTATAGTAGGAACAAGTTCACAGAAATGTTGCTATATTATGTAACTTTCTTGGGGTAAAGTAGGAACAGGTTGGAAGTAAAGCAGTTATCTTAGGTTGGTTGTCTTTTTCTTACTCCCTTGTTATGGTCTCTTTGAAATGTTCTTTTATTGTATTTTTTTTTTTAATTTTTTTTATTTTTCATACACTTGATTTAGGAAAAAAAAAAGCGTAAAAAATAGAAAATAAACAAGGAAAAAATATGCAGATCTCCCTTGAGGAGCTGGTGGAGAATGCAGGGGTATTGGCCTGCCCTACCTCGATGGTTGCTAACATGCCCAGAGACATAGGGGACTGGTGGTTTGATGGATTGAGCCCTCTACTATAGGATTTGCCCTTGGGAAGACTGTTGCTGCAAAGGAGAGGCTAGGCCTCCCTATAATTGTGCCTAAGAGCCTCCTCCCAAATGCCTCTTTGTTGCTCAGATGTGCCCCTCTCTCTCTAGCTAAGCCAACCTGAAAGGTAAAATCATTGCCCTCCCCACTACGTGGGATCTGACACCCAGGGGAGTGAATCTCCCTGGCAACGTGGAATATGACTCCCGGGGAGGAATCTAGACCCGGCAACGTGGGATGCAGAACATCTTCTTGACCAAAAGGGGGAAGTGAAAGGAAATGAAATAAGCTTCAGTGGCAAAGAGATTCCAAAAGGAGCCGAGAGGTCACTCTGGTGGGCACTCTTACGCACAATATAGACAGCCCTTTTTAGATTCTAATGAATTGGGGTAGCTGGTGGTGGACACCTGAAACTATCAAACTACAACTCAGAACCCACGAATCTTGAGGACAACTGTATAAAAATATGGCTTATGAGAGAGGACAGTGGGATTGGGGGGGGGCCATGGGGATCACACTCCCCTTTGTCTAGTTTGTGGATGGATGAGTGGAAAGGTGGGGGAAGGAAACAAACAAACAATCAGACAAGGGTGCCCAGTGTTCTTTTTTACTTTAGTTGCTCTTTTTCACTTTAATTATTATTCTGGTTATTTTTGTGTGTGTGGTAAGGAGGGTGTCGGGGATTGATTTTGGTGATGAATGTACAACTACGTAATGGAACTGTGAACAATCGAATGTATGATTTGTTTTGTATGACTGCGTGGTATGTGAATATATCTCAATAAAATGAATATTTAAAAAAAAAACAAAAGAAAAAAAACAAAAAAAAAAAAACAAAAGAAAAACAACAACAACAACAAAAAAGTTCTCCCTGTCCTAAGAACAGATGTCTTATAAAGGCAGCAATAGTAATAATAAACATTAATATAGAGATTACCATATGTCAGACAACAGTCTAAGTGCTTTACACATTCCAACTAATTAGATTCCACCTTCATCAATATGATAAATAAGGCATCCAGATAAATGTTCTAAGTAAACTATGGCTTCATTTTTTTTACATTAAAAAAACGTAATGCTTTTCTTACTTCTCAAGTAATAAATGTTCAGAGGTTTTGGAGAAATCCATCCAATTCTTAGAACATTTCAATATTATTAATTTGATGAAAAAATGCTTTGCCCCTTTAAGGCAACTGTTGAAAGCAAACTAAAAGAAAAAAGAGACAGAAGATCTGTATCTCCATAATTTGGAAGCAGTTGGGTTAAGATTCCATTGGAGCCCTCCATTATGAAGAAAACATGAAGACACAAGCAGTTTTTCTTTTTTAACCTCATAAGATGGTAATTTCTGCTTCAGAAAACATTTCCCCTTTGAAACAAGTTACATTGCTTATCCATCAAATACAACAGAACTATAAAGATGGAGAAGAGATGAGTGGTTGGCTGGGGATAGGGATGGTGGGAGAGGTGAGGGATGGGTGTGACCATAAGAGGTAGCACCAGGGAAAGATCTTTGTGGTAATGGAATTGCTCTGTATTTTGACTGAGGTGGGGGATACGTAAATTTACAGCTATAATAGGCTGGCACAAAACTAGATACTAGCTTATGGTATCAATGTCAATTTCCTGGTTTTGATATTGTACTATAGTTATGTAAGATGTAATTGTGGGAGGAAACTGGGTGAAGGGAAAATGAGACCTCCTTGTAATATTTTTGCAACTTTCTGTAAATCTATAATTATCTCAAAATAAAAAGTTAAACAACAAAAATAAATAAATAAATAAATAAAAAGAAGCTATAAGAGAAAATAATGATAGACATGACTTCTTTAATGAGACAAAGCTTTTGTAAAATCCCAAAAGATTGAGAAAGAATTTAAAAATTGGGGAAAAGAGGATTTTCAATACATATTTCAGGAAAAATGTTAAAAGCCTCACTAAATGAAGCTTTACAACTTGAAATCAAAATGAAGTTCATTAGTTTTAATGTTCCATTTACAAATATTTAGAGGCTTCCCATCTTCAAATTTACCCAAGTAATACGATATTTATATATACCAGTTCATTAATCAGTCTACCTTTAGCTCATCTGTAGCCAACTGACAGAAGAGGGACTCTCATTGTCCCTGGAGTTGAATACAGTAGTATTGACCCTTTGGAACTCAGCTGCTTGCAGAAGCACTTCCTGTATTAACCACCTCCTTGCTATCAGTTTAGCAAGGGCAGCACTCACCTGGGCAAGCCAGAGGCCAGAAATCTTACAGCCACTGCCACCAGTGAAAAAAGGCAGTTTGGGAGGTGCCCCCCTTTTACTATCATACTAGGCAATTCAATCACCTAACTCCTACACTACCCTCCCCTCTAAATGCTGTATTTACTAGAAATGCTTCATGTATAAGACTGGATTTGTGGCTAAATTGAAGGGTCTCTCCCTTCTCAGGAATTATCATCACAATATCCCTGCCTCAGTGTTAAAAAATTTTCAGGATGTTTGGCAGTAAATGCATCTGGCCACCTGCATTCTAAGAGAGAATAACAGAAACAAATCTGACTTTGAAATATTCCCAAGCCTGGGCTATTTCCTCCTATCAGTGAGCATGTTATTGCATATGTAGAAATAAATGGAAAAAAAATTGTGACCAATTTAAATATCAGCAGTGATTGTCTGGATGGTTAAATCAGAGATACTTTTAATTTTATTCTTTAAAGTCTCAGCATTACTAAAAAGGCACCACAATGTATATATTTAAAATTTTTCAGAAGTATTAGTTTTTAAAGTAAATTTAAATATCAGGCCCATCCCATTTCCTTGTTACCATTAACAGAAAACACTTAAAAATGATTGCTGTAATTCATGAAAAGTAAATCTAATTCAACTTTGTCCTCAAGATATGATTCAAAAAAAAAAAATTCTTTGTCTCCAAGATATGATTTAAAAAAAAAAATTCAAAGATTTTTAGTGGCACTAATATTTTTGTATATCAAATTATTAGTTTGATTTTATTCTTCATAACCAGGAAAGTACTACATAAGCAATCTTTTGCATTTATTCACTCAAAAAACATTTATTGAATCTACTATATGCTAGGCACTGGAATTACAAAATAATTGAAAAATAGATGATGCCACCTAGGAACAAAGGAATTAGTGGAAACAAACAGATAAAATATAGAACCCTACTCAAACAGTGCTCTATATATGTGGATCATCATATAAAGAATGCACAGTTAGAAATGAATTCTTAACTCCTCTGATTCATCAGATTTGTTTTTTCTGCATCTCTACAGCAGAGTTTAAAGAAACCTGGGAGTAAAGACTACTACTACATGAATACACATAATAAACCTTTGTTAAATGTTCAGTCTACTCTAGATTTATACTCGATTGTTACAGCCACAAATGTCCTGAAAATACACAGTGTGACTAATAAGACTTAGCCCTATATAATTTTTAACAAATGAGTAGGAATAGTCTCAATAATTTAAAGAACTATGCTGTTAATTGGAGGCTTAAAAAATAATTTCCTTGCCTTTTGTTCACCCTTATTTTCTCCAATAAATTTCATCTCAATTAAAACTTGATAGGACCAGAAAACTCTCTGTCTGTAATCTGAGGCTTTTCTTTATTGCCCATTGCCTAGGACCAGTACTTTGTTACACTGCTTCAAACAATCTGAATCTTCACTAATATTGAATTAATGCAGTACACAGGCAGAAGAGAATCCAGTAATTTGGAATGGAAATTAGACCTCATGAACCTAGACATTATATTTTAGGTACTAATTACAAGAGAAAGTAAAGCACAAATTCAAAAACTAAATACTTTCAATTTCAAAATAACATGCAGATACATATTTATACAGCTTCATGCCTTTCCAAAGCATTTTTAGCATACATTGCATTTTATAGTTACCTTATGGGTTGGTGTCTTAGTTTGGTAATGCTGCGGAATGCAAAACACCAGAGACGGATTGGCTTTTATAAAAAGGGGGTTTATTTGGCTATACAGTTACAGTCTTAAGGCCATAAAGTATCCAAAGTAACACATCAGTAATCGGGTACCTTCACTGGAGGATGGCCAATGGCATCCGGAAAACCTCTGTTAGCTGGGAAGCCACGTGGCTGGCGTCTGCTCCAAAGTTCTGGTTTCAAAATGGCTTTCTCCCAGGACATTCCTCTCTAGCAAGCTTGCTCTTCCTCAAAACGTCACTCACAGCTGCACTCTGTTCAGTCTCTTTGAGTCAGCACGTTCATATGGCTCCACTGATCAAGGCCCACCCTGAATGGGTGGGGCCACGCCTCCATGGGAGTATCCCACCAGAGTCACCACCCACAGCTGGGTGGGACACATCTCCATGCAAACAACTTAATTCAAACTTTCCAACTTAATCCCCACTATTATGTCTGCCCCACAAGATTGCATCAAAGAATATGGCTTTTTCTGGGGGACAGAATACATTCACACCAGCACATTCCACCCCCTGGACCCCAGAAAAACATATTCTTTCCAAATACAAAATACATTCATTCCATCACAATATCCCAAAAACTTAAATCATTTCAGTAACAAAAGTTATGTACAAAATCCCATCAAAATCAGATATAGGCATGGTCAGTCCTAAGGCATACTTTTCCTTTAGCTTTGGATCTGTGGACTTAGAACAAGTTATATGCTTCCAATATACAAAGGACGGACATTCATAGGATAAACATTTCCATTGCCATAAGGAGAAACAGTAAGGAAAACAGGGTTAACAGGACCAAAACAGTTCCTAAAACCTGCAGGACAAACTCCATTAGATTTCAAAGTCTGAGAGTCATTTACATAACAACATTGCATCCTTGGGGCTTGAGAGAGCGGGAGCCTAACCCTTCCCAAGGGCCTTTTTGGCAGCCCTTTCCTCTCCAAATGCTTGGGTGAGTGCTCCAACATTTCCACACATTGGGGAGATCACCTTCTCGGCCCCACCCTCCTCAAACTTCGGGGCAGCTCCCGGATTCCCTTCCATCTCCGGGGCACAAGCTCAACCCCTTCAGAACAGTGTGGTGGCAGCCAGGCTCTCCCCAATTCCCTGGGAATGTGCTCCACCCTCTTTGGGGCTTGGGGTGGCGAAACTCTTCCAGAGCATCGAGGCGGAAAACCCGCCCTCGACCTCCAGGGCAAACTCACCCTTTCCGTGCGTGTGGGCTGCTCCACTCTCCCAGCCCTAAACCTCTTGACTCCAGACCTCAACCTCCATGGCTCTGTCTTTGAAGAAATTTTTCCTTTAATTTTTTTCTTGTCTGTCTCCTCCAGTCCAGACCGGCAATGGCTCTGTCTATAAAGATCTCGCAAAAATTCTGTTGGCTTCGCATGAAGCATGCAGGGGTCAAAGCCATCAGACAACAGGACTTTCCACAAATCCTTTCTGCTTAATTCCTTTTCCAATCTTGGCTTGTACTGAAATGGCGGCTGGGTTCCATGTTTGGTTATATCCTCATGTTGGGCTGTAGCTTCTGGGATTCCACCCACTGGAAGCCCGTAATTTTCCAAGCCATCAACTTCTGGTTTCTTTGAACCAAAGAGTTCAATTCTAAGTTTATCTCTCTCTGCTTGCATTTTACTATAAGCTGCAAGGAGAAGCCAAGATACATCCTCCACACGCAGTCTGGAAAACTCCTCAGCTAAATATTCCAGGTTGTTGCTTCCAGATTCTTCCTTCCATCTGACACCAGGACTCAATTTTGCCAAATTCTCTGCCACTTTAAAACAAAGATCGCCTTTCTTCCAGGTTACAACAACACATTCACCATTTCTGTTCAAGGCCTCGTCAGAAGTATCTTTAGAGTCCATATTTCCATAAACAGTCTCTTTAAAGCAGTTTAGGCCTTTTCTATCAAGCTCCTCACAATTCTTCCAGAAACTCCCCATTATCCACTTAAAAAGCCATTCCAACATGTTTGGTATTTGCAAACTCAGCAGCAAAAGCACCCCACTTCTCTGGTACCAAAATCTGTCTTAGTTTGGTAATGCTGCAGAATGCAAAACACCAGAGATGGATTGGCTTTTATAAAAAGGGGGTTTATTTGGCTATACAGTTACAGTCTTAAGGCCATAAAGTATCCAAAGTAACACATCAGTAATCGGGTACCTTCACTGGAGGATGGCCAATGGCATCCGGAAAACCTCTGTTAGCTGGGAAGCCACGTGGCTGGCGTCTGCTCCAAAGTTCTGGTTTCAAAATGGCTTTCTCCCAGGACATTCCTCTCTAGCAAGCTTGCTCTTCCTCAAAACGTCACTCACAGCTGCACTCTGTTCAGTCTCTTTGAGTCAGCACGTTCATATGGCTCCACTGATCAAGGCCCACCCTGAATGGGTGGGGCCACGCCTCCATGGGAGTATCCCACCAGAGTCACCACCCACAGCTGGGTGGGACACATCTCCATGCAAACAACTTAATTCAAACTTTCCAACTTAATCCCCACTATTATGTCTGCCCCACAAGATTGCATCAAAGAATATGGCTTTTTCTGGGGGACATAATACATTCAAACCAGCACAGTTGGCCATGCAGAATTTATTTGTTTCTTAAAAGCAAGAGAGAGAGTGATCCCCTCAGATTTAGATAACCAGTATATAGTAAAATTAGGGGAAATGTAAGATCTGATCCAATCCTCCATCTAATGTTTTTCCCTAGCCAATATTCAGTCTTTATTGGAATATGCATAAAAAATAGGATACACAATAAATAAATTGCCTTTGTTAAGTAGATGAAAGAAAAAATAGTCTTTTGCTTATACAGAAAACTGAAATTTAAATGTAATGCTCCTACCATCTGAAAGTATTCTTTTATTTCAAAGAATAAAATGTAAAGTAGGGAAAGAAAGCCAACAACTAGAAGAGTGGCATTTTGAGAGTTGTTAGGGACAAAATATGTAACCAAAACTGACATAAGATATGGTTTGAACCTGGGGGCTGAACTGATGCCACTAGTCCTGTTTTTCTCTATTTTGTTAGGCACCACTTTCTCTAGGTTGACTCCATTTTCACATAGACCAGCTCTTCTTAGTAACAAGAGAGTTCCAGGTTTTCTAGTCTACCAGTTTTTTAGGTTCAAGTCCCATAAGAATGCCCCAGAATATTTTCCTTTCATCTCATTGGCTATCACTGCACCATGGGTCCTTCCCTAAAACTACCAGAATTGCTGAAAATGTGGTTCTCTAGTTAACTTAGATCAGAGGCTATACTCCTGGAGCTGGTGGTGGTAACAATTTTATCTGAGCCCACAGACTCTAAGTGAAATAAGTTTATCTCCCCAAAGAATACTGAATAACCTTACTCTAAAAGGGAAGGGATGGCAGGTGTCATTATGCATCAGTCAGAGTACTCTGTAAGTAACAGAAACCAATTTGCTTTAACTTAAGTAAAATGGCATAATTTTCGCAGGGAAACAAAGTCTTCTTACTGAATTCAAGAGCAGGAATGCAACAGGAATTCACAAATGGGTTTGTATCGCTCCACCTCTGGTTTCTTATTCTCATTTAAAATCTTTCTCTCTTGCAGACCAGATTTCTCTGATAATCCATGGAAAGCTAGTAGCAGAGATTTCTGAGATTGTGCATCACTGTTCAAATCTGAGTTAAAGAATCTTATTCCAAAATCCAAGTTCTCTGGTGAGAGAACTCATTGGGCCCACACTGCATCAAATGGCCACACCTCATCCAATTACTTTTAGCCAATGGCAAGATTGGGTAGAGTAAATACGGCTGCCCCAGGCCTGCCAGTGAGAAGGACAGTCCAGGGCTTTGTTATGAGGTTGGCAAATGCTCCAAAAGTTGGGTACCACACACAAAGCACCTCTGACCCAAGTTCATCTTAAAGCTACCTTCAAAGGGTTTGATCCTGAGCTATATTTAAACATTAGGGTGAAAGTAACATTTTTAAACTATTACTATTTGCACATAATTTATAGCAATGAACATGGATATACAAAGGTTAAGAGGAGAAAACAGTCAAACAGTGCATCCCTGAAGGAGAAGGAGAGGAATCTCACAGGGTGAAGAAAAGAGGTCAAATAAGGAAATTAATATATCTGAAAATAACTATCTTACAAATTTTCCCAGGGCTAATTTTACATTGTACTATCTATAAGCCAAATACTTTAAATTATAAATCAAGGAGGGTTAAAGCTATATAATTATCTTCATACTATCCTGAAGAATGTGTAAGAAAAAAATACATAAAGGATTAATGAAAACATCTGCCTCCAGTCCTCTAACATTTAAATGAAAGAATTAGGTTTATAAGTGATACAACCAATCCCAGCTGCAGAATGATTTACAGATGCAGAGGCAATCTATAAGTTAACACAGCAGGCCACCAGAAGGGGCTTTATAAATTAAAATCAATATGTGAATTTAACTCCAAAGTCTATGGTAGTCAGTACTGATTGCAGAGCTCTGGTGACTAGCCTCTAAACCAGTGTTTATTCATCGGTCACCACGCTTTCCACCAGCTGTTTTGCAGGACTTTGGAGATGCTGTGTGTCTGGGAATACTAGAAGGTGAAGTTCTGTGCAAGACTGTCGAACCTTGGAACAACTTGTAAAATGCACAAACACACACATAGAGCTTAATAGAGATGAGCATTTAAGGGAAGGGAATTATACTTTTGTTCTTTTGTGGGTTTGCTCAATTTGCTATAAAATAAACCTTGACCAATGTTGAATAAGTGACTAGATGGAGCAAAAACAGCAGCCTTCAAATTAGTATTTTAATATATGATATGCAGGATTACTTTCATACTTGTGATACATAACACTGCAAATGGTTACATGCATCCACTCTGGAGCTAGCCTGCTTGGATTTGAATCCAGAACTCAAACAGTGTGGCCTTGGGCAGGTTATTTATCATCTCCATCTGTAAAAATGGGTGTGATTTCAGCACTTCCCACCCCTACTCTCATTTTCCAGACAAGGATAATCAATTCAAGTTATTCTTGTATATACTTTCAGAAATGTTTAGGGAACACAAACTTATATTGAGTTTTGACACACAATATAAACATAATGTACCTCACTTTTTTTTTCGACTTATTTTTTCAATCCTTCTCTGGTGGTAAAATATAATACTATCATTGTTTCAATGGATGCCTACTAATCCATTGTGTGGATAACCCATGATTTTCTAACCTTAGGATGAGAATTAATCTGCTTACAATTTTTTTTTCTATTTAACTAAAGGGTGAGGAGCGGAGGAGTAGAAAATATCCTTGCACTTATATATTTTTGCAATTGGATGAGTATATTTGCATAACGAGCTCTTAAAAGTGGATCACTGGGTCAAAGGCTAGGAGCTACAAAATGAAAATCTCACCTTCTAATTTAAATTTTCTTGCTTTCTGTTTTTTATGAATTGAGAAACCAGGCAATCATGTATATTCCAATTGTGTATTATGTAAAAGTGTTTAAGATTCTGGCAAGCTCTCTTCAGAAGAAAATACTTAGAATGTGTAGATGGTTTTGTGTTTTGGTTGCTTAGACATCCCTTCCTCCTGATTTTTAGCTCTAGTCTCACAGTTAGTACATTTACATAAGTGGGTTGTTGTGGGGGTTTTTTTTGTTTTTGTTTTTGTTTTTTTGCCTGGCACAATGCTAGATAAATATTTCATACTCTTCAAATATTTTTTAGTTCATTGACTAAATCAGCCTGGCAACCTTTGAAGGCATTCACAATAAATGATTATTTGGAAATGTTAAATTATGTTTTGGGGGAAGAACTGTTGCAACACAGCTAATATTTGTTTTGATTTGCATTTATTTCTCATGTAAAATGTTTCAAAGGGCACATTACAAAAAAGCCAATTTACATGACAGAGTTCACAATATCTAATATGAGAACTCTCATGTAAAAGAAATCTTAGAGCTTTTCTGACAGTAAACAGTTTCTAAGCCTCTCCTCTCACATTTTTTTGTCACTAGCTTCATTGACACCTTTTATAAGGTTTCATTCTGTAATGGCGTCCTTTTGCCATTCCACACTGTTCTGTCCATCTCTAAATCTTTTAAAAGTTTTTCTCCAGTGGCATCCTTTATCTACTGAGATAACCAGCTCCTTTCATCTCCATGCCTCTCAGATGATGGGCTTAGGAGAAACTGGACTGTGGGGCAGGAAGGGCAGGACTGGCCTATTCTTTAGAGGGCTTGAGTTTTTATTTTATTCCACTTCTCATGAACCAGAAAAAAAAAAAGATTCTGGAACATCCTGCTTTGTTTTTCTTTCTCTTCCCTCTTCCCAGTAGTTAAGTGTTTACATGAAGAAGGGTCTCCCGGAGGAAAGAGCAACAATATACAGGAAAACACTACCTTTGTTTCATAGCTAAACTCGAGTTTAAGCATTTCAGTTTACCACAAACTAGTTATCAGCATCATTTTAGAACTTGTTTACTGAGTGCACACCTTGGCCCTTACAACAAAAGTCAAGGATGGATTTGGTTTTATCTTTCTTAGAAAACCACAACGTTCTCCTTAGTCTTTCAAAGCTTCTTTAAGTCTTAGAAATGAAAACTAGAGAATTACGAACTTTTACTTCACATTTACTCAATGTACTGATTCTCATCTGCATTACAGTAGAGAAAGTTTAGGTTTCCTTTATTAGATTTATCTATACATTAAGGCTCAGTAGAGGAAAACGCTAGCAGGAATTTTAAAATCTGAGTTTGACCCGCTCTCTTTACCATTTGCTGATCGTGTGATGTCTTGATAATTATTCTGAGTTTCATTCGTTGTACCTTTATTTTCAAAGAGAGCCTCTATTATCTCAAAATCCATAATTCTATAGATTATACAAACAGCGTGTGGTGTTTGAAACCTATCTGTCCCCTTTAATGACTCCTGTGTAACATTTCTGTACTTCAACATCTGCACCTACTTTCCACATGGAGTTGTGAGTATAAAATGACTTTGTTATGTGATATAATGCAATGTTAAATAACAGAATGTAAAGTGCTTAGAGCACTGCCTGATACATATTAGGCATTGAATAAATGCTACCTAATAGTATCATCAGACTCCTCAATTCGTTCTGAAGTTCCTTGCAGTTCAGTTCTACAAGGAAGTGCCACAAAATATGTATTTCTCATCCTATGGATGGATGTTTACTAGTATATCAGTAGAACAAAGCTTTTTCTTAGCAAACACTGAGGAATAACTTAAGTTGATCTTTAGGTAAGAGGCTTAAAGCAACACAGTTGACTGTGTTTGTGTTACCTTTCTGTTGCTGTCATAAATTATCACAAACTTAGTGTCTTAAAACAAAACAAATGTATTAACTTACATATCTGAAGTTCAGAAGTCCAACAGGGGTTTCATCAGGCTAAAATGAAGGTATTTTCAGGACCACATTCCTTCTGGAGGCTTCAGGGAAAAATTCACTTCCTTGCTTATTTAGGTTATTGACCAAATTCGCTTCCTTGCTGGTTGTCGGTGGGGAATTAAAAGAGCGATTACTTTCTAAATGCTGGTGTTTAAAATTTATAAGTTTCAGAGCTCAAATGTGACTTCCAAATTTAATTTGAAAGACAAAAAACAAATTTTTGGTTTCTTCAAGCCAGCAAAGGTAGGTTAAGTCCCTCACGCGAACCCCTCCTGCCCCTTTCTCCGCAGCGTCTTGGTCTCTCTAACCTTCACTTCTCACTTCCGCCTCCACTCGCAACGACTCAGTTGTTAGAGTGGGCACATCCGGGAAACCCAGGCTTCGCGCCCCGTCTCAAGCGCCATAGCCTTACATACAGCTGCAATCCCTTTGCCATTCACAGGTTCCTGCAATCAGGGTCATCACTGGGGGAGGGGGGGTTGCATAATTCAGCCTACCAGAGTCCTCACTTGCTTTTTTTTTTGGGGGGGGGGGGGTTGCCTTTTTGACTGCTCATTTCTTAATGCTAACTCTAGATATTTTTTCCTCAAACCCAGCTACACGTAAGACTCTTCTGGGGAGCCTTTTAAAAATTAACCACTGCCCAAACCCAATGATATCAGAATTATATCTTAATTCCTAGATCAAATATTAGGGTATATTAATTATAGTCCAGTCTAAGGTATTTCTTAACAGAATCTTTTATTTGGGCTCAGAAATGAACTGGGTAGGTTAAAATAAAGATACACAGAAGAGTCACATAAGTCTGCATTATTTCCAAGAAAATTTCTTAGAGTTGGAGTAACATTAGATACTGAATTTTCAACATCTATTTTTTGTCTTATGTTAAAACTGTATTACTAAAATATTCTTCTATTGTGCAATGTTTCCCTTCCATTTATAGATATGTACGCACTAACAAACTCAGCATGTCTTGGAGATTTTCAGAATAATTGTGCTTAATGAAAAAATTAGGAACTGAAACTAATAAGCTTTCTAGAAACAGAGACTAAATTACTCCTAGTCTTCAACGTAGAAAGTGTTTTCAGTGCTTTTCACTGTAAGCACACATTCTAAAACCAACACAAGTAGCCAAGGAAGAAGACCTATGAAAAAATGTTTGCTTCTCAAAGTTTTATTTTCCATCATTTAACTTATTATTATATTTTTTAGGAGTACATGGAGAGTTGTCAGTTTTTCAAATTATCTCTCACTTTATTCAATCTTCTCATTAGTAAACTGCATCCAAAAATGTTAAGTTTTTCCCCTAAGTCTACTTGAATATCTGAAAATACACAGACTTATTAGTTGCTGCCTATTTGTGAAAAAATAATTCTCTTAGCTTCATACAAGGGTATGATAACATCAAAAATTAATTCTAATGCACTAGAAAGTCAGATGTACTGCTCAGATGCTCTATAAGCTTAGTTTTGTAGAGATAGAAAATAGCAGCATTCTTCATTCTGAACTTGGCTGCAGTCATGTCATGGCTCTAACTGCAGCACTATCTTCTTGCTAGTGAGCCTCAAGGACAAGCCAAGGTCACTAAATATCGCTTACAATTCAGACGGCCTGAGATGCTGTTGAACAATGTGATACTGTCACATTCTTCCAGTATCTTATTTTGCAAATCCTGATGTTGCAGCTTGGGAGGCATATTAGTTGGAAGATTTCATTCTTCACATTTTCATTCAGTTCATGGCAGATTTAACTGTCTAATACCTATGAGGGAAACTCCCAGAGAATTTCAGTGGCTTCAGAACAATTTCAAAGCCATCATCAGATAGGAGGGTAGAAGGCAGAAAAGGGTTCCATTACTTAATCATGACAACTTATTATTTAATCATCATGGTTTTTGAAATCTAAGCATCAGATTTTTAACCTAACTATTTTGGGGATTTTTTATCGCTAGAGAAAAGAATACAGCAAAAAATCTTGGATTCATAAATAGACTGACTACTCTTTCTTAATACAAAAACAGGGACACTTATGGCTCAGAAAATTCATGTTAGGAAGCCATAGAATAAAGAGAGTAAACTGAAAGTAGATCCTTTTTTTATGGGCAAGAGGACCATTAAGAAAATATCTAAACAGACCCCAGGGATTAAAACATGTATACTCTGATTTAAAAGTATGCCATCCAAACCATTTATATATATATATATATATATACCTGTGTGTGTATATATATATATACATATATATATATATTTTATTGAGATTGTTCAGATACCATACAACTATCCAAAGATCCAAAGTGTACAATCATTTGCCCACGGCATCACCATACAGCTGTGCATCCAACAACACAATTATTTTTTTTTCTATTTTTAGAACATTTTCACTACTCCAGAAAAGAAATAAAGACAGAAAAAAAAGGAAACTCAGATCCTCCCATACCCCTTACCATGCCCCCCCTCCATTACTGATTCATAGTTTTGGTATAGTACATTTGTTACTGTTGATGAAAGAATGTTAAAATACTACTAACTGTAGTATATAATTTGCAAGAGGTATATATTTTTCCCTATATGCTTCTCTGTTATTAACTTCTAGTTATAGTGTCATACATTTATTCTAGTTCTTGTGAGAGATTTCTAATATTTGTACAGTTAATCATGGACATTGTCCACCACAAGATTCACTGTTTTACACATTCCCATATTTAACCTCCAACTTTCCTTCTGGTGACATGTGTCACTCTGAGCTTACCCTTTCCACCACCTTCACACACCTTTTAGCACTGCTAGTTATTCTCATTACATGCTACCATCACCCCTGTCCATTTCCAAATATTTAAGTTCACCCTAGTTGAACATTCTGCTCATAATAAGTAACCTCTCCCCATTCTTTAGCCTCATTCTGTCTCCTGATAACTTATATTTCATGTCTATGAGTTTACATATTATAATTAGTTCATATCAGTGAGACCCTGCAATATTTGCCTTTATGAATCTGTCTTATTTCACTCAATATAGTGCCCTCAAGTTTTCATCAAACCATTTCTTTTAAGATGGTTTTGTTCAAACACTATACATTCCATCCTAAGTAAACAATCATTGGTTCCCCATGTAGTCACATATTTATGTATTGAGCACCATCGCCACTCTCTGTATAAGGACATTTCTTCCACAAAGATGGAGGAAGAGTCAAAGAAGGCAGAGAGGCGAAAGAAAAAGGCAAGAGAAAGAGAAAAACAGAAAAAACGTGATAGCTAGAAGGTGACAAAAGGAAAGATAGCATTAACCTAAAGTAGAGTAAAGAGTCAGACAACATCACCAATGGCAGGAGTCCCATACCCTTCCCCTATTCCCCACCCCTCCCATATGCATTTAGCTTTGGTATATTGCTTTTGTTACATTCAAGGAAACATAATACAATGTTTCTGTTAATTCTAGCCTCTAGTTTGCATTGATTGTATTCTCCCCCCAATCCCACCCTATTTTTAACACCTTGCAATGCTGACATTCATTTGTTTACATTCATGTAAAAACACATTTGTACCTTTTATTACGATCATTGAGCACCCTAGGTTTCCCTGCATTACACAGTCCCAGTCTGTATCATTCGTCTTTTGTTCTGGTGTCCCATATGATCCCAGCCTTCCTCTTTCAACCATATTCACAGTCATCTCTGTTCAGTGTACTTACATTGCTGTGCCACTATCTCCCAAAACTGTTTTCCAAACCTCTCACTCCTGTCTTTTCCTTTCTGTTTGCAGTGCTTCCTTTAGTGTTTCCTGTAGAGCAGGTATCTTGTTCACAAACTCTGTCATTGTCTGTTTGTCAGAGCACATTTTAAGGTTTCCCTCATATCTGAAGGATAGTTTTGCCAGATATAGGATTCTTGGTTGGTGGTTTTTCTCTTTCAGTATCTTAATTATATCACCCCACTTTCTTCTTGCGTCCATGGCTTCTATTGAGAAATCCACACATAGTCTTATCAAGCTTCCTTTGTATGTGATAGATCGCTTTTCTCTTGCTGCTTTCAGGATTCTCTCTTTATCTTTGGTGTTTGATAATCTGATTATTAAGTGTCTTGGCATAGGCCTATTCAGATCTATTCTGTTTGGGGTATGCTGCACTTCTTGAATCTGTAATTTTATGTCTTTCATAAGAGATGGGAAATTTTCATTGATTATTTCCTTTATTATTGCTTCTGCACCTTTTCCCTTCTCTTCTCCTTCTGGGACACCAATGACATTTAAATTCTTACATTTTGTTTTGTCTTTAAGTTCCTGGAGACATTGCTCATATTTTTCCATCCTTTTCTCTATCTGTTCTTTTGTGTGTAGGTTTTCAGGTGCCTTGTTCTACAGTTCCTGAGTGTTTTCTTCTGCCTCTTGAGATCTGCTGTTGTATGTTTCCATTGTGTCTTTCATCTCATGTTGTGCCTTTCATTTCCATAGATTCTGCCAGTTGGTTTCTTGAACTTTCAATTTCTACCTTACGTACGTCTTGTGTTTTCATTATACAGCTCAGCTCTTTCTCCAAATCTTCCCTAAACTTTTTGAATTGCCTTATTATTAGTTGTTTCAATTCCTGCGTCACAGTTGAAGTGCAAGTTTGTTCCCCTGACCGGGCCATAACCTCATTTTTCTTGGTGTAGGTTGTAGTTTTCTGTTGTCTAGGCATGGTTTCCTTGGTTACCCCAATCAGGCCTCCCCAGACCAGAATGGGCTCATGTCCCAGAAGGAAGAAATATTCAGTCTCTGGTTTCCCTGAGGGTGTGTCTTAGAAACTTGGTACACACTCTGATCCCTCTGGTCACTGTGCTTTTCTGCCCAGCGGGTGGTGCTTGTTAGCCTATAATTCTTGACTGGTGTAAGGAGGTGTGGCTCTTTTTCCCCAAGTTCTGAAAAAGGCAGGTAGTAGAGCTGGGCCCCACCCCTTTCCTCTTAGAGAAGATAGATCCCCTAGGGGGAGGTTATTAGCATTTCAATGGTCTCTCTCTGCCTGTGCTGTCTCCACCTTGGTATGGTTCACAGAACTGGGAACTGAAAATGGCTGAGGCTTTCTCCAATGAGCTGAAAAAGGAACAGAAATTCTCCTGCAGAGCTAGTCCGAGGTGACCCTCCGGCTCTCCAAGGTCAGTCATCATCCAAAGCCTCTGTCTGCCTGTTGGGGATTCGTACCTCATAGTGAGCAGTTCATACTTGCTAATTAAAACCCCAGTTGGAGCTCAGCTGAGCTATATTGGCTTGCTGGGAGAAAGCTTCTCTCTGGCACCACGAGGCTTTGTAGCTTGGGCTGTGGGGGAGGGGTCTCCCAATTTGGATCCCCAGTTTTTATTTACAGATTTTATGCTGTGATCTTGGGCATTCCTCCCAGTTCAGGTTGGTGTATGATGAGTGGACAGTCTTGTTTGTCCCCCCCGCAGTTATTCTGGATTATTTACTAGTTGTTTCTGGTATTTTTTCAGTTGTTCTGGGGGACTACTTAGCTTCCACTCCTCTCTATGCCACCATCTTAGATCCTCCATCCAAACTATTAATTTTTAAAAAATGGTTCCTGAGGAATATACGGAATGAATTATCAGAACTTACCAGGAGTTAATTGAAAACCATCTATACATGTTTTATATTAAAATCCCACAATCTTGCTCATCTGGGACTATTGTATGATTTTATATATGCAGTTTCCAAGAAGTAAACATTACTGATTTCCTCACAAGTGTAAATCAGAACCATTACTGATGTGTTTCTTAGTAAGCACCGAATCCTAAAGAACTTTCAGAAAATCTGTAAATGCAAAATTTTACAGGAGAATAAAATATATTTGGAATAAATAAAGAGAACATGTATGTATGTGTGTGTATATATATATATATATATATAGAGAGAGAGAGAGAGAGAGAGAGAGAATTAAAAAAGGAGAAAGGAAGAGAGAGACATAAAAAAAGATTAAAAGGCAGCTAGCTGGGAGGCAAGAAGGAAAGAAGGGAGGGAGGGAGGGAAGGTTGGGGAAGAGTATTTACTAAGGGTGTCCAATCAAGGTATTTGCTATGGGAAATATTTTATAGTACTGTTTTCATTCTTTACCCTCAATTGCCTTCATCTGGTATAATAAATTCTTCCATCTCAGAATGCAGGTAGGAGCCTTAGGGGGTGGGTGGGAAGGAACTGGTAGGAAACCTAAGTTTCTCTAGTCTATTTTCTTGGGAAATCTGAGTGACATGATTGAGAATAACTATCATAATTACCACTACTTTTATTTGATAATCATTCAGTCTTCTGAGCTAGTCTAGACACTATATGCAGCAATTATAATCTTCACAACAGCTTTGCAAGAAGGTATTATCATTCCCGTATTAGAAATGAGGAGTCTAGTGTTCAAAAGGAAAAGTAGCATTTCCAAGCACTTGACAAATGAGTCAGGCTTTGAATTAGGGCCTTACTGCCTCTGCCAGTTGATTCAATCCACATACCTGTGGCAAGAGCCAAATTTGAATGCCCTGCATTACACTACTATGGAGAGGTTTTTTTTTTTTTTTTTTTTTCTTTTTTCTATCACAATACATTGCTCCATGGCACTACAATTCAGGCAATGTAAAAATGAACTTAGCAGTCATGATGTGAATGAAATTATCATGCTCTCCTCAGGCCCATTTTCAAATGCCATGTCCTTAAAGGTGGCATTCTCTGCTTCCTTCCCAGAACATGCAGTACTTAGTTCTCTGCCTTTTTCTTAAGCCAATGGATTTAGGCAGCAAGTATGATATCTTAAAATTAAAAGGTACCTGGTGAAGAAGGGGCCTTGGAAAGCAATGAAACCTATGATGGAATAAAGAATAATCATCTCAGGATAACATTAATGGCAATGGTAGAAGAAACCTATTTGACTGGGGGCAGGGAGATAGGACAAAGTAGAAATTGACAAAATCTTTAGTAAACATAAGAGAGTAGTTTATATTCACATGATGTAAATGTCAATCATTGCTATTTATCTAGTGACCCTCTTAGAGTTAAATGTTGAGTCTATTTATTGTTGTAATAATAAAAAATATCTTTACTTTAGAAGATTCTTTTTATAATACTGAGTTACAAGAAACTATTTGTTATCCATCCCAGGTATATGAAGTCATTGTTAATTAATCTTTGGTGACTTTGAATCCTAAAGAATGGAAATTTCCAGTGTTCCTATTACTTATTAATAAAGAAAATGTATGATGTTAATAATGTTGCTTAATGATTGTTTCCAAGTACCTAAATCAATGGATGGGGTCCATATGAAAAATGATTATAAATTCAGAGCTGGTGTAAAGATCTTCTCAAGTCAATGGGTAATATTTAGTTTTGCATAAGCCTGCCAATTGTGATGCACTGTTGGTCTGTGTTTTCTCATAGCAAGAGCAAGATTATATATAGCTATATTGATGAAAATAGGAAGAAAAGAATTTGAGGGCAGTGGTTCGTGCTCATAAAAGTTGGGGAATTAATAGAAACAGCTAGAGCCAACAAATAACAACTTCCCCTAGTGCATGAGGAAAATAAAACACTGCCTTTTGCAGTCATGAGTTTCTACTATGTGAAGATAAATGGTTATAAAAATATTCAGCACTTTCAAACAAAGATCACAAGGTAATTTACAAACCAGTATGTCATGGTTTCAAAATGGAATAAAAATAAGGTTTCAGTATCAGGTGAGAAACTTAAATAGAAAAAGATGTTCTACTTTATAAAGTAAAGTTATAACAGCTTAAAGAGGCCTCAGGTTTGTAGAGAAGCTTCATCGTAACTGTATTTGGAATAGCTACATTGTTCAGTTACTATGTTGCGTGGAATATTGTAGTGCATTTTATTTGGAAAGCTATTAAGGACATTAAGAAAATGGATATGTAGTTGGATAACAATGATACAAAGGAATATTTATAGTGTGGTTATATGATCATTCTAATAGAAATTATATATGTGTTTATGCACATACATATATATGCATGCATTCACAGTCAGAAATTTATTCACATGTTAGCAGTGATTATCTCAGAGGTAGAACAGGTGGTTTTTGAAAACATGCTTTTGCTCATCTGTACCTTTTATAATTGTATTTATATATAACTAATGTAATGGCGAAATGAGAATATTTAAAACAAGGTTGTATTTAAATAACATTTTAAAAAATCGTTTTTCTTAATAATCCACAACTATTATTTAGAGAGGCAGAATTCCTTCAGACCTGCTGGGGATGTCATGGACATGCTCAGTGGCCATCTCCCAGCCCTGCCTATTCCCCTGCTTTTCCACTGTTGCTTTGCATGCGTATGTGTCTGTCTCCATTTCACAGGTGTCTTAGTTTCCTAGGCTGCCGCAGGTAAATGACATGAAATGGTTCCACTTAAACAATGGGAATTTCTTCGCTTACAATTTTGAGGTTGAGAAAATGCCCAAATCAAGGCATCATCAAGGCACTGCTTTCTTACCAAAAACCAGCTACCAGCAATCCTTGGCTCTGACGCCACATGGCAAGGCACATGGTGGTGTCTGCTTGTCTCTACCTTTTCTTCCAGGTTTCATTGATTTCAGCTTCTGGCTTCTGTGGCTTTCTCTCTTTTTCTAAATTCATTTCATTTATAAAAGACTCCAGTAATAGGATTAAGACCCATCCTGATTAACATGGGTCACACCCTAACTGAAGTAACTTCATCAAAAGGCTCTACTTACAATTGGTTCACACCCACAGGAATGGATTAGATTTAAGAACATGTTTTTTCTGGGATACATAAAGCTTCAAACCTCCACAGCAAGCCAAGGTAGACAACAGGTTAATGGAATGACCTGACTGTACCTCAAAGCTGAAACCAGGAACAAGCTTGCCAAGGTGGGAACTCTGCACAAAGGTTGCTGGATAAATGCATTTTTCTCGGTGGCAGGGCCCCTCCACCTGTGATATATAAATACCCAGCCCTCAGGCAGCACAGGGTCTCTCATTTCTGACATGAAGCGGGGTGTGCGTAGCTGCCAAAGATTGACCCTGACCTTAGCAGTTGTCCTCCCCAGGGGACTGGCCACAGAAAGGACAGGCCCCTGCTCCTGTGACCCTTTGTGCTGTGTAAGTAATAAAGTGATCATCTGTTGAGAATCTCGGTTTTGCCTAAGATTGTGTTCCCACAACATACCATATAGCATCCACTCAACAAGACCTTAAGATGGAATTTGTTTTATTACTACAGCAGTGGCATAGAATATACTGATTAATGTGATACTTTGTGTTTTGGATATTTCTCTGATCCTTTATATGTTGAATTGTTTTCCAATTCATTTGGGTTATAATTTTAGTGGTAGGATTCTGATTCGAAGTCCATTTCTAAACACCATCTAATTTTTCAAGAATTATAAGTCAGAAAGTTTATGCATAGAGGCTCTCTTATATGATCAGAACATACTGGCTGTATTACATGAATCTTCCCACTAATATCTATAAGCCCAGTGACTGAGACATTATTTTTTCTGTTGTGTAGAAGAGGCAAACTTAGGATGGAAGACGTTAGGAAAACAGTGCAAGATCAAGTTCCTAGAAAATGACATACAAAAATTTAAAATCAGATCCATCTAAACCCAACCTCAAGACTTTCTATTATACTACTAAGAAAAACTCTAAGAAGTTAGTCAGAGGAACAATCAATCCGTATGAACTATGAAAACATATTTAGAAGCATGCATATATTAAAATATACCACACAGTTAATTTCAAATCTTCTGGGATTTCTCTCTGACTCCAGAGAATGTTAATATTTAACCACTATGGAGGCCACATTATTAACAATGCAAAAATTTGGCAGAATTCCCTGACTAAAAGTGTCTCCTGTTAATGCTTTTTAAGGTAGTTCAGGCAATAAAAGCAATTCTTGATTTACACATGAAATAAAAGTATTTTGTGCATAATTCTATGACTATCTAACTAACTAGCTAGCTAGTTAGCTAGCTATCCTTGCTGGAGGAATGATATATACAAGCTTTATGATCATATTTTTACAAAAGGCTTGCAGACAGAGCAATGCCTAACCAAGGCTTACCTGACTATTCTGGGCAGTCCTAGAAATTCAAATTCTACTCAAAATCCTTCACTGGTTCCTCTCTATCCAAATCCATGTCTTTGCAATACATTTATCCTTTAACCTCCAACTTGAATTCTTCATCTCAACACATATTCTTGTCTTTGGATTGTCTTTGGATTGATGCCTTCTATGGATGCCCATCCTATCTTTCTTTGTTGTTGTTAGCTTTCTTTGTTGTTTGTTTGATCAACCTTAATTGATGGCCTGGAATGAGAGGACTGGTAAACCGCATTCTTCTGCCAGTTTAGGACCCCAGGTCCCTTGTGTGCTTCAGGCTCCAGCTTTCCTGAATTTCAGTTTGATACCGGGTAGGATAACATTTATAGCAGGTCTGAAGTACTGTTGGCATGATATACAGTTTTCTGGGAAACTGGTACTAGAACTATCACATAGCTCTGAGTTCAGGAAATTTCCGTGACCAGGCTATATAGATTGGAGAAACTAGGAATGATAATTGAGGGCCTTCCTCATGCCTGATTGTAGGAACCTCACTCCAGTTATATTTATGTTGTATAACACTGAAATTAATGAAATGTATGGGTCTCAGTACGGAGGTTCCTGGCAAATATTCAGACAAGCTGACTTGAACTGCTCCAGATATCTGTATCTATGGCTAGACTTGGAAGGGCCAGTTGACTTTCCTGAACATCTGAGATAATCATCACTTACTCAGATGTTAACATACCCAAATGTGAGCCCCTATGATGAGAATTTCATGGGTCCAAAAGTGTGCACCCTTGTGTCTACCTCTAAAATGCTGTTAATCTCTCTCCTGTGTGTTCTGATTGGTCTGACTTCTTTTCACGTCTTTTCAATATGTAAACAATATTGTGCTTTACCAGTGTGATATATTTTTTAGTCTCTCTACCAAGTTGAACATGTGTCAAAAAAAAAAATCTGCATTTGCTGGGAATGACACACACTCCAGATCCATTATGATCAAATTCTGTGGAGAAAGTTCTAGGACAGTGAAGGGGAAGTTGATGATTTAGTGATCCTCATTATGGATTGAATCATGTTCCCCACAAAGACAAGCCCAAATCCTAATCACCAGTCCCACTGATGTGAACCCATTTGTAAATAGGATCTTTGAAGATATTGTTAAAAGTAAGGCCAAACTGAACCAGGCCTTAATCAAATATGATTTCAGTGCTTATAAGTAGAGGGAATTTCAAAATAGGCAGTGGAGACAGAAGGAGGCAGATGGCCACATGACAGAGGCAGAGATTGAGTTATGGATTGCCAATTAGCCACCAACACAGTGCTACAGACTTCAGAGACAACATGATCCTACCAACAAAAACCTGATGTTGACTTCCAGCCTCCAAAACTGTGAGACAATGAATCACCGTTTTTTAAGTCAACCAGTCTGTGGTATTTGTTACAGCATCCCTAGCAAACTAAGTCAATGCAAAGTAGTTCCACTAACCCTGAAGATTGTCTGAGGCCTTGGCATGTGTGGAAGGATTTGCTTTATTCCATGGAGCATAAAGGCCATATCATGAGCTCCTGGGTGTCTTTCCCACTGACAGATTCATCAACAGTGAGATGAAAAACCAAGGGGCAGAGAAGGAAGAGGATTTGCCCAACATCCACAATTTGATAA
Organism: Choloepus didactylus; assembly: GCF_015220235.1. NCBI lineage: Eukaryota > Metazoa > Chordata > Mammalia > Pilosa > Megalonychidae > Choloepus > Choloepus didactylus. Next base: position 309,564 of record NW_023637577.1, read on the forward strand.
TGCAGAGCAGCAGTATAATCCTTATAGTGTTCTTTCCAAACTCTTATTGTCTGGCGGGGTTGCTGTCCAAGGTAAAGATACTCTTCAGAGAAAGCACATTCCAATGTTTTGTTTCCCACCTACACAACTCAAAATTTCCCATATGAAACACTTGCAATGTATAATTCAGTAATATTAGTTGGCTTCCCTTTGATGCCACTCTATCCTGTGCAGCTTCTCTGAGTACAGAGATTTAAGTCTCAATACCTAATGTTTTGGAGAGTTTTAAGATGGCTGATTAGGAGAGGCAGGGCAAAAAAAAAATGTCTCTGTGAAAAAACTAGACAAAAGACAGAAAGTGCTCCAGAATACCAGTTCCAGCGAAGCACCAGCTGGACAAGGTCTTCTAAATCCACAGGGACCATGCACTTGGTGAAACTGAGAGTCTGCATTCTGATATGAATGAGTGAGCCTGCTGGAGAATGGGCAGCCATGCTGCAGTCGGGAGAAAATGGGGAATGGTGTTTGGAGATGTATTAGTTTAAAAACCCAAAAGTGGCTGCAGATCTGGCAGCCAGAACTGCGCAGTCCAGAGTGGCAGGATGGGCATTCCACAACTTGCACACACACTTAGTATCTGGTGTGGGCGATAGCCTTTCTCACACCTGAAGCTAAATGTACAGGAACTAGGAGGGTGGAGGTCCATGAAAAAGGGGGAAATTACCCAACCTCCCTACAGCCATCTTTTCAGGGGGCTGGGAACACCCCAGAGCTTCCCCTGGAGACAGCACTCACCTGTGATGTAGCACAGTCTTCCCTACATGGAGGACCTAGGAGAGCAAGGCTTAGAAGAGGGACCCTCATGGAAGTCCCAGGGATCATACACCAATACCAGGAACTTGTGGGTCTGTGGCAGAGACAGACTGTAGGGAGACTGAACCAAAAGTTTGGACTCCAGCAACAGCTTTAAGTCTCCAGGAACACCTGAGAGATTTGATTATTAGCGTAACCCTCCCTTCCTAACTGCTCAGACACATACCCCATAACTCCCACATTCAGGGCAGGAAACATCAAATACACACAGAAATTTGGTGTGCCAATTGGACCCCTGTAAGATTCAGATCCCCACTCACCACAGAAGACAAAATTGGGGAGAACTGGCTTGAGGGGAATAGGTGGCTTTTGGATGGCACCTGCTGATTAACCAGAGAAAGTGCACTCCATCAAGCTGTAGCTCTGACAAATTAGAGATAATTGTTCAAATAAGTCTGCATATCCTAAAAGAAACCTATCAAGATAAGCAAAAGCCAAGAGGCCAAAAACAACAGAAAAATTTAAAGCATATAAAGAAACCAGAGATACAGATAACCCAAACCCAAACACCCAAATCAAAAGATCAGAGGAGACACAGTACTTGGAGCAATTAATCAAAGAACTAATGACAAACAATGAGATCATGGCACAGGATATAAAGGACATGAGGAAGACCCTAGAAGAACATAAAGAAGAATTTACAAGAGTATATTAAAAAAATAGATGATCTTATGGAAATAAAAGAAACTGTCGATCAAATTTAAAAGATTCTGGATACTCACAGTACTAGATTAGATGAAGCTGACCAGTGAATCAGTGACCTTGAAGAGGACAGAACGGAAGGTGAAAGAACAAAAGAAATAATGGGGAAAAATAAAAAAAAAAAATCAAAATGGATCTCAGGGATATTATGGACAAAATAAAACACACAAATATAAGAATCATCAGTACTCCAGAAGGGGAAGAGAAGGGTAAAGTTCTAGGGAGAATATCAAAGAAATTGTTGGGAAAACTTCCTAAACCTTCTAAACAACATAAATACACAAATCATAGATGTCCAATGAACTCCAAACAGAATAAATTGACAGAAACACACTCTGAGACATATTTTGATCAGAATGTCAAATGCTGAAGAGAAGGAGCAAGTTCTGAAAGCAGCAAGAGAGAAGCAATTCATCCTTAACAAGGGAAGCAGCATAAGACTAAGTAATGTCTATTCAGCAGTCACCATGGAAGAGAAAAGACAGTGGCATGACATATTTAAAATTCTGCAAGAGAAAAATTGCCAACCAAGAATTATTTATCCAGGAAAGCTCTCCTTCAAATTTGAGGTAGAACTTAAATTTTTCACAGACAAACATTTCCTGAGAGAATTTGCTAACAAGAGACCTGCCCAACTTGAGATATTAAAGGGAGCCCTACCAACAGAGAAACAAAGAAAGGAGAGAGAGGTATCGAGAAAGGTTCAGAACTAAAGAGATGTAGTAAGGGTATATTAAAGGACATTAAGAGAAAGGGGGGGAAAATAGATCTGACAAACAAACAAAATGATAGAATGGCTGATTCAAGAAATGCCTTTACAGTAATAACATTGAATGTAAGTGGATTAAATTCCCCAATTAAAAGATATAGATTGGCAGAGTGGATTAAGAGATATTAACCATCAATATGTGGCTTACAAGGGACCCATCTTAGACACAGGGACACAAAGAAATTGAAAGTGAAAGGATGGAAAAAAATATTTCATGCAAGCTACAGCCAAAAGAAAGCAGGAGTAGCAATATTAATCTCAGATAAAACAGACTTTAAATGCAAGGATGTTATGAGAGACAAAGAAGGCCATTACTTACTAATATAAGGGACAATTCAACAAGAAGAACTAACAATCATAAATGTTTATGCACCCATTCAAGGTGCCCCCAAATACATGAGACAACCATTGGCAAAACTAAAGGAAGCAATAGATGTTTCCACAATAATTGTGGAAGACTTTGATACATCACTCTTTCCTATATATAGATCAACCAGACAGAAGACCAATAAGGAAACTGAAAACCTAAACAATCTCATAAATAAATTTGAATTAACAGATATATATATATAGAACATTACATCCCAAATTACCAGGATACACATTATTGTCTAGTGCACATGGAAATTTCTCCAGAATAGATCATATGCTGGGCCATAGAACAAACCTCAGTAAATTTAAAAAGATTGAAATTATTCAAAGTAAATTCTTTGATAACAATGGAATACAATTAGAAGTCAATGACCATCAGAGACTTAGAAAATTCACAAATACCTGGAGGTTAAACAACACACTCCTAAATAATCAGTGGGTTAAAGAAGAAATAGGAAAAGAAATTGCTGAATATATTGAGAACACAACATATCAAAACCTATGGGATGCAGCAAAAGCGGTACTAAGGGGAAAATTTGTAGCTCTAAATGCATACATTCAAAAAGGAATAAAGAGCTAAAATCAAAGAACCAATGGAGCAACTGAAGAAGCTAGAAAATGAACAGCAAACTAATCCTAAACCAAGTAGAAGAAAAGAAATAACAAGGATTAAAGCAGAAACAAATGTCATAGAGAACAAAAAAACAATAGAGAGAATAAATATCACCAAAAGTTGGTTCTTTGAGAAGATCAAGATTGACAAGCCCCTAGCAGACTGACAAAATTAACACGACAGAAGACCCAAATAAACAAAATAACAAATGAGAGAGGCAACATTACTGTGGATCCTGAAGAAATTAAAAAAAATTATAAGAGGATACTATGAACAACTGTATGCCAACAAACTACATAATGTAGAGGAAATGGACAATTTCCTGGAAACACATGAATAACCCAGACTGAGCAGACTAGAAATAGAAGACCTCCACCAACCAATCACAAGCAAAGAGGTCCAATCAGTCCTCAAAAGCTTCCCACAAATAAATGTCCAGGACCCGATGGCTTCACAGCAGGATTCTACCAAAGTTTCCAAAAAGAACTGATACCAATCTTGCTTAAACTCTTTCAAACATTGGAGAAAACAGAACACTACCTAACACATTTTATGAAGCTAACATCATTCTAATACCAAAACCAGGTAAAGATGCTACAAGAAAGGAAATCTACAGGCCAATCTCCCTAATAAATATGATGACAAAATTCTCAACAAAATACTTGCAAATCAAATCCAAAGACACATTAAAAAAAATCATACACCATGACCAAATGGGGTTCATCACAGGCATGCAACAGTGGTTCAACATAAGAAAATCAATCAATGTATTATAACACATTAACAAATCAAAAGGAAAAAGTCAAATGATCATCTCAATAGATGCTGAAAAAGCATTCCACAAAATCCAACATCCTTTCTTGATAAAAACACTTCAAAAGGTAGGAATTAAGGGAAACATCCTCAGTATGATAAAGAGCATATATGAAAAACCCACAGACAGCATAGTACTCAATGGTGAGAGAATGAAAGCTTTCCCTCTAAGATCAGGAACGAGCAAGGATGCCCACTGTCACCACTGTTATTCAACTTTGTGCTAGAAGTGTTAGCCAGGGCAATCCGGCAAGACAAAGAAATAAAAGGCATCCAAATTGGAAAGGAAGAAGTAAAACTGTCATTATTTGCAGATCATATGATCTTATATTTGGAAAACCCTGAGAAATTGGCGACACAGCTACTAGAGCTAATAAACAAATTTAACAAAGAAGCGGGATGCAAGATTAATGCACAAAAGTCAGTAATGTTCCTATATACTAGAAATCACCTAACTGAACAGACACTCAAGAAAATGATTCCATTTTCAATAGCAACTAAAAAAATCAAATACCTAGGAATGAACTTAACCAAAGATGTAAAAGGCCTATACAAAGAAGACTACATAACTTTACTAAAAGAAATAGAAAGGGACCTAAAAAGATGGAAAAATATTCCTTGTTCATGGATAGGAAGGCTAAATGTCATTAAGACGACAATTCTACCCAAACTCATCTACAGATACAATGCAATCCCTATCAAAATTCCAATAACCTGCTTCGCAGAATTGGAAAATCTAGTTATCAAATTTATTTGGTAAGGGAAGTTGCCTTGAATTGCTAAAAACATTCTAAAAAAGAAAAATGAAGCAGGAGGACTTACACTCCCTGACTTTGAAGCTTATTATAAAGCAATGGTAGTCAAAACAGCATGGTATTGGCACAAAGATAGCCATGTTGATTAACGGAATCAAATTGAGAATTCAGAGATAGACCCCCAGATATAGTCGACTGATCTTTGATAAGGCCCCCAAAGCCACTGAACTGGGGCAGAACAGTCTTTTCAACACATGGGGCTGGAGAATTGGATATCCATATCCAAAAGAATGAAAGAGGACCCCTATCTCACACTCTACACAAAGATTAACTCAAAATGGATTAAAGACCTCAACATAAGAGACAGTACCATAAAACCTCCTAGAAGATATTAGTAGGGAAATATCAAGACCTTGTATTAGGAGGTGACTTCCTAGACCTAACCCAAAGCACAAGCAGCCAAAGAAAAAATAGATAAATGGGAACTCCTTGAACTTAGAAGTTTCTGTACCTCAAAGGAATTTATCAAAAAAGTGAAGAGGCAGCCAACTCAATGGGAAAAAAAATTTTGGAAACCATGTATCTGACAAAGGACTGATATCTTGCATATATAAAGAAATCCTACAACTCAATGACAATATTACAGACAGGCCAATTATAAAATGAGCAAAAGATATGAACAGACAGTTCTCTGAAGAGGAAATACAAATGGCCAAAAAACACATGAAAAAATGTTCAGCCTCACTAGCTGTTAGGGAGATGCAAATTAAGACCACAATGAGATACCATCTCACACCAATTACAATGACTGCCATTAAACAAACAGGTAACTACAAATGCTGGAGAGGATGTGGAGAAACTAGAACTCTTATTCATTGTTGGTGGGACTCTTCCAGACACTCTGGAAGACAGTCTGGCCATTCCTTAGAAAACTAGATACAGAGTTATTCTTCAATCCATCAATCACACTACTCAGTATATACCCGGAAGATCTGAAAGCAGTGACACGAACAGGTCTCTGCACACCAATGTTCATAGCAGCATTATTCACAATTGCGAAGAGATGGAAACAACCCACATGTCCTTCAACAGATGAGTTGATAAACAAAATGTGGTGTATACACGTGACGGAATACTATGCAGCTGTAAGAAGGAACGATGTCGTGAAACATATGACAACATGGATGAACCCTGAAGACATAATGGTGAGCAAAATAAGCCAGACACAAAAAGAGAAATATTATATACTACCACTAATGTGAGCATTGACAAATGGAAAATAAATGGTTTATAATGTAGAATGTAGAAGACCTAGCAATAGACAGCTAATAGTGCACGGGGAAAAATAACCTAATAAGAACAGACAAGTTATCATGGGTAAATTTAATGTTCTGGGAATGCTCAGTAATGACTATGGTTTGTTAATTTCTGGTGGGTATGGTAGGAAGAAGTTCACAGGAATGTAGTTATCTTAGGTTATCTGTTTTTCTTATTCCTTTGCTGGGTTATAGATTGTATATTTTTTGGGGTAGAGTAGGAACATCTTGGAAATAATGTAGGCACATCTTGGAAATAATGTAGTTATTTTAGGTTATTTATTTTTTCTTATTCCGTTGTTTTGGTTTTGTTTGAAATGTTTTTTTATTTTATTGTATTTTTTAAAATTTTTTGATAAAATTAATTTTTAAGAAATGGAAAAAAATACGCAGAGCACTCCTGAGGAGCTGGGGGGAAATGCAGAGGTGTTGGGCTTCCTCATCGGATGGTTGCTAATGTTCTCACAAACATTGAGGACTGGCAGTTTGATGTGCCAAACTCTCTATCACAGGACTTGCCCTTATGAAGCCTGCTACTGCAAAGGAGGGACTAGGCCTGCCTTTAATTGTGCCTGAGATTCTCCCTGAATACCTAAGCTAAGCCAACTTGGCGGGTGAAGTTACTGCCCTCCCCCTTATGTGGGATCTGACACCCAGGGTGATAAATCTCCCTGGCAATGTGGAATGTGACTCCTGGGGAGGAATCTGGACCTGGCATCATGGGGTGGAGAACATCTTGACCAAAAGGGGGATGTGAAACAAAATGAAATAAATTTTCAGTGGCTGAGAGATTCCAAATGGAGTCGAGAGGTCACACTGGTGGCACTCTTACACACAATATAGATAACTCTTTTTAGGTTTTAATGAATTGGAATAACTAGTAGTAAATGCCTGAAACTGTCAAACTACAACCCAGTAGCCTTGAGGCTTGAAGACGATTGTATAACAATGTAGTTTACAAGGGGTGACAATGTGATTATGAAATCCTTGTGGATCACATGCCCCTTTATCCAGTGTATGGATGGATGAGTAGAAAAATGGGGGCAAAAAAACTGAAGGAAAACTGGGGGGGGGGGTGCCATTTGGGTGTTCTTTTTTTCTCTTATTTTTTTTATTCTTATTTTCACTTTTCCTGGTACAAGGAAAATGTTCAAAAAAATAGATCAGGGTGATGAATGAACAAATGTATGATGATGATGTGAACAATTGATTGTATACTTTGGATGATTGTATGGTTTGTGAATGAATCTTAAAAAAAAAAAACCTAACGTTTTGATTGTCTCTCCTTGGCATGTATCTTCAATAGGGTCCCAGGACTCAACTGCCTTCCCCACCTTTAGACTAAAAGACCTTGCAGAAACCAGTGGTGAGGGAATGCTTGGGTTAGTGTCAAGTTCCTTCTTTACAGGCAGGTGGTAAATATTATAGTTCTTATAATATCAATTCTGTTTTGAAACATGTATTAATCATCTTGATACCTGAGTGTATTATTGGTATGGATATTCTGAGTAAATGAAAAATCACTATATTAGGAGAGCTCACCCTTCACCCAGTATTAACAGATCATATGAATAAAAACCTGTGAATTTACCAAACCTAATGTCTGTGGTAAATATCAAATATACGGATTTTAATTAAAGAGATGGTGCTTACAATTACATCACTACGCATTAACTATGTATGTAATAGCCTTGGTTAGTAAAACAAAATGTACTTGGCAAAGCAGGTGGACTATAGGGAGTCAAATTAAATTTTATTTCCCTATTTATTCTTCTGATCCTTACAAGTAATCTGATACAGGAAACTCATTCAATTATTCCTCAAATACTTGTGGGCCATTATGTGCACTGTTTTAGGTGTTTTGGATACACTTCAGTGAATGAAAAAGACAATGATCCTGTCCTCATGAAAATTACATTCTACCGGAGATGGGGAAAATTCACAGTAAACAAATAGATATAGTACAGTATAAGAAGGCATATTTTGCTAAGAAATAAAGATAAAGGAAATGAAAATAAGGTTGGTTTGAATTGATAGCTGTGGTCATCAGAGTAGGCCTCCCTGATAGTACAACATTTGAGCAAAGACTCTTTGCAAGCTTGGGGAAAAAGTATGTACTAATTGATGTAGCTAATGCTTTCTTTTCCAAACTTATTACAGTTGGACAGTCAGGGACAATTTGGTTTTCTTTGGGATAGTATTCAATACACATATACTGGGTCTCTGGGCTATATTAACCCATGTTATTGTCATAATTTAAGAAGAATCTTATTATAATCAACTGCAATACAAATAATAATAATAAATATAATAATAGGAGGAGTCATTTAGGATGGAGTGGATTCAGATTTGAAGATGGTACAAGTCATGACATCCCAAGTAGGCTGATCCATCTAAAAGCAGTAACAAGAACCAGCTCTGCCAATACAATCCTTAGGCTTATCTTGGGTGGGTGCTGCACAGGTTAATGCACTGAGAATGAAATTAGTGATAAAAATGAAACTTTATTTCTTTAATTTATCCTAAAATACAGGACAGGATTATTTGGATATTGGAGAAATTATTTCCCACTTATTGGTGAAATTTTGTGAACTATATACAGGTCACATTTCAACATATATTTTTGAATGAGAAGAATAGCAACAGGCCATAACTGACATTTTAAAAGCTGTGTTATTATGTAGTTAAAATGAATTTTATGAGAATAATGCTTATCTATCTAATATTTAAACTGTAAGCTATAGAGAGATTCAGGCTAACTGGAGCCTCTGATTGTGCTAGCTTTTGGGTTTTGGGACCCGGTGATTACTTGATTCTGCTTTCCATGTCAATTTTAAAAGATAATTACTAGCTTGCAGCTGAATACTGATCAGTGGTTGTTGAGGCAGATTTTATCACTGATGGATAATGAATAACAAAAACACAAAGAATCTGATAATGCCTTGGATCATTTTTAAAATGTTCAGATAACCAAAGGGAAAATCTCATTAATTAATATAAATGGCATATCAGGGCTTTTACAAAAGTAGCATTATGGAAGGTAACTATATGATGAAAAAGCTACTCTCCTGGGGCCTCATATTCCCACTTGCCAGTACTTTCTTCTGCAATAAAGATGGGGCTCTTGTGACATAAAGGTTTGGTTTTCCAAGAGTAGTGCTCAAATAATTGAGATTAGTGTCTGAAAGGCTGCACTTATCCTCCCTTCAGAGCAAAATTTTCTTACAGATAAAGGGTAAAGTCAGGTTAATGGTCCAAGTAAACACAGTGTAGCTGACTGTGTTTCCAAATACAGGAAAGTCCTAATGATATTGTGTGTGTATTATATGCATGTACACACACACACACACACACACAAATGTCTCTGGTTATAGGCAATATTTTCACTGTTTAGTTCAGCAAGTGAGCCATAAACAATAAAATTATTAAAGATTACTCTATATGGAAACAGAGCTTATCAAAAAGCTATAGGTGTTTTAATTTCAAGTATTGTTTGATCTTTCTTCATACACAGAGGGTGTGTTATCGTGTGATGTATGATTGTGTTCATTCCAGAGGATGCAAATAACAAGGCAAATTTTGGCAAATTTTCTGGCATAGGCTTTGGCTACTCTGTTGCTAGGACTTAGGCAGAAACTACAATAAAATTATTAAAAATTAGATTGCTTATGAATATGAACTCCAAACTTATCAACAGATCAGAGAATGCATTTCACACGATATATAGGGTAGGCAGAAGCCAAAAATATAACATTAAGTTGCTCTTTCTTGTGTCAAAAAATCTCCAAAGCAGCATGAGTAAAACCAAAAAGGACAAATGAAGCACTTGCTGGTGCTACACAAATCAGGGGAATCACTGGGCCTGTGAGATTGGCTTTCCAGTTAAAAGACAGTGTATAATGAAGTTAAATATATAGTCTACCAGGGTGGGTCTTTAGTTGAAAGTTCTCTAAGGAATGTAGTCAGGAATATATGAAAATATTATACAACTAAAATAAATACAGTATGAACTTCTGTATTTAATTGATTGTTACTACTGAACCATTTTAGACCAACTTGCACTGTGTTGTATAATTTGTTCTCTGCACAAAGTCTCCTGACTGGAGGTATCGTGAGCTCTGAAATCCAGTTAGTAAAGTTGCATCTCTTGTCTTGTGTGGTGGTTTGGAGCTATGAACCCCGGAAAAATAGGTTGTTAGACTTGTTCTATTCCTGTGGGTGTACAGTCTTGTAAATGAGACTTTTTGATGAAGTTAAAGTGTGCCCCGGAAGAATCGGGGTGGGTCTTAATCCTATTACTGAAGGACTCACAGGGAAGGCCACAGATAGAGTGTTCCAGAGGGAGCAGCCAGAAGCTGAAAGCTAATGGAACCCGGAGGAAAAGGAAGAAGCCAGGAGAGGCTGCTATGTGCACTGCCATGTGACAGAAAAGCCAGGGACCAAGTATCAGTGGCATCCAACCCCAGAGTGCTACTGTCTTCTGGGCGAAAGCATGGCCTTGAAGACACCTTGATTTTGGAATTTTCCTAGCCTCAAAACTGCCTGCCAATGAATGTCCATTGTTTAAGCCAGTCTATTGCAAGGTATTTGCATTAGAAGCCAGGAAACTAAAACACCTGGTTTTGTGTCAACCAGAGGAAGGCATGCCAAGTTATCATACATCCAGGAGGATGCTGTGACTTTTTGCCATTCACCCCTATGGAGGAAATACGTTTAGTAATTCATACAAAGGAACCATATTTGCCTGCAGTGTCCTTGTTAAGCTGAACATTTAAATATATTTCTTGAGCTATCATGTTAGCTTTTTCTAATATACAATTACCACCACAGTTTCAAATGCCATTTTTATGTCACTCTAATACCATGATTATGGACTGATTATTAACCATAGGAAGTTTTAACTTAATTCTTAGTATATTTTCTATTTAATATATCTCATTTTCCCAAATAAATCCAACCATATTTTTAAAATAATAATTAAAAAAATAGAAATCTGCAAAGACTAATATAACAAACATTCTTGTATCCATCTCTTCAGTAAATGAACTGCAAAGGCTATATTTGGACACATTTATTTTCAGAGCAACTAAAGCTGAAATCCCTGTGCTCATCTCCCAAGCCCCTTTTCTCTTCCTCCCCATTCCTCTTTCTCTCTAGAGGCAATGTCTGCAAATTTACTACATATCAATAAATGGCTGTAAATTAATAAAAATCATGTGTTTGCAAACCACTTGCATGCATTCTTCTCAAATTTGATTCTTTATTCAACATCTTTTGAGTTCTACAAGATCTAGTTCATCAATTTTAACTGGAGCATAAGATCCATCATATTATATTATTATTATAATACTTTTTCAATTTACTCTATTTTATCTACCCCCCAAGTCCCATTCATTGCAAATAATGATTCAGAGAACAAACTTATGCATATCTACCTCACATGTGCAAAACAATACTTCTGAGTTAAAAGGTATGTATCCAGTCAACGTTATTGTATATTGTTAATTGCTCTTTAAAGAAGTTGTGCCAATTTATACTTCTACCATATATATGTGGAGTGTCTGCTTCCCTACCTCTTTGTCAGTTGATATGGTCATTTTTTTTTTTTTCTATATTTCTAGTCAGATGAGTATGAAAGGGTGTCTCATTATTTTTTGGAATTCTGTTGCACTGATTTTAGGGACATTCAAGTTACATATGTGTCTAGGCTATTCAGGTTTCTTCTTTAAACCAATTATGTCCATTTATATTTCCATTATTTCGCTTGCCTTTGTCTTTTTACATGAAAGATTGATCTATGTATCCTGCTAATTAAAATTTTTACAGAGGTTGTACATACTGTCTCTTAGTCTAGTTTTCATATCTATTCCAATAAAAAATTTAATTTTGATATTCTCATTTGTGATTCATTTTTAATTTCTACTTTATGTGTCTTTCATAAAAATGTTTCTCTACTCAGAGGTCAGAAAGACATCTACATTTTATTCTATCATTTGCTAAAGTTTTGACTTTTTAAAATTTATATCTTTAATCTATGTGTGTTTCCCCTCACCTCTGTGGGCAGATGATTGTCCCAGAACCTTTCACTACTCATCAGTAAGTTTTCTCTATCTTGTGTCAAGACCACACTTATGGGTTAATTTCCTTTTATCCAACTTTTGTGTATTTTCTTCCATTAGCACTATTCAGTCATCACAGTGAAGTCATATATATAGCTCTTTTCAAGACTTGTTTTCAAACTTATCTCACCTAGTAGAACTTCTACCCTTGAATCATCTCCAATTTCACTCTATTATTCTGTACTTAATATGTGTCTTTGTAATTTTGTCTTTATGTGTATGTAATATACTTTGATTTTCATGTATATTAAATGAAAGATGCTCAAAGATATTAGAGAGAACTGTTATGACATGAAATAATTGTCAATATACTTTCCAGTACTATCTGAACATTTTATCATTCCAGATTTAATCTCTACTTTTAAGGAAAAATTTAAACTTCTTGGCGCATCACAGAAGCTCTTCTAGATCTACTGGTTTCTCCTACCTTAACCATCCTTAACTGTCTACTCCAAATTTCATCCAATAATTCAACTTCTAAAAATAAATAAATAACTAAAACATGCTTGATTTTTCATGTCTCTAAGCCTCCTCTCTTCCTAATTAATCAGTTACTCACAGAGTCTTCATTTGATTAGTTCCTGTCTTCTTTACATTGCAGTTCAAATACACGTTTCTACAAAAACCTCTGCATGAACCCTCTGTCCCTAGTGCAATTTGCTGACCCATAACAAATAAACTGATCCTTTACTTAGTTTATCTATTTTTTAAAAATTCTTGATGTGTTTTTATAGGCAGCAACCATAAGTTTTTGTTTGTTAGTCTCTGTCTGTTTAGTATTTAAAGGAATCCCTTAAAAATAATGGTACATTCAGTGAATTAATATAACCAATATTTAATCGTCATTGAGAAGAATTTTAGGCACATTAGGGGATACAAAGATGTGTAAGACTTCATGACCCTAGCAATTATTTGCCTTATGTATATATACTTCCTCAATTTTTTGAAAGCATATAATAGGCATTTTCAACATCCATACAAATCAGTAAAATATATTCTTGTTTTAGTGACTACAGAAGAATTAACAATTTGAAAGTTCCCTAATTTATTTAACCGATTTCCAATTGAAGACTTTGTTTTTCCAAGTTTTTGCTATCATCATCATATTATGACAAAGACCTTTGTAAGTGTTATCAAGTATTTTTAAATGTATTTCTAACCATGAAACGGCTAGTTACATGAGTGTTTTTAAGACACTTGACACATATTGTCAAATTGCATTCAGAAACTGTAAGAATTCACACTCCATCAGCAGTATGTTTAAGTACTCTCATTGATACTGGGTATTAGAAGAATAAATTCCTAGGGATTAAAGATTAAATATAATGAAAAAATTATAAATATTTAATCAATCAGAAATTTATTTGCATTTAAAACATGATTCAGGGATTTGTGTGTGTATGTGTGTGTTGCTAATCAATTATTCTACTTCCATTTATTGATTAAACCATTTGATCCTGACTAATTTAAAATGCCAATTTAAGATTCATAAACTAAGTGATTATGTGTAACTACTTTTGTTTCTGATCCTTTATTAATCCTGCATTAAATTATCCATATACTCTCTTGCTCTTACCATATTGTTCTATTTATGATGTGTTTATAAACTTTTTAACAATTGTGAGAGAAAGCTTCCAATTTACTACTTTTATTCTAAATATAGATGTATCCAGATGATGTTAAGAATTGTGTCATCAAATTCACTATGTCCTTCCCCAAATTAAATTTGAATTAGAATGTACTTATATTAATATATTAATTCAGGAAATGTTATCTTTCTTTTTGTGTTTCCATTGAAGAACAAAAATTCTTCTCCATTTTCATATTTTCTTTTACGTTCCATAGAAAATTTATGTAGATTTTTTCATAATGTTTCAGAAACTTATTTTAACTTATTGTTAATAACTTTATAATGTTTCTACTATTGTACATAGGTCTTTAATTTCCATTTTAACTGTTTATTAGTATATTGTATATGTGACAGTATATAGACAAATTTGATTTATCTTAAGTTTTTTTTTTTTTTTTCCAATCCAGCTACACTAATGTATATATTAGTACTAATAGATTCTTAGGTAGTTCCCTTGGGTTTCCAAAATAAAAAATCATGTAATCAGCAATCATCTTAGTTTCCCAGCTGCTATGATAAATACCACACACAATGGGTTGGGTTAAATAACAGGAATTAATTGGTTTACTATTTCAGAAATTAGAATGGCTTACTTCTCCCAAGTTGGGAGCATTCTGGCTGGCTGGCAATCCTTGGGTCCCGTGGCTTTCTAGTTACCTGGCGAAGTCCTCCCCTTTCTCTTCTGGGTTCTGTTGACTCCCAGCTTCCAGCTCCATCCTGTGACTTTCTCTTTACAAGGTCTCCAGTAATAGCATTGAGACCATCCTGAGTTAGTTGGTCACACTTTAACTATAAATAACATCTTCCAAAGATCCTATTTGCTATGGGTTCACACCCACATAAAATGGATTAAGAATAAGAACATGTTTTCATTTTTTCCCCCCTAGGGCTCATAACTCAATCTATTATAGCAATTAATATATATTTTATCTGTTTTGATTATAAATTGTGTGTGTGTGTGTGTGTGTGTTTCACTTTGTTTTCTGGACTAATTATAATAGTACTCCCAGAAGAATGTTAACACAATGGGCTATTTTATTCTCTAAATTTAATAGAAATATCACCACTGCTGAGCCTTTTGAAGCAAAGCTTACTTCAGCTCAGATGAATAGCTTATTACATTAAGGGAGTATGCAGGTTATTTCACCATCCCACTGCTGTTTTTTTCTTTTCCCTAAAATTGTTTCTGATTTAATTTACTTCTAGCATTTCTAGTATAACTACTTTTACTTTCTAATGTATGTTTTTATACTTCTATTCCTAATTTACTAAGATTTTTAAAATTAAGAATGCAGTTGAATTTGGCCACATGCTTTTTTCACTATTTATCAAGGTGAACACATAGTTTTCTTCCTTAATCTACTTACATTATATGTTATATTAACAGATTTCCTAATATTAAATCACCGTTATATTTTAATATATGATTGAATTCTTTTATAGTTTAGTACATTATTGACTTCTACTAGTTTTTTTTCTCTATTAGTTTTTAATACATGTTTTTATGTGAGAATAGTTTGTAGTTTTCTTTTCTTGTACTATATATTTCAGAATTAGTTCCAGTTTCTATAGGTGATATCAAAAAAGTGAACCTAAAATAAGAACAGTCTCTAAAATTGATTGTTTTAATATGCTGTTTGAAATCAACATCAGAAAATTACACACTGCTTCATGGGAAAAATTCTTGTAATATAAAGTGTTTATGAAATAGTCCCACCTGAAATGGAAGTCACCATGGTTCTCTGAAACTACGTTTTCTATATTTCCTTTTGTTTATAAAAATGAAAATTATACACCATATGCAGAAATTAACTCAAAATGAAACAATGACCTAAGAGTTAAATCCATAAAACTCTTAGAAGATAATGTGGAGCAAGTTGCTGTATGGTGCAACATGGGAGCATACCCTAAGGCACAACAGAAACTTTCAGCAAATGACCACTTTATCACAGGCATACTTCGGAGATGTTGCAGGTTTGGTTCCAGACCACTGCAATAAAGTGAATGTTGCAATAAAGCGAATCACACAAATCCTTTGGTTTACCAGTAAGCATAAAAGTTATGTTTACCCTATACAGTAGTCTAAGTATGTAATAGCATTATGTCTAGAAAAACAATATTTATACCTTAATTAAATTGTGACAGAGAGACATGAATTGAGGACATGCTGTTGGAAAAATGGCCCCAATAGATTTGCTCAACGCCGGATTGCCACAAACCTTTAATTTGTTACAAATGCAATATCTGCAAAGCACAGTAAAGCAAAGCACAAAAAAATGAGGAATGCCTGTACTTGCACAGCACAAAGGGCCCAATAAAGCAGGGAAAGGGGCCCCTTCATGGCTGGTTTCCTCCTAGGGGGGCCAAATGTTCAGGCCAAGGACAGTGGATGGCAGCTCCCCACACTCCACTTTGTGTGGGAGAGGAGAGACAAATCCGTGCTGCCTGATGGCAGAGTACCTATACAACCCAGGGGGAGGGGACTCTGCCACTGAGAGTTTCCTCTAAGATAAGCAGCTGAGACTGCTTGTTCTCAGTTTCTGGGTTTAAGGTATGATCAGGACACTCGATTAGACATAACATCCACCCAGGGCTGTGAAATAGAAACATATTGAAACATCTGCACACAATGGAAAGGTTAGGGAGTGTGTGAAAGGGCTGGGAGATGCCCAATAGGTCTGTCCATAACCTTCCCAGAAGATAACGGGGAAATATTTAAGACCTTGCATTAGGCAATGGATTCTTAGACTTTACAACAAAAGCATGAGTAGCAAAAGAAAAATAAAATAGATACATTGGAACTCATCAAAATTGAAAACATTTGTACATCAAAGGACATTATCAGGAAAGTGAAAAGACAACCAAAAAAATGAAAAACTGAGATCTTTTAAAACTACCATTTAAGAAAAAGAAAGGATTGAATCCATAGATAACAAATGAAACTTTAAACATAAAAAGTAAAAGAAAATAAATTGAAGCATTTTTCTATCCAAGGGTCACTTTTATGATAAAATTATATAGGGATCTTCATTGTACATTTAAAATCAATAATCCAGGTATATGGGGTTGTAAAAGTCCATTAATTTTTTTTTGGTATATTATTTGAAGTTTAATTTATAACAAACTGAAAGAGGAACTGAAGTAGGCCTGAAATAAAATAAACCAACAATAATAATCATAAACACCATTTAAATATACCATCAGAAGTCCTGAATCATATTCCTGTTCACCCCCACCCCTTGTTAAAAAAAGAAAACAACCCAAAGGAATCTGTAGAATGGTTTCTGTAGAGCACTTTATTTCATTCAATACGCACTAAAAAATATTTACCTCTTAGACAGTTATGTCAAATAATTTTCTTTTCTGAGTAGTCTGTCTGAATTGCTTAAGCGGGATTTTTAAAAAGGCAAATGATTTGCCACAAATCTGCTGATGTCTGAAAAATATCTAATGGCTCTTCTATTTTGGTCACTTTATATTCTAATGTGTCCATACAAAAGCAGGACTATAATTTTAATCCAATGAAAGAGAAGCCTGCACATAGTCTAGAACACACATCTTGGATCTGAGCATCACAAATGAAGAGAAGAAAAATGTAACAGAGCCAAGTTGATTTATACGCCTCAGGTGCTGCAATCAGGGTAGCAGAGGTGGGTTTACTCCAGTAACCATTCAAGTGGGGATTGGCTCATTTTCAGGATTTACTTTCAGGTCTTCTAAGTCCTTTAAGCCCCCAAGTCCATGCAAATGTCCCACTTGGTGGACAGATGAGTAATCTAACCCCACTGGGTTTATTTCAATATTTTGATATTCCAATAATAAGATGCTTTGGAAGTTTTTTTTTTTTTTTTGAGAAGTCTGTTCTCTATTAAAATAAGATAGAACCTCAAAATATGAATGTGAACATCAGAAATAGACAGCATATATTACAAATCCTTTCTTGCTAGGAACATCAGTAAGAATACACATTAGCTTAAAAAACAGGCTCAGCAAATGTTGCTGATCTGCCAGAAGTTTTAGTTCACTATTTACAAATAAGACAAAGTGAAATACAGAAAATTTTACACATTTGGTAGTTGACAGATTACTGTTTGTCAATAGTGGTCTATCAGAAAACTGATATGAAGGAAGACTGGATAAGAGCCAGTTGTCATGTTCTTAATCAAATTTAAATGTACAGAAAACTAGATTAATTTTGAAATAAACATTCTGCCTTTCAAGGGAATAATTTGATTTGGAAGTGCAATTATGTGAAGCATTTTCTGCAAATGACTATTATAAAAGTATATGATCCACTACTGAAAAGTTACCGTATTTATTTCATCTTTACTTGACAACCTCTTCAGTAGACTGTTAAAATTGACTAAATGATGATTAATGGTCTGGGTTTTTAGACCCTAAGTACGAGCAGAAAATAAAACTACTATTGAGTGATTTAAACCAATACAAAAACTAAGGCCCAATAGCATCAAAATGAGAAGGAAAAAAAAAAATTACAGCATATTTCAATGCATGGCTGAATTGACATTGAAGTGGAATCTGAGCTAATTTATTTTAACTAGAAAACCTACTATGCATGTGAGTGGAGGGAAAGGCATAAAACTTGTTTTAATAAGTGTGTGTGCTTTAGTCTGAAGAGACAATTTATCAAGCGACATGACCCTCGAGTATTGACTTGTACACTCAGTTTCCTGCACTGATCAATACCACATGATCATTAACATTTGCCCATCTCTGGTAACCATGAGAGAACCATCCTCTTCCACCCTCTTTAGTAACAAGAATCTTCAAATCATTTCACTTTTTCTTTCAGGTTACCTTTAAAATTGCAAATAGAGTTCTCTCCCCCTTTTCTGACAAGAATGTGTTTTCTGTCCATTATTTCAATCTTACACTGTGTAAAAGGTATCAGCTTCTTTAAGGAGGTCGCCACTGTAGGCAGGATATTCCAGCAACACTTAAATAAAAGTTTTTTGTTTTCTTTCTTTCTGTAAGAACTGATTTAAGTCCATGTCATTTTACTTTATATGTACTGGTCTCTCATCTGACTTCAGGCATTTTCTGCGGGGTTGTATAAAGTCTTCATCAGAGTCCTCAGTTACCTCACCATCATCCTCTTCCTGCTCAAACTCTGGCAAAGGTGCAAAGGTCCTGTCTGAGTAGATCTCTGTGAGTTTATCTTCAAAGTACAATGCAACTGCTTTCCCTGCCTGAGCTACTTCTGAATCAGCCTTCAAATTAATCTCTTGTGTTTCTGCATAAACTTGAACAACTTTCATCATTTCATTAAACCTTTCAGAGTTCTTGAAGATCAAACGGACATCAGCCACAAAGTCATCTGGGATTTGGTAGTGTTGGGAATGTTTTTTATGAAGCTTCTTTTTCACGGTGGATAAATCCATTGGTTTCTTTATAATTTTATAGTAGTTTGGTATCGAAGCAGGAACTGGCTCCTGAAGTTCAATACTTAATTCATGGCAATAGAGGTAAAGCAGAAGACGTTCACATTTCCTTTGGTCCACTGGGCTTAAACCCTGTGCAGTTTTCCCCTTCTTACTATGCTGCAAATTATCACAGTCATATTCAACTTCTGGTTTCCCAATATCTCTGCAAAATGTGCATATCCAGTCCCCACTTGGAAGCTAAGAAGTGTCGGAACATGACAAGTTAGATGAAAGACCTTTGGACATTTTTCACAGCACAAGAGATCCCCTCCATTTTGGCAGACAGCACACCAGTCTTCATTTGGATCATCATCTTTGCTGCTGCCATCTCCTCCAATCCTTGCTGACCTGTGCATGAGGCTTCGAACTGGGGACTTCCCATTAACAAGGGTGCTGAGCCCTGTCTGTTTACAGCTTTCACTCATATCCATAGGTTCAGTTTTCACATGATTTTCCAGGCTTGTTAATGCATCCAACTCACTCTCTAGATGCAGGTTGGTTGAGAGAGGTGGTGTCAAGCTACTCTCAGGACTGCTCAACATGCAGGCACTCCTCCTGCCATCCTCTGTCTTTTCTTGTTTCACAGCTCCTGAAAAACTACATATTTCATCTTCAGTCCCAGGTTCTTGCTTGACTTTCACTTGATCAGATTTGAAACTAAGACTTGTCTTCTCAGCTGTTCTTCCTGATGACCCACAGCTTCCTCGACTGCCAGTACTAGAAGTACTAGGGGGTCTCACAGGTGTGTGGGAATTGGATAAACCTGATGATCCTGGAGATAGGGCAGAGGGTCCTGGGGAAGGATTCATGGTGCTTGTAGGCTGTGGGGGTAGGTGACTGCCTGAGATATATCTACTTAGTAGATTATCTAAACTACTTGAACCAGCATCTTCCAACTGTATGGGTGGAATATCTGGCAGTGATGGAAGGTTTTCTGGATTGGTAACTGAAGGGATAAGCTCTATTGCTGTAACAGATGGGCTGGTGGGACCTCTGTTCGCATTTACCATAGTAGCTGTAGTAGGGCTGGTTGGGTTGATTGTGTTATTGTGCACTGATACAACAGGAAAGGGTCCAGCATGCCCTGGGTTTGAGTGTTGTCTTTGGAGGTGTGGCTGCATCATGGAATACTGAGGGCCCCTGTGCCTGGGTATCCCTGGTATTTGGGCAGCATTCTGAGCCATTCTCATCTGATGGGCTTGGAAAGCTCCACAATTCATATTGCCTCTTTGCATTGTTTGCACACTGATCAATCTTGGAGGCTGTTGTTGTAACATCTGAGGGGCTGCTTGTCTAGGATGTTGTTGTGTTCTTGCTATTGTTGTTGGTACAGGTGCTGGTGGTTGCTGCATCCTCATCTGTTGCAACTGCTGATGTTTCTGTGCATAAAGCTGTTGCTGCATGTGCTGGAGTCGAAGCTGTGCTAAATTAATCTGTCCAGGGGTTTTACTAATGTGGTTTGTCCCTGGAGGAACTTGCGCAACTACAACATTAGGAGTATAACCAGGAGCTGGTTTACTCTCTATTACTAGATTACCTAAATTGACTACATTCTTTGCCCAGAAAGTAGGATCACAATGGAAACGTATTGCTCCATTAGCAGCAGGGACAGGATCACACCGTGCTTTCAAAATATGACGCAACTGAAAAGTAATCAGTCGCTTGCTATACAGTAGTGCTGTGCTGCTGCCACTTGCAATTGCCCAGTTTGTAAAGTTCATAATGTGCTTCACCTGTCGGGAAAGGCCTGTGATATCATTCTGCTGCTGTATTAACTTCATCTGTCTTTCTTTTGTGACATTCTCTAGCTGCTGTAAGAGAGATTTTCCTTTCTTATTAATTTCATTGATAAGGGTGAAAATGGCCACTTTTATTTCCTGTTCTACTCGTTTGTTAGTCTCATTTACTTCTTTTATCCTATTCTGCACCTGAGTAGCTGCAAAATGAACATAATTTTTCTTTTCTAGAAGCTTAGCCAGTAGGTTTTCAATCGCACCTTTCTGATTTTGAAACGCTTCTTCCAAAAACTGATATGTATGTTCTTTGTGCTCCAATAGCTGGCAGTCTCTACATGTGAGTCTATCACATGTTTCACAGAAAAGTTTCAACTGTTCTTGTTTGTGTACAGGGCAGAAAACAGGGCGTTGACCAGATGCTCCAACAGACTCTGAGACACCTTCTTTCTTCCTGATCAGGTGATCTTTAGTGAATTTTACTCTTTGATGTGCTTCTATACATGTCTTACACAGCCATTCTCCACATTCTACACAAAAGC
Organism: Choloepus didactylus; assembly: GCF_015220235.1. Classification (NCBI taxonomy): domain Eukaryota; kingdom Metazoa; phylum Chordata; class Mammalia; order Pilosa; family Megalonychidae; genus Choloepus; species Choloepus didactylus. The sequence goes on from NW_023637577.1 coordinate 331,224, forward strand.
CAACTGCACTTGCATTGTCTTCACAACTAGTACATACCTGTTCTGACTTCTCATCAGAACTGCTGGGAGCTTCAGATGTGACTTTCACAAAATACTTATCCACAAGGTCTATCTGTCTGCATTCCTGGCGGCATACTGGGCACCGTATCACACCAACTTGCTGGATGTCGCCGTTGCTACCCCCCCGGGATGGGCACGCTGAGCTGGCGCTCCGGCTCGGGCAGGCAGGAGTGAAGACAGGGCAGCAGCTTGGGCTCCGCCTCACGCCGGCTTTGCAAGCTCTGCCGACACACGGCGCAGGGGTCCAGGAGCGAAGCTGGCGGTCCAGGCGGCGGCCCAGCCGAGGGACCGGGAGCTGGAGCCGAGGGAGGAGCTGGGGCCGGAGTCGATAACGCCCCTCCGGGAACTCCAGAGCCCACTGAGGCCGCAGGCGCTGAGGCAGCCGGAGCCGAGCCCCCGTCGTCAGGCCGGGCCGCGCCGCTCTCCGCGCCCGCCCTGCCGCCTTCCTCCTCCTCCTCCTCCTCCTCCACCAGCACCGCGGCGAGAGGCGGCTCCGCCCCCAACGCCGCGAGCTCGGCGGCCCCGGCAGTTCCCGGCGCGCTGCCGCTGCCCCCACCACTGCTCTCAGCCTCGCCGCCCCATTAATTTTTGAATAGACATGTCATCAGGACTGTGTATTACTCAGCTTGTGATGATGAGATATCCAAAATATTTCAGTTAAACTTTGTCTGAAACTCAAGTTTGCTCATTTCTTCATTACAACTGTAAAATACATGTTTCAGTAAATATTATAAATAAAGCATATTTTTAGTACTTAACCATGAAATAAGTGTATGAAGATATTTAATTTATTTGAAAATTTTTGTTTTCTCTAGGATATGCATTATCTTTCATTTTCTAGTGCCCACAAGACATTGTTCCCAATATGAGACCACATAAGGACACAATATTGAAGAACCTTAAGGCCATGGAAACATGGACTTTATGTTTACAGTCCATGGAAATATTGAGACAGAAGGAAAAGACAATGAAACAAAGGAAGAGTTGAGCAATCACAAATGCAAAGACGATGCGTCTGAGGGATTTGGCAGAAAACAAAGTCAGGGTTCATGTTGAGAATGAGAAAAGATGCAGCAAAATTAAAATAGATCAGGCAGGGAAGTCTGGGACTGTTTCTGTTTGAATGTCTGCTCTCACAATCTATTCCTTGCAAGGTTTGGCAGGCTTTCAAAGGGATCATCCAAACACCTAAACAAAAATATTTTATTAATATCATGTTGAATCTACATAGTCCTTTCTTCAATGCAAGTTAAGAAGACCCATTTTTCAGCAAGCTGCTATGGACTGTATGCACTTGTAGACCAAAACAAAGGCTCACCTAATGTTTCCTCCTTTCTTTTCCAGTTTTGGAATGAAAACATCAAGAAAGCAAAGAGAGAAGCCGCATTATTTTCTTTTTAAAAAGAGGTGTATTTAAATACAAGAATCAAGAATAAAATAATAACAACAAAAATAATAAAGGTTTGACAAATTTTCAGAGAAAGATGGAGCTGGAGAGGAATCAGCAAATGGGCACAGAAAGGGTACATATTTAGCCAATTTTAAAATGGGGCAAGAGGAAGGAAAAGTCATAAAGAAAATTTAATTAAAATTTAGTTCCATCTTTCTATGTGTCAGGAAATATGCCAGGAATTTTTATCTGCATTCCTTCTTTTAATACTCAGAATGCCCATGCAAGATAGTATTGTATCTGTTTTACATGTGAGAAAACTAGAGCTCAAGTAACTAACTCCCCAAGATTAGCTAACTTCAGAGTTTAAATCAAACTCAGACCCACTATACATTGTAATTGCAAACTGACAGGCTATATACATGGTTTTTTTAATGCAGATTTTTTCCTGCTGTAAATTTTTTAATGGTTATTTTAGTAACATATATACAACACAAAAGTTCCCAATGTAACCATTTTCGTGTGTAAAATTCAGTGTTAATAATTACATTCAAAATATTGTCCATCAACTGATGGACACTTAGGTTGCTTCCACCTTTTGGTTATTGTGAACAATACTGCTACTAACGTTGGTGTGCAAACATCTTTTCAAGTCCCTGTTTTCAATTCTTTGGGGTATACACCTAGAAGTGGTATTGGCAGCTCATATGGTAATTCTATGTTTCCCTTTCTTAGGAACTGCCAAACTGTTTTCCATAGTGGCTGCACCATTTACATTACCAACAACAATTCCTGAGGGTTCCTATTTCTCTGTATCCTTGACAACACTTGTTATTTTCTATTTTGTTAATAATAGCCATCCTAATTTGTGTGAAGTGATATTTCATTGTGGGGCTTGAAATTTTCTTTCCCGAATGGCTAATGATGTTGAGCATCTTTGCATGTGCCTGATGTCCATTAGCAAATCTTCTTTGGAGAAATAATCTATTCAAGTCCTTTGCCCATTTTCCAATTAAGTTGTTTGTCTTCTTGGTTTTGAGTTGAAAGAGTCACTTATATCTTCTGCATATAAAAATCTTATCAAATATATGATTTCTAAATATTTTCTCCCATTCTGTAGGTTGTCTTTTCATTTCTTGATAGTTTCCTTTGATGCATAAAAGTTTTTAATTTTGATGAAGTCCAATTTATCTTTTTTTTCTTTTGTTGCTTTTGGTGTCATATCTAAGAATTCATTGCCTAATTCAGGGTCCTGAAGAGTTTCCCCTATGTTTTCTTACAAGAGTCTTATAGATTTAGTTCTTATAGGTAGACCATTGATTCATTCAAGTTAATTTTGTATATGGTATCGAGTAGGGACCAAATTGCATTCTTGTGCATGTTGGTACCCAGCTTTCCCAGCACCATGTGTTGAAGAGACTATTCTTTCCTGATTGAGTAGACTTGGCACCCTTGTCAAATATCAATTAGCCATAAATGTGTGGTGTCTTTTCTGAACTCTCTGTTCTGTTCCACTGGACTTGTCTGTCCTCATGCCTGTACTACACTGTTTTGATTACTACAGCTTCATAGTAAGTTTCAAAATTTGGAAGTATAAGTCCTCCAACCTTGTTCTTCTATTTCAAGATTGTCTTGGCTATACAGGGAACCTTCTGCTCATGTGAATTTGATGATTGGTTTTTCCATTTCTGCAGGAAAGGCTGCTGGAATTTTGTTTAGGATTGCAGTAAATCTGTAAATCAGTTTAGGTAGTACTGACATCTTAACAATATTAAATGTTCCAATCCACAAACATGGGATGCCTTTCCATTTGTTTAGGTCTTTGATTTCTTTTGGCAATGTTTTGTAGTTTTCAGTGGATAAGTCTTTTACATCCTTAGTTAAATTTATTACTATGTATTTTATTCTTATGGATGCTACTGTAATTGGAATTGCTTTCTTGCTTGGCTTGGATTATTCATTGCTGGTGTATAGAAACATAACTGATTTGTGTTTTGATCTTGAACCCCGCAACTTTATTAAATTAATTTATTGGCTCTAGTAGCTTCCTTGTAGATTCTTTGGCATCTCCTATATAAAGGATCATGTCAGTGGAGAATATAGCTTTTAGTGACTGTTTTGGTTTGGCAAAGATGCTGGAATGCAATACACCAGAAATGGGGGTTTATTAGGTTACAAATTATAGTTCTTAGGCCATGACAATGTCCAGCTCAAGGCATCAACAGTACAATACCTGGACTCTGAAAACAGGCTGCCGGCATCTGGGACACTCCCCTCACATAGGAAGGCACATGGCCACATCTGCTGGTCCTTTTCTCCTGGGTTCTGTTGCTTTCAGCTTCTGACTTCAGTGGCTTCCTCTCTGTTTTCTGTGGGTCCTCTCTTAGCTTCTCTGGAGCTTTTCTCTAAACTTTTCTCTATTTCATCCCTAACTTCTCTCTGTGTTTTATCCTTTTATAAAGGACCCCAGCAAGAAGATCAAGACCTACCGTGAATGAGGTGGGTCACATCTCAATTGAAATAACCTAATCAAAAGTCCCACCTACAAAAGGTCTGCACCCACAGGAATGGATTACAAGAACATGGCCTTTTCTGGGGTACATAACAATTTCAAAATATCACAGTAACCAATATTTTAAAAATCAGGAGTTAAATATTTTAAAAAATAAGATATCTGCTAATACTGGGTGGACCTTCCCTAGATACCACAAGCTATAGAAGCCAGTACTGGTGGTCCCATTAAAGAGATTGTCCTTCTGGTTGACCAACTCCCCATTACTCAGACAAGCATGTGGCTGTATCTGCCTGTATCTCTTCATCTCTTTACATTACCTTCTGGCATCTGTGGCATAGACCATTACTAAAAAGAATAAAGTCTAGAAAACATTGCAGGAAGAAAGGAAAAAGTGAGAGAGGCTTCTCATGACATCACAGACACTCTCAAGCACACACACAGGATATAAAGAATACTTTAAAAATAAAATCAAGTGAACAGCAAAGAAAGCAAAGGTTTCAAAAAGGTAAGAAGAGTACTTTTAGAATATCAAATCTATTTGATAAAGTTAAAAAATAATATAATTTCAGATTTTAACTTTTCTCATTTGTCTTTGTTAATTGAAATGTCCACAAAAATTAAAGTAATGCATGCTGTTGTTTCTTAATTACCGCATCAGAAAATCACTCTGCAATAATTAACACATAATTGCCTTCTGTGGCAAGAGCATTCATAATGCTCTGAAGGCCAAAATCACCTTATGCACAAATATACACAGCAATCTCTAAAATAAGCACATTTTTAAAGATTTGATAAGCATTATTTTATTTATAACACATGGAGAAACTGAGACAGAGGAGTGACAAAGGTATCCTTATTTCATGAAGGGAATTAATTGAAGAAATAGAATTTTTTTCCTACCATTATTTCTATTTATAAAACCATATTTAACAAAACCAATTCATAAGTATTGCCTGTATATCATTCAGAAATTACATAATCTATTATTTAATAGTCTAAGTCTCTTGATTCCACTCTAAAAATAGGTCTTTCGCTCTCCACGCCGAGCGCGGCTAGAGGCCGCGGGGACCCTGGGCTCGGGGCCGCAGGGCGGAGGCGGCTCGGGGGGCGGGCTGGGGCGCAGCGTGGGCTCGCGCGGTCAGGGTTCCCCGTGGCGCGAGCCGGCGAGGCTGGGGAGGACGAGGCGCAGGAGGGGCGCGGCCCGGAGGAGGCGGCCCTGCGCGGGGACCTGCGTGGAAGGGGCCGGGCGCGCGGCCCGTGGGGAGGAGGGGGCCGTACCCGGGGAGGCGGTGGGCGCGGGGGTCGGTCAGGCCGGGAGGCACTGCCGAGCCTCTGGGAGTGGGAGGGCGCAGGCCGGGCTCGTTCCCCGCCGTGTCACCCCCGGTGCGGGGCAGGTGGTCGGCGCTCTGTGATTAACCGTGGAAAGAAAGACGATGCGCTCGGCCTGGGATGACCCGTGTTGGAACAGGGTGGGAACAGTGTTGCAGGAAAGAATTAAAGTGAAGGACAGGAAAGAGTTCAGGATGAGGCTTGACGACCCTGGACAGATGGACGGAAGGATGGACAGTCGGGATGGACAGGTGGATGGATGGTACGATATGGCCCTCCCCCTTCCCCAGTCCCTCTGGCCTTGCCCAGTCCTCCCTGACCTGTCTGAGGAGTTAAACTCTCTGCCTTGCCATCACATCTCCTGGGGTGGCCAAGCATCAAAGAGTAAGTGGGAAACAAGGGTGCCCATGGGTGGTGCCTTCGACCCTTCCGCTGCAGTGAGGGGTATCCGGAGGTGGCCTTTGGGGGATGGGGTGGGCTTGGTGGTCCAGGCAGGCAGATGTGATGGCACAGGGGAGCTGGTGACCAGAAAGGGCTCCCCAAGTCCTGAGCCCACCATCAGTGCCTGCCCAAAGGCCTTGAACCCAGGGCCTCTGTCCAGGGCAGCACTGACTGGTCAGGGGCAGCCAGGAGACCCATCATGGCAAGAGGAAGATGGGGAGCAGGACAGAGAGCCAGCCACTCTCCTGCTTTTTGTTAATGCTCTAAAGTAATTTAACTTGACATTCCTGTAAAATTTAACACATTTTATATTAAATTTAAGAGCACAATTTATTCAGACACTTGGGAATTTAATTGAATTTGTTTCTAAATATTATTGGCTTTTGTGATGAAATGTGCAGTCAGCTGTTGAACTTTAAAAATTGAGCATCATGGTTTTTGCCATTTAGAGGAACAGCAGAAGTGTGTTCAGAAGATACGTGGCCGTATGTTTCCCCCTCCTGTCCCCCTCTGCCAGTCCGCCAAGGCTGGGGGGCTGGGGGTGGCGAGGCCAGGCCCTTGGGACCTCCTGGAGGGTAGGGCAGGGTGTCTGTGGATAGGGCATTGGGCAGCTGGCTGGGGCCTGGAGCTCTGCCCTTTGGCAACCTGCACATTCAGGCCAGCGTCCTCGGAGAGGATGCCGAGGGATGGATGCCAAGGGGCTATGGTGACCACCCCCCCATTTCTTCGTGGCTCAGTGCTCCTTCAGCACTGTAGACTTCCGGGGAGATTTGGGGAGCTCTAATCAAGGGAGAACCTGCTCCCTGCCCTCATCCTCCCCGGGCCTGATGGAGGGTGGCAGCTGGGACTTGTGGTGCTCACCCGGTGGTCTGGGCAGGTAGCAGATCTCCTTGTCAACGATGTCTGGGAAGCACCTGTGCCTGTCACTAAAAGCTGACTCCGTGTGCCCAGGGCAGTTATGGCACAGCAGGGCAGGACACGGGGGTTTGGGTAGGTGCGGAGGCTGGGATGAGCTGTGTGACTTTGGGGAGACTTCAGCTCCGTCTGAAGGGAGAGTGGGGCGGTAAGGGGGTCTGGGTCTGTGGCAAGGCCTCCCCAGCTCTGGGTTCACCTCTCAGAGGCGTGAGGGCCGTCAGAGTCTGGCCCCCCCAGCAGGCACCTCCCGTGAGCCCTTTGCCCGACACCTGGAACGAGGGGTGGGAGCAGGAAGGGGCATGCAGGAGGGGCTGTTGAGAAGGGGAAGAGGGGGCTGCCAAGCACACTGAGGCTAAAGGATACCCAGGTGGGATTCAGGGTGCTGCAGAAGGACCTCCTTGAGGCGGGGTGGGGGGATGACGGGGCAGTGGACAGGGGACGACGGGCCTCTGAGGGACTGAAGGGGCAGAGCTGGGGGCTTAGGAGCTGTGCCAGTTTTTACGCTCAAAGCCACGTGTCCGTTGCTGTCATTAGAAGGCTGAGGGCAGTGATGCCCGAGCCTAGAGTGTCTTGTCAGGGGAGAGGGTGGGGTGGGGCCCCACCCACACACTGGATGAGCCGCAGAACCAGGGAGCAGTGGGGGCCATGGCTGCTCACTGGGCCCCGGCTGGCCCGGCCTCCAGGCCCCCCGTCCCCTACCTCCTAGATCCACCTGTAGCCAGTCGACCTGGAGCTTCTCTGACCCAGGAGGCATCTGTGGGTGTGGGCCGGGCCCCAGGAGCGGGGCCTGGGCAGCCCCGTGTGTTGAGGAAGGAAGGTAGGGCCCCCGCTCGCCGGGCCCGACCCCACAGCTTCAGGCCCTCCTCCTGCCTGCTTGAAGCAGGCCACCTGGGCGCGTCAGGTACGATAGGGACTCCCCGGCTGGCCTGTCCCCTGGCTGCCTCTCCCAGGGGTCACAGGAGGGCTGCCCGGGGCCTGTGGGGGCTGGGCCATCCCTCAGGGAAGGGGAAGGGGCTGCAGGAGCGCTATAAGCTTCAGGGTCAGACCAGGCCAGCCAGGGTTCAGGGAGCGAGCGGGGCCTCGTGTCTGGCGGGTGGGGACGACCCACGTGTTGCCTGCTGGAACTCTTGTGGGGCACCCCCTGTGGGCTGTCTGCGCTGTGTGGGTGTGGGGGCCTCGGCCGCCCTCCATAGGAGGCTCCCTCAAGCCCTGTCCGCAGGTGCGGGCCACACGCAGGTGAGGCTCTGGGCAGGTGTGGGCCAGAGACCTGCATGCTGAGCACCTTGTGGGAGCCGGAGGAATCTTCGGGGGCCGGGCCGGCCTAAGCCATCGGAATTTTGCTCGTCCCTAGGTGGACAAAACAGCAGCAGCTGGGACGGTGTTTTACACAGAGCAGCAAGAAACAGCTGTCCTCTAGAAGGATCAATGAAATCAGCGACCCTTCAGCTCATCTGCCAAAAACGAGACAGGATGCAAATAACTCAGCTGTTAAGTGAATTGGCAAAAGCGCCTGGGGGCAACTTGTCTCAAGTGTCTAAAGCAAAGGCCACCTTTTTCGTACCTGACCAAAGTCAAAGCCAATTTGTGTGTACGTCTTGGAATCTCCCACACGCAGCTAAGCCAAGTTTCCTGTGCGACTCTCCGAGCTCGCGCCGCTGCGGGGATGTTCTGACATTTAAACCCGGATCTTGATTTCCTCACAACCGGGCTTTTTGTTGGGCGTGGTTACATTTTATTAGTTAGCATTCCTTCCCTTTCTAAGGCTTGCTTTTCTTATTTGTTTTTGTTTAATCATATTTTTCTTTGTGGGCCTCATTATATTTACTAACTAAGCTGCCTCTTTTTTAGGGAAAGTTGGAGTGTGTTTGTCTTGGCATCGAGTGTTCCCAAATTTGCAAACTGTCTCCTTTTAATAAAAAAAAAAGTCTCTCTTTTCTAAAAAAAAAAAAAAAAAATAGGTCTTTCTGCTGTTAAAATACAGTATACAGGGATGTGGTGTCTTTATATAATTTGATCATTGCAGACTGATAACATATAATTCAGATTTCCAGGTAAGTATTTCATTTGTTTGTTTGTTTTTTGCTATGATGGCATGGTGACTAAGTATAAACTCAGTAATCAAGCTGCCTGGATTCACATTCTCGTTCTACCACTTACTAGTTGTGCAACTGAGATAAGTCACCTAAACTCTGTAAGCCTCTGTTTTTGAATCTTATACATGAGGGCAATCCTAATACCTCTTTCATAGAGATTTGAGAGAATTAAATGAGAAAAATGCATATAGGATACTTAGCAAAATGTCTGGTAAATAATAAGTACTTAATAAACATTAGCTATTATTATTGTTGCATTAATTAAACTATCTTCCCATTTGGTAAATTTCAATATCAGTCACATCAGGGGTTAGAGATTATAGCAGAAGAGAGAACTCCAGGGTATAGATTAATTTAACTAAAACTGAAAAAAATATATGAGATTACTCGAAGGATGGATTCTTTCAGTTCTAGGTCACCTGAGCAAATAAAGGCCAAAACTGTAGAAAACAGATTCTTTGTGTTTTCCTCTATATTAAATCGGTGGGTCAGCTTTTCACAGTTTTTTAAGAAATGAAATATGTCCCACTACCACCAAGAGCTTAGGTCAAGAATTGTTTTGTTCTCAAAAAATACCTCCTTGTTTGTGATACGTTCAATTTTAGGGAGCAGCATGATAAAAAGAAAAAAACACTTGGGGAAGACTGGACATAATCTTTACAAGATATTATTCTATAAATAATTCTGATCCTCATTTTCAGTTGGCATGCATATAAATCAATCAACAAACACTGAGGGCCCACAGTGTTCCTTTCTCCACCAGGGGGTGTAAAGCATTGTGGTATGAAGATTCAGTGAGAAAAGAGTTCAAACAGAATGATACCATTGGCTAACAAAAACAACCGATCTTTTCATCTTTGTCTTGTACCTCTCCACTGTTTGTTCCCTGTGCTCTAGTTATACTGGCTTCTTAGGTCTTTTGTACTAGTCCTATCCTCTGCCTGAAATGTGTTTTCTTGCACTTGCTATATGACTGGCTCCTTACCAAATAGGGGAAAGTTGACATAATAAATGTCAACTGTCAACTGCTCTAATAAGGCATTTTCACGCTACCCCCAAAGAAGCTATAAAGTCAGATGCATATCTTCCTTTCTAATAATATCATTCCATTGTTTATATCTGTAAACATTATTTTACTTATTTGTTTGTTTACAATCATCTATCTTACTTGATTATAAGCTTCATGAAGGCAAGAATCCTTTTTTTCCTTCTTCACTCCCTTATCAGCAACACATAAAACACAGCAGACCTGAAAATAATTACTCAATAATGGATTGAACTCTCCATCAATTTATACTTCATTGAAATGTGAATAGTAGGAAAAGGGCCCCATTTAATTCTGGTGACTGGGGTGGAACAAGTTCTTCATGAATGAAAAAGCTTTTAAAGATATTACTACCATGCTATATTCAATGACAAACAGAGTTAAATTCTAAGAGGGGGATGCAGTCAGTTACATGCAGAAGGAATTTAGAGATGAGAACAAACCACGTGGACTTTGATTATGTATCTGCTAAAACTGCATGATAGAAACAAAACCTTGGCTTTGTGCTTATTATTAAAAGGCTGGCAAAAAGGATGTGGATAAGCAGACATGAGCTGGTGAAAGTCAATACAGGCAGGAAGAATGAATTGAGGTAAAGAGGTGAACAGGAGCTTCTGTGTGGGGGTCAAATAAAACATGGTTCCAAACATGGTTAGGCAGTGGCTGAAAAGTTTGGAAAAGGAGGACATAGAAAATAATCTCAACTTTGCAGTCCAGAAGGAAGAGCCCAGAATTGCTGTTACTAGTCACAGACTTCCTTTTCCATATTACCTATACACTTCATACAAATCTCTAGTTTCTGCTGTGTCTGTAATTATTTATGAGATAATCAAGAGCAAGGACTCTGCCTTTATTCATCTTTGTACCCCAATGCCTCACATTTTTGCTGGTACCTAGTAACCACTAAATATGTTTGAAAAATAAGGATAGGATATGAAGAACCTCTGAATATTTTTAAATATTAAAATATCAAGGAAATAGTGGCATGATGGAAATATAGGGAGACCAAATTCAAAGAGAAACTGTAGGAGGCTGGTGCCAGAAATTTGGGATTGAGGCATTTGTGGGTCTAGGTGTAAGCAGGAACAGTAGAAACAGAGTGAAAGGAAAATCATGAAAAATCTCTGTAAATAAAGACCTCACACCTCTTATAAATTTATTGGATATACTAGATGAAGAAAAAAATTATTCCGAGTTGATGATTCCAATGTTTTGATTTGGGGGACTGAAAGAGATTATATTTAGAGTGTGTGTGTGTGTGTGTGAACTTCATCACATGATAAAATCAGATGGTGGCACACTCCAAAGATTTGTTTTGATCCTTGGCTCTACTATTTCTAAATTGTGTGACTTCACCCAACTGTAGGTGATTAGATATTTCCATGGAGGTGTGGGCCTTGCCCATTCAGAATAGGTCTTGATTAAGTCCCTGGAGTCCTATAAGAGAACTCACAGACAGAGGAGCTCAGAGCAGCTGAGAGAGACTTTTGGAGAGACCCAGATGCTTGCTGATGCTTAGAGATGCTTGGAGTTGTGGAGAGAAGGATGTTTGGAGATGCTAAGCTAAGAGATGAAACCCAGAGATGCCCTGGAGAAGTGCAGACACCAGCCACATGTCTTCCCAGCTGACAGAGGTGTTCCGGATGCTGTGGACCATTCTTCAGGGAAGGTACCCTCTTGTTGATGCCTGAGTTTGTACACTTCTATGGCCTTAGGACTGTAAATTTGTAGCCAAATAAACCTCCTTTATAAAAGTCATGATATTTTTCATAACAGCAGTATTAGCAAGCCAGAACACTCCCCAAGACAAGGAATTATGCAGTTCAAAACATCAATAGGGCAAAGTTTGAGAAAATCTCTACTAAAAATACAATGGTAATATAAGGTCCCTGGACACAAATGATTTGTTGCATAGACTAACAGGTGTTGCTCAAATCAAGTTAGGATAAAAATTCAGGATCATGTTATCCAATTTTCCGCCTTTTCCTTTGACTATCTAGTTCAACTTTAACTAAAATATAGCAATTTGGGAGCATTTTCCAATATTGTAGAATATAACATCAGAGTTTCCTCTATGATTTCAGAATGAATAAAATCTGTCTTGTTAACTCACCAAGGCAACTACAAAAGACAAAAAGTTGTTTCTATATGGGAAACTTGTAAAACTCTGAGAAGTTTCCCTTGCTGAATAAACATGAAAACCATTACTGAAATTCATTTTCACAAGCCCAAACAATGAAATTCTTCTCTGACTTTTAAGGAAAGTTAAATATACTTTTATGAAGACAAAGATGGAAAGATTAAACATCTTTTTCTTTGCAAGACACAGCTTTCTCTTCAAAATCTTGTGTGCTGTCAGTACCATTTTGGAATTATATTTGCCAAGTAGTGGGACTTAAATGGAAAAGTACTGGAACAAATAATAATAATAAAAATCTTTACAAATGTCAAAACCCAACAATTAAATTTATATGACCTTGCTTTGGTTAACATTTTCCTATTTTCTTGATTACCATTTTGTGTACAAGCAAATGGTAAACACAGTAGAAAATAGAACTGGTAAAAAAAAAAAATGATTAGTAATGTTAGAGATACAGAACTTACCCAACAATAATATTTTGTTTTATAACAATAAATCATCTATATAAACCAAGATGTGCTGCATGTATAATTTAAATTCTAGCCTCCCTAGTCAAAGCTGCAGAGTATGAATAATAAAGTTTAGCACCACAGGGGCTGTGTCTAAACGCACAACCAATATAGTTATTTTGCTTGAATTTGCTAGTAACTTTCATTGAGTAATAAATTCATTCCTCCTGACAAGACTTTAATCATTTTTTGACTGAACTGAAAGAAGTAGTGGTCACTTCATGGAAGAGGAATTAAATCTAGCTCACTGTGAAAGAGGAAATGAGATTTGAATTTTAAAAGATCTACTGGAAAATAAACAGTGATGCATACAAAAAAAAGGAGGGTTATCAAGGGGACAACAACAGAACATTTATAATGATACTCAGCAGGGTAAGTTCCAAAAGCATTTTTTTCCAATGTTTAGTTTAATGGGGAAACTGTTAAAAATAAATACAGGTTATTAGAAGGCTTTTTGGTCTTACTATTAAACAGTTTGTTATTTAAAAAATGGGGGCAATCCTGAAAAAAATTTAAAATGTAGATTAGCATTCCCTGATGCTACACATAGAAGATGGAAAAAAATAATTGCATGATTATATTGTATAAATTCCAGTGAAAGTTATTTCTTAAATACCATGATGGACCTGAGAGGCAATAACAAAATCCAATAGAATTGAACATTTTTGTAAAAGAAGAAAAATAGCATGATTGGAAATGACCATTTTCAGTTTTTATTTCTACCTTCTTTATCTTGTCAATTTTTGTAATTGTGGAAACAAATTGCCATTGAGTGAAGATTAAAAAAAGAAGTTTAAAAGGTCTTTTATTTAAATAATTACAGAGGGAAATACATACCAACAAATAAAAATAAAATCCATTAAAGACTAAGGAAACATTCCAAATTAAATATTTAGTATGGGGTGAATAAAAGACTTACTATTGAAATTCAAAATGAATTTTTCCTACTGTGAACTGGACAGAGCACTGACTCTGAAGTAAGAAGACTGAATTCAATTTCTAGCTCTTAATTTATTGTAGTGACCAGTTTTGCTATGTAACAAACAATATTAAAATCTCAGTGGCTTACAACAACAATTTTTTAATTAGCTCACAAGTCTGCTGGTTCCTGTGGTTTAACCAATCCTGGCTGGATTCATAAGGTTCAGGTTGTCTGGCAGGTGGGCTTGTGTCTTCCCATATATCTCCTTCTGAGACAAAGAGCTCCCTGGGAACACTGTTTTCATGGCCTTGAAGAAGCCCAAGAGGCAAGTAGAAACCTAAATGCTTCTTAATTCATCAGCTGGGAGCTAGTACACTGTGACTGACACACACATCCCATTGGTTAAAGTATGCCACATGGCAAGCTCAGTATCAATGTGTTGGGCAAATATATTCTAACCTCAAAGAGGCACTGCACTAAAAAATAACAGACCAAATGTCCATGTGTAATCCTGCCATATAGGGAAGTAAAGAATTGGGAACAATCATTTGATTTACCACACACAGGTGTAATCTTTGTTTTCACATCTGTAAAGCATTACCTATACTACCTTGTTCATAGAATTGATGATCCATTACATGAACAAATTCCCATTGAATACAAATTGCTTATCCTTCATAAATGCCAAGCACTCTGCTAAATGCTGGACACACACTAAGTATGAAATGCTGCTAGCTCTGTTAGCCAATTGAGACATATTTTATTAGATAGGGCAGGCTGTATTGTGCTAGTTACAAATAGACCCCCAAATCTTAATAGCTTCATGTAATAAAATTTTATCTCTAGAATACACAAATTGCTTAGGTCTGAGTCTTTCCTTGGTGACTGTCCTCCAAGCAGTGATTGAATGAAACAGGTTACTACCATCTCATGCCACCATCTGCTATGTGGCCTTCTTGGTTGTCACAAAAAGGAAAGAGAGCATGGAAGATTGTGCAAGGAGTTTCATGGCCAGACCTGGAAATAGTTCACATCACTTGTGTCCACTTCAAAGAACTCACCATATGTCTATTATCTACTTATATGGTACTAAACTAACCACAAGAGAGTTTAGAAAATTTGACACCCAAAAGAGATACTGGGATTACTGAACATCTAGGTATTCTTTACTATAATCCTCCTTACTTCTCACCAAATATCTATTTCACATTTCTTCCCACACATAGAATAAACTTTGTTTCTCTCCCAAAAAGGCAATGCAGAGTCCCATCCAGCTCAAAGTCTGTGATCTTTAAGTGGTATACAGCCCTATTCATGGGGTCCTGATGGCTAAATGATCTCCTAGTCATCCTTAACCACAAAGATAAGTTATCTGAGTGCACACACATACACTCACAGAAAACCTGTAGAGCGGGGACTGAAGTATTACCATTTGAAAAGAGAAAGAAGAAACTTTATATTTTTTAGAGTCATTGGTTTCTAGCAATTCTGAAATCCCACTTATCTAACATTGTGAAATTCCCTTCTCCTAGAAGTGCTGGGAGTTCCTTGATCAGTCTCTGAATCTGTTCTATGGGAGAAACTGTTGTGTCTATGGGTTTCCCTGGTGCCTGGCTCTGGGAGGCTCTTCCTAGTTCATTATTCACTTCATCTGTAAGTAAAATGGCTTGGTGAGGCCATGTCCTCTTAGAAGGCTGCAGAACTTTTGAAGTTAGCCTATCACTCATGAAGGTTGAGGTTATGGGTTGTTTTAAATCTTAAAAAGTCTTAGCTTTTTAATAGTCCTCACTTTCTTCAAAACTAGTAAGTTTCAGATCTATTTGCTTCTGGTCTGTTCCACATTTAAAGTTCTTTCACATACATAGCACACAAATCCTTTTTCTATTTTCTCACTCTCACATCTGTCTCACTCAATTTAATGTGTGGCTATCTTGCAGCTTTCAGGCTTAAATGGGAAGGCTACACCTTAATCTAAGATTTGCCCTGGGTCACTTCATTCTACTGAAAAATTTTACTGGAGGTTTGCTACAAAAATAGATTTCTTTATTTCTTACTGTTTGTGATTTAATAGCAGTTGACTTTTCCAATAGTACAGGGCCCTCAAACTCCTTTCTCTCTTTATTCCCTTTCATTTTTTCTCACAAACTTTAAAATTCTTCCCTAATCTCATTCTTTCTTGTAATACTTTATTTATTTAAGCCAGTAAAAACCAACAAACTGTTATAATGGTTTCAACATATTTCTATTTCAAGATTAATAGGTCCATGATCTGCTTTCAAAATTGTCACAGGTAATCATATATGTTACCACCACATGACACAATTTGCCAGTTTTCTAGCTTCTGATATTGGTGTCTTCTTTGTCCACTACCTGACTTGTAAATCCACAAAGTTTTTTTTTTCACCTTTTAGCACAACAATTAAAGTTTCCAGTTTCCCTATCAGTCTGTGTAGCATAGGCTCTGATGCATTAACAAGTGAATCCCACAACTTAATCGATGGCTTATCACAACAAAAATTTGTTTCTTGTCCATTCAAATTCCAAGATGTGCCAAAGGTTCTCATTGGGGGCCTTTCCCAAGAACGAGCCAATAAAATGAGTCTATTTCTGTTCTGTAATGTCACTGCCTTCAATATTACTGCCACGATTATCACTGAAGTAGAAGAGACCGCAGAGGATCACAGAATAACACTTATGTTCAGGCATAGAACATCCTTCCATTCATATTGCATGAGCCAGAGCCCAGTCATATAGCCCAACCTAACTATCTAAATGCAGGGAGTGGGGGCTGGGAAATACAGTCTCTTTGTAGGTACAAAAAGATGAAATGAGTTTGGAGAGCATCTTGGCAGTTTTTGCTACACAAACACAAAGTTTTTGCCACACAAACACCCAAAGTCTAAATACTGCAAGATTTGAAACTAATATGAGGATCAAAGAAGATAAGATGTGATCAAAATATACTGTGAAAAATAAGATTGACCAGTATATACTGTAAAACAATGCATGAACTTGAGCTATTAGGCTAATGCATACTTGTTGAAAATAATTGATAATGAATACTCATTTGAGAAATTTTAACATATATATAAAAGAAAGCTAGTTTTTACACAAAATTAGATGAAATTTTACATGGCCTATACAACTATTTGACTCTTATATTTGAATTTTACAGCACTGCAATAAGAATCTATTAAATAAGTATATCCAATATAAAGTATGTCACCCAGAGATCACTCTAATTGGCATTAGTAGTATTAGGATCAAAACTCCAAGATTAATGGATGTAATCCTCCTTTAATCTAAATGTAAGTAAATATAAATCTCTTATAGCTATTGCTTCTAACATAGTTGAGGGAATTAAAGTCAAGAAGAAGAAAAATGTCCTAGATATCAGTAAGAGATAGCCCTATTATTTGGGTTGAATATTCAATTATGTACCATTTAATATTAACAGAAACATGCAAAGTCAATGATTATGTAGGCAGTCATTGTTATTATACTTTACATGCCAAAACAAAAACAACATCAAAAACAAAACAGAAACACTAATTATGGTGTCTAAGCAAGCAAAATTAGCCAGTTGAATAGTGCTCCAGGGAAAGACCAGGAAACACAAATTCTTCAGGCATTATGTTAAAGAATGTGGATTCATTTATTCATTCATTTTTCCAATCATTCAAAATCATTTAATGAGTTCTTCCAACACTAAGCACTCTTCCAGGCACAAATTTACTTTCAAATGCTTTCCTACTATGAATTCCAGAAAAGGAGAAATGAGAAAAGAGGCAAGGTAAAATTTCTTGGCTCCTGGTATGTTTTTAAACTTTTATATTTACCATGAACAGGAGAGTGCTGTGTGCAAAGTACAATCACTGGACCAGGAATCACAAAATGTTCCCAAGTCTTAACCCCACCACTTACTAGCCTTATTACCTTGGACAAGTCATAGAAGCTTTCATAATTAAATAGTTGGTGACTATTTCTATAATAGTGTGACTATTAACAACTATTTGGTATATTTCTAAAGGGTGATTCTGAGGATCAAGTGAGAATACATGTAAAAGCAGTTTGAGACTTAGTCACTGTGTAACTTTAAAGTGTCATTATTGATTATAAAATCACCTTAATGGATTATGTTACAAGAACTTTATTTTTCCTTCCAATTATTATGATTGTTGCTAATACTTGCACCTCAGGCCATAAGATAGACATTATTCCTAACCTTTTCTTTTCATTCTTTCTATTTCTTTTGGTGCATTACTTTAATACAGCTATCTTTTCCAATATGTAAAATACATTTATAATCCTGACTGAAGGAAGACAGGCAATATAGAAAAATGTATAAAATATATATCTAAAAAGATCAGGATGAAAGATATGAGTGATTTGTAGTAAAATCTGCAATCAAAAGCACTGAACCCTAGGGAACATATAAAACATATGCAGGAATCAATATTAAAACCACATTTAGTATGGTTTAAGAGGGCAATGGTGACATTCAGCATTACATTTTACATTTGGTAATGGATTAGAAAGGCAACTGTCATTTTGAGCTCCTCAGCAACAAAATCCACTTTATTCTATAAAGTAGTTAAAAAAAGGGAGTGTGTGTCATACCATTAAAATTCTTCTCAAGTTAGGTTGAAATGGATGGCATATGATTGACAAAATTTTATTTTTCCCTGTGTTTTCTATATAATTGTTGGTTTGTTCTAAGAAGATAAATCTAAATTCAACTCAATTTTATATTGCAAAATTGATAAAAATGATGATCAGTGGGTCTTTTTGAGTTTTGTTGTAATTGACCATGAAGTGTTAGATAATTGTTGAAAGCAAGTACAAGATAAGTCATCTCCTCCTGCTAGCATGGCTCATTTCAAAACTTTTCTGCAGTTGAAATTTTTCACATAAACATAAACAGTATAAGTGGTACAAGAAAGAGATAAAAATATATAGGGTACCTGATAAAAAAAAAATAACATTTCCTCATGGACCCTAAATTGACCTAATTTTTTCTTAAAGTCTTAAAATTATTTTCTTTTTAATATGTGTAGAGTAAATGGAAAATAAGTCTTGAAGGATACACCTGAAAAAGATCATAGTGATTTTATCTAAAAGTAGGGTTATATGTAGTTATTCTTATTTTTTGTTCATTTTTAAAAATTTATATTTCTTCTCTAACAAAATATTTCTCTATGGAACAAATTAAATGCAAATTAAACATATATGGCTATATTTTATTCTGTCTTTAAAATTTTCATCTATCTAGAAAAGGAATTCAAATATCCATTCTTTTATAAAAAGGAAATACTTTAATGCCCTTGATAAATATTTCTAAAATTCTAGATTTCTATGACATATTTAAACCATGATACTATTTTCCTACTGACTTTAATGGTTGTCCATCTCTCTGAAGCACATAAAAAGCAGCACAGCCATGAAAATTTGAACAGCTCACCACAACCACCGAGAGTGGGGGGTTGACGTTCAAAGTGCTTTTCCTGCTCACACTGGCCACCACTGTCATATCTGAAAGACAGTGCTTGTGTGAATAGGTGAAAGGCCCAATAGAAGAGTTGTATGACTGCACTTTCCCTAATGATTAAATGACAGGTACTCTGGTAGCAGTCAAATTTAAATGAATCATACTAAATCTAACACAGGTTCTTGGTGTGGGGGAAGAGACTGAGATAAAATAAAGTATAAGTATCAAAGGCTTTGAATAACAAAATAAACAAGAGAGAGTAAATTATGTATGTAATAATAATGATTTTTCCTTTTTTTTTTCCTTGCCTGTCCTGCCTTCCTCCTTTTAGTTTCAGTGATAAAGTCAACTTCTGCTCTTTCCTTTTCTCTTGGTCTGTACTGAGAAACATAACTAATTACATACCTGAGCATGCTCAGTGTCCTTTAGCAAGCAAAATCTTTTGTATTCACCTAATAATTGCTGCATTTCTACCTCACTTATTTTTCACTGATATTTTTATGAAACTTGAAAGCAACCCAGTGACTTAGCAAGCAAATACCACAGACATTTCCACTTGACCTATAAATTGCAGAATAGTTTTCAGGAACAACTTACCTGGTCCTGTAGAGGCACAGAGCCCTGGGTGAAAGCCTATTACCTCTGCCACCCTAAGGTGTAAGACCTTGAGCCAGTTATTCAACATTGCAAAGCCTGAGGTAGAAATAGAAAACATGAATAAAAGTATTGTAGAGTTACTTAAAAAAATAGAGATAATGTTTATAAAGTCATTCACTAAGTGCCTATGACACAGGGAGCATTCAGCAAAAACAAAGGTTATCATTAAAATGCAACATCACATACTGGCAAACTAAGTTTGATGATGAGACCTTAAAACTTAAAATATTTTTATAGGAAAAGTAAAGACATCATTTCATGTTTGAGCACCAGACACTTTGCCAAGCAGAATTAGACACTGTCCTTGACTTGATGCTTACTGAAGTACTTGCTTCTTGCTATTGATTTCCCAAGCATAACACAAGACTGTGGAAAGATGAATGTAGATAACAATGGTTTAAAAATAAAATATATAAGGTAAGATTGCTTTTGAGAATTTTGTTTCTTTGCGTACTAGCTTACAAAATATGTCAAGGATTATATGACATTTGTAATACATTTTCAAACTTCTCAGAGAGAGAGATGGGATAACAAGCAGGACTCTTGCATGTCTGTCTGTGTCTGAATTGATATAATAGAGACCCACCTGGTTATTAAATTTATAAGTGGAGTGCTTGCTATCTGTCAGGCATTGTTCTAACGTTTTCACATAAATTATATTAATCAATTTTGACAGTTCATTGACTTTTGCTTTTCTTATATTTTGCATTGGATTCTAATGATTATAGAAAAAATTAGGTAAGGGTATAGTCTTAATTTTTAACCTCCCCCTGTATTTATCATCTTTGTTAATGGACTCTCCAACTTCACAACCTGGAATCTTAAAATTATTTTGGCACCAACCTCTGTTACCTCACTTACCTCTTAAGTCATCAAATCTTACAGATTTCACTCTAGACCTATATTTTTAATATAATTAACTTTCTTTTAGCTTTGGTTTTCTAGTATGGACTACCATAAAAGTTTTCTACCTGACTCCCCATCCCAGATCCTTCTGCCACCAATCCTTTCTCCATGTAATTATTTCCCCAGAGAAATACATTCATGTCACATATCTGCTTTAAAGTCTCTGAACACTCCTAAGCAAGGCTGTCATGGTTCTTCACAATAGGCACCATTCCCTTAATGCTGGCCACAGCCCACACCACCCTACCCCAGCTTCAGTACACCCATCACATACAAACACCTTCTCTGCCTTGCCACTTCCAACTTCTGATTATTCTCTAAGCATAATACCAGATCATATGTGTTCTTTGCTTGTTCTACCCTCAAAATAACTTGTAGTCTTTCCTTGATCCAACCCTGTTAAAGGTTAGATTGCCTTTGACTCTGAGTCTGAAGTTTTTGTGCAGGTTCTTGTTAGGCTCTCAGCAACAATACATGTCAGATAGGAAGGAAGCAGGACTGGTCCAAGGAGTCAAAATGTGATGCAGTTGTACAGAGGCTTCAGCCAAACCTATGGTGAGATCTGGAACCAGGAAGGATATTCAAAGTTGTCACTACTTGAAGAAAGAGGGAAGGTCATTAAACAGTATTGGATAAGGGCTGCCCCTGGGGAAGGAGCATGACCTTGAGCAAAGTGGATCTCTTCAACAGGATAATTCCTTTAGAAGGCCTCAGTAAAGCACTGTGAATAGCCAACAGTTCCAGTAGCAGGGAGAAGAGTGTATCAGTTCTGAAGGGGGCACTGGGTGGTGCATTACAGAACCCCCTGAATCCACGTTAGAGTAGGTCATCTCATCCTATGTCCCACACTGCTTGGTAGAAGTATTTGTCCCAGCACATGCCACATTGCAATCAGTTGTATCAGCTGTATCCACATTTGTAAGCTCTCCCATGGCTGCCTTTGTATCCCTGCTAGGTATCTCATTTTTCAGGACAGTACTTGACCACTTGGAGGATTTTAAATGGAATAAATGAATACATTGAATAGCAGCTGAATTCATGACAGAATAATCCAACCCACACCTGCAATAACAATACCTGATGCTTGTCCTTGTAAAATCGGTATAGCTGTTATGCTATGATGAAGTAGAAGTTTTAATTAGCATTGTTGTTTGGATACATTGGCATCCAGGGTTATAAAGCTTGCATTCTGAAAACAATTGTGGTATGTAAAGGATTCTTTTAAAGCAGTTCAAGGGGCACAATGAAGTACCAACATCAGTTAGAATCAGAAAAGGGAAGAACTGAAAAAAATACAGATTTAGGGGAAAGGATGATCAGGACCCACAATTTAAAGATTAATGGGGGGAACTAGGATGAGATATATAGCACTGAGATAAGTTGCTGGGAAATATTTGAAATCAACTGAGCTCACTGTTAAAAAATCAAACACCATTGCAGAATCACTGATGGGAGGGAAATGAGTAAATTTTCAAGTAGCTAATAAGGTGATCATTTGGGTAAAATACATCGATGTTTCAGTTGGCATAGAATCTAGCATGACTCCCTGAAGAGCAAATATAAGTGCCATGCCCCTCATAGTATCCTGGCACATTGGAGATGCACAAGAAATGTTTAACCCTCCTTCACGTAAAGACAAAAGTTTTAAGTCAGCTTTACCCTTAATTTCACTTGCACTGCAGCCCACAGAGTCATGACATTGAGCGATCCTGTATTGGTCTCAATTATGTCTCTCACAGGAGACCATAGTCACATGCATGGCTTGGCCTAGGATTTCAGAACATAAAACCAAGCTGCTTTGCTAATTTTTTTTTCTTTCTGAGCAAAATCCTTGGTCCTTTCTTTCTTTCTTTCTTTCTTTCTTTCTTTCTTTCTTTTTTGGTTCCCCCCCTTCCCCCTCCACCCTTCCTTGTTTCCACGGGAACTATACAGCCAATTCCAACATTTTAAAGGAATTTAATATGTAAAGGTATTGCTTACAATGCATGCATAAGTTAGAGGTTGAATGAGAACATGCCTCCTCTTTCACAATTAAGAAATAAAATTAGTTACCATTCAATTGAACACACAGTATTCAGTACCTACATCTTGCCAAGCAGCCCTAGAAAATATGCTGGAGAAAGGTAAATAAAACATATTTTCTTCCCACAAGGAGCTAACAGGTTTACTGGGAAAGCAGACAAATACACCACTAGCAGTAATGGATGGATGAATGAAATATGTGCTATGGTTGAGATACAATTAATGTGTTGTGAGAGCACAGAGATGGGAATGATTACATGTTCTAAGTGACATCAGAATATGTGGAGCTTCTCAAGACTTTTGGATATCCCTGATCATTCGTTATTTGACTCCTGCATGTAAATCTGTGTTGTTGGCTCAGTACGTACCTCCTAGTAATTAATAACCACTTTCCCCAGTTAGTTTAATGTGCCTTCCATCTATGCCTCTTTGGGTGCAATAAAGTTATTTTATGAATGATCATACCCATATAGGTCTTGGGAACACCAATTATATAATGAGCCAAAGTTGACTGAAAGGAGAAGGAACAATGTGACACTCATCTCACATTGAATGTGACTTGGAGGCCAGTAATGAGAAATATTGTAGGAAATAACTGGAGAAAGCAACAAAGGTTACAAGAATGATTTAAAGGAAATAGGCTGAAAAGAAAATCTGCAAAAATAAGAGTTGACTCAGTTGTGATAGAACTGGTATGATACAGCAACCAGAGTTACAGGATCTAGGTCAGTACCTACTCAAGGTGGTTTCAAGATGACTGGGACATGGCAAAAGGAAAGAAAGGTTAGATTCAGGGCCAAATTCAACTTGAACTTGGAGATTGCATCTATAAATTGACTACAATACAGAAGACTGATGGATATTTAGCTGACCTGAAGATAATATCAACTGAAACTGAGAAGTCAAAAATATGTGTGCTGCCTGGTTGCAGAATGACACACTATACCAAGATGTGTGAAGGAAATATATATATTCCATATATTTTCTGTAACTATGACCTTGTAACACCAGAGAAAGTGACCTTGTTCTGCTCCTTTATAGAGTGCCCTGGTTAGTATGATAAAATATGGCTTACCTAAGCTTCTGTGTTTGCCTGACTCTATGGTCAAGAGCTTCTGATTTCTGCAGCAGATGATCTCATATTCTTTTTTAGTCCCATTATGGCCTCAGGGCCCCTACCTGTTGAATTGACCTTCTTAATTTCTGTTGCTTCTTCCACTGACCCATGGTCTAAGAGGTCTAACTGTAGCAAGGTAATCTTGAGATTACCTTGCTCTCCACCACAGGAGGTCATATCACCTTCTGATGCTTACTTCTGTGTTAGTGGCACTTGGAATATAGAAATGTTTGGAATACAGGCTAAACCTTCTCTTTGCCTGACAACACTGCTCTGCCCTGCAATCATGCTGAAGCCTCCAATATTGATCAAGAACACTATGCAGAGTCTTCTTCCAACATCTCAGATGGTCACTGGGCAGTAGCCATGTTGAATTGCCCTCAAATTAAACCATGCTCCTTCAACCCATTGGAGGCTTTGCAATTCCAAAACTGGGAAATGAGGGCACATGGTTCACCTGATCAACTCTTCTTCTGTCTCCTTTCTCCTGTAACTTTTCTTCTAAATTCTTGTAGAATCAGAAGATTTTCATTTGTTTCTCCTACTTACTTTCCTGGGACTTCTACTACATCAAACTTATCCAAGCCCCCCAACCCAGTCACTAATGTGTTCCATGGAGAAATGGGGAAAAAATCCTTTCTCTCCTACCAGTGTCTGGCTTTTAAATCTATAGACTTCATTTTATTTTGAATATCAATGTATAAATACCACCTTTCTTGCTTGCTCTCTGCTATATATATATATTTCTTCTGGACCATATTGAGTTCTGTGAACAGAAGTATCATGGGGCTTGCCTTTGGGGGTGAAGAAACCCTTTGGAATTTTTGACACATACTTCCTACCCCTATGTGAAATCAACCAGATCTTTTCCTAAAAAATAAATAAATAAATAAAATAGGAAAGCTATCAAAGCAGACTAAATAAAAGCTATGTTACACAAAATATAAATTTTTTTAAATTAATTATACTTTATTTAGTTACACTATTTTTGTTTTTCTTTTGGAATTGATGTTATCAAGCATCCCCAGGTTGTAGTCGAAAATCTGATTCTTACAGAGTACATACCTATATTAACAACAATACCATAAAACTCTCTTTGAGTTTTGTGAGGGATGAGGTGGCTTTATGATTTAAATACACAATATTCTGGAAAAAAACATAATCTGAGGAAAAAGTTATGTAAATTTTGAATACAGTTATGAAACTATCATATTAAAAAAGAGCCTTCATTCACCCACAATTGATTGACACATGATTAACAGAAAAAGAAATAAAACAAGGAGCCTACTCTGATGGTATTTTGTAGTGTAAAGAGATTTAAAGGTGACCATTATTTAACAGATCATAAAAATGACTGATTGAAATGTCACTTTTTCATCCACTTTAATCTCCTCTTCATTAAAATGTTTGTGCCTGGGATTGACCAAATGGAATTGTGTTTTGAAATTTTCCTCTTCATAGGTTTAAGAAGCAAAGATTCTCCAAGTGATGACTTGGAGAAATGCATGTTTTTCACTTTTATTTTTTTAGCACAGAGCTGATTAGCAAGAGGATCCACTTACCCATGGCTAGTCTGATTTAAAAAAAAATCTCTATTATACAGGTAAACTTTTAAATTTTAGAATAATTTTTGATTTCCAGAAAAGTTGCAAATATAGTAAAGAGTATTTCCGAATACCACACACCCAGTTCCTCCTACTGTTAACATCTTACATTAGTATGGAAACTTTGTCACAACTAATAGACTAATATATACAACTAATGAACAAATAAACCTTTGATTGCAAGTGACAGAAGACTAAACCAAAGTAATAACGATAATGATGATGATGTTGATGATAATGATGATGATAACTGAATGATCCAGGAATAATACTGGCTTTAGGCAGGATTGGAATCAGGACTCAAGCATTGTCACAAAGATTCAGGCTTTTTTTTAATTTTTTGTTTTACTGTATTTTGATGTGTATTCCCTTTTCTTAGCTTCATTCAAACAGAAATTTCCAACAATGTATCCACAGCAGCTTCAGGTTCACATTTATGTTCTTGACCACAGAGTATACACTGTTTCCAACAAATCTTGAGATTGATTCTTATGGGTCTGATCCAGGTCATGTGACCTTTCTCACATAAATCACCTTGGGAAACAGGACTTGTGGACTGGTGAGACCAGCAACACATCCCACCCCTGGATCCAGTGGTGGGGGTTAGCTTTCCCAAACAACTTAAACTGACTAAGGAAAAGATGCTTCCCACCAGTAAAATCAGATGGCTGATAGCAAAAGGAAAAGGACACTACATGCTGAGATTGCAACCTGTTTGATTTTGCAAATGGGTAGTTGTCTCAATCTTGAACGAGTACTCAAGCATACTAGTCTACAAGCATTTCTAGTCTGAATTGCATCTAGAAAAATGTGTGGCTGGGTTTTTCTATTTCTATGGAAATGGTGAGAGAAAAAATGTTCTTTTCCTTCATGTTGGGTACCTTGCAAGTTGGATCTCTCTATTTTTCAATATAAATAAGAAACAAAATTCAGGCTCAATATTTAACAAATATTTCCCTGAAAACCCATGAGAAAAAATATCCCAGATTCTACCAGCAATATTTTTCCAATATTCTATATACACAGTGTTTCATGAGAAAAGAAAAGAAAAGCTAGAGACATTTTCAGGATATTTTAGGTCATAAGAATTTTCCTTCATGAAAATAGCAACAATAGTTAATATTTATTGTAGGGTTCAAGCACTGTGAAAAATATTTTCAAACAAAATACCCTATAATTCAATGAGCAACCAATTAAGAATGCACAATTATTATCCCCATGCTATAGAGTCAAAGCAGAAAAGTAAGTTCCAGAAGACAACAAGCTAGTAAGTAGTTTTATCAGACACCACTTATGTGTCTCTTCAGATCCTCTTTGTTTTACATGATCTAAAGGCCTCTGCCCACTTGTTGCAGCCCTAGTCACTGTGACAAGAGTACCTCTGCATGAACTGAAACCAAATTCAAATGGCTCTAGCCTTTTAGCATCTCTCCTCATGGGCCCGATGCCAACTTTAGCTCCTTGCCCTGGGCTTCCCTGTTGATACTGAAGCATAAGGCACCAAGGGATCATTTGGTGCCTACACCAAGTAATCTGGGAGTGGGAAGTAATTAAAACTCTGAAGGGGAAATTTTGACAGGCAGGAACTAGGGGAAGGAAATTCTCTCTTCCTTCTCAGGCATGGACTGTTCTGAGAAGTCATTTATAAGGTTCTCAGGAGATAATCCCATGAGATCAAGCATTCAATCAAACTTGATCCCAAGTGGTGGTCAAGCTTAGAAGCATACTTACGTACTGGCTCTCTCTGCTTCTGTGCCTTCACTCCCTTTGCCCTCTCTCCTGCTCCCAGGAATCATGTTCTTAAATAACTTGTTAGCACACAAAGCTTTCCTTCTAAGAAGCTCCATTTAAGACAATTAGTACTGGAATGGCCTTAGAAAGCTGACTCTTAGTATAATAAATTGAAGCTGCATTACTGACCAGCCTCACAACAATAAGGACTCCATTCTGGTATTAAGTGGGACTGGTGATGAGCTCTGGAACTCTGTGGCATCACAAATACTAAGACTTGCCCCTGTGGCTAATCGTGATGAGATGCAGGTGGAGATAAGACTTTAGGATATGCAGTGAC
Organism: Choloepus didactylus; assembly: GCF_015220235.1. NCBI lineage: Eukaryota > Metazoa > Chordata > Mammalia > Pilosa > Megalonychidae > Choloepus > Choloepus didactylus. The sequence continues at coordinate 358,448 of NW_023637577.1, forward strand.
TGTATGCTCAAATGGTGTGGGGACAATGATAATTAAAAAGACTGGATTGAGCTGGCTTTTGTTAATGATATTGGACTTTTAAATAGAAAATTATAGGTTTAGAGAAGCCAACTGCTGACTGGAGGCAATCTGTGAAAGCCAGAGGATCTTGGAGCTTCATTTAAGGGAAGTCTTATCTCCTATAAGTGTAGGCATTTTGTACAGAAAATCAGAATCAGAATTTAATTGGGAGAAAGCACTACAAAGGAGACTAAATATGTTGCCTTGAGAGATCTCATGTATTTAATTCAGGTTCTTGGTTGGAAAAAAAAATGATATTTTGTGATATTCCTGGAGTATGAACATTAGTATGGACAAACCAGAGAATCTTGAACCATATATTCTCCTGAATTCTCTACCAGAGCAGAAATGGCCACCACTCTCCCCCCCACAACCACCACCACCACCACCACCACTCTTGCCAGAGAAGAGCAGTTTTATGGCTTGGGAAGAGTACAAAGATCTCAAGGAAGCTGGTGCCTCCCAAAATGGTGCTTGTGTTCTTTAGGAACTGTCCTGCCACCATTAACTGTTTGCAGGCTGATTATGAAGCCAGGAAATTCAGTACTTCCACCAGGAAAAAGACATTCAATCACCAACAGAATTGGAGAACCTGATTAATATGCACTGGGTATGAACTGGAGGCAATAATTGTGGTAGTGGATCTTCTAGGTGTTAGATCTTATAGGTGTTAGAATTTAAGGCTAGGTATGCACCTTAGTAGGATTTCCTGGGAGAGCGATTCTGAGATGGAAATTTGAGCAAGATTTTCATTGGATAGTACTTTTGGAAATAATACTGGTACTGGTATGAGGGCAAAAAGATTGGACAAAGGGAGGAGTTGATCTGTGATACAAAGCATCTCAGAGGATCCCATTGGGAATTCTGGAGCTGAATGACCATTCAACATCATCCCAAGTTAAGGCAAGGGGAAGGGACTCTGAATGCCCTCACAGACCAGTCACCCTATATGGAGTGTGTGCTAATCCCCCGAGGGAGGGAGGCAGCTTCCTTTGGCCAAGGTCAGTGCTCAAGGAGGAAAGAGCTGCAAGCCATCAGCCAATTCTACCAGCAGCTTGGAAAATGATGCCTCAATCTTGAGTGGGAAACTGGACAGCACACCATAGCAAACACTATAAAATGGAAGAATCTATTGACTTTGGGGGCAGTTGAGATTGACCATTCTGTCAAGGAGTGAAGTCAGTTTTCACACCTTTTGAGAGGATTCTTTGAAACTTGAATGGGATAGCCTACAGTAAATGAGGTGGAAGTCTGTACTTCACGCCAAAGTATGAAGGAACAATAAAAAGATGCAAGGAAGTGGTAATGTTACAATAGATTTTGATGTACAACTTGAGAATGCACCACCAAACTGTCATAGTCCTCGAAATAGAGTGGAGGGCTTGGACACCAGTAGAAACATTGAATTTTGGCCTGAGTCTGTCTCCCAGTGTATCCAACATGTCCACACAACCACCCTACAGTTCCTCTGGTACCAAAGTGTATAAAAAAAGTCTGATACACTTAACATCTGGAAAAATCCTCACATTGATTTATGACTATGGAATAAGAGTCATTATAGTAGGAAGGGACAAGCAGAAGGCCTCCCCTATTTTGGAGGCAACACTATATACTGGGGGAATTGCAACGATAAGCACCCCCATCAAAATCTTAGGGAAAGCAAGAATCGTGCTTCCAATGATATCCCCATTCAATTCACCTACCAGAGTGACAGAGAAAAAGAAATTATCCTGATTAGTAGGTGGCTGTATGGGCACTCACCTATGTTTTAGCTTCAATTGCAAACATGTGCCAAATGTGGTATATTTATTGGTGTAATTCCACATAGCCTCAGGCACTTAGCATGCATGAAATGGCTATTGCATTGTTCTTGATACCTTACAGTAGGGGGAATCAAAAGCAATTTTTCATCACATAATAAGTGCAGCAGTAAACATTCACTGATTACCCCAGGGCAATGTTGACTTTCATGATAAGCTCTGAAGGAAATCTGATCCTCTTGCTATTCTGCAGAACATCATGCTGGTCTACTATAATGATGTATCCTGCTAATTAGACCCAGTGATCAGGAACTGGCAAGTGTTCTGTGTATCCTAGGAAGATGCATGAATGCCAGAGAGTGAAAGAAATTCCTATTGAAGATATGGGGCCTGGCATATACATGATTTTTTTAGTGGTTCAAGTGGACTGGGTCATATCAGGACATCCCTTCATAGGCGAAGAAAAATTTGATGCACCTCATACTTCCTAACTTCAGTGCTTGAGTGAACTCTTTGGATTTTGAAGACAGCATATATCATAGTTTAGGATACTTCTCTGAAACATTTATTGGGTAATTTACAAGGCTGCCAGTTTTCATGGGCGCCAGAGCAAAAAGAGTTCTGCACAAGGTTAAGGCAGCAGCACAAGTTGTCCTGTCACTCAGACTAGGTGGCCCAGAAGCTATGAGAGTGTTGGAAGTATCCTGGTAGAATAAGGAAACTGTATAGACTGTCTGGCAAGTCCCAGTAGAAAAATTGACACATAGACATGTAGATCCTCAGGTTATAGAGCAGGGTTTCAAGTTTTCTGCAGTGAAGAACTTACTTTTCATTGGGGGAAAAAGTCTCAATAGCTTATTAGTTCCTAAAAGAAAAAAGATCTTGATCTTGGGATGCAAATAACCAAGTGACCACAACTGCCTAACCCAACTTTGGTATTATTAGAGCCACTGAGTCATCATTTTGGGCATGTGCAGCAACAACACATTGTATAATAGAAATGATACATTGTGATCTGGCCTGAGTAGGTTCAGAAAGCATGAATAAATTGCATGAACTTGTGACCCAGACTCCCATTTCACCTACCTCTACTACGTTGATGTCTCTCACTGAAGCTCATACCTAGGGCTTTGTGGGAAATTTCCTGTGAACAACTGGTAGAGAAGAAAAATCAATAAATCAGGACCTGCTTCGCAGATGGATTGGCTCAATATGTTGTCCTTCAAGGAGATCCTGTCACTGGTTGGGCTTGTACCTACCCTCTTTGGGAAGAAGGGGGGGTATCTTATAACCTTTGAGGTCCCATTCTATATTAACATATCTGGATAATATAGGAGGACATCAGGAGATCTGACGGGTGGTAAATAAGATAATTTTTATGTGTTACTGCAGATCATCTAAACCTTACCTGCCTCTGGAACCTATAGACACTTGTAAAAGTCTAGGCTGCTACTGGGATATCCCACTCTGTGCAGACTCCACCCAGCTTCATCAGGTGCAGCCTGAGACTGGATGCTCTGAACACCATTCATCTCCTGCTTTGGAGCATCCCTGTTCCCTGAAGAATGAGATGCTCTGTGTCTGTTCAGGGCCCACACACATGCAATGCAGAAAAAAACACTCCAGGAGGTGAAATTGGATCAATGAGAGGTGGAAACCAGAGGATAATGGTTTTCTGTGTCTTCCCTAGGAATAAGTGCCCTGAGAAGTACTTGTTTATTTTACCTCTTGGAAGATAACCCCATGAGTTTGAGACAAGCTTGGTGCTACCTGACAGTCTCCCTCTATCCCTGCTTCATTCCCATTTTTCCTCACTCTTGTTTTCTAATAAAGTAATAGTGCTAAAACCTTTGCCTCAGGTTCTGCTTCCTGGGCAACACAGCCTAAGACAGAGAAGGAGCTACAAGTTCAGACCACACAGTATGACCTTTACCCTGCTCTTAACCACTCTGCGATACTATTATCTACGAGTACTTCAAATGTCAATAACCGCCCCTCCATTTGCTCCTGTGGCTTGAGCTTAAATAAACTAAATAATTATGCCACTTTATGTTTTTCCTATGCTGCATATATTTTTCTCAAGAATCACTATGTCTTTGAGAAATTAGATATTATGGTCTCTAAGATCAGGCTGTCATCTGCTAATTAAATGCCACTCATCAATTCTCTGTGGTAATTTTATTAGTACAGCCCATTAAGAATTAAACTGAAACCACCATAAACATTCAACTTGAGATTAATTGCAACTATTTTGCCTCAGCAAGACATACAAACTCAGTTCATTGTCAGACAGTATGTTGATGGCACTAAAATATCCCTAAGGGTTTAGAGTAAAAATCTCTGGAATGTTTTTTAAATAAACTCTGTTTCAAAAGATTGAGAAGAGAAAGAAGAGAGAAACTAATACAAGGAAAAGTTAGTGTACCTGCAGACCTGGAATTAATTATATCAATTGCTAAGAAAGAGAAAAAGGGAGTTGTCTTAAAATAAGACCTTTTCAATAAAATACATTAACAAAGCATTTTTTAGAAATGGGCATCTGTTATAACACCAAAATATTTTTCACACACTTATTCTGAATGTTTGTACCAAACCAACTGCTAAAAATTATTTGTGGCACATTTGAACAAAAATACATGCACCCACATAAACACATACAAACAGAGATAATAAAAGACAAAAGCTCAACAGTTCTAAGCTTCTTAGCAATCAGAACAAAATGAAAAGTATATTTTTGTCATCTGGGAGAGGGAGCTACTAGAAGAGAGAAAATTTGGTTTTATTTCCTTCTTCAGAACATATGCTCAATAAAGAATATATACTGCAAGTTTTTAGGTCCTGGACTTGAAACAGAAAAATTGATGATGCTTTCAATGACCATTTTATTGCAAATATTTGACTATTTTGAGAATTGACCAAAGACATCTTCAAAATCTACACACTGCTTCATTACAATGGGAAAATATGTTTGCAGTCAACGTTATCTAGAGTTAATCTTTGTGATATCTTTTTACAAAACTAACTTAAATCATTATTATTAAAATGTATCTTCTGATGCCAGCCATGATCCCTGATGTTACATTTCATAAAGGGATAAAGATATCTAGAGAAAGCCACAAAAGGAGGGAAGTGGTCTAGCATGCACTTCTTTATTCTGTGGTGACCTATCTAGCTTTGTGTTGTTTTTTTCATATATTTTTTACTGGAGGAGTTGAGGATGCTATCTCCTTTGGGGGTGGGGGTGTTCTAATAGTGTAGTAAAAATAGCTCAACCTGTTTGATTAGGTAGATATGACCTCTAACCAGCCTCAGGAATTTAATAGTTATGTAAACTTAAACATTGAGTTTCTTAATGTGCCTCAACCTCTCCTATTTAAGGTATTACAAAATGTATTACAAAAACAGATAATAAATATATTGCCTTATTTCTGTCACCTTTTAATTCTAGAATCTATAGCAATTAACACAAAGTCACCTGCTCAGAATTCAAATTCACTGCCACACCCATCAGAAGATTAGAACTTGTTTTAGTACATTTAAGAGATTAACAACTAAATGAAGAAGAGGAAAGGGGAGAGGAGGAAGAGGAGGAGAATAAAAATGAGAATAATAGATACTCATTGCTTAAAATTACTCAGTGTGGTAGATCGTGTTATGTACCCCAATTTAGACTTGTTCTTAATCTGCATTCCTGTGGTTATGAACCTATTATAAATGTGATTTCTTGAAGATGTTATTTTAAAGTGTATTCCAACAGAATGAGGGTGGGCTTTAATCAGGATTACAGGATTCCTTTATAAACAGAAGAAATTCAGATATAGAAGCCACAAGGGGAGCCAGAAGATTGAAGTCAGCAGAACTAGGAAAGGAATGGAGAGAACATTACTACAAGGCATAAGGCACGAGGCAGGGATACAAGCCAACAAAGCCCAAGGAACACCGGGACCCAATATCAGAATGTTACAGACTTTGGGAAGCAAGCAATGCCTTCCTGATGCCTCATATAGCCTCAAAACCATGAGCCAATAAATTCCCATTGTTTAAGACCCATTGTGTGGTATTTGTGATAGAAGCCTAGCAAACTAAGACAATTAGGTTATAAAATGATGTATGTAGATTACAGATAATGTGTACAATGCATGGGGAGGAGGAGGAAAAGGAAGAAGAGAAGGAGGACGAGGAGAAGAAGAAATGGGGAAAAAATCCCCGTAGTGGAGATAACAGAGTAAAGCGCTAATACAGCAAACATTTGTAGGTACAGGTATCTGTTAACCAGAGCTTATTTAGTCTAGCATTTCACACTGCAAGTATTATTAGTTTCTGTCCAATTTCTCTTTAGTCATTTCTATGGGAAAAATCTTTGTAATCTAATTGATATCATTAAGTGTTAAGAAGAACAATGAGCACAAAGTAGTTCAGATAAATAAGGTGGCTGTTATTTTATCAGATTTCTCTATTTGATTGCAATTTGAACTATATGCTTTAAAAAGACACTGATATTCTTTTCAACAGTTAAAAGATGTTCCTCTTCTGATTTCCCTTTAGCGTCTTTTTCATTTATTTCATTTAGCAGTTCCTCTTTTCATTTATTGTCTAGATAGACATTAATAAACATTTCCATGCATTATTATCCATGCATTTTGCCAATTTTCCTCAACGGAAGTTTTATGCAAAAGGGTGAAATCGTTATACTTTTTAAATTGATAAATTTTCTTTACCATTCAATGTCTTTCCTCTTTCAGTATGATAGTAAAGTATTCCATAATTTAAAATTTTAATTTTGCTTATATTTGGATACCTTAATTAATTTTTCAAAATACAGGCATACTTTGGAGATATTGTAGCTTTGGCTCCAGAACACTGCAATAATGTGCATGTTGCAATGAAGTGAGCCACATGAACTTTTTGGTTTCCCAGTACCTATAAAGTTTATGCTTACACTATATGTAGTCTATTAAGTTTGAAATGGCTTTATAGCTACAAAAAAAAAAAAAACCAAAAAAACAATTCATATTCTTTAATTTTAAACTTTATTGCTAAAAAATTGTTAACTATCATCTGAGACTTCAGCAAATCATAATCTTTTTGCTGGTGGAGTTCTTTCCATGATGTTGATAGTTGTTGACTGATCACAGAGTGGTGGTTGCTTAAGTTTTGGGTGGCCATAGCAATTTCTTAAAATAAGACAAGGAAGTTTGCAACATTGATTGACTTTTCCTTTTATGAAAGATTTCTCTGTAGCATGCAATGCTGTTTGATAGCATTTTACCCATAGTAGAACTTCTTTTAATATTAGTCAACTCTCTCAAAACTTCCTGTTGCTTTATCAACTAAGTTTATGAAATATTCTAAATCATTTGCTGCCATATCAACAATGTTCACAGCATCTTCATGAGGGGTAGATTCCACTTCAAGACACCACTTTTTTGCTCATCCAGTAGAAGCAACTCCTCATCTGTTAAAGTTTTATCATGAGATTGCAGCAATTCAGTCACTTCTTCAGGTTCCACTTCTAATTCTAGTTCTCTTGCTATTTCCCCCCATCTGCAGCTGCATCCCCCACAGAAGTATAGAATCACTCAAAGTCATCCATGAGGGCTGGAACCAACTTTTTCAAAACTCCTGTTATTGTTAATATTTTGACCTATTCCCACGAGTCATGAGTGTTCTTAATGGCCTCTAGAAAGATGAATCTTTTCCAGGAAGTTTTCAATTGACTTTGCCCAGATCCATCAAAGGAATCACTATCTATGGCAGCTATAGTCTTATAAAATGTATTTCTTAAATAATAATACTTGAAAGTCAAAATGACTCCTTGATCTATGGGTGGAAGAATGGATCTTGTATTAGCAGGCATGAAAACAACATTCATCTCATTGTACATCTCTATCAGAGCTCTCAGGTGACCAGGGGCATTGTCAATAAGCAGTCATATTTTGAAATAATCTTTTTTCTGAGCAGTAGGTCTCATCTCAACAGTGGGCTTAAAATAGTCAGTAAACCATATTGTAAACAAACTTGCTGTCATCCAGTTTCATTGTTCCATTTATAGAGCACAGGCAGAGCAGACTTAGAATAATTCTTAAAGGACCTAGAATTTTGGAAACGGTCAATGAGCATTGGCTTCAGGTTAAAGTCACCAGCTGCATTAGCCCCTAAGAAGAGAGCCTGTCCTTTGAAGCTTTGAAGCCAGTTATTGACTTATCCCTCTAGCAGTGCAAGTCCTAGATGGTATCTTCTTCCAATAGAAGGTTGTTTTGTCTACACTGAAAAACTGTTCCTCAATTTTCTTCAATTTCTTAGCTAGATCTTCTAGATAACTTGCTGCAGTATCTACATTAGCACTTGCTGTTAGAGATGGCTTCTTTCCTTAAATCTTATGAACTAATCTCTGTTAGCTTTTAACTTTTCTTTTGTACTTTCCTCACCTCTTTCAGCCTTCACAGAATTGAACAGAATTAGGGCCTTCCTCTGACTTAGGCTTTGGCTTAAGGGAATGTTGTGGCTGGTTTGATCTTCTGTCCAGACCACTCAAACTTTCTCCATATCAGCACTAAAGCTGTTTCACTTTCTTACAATTCGTGTGTTCACTGGAGTAGCACTTTAAATTTCCTTCAAGAACGTTCCCTTTGCATTCACAACTTGGCTAATTGTTTGGCACAAGAGGACTTAGCTTTGGAACTGTCTCGGCTTTTGACTTGCCACCCTTACTAAGCTTAATCATTTCTAGCTTTTGATTTAAAGTGAGAGACAAGCATCTCATCCTTTCTCCTGAACACTTGGAGGCCACTGTAGCATCATTAATTAGCCTAATTTCAATATTATTGTGTCTCAGACCACAGGGAGGCCCAAGGTGAGAGAGACATGGGAAACAGCCAGTCAGTATAGGAGTCAGGACACACGACACATTAATTAAATTTGCCTTCTTATATGGAAGCAGTTCATGGTGCCCTCAAACAATTACAACAGTACTGTCAAACATCACAGATCATAGATTACCTAACAGATATAATGATAACGAAAAAAATTTGAAACATTGTAAGAATTTCCAAAATGAGACACAGAGGCACAAAGTGATCACATACTTTTGGAGAAATGGAGCCAATAGTCTTGCTTGACTCAGGGGTGCCACAAACCTTCACTTTGTAAGAATCACAATTTCTGCAAAGCACAATAAAGTGAAGCACAAGAAAAATGAGGGATACCTAGATTAAAACTTATAAAAGTATCTTTAATATGACTGCAAACATTAAATCAAAAGTAGTGTTTAAAATATAATTAAATTTCTTTATGGTTTTTCTGTACCATTATATCCTCTTATATTAAACTTTATTAAGTGTACAAGAAGCAGAAATTCTAGGAACCGTATTGAGCTGTCATAAAGAGAACCTAGAATTTATGAGAGTGTTAGTATTATTCATTGAAGATCCCTTTAGATGGCAATCAGTATCAGCATTCAGATATACTTCCAAAGTAAGGAATGCTGGCTTGAATGGGAGACAGGTTGCAAAGAGAATTCCAATTGCTGAGTTTTGCTGTTTGTACCTTTCAGGCACTGGATCCTGAGGGTTGCATAAAAGAATTAGGTAAGGATATAGTATAAATCCTTTTACCCAAAACTAATGCTTACTCTCAATGGTTCAATTGAAGAGTCTCTTAATTTACAGTGTTACAAAGATCACCCAAATTATAAAAGTTATTTTCATTTTCCCATGTTATTTATGGAGCCTTGACTAAGGGGATAGCTTAAGTATGATCTGAAATTAATCATATTGAGATTAAAATTTCATTACCAGTGTCAATTTTAAGTTAAGAAACTATGATATCCAAGTGACTTGGATTTGGTTGAATAGTTACTAATTGAAACTGCCTGCCAGAGAATGAGATAACTTTATGCAAAAATGAACTATGTGTTTTAAGTTCTTAGAGCTTTGTTTTCAACACTAGCTGTGACATCATATCTTAACATGCATTGTCTCTACCTTGATAAATGGGTATACATCTCTTAAGTCCTATCACACCACATGGTTTTAATATACAAGGATTCAAATAGAATTGCCTGATATGTAAATCACCTGAAATGCATGAGTGGAAAGATTATTTAAATGATAAAAAACCCTTTGGGAATATGCTATCAGGAATATTTTTAAATATAGCTTAGAGTTTGATTTTTTTTAGTCCTAAATTTTTTGAACATAAAAGAAGTAGAGGTGAATGTAGCCATTCATTTTCAAGGATTTTTAAAATCACATTTTTTTCAAGATTATAATTATTTGGTTTAATGTAACAAATAGGTATGATGCAGATTGTGTGCGTGTGTGTGTATGAATACAATTAAAACATGACATCCAGTGTTAGCTGTTCTTTTTTCAGAACATTTCCTTCTGTACTGCTCTAAACATCTCTGGGTATTTAATTTTCAACTTGTCTGCACCTACTGCCCACATGTTGTATTGGTCCATTACTGTCTTTAAGAAATTTCAAGCCCTTCTATAGGAAATACTCAGCATTTGTGATGATGAATTTCTTCCCTGGCTCATGTTCTCTGCCATGCTCATTGTCTGTCTTCTAGTTAGAGCACATTAATTCTTGAAATAGATTGTTCTGAAGTTGACAACTATGTTTGGAGTAGTGTATCATCAGGGAGGTTATCAAACCATTGATATTTTAAGCTATGAAAGTTGAACTATTACCTCAACATCTCCTTCACTCCTTCTTAACCTCATTGAGCCTCAGTCTCCTCATCTGTCAAAATTAGGATATTAATATACATCTTTTTAGTTGTGAGCAATCAGTGACCTATATGTGCTAGTTAAGATAGGCTAGGTTATCTGTCAGTAACAAACAACCCCAGGTATCAACAGCTTATAACAATAAGACACATTTCTTATTCATGCTATCTGTGTATTGCCAATTGACTGGGGGTTTCGATCCTGTGACTGTGGACCATAGAGCTTTCAGCATTGCAGAGCAGCTGGAGGCTTTATTGCATGTTGTCTTCAACAAGTCTATGGTGCCTCCATTAACTGGAATGTTGCTGGTAACTGTGCCAGGGACAAAGAGAAGGCAATGAATCATGCTTCAGCTTCTAAAGACTTTTCCTCACATTAATTATTTTGGTGAAATCAAGTCATATAGTTATGTCTAACTACAATGGTTGGAGTAAATGCATTGCTGCTTTGTGGAAAGAAGGAGACCTGTAAAAATTTGGTAAAAAGCATTAATGATCACATATGTAGAATTTATAGTTTAACAATAATCCACAGTAAACCCTAATAATCTCAGCTATTATAAAAGGCTTTCTCTTTCATTCATTAAACAAAGTTTCACTGAACATTTACTTTTATCCTAAGTACTTAGAAATTAGGAATGCTTAGATACATAAGAGAAAATTTCAGAACTTAAAGAACCTAATGTCAATATGTGGGTGGGAGAATTGGGGGAGAGGGGAGTATGCTATGCTATTTCACCTCCTTTTCCAAATCATTTCACTACAATTTTTATTCTCCACAATCAATTTACAACTTTGTCATGAAAAGCAGTACCTGAGTCTCATTTCTCCCTCAGTTTTCTTTTTTTTGCATGTTCGATGATGTGACTATCCTTACTGAAGTCCCATCTGAGAGATCATTCTCTGTTTCTTGCCCTCTTTGTTTCATTGACCTTCAGTTCTCCTCTAACTTAGCTATCCACCTTCATGTTATCACCTTAGGTACTTGTCAGCAAACGTAACCTCTCCATCAAGTGTCATTCCATCCCTGCTCCCACCAAAAACTCATTGCAGAATACAACCCTTATCCATCATCAATGTGATTTCTCTTTAGCCTTCTGTCTTTTACCTTCCAATATTCCCCACTCTCTCAGGGTACACTTAACTCAATTTCAAACTTACTATATTTCTTCAATCATATAGAGTTTCCCACAAAATTCTATTATGTCCAAAATGTTATAGTGAAACTTTCATCCGGTACTCAGTCCTGAATCAACCTCATTTATCAGTTCTCCACTTAAGTTTCTGGACCAAGGAGCACATTTGGAGAAAAACAACAAAATGGAACAGATATGGCCTACTTCAAATATAGGTTGACTGGCCAATCTGGTTTAGATCCTAGTAAGCAAATCTAATCTATACTGTTTTACAAAGAAAATTAATGCAGTGACATGAATTCACATTTTTCTTTTCTCCATGCCATTGTATGTCCTTTCTGTTCTCCCTTCCTTTTATATTATTCTATAAATTTTCCTAACACAGTGAAGGTAGTATATTTTCTTTTTGTAATTGTGATGTCTCCCATTGCCTATCAGTTATTCCATTTCCCTTTATATTTAAATCCATCTACTGTTAGAGTCATTGAATTTTAAAATTTAAATATAACTTAAATATTATATTTAGAGTCTGGTTCAAATTTGCATTTTGCATATATCTATCAATACATCCTCTCTCAACTTCTCACTAAATTACTCATGAAGGCTCAAAAGGAAATGGAAATTTACATCATTGACAAACACCATGCCTGGCAGATAATCTAGTTCCAAAATCTGAGAGACAGATGGAAGTGAAATGGGAAAAAAACTGGCAATAGCAAAAACAATAACAAGAACAAACAACTGCCACCAATATAAAAATCTTACCAGATTTGAGAAAACAGTATATTCTGACCTCATTTCATTAAATAGAAACCACCTAAAAGAAGGTAGCAATTTGTGTCATACCCATTTTACCTCAGACTCAGTCCTAGTTCCGAGGTCAACCAAGGTGGTGGTGATTGTTTTAAGAATTTAAGAACTGAAGACATCTGTCTCAAAGTTGGCACACATTGTTTATTAATCAGATCACTGAGATACAATGATAATAATAGACAAAATAACTTTAGTAATATCCTGGAATGAATAAGATATACAATTATATTCACTATATTTTAAATAGCCAAGAGGATCAATATGAAATAAATTTAATTTTCCTTTCCTAGGGTCACAACTTAGTTGATGTGCATATTCCTTGGTGACTAATGAGAGATCTTTGGAAATTATTTCTTTTTGTTACATTATCATTATTTCTCTCTTTTGTTCTAGTACAAATTCATCCTCTACCAAAAATATAAGGAAGTTATTAGGAGTGGGAATGTATTTTCAGAGGAGAGAGTTTTGTCTCACAGTGGACGTTTCCCAGTATTTCCTTTCCAGATGTGGTATTTGTTTTGCCTAATTTTTTCCCAAAAAAATCACAAAAGTGATAAGCCAAAACTTTTCTCTTAAACAATACTCCTTCAATAGCTATGATAAAATGGGGCCCAGAGCACCTCTTATTTTGGAGTTGCCAGAAGTTAGTGAATAAAAAGTACTTCAACTTTGTTTATACAGCAGATCTTGTAAGTCCTTAGAGTTTAATGTAGATGATGAAACATAGTCTTCCTTCCTGCTGGTGACAGTTCTATGTCTTTTCCAAATAAAGCCAACAAGCCAGTGTGACATATTTTCATCTTTAAGTCACAACACTTACCAGAAACAAGCAACAAGCCCCTCAAATTACATTTACACTGAAGTAGCACGACAAGTGTAATCTAACTATCAAAGGGATGGTTCAGTAAAGTGCTACAAACTATTGCCAACACAGCCCAGGGATAATTTGTCTTGACTAGATTTAGGCAGCCAAAGCAGTGCTAAAAACAGCAGTAGTCAGTTACCCACAGCTTTAAATACAGAGATCATCAGACAAATGACTCTGAGGGGCAAGGTCTGTTTTGCAGTCGTGATAAAGGGGAGCTCTTCCGGGAGTTTGAAAGCGTGAGTTGAAATATGCTTAGTTCAAAAGAGGAGACCTGTTTTAAATACTTTTGAACTCCTGTTGAGCTAATTTAATTACATAAATTCAATACCATTTATGAATATGAAATTGGTAGCGCCACTTTTAAACTTACATTGGGTTGACCTGCATACGCTTGCTAGCATTTGACCATTTTTTCCTACATAAATGGCAACAGATAAGGTATAACCTAAAACTCCATTTAATACCAAATTCTAGGGCAACTCTAAAGTTTCTGAAAAGAGAAAATTTCATTGAAAGTCTTCAGTGACTAGTTCAAGGTCATACATCTAATATGTAGAAGAATGATTACCCACTATTTTCTTTCCACTCATTCTAGATTTTTTTATTTCTTTGCATAGCCCATGATCACTCCTCCTGGCCTCAGTGTTCACTCTGCATGGAATGCTCTCTGCCCCCACCCACCCTATTTACTAAATCGTACTCATCCCTTCTCTTCTCAGATTAGAAGGGCCTTTCAGGACGGAAGCCTTTCCCAGCACCTTACAAACTATGTAGTCCCCCTTGCTTATCTTCCCTTAACACTTTCCTTCCCATCACACTTATGCTTAAAGTTATTGAATAAATCGTAAGGATTGGTTTGCTGTCTTTCCTTCCTGATAGACTGTACAAGGGCTCCAGATCAGGAATCATGGCCTTGGGTTCCCCAGTTCATGACACTGTAAATTATGAATTCAAGGTATTCAGGTGTTTGGTATACTTGTTTATAATAAAATCATTCTAAACATCCTGAAGGATTAGTGTTACTACTAAATCATTTGCATCATGTCAATCTATTAAATTCTCTGCTGAATTTTAGTTGTTAAAAATATGGGAATTCATCATCAACAGGGAACTCTACAGTAGTTATACTCATATTTATACATTTAGACAAATATTGAAAATGTGCTTTCATGTTTAACACACTGACATTTAAAGAACTAATATTTTTCTCATTATTGCTATTTATTTTTTATTTTATAATCTAAAATACTCAACAAGCTACAACATGTAAATCTTGGAATGATTTAGGCTTTATTCTAAAATTCCTTGTCAATATGTTGTAACTATTCTTTGAGAGAGAAATACAAGCATGTCTAATTGATTAACACATAATGTGAATTTGTATTGTATTCTATTGCCTTCTTTAATGTTATAGCAGGAGTGTCTTCCCTAATTTTTAAATAAATTCCAATGGCTAGCTTAATTAGTAATATACGGTACACCATGGTGGAGAGGCTGATTACTTTATCATCAGATGAAATAACAATTTTCCCTAATTATAATCTATAATTAGATTATGCCATACCTAACACTGAAGGGAATATTAAAAACATAAGATCAGCCAATACCATCCACCCTATTTTTCTATTTATAGCACGATGCTAAATTGCTACCTTCATGTTAGAGCTGAAACATCAATAGCAGAATATTAACAGCCTTCTGATGCTCGATTATGTTTGCTATGCTGTTAATGGAAGTATAGATCTCATAAGAGAATGGTTTCTTGACTAATCATTGATAGTAAAAGAGACTGATAAAAACTTTAAACAAAAATGAATGGATAGTGACTAAAATTCAGCAGGTGCAGTCACTTTAACTATTGATTATGTGTTTTCTTTTATTTATATGTGACCCTTTCTAGTGTTATACATATGTGAACTTCAAATACAAAATAAAAATGGAATTATAGAAAATCATATACACTGATAAATCAATTACATTTTTCACCTATTTAGTACACCCCCAAATTGGTTTATGGCTGAAAACTAATTAATCATGTCAAAATTACTAATTTAGTATATCCTCATATGTGAATATAATTAGAAAAATAAAGTAAAAGAGCCCTTGTTCTTCAAATCTTCTGGGTAAACTAAGCGAGGATTAAGGTAACAAACATGGGTAAAGTAACTTCCCTTGGATGATGGACTTCCTGATTCTAAAATAGGTCATCTGTCAAGAAGAATATGGATAGTTTCCTTGTCATCATTACATTGTGTTCACCATGAGAATCAGATGCTTGATGCAATGAAACTGCTACCCTAATGGCATTTTGGATCACAGTTGATTTTTAAGAGGTGATTTGAATACTTGGGGAACAGTTACTGCTTCCCTTCACATTGCTGGAGTAAAATGTCTGTTTCTTTGTTCAGGAAGCTTAGTCTCATCATTAAGAAGAAACAAATAAACAAAATCCTAGAAATTTCTGAATGTCATATACAAAATTGTCACCCGTAAAAGCATTATAAACTCCTTGACATTGAATTCACCCAAAGGTATATGTGTACCTACAAAGATGCAAAGCACACATCATACGTGATGGTGAATTAACAACTCCAATTTTCTTGCACAGTTTCTCTATACAATATAGTTACACACACATACACACATACACACACATATAGATAGACTACATTTTTATTTACTTATGTGTGTATGTATATTTGAAAAGATTTTCACCCACACTTCTAGGTAGAACTTTTGGATGAATGTATTTGACTAATATCCTCTTATTTAATTATCTTATTTTTAAAATCATAAATGGAACACTGACTATTGTAAAATACCCAGAAAATTCAGATAAAACAGGTAATAGCAATAATTCCACTATATCAAAATAACCACTATTGCCCTTTGTTTTATTTTCTTTCCTCTATGCATATTGGTTTTTAAAATTTTGCTTTTTCCACTTAATCTAAGAATTTTTATATTTCATTTAAAAACTTTTATGAATAAAACATATTCCTTTATATGGAGGCCTCATAATTTATTTTACTATTGTCCTATTTAGTATCTGCAATGAACAGTGAATGTGTGTATACAGACATGTTTATAGATTCCTTTAAATAGATTCCTTAAAGAGGAAAAACTGAGTCACAAGTCACAAAATAGTTTAAGGCTGTCTATATACATTTCCATAGGACTACTTTCAACTTATATGATTAATTGAAGTACATAATGCTGAAGTTTTTACTGTAAACTGAGCAGCACCTGACATTAACATTTTTTTTTAATAGCAAAATCATTTCATTTTATTCTATGGAATTTTCCAAAGTAAATAGACATGCATGATTTTTGTATTCATTTGTATATGAAGATGAAACTTAAGCTTGGAGGAAACCCCTGCTGTTTACTTCAGCAGACCTTCAGGGGCAGTGGCTGACTTCTCTTGACTTCCCTATACTCCCTCACTAACAGAAGGCACAGAACAGACACTGGTCAAACTTTCAAAGTAGCTTCTTAAAAAAAGGACAATCTATTTAAAACAGCCCATTAACCTGTTCGGTTTTAGGGTCCAAATCAATATCATAGAAACAGGGTCGGGTAGGGAGTCCAGGCATTGTGCTCATCGTTCCTACTAAGGGGTACAGAAAACCAGCCCCAACACTGGCACGGATGTTGCGGATGGGCAGGACAAAGCCTGTGGGGACACCTTTCTGCTCTGGGTTATGAGACAAGGACAGGTGGGTTTTGGCCATGCAGATGGGCAAATTCCCAAAGGCCTGCTTTGTGTAGATTTCAGCTTTGTGCTGAGCTTCAGGGAGCAATTCAATGTCGTCTGCCCCATAGATCTTCTGCACGATGATCCTGATCTTGTCCTCAATCGGGAGCTTGAGGTCATAAAGGAGTTTGAAGTTGCTGGGTGCTTGTGCTGCTCTCTGGACAGCTTCTGCCAGGGCTAAGGTTCCCTTTCCCCCTTCTGCCCAGTGAGTGCATTTCATAGCATCAAAAGCCCCATTTTCCTTGGCAAGGTGGCAGATGAGGTCCAGCTCAGCTTCTGTGTCAGTTTTGAATACGTTCACAGCCACCACTACTGGAACACCAAAGATTCTGGCATTTTCAATTTGTTTCTTCAAGTTACTGAAGCCTTTTTCAACCAGCTCCAGGTTCTCCTCTATGTAAGCCTTGGGTAGAGGCATTCCAGCAGTGACCGTGGGGCCACCCCCATGCATTTTAAGAGCCCTGACAGTGGCAACAAGAACCACTACATGAGGGCGGAGACCAGAATATCAGCATTTGATGTTAAAAAACTTCTCCATTCCAATGTCTGCTCCAAATCCAGCTTCAGTCACTACAAACCCTTCAGGGCCAACAAGCTTGAGTGCAACCCGGTCTGCTATGATGGAGGAATTCCCATGTGCAATGTTGGCAAATGGTCCAGCATGAACAAACACTGGAGTGCCCTCTAATGTCTGCATGAGATTGGGCTTGATCGCATCCTTCATGAGCACCGTCAATGCGCCACTCACTCCCAGATCTTCAGCAGTGACAGGCTCCCCTCCCTTTCTGGATGCCACCACCATTTTGCCCAGTCTTTCTCTCATGTCTTCTAGAGAACTGGTGAGAGCCAGGACAGCCATAATTTCACTGGCCACAGAGATATCAAACTGGGCCATCCGTGTGTGCCCTTTCTCTGTTGGAGCCTGTCCAATCGTGATCTTCCTCAGGAATCTATCATTGGTATCCAACACTCTTTGCCAAGTTATAGTTTCTGGGTCACTATCCAATCTTGCAAATCTGTTTATGTCTTCATCTGTCAGCGTAGCAGGGTCGGTCTTTTCAATGCCTAGTCTCCGTAGCCTTCGGATTTGGATATCAGAGAACTTTCTCACTCCATTTACTGACGGAACCAAACGATTATAGAGAGCCTTGTCTGTCTGTGTCAATTCGTGGAATATCCGGGCATCGACGGCTGCAGCAACAAGATTGTTAGCTGCAGTGATGGCATGGATGTCACCAGTGAGGTGGAGATTAAACTCTTCCATAGGAATGACCTGCGAGTAGCCACCTCCTGCAGCGCCACCTTTTATTCTAAAGGTTGGGCCCTGGGAAGGCTGCCACACGCATGCAAATACATTCTGATGAAGATGGGCACCAAGGGCTTGCACCAGCCCAATTGTGGTTGTGCTTTTTCCTTCTCCCAGAGGTGTTGGAGTTATTCCAGCCACTACCACGTATTTTCTATTAGGCTGGTGCTTCAGGCATTGTAAGACGGACAGCAGAACTTTGGCCTTTGTTTCACCATACAATTCTACCTCTTCAGAGAGCAGACCAATTTCTCGAGCCAGGTTACTGATAGGTTTCAGTTTGCAAGATCGTGATATATCAATGTTACTTGGAACAGGTGTCTTGAGGTTAAGGTTGTGATACTGAATCATCCACTTTCCCAGCTTAAATTTCTCCAGGAAACGCTTTGCACTCTCTACTGTGCTCTGCATCAGCATTGCAACTGTCGTGGGTCCAACTCCCCCAGGAACAGGGGTGATGAAGCCCGCTCTCATTTTGGCCTCTTCGTATGCCACATCACCTACAACCTTTTTCCCATTTGTTTTTGTATCATCTGGAATATAATTGATTCCACAGTCGATGACTATTGCCCCAGGTTTGATCCACTCCCCTTTCACCATTTCAGGCTAACCAGCTGCAACCACCAGGATATCACCTTTATTAACCTCCTCATCCAGGTTAGCAGTCTTTGAGTGGCAGGTAGTCACTGTGACATTGTTCCACAGAAGCAAGTCGTGCATTGGGGCACCCACTATTTTACTGCGCCCAACCACCACTGCGTGCCTTCCAGCTATCTGCACCCCTGTTTCTTTGATGAGTTCCAAGCATCCCTTAGGTGTACAAGGAATAAAACAGTCATTTAGGTCACCTCTAGCAAGTTTTCCAGCATTGATGCTAGTCAATCCATCCACATCTTTTTCACACTGCTTCAGTGTTAATGGGATTCTCTGAATCTACAGGTAGCTGCACTAAGAACCCATGTACAGTGGGGTCTTCATTCAGAGATATAATGGACTTTAAAACCTCAGATTCTGTGGCTGTTCTTGGTAACTTAATGTGAGTGGCCTTGATCCCAATCTCTTGAGCAGCTTTCAGCTTCACATTTATATAAAGATTTGAATCATCTCTGTTGCCAACCTGTAAAATTGCCAAGCCTGGTGAGAACCCAGGTACTTGCTCCTTCATCTGAGCAACTTGATTCTTCAGTCTGTCCTTTATTTGCCTTTGTGGGTGATGGTGACTGGAACATGGAGGTTTCTGGGTGCCAATAAAACCATTTCTTGATTTAGGTGCTGGTTACACAGGTGTATTCAGTTGTGAAGATTCATGGACCAATATACACAGGATAGATGCAATATTGCGGAGGCCACCTTCCCGTTCAGGATTCCCGCCAGTGCCATGCCTTTTATTAATTCGTCGCCCCCGACGGATATGGCCAAAATCGAAGATCGACTCCCTCTGTGACCACGCGTGACCGCCCAGTCCACGTGCTTACTGATTGCCCGGGAGACAACGCTACTCCGCCTGCGCCCCGGCGAACGTGGTTGCGCCTGACATTAACATTTAAAAGAAAAATCTGACAATTGAATTGATAAAAGTAGTATCTATCTTTTAATGTAATTTGATAACTAACAAATTAGACTATTGGTCCCCATGAATTTGAATTTTCTAGTTTTCACTTTCTAAATTGTGTCCATTTAAATATTTTAAAACTTTTGTTACACATAAAAGTCACAGTGGGAGAAATTGAAAATTGTTTTATATGTATTTGCATTCCTAGTTTCATATTTTTTAAGGGGCATCTCTGACCAATTACATTTTTTTTTTTAACTTCTGGTAACTTGAAAAAAAGTTTAAACATGCATTTACAATAAACTGGAGTAAGTAATTAGATACAAAAGTACTAGAACCTGTTTTACTTTCCAGGCTGCTGAAACAAATACCACCCAATGGATTGGTATATAAGCAAGAATTGATTGTTTCACAGTTTCGGAGATTAGAAGGCTTGCTTCCTCCTGGGTTGACAGCACTCTGGCTGGCCAGCAATCCCTGGGATCCTTGGCTTTTCAGTCACATGGTGATGTCCTCTCTTTTCTTTTCCAATTCCAATGAACACCTGCTTCTGACTCCTCCCTGTGGCTTTCTCCTTATAAGGCCTCCAATAATAGGACTAAAATGCATTCTGCTTCAGTTGGCCACATCTTAACTAAAAATAACACCTTCACAAGGTCCTATCTGCATTGGGTTCACACCCAGAGGAATGGGATTAAGAATAAATTTTTTTTCTGGGGTACATTACTCTACCATAAACCGTATGTCAAAAGCAAGGTTCCAGTTTTAGGATGTATGCTCCTCTCTTTGTTTGCCACTCCAGACCTGCTCTCCACCATTTACACCCCTTCTCTGTCTCTGGAGGGTGAAATATATGTATTCCATCAGTGGGCTCTTTGCCCTCTGGCTTGGAGTGAGGAAACTGAGTTCTGGGTATTTATATTCTAGTTTTCTTGCAGAATTGTCAAGGAGAAGTTGTATGCCCCAACAAAATTAACAGATTGGTCAGGGGACCCTCTCCACTGTATCTGAGTGTATCCAAGTTCAGATACTTGTTCTCTCCCTTTGACCCTTTGGCAAGAAATAACTCTCTACACTGTGCCTATTTTGGGGGCCCCTTGTGATTATTCCCCCATGCTCTATTCACATGGATCTTTGTGAATGGTCACATCATGCTAGTTACCTTTTAAATGAATCTTAAATTCTACTATAAAAGTCTTCATCTAGGTGAAAGGGAGTATTTAAAATGATATGTGTGAAACCAAAACATGCATGAGAAAGAAGTGTCTTCTGGCTTTTGATCTTGACTTTATCTATAACTGATTTCTGATTTTTTTTTGCATTGTGATCAGAAAAGAGTGGTCTATACAATCCAAACACACAATAAAGCAATATGTCACCTAATATGTCAAAATATTCTCATTTTTTACACAACCCACACCATCTATTAATAATGAAGATACTTAATTTATATCAGTCATAATTTAGGAATGGTTTATAGTTCACTTAAATTTTCTCTTTGACATTTATTTGAATGTGTTTTAATGTAGTATTTACATGACTTTCAGTGAAAACTTACGATTCAGTAGAAATTAAAGCAGTACTATATTTTTAAGGTTGGCAAAGCATTTATCATTTTCATTTAATGGTTTAAGTTGGGTACTCCAACTTGGAAAAACATTTGCATGGTATTTATGAGATGCATGCCACAAAGGATTGCTCTAGCAATGGATGCATGGAATACTGTTCTTAATTTGTTAATTCCCTCGGGGAAAAATTCTGATAATTGAAATTGTCCTAGCAGCTTTATCTATTATCTATATGGAGAAGCATGAATTCAGGCAATGTTCAACTAAGAATTCTTCTCATGGGGAATATAATCAGGAGGCAGCATGGTATAATGCTTACTAGCACATACTTTGGTCCCAGCTCTGCAACTTACTGTGTATCCTTGGGAAATGTTTATTTCAATATTTTTACTTTAATTTCCTCATATTTGAAGGTAAACATTTGCAAATTACATCTTAAGATTGTAGGGAGACCTTTTTAAAATCATTTCTCTTTAATTTTTAATATTATTTCAAATATCAAAAGCAATAAATTTGTTTTTGTAGGCAATGAAATGATACAATGAAAAGCTTATAACTTTCTTCAAACCACCATGTCCAATTCCATCCACTATGGTAGGCCATTTTCATGCCCTGATACATTTTCTTACACATTTTTCTCCTTGCTTATGCAAACTTTTACAACAAATATATGTATGTGTAAATAGGTAGGGTGATCTTATGCCCTGATTTTTCCAGGACCATCTCAGTTCAAGCTTGTGTTCCTAGTTTGATTATTAATAATGCTCCTTTTGCTCTCAAAAGTATCCAGATTTGAAGGATGAATTTATTATATAGGCACACTTTTACAAGGAATTTATTTGAAAGTACCTGTAGGAATTTGCAAAATACTGGACATTTTGTAAGTATTCAGCAACGGCAGGTGTTGTTTTAGGATCCTTTCTCATTTTCTATGTACCTATCAAATATTTAATAATGCAGCTATAGGGAGAGTATTTTAGTAATATTAAGGCTAACAGTTATTAACATCAAATATTTCAATATTTTTCATGGATCTACTTGTTATACCATTCACTCAAAGGCAAAGACTTAAACTCTACTGTCTTTCATTTAGAGAGTGGATATGCTAGCATTTAATTTACAATCTTAAATTGTTTGTATGGAGTAACCCATACAATATGGAAGGTACCAGCTTTCAGAAAAGTTAAACAATTTATTCAAGGTCACAAAGATATTTAATGTCATTGCCTGTCTCAGCTCCCTCATTGAGAATAAATGCACCAATGTTGGTAATATTTGTAGATTACCTTCAATATACTATCACTCAGAATGTAACTGATTTAATTGGTCTCATCTTGTGGTACAAACAGGTGATTTTTTTGTCTTATTTTTCTCAATCAAAAGAGATTGCATTTTTCAACTAAGCTGGCAAATCCAAAAGCATGAGGGAGAAGGGATCACCTGTCCAGAGAGTCAGACAAGTAGAATCAGACTCTTCCTTTAGCAGTGTTTTCAATTTGATTCAAATATCCAAAAGGCCAAGTTTTGCATAAAGGGGCATTAAATTCTCCCATCCACCCCTGTTTCCTGCCTCCTCATTGGCACTAAAGAATTTTAAAGAAGTTGAAGAAACCCAGAACTTTTATGAAACAATTTGATGTTTTTTAATAACATAATTATTTCTTTGTCTAATTTTATTTTAATTTCCTTAGTCAAGTTAGGTTAAAACTACCATATTTTACAGGTACTGAAGATAATGAAAAAGGTAAAAAGGTATTCCAAGGGCAAATGTTCTCCAATAAAGTGGGTAAGAACAAGAATTTTGTGGAAATCAGAAGGAGAGATATAATCAGGGACTTACGAGTGAAGGAGCTCATTCTGTTTTGAATAGGGTATATTTCTTCAGCAAATCTGAAGGTTTACTGTCACTGTAGTTAAGCAGTTCAGCCATGCTATTGAAGAATAAATAGCAGATATATTTGAAGTTCATGTAAGAGGAAAATGAAGTATTCAATCCTTGAAGAAATAAAATGAAAGGAAATGGGGAGAGCAAGTATCAATTTTTCAAAGATAGAGAAATAATGACAGAAGATTCTAAAGAGGAATTTTCAACAGGTTCAAAAGTTCAGATAAGATAAGCCCCTCCAAATTTAGATACTCTTTGAAGCCATATTCTAATTTTTAAAGGAGCTATATTTCTTTGTCTTTTTTGCAGACAAAACGAGCTAAACTCTTTTATAAAAACCCTTGATGTTTTTGCCTTATTATACTTGAAAATTAGCTGTATTGTATAATAAGCTCTTGAAAGAGATCATGAAAAATATTAAACATACATGTTTATTAAATAAACATTTATTAATATGCTGTGGGTTTTCATAATGACTGGTATTCAATATACCTAAAGAAATGTTGATATTTACTTGAGATGTAATCTCAGAGACTGTTGTAATATTTAACATTCATTGAATATATGCTATAAAGTTAGGCATGTGCTGAGCACAGTATGCATTGTCTCATTAATCCCCTAATCCCTTATCACCAAATAAAAGATGCATAATTATGACTTCCATTTTAGAGACAAGGAAGCTAAGATTGGGCCCAAGGTCATGCAGTTTAACTGCTGGATATAGGCCCAAGTAGTCTGACTCTAGATCCTATTTTCTAACATATGTGATATAATGTGTGTGATGTCATTCTCCCCATGCTACAGAGGAACCTAAGTGCACATAAGTGAAGCAGTTAGCTGAGTCCACTGTTATCACCTCCTGTGTTCTTTCCAATACTACAAAGCATCCAGAAATTTTAATTTTTGTCATGTTTAGTTACATAGTGAAACGTATCTGTGCTTAGCAACATCAATAGTCAGCAACTCCCAATTTTTGAATGATTGTTTATCTGCAGTATCCTTCCTTTCAACATTTGAAAGTGTGTTTATCCTTATAAGTACACACACAAACACACAGACACAAAGATTATTTTTTGTTTGTTGTTTTTTGGTCAATACCAAGGTTGGTCAGGTTTCTGTTCTGAACTTCTGACACAGTAAAAGGGAACTGAATCAATCCCCATTTGCTGCTCTCTCTTCCCCCTTAATTATTGGGGTTACTGGTCTACGTAATGCCAATCACCCTGGCTCATACAGGAGCATGTGGCAGATGCTTGGCTTTCTGTGGACACCCTAACTTATTTAATATTGTTGCTGGTTTTTTCACATTACTTTTTGGACAAAGGACCTAAATTTATTGGCTTTAACAATTGTCAAATAACATTTTGTCAATCCTTATTATATAATCTATTTATACAATAAAGTGGTATAGAAAGCAGATAATCATGCATTTGTTATATGTTTATATTTTCTAGAATACCAATCAAGAGACAATAACAAACAGTATCAAATTAGGTCAGTCAAATTTATGACACATATTTTCAATACTTTTTTTGTATCTTTGAATAAAACTGAGCATTGAGAACTAGTCTAGATGTTTATCAACAGGCAAACAAGTTTCAGAATATCATTTCAAAGAATACAGTGGGAGAAAAACTGACATTGGAGTTAGATAGCTCTCGGTTTGAATTTTGACTCCCAACTCTTACTTGGACAAGTAAGTTAGTTGATCTTGCTGGGCTTTAGATCCCTTATCAAGAAAATGTATCATACAGGAAGCCCTCATATATGATAGCTAACTTTTATTGAAATAAAGACAAGTTATTTATCTTTGGAGTAGTGCAATTCTAATGTTACCTGTAAATTTGCTTCTCCTGAATGTGTATATCATCTTTCTTTTTATAAGAATATGCATATTTTCAAATACCTAATTCTGCTTGAAATTATTTATCCTCTTGTCCTAGATAGAAATGTTCCTACCCCACTTTTGTTTCTGTAGATGTTTTGTTTGTTCGTTTCTCAGCATTATAAAATTCTCTCTTTTTCAATGTCTGGAAGTTTCTTTTCCTGCAGCATGATCAGAATCCCCAGAACTACTTGGATCTCCATAAATGAATAGCTTCAACAGAAGATACTTGATTCTCAAAATGATATTTTTTTAACACAATCAGAAGGAACAGTTTCAGAGATATAAATGACTATCTATGCTGTGGAGGAGGTGAGCCTCTCTTATAGCCTGAAATGTCAAAGCATTCCATTATAGTTAGGAAGATTAATACAAAAGAAGGTCATATGCCAACATTCTAGTTTATGAGAAGGTATGATCTGTATTAATCTAAATAATTGAAATTTTGGTACCTTACAATTTTCTCATGGTATAAGGGGATCATTATTTTACATATTAAATATTGATAGGGTATTTTTTTCAAACTGTTTAAAATGCAAGTTATGGTATATTAAGAAGGCATTTAATATTTACAGAATTATATAAAGGAAAAGTATAAATGAGGGAAATATTCTCAGATTTTTCATGGCAATGTAAGAGAACTTAAAAATCTAAATTCACAGAAAGTTTCTGATAAAAATAAAAACTTTAAACAGCAAAAAATGATTTAAGTAATAACTGAAATTATTTAAATGATTTCAACATTGTATGAAATGTTCATTTTCCTCTATTTTATTTCAGATTACCAAAATTGTGGAAGAGGAATAGCATATATTGACATAGGATGTTCAGACATTCTTTTTAGGCTCTAAGGAAGCAGACAGATGGCTAGCTTTGCAATAGTAAGGGATGTTTCATTAGAATTATAGTGACCCTCCTCAGAAGTGTTTTGGTAATGGTATTCTCTGAATCCTTCAAGGTAAATGATGACTAAAGTGAGATAGTTAATGTTGAAATTGAGTGCCCAAATTTTCTGAACTTGTGAACTTTAAAGAATATATTGTGAAAAATTATATTAATCTACCAAAAAATAATTGCTTATTGGTTTAATAATTTAAAATATTGAGATTTATATTATGTGCTTCTTCCTTAATATTTGTGTTTACTTTAAAAATACAAGGCTAATGGGTTTATTTATTTAAAAATAGGCATTGATTCAAGATATTTTCTGTTCTTCAAAACCATCTGGATAATTTTCGTCTGCTAAAATTTAGCTCAAAAAAAAAACAACAGAGAAAATGCCAATATGTCATAACTTCTTTTATATATTATTTCAATACTGTTTGATATTTTTTTCAAAACTGTTAGCACCTAAATTTATTTTTTACCTCATAAATAATATACACCCAATAAGCACCATCAAAAGATCACAGCCAATTCATTCCATTTCAGTGCTGCAGTGAAAAGGCTGCACTTTTCTTATTAGGTATAGCAACAAGAAAATGTTTTGTTCTTATTAAAGTCTGAAGTTGTATCAAAGCAGTGTTGCTATTTTGAAGAATAGGAAAAGCACTGACCTTGGAATTCTAATTCTGGCTTGACCTTCATGCTTGCTCTTCTAGATATTAACAAAGTGACTTTGGACACATCACTTTAACTTTATGAGTCCTAGTTTCCTTCTCTATAAAAGAGGGATCATAGCTTGCCCTCCTTAATTACTTATGGGGGGTGGGGGTGGGTGGGGTCAGAGGATATAACAGATACTATAGCATTTTGTAAATATTAAAGCACTATTGCTATTGTTATTATTATTATTATAGATCTCCCTTTGTTTTGCTTTAAATTTACCTAATAAAAAGAGGATGTATTTTAAGGTAGTCAATGAAATTATATCACAATAGATGATAGTAAGGAGATTAACAAGAACAGAGAAAACAAGGGTCTCTCATGTTGACATTGATTGTGAATTGACATTACAGGGCATGTATAAATCTTACGAGGACATTTAAGGTTAACTGACAAAACATGCATCTGATTATTATATAATATAAGATGTTTTATTCATGTTAATTGAATAGTGTTGAACCAGTTACAAGTGACATTTAAACCATAGTGGAGGAGTTAACTGTGAATCAAACTTATATTTGCCAAAATAGGTACCTGGTATTCTTACGTATTTTGTGGATAAAAATAATTTTTAGTTTCTTCACACTAGACATATTTTTTTTCACGTGAGGCTCCATGTTTTAAAGGCTATTGCTATAATAATTTTTGTACTCAGTTCTTTTTGCACTGATAATATATTAAGATGAAAGTTTTGAAAATTTGGAGACTCTCCATAAAATTTTTATAACTAAGAAACTGTTATTTGGGAGACAGTGGTAAAAGAAAGAAGTTCAATAAGAGTTGATTGATGTTAGGAAAGGTAAGCAGTATTATGTAGAAAATGAAGAATTGCATTAAATCAAAGTTAAAGTAACCTTTCTTTTACATTTGGATTTATGGCTCAAGAACCTGCATCTTAAACGGTCTGTATATCTGAAGTTATAAAGAGAGAGTAAATTTTAGATTTTGAATAATATTGCTGGATTTGTTTCAAAATGCTTTTTGTTCAATGAATTACTTCAAGTCTAACATGTTTCCAGAATTTTTAATCACCTAGATTTTCTCCTAGTGTTTTTCCTTCAAGTTAACGAAGTATAAAGATTTACTTACAAAAATTAAAAAAAAAAATTCTCTGAGGAAATTTAGAAATCCATATTAGAGAGACTGATATGTCAATAACTTTATGGCACAAGATGAATTTTACTCTGATATCCTTTATAATTTATGTTTTTTTTTTTGGAAAAAAATGAAAATAACAAAGTTCAAAGATTCTATATTAGGCATTTGACTAAAAATATATACTCTATGTTTCCTTAAATACTTTACTTATTTTCAGGTATATTTCACAAAGTAATTTTCAGTAGAAAACTCATGTTTGTCTTCTTATCATCAATAAGTATTTATTGAGGTCTGATTATTATATCCTTAGGATAAAGTGGAAAAAAAAATCCTAAATAATATCTCCTTTTGCTCCAGCTGTGATTGGTTAGACACTGAGTTCAATATGCATATTCCCCTCTATTATCTTTGTTTAGCTAGAAATCTTTCAGTCTCCGGGGGGGAAGGTGAATTATGTTGAATGCATCATAAACTGGATTCTGTTTTACAGGTATTTAACAAATCAGAAAGATGAGTTTAATTAATTTGGTGTCATTGATTAGAAGTCAGTGAATAGAAGTTTAAAGCTTGGCTTTGCCATTCATAATTTATAATTTGGACAAATTACCTAACCTCTTATTTTTCACAAAATCAGTGTGGAGATTAAATGAAAGAATGTTTGTAAGATGATACTTTGCGATTTGCAAAGATTTACACAAATGCTGATTGTTGCCCTCAGATTACTGTTAGGTGGATACCTAAATAATTGGACATTCAAATGCACAGAAGAGAAAGAAAAACCAGTCCAATATGGATAGAATTCCTCTGTCCCATTACCTTGATGTAACTGGGTTGTCTAAGACCAATTCCAGCAGAAGATGAAAGTAGGGACATGACTAGGGAGAACTGTGTGAGCTACTTCAGAGAAAACTTAAACGGGACCCCAATTTGCTGTGCAATAGAAATGAACCCATTAACTGAGAGCACAGTTCTCAAGACAACAACAAAATTTCTTCCACTCATCTCCTCTGAGCATGGAATCTCTTTGCTATGCTCAAAGGTTAATCCAAGCTTCAGACTCTTCAAAACAGCAAGCAAACCTTCCCAAAGATTCTTGAACTCCCATTTACAAAGATGAGTCTGTGGGGGAATTTGTGAGAATCAGAATGACCATGTTCACCTTCTTTTTAGGGTGGGAAAAGAAGCTTCAGGGATTCCCTTTGTGAGGTTTTGGCACAGCTGTGCTCTGCATGTGTATTGAAATGGAAAACTGGTTTCTGTGCTTTGTTGGTAATAGTGTGACAGTGTGAGGTTTGAGTTGTTGTATGGTGCCCCCTGACCGACATGGACTGAATTCTGACAAGAAGTCTTCCTACCTGACATAGTAAACTCTTAGCAGTAGGATCTTGACATTTAGTTAGATGATGCATTATTCCAAATAATCTCAATATCTCAGTTTATATAAAGAGGCTTGGGATTGCATGAAGATACCAAAAGGATTTGATGGGAGCAATTTATTTCATCCTCAGGAATGAGGGCTACAGTTTACTACACAGTATTATATAAAGCAAACTATAATAGAAGTACAGTGGCTTCTTATATTTTTGTGTCCTGTGCATTCTGGGGCAAGTTGTGGGACATTAGAACATGGCCACATTCAGGTTTGGCTCACATCCTGAAAGCTTAGCACCTAAAGTAGGGAGAGATTCCCCCACAATTTCCAATTACAAAATTCCTAGGAAAGCACTATAGTTGGTCAAGTTTGGATAACATATGGGCCATATTTCAATTCCTCTGTCTAAAGCCATAGGATATTACTATTGTCCCAGTTCAAATCATGTATACAATCAATTGATCATGGTAACAGGAGCTATTATTGGCTTAACCATGAAGCAAATGGCTTGAACAAGAATTTCCCAGAAGAAGGTAAGGGCTGCTCTGGGCTCTGGAGTGATTTTTAAAAAAAAAACTTCACAGAACAAATAGGGACATATACCAACATATGCTGAAGGCACTGTTAGGAATATTGCTAAAACTTCTGGTTGCAGGATTTATATTTGTCTTTTAACTTTCATGTAATTTAAATGATTCCCAATTTAGACTCGGTTTTCTTTTTTACATTCTTGAAGTGATCTAAAGACATAGAATTTCTAAAATGTTGAAGCCTCAGGGAGAAAACACAAAACAAACCAGAACAAAATATTTGTTGCCTTTGAAGGGATGAATAAAGCATCTGATAAATGATACTTAGACTATATTTTAAATATTTATTAATCAAATATTTAGTTTCAGAATAAATTTTTAGTTTCAGCTTGTTCCTTAAATACATATTTGTTATATTTAATATAGTTGTATATTAACCGGAATTTTACTAATTTCTTTCTTAATTTCATAAATTATAAAACATGCTCTTCTTTTTAAAAATCTTCAATCCAAAATACAGAACTTTATGGAGTAAATAAGTGTGTTCCCCACCTCTTCTTCCTCCCATGACCCAGAGTGAATCACTGTTAAGTTTATAGAGTATCTGTTCAGATAATTTTTTGTGCACACACACATACATTCACACACTCTTTCTTTCAATACTATGTTTCATAAAATGATATTGAAATAATATTGTTCTGCCACCTGTTTTTTTAAGTCAATAAAAATCAGGAAATCCTTTCATTTCTTTATATGCTTATGCAGCTGATTCTTTTTTCAGTGGCTCAATATTCCATAATATTCATCAATGCTATCAAATATTGGGTACTTAACTATATACTGGTATTGAACTGAGTATTTAAATATAATATCTAAATCCTCAGAAAAAAGCTATGAGTTGGGAACTAATATTATCTTTATTTTATTGATAAGGGAACTGCAGCAAAAAGAGTAATTTTCCCAATTAACTACCTAGCCATTCCTTTACTGGTGGACATTTAGGAAAGCGCCAATATTTTCACCTTTACAAATTATACATTCTAGAAAACTGTAACTAGACTTGTTCAACTAAGAGAGTGGTACATTTAATGTTTAGAATTTTAGTCCAATTTTTCCTCAAATTGCTTGCAGCCTATATATGACAGTATTTTTAACCTTTTAATGTTTTTGCCAATGTAATAGGAAAAAACTGGTATTCAACTGCCACTTTTTATCTCTTTTGACAAAAAAAGTTAAGTGAAGCATGTTTTCTTAGATTATGTGATATAAATATGTTTTTTGCTTAAGTTCTGCTCATATCTTTGCCTATTCTCTACTAGGTTATTTTATTCTTAATGACTTATATTTGGCTTTCTTTTGCCTTCTGGGATGAGCATGAAAGCATGCTATTCAAATCACCTCCTGCTTTGGGGAGCAATTGTGATTGATGGCCCCAGGTGTCTCCAGATCTTGCCCTGTATTTGCTCCCAGACAATGCTTCTGGCTTGTTATTCCCAGTGGATGTCTGAGCAGGCAGGTTACTAAGGCAGGCTCATGCCAGTGAGAACTGGGAGCACTCGAGGTGTGACTGGGCTTGAAAACTCCCACCAGGCTGGCTGAGACTATCTTGAAATTGTGCGGTACAAGACTCTTCTTCCTCTGGAACCTCCTTTCTTTCCTCCCTTCACTGTCTCTTACATTGTAGCCTGAAGCCCCACCCCTGCTGATGCACCTGAACTAAAGCAACCTTCCAATTTTGCTTATGGGGGCCTTTCAGCATATAGTAGTTTTTTATTATTTTATCTAGTCTTTGTCACTGTAGTTTCTGGATTTCATTCATGTCTTAGAAAGATTTCCTAACCGCTATTCTAGACAAAAAAAAAAAACATGTATTTTTCTACCACTTGGATTTTTATAATGGTGTGAGGTAGGGATCTAATTTTAGATTATTTCCAGATACACAGTCAATTGCCTCAATATCATTTGTTGAATAATCCATCTGTTACAAGCACCTATAATCACTAAATTCACATAAAAACATATAGCTACTTTAAATTCTGTTGATTTACTTTTAAGTAGTTACTACAACTTTGGAAATAAATTTTGATATCTGATAAGCACATTTCCTTCATTTTGCTCTTTCAAATAGTTTTCATCTTCTATTGTTGTATATTATTTTCTCAGCTGAAATGAGAATCAACTTAAGGAAACAAATAATTTGGAAATATTTTGGAAGTACATTGACTATGTTAATTAATTGAAGGTACAGAAAAATTAAATATTTAACATATTAGGTCTTCCCATTCAGAGATCTTCACAATGTATTCAGGTATACTTTGTTTCCTTCAATAAAGCTTTATAGTTTTTTGGCAAATAGCTTGTGTTTTTTTTTCTGCAAAATTGAGTCCTAGGTATTTTATAGATTTTGTGGTATTACTTAATATCTTTTAAATGATCATTGTTACAAGCTGTTGAAATATGAGGATTTTATATATCCTATTGATGCTAGTTTACACAAAACAAATAAAAATGTTTTATCCAAAGGATGTCTTCATGATAAACCCAAATAGATAAATACAGAAAATAAAGACAGTATGTTTTCTAGACATAATATTTTCTATTCATAAGCAGAAATAACAAACATTATTATTAAAGAATATGTGAAAAACAAAATTAACTAAATTTATTTGAAATTAACCTTGGCTTGTTGGCTATTTGGTGTGTTTTTTTTTTTACCACTTTTAATCTGAGCTACCAAAATCAGTATTTCCTATTTATTTGCACCTTTATTGTTATGACCCTTGAAGAATTCTGAAAAGAAAATTTTTCAGGGATGAAGACTAACAATATCTTTGCATTTATAGCTTGACCTTTTATTTAATCTGAATATTTCTAAAACATAAAAAGTTCTTTGGCATGATGCTGAAGATACAATGAACAGAAGCAAGCAAGATCAAGATAAAATGCAAAATTTACATCTTCCCATTAGCTCTTAATTAAGATACATTAGAAAGAACTCCAGGTTATGCTCCTTGCAATTGAATATATTGTAGAACATTTTAAGGGGCCTTTTTAACTTCTATTCCTAGTGTCTTCTTTTTTTTTATCATCAATTGAAACAGAACAATGACATTTTGATTGCTTAGATTTTCATCTTTGAAACTTAAAAATGTGAAGCATTGATTTCTCTGACACAGTATTTCCTGTTATTTAAGAAAGCCTCTCATTTCCTTTTTTATTTTTATTTTTTTGATGTTGTTCTAAACACCCAAAAACAAAAATTTGCTTGGCTACTAACAAGTGGGAAATACTTGCTGTGAGTGTAATGAATATTGTCACTTTACATTTAAAAAAATTTTATTTGGTACATTTTGGAAACAATATTTTACAAGAAAGGCAGAACAGCTAGTGAACACCCTATCTTAAACATTTTACTTATCAGAGTAGCATACTGTATGAAGATGCTGAAATAAATGGTTGAAGGTATAACCTTCAAAAATAAAAAAAGTTATACACACACACACATTTATTTTTTCCCTCTGCAGAACTGGTCAGGTGTAGAGTGGGGAAGCTTTAGATTCAATGATCTGAAAAGCCTTCCCTAAAGATTAATAAATGACATTCAAGTTGAGACCTGAGTGTCAGGAAAGAACCAGCCTAAAGCAGTTCTTGGGGAAGAGACTTCCAGATGACAGGAACAATCTCCATGTGTTTCAGCAGCAGAAAGAGGGTGACTGTGCCTGGAATCAAGCAAACAACTGAAAAGCTGAAGAAAGGAAGGATAGGTAGGAGTAAGAACTTCCAGGGCTAGGGACAAGAATGAGTTTGGATTGTTCTCCTAGTGAGACTGAAAGTAAATTTTTTAGACCATAAGAATATAATTGTAAGTAAAAAGTTTTAATTTTTCTCCTTAAGTATTCTAATAGTTTTTTCTGTGATACATTGCAGAACAAAATCTAATGTCCCAATTTAAACTTTGACTTACTGAAATATTCAGCCTATTTTGATAAATCTTTCCATGGGATACAGACTATGGTTTAAAACAAAATAACTCAGTTCCTAGCTGCAGGTTTAAAAGGAAAGAATCTGCTTTGTAGTCCAGTACTTCCTGGCTGGTAGGCAATACCAGTGTGAGTTACACAGTGACCAGTCTACTGGCTTGCAGCCGGACTCCTTTGCAATC
Source organism: Choloepus didactylus (assembly GCF_015220235.1). Lineage (NCBI taxonomy): Eukaryota > Metazoa > Chordata > Mammalia > Pilosa > Megalonychidae > Choloepus > Choloepus didactylus. The sequence continues at coordinate 392,536 of NW_023637577.1, forward strand.
TGTTCTTAACACAGCAGTCAGCATGTTTCATTACCTTATGCATTACATTTATTTCTCTCCTGTGAGAGGCAGAATAATAGTGTCCAAAAGTTGTCTATGCCCCAGTCCCCAGAACCTGTAAATATGTTAGGTTATGTGGCAAAGGGGAATTAAGGTTACACGTGGAGTTAAATTTGTTAATCGGCTAATTTTAAAGTAGGGAGATTATTTCAGATTATTTGGATGGGACCAGTATAAACACAAGGGTCTTTGAAAGTGGAAGGGGAAATCAGAAGAGAGAACCAGAGAGATGGAAGAAGGACTAGGCCTGACATTTCTGGCTTTGAAGATGGAGGAAAGAGATCAGAAGACTAGGAAAAAGGATGACCTCTAGAAGCTAGAAAAGAGCAAGAATTGGATTCTCACCTAGAGCCTCCAGAAAGAAATGCAGCCATGCTGACACCTTGATTTTGACCCAGTGAGACTTCTAGCCTACAGAATTGTAAGATAAATTTGTTTTGTTTAAGCCACCATGTTTGTAGTAATCAGAGCAGCAATAGAAAAATAGTACACTCTCTCCAATAGAATGTGAGTTCTAATACAGCAGGAATTTTTTTTTTCTTTTGGTTCATTGATATATGCCTAATCCCTAGTATAGTGCTAAGTACATAAAAGCTTTCCAATAAACATTTGAGGAATGAATGACTGATTGAAAGAATGAGTCATGTCAATAGTGTGCTGAAGACCAGCCATTGGCTTCTTATCTCATTCAAACTAAAAGGCAAACATCTTACAGATACACACTCTCACCCCATTAATTTTATCTCTTTCTACTCTTCTCCTTGAACACTGTACCTTAGCACTCCTGATCTTCTTGTGGTTCCTCTAGCATATCAAGTGTACTCCCACATCTGAGATTTTGCACATGCTGTTATTTGCTCTACTTGGGATGTTTATCTTCATATTTCTACCTGGATCACTCCATGGCCTCCTTCAGGTCTTTGCACAATCATCACTTTAGAAGTGAGGTCTTCCCCAGTCACCCTAGTTGTTTCCCCAGCTTATGGTACTTTCTCCTTCCGTCTATTATTACTCTCCATTGCCTTCATTAGCATGCACACTTATTAATTTTTACTTATATATTTCATTATAGTCTGTCCCCCATTAGAACATAAGCTGCAAGTGGACAAGCATTTCCTTCTCTGATATTCTTGAGTCATAGTAGGTGCTCAATAAATACTAATTTAACAACTCATACTCCTCAAAAAAAGACATGCCTTTAAATTGCTACAGCACATCAAGAGATTATTCCAGGAGAAACTGTGGTTTGCTGAAGAAAATATGGACTGACAAGGCTCAACTTAGAGTCTAAAAGCTACAGAACTACTTAGCCACAGCCAGTTGAAAGGCAGCCAAAACATCCATAGAAATAAATTTTAAAAGACATAGAATGTTAATATTGCTCTCTGATTAAGAGCATAAATAAAGATTGCAACTTTAAAGTAATGAAGTAAAGAAGCAAAGATAGAAGAACCAGGCAACCCAGCATAGGATGCGTGGGAAAAGGATCTAGGGGTACAATAGTGAACCAGAAATTATCCTTAGCACCTAAGGTGTGCGTTACATAAGTTCTCTGAGAGGGAAGAGTAGATAGTAATGTATAATGAAACAAGTATGTACCAAAAAAGTGAGGGGGAAATGACAGGGACAGGGATTTTAATGGCACTCAAGTTCTTGGTCTAATTGTTTTCAAGGAAATTTCTTCCTATGTCTTTTTACAATCTTTGTTTTGTATGTCCTTTTTTGTTGTTTCTATTACTTTACATAAAATAGTCCTGTTTACTGTAGATAGATAGATAGATAGATAGATAGATAGATAGATAGATAGGTGATAGATGCTAGATAGATGGATGCTAGATGGATGGACAGATAGATAGATAAACAGATAGATAGATAATTAAAATACCCAAAGTTATTTGAAATTCATCATGGAACTCAGAGTAGGAACCACTGGCATAGAGAAATAGATGCAGAATTTTCTTTTACTCTCATTGCCTAATTTTGTGTCTTTCCTGAATAATACATGTGTCAATACAGGAAAGAATCAACTTTATTCTCTCCTATCATGGTCTGCTCTTCCTATGCTTAACCTTGACTATGATTCTATTCTGGAACTGATTATTTTTTCAGCTATGTAATGCTTGTATGCATAGCTGTGGTTTATATTAGAAATTAGTCTCTGGGTAGAAAGAGAAAAGATGAGTTAGCCATGCACAGAGGAGTAATGGAGGAGAAAGTATTGTGGTTTACAACACTTACTGACCCCCTTCAACAACAGATGGAAAGCTGTATAATGTGGTTGCTTGCTCTTTTAACCTATGCTCAATCTACAGAAAAAAAAAAAAACAAAAAAACACTAACATGAGTTGAAGATATTTGACATGTTGCTCCTATAAGAATTTGTCAGCCAAACTCGGTTTGTGGTTTTCACTTATTTTTAGTTTCTGTTGTGTTAGTGAAAAGAAATTTTAGTGTCCTTTGGGTCCCAGGAATCTTAGAAAAGACAAGACCCATGTTGGGTCCGCTGAACCAGCAGCAGGACTCTCCCTGAAAGAAGACCCAGCCAGGACTACGCCCAACAGTCCCACAACTTGGCCTGTTGAGATTCCAAAGAAAAAGGCACTGCATGCCAGGGTGACCACCCCTTAGGCATTTATTAGGGGAGCTTACTTACAGAGAGCTGCAGCTACCTCACGGCGAACAGCCAGACAGCAAGAAGTTCACTCGGGGATGTCTTCACCTGTGCCATGTCGACCACTCTTCACGTTATATAGGCAGAGGGACAAAGGTGCATGAGTGCCACAGAACTGTGTGCAAGTTTGGGAAAACATCCGAGTATGTGCTCTTTTCTCAACACAAGAAGCACTCAAGGCAAACAGCATTCACGTTTACAGCAGCTAAAATTCGGCGTGCTTCCAGGGAGTTGCGAGGACAGATGTCTGAGGAGGGGGCAGGGCTGAGGTCAATCCTCGGTCAGGTAGGAGATGCTGTCTATGTCACACAACACGGTCCTGCTGATAACTTTGTAAGTTTCATTGACCTCATGGATCCAAGTGATGCCAAGGGAACAAGTGTTTTAGTTTCCTAGGTTGCTCAAATACCGTGAAATGGCTTGGGTTAAACAGTGAGAATTTATTTGGTTACAGGACTGAGGCTGGGGACGAGTCCAGATCAAGGAGTCATCGAGGCAATGCTGTCTTCCTGAAGATGGGCATTCTAAGCTGCTGCCTGGGACTTGACACCTCTGTCACATGTTAAGGCACATGACACTGTACCCTGGTCTGTCCCTTCTCTTCTTTCATCAATATCCAGCCTCTTTCTTCTGGTGACTTTTTTTTTCTTTGTCTGAATTTCATTCTCTTATAAAGGACACCAGAAAAAAGATTAAGACCCATCCTGATTGAGGTGGAACACACCTCGGCTGAAGTAAACATCATCAAAAAGTCTTGCTTACAATGCATTTATACCCACAGGAATGGATTAAATTTAAGAACGTATTTTCTTTATTTTTTTTAATTCATTTTTATTGAGATACATTCACATACCATGCAGTCATACAAAGCGTACATTCATTTGTTCACAGTACCATTATATAGTTGTGCGTTCATCACCGAAATTAATTTTTGAACATTTGCACTTACATATCCTTTTGTTTGTTTGTTTGTTTGTTTGTTTGTTTTTTTACAAAACAAATCATACATTCGATTGTTCACAGTACCATTACATAGCTGTACATCCACCACCCAAATCAATCCCTGACACCCCCATTAGCACACACACAAAAATAACAAGAATAATAATTAAAATGAAAAAGAACAATCAAAGTAAAAAAGAACACTGGGTACCTTTGTCTGTTTGTTTGTTTGTTTCCTTCCCCTATTTTTCTACTCATCCATCCATAAACTAGACAAAGTGGAGCGTGGTCCTTATGGCTTTCCCAATCCCACCGTCACCCCTCATAAGCTACTTTTTTATACAATTGTCTTCGAGATTCATGGGTTCTGGGTTGTAGTTTGATAGTTTCAGGTATCCACCACCAGCTACCCCAATTCTTTAGAACCTAAAAAGGGTTGTCTAAATTGTGCGTAAGAGTGCCCACCAGAGTGACCTCTTGGCTCCTTTTGGAATCTGTCTGCCACTCAAGCTTATTTCATTTCCTTTCACATCCCCCTTTTGGTCAAGAAGATGTTCTCCGTCCCACGATGCCAGGTCTACATTCCTCCCCAGGAGTCATGTTCCACGTTGCCAAGGAGATTCACTCCTCTGGGTGTCTGATCCCACGTAGTGGGGAGGGCAGTGATTTCATCTTTCAAGTTGGCTTAGCTAGAGAGAGAGGGCCACATCTGAGCAACAAAGAGGCATTCGGGAGGAGGCTCTTAGGCACAAATATAGGGAGGCCTAGCCTCTCCTTTGCAGCAACCGTCTTCCCAAGGGTAAAACTGATGGTAGAGGGCTCAACCCATCAAACCACCAGTCCCCTATGTCTGTGGTCATGTTAGCAACCATTGAGGTGGGGTAGGCCAATACCCCTGCATTCTCCACAGGCTCCTTAAGGGGGCACTACATATTACCCCCCTGCTTTTATTTTTTTTACCTTTTTTTTTCTTTTTTAAATCAACTGTATGAAGAAGAAGAAGAAAAAAATACAATAAAAGAACATTTCAAAGAGACCATAACAAGGGAGTAAGAAAAAGACAACTAACCTAAGATAACTGCTTTACTTCCAACCTGTTCCTACTTTACTCCAAGAAAGTTACCTGAAATAACAACATTTCTGTGAACTTGTTCCTACTATATCCATCAGAAATTAACAGACCATAGTCATTCCTGGGCATCCCCAGAACGTTAAATAGCTTATCTGTTCTTCTTGGATTATTGCTCCCTCTTCCGTAATTGCTCTCTATCGCTAGTTCCCCTACATTCTACATTATAAACCATTTGTTTTACATTTTTCAAAGTTCACATTAGTGGTAGCATATAATATTTCTCTTTTAGTGCCTGGCTTATTTCACTCAGCATTATGTCTTCAAGGTTCATCCATGTCGTCATATGTTTCACGAGATCGTTCCTTCTTACTGCCGTGTAGTATTCCATCGTGTGTATATACCACATTTTATTTATCCACTCATCTGTTGAAGGACATTTGGGTTGTTTCCATCTCTTGGCAATTGTGAATAATGCTGCTATGAACATTGGCGTGCAGATATCTGTTCGTGTCACTGCTTTCCTATCTTCCGGCTATATACCGAGAAGTGCAATCGCTGGATCGAATGGTAACTCTATATCTAGTTTTCTAAGGAACTGCCAGACTGACTTCCAGAGTGGCTGAACCATTATACAGTCCCACCAACAATGAATAAGAGTTCCAATTTCTCCACATCCTCTCCGGCATTTGTCGTTTCCTGTTTGTTTAATGGCAGCCATTCTAATCGGTGTGAGATGGTATCTCATTGTGGTCTTAATTTGCATCTCTCTAATAGCTAGTGAAGCTGAACATTTTTTCATGTGTTTCTTGGCCATTTGTATTTCCTCTTCAGAGAACTGTCTTTTCATATCTTTTGCCAATTTTATAATTGGGCTGTCTGTACTATTGTCATTGAGTTGTAGGATTTCTTTATATATGCAAGATATCAGTCTTTTGTCAGATACATGGTTTCCAAAAATTTTTTCCCATTGAGTTGGCTGCCTCTTTACCTTTTTGAGAAATTCCTTTGAGGTACAGAAACTTCTAAGCTTGAGGAGTTCCCATTTATCTATTTTTTCTTTTGTTGCTTGTGCCTTGGGTGTAAAGTCTAGGAAGTGGCCGCCTAATACAAGGTCTTGAAGATGTTTTCCTACATTATCTTCTAGGAGTTTTATGGTACTTTCTTTTATATTGAGATCTTTGGTCCATTTTGAGTTAATTTTTGTGTAGGGTGTGAGGTAAGGGTCCTCTTTCATTCTTTTGGATATGGATATCCAACTCTTCCAGCCCCATTTGTTGAAAAGACCATTATGATTCAGTTCAGTGACTTTGGGGGCCTTATCAAAGATCAGTCGGCCATAGATCTGAGGGTCTATCTCCGAATTCTCAATTCAATTCTATTGATCTATATGTCTATCTTTGTTCCAGTACCATGCTGTTTTGACAACTGTGGCTTTATAATAAGCTTCAAAGTCAGGGAGTGTAAGTACTCCCACTTCGTTTTTCTTTTTTAGAGTGTCTTTAGCAATTCGAGGCATCTTCCCTTTCCAAATAAATTTGATAACTAGCTTTTCTAAGTCTGCAAAGTAGGTTGTTGGAATTTTGATTGGGATTGCATTGAATCTGTAGATGAGTTTGGGTAGAATTGACATCTTAATGACATTTAGCCTTCCTATCCATGAACATGAAATATTTTTCCATCTTTTAAGGTCCCCTTCTATTTCTTTTAGTAGAGTTACATAGTTTTCTTTGTATAGGTCTTTTACATCTTTGGTTAAGTTTATTCCTAGGTACTTGATTTTTTTAGTTGCTATTGAAAATGGTATCTTTTTCTTGAGTGTCTCTTCAGTTTGTTCATTTCTAGCATATAGAAACATTACTGACTTATGTGCATTAATCTTGTATCCCGGTACTTTGCTAAATTTGTTTATTAGCTCTGGTAGCTGTATTGTTGATTTCTCAGGGTTTTCCAGATATAAGATCATATCATCTGCAAACAATGACAGTTTTACATCTTCTTTTCCAATTTGGATGCCTTTTATTTCTTTGTCTTGCCGGATTGCCCTGGCTAGCACTTCCAGCACAATGTTGAATAACAGTGGTGACAGTGGGCATCCTTGTCTTGTTCCTGATCTTAGAGGGAAGGCTTTCAGTCTCTCACCATTGAGTACTATGCTGGCTGTGGGTTTTTCATATATGCTCTTTATCATGTTGAGGAAGTTTCCTTCAATTCCTACCTTTTGAAGTGTTTTTATCAAAAGGGGATGTTGGATTTTGTCAAATGCTTTTTCAGCATCTATTGAGATGATCATTTGATTTTTCCCTTTCGAGTTTTTAATGTGTTGTAATACATTGATTCATTTTCTTATGTTGAACCATCCTTGCATGCCTGGAATGAACCCCACTTGGTCATGGTGTATGATTTTTTTAATGTGTCTTTGGATTCGATTTGCAAGTATTTTGTTGAGGATTTTTGCATCTATATTCATTAGGGAGATTGGGCGGTAGTTTTCCTTTTTTGTAGCATCTTTGCCTGGTTTTGGTATTAGATTGATGTTAGCTTCATAAAATGAGTTAGGTAGTGTTCCATTTTCTTCAATGTTTTGAAAGAGTTTGAGTAAGATTGGTGTCAGTTCTTTCTGGAAAGTTTGGTAGAATTCCCCTGTGAAGCCATCTGGCCCTGGGCATTTATTTGTGGGAAGATTTTTGATGACTGATTGGATCTCTTTGATTGTGATGGGTTGATTGAGGTCTTCTATTTCTTCTCTGGTCAGTCTAGGTTGTTCATATGTTTCCAGGAAATTGTCCATTTCCTCTACATTATCCAGTTTGTTGCCATACAGTTGTTCATAGTATCCTCTTATAATTTTTTAATTTCTTCAGGATCTGCAGTTATGTCACCTTTTTCATTCATTATTTTGTTTATATGGGTCTTCTCTCATTTTGATTTTGTCAGTCTAGCTAGGGGCTTGTCAATCTTGTTGATCTTCTCAAAGAACCAACTTTTGGTGATATTTATCCTCTCTTGTTTTTTTGTTCTCTATGTCATTTATTTCTCCTTTAATCCTTGTTATTTCTTTTCTTGTACTTGGTTTAGGATTCGTTTGCTGTTCATTTTCTAGCTTCTTCAGTTGATCCATTAGTTCTTTGATTTGGGCTCTTTCTTCCTTTTTAATATATGCGTTTAGTGCTATAAATTTCCCCCTCAGCACTGCTTTTGCTGCATCCCATAGGTTTTGGTATGTTGTGTTCTCATTTTCATTCGTCTCTATATATTTAGCAATTTCTCTTGCTATTTCTTCTTTAACCCACTGATTGTTTAGGAGTGTGTTGTTTAACCTCCAGGTATTTGTGAATTTTCTAAGTCTCTGACGGTTATTGACTTCTAATTGTATTCCATTGTGGTCAGAGAATGTGCTTTGAATAATTTCAATCTTTTTAAATTTATTGAGGCTTGTTTTATGTCCCAGCATATGATCTATTCTGGAAAAAGTTCCATGAGCACTAGAGAAGTATGTGTATCCTGGTGATTTGGGATGTAATGTTCTGTATATGTCTGTTAAATCTAATTCATTTATCAGATTGTTTAGGTTTTCAATTTCCTTATTGGTCTTCTGTCTGGTTGATCTATCTATAGGAGAGAGTGATGTGTTGAAGTCTCCCACAATTATTGTGGAAACATCAATTGCTTCCTTTAGTTTTGCCAGTGTTTCTCTCATGTATTTTGTGGCACCTTGATTGGGTGCATAGACATTTATGATTGTTATTTCTTCTTGTTGAATTGCCCCTTTTATTAGTATGCAGTGGCCTTCTTTGTCTCTCAAAACATCCCTGCATTTAAAGTCTATTTTATCTGAGATTAATATTGCTACACCTGCTTTCTTTTGGCTGTAGCTTGCATGAAATATTTTTTTCCATCCTTTCACTTTCAATTTCTTTGTGTCCCTGTGTCTAAGATGAGTCTCTTGTATGCAACATATTGATGGTTCATTTTTTTTTATCCATTCTGCGAATCTATATCTTTTAATTGGGAGATTTAATCCATTTACATTCAACGTTATAACCGTGAAGGCATTTCTTGAATCAGCCATCTTATCCTTTGGTTTATGTTTGTCGTATATATTTTTCCCCTCTCTCTATTAATATCCTTTATTGTACCCATACCCAACCTCTTTAGTACTGAACCTTTCTCCAAGTCTCTCTGTCCTTTCTTTGTTTCTCTGTCTGTAGGGCTCCCTTTAGTATCTCCAGTAGGGCAGGTCTCTTGTTAGCAAATTTTCTCAGCATTTGTTTGTCTGTGAAAAATTTAAGCTCTTCCTCAAATTTGAAGGAGAGCTTTGATGGATAAAGTATTCTTGGTTGGAAATTTTTCTCTCTCAGAATTTTAAATATATCATGCCACTGCCTTCTCACCTCCATGGTGGCTGCTGAGTAGTCACTACTTAGTCTTATGCTGTTTCCTTTGTATGTGGTGAATTGCTTTTCTCTTGCTGCTTTCAGAACTTGCTCCTTCTCTTCCGTGTTTGACAGTGTGATCAGAATATGTCTTGGGGTGGGTTTATTTGGATTTATTCTATTTGGAGTTCGCTGAGCATTTATGATTTGTGTATTTATGTTGTTTAGAAGATTTGGGAAGTTTTCCCCAACAATTTCTTTGAATACTCTTCCTAGACCTTTACCCTTTTCTTCCCCTTCTGGGACACCAATGAGTCTTATATTTGGACGTTTTATATTATCTATCATATCCCTGAGGTCTGTTTCGATTTTTTCAATTTTTTTCCCCATTCTTTCTTTTATGCTTTCATTTTCCATTCTGTCATCTTCCAGGTCACTGATTCATTGTTCAACTTCCTCTAGTCTTGTACTATGAGTGTCCAGAATCTTTTTAATTTGGTCAACAGTTTCTTTAATTTCCATAAGATCATCCATTTTTTTATTTAGTCCTGCAATGTCTTCTTTATGCTCTTCTAGGGTCTTCTTGATATCATTTGTATCCCGTACTATGGTATCATTGTTCATCTTTAGTTCTTTGAGTAGCTGCTCTAGGTGCTGTGTCTCTTCTGATCTTTTGATTTGGGTGTTTGGGCTTGGGTTATCCATATCGTCTGTTTTTTTCATATGCTTTATAATTTTCTGTTGTTTTTGGCCTCTTGGCATTTGCTGAACTTGATAGGGTTCTTTTAGGATTTGCAGACCAATTGAAGTCCTTATCTCTAATTTATCAGATCTACAGCTTTGTGGAGTACACTTTCTCTAACTAACCAGCAGGTGGCGTCCACGAGCCACCTGTTCTCCACAAGCCAGTTCTCCCCTGCTTTGCCTTTGTGGTGAGTGGGGGAGTGAGTCTTGTGGGGTCCAATTGCTGTACCGAGCTTGCGTGTGTAGTTGGTGTTGCCCTCCCTGTATATGGGGCGTGTTTCTGGGCAGTCACGGAGGGGGGTGGCTCTAACAATCAAATCTCCCTGGTGATCCTGGAGTTTTAAAGCTGCTGCAATAGTCTAATCCTTCAGTTCAGTCCTGCCACAGTTTGTCTCTGCCACTGACCCACAAGTCCTTGGTATTAGAGTATGGCTCCTGAGACTTGCGAGTGAGTCCCTCTTCCAGGCCGTGCACCCCCTGGTCCTCTGTTGAGGGATGACTGTGCTATGTCACAGGTGAGTTCTGTCCCCCCAGGGCGGTTCTGAGCTGCTGGGCTGTGTAGGGAGGCTCCCAGTCTGCTGAACTGATGGCTGAAAGGGGCTTTGTTAATTCACACTGCTCCACCTTCCCAACTCTGGGACAATCAGCTGAGGTTTCAGGGAAGGCTAATGTCCACGCCCAGTTTTGTGGTGTGTGCCTGTTATTTGAAGCACTTCCGTCACACTGGGTTGTCTGCGGCAGCTCTGGGCTGTGGGGCTAGCGATGGGCAGGAGTGTTTCCTGTCCACCAGGATGATGGCTGTGAGCGGACACCCCCCTTTTCTTGGGAAGTTGTGGTGTCTAGTGAATTTTCTCAGCCACTGGATTAGTGCCTTTTGTCTCAGAGCTCTCTTAGTTCTGCTCTTGTCTTGACCTGCCCAAATTGCAAGTCTTTGAAGCTTTCTGTATTGGGCTTCTTAGAGTAATTGTTTTAGAAAAAGAAAAAAGGATTAACAACAACAACAAAAAAAACGGCCCTCCTCACAGATCTAGTGGGTTATTGAAATGCTAAGAGACAAAGCAATTAGGGCCATTAAGGAAAGGTCCACAGGGCAGAGAGATCAGCTTTTCTTCGGGATTTGCATATGAGCCTGAGGGCCTGAGCTCTGCCCTTCCCCTTTCTATGTTCACCAGAACTCCAAAAATCCTTCCGCTTTTATTTTGGAGTTTTTCGTGCTGTTTTTTTTCTATGCCTGTTTCCTCTCTGCTGGGCTGGCTGCTCTCAGATTCTCTGGTGTCTGGTCTCAGTCCATCTATGGTTGGAGTTTGGATCAGTAGAATGAGTTTCCGATAAGGGCTGCCACTGCAGTTCTCCCTTCTCCTTCCCGGAGCTGACAGCCCCTCCTCCCACGGGACTGAGCCTGGCAGGGAGGGGTGCGGGTCCCCTGGCCACAAAAACTTACAGATTTTGCTGATCTCAGCAGTTCGACGTGTTCATGAGTGTTGTATGAAGTATGCCCAAAGTCCGATTGCTCTGTGGTGTCCAGTCCACGCAGTTCCTGGCTTTCTACCTACTTTACTGGAGGAGTAACTAAAACATACAGCTCACCAGTCCACCATCTTGCCCCGCCTCAAGAACATATTTTCTAAGGTACATAGAGTTTCAAACCACTACAACAAGCAATATGAAATATCTCACTGTAATTTGACAACAGACTTATACATAGCATTAAAACAAACTCTTGTAATATTCAACAAGAAAGTGGCTTTGATGCCTATTGCTATTCTAACAATTAGCTTGAGAAGCAGAAGAAAGGAAAATATTTATTTAGCTATAAGGCAATTAGATAAGTTTCCCCTTCTTACCAACAAGTGAATGAGGGATTCTAAAGTTTTCCTACTTGGCTATATAGATTCTTCTCTTAGATTTCAACATTAAACCTCTATTCTAATAATGCACAGTAATGATTTTCATGGTTATCTTTATTTGTAAGTTGGGGGAAGGCAATTCAAGTACTGTTAGCAACTGGAAATATTAACAATGAAGTTGCTCTGACATAGATCTAACAAGTGACCTTAAATTAATGGAGTAAGCAGAACATTTATAGAATCAAGTTGGTATCCAAAATAGTCCTTCCTCATGATCTTGCACATATTTATTACTCTCATATATACATGGCAAACAATAAAGTAAAATTTTGCAGATTGCCTTACATAGAGAAAGGGCTTATGATTATATTGATATTTTCTAAGGGGGCCTTAAAAAGGAGAGTTACTGAAATGAAATGGGTCAACTAGTTTCCAGACTCACTGGTTCTGCTTAGTTTACTAATCCCTCTTGCTCCTCTGCATAGAGGCTTTATGTATTTAACATGCCCCCAAAATAACACTTTGAATTCCATTTTTTTCTTAAAATATTTTACAATTTTCTTCTTTATCTTTATCATATTTTATTGTGAGATGTATTTAATAAAGTTTCACTTTATGTCTTGATGAAGAAAACTCCACTATTAATGATGAACATTTTTGGCTGTAGGCAAAAGAAATTGCAATTCAGAGTGTCCTAAATTGCTAAGGACTTAGTTTTCTCATGGAACAAGAGGTTTAGGGGTACAGTGGTCCAGGGCTGGAGCAGTGCCTCAGTGAAGCCAGAAGGAATATAGGCTTCAATTATCTTTTTTCTTTCTAATCCTTAGCTGTGGCTCTCAACCTCATGGACATTGTGATGGTTAGTATGAACTGTCAATTTGGCTAAGCTCTAATTTCCAGTTATTCAATCAGACACTAATCTAGGTGTTCTGGTGAAGGTGTATTGTAGGTGTGGCTAACATCTGCCATCAGTTGGCTTTATGCAGATTACCTACCATAATGTGGGTGGGCCCTGTCCAATAAGTTGAAGCGCTAAAGAGCAAAAGCTAAAGTTTCCTGGAAAAGAAGAAATTCCACCTCAAGATTACAACATCAACAACTCCTGCCTGAGTCTCCAGGATCCACAGTCACACAAAGCAACTCCTTAAAATGAATCACATATATGACAATAAATATATATATGTAATCTCCTATCAGTTCTTTTTCTCTGGAGAACCATGACTGATATAGGCATTATATCTTTCATATCTGGGTTCCAGTCAAGAAGGCAACAATTGGTCCAGAGGCCAAAAAGAGCATGCCACTTGAAAATGCCCTTTCTGCAAATATTTCCAAGTAGACCTACTAGGTGACTTTTAATCAAATTGGCCAGAATTGTGTGCCATGGCCACTCCTAGCTGCAGGAGAGTTAGGACGATGAACAGTTTTAGCTGGGCACATTTGCCTCCCCCACAAAACTGAGGTCAATAAGAAAGAAGATGAGAATGGGTAGTGGGTAGGCAATTAGAAACATCTACCACAGCACCTACTGCCAGTGCCAAGGAAGTTAGAGTATCTTACCCTCAAGGAAGGATTCCAGATATGGATTGGCTTGCCATGAATTACTGAAAGGGCAGATTCCCTCAAATTGATGATTGTTTTCATTTGCAGTTTAACTTTTCTTAATGCATGTGATAAGATTCTCCTCCACTGCCTTTTATGATATGTGGGTTTTATGGTGAACAGAGAGGGATTAACTTAGAGGAATGGTGTTTATATATATATAGAATGGAAATGGGCTTAATTATATAGACTTTTGAGAAAGCTTATCACTCTGAGCTGGATTTTCTTGCTTTCATGATGTAGCTAATGTCATAGACTTTGTAAAATTTTCCAGGATTTTGCCTAATTAGTTTTTGTTCACATGATGACTTGGCAACATATTCTGAAGCAAGTGTTACTAACCCTACTTTACAGATGAGAAAACTTATGCTCAGAGAGGGTTGCCCAGTAGATGGTCTTTTATTTATTGGTTATAAACAGTTGTATAATTTTGTATAAAATCATGTCAGATTTCCTTAAGGATTTAAAAATCTGCTTGTAAAATTAGGACTCTGTATTATAATCAGTTATAGTAGATATGAAAACTATTATCAGACAGATGACCAATGGAGAAGGAATTAGTGACATGAGGGTTGAGAACTATGTCATTTCAGAACATAAACAACCATTACATAGGTCTGTTGTCTTTTAATATCTCATGTGTTATTAGAAAAAGAAAATTGCTATGTGGATAAATGACAATTGAATGACAAATTTAATAAATTACTGGGGTAAAATATTTATTTAAAGCTTGCTGGTTCAAACTAGAACACCATTCCTTTTTTTAATTCCTTTTTTTAATAGCCCTGGTGATTTGGAAGTAATAATTAAAATAATCACAAGAAGAAAAAAATGTGTGGAACCTTTATATGAATCAGGGAACTCAGATTTTTCTGATGACAAATTCCTTATTCTTAATCTATGACAACCTTGCATGGTAAGCATTGCTATTCCAATTTTAGGGTGAGAAGCCTGAGTAAGGGAGTGAATTCATTTTTCCTATGCCACACAAACATGAAGCTGCAGATTTCGGATTTTATCTCAAATCTATTAAAGGTCGGTCTCTGAGCTCTTTCTGTTATATTTTGTAGTTTCACTAAAATGTTACTGCTGCATTAATATTCAGCTATCATCATTATCATCATCATCATCATCTCTTCTACCTAGGCTTCTTTTCTTCCAGTTCCCACAATAAACTGCTATTATCTTGTCAACCTCTCCTTCAACATGTGCTTATAGGAGTATAACTGTTTTGGGTTTTCTCCTTCTAAATGCTTCTCTTTTTATTTGCAAACATCTGTCTCTTTTTGTTTCAGAGTCTTTTCTTTATGGACTTCTTTCTGAATATCTGTTACTGATATAAGGGAAACAAATTCTTCTAAGTTCATTTTCAGCACAGAGATGCTTGGCATCATCTGGCACAGAGTCACCCCTTTTCCCAAAGTATGCTTATATGTATTGTTTAATGAATGCTTATAGTTTTGCCATATAAGAACATGTGTTTGAGGCAGGGATCATTTAGTTGGAAGAAATAGGAATCACTCATCCAAGTTTAAGTGAAAAGGGGACATTTTTGGTGAGCATATCTTTGTTTGAATTCACTGGTGAAGACAGATTTTAGCCAGGCTAACTACAAACTTTAATGGAAGTAGACTGGGAAAGTCAGGAAGCTGAGACACACACCTCAAGGTCTACACGGCCTCCTTTTGCTCCACATTTCTTTTCCTCTTCCTCTTTTTGGTTGATTCTCTCTGCTAATGCATGGCTGAGTAAGTTTGCCTGCCCCAAATCTATAAGACCTCCTTGAGAATGTTTTCTGAATCTCTTCTTTCAAATTCCTAGAAGATGGAATGCCACAAATAAGAGGATGTTCCATTTTTCCATAACATAATCAGCTGTTAACACCTGGTAGCTGGGGCAAATAGAGTCCTTTTAGTAGGAGCTGTTAATGAGGAGTAACTTCAGAGGAGTGTGAGTTTGGCAGGCATCCCAAAATTTAACTACTTTGACAAATCAGAATAGCAATAAAAGATAAAATTTCTACCAAGGGAAGTTGCCCTACTTATTCTAAACATGTTCTTTGTAGTAGTTAGAATTAACTTATATATTGCTTATTATTTACCAGTGCTTTACAGTTAATGGTCCACACACAATCTTGTGAGGTTGTTATTATTATTATTCCCATTTTACAGGGAAGGGAACTGAAGGAATTTTATTGTTATCCCCATTTTACATAGAAGGACATTTACATAGAAGGAAACTGAAGAAAATGTACTGCTCAGAGAGATTAAATTATTTGCCCTGGGTTAAAAAGCTGGCAAGTAGAAGAAACAATTTGATCCTAAGCAGTTTAGCTCCACTGTCCACACACATAACCTTCACATTGCATTGCCTTCTATAACTGTTTTTAAGGAAAGTAAGTCTTACTAAAGCTGCTACTCCAGACAAGTGAATCTTAACCTCTCTTACCTTCTGCTGACTTGCCTGTTAAATGGAAGCAAGAAATTCTGTTTGCCAGATGATAGAGCTTGGAGCAGATATCTGTTGACCTTACTCAATTTCAAAATATCTGGTAATTTATTTTAGCATTTTAGCATTTGTTCTTTGTATGCAGACATTAAAATGTGGAACAGTAAAATTCAGGCAGAAAGACAGAAATGCTTGTTAATACCAAGAAAAATATATGAAAATACATTTTCAGGAAGGTGAGGTTGATTGGGACTGAAAGCCACTTGAGTCTGATGTCTGTTTGGTTGTCTACATGACACATGGTGGTGGTTTCTATCTTGTTACTTTGGACAAATGTTCAAACCACTAAAACCACTTATGAAATTGGCACTTGTAATAGGAAGAGTCTGTTCCTTATCATGGGAATCCTCTAACCTGGCGAAGAATGATCTCAGAAAAGAGTTTGTGCCCACTGAAAAACCTAAAAGGGGGAAATCTGACCCACAAACATTCCCTCCTGTGGCATCACGTCTCTTCTAATGAGATTTCCATTTTAGCTAGAAAATGGTCTAAAGTAAGATGATAGAGACTTACTACAAGGACAAACTAGCAGCTCCTTACCCTCCCTCCTTCCTCTCTTTCTCTCTCAAACTCTAAAAATTAATTCTGATTTTCAAGTTAACTTGCACAACTTTAGAACACTAATGCAGAATATTTTAGCTTATCATGGCTTATAAAATTTAAAATTAGAAGAAATTAAATTTATAATTGCTTGGGAAATATTTGATAGGGGCCTATTTGTTTTAAAACACAATTGAGTGAAGTTTATTAGAATTAAAATTGAAAGCAAGTTGTCATCAAATTGATATAAGGGAAAATTGTAACTATTATATGCTCAGTATTTATACTATGGGCTATATGATTCTATGATTGAAAAATCATAGGTTTTATCTGAGGAAGTACAGAGTGATTCATGTATGTTATTTTTTTATATATAATCTCCATAAGTTGAAAATCGATAGGGTACAGGTATTTCCCTCTATAATGAGATTTAAGAATGTTAAATATTAAAACATTAAAAGGAAAACAAAAATTAAAAAAATGTTCCCCCATATCTGTACTCATAGTATATGCTATTCCTCTTCAAAGACCACATATTTGAACTTTCTTGAACTATTTTATTTCTGACATTATTCAATTATAATTTTGTCCCTTTTAAGAATGGAAACAATTTTTCTTTTTCTAAAGAGACATAATGTACAAAGTGAATCATTACAAATATTAAAACAGCAGGAAAATCTGGAATTATTTAGAAAACTCTCAAAGACTGTCTTCAAAATTTATACAAGGTGAAATGGGTTTTATCATGCTTGTATCGTATTTAACATATACAAGAGGAAATAAACTAAAATGAAAAATAGGAAAGGTATTATGTAAGTCCTCTTAGAATATTGTAAAGATCTGCATATAATAATTACTTTGATTTAACTTCTTTTATAAATTCTGCATAGATGCTATTGGAAGCAATGTGAACTTTTAAAAAAATTGCACTTACATTTTCTCAGAACATATTTTAAAGAAACTTTACAAAAGAAATTATTTCTGGTAATTAAAATAAATAATTTTATTTTAGACAACACAGAAACATAAAAAGTAAAAAAATTAAAATAGCTCTAGGTATTACAGAAAATATTCTCTCATTTCTTTGTGTGTGTGTGTGTGTGTGTGTGTGTGTGTGTGTGTATATATATATATATATATATAACAAGAAAGGGAGATATAAATAAATAATATAGATGTATGTGTGTGTGTATCTGTTGCACTGTAATTAACATTATAAGGAGAACATGTTTCTGTCTTTAAATATTCTTTCAAAGCATAAATCTCAACCACTTAAATAGAAACCTTGGTATTGAAACCTTGGTTATCTGTAGTTTGAATTCTGCTATTACTGGTGTATTTTGCTTCTTAATTCTGATAATAATTTCTTGTCTTAGTTTGCTATGCTGCTGTGACAGATACCACACAATAGGTTGGCTTAAACAACATGCATTTATTAGCTCACAGTTTCAGAGGCTAGAAATCCAAATCAAGTGTCAGCAAAGCCATGCGTAAACCACTTTGTAGTGTTCTCATGCTGGTTTGGCAATCCACCGGGTTCTTTGGCTTGCATCTTTGCCTCCATCATGTGACAACTGTCTCTCCTTGTGTCTGCTCTTCTAGCTTCCCCTAACTTCCAGATCCTCCCTCAGGAATGCAGATTGAGATCAAGAACATGTCTTTTGAAGGGGTACATAATCAAATCTACTACAATTGGGTTATACCTTAAC
This sequence comes from Choloepus didactylus, assembly GCF_015220235.1. Taxonomy (NCBI): domain Eukaryota; kingdom Metazoa; phylum Chordata; class Mammalia; order Pilosa; family Megalonychidae; genus Choloepus; species Choloepus didactylus. The sequence continues at coordinate 410,604 of NW_023637577.1, forward strand.
TAATAATACATCTTCAAAGGGTCTTCTTTAAAAATAGATTCACACCCAAAGGAATGCAGATTAAAATTAGGAACATGTCTTTGTAGGGTACATAATTCACTCTACCACAATTCTGTTGACTTGTTTTTAGCTTTTTACAATTTTAATGGTTACCTATTTACCTTTCTATCTCTGCCTCCTCTTTAGAAAGCTAACTTTTAAATTTTATTCTACAGTCTATTATCTGCTTTCACTTTTCTGTTATTATTAGTTTCAAAGATACCATATACTCTTTATTTTATGGTGCATAATGCAGATGTTTCTAAAATTTGTTTCTATTTTCTTTTAATTGTTAAACATTGTTTAAACAATAATTTTCTCTGCATTTGTGGAAGCTGTTTTTTTCCCATTATTAATGCAATTTCATGTTTACTCGTCCTTAAAAGATGAGTGTTTAGGAGATACCTGATGGGAGCATATTTTATTTTAGAATGCTATTGATTATCGTTTATTAAAATTAAACTTGAAAGCAAATTGTCATCAAATTAATGTAAGGAAAAATATTTAATTTTTTATACTCAGTATTGTACTATCGGTTATATGATTCTTGATATCTAGGTCCGCAGTGCATCTTATGCTTTTCTTACTCTCTAACCCTTGTTGCCACCTTCTGCAGAGGAGGAAACCTTTTTCCTCATTTTGAGATCCAACAATGGTGCTTATTCATGGTACTTTACAATTTGTGGTATTTTCCAATTTCTTTGATTGCCTCATGGCCTATCTTTGTTCCAAGAACTCTGACAATGTTAGAGTTTCTGCCAAAATATTTCCTACTTATTTTCCTAGACACTGCTATATTTTCAGGGATCAGAGCTGAAATTTACCATATATGCCTTCCTTGACTACAATCCATTCAACATAATTGATAGACTATGAATTCCTTTACATTTCTGGTTGCTGAGTAACAATCTTACTACAATAAAATCATATAAATTAGAACTGATCAGGGCCCTTCATAGCATTATTAAGAGACCTTGAATCTACAAAACAATGTTTTCTCTTCTTTCCAAATTTTCCACATCTTGTGGCTTCTTGGGAGATTCCTACTTCATAACCATCTTGTATCTAATCTTCCCACTCTGTATTCCCTCAAATCTCTTAATTACCATTCATAATTCCTCTCATCTCTCCAGGTTGGTATACTTGCTCTCCTGATTCTACTTAGCAAAAACCTGAGAACCAGAGGGACAGGATGAGAGCAGGTCTGAGCAAGAAAGTACAACTTCATTTGTTCTGAGTGTGTGTGCACAGGCTATGCATGGACATGTGTATATGAGAAAGGGAGGGCTGGTGGCAAGAAGAGCTTTGGATGGGGAACACATTAGCAGCAATAAATCCTTTCCCATCACATTGATATTCTTAATCTACATCCTTATTATATTTGTATTTTTATTGCTTAGTTGAATCTATGATAAGAATTCTGATTAACACTAGGGATAGTGAAAAGAATTTACAGATGACTCAGCATAGGCATATCATTTTAACTTCCTCTCTAGAATCCTCTGAGAAGTCTTTCTTGCTGCTTCCTCTTCGGCATATAGCAGTATTTTTCAAGGCTTCATTTCAAATTGATGCTTAATACATAATGTGGTATAACTTTTTTCATAAAATTTAATGAAACAGGGGCATATGCAAATATACACATTGGAATTTAAATATCACATAAATCTAAATTTACATAAGACATACTTATATTATATACATATACATGTTTTTAGATGATGAGGAGAAGGAAGTGTTCCTGGAAGTAGCAGGACCATGTCCATCACCTCTGTCATTCATGAGCCATATAAAAAATAAACATGTCACACACTTGTTTAGTAGCTACATTTGTAAAATGGGCTTGAAGGTCAGGTACTAGGTCAAATAATCTCTCATACTATGATAATTTTGACACTTACATAGAAAAATCAATTTTAAAAGCTATATGGACTTGTTATTTTGATTTACTATAGCTATCCTTCTAAAAGGGACATCAATTTTCTAATTTGCTTATCATTTATAAAATGTAAAATCCTAACAAGCAGTCCCATTAAATGTTTTTCATATTTCTCCCTTTTCCTTATAACAATAACTTCTACAATTTTAAATGTTCAAAATATACAATAAACTTTGATAATAATAAATGCTACTATAATTTTTTCTGACACAATATCACTGCACAAGAACAAAAGGTCAGGAATAAGTACCTGGAAAACATATTGTCCTTCACTAAAACACAGGGAAATCTTACAAAGGTTCCAGAAAAGTTGACCCCTTTTTATAAAAAAGAGGCAATATGTAGGTAGGATTGCCTTCCAATTTATGGCTTTGATTTATTTTTGTTTTCGTGATTGAAGGTAAGTGTGGGAAATAAATCAATGTGAAAAGACAGGATCAATAATACAAAGAGAAAATTAGAAAATATAATTAATTGTGGTAATAAAACAGTCTTTTAAATAATTTAGCTAGAAGAAACTCATACATTTATTTTATCCTCTATAATTTTCTACTGTCATTATATATTGTGAAACACATAAAATGACTTATTATATGAAAAATAAATATGGAAAACAGTTCAAGGAAGTAAAATAAAAAGACTCTTATGAAATAGAATACTGGTTAGTCACAGAGACTCAGGAGCCAGACTGCTTGGGTACAAGTCTCCCAGGTTCAATAGCTCCATGACCCTCCAATCAACCACTCCCGATCTCGGTTTTCTTAGGTTTTAAATGTAGGTGGCATTTTGTTTATACACTGCTGTACCTTGCACATAGTGGTACACATATGTGTGAGTGTGTGTGGTTGCTAATATTCTCATGCCTAATTTATAAAATGGAAGTGAAAAATTACTCAGGCCTCAGAAGCAGCAAAATTTACAATGTCTTAAACAGTGATCTATAGGTAAAACCTTGCATTCAATCCCTTTTTATTAATATTTAAGGTCAAAAATAGATGAAAAACTCTTAGGAATTACCTTAGGAATCCCTTACCTTAGGAATTATTGGGTTCTTTCTCCAAAATTGTTTTTTTATTTTTCTTAAAGAACTGGCCCTCACCATTGCCAATTTATATGATGTTATTTTTAAAATGCTAATTTAAAAGAACTTGGTGGATTGTGATCTTATTCATACCCAGTTGCATATATGGGTCAATTATTTTGTGGTTATCATTGGTGAAGTAGGTGGACTTTCATATTCTCATTATTTTCTTTTTTTATATAATTAGAACAGAGTCATACAGTTCACCTTGCTCATTCAGTTTTCTAAAATTCATGAAAATTACAGTGTCTTATAAAAACTGTTGTGCTTCATCAAATAATAAGCACTAACCTTCAAAATGTGCCCATGATATTTTTATTATTATTGTCATTATTTTGCAATCAGAACCATAAAATATCAAGATATTAAGAAAAATGGAGATAGTTTTACAGACTTGTTGATTCAAGCTTATTTAATACATAGAGTCATGGCAATTCTGTGGAAAATATTAATACACTGTTACTGTTTAACTACATAGATCAGCTGTACCATCAAATGTTTTCTTCTAGTATGTTACATTTATTATCATTTTGAATAATGTTTAAGTTTTGGCTATCCTTTATACATTAGACAACAGGTTTATTAAACAAAGTAATTGAAAAAGATGCTTCTTTACATCTTTGAATATTCTGAATTTAAAGATGCTTCTTTACATCTTTGAATATTCTGAATTTAAAGAACAAATTTACCAGTCAGGGTGCCAGAAAGAAGCACAAGGCACAATCAGGAATCATTTTGAAAATCATTTTGATAAGAAATACTGTCCAGGGTGGCTGGTTTAGGGAAAATGATGGAGAATATTGCATGTCCTGAGATCTATCCACAGTGGAAAGCTGAAGTGGCAAGGAGTGAAATGGTGTTATCAGAGGCAAATGAGAGTTAGTGCTATGGGTGCATTTACTGCCACAGAGAACCACAGTGCCAAGTTATAGGGCAAAAGGGGCATGAGCTACCCCCACCTTTCTCTTCTCTTCCCCATTGACAAAACCTAACCAGAAGGCAGGGGGGAAGGAAACCAGGTTGATACTTTTCAACCCTCAGTGCATGCAGAAAGTTAGAAGGGTGGATATGGGGTTTGTTAGGGGTGGGGGTGGTGGGAATGGAAAATAATCAGCACAATAAATGAAAAAGAAAGACACATTATAATCAAAATCCATTTTTCCATAGCATTTAAATTTTGGGTAACTTAGCATTAACCACATGATGATTTCGGTGGAATAAAATCTGAGCCTTGAAACCACAATCATCACAAATAGGACTCCATTTATTAAGACACCTTAATCTGGATGATTATACAGCCTAGTCATTTTTCCAAAGTGCTGTAAGATTCCCTGAGCAGCCTTCTTGGTAGCAAACCATCTATAACAAATTAGATAAATTAGACCCATTTAGTCAATTAGAACTCATCTGCCTTCAGTGACCAAAATAAAAGCTGGAGAGTAGACGATTATCTTTGTCCCATATGAAGTAAGTACAAGCAGTGTGACCCACTAATTTCATAATTTTCTTATCTATTTTCAGTAACAAATTGTTCCTACTTGTAGTTTCTGCCAATTGGCATAACTGGAGAAGGAAAGGTGGAAAAAAGGGAGAATAAATTACTGCAGACTGGAAAAACAAAAGATGACAAAGAGTGAGAGACTACTACTTACAAATCAAATCAGTCCATGGAGTTAGTGCAAAACACCTCCTAAAATCATTTTCTCCCTTAAACCGGTTACTTGCTCTTCCTAGCCACCTTATTCTTCTGTTATCTATTTCTTTTCTCCCTTATTTTCAGGTCTAGCACATGAAGTATTGTAGACTTAGGAATATTTCCCACAATGTTCTTAATAGGTCATTTAAAGGACATAGTAGAACACGAAAGGATTGCTGTGGAGCTGCTATTGATGCACTTGTTCAGCCTAATTAGACTATGGAGTTGAAGTACTCATTACCCTCAAAAATCAAACATACAAGTGGAAATTGGAGTTTTCTTCTACGTATATGGACTTTTAGAATCAAGTGCAAGCCTAAATATAGTAAGGTTAAAATAAGTTTCAACTAAAACAGTAACTTGTAAAATAATGGGAACCTCCAAAGAGACTAATTTGATGACTGATATTCAGAACGTTTCTTTTTTTTCCCTAGCCTACATTCCCTTTTAAAAATTTACTTCTAATTTCACATTTGCTGTGTTTTTTTAAAACACATGGTTCAATGACAGAAATAATTTAAAGAGATTACTGATTGTTACAAGAAAATACACAGTGATAATTAAATAAGACATTTCATGCTGTTTTGTTGTTGTTTAAGAAGGAAAAAGAAACGTCATATTACAGGAGATCCAGATGGGTAGATGAAATTCTCTTAAATGTTCAGGCTTGGTGCAATCATCTTCAGGAAAGATATCTCAGTCCAATCCTAACGATGTTAATCAGCAATGAATTCTCTAACAATAAGCTAATCACAATTACCACTTGTGGAAGTATTAAGTGGGGAGGGTTGCTTGAGTGCAACCCTTATTCTTCTATTTTCTACAGTATCCTGTATTCTTCCAGAGGGCACCTAAAGAGAGTTGTATAGAAGCAAGAGTAAATCAGCCCTAGGGAGCATTGTCTCTGAGATGCCAGCATCGGGCTGAAGTAGAGTTTCAAGCAGCTGAACACCCCCATACAGCAGTAAAAAGATGTAAGATATCGACATGCTCAGTTGCATCTTGTTAAAAGCTTCCTGTGAGTTGGCAGAATGAAATCTTTATTTAAAATACACAAACAATTGTCAAGGGAAAGATGGAAAAGAGAACACAGTAAGAGCACCAAATGCTTTGCTTAACCCATCAGAAGCAGCAGAAAGGGAGAAGTGGTCACACTGTCTTCACAGCAACAACAGAAAAGGTGACTAACATGACCACATCAGCATCCATCTGCTCTTCCCATGGTGTCAGGATGCATTACTTCTTTTATTATTAATTGTATGTGTTTCCCAGGGAGGGCAAATGTATTATTATGAATAGCAGGAGAGGAAATCATTCTGCTGCCACTTGGCATTAAGTACAGTAGTGGATGTAATGAGTAAGTGATGATGGGAAACAGCAGCAGCGTTGAGCCCCAGTATCCCCTCTACCATTCTGCTCCAACCTGCTCTCTGTAGTCAGAGGTTGCCTAACAGAAAGTTCATGTAAAACCCTTATTGAACACTGACAGGAAGGAACAGAGACAGGAGAGAGTGTGTGTGGGGAGAGGGAAACAGATTGAGGGAGAGGGAAAGGGAGAGAGAGGGTGAGGGCGAGAGTGAGAGCCACAGAGAATGAATTAGTCATCATCTTAGGCAGACAACACCATAAGAGTGGCAGGTGCTTTGTATAAATATAATTACAAAGAGAGACACTCACGTGCACACACACACACTAACACTAATAGTAAAAGCCTTTTTGGTTTATATCCGATCATTTCCAAGAACAGCTTTAAGTGATAATGACTGTTTGCAGATGAACCCACTTTGGATGCGTGAGCTCAGTGGGTTGAAGGAGGCTGAGTAAGGAGCCTGGCAGGGAATGGGTTCAGAAGATGGGTCACTCCTGAAGGGCAAAAAGGGACATGGCAAGCAATGAAGCAGGCATAAAAAGAAAAAGGTGAAAGGACCCTGGGGAAAATGTCACCTATATTGATTAAGCTTTATTTCTTTTTAGGAGGAAGTGACATTTTTCCTATTAGAGTACAGACACATAAGGAAAGTAGACCATTCACTGCTTTTTGTTTTCCTCTACAGTGTTTACAGTATCCTTGACCAGACGGTACTTAGAATGCACTCAGTTGCATTATTCCAAACAGAGTAATTATTTTGACTAAAACAAGATTTTTGTTTTTGTTTTTTTCCTTTCCATCTTAGAGCCAACATATAGTGGCATTGCTCTGTGTTTAGAATAGATAGCATTTGGTATATATAGCTCTGATCAGACATAAATGGTGGTAAAGCTATAAAAGCTCTCTGCTGGATTTCTCTCATTTTGCCCATCCTTATGGCCCCAGATCCAGTACCCATTTTATCTTTGTTCAGGGGGTCCATGTTCCATCTGTCTTTTCTCCTGAGTTTGTGCTTCACCACCTGAGATGCACTGACCACTCTACTCCACCCCCACCCTCTTCTGTTTAGTAGCAAGGCTGTTTTCCAGCAACTCTTCTACAGGTATTTTTCCCTTCTCAATTATCACCTTGTCAGATCCCTAGCTCTCCCTCAAGTCCAGCCCGGCTGCCATGCTCCCCAGCCGCAAACTATATCCAGTACCTGAGAAGAAGTACATCCCCTGCCCCAAACAGCCTCTGTGCTTCCTCTGCGTACAGCTCGCTAACGTCCATTTGTACTGCAAATTAAATCTGTGCTTTCCATTTTAAAGTCTGGCATCTCTAACCCTCACCGCCAGCCTCCCTTAAGAAAAAACCACAACATAACCGAAAGGACGCGAACACTTTAAGAAGCGCAACCTGAATCCACACCTGCACAAGTCCTCTGTGGCTTTAGTGCTCTGGAAGAGCTTGTGTCTGACGAGTTCTGTCCCCGCGCGGGCCGCTTTACTCTGGAGACCTGGGATCATGGCGAGGCGCCCCGGTCTCGCGATCAGCCCTGTCCGCTCCGGACTGTTTCCAGTCAGCGCTCCGTGCTCCCTCCTCCAGCTTGGGCTCGCGCATCCGCAGCGCCGCCGCCTCCTCCCGGACTGTTTCCAGTCAGCATCCCGAGCCGCGTCCTCCCCGCCCCGGCTCCCGCCCGCCCGCCGGAGCCGGCCCAGCGCCGCTGGCAGCCACCAAGTGGCTCGTTAAGGAAATGCAGGTGAGTGCGTGCAGTGGGCGGCTGCTGCTGGAGACGTGGGGCGTGTGCCTGTGTGTGCGAGCGGGAGGACACGAGAGCGCGAGCGAACGAGTGCAGGAGCGGCCGGGAGACGCGCGGCGCCTCTGTTCCCCGCCCCGCCGCGCCCGCACCCGGCGGCCAGAGCGCGTGGGGCAGCGCCCAGTCCTGACGGCGGCCTTTCGTTCCTCCACAGTCTTACCGGCTGCTCCACGGAGCGGCTGACTGTCCTCCTGCACCCTGCGCTCCCCTCCCAGCCGGACTCCTCCTGCTCCTGCTCCTGCTCCTCCTCCATCTCCTCCCCTCGCGCGCGGTGCTGAGAGCCAGCCTCAGCGTGGAGAGTGAGGGTACTTTGCCTTCAGAATAACTGAAGGAACCGAGCAAGCCTTCGGAGCACCCTTTTTTTCCTCTCTTCTTTCTCCCCCGCCTCTCCCCGGAAAGAAGATCCCACTTCTGAAACGAACAGGACCCGAAGCGTCCCACCAAAGCAAACCCCAAGTGGCTGATGTGCATGTGCTGTCCTTCTTGAAGTTTATTCTGGGCCTGTGTGGAATAGAAAGACAATTCTTTATTTGACTGCTAGGAAAGAAAAGAGAAGACTCCTCAGGGTTTCCAAGGAGGACTGGGGCGGCTGCTTCAGTAAGTAAATTGTGCTTCTGTATTTCCGGTCTTTAAAGTGAGGTGTATGCTGAACGCTTGTCTCCAATGGTTTGGATAATTTGTTCTTTTTATCAGGGAAGAACTTGATTTACATAAGTTAAGTAGTTCTTAGTTCCTAATTATGAAGTGGCTTGCTAAGCTTTTTTTTTTTTTTTTTGGAAGAGCGCTGCTTAGAAGACTTTAATATGGCCAGCCTTGCCGGGATCTAATTTTTAAGGGTTCATTTTACAACGGTTGTTGGAAATCAGGTTGGTGAAACGTTGATTGTTTCTAAGATTTAAGGATGGTTACCGAAAACCCTTGAGAATTCTAACCGTAGCCCCTCACTTCTGACACCTTTAACCTCTATCTCAGTCCATCGCAATTCCTACCCTCTCTGGTTTAGATTGGTTGGTTGTTTTATCTTCAGCTCTGAAGAGATCTACAAAATCTTTGGATCAAGGGAAAGTTAATAAAGATGATTTGAAAGACTGGATGAAAATCTTGTTGAGGTTTCTTAATGCCTATAAGTAAATAAGATGTGGAGAAAATCCTGGAAGAAGCCTAGATGGAGAATTTTGATGAACTTAATTTGGAGATGGAAAGTGAAAAATGCCTTGAAGAGAGAAGGAGATAAGGCTGTGGTTTTGACACTGCAGGTTAGGAGCTGTGACAGGGGCTCAGCAATCAGTGACAGGTTTAAGGTGACTCCTAAGGCCGAAAATCTCTGCATCAAAAACTTTTGCAAGCAGTATTCCTCTTGGGGCTAACCTAACCATGTCAGCAGCTGCAGCATTTCTTTTAAAACAAGTAGAACACTCTCCTTCTGTGAAGGGATTAATGGTATCCTTAAATACAAAAAGATATACAGTCTAACATTTGCCAATATTTTGTAATATCTAAATAAAACCTTTGTGTTATGTCAGGAAAAATATAGTTGAGTCAGTTTGTTTTGCACAAGAGGGAGATAATCAATAACATTTCAGATTTTTTTCTTTATCACTGCCAAATGGAATCTGAATCTAACTCTTCTTGCATTGTTACATATACAGTAGGTACAGTAGGAATTCCAATTTAGAAAAAACAGCTAATTTTTAAAAGTCAAAGTTCTTTGACATAATAGCACTCTTACTAACTAATGAAGAACAGTGATTAGAAAAGTTTATCTGCTTTAACTTTCAATTTTTTCTCAATATAAAACACATTTTTCTAATAAAAACCTTTTGAGAGTTATAAACCAGATTAAAAATTAAAATGACTTACCTCACAAGAATTCCTTTTGAATGAAACCACTTACTGTCAAATAATAGTTAAGGGCTTTTGTACAGTTAATTGTTATTATGTAAAGTGGAAACATTTTACCTCTATATTTTCTCAAATAAGTATATAAAAGTACCTGTATTTATCGACTAAAAAAAAAAAAAACTTGAACTGTAAACTTATGTATAATCATTTTTTTAAAAAAAGCAAAGATGTTTAAGTTGTTATGGTTATTCAATGTCCAAATACCTGAATATTTTGGGACATAAGCTTTTAGGGTAATGAAAAAATAATAGGACAGTTGACGAATTTGTGGAAATGAAGTTATCATAGAAGGAAATCATTTGGGAAAAATGTGTCATTTTTTTCTTGAGTATTACTTTATTTCCTGTGCAAATGGGTGTTCTTTTTGGTATTAACTGCTCTCTGCTGCCATTTCTATTATTAGTTTAAAAATGAAATTAAGTAATTTAAAATGAAGCCCTTGGTTTATTAGATTGTAATTATAGCATGAAACCTCTACTCCTTTGTGCCATCAAATATTTGAGAAGATAGGTGATATAGGAGAAATAAAATTTTTGAAAAGTCTAAGGTAAAATTACCTAAGTAGCCAAATTCAGCAGGCTCAAATATCATTACAAAAATTACTGTAGGACTTATTTTCCACAGTAGAAAAGACATGACAGAATTTTTCATCCTTTCTCTAAGCAAAGATTTACAATGAACATGAAAGCTAACCTGACACACGTTCTGTCCCTGTTATACTTACGTCATAGTGCTGAGGCAACAGCTTAAATTAAAGACATTTCTGAAAACACTTGCACATATTGTGTTTGATCATTGTCCATATATAATAATAAACAAAAAAGTCAAAGCTGGAGGGAGTGATTAAATTATTTTTTTTTGCCACTAGCTTTCTGTGCTGTACAGAGGTGGTTGCAACTTTCAAGTTGAAAGAAGAAAGTTGCTAGTGTCAGCAGTAATGTGTTTTATTATGCAATTGTTCTTGTTATTCAGATCGGATAATGGCCAGATGAAATACATAAGCAGTCTGCAGGGAATGAATGATTAATTCCTCTAACGTGTGCTTACTAAAGGAGTTCTACTAATAAAGTGCTGTATACCTGCATTTGCTTACAGTTGCAGTTAGTGAAGGCAAACATACTTTTCCTTTAATATTAACATATAATTTGCAAGTCTTCTGTAAGTATAAAATGTAAAAATGATTTTGTAGGACACATAGTCTCATATTTTCTGCAAATTTTTAGATGTGATTATTATTTACTTAAAACATTTAATTTAGAAAGTAAAGCAATGCTAATTTGATGTGATATTGGAATACTGAACTACTGTTAAAAATTATTTTTCCCTCTATGGAGGGACACAGTTTCTTTTCTGTGTGTAAGTAGTAGGATGCATTAATCTAAGTGTATGCAGATGCAGAGTTCAGCAAGTGCAAATGACATTTTATTTTAGTAATGTCAAGTGTAAGCGAAAAACTAAGATATTGCTGGTTATATCAAAGAATTAGTTACCTAGGATATTAAAATTTTAGAAATGGTTGATAGTGCACATGACAGTTGGTGTTATTACCACTGGTGTAAATTGTTTTGAAGTTGAAGTATCACTAATATAAGTTTAATATCTCTACATTTCTAAACTTGATCATGGGAGAAGGTGGGGTGTGGACAGATTTTGTGGGGTAATTTGAGAATAGGTGACCTAAAATGCAGACCACACATTTGTAATTTAACTAGCTGATTTCTTATTTTTTAGAAATTTCTGAAAAATAATATTTTCAAAATTTCATAATTATATTTATCCACCTCTATATAACTGTTTATATCTCAAATTTATTACAAGTAACATTTACATGATTCTTTTGTTGTGCAGAGAAAATACCTTAATTTCAGCAACATCTATTTGCACTTACCCCTTTACTGAATTTAATAAACTTTAACAATGCAAATGATATGACAAATACATTTGGTGATGCTAATTTAAAAGTTATGCTGAACATTGAACGAATAGAAGGTTATAACAAGTTGAGTGCCATTTGAATTTGTTTACCTCCTTGTATATTTATATGTAAATTCTTTAGAACTACTGTCAGTTCATTGGATATTTATTAATCAGGTTGCTCAAAAGCTATTTGGCATCTATGAAGAATTATTGAATTTCCACCACTACAATTAAACTGTGTAGATACTAGCTGTACTTGCAACAATGATTATACTTTATCAACCTCTTTAAAATATATTTCTTAATGAGGAATCAAACAATAAACCTTACCCACCATGTTGGTGTGATTTTGTGTGGGTTTTCTGCCCATCATTGTTACTGGTTGTGTGACCCCAGGGAAGTAACTTATATCTGGGTTTTCTCCTCTGTCAAATAAATAAATTGACCTGGCAGTTTGAGAGTCTTCTAATTCGAGAATCTTATGAAACAAACTAATTTAATTCTAGCAGTCTTACGCTAAAGCAGCTGCAGAATCCATATAGGCGTTAGGGGCAGCCATCTTGTTTGAAGGAGTCTGAGGAAATTGTCCTGAAGTCACGTTGGCAGTGCCTGTATACTGTTGTTATGTAGACTGAAAGTTTATTTGGGGTGGCTTTGGAGGAGGATGATGGAGATTATAGAGGGAAAGAAGTGGACTGAATCTCTTCTAAACCACCTTTTACTCTTGCCATTGAGAGAATATTGTATGGATAATTATTTTGGTATTTTTTTTTTTTTTTTTTTTTTTTTTTACTCTGCTCAAGACTAGGGGATATGAGAAGATAAAGAAAAATAAAAAGAAATACTCAGTCTCTTTGGCCTTCCTTTTTCCCACCCAGTCACTAAATATATGCTCTTTTATAATATCACATTTAAGTAAATATGCACTATTTTAATAAATTCATATTTTTTCCCCAAGATACAAGTTATGACTAACTGCAGTGGATGTATTCTCACACGTTACTTTATGTAGAATCACGCTGTAATCAGGCCCTTGGCTGGAGGCAGTCCCGGGGTCGAAGGTCACGGCCTCAGCGCGCCGCAGCCCGGAGCGCGGGGGTCGAGGGTCCGCGCGCACTCTGGGCGCCCCGGGAGTCCGTTGCGCGGAGGCGGCCGGGCGAGCCGCGAAAGGTGCCTGTGGCTTCTCCAGGGGAAGCTGCGGCAGTTGCGTCGGAGGCAGTTGACAGTTTCTTTCGCTCGCCGAGGGGCGGCCCTCGCGCACGTCGTCCTGCTTAAAATGCGCTGTGGTTTTTGAACTTCAGGTCACGAAATGGATTCGAGTGAACAGGAGACCCAGAAAACGGAAACGAAGGGAGAACGAAGAGGTGTTTGAAAAGGTAGGGTCCTGAGAAATAGCCCGGGATGGAGTTGGTGACACATCTCTTTTCCCTCTGAGTACTTGATCACAGTAGAGCAGCAGCTTTCTATAAAGTTTTCAGGAAATTATTCCATTTTTCTTTTTTATGCGTCCACTATGATTTTTCTACTATATTAGAATAAAGCAATGATCTTCTCTGCTTTTATTCATTTCTCGCAGGTGTTCATTTTAAATCTAGCTATTGCCTTTATTTGCCTACTTTATTTCCTTTGTCCCCACCGGTTCCTCCTCCAGACACACTGCCCTTCCTCCAGACTCCTGTCCTCCCAATCTCTTGTCTCCATTTTCAGGCCTCTCTCAGGATTCAGCCTAGATGAGTTAGCTTGGTTAACTCGTCTATATTTAACTCTAGGACTATAGCATTTTTTTCTCCGATAAGAGGATGCCATTTTTACTGACTTGTAGAAAATGGAAAACGGAAAACCTTCTGACCTGCCTCAGAATGGAAAACAAACAGTATGGTGCATGCCAGAATCTGAAAATGGGCACTGGGCAAGGAGTTATATGTAATGACTATAATCTTACAGCAGGTATTTATTTTTCCCCTCAAAGAAAATCTTGAAGGTTCTCAGTGGTAGGAGTAGCCTGTTGTAACTTGAAATACTAGTGGAGTTTTTCAGGGAGGAAGGGAAAGCAAAATAAACTTACCCTGTGCTCTGCTGTGTGTTAAAATAACAAATAATGAAATAAATTAAATTGAATGAGTGAGATGTACCACCCAGATAAGGAATTTAAATGCTTTCCATGCCTTTTCTTTATTTTAGGTTCCGGGCTGCTTCCACCGTCTTCTTGGGGCCACTCCCACCTACCAGATAGCTGTACTGTTTTTCTCTGCTCCCTTACAGGTTCTCATTTCTTAATTTGCTGAAGATGCAGAATTCTCTCTTGTGCATCTTCTCATATCTTTTCTGACTTTTATCTTATCTTTATATATTAGGCCTTTTTGCACTGGTGTAACTGAACTCTTATACCGTTTCTTGTTTTCTTCATTTTGAATTACAAAACTCACCTCTCTTCTGCTTCTGGCCCTCAGGTATTTTCTCCTTACATTCTGAGATTCTTCGTTTTTAATTATTTCAATTCTCTTTATTTAGTTTGAATAATTTTTGCAGCAGGGGGTCCTGAACAACTCCACAAAGAACAATTAGGATGAGTGGATTCACAAGTTCTGCCAGGGCAAGGTAAAACAGTGGTAATTGGAACAGTGAATTATATCCTGTGTATTTTTAAAAATAACGTTAATAGATTTTAGCAAATGGCTATTGGTTTTGGAATGCACCACATTTCTTTTTCTTTTTTTTTTTCTGCTTTTATCTTGAATTGATCCAAAGATAAACGAATTATGCATCACATCACACTCAAATATGGAGGAATAATATATCAGTTTTTCCTGAGTTTTTTTTATGTATATTTTTTTTATTTTGAGATAAATTCAAAGTTATAGGAACAGCTGCAAAAACAATACTAACCCCATACACAGAATTCCATCATACCCTGACTCCCCTCCCCTGATCGCTCAATCCACCAACTTTAACATGCTGTCACATCGCTATTTCTTTCCCTCCCTCCCTATCTGTAATCCATCATCTGCTGTTCTGTCTTCTGAACATATGAGAGTTAGCTGCACACATCCTTGAACATACACTATAATTCACATATACACTTCCCATGAATAAGAACATTCTTTTATGCAATCCCATTAAGCGTAGCTAAGAAGTACGAGATTCAATAATGATACAAAGCTTACATTCTATATTTCCTTTACCTTATGTCTCAACTGTGTCCCTTTGAGCCACCTGTCCTCCATCCTCCAATCCCATCCAAGTTCGTCCTTGGCATTCAATCATCATCTATTTAGACTGTCTTTTTTTTTTTTTTTTTTTTCCAGTTGTGGAAACATATATAGCCTAAATCTTCCCATTCCACCCCCTCCCTAGCCTTCCATTAGTGGGATTAATCACATTTAGAATGTTGTAATGCTCTTTCCCATCATCCGTTACTAGAAATTTCCCTTCACCTCAAACAGAAACTCGACACTCATTTCTTAACTCCCCATTGCCCCTTCCCCCATTTCTCTTAACCTAAACTCTACTTTTCATCTCTATGTTTATATTCTCCAAAAATTTCTTTGTGTTTACTGTGGGGCTTAAAGTTAACCTCTTAAATCCATATCAATCTTGTTTTTCTTTGATACCACCTTCACTTCAATATGACACATAAACTATGTTCCTATACTCCTCCATTCCCCCGCCTTTATATAGTTGTCTAAAATTACATAGTTTTCATTGAGTTCAAAACCACTGATTTGTCATTAGAGTTTGTATATTTTATATCATATAGGAAGTAAGTAGTGGAGTTACAAATAAAAAATTATTGACTTCTATTTGTATTCCATCATGGCTTGAGAATGTTCTTTGAGTATATTCAATTTTTTTTTTTTTTTTTTTAATTTCTTGAGGCTTGTTTTATGTCCCAGCATATGGTCCCTTCTGGAGAAAGTTCCGTGATCACTAGAGAAAAATGAGTGTCCTGGTGCTTTGGGATGTAAGGTACTGTATATGTCTGTTAAAATTCTCTGTATCTCTTTCTCCTTTCTTTGTTTCTCTGTTGGTAGGGCTCCCTTTAGAATCTGAAGTGGGGCAGGTCTTTTATTGGCAAAGTCTCTCAGCATTTGTTTGTGAAAAATTTAAGCTCTCCCTCGAATTTGAAGGAGAGTTTTCCTGGATAAAGTATTCTTTGTTGGAAATTTTTCTCTCTCAGAATTTTAAATATGCCAGTCCACTGCCTTCTTGCCTCCATGGTGGCCGCTGAGTGGTCACAACTTAGTCTTATGTTGTTTCCTTTGTATGTGGTGAATTGCTTTTCTCTTGCTGCTTTCAGAACTTGCTCCTTCTCTTCAGTGTTTGAGGGTCTGATCAGAATTTGTCTCAGAGTGGGTTTATTTGGATTTATTCTATTTAGAGTTTCCTGGGCATTTATACTTTGTGTATTTATATTGTGTAGAAGGTTGGGGAAGTTTTCCCCAACAATCTTTTTGAATACTCTTTCTAGACCTTTACCCTTCTCTTCCCCTTCTGGGACACCAATGAGTTTTAAGTTTGGACGTTTTATTTTATCTATCATATCCCTGAGATACATTTCAATTTTTTTCTCCATTCTTTCTTTTGTTCTTTCATTTTCTGTTCTGTGCATTTCTAGGACACTGAGATGTTGTTCAGCTTCCTCTAGTCTTGTATTGTGAATATCCAGAGTCTTTTTAATTTGGCCAACAGTTTCTTTTATTTCCATAAGATCTTCTGTTTTTTTATTTACTCTTGCAGTGTCTTCTTTATGCTCTTCTAGGGTCTTCTTATGTTGCTTATATCCTGGGCCATGGTCTTCTTGATGTCCTTTAAATCCTTTGCCATGTTTTCATTCCTTGATTATAGTTCTTTGATTAATTGTGTGAGGTATTTTGTCTCTTCTGATAACTTGATTTGTGTGTTTGGAGTTGGATTCTCCATATCGTCTGGTTTTATCATATGCATTGAGATTTTCTGTTGTTTTTGGCCTCTTGGCATTTGCTCTGCTCGACAGGGTTCTTTCAAGTTGTACCTATCTAATTTTTCAGAAACACGGTTTGGTGACGTACACTTTCTCTAACCAGCAGAAGGCATCTGTGAGTCACCCATACCCCTCAAGTCAGTTCTCCACCTTGTCCCCGCGGTGTGTGGGGAAATGATTCTTGTTGGGTCCAGCTGGAGAACTCAGCCTGGGTGTGTTGCTGGAGCCATCCGCCCTGAATGCGGGGCACATGTACGGGTGGCCAGGGAGGAAAGACAGCCTCAATATTCAAATCCCCCAGGTTCCTAGAGATTCAAGGCCATCGCAAGAGTCCAAGCCTTCATTTCATTTCAGCCCCAGACCCTCTCTCTTGCTGTCCCACAAACCACCGGATTTGGCGTAGTGTCCCTGGGTTCTCCGAGCAGGTCCCCCCGCCCAGCCACGATCCTCCAGGACCTCTGCTGAGGGAATGCCGTGCTACGTCACCAGTGCACGCTGTCCCTCAAGGGAAGCCCTGGGCCACCGGCCTGTGCCAGGGCACTTTCAGCCTGAAGCAAAAATGGCCAAATGGGGCATCTCAACACCCCCCTCCTTTCACAGTTCTTCCTTCCCAGCTCCGGGACAACTGGCAGGGCTCTGGGCTGTGGGCATGGCCCGGGGCAGGAGTTTTTCCAGCCCTCCAGGGAGCCAGCTGCTAGCTGCGGTGTTGCTTTCTGCTTCTGGCTCTCCCCTCTGTTCCCCTGGCCCGAAGGGTATCTGCAGCAGGCTATCTTCCAGGCGAGACACCGAGAGGCCAGCCCAGCCCCGTCTTGCTGTGTTTTACTGTGTGGTTCCCACTATCATGGCTACAGCCTCTCCTGGGTTTTTCCTTTTTTTTTTTTTTTTTAAAGAACCATTTGGTCTCCAAATGCCAAACCCGGGCTTCCCCAGATCGCTGTGCAGCTGTGGTTCTTCCAGCCAGCTTACTCACTCGTTTTAGAATGCAGACTCCCGGTTTCACCAAATATATGGCCCCTGGGAACTAGGAGGCCTCGACCAGCTGGCGCATCGCTGTAACCGGTATTCTGGGTCACTTTCTGGTCCTTATCTAGTGTTTTTCACGGAGGTGTTCCTTTGCCTTGTCTCACCTAGCCTCCATCTTAGTTTCCTCCTGAGTTTTAATAATTCTTTTGTCACTATTCCAGGGATTAGAAATGTTGTAGGGTAACATTTTATGGGCAGTATATTTGAGGAAATATATGAATGAGGTATGGTTCCGTTAGAATATGAAAATTCCATTTTTCAGATTCTTTCTAGTATATCTGATAATATGCAGAAAACAAAGCATAAAATGGCCATTTTTAGTCATCAGTAAGTATAAATGATGTCAGAAGTATTCATTGGCTAACCTTCAAAATATTGAAAATTCAACAGTTCTAAGGCTGGCTGATATTAACAAGCGATCCTTTACGTATATTAGTTTGTCTCCCCAAGCGAGCAGTCTTGGCCGGGGTGAAATTGCATGGCCTCTGCTAGGATCTGTCATAATGAACACTGGGTGCAAATGGTTTCCAGCAATAGCCCCTTTAAGGTTGACCTGAATTCTTCTTTCCTGCCAGGACCCAAAAAACAATACTTTTGAGAGCATGAAATTGTTTTAAATTGGGTGAAATTTTCCTTGATATAACAAGAGTGAGATGTAAAAATCTAGAAAGAAGGTTGTGAAAATGTGGACTTCATAGTATACAGCAACCATTTGAATTGAGATCAGATGTTAAATTCTATTTTCTGAGCCTTTTGGAAAAAATAATGAAACTATTTTCTTTGTGATAAATTCCTTCCTAAGTTCTGGAATGTTTTCATTCTACATTTATTTTGTTTGTTTTTTCCACAGACTTGTCTCTGAACTGCAATCTCTGATGATCTTGGTTTGAATAATAATCCACAGAAGACTTTTTAAAATAGTATGTAAAACCTAGCTTGGCTTATGCAATTAGTACCACCTATTGTACTTTTTAAAATTTTATTCCTTGTAAGAGAATACTTTAATAATAATTCTAATATTGAAATATTCAAAATTACAAAGCCAGGTACAAATTTGAAACTCTTTTAACAAAGTGCTTTATTGCAGTGTTTGTCTTTTGTGACAGAGGTCTATTTTATATTCAGTTTATGTTTTCCGGAAACCGATATTCGAGACTAGTAAAAATTACTTTGTTCTTTCTTGAACCCATAAGAGCTGATGGAAACTTTGGTAGGGCGGACAGTCTGGGACCTTCAGCCCACAACACCTAGCAGAATGGCACATGAAGAGTTCAGGGAGTGCTGAACCAAGAATCCCTTTACTTGCTAGGAATTATCCAGCTTTTAGCAAAATGGTAGGCTAGGGCAGCGGCTCTTACCCAGCTGACGAACACTTAATATCAAGTGGTTTCCCAGGCATTGGTGCCTTTACCTCTTTTTGAGACTGTTGTTGCCCTGTGAGAATTCATAACTGGTCTGCATTTATGTAGCCATAATCTCTTACAATAGCTTCATTGATACTTGATTTCCATAGAAAAGCTTTATGGATTCTAATGAGTCACAGCTCTGGAGGCACCAGCCATTCCCCCTCCCTATCAGTGAGCACTATTGTACCCAATCTATACTGATTGTGCCTTTGGATGACAACCTACTTGAGTGATGGGAGGAAGGCAGAGTAATTTATTAAAGTAATCACAAAGAAACCAAACAAAAGGAGTAATTGCTATTAATATGCAATTTGTTATTTTATCACTGACATATTTGGAGCTTGGTTGAGTATCTCCATCTTATTTGTGGGTCTCTGTTTTTTTTTTTTCCCCTGTCATTCCCCCCTTTCCCCCCTTGTAAATCCCTAACAGATAACATAATTTATTAAATTCTGTATACCCAGGTCTTAAGTTAGATTGGGTTTCTTAAGATCTTGACTCCTCATCCTGCCCCTTCTTCGGCCATTTTTAAAACTGGATCCAGGAAGCATTGCTGATAAAATGTGTTTTGGGTACCCTTAGGAAGGAAGTCTGATCTGTTTAGTTTTATACCATTAAATTTTCATCTGTTCTGTAAATTTATTTTTTTAAGAATCCACAATGTTCTAAAAATGTTCTGAGAATTCTGTGTGTACTAAAATTCCTCCCCATTTTCAACTAGAATAGCAGGGAAAATTAAAATATAGTCATCCACTTTGCCTCAAGCACTTATTCACATCTTTTAAAAAGAATCTTTGAATGGTACTATTAATGCAATAATAGCTCACACTTGCCATGTGTCATGCAGTGTTCTTGGTGCTTTACATGTTTCAGCTCATATAAATGTCACTTTAAAGTAGAGTCAAAAGCCAGCAGTATACCGGGAGGATGTTGAGATTGCGTCAAACCCTTTGTGCAAGTAGGTTGAGGTATAAACACTTCAAATAATTGCTATAGAAAAAATGCTTTGGGCAAAGATTTTAAAATTCCTTTTAACCCATATTATTGACAGCCCTAGACCACTAGCATAAAGCACCAGTTTCTAAATTAGGGCAATCCCAACCAGAATGTATTTTGAAAACACTTGGAAGAGTGCAGATAATTACACTATTGTTGATTTTAGCAGGTCTTATGCCAGCGGCCGTCAACTTTCTATGTCATGAAAGATTAAAACCATTTTAATATAAAGCAAAAGAGTTCTGCTGGATAAGAGAGACAGTGAGAGAAGAATTCTGTGGCTTTTTAGACTTCTGTGGTCCCCCTGCCCAGACCCTGCAGGATTCACAGGACACACATGCACATTTATATATCCAGCTCTTCCTGAACCCCATCAGGATCACTGTGCACATGGATGGTGCCCCCAGGAGTTGTGCAGTGTGTGGCCCTCTGCCCAGCCTGGGCTGTATCTGATTCAATATAACCCATTCTATGTACTCCTCCCATCTGGGCATCTGTTTCCGCACGGAAGCTGAACTCTAGCCTCTACACCCCTTCAGAAGCCAGGGTCACCTGACTGCCAGGTCAGGTCCTCTGCAGGGTGTTCTACGTGCCCACCCTTAGGGGTAGGGGTGGCTGTCCCAGTGAGCACCCAGCCCAGGGCTGCAGCAGCACTTCCAGCCGGGGCTCCAGGTGAGCAGCCTGGGGCTAGTGCCCCTACCTGCCCCCAACCCTGGCCCAGGGCAGAGGTCACTGTGTGCTTTGTGCTTGCCCTAATGCCCATGCAGTACCAGCCCCGGCCCCAAGGCCATTAAGGGGGGGAAGGGGACACAGAGACAGGTGTCAAGAGTCTCCCAGAGGTAACCGTTAAATTATCAATTGGGCATGTATCCTTCCAGAACATTCTCTCTCCTTTTTGGACTCCTTTCTGTTTGGGTGTACATGTTGTTTATATAAAGGTCCCTTGCCATTGCAGTTCTGCTTTCTTTCACTAAACAATAACACATCTTGGAGAACTTTCCATGTCATGATGTGCTGGATCCAATTCTCGATCTGCTGGGTGGTATTCCACAGGGTGTTTTGTTATCTCCTCCCAGCTGCACCCCCTCCTAGCCATCCACATTTGGCTGTTTGCCAGTTTGCGCGCTACAGACAATGCTGTAGGATGAGCCTCCTTAGGCCTGGGAAAGAGTGGTTCTCTGGTGGTATTGCTGAGGTCATACACTATTGCGTTGTTAATTTTTAGTAGAAACTCCCAAACTGCTCCTCAGAGTAACCCTATCAATGTAGCCTCCCAAGAGGGGGGACTGGCTTTCCCTCAGATGTTTCTACAGCGTCCACGCCCTCCCTGGTGTGTCCCAGAGCCAGCCAGCCCCGAGGGTCCCAGACCGTCACTTCCTCTCCTGCAGCCTGTGCTTCATCTCTCCCTGCACCCAGGCTGTTTGGCTGTGAGGACAAAAATAAAACAAGTTAAAGGGTGGAGCTGTTCAACTAGGGATCTCAGTAAATGTGACCTGCTCTCCCAGTGGAGGCTGATCTTTCCCACAGATGTCAAGGGTGAGAAGGAGCCAGGTATATGATGGGGGTGGGGGTGGGGGATGGGGAGTTCCTGGCAAAGAGAACAGCAGGTGGGGAGACAGGGCACTTGATGAGTTTGGAGCAGCCAGGAGATCCTTTCTCCACCTGGGGTGCCTTCTCGGGGCTCCCACAACCCCTTCCTTCCTCTGTCTTAGCACTTACCTCTCTGAGCTGGGGCTGAGTCTCCCCGAAGATTGGGGCCCTTTTCCTGGGAGGTCCTCCCTGCTCCCCCTCCCTAGGTAGGGTCCACACTCTTTCTGGAACAGGGAAGACTATCCAACCAAAGCAGGCAATGGTCAGAATTGGCCGCCTCACACACACACACACACACACACACACACACACACACACACACACACTCTTTCTGGAACAGGGAAGACTATCCAACCAAAGCAGGCAATGGTCAGAATTGGCCGCCTCACACACACACACACACACACACACACACACACTCTTTCTGGAACAGGGAAGACTATCCAACCAAAGCAGGCAATGGTCAGAATTGGCCGCCTCACACACACACACACACACACACACACACACACACACACACACACACACGCACACACACTCCAGCATCTCCCACACTGGGCTTCAGATGCATCCAAAGAGGCCCCAGGGGGACACACTTGGAGGACATGTCCACACACAAGCAGAGGACAGCCACCAGATCCACAGACCAGCCTGTTGCCTAGAAGGGGTTCGGCTCAGGGAGCGCCCTTCCCTTCCCTTGCTTTCCCTTACTGTGTCTGTCTACCTCTCTCATGCTCCTCCCCTCCCCTGCCCCCCCCCCCAATACTCTGTGCCGTCAGGAACAGAGGTTCTGACAACAGGAAGTCAGAAGGCACATCCTGAGGTACCCAAAAGCTTCCTGGCATTGACCTTAGTGACAGAGGCAATGTGGTTTGGTGCAGCAGGTGGGGTAGGGGTCAAGGAAGGAGGATACCTCATGGCAGAATAATAATTATTATAATAACAATATCGTACATCCAGGACATACCCAGCTGCCCCAAAGCCAACTGCAAAATCCATATGTACAGAACCGTCTCTATAGGTGGAGGGGGGGGCTGCCCACCTGCACCCCTCCCCAGCCTGACTCATACCAGCGCCCTGGGGAGGGGCCCGGCCCCTCCTCCTGCCCCCCTACCAAGGCTGGGCACAGGGTGGGGAGGCTGGCACTGCCAACGCCGCCCCTGCATGTCAGGCATGCCTGCACCCAGGGGCCTGGCTGCAAGGTGTGGGTGGGTGAGCCTGTGTGGGACCAGGTGGTGGCAGCCGTAGGGAGGGGGTGGTGGCTCCTCTGAGCCCTTCCCCACCCCCTCCTGGCTCTTCCTGTGGGCCTGCCCGTGGCAGGAAGGGGCCAGGGACACTTGTGGCACAGACAGAGCATGCAGAGCGGACCCATGGCATGCTCGGCCCGCCAGGTGCCATGCAGCTGGCCTGGACTGTTGGGCAGCTGTCAGAGGGCCGGGTGGGCAGTGGAGTCCGAGGGACCCCTCGTGGGCGGGGCCGCTGATTCAGTCTGTGCTGGGGCTTCCTGGGAGCTGGGCTCTTGGGTGGGCAGCTGCAGAAACTCCGGAAGCACCAGGTCCTCTTTGCGCAGAAGACCCCTCTGGTCGTGGGCACCGCTGCTCTGCACACGGTTTAGCAGCTCCACCAGGCCTGGGGGGCAGCAGCAGAGTTGGGGGTGGGGTTGGGCACTAGTCCAGCTCCTGCAACCAGGGCTCCCCTCCCAGCCCCTCTGGTACCCCAACCTGGATACCTCTCAGCCCTCAGGTTCCTGCCCCTCAATGGTGCCTAGCCCCCCATCTCAGCTCAAAGCCCCACACCACGTTTGCCCAGTTCCTCTGGCCCCCAGCCCACACCACCCCCAATGTACCTTCGATGTCACAGGTCTGTCGCTTCCCGGCAGTGCTACTGTGCAGCTGGGCCAGCGAGTGGGGATGGGCGGCCTTATTCTGGGTTCTGGGAGGGCCGCCCTGCAAGAACGTGGGGTCAGAGTCACAGCCAGGGCTGGGGAGTAGCAGTGGGCAGAAGTGGGGCGCCCTGCCCCTGGCTCACCTGGCTGCGGTGGGGGGCTAGGTCGCCGGCTTCGGGAATCTTCGCATCTGCGGCAGACAACGCCACGGTTCGGGTTCGCCTCCCTACCCCATCTCACCCCACCCCGACCCTCCCCTTCTCCTGGGCCCGCGCCGTCTCCGGGGGTCCAAGCCCCAGGCCCGACGTCCCCTACCTGGGAGGGTCTCCAAAACCAGTCTCTGGGCCGCCACCGAACTCACGAGCTTCTCCAGATCCAGCGGTTGCGTCTCACCTGGCTGCGGGGACAGGTCAGCAGCCTCCGGGACAGGCCGCCCTGCTCCCCGCCGCCCCACCCCTGCCCCGCAGCCCCGCAGCCCCGCCGCCCCGCCGCTCACCCGGAGCAGTGCCACCTGCTGCGGGCGGAGGCCGTGCTTGGCCAGGATGGGCTGCAGCGCCTCCTGCAGCCGCTTGGTGGGCCTCGCCGAGATCCGTACCACGCGCTCCAGCACCGCCGACTCCAGCCTGCACGGGACCCCAGGGGCTGCCGAAGGGAAGACAGGAGGCCCCGCCCCTCCCACCACCCACCCTTGGAAACGACAGAGGGGGCGGGGTCTTAGCCCTGGAGGCGTGGCCGACACGGGGGCGGGGCCTGATGGAGAGACCTGTAGCCTGAACACCGCCCCACTTGCGTGTTGGGACCCGGGAGTCCCCAAAGCTGCAGGGCGGCGCACTCACTCGAAGGTGATCCTGTTCTCCAGCCGCACTTCCTGGTCCGCCAAAACGGTACAGTCCTGATCCAGGACCAGGGCCTTCTGCGAATGCCAGGCAGGGTCTCATAGTCTCTCCCCTTTATTCGAGCCATCGCAGGGGTCCCAGGGAGCCACCTTCACTTCCTTTCGTGGCTGCCTAGGGGTCCACCCACCCCGGCTGGACGCCTTTCCTCCCCCAACGCCTACCCTTGGTCAGCCAGCCACCTAGACCTCGTCCTTTGCTTGGCACCAGTTCATTTCTCTCCATTCCCATGTGTTAAGGACACTTCTTGTCTCCTCACTGCAGAAGGGGGCACCAAAGCTCACCCCCAAGTCTATTGTGAGTCCAAAGGGACGTGATGCAACTGGCACCATGCCTGACACATAGTAGGTGCACAAACTGCCCTCAGAGGCCCCACATCCTTGCACCAGCCCGGGGATGGGGCAGGCAGGGGCAGCCTCCCCGCCACACTTGATCTGTGCCATGCTGCAGGGACAGATGGGGTGTGGGTGGTGAAGTTATATTTAGCCCGACATGAAGGCCCTGTCTGGGTGTTGGCGGCTGCCCTGGTGGCCTGAAAGAGTGGGCAGAGCTCCTTCCCACTGCTCCCCTGACGCCCCCACATCCCAGGCCCCTGCACTTACCCACCTCTAAGCCTTTGCTTAGGCTGTTCCCTCTGCCTGGAATGCCACAAGCTCCTCGCCATCCACGTCAACTCCTGCCTCTTCCATGAAATCCAGCCAGAAATGCCTACCTGCCCCCCAGAAGCCCCTCTCTGGAGGTTTGACACCTCAGCCCCTATCCCATTCTGCCTGGGTCACCTCCAGTCTGTGGGCCTGGAGGGCAGAGCCCAGGTCTGTGTCCCTCTGCCCACCCACCTGGCAGGGCCTTAGCACTTGTATTACCAGGCGAGTGAAACCCTGACAGGGCCGCCTGGAATGCAGCACCCTTCCTTTAGTTCCCTCTTACTGGATGGTCTTGTTTAAAGCAAGTTTTTCTCTGGATTCCTCTTTAACAATTGATGCTAGTTTGCACCTTATGGAAAGTGTTTCTTGCATTAGGTGAGGTCAGGTGTCCCTGATGGCAGGAGGCGAGAGCTCTCCCCACATGGCCATTTCAGGGATGGACTGTGAGGATGGCAGTTGGAACTCTGGGAGTGATGGGTGGGGGGGTGGGGGGTGCATTTCCAGCAGCAGTTCCCCCACTCCCACCACTTTTTCTCCCTGTGACCATCCCAGTGAGGAGGATGGATGGAGTAGGTGATGGGGAATAGGATTTTCGTGGGGTGAGGGTAGATGTCTGGGTTTGAGTGAGGAGTTGGGGCTGGGGTTGATTTGGAGTTGGGGTTGCAGGGGTGAGCCAGAGTTAGGAAGGGGACAATGACAAAGATCAGGGCTGGAACTAGGGTGGTCCAGTGGATTAGGAATGGAGTTGTGGTTGTGGGTCATGGTTGGGCAGAGAGACGAATGGGTTGGGGTCAGGATCAGGAAGGGGTTAGAGGTAGGGGCCTGGCCATGCCTGTACCTGTTCATTGCCCAACAGGTAGACCTTGATGTCAGGTAGGGAGAGGCCTCGTTTCTCACAGATGCCTGCCAGCATGGAGCGGATGGTGAGGCCGGGACGGGCCAGGGCCAAGGAGGCTGTGCCGTCAGGCAGGTACACGCAGCAGTACTTCCCTGGGCGGCTCTCACTCTCCCCTTCCGTGCTCCCCAGGCTCCTCCTGTGGCTCTGAGTCTGGGCAAGAGTGGGGATGGGGCTATGTGTACATGTGCAAAGGTGCATGGGCAGGTATGTTCACCTGGGCCCACACACGTCCAAGGGCACACCTGTAGGCAGGCAAATATATGCTCTCCTACAGGAACACACATGTGCACACCCATGCATATGATCACCCCAGACAGATCCACCCAGTGACATACACACAGGCTGGAGACACACAAGCAGATGGGATCCCCTCCCCCAGGTACGCATCCAGCAATGGAGACCCCCACATGTCACATGCCACCAGGCAGAGGATGTGCGCCCATGCCCCTGCATGGCGTCCAACTGGGGAGAACGGGAAACAAGTAAGAAGGCTGAGGGGTCGCCGGTGCAGAGGGAGCTGGCAGATGCGAGCCCGGACGTCGGGACTGGAAAGGAGGGAGGCCACGCCAACGGGCCTGAGTAATGGCCCTCGTCTCCCCCAGCAGTCGGCTCACCTCGGATTTGCTGCTGACGAAGGCAAGAAAGCCGAGGTCCAGACTGGCGGAGGAGTTGAGGGAGCCCTGAGATTCCCGGCGCAGGCCCGAGTTTGCTGCCCCGCAGGGCAGCTCTGGGGGAGGGGAGCAATGAGCCGAAACAGCCCTTCCTCCCCTCACCCACCCCTCGGCCCAGGCCCCTCCTGGACTTTGGCGCCCTCCTGCAAGAGGGGTCCCGCGTGGTTTGGGTCCCTGGAAGCGTCGCTGCCTTGGGGGCTCCCCAAACTTCTGAGGTCTAGCCTGGGAACCGAAACACCCCGGGGGCGCGTTGGTGGTTATAGGATTTGGGTTTTCACAGACTTACAGGCTGTCGGGGTTGGGGAGTGGGGCACAAGAAGAAGGAAGAGGGAGTTCCCAACCTTTGCCCAAACTCCCGCCGCCCCTCATGGCTGCCTCCCGCCCCTGCCCTCACCCCTGCGGAAGGACTTGCGAAGCGGGCGGCCCCCAAGGCCCTCAGCAGGCGGCAGCTGTCCCAACTCCTCCACACCCAGTGGCAGCGACTTCCCGGGCTTCAGCTTCGGCTTCTGCGGGTACAGGGAAGGCGCTGGCACCGCGCGGGACCTTCAGCCCGCACGCCGGCCGTGTGCACACACCCGCGATCTGCACCCAGGGGCGTGCCTCCTGCATGCAGTCCTCTGGGGCTCCTGCCTCCCCCGGCCCCTATGCCCGAGGTACCTTCCTTGTAGCATCGGGGCTGCCCAGGCGCGAGGAGCCCGGTTCCCGCAGGGGGCGCCCCTCGGCCTCGGCCAGGAGGCACTCGCGGTACAGCGGGGACTTGACGAAGCGCGCATAGCTGTCGAACTTCATCAAGTTGAAGATCTGCGGGGCAGGCGCGGGGACAGTGAGTCGGAAGGGACGATCTGCGTCTTAGGGGGCCAAACCCTGCTCCCAACCTAGGAATGGGGCTCCCAGCCTCTCCTATTCACGTCTGATCAGGATACCTACCTCCAAGGCCGGGGATGGCACCCCTGCTCCTGGCCCCGCCCCTGCAGCAGCTAGGCCCCACCCCCAGCCCCTCCTTCACCACTAACACCCCCCCCCCCCCCCCCGTACCGCTCCCTAAACCAGGCCCTGCCCCTGCCTTTGGCTCTCTCCCCGCCTCCAAACAGCTCCTCCGCCACTATGGCTCCGCCCCTGGATCCGACCCGCTTCGGCTTCCATGTCATCCCCCTTTCTAAAACCACGCTCCCTAAACCCCAGTTGTACCCCCGGGGGCCGCTCACTTGCAGCTGCTGCTCCCGGAACATGTCTGGCCGCGGCTGGGCCAGCACCTCCTCGCCGAGCCAGGCCTGCCGGTCGATATTCACGGGGCTCAGCGCCTGGCTGGATAGGAATTCCTGGTAGATGCTGCGGGCCTCCTGAGCTAGCTGGCGGAGGAGAGGCAGAAGGAGGAAGTCAGGGGGCTGCGAGCCCAGTGGGTGCCCTGGTCCCCTCCCCACTGCCCCAGCTCCTCTTTGTTCCCACCTGCTGGGTGTCGCTGGCCGGGATCTGCTGGAAGCGCTCACAAGCCTTCCAGAAAGTGACGTTCTCGGCGCTGAACTCCTTCTTCAGGAACTCCTGGGGAGGGGATGGGGGTGGGGGGTCAGAAAGAGACACAGAGACCAAGTCAGGAGACATGGTTAAGGAGATTGGGACAGATACAGAGCCAAGAAGCCCAGCCAGACAGATAAGGGGCAGACAGACAGAAAGGGCCATATCCCGGGGCACAAAGAGAAAAATGAGAGGCCCAAAAGGCACAGAGAGATGGAAGAAGAAAAGTTCCCACTCTGGCTGGCCCCAGCCACTACCATCCACCCTCCCTGCCCCCACTTACTGTAAAGTAAGCCAGGCCCAGTGGGTCCTGCAGCAGCCGCTCAAAGGATAGGGCCCAGCCAGCCACAGGCTGCTCCTCGGCCGTGAAGGGGCTGCTGGGGCCGCTGGGGAGGCTGTGGATGCTGAGAGAGCTGCCGCGGCCCCCCTCATCCTGGCCCTGGGACCCTGCTGTGCTGCTCAGCTCTGCAGGAGGTTGCACAAGTAGGGGTGAGCTTTGCTGCCTTCCCCAACCCCTGGCCCGACCCCATCCCCAGGTAGGCATCACCTTTCCAGTTACCTTCCTGGGAAAGAGAGCCAAGGAGCCAGGAGTACCCCCACCCTGTCCCCAGCCAGACTTCTGCCACCCCCAATCACTTACCTCCATCTGAGACAGCCAGAACCTAAAAGAGACCCGAGGTAAGAAGTCAGAGCGGAGTCCAGTGAGAATTCCCAAGGGGATGATTCTGGGCCCAGCCCCCAGGAGCTGGAAGTGTGCTCTCTTTGGCTTGGAGGACCATGCTGGGTAACCCCAACCAAGTCACTGCTTGCCCAGAGTTTTGCCTCTGCTGTCTCTGCCTCCCCTTCAAGACATGTGTCAAGTACTGTGTGTGCTGGGACTCTGGTCAGGTACCTTCTAGCCATCCTTAGCTCACTCCTCCCCCAGCCCAGCTCTGCGGCAGGATGGGTAGGAGCACAGACTTTTAATCCTGTCCCTGCCATTTACTAACTGTGTGACCTTGAGCAGGTTACCTGACTGCTTTGCCTCTGTTTCTCCATCTGTAAATCAGGGGAGACTTACTGATTTATACCAGTAACTTACTTCCTGTGGGGATGGGATGAGTTTAATCTATTTACAGAGTATAGAACAGTGCCAGTTGTGTGGTAAATCAATATGTCATTGTTTGCTCTGTTGTCTTTGAGAAAGGACAGGCCAAAGATCTCTTCCTTGCATCTGCTTCCTCTTGGGGCCCAGGGTCTCCCATCGGCCCCACCCCAACTTGGGCAGAGCAGAGGATGCCATGCTATTGAAGAGAGCGGAGCAGGGGTTCTCAAACTTTGGCATGCAGTAGGATGACCTGGAGAATGATACGGGGATTCAGGATCAGTGGGTCCAGGAAGGGGCCTGTGTCTCCCTGTTTCTAGCAAGCTCCCAGGGGAGGCTGAGGCTGCTGGTCCACGGGCCACTCTGCAACTAGCATTGCTGTAGAGGCCAACTCCATCACCCCCTCCAGTGCACACCTCGGACTTCCCTGGGCATCCCAACCCTTAGTGAAACAGGAAAGGCATCCTCTCAAAACTCCTCTTGCAGCCGTCTCCCGTGATTCCCCTCTGTGCCAGTTTGGATATATTATGCCCCCCAAGAAAAAGCCATGATCTTTTAATCCAATCTCGTGGGATATTGGGATTAGGTTGTTTTCCATGGACATGTGACTCACCCAACTGTGAGTGACACCTTTGGTTAGGGTGTGACCTCTGATTGAATGTTTCCATGGAGATGTGGCCCCACCCATTCAGCATGGGCCTTGATTCGTTCACTAGAGTCTTATAAAGGAGCTCACAAATAGAAGGACCTCAGAGATGCAGCTGAAGGACACATTTTGAAGATGGCCATTGGAAGCTGACACTGACGTTTTGGAGAATACCATTTTGAAATGCAACGTGGGAGCAAGCAGATGCCAGCCACATGCCTTCCCAGCTAACAGAGGTTTTCCAGATGCCAATGGCCTTTCTCCAGTGAAGGTACCCTTTGTTGATGCCTTACCTTGGACACTTTATGGCCTTAAGACTAACTTTGTAACTGAATAAACCCCCTTTAAAAAAGCCAATCCTTTTCTGGTATTTTGCATTCTGGCAGCCTTAGCAAACCGGAACACCCTCCTACCTTTCTAGCAACAGCTACAGCTTCCTCATCAACTCTTGCTTGACCCGTGGCAGCCTCTGCCCCTCCCTGGCTCTGTCCTTGGTGCTTTCTCTCAACCCACACATCCCCAGCTCCAGACACACATAGCCAACTTCCTCTTAACATCTCCCCTCAAATGTTCCACAAGCCCCTCAAACTCATACAGTTCCTCATGGAATCCACCTCCGCCCCCACAAAAGCAAAGTGCTAAACCAGCTTTCCTGCATCTTCTCTTTTTTTTCCCCTTCACCTGGGCTCCCCATACCAGGGCCTGAGTCATCCCCAATCTCTCCTCCCTCCCTCTCACCTCCTACATTTTTTGTCACCAGGAGCTTCCTACCCCACTCATCCCTTCTCTCCATTCCCACTGGAAGTAGGCCAGCAAACATCTCCTCCCCTAGGGAGTGTTTCCCTACCCTTCTTGCTGGAATCTGCTTCTCTGCTTTCCACCCCCAACCCCCAGCACCCTGGGGAGCCCCCAGATCACAGAGCAACCATCTGTGGGCCTGTTCTAGCCTGTGGCTATGTAGGCTATTATTGTCATCTTGGCTCTTGGAATGTCTGTTTGTTTGTTTTAAATTTAAAAGGGTCTCCCACAATTAAAAATCAGGAGCTTTTACATAAAACACCAGTTCTCTGTCTCCTTTTTTAAAGACTGAGACTTCAGCAACCTTGAGCCTCTTTCCAACATAGCAATTCAGCTGTCACTGAGAAGCAACCACCCCACCCCCACCCCCAAAAGGGGCGCACACTCTCCTCAGTGGCCTCTGGGACCTATTTGACACATACATGTAAGTTACTTGTGAAGGCAGTGGAAGGCAGGTGCTCCCAGACTGCTTGAGATCAAATTGGTGCTGTGTGACCTTGCGCAAGGTACTTAACCTCTCTGTGCCCCCATAGCCTCCCCTGTAAAAACAGGGCAAATAATGGAACTGACTTCCAAGGGTTGTTGTGAGGATTAAATGAGTTAAATATAAATAGGAACCTAGAACATTAACTGGTATATAGTAAAAGCTCAAGGACTGTTAACTATTATTGTTGTTCTGTTAATATTGGTGCCTGTTCCCAGCTTCAGCATTTGAGGCGGTGACCCCTGCCATAGAGGAAAGGGCACAAGCTTTGGGATTCAAACTCCAGCCCTGCCTTTTTCTAGTTTTACAACCTCGGGCTCATCCCTGTGCCTTGCCTCCCATCCGAGTTGCTGAGATGGAGGAAAAGTTTGTGCAGAGCCTGGCTCAGCATGGAATCAGTTCTGGTTCCCCAGGAGGCCTGCCCGCCCTCCCTCCCTCTGCACACCCCCACCTGACCTGCTTTGTCAGAGTCATCTCCCTGAATGCATCAGTGCTTCCCACGGCTACAGGAGAAAGCCCCAACTCTTTGGGTAGGTGAGGCAGTGGGTGGTGTACAGCAAGGAGGGAGGGGAGTTGAGGCTTTTTCCCATGGGGCCCCAGAGTCTCTTTCCAGTCTGTTCTTTTCCTTCCTGGGAGCTGGACACTACTGCTCATTCTTGCACCTGCCTGTGCTCAGCATTCTTCTCCCAGACTGCTCTGCGGCTGGGTTGCCAGCCTGAGGGATGCTCAGTTACCTGGAAATCATCCTGACCCCCATCCCCTCTTTGCTCTGGCTGCCTGGAGCCTCAGAGAGGGCAAAAGTCTCCTAGGCCTGAGCCAGCTCTCACTCCTCTCTTGTTTGGCCCTTTGAGGTTTTATTGATTTATTTTTTTACAGTAAGTTTAATTGCATGTCTTTGCCTGAGGGAGAGCCCCCAGCTTCTCTCCAGGCCCCGCTTTCCCTCATTGTCCCTCTGGGCTCCACTCCCTCCCCTGGGGGACACTGGGGTTGCCATTTTACAAGCCTCACATCCCACCTGAGCCTGAGGAATGTTCTCTTTCTACCTCACCTATTTCTCTCCCCCTCACCTCCACCCCACACTTGCTCAAACTTTTCTATCCTCCCAACACCCCTATACATTCCAGCTTCCTGCTTTGCTGTTTCCTCTGCCTGGATATCTGCCCCTGTTCCCTGCTCCAAACCACCTCCCCAATCTCTGCCTGTTGATATCAGTCACCCCCCAAACACCAGGCCTCCTGGAATCCCCCTTCCAACCAGCAATTTGCCCAGGTCCCAGCCCCTGTCCCTGCTGGTCTGGAAGGCCCTGGAGAGCAGGCCTGGTTTGTGGGAAGGGACAGATCTGAACCCCCTCCTTGCAAAGTACTCTTGCCCCAGTGCTCCAGAGCAGCTGTCGGGGACCCTGGGCGGCCCCCCTCTGACTTCCCCAGAGGCCCTGGCACCCCCTTCACCAGGGATGCCCAACCTCTGAGTGCCTGGCTGGCCGAGCAGCCCCATGATCTGCTGCCTGAGGTTCTCCTCCCTGAGCCCTTTGTGCCCCACTACTTGTGGATCATACAGTTGGGGCTGAGATCAGGGGTGGGGGGTGGGTAGGGATAGAAATCTTGCAGTGGGAGGGAGTGTGGGGTGTGGGTGGAATTCAATTCCAGTTCCGCCACTCACCACTCACGGAGCAAGTAACTTCCCTTCTCTGAGCCTCATTTTCCCCTGGGGAGCCCTGGGCTCAGCCTTCCCGACCTCCTGGGTGGTTGTGAAGGCGGCATGAGGCCCCTGTGGGAAAGCACCAGGTCTGCAATGGGCAGAGCTGGGCACAGATGCCCACTACCCAGAGATCTGGCCACCTCACTCCACCCCAGCCTGCTTGAGGAGAAGTGGTGGGTGAATGGGAGAAAAAAGGGAAGGAAGGGTGAGGAAGGGTGTGGTTACTAGTGACACCTCCAGCCCATGGTCAGGGCTCCTTTTGCCATGCTGATTTCTTAGGAAATGGGCCCAGGGGGACCCACTGGTACCCAAAAATGCTAAGGTGAGTTCCAACTCACCTGAAGGCAAATGCTTCCTGAGCTCTGACAGTGTGACAGGTACCCTCTGCAGCCTGCATCTGTGTTCTCACCCCATCCTTATGGCCTTATATCATTCATTACTCCCATTTTACAGCTGGGGAAACTGAGGCCCAAAGAAGTCACATGGAAGTGGCAGAGCTGAGAGTAGAATGCCTGACTCCAGAGCTTGCGGTCTTCTCCTGCCCCAGCTGCCTCCTCTTGTGGGCAGGAGTGTACCTGGGAGAACTTGGAGGCCTCAGGGCCTTGGCCCTTTGGGGTCCAGGTAGGCGAGGTCAATTAGGGGTGAAAGGCACAGGGGCTCCCCTTGAACCTGCTCTTTGGAGAGGTCTGACCTTGAAGGGAGGGCTGATTTACTGAACATCTCTTCTGAGCAGGGCACTTTGCACGGTCCTCTCATTTCATCCTGGCTTGGGGAAACTGAGGCTCCAACATAGTCTCTAGGTGCCTGCCCCCAACCTCCTTCAGCCTGAGGCCATCCTGCTCTCGAGTGCCCAGCCCTGAGCTGGATTCCAGGAACACAGAGAAGGTGCAGTGAGCTCTGCCTTGTAGTTTTCCTCGTTGGGTGGGAAAGTCTGATGGTTCTCATTCCCCCACCCTGAGAGTGACAGAATGTGGTAATTGCCCCATGCCCCTGCATGCACCCCCTGTGTTCCCCCATTCCAGAGCCTTGTCCACGGCACGCACACACACACCCCAGGTTGCATGTCCCTTAAGGGCCATCTTCTATGCCACACTGCCTGAAGTTAGTTGAGACATCAGTGCCTCCTCTGCTCTCCCTTGAGCTTTATCTATCCCCAAAACTTGAATTCCATTCTCCTGATTTGCCCCCCTGCCATTTGCGCCTCGCCAGACTGGGAGCTGCTGGAGAACAGAGCCTAGGCTCGTGTGCCTGGGGCCAGAGTGCCCAGGCCAGGGCTGGCACACACAGCAGATCCCAAGGAGGGGGTGATAGGTGAATGAGTGAGGGAGTGAAGAAATGAAGAGGCAGTTGGGGCTATGGGAAGATGTCTCTGGAGAAGCGGAGCTGGAAGCCACTGTCTCCCCATGACAGGTTTCATTGCAACTGCCTGACAAGCTGAGAGTGGCAGAAAGACAGGGCTGACAAATGGAGCTGCCTCAGCAGGGGATGACAGAGGGTGGGGGTGCGGGTGGCAGGTGGAGGGGGCGGGAGCCCAGACGCCAGGCATTCTGGGAGGTGAAAGAACGCCGGGATTAGGAGTCACACCGGCCTGGGTCCAAAGGCAGGCCCTCTGACTGACATTGGGCACATCATTTACTCCTCCAAGCCTCCCTCAGGATGGAACTTGTGGAAGGAGATGCTGGGCCCACGGGTGCTTCTCTGTCCACCTCCCTGCCCAGATGCCACGCCAAGACACCTGTCCGTTCACCCCGTCCCAGCAGGGCAGTGCTCAGAAAGCTGCCCGTTGACCTGGGAGCTGCTGAGCTGTGACCCTCAGGCTTCCAAGAGGTAGCACAGAGAGTTCAGAATGGCAAAGAGAGAAACTGTGTGTGAAGCTTGCAGAGAGGAGCTAGGGTGTCCGTGGACTTGATGAGACTGAGGATGGAGCTTGGGGTGCCCTTCCTGTCCTGAATGACTTTGGGGTAGAAAGATCAAGGATAGATGCAGGAAGGGTAGAGACTGGGTCTGTATTGGTCCCCTTCCAAGACAGCTGCCCTGCAGTCCTGGCTGCTGTTCCAGAAGCACCAGTCCATGTACCCCATTTTCAAAAGAGCAGCCCTCCCAGGGGGGAACCTGGACCTGCCCCTCCTGGGCTGTGGGGTCTGGACATGCAGGGAGGGGCTAGCTCTCCCAGGAGTGGGAGAGCAAGGAAGAGGGGTCCTTCTTGAGCTTTCAGAGTTGGGTTGGTGGTAGTGACAGTGAGTTGGGGTGCTGGGCCAGCTTTGAAGGGTTTGGCTCCCTCCCACCCAGCCATTCTTGGGCTGGACAGTGAAAGGATGTCTGAAGGACAAGGGGTAGAGACAGGTCTCAGGAGGCAGTGGAGGGGTGGGGAGTGGCTCAGCTTCTTGGTGAGGCAGGAGATCCTTGAAGAGGACTGAGAATGTAGGGGGACATGGGACTGACATTTACAGAGCCCCCACAGTGGGTCAGGGTCCTCATTGTCTTCATTCCATTTAATCATCTCAAGCCTTTGAGATCCGTTCTGATATCCTCATTTTACAGATGAGAAAACTGAGGCTCAGAGAGGACCCCTGGGTCCAGTGGGTCTTTGCTGCATGGTAATAGGTTGGGCCAGGTGGTGGAGGACCAGGACACTGTCCGACCTCCTGGGGTTGGGAGGAGGGGTTGGGGCTCTGCCAAGTGGATGGGGGGCCCAAGGAGGGAAGGCAACCCCAGCACAGCCTGCCCCATTTGCCGAGTAAATGAAGAAGCTGGACCCTTAGAGAGCAGCTCTGATCCTGGGGCCAAAAGCCAGGGAGAGGGTGTAGGGGGGTGGGGCAGCTACAGCCAGGGACACCCTAGTGCCCAGCTCCCCCACCCTTCCTGGAAACCCAGGGATAGATCAGGTAGAAGTTGCACGAGCTCCCCCCTCCTCCCCAAACCTGGCCTGACCCTGCTGACCAGTCTGCCCAAGGACGGTTACTTCTGGCAGAAGAAGCCTCTGGAGCAGTTCTGGCTAGAAGGCAGTGACCCAGCTAGGGCTGTCCCTTACCTATCTGTCCTGGGGGGGATGGGGGTGGGCAGGGGTCAAAGTGCATGTCACGATACAGGCAGCCCCAGATGGTGCCAAAGTAGCAAGTAAGGGAGCAGTGGAGATTGGACCAGAGCTTGTGCCCTCTCTGCCCTGGCCTCATCCTCAGGATTGCCCCAGGCCCCCAGCACGGCCACCTGGAAGGTCCCACGCCCTGCCGCTGCCTGTCCCCAACTTCTCCCCCACCTGCCGGCAGCGGGGCAAGCTCTTGCCTGGCCCTGCCGGGTGTGTCTGCTGGGCTCCTCCCTGGGTGTGCCCACCCCTCCCCGCAGCCCTGGCCCGGAGCCCACACTCACCATGCGCCCGTTAGGGACGCCCAGGTGCTTGGGCTTCCCTGGCATGCCGCCGCGATCACGGGTCCCCGCCGTGGGGGGCGCCCACCATTGGGGACTGTGGGCAGCACTGGCTGGAGCTCGTGCGGCTGGCGATGGGGAGAGCCGGGCTCCGCCGCTACGGGCCCTCACATCCTGAAACACCAGCTCACTACCTCTTTTCTCTGCCACAGGAAGTGTCTCTATAGAAACCAAACCACAGAAAGAAGCAAGGTCTAGGAGAGACCGAATGCTTCTTCCTACACACACACTCACACACACACACGCACGCACACGTTCGCGCGCGTGCACACGCCGCCAATGCAGCCATGGCAGCACCCCACGCGGGCACCAACACATGGCAGAGGCTTCGGTGTGCCCAGCCCAGGGAGATCCCGGGGCATGTCTGGGCACACAGAAGTGTACACTCAGGCACCTATGGGGGTTCCCGCAGACACGCATGTGTGGGCGCTGGGACCCATGTGCCCACATGTGTACTTTTGTCTCAGCACACACTTATCTCACACCTACTGTGTGCCAGATATGTGCACACTCCGGGATAGCCCTCCCCCAGGCAGTTGTGCCTGTGCAGGGTTACCCTCCCCACTCTACCCTCACACCCACCCCTGCAAGCTGCCCTCCCCACACACCAGGGGAAGGGAACAGGTACCTCCGTGCCCAAAGCCATGGAGTGCATTCACACCCATTCCTAAAATCCCTGCCTCAGTGCAGCACTGTCAGCTGCAGTGTGGCACCCAGCCCTCCTTGCCCGGGCCCAGTCCTGGATGGATTCAGGCCTTTTACCCAGGTCCTCAGTAGGCTTCTCTGTTACACATACACATATCCACTACGACGACTTATATTTTTACTCTAAGACTCAGCTTAGAGCCCTCAAGTTACCCATCACCTGGTTGGGGCTACTCTTTCTATGGAGACATGGCAAAATCCTTCCTCTAGAATCCACCCCCCACCCCTCTGCCCCCTCCTAGGGCTGAGACCTGAACCCTTCTGTGGCAGAAATGGGGCAGCTCTTTACCACCAACTAATGCCCTCTTCCTCCTGGGCACATGGCTAAACTTGATTTCCCAGACTCCCTTGCAGGCGGGCACACCCATGTGACCAGCTCCCACCAATCGGATGTGAGTGGAATGCTACAAGCCATTTCTGGGCTCAAGCTTTTAAGAAGCAGGTGGGTGCCCTCCACACCCCCTCTTTCCCCTTTAGCTGGCTGAATGCAGAAGAGGATGAGGGGGTCATGGAGCCACGAGAAGGAAGGAGCCTGGGTCTCTGTGTCAATGCATGAAGGCAAGCCACCCATCAACCAGGGACACCAGCTTTTTTAAAAATTTTTTAATTTTTTATTTCAATTTTATTGAGATATATTCACATACCATGTAGTCATACAAAACATACATTCAATTGTTTACAGTACCATTATATAGTTGTGTGTTCATCCCCCAAATTAATTTTTGAACATTTTCATTACCACACACACAAAAATACTAAGAATAAAAATTAAAGTGAAAAACAACAATTAAAGTCAAAAAGAACACTGGGTGCTTCTTTTCTTTCCCCTCATTTTTCTACTCATCCATCCATATACTGGACAAAGGAGAGTGTGGTCCATATGGCTTTCCCAATCACATGTGACACCAGCTTTTGACTGTTATGTGACTGAGAAACAAATTTCTGTTTTATCTGAATCTGAGCCATTATACACGTTAGGACTATTTGTTACAGCAACTAGCATTACCCGAGTGAATATCTCTCTTTCTCAGCCCTGAGTTGCTTCTTTTTAGAAACCCTGCTCCAGGCCATGCAGATATGGGGATTCAAACAGACTTAGTGTGTGTGTGTATGGGTGGGCGGGTGGTGCTGTGGCCCTGGAACATTGCCAATGGTGGTCTTAATAAGGTGGGTGATTCTGTCATGTGCCTGTGAGGCCTTGTACAGCGTGTGATGTGAGGGGAGGCTACCTGTGTTGTGCCACAGATCTGGGCCTAGACTTCATCGGGGACTTTACAGTTTACAGTGTCTTCTCCCAACATGCCTTTATTTGATTCTCATGACCACTTTGTTGAGTGGGGCTCGTTATTCCCATTTTATAGAACAGGAAACTGAGGCTCAGAATGAAGTGAGTTGCCTGAGGTTACACATCAAGTTAAAGAAGTGCTGAGCTGTGAATGTGTGTGCTTGGGTGCTCGGAGTTGGGCCCAGGCCACCACCAGGTCCCAGCAACTGATCTTCCTCCTCCCTCTAGAAGCTCAATCCCAGGCTCTGCCTGGGAGCCTCTCTAAGGCTGTTCTCTCCTGCTGCTGCAGAGATGCCTCTGTCCACCATGGAAACCAATGCCAGCTCTTGAACACATCTTCACTCCAGGGGCCGCAGCCAACCCTGGGACCTCCCATCTCTTGACCCTTATCTAGTTTTCTCCCCTCCTGAGGGTGGTAGGGTACCTCCATCCCACACTACACTGGTTCTCAATTTTTCCCTCCCTGGCTTCCCACAGGGGATCAGTTACTGGTGTCCAATCTCCCTCTGGGACTTCTCCTGACCCTCCTTCTCTGTGGAGACCTCCCTGGCTCAGGCTTTGTCCTCTCTTATCTAGTAATAATGAGCTCCTATTCCATCTCCCAGCCTCTGTTACCCATTGCAATCTCTTCTACTCACTGTAGCCAGAGAAACCCATGCATGTCATTCCCATGCTTAAAACCATCCCACTGCCCTCCGGGGGCGGGGGAGGGGGCGGGTGCGGAAAGCACGTTCCTTGGCTGAGAATTTATGGCCCTTTGAGTCTGGCCTCCGCCAAGCTTTCGCCAACTTCTCAGTCATTCCAAACTGTTTGTATCCCTTCTGCTTTCAGGCACCCTGCCCTGCCATCGCATTTCCTGTTCTTTCTGCTGGGAATGCCTTCCTGGTAAACTTCTCATCTTTCATGACCCAGTTCTAGAACCAGTATTCATTCTTTCTCCAATTATTTCTTAATCACCTCCTATGTGCTAGGTACTGTTCTAGATGCTGACAAATGTCCCAGGCCTCAGGTAGGTCTAGTGAAGGGTACATGTCCTTGTTTCCACAGGTATAGATAAATATCTGGAAGGGTACACCCCTTGGGAGGGGAATGGCAGAGGATTTTTGTTGTTGTACATATTTCTGTACTGTTTATATGTTTTGCAAGCATATTATTATTTTAATAATAAAATAGCTAATTAAAAAATATGACATGGAAAACGTATCATAGCACCAAATTCTAAATAAGTTCATTCTTTCAAAAGGAGTTTCTTAAAATAAAGGTGTAACCAACCATTTCACCCTGTGACCTTTAGCAGGGGTTATTAATTCAAATGCCTAAAGGCATCAGGCAGGTGCTGTAAAAATTAGGGGCCTGGTGGAGACAAGCTTATACAAGGAGGCATTTGTTGAGGGGCAGCGCCACTCATCTCCAGCCCATTGTTCTCCTGGGAATGTGGGTCTAATGTGGTTAGATCTTCCGATTTTTTTTCTTTTTTCAGGAGAAGCCAGAAACCTGGATTTTTAATGTGAATTTTAGTCTCCCAGTTTAAAAATATTGGTAATTAAATCATTTGCTTAATAACATTAGCAGTAAGACAGGGCTCTCTCATCCGCCGCAGGCCACCCCTTTTCCATCTCTGGTCCATGGCTCACTTTTCCCCAGAACTTTAATGGATGCTTCTCGCTGGGCTGTGCACTTGGATTATTTGGATCTGAATAGGTCCCAACCGTCGCTGGGGCCCCAGGATAGGATCCGAGTCTGATCCTCCTGCTTCATCCCTACTGGATATTAGGAGTTGGGGGTCGTGAACCCCCTCAAATAATTGGGTGAAGTCTCCAAAGGCGTCGAGCTCAGGCGGATGAAGCCAGAGATCACAAAAGCCTCGCCTAGGGCCTCCCAGCGAGTCCGAGGCGGAGGGGCGGTTGAAACACAGGCCTCTGCCTTCACTTGTGAGCTCTCTTTTCCCACACTGGGAAAGGTAGCTCCAGAGACCCAGTCTGGGACGTACAGCATAAGGCTTTGCGGTCTTCCACTTCCAGCCTGCGCGAGAAGTCCAAAAAAACTACAAGTCCCAAGATGGACCGCTTCACAGACGCCCTTTGCGCTGCTCTGAGACTCTCACCCTTCCTCTGCTCCCTATTGGCTTACAAGCCTAACGTGCTCTTTCATGATTGGTTGCGACTCTTGTCGCTCTTATGAACCCGTTGCGGAGCCTGGTCGACAGGTGCTTCCGAACCTCCAAGGAGATGGAACGACGTTATACCAGGATGGGGGTTGCTGCTCAACCAATAAAGCCACCGCCCCCTCGGCTGCGAGACCTTGCTTTTTAACTTTCAGGCGACGCTAGGGTTGGTGGGCTTCCGGCCGGAGGCCATTAGATGGGACACCCGGAAGGCGGAAGTGCTAGGGCGGAAGTGGCTGAGAGGAGAGGAGAATGGCGGCGGAAGGCTGTACTAGGCTTTGGGGCTGGGGCCGGCGGTGCCCGGGAAGGCCTGGGCTTCCCGGCCCCGGCCCCGGCCCCAACACACCTCTACTTCTTTTTCTGTTGCTGGGGTCAGTGGCCGCTGATATAACTGACGGCAACAGCGAACATCTTAAGCGGGAGCATTCTCTCATCAAACCCTACCAAGGTGAGGTTCGGGGCGGGAATGAGTGAAGGAAGAGGGCGAGGCTGGACAGGGTAGGGGGGTGGGTTGCTCTTTCTCCTGAGCAGAACACCTCTATGGATTGCCTGCCTCTGGCAAGGCCAGTTCTGGCATGACCTTTTACGCGTCTGTTTTTGTGCGTCTCTTTGCCCTCAGGGGTGGGTTCCAGCTCCATGCCCCTCTGGGACTTCCAGGGCAGCACCATGCTCACGAGCCAGTATGTGCGTCTGACCCCTGACGAACGCAGCAAAGAGGGTTCTATCTGGAATCACCAGGTGAGTGGTTCCCAAAGGCTAGGCATACCGTTCAGTAAGCCTCTACTCCCTGCTTCTGCAGCAAGCGAGACCTGAGCCTGGTTTGAAGGCCTTCCCTCTTTTCCCCATCTTGGTTACACCCACCAAGAGTAATAGAGAATCGATGTTCAGTTAATATGTGTTAAGAGCTGGGCTTGACACTTATTCTTTCAAAAGCCATATTAGGTAAGTGATATTATTTCTTTTTTAACTGAGAAGCTGAGGATCAAGAGTTGAAAAAGTGCCTTATCCTAAGTCACCTTATCAGTAAGTAGAGGAACTGGCAGGTTATCAGAATTGAACACTCTCAGTAGGGGGAAGGATGGAATGAACTTGATCTTTATTGGGTATTTTCTGTGTGTTAGACACTGACCTTGACATGCCTTGTTGCATTTGATTCTCAAACAGACTGAAATAAATGGTTATCATGGCTTCTTGCAGAGAACACAACCAGTGAAAGGCATAATACCTAAACTCTGATCTGTTTGATCTCCAAGCCCAGCAGTTTGCTCGCTACACTGGACCCTGTTTCCCTGGACAGTGGGAGAACCCCTTAGAAATATTTGCAGACTCGTATCCCTCCCCAGTGCTTGGTTGAGGTACTTTTCATTAGTGGTATGGAGGGACTGGGCTTTTGGGCAGTTCTGTTTTGACAGTGTTAGTCCCTTAAAAGAGTTTCTGTGATCTCTGCCCCAGAGGTCATGGAGCCTGAGGTGTCACTGACATGTTTTACATGGGCTGTGATCAAGATTGGCTTCAACACAGATTCCACGTTGAGAAAGCCTTGTTCAGGAAAGGGGTGAAAAGGGAGTAACTGTGAGCCAGGTCACAGGTTGGAGAGGAACCTGCCCCTGCCCAGCCTGCCTGATCCCATCCCTTCCCACAGCCTAAGCTGTTGGCCAGTGTCTTAGTGTTCTCCCTCAGCCTACACTCTGTTCCCTTCTGGCTGACTTTCCCACTGAGTTCTGGAAGCCCATGCTGTCCTTGTGTTGCCTCATCTGTCTGTCCCCTCAGCTCCTCCTCTCCTTCCCTGTGCCTTTGCACTGCTGCTAGGGGCACCTGAGGTTACTTTCATCAGCTTTCACTCAGATCCTCAGAGCCTGTGGTCTCCTTTGAAGGGGTAAACATGCATTATGTCTGCACAGTTTGGGCCCTGCTGCCTGTGCCTCTCCAGTCGTTCTCTCTGTTAATTTTGTTCCAGCCTCTCTGGCTGCCTTCTTGTTTTAGGACCTTTGCACTTGTTGTTCTTTCTGTCTGGGACACTGCCTCCTGGCTCTTCATGCCTGCTTGGTTCCTTCTCATCTGTTACGTCTCTGCCACCCACTCAGAGTACTTTTCAGTAACCACTTTTATCTCCCCAGATCACGTTCGATCACATTATTCTGTCTTAGAGGTTTCAGATAATTTTAAAAAATGATAATGTAGCCTTATATTTTCCATGGAAATGAGTTCAGTATAATAAGTTTAAAAAAAAAGGGGGGAGTGTTGGTGGTGGTATAAATAGTGCTGGAATTGCTAGAAATTGGGTTCAGCCACAAGTACCAGATACAGCCAAGACAGTGGCTTAAGTTATAGTTGTAGGTGGCTGGTGGTTGGCATTGTCAGTGGCTTGGAGATGTCACAGGGCTGAGAGTATTCTGCATTTGCTTTCAGAGAATTGTCTTGCCTTCCTGCCTTCCCTCCCTTCCCACCCCCACCCCCCCCATTCAGCTCCAGGGACCTTTCCTATTTGGCCCTGCTGATATTCCCAAAAGACTTGGAGTGCTTCCTATGATTCCAAAAAGAAATTGCCTGGTACTCTTAGAAAGGATTTTCTGCTCAATGTTTTCCCTGAAGCCATCTCTTCCTTCACTGAATTGGAGCGATGCTTGTTGGATTTTTTCTCTTTTTTTGCCCCCCCCTTCCCTCTCTCCTTCTGGGAGAGGCACTAAGTTAGCAAACATTTACTGAGCACCTGCTGTCTTCCGGGCCCAAGATAAGCCAAAGCTCCTGCTGTGTGGTGGGGGTGGCTCCAGAGGAAGGAGTGACATCTGCTAAGGCACAGTTCTAGAGAGAACTAGAACTCCAAGTGCCTGATAGCTGGGGCTCAGAACGCAGGAGGCCCTGTGGGCTTAGTAGGGCCCCATCCAAAGGAGGCCTTATGCAGAAGCTACAGCAGTGATCTTTAAGCTTTTTTCTTTCTTTTTTTGCTGATGTACCATCTGGAATTATATATCCCCTGTACTTTTTAAAAGTTGATATCAAAATTGTCTATCATAAGTTTAAATATTTGCAAAGTAGTTTCTATCATATTTTAAATAATTGGTCCTTATGTACTTTTTAGAATTTGATATCAAATTGTTTATCATAACTAAATATTTGCAAAGGATGTGGTTTCTAGCATATTTTAAATATTTACATTTTAA
The DNA here is from genome assembly GCF_015220235.1 of Choloepus didactylus. Lineage (NCBI taxonomy): Eukaryota > Metazoa > Chordata > Mammalia > Pilosa > Megalonychidae > Choloepus > Choloepus didactylus. The sequence goes on from NW_023637577.1 coordinate 454,271, forward strand.
AATATAAATTTTCAGTACTCATAAATGTGTTCTGTGGAATGTAAATATCACTGCAGTTTGATTTCCAGTATTCCTTTTAAACAATATGAATAAGCTGAAATAGTATATTAGTCCTTTTTTATTGAACCTATTTTCATTTCACTTCCCACCCAGAATTTTATCCTAATGCAATATATTTAATGCTTGAAAATCTCTTATTGATTAGCCTACCATATTTCTCTGCAATTAAAATGAGTGTACAAAAAAAGAAAAAAAAGAAAAAAAAATGAGTGATAATTTAAACTTCTTAAATTTCTTGGGACCTTGAAACTTAGTGTTAATATTGTCTTCTGTATTGTTATTACAATTATTGTTATTCAGTTGATCAAAATAAATGTATTATGCATTACACAGCTTTTGAATACTTATTACAGAAAAATAAAAATGTATTGAAATGTATTTCCTTGAGATTCTCTTCCCACCCCCACCCCAGCTGGATGAATATTGTCAGAATCAGACAGGGGTCAGCACCACTTCCTTTTGTTTTTGTGGCTGTGAATGCCGAAAAACCGTGTTCACTTAAGTAGAAGGTGGTGGAGGGAGTTCTGTTATTAGGAGGGTCACTCAAAAAAAAACCCCAAATCATGTAGCGATCTTTTTTTCAGAACTGTTTAATGATGTATCAGCTGACAGTTGCATTAGATCTGCCTTCAGTCCTGTTGAAAGCTAATGTGGAAACCGCCTGGCTGTAAAACAAGCAAACAGATCTGTTACTGTCAGGTGATTCTGGTTTAGTTGGCCTGGAGTAGGGCCCAGGGTATTGCGATTTCTGAGCTTCCTGGATGAATCTGCTGTGCAGAGCCGGGTCAAGTTCTCCTGGCAAAAGAAGCTTCTGATAGCTCCCAGCCCTACACTCACCTGCTTCAGATCCTGCTTTACATTGTATCACAGTATTTGTTTTCTAATTGGTAGACTTCACAGTGCAGGTGTAAGTAGAGGCTTTCCAGGGCTGGCTGGTCTAGGAGGAAGCAGTTTCCAGTTCTTCAGTCAATATGTGCTCTTTCCTGAAATTGATCCCCTGCAAATATGCGTGAGGGGGAAGGATTGGCTTTCCTTTCCCACCTGCTGCTCAGAGGCCCTCCCCGTCCCAGTTTGGGATCTTACCTTTGTGCACTGTTCATGGGTACATACCACTCCCGGGCACCAGAGAGACCACTGAAACCTGGTATCTGGGCTGACTTTTGTATATGTGATAGATATATATATATATTTAATTTCAAATACATGAGGGCTTTTTTGGTTATCTCTCTTTTTATAAGTTGATATCTAGTTTAATTGGATTATGGCCAAGAAACATACTTTCTGATTTCAGCTTGATTTTGGTTAGTGTTTGTATAATACAACTTTTCCATGTTTTACTTTCTTTTTACTGCTTCATTATATTTAGAATTGTCTCCTATAAACAGTAGATAATGAGTTTTTTTGGGGGGGTTGTTTTTATCCTTTTAATTAAACTTTTAATTTTGAGATAATCGTAGATTCACTTGCAGTTGTAGGAAATAATACAAGGAGATCCCAAGTACCTTTAGGTTTTGTTTTTTAATCCAACATTTAGTCTATTTACAGCTAAAGGAATTACTGATACATTTGGGTTCAATTTCTCTTTTTACTATTTACTTTCTTTTTGTACCTCCTATTCTCTGCTCATTTTTCTCCCTGGTCTTTGCTTCATTTGGGTTGACTGATTTTTTATTCTTACTCTGTTTTTCCTCTTCTGTTAGCTTGAAATGTATATGCTCTTTTTCTATTCTTTTAGTGATTACCCTACAGTTTAAAACATACGTCTATGTTTTATCAAAGCCTAATGGTAATGTGTACTTTGGCCACCTTCCTGGACAATACAAGGATCTTAAAACACTCTAATCCTTTTACCCCATCATTGCTATTTGCTTTAATTCTTTCTGTTTTAAATCACTCAAAACATTAGTATTTTATGCACTCAAATGTTCATTTCTATTTCACCCTCGTGTTTACTGTATTCATTGTTCTTCATTCCTTCCTGAACGTCTGACTTTACATTTGGATCATTTTCCTTTTCCCTAGAAAACAAAGGCAATGTAAGTCTGCTGGTGATGAATTTTTTGTCTGTTTGAAAATGTCTCAATTTCACCCTCAGTCTTGAAAGATACATTTGCTAAGTATAGAATCCTGGGCTGGCTGTTATTTTCTTTCAGCTCCAAATACATCCCTCTATTGTCTTCTTGCTCCCAGTGACTCTGTTGGAAAGTCAGCTCTCAGGCTAATTGTTGCTCCTGAGAAGGCAGTCTGCCCTTTTCTCTCTGGTGGCCTTTAGATTTATCTTGTTTTTCTTTGTTCCTTTGTTTCTGTCTTTCCTTCCATTCTTTTCTTTCTCCTTTTATTTTTCTCTCTTTTTCTTTCATGTGCCTAGGTATGGTTTTCTTTTAATTTCATCTCTTTTGCCTGTAGGACTTTCAGTATCTGTGGCATGATGGCTTTGAATCAGTTTTCATAAATTCTTAGACATCTCTTTATTCCTTTGCCCTATTCTCTTAGGTCTGATTCTGGAACTCCAGTTACACATATCTTAGACTTTCTCACTCCTTCCTCTGTCTCTGACCCATACTTCTCTATCTTGCATTCTTTTGTTCTGCTTCATTCTAGATATTTTTATCTGACCAACCTTAAATCTATCCATTACATTGTTAATTGTAGTTACTGTATTTTTAGTTCTGGGTTTTTTTTTAAGTGCAGTTTTTAAAAAATTTCAGTTCTCTGCCGATTTTTTAATCTTGTCTTTTATCTTCTCCAGCATAGTAAGCTGGTTATTTTAAAGTTTAATATCTGTAGTTCTTGTGGGTGTGTTTTCTTTCTTTTTTATTTTCTGCTCCTTCTGGCTTTTGTTTGTACTCGTTCTTTGTTTTCTGTTTATTTTTTATATAGTAATATATATATATATAACTAAAACTTGTCATTTTAACAATTTTTAAATGTGCAAATCAGTGGCCTTAATTACTTTTACAATTCTTTGCTACCATCACCATCTTCCATTACTAAAACTCTTTTTTCACCCAGAACAGAAGCTCTTCAGCCATTAAGCAGTAACAGCCCATTCTCCCTCCTCGCAGTCCTTGGTAACCTCTGATCTTATGTCGGCTTATGTGACTTAGCATAAAGTTTCCAATTTTTATCGATGTTGTACCATGTATCAGAATTTCATTCCTTTCTATGACTGTATCCTGGTTATTTTTTTATTGTGTGCCAGATATTGTATTTTTTTAACTTTTTATTTTGAAATAGTTTTAGACTTAGTGGGTCATTGCAAAAATAACACAAACTCCATACAAAGAACTCGAGCATATCCCCAGTGTGCTGGTTTGGCTATATTATGTCCCCTGCAAAGCCATGTTTTAATCCAGTCTTGTGGGATATTTGGATTAGTTTGTTTTCATGGAGATGTGAGTCACCCAGTTGTGGGTGAAACACTTTGATTAGATTATCTTCACCAGAGGTGTGTCCCCGCCCATTCAGGGTGGGTCTTGATTAGTTCCCTGGAGTATTTAAGAGTGAAGCTAAGGACCAACACTTGTTGATGCTTAGAGATGCTTGGAGATGTGGACAGAAGGACATTTGGAGGTGGTAAGCTAAGAGATGAAGCCCAGAGTTTGCCTCGGAGAAGCTAAGAGAGGACCCCCAGATACGTAAAGAGAAACACCCTGGGAGAAGAAGCAAGAATGCACAGGAACTGAGAGGGAGGAGTGAAGACAGAAGCCCAGAGACATTTTAGAGAAAGGCATTTTGAAACACAGCTCGGGAACAAAGGACCAGCAGATGCCAGCCACGTGCCTTCCCAGCTGACAGAGGTGTTCCGGACATCATCAGCTGTTCTTCAGTGAAGGTATCCTCTGGTTGATGCCTTAATTTGGACACTTTCATGGCTTGGAACTGTAAATTTGTGACCTAATAAATCCCCTTTATAAAAGTCAATCCGAGGAGGCGGGGCAAGATGGCAGACTGGTGAGCTGTATGTTTTAGTTACTCCTCCAGGAAAGTAGGTAAAAAGCCAGGAACTGCGTGGACTGGACACCACAGAGCAATCTGTCTTTGGGCATACTTCATACAACACTCATGAAAACGTGGAACTGCTGAGATCAGCGAAATCTGTAAGTTTTTGCGGCCAGGGGACCCGCGCCCCTCCCTGCCAGGCTCAGTCCCGGGGGAGGAGGGGCTGTCAGCTCCAGGAAGGAGAAGGGAGAATTGCAGTGGCTGCTCTTATGGGAAACTCATTCTACTGATTCAAACTCCAAACATAGATAGACTGAGACCAGACACCAGAGACTCTGAGAGCAGCCAGCCCAGCAGAGAGGAGACAGGCATAGAAAAAGAACAACACGAAAAACTCCAAAATAAAAGCAGAGGATTTTTGGAGTTCTGGTGAACACAGAAAGGGGAAGGGCGGAGATCAGGCCTTGAGGCGCATATGCAAATCCCCAAGCAAGGCTGATCTCTCTGCCCTGTGCACCTTTCCTTAATGGCCCTGGTTGCTTTGTCTATTAGCATTTCAATAACCCATTAGATCTCTGAGGAGGGCCGTTTTTTTTTTTTTTTTTTTTTTTAAATCCTTTTTGCTTTTTCTAAAACAATTACTCTAAGAAGCTCAATACAGAAAGCTTCAAAGAATTGAAATTTGGGCACATCAAATCAAGAGCAGAACTAAGAGAGCTCTGAGACAAAAGGCAATAATCCAGCGGCTGAGAAAATTCACTAAACAACACAACTTCCCAAGAAAAGGGGGGTGTCCGCTCACAGCCACCATCCTGGTGGACAGGAAACACTCCTGCCCATCGCCAGCCCCATAGCCCAGAGCTGCCCCAGACAACCCAGTGTGACGGAAGTGCTTCAAATAACAGGCACACACCACAAAACTGGGCGTGGACATTAGCCTTGCCTGCAACCTCAGCTGAATGTCCCAGAGCTGGGAAGGGGGAGCAGTGTGAATTAGCAGAGCCCCATTCAGCCATCATTTGAGCAGACTGGGAGCCTCCCAACACAGCCCAGCAGCCCAGAACTGCCCTGGGGGGACGGCACTCACCTGTGACATAGCACAGTCATCCCTCAACAGAGGACCCGGGGTGCACAGCCTGGAAGAGGGGCCCACTTGCAAGTCTCAGGAGCCATACGCCAATACCAAAGACTTGTGGGTCAGTGGCAGAGACAAACTGTGGCAGGACTGAACTGAAGGATTAGACTATTGCAGTAGCTTTAAAACTCTAGGATCATCAGGGAGATTTGACTGTTAGGGCCACCCCCCCTCCCCGACTGCCCAGAAACACGCCCCGCATACAGGGCAGGCAACACCAACTACACACGCAAGCTTGGTACACCAATTGGGCCCCACAAGACTCACTCCCCCACTCACCAAAAAGGCTAAGCAGGGGAGATCTGGCTTGTGGAGAACAGGTGGCTCGTGGACGCCACCTGCTGGTTAGTTAGAGAAAGTGTACTCCACGAAGCTGTAGATCTGATAAATTAGAGATAAGGACTTCAACTGGTCTACAAACCCTAAAAGAACCCTATCAAGTTCAGCAAATGCCACGAGGCCAAAAACAACAGAAAATTATAAAGCATATGAAAAAACCAGACGATATGGATAACCCAAGCCCAAGCACCCAAATCAAAAGACCAGAAGAGACACACCTAGAGCAGCTACTCAAAGAACTAAAGATGAACAATGAGACCATAGTACGGGATATGAAGGAAATCAAGAAGACCCTAGAAGAGCATAAAGAAGACATTGCAAGACTAAATAAAAAAATGGATGATCTTATGGAAATTAAAGAAACTGTTGACCAAATTAAAAAGATTCTGGACACTCATAGTACAAGACTAGAGGAAGTTGAACAACGAATCAGTGACCTGGAAGATGACAGAATGGAAAATGAAAGCATAAAAGAAAGAATGGGGAAAAAAATTGAAAAACTCGAAATGGACCTCAGGGATATGATAGATAATATGAAACGTCCGAATATAAGACTCATTGGTGTCCCAGAAGGGGAAGAAAAGGGTAAAGGTCTAGGAAGAGTATTCAAAGAAATTGTTGGGGAAAACTTCCCAAATCTTCTAAACAACATAAATACACAAATCATAAATGCTCAGCGAACTCCAAATAGAATAAATCCAAAAAAACCCACTCCGAGACATATACTGATCACACTGTCAAACATAGAAGAGAAGGAGCAAGTTCTGAAAGCAGCAAGAGAAAAGCAATTCACCACATACAAAGGAAACAGCATAAGACTAAGTAGTGACTGCTCAGCAGCCACCATGGAGGCGAGAAGGCAGTGGCACGATATATTTAAAATTCTGAGTGAGAGGAATTTCCAGCCAAGAATACTTTATCCAGCAAAGCTCTCCTTCAAATTTGAGGGAGAGCTTAAATTTTTCACAGACAAAGAAATGCTGAGAGAATTTGCTAACAAGAGACCTGCCCTACTGGAGATACTAAAGGGAGCCCTACAGACAGAGAAACAAAGACAGGACAGAGAGACTTGGAGAAAGGTTCAGTACTAAAGAGATTCGGTATGGGTACAATAAAGGATATTAATAGAGAGAGGGAAAAATATGGCAAACATAATCCAAAGGATAAGATGGCCGATTCAAGAAATGCCTTCACGGTTTTAACGTTGAATGTAAATGGATTAAACTCCCCAATTAAAAGATATAGATTCGCAGAATGGATCAAAAAAAATGAACCATCAATATGTTGCATACAAGAGACTCATCTTAGACACAGGGACACAAAGAAACTGAAAGTGAAAGGATGGAAAAAAATATTTCATGCAAGCTACAGCCAAAAGAAAGCAGGTGTAGCAATATTAATCTCAGATAAAATAGACTTCAAATGCAGGGATGTTTTGAGAGACAAAGAAGGCCACTACATACTAATAAAAGGGGCAATTCAGCAAGAAGAAATAACAATCGTAAATGTCTATGCACCCAATCAAGGTGCCACAAAATACATGAGAGAAACATTGGCAAAACTAAAGGAAGCAATTGATGTTTCCACAATAATTGTGGGAGACTTCAACACATCACTCTCTCCTATAGATAGATCAACCAGACAGAAGACCAATAAGGAAATAGAAAACCTAAACAATCTGATAAATGAATTAGATTTAACAGACATCTACAGGACATTACATCCCAAATCACCAGGATACACATACTTTTCTAGTGCTCACGGAACTTTCTCCAGAATAGATCATATGCTGGGACATAAAACAAGCCTCAATAAATTTGAAAAGATTGAAATTATTCAAAGCACATTCTCTGACCACAATGGAATACAATTAGAAGTCAATAACCATCAGAGACTTAGAAAATTCACAAATACCTGGAGGTTAAACAACACACTCCTAAACAATCAGTGGGTTAAAGAAGAAATAGCAAGAGAAATTGCTAAATATATAGAGACGAATGAAAATGAGAACACAACATACCAAAACCTGTGGGATGCAGCAAAAGCAGTGCTAAGGGGGAAATTTATAGCACTAAACGCATATATTAAAAAGGAAGAAAGAGCCAAAATCAAAGAACTAATGGATCAACTGAAGAAGCTAGAAAATGAACAGCAAACCAATCCTAAACCAAGTACAAGAAAAGAAATAACAAGGATTAAAGCAGAAATAAATGACATAGAGAACAAAAAAACAATAGAAAGGATAAATATCACCAAAAGTTGGTTCTTGGAGAAGATCAACAAGATTGACAAGCCCCTAGCTAGACTGACAAAATCAAAAAGAGAGAAGACCCATATAAACAAAATAATGAATGAAAAAGGTGACATAACTGCAGATCCTGAAGAAATTAAAAAAATTATAAGAGGATATTATGAACAACTGTATGGCAACAAACTGGATAATGTAGAAGAAATGGACAATTTCCTGGAAACATATGAACAACCTAGACTGACCAGAGAAGAAATAGAAGACCTCAACCAACCCATCACAAGCAAAGAGATCCAATCAGTCATCAAAAATCTTCCCACAAATAAATGCCCAGGGCCAGATGGCTTCACAGGGGAATTCTACCAAACTTTCCAGAAAGAACTGACACCAATCTTACTCAAACTCTTTCAAAACATTGAAAAAAAATGGAACACTACCTAACTCATTTTATGAAGCTAACATCAATCTAATACCAAAACCAGGCAAAGATGCTACAAAAAAGGAAAACTACCGGCCAATCTCCCTAATGAATATAGATGCAAAAATCCTCAACAAAATACTTGCAAATCGAATCCAAAGACACATTAAAAAAATCATACACCATGACCAAGTGGGGTTCATTCCAGGCATGCAAGGATGGTTCAACATAAGAAAAACAATCAATGTATTACAACACATTAAAAACTCGAAAGGGAAAAATCAATTGATCATCTCAATAGATGCTGAAAAAGCATTTGACAAAATCCAACATCCCTTTTTGATAAAAACACTTCAAAAGGTAGGAATTGAAGGAAACTTCCTCAACATGATAAAGAGCATATATGAAAAACCCACAGCCAGCATAGTACTCAATGGTGAGAGACTGAAAGCCTTCCCTCTAAGATCAGGAACAAGACAAGGATGCCCGCTGTCACCACTGTTATTCAACATTGTGCTGGAAGTGCTAGCCAGGGCAATCCGGCAAGACAAAGAAATAAAAGGCATCCAAATTGGAAAAGAAGAAGTAAAACTGTCATTGTTTGCAGATGATATGATCTTATATCTAGAAAACCCTGAGAAATCGACGATACAGCTACTAGAGCTAATAAACAAATTTAGCAAAGTAGCGGGATACAAGATTAATGCACATAAGTCAGTAATGTTTCTATATGCTAGAAATGAACAAACTGAAGAGACACTCAAGAAAAAGATACCATTTTCAATAGCAACTAAAAAAATCAAGTACCTAGGAATCAACTTAACCAAAGATGTAAAAGACCTATACAAAGAAAACTACATAACTCTACTAAAAGAAATACAAGGGGACCTTAAAAGATGGAAAAATATTCCATGTTCATGGATAGGAAGGCTAAATGTCATTAAGATGTCAATTCTACCCAAACTCATCTACAGATTCAATGCAATCCCAATCAAAATTCCAACAACCTACTTTGCAGACTTGGAAAAGCTAGTTATCAAATTTATTTGGAAAGGGAAGATGCCTCGAATTGCTAAAGACACTCTAAAAAAGAAAAACGAAGTGGGAGGACTTACACTCCCTGACTTTGAAGCTTATTATAAAGCCACAGTTGCCAAAACAGCATGGTACTGGCACAAAGATAGACATATAGATCAATGGAATCGAATTGAGAATTCAGAGATAGACCCTCAGCTCTATGGCCGACTGATCTTTGATAAGGCCCCTAAAGTCACCGAACTGAGCCATAATGGTCTTTTCAACAAATGGGGCTGGGAGAGTTGGATATCCATATCCAAAAGAATGAAAGAGGACCCCTACCTCACCCCCTACACAAAAATTAACTCAAAATGGACCAAAGATCTCAATATAAAAGAAAGTACCATAAAACTCCTAGAAGATAATGTAGGAAAACATCTTCAAGACCTTGTATTAGGAGGCCACTTCCTAGACTTTACACCCAAAGCACAAGCAACAAAAGAGAAAATAGATAAATGGGAACTCCTCAAGCTTAGAAGTTTCTGCACCTCAAAGGAATTTCTCAAAAAGGTAAAGAGGCAGCCAACTCAATGGGAAAAAATTTTGGAAACCATGTATCTGACAAAAGACTGATATCTTGCATATACAAAGAAATCCTACAACTCAATGACAATAGTACAGACAGCCCAATTATAAAATGGGCAAAAGATATGAAAAGACAGTTCTCTGAAGAGGAAATACAAATGGCCAAGAAACACATGAAAAAATGTTCAGCTTCACTAGCTATTAGAGAGATGCAAATTAAGACCACAATGAGATACCATCTAACACCGGTTAGAATGGCTGCCATTAAACAAACAGGAAACTACAAATGCTGGAGGGGATGTGGAGAAATTGGAACTCTTATTCATTGTTGGTGGGACTGTATAATGGTTCAGCCACTCTGGAAGTCAGTCTGGCAGTTCCTTAGAAAACTAGATATAGAGCTACCATTCGATCCAGCGATTGCACTTCTCGGTATATACCCGGAAGATCGGAAAGCAGTGACACGAACAGATATCTGCACACCAATGTTCATAGCAGCATTATTCACAATTGCCAAGAGATGGAAACAACCCAAATGTCCTTCAACAGATGAGTGGATAAATAAAATGTGGTATATACACACGATGGAATACTACGCGGCAGTAAGAAGGAACGATCTGGTGAAACATATGACAACATGGATGAACCTTGAAGACATAATGCTGAGCGAAATAAGCCAGGCACAAAAAGAGAAATATTATATGCTACCACTAATGTGAACTTTGAAAAATGTAAAACAAATGGTTTATAATGTAGAATGTAGGGGAACTAGCAGTAGAGAGCAATTAAGGAAGGGGGAACAATAATCCAAGAAGAACAGATAAGCTATTTAACGTTCTGGGGATGCCCAGAAATGACTATGGTCTGTTAATTTCTGATGGATGTAGTAGGAACAAGTTCACTGAAATGTTGCTATATTATGTAACTTTCTTGGGGTAAAGTAGGAACATGTTGGAAGTTAAGCAGTTATCTTAGGTTAGTTGTCTTTTTCTTACTCCCTTGCTATGGTCTCTTTGAAATGTTTTTTTATTGTATGTTTGTTTTCTTTTTAACTTTTTTTTCATACAGTTGATTTGAAAAAAGAAGGGAAAGTTAAAAAAAAAAAAAAGAAAGAAAAAAGACAAACAAGGAAAAAAAAAAAAAGATGTAGTGCCCCCTTGAGGAGCCTGTGGAGAATGCAGGGGTATTCGCCTACCCCACCTCCATGGTTGCTAACATGACCACAGACATAGGGGACTGGTGGTTTGATGGGTTGAGCCCTCTACCATAAGTTTTACCCTTGGGAAGACGGCTGCTGCAAAGGAGAGGCTAGGCCTCCCTGTATTTGTGCCTAAGAGTCTCCTCCTGAATGCCTCTTTGTTGTTCAGATGTGGCCCTCTCTCTCTGGCTAAGCCAACTTGAAAGGTGAAATCACTGCCCTCCCCCCTACGTGGGATCAGACACCCAGGGAAGTGAATCTCCCTGGCAACGTGGAATATGACTCCCGGGGAGGAATGTAGACCCGGCATCGTGGGATGGAGAACATCTTCTTGACCAAAAGGGGGATGTGAAAGGAGATGAAATAAGCTTCAGTGGCAGAGAGATTCCAAAACGAGCCGAGAGATCACTCTGGTGGGCACTCTTACGCACACTTTAGACAACCTTTTTTAGGTTCTAAAGAATTGGGGTAGCTGGTGGTGGATACCTGAAACTATTAAACTACAACCCAGAACCCATGAATCTCGAAGACAGTTGTATAAAAATGTAGCTTATGAGGGGTGACAGTGGGATTGGGAATGCCATAAGGACCAAACTCCACTTTGTCTAGTTTATGGATGGATGTGTAGAAAAGTAGGGGAAGCAAACAAACAGACAAAGGTACGTAGTGTTCTTTTTTACTTCAATTGCTCTTTTTCACTCTAATTATTATTCTTGTTATTTTTGTGTGTGTGCTAATGAAGGTGTCAGGGATTGATTTAGGTGATGAATGTACAACTATGTAATGGTACAATTTGTTTTGTATGACTGCGTGGTATGTGAATATATCTCAATAAAATGATGATTAAAAAAAAAAAAAAAAAGTCAATCCATTTCTGGTGTTTTGCATAATAGCAGCTCTAACAAACTGGAACACCCAGATACTCAGATTCACCAATTTTAACATTTTGCTACCTTTGCTGTATCATTCTATCTCAGTCTATCTATTTTCTGAACATTTTAGAGCAGGTTGCACACATCATGCTCCTTGAAAACATAGTACTTCCATGTACGTTTCCTATAAACAAAGATAGTCATGTAATCACATTAAATGCAGTTAGCAAATTTAAGAAATTTAACACTGACAAAAAGTTTACACTCTAGATTCCAATTTTTTCTTAGGTTCTAATAATGTCTTTTTGAGTCTTTTTTCCTCTGTTCTTCCATCCCATCCAGTATCATGTATTGCATTTAACTGTCATTATATCTTTATTTTTCTTTTTGTTTATTTAAATTGTGGAGACATACATACAACATAAATCTTTTCACCTCAACGTTTCCCGAGCTTACCATTCATTAGGAGTAAACACACTCAACAATGTTGCAGTAGCCACACCACCATCTATTACTAGAACTTTCCCTTCACCCCAAATAGAAATCCTGCACTCATTTTGCATTAATTCCCCATTGCCCCTCCCCCCACCTCCACCCCCGGTAACGTGTACTCTACTTTCTCTGTAAGTTTGCTTATTTTCCGATATTTTCTATGTGGTTACTATGGGGCTTAAATTTAACATCCTAAATCTATAACAGTCTTGTTTGCTTTGATAACAACTTAGCAACCTCAATACCATACATAAACTATGTTCTTATACCCCTCTGGCGGCCCATCTTTATGTAGTTCTTGTCACAAATCACATATTTATACATTATCAGTCTCAAACTATTGTTTAATCATTACATTTTATGCATTTGCCTTTTAGATCCTGTAGGAAGTAAAAAGTGGAGTGACAGAGAAAAATACATTAGTTCTGGTATTTATATTTACCCATGTCATTATTTTTACCAGAGATTTTTATTTCACATAGCTTCCGTCAATTGGCTAGTGTACTCCATTTTCAACCTGCAGAATCTTTGGCATTTCTTAGGGCCAGTGTAGTGGTGATGAACTTCCTTAGCTTTTGTTTATCTGGGAACGTCTTAATCCCTTCCTCACGTGTGTGTGTGTGTGTGTGTGTGTGTGTGTGTGTGTGTGTGTTTGATGGTTTAGCATCCACTTTATTGTGCTTTTTTTTTTGTAATAAACAAGCAAAGCACACATCTTCCCAACATTCATGGTAATGCAGTGACAAAGGTCTCCAAAGAAAATAACTAGAAATTCCATTAAATACTGGTGTAATTAAGAATAACTGCTATTAAAAAAAAGAGTAACTGCTATAATAAAACATAACATTATACATTATTTTTCTAATGAGCTCTAGTTTGAGAAATTAAACAGCAAAAATTGATCTTCTTAAGCTCTAACTCATGGCAAAGCTGGTAGTTCCTTGAAATCTGGGAAATGCATTAGCAAAACCACAGATACATACTATCCCTCACCAAAATCCCAGAGAAAACGTTTTATTAACTTGAGGGAATAAGACTGAATACTGGTGAGGATGCGACTTGCTGAAGCCTAAAGTCATCTGGGAAGCTCACCCTAGGAATGAAGAGAACCAGTGTACTGATGGCACGTAAGAAATCAACTTTGCATTGGGCGGACAGCATATTTTATTAAATGGCTTTGAATAAAAAAGTGAAATGCTTCATTGTGTGTTCTGATTTGTTAATGCTGCCATTTTGCAAAACACCAGAAATGGACTGGCTTTTTTAAAGGGGGTTTATTTGGTTACAGAGTTAACAGTCTTAAGGCCATAAAGTGTCCAAGGTAAGGCATCAACAATCGGGTACCTTCACTGGAGGATGACCAGTGGCATTTGGGAAACCTCTGTTAACCGGGAAGACGTGGCCGGTGTCTGCTCTGGAGTTCTGGTTTCAAAATGGCTTTCTCCCAGGACGTTCCTCTCTAGGCTGCAGCTCCTCTTCAAAGTGTCACTCTCAGTTGCTCAGAGGTCCTTCTGCCTGAATTCTTTATACTACTCCAGTGATCAGATTAACACCCACCCTCAATGGGCGGGGTAACACCTCCATGGAAATTATCCAATCAAACGTTTCACTCACAGTTGATTGAGTCACATCTCCCTAGAAACAATCAAAGGATTCCAATCTAATCAACACTAATATGTCTGCCCCCACAAGACTACATCAAAGAATATGGCGTTTTGGGGGACGTAATGCGTCCAAATCAGCACATTGTGTTTTCTCAGAAACAAATCAAAAGATAACAGAGTCCTACATAATTTTGAGAGACAAAGTGGATGCTGAGTGACTAGAGGCCACCCCAGGTGCGGAATTTTAGAAAGTTAATCCTTGGAGTAAATGGCACCATGCTCTGTCAGCAGATACAAAGGAATGATGCTCTGAAGAGGAGGTAGGGAACACTCTGTGATTAGCCAGTGGACAGATGAGGGTACCAGCTTAAGGTGGGATCTTTAATTCTATGGTTTATCTTCCACTGCTCATGCCTCAGTCTTCATAAATGGTAATTTCAGTAACTCGAAGTCCTCTCTCAATGGAATGTCAGGAGGAGGCCTTGGGGAGCATATATATTCTCATTCTGTTCTTGAATGTATTTGGAGACTTTGTTCAGAACCTTCTCATGATGAGTTTCCATGCATCAGAAGATGGTATATGCTGTTAAACAAGCCAAACAGCCTTCAAGATACAATTGGCCCCCAAGCTTCTCTGCTTCTGTGTAAAGGTTATTTAATGTTCACACTGTTTCTTCAAACTGCTGTCTATCAATCCGGTTCTCCAGCCCTGCGGGGAACTTGGTCTGGAACTGGCTGCATGTGCCACTGCTGTTGTCTTGCTGAATGAACACCTTCCCAGACACCGGCACCTGCTGTGGCCTCATGGCGAGGACAGGACTGGCCACACTGGGGGTTCAGGGGGACACCAACCAGGGATCAGATCCCCAGCCTTAACCTAGGACTCCACCCTCCAGGTCCTTGGGCCCATCCATCACCCAGAGCAACCCAAGGCATCTCCCTCCCTGCTCCCCCTCACCCACGCTGTCACGGCCTGTCTTTTGCTATTGCCCCTGACCAAGCCCAAGCCCAAGCTTCCCAAAGCCCAGTTCGGCCCGGGCCACCCCCCCCCCCCCACTTTTGAAAGACAGTTTTGCCAGATATAGAATTCTTAGTTGGTATTTTTTTATTTTCAGCACTTTAAATATGTCTTTCCACAGCCTTCTTGCTTCCATGGTTTCCAGTGAGAAACTGGCACTTAATCTTATTGAAGCTCCCTTGCAACTTTCAGAATTCTCTATCTTTGGCGTTCGACAGTTTGCTTATAATGTGCCATGGTTTGGATCTATACAGGTTTATCCTGTTTGGAATTCATCAAGCATCTTGGATGTGTATACGCTTGTCCTTTGTTAAAGCGGGGAAGTTTTCAGCCTTTTTTTTTTTTTTTTTTTTTTGAATATTCTCTCTGTCCCTTTCTCTTTTCTCCCGTGAATCCGCAATGCCTGTATTGACTTACTTGATAGTGTATCGCAGGTTCCTCTGGCTCTGTTCACATTTATTCATTCCTTCTGCCCCTCAGCCTGGATGATTTCAGTTGTCTTACCTTTAAGTTTTTACTGATTCTTTCTTCTGCCAGTTCCAATCTGCTGTTGAACCCCTCTAGGGAATTTTTAATTTCTGTTACTGGGATCTTCAGCTTTGTTTAGTTCCTTTTCATAGTTTCCATCTCTCTAGTGATAGTCTCTTCATGTTCACTGTTGTTTTCCTGATTTACCTTAGTTCTTTGTCCATGTTTTCTTTTTGCTCTGAGCATAATTAGGATTTTTTACAAGTCTTTGTCTGGTATGTCCCAGGTCTGATCCTCCTCATTGATGGTTTCCAGTGCTTCACTCTTCTCCTTTGCCTGGGCCATCACTTCCTGTGTGTGTGTGTGTGTGTGTGTGTGTGTGTGTGTGTGTGTGTGTGTGTTTAAATGTTTTGTAACCTTTTGTTGACATCTGGACATTTTGATATTTTCATATGTTATCTCTGGAATTTAGATTCTGAAGCATCTATTCCTTAAGCTTTTATCCAGCTAGTGTTATAACACACCTTTCCTTGAATGCCAGGAGCTAACAAAAACAAAAAGAAAAGGAAAAAAAGAAAATCCCTTTCCCAGTCTTTATAGATTGACCTTTGTGAGTGCTCTCCTTCAAGGCTTATCCGTTGAGTGAGTTTGAAGAATAGCTCCAGGCCAAAGCGTAGGGGCCTCCCTCATCCTTTCTGTTCCTGCCTCTGGTTTTGGGCAGGCGAGTTTGGCCCTTGGAATTCTCCACTTGCCATGGATAGGAATGTCCCCTGTTCCCTAGGAAACAGTTTCCTCAGGGTCCCAGGCACTGCATTGTCTGTCCTACAGCCTGCAGTCCCTTGCCCCAGGCAGCCACTTGACTGATCTCCCACTGCGTTCTGTGGGAGAGCTCAGTGAGCCGCATCCTACACGCAGGGCAAGTTAGGAACAGTGAGTCCCTCAGGCCACCACCAGACACACATGCTTCCAATATGTGCACGAGGGTTACTCTGCTCCCTCCAGAACCGGGACCAGGGACCCACACGGTGCCCAGCTGGTGAGGGGATGGGGAAGGGGCCAGCCAGGGCACCAGGAGACCGTACTGCTTTTAAGTGGCCTTTTTCTTGATTCAGTGCTCACCCTGTTACTCTGGTCCTTAAATTGTTTTCTGGAGCTTTGAGACAGACGTTTCTGCCAGTTCCTGTTGGTCGTTCAGAGCTTCTGTGAGGGGCCAATCCCTGAAGCGTCTCACTCTCCCATTTTGATCAGGGCAGGACCATTCAAATATTATATTGGCACCGTTATTTTAGGTTATCTGTTTTTCTCAATCCTTTGTTTGGTTTTGTTTGAATTGGTTTTGTTTTTTGTTTTTAAGTTTTTGATAAAGTAAAAAAAAAAAGCTATTGCATTAAAAATTAGCTTCAATGTAGTTATTTTAGGTTATTTGGTTTTTCTTATACCTTTGTCTGATTATGGTTTGTTACTTTTCTTGGGGTATGGTAGGAACATGTTGGAAGCAATGTGGTTATTTTAGGTTGTTTGTTTTCCTTAATCCTTGGCTTTGTTTTGTTTGAAATGTTGTGTTTTTGTTGTCATTGTTTTCATTTTTCAGTAAACAAAGTTAGAAAAATAAAATAAAATAACAAAAAAACCCCACAAATATTATATTGGCAAAATTGTTTGTCGAAAACTTGAGGCCTAGATGAGTCACCTGAGTCTCATTTCAGGGAAGGTGAAAGTTCAGGGCTGAGCTGCAGGCCCTGGGGGGGCCTTTCAAGTTGTCTCCTACTTTTGTATTGAGGTCTTTGTGGTCCCAAACCAGGGGAAGGTTGGTTCAGCAGGCCTTCAGTCCAGAATCTGCATTTGTTCCCGGTGCCACGGAGCTGTCCAGAACTGCGATGGGTCTGAGATTTTATACTGCATGCAAGCTGCTGTGCGGGTCCCTGCTGGCTGCAAGCTCTCGGGCCCGGGGTGGGGCTGTTTCTGGGTTGCTGGTGCCCCTCCCAAGGCCCCGCCTAGAGCAGCAGCCGAGGTTGATGAATTTAATGGCTGCATCAACCAGGTCACCCAAGTTGGGACAGGATGTGAATTCAAACAAAATTCAAACATGGTAGAAATAGATGACATGGACAGTAGCATCCCCTGTAGCTCCCCTCCCTCAGTCACTCTTCATTGACATTGGTTCATGTGCCTTTCGTTTATTCCTTTCCTACACTTAAAACTATTTATTTATTTTTAAATGAGATCACAGCATCTGTATTGTTTATTAGCAGCTTTGCTGTAAAGAACTTAAGGATCTGCCTCATTTTGTTAAAAAAGCTTAGACACCCTATTTGCGCCCGTGAAGACTGGGCCCTCTACGGTTCCACCAGTTGTTTGGGGGTGTTTGTTTCCCTGCATCCTCCTCCACCGTGGATATTAGTGATTGTTTTAATCATTGCCAATCCAATAGGTCGACAGTATCTTGTTGTAGTTTGCGTTCCTGTTGGGTCTCTACAATTGTTCATTACTCATGTGCAGACTTCCTCTAAGTGGGTTCTTGTCATAGTATGTGCCAACATCCTAGTCTTCACGAGTCACTTCCGGACGGGCCAGGCCAGAGTGTTTCGCCTGCTGTGGGCTGTGTCCTGCTCTGTGCCTGGCGCTCATGGTTTCCAGGGGACATCAGCCTTCCCTCATAGCACAGGGACCCGGAGGCCCCAGAGCGTGGCCTTCACCAGCCCCCAGCCCTGGTTCTCTTCCCACCTTTAGCCAGGCCAGGCTTGCAAATGGTGGGAGCCCTGTCTGTGAAGAGCTTAGACTTTGGAGTCAGCAGACAGACCCAGGTTCAAGCCCCAAGCTGGCACTAACTGACTCAGCCTGCTTTTCCTCATTTTGCAAGATTGGTTAGGGGAGAAGAAAGTGGAGATGGGAGACCAGAACGGAGTTGGTACAGTTTATATCAGCGGCCTAAAGGCAGGGGTGGGGTGGGGGGAGCACAGAAGAAAGAGCAGAATTGTGGAGTTGGACATACCTGGGTATGAATTAAGACCAGCCACTTGTCTGCTATGAATTATGACCTTGAAGAAGTTATCTTGCCTCTGAATTTGTTTTCAATAAAATAGGAGGTTCATGGGGCAGGAGTGGTGTGGATGGAGAGGAAATGGGGCTGAGGATTCCACTGGTCTTGAGGAATGGGAATCACAGAGAGACAACCAGGCAGCCCAGGAGAGGACTGGGGGTTGGGGGTGCGGGCACTGGGCCTCCCCTCCCACCTTAGGCATCCCAGATTCCAGTGACCACTTCCCCTCTTGCTGAGAATGCAGGACTGTTGGTCAGTGGCATTTGTGATCTGTGGCCCTGGTGTTCCAGGGAGCCCCTAGTTTTAGTGGGGCATTGAGCCCGGGGACAGGAAGTCTCTGGGGCACACTGAGTGGTTCTCTCTGTCCTCCCTGCAGCCTTGCTTCCTCAAGGACTGGGAGATGCATGTCCACTTCAAAGTCCATGGCACAGGGAAGAAGAACCTGCATGGAGATGGCATCGCCTTGTGGTATACCCGGGACCGCCTCGTGCCAGGTAGGGTGGTGCTGGCTTGGGGTGGGGAGGGGTGCACCACAGGCACTGAGGGTGGGAGGGCAGAAGTGGGCTCCACTTGGCTCCTGTCACCCAGGACCTTGTACCTATAGATAAAGCCCCGGCTCTCTAAGGCTGGCTGTGGAGGGGAGCCTCTCTGAGTGAGGAGCAGGAGCTGTGTCCTGCAGCTCAACTCCATACCCAGACGGAGCTCCTCAGAACCCCTAGCCAAGTTCCGCTGGCCTCAGTGGGACCCCGGGCTCTCCATCACAGCTTGTCCCTGCAGGCGTGTGGCATGGGAAGGAAATTGAGAGACATGAACTCAAATCGGTATTTGTAATGCGAGTTTGGTTTAGAGCAAGCCGACAGGTGTGTGGTTTGTTTTTGTATACAAGCTAAGGATGGTTTTTACCATTTTAAACGATTATATTAAAAAAAAAAAGTGTAAAGGAGGATGAGTGTGTGCAGCACGAGAACAAACGTAGCCTGCAAAACCGAAACGGTTTACTCTCTGGCCCTTTACAGAGAGTTTGCTGGCTCCTGGTTTGGCAGCTAGGGCTTCCTCTGTAGGTGGTCTTTCCTAAGTGCCCCCCTGTTTTGCATAGGCTGGGTGTCCCGACACTTGACACTCACCTGAGAGCACATGGCCAGATGGCCATCCCCTCACAGCTCAGTCCTCAAACTTGAGTCCGTTTTGCCTTGCCCCTGAGGCCACCCACCCTCCCTCAGCTTCTCTTTCCAAGATCTGTGCTCCACCCTGGGTGCCCCTTGGGTCCCTGCCCATGTTGGCAGTGCTTTATCCTTCAGGCACCCCTGGGATAAGTCCAGTTTATCCTCTGACGCATTATCCCACGAGCATTTCCTTATAATTCCAGGGCCTGTGTTTGGAAGCAAAGACAACTTTCATGGCTTAGCCATCTTCCTGGACACGTATCCCAATGACGAGACCACCGAGGTAGGCCCCTGCTCTCCCCTGTCAAGCCAGAAAGGAAGGGCAGGGGCAGTTGGTTGAGTGTGGGGCAGCAGGGGGGCGGCCTGGGACGTCTCTCTGGTCCTGGCACAAAAGGCGCCTCCAGGGATTGGGGGGGTGCTCCAGCCCCTTCCACAGCTGGGCTCGGCATGGAGTAACCAGTGTCTCGGTCCCAGCGCGTGTTCCCGTACATCTCGGTGATGGTGAACAATGGCTCCCTGTCCTACGACCACAGCAAGGACGGACGCTGGTCGGAGCTGGCGGGCTGCACGGCCGACTTCCGCAACCGGGGTCATGACACCTTCCTGGCCGTGCGCTACTCCCGGGGCCGTCTGACGGTAAGCGGGCTGGGGAGCCGCGGGCTTGGCCTCAGGCCTTACTGAGGAGGGTAGGGGAGGTGGCCGGCCCAGGCCGGGCGTGTGCTTGAGCTGCTGGGTGGCTGCAGGTGATGACCGACCTGGAGGACAGGAACGAGTGGAAGAATTGCATCGACATCACTGGCGTGCGGCTCCCCACCGGCTACTACTTCGGAGCCTCAGCTGGCACAGGCGACCTCTCTGGTGAGTGAGGGGGCCGAGCAACATCCTCAGTCTTGTCCTCCCGGGTCTTTTTGGGGCTTTCAGCATTGTTGGCTGTTCCTCCTTCTTGATGAACTGTCTTCTACACTCACCTGGTTTTCTTCCTCTTCGTCCCTAATCCATCCCTTGGCGAGCTGCTCCTGTCTTTAGGAGATAGGAGTCTTTAAAGCTAGACTCTGTGGCTCCCTAATTTGTATCTCTAGCTCAAGCCTCTCCAGACCTGGGTCCCCTTTGGCCTGCTTGACATCTCCACTTGGATGTCCTGGAGGCATCTCAGTGTTGGCGTGTCCCAGTTGTGCCCCTACAAGTCGTCTCCATCCATCTAGTTTCTCAGCTGAAGAAGCCCGGTGTCATCCCCGACTCTTCCTTTTTGCTCACCTACCACCTCTGCTCCATTGACGAGTCCTGCTGGCCTTATTGTCACAGTCCAACAGACTGCTCTTCACCCCTGCCCTACGGCCTCCTTAGACAACTGTGGAGCCTCCTCTGGGTTCTCCCTCCTGCCCCTCCCAGCCCAGCAGCCCCAGTGCAATCTCCCTGCTCCTCCACTCAGAGCTCTCAGGACCCCCATCTCCTCGGGGTGAAGCCAACGCCCCTGCCTGCTACCCCCCGCCCCGTCTCCTCTGACAGCATCGCTCCCACTCTCCGGGCTCACAGTGCCTCCTGGCTGCCCCTCACTCAAACCAGCTCCTTCCCCTTAGGGCCTTTGTACTTCCTGTCACACTTTGTCTCCTTCAGGCCTTTGCTCAGGGCTCACTTCCTCAGCAGTACCTTTCCTGATGCCCTGAAAGGTGCACCCGCCACCGCCCCCCATCCCCTGCACACTCCCCATCACCTTTCCCCAGCTTTATTTTTCCACATAGCACTTACCATCTTTGACTCGGTCACAGATGTTGTCTGTGCCCTCCCTCCGCCTCTCACTCATGCTCAGTTGTGAGCTCCTTGAAGTCAGGGATTTGTTGTTTCCTGCTGCAAACCCACAGCCTAGCATATAGCGCTTGGCCCACAGTGGGTGCCCAGTAAGCACGGGTTCTGCCAGCCTGTACGGGCCTTGCTGGGCCACCAGGCCTCGATGGCCCTTGATGGTGGCCCTTGGCCATGGTCCTCAGCCCTCTACCTCAGGACCCTCAGAAGGCACCAGACCCAGGGCCAGCCCCTGCTGACCAGCTCTGGGAAGCAATGTGGAGGCCCCAAAACTTTCCAGGGCCTATGGTACGGCCATTGTCCAGGAGCCTCCTCACCATGGAGGCTTCCAATCCACTTAGTTTTCAGGGCTTCTATTGTTCGGGGGTTTGCTTGTTTTTAAGATGGAAAATTTCATTATGTACCCCAAAGAGGAGGGAGTGTAATGAGCTCCCCTGTTCCTGTCAGCCAGCTTCAGTAATTCAGTGCTTAACCAGCTCACAGCCGGTCTCATGCCATCTGTGTATCCTCGTAACCCATCCCGGGCTGTTTTGCATTTCCCCTGACAGTATTTCAGCACATGCCTTCAGAAGGTTCCTGAAGGACCAGATCTGTGGCAGGTGGAGGAGCCAATGAAGGGAGATGGGTGGGGTGGCTGTGAGAACTATGTGTTTCTCCGTGGCTTGAGGGTTGTCACACACCACGCCCCGTGCCAGCTGGCTCACGTGTGACGTTACATCATCTGTTCTCCTGAAATAGGTAGTGATGTACTGAGGCCTTGTTCTTCGGGTTCTCCCTTTTTTGGGCTCCATGTATCCCCCTTCTTCCAACAAGGCCTCTCTATTCAGATTCCAGTCAATCAGCTGAGCTCCCAGCTGGAGTCAGACTGGCCTGGACCCTCACTTAGCCATGAGCTCAACTTCCTCATCTGTAAAATGGGTGACCCATGAGCACCGAGCTTCCCCTTTACAAGTGGAGATTTTTTCCTGTTCTGCTGGTTGGACCTGGCTGTCCCCAACTCTCCTCGGGTACAGTCGCTGACCCTGCATTGGGACCGACCCTTCAGCCATTGCTGAGCCACTGGCCTGTACCCAAGCATGAGTCTCTGTAACGGGAATGGCCGTTGCTGCCTGCGCCTGAAGGAACTGGGCTTCTCCACCAGTGGGGCTGGTTCTTAGCTGGTTTCAGCTTTTAAGTTCACGCAATCTACCAGGCACTTGTCTTCCACATAACATGCACTCTCTCATTGACATGCTGTACTTTTACCATGCAAGGTGGCGATTATCATCCTGTTCCACAGACAAAGAAGACTGGGCCTCAAAGAGGGAAGCAGACTTAGGATTTAGACCCAGATCATTCTGATTGTAGAGACTGTGCCTTTCTCTCTGTGCTCTACCCCTTCCCAGGTGTCTTACTGCTGATCCCTGGAGGAGGGCCAGCCCCTGGGATGCTGCCTGGTGGTTGGCCCTAGGTGGCTGGGAAGAAAACAGGCCTGGTGCCGGGCAGTGGGCAGCATGTCCCCTGGGGCCCAGCCGGTTTCTGTGGCGGGGGCAGCAGCTCCTCTTGGGGAGGGTCTGGACCCTGTGCCCCATGGCCGGCTCTGGGCTCATGGCAGGCTCTTACCTGGTTCTCCAGACAATCACGACATCATCTCCATGAAGCTGTTCCAGCTGATGGTGGAGCACACGCCTGACGAGGAGAACGTGGACTGGACCAAGATCGAACCCAGTGTCAACTTCCTCAAGTCTCCCAAAGGTACACGTGTACCCAGACCCCTCCCCTCCCTGCCTGGGGATGGGCAGCCACTGGGGGTGAGAGCTCGTGTCTGGCCTATCCTCACCTGGTCCAGCAGGATGGGCCATGGTCCGAGGCCCAGGGATGTGCTGAGGCCAGTGTCGGCGCGCTTTTGAGTAAATGACTGCAGCATCAGAGATGTCTTCAGAGAGTCCGTCCATGAGGACGTTTTCCCCCTGTGATTTCTGTTGGGGCAAGCAAAACCTAATGGGCAGACTCCAGTGCTAGAGGCTGGGAGACAGCCAGCAAAGCCAAAGGGCCCAGCACCGTGGGGGCCATAGGCCAGATCCACTGGGGTTGGCACCGCTCCTTATGCCCTCGGACAGTGGGTGTCCTCTAGGAAGAGGCAGAGGCAGGATTTGAACATATGTTTCCAAACGTCCCCAGCCTGGGCTCTCTCCGTGGCTCTGATAGCCCCCACGCTGTCCTCACAGAGCAGAAGTTCTGGTTAGAAAGATGAGACCCCTGTGTGTGAAGAAATGAGCCCTGAGAACCACCAGCTGGTGCCTGAGGGTGAGGCCCTGAGGGGAGTGGGCTCCAGGGAGCAGGCCCAGTGAGCACAGGCTGGGGACAGGGACCCTGGGGGGTCCCTCTGCCCAGCTGGGGGCCACCAGAACAGAGGGCAAGCCCAGTATAGCCAGGCCTTTCCATTTTTTAGAAGCCAGCATCCAGCTTTTTATTTGACTTCTCAATTTTTGCAATCCAAATGGTTTTTAAATGTTTTGGGCCAAACAAACCTTGGTGTAGACCTCTGTTTGCAGCCCTTGGTCTAAGGGTTCTGGCTACTGAGTGCTTTCAGATGTCGTGTGCTGTTCCCCCCACCCACTCACATCCCCACCAGAACCCCATGTGTTTGAGCTATTCGGGCCTTCACCAGATGTTTCCAAAGCTGCTCTGTGCCTCACCACATGCTGGCCACTGGAGACCCAGGAATCCCAGCTGAGGCAGAGAAGAGGGTGGAAGGGCAGTAGGGGCCCAGAGGCTAGTGGCTTGCTGCTCATCTCCCGGGTCTATTGGTGGTCAGCTTTGTGGCTGTGTAAGGTAGAGAGGGTGACCAGGCAGGAAGAAAAGGCGCTGAGGGTTGGCGGGGGCAGTGGAGACAAAGACTGAGAGGCCGGCCTGGGAGGAAGTGTGAGCAGACCCCTGGGGCTGCAGGCGAGAGGCAGGTGGCCCGAGTTCATATCCCAGCCTCCTCCATAGCCGGGGATTTGGTGGTGGGGGTGAGTTCTGTTTACTGACTCTCAGCCTCTCCAGGGAGGTCGCTGTGTCCACTCCCCAGGGTTGGGAGTCTGTGAGGCTCTGTGGGTGGCAGGGCCTGGCCCAGTGGGGACATTGAGGTCCCTGTCCGGCTGAGGAGTTTGGCTTCCCACTGCCTCCTGGACACAGGGCCCTAAGGTGTTAGTGTGCATGTGTGGCTAGAGCAGGAGATCTGGCCTGCATTGGAGATGGGGGTGAGGGGCTGGGGGGCCAGA
Source organism: Choloepus didactylus (assembly GCF_015220235.1). Taxonomy (NCBI): domain Eukaryota; kingdom Metazoa; phylum Chordata; class Mammalia; order Pilosa; family Megalonychidae; genus Choloepus; species Choloepus didactylus. The sequence continues at coordinate 478,915 of NW_023637577.1, forward strand.
GGTGTCCAGGCATGGGCCAGGGCGGCCTTTGGTTGGGGGTGTGTCTCTCCAGATGTGGACCTCAGACCACTGTCTCAGAGGGCGTGAGGAGAGGCTTGTAAAAGCAGATTCCTGGGCCTCCCTCTGCCCAGACCCAGACCCTCAGAGGGGGCCCAGGAGTCTCTAGTGTGAACCAACCTTTTGCAGCAGGTGGCGCCCTGGTCTTAATTCCTGGGAACCTCGATCCCAGTGGGGATTGTCCCCTTTCCACTTGTCTGCCCTCCCCTGTGGGCTATGGGGCCCGTCAGCCCCGGCTGTGGCTGTGAGCAGGACGCCACCCTCCTGCGGCTCCACTTTGTGACCCCTGCTGAGTGGGGCTTGCCCCGGACTCCCCCGTCGACCTCCTCTTTTGACCCCTGTCTCCTGGGGGCCGGCCCAACCTGGGAGGGCGGTGGGCAGCCCTGGCCCGCCTCACCCTTTCACCTCCCTCTCTTCTTCTCCCTCAGACAACGTGGATGACCCCACGGGGAACTTCCGCAGCGGGCCCCTGACGGGGTGGCGGGTGTTCCTGCTGCTGCTTTGCGCGCTCCTGGGCATCATCGTCTGCGCCGTGGTGGGGGCCGTGGTGTTCCAGAAGCGGCAGGAGCGCAACAAGCGTTTCTACTGAGGGCCGGGGTGGGGGGCCTGGCCTCCAGCACTAATGTGAACTTTTTTTACACAGATTGTGAAAGAAAAACAAGACAACCTTATTTCTTAACCAGTTCAAAGAAATAATTAAAGTATTTTCTTACATTTCGTTTCTTGCCCCGTGGGGCTGGGGAATGAGGGTGTGGTGTCCCCCGGCTGGAGGTGGGGAGCCCTGTCCCTGTCGCAGGTCTCAGAAACAGAGCGGGTGGGTGTGTGCGTGGAGCCGTGCGGAGACGCCTGCGGGGCCTGGGATGCTGAGGCTCCCCCAGGACCTGCTCTGGGACGGTCCCTAGAGGGCACGAGTGGGCACTGGGTGCGTGTGGCACAGAGGAGGCCTGAGTGGGGCTCCTGGGCTTTTCTTCTTGCCCCCAGAGCTGCTTCCCCGGCGCCTGTGGGAGCCGTCACTGGAGCCGAGCATGTGACATTTGCTAAATAAAATGAAATAACCAACCTCAGCTGTGTCACTGTCCTGAAGACTGTGCTTTTCGTGTTCTTCTGCTGACTTCCAGCTGGCCAGTGTCCTGTGGGCATCTGCTCACGGGTGGGGAGGCCCTGGCTCGCAGAGGTCAAGCCCAGGTCACACAGCAAGGGGGTCTTGAGGACTGGAACCCTGGTGGTCTGACCTGAGTCCCAGGCTGGCCCTGTCCATCTCCTGGGGCTCTGGGCATCTGGGGTGAAAGGATGGTCTGGAAGGGATTGGTGGGGGACAAGGAATAGGTGTGTCACTGGTGGTGTTCCCTTGGGGGGCAAAAATGGTAACAGGAAGTAGCAGAAAACCAGCTGAAAGGCAAGCTGTCATCTGGTAGCACCCAGTCACCCCCACCAAGCCTGCGGCCTTCCTCTGTGCCCCCTGTCTTCCCCTGCTGACCCTCAGCCCCAGGCCAGGGACCCCGGTGTCTCTCGTCCAGGCCAGAGCCACCCCCACCCCTGGTTTGGACCCAGCTCTCTCCCCGGCTACCTGACTGAATTGGTGATTTCTCATCTGCCTCAGCCACTTCCCATTCACAGTTAGATAACGTTTGTCCCCCATCTTCAAAACAAAATCAAGTCCCTGTGTTTTCTTCCTTTTGCAACTAGGCTTTTTGTAATTATCAAAATGATTCTCACTGTAAAAAAAAAAAAATACAGGTCATGTAGAAGTATGTGAAGAGTAAAACTTTATTTTTCCTTTTACCTCTTTCAGTCTCACTCTTCATTTAACTGCCATTAACTTTCTCTTAACAGGTTAGATCTCAAGATGGTTCACAATGACAGGTTTAAGCTTGTTTCCTCCACATGGATCTGTGAACCTGTTTGAGGCACCTTGCTCTTTCTAATTGAGATATTTTGTTGAACATTTCCCCAAGTAGTTTCTTTACTTGGAAAAAAAAAAAAAAGCTGACATGGAATGTGCACTGTCTGCAACTGTTCTGAGTGATTGACACGTGTTGTTACCTCATTGACGGGAAAGCCGGTAGGACAGGCCCCTCGGGCCTCACTGACCTCTGCCCCATGGCAGCAGCCACAGCCCCTTCATCAGCACCGCACACGCTGCGCTTCACCTTGAATTTTTGCCTGTTCTTGGCCTTCCCGGAACTCCTGAATTATTTGGCAGGTTGACGTTCTGGGCTCCGGTGCTCACCCTTGGCTGCATTTTAATAAGTCAGGTGGGGCCTGGGCCACTCCAGTGGTTCTAACCTGCAGCCAGGCTGGAGGTCCAGAAGGGGTGAAACTTAACAGTTGGAAAGCAGAGTTTAAAGTGTTCGTCCCAGTTGCACTTGGCTGTTGAGACGCGTGCCCCTTTCCAGGGGAGCACAGCCGCCTCTGCATCTGTGAAAGCCCAATCTTCACTCCAAGAGGCGTTTCCCTAGGTGGTGGAGGTGAGTCCTTACAACCGCAGTTCCGTGCTCAGGGGATCACTGCATCTACATTTTTGCCAAGTGTATTTAAAAACTGAATTATTTCATTGTATGAAAGTTAGATATAAATGTAGCTCTGTGCAGCTGCTCGGAAATATATATATATATATTTCTGCCTTGGAAGAAATAAACCCTCTGGCACCTCTGGATGCCTCTTTGTGCCCTTCAAACCTCTTCAACCAAACGCATACCTCTTCAACCAGTGATTGCTGCCACAGACAGACATATCTCTAAATCCATAATATGGCTTTGCATTTAAAAACTATATAAATGCTATATTTGATGTATTCCTCAACTTCTAGAATTCAGCATTCTTTGGGAGTCTTTGTGTCACCATGAGCCTTTTTTGCCATCGTCTCTCACTGCGTGAACGTAATCCAGTTTATCTGTGACGCTGGGGACACGTAGGTGGTTTCCAGTTCTTTGCTCTTACACACAGCACCTCTCTAAACATTCTTGAACAGGCTTTTGTGCACAACCGTGCAAGAATGACTGGGTTGTAACTGAAGGACATTTTTAGTTTCACTAGATGTTGCCAAGTTGCTCTCCACAGTGACTTCTATCAGTTCTCCCACCACAGCGAATGGGATTCCCCTGTTACCCCAGTTCTTAACATGTGACGTTGTCAGAGCTATAAATTTTTGACAGATCGAGGATCATTTTATGTTTACTGATCATTTGTATTTCCTCTGTGAGTGTCTAATTCTTGCCCCTTGTTTTGGTTTGCTAAAACTGCTGAAATGCAGTATTCCAGAAATGGATTGGCTTTTACAATGGGGATTTATTAGCTTACAAATTTATAGTTCTAAGGCCATGAAAATGTCCCAATTAAGGCATCAACAGGACAATACCTCTTCTGAAGAAAGGTTGATGGCATACAGGGTTCCTTTGTCATGTGGGAAGGCGAAACTCTCCCAGGCTTAGCTTCTGGTTTCCATGACTTTCTCCAAAATGTCTTTGGGCTTCTTTTCTCTGAGCATCTCTGGGCTTCTGTCTTAACTTCTCTTTTAGCTTCTCTGAGGGGTAAACTGTTACATATCTTAGCTTCTCTCCGAAATGTCTGTCTCAGCTTCTCCTGGGGCATTTATTTTTTTTTAATTAAATTCAGTTTTATTGAGATACATTCACACACCATACAGTCATCCATGGTATACAATCAGCTGTCCACAGTATGATAACATAGTTATGCGTTCATGACCATAATCTATTTCTGAACATTTTCCTTACATCAGAAAGAACCAGAACAAGAATAGAAAATATAAGTGAAAAAAGAACATCCAAATCATCCCCCCAACCCCCCATTTGTCCTTTAGTTTTTATCCCCATTTTTCTACTCATCCATAACACTAGATAAAGGGGGTGTGATCCACAAGGTCTTCACAATCACACTGTCATCCCTTGTAATCTACATTATTATGTAATTGTCTTCAGGAGTCCAGACTGCTGGGTTGGAGTTTGGTAGTTTCAGGTATTTACTTCTAGCTATTCCAATACATTAAAACCTAAGAGGTGTTATCTATATAGTGCATAAGAATGTCCACCAGAGTGACCTCTCGACTCCATTTGAAATCTCTCAGCCACTGAAACTATCCTGGGGTGTTTCTGTCTATACATCTCTTAGTGTCTGGGTCTTTGTTGGCTCCGAGCGCTCTCTCTCTTTCTGAGCTCTCTTAAGGACTCCAGTAAACTAAGACCCACCTTGAATGGGTGGGGTCACATCTCCATGGAAATAATCTAATCTAAAGGTCCCACTACACAATTGGGTGGGTCACATCTCCATGGAAACAAGCTAATCAAAAGATCCCACCCACAATAGGTCTGCCCTCATGAGTAAAATTAAAATGAATTAAAGAAACATAGTGTTTTTTGGGGGTATGTAACAGATTAAAACTAGCACACCTCCTTTTTTCTTTGTCCTCAATTAATGGGAGTTCTTGGGTTGTGAACTTTTCTTTTGCATGCAATGCAGAGACCTTCCAGTATGGCTCGTTTTTGGCTTTTTTAATGATGACGTTTGATATACAATCTACATTTTAATGACATGGATTCATTTTTCCCCAAGTACCCCCCCCCCCATTAAAGTTTTAAATTATTCCTCTTCAAATTTCTCGTTTAATCTCTGTGCTAGTTTGGATGTATTATGTCCCCCAAAACACCATGTTCTTTGATGCGATCTTGTGGGGAAGCATATTAGTGTTGATTTGGTTGGAATCCTTTGATTGAGTTTTTCCATGGAGATGTGACTCAATCAACAGTGAAATGTTTGATTGGATAATTTCCATGGAGGTGTTATCCCCCCCATTCGGGGTGGCTCTTAATTAAATCACTGGAGTCCTATATAAAAAGCTCATACAGAAGGAGCTGCTGCAGCCAAGGCGGACATTTTGAAGACAGCCGTTAAAAGCTGACACTTTCAAGAACACCATTTTTTTTTTTAATTTAAGCAGTTTTATTGAGATATACTCACATACCATACAGTCCATCCAAGATGTACAATCAGTGGCTTTTAGTATAATCACAAAGTTGTACATTCATCACCACAGTCAATTTTAGAATATTTTCATTACTCCAAAAAGAACCCCAGACCCCTCAGCAGTCACTTCTCAATCCCTGTGTCTTTCCCCAGATCTACATAACGACTAATCTAATTCTGTCTCTATGGATTTATTTATATTTAAAGAATACTAAATATTGTTAACTATAGTTCATAGTTTGCTTTACGTGTATTTTTCCCATGTACCACCCTATTAGTAACACCTTGTAATAGTGATGTACATTTGTTATAGTTCTTGAAAGAACATTCTTACATTTACAAGTCACCACAGACATCATCCAACACAGTGTTCACTATGTTTCACAGTCCCGGGTTTTATCCTCTAGTTTTCCTAGTAACATCCATGACCTAAAACTACCCCTTTCATCCTCATTCATATAAGCGTTTTAACAGTTTATATTATGGTATTCTTTAATTTTGTCAGAAGGGGGAAATGACTGATAAAACATTGTTATGTTATCTTTCTATAATTATATATTTTGTTTTTACTATTTGATTTTTAAAAGAAAAGTGGAATTTAAAGTTCTGTTGATTCATGTCTTTTTTTTTTACTTATTAAATTCAGTTTTATTGAGATGTATTCACATACTATAGAATCATCCATGGTGTACACTCAGCTGTTCACAGTACCTTCATATAGTTGTGCATTCATCACCCCAATCTGTTTTTGAATATTTTCTTTACACCAAAAAGAATAAGAATAAGAATAAAAAATAAAAGTAAAAAAGAACACCCAAATCATTCCCCCCATCCCACCCTATTTTTCATTTAGTTTTTGTCCCAATTTTGTACTCATCCATCCACACACTGGATTAAGGGAGTGTGAGTCACAAGGTTTTCACAATCACACTGTCACCCCTTGTAAGCTACATTGTTACGCAATCATCTTCACCAGTCAAGACTACTGGATTGGAGTTTGATAGTTTCGGGTGTTTACTTCTAGCTATTCCAATACATTAAAATTTAAAAAGGATTATCTGTATAGTGCATAAGAGTGTCCATCAGAGTGACCTCTTGACTCCATTTGAAATCTCTCAGCTAGTGAAACTTTATTTCATTTCATTTCGCATCCCCCTTTTGGTCAAGAAGATGTTCTCAATCCCACATTGTCAGGTCCAGATTCATCCTTGGGAGTCATATCCTGTGCTGCCAGGGAGATTTACCCGGTAACCCTGGGAGTCAGATCCCACATAGTGGGGAGGGCAGTGAGTTCACCTGCCGAGTTGGCTTAGCTAGAGAGAGAGGACCACATCTGAGCAGCAAAAAGGTACTCAAGGGGAGACTCTTAGACACAATTATAAACAGGTTTAGCCTGGAGAGCGCCATTTTGAAATGTAACCTGGGAGCACACAGACACCAGCCATGTGCCTTCCCAGGTAACAGAGGTACTCTGGATGCCAATGGCCTTTCTCCGGTGAAGATACCCTATTGTTGGTGCCTTACCTTGGACACTTTATGGCCTTAAGACTGTAACTTTGTAACCAGATAAACCCCCTTTATAAAAGCCAATCCATTTCTGGTGTTTTGCATAATGGCAGCATTAGCAAACCAGAACAATCTCCTTGGAATTAATTTTTGTGTAGGGTGAGATGGAGGGACTCAGTTTTCCCCAATGCGTCTAGCCAATTGTCCCAGCACCATTTATTGGATAATTGATTCTTCTGCATCTGGAGCTGCGGTAACTCCCTAGCAAACACGAAGTTCGCCTGTTCAACACCCACTCCTAATGCTGCTCCCTGGCTCTCCTCTTCTGTGATGCCTGGAAGGCTAAACACCCAGCTAAGCTCCCTGGCTTCTTTTCAGCTCTGGAAGCCATGTGACAGTGGTGGCTGATACATGCTCTAGAGGAAGTCTGCCAAGTTGGTTCTGGGATGGCTGCTGATTTCCCCCATGGAAAAGGTGCCAGACAGCAGCTGGGTGGCCATTTGCCCCTCCCCGTCTTCCCCTCTCAGGCTATGCAGGTGAGCCCTGAGGACACAGAAGCCACCAGTGATCAGGAGGGTGGAAGTGTGAGTCCTTGATAGCATGCATCAGTGAGGCGCTGCCCTGGCCTGCCGCTGCCAGGCTTACGTAAGTAGGAAAAAAATACACACACACACACACAAATTTACTTATTTATTTATTTATTTAACTAGCATGAGTTGTGTTTTCTGTGATTTGCTGCTAAAAACAGTCCTAACTTTGACCCCCTGCATCGATATCAAGTGTTCTCACAGGCCTGGGCTTGCTTCTGGACTGCAGCTAATGCCCGCAGACCCACTCTCAGCCAGCCAGTGTGTTTATAGACTTGGGGAATGCAGCAGAGAACAAAAGGGACAACAATCTTTGTCCCCAGGGCGCTTGCCGGTCTAGCGGGGAAATCCCGAGTCTTCGTCTCCCAGGGCTGCGATGACAAATACTGCACACTGGTTGGCTTGAGCAACAGGAAGTTATTGTCTCATGGTTTTGGAGGCCTGAAGTCCAATGTCAAGGTCTTGACAGGCTGTGCTCTATCTCAGATTCTGCGGCGTTCTGATGCTGGTGTACCGCCATTCTTGGGGTTCCTTGGCTTGCAGCTCTGCCTCTGCCACTTGGCAGTCTCTCTCTCCCTGCATCTGCTCCTCTTGTTTCTGCTGACTTCTGGCTGCTAATTTTTTTTTTTCTCTATTGACTATGTCCGTACTTCCTCTGCTGTATTGAGGATTCTAGTCACAGGGATTAAGGCCCACCCTGATTCAATTTGGCCTCATCTCAATAGGACCTTAGAAAATCCTATTCACAAATTAGTCCACCCCTTAACTAGTATCTTCACAGTTCCCATTTACGAATGGCTTCGCACCCATAGGAATGTGGATTAAGGCTTGTACATGTTTTTTGTGGGGGTTACTTGAGTCAGTCAGACAACAGTCCGCCCTCTGAACCCCAGAAAGACATGTTTTTCCCACATGCAAAATATATTCACCCCATTCCAACACCCCCAACGCCTTAAGTCATTTCAATAACAAGTACAAAGTCATCAGAAGCAATTATGGGAGTGGCCCATCCAGGGACACTACAAAGTTACCTGCTTCCAAGATACAATGGTGAGGCAGGCATAGAATAGACATTCCCATTCCAGAAGACAGAAAGTGGAAGGAAAAAAGGGGTCACAGGTCCCAAGCAAGTCCAAACCCCATCAGGGCAAACTCCATTAGATTCCGAGGTCTGAGAGTCATCTGTGATTGATGCTTTGTCCTCCGAGCCCACTGGAGTGGCAGCTCCACCCTTTGCTAGTGCTGGGGCAGTGGCCACGCTCTCCCTGAACATCAGGGCATTAGCCCCTCCCTCTCCAGCACCAGGTGGTGGCCAGGTTCTCTCTGAATACTCGAAATTTCAGTGTGGGCCTTCTCTTTCTAAATCCCTGGGGCAGGAGCTATGCCCTGTCCACAGGCTGAAGTGAAAGCATCTCTTTCTTGGACTGCGGAAATCTCTTCTGCTGAGGCCTCTGCTTTGCTGGTTCTGCCCTTGAAGTCAATTGTCCTTGATTGTGTCTCATCTCTGTCCATTTCTGTTAAGTCTGGCAATAGTTCTGCTCATACAACATTCTCAAAATCCATATTGGCTTTGTGTGCAATTCAAGAGGGTTTAAGCAATTAGACAAAAGGGTCTTCCACAGATCCTTCCTAAATAACTGCATTTCTGTCCTGATTTACCCTCAGATGTTTGGTTGGATCCATGTTCAGCCTCACCCTCACACAGAGCCCATTCTCTGAGAATTCACCTCCTGGGAGCTCAGAGAGGGCCTTTATAGAGCTGTTTCTGTCCCTAGTCTCATAGCACACAATTCGGTAGGCTGAGAATTTCCCAAACCATCAAATATTGGTTCCTTTGTGCTTAACAGCTCAGTCCCCAGTTTCTCTCTTTCTTCTCACCTTTTACTATCAGCTGTAAGAAGAAACCAAGCCGAACCTTCCACACTTTGCTTGGACATCTCCTCAGCTAAATATCCAGGTTCATTTCTTACAAGTCTGCCTTCCATCCAACATCAGAATACAATTTTGCCAAGTTCTCTGCTACTTTATTTAACAAGGATCACCTTTCCTCCAGTTTCTATCACAGTCATTTCCTTCTAAGGCCTCACTGGAAGTACTACCAACATTCTGTTCATGATGATACATTTTTTCTAAGATGATCTAAGAAACTCTACAGCTCTCCTTGAGGCAATCTAGGATTTTTTTCTATGTAGCACCTCAGAATTCTTCCAGCTTTTACTTTTTACCCAATTCCAAAGCTTCATCTATATTTTTTAGGTATTTATTCTGTCTGCACCCCACACTCAGTACCAAACACCATCTTAGTTTGCCAGGGCTGCTATGACAGATACCACACACTGGTTGGCTTGAGAAATGGGAATTTATTGTCTTATGGTTTTGGAGGCTAGATATGCATCATCAAGATCTCGACAGGCCATGCTTTCTCTCGGATTCTGCAGCATTCTGTTGCTGGCTTGCTACAATCCTTGGTTCCATGGCTTGTATCTCTATTTACTTCATGTCACCAGATGAAAGGTTAGACAAAATAGAGTATATGTGTAGAATGAAATACTTGGCCATGCAAAGGAATGGAGTTCCAATATGTAATACCACACAGATGAACCCTGAAAGCATGCTGAGTGAAAGAAACCAGGCACAAAACAACAAATATTGTATGAATCCACTTATATAAAGTGTTTGACATAGGCAAATCCCCCAAGACAGAAACTACAATAGTGGTTACCAGCGACTGTGGAGAGGAGACAATGGGGAGTTATTGCTTAATGGGTTTGGAATTTCTGTCTGGGATGATGAAAAAGTTCTGGAAATAATGGTGACTGTTACACACCATTTTGAATATACCAAATGCCAATGAATTATACACTATAAAATGGTTAGAAGATTATATTTTAAGTTGTGTGTATTTTACCACAATAAAAATAGCAAAAAGTATATTCAGATTTTAATCTGTTTTTCCCCATTTTTGGCACTTGGGATTCCCTTTCAATTTGAAACTCGTTTCTTCAGTTTTGGAAGTGTTCCTCTGTTGTTATGTTATTCTTTTCTTGATGCCTTACTGTGGTGGTTTTACAGCACGGCTCCAGTTTGTTCGGTAGTGTGGCTGTTTGCTTCCCTCGAGGCTGGCTGGGCAGGTCCGTGACTCCTTTAATCGGGGATGCAGAATTGACCTTCTGTGACTGAGGCTGGGTCATAAAGGCCATGCACGTTCTGCCGGGTTCACGGGAACACTGGGTCTTGGAACCCTGAGCAGCCATGGGAGAAGCTCTCCCCACATAAACCACCTTGCTGGAGAGCCCCCATGCAGCTGCTCCCGTCAGCAGTCCCTGACCCCTTCTTCAGCCATCCTGGCCCAGGCAGCCAGGGCTGTGAGTGAAGAAGTCATTTGGGCTCCAGCTTCAGTTGTTTGGGTCATCTCAGCACAGGCCCTAAAGATCATAGAGCAGAGAAGAGCTTTTCAAACTCCTGACCCACAGAATCCATGAGCACTGTGCCAGTTTGAATGTACTATGTCCCCCAAAACGCCATGTTCTTTGATGCAGTCTTGTGTGGGCAGACATATTTGTGTTGATACATTGTAATTATTTGATTGAGTGTCCATGGAGATGTGCCCCACCCAACTGTGGGTGAAAACTCTGGATAATTTCCATGGAGGTGTGGCCCTGCCCATTCAGCATGGGTCGTGATGAGTTTACTAGAGCACTATATAAGCTCAGACAGAAGGAGCGAGGTAGCTACAGCCAAGAGGGACACCTTGAAGAATGCACAGGAGCTGAGAGAGGAGCTGCAGCTTACAGAGACATTTTGGAGATGGCCTTTGAAAGCAAACTTTTGCTCCTGAGAAGCTAAGAGAGGACAAATGCCCCAAGAGCAACTGAGAGTGACATTTTGAAGAGAAGCTGCAGCCTAGAGAGGAACATCCTGGGAGAAAGCCATTTAGAAACCAGAACTTTGGAGCAGATGCCAGCCACGTGCCTTCCCAGCTAACAGGGGTTTTCTGGACACCACTGGCCATCCTCCAGTGAGGGTACTCAATTGTTGATGCATTACCTTGAACACTTTATGGCCTTAAGACTGTAACTATGTAACCAAATAAACCCCCTTTTATAAAAGCCAGTCCATTTCTAGTGTTTTGCAAAAGGGCAGCATTAGCAAACTGGAACAAGCACTGAAAGATTATTGTTTTATGCCACTAAGATTTGGGGTCACATACCTCCACTCCTTCTCCCCATCTCTTGGTTCTCCCCTCTCAAACTCATGTTGAAGGTCAAAGAGGGAAAGGATGTTGAAGTGGTCTTCTCCTTGGCCATCTGATCGCTGGAACATGTGTTCCACACTGCAGATGCAGGTCTTTTGCCAGAACCTCCTGTGGACTGTACCGTCAAGATTCATAATGTTTGCGCTGAGGGTGTGTCTGTCTTCTTCCCAAACTGTGTGAAAATTTATAGGCCCCCTTCAGTTAACTGAACTGTAGAAGACATCACCCCCTGTCACCTCTTTCCCCTCTTCCCACTTCAGGAAGCAGGGCAAGGGTGCTCCCTACACGATTCATGGCCAAAAGGTTTGGCATTGTCAGGGTAAGTGGCTACTTACATATTTCACCCATTTTAGTTTCCTGGGCTCTCCAGCAAATACCATGAAATGATTTGGCTTAAACAGTGGGAATTCATTAGCTTACAGTTATGAGGCTAAAAGGAAGTCCACATAAAGGTGTCCTCAAGGTGATGCTTCCTCCCCAGAGACTGTGGCTTCTAGGGCTGGCTGCTGGTGATCCTTGGTCCTTAGTTTGTCACATGACAACGTCTCTGTGTTACGCTGATGTTCAGCTTCTGGCTGCTCCATCTATGGTTTTCTCTCTCTCATGTCTGAATTTATTCTGTTTATAAAGGATTCCAGTAATAGGACTGAGACCCCTCCTGATTGGCCTGGGCCACACCTTGGCCGAAGTAGCCTCACCTAAAGGTCCTACTTACAATGGGTTCACACCCACAGGGATGGATTAGTTTAAGAACATGTTTTTCTGGGGTACATAGAGCTTCAAACCACCATACTGGGTCTTCAAAAACCATAAGTATTCCACTTTCCAGTCTGAGAAGGTTGGTTGCAAACGTGATTGATGTAGGTTAGATCACATTTCTCAGAGTGGGGTCCATGAATCCCCAGGATTCACGCTTCAGGCTTACCGAACAGAATTGCTGGACCTGGGGCATGGGGATCTGCATTTTTAATAAGCTCTTGAGGGAGTTCTTTATGTCCATGTTAGCATTATGTGATTTACCCAAACCCACTACAAAGCATATTTAAAACTGTACAATAATAATAAAACAGTTCAATAAAAACATTGTTTATCTGTTATAGAATGGAACCAGGAAGATTTCAGTATTCATCATCTTGGACACAAAGTCAAATTGGTGATGGTGTTCCATACTCTCCCTTCAGGAAGCTGATGAGCACAATAGAGTGCTCAGTGGCTCTCTCCTTTGCTCATTTCCACTGAAGGATTGGCATGGGGAACAAGCATCAAAGAGCGCCCCCGGTGGCTCTTTCCTGCTAGCACCTCAGAGTCAAATGAGAATCACCTGGCAAGAAAATTCCCAAACTGAGGACAGACTCCAGTTAGATTTAACATCTGTTTCTACTTCAGACATTCAGTCTCAACGTTTTCTCAGTTTCCAGGAACACAGCCACCCTTGTATGGAACTCCAGCCAAAAGTGAGCCTGCTTAGTTTTCCTTGGCAGCCGTTTGAAGCCCCAAGTTTTGGACTGGGGCTGATTTTTAAAGTCATCCCTAGATATTTGTTTCCTTCTGCAGCCTTGAGCTGTCTGATTCAGGATTTTGAAAAAGTGACTCTCTCTTAAACCTGCTGTATATAAATCTAAACCTTTCCTCACTGGTGGAGTCCATGTTCTAGGTTCCTGACATTTTCTTAGGATGAAAGGGCTGGCTTGTCCAATGAATGATATTGTTGGTAGTGGAATTTGTAATTGTCCAAGGTACTTTTGGATCATAATGTTTCACTGTGCAAATAGTCAGTCACAGCTTCTGCCTGCACAAGACAAACACCTGGTCCTATGACCAAAAGAGACCCAGGAAACCTGCTTTGGCTGCCCTTGGTGAATCTCTTGGCTTCCACTTGGCCCTTTTACTGCAGCCCCTGCTGTGCCACCAGCTACGCAGATTTAACCTGACAATGCCTTGCCTCAGCTGCACTGCGCTGTTCTATCTTCCCTGGACTCCTCTGATCCTTCATTGTGGGACAGTTTAGGATGCCACTGGAAACCTACTCAGCAACCTGGTCCTGCACAGTCAAGGAGTGAAGGGAAGCTAACGCCCTGTGGAGCAACTCGTGACCCGTGGGGCGGGGATGTGGGGAACATCCGTTCTTCTTTCCAATCTCAGGCTGATGGGGTCGGGGCACATACTCTGTGCCCTCCTGGACACAGTGGCACTGAGCCTCAGTGGCCTATAGAGGGGACAGGCTCCAGAGCACCCCTGTGGTGGCTTGGAGCTGTGTGCCCCAGAAAAACCTGTTCTTAAACTTAATCCATTCCTGTGGGGGTGAACCGTTGTAAATAGGACCTTTTGCTGAGATTACTTCAGATAAGGCATGGCCCAGGATGGATCTTAATCCTATTACTGAAGGTCTTACAGGGAAGGTCACACACACAGAGAGAAAAAAGCCACAGAGGGAGCTGCCAGAAGCTGAAGGTCAATGGAACCGGAAGAGAAGGGAGAGGCAGGAGAAGCCACCATGTGCGTTGCCATGTGACAGAGAAGCCCAGGACCAAGGATCACCAGCAGCCATCCCCAAAACGCCAGTCTTCAGGAAGAAAGCATCGCCTTGTTGAGGCCTTGATTTGCATTCCTTCTAGACTCAAAATCTTAAACCAGTAAGTTCCCATTGTTTAAGCCAATCTATTGCATGGTATTTGCCTTAGCAGCAAGGAAACTAAAACATTTTAATACCAGAAGAGTGGCGTGTTGCTATTGCAAATACCAAAAAATGTGGAAACAGCTTTGGAATTGGGTAATGGGTAGAGGCTGGAAGAATCATGAAGTGCTTTGATAGAAAAGACCAAGATTGCTTTGAAGAGACTGTTGGTAGAAATATGGATGTTAGAGTTACTTCTGATGAGGTCTTAGAAGGAAGTGAGGAATGTGTTATTGAAAACTGGAGGAAAGACGATTCTTGTTTTAAAGTGGCAGAGAAACAGAACTTGGTGAAGTTGAGTTCTGATGTTGGATGGAAGGCAGAACTTGAAAGGATGAACTTGGATATTTAGATGAGGAGATTTCCAAGCTAAGTGTGGAAGGTGCAGTCTGGTTTCTCCTTGCAGCGTATAGTAAAATGCAAGAGGAAAGGGATAAGCTGAAAACTCAGAAACCAGAAATTGGTGGTTTGGAAAATTCTGAGCCCGTTCAGATAGTGAGCTCTGAAAGTAGGGCCAGAAGTTGCTCTATCAGGGACCTCCCTGGCCTTCTGGAAAGCAGGCCCCAGGGCTTCATTTGAAGGTTTAACTGAACATGGATCCAGTTAACCATTTCACTGCTAGTCAGAATTGGAAGTGTAATTATGCAGGAAGGATCTGTGGAAAGACCTTCTGTCTGAGGATTTGGGTCCCTGTGAATTGCACACAAAGCTGGCAAGGTTTTTGCAAAATTTGTATGAACAGAAACACTGTCAGCCTGGACGGAAAGGGATGGAGAAGGGATGGATTGAAGGAAGAGTGAATTCATGGGCAGAAACATGGAAGCCGAGGTCTGGACCAAAGAGATCTTGAGTCAAGGGAGCAGACCCACTCGTGTGTGGAAAGGGAGGTTCACCCTACATTTGGAGGGGGCAGGTCATCTGCCCTGGTACTTGGAGGGGTTGGACCTTCTGCCCCATTGTTTAGGGAGAGTGCCACCACCCCATATACTCAGAGAGGGTGGAGCCTGTGCTCTGGCATTCGCTGAGAGACTGGCTGTCATTCCAGTGCTTGGAGAGGGTGGAGCCTTCGCCCCAGTGTTTGGGGACTGCATGGCACAAGTGCTTGGAAGGGGGAACAGTTGCAGCTTCATAAGGATTAGCGGACAAAACATTGATCCATAGATGACTCTCAGGCCCTGAAATCTAATGGAGTTTGCCCTGCTGGGTTTCGGAATTGTTTGGGATCCTTGACACCTGTTTTCCTTCCAATTTCTCCTTTCTGGAATGGGGAATGTCTATCTTAATGCCTATCCCTCCATTGTATATTAGAAGCAGGTAACTTATCTTCTAGATTTCATAGGTCCACAAACAGAGGGGAATTGTGCCCCAGGACAGACCATACCTGTAACTGATTTTGATAAGAGTTGGTACTTAGCATTCTTACTTAAATGACTTAAGGCTTTTAGGATATTGTGATAGAATGAATGTAGTTTGCGTGTAGAAAGAACATGTCTTTTGTGGGTCCAGAAAAGCAAATTCTTAAACTTAACCCATTCCTATGAGTGTGAACCCTTGTAAATAGGACCCTTTAATGAGGTTACTTCAGATAAGGTGTGGCTCTGGACAGGTCTTAATCCATTTACTGAAGGCCTTATAGAGAAGATCACAGAGAGAGAGCAAAAACCAGAAGCTGAAGGTCAACGGAACCCAGATGAGAAGGGAATGGCAGGAGAGGCTGCCATGTTTATTGCTGTGTGACAGAGGAGCCCAGGACCAAGGATCACCGGCAGCCAGCCCCGGAATGCCTGTCTTCAGGAAGAAAGCATCATCTTGATGACGCCTTGATTTGGACTCCTCCTAGCCTCAAAACCGTGCACCAATAAATTCCCATTGTTTAAGCCAAGCCATTGCATGGTATTTGTTTTAGCATCAAGGAAATGAAAACAACCATCTTGTGTTGATCTCCCTCCTTCCCTCTCTCACTTCTCCACTGTGCCTGTTTCCTTGGATTATTTCCCCAAATAACCCACTTGCACATGAGACCTTACTTCTGCTTTCAGGGGTGGGGAGAACTCAAGCTGTGAAAGTGTCTCAGTTCAGTCCAAACCTAATGTCTAATGACTGATCCCATCTGGGCCAGATGCAGGATATGACAAAAGAGGAAACTGAGGAAAGTCCTTGACTACAATTTGAACTGCATCCTTATTTGTTTCCCTCCTCTGAGTTAACTTTGCTACCAGCACAGAGAGTGGGCACCATGTGTGCACACCCCCGGGAAAAGTCAAAACTTAACAGACTTGATTGGTGTACATGGTCCTTAGAAAAAGCACAAGTTAACAGATTGGTAACCAGCCCATGACTCTGCTACATCCAGCCAGTCCTGAACAGACAGCTCATGGACTTAACTAAATGGTACCATCAATTTTTTTGCACGGATTTTTCTTTATTGATTTAGTTTTTGCTTTCATAAGCTTTGCCTTTGTGTTTTCTTTCAAGAGAGTCTTTAGAGAGTTTGTTCTTTCTTGCATGAAAAAAATCACTTTTACCACTCCCACATCCCTTCCAGCATGAGGGAACCACTTTTTAAACTCTTCTAGTTGTTTTTTCCACCACAAAAGAATGGTGGCAGGAAGATCAGAATCACAGAGGGTTCAGAAGGCAGAAGAAGCCACAGGCCCAGGCAATAGATCTAGGGAGTACATCATTTTCTGGGGGCGAAGTGGTTGAAAGGAGAAATGTATTAGGTTAGCAAAATTGCACATAAAACAACTTTTTGTCCTTCCCTTGGATATTTTCCTTCAGCCCTAGGTTATTCTTTACAATTCTCTTTTATTCCCTATTTGTAACCAATCCCTATAAATAGTTAATAATCCTTTATATTAAGCTATCGCTGTTCAAATTTCCCTTGTGTGGTTTTAGTCTACTGTCTCCTTGACTGATACAGCCAAAAAACACTCTTGGACCCAGGATCCTTCACCTATAACAAGCAGAGATCTGCTATCATTGCAAAACCAACCATAGATATTAGGCAGGTGGATCAGGAAAATAGAGCCCCTCCCTGCCCCTGCACTAGCAAAGAATCAAGTAAAATAAACAATGGTCTATCACTGGGAAGGGCAGGAGGATGGAGGGAGACTTTTTGTGGCACAGGTGTGCAAGTATAACTGAGAGCTCAGGAATCATAATACTGAGAAAAACACTCACACTTCACTGTAAGCCTAGTCTCTTCTGTTCTGCACTTGACGTCTTGGTACTTAATTTTTAAATTATGAGATGAACAAAAAAGCAAGGAAAAAACAATCCATTGTCAGCCTTGTCAAAAATCAATTGACCATAATTACATGGAAACTTGAATAGGGAGTGAAATCTGGTAGGTTTGTACAGGTTAGTGTGAAATCCTGATACATCCTGGAGTAATTTGGGCAGAGAATAAAAAGTATTTGCAAAGCCCCATTGAGAGACCGGGGGGAAAATGTGGAAATATTAAAGTTCCGCAGCTGGGGAATTCCTGATATTCTCGCAAACAATGGGGATTACCAGTTTAGTAGGCCAAGCCCTCAATCTTAGGGCTTGCCCTTATGAGGCTTGTTACTACAAAGGAGAGGCGAAGCCTACTTGTAATTGTGCCAAAGAGTCATCCCCAGAGAATCTCTTTTGTTGCTCAGATGTGGTAGTTTCTCTCTCTAAGCCAACTCAGCAGGTGAACTCAATGCCCTCCCCACTATGTGGGACATGACTCCCAGGGGTGTAAATCTCCCTGGCAACATGGGACGTGATACCTGGGGATGAGACTGGACTAGGCATTGTAGGATTGAGATAGGCTTCTGGACCAAAAGGGTGAAGAGAAAGGAAACAAAGTTTTAGTGGCTGAGAGATTTCAAATAGAGTCAAGAGGTCATTCTGGAACTCTTATGCATTGTATAGATATCCCTTTTTTAATTTTTAGTTTATTAGCATAGCTAGAAGGAAGTATCTGAAACTGTTGAATGGAAATCCTTGATTCTTGAAGACAAATGTTGTGGGAGTTTGGATGTATTATGTCCCCCAAAACACCATGTTCTTTAATGCAGTCTTGCGGGGGCAGATGTATTAGTGTTGATTAGGTTGGAATCTTTGGATTAGATTGTTCCCATGGAGATGTGACCCACCAAACTGTGGGTAATACTTTTGATTAGATTATTTCCATGGAGGTGTGATCCTGCCCATTCAGCATGGGTAGGTCTTGATTAGTTTACTGGAGCCCCATAAGAACTCAGACAGAAGGAGCACAGTGCTGCAGCTGAGAGAGACATTTTGAGACAGCCATTGAAAGTAAACTTTTGCTAGTCTGGAGTTTGTCTGGGAGAAACTAAGAGAACATCCTCAGATGCCTACAGAGAAATGTCCTGTGAGAAAGTCATTTTGAAACCAGAACCCTGGAGCAGATGGCAGTCACGTGCCTTCCCAGCTGACAGAGGTTTTCTGGACACCATTGGTGTTCTTCAGTGAAGGTACCCTATTGTTGATGCCTTTGTTTGGACACTTTTATGGCCTTAGAACTGAAACTTTGTAGCCAATAAACCCCTTTTATGAAAGCCAATCCTTTTCTGATATTTTGCATAACAGCAGCATTAGCAAACTATTTAGCTTTTGTGGTGTGACTGTGTGATTGTGAAAACCTTATGGCCCATACTCCCTTTATCCAGTGTAGGGACAAATGAGTAGAAAAATAGGGACAAAAAGTAAATGAATAATAGAATGGTAGGAGGGGTGTGGGATGTTTTGAGTGTTCTTTTTCACTTTTATTTTTATTCATATTTTTATTTTTTGGAGTAATGTAAATATACAAAAATTGTGGAGATGAATGCAGAACTATATAA
The DNA here is from genome assembly GCF_015220235.1 of Choloepus didactylus. Lineage (NCBI taxonomy): Eukaryota > Metazoa > Chordata > Mammalia > Pilosa > Megalonychidae > Choloepus > Choloepus didactylus. The sequence goes on from NW_023637577.1 coordinate 497,812, forward strand.
TGATACTGTGAACAGTTGTACACTTTGGGTGATTGTTAGGTATGTGAACATATTTCAATAAAATTGCATTAAAAATCAATTGATGATAGATCTGAGGATCTGTTTCTGAACTCTGAATTTGATTCTGTTGATCAATATGCCTGTCTTTGTGTCAGGACTATGCTCTTTTGACTACTGTGTCTTTATAATAAGCTTTAAAGTTAGAAAGTGTAAGTCCTCCCACTTTATTCTTCTTTTTTAAGGGATTTTTTTTTGCAATATGGGGCCCCTTTCCCTTCCAAATAAATTTGATAACTAACTTTTCCAAGTGTGCAAAGTAGGTTGTTGGAATTTTGATTTATATGGTATTGAATCTATAGATCAGTTTGAGTAGAATTAACATTTTAACAACATTTAACTTTCCTATCCATGAACATGGAATGTCTTTCCACCTATTTAGGTCTTCTCTGATTTCTTTAGCAGTGTTTTGTAGTTTTCTATGTACATGTCCTTTAATCCTTGGTTAACTTTATTCCTAGGTACTTGATTTTTTTTTTCTTTTTGCATTTTTAAATTGTGAAATATAACATATACACAGAAAAGTGATAACTCTCAAAGTATGATTTAATAAGTAGTTAGAGATCAAATTTCAAAGAATGTTATGGGTTACAGTTCCACACTTTCAGTTATTTCCTTATTGTGAAATATAACATATTTACAGAAATGTGATAGCTTTCAAAAAACAATTTTAAAAGTAGCTATAGAGAAAATTTCCAAGCATTTTATGGATTACAGTTCCACCAAGTCAGTTATTTCCTTCTAGCTATTCTAGTACCCTAGAAACTAAAAAAAAAAAAAAAAGTTAAGATTCAATATTTGTAATCCTTTGTTAAATCCTATCTTGTCTGTTGCTACCCCTCTCTCTCATTTGATCACTTTCTAAATCTTCGGGGATATCTGGGCAGTGACCACCCTAACCTGTTCATATTCAAAAGGGGTGTCAACACTATGGGGAATGGCATTGCATCTGGTTGATGTTCTTGGAGAGGCTGTTGCCTCTGGGTTTGGGGACTTATCTAGCATAGGAGCACTCTGGAAGATTTAAGTTTCTGAAAAGTAAATTCAGTGACTGAAACTTTTCTAGAGTCTCAGATAGGGAACTAGGTATTCTTTAGTATTTTGGGGACCACTGTTGATGAGGGCTTGGCATGCTGTGGGCATTTGAAATATCTAGCTGGAGCTTGCATAAGAGTAACATCCAGGATAGCCTCTTGACTCTATTTTAAATCTCTTAGCCACTGCAACCTTATTTTGTTACCTTTCTTTTCTCCCATTTGGTCAAAATGGCAATCCCTTGTTGCCAGGACTAGGCTCATTCCTGGGAGTTGTGTCCCACATCACCAGGGATATTTACTCCCCTGGGAGTCATGTGCTATGTAGAGGGGAGGATAATGAATTTATTTGCCGAGTTGGGCTTACAGAAAGGCCACATCTGAGCAACAAAAGAGGTTCTGTGGAGGTGACTCTTAGGTGTAATTATAGGTAGGCTTAGCCTCCCCTTTACAGCCATATTTCACTAGAGCAAGCCTCAGGTTCAAGGGCTTGATTTATTAAGCAGGGGTTCCTAATTTCACATGACATATATTCGGTCCAAGATAATCTGTCTCACATTATCTTCACTTAGTGTACAGTCACCATCACTTTCAATTTTAAACAATTATCATACCCCAAACACCCCAAGGCTGTTATCAGCCCGTACATATTTATCCCTAGTATTAGTGTGGTACTGGTAAGGTATTCCTATTAAATATAGTTTATAATATGTAATAGGTAATTTTTCCCATATACCATTTTGTTGTTAACTTTTTGTACCAGCATCACACCTTAGAAGTAGATCATGCAAGCACTTATTCATATTTGTAGTCCTAATCTGTGGATACATACCTTTAAACAACCTCTTTCAATGATGTTCACCTTCATTGTGGCACTGAAACTTATAATCCCATTAATGAACTATCATCACCTCTGTCCATTCTCATACCTTTAAGTTCACCCTCATTAACATGTCTATACATATTGTGTAATCATTCCCTCTTCACTAGCTTCTGTCTATTTCTAGTTCCCTTTTATTATGCACTATAAGACACCAATTTTTACATTGTTTAGGGAGTTCATATTAGTGATAACATACAATATCTCTCTTTTTCTGTCTGACTGATTTCATTCAGCATTATGTCTTCAAGGTTCATCCATGTTGTCATATGTTTCAGAGCCTCGTTCCTTCTTACTGCTGCATAGTGTTCCATCATATGTATATACCATGTTTTATTTATCCACTTATTTGTCTGTTGATGGACACTTGGATTGTTTCCATCTCTTGACAATTGTGAACAATGCTGTTATGAAGATCCATGTGCAAATGTCTGTTCATGTCTCTGCTTTCGATCTTCTGGGAATATGCCAAGAAGTGGAGTTGCTGGATCGTAGGGTAGCTTGATATCTAGTTTTCTGAGGAACTGCCAAACTGTCTTCCACAGTGGCTGAACCATTATACGTTCCCAACAGCAATGAATAAGCAATTTCTCCACACTGTCTCTAGTATTTGGATTTTCCTGTTTGTTTAATGGCAGCCATTTTTTATTGAAGTGAGATGATACCTAATTGTGGCTTTGATTTGCATTTCCCTAATAGCTGGTGAAGATGAACAAATTTTCTTGTGCTTTTTAGCAGTTTGTATCTCCTCTTTGGAAAAATGTCTTTTCATATGTTTTACCCATTTTATAATTGGGATGTTTGTCCTTTTGTGGTTGAGTTGTAGGATTTCTTTATAAATGCTGGATATCAGTCTCTTATCAGATATATGGTTTCTGAAACTTTTCTCCCATTGATTTGGTTTCCTCTTCACCATTTTGACAAAGTCCTTTAAGTGACAGAAACTTTTGATTTTTAGGGGTTCCCATTTATTTTTTCTCTCATTGCTTGTGCTTTGAGTGTAAGGTCTAAGAAACTACCCCTATTACTAGGTCTTGAAGATGTTTCCCTATATTTTCTTTTAGGAGTTTTCTGGTACCATCTCTTATATTGAGGTCTTTGATCCACTTTGAGTTAATTTTTGTGTAGGGTATGAGGTAGGGGTCCTCTTTCATTGTTTTGGATATGGATATCCAGTTCTCCCAGCCCCATTTGTTGAAGAGACTGTTGTGTCCCATTTCAGTGGATTTGCAGGCCTTATCAAAAATCAGTTGACCATAGATCTGGGAGTCTATTTCCAAACTCTTGATTGAATTCCATTGATTAATATGTCTATCTTTGTGCCGGCACCATGCTGTTTTGACCACTGTGGCTTTACAGTAGGCTTTAAAATCACAAAATGTACATCCTCCCATTTCATTCTTCTTTTTTATAATGTTTTTGGCACTTCAAGGCCCCTTTCACTTCCAAATTTGATGTTTTCCCCCATTCTTTCTTTTGTTCTTTCATTTTCTGTTTTGTCACACTCCAGGTCACTGATTCATTGTTCAGCTTCCTCTAGTCTTTTTTTTTTTTAATTTTTATTTTGAAATAAATTCAAACTTACAGTAACAGTTGCAAAAATAATACAAACCCCATACACAGACTCCAGCATACCCCAACCCCCCTCCACTGATACCCCAATCTACCAACTTTAATATTTTGCCACTTTACCATTTCTTTCTTTCCTTCCTTCCCTCCCTATCATCCATCATCTATCTATTGCTCTGTCTTCTGAATATATGAGAGCAAGTTGCACACATTCTTGAACAAATAATATAATTCACATATACATTTCCCATGAACAAGAGTATTCATTTATGTAATCACATTAAGTGTAGTTAAGAAGTTCAAGAAATTTAATATTGACATAAAGCTTACATTCTGTATTTCATTTCTTTCTTATGTCCCAATTGTGTCCTTCTGAGCCTTTTCTCCTCTATTCTTAGATCTCATCCAGGATCATCAATGGCATTTAATTGTTGTTATCTGTTTAGACTTTTTTTTTTCCATTGTGGAAACATATATACAGCTTAAATCTTCCCATTCCAACCCTTCCCAAGCATTCCATTTAGTGGGATTAATCACATTCACAATGTTGCAATGCCATCACCTTCCCACCATCTATTACTAGAAATTTCCCTTCACCCCAAACGGAAACCCTACACTCAATTCTTATTAACTCCCCATTGCCCCTTCCCCCACTTCTCGTAACTCATACTCTACTTTTCATCTCTGTGATCATATTCTCTGATACTTTCTTTGTGTTTACCATGGGCCTTAAATTTAACATCTTAAGTCTATAACAATCTTGCTTTCTTTGATACCAACTTAACTTCAATAGGACACATAAACTATGTTCCTATACTCCTCCATTCCCCCACCTTTATGTAGTTCTTGTCAAAAATTACATATTCTACATTGAGTCCAAAACCACTGATTTATCATTACACTTTATTTATTTTAGATTCTGTAGGAAGTAAATAGTAGAGTTACAAATCAACAATACAGTAGTATTGGTGTTTATATTTACCATGTGATCTTTACTGTAAATCTTTATTTCTTCACGTGGTTTCAGTCAATTATTTAGTGTCCCTTCCTTTCAGCCTGCACAATTCCCTTTAGCATTTCTTATAGGACTGATCTACTGGTGATGAAGTCCCTCAGCTTTTGATTATCTGGGAATGTTTTCATCTTCCCCTCATTTTTAACCTCCAGGTGTTTGTGAATTTTCGAAGTCTCTGATGGTTATTGACTTCTGTTTGTATTCCATTGTGGTCAGAGAATGTGCTTTGAATAATTTCAATTTTTTTAAATTTATCAAGGCTTGTTTTATGTCCCAGCCTATGGTCTATTCTGGAGAAAGTTCTGTGATCACTAGAGGAGAATGTGTATCCTGGTGATTTGGGATGTAATGTTCTATATATGTCTGTTAAATTTCTCTCTCTCTCTCTCTCTCCTTTGTTTCTCTGTCGGTAGGGCTCCCTTTAGTATCTCAAGTACGGCAGCTCTTTTATTAGCAAAATCTCTCAGTGTTTGTTTGTCTATGAAAAATTTAAGCTCTCCCTCAAATTTGAAGGAGAGTTTTGCTGGATAAAGTATTCTTGGTTGGAAAATTTTCTCTCTCAGAATTTTAAATATGTCATGCCACTGCCTTTTTGCCTTCATGGTGGCTGCTGAGTAGTCACTACTTAGTCTTATGTTGTTTCCTTTGTATGTGGTGAATTGCTTTTGTCTTGCTGCTTTCAGAACTTGCTCCTTCTCTTCAGTATTTGAGAGTCTGATCAGAATATGTCTTGGAGTGGGTTTATTTGGATTTATTCTATTTGGAGTTCGCTGGGCATTTATGCTTTGTATATTTATATTGTGTAGAAGGTTTGGGAAATTTTCCCCAACAATTTCTTTGAATACTCTTTCTAGACTTTTACCCTTTTCTTCCCCTTCTGGGACACCAATGAGTCTTATATTTGGATGTTTTATTTTATCTATCATATCCCTGAGATCCATTTCAATTTTTTCAAAATTTTCCCCATTCTTTCTTTTGTTCTTTCATTTTCCATTCTGTGGTTCTCGAGGTCGCTGAGTTGTTGTTCAGCTTCCTCTAGTCTTGTACTATGAGTATCCAGAATCTTTTTAATTTGGTCGACAGTTTCTTTTATTTCCATAAGATCATCTATTTTTTTTATTTACTCTTGCAGTTTCTTCTTTATGCTCTTCTAGGTTCTTCTTCATGTCCTTTATATCCTGTGCCATGCTCTCCGTCATGTCCTTTATATCCTGTGCCATGCTCTCATTGTTTGTCTTTAGTTCTTTGATCAATTGCTCCAAGTACTGTGTCTCCTGTGATCTTTTGATTTGGATGTTTGGGTTTGGGTTACCCATATTGTCTGTTTTTTTCATATGCTTTAAAATTTTCCGTTGTTTTGGCCTCTTGGCATTTGCTTTACTTGATAGGGTTGTTTTAGGATATGAAGGATTATTCAGACACCAATCTCTAGTTTGTCAGATCTACAGCTTGGTGGCATACACTTTCTCTAACCAGCAGATGGCATCTGTGAGTCACTTATTCCCTTCAAGTCAGTTCTCCCCAACTTTGTCTTTGTGGTGTGTGGGGGTCTGGTTCTTGTGGAGTCCAATTGGTGCACCAAGTTTGGGTGTGATGTTGGTGTTGTCCACCCTGAATGTTGGGTGTGTGTCTGAGCAGTTAGGGAGGCAGAGCAGATTTAATAATCAAACATCCCAGGTGTTCCTGGAGATTTAAGGCCGTTGCAAGAGTCTAAATCTTCATTTCAGTCTTGCCACAGATTGTCTCTGCTGCTGACTCACAAGTCCTTGGTGTTGGTGTAGGGTCCCTGGGATTTCCTGGTGGGTTCCTCATGCCCTTCTAGGGCCTCTGCTGGGGGAAGGCTGTGCTATGTCACAAGTGCATGCCATCCCTCAAGGGAAGCCCTGGGCCACCGGGCCATGCAGGGGCATTCCCAGCCTGCTGTAAAGATGGCTGAATGGGGGGTGTTAATTTCCCCCTTTTAGCACAGCTCCACCTTCCCAGCTCCTGGACAATTAGCTGTGGGTGCATGAGAGGCTATTGTCCCTGCCTGCTATTGTGGCGTGTGCGTGGTGTTACTGGAAACACTTCCCGTCCCTCTGCATCCCTTGGCATGGCTCTGGGCTGTGTCTCCAGCGCTGGGCAGGAGCATTCCCAGCCCACCGGGAATTTGGCTGCAAGGGGCATGTTTTTTTTCTCCTTTTGGCTCCCCTCTGCCCTCCTCACTCCAAGACAACTAGCAGTGGGTGCGTGATAGGCTATCTTCCATGACAGATATTGAAGTGTTCGCACAGCCCTTTCCTGCCACGCTTCACTGTGTGGTTCTTGCTACTGTATATGCAGCCACTTTTGGATTTTTTTTTAAAAAAGAACTAGTCCACCTCCAAATGCCAACCCATGGTTTCCCCACACCACAGCGTGGCTGCTGGACATTCAGCAGGCTTACTCACTCGTTTCAAAATGCAGACTCCTGGTTTCACCAAGTGCACAGTCCCTGTGGATTTAGCAGACTTTGTCCAGCTGGTGCATCGCTGGAACTGGTGTTCTGGGTCAGTTTCGGGCATCTATCTAGTATTTTTCATGGAGGTATTTTTTGCCCTGTCTCTCCTAGCCACCATCTTAGGTTGTCTCCTCCTCTAGTCTTGTACTATGAGTATCCAGAATCTTTTTAATTTGGTTGACAGTTTCTTTTATTTCCATAAGATCATCTATTTTTTTTTATTTACTCTGGCAATTTCTTCTTTATGTTCTTCTAGGCTCTTCTTCATGTCTTTTATATCCTGTGCCATGCTCTTCTCTATGTCCTCTATATCCTCTGCCATGGTCTTGTTGTTTGTCTTTAGTTCTTTGATTAATTGCTCCAAGTACTGTGTCTTCTCTTCTCTTTTGATTTGGGTGTTTGGGTTTGCGTTATCCATATTGTCTGGTTTTTTCATATGCTTTAAAATTTGTTGTTGTTTTTGGCCTCTTGGCTTTTGCATAACTTGACAGGGTTCTTTTAGGATATGTATGCTAATTCAAATACTTCTCTCTAGTTTGCCAGATCTACAGCTTGGTAGCATACACTTTTGTGAGCCACCTATTCCCCTCAACCCAGTTTTCCCCAACTTTGTCTTTGTGGTTTGTGGGGGCCTGATTCTTGTGGGGTCCAATTCATGCACCAGTTTTGCATGTGTAGTTGGTGCTGTCTGCCCTGAATGTGGGGTGTGTGTCTGAGTGGTTAGGGAGTGAGGGCGGCTTTAATAATCAAACCTCCCAGATGTTCCTGGAGATTTAAGGCTGTTGCAAGAGTCTAAACCTTCATTTCAGTCTCGCCACAGATTGTCTCTGCGCTGACACACAAGTCCTTGGTATGGTATATGGTCCCTGGGATTTCTGATTGGATCCCTCTTCTAAGCCGTGCCCTTCTAGGGCCTCTGCTGAGGGAAGGCTGTGTTACCTCACAAGTGCGCATTGACCCTCAGGGGAAGTTCTGGGCTGCAGGGCCATGTAGGGGTGTTCCCAGCCTGCTGAAAGGATGACTGTATGGGGCATGTTAATTTCCCCCTTTTTGCACTGCTCTGCCTTCCTAGCTCCAGAACAATTAGCTGCGGGTGTGCGAAAGGCTATTGTCCATGCCAGATATTTATAGTGTGCGTGCGTGTTACTAGAAACACTTCCTGTCGCACTGGGTTTTTTTGGCACAGCTCTGGGCTGTGGCACCAGCGCCGGGCAGGAGTGTTCCCAGCCCGCTGGGAAGATGGCTGTAAGGGGCGTGTTTTTTTACCCCTTTTGGCTAACCTCTGCCTGCCTTGCTCCAAGACAATTAGCAGCGGGTGCATGAAAGGCTATTGTCCATGCCAGATACTGAGGCTTACTCACAGGTTGTGGAGATGCCGTTCCTGCCGTGCTTCCCTGTGCGGTTCTCACTGCCATATCCACAGCCACTTTTGGGTTTTTAGAAAAGAACTAGTCCTACTCCAAACGCCAACCCACAGTTTCCTCACAGTGCAGTGTGGCTGCCGGATATTCAGCAGGTTTACTCACTTGTTTCAGAACACAGACTCCCAGTTTCACCAAGTGCATGGTCCCTGTGGATTTAGCAGACCTTGTCCAGCTGATGCATTGCTGGAACTGGTGTTCTGGGTGACTTTCTGGCTTTTATCTAATATTTTTCAGGGAGATATTTTTTTTGCCCTTTCTCTCCTAGCCACCATCTTCCAGAGGTCTGGATCCACAGTTTTTGCTTACAGATTTTATGCTGTCATCTCAGGCATTCCTCTCAATTCAGGTTGGTGTATGATGAGTGGATGGTCACGTTTGTCCCTCCACAGTTATTCCAGCTTATTTACTAGTTGTTTCTGTGTTTTTTTTTTAGTTGTTCCAGGGAGATTACTTGGCTTCCACTCCTCTATATGCCACCATCTTAGATCCTCTCCTCTTCCTTTTTAATGTACGCATTTAGAGCTATACATTTCTCCTTCAGCACCACCTTCACTGTATCCCATAGGTTTTGATATGTTGTGTTCTCATCTTCATTCATCTCTAGATATTCACCGATTTCTCTTGCAATTTCTTCTTTGACTCACTGATTTTTAGGAGTGTGTTGTTTAACCTCCATGTATTTGTGAATGTTCAGGATCTTTGGTGGTTATTATGCACTCCATTATGATCAGAGAATATGCTTTGAATTATTTCAACCTTTTAAAATTTATCAAGACTTGTTTTATGCCCCAGTGTATAATCTATACTGGAGAATATTCCATGAGTGGCTAGAAAAGAATGTATATCCTGGTAAGTTGGGATGTAACAATGTTTATTTATCTGTCAAGTCTAATTCATTTATAACGTTTTTTAGTTTCTCAGTTTCCTTTTTGGCCCTCTGTCTGGTTGTTCTATCAATAGAAGAGAGTGGTGTATTGAAGTCTCCCACTATAATTGTAGAAACATCTATTGCTCCCTTCATTTTTGCCTACATTTTTCTCATGTACTTTGGAGTGCCTTGATTGGGTGTTTAAACATTTATGATTATTATTTCTTCTTAGTGAATTACCCTTTTTATTAATGTATAGTATCTGTATTAGTTAGGGTTCTCTAGGGAAACAGAATCAATGGGAGATATCTATGAATATAAAATTTATAAAAGTGTCTCATGCAGCTGTGTGTATGCATGAGTCCAGATTCCATAGGGCAAGCAGCAAACTGGCAACTCCAATGAAGATGTTCAGTGAACTTCTCAGGAAATGAACTGGCAACTTTGACAAACATTTCAATGAACTCCTCAGGAAACAAACTGGCAACTTCGATGATGAACTCAGGAAACACTTTGCCGGTCAGCCGAAGAAGAAGTGAAGATCCTCTATCTGTCTTACTTAAAAGTCTTCAACTGATTGAATGGATTAAATGCATTCTCTCATTGTGGAAGACACATCCTTTGTTGACATCATCAGTCACAGCTGCAGCCAATTGACTGATGATTTAATAAACCAGCCTGTTGGTTTATTAACCAGCCACAAATGTCCTCACAGCAACAGTTAGGCCAGTGCTTGCTTGGCCAGACAGCTGGGTACCATCACCTGGCCAAGTTGACACATGAACCTAACCATCACAGTATCCTTCTTTTTTTCTTATGATATCTTTGCATTTAAAGTCTATTTTGATATTAGTGTTGCTACCCCTGCTTTCTTTTGGCTGCAGCTTGTGTAGAGTACTTTTTCCCCATTCTTTCATTTTCAGTCTCTTTGTGTAATTGGGTCTAAGATGAGTCTCTTGTAAACAGCGTATTGATAGGTCATACTTTTTAATCCATTCTGCCATTCTGTATCTTTTAATTGGGGGGTTTAATCAATTTACATGCAGTATTATTACTGTGAAGACAGTTCTTGAATCAACCATCTTATCCTTTGGTTTTATTTGTCAGATCTATTCCTCCCCCCTCTTTTTTTTCCCCTGTAAGTTACCCTTACTAATACTCTTCAGTTCTGTCCTGTTCTCCAGACCTCTTTCTCCTCTTTTTCCTTAGCTGGTAGAGCTCCCTTTAGTATTTCTTTCAGGGCAGGTCTCTTGTTAACAAATTCTCTCAGCATTTGTTTGTGAAAATTTTAAACTCTCCCTCAATTTTGAAGGAGAGCTTTGTTGGGTAAAGAATTCTTGGCTGACAATTTTTCTCTTTCAGAATCTAAAATATGTCATACCACCTGCCTTCTACCTCCTTTGTACCCACTGAGTATTCAGTGCTTCATCTTACGTGGTTTCCCTTATGTGTGGTGAATCGCTTCTCTCTTGCTGCTTTCAGGACTTTTTCCTCTTCAGCATTTGATAGTCTGATTAGTATATGTCTCAGAGTGGATTTATTTGGATTTATTCTATTTGTAGTTCATTGGGCATCTTTGATTTGTATATTTAAGTCATTTAGAAGGGTTGAGAAGTTTTCCCCAACTATGTCTTCACTCTTCCTAACCCTTTACTCTTCTCTTCTACTTTTGGGACATCAGTGATTCTTATGTTTGTGCACTTCATGTTGTCCATCATTTTCCTCAGATCCATTTCAGATTTTTCTGTTTTTTCACCATTTGTTCTTTTGTGTGTTCACATTCAATTGCCTTGTCCTCCAGTTGTCTTATTCTTTCTTCTGCCTCTTCAAATCTGCTGTTGTGTGTCTCTAGTAAATTTTTAATTTGATCATTATCTTTTATTTCCATAAGATCTGCTATTTTTTACTTACTTTTTCAAATTCTTCTTTATGCTCTTCTAGAGTCTTCTTGATGTCGTTTTTGTCTTTAACCAAACCATTGAAGTTGTTTTGGAGATTTATATGTACTTCTTTGATTAATTGCTCTGAGTTCTGTGTCTCCTCTGGCTTTTTAATTTAGTTGTTTGGCTTGTCCATATCTTCTTGGGTCTTCATGTCCTTTGTGATTTTCTGTTAACTTTGCAGCATTTGCTTATCATGATAAGGTTATTTTGGGAAATGCAGGATTATTTGAACATTTATATATATATATTTTGGCAGAGCCACAGCTTGCTGGAGTGTACTTCCCTGTCTTCCTAGAAGATGACGCTCTTTAGCCACCTCTTACCCTCAAGCCATCTGTTCTAGTTTGCTAATGCTGCAGAATGCAAAACACCAGAGATGGATTGGCTTTTATGAAAAGGGTGTTTATTTGGCTACACAGTTACAGTCTTAAGGCCATAAAGTGTCCAAGGTAACACATCAGTAATCGGGTACCTTCACTGGAGGATGGCCAGTGGCGTCTGGAAAACCTCTGTTAGCTGGGAAGTCACGTGGCTTGCGTCTGCTCCAAAGTTCTGGTTTCAAAATGGCTTTCTCCCAGGATGTTCCTCTCTAGCAAGCTTGCTCCTCTTCAAAACATCACTCACAGCTGCACTGAGTTCCTTTTCTTTGAGTCAGTTCATTTATATGGCTCCACTGATCAAGGCCCACCCTGAATGGGTGGGGCCATGCCTCCATAGGAGTATCTCATCAGAGTCATCACTCACAGCTGGGTGGGGCACATTCCAAGCAAATCTAATCAGCACCAAAACGTCTGCCCCACAAGACTGCATCAAAGATAATGGCGTTTGGGGGACACAATACATTCAAACTGGCACACCATCTCTCCTCCAACTGTGCCTGTGGGCTGAGTGGTGTCCAAACCAGGTAGAAATCTAATCAGTGCAGCAGTTCTCCATGTGCACTGAAGCCTGCTAGTCCTTGAGGTGTAGGATGGACCCTGTGCAGTTTGGCAGGGAGTCTGCTTAAGGTCACAGTGGGTTTGATGATTCCTGGAACTCCAAGCAATCCCTCTCAGGCTGTGGGGTTGTGCATCTCACCCTCCTGCTCAAATGCATCCTGCTCGCTGCCCACCGAGTGCCCATGAGCCTCTGAGGTGGGGGAGGGGATCCTGGTGCTTCCGTGTGGCACCCTCAACTATCTCCACCTCTTGCCTGTGCACACTGTGGACTTCTGTGGAGGGAGAGTAAGTGCAGTCAACACTGGTTCATTGTTTCCTGGTTTCCCTCATGGGAGCTTCCGGCCATGGGGTTGAGTAGGATTATCTCCCTAGCTAATTGCTGAGATGGGTATGCGGGAGTAGAGAACTGCTTCCGCCCATGTTTAGCAGCAGTCCTGGCTGAATAAACTCACCCCATCCTTTGAGATGCAATTTCTCAGCCTTTTTATCCACATCCCCACCATGGATTGTAGCAGTCCCCTCTCTGGCTGCTTGCACCCTGAAATGACTTTCCTGGGTGTTTTTCTGCCTTTTCTCTAGTTTCTTTCACAGAGGAGATGTTTGCTCTGCCTCACCTATTCCACCATCTTTCCAGAAGTCCCTATACTTTATTTGTTTAGTTGCTATTGTGAATGGAATTTTTTTTTAAATTGCCTCTTTGGTTAACTCATTACTAGTGTATAGAAACACTACTGATTTTTGTGCATTAATCTTGTTTCCTGCCACTTTGCTGAATTTGTTCATTAGCTCAAGTAGCTTTGTCATTGATTTCTTGGGATTTTCCAAATATAGGATCATACCATCTGCAAATAATGATGGGTCTATTTCTTCCTTTCTAGTTTGGATGCCTTTTATTTCTTTTTCTTGCCTAATTGCTCTAGCTAGAACTTCTAGTGTGAATAACAGTGTTGAATAACAGTGGTGACAGTGGCATCCTTGTGTTATTCCCAATCTTAGAGGGAAGGCTTTCAGTCTCTCACAGTTGAGTACTATGCTGGGTGTGTTTTTTTCATATATGCCCTTTATCATATTGAGGAAGTTCCCTTCAATTCCTACCTTTTGGAGTATTTTTACCAAGAAGGGATGCTGAATCGTGTCAAATGCTTTTTTACCATTAATGGAGATGACCATGTGATTTTTCCCTTCTGATTTGTTAATGTGATGTGTTACATTAATTGATTTTCTTGTGTTGAGCTACCCTTGCATGCCTGGAATAAACCCCACTTGGTCATGGTGTATAATTCTCTTAATGTGTCTTTGGATTCGATTTGCAAGTATTTTGTTGAGAATTTTTGCATCTATATTCATTAGGAAGATTGGCCTGTAGTTTTCCTTTCTTATAGTATCTTTATCAGGTTTTGGTATTAGAGTGATGTTAGCTTCATAGAATGAGTTAGGTAGTTTGCTGGTTTGAAGCTGTTATGTACCCCAGAAAAGACCATGTTCTTTTCATCCATTCCTGGGGGGGGGGACAGATTTATTGTAGGCAGGACCTTTTGATTAGGTTGTTTCAATTGAGATGTGACCCACCCAATTAAAGGTGGGTCTTAATCCTTTTTAGTAGAGTCCTTTATGAGGATAAAGGACAGGCAGAGCCCAGAGAGCTCAGAAAGAGACACACCCAGGGAGCATGGAGAGAAAGGCCCTGGAGACACTTTAGAGAAGACACATAAAAGCTCAGGGAGGAAGCCACTGGAACCAGAGGCTGAAAGCAGTGAGACCCGGGAGCAAAGGACAGACAGAAGCCTGACATGTGTTTTGCTATCTAACAGAAGAACCCAAGATGCCAGCAGCCTTTCTTCAGAGAAAGTATTAGTCCTGTTGATGCCTTAATTTAGACATTTTCATGGCCTTAAAACTGTAAAATTGTAAGCTAATGAATTTGCATTGTAAAAGCCAACCCATTTCTGGTATATTGCATTCCAGCAGCTTTAGCAAACCAAAACACTTCCTTTTTAATGTAGGCATTTAGAGCTATAAATTTCCCTCTCAGCACTGCCTTCACTGCATCCCATAGGTTTTGATATGTTGTGTTCTCATGTTCATTCATCTCCAGATATTTACTGATTTCTCTTTCAATTTCTTCTTTGATCCACTGATTGTTTACAATTGTGTTGTTTAACCTCCACATATTTGTGAAAGTTCCATTTCTTCAGTGGTTATTGATTTCCAGCTTCATTCCATTATAATCAGAGAAAGTGCGTTGAATAATTTCAATCTTTTAAAAATTATTAAGACTTCCTTTGTGCCCCAGAATATGATTATCATATAGAATGTTCCATGAGCACTTGAGAAGAATGTGTATCCTGCTGTTCTGGGGTACAACAATCTATATATGTCTGTTAGGTCTAATTCATTTATCATATTATTTAGGTGTTCTATTTCCTTATTGATCCTCTGTTTAGTTGTTCTGTCTACTGAAGAGATTGGTGTGTTGAAGTCTCCCACTATTATTGTGGAATTGTCTATTGCTCCCTTCAGTTTTTTTTTAATAATTCAATTTAATTGAGATATATTCACATACCATGCACTCATACAAAGCATACAATCAATTGTTCACAATACCACCAAATAGTAGTGCATCCATCACCAAAATTAATTTTGAACATTTTCATTACCACACACACGAGAATAAAAATTAAAGTGAAAAAGAACAATTAAACTAAAAAAAGAACACTGGGTGTTTTTTTGTTTGTTTGTTTTTTATTTTTTGCCTCTGTTTCTCTACTCATCCATCCATACACTGGACAAAGGGGAGTGTAATCCATATGGCTTTCCCAATCACATTGTCACCCCTCATAAGCTACATTTTTATACAATCGTCTTCAAGATTCAAGGGTTCTGGGTTGTAGTTTGATAGTTTCAGGTACTTACTACTAGCTATTCCAATTCTTTAGAACCTAAAAAGGGTTGTCTATATTGTGCATAAGAGTGCCCACCAGAGTGAACTCTCAACTCCTTTTGGAATCTCTCTGCCACTGAAGCTTATTTCATTTCATTTCACATCCCCCTTTTGGTCAAGAAGGCATTCTCCATCCCACGATGCTGGGTTACTTCCTTCAGTTTTATCAGTGTTTGTGTCATGTACTTTGGGGTTCCTTGATTAGGTGCATAAATATATATGATTGTTATTTATTCTTCAGGAATTACCCTTTTATTAATATATAGTGTCCTTCTTTGTCTTTTATGACATCTTTGCTTTTAAAGCCTATTTTTTTCTGGTATTAGTGTAACTATCCGAGCTTACTTTTGGTTACTACTTGTGCGGAATATCTTTTTCCGTCCTTTCACTTTCAACTTATTTGTATCCTTGGGTCTAAGATGAGTCTCTTGTAAATAACATTTAGATGGATCATATTTTTAAATCCATTCTGCCAATCTGTGTCTTTTGATTGGGGAGTTAAATCCATTAACATTCAAAATTATTACTGTACAGGCAGTTATTGATTAAATCATCTAACTAGAATATATAAACTCAGAGTCTTAAAATGTAGAATATAGGGTACCTAGAGATAGACAGATGCTAGAGAAGGGAGAGCAGTTGCCTAATATGTACAGACTTTCTAATGAGGTTGAACTTAAATGTTTGGAAATGGATAGTGGTGAGGATAACTCATTATTGGGATTATAAGTAATAGTGAATGTATTCTGAGTGAATTTGATTGAAAATGGTTGTTTAGCATCATGTATGTCATTGATTTACACTACAAATATAAAATTCTTCCATAAGCTAGTACAAATATACAAAAAGTTAGTAATAGAGTGGGGTACTGGTTTGTATATATTATCTCCCCCAGAAAAAGCCATGTTTTTTGATGCAATCTTGTGGGGCCAGACATATTATTGGGGATTAAGTTGGAACATTTGGATTAGGTTGTTTCCATGGAAATGTGTGCCACCCAACTGTGGGTGATAACTCTGATTGGATAATCACCATGGAGATGTGGCCCCACCATTCAGCATGGGCTTTGGTTAGTTTACTGGAGCACTATATAAGCTCAGACAGAAGGAGCGAGCTTGCTACAGCCAAGAGGGACACTTTGAAGAATGCACAGAAGCTGAGAGAGTAGCTGCAGATGAGAGACAGTTTGAAGACGGCCGTTGAAAGCAGACTCTTGCTCCAGAGAAGCTAAGAGAGGACAAACACCCCCAAAGAAACTAAGAGTGACATTTTTGAGGAACTGCAGCCTAGAGAGGAACGTCCTAGGAGAAAGCCAGTTTGAAACTGGCCAGCCACATGCCTTTCAAGCTAACAAAGGTTTTCTGGACACCATTGGCTATCCTCCAGTGAAGGTACCCAATTGTTGATGTGTTACCTTGGACGCTTTATGGCCTTAAGACTGTGACTGTGTAACCAAATAAAGCCCCTTTTAATAAAAGCCAATCCATTTCTGGTGTTTTGCATTCTGGCAGCATTAGCAAACTAGAACCAGTGGTATATGGGGAAAAATTACCTATTGCAAGCTATGGACTAGAGTTAACAATAGTACCTTAATATTCTTTCAGCAGCAGTAACAACTGTACCACACTAATAATAGGGGGGATAAGGGATATGGGGTGTTTTGTGTTTTCTTTTTTGTGTATCTATCTGATATTTTTCTTTTTGGAGCAATGAAAATGGTCTAAAATTGAGTGTGATGATGATTGTACAACTAGGTGATGATATTGTGAGACATTGATTATATACCTTGGATGGAATATATGGAATATATTTCAATAAAATCAGATTTGAAAAAAGCAATCCATTAGCAAGAGATAAAAGAATAAACAGAACCACATGCTATGACATACATGAATCTTGAAAATGTATGGTATGTGAAAAAATCCAGACATAAAAACCCTATGTTATGTTGAAACAATAGATAGCCAAGAAAGTTTGAATGATTTGCAAGAGAATGGGAAAAACAAAGGGAGGGGTTGAGGGACTTGTCCCAGCATGGTGGAAATATTCAAATGATTATAAAGAAATGGGATGAATAAAGTAGACATTGATGGGGTCAAAACAAAGGTCTTAATTCAGCACTCCTGGAAGTTGGGTGGACTGATGGGAGCCTCTACAAGTCCCACAACATTTAATGGCCCTAAACAAATCTGCTCTGCCAACCTAGGTGAGATATTTTAGAAGCGGGATGGCAAAGATGACAATGATAAACCTGACCTTGAATTGACTGAGGCAATGGTCCCTAAATTGAATCAATCCAAATCAATCTAATGTAATCAGACCAACCCCTGGCTGAGGACCCAAGGCCGTTTGCACACGAGTGGGTAAAATGGTAAGAGGCTGGACAAGCCACTTCGTTGGGACTCTTTGACATCGGAGCCCCATGCACTGTGATTCCAGGACCTGTTGGAGAAGTCCTAACAGGAGCTTCAGGCACTTGGGAGGATATAGGAACGCAGTGCTGGATGGGATTAAGGCCAAAGTTTGGATAAAAATTGGAATGTTTGGAAAGACTTTATGTGAAGTGGTTGCATCTCCTTTACCTGAAAGTATTACGGGAATGGATATTGTGTCTGGCTGGGGAAGGCTTCCTCTATCAAGTATTGTAAAACAGAAGGCATGTGAATCCAATTCTGCCAGTATTGACTGGACGTGCTAAATGGGAACCAGTAAGACTGCTGGAGTCCAGGCAGCTGTTTAATTTGCTGTTCAATAGCCCTGCGCGGTGCGCAGACGCGGACTTATGGCAAAAGCCTTGCGCGCCACCCAGTGGTGACCTCTGGGATTTAGGCCCAGAAAATTTCCCTTTGAGAAACAATTACTAGCTTTCTACTGGACTGTAAGACTAGTCCTATTACTGAAGGATATAAACTAATCTTGAAACTTTTAACACCCCGAATGTTTTCGGTGATGCTGGACAAACACTCTAATGGGTAGCAGTGCTCAGGAGTTCCATAATAAAAAGCCACTTAGGTGAGGCCCCGGGAACAGCTCTTGATTGACCAACAAAAAGCTGCTTGGTTTACAGATGGCAGTTCCAAGCCGAACATTCAGCATCCTGTTTGAAGGCCACCATTCTGATTGGAGATTGTGAAAACAGATCAGCTCAGTAGGCTCAGTGGGCATGCTGTTTGCGCCGATGTTTGGGTTTTTACAGACTCATGGGCGGTGACCAACGTTCAGGCTATTTGGTCAAACAGAAGGACAATAGAAAAGTGGCCTATTAAATGGATACTCATACGGGGCACGGCCGTATGGAAATCACTGTGGAAATTTAAGGGGTGCATTATAGTAGGACATGTCAATGGCCAGCAGAACAACCTCCTTCCAGGACTGGAAGGTAATTGCGACCAGCAAGTGGATATCCTGATGTGCTCACTTGAGGTGGCCCCTGGGCCCTTGAAATGAGTGGATGTGGGGTAGGGGAAGGCTGCAGCCATGCAGACATGGACTGAATACAGACATTTCCTCTTGTACCCTCTGTGGCATAAAATGCCAATAAGAACCGTTCTTTCTGTCAACAGGATGGAGACTGCAGGTGGCCACGGGACAGATTCCCCTGGGAAGTCAAACTGATGCTGGTGGCCCCAAGAGGCTGCAAATGAGTCTTAACAGTAATAGACTGTTCGTTCCTCTGGATGGGCTTTACTTACCTGATTGTTTTCCTTTCCTGGGCTGCTCAAGAAAATACCATGCAATGGGTTGGGTTAAACAGTAGGAATTGATTTGCTCACAGTTTTTTTTGTTTTTTTTTTTCATTTTTTAATACAATTTTATTGAGATATATTCACACAGCATAGAAACCATCCAAAGTATACAATTACTGGTTCCCAGTATCATCACATGGTTGTGCATTCAGCCCCATAATCAAATTTAGAACATTTTCATTACTCTAGAAAAGAAAGAAAATAAAAAAAAGAAGACCCTGATCCTCACACACCCCTTATCCCCCCCATATTATTGACCCATAGTGTTGGTGTGATACAATTGTTACTGTTGATGAAACAATATTAAAATTACTAATTGTAGTCCATAGTTTGCAATAGGTACATTTTTCCCAAATACCCTCTATTATTAACTCCTTATAATAGTGTTGTACATCTGCTCTAGTTTATGAAAGAACTTTTTATGTTTGTACAGTTAATCACGGACATTGTCCACCACAAGATTCACTATGTTATACGTGCCCATGGTTTTTTTTTAAATCATATTTTTAATTGTAGAATATAACATGTATATATAAAAGTGATAACTTTCCAAGTGCAATTTAACAAGTAGTTAGCAAATTTCAAAGAGTATTATAGGTTACAATTACACAGTTTCAGTTATTTCGTTATTATGAAATATAACATATACAAAAAGGTAATATTTTCAAAGTATGGTTTAACTAGTATATATAAAGGAAATTTCCAAAGTTATGAGTTATAGTACCATAGTTTCAGTCATTTCCTTAGTGCGAAATACAACATATATACAAAAAGGTATAGCTTTCAGATTATAATTTAATAAGTAGCTATAGAGCCAATTTTAAAGGATGCTATGGGTTACAGTTCTACCATTTTAATTCTTTCCTTCTTTTTATTCTAATACCCTAGCAAATAAGAAAAAGAAAATTATATAAAGATTCAGTATTCATAATCCTTTGTTAAATTCCATCTTGTCTGTTGCTACCCCTTCCTCTAGTTTTAATCACTTTCCCGATTTTCAGGGATGTCTAGGCAGCGACCACCCTAACCTGTTCATGTTAAAAAGGGCTGTCAACTTTATTTGCTCACAGTTCTGAGGCTAAAAGAAAGTCCAAATCAAGGCATCATCAAGGTGATGCTTTCTCCCCAGAGACTGTAGCGTTTTGGTCTGCCTCCGGTGATCCATGTTCCTGGGCTCCTCTGCCACATGGCAATGCATATGGCGGCCTCTCCTGGCCTCCCCTTCTCTTCTGGGTTCCGTTGATGTTCAGCTCTGGCTGCTCCCTCTGTGGCCTTCTCTCTCTCTCTGCCTGAATTTCATTCTCTTAGAAAGGACTCCAGTAATAGGATTAAGACCTGTGCTCATTGGGTTGGGCCACACCTTAACTGAAGTAGCCTCATCAAAAGATCCCACCTACAATGGGTTCATACCCACAGGAATGAGTGTGAACCCATGTTTAAGAACATGTTTTTCTGGGGTACATATAGCTCCAAACCACCACATGGATGATAGCTGCAAATGCCCAGAGTACTATAAAAGGACCGGAACAGAAGATACAGCACTTGTTTGAATTGCTGGGTTGCATTTCTTGAGACCAAGGTTCACAATTTACAGCCCATTTTGTCCAATCATAGGCAAAGAGATACGCTCAGAGCAGTGATTTGATAGAGAATTGGAACAGAAAATTGAAACATTTGTTGTCTAAAACGGGGAGCTATAAGTGTAAGGGCTGACTGATACAACTTCACAAGCACGTGCTCATACTCAGTGTGAGGGGACCAAGGAGGCTCCCCACTGCATAGATTCCTCCACGTTCCTGGGGGATCTGGAAAGCAAGGATGCTGAAATAATTATACAATTCTTCCCATGGGGAGGGGATAGTGGTACAACTATACTTTTTCCTTTTTTCCTCATATTATCTCAGTCATCTCTTTTTCCTTCCTGACCAGGGTTCCAGGACCAGGGCTACAACTGCAGGTGCTAGGGGCAAGAGAATGTACTTATACCTTTAAACCTTTATGTCAAAATTCCCATGGCCTGATGGGTGGATTGCCTCCACTCCATCCAGCAAAATCGGGGTTGGCAATGGATACAGCTGTACTGCCTTGTTGTCAAGAGAGCCCACCAGTTCTGTGCCCATGTAACCATGTCCTACATGAGTGGGAGTGGACTGAGAGGGAGGAACTTGCTAGAGTAGAGTTGCTGCTGGAAACCCCAGCACAGAGACCAAACCTAATGTCCTTTCCAAATGTGGAAAAGTTGGGGTCTCAATGGAGAGAAGGAGGAATGGTAGCTGAGGGTAAAGGAATGAATAAACGGGCTATGCAATGAGGGAAAGCCAATGTTACATTGGTGCCTTGAAAAAGGCTCCAAGCAATAAATGCTATTGTCTTTTATCTGCAATATACATGATGCCTGAAAGAGTGAGGTCATTTGTTGCTGAGACCACTTCTACTTTTGGAACCTGACCAGATAGAATGGAAACCTGCAAACCCGAGGGTTAAGGTTAGAGTTGGGGTTAGCATTAGGGTTTTGCTCTGAGAGACATGTCAGTCCTATGATGTGATGATGAACTAGACTCCTTGTTAATGACTGATGGGACTCTAATAATGTGCCAGTATCTTTTTTTTTCTGCGTGCCAGTATCTTTTGACTCTTATTTTTCAGGATTTATGGAATAACACTGGCATTGTTGGTAAGGTTATTATGCTGACATTGATGGCCAAATGTTTTGGGATATTGAATTCAAAACCCCCTCAAGGTATAATACTGGTTGGAGGAAGAATTGGACTTAGTTAACCATCAGCTAATTTCTATGTTAGCTAGTTCTGCACAAGTTTATCAGAAGGTTCAAACAGTGATAGATCAAGGAGTGGGATGTGCATAATTATATTAGCACAAAAATATGAAAATGTATGTAATGGCTTTATAGAATGGATTAGGTGTTGCTTCAAACCTAGCTTTACAATGCAGGCTCCTACAAATGTTAGGCTTATGGTTGTATTGCTAGAAGAGAGTTTTGGCCAAAGGATAGGTTGTAGTAAAGAATTAAACCCTGCCCAAAAGGAGGCCTGGCCTTTTCCTTAGTTCCTGGGAGATAATTTTTGCCCGGGAGCCTTGGGCTCGCAAGATGGGAACTGTGCTTTAGGACGAGGGCCAGCCATTCCTTAGGTTGAGGCTGGCTACATCAGAAAGACTAACAGTGCTTTAGGTCACACGATTTCGGTCAAACTGGAGGCTGAGAGCAACCATGCGGGCAATCAGTCATTCGTGCCTACGTGATGGAGTCCCAGTAAAATCTCTGTGCACCAAGGCTGGGGTGAGCTTTCCTGGTAAGCAGTCCTCTCCATGTGTAGTGTCACACACTGATACCATAAAGTAGTGCATCCTGACCTCCAGGTACAGGACATGGAGGTTCCACATTTGGTACTTCCCTGACTCCACCCTATCCGTGTCTTCCCTTGGCTGATCTCCTTTCCCTGTAATAAACTGCAACAGTGAGTAAAATAACTTTCAGTGAGCTCTGTGAGTTCTAGTGAATTATCATCACTGAGGGTGGTTTTGGGAAACCCTTGAATGTACAGTTGGTGTCAGAAGTGAGGGCAGTCTTGTGTGAACTGTATTCCAACTGTACAGTTAGCTAAACTCTTCACAAAGCTCAGTCAGCTGTAGGAGGAAGCTGTATGAGAAGCCCTCACCCTAACTGGTAGACAGTTAAGGATGTGTGCTCTCAGGAAAATAAGTAAAATAAAGCAAAACAAAACAAAAAATATCTATCAACACAATTACACTTCCTTGTATTTTTCCTCATTGTTCTTTTGTACATAGATTCTAGAATCAATTAAAAATTATGACATGAAAAGAAGCAAAAAATGTGATTTATAACAAAGAGAAAACACAGTCAACAGAAGCAGACCTACAAATAATCAAGTTACTGGGATTTGAAGACAAAGACATTAAACAACTATTAAAATATGTAAAATAATTTATGAGAAAATAATAATTACCAATAATAATTGGCATAGAGACAGGGTAATAGGGTATTTCTAGAAATGGATAGAGAATTTTGAAAATGAACCAAATGGAAATTCCAGATCTGAAAAATACAATATCTGAATTGAAAACTACATGAGATGGGCTAAACAGGAAATTGGACACTACTGAAGAAAGAATAAGTGAACTCGAATATAGGTAAATAGAGATTATCCAAGCAGAGAGATAAAAAAAATTTGAAAAAAATTAACAGAGCATCAATTACACTTGAGATGTTATTAACAGGATAACATACATGAAATTGAGGTCAAAGAAGAGGAAAGAGAATGGGGCAGTACTGGGGATTAAATCATGACTCCCACAAAAGACAGGTGTGGGTGTGAACTTGTTTGTCAATAGGGTCTTTGAAAATATTATTAGTTAAGGTGTGGCCAAACTGCATGAGGGCAGGTCTTAATACAATATAGCTGAAGTCCTTGTAAACAAAGGAAATTGGACACAAATAGAAGCCAGAAGTCAGCAGAAACCAGAGAAGCAGGCACAGGGCGAGAATGAGGCAAACTGCCAGCTGGTGGAGTCTGTCAGAGTGCTGCCAACTCTAGGAAAAGCCAGCCCTGCCAATACCTTGCTATTGGACATCTAGCCTCCAAAACCATGAGATAATAAATTCCTCCTGTTTAAGCAAGCAAATTTTGTGGTATTTGTTGTAGCAGCCCTGGAAAACTAAGACAGGAAGGGAAAATATTTGAAGAAATATGGACTGAAAGTTTTTCCAGAAGCCCCAAAACACCACAAGCAAGACAAACATAAAGGAGACAACACCCAGATACATCATAGCCAACAGCTGAAAAACAAACATATAGAGAAATCATTAAAAGAAAGTGGAGAAAAGAAAGACATATTATATACATGGGGAAAATGATAAGAATGCCAGCTGACTTGCCAGAAAATAATGCAAGTCAGAAGGCAAAGGAGTGACATCATTAAAGTGCTGAAAGATTGTCAACTTGGAATCTGATATTAAAATGGAGGTGAGAAAAAAAAATAAAATGAAGCTGAGGTGGTATATGGGAATCCTGTATTGTATGCACAATTGTTCTATAAACCCATAACTTCTCTCATTAAAAAAAAAAATGAAGGCAAACTAATACATTTCCAGATAAACAAAAGCTGGGGGAATTTGTTGTTAGAAGAAGCACACTACAAGAAATGCCAAAGGAAGTTCTTCAGGCTGAAGAGAAATGATATAAGATTAATCTCAGGTCAACAAGAAGGAAGAAAGACCACTGGAAATGGTAACTGTGATGAAATATAAAAGACTATTCTCTTCTTGTTTTTTAAAAAAGTCAATTGGATTGTTCCCGGCAAGATGGCAGACTGGTGAGCTGTATGTTTTAGTTACTCCTCCAGGAAAGTAGGTAGAAAGCCAGGAACTGCGTGGACTGGACACCACAGAGCAATCTGACTTTGGGCATACTTCATACAACACTCATGAAAACATGGAACTGCTGAGATCAGCGAAATCTGTAAGTTTTTGCGGCCAGGGGACCCGCGCCTCTCCCTGCCAGGCTCAGTCCCATGGGAGGAGGGGCTGTCAGCTCCGGGAAGGAGAAGGGAGAACTGCAGTGGCAGCCCTTATCGGAATCTCATTCTACTGATCCAAACTCCAACCATAGATAGACTGAGACCAGACACCAGAGAATCTGAGAGCAGCCAGCCCAGCAGAGAGGAGACAGGCATAGAGAAAAAAAAACAACATGAAAAACTCCAAAATAAAAGCGGAGGATTTTTGGAGTTCTGGTGAACATAGAAAGGGGAAGGGCCCTGAGGCGCATATGCAAATCCCGAAGAAAAGCTGATCTCTCTGCCCTGTGGACCTTTCCTTAATGGCCCTGGTTGCTTTGTCTCTTAGCATTTCAATAACCCATTAGATCTCTGAGGAGGGCCCTTTTTTTTTTTTTTTTTTTTTTAATCCCTTTTTCTTTTTCTAAAACAATTACTCTAAGAAGCCCAATACAGAAAGCTTCAAAGACTTGCTATTTGGGCAGGTCAAGTCAAGAGCAGAACTAGGAGAGCTCTGAGACAAAACGCAATAATCCAGTGGCTGAGAAAATTCACTAAACACCACAACTTCCCAAGAAAAGGGGGGTGTCCGCTCACAGCCATCATCCTGGTGGACAGGAAACACTCCTGCCCATCGCCAGCCCCATAGCCCAGAACTGCCCCAGACAACCCAGTGTGACGGAAGTGCTTCAAATAACAGGCACACACCACAAAACTGGGCGTGGACATTAGCCTTCCCTGCAACCTCAGCTGATTGTCCCAGAGTTGGGAAGGTAGAGCAGTGTGAATTAACAAAGCCCCATTCAGCCATCATTTCAGCAGACTGGGAGCCTCCCTACACAGCCCAGCAGCCCAGAACTGCCCTGGGGGGATGGCACTCACCTGTGACATAGCACAGTCATCCCTCAACAGAGGACCCGGGGTGCACGGCCTGGAAGAGGGGCCCACTTGCAAGTCTCAGGAGCCATACACCAATACCAAAGACTTGTGGGTCAGTGGCAGAGACAAACTGTGGCAGGACTGAACTGAAGGATTAGACTATTGCAGCAGCTTTAAAACTCTAGGATCACCAGGGAGATTTGATTGTTAGAGCCACCCCCCCCCCGACTGCCCAGAAACACGCCCCATATACAGGGCAGGCAACACCAACTACACACGCAAGCTTGGTACACCAATTGGACCCCACAAGACTCACTCCCCCACTCACCAAAAAGGCTAAGCAGGGGAGAACTGGCTTGTGGAGAACAGGTGGCTCGTGGACGCCACCTGCTGGTTAGTTAAAAAAGTGTACTCCATGAAGCTGTAGATCTGATAAATTAGAGATAAGGACTTCAATTGGTCTACAAATCCTAAAAGAACCCTATCAAGTTCAGCAAATGCCACAAGGCCAAAAACAACAGAAAATTATAAAGCATATGAAAAAACCAGACGATATGGATAACCCAAGCCCAAGCACCCAAATCAAAAGACCAGAAGAGACACACCTAGAGCAGCTACTCAAAGAACTAAAGATGAACAATGAGACCATAGTACGGGAGACAAAGGAAATCAAGAAGACCCTAGAAGAGCATAAAGAAGACACTGCAAGACTAAATAAAAAAATGGATGATCTTATGGAAATTAAAGACACTGTTGACCAAATTAAAAAGATTCTGGACACTCATAGTACAAGACTAGAGGAAGTTGAACAACGAATCAGTGACCTCGAAGATGACAGAATGGAAAATGAAAGAACAAAAGAAAGAATGGGGAAAAAAATTGAAAAAATCGAAATGGACCTCAGGGATATGATAGATAATATGAAACGTCCAAATATAAGACTCATTGGTGTCCCAGAAGGGGAAGAAAAGGGTAAAGGTCTAGGAAGAGTATTCAAAGAAATTGTTGGGGAAAACTTCCCAAATCTTCTAAACAACATAAATACACAAATCATAAATGCTCAGCGAACCCCAAATAGAATAAATCCAAATAAACCCACTCCGAGACATATACTGATCACACTGTCAAACACAGAAGAGAAGGAGCAAGTTCTGAAAGCAGCAAGAGAAAAGCAATTCACCACATACAAAGGAAACAGCATAAGACTAAGTAGTGACTACTCAGCAGCCACCATGGAGGCGAGAAGGCAGTGGCATGATATATTTAAAATTCTGAGTGAGAAAAATTTCCAGCCAAGAATACTTTATCCAGCAAAGCTCTCCTTCAAATTTGAGGGAGAGCTTAAATTTTTCACAGACAAACAAATGCTGAGAGAATTTGCTATCAAGAGACCTGCCCTACTGGAGATACTAAAGGAGCCCTACACACAGAGAAACAAAGAAAGCACAGAGAGACTTGGAGAAAGGTTCAGTACTAAAGAGATTCGGTATGGGTACAATAAAGGATATTAATAGACAGAGGGGAAAAATATGACAAACATAAACCAAAGGATAAGATGGCTGATTCAAGAAATGCCTTCACGGTTATAACGTTGAATGTAAATGGATTAAACTCCCCAATTAAAAGATATAGATTCGCAGAATGGATCAAAAAAAATGAACCATCAATATGTTGCATACAAGAGACTCATCTTAGACACAGGGACACAAAGAAACTGAAAGTGAAAGGATGGAAAAAATATTTCATGCAAGCTACAGCCAAAAGAAAGCAGGTGTAGCAATATTAATCTCAGATAAAATAGATTTCAAATGCAGGGATGTTTTGAGAGACAAAGAAGGCCACTACGTACTAATAAAAGGGGCAATTCAGCAAGAAGAAATAACAATTGTAAATGTCTATGCACCCAATCAAGGTGCCACAAAATACATGAGAGAAACACTGGCAAAACTAAAGGAAGCAATTGATGTTTCCACAATAATTGTGGGAGACTTCAACACATCACTCTCTCCTATAGATAGATCAACCAGACAGAGGACCAATAAGGAAATTGAAAACCTAAACAATCTGATAAATGAATTAGATTTAACAGACATATACAGGACATTACATCCCAAATCACCAGGATACACATACTTTTCTAGTGCTCATGGAACTTTCTCCAGAATAGATCATATGCTGGGACATAAAACAAGCCTCAATAAATTTAAAAAGATTGAAATTATTCAAAGCACATTCTCTGACCACAATGGAATACAATTAGAAGTCAATAACCATCAGAGACTTAGAAAATTCACAAAAACCTGGAGGTTAAACAACACACTCCTAAACAATCAGTGGGTTAAAGAAGAAATAGCAAGAGAAATTGCTAAATATATAGAGACGAATGAAAATGAGAACACAACATACCAAAACCTATGGGATGCAGCAAAAGCAGTGCTAAGGGGGAAATTTATAGCACTAAACGCATATATTAAAAAGGAAGAAAGAGCCAAAATCAAAGAACTAATGGATCAACTGAAGAAGCTAGAAAATGAACAGCAAACCAATCCTAAACCAAGTAGAAGAAAAGAAATAACAAGGATTAAAGCAGAAATAAATGACATAGAGAACAAAAAAACAATAGAGAGGATAAATATCACCAAAAATTGGTTCTTTGAGAAGATCAACAAGATTGACAAGCCCCTAGCTAGACTGACAAAATCAAAAAGAGAGAAGACCCATATAAACAAAATAATGAATGAAAAAGGTGACATAACTGCAGATCCTGAAGAAATTAAAAAAATTATAAGAGGATACTATGAACAACTGTATGGCAACAAACTGGATAATGTAGAGGAAATGGACAATTTCCTGGAAACATATGAACAACCTAGACTGACCAGAGAAGAAATAGAAGACCTCAACCAACCCATCACAAGCAAAGAGATCCAATCAGTCATCAAAAATCTTCCCACAAATAAATGCCCAGGGCCAGATGGCTTCACAGGGGAATTCTACCAAACTTTCCAGAAAGAACTGACACCAATCTTACTCAAACTCTTTCAAAACATTGAAGAAAATGGAACATTACCTAACTCATTTTATGAAGCTAACATCAATCTAATACCAAAACCAGGCAAAGATGCTACAAAAAAGGAAAACTACCGGCCAATCTCCCTAATGAATATAGATGCAAAAATCCTCAACAAAATACTTGCAAATCGAATCCAAAGACACATTAAAAAAATCATACACCATGACCAAGTGGGGTTTATTCCAGGCATGCAAGGATGGTTCAACATAAGAAAATCAATCAATGTATTACAACACATTAACAAGTCAAAAGGGAAAAATCAATTGATCATCTCAATAGATGCTGAAAAAGCATTTGACAAAATCCAACATCCCTTTTTGATAAAAACACTACAAAAGGTAGGAATTGAAGGAAACTTCCTCAACATGATAAAGAGCATATATGAAAAACCCACAGCCAGCATAGTACTCAATGGTGAGAGACTGAAAGCCTTCCCTCTAAGATCTGGAACAAGACAAGGATGCCCGCTATCACCATTGTTATTCAACATTGTGCTGGAAGTGCTAGCCAGGGCAATCCGGCAAGACAAAGAAATAAAAGGCATCCAAATTGGAAAAGAAGAAGTAAAACTGTCATTGTTTGCAGATGATATGATCTTACATCTAGAAAACCCTGAGAAATCTACGATACAGCTACTAGAGCTAATAAACAAATTTAGCAAAGTAGCGGGATACAAGGTTAATGCACATAAGTCAGTAATGTTTCTATATGCTAGAAATGAACAAACTGAAGAGACACTCAAGAAAAAGATACCATTTTCAATAGCAACTAAAAAAATCAAGTACCTAGGAATAAACTTAACCAAAGATGTAAAAGACCTATACAAAGAAAACTACATAACTCTATTAAAGAAATAGAAGGGGACCTTAAAAGATGGAAAAATATTCCATGTTCATGGATAGGAAGACTAAATGTCATTAAGATGTCAATTCTACCCAAACTCATCTACAGATTCAATGCAATCCCAATCAAAATTCCAACAACCTACTTTGCAGACTTGGAAAAACTAGTTATCAAATTTATTTGGAAAGGGAAGATGCCTCGAATTGCTAAAGACACTCTAAAAAAGAAAAACGAAGTGGGAGGACTTACACTCCCTGACTTTGAAGCTTATTATAAAGCCACAGTTGCCAAAACAGCATGGTACTGGCACAAAGATAGACATATAGATCAATGGAATTGAATTGAGAATTTGGAGATAGACCCTCAGATCTATGGCCGACTGATCTTTGATAAGGCCCCCAAAGTCACTGAACTGAGTCATAATGGTCTTTTCAACAAATGGGGCTGGGAGAGTTGGATATCCATATCCAAAAGAATGAAAGAGGACCCCTACCTCACCCCCTACACAAAAATTAACTCAAAATGGACCAAAGGTCTCAATATAAAAAAAAGTACCATAAAACTCCTAGAAGAGAATGTAGGAAAACATCTTCAAGACCTTGTATTAGGCGGCTACTTCCTAGACTTTACACCCAAAGCACAAGCAACAAAAGAGAAAATAGATAAATGGGAACTCCTCAAGCTTAGAAGTTTCTGCACCTCAAAGGAATTTCTCAAAAAGGTAAAGAGGCAGCCAACTCAATGGGAAAAAATTTTTGGAAACCATGTATCTGACAAAAGACTGATATCTTGCATATATAAAGAAATCCTACAACTCAATGACAATAGTACAGTCGGCCCAATTATAAAATGGGCAAAAGATATGAAAAGACAGTTCTCTGAAGAGGAAATACAAATGGCCAAGAAACACATGAAAAAATGTTCAGCTTCACTAGCTATTAGAGAGATGCAAATTAAGACCACAATGAGATACCATCTAACACCGGTTAGAATGGCTGCCATTAAACAAACAGGAAACTACAAATGCTGGAGGGGATGTGGAGAAATTGGAACTCTTATTCACTGTTGGTGGGACTGTATAATGGTTCAGCCACTCTGGAAGTCAGTCTGGCAGTTCCTTAGAAAACTAGATATAGAGTTACCATTCGACCCAGCGATTGCACTTCTTGGTATATACCCGGAAGATTGGAAAGCAGTGACACGAACAGATATCTGCACGCCAATGTTCATAGCAGCATTATTCACAATTGCCAAGAGATGGAAACAACCCAAATGTCCTTCAACAGATGAGTGGATAAATAAAATGTGGTATATACACACGATGGAATACTACGCGGCAGTAAGAAGGAACGATCTCGTGAAACATATGACAACATGGATGAACCTTGAAGACATAATGCTGAGCGAAATAAGGCAGGCACAAAAAGAGAAATATTATATGCTACCACTAATGTGAACTTTGAAAAATGTAAAACAAATGGCTTATAATGTAGAATGTAGGGGAACTAGCAATAGAGAGCAATTAGGGAAGGGGGAACAATAATCCAAGAAGAACAGATAAGCTATTTAACGTTCTGGGGATGCCCAGGAATGACTATGGTCTGTTAATTTCTGATGGATATAGTAGGAGCAAGTTCACAGAAATGTTGCTATATTAGGTAATTTTCTTGGGGTAAAGTAGGAACATGTTGGAAGTTAAGCAGTTATCTTAGGTTAGTTGTCTTTTTCTTACTCCCTTGTTATGGTCTCTTTGAAATGTTCTTTTATTGTATGTTTGTTTTCTTTTTAACTTTTTTTTCATACAGTTGATTTAAAAAAGAAGGGAAAGTTAAAAAAAAAAAAAAAAGGAAAAAAAAAAGATGTAGTGCCCCCTTGAGGAGCCTGTGGAGAATGCAGGGGTATTCGCCTACCCCACCTCCATGGTTGCTAACATGACCACAGACATAGGGGACTGGTGGTTTGATGGGTTGGGCCCTCTACCACAGGTTTTACCCTTGGGAAGACGGTTGCTGCAAAGGAGAGGCTAGGCCTCCCTATGGTTGTGCCTAAGAGCCTCCTCCCGAATGCCTCTTTGTTGCTCAGATGTGGCCCTGTCTCTCTAGCTAAGCCAACTTGAAAGGTGAAATCACTGCCCTCCCCCCTACGTGGGATCAGACACCCAGGGGAGTGAATCTCCCTGGCAATGTGGAATATGACTCCCGGGGAGGAATGTAGACCTGGCATCGTGGGATGGAGAACATCTTCTTGACCAAAAGGGGGATGTGAAAGGAAATGAAATAAGCTTCAGTGGCAGAGAGAATCCAAAAGGAGCCGAGAGGTCACTCTGGTGGGCACTCTTATGCACACTTTAGACAACCCTTTTTAGGTTCTAAAGAATTGGGGTAGCTGGTGGTGGATACCTGAAACTATCAAACTACAACCCAGAACCCATGAATCTCGAAGACAGTTGTATAAAAATGTAGCTTATGAGGGGTGACAATGGGATTGGGAAAGCCATAAGGACCACACTCCACTTTGTCTAGTTTATGGATGGATGAGTAGAACAATAGGGGAAGGAAACAAACAGACAAAGGTACCCAGTGTTCTTTTTTACTTCAATTGCTCTTTTTCACTCTAATTATTATTCTTGTTATTTTTGTGTGTGTGCTAATGAAGGTGTCAGGGATTGATTTGGGTGATGAATGTACCACTATGTAATGGTACTGTAAACAATCGAAAGTACGATTTGTTTTGTTTGACTGCGTGGTATGTGAATATATCTCAATAAAATGAAGATTAAAAAAAACAAAAAAAAAAGTCAATTGGCTGTTAAAAGCTAAAACATAACAATGTGTTTCAGGAATTATAGTATGTGAAGAAGTAAAATATATGACAACAGTAGTAAAAAGGATGGTGAGGAGTAAAGCATAATGGTGCATGTTTCTCACATTGTATATAAAATGGCATAATATTAATTCTAGATAGGTGTGATGGTTAGGTTCATGTGTCACCTTGGCCAGGTGATAGTACCCAGGTGTCTGGTCAAGCAAGCACTGGCCTAACCATTACTGCAAGGACATTTGTGGTTGGTTAATAAACCAGCAGGCTGGTTTGTTAAATCATCAGTCAGTTGGCTGCAGCTGTGACTGATGACATCATGAAGGGCATGTCTTCCACAATGAGAGAATGCAGTCATCTGGATTTAATTCAATCAGTTGAAGACTTTTAAGCAAGACAGATAGAGAACCTTCACTTCTTCTTTGGTTGACCAGAGAAGCATTTCCTGAGGAGTTCATCGAAGTTGCCAGTTCGCTGCCTGAAGAGTTCATCCAACATCTTCATTGGAATTGCCAGTTTGCTGCCTGCCCTACAGAATTTGGACTTGTGTATACCTACAGTTGTGTGAGACACTTTTATAAATCTTATATTTATAGATATCTCTTGTTGATTCCGTTTCCCTAGAGAACCCTAATACAGTAGGCTGTGTTAGTTTGAAGATTAAGGTAACTACTTGAAACACAGAACAAAGAAGTACTGATAAGCCAATTGTGGATATAATATGGAGTGCTAGTAAATAGTAGAAAAAATCCAAAAGAGGACAGGAAAGGAGGGAGAAAAGGGGGAAAGGACAGATGAGACAAATACAAAACAAAAATCAAGATGATAGACTTAAACTCAACCATATCAAAATAATTTTATTAAATGTAATTAAAAGGCAGAGATAGTCAGATTGCATAAAAAAGAACCCAAGTATATGCATTTTTCAAGAAAAATATATTAAATGTTGAGACGTAGGTAGGTTAAAAGTGCAAAGATGGATAAAAATACCACACAAACACTCATAAAATGAAAGCTATTTTAACCTCCCAAAAAACAAAATTCCAGGACCAGAGGGCTTCACTGATGAATTCTACCAAACATTCCAAGAAGAATTAACAGTAATCCTTCTAAAAATTTTCCAAAAAATTGAAGAGGGGGATGATCTTCCTAGATCATTCAATGAAGCCAACCTTACCCTAATACCAAAGCCATGTAAAGATGTCACAAGAAAAGAAAACTGCAGACCAATTCCTTTATGAATATAGATGTTAAAATCCTCAAAAAAAATACTAGCAAATTGAATCCAACAGCATGTTAAAATAATTATAACACATGACCAAGTAGGATTTATCCCAGGAATGCAAGGGTGGTTCCATATAAGAAAACCAATCAATCTAATACACCACATTAACTGAATTAAGAAAAAAAAATCACATGATCATCTCAATTGATGCAGAAAAAGCATTTACCCCCCCTCACACACCCTTTTGTGATAAAAACACTCAGAGAAACAGGAGTAGAAGGGAATCTCCTCAACATGATAAAGGAGTTATATGAAAAGCCTACAGCTAACATCATTCTCAAGGGTGAAAGGCTGAAAGCCTTCCCTCTGAGGTCAGGGACAAAACAAGGATAGCTACTTTCACCACTGCTCTTCAACACTGTACGGAAAGTCCTTGTAAAAGCAGTTAGGCAAGACAAAGAAAGAAAAGGCATCCAAATTGGAAAAGAAAAAGTAAAACTATCTCTATTTGCAGATGATGTGATCCTTTTTTATAGAAATACCCAAAGAATCCACAAGAAAATGACTAGATCTAACAAACAAATTCAGAGAATTGGCACGCTACAAGATTAACACGTGAACATGCAAGTACGTGAATGGATCTTGAGGACAGCATTTTGAGTGAAGTATACCAGATACGAAAAGACAAACGTTATAATGCCTCACTAACATGGACTAACTATAATGTGTAAACTCTAAGAATTGATTCCTACAGCACAACTTATCAGGGGAACACTTACTGTAAAGGTCCCTAGATTGTAAGCTCTTACAGCAATCACATATATTTTTGAGTTGTAATGGTTCTCTCCAAATTCTGAGATGCTGAGCTCTGTGTATAACCTGGTCAGTCTCTGGAACTTTGGATATCTGTGTGACACCTGAAACTCAGAGCTAGAGCTAGACAGCTATGAATGTCAGTATTACCTCATATAGCAACTGTTACAAAAGCTGAAAAAGAGTTCAGACTTCAATTAAAGATATGAATGAAATGGATCTGGTTAGGACCAAGGCAAATCAGACCAAAGGGTAAAGGATGATATTGACTGTTTTTTAAGACTTCAACTTCTGTGTGAGACCAAGGAAAGAGATGTTTATTTGGTGCAGGATCTATATTTTCTGTAGCACACAAAATAATTTAACTTGTATGGTCAGTTTATTCAAGCACCATAATTACATGGAACTTTGACTAGGAAGTGAGATCTGGTAGGTTTGTACAGGTTAGTGCAAAATTCCAATTCATTCCAAAGTAATTTGGGCAGAAAATGAGGATACATTTATAGGGACCCCTGGGGAACTGGGGAAGAATGCGGAAATGTTGATAAGCCCTTGATCTTGGGGCTTGCCCTTGTGAAGCTTGTTGCTCCAAAGGAGATGCTAAGCCTACTTATAATTGTGCCTAAGAGTCTTCTTCCCCAGAGAACCTCTTTGTTGCTCAGATGTGGCCCCTCTCTCTCTAAGCCCACAAGCCATGTGCCCTCCCCCTTACATGGGACATGACTCCCATGGGTGTAAATCTCCCTGGAAACATGGGACATGACTCCTGGGGATGAGCCTGGACCTGGCATTGTGGGATTTAGAACATCTTCTTGACCAGAAGTGGGAAGCGAAATGAAACCAATTTTCAGCGACTGAGAGATTCCAAATGGAGTTGAGAGGTCACTCTGGAGGGCATTCTTATGCACTATATAGATATCCCTTTTTAGTTGTTAGTGTATTGGAATAGCTAGGAGGAAATACTTGAAACTGTTGAACTCCAATATAGGAGTCTTGATTCTTTAAGACAATTGCATAACAATGTAGCTTACATGCTGTGACTGTGTGATAATGAAAACCTTGTAGCTCACACTCCCTTTATCCAGTGTATGGACAGATGGGTAGAAGAATGGAGACAAAAACTAAATGAAAAATAGAGTGGGAATGGGGGAGGGGTGGGTTGGGTTTTCTTTTCCACTTTTATTTTCATTTTTATTTTATTTTATTTTAATTTTTGGAGTAAGAAAAATGTTCAAAAGTTGATTCTGGTGATGAATGCACAACTATACGATGGTACTGTGAATAGTTGATTGTAAACTGTGGATGACTGTAGGATATGTGAATATATCTCAATTAAACTGTATTAAAAAAGATTAACACACAAAAATCAATTTTGTTTCTGTTTACCAGCAAGCAATATTCTGAAATGGAAATTTTTAAAAATTCCATTCACAATAGCTCCTAAAAGAATAAAATACCTAGGAATAAATTTAACATGTAAAAATTGACAAGCACAAAACACTGCTAAAAGAAATTAAAGAAGATTTAAATAAAGGGCAAGACATCTCATGTTCATGGATAGGAAATCTTAACATATTAAGATGTCAACATGGGATTATAAGTATCAGTGCCACAATGAAGGCAAACATGATTGAAATGGGGTCATTTAAAGACATATATCCCCACAGATTAGCACTATGAATACAAATAAGTGTTTTCGTGATCGACTTCTAAGGTATGACAATGGTACAAAGAGTTAACAACAGAATGGTATATGGGAAAAACTACCTATTGCATATTATAGACTATATTTAATAGGAATACCTTGCCAGTACCACACTAATAATAGGGGTAAATAATTAGGAGCTGATAAGAGCTATGGGGTGTTTTGGGTTATGATAATTGTTTAAAATTGACAGTGACGATGATTGTACAACTAAATGAAGATAATGTGAGATGTTGATTTTTTGTCTTTGACAGAATATGTTATGTGATGTGAAATTAGGAACCCCCTACTTAATAAGTCAAGTCCTTGATTTTAAGCCTTGTTCTAGTGAAACTTATGGCTGTACAGGGGAGGCTAAGTCTACCTATAATTATGCCTAAGAGTCACCTCCAGAGAACCTCTTTTATTGCTCAGATGTGGCCTTTCTCTCTCTAAGTCCAACTCAGCAAATAAATTCATTACCCTCCCCCTATGTGGGACATGACTCCCAGGGGAGTGAATCTCCCTGGTGATGTGGGACAAAACTCCTAGGAATGAGCCTGGACCTGGTGTCAAGGGATTGAGAATACCTTTTTGACCAAAACTGGCAAAAGAAAGGTAACAAAATAAGGTTTCAGTGGCCAAGAGATCTCAGAGTTGAGAGGATATCCTGGAGGCTACTCTTATGCAAGCTCCAGATAGATATTCCAAAATGCTCACACTATGCCAAGCCCTAATCAAAAGGGGTCCAAAAATACTAAAGAATACTTAGATCCCTATCTGAGACTATATAAAAGTTAAATCCTCCAGAGTGTTCCTATGCCAGATAAGTCCCAAACCCCAGAGGCAACAGCCTCTCCAAGAACATCAACCAGATACCTCCCACTTCTCCATAATGTTGACAACCCTTTTCAATATGAACAGGTTAGGGTGGTCACTGCCCAGATATCCCTGAAGATTGAGAAAATGATCAAATGAGACAGAGGGGTAGCAACAGACAAGATAGGATTTAACAAAGGATTATGAATACTGAATCTTTATATAATTTTTTTTTTAGTTTCTAGAGTACTAGAATAGCTAGAAGGAAATAACTGACATGGTGGAACTGTAACCCTATGCTTTGAAATTTGCTGTATAGAAGCTGCTCATTAAATTGTAATTTGTAAGTTATCACATTTCTGAATATATGTTTTATTTCACAATAAGGAAATTGTGGAACTGTAACACATAACATTCCTTGAAATTTGCACTCTACTTGTTAAATCATACTTTGAAAGTTATCAATTTTCTTTATATATTTCACAATAAAAAATGTAAAAAAAAAGATGTCAGTACTACTCAAAGCAATTTACAGACTCAACACACTACCTATCAGAATCCCAGCAGTCTTTTTTTTATTTTTCAGAACTGGAAAAGCCAATCCTCAAATTCATATGGAATTGCAAGGAGCCCTGAACAGGCAAATCAGTATTGCAAAGGAAGAACGAAGTAGGAGGGCCCACAAAGCCATGGTAGTACAGTGTAGTACTGGCATATAGATAGACATATAGACCAATGGAATGGAATCGAGAGTTCAGAAATAAACCCATACATCTATGGCCAAGTGATTTTTGACAAGGGTACCAAGTACATTCATTGGGGAAAGATGGTCTCTTCAATGGTAGGGAAACTGGATATCAACTTGCAAAAGAACAAAGT
Source organism: Choloepus didactylus (assembly GCF_015220235.1). NCBI lineage: Eukaryota > Metazoa > Chordata > Mammalia > Pilosa > Megalonychidae > Choloepus > Choloepus didactylus. The sequence goes on from NW_023637577.1 coordinate 535,273, forward strand.
TGGACCCCTACCTCACACCATGCACAAAAATTAACTCTAAATGGATCAAGGAGCTACACATAAGAGCTAAACCTATAAAATGCCTAGAAGAAAATATAAGGGAGAACCTTCATAACCTTGGATTTGGTAGTGACTTCTTAGATATGGCACCAAATATGTGAGCAGCAAAAGAAAAATTGATAAATGGACTTCATCAAAAATTTAAAACTCTTGTATGTGAAAGGATACTATTAAGAAAGTGAAAAGACCACCTACAGAATGAGAGAAAATAATTGCTAATGATATATCTGATAAAGGTTTAGCATCCAGAATATACAAAGATACAAAGAACTGCTACAACTCAAGAACAAAAAAAGATAAATAACCCAATTTAAAAATGGGCAAAGGATTTGAATAGATATTTCTCCAAAGAAGATACACACATGGCCAATAAGAATATGAAAAGATGATCAACATCACTGGTCATCAAGGAAATGTAAATCAAAATCGCAATAAGAGATCCCTTCACACCCATTAGGATGGATACTACTAAAGAAACAACAACAAACAAACAAAATGATAAGTGTTGGCAAAGATGCAGGGAAATAAGAACACTTATACATTGCTAGTGGCATTTTAAGATGATGCAGTCACTGTGGAAATCAGTTTGGCAATTCTTCAGAAAATTGAAAATGGAATTACCATGTGATTTGGCAATCCCACTTCTTGGTATATATGCAAAAGAATTGAAAGCAGGGGCTTAAGCAGATATTTGTATGCCAATGTTTATAGCAGCATTAGTCACATTAGCCAGAAGGTGGAAGCAACCCAAGTGTCCTTCGACAGATGGTGTTTTGGTTTGCTAAAGCTGCTGGAATGCAATACACCAGAAATGGGTTGGCTTTTTCAATGGGGCTTTATTAGGTTACAGATTTGCAGTTTTAAGGCCATGAAAGTGTCCAAATTAAGGCATCAAGAAAAAGATACCCTCTCTGAGGAAAGGCTGCTGGCATCCGGGGTTCCTCTGTCACATGGGAAGACACATGGCGATGTCTGCTGGTCCTTCTTTCCTAGTTCTGGTTTCAATGGCTAGCTCCAAATGTCTCTAGGTATTTCTTTCTCAGCTCCTGTGGGTCCTTCTTGCTTCTCCTGGAGTGTTTTCTTTCTAAGCTCTGTCTCTCCGTGAGCTCTCTTAAAGGACTCCAGTAAAAGATTAAGACCCATCCTGATGTGGCCCTCTCTCTCTGGCTAAGCCAACTTGGCAGGTGAAATCACTGCCCCCCCTCCCCCCACGTGGGATCAGACACCCAGGGGAGTGAATCTCCCTGGCAACGTGGAATATGACTCCCAGGGAGGAATCTCGACCCAGCATCATGGGATGGAGAACATCTTCTTGACCAAAAGGGGGATGTGAAAGGAAATGAAATAAGCTTCAGTGGCAGAGATTCCAAAAGGAGCCGAGAGGTCACTCTGGTGGGCACTCTTACGCACACTTTAGACAACCCTTTTTAGGTTCTAAAGAATTGGGGTAGCTGGTGGTAGATACCTGAAACTATCAAACTACAACCCAGAACCCATGAATCTTGAAGATGATTGTATAAAAATATAGCTTATGAGGGGTGACAATGTGATTGGGAAAGCCATATGGACCATACTCCCCTGTGTCTAGTTTATGAATGGATGAGTAGAAAAATGGGGGAAGGAACAAACAAACAAACAAAGGCACCCAGTGTTCTTTTTTACTTTAATTGCTCTTTTTCACTTTAATTATTATTATTGCTATTTTTGTGTGTGGTAATGAAGGTGTCAGGGATTGATTTTGGTGATGAATGCACAACTATGTAATGGTGCTGTGAACAATCGAATGTACGTTTTGTTTTGTATGACTGCATGGTATGTGAATATATCTCAATAAAATGAATTAAAAAAAAAAAAGACCCATCCTGAATGGGCACAGTCACATCTCCATGGAAACAACCTAATCAAATGGTCCCACCTGACAATAGTCCTGCCCCCACAAGAGTGGATTAAAAGACCATAGTCTTTTCTGGGGGTGATGGCTCCAAACCAGCAGAAATGGATAAATAAAATATGGTATATGTACACACAATGGAATATTATTCAACCATAAAAAAGGAAGCTCTGATGTATGCTACAACATGGATGAAACTTGAAGACATCATGTGAGTGAAATAGCACAGACATAGACAAATATTGTATAATCTCATATACATGAAAAACCTAGAAGAAGCAAGTTTCATAGAGACAGACAGATTATAGATTACCAGGGGCCAAGGTGGGAAAGTGAGGAGGGACTTATTGCTAAATAGGTATAGAGTTTCTGTTTGAGGTAATGGAAAAGTTAGGGTCATAGATATTGGTGATGGTAGCCTGATATTGTGAATGTAATTAATACTAATGAATTACACACTTGAAAGTGGTTAAAATGGGAAAATTTTAGTTGTATTTGCATTAATAAATAAAATAAAGTTTTTAAAGTTTTTAAAAAAATAATACACCAAAAAAGAAAACACTTGTGGCTATATTAGTATCAGACAAAATAGTATTAAAGAAAAGGAGATTAGCAAAGATAAAGTGGGATGTTTCATAGTGATATGAAGAAGACATAATAATCATAAACTATATGCACATAGTAATAGAGTTTCAAAATACATAAAGTGTGACAGAATTAAACAGATAGACAAATCCACAAGTATATTTGTATAGCAATTCATATAACAAGTAGACCAAAATATCAGTAAGGATATAGAACTTTTTTGCAACATAATCAACCAACTTAATCTAATTAACATTTTTAGAACAATGTCTACATATAACTACTGGAGGATGCATGTTATTTTCACATGCCTATGGAACATTCATCAAGATAGATCACACACTGGAATATACAAGTTTTGACAAATTTCAAATGCTCAAAATCCTAAGAGTATGTTCTCAGACCCAAATGGAACTAAATTACAAACTGTGGTGGTTTGAATGTATTGTGTCCCCCAAATGCCATTATCTTTGTGGTCTTGTGTGGGGCAGAAGTTTTGGTAATGGTTGGATTTGCTTGGAATGTGCCCCACCCAGCTGTGGGCAATGATTCTGATGAGATGTTCTCATGGAGGCGTGGCCCCGCCCATTCAGGGTGGGCCCTTATCTGTGGAGCTATATAAATGAGCTGAGTCGGGGGGGAAGAAGGAGAGTGCAGCTGGGAGTGATGTTTTGAAGAGGAGCAAGCTTGCTAGAAAGGAACGTCCTGGGAGAAAGCCGTTTTGAGGCCGGAGCTTTGGAGCAGACGCCAGCTGCCTTCCTAGCTAACAGAGGTTTTCCAGACACCACTGGCCGTCCTCCGGTGAAGGTACCCGATTGCTGAGGTGTTACTTTGGATGCTTTGTGGCCTTAAGACTGTAACTGTGTAGTGAAATAAACCCCCGTTTTATAAAGGCCTGTCCATCTCTGGTGTTTTGCATTCTGCAGCATTAGCAAACTAGGACACAAACCAATACCAAAAAAATACCTAGAAGAGTTTTCAAATGTTTGGAAATTAAGGAACACACTTCAAATTAGCTATGGGGCACAGGTCAAAGAAGATTCCAAGGAGAATTAGGAAACTACGTCTATCCAAATGAAATAAAACCATAACACATCAAAATTTGTGGGATGCAATTAAAGCAGTGCTGAGAGGGAAATTTATAGCTTAAAATGCTTTTTACTGGAAATGAAAAAAAGGAAAAATGCATGCATTATCTACACTTCTGTCTTATGAAGCTAGGAACAAAGAAGCAAACTAAATCCAACACTGGTTCTTTGGAAAAATTAGTAAAATTGACAAACTCTTAGCAAGACTTATCAAGAAAGGAGAGTGAGAGACACACACAGAGAGAACAAACTAGCTCTATCAGGAATAAAAAAGGGGACCCACTGTAGATCCTACAAACGCCTCTCCCCAGTCGTCCCACCCAGGATAACGAGAACTACCAGCTACTTCAGAGACTGAAACTAGCCAACCTGGGCCTCATGTGACCCTCTTAACCATTGTGTTGCCCTGTGTTTGAGAGCCTGGGGTTGTATTCCAGGGGTGCCCTCTGAGTTGGGGTCTGCTGACTGCTACCCCACCAGCCTCCTCTCGGCATGGAGACCCGGTTCTCCAGAGGCCGCTCTCCCCACTCCCCCATGGCTCCATCAGTTACTCAGTCAAGCATCTCTCCTAGCACCGTTCTCCTCTATCACAGCCTGGTGGAAGAGGTAGACCCTAAGGGATACAGGACCACAGCTGTTTGAGGAGGATGCATGAGGAGGAGGGAGGTCTAGGAACTTCCTGGAGCCAAGCTGGCAGAAGTGGGGAGGTGGGCAAGGGGATGGCATGTCCCTCGAGCTTTGTCCTGAGGGCCATGTGGGGCCATGGGGCACCATGGGGCTTTCAGCAGGGGCAGGGCCTGGTTAGCCCCATGACTAAGGAGTAGCAGTCTCTGGGAAGGAGAGGAGGAGTCAAATGAATGAAGAGGAAGAGAGTGGGGACAGGTTGTGGTCCAGGCCTCTTGTGCCCCAGCTCCCCGCTTCCCTCCCCTTCTACCCCACCCCTGTCACAACTGCTGCCCCTACAGGGAAGAAAGACAGCAGGATCCCTCTCCTGCATCCAGCCCAAAGAGTGGTGAGCCTGGCCAGGTTTGAGGCTCTTCCGGAGATCCTGGGTGGGTCCCTTTCTCCCCTCCCATCCAGGACACACACATCAGTCCCTGACAGAATCTGCACTGTTTCCTGTCAGGCCAAGGCCTTCTCCTGAAGTGCAGACAGTTGCTGTGGCAGGGAAGGCTGTGGGTGGGGAAGCCCCAGGAGGCCTGAGGGCTCCAGTGTTTAGGCTGTGGTGTCCCCAGAGGCAGTGCAGGCCCCTGGGGACCTAGGACAGATTCCAAGACAGGTCCAGCAGGAGCGCCGGAGGCCCTTCTGCCCACTCCTGGGCCCAGCTGGCACTAGCATTTGCTCCGGGGGCCTTGGCTTGGGAGTGCTCAGTTGGGCAAGGGTGGCCATTCTTGGCCGGAGAGCCCATCTCCTCCGTCTTCCCTCCTGCAGGCTCGGATCTGCCCTTACTCCTCCCAGATGTCAGCTTGGGTCTCTTTGACCTTCATAAAGGTCATTGTCTCTCAATCCAAGGAGGACATGCCGTTTTATCCAAATCCACTTCCTGGTTCCTCTTTTATATCCATGTCTCTTTTCTGTCCAGAGGAAAGGGGGAAAAGGGGCAGGGTCAGGAGCCAGGGAGACCTCGGTGCACATTTCAGCTCCAACACACTGACCAGGGGAGTGTGTGCATACTTTGGCCTTGCTCCCTGCTCATTGGGTCTAAGTTTCCTCACCTGTAAAATGGAGATCACAACCATTCCCACTTCCCTCCCTGGACAAAAGTGGTGGGTTCTCTGCCTGATGTGCTCAAATGACCAATTCCTGAGACACCAGGGTTTCAAAGAGAGTTTATTGCTAAGCACGAAGCAGAAGAATCAGACAGCCTATCGGCCTAAAAATCTGTCTCCCTCAACTGCAGTAATTTTGATAGTTTTAAAGTATCAAAAGATGGGCAGGTTTTAGGATAATGAGCACAGTGGCTCCAGATGATGTAATTAGAGGTGATCTAACTACTGAGCGTGTGCAGATTGATTACATGTTTAGTCACAGAACGTATGGAAGAAAATGGTGGCCTTAATATGATGAAGGGTGTTCTAGTTTGCTAATGCTGCCAGAATGCAAAACACCAGAAATGGATTGGCTTTTATAAAAGGGGGTTTTATTTGGTTACAAAGTTACAGTCTTAAGGCCATAAAGTGTCCAAGGTAAGTCATCAGCAATTGGGTACCTTCACTGGAGGATGGCCAACGGTGTCCAGAAAACCTCTGTTAGCTGGGAAGGCACGTGGCTGGCGTCTGCTCCAAAGTTCTGGTTTCAAAATGGCTTTCTCCCAGGACGTTCTTCTCTAGGCTGCAGTTCCTCAAAAATGTCACTCTTAGTTGGACTTGGGGTGTTTGTCCTCTCTTAGCTTCTCTGGAGCAAGAGTCTGCTTTCAACAGTCGTCTTCAATCTGCAGCTCCTGTGCTTTCTTCAAAGTGTCCCTCTTGGCTGTAGCTCCTCTTCAAAATGTCACTCACAGCTGCACTGAGTTCCCTTTGCCCCTCAGCTCATTTATATGGCTCCACTGATCAAGGCCCAGCCTGAATGGGTGGGGCCATGCCTCCATGGAAATATCTCTTCAGAGTTATCACCTACAGTTGGGTGGAGCACATTTCCACGCAAACAACCTAATCCAAACATTCCAACTTAACCTCCACTAATATGTCTGCCCCACAAGATTGCATCAAAGAATATGGCTTTTTCTGGGGGACATACTATATTCAAACCAGCACAAAGGGTATGATTGTTAGTACTATAATGAGGTATAGGTGACCTGTAGGTTAAAGTCTAAGCTACTGCGTGTGTCAGTGGGTCCATTTTGGTTAGATCCAGCTTCCTTTATCAGGATAGCCTTGGACTTGGGGTGGGTTAGTTCTGGGCTGACTCAAGGCCCTTCATTAATAGACATTAGGGGCTGTCTTCAGTGATCATAAGACTCTAAAGTGGAAAAACTGGATAAAATGGGTATAAGTGAAGCTCAGTCACAAGGTTTTTACAATCACAAGGACACTAGATAAAGGCTATACAATCATTATCAGAGATCAGGGCTGCTGGATTACAGTTCAGAGATTTCAGGTATTTCCCTCTGTCTTCTCTAGTATACCAGAAGGTCAAGAAGGAAAATCTAAACAATGATTCAGTAATCATAATCATCCCCTAAATCCTAACTTCTCGGTTACAGGATGGAAGGAGCTGCTGGGGTGTCTGGGGCTGGCACATACACAGGCACTCAGGAAAGACCTGTTCTCCCTCCCTCATCCAAGACTTCTGTGCACGTGGTCTGTCGTTCTGGGTCCTGCTGCCCCAGTGTGGGCTGATGAAGCAGGGGTGAGCCTGTGACCTCCAAAATACCCTTGTGCTGGCTTGGATGTATTATGTCCCCAAAACACCATGTTCTTTGATGCAGTCTTGTGGGGGCAGACGTATTAGTGTTGATTAGGTTGGAATCTTTGGATTAGGTTGTTTCCATGGAGAGGTGCCCCACACAATTGTAGGTGATAACTCTGATTGGATGATTTCCATGGAGTTGACACCCTGCCCATTCAGCATGGGCCTGGATTGGTTCACTAGAGCACTATATAAGAGCTCAGACAGGAGTGAGCTAGCTGCAGCTGAGACACATTTTGGAGAATGCCATTTTGAAACACAACCTGGGAGCAAGCAGACGCCAGCCACATACCTTCCCAGCTAACAGAGGTTTTCCAGACGCCATCACTGTTCTTCTGTGCAGGTACCCTACTGTTGATGCCTTGGTTTGGACATTTGCATGGCCACAAGGCTGTAACTGTGTAACCAGATAAACCCCCTTTATAAAAGCCAATCCATTTCTGGTATTTTGCATAACAGCAGCGTGACAAACTGGAACAACCCATACTGGTGAAAATGATCCCTTTGGGGCACTTGGGATGGGGGTTTCCTTGTCCTGGGGGACCCTTCTGTCTGCAAGTGCCTGAGGATGGGCTTGCTTTGGGGCCTGGAGATGGACCTCGGAGGACAACCCTTTGAGCCTCTGAGCCTGGCTCCTGGAGGGAACTGGGGCTTGTGTCAGCCCTCCCAGGGGAGCCCTAGACCCCAAGCCTTCAGGCTTCCCTGGAGTTCTTCCCTGTTGACCCTGAGCTCTGGGTCCAAGCCCATGCTACCCACCCACTCTGCTCCTGTCTTCCCCTCACCTGTGATCTTGATCCTTATTCAATGGGGGGGACCTGAGGCCAGGCTGACCTTTGCCTCCATGTTCCCCGTGGCTCCTAGGAGGAAGTCCAAACCCTTGATGTCCAGATCCCACCAGGCCCTGGCCCCACCCCCCACTACAGCCCTCCTTGCAGCCCCTGCCTCACTTCTAATTATTGAGCAGTGACTGTCAGAGTGGCTTCAGCTTCTTGAGCTTGCCTTGCTCCCTCCCACCTCAGGCTACCACTCCTCCCTCAGGTCTCAGCTTAAACCATGCCCCCTTCCAGGAGTGTCCAGCTCCCACCCCACTGCAAGGCTGGGCCACTTGGGTCCCAGATGTCTGATGAGGTTTGTGTCTGCCCCGCTATACACAGACTAACTCTAGGAAAACAAAATTGGAAATTCATTTGCAAGCCTCCTGACTCCTGTCTTCAGACATAACTGATTGTGTGTGGGGGCTTGGGGAACCCATCTGCCCCTTCTGGACCCCACTGGCCTCTCCAGCACCGGCTTGCACCACACTCTCTCAGCTGTCCCTATGCTAGCCACACTGGCCTTCTTTCAGTCTGCACACTGCCACATGCCTTTCAGCCTTGGAGCCTTCGCACATGCTGTTCCTTTTGACCAGAATTCTTTCTTTTACCTTAAACTTTTTATTTTGAGATAATTTCAGCTTTACAGGACATTTGCAAAAAGAATACAAAATCCATATAGAGAACTCCAGTATACCCTCCACAGATACCGATTCACCAATTTTAACATTTTGCCACGTATGCTGCATCTATCTATCTATCTATCTATCTATCTATCTATCTATCTATCTATCTATCTATTTATCTATCTATCTAACCTATCCATCCATCCATCTATCAATTTGCTAAACATATGAGAACAGATTGTATATATCATTTTCCTGGAACACAGAATACTTCCATGTACATTTCCTAAGAGCAAGGATATTCACTTCTGTAATCACCCTAATGTCTAGAATTCTTTGACATCCTCGTACACACAAATAACATTCAAAAAAATCTCCAACCTCCCTGGTCCAGTGCTTCTGGCGATGTGCTCTCAGATTGTATCTTTTCCTGTGAGGCTCTGTAGAAGCTGTAACTACATTTGTGTGTTTACTACAATGGCCCCTCTCCCCATCAAGTCTGTGAGCTCTGCAAAAGCTTGGCCTCCAGTCAGTTTTGCCCATTGCTGTATTTATTCTCCAACGCCCAGCAAAGTGCCTGGTGTCCCGAAAGTGCTCGGCAAATGTTTAGTTAGCAAATGGATGGGTGGGAGCGTGAGTGGACAGTCCCAGGTTGAAGTTCTGGGCTGAGCATGTCAGTGCCCCTTAGAGAAACTCCGAGGTTTATTCCCAGGGACTGAGGGCTGACTGGCATGTGGCATGCATTTACCCAGGACTGTCTTTATAAAGCACCAGCCCCCTCCCTTCTCCATTTCCAGGTTACTCTGGTCACGGACTCAGCCCACGCCCCGGCAGTAAACGCTCCACCCTGTCACAGCTGCTTTCATTTTCCTGCCCCCATCCTTAGACTCTGTCACTTCCCCAGCAGGAGTGGCCACCCTTGCTGATGTTTCTTCCCAAAGCTAGGGCAATCACGTTCAAGAAAGACTCATGGACTCCGAGTAAGGCACCCAGGGCTGATTGCGGTTGGGAGACTGGGGAACCCGCGGCAGGAGCCCATCTGCACTGGGCACTGCACAGCAGTGGCTCTGAGCTATCGACTCTGTCGCGGGGCTCCCCGAGCTCAGAGATGGGTGGTCACTCCTGAGACATACGCAGCTGTGGGTTGCGGCGACAAAAGTGGAACGCAACACCATCGGCTCCAGATCCCAGGCCTCTAGAAAGCCAGTTCGCGGGCACGAGCGGGCTGGGGAAGTTGTTACCCTATTGACGTTTTCGTAGCAACAAGAGCGTCCGTGCAGATGACAGCGAGGAGCCAGGAGGTCCGCAGGGCAGGGTTATTCCCACTCAACACAATGCGGAGGCAGATGGCAGACGGCAGGAAGGCGTGTGGACACACCTTCAGCGCAGGAGCTGGATTAGCAACGACCCCGCCCCCCCACTTCGGCGCCTGCGCACTGCAGCCCCGCTCCCCGCTCAGCCCCGCCCCCATAGCCCTGGTTTTCAAATTTGAAACCTGCTCCTTTTCCCGCCCAAATGTGTTGACCAGCGGCGGGAGAGGGCGGGGCCGAGAGCCAGCCAATAACAACTCAGAGGCTCCCCGGCCCCGCCCCGAAGATGACGACAGCGGGCCGCAGGAGGGAATCGGCAAATGGGCGAGCGGCGCCCGGCCGGCCCCGCCTCCGCGGAGCCCACGTGCATCGGCCTAGCTTGTGGCTCCCGGGGCGGGGCCGGGTCCCCAAGGGGCCGCTCTGGGCGCTGGGCACGACCTGCGAGGCGCTGGAAACTGAGGTTCCCGGCCCCGGCGCGGGGTCACCGAACGAAGCGGGTAAGACGCAGCCCCCGCTAGCCCGGGGGCCCGCGCAAGGGTCAGGCCTGGAGTCGGCGCCCCTTCCAGCCCCGCGAGGGTCCCAGGCGGCTCCGGGGAGGGCGGGCTCGCGGGGGGCGGGCTGCGGTTCCTGGGGGCGGGGAAGGGGCGGAGCGTTCCTGGGGGCGGGGCCGAACGCCTGTGTTTGTTGCACCGTGTCAGTTACATTGTAACAAAAGTGCAGCGGCTGCTCAGGCCAGCACCCCAGGCCCGCCCGCCGCCAGCAGTTGGCGACATGGAACCGGTGGCCAGCAACATCCAGGTCCTGCTGCAGGCGGCGGAGTACCTGGAGCGGCGCGAGAGAGGTGAGGAAGTACCTTTGGCCGGACTCCGGGGTGGGGATGTTGCTGACAAGGGCCTGGCCTGGGACTTGGCTCCCATCTCCAAGAATACAGGGTCCTAGAGCAGTGGTCCCGGGCTCCCCCGCCGTCAACTCGAGAGGAGTGCACCGGCGGCAAGGCAGGGATGAGTTGGGGAAATGGCTCCGGCCTCAAAAGACATTCCCTTGCCGTGCCACGCAAGGGGTGCCCACGGGGACCGGCCCCAGCCTGACGCGGGCGGGGGCTCTCTCTGGCAGAAGCCGAGCATGGCTACGCGTCCCTGTGCCCGCACCGCAGTCCGGGCCCGGTACACAGAAGGAGGAAGCGGGTCCCCGAAGCTCCTGGCGCGCTGGACAGTGGGCGGTGAGGAGGGCCAGGGGTGGCGGGGAGGGGGGATGGGCGCTGTCCCTCTTCGTGCCCCTCCTCTGTCCTCTTTGCTTCCTTCCTCTTGCTTGCATCTTCTGAGCCAGGTCCTCTGCTCCCGGAGGCATTCCGACCCTTAAATATCTTACCCCCTCCTGCCAACTCCGCAAGAGGCAGAACATACTCAGAACCTTCCCTTTCATTCAAAGGATATTTCTTGAGCACGCCCGATGTGCCAGGATCTGTGAACCACAGTCCTGGGGCCTGCTTCCACTGACACTCCTACACTCCACCCATCTAACTACTCACTTTCCCCCACAGGCTGCCTCCTTTGCTCTTCTTGCCTCAAGCCCTTGCACATGCTGTTCCCTCCAATTTGAATGCCCCTGTCTCCACCAGCCTGCTTTTGGAAACTTCTATTCCTGGGCCCAGTCACCTCTTCCAGGAAGCCCTTCCTGACTGGCTGGGCAGGGCCTGTCTTAGCATTTGGCTCCCTGTGTATGTCTCTGCTTGGGAGTTCTGGTGCCAGAGGCCAGCACAAAGTCCCCAGAGGGGGCTTGTTTGGGCAGACACCTGCAGGAGATACAGAGCCACTGGGGGCCTGGGCCTGGGTGATGTGGGCAGTAGCTGACGACCCCTCACCCCACCCTCCCTGGCATTGGCAGGTCTGTGCACAACGAGCTGGAGAAGCGCAGGTGAGTCCCAGCCCTGCCCTGACAGCACGAGGCCCCCAAGACCCGCCTCCCTCTGGCCTCCCCTCCTCTGCTGTCCCTCTGGCCAGCAAGTCAGGGCTGGCACTGCCCTCCAGACCCCTTCCCCTGCAGGAGGGCCCAGCTGAAGCGGTGTCTGGAGCAGCTGAAGCAGCAGATGCCACTGGGGGCTGACTGCGCCCGATATACCACGCTGAGCCTGCTGCGCCGTGCCAGGGTGCACATCCAGGTAAGGGGCTACCCCTGGGCCCCTGGGGCCAGTTTGCCAGGGTGCCTGGAGGGGTGTAACATGGAGGGACTGGGACAAGAGGCCCGAAGCCAGAGCCCAACTTTGTGACTCTGGACAGTTGCCTGTGCTTTTAGTTTCCACAATTGTTAAATGGGAAGAAGAGCAGAAAATAACCCAGAGGGTTGTTCCGAAGCTTAAAGGAGTTCATCCAATAACTGTTAACTGTTGTTATTACTGTTATTCTTACTTAGATCCCAATGTGAGACATTGGGTAAGTCACAGCCTCTCTGGACTTCCGTTTCCTCATCTGTCTGGGGGCGGGGCTGGCGGTTGAAAGATTCTGAGATAGGTCAGTTGGAAGGGTCCCTTGGGTTGTAGAGGATTGGCCCTGGCCCCGCCCCCGTCCCCTTCCTTCAAGGCCTTCTGCCCTCAGTGGTCTGTCCTGTTGCACTTTGTGCAGCTGCTGCAGGGACCAGGAAAGGGAAAGGACAGAGAAAGCCCCAGGCAGGCAGGGGTCCTCCCTGGTCCCCCGCTGCTGCTGGGCTGAGCTCGGTGCCCCCTGGTGGACAGCAGTGGGGTGTACCGACTCAAAGCCTCAGCCAGCCAGCCCCACAGAGGTTGGGATTTGACAAGGGGCTTTGGAAACAACAGGATTTTTCTTGCCCTCCTGGCATGGTTTGACAGAGGAAGAAATGGAGGCAAGGCCGGGCTAAGGGCCAGTCTCACAGCTGAGAGGCAGATTCAGGACCCAGACCCAGGGCCCCTGGTTTGCATTCTTTTCTTCCACAAGTATTTATGGAGCACTGGCTCTGCCAGGGGCTGCTCTAGGCTTGGGGTCCACGGCAGAGACAGACTGATGTGCCAACAAGCAAATAAGTCAGGTGTGGGAACCATTCAGCCTGGTGGCTGAGTGACATTCTGGTGGGATCTGGAATGGGCTAAAGGGCTGACGTCCCACTTTTGCCCCTCCCCACCCTGTGTCACAGGCTTGCTCTGGACCTTCAGTGATCCCAAAACGCCTTGACCTCTCTCCCTGACTAGGTGCCTTTGACAACTCCCAGTTGTAGTGGCCGTTCAGAGTCTCCAACACCCAACCCTGTCCTGCTCTTAGTGACCCACCATGGTTGATCATCTGCCCCCTCTCCCTGCCCTGGAATGTCCTCCATCTCCCCACTTCCTTCCCTTCCCTCAGGCACCCCCAACCTCATCTGCTCCAGGGTCAGGGACTACTCTCTGACTACCTTTGGCATCACCGTGGCCCAGTGTTTCACATGGAGCATGCCTGGTCTGGCACTCGGATGGCTGATGTGTGCCCTGTAGGTGGCAGGATCTCTCCTTGAAGTCCCTTCACCCCTCCTCTCCTGGACTGATCGACACTAGCCTCCTTCTTCCTCTTTGGCCTCCACCAGGCTGTCCTTCCTTCACCTTGCCCTAGAATGGTCTTGGCAGCACACAGATCTACTCAGATCCATCTCCTGCTGAAAATCCTCTTGTGGCTCCTGATGGAACCAAGTTTTGTTTCCTTACTTCCCATGAAACCCAAGGCCCTTCACCATCCAGGCCTTGCCACTGACTTGCTTTTCTGGTCTCATCTTTTCCCCATTCCCCACATACAGAGCTGACTGCTATAGGCTCTTCTGCGTCAACGTTGGCCTGGATTCTTCTCCCTCCCCTATCTTTATCTAGGCAACTCTTACCCATCCTTCTATACCCCATCCAAACGCCCCCTTGGCAATTGTGCCCTTCTTGCTGAATAACTGAATGCAGACTTGTGCCCACCAAGGGCTCTGTGTAAACCTGGGTTGATTCTGGAGGAACGGGAGAGCCTGAGCCCTCCAGTCCCTGGAACTTCGAGGCCGGCTGAGCCCGGGTGGGGGGTGGGGACAAGGGAAGTGATTAGTGCTGCAGGCTGAGGACCCCTGGATTTCCTCCCTGGGAGGCGCCATCAGGAGCTGCAAACTACCAGCCTTTGTTTGGTCTGTAGCTTTCTAAACTTTTAAATTTGTTTGCAGTATTTAAAAGGTTTGACACAGCAAGTCTGACTTTCCAGCTTCTCTTAAGGAAACTGGGAGATCTGGCACACCAGGCCAGATCCAGGTGGCAACCATTGGCTGGAACACGGAGGTGGCTTCCTGTTTGAGTGGGAGCAGGCACCTGCCAGACAGCTCCCCCCAGCCACCCAGTGTCCCAGTTCCCTCCAGTCCCCTCCACTGCCACTTGCTTTACACCAGTGTCCTCCACTTTTATGTCACTCGATCAGGCCCTGGAGGGCTTTGAAACTGTGGTACCTTCCCATGCCCCTCCAGACAGAACTCTCACAGACCATTTTAATGGAGTAGGAGGACAGGAGGGGGCCGTGTTTCTGGGGGCTGTGGGGCCCAGACAGAGTCTGGAGCAGGCAGAGGGCCTCGTGTGGCCGCGGCCTGCTGCCGAGCAGTGTTGGGGTGAGGCCCAGGCCCCCAGGCAACTGACTCTGACCCCAGGCCCTTGCTCCATCCGGATCTGCAGAAGCTGGAGGAGCAGGAGCAGCGGGCCCGGCGGCTCAAGGAGAAGCTGCGCAGCAAGCAGCAGAGCCTGCGGCGGCAGTTGGAGCAGCTCCGGGGGCTGGCGGGGGCGGGCGAGTGGGAGCGGCTGCGGGCTGACAGCCTGGACTCCTCGGGCCTTTCCTCCGACCAAGGTGATGCCTGCAGGCCGATGGGTGGGGGTGGGCCGCCCCGGTGACCAGGCCTTCTGACAGGACTTCTCCCCATGCAGAGGAGCTGGAGGTGGACGTGGAGAGCCTGGTGTTTGGAGGCGAGGCGGAGCTGTTGCGGGGCTTCAGTGCCGGCCAGGAGCATAGCTACTCACACAGCCACTCACACGGCGCCAGCCCCTGGCTATGACCCTCACTGCCCAGGACGGGGCTTCTGCCCTCAGACTACCCTCCGCTCACGCCGGGTTTATCCTGGCAGGCAGGAGCCCTCCTCCCCAAGCCTCAAGGGCTGCTGGGAGTTGCCTCCTGTTGGAATGGACAAAAAGACCCTGTGTGGGAACACGTGCTGACCCCCCTTACCCACTGCTGGCTGGCTGCCCAGACTCCTAGGATAGGGGCCATCCAGGCCTCCCCGAGTCCTGCAGGGTAAGTCACGGGGGCTGCCCCTCCAGGCATTTTGTTGTAGCACTTGGCTCTGCTACCCTCAATGTGGGGCAGGAAGCCTCGCAGCTCTCCCTGGACAAGGCCCTGCCCCCTAGCATGGGTCTCTCACAGATGCTGTACAGTATTTTCATTAAAAGCCTTTTTTGTAACTTCTGTCCCTGGTCTTGCCTGATGAAAATGGGGAACTCCCAGTCACAGATGAAACTGGCAAAGAGGAAATAACATCAGTGGCCGCTTCTAACACTGCCGGTCGTGCCAGGTGATGCACGTCCGATGCATCCCTGAGGCGGAGTGGTGCAGCCTCTCTGAGGTACAAAGGCTGGAACAGGGGACTTGAGGCTCAAACTGAAGCTTCAGACTCCTGAGCTGGGGCTAACTGAATCCAACAATTATTTATTGAGTGCCTATCATGTGCTAGGTATTGTTCCAGGTACTTGGGACACATCAA
Organism: Choloepus didactylus; assembly: GCF_015220235.1. Classification (NCBI taxonomy): domain Eukaryota; kingdom Metazoa; phylum Chordata; class Mammalia; order Pilosa; family Megalonychidae; genus Choloepus; species Choloepus didactylus. The sequence continues at coordinate 550,795 of NW_023637577.1, forward strand.
AGAACAAGGCAAGGATTCCTGCCCTCATGGAGCTTACAGTCTAGAGATTATTGCCGCTTCACCTGCATGCTGTCCATGATCCCGGGCAAGCCAGCACCCCTCTCTATGCTTCAATGTTTTCAGCTGCCCAACGGGGGAATAAGCAGGCCCAGCTCAGGCGTGGGTAATGGGCCTGGGGTATAGTAGAGGCCTGACAGGACACCCGCCCCAACCCACCACCCAGACAGTTAGGGCTGGAAGCTGATTTTTAATAATAAGGTACAATGGGGAAAGGGCAGAGAGGGCTGAGCTGGCTTCTCTGGTGTGCTGTGGTGGTGGTGGGAGGGCTCAGGCTGGCTACACAAACTGCTGCTGCTGCTGCTGTTTCTTGGTGGCTGCCTTGTTGGCAAGATCCTTGGCCTTCTCTGTAGCTGCCAGTGCAGTTTCCTTTGCCTTCTCCTTGGCTTCCTTTGCTGTCTCCACAAATGTTTTGGAAGGGGCCTCACCTGTAGCAAAGGCCAGGGGGCTGGCTTCAGATGATGCCAAGAAGACCCAGCTTATCACACCCCTTCCCAAAACAAATTCACCGTCTGTGGGCCAGGCCCCATGGTACAGAAAAGGAGTCCCAGGGTCAGAGTGGGGCAATGACAGAACCTGGCTCCAACCCATCAGGGCTCAACAGGTGCCTGACCCCAACCTCTCCCTATAGAGAGCACTGCCCAGAGTACTCACCTTGCAGCTTGGCCAAGATGTATTCAAAACCCTTCATGGTCTTGGTCACGTTGCTTTTAAACCGGGCCAGACCAAATTCCTGACAATAGATGAGGAGGGAAAAGTTTCTGAGCTGTCCATCGACCCCCAACCCAGCACCTATGCCACATGCCCTGGGTCCCAGAGCCCCAGCAGCTCCCACCATGCTGCTCACCTGGACAGCCCTGGAGACGCCAAATAAGCTAGAGGACACCCAGGCTTCCCGGCGGATTTCGGTCCAGCCGCTGTTATCAGAGTTCACACAGTAAACACATCGTTCCTCCACCACCTGTGCAGGGAAGGAAGGCCAATTACATCACTTAGGACGTTTTGATTTTGCCCACCTGCCCAAATTTGACCCCTTGCCTCTTTTCATGAGTGGAAGCAATACAATGAAAATCTGTTCCTTCCCCTAACTGCATTCCGGCAAACTGCGTTTAAGGAGAGACAGCAAGGCGTCCATAAAAAAGATGTTTCGCTCTCTAAAACCTCTCTTTGGACCATTCAAACCAGAAAATACATGGACTTTTGGGATCAGCAGAGGGCCTTCCAGCTCCATCCTGGTCTGGGATTTCCTGTTTGTACTTTTATGTCTAGACACGTGCAGTGTTTTTAGCCTGACTTCCACTCACTGCAGTTCTTGCGCTCCCTAACAGTCCAAATAAAAATGGAAATCTGATGGTCACTGCAGCTCTTTCCCAGAGAGGAGAAAAAGGACCAGTACCTCTAGAGGAAACATTTAGAAGACACTTCTCACAGCTGGATTCCTATCTTGGTAATTCACAGAAGACAGAAGTAGTGCCCTCATGATAATCATCTGTGAAGACTTCAGACAAGTCTGGGGCAGAATATTGTCAGCTGAGTAAGGCAGCTGCTTGCTCTGTGACCTACGAGGACAATTCCCCTCTCTGAACCTCACTTCCCTCTTTGCACAATAGGGAGTCACACCCACCTCCCAGGATTAATGTGAAGATTCGCTGAGAAAAAATGAGAGTTCTCCGAAAGCTTTCTGAACGTTCACAGGTGAGAAAGTACCATAGATCTTTCCTTATACCATGGGTCTTCAAACACTTTTTAAAGTATATGGAACCCCTTTCCCCTAAACCTTAGGCTGAAATCCATTAAGTAAAACACATAAAAATGGAACTCCTCTAGTCAAAGTGGGGTGAGGGGCCACTTCTCCCCTCTCCCTCCCAGGCACATCCAAGGCACCCTGATGGCTCCATGGACACCTATTTTACCTCCAGTTTCACTCCTTTGGGCCGGGTAACCTAGGCATGTGCTGGTGCTAAGTGATTTGCAACGACTGTAAAAAAGGTACTTCTCACCCCCAATTATATGAATGAGACAAAGGATAGGTCCAGAGAGACTGGTGAATAGAAGAGAGTGAGGTGGTACTCTAGTGTCCTCACTCCTCAATGACCCAGACCCTTTTCGGCCCACAGAAGCCCCCTCACCATCAGCCGGGCGTGGTTGATGTTCCAGGTGAAGGTGGTCATGGTCTGATTCTGTGGGTCCACAATAGAGTCCTCCAGGATGTACACCGAGTGAGCAACATTGGCAGGAAACAGTCGCTCGGCCCAGCGAGGCATCCTGTTGGTCTTGGTCAGGAGTCGCCGGGACAGGAGCTTCTGGTCAGGGGTCACCTCCCGGTGAACTATGTCTTCCGTCAAGACATGTTTGCTGCAGGGGAAGTGAAGGTGATCCTTGAGAACCTGCCCCTGTTGGGGTGTCCACCTGGAGCCTCCCCGCCCAGTGTGGCCACGGTTCATGGAGCCTTGCAAGGTCATCTTTACTCGGGCTCAGACTTGAACTGGAGTCCTTTGAGCCTCTCCCAGGGCAAATTCCAACTCCTGCCCAAACGCCCGGATTCCTGGGCTGAACCTCAGGATATTTTGCAACACCCGAGAGCGCCTCAGGCTGGGAAGTAGCCAAGACCCCTCCCAATCTTGTGCTGCCGCTTCGTCCGGTCTCCTCACTCAGATGAGCAAAGCTTTGACCAGGATCTCACGTAAACGACTGCCCAGCCCCAGTCTCCTTCCAGGACCTTGCAGACTTAGCCTGACCACTTCCTCTGTAAGATCCTAAGTGTTCTAAAGCCCGCCACCGTCCTGGCGATTCCCCACCTCGGACTCGGTGTTCGAGTCTTTCCCAGCCCTCTTATTCGGGGATTGCCCACGCTTCAATCTCCAAACAGCGAAGGGAGCTGCTCCTTCCAGGGCAACGTACCTATAGGGATTCGGGTACCGCTGCCAGAAGGCAGCGAACACTTGGTCCCAGGAACTCCGGAGCACGCTGTGGCCCAGGAAATATTTCACCATCGTCCCGGCCGGAGCGGGCTCAGCACCCGCGCAGCATTAGGGGTGCAGAGCCCGGGGGGCACGCGGAGACCAGACCGGGGTTCGGCGAACGCCCGCCAGTTTCGCAACTCAGTCAGCACCGCACCGTGCCCAACCCTCAGCAGCCATGAGGACTTGTCGGCCCGCGCGCCACTTCCGGCGCAGCCGCCCGGCACCCGCCACTTCCGGCGTCAGAGCACGTGATCCCGAGGCCCCGCCCCCTAGCCGTCTCGCCCCCTCCCGCGGGAGTCGCGGCGTTGCAGGCCGGAGCGGGGTCGGAGCGGAGCCGGGGTTGCACCGGGAATCCGAGCCGGAGCGGAACCTAAGCCGGACCGGCGAGCGAGCGAGCTGGGCGGCGGCGTGCAGCGCCGTTGAGGGCGCTGCCCCGCGCGCTCTCAGGCCGCCACGGTGTCTGGGGCACTTCAAAGGAGGATCAGCTCCCGGGGCCGAAGAGCGGGGGTCAGGCGTGGGTGCTGCCGAGGGTGCAAGGCCGGATCGGAGCCCCAGCCCGACGCGTAGGTTGGCGCTGGGGGTCGGGGTCTGAGGCTTGGGCGCTGCCTGGGCCGAGCGGAGATCCGCGTTTGCCTCCCGTCCCGGCTTAGGACCGCGAGTGGGTGACGCGGCCCCGGGAGCATGAGCGGGCAGCGCGTGGACGTCAAGGTGGTGATGCTGGGCAAGGAGTACGTGGGCAAGACGAGCCTTGTGGAACGATACGTGCACGACCGCTTCCTGGTGGGGCCCTATCAGAACGTGAGTGCTCCCCGCGGGGTCAAGCCTGGGTGGGAGGGGGCGGCTAGCCCGCACTCGCGGCCCTGACCTCTTCCCTGTCTTCGCAGACCATCGGGGCTGCCTTCGTGGCCAAGGTGATGTCCGTCGGAGACCGGACAGTGACTTTGGGTATTTGGGTAAGTCTCCTGGGCAAGTAGTCCTCCCATCACTAGCTGAGTTGTGGCCTCAGAGAGGCCATTTCTTTTCTCTAGACTCCAGTTTTCTCATCTAGAAAATAGGGGTCTGGAGAAAGTGGCCTCAAGTTTGCAATCTCGGGGAAGAGCTCAGCAACTCAGCCCCTGAGCCTCCTCCTGTCTGCCTTTCAGGACACAGCAGGCTCTGAGCGCTACGAGGCCATGAGCCGAATCTACTATCGAGGTGCCAAGGCTGCCATCGTGTGCTATGGTAAGGAGGGGAAGCATTAGGGGTGGGTGCGAGGCTGACCTCAGAGAACAGCCCCTGACCCTAGGTTGTGCCGTCTGCATGCCCCATTCCTCCAAGACCTCACAGACAGCAGCAGCTTTGAGCGAGCAAAGTTCTGGGTGAAGGAACTGCGCAATCTGGAGGAGGTAAGTGGTCAGGTATAGCTAGGGTTGGGGCCCTTGTGGTTCGTGAGGATGACCCTGACCTTGCCTTCTTTCCTAGGGCTGTCAGATATACCTGTGCGGCACTAAGAGTGACCTGCTGGAGGAGAACAGGCGTCGTCGACGTGTGGACTTCCATGACGTCCAGGACTATGCAGAGGGTAGCTGCTCCTCGGCCCCCTGGGAGTGAGGGGGGAGAAGTGGCTGCTTAGGTGGGTCAGTGCAAACAGGGACTTCCTTGGCTGCCCTGGTAAGGGCACCTGGGAACACATTCTGGCCTCCCTGAGCTTGTGGAGTCCAGGAGATTCCCTGAACTCCTAGCCTTCCCCTTTGTCCCATGCTCATCTGATTCTCAGGTATGAAGCTTTAGTCACTTGTCTTTACAGGTATTAAAGCTCAGCTCTTTGAAACATCCAGCAAGACGGGCCAGAGCGTGGGTAAGTGCCATCCTGAGGCCTCACAGCAGGAGTCACCAGAGAAGAGCCTACTGGGCTGGGTCACTGGGTGATCCCAGGGCTACTGGCATTAGGCCCTCACTGATCATCCTTTTTCCTGCCAGATGAGCTCTTCCAGAAAGTGGCAGAGGATTACGTCAGTGTGGCTGCCTTCCAGGTGATGACAGGTGCGTGCTTTCCCAGCCTCTATGGAAACTTCAGTAGGCCCAATGGCACCTGGCCCCCTTCACGCGTTACCTGATCCCCAGAATGGTGTTGAGCTGCCATCTCTCTTTGACAGAGGACAAGGGCGTGGACCTGGGCCAGAAGGCAAATCCCTACTTCTACAGCTGTTGTCATCACTGAGTCACCACCCAGTGGCTTGGAATTCCCCAAAAGGGCTGGACCCAGCTCTTGTCTGGACTTGGGTGGTCAAATGTCTGTGCTACCCCAGGTCCCCATGGCAGCAGAAGTGGCACCTGCCTGTGCTGGCCCATGGAACGGAGGCAGCATTGGGTTGACTGATGGGCATGAGGGGGACTGATTTGGACCCTGGGCTTCTGCTCTGGACAGCACTTATGTCTGCAGATTACTTAAGTGGCTTTTGATCTGTAAATAAAATCAATGCACTGTGAATCACACTCAGCCCCTTTCCCTGCTGTGTAGATTGGACACGTAGTTTTTTCTGGGGCCACCTGGCTGACCTCACTTCCTACGCAAAGGCTTCTCCCACCTCTCATTTCCGCCCCCCTACTGGTTGTGGGTGAGATACTGGAAACAAAGGGCCCCTTCCTGTTCTTATTGGGGACAGAGATAAGGTGAGAAGCTGGAGTTAGGGCAGTACAAAGCTCATTATTACTTCTGAGTGCCAAGAAGAACAAGGAGTGCACTTAAAAGGTGTCCACAGATAAAAGGGTCAAGCACCCCTACCTCAAGAAAGGTTGGTCTGGCTTTCTTTACTGTCATGTCTGGGCTCATGAGTCAGGCCTGTGACTAAGACCCTGAGCTTCCCAATAACATGGTACAAGGTGGTTTAACACGTGGAAAGAACATAGGTCCTGCAAGACAGAAGGAGTTTATGAATCTAGACCAGGATCCAATTCAGCTACTAACTTCATAAAGGGACTTAAACCCTCAGCCCGAGTTTCTCGTTGGCAAAATGAGGTGACCACTATCTATTTCAGTATTGTGAAGATGGTCACGTGAAAAGTAGCTACAGTACTAAATGCTCGTCTTCCCAAATTCGCCTCTAATGGCTTTTGGCTGAAAGAGCAGAAATTTCGGGACTAGGTCAGAAGGGGAGGCAAACTCCCACGGTTCCGCTAAAGCATATTTTTGGGCCTTGGAGGGCCAAATATGTGGAGGCTAGGTATTACTGTAAACAGGAAAGAGGAAGTGTATTGCAGTCCTTTCTGGTATGGAAAGGGTGGGGCCTGACCTTCCTGTTCAGCCTTTGCCCCAGCTTCTCTGCATTAGGCCCGGGCCGGGTCTTCTGCAATGCCCGGTACTTGCCTCTGAAGACTTAGAAACTTGACCAAGATGGTCAGATTGATGCTCAGAAAGTGCTTTGGTTTCATTTCCTTTTTAAAAACCAATTCCTCAAAATACCCTTCCTTTATGGGTGATGGAGACTTCCTGTGGAGGGACTGAAATGCACAACAGCCACTCCCAATAGGAGAGAAAGGGCTCAGCTCCCCCTTGCCCCACCTCAGGAACTAAATGCAAGCTGCCTTCTGCTCTTCTCAACCACTCCTCCCTCCTGTTAGGCCTCTCCCCACGGACAATAAAACAAAACACAGGGCAAGGGCCGTTAAGAGTAAAGTTAAACTTTACTTTACAGTAATTTTTTTCTATATACAAAGAATTACAGTACATGTTTATGGGGACTCCTAGCACAGGGCTTCCCTCTTTTCAACTAGGAGTTTCACTTACAGCTGACAATCTATGGGGAGGAGGGGCCAAAACAAAAAAAAAAAACAAAAAACAGTGATGGACCTCAGCTGAATCCCCCACCCCTTTCTTAAAAATATAAACATAGACCTCTATTGTCAGCTTGCTTCTTTGCCAAGACCTAGAAAAATTGCTCTTCTGTGAGCTCCTGTGTGCTGCACTCACCCATGTTCAACACACTCTCACCTACAGGCACACACAGGCAGCACCCACCTCAGACCTGGAGACACCTCTCTGCCCCTACCCTGGAAGTCTAGAGCACCAGAATCATTCGATCTGCTCCTCTCTCTGCTCACCTCCTGTCCTCAAAGCTTTGCTTGGCTTCCAGGGTGTAACTTCTGAAGCCCCTCAATAGCCTGATGTTTTCAAAGTTACGGGAAAGCCATTCTAGAGAAGGGACCACATAAGAGTTTAATGTGTGCTATTTTTGCTTATGTTGGTAGGAAACATTTCTTCCCAGGTTGTGGATTTCTCAAGAAAATAAACTCTCTCCACTTCCTTAAGAAATATCATCCTTCATCGTCATAAGCAATAGAGGTGCTCCCATGAGGGTAGAAGAGGTAGAGAGGGGCAGGAGGGAACCGAAGGAGACCCCACACCCAGAGCTCTCTACCAACCTGTTCCCCAGGCAGTGTGGACGGAGGCTATGGACAAGGTGACCCCAGCCCTGAGAAACTCAATGGCCACCCTCATCAGGATATGGTGCATCTTCCACCTCTGGATTCCACTGGAGCACTCCAGGGTTGGGTGCTGGCTTCACTGAGGCTCTGCCTTCTCCCCACCTCTAGTAGAGCCTCAAAGAAACCTTGCCACACAAAGCCTCTTCCTCCCAAACAGGAACCCAGATTTCTTATCACCAGTCCCTCATCCCTTGGCAGTGCTTACTTATACTAGGAAATTAGCACCATCATTACATTTTTTTGTGTACAAAGCAATCATCTAATTTCAATTTATACTACAGCAACCTCTGGCCCTGCTGCACTGGCCCTAGAAAGCTTGGCTGAGAGGCCACAGCCAATGAAAGTCTCATGCAGCAGAGGCCTAGCTCAAGATGATCTGGAATGTCTAACATCCGAACAGCTCAAGCGCTCCTCTGCAGGAAAAGGAGCTTGAGGTAGCTCCTTTCCTGCCGCAACCCCAGACAGGTTAGGACACTTGGCTGCCTCTGATCTCCTGGCTGACAAATTCCAAGATGATGACAGTATCCCAATAAAAAGCCTTAGGAGAAAACCCGCTTTGTAGGAGCTGAGGGTAAAACCTGTCCAAGTTGAGTGCTCTCCTGATTACTCTCCACAGGGGAAGCTGCCAGGACCAGACTTCCTTGCTACCATTCTGCCCTCATAAGGCAACTTTAGAAAAGCCTGGGAGTCCAGCTCCAGTGAGTAGACAATGCTGAGCCCGGGAAAGGACCTCTGATGTACTTCATGCCCTGACCGTAGTATGGGACGGAGGATGGGAAGAATAATTATTTCCATCAATACCAAAGATGTGGATTTGGTCACCATTCAGGAAAGGATCAACAGATAGTGATTTAAATATCAAACTCAGTAACTTTATGGGAAAGCTGCCATTTAAAAATTTGGATGCATTTGTTAACAATGACACATAATTTACTATTATAGAATGGGTTCGAGCTCCAGGAAAAGCAAATGAAGCTCTGAATGTAAATTTCAACAGTTTTCTTAATTTTTTTTTTTTTTTTTGACAGAGCTAGGAGAGGCATTGGCTACCTCTGAGCATTTCAACCTTTGGCTGCCCCTCCAAAAAAGGGGAAGCTGGCTCAGAGGCAGACTATCTTGATATCCCATGATTTCCAAGCACTTGGCCAAATACCAAAATACCATCCTGCACAAAAATCAGAACTTTCTAAGATACAGGATTTCTGTTTAACAATCCGCCTTTCCTTGGAGAAAAGGTCTCATTACAAGCTTCAAGAAAAGTCCCTAAGGGCTGGCAAGGTCACTCCCTCCCTACCTTCATGCAAGAGTCTAATTTCCCAACACTTGTCCTGACTCTGCTTTTAATTTTATGACGACGGCGTTCATGATTTTAACAATCTAGCATCAGATGTTGTTATCAGTGGGCACTAGAGCTCAACTTTCTCGTTTCCACTCAACAAACCTGAGAGAGTCTTTAAATGGTCCTGGACGGAAGCCTGGTTATCCATCTATTTAGATAAAGAACTGCCCCTCAAAACCAAGCATGGCTCAGAAGTTGTTCTCCCAGGCAAGTCTGGAATGAAGTCTCCAGTGAGTGATGAAGAATGGAAAGAACTAAGAACCACAAGGGCCAGTCATGGCCCTACCTTTCAATCCTTCCTGTACTGGGAAAACATTTCCAGAGCAGTTGTCAAGTCGGTTACTAACCAAAGCCTGCTTCAGAGAAGCTACACCAAGATAAAACTTCTCCACTTAAAAATTTTACATAGCCTGCACCCTCCCCCCCTCCCAAAAAAATAAAAATTCACAGTTTATTTCATGAAACAAAGAGCTAATTTAACACACAACACAGTGAAAGGAGATTCTGACAGTGCAGTGCAGATACCTTTTTCTGATCACGACTACAGATGACAGGAGAGAAAAGGGCACAGGACTGGCACCAAGCAGACCCTACTCATACAACCTAAGAGATTAGGGAAAGGGACCTACTAGCTGGAGTTATATACTTCTTATTCTCACACATGATAAATACTTAATATAATGAACTTTAATGTTTTGGGTGGATTTCTTTAAAAATATCTTTTTTCATGGTTTAAAATTCTTTTAAAAGAAAATAAGATGCTTTATGTTTTCTCTTCCTTTTGAGCAAAGAGATTTCCCTCTCTGATGATGTGGGAAGAGAGATAGGATGAAGGGGAGAACTAGGCAGGTGGAATTCACAGAGGAGATTCCGAGGTCTAAGCGAGATGCAGGGAAAGGCCCCGAGATTCAGGACAGCCCTGCCCAGCCTCCTCCCTCTGCCTGAGCTCAAGTGTCTCCACACTGGAGATGGACTTTGGGAAATAAAAGCAGATTCTTTTTTTAAAAAATCTTTATATAAAGCGCAAATGCTGCTAGAACAATTACTGTTCCTCCTTGGAAGTGATGGGAGTAACCTCAGTAGGAACTCAGGAGGAAATGGGTTCAAAACACCAGAATCCTGTTGAGGAGACAGAATGGCCAGAAGTTCGGGCTGGGCGATGGCCTGTTGGCTAAAGCTGCTGGCTAGGTTGGCAAAGTAAAGAGGTAATAAACACGTTTGGTCTAGGGACAACGGAGGGGTGGGTGAGTGGGAGAGAACTGGCCAAACAGCACTTCCTGTTGGCAGTCCATGAGCTGGGTGAATGGTAGGGCAGGGTAGCACCAACAGATTTCCCAGCCCTTGGGCCCCAGCTCAGGGCAGCAGTAACAGATCATCAGCAGTTAAGAGGTGTCGTCTCTCACACTGGACATTGCTCTGAACACCACATCGCACCAGTCTTAAAGAAGGGTTCTGGCTTGGCTTGGAGCTGAGTCAGCAGGCATGTGCTCTCAAAAGAGAGCACAGTAACTCTCAAGGAAGGGGTGACAGAATCCACCAGTAAAGAAAAGGACTCTTTCCACTCAGCTAGGAGGGCAAAGGATCAGGGGAGAAGCAGGTAAGTTCCATCAGGATGTGGCAAGCTCCCTGAAGCTGGTGTGTCTAGCCCAGAGTATGCCGGAGAGGTTCCCTATGTCCACTGCCCGAGACTCTTAAATCGGAAAGCACCTGAGTGTTTGGGGTACAGGGGTGGGGTGCATTCACGTAAAAGGAGAATTGGTAGAAAAGAACAGGAAGCTTGCCAATTGCCTTCTTCCTCTGCTGGAAAGCTATAGTCTCGTAAAGCACAGCTTCCCCTGCCCAGCTGCTCCTTCAAGAACACATCTTCAGATTCTGAATAGTCCAGCCAAAAGCAGCCATGGCTGCCCCAGCCAACAGCCCCACTCTTGATGCAGCTCCCTTCCGTGCACAGAAGAGACCTCTGCATGAGCATGCAGGCATGCACAGACACTCATGCATGACCCAACCAGGAGACACTCAGCACAACCACTTCTGGGGCAATAGTGGGCACTTTATATAGAGTCTGGGGCCCCAGGACCCCTCAGAGCTAGCTGTTTTCTCCTGGTCAAAGGTTCTCAAAGACAGCCTGGGAGCCCAGGCAGACATGTTAGGCTCATAGGGATCAGGCCCCCCCACCCCTTTCCTATCAGCGACTAGCACCTGGCCTAGCACACAAGCATGCTCAGGAAATCTCCACATCACTTCCTCCCAAGGGTTCACCAGGTGCCCTCAATGGGGTCCTGCGTGGCTGGGGAAACAGCTGTGAAAGCCCCACTGCTTTCCAACCTGACCAGCGGAATTGAATTCCATGTTTGACTCCAGAGTGGTCTTTTATTTCAAATTTACTATGTGTAAAGGTTGGGGAAAAGAGACCCAAGTCTGTCTGCCTTCTTGGCTGGGGCCCACGTGGATTTCCATACATGGTTCATACAACCACAAACCCCCACTGGCTAATGTCACAAGAGTTTCTGAGTGTTGGGGTTCAAGGAAAGAATAACAGTGGAAGAGTGTTGGGATATGTCTGTTTTTTAAGGGGGAAAAAGAAAGCAAAGATTTCCCCTCCCCAAATGGTACCCTGGGGGCCGCTTTTCTGGCCATGTAGTATTTGCTAGTATTATTTCTGTTCTGACTCTGTGCACTTGTGACTGGAAGGAGCCTGGTTAAGAGCTGTGACTGTATTTTGCTCTGGTTTAGGGTCTTGCCCTCTTCCAAGAGACCAGCAAGTCTGTGCCAATGTCTGTGTGCTCCCAGAGGACCAGCAAGACTGTGCCAGTGTCTGTCCAGCCACCATGGGCCAGAGTCCTGGCCCCGGTGAGGTTTTGCCCAGGGCCCAGGGACTCTGCTCTGTGGTTGCCAACTTTTTCTCCTCAGTGGGGAGGGAGGCGGAGGCACTCCCAAGAGGCCTGAAAGACTGCCCACTCAGTGTTGTCACTTTGGCAGCGAGTCCAGATAGTTGCTGGCCTCCAGCCATCTGCTTCACCAGGCCTGGTGCCTGGCTGGGAGGCCCTGGGGTAAGCTCAGCCCCTGCAGATGCTCTTCCTGAGGCCTGAGTTGCTGGTTCATATAAAAAAGCCTTGGCAGGCGGCTGAGAAAGAAGTCTGGCCTGGGCGAGTGATTTAACAGCTTGCCAGGGGTGCTCCAAAGAGGCCACTGCTCTCCCAGGTGGCTGGAGGACAGGATCTGACACACCGCCTCTCTCAACAGCTCGGGGTATCTGCCCCAGACCTTTGCTGGCAGGCCACGAGCTCGACTCCAACACTGGCATCTTCTCGTCAGCCTGTGGTGTGATCTCATGAGGAGAAGGTGCCCGCTCCTTCTGGCGAGGAGTTAGGTCTATGAGATCCATAACCAAAGCAGCTCTATTTTTTGACTGAGTATTCTGGTCCACGGGCCTCAGTGCTTTTTCTTTAGCTACAAGGGTTTGGACCACAGCTGATAGTACTTTCTCAGGAGGCGGGAGTCTCTGGGACAAAGAGGCATGGCATTTGTCGGGGAGCCTATCTGAAGTCTGAGGTTTGGGACCGCTGGTGACTAGCAGTCTGTCTGGCGGCGGGAGTCTCAGGCTTGTGGGGACTGAGGCTTTTTCCAATGGCTGAGGCCTTGGGCTGGCAGCACCTAGAGATTTATCCAGCCTTGAGCCAGCCATCCCCAGAGGTCTTTCCAGTGGTTGGGACCTGACTGAGGGTGAGGAACTTGGGCCGGTGGCTGGAGAGAGCTTGTCGGAGAGCTGGGATCTTGGCCCTGCCACTAGAGCAGGCCTATCCAACGGCTTCTGGGTGGATACCAAGGACTGGGGTTTGGTCCCTGACCCAGTGAGGTCCCTGATCCTTTCTAAAGGCTGGGGCCTGGAGTCAGTTCTCTCAAGAGGTCTTTCAGACAGCGGTGGTCTCTGACAAGTCCCTGCCAGAGCTTTTTTGGACAGCGACAGTGTCTGGTTGGTGTCAGCAGGTGGCTTATCCGACATCTTGGACCCCTGAGCAGCCATTCCCGATGATTGCTCTGCCACGTGAGTACTTGGACCTGGAGGCATCGGTACTGGGGGAGGCACATACTCACGGATCTCCCCGGGTTCCAGAGGGTTGGGACCACAGGGGTCATGCTCAGTACAAGACAGACGCCCATCCAGTTTGGAGATGAAGAGCATTCCTTCCCGATGCTGCTTGCAGAAGGAGCTGGGGCACATCTCACAGAAGGAGGCTGCTTCCTTCCCACAGATGTCGCACTGATGCCAAGGACACTCCCACTTTCCTAAAAACACAGGAGAGAAACAAAAGCTTAGGGAAACAAGAGAACCATGAGATGGGCCATGGCTCCGGGACCAGCCAGGAGTGATCTCAAAGCCTCCTTCAAACTGCAGTCTTCTCCAGAGAGCACGTACCACACACCTCCACACCTGCCCTACCCCAGAATTTCAGCTACCTCTTTTGCACAAAGCAACACATAAAAATAACAGCAAAGTAGCAAATAGTAATAACTATCAAATAAATATACAAGCAGAAGTAAATTCACATTTCTATGATTATTTTCAGCAAGAAAAAAATTAAGTTCTCCTTAAATGAAATGTATGATATTTTTGCAAACTCTCTTGTCTTTAAGTATCCAATTCTAAGGGAAGAATACCAGCTATTTACATTCCTTTTTATTTGGTTACTAATTAAGAGTAGGAAAGAGATATACATGTGCAAAAAATGGAAGTGGATTTACCGGTGCTCAATTTTAAGACTTGCCACAAGCACAAAACTCTACCTGCCTTGTCTACACGGAATCAACAGGAAAGCCCCAAAGCTAACCTGAGCTGGTATCTTCTTTCCCCCATTTCATGAAAACTGAGTGTGTCTGCAATGGATGGTGCTCCCATTCTCAAGCCCCTTCAATGCACTATGACAGACTTCACTCTTGGGTCAAAGACAAGATCACTTCCATCAGAGCCTGGGCCAGCTACAGCCCCGAGTAACTGGCTCTCTAACGACTGCCCGTTTCTGCTTCAGACAGGTCAGTGGTATGTCACTGCCCTCACACTATCACAGTTTCTATTTGTTTTATTATCCTGGCAGCCACACACTGAGGGAAAGCCAATTCAGGGACAAAACTCCTCTCACTCCCCCTCAAAGTTCTTCACTTTTGGCAAGTCTTGGAAGTAGGCCACTAGTCATGTATAACCTCTTCCCCCTGGAGTGGCTCCCTACTGGTTTCTCCTTGCTGTCCTTTAAACAGAAGGCATATCCAAATCCCTAAAATCCTCTGAACTCCAAGTCACCATCCAAAGGCCAGCAATTTCTCCAACCAGAAATTCCAGGGTACAGTATGTGCCTCAGCAGCTTTCTTACACGTTACTGATCCAATCGCATCTCCTTCAGAGAAAAGAGCTTCCTTTGCAAGGGAGAAAAAGAAGGATAAAGGGGGGCGAAGAGGGTGTCAATCCATCTCTCACTGACTGAAGGCTCCACTCTGTCCCAATCTTTCTTTCCCTGGAAAGGCAACATAACTTTAGTGCCTTGGAGTCAGAAAGCCTGGCTTTCAATTCAATTCCTCCATCAATTTGCTCTAATGTGAAAGTCAACTCACCAGTCCTGACTCAGTCTTCATCGGTGTCATGGGGATAAGACCTACCTTTATGGGTGGCTGGGAGGATGAAATAATGTATATGGAGCACTAAGTTCCTGTCCTCTTCTCTATAAAACCTATTATTTCTAAGCCTTGTGGGTTGTTGATTTTCAGAATGATAACATGGACTACACCCCTTCGACCATGTGCATGGGACCAAAGGGCACTTTCTTCCCGACTGAAGCAAAGGGCATGACCCACTGAGAATTCTGGCAGAGCATGAAGAGCACTCTGAATGGATTTTAGCACCAACCTGCTGGCCGCTTGGTTAGATTGAGACAGTCTGCGTGGTAGACTTTTGGGCAGCCCGGCTTCTTGCAAGAGACGAGCTGCCCAGCATCTCCACAGCTGAAACACTCATCCTCTCGCTCCTTTGTGATTTCACCCTGGGTCCTGCGCTTCCCCTGCTGCTTCTTCTTGAATTTCTTTGACTTTTCTTCTGTGGCAATGGGTTGGTTCTAGAGATCAGATATTGAGCAGTGAGCATTCTGTTTTATTTGTTTTGACACATTAGTTGTGTGATCTTAAAGAGATTAACTACCTTCTCTGAGCCTCAGTCTCACAGGACAGTCCTCAAAGGATGGTTGTAAAGATAAGAAAAAACAACGCAGGAAAAGGCACCTGGCACATCATAGGTACCAATAAATAGTAGCATTAATTACCACTTTTATATCAACTATTCCTGCCACCTGTACTCAACAATGAAAATGTTCTCATTGCTGATACACATGGCTGGTGTTAAAGGTCACACCATTCTTAAGTTTTATTTTTATGTTTTACTAACTTCAAAGCTAATGAAAACTTCTCTGGGTTTGTGAGTGCACATTTTTTTAATGGATTCAACAAACCTTCACTGGGCACTCACTATGAGCCATGTGCTGAGAAGACAGAAAACTAATTCATGGTGCTTGTCCTCAGCAAGGCTATACCTCTTTAGCTAAGTTGAATTACAGTTGACTCTTGTTATTTGCGGTAGTTTTGTTGTAAAATGTTTCTGCAGATACTCAATAGCGAAGAGTGAACCACTGTTCATAGGCATTGCTCCTAGGGGCAATATATGGTTAGGTTCCTGTAAGCCTCTGGTTGCATTTTTATCAAGTGATCAACAGATACCTTGATTTATGTGAGTTTCTGATTAACAATACCTTATTTAATAGATATTGTTGATTAACACTGAATTCATGGCCAACAGCACTGTAAGTCAAGCCTGAATAAAGCTTATAAAACACATGCATTTTCTCTGTACAACACACTGCAGCCTTCCGGTGCTTAGGAACACTAGGCAGCACTTCAACATTATACTTGGGGGCCAATTCAAACAGTGAAAAAACTAAATAAAATCCATGAAAATGCAAAATACAAGGCACTAACTACACTGCAGAAAGTATGCTTGTTTACAGTATGAGAGCTGAAACAAGAAGCCAGAGGGTCACTCTGTTTGGTCTTAGCTGAGAACATGTACATCAGACAGCTCAAAATTCTCACCACTCTCCACATGTCCACCCACGAATGATGGCAAGAGCCCTATGAGTGTTGATTTTGGGGTTACAAAAAAATTTAGTGAGTAGGCGAACTGGCAAATACAAAACCTGTGAATAATGAGGATTAACTGTGGATTAACATCCAACTCTCCCTGAAGGTAGGCCCCAGTGCAACCAGCAGGTCTTGTTCTATGTTACCACTGTAGCCCATACTTGGCCAACTAACCCCGTGTCTTTCATCCCATTTCGTCTAATAACTACAAACACCCAAAACCATTCTATACGGCTTAACTAAGATCCCTTCTATTCTAAGAGGCCAACGTTTCCTACTATCCTACAGTGCTCTCCTTCCATTTCTAAACTTCTGCTCCAGCATTCCTCTCACTGATTCATGTGGGCAAGGCTGCCTACAGGTGTCAGGAGGCAGCAACTGGCATTTCCAGCAACCAAACACCACTAACTATGGGCTCTGTGAGCATTTCCTGAGGTGTTCATTGAACACCTTCATCGGAGTTGCCGGTTCGCTGCCTGCCCTACAGAATTTGGACTTATACACCCCCACAGTTGCATGAGACACCTTTATAAAATTTCAGAGGTGGGGCAAGATGGCAGACTGGTGAGCTGTATGTTTTAGTTACTCCTCCAGGAAAGTAGGTAGAAAGCCAGGAACTGCGTGGACTGGACACCACAGAGCAATCTGACTTTGGGCATACTTCATACAACACTCATGAAAACGTGGAACTGCTGAGATCAGCGAAATCTGTAAGTTTTTGAGGCCAGGGGACCCGCGCCCCTCCCTGCCAGGCTCAGTCCCGGGGGAGGAGGGGCTGTCAGCTCCGGGAAGGAGAAGGGAGAACTGCAGTGGCTGCTCTTATCGGAAACTCATTCTACTGATACAGACTCCAACCATAGATAGACTGAGACCACACACCAGAGAATCTGAGAGCAGCCAGCCCAGCAGAAAGGAGACAGGCATAGAAAAAAAACAACACGAAAAACTCCAAAATAAAAGCGGAGGATTTTTGGAGTTCTGGTGAACATAGAAAGGGGAAGGGCCCTGAGGCGCATATGCAAATCAAGAAGAAAAGCTGATCTCTCTGCCCTGTGGACCTTTCCTTAATGGCCCTGGTAGCTTTGTCTCTTAGCATTTCAATAACCCATTAGATCTCCGAGGAGGGCCCGTTTTTTTTTTTTTTTTTTTAATCCTTTTTTCTTTTTCTAAAACAATTACTCTAAGAAGCCCAATACAGAAAGCTTCAAAGACTTACTATTTGGGCAGGTCAAGTCAAGAGCAGAACTAGGAGAGCTCTGAGACAAAATGCAATAATCCAGTGGCTGAGAAAATTCACTAAACACCACAACTTCCCAAGAAAAGGGGGGTGTCCGCCCACAGCCATCATCCTGGTGGACAGGAAACACTCCTGCCCATCGCCAGCCCCATAGCCCAGAACTGCCCCAGACAACCCAGTGTGACGGAAGTGCTTCAAATAACAGGCACACACCACAAAACTGGGTGTGGACATTAGCCTTCCCTGCAACCTCAGCTGATAGTCCCAGAGTTGGGAAGGTAGAGCAGTGTGAATTAACAAAGCCCCATTCAGCCATCATTTCAGCAGACTGGGAGCCTCCCTACACAGCCCAGCAGCCCAGAACTGCCCTGGGGGGACGGCACACACCTGTGACATAGCACAGTCATCCCTCAACAGAGGACCCGGGGTGCACGGCCTGGAAGAGGGGCCCACTTGCAAGTCTCAGGAGCCATACGCCAATACCAAGGACTTGTGGGTCAGTGGCAGAGACAAACTGTGGCAGGACTGAACTGAAGGATTAGACTATTGCAGCAGCTTTAAAACTCTAGGATCACCAGGGAGATTTGATTGTTAGAGCCACCCCCCCCTTCCCTGACTGCCCAGAAACACGCCCCATATACAGGGCAGGCAACACCAACTACCAGGCAAGCTTGGTACACCAATTGGACCCCACAAGACTCACTCCCCCACTCACCAAAAAGGCTAAGCAGGGGAGAACTGGCTTGTGGAGAACAAGTGGCTCGTGGATGCCACCTGCTGGTTAGTTAGAGAAAGTGTACTCCACGAAGCTGTAGATCTGATAAATTAGAGATAAGGACTTCAATTGGTCTACAAATCCTAAAAGAACCCTATCAAGTTCAGCAAATGCCACGAGGCCAAAAACAACAGAAAATTATAAAGCATATGAAAAAACCAGACGATATGGATAACCCAAGCCCAAGCACCCAAATCAAAAGACCAGAAGAGACACAGCACCTAGAGCAGCTACTCAAAGAACTAAAGATGAACAATGAGACCATAGTACGGGATATGAAGGAAATCAAGAAGACCCTAGAAGAGCATAAGGAAGACATTGCAAGACTAAATAAAAAAATGGATGATCTTATGGAAATTAAAGAAACTGTTGACCAAATTAAAAAGATTCTGGACACTCATAGTACAAGACTAGAGGAAGTTGAACAACGAATCAGTGACCTGGAAGATGACAGAATGGAAAATGAAAGCATAAAAGAAAGAATGGGGAAAAAAATTGAAAAACTCGAAATGGACCTCAGGGATATGATAGATAATATGAAACGTCCGAATATAAGACTCATTGGTGTCCCAGAAGGGGAAGAAAAGGGTAAAGGTCTAGGAAGAGTATTCAAAGAAATTGTTGGGGAAAACTTCCCAAATCTTTAAAACAACATAAATACACAAATCATAAATGCTCAGCGAACCCCAAATAGAATAAATCCAAATAAACCCACTCCGAGACATATACTGATCACACTGTCAAACACAGAAGAGAAGGAGCAAGTTCTGAAAGCAGCAAGAGAAAAGCAATTCACCACATACAAAGGAAACAGCATAAGACTAAGTAGTGACTACTCAGCAGCCACCATGGAGGCGAGAAGGCAGTGGCACGATATATTTAAAATTCTGAGTGAGAAAAATTTCCAGCCAAGAATACTTTATCCAGCAAAGCTCTCCTTCAAATTTGAGGGAGAGCTTAAATTTTTCACAGACAAACAAATGCTGAGAGAATTTGCTAACAAGAGACCTGCCCTACTGGAGATACTAAAGGGAGCCCTACACACAGAGAAACAAAGACAGGACAGAGAGACTTGGAGAAAGGTTCAGTACTAAAGAGATTCGGTATGGGTACAATAAAGGATATTAATAGAGAGAGGGGAAAAATATGGCAAACATAAACCAAAGGATAAGATGGCCGATTCAAGAAATGCCTTCACGGTTTTAACGTTGAATGTAAATGGATTAAACTCCCCAATTAAAAGATATAGATTCGCAGAATGGATCAAAAAAAATGAACCATCAATATGTTGCATACAAGAGACTCATCTTAGACACAGGGACACAAAGAAACTGAAAGTGAAAGGATGGAAAAAAATATTTCATGCAAGCTACAGCCAAAAGAAAGCAGGTGTAGCAATATTAATCTCAGATAAAATAGACTTCAAATGCAGGGATGTTTTGAGAGACAAAGAAGGCCACTACATACTAATAAAAGGGGCAATTCAGCAAGAAGAAATAACAATCGTAAATGTCTATGCACCCAATCAAGGTGCCACAAAATACATGAGAGAAACACTGGCAAAACTAAAGGAAGCAATTGATGTTTCCACAATAATTGTGGGAGACTTCAACACATCACTCTCTCCTATAGATAGATCAACCAGACAGAAGACCAATAAGGAAATTGAAAACCTAAACAATCTGATAAATGAATTAGATTTAACAGACATATACAGGACATTACATCCCAAATCACCAGGATACACATACT
Source organism: Choloepus didactylus (assembly GCF_015220235.1). Taxonomy (NCBI): domain Eukaryota; kingdom Metazoa; phylum Chordata; class Mammalia; order Pilosa; family Megalonychidae; genus Choloepus; species Choloepus didactylus. Next base: position 570,558 of record NW_023637577.1, read on the forward strand.
TTTCTAGTGCTCATGGAACTTTCTCCAGAATAGATCATATGCTGGGACATAAAACAAGCCTCAATAAATTTAAAAAAGATTGAAATTATTCAAAGCACATTCTCTGACCACAATGGAATACAATTAGAAGTCAATAACCATCAGAGACTTAGAAAATTCACAAATACCTGGAGGTTAAACAACACACTCCTAAACAATCAGTGGGTTAAAGAAGAAATAGCAAGAGAAATTGCTAAATATATAGAGACGAATGAAAATGAGAACACAACATACCAAAACCTATGGGATGCAGCAAAAGCAGTGCTGAGGGGGAAATTTATAGCACTAAACGCATATATTAAAAAGGAAGAAAGAGCCAAAATCAAAGAACTAATGGATCAACTGAAGAAGCTAGAAAATGAACAGCAAACCAATCCTAAACCAAGTACAAGAAAAGAAATAACAAGGATTAAAGCAGAAATAAATGACATAGAGAAAAAAAAAACAATAGAGAGGATAAATATCACCAAAAGTTAGTTCTTTGAGAAGATCAACAAGATTGACAAGCCCCTAGCTAGACTGACAAAATCAAAAAGAGAGAAGACCCATATAAACAAAATAATGAATGAAAAAGGTGACATAACTGCAGATCCTGAAGAAATTAAAAAAATTATAAGAGGATACTATGAACAACTGTATGGCAACAAACTGGATAATGTAGAGGAAATGGACAATTTCCTGGAAACATATGAACAACCTAGACTGACCAGAGAAGAAATAGAAGACCTCAACCAACCCATCACAAGCAAAGAGATCCAATCAGTCATCAAAAATCTTCCCACAAATAAATGCCCAGGGCCAGATGGCTTCACAGGGGAATTCTACCAAACTTTCCAGAAAGAACTGACACCAATCTTACTCAAACTCTTTCAAAACATTGAAGAAAATGGAACTCTACCTAACTCATTTTATGAAGCTAACATCAATCTAATACCAAAACCAGGCAAAGATGTTACAAAAAAGGAAAACTACCGGCCAATCTCCCTAATGAATATAGATGCAAAAATCCTCAACAAAATACTTGCAAATCGAATCCAAAGACACATTAAAAAAATCATACACCATGACCAAGTGGGGTTTATTCCAGGCATGCAAGGATGGTTCAACATAAGAAAATCAATCAATGTATTACAACACATTAACAAGTCAAAAGGGAAAAATCAATTGATCATTTCAATAGATGCTGAAAAAGCATTTGACAAAATCCAACATCCGTTTTTGATAAAAACACTTCAAAAGGTAGGAATTGAGGGAAACTTCCTCAACATGATAAAGAGCATATATGAAAAACCCACAGCCAGCATAGTACTCAATGGTGAGAGACTGAAAGCCTTCCCTCTAAGATCAGGAACAAGACAAGGATGCCCGCTGTCACCACTGTTATTCAACATTGTGCTGGAAGTGCTAGCCAGGGCAATCCGGCAAGACAAAGAAATAAAAGGCATCCAAATTGGAAAAGAAGAAGTAAAACTGTCATTGTTTGCAGATGATATGATCTTATATCTGGAAAACCCTGAGAAATCGACGATACAGCTACTAGAGCTAAGAAACAAATTTAGCAAAGTAGCGGGATACAAGGTTAATGCACATAAGTCCGTAATGTTTCTATATGCTAGAAATGAACAAACTGAAGAGACACTCAGGAAAAAGATACCATTTTCAATAACAACTAAAAAAATCAAGTACCTAGGAATAAACTTAACCAAAGATGTAAAAGACCTATACAAAGAAAACTACATAACTCTACTAAAAGAAATAGAAGGGGACCTTAAAAGATGGAAAAATATTCCATGTTCATGGATAGGAAGACTAAATGTCATTAAGATGTCAATTCTACCCAAACTCATCTACAGATTCAATGCAATCCCAATCAAAATTCCAGCAACCTACTTTGCAGACTTGGAAAAGCTAGTTATCAAATTTATTTGGAAAGGGAAGATGCCTCGAATTGCTAAAGCCACTCTAAAAAAGAAAAACGAAGTGGGAGGACTTACCCTCCCTGACTTTGAAGCTTATTATAAAGCCACAGTTGCCAAAACAGCATGGTACTGGCACAAAGATAGACATATAGATCAATGGAATCGAATTGAGAATTCGGAGATAGACCCTCAGATCTATGGCCGACTGATCTTTGATAAGGCCCCCCAAAGTCACTGAACTGAGTCATAATGGTCTTTTCAACAAATGTGGCTGGGAGAGTTGGATATCCATATCCAAAAGAATGAAAGAGGACCCCTACCTCACCCCCTACACAAAAATTAACTCAAAATGGACCAAAGATCTCAATATAAAAGAAAGTACCATAAAACTCCTAGAAGATAATGTAGGAAAACATCTTCAAGACCTTGTATTAGGCGGCCACTTCCTAGACTTTACACCCAAAGCACAAGCAACAAAAGAGAAAATAGATAAATGGGAACTCCTCAAGCTTAGAAGTTTCTGCACCTCAAAGGAATTTCTCAAAAAGGTAAAGAGGCAGCCAACTCAATGGGAAAAAATTTTTGGAAACCATGTATCTGACAAAAGACTGATATCTTGCATATATAAAGAAATCCTACAACTCAATGACAATAGTACAGTCGGCCCAATTATAAAATGGGCAAAAGATATGAAAAGACAGTTCTCTGAAGAGGAAATACAAATGGCCAAGAAACACATGAAAAAATGTTCAGCTTCACTAGCTATTAGAGAGATGCAAATTAAGACCACAATGAGATACCACCTAACACCGGTTAGAATGGCTGCCATTAAACAAACAGGAAACTACAAATGCTGGAGGGGATGTGGAGAAATTGGGACTCTTATTCACTGTTGGTGGGACTATATAATGATTCAGCCACTCTGGAAGTCAGTCTGGCAGTTCCTTAGAAAACTAGATATAGAGTTACCATTCGATCCAGCGATTGCACTTCTCGGTATATACCCGGAAGATCGGAAAGCAGTGACACGAACAGATATCTGCACGCCAATGTTCATAGCAGCATTATTCACAATTGCCAAAAGATGGAAACAACCCAAATGTCCTTCAACAGATGAGTGGATAAATAAAATGTGGTATATACACACGATGGAATACTACGCGGCAGTAAGAAGGAACGATCTGGTGAAACATATGAGAACATGGATGAACCTTGAAGACATAATGCTAAGCGAAATAAGCCAGGCACAAAAAGAGAAATATTATATGCTACCACTAATGTGAACTTTGAAAAATGTAAAACAAATGGCTTATAATGTAGAATGTAGGGGAACTAGCAATAGAGAGCAATTAAGGAAGGGGGAACAATAATCCAAGAACAGATAAGCTATTTAACGTTCTGGGGATGCCCAGGAATGACTATGGTCTGTGAATTTCTGATGGATATAGTAGGAGCAAGTTCACAGAAATGTTCCTATATTAGGTAACTTTCTTGGGGTAAAGTAGGAACATGTTGGAAGTTAAGCAGTTATCTTAGGTTAGTTGTCTTTTTCTTACTCCCTTGTTATGGTCTCTTTGAAATGTTCTTTTATTGTATGTTTGTTTTCTTTTTAACTTTTTTTTCATACAGTTGATTTAAAAAAGAAGGGAAAGTTAAAAAAAAAAAAAAAGATGTAGTGCCCCCTTGAGGAGCCTGTGGAGAATGCAGGGGTATTCGCCTACCCCACCTCCATGGTTGCTAACATGACCACAGACATAGGGGACTGGTGGTTTGATGGGTTCAGCCCTCTACCACAGGTTTTACCATTGGGAAGACGGTTGCTGCAAAGGAGAGGCTAGGCCTCCCTATGGTTGTGCCTAAGAGCCTCCTCCCGAATGCCTCTTTGTTGCTCAGATGTGGCCCTGTCTCTCTAGCTAAGCCAACTTGAAAGGTGAAATCACTGCCCTCCCCCCTACGTGGGATCAGACACCCAGGGGAGTGAATCTCCCTGGCAACGTGGAATATGACTCCCGGGGAGGAATGTAGACCCGGCATCGTGGGACGGAGAACATCTTCTTGACCAAAAGGGGGATGTGAAAGGAAATGAAATAAGCTTCAGTGGCAGAGAGAATCCAAAAGGAGCCGAGAGGTCACTCTGGTGGGCACTCTTACGCACACTTTAGACAACCCTTTTTAGGTTCTAAAGAATTGGGGTAGCTGGTGGTGGATACCTGAAACTATCAAACTACAACCCAGAACCCATGAATCTCGAAGACAGTTGTATAAAAATGTAGCTTATGAGGGGTGACAAGGGGATTGGGAAAGCCATAAGGACCACACTCCCCTTTGTCTAGTTTATGGATGGATGAGTAGAAAAATAGGGGAAGGAAACAAACAGACAAAGGTACCCAGTGTTCTTTTTTACTTCAATTGCTCTTTTTCACTCTAATTATTATTCTTGTTATTCTTGTGTGTGTGCTAATGAAGGTCTCAGGGATTGATTTGGGTGATGAATGTACAACTATGTAATGGTACTGTGAACAATCGAAAGTACGATTTGTTTTGTATGACTGCGTGGTATATTAATATATATAAATAAAATTAATATTAAAAAAAAAAAAAAAAAAAAAAAAAAAGACATAATGCTGAGCAAAATAAGCCAGGCACAAAAAGAGAGATATTGTATGTTACCACTAATGTGAATTCTGTGAAAAATGTACAATGTTTTATACTGTAGAATGTAGGGGACCTAGAGATACCAATTAGTGGAGGGGGAATGATAATCTAATAAGAACAGATAAACTATGGAGGGTAATCTCAATGTTATGGGAATGCTCAGGAATGATTATGGTTTGTAAACTTTCTTGGATATAGTAAGATCATGTTGGAAGCAATAGAGTTATTTTAGGTTTTTTTTTTCTCTTATTCCTTTGTTTTCTTAGGGGTTGTTAATTTTCTTGGGGTATGGAAGGAACATGTTGGAAGCAATGTAGTTATTTTGGATTATTTGTTTTTCTTAGTCCTCTGTTTGGACATGGTTTATTAATTTTCTTGGGGTATGGTAGGAACATATTGGAAGCAAAGTAGTTATTTTAGGTTATTTGTTTTCCTTAATCCATTGCTTTGTTTGAAATGTTGTGGGGTTTTTTTGGTTGTTGTTTGCCTGTTTGTTTTTAATTTTTTGATAAACAAAGTTAAAAAATTGAAAAAAAATCAGTAGAAAAATGGGAGTAAAAACTAAATGACAAATAGGGTGGGATGGGGGGATGGTTTGGGTATTCTTTTTTCACTTTTATTTTTTATTCTTATTCTGATTCTTTCTGATGTAAGGAAAATGTTCAGAAATAGATTGTGGTGATGAACGCATAACTATATGATCATACTGTGAACAGTTGATTGTATACCATGGATGACTGTATGGTTTGTGAATATATTTCAATAAAACTGAATTAAAAAAAAAAAAAATTTCATGTTTATAGATATCTCTTGTTGGTTCTGTTTCCCTAGAGAATCCTAACTAATACAGCTTGGTACCAGGAGTGATTCTTGAGAAACAGAATCATAAAATGGGCTTTTACAATTGGTTTTCTACTCTGATTAGATTCAAAGCACTAATGACTCCATTTCCAATAATCAAGATAGCACTGACACTCTATGGCGTGAGTTGGCAATGGAGATACACAAAATATCACCGTTTGATTCTCCTAATCATACTCATAGGAAGCAAGGCTCTGGGTGACAGTGTTTTTGACACTTTAACAGAGTTTTGTGGAGTTAAGAGGTATAATGATGTTGGCTGGTTGCTCGTAGATATGCTGGAAAAAGTTATAAGAGAAAGGGATGAGCCAAAGGCTTCAAATTTGAAACTTAAGCACTGTATGACAGATGTAAAGGTTTCTATGTGTGCCCTGAAAGAAAATCTTATTTCTTGTGGCTGCAGACTTGGGATTTCTGAAAACCAGACCCAGACTCTCATTGTGCGAGTAGAAGATTTACAACATAAACTAAAACCTCAATCTTGCGGGTGTCTACTGTTAAAGTAAAGGCACTGATTAGAAAAGAATGGGATCCTGAAATTTGGGATGGGGACATACGGATTGATAATAATAGTACTGAGGACACTGGAACCCTAGATTCTGCTGAGTCTTTGCTAGACATACCTGTAATGGTTTGCCCTGAGGAAACATGCCCCTCTCCCCTCCAGTCTGCCCTGAGGAGACAGCTACCCAATCTCCAGCCTGCTTTGAGGAAACATCTTCCCAACCTCCAGTCTCTGCCCCAGTCTGCCCCAGAAGCCTGCCATCCAACCTCCACCTAAAGAGATTAACCCTTCTAGTGCCTGCTAAAGCTATAATTACCTCCCAAGGAAGCAGCCCTCACTACTCTGGAGAGATTAATCCTGTTTCAGGAGATGAAACTACAACAGAATGTCTTGAGGTAAATGGCCTGAGGGATACTTCTAATTCTTTTCATGACCCACCCCCACCACCAGTCTTTGCTTCAAGACCTATAACCAGACTAAAGTCCAAACAGGCCCCAAGGGGTGAGGTACAAAGGATGTATACTATACTCCAGAAGAACTGCATGAGTTTTCCAATTTATATAAACAGAAATCAGGGGAATATGCATGGGAATGGATATTAAGGGTGTGGAATAATGGTGGAAGGAATATAAAGTTGGATCAGGCTGAATTTATTGATATGGGCCCACTAAGCAAAGATTCTGCATTCAATGTTGTAGCTCGAGGGGTTAGAAAGGGCATTAACAGTTTGTTTGGGTGGTTGGCTGAAACATGGATCAAAAGGCGGCAGACATTATCTGAGGTTGAAATGCCAAAACTGCCCTGGTATAATGTAGAGGAGGGGATTCAAAGGCTTAGAGAGATTGGAATGTTAGAGTGGATTTATCATGGAAGACCTGCTCACACCCCCCCAGAACATCCAGAGAACACACCTTTCTACCAGGACTGTGAAGAATAAATTTGTGAGACTAGCTCCACCATCCCTGAAGAGCTCTGTAGTTGCCCTTCCCTGCAGATCAGATATTACTGTGGTAACTGCTATCACTGAGCTGGAATCCCTAAACACAATGGGGATAATCGGATTCCAAGTTGGAAGCCACATGGCAGCAATTAATCACCAAAGACAAGGTAGGTGTGGCTACTATAACAGACAACAGGCTCAAGGCAGCAGTCAAAATAATCTGATTTGAGAGATTTATGGTGTTTGCTAGTAGATCATGGAATACCTAGATGTAAAATAGACCGGCAGTCTACTAAATTCTTGTTTGATCTGTATAACCAGAGGAATTCTAGGTCAAGTGAACAAAAGTCTACCTTGAATTACAAAAATAGTCATGGCCCCTTAGTCAATTCCCAGACTTGAGACAGTTTATAGAACCAGAGCCCCTTGAATGAGGGAAAGTCTGGGTACCCTTGGGGGGCACCTAAGGCCTTTTACCAGGGTAACTGTGCATTGGTGAAAAGGAAATGATCAGATATTTCATGGATTATTAGACACTAGTTCAGAAGTGACATTAATTCCAGGAGATCCAAAACATCACACTGGTCCACCAGTCAGAGTTGGGGCTTATGGCGGTCAGGAGATCGATGGAGTTTTAGCTGAGGTTTGTCACACAGTGGGTCCAGTGGGTCCCCGAACCCATTCTGTGGTTATTTCCCCAGTTCTGGAATGCATAATTGGAATAGACATACTCAGCAACATGGACTTCCACTCACCAAGGCTGACCTGGCCACAGCCACTGCTGAGTGCCCAATCTGCCAGCAGCAGAGACCCACACTCAGTCCCTGATGTGGCACCATTCCCCGAGGTGATCAGCCTGCTACCTGGTGGCAGGTTGATTACATTGGACCACTTCCAACATGGAAAGGGCAGCGATTTGTTCTCACTGGAATAGATACATAATCCACATACGGTTTTGCCTTCCCTACATGCAATGCTTCTGTCAAAACTACCATCCATGGATTTACGGAATGCCTTGTCCACTATCAAGGCATTCCACACAGCATTGCTTCTGACCAAGGAAACCACTTAACAGCACATGAAGTGAGGGGATGGGCACATGCTCATGGAATTCTCTGGTCTTACCATGTTCCCCATCATCCAAAAGCAGCTGGGTTAATAGAACAGCAGAATGGCCTTTTGAAGACTCAATTATGGCACCAACTAGGTGGCAGTACCTTGCAGGGCTGGGGCAGGGTCCTCCAGGAGGCTGTGTATGCTCTGAATCAGTGTCCACTCTATGAGGTTGTTTCTCCTATGGCCAGGATTCATGGGTCCAGTAATCAAGGGATGGAAACAGGAGTGGCACCACTCACTATCACTCCTAGTGATCCACTAGGAAAAGTTCTGTTTCCTGTCCCTTAAAGCTTAAGCTCTGCTGGTCTACAAGCCTTCATTCCAGAAGGACGAGTGCTCCCACCAGGAAACACAAAAATAATTCCACTGAACTGGAAGTCAAAACTAGCACTTGGCCACTTTGAGCTTCTCATGCCTCTGAATCAACAGGCAAGGAAGCGGATTACTGTATGGCTGGGGTGACTGATCCTGACTATAGCACTACAACTACACAATGGAGGTAAAGAAGAGTTTTCCTGGAATGCAGGAGATCCCCTAGGGTGTCTCTTAGTACTACCATGCCCTGTGATTAAAGTCAATGGAAAACTGCAACATCCCAGTCCAGGAAGGACTACCAATGGCCAAGAAACTTCAAGAATGAAGGTTTGGGTCACCCCACCAGGCAAAGGACCACAGCCAGATGAAGTGCTTGCTGAGGGTAAAGGAAACATGGAATGGGTAGTGGAGGAAGGTAGTGATAAATATGACTATGACCACGTGACCAGTTACAGAAACGAGGACTATGGTGGCATGAATATTTCCTCCTTGTTTTGCTAAAAATGTGCTTGTACTTGTTTGTAAAGCAAATATCTTTGTTTTCTTCTCTATCTTACATCCTTATCATACGACATAAACTGTACTGTTCATTTTGCAGTATTTAAGTTAAAGGAAATCAAGTTTAAGAGTCAATGTCACCCAAGGACTTGCACCATATTCTGGAGAGATTTAGTGTGTTTCCGGTTGTACGCAGGACAGCTGAGTACTGTTAGGTGAAATATATGTCTGTTATTGTTCTCTATTTAGACATAAAATATGGTTTAAGGTGATGTGTATAACTGCAAGTTGACAAGGGGTGGACTGTGATGGTTACGGTTCATGTGTCAACTTGACCAGGTGATGGTGTCCAGGTCTCTGGTCAAGCAAGCAGTGGTCTAACCATTATTGCAAGGACATTTGTGGCTGGTTAATAAACCAGAAGGCTGGTTTATTAAATCTTGAGTCAATCGACTGCATCCGTGACTAAGTACATCAACAAAGGACATGTCTTCCACAATGAGAGAATTCAATCAGCTGTATTTAATCCAATCAGTTGAAGACTTTTAAGAGAGAGAGAGAGAGGACCTTCACTACCTCTTCGGCTAGCCAGTAAAGCATTTCCTGAGGAGTTCATCGAATACCTCCATCAGAGTTGCCAGTTCGCTGCCTGCCCTACAGAATTTGGACGCATGCAACCTGCCCTGTGGAAATTTGGACTCGTGCATCCCCACAGTTGCATGAGACACCTTTATAAAATCTTATATTTATAGATATCTCTTGGTTCTGTTTCCCTAGAAAACCCTAACTAATACAGGCTCTACTCAATCACCATTTTAATTCACAGAAAACAAGTCAACTAGACATCCTAAGGAAAAAGATAAATTAACCAACCAAAACCAAAACCAACCCAACACAATATAATTAAAGATGACTTCCCCTATTTAACAAGATAAAAGAATAATTAGTGGATATTCTTCATCTTCATGTATGATAGCTTAAGATGAGTTACTCTCTTTTCTTATTTGTTTTTTACTAATTTGCATTTTTCAGTTTTTAATGTTGAGCTTCATAATAAAAAAAGCATAATGGGAAATAACCCAATTGGAGTCACTGTATAGTTTACTTTGCATCAAAATTAAACTTCAATTTTCAATGTGTTGTTACTTGTGAAAGAGGAATCTGGAAATATCAGATGTTAATCTATTATGATCCACCCATAATATGGAAAATTAAACTCACTAAAAATGACGGTTAAGAAGCCTATGTAACAGAAAGGAAAATAATTTTTGTATTTATGAAAAGCAGGATAGAAACTTATAAACAGGACTTAATGGTTACAGAATTATAATTCAGTTAATGGGTACATAAAAAATAATTAAGATTTACAACAAAGGCTAAACTTGTTACGACAGTGAGGTGAAGGGTCCTGTTTTTATCTGTAGTGTTATACTACCTTTAGAATCTTAGATTCAACTGTAAATTCTTCGTAATCTTTAAAAAGGGAGAGACAAACGGCACAGAAAGGGTCAGATACATAGAAATCTAAGTGGCTTGTTAGGACATATAACTGAGATCAGCTGGAATCAGTAAGGAACCAGTAAGTGGTTCATTTTCTAAACTTGAAGGTATCATCAATTGAAAGCCATATTGCTCAAAACACTTCAACAATATTCAAAGACAATCTCTTGTGCTGATCATCAGAATGCTTAGTAAATTGCCAATAGCCCTATAATACCTATTCAATGGCACTATTTCCAAAAAGCATCTTAAGATGAAGACCCAGCCCTGATGTTGTTATGGAAGGGAGTGCCATTATTCCCAAAGCAGAAGTTTGGAGAGTGGTACCTTTGGCCTTACACCCAGAAAGCCACTGCAATTCGGGGCTCCACATTTGCAAACAGTCTTTCCATTCCCAAGACATTCTAGGTTGTAGTTGAAGGTAAGCTCAGTGCCTGCATAAGAGAACATGAAAACAGTAATACCTGTTTTAATTACATTATTTCTGTAACAATCACAAAGGATACTGACTTCCAAGAGAATAGATTTATTTTACAAGGAGGATAAAAAGGAGGATTTATTAACTCTAACTCTGATAATATTAATAAATTCTATTCCTGTAGAAGAATTAAGTATCTAATACAATTTAATAACAGAATTACTTAAAGGACATAACATGTAATATTTAAAATAACTTTTACTATAGAAGTGCTAATTTTTCTGCATAGCAAATTTTTGTAAATTAATGTGCTTATAATGCAACTCCCCCAAATAAACATGTACAAGATAGCAGGATCCTTGGCATAACTTTGCTGCTTACTGGGCATCTACTATGAAAACATAACTGCACCAGGGGCTAAATCAGAAGGTATTAACACTCATAAAAGTAAGATCAATACCATTCTAGAAAATAATCCAATATGAAATAATCCTTGAGGGGTCTGCACTGACTGAGGATGGCAAAGGGTACTGGAAAAGATAGAAACGAGGACTGCATATGGCACACATGGAACACAGTAAGTGGTAGGTGGTGACGAGCCTAGGAAGTTGATGAATAAGGAGGAGAGCAGGCTGAGAAGTTCTGGTTTCATCTGCTGGCACTATGCTTGGCACTTAGCACATTCTGTCTCATTTCCCCCTCCCCAGCCAGCAGACTGGCAGCCAAATGAGGACTGGAACAAGGTCTCTGAATTCCCACATCATATAGCTGAGCTGAGAGAGCACAGAAGAGAAAGAGAAGTCTGTGTCTAGAGGTGGTTGGACAGGCACCCTTCTTGTACAGATGGGAGACCCTGGGAAATGTGAACTCAAATGAGCCAGAAGAAAAGTAAGAACTGAAGTCATGTGATTGAGTAGCATTTGAGTTTTCAATAAAGAGGACTAATGTCTCCTACCCCATCAGGGTGGTTTACAGAGAAAAAGGAAGAACGAGAGGTGTCAGCTCTAGGAATGCCAGTAACAAAGGTATAACATCACCTACTTTACAGCACCTTTGCAAGGATTAGTTAAATGAGATAATTAACAGTGTCTGGTACCTAACAAATGATAGCTTCTATAGCATTCATTTGACAATTTCTGTTACAAAAGCAGAAATCTATTCAGTTTACTTTCAAGCAGTCCATTGCAAAAACCTGACACAATTCATCACTTTAAAAATCAGTATCATTGTAAATCTCCCTGGCAATGCAGAATATGACTCCTGGGGATGAACCTGGACCTGGCATCGTGGGACTGAGAGTATCTTCTTGACCAAAAGGGGGATGCAAAATGAGACGAAATAGTTTCAGTAGCTGAGAGATTTCAAATGGAGCTGAGAGGTCACTCTGGTGGACATTCTTATGCACTATATAGATAACACCTCTTAGGTTTTAATGTATAGGAATAGCTAGAAGTAAATACCTGAAACTACCAAACTCCAACCCAGCCGTCTGGACTCCTGAAGACAATTATATAATAATATAGATTACAAGGGGTGACAGTGATTGTGAAGACCTTGTGGATCACACCCCCTTTATCTAGTGTATGGATGAGCAGAAAATTGGGGCTAAAAACTAAAGGACAAATGGGGTGGGATGGGGGGATGATTTGGGTGTTCTTTTTTCACTTTTATTTTTTATTCTTGTTCTGGTTCTTTCTGATGTAAGGAAAATGTTCACAGACAGATTGTGGTGATGAATGCATAACTGTATTATCATACTGTGGACAGCTGATTGTACACCATGGATGATTGTGTGGTGTGTGAATGTATCTCAATAAAACTGAATTTAATAAAAAAAATTAAAAAAAATTATGTAAATAGGCTGTTTAAAGACTTTATTCTCAATGCTGTTTTAAAGTATGATGGGAAACAATAATAGACTGAAATATAGTATTTGTCTGCATTTTGATTTTGTGACCTATGGCACATTTTTTTTTTTTACCTTTCTTGACTTAGTTTCCTTATCTAGAATAAAAGGATGGTAGTTTATAATTTATAATTATTTGAGGGGAATTATTTTAAAACTTACAGCATGCTACGCAAATATGAGATACTGATATCAAGTTATGTGCTAAAAAACTGAATTTTAAAAAAGAAAATAGGTAGAATGTACAATTTAGAAAATTTGTAGGCATGTAATAAAGAAAGCCAAATATCACTGAAAAAAAAAAACAGTATCATTTAGTAGAGCAGAGTACAGTGCAGTGATGCTCAAATGCTGCTACCTTAGTCACTTAATACTTAAAGTGAAGAAAATGCACAACAGGAAAAAGGAGCTAGTGGATTGCTTAAACATTAAAAAAAAATTGTCACGACCTCTAAAATTCTGAAGAGCCTAAAAGACTCCTGGGTAGTATATTTAAATTGTTGGGAAAAGATACACTGGGGTGGGGGGTAGGGGATAAGGAAGATAACAGATTTTTTTTAAAAGAATAAAAAAAAAAACCAGGAGCTGACCAAATTGTTCTTTAATTATTTAAAATTTTTAAATTAAATATGGGATTTGTACATCAACAATAAATATACCATACAACTGCCAATTACATACTACCTAGGACAATCCCATTTTATTTTGAGTGTAGGACAAGGATCTTCAAACATTTTGCCCATGTCTCCGCAAAACCCATTTTGAAAAATTATGTACACTTTCTTATACATTTCTAAATCCACGGCCTTTATAAAAATCCAAATATTTTCAAAACCATGCTCTTTAGAGGGCACGATACGCATATGTATGTATGTTTTAAATATTTTCATCAAAACCTTGGCACTACAAGATTTAGCCACTTCAACTTATGGAAAACATCCACCATATAACTATACTGTCAAACAACAAAACCATGTAAGATTTATTTTCAATTAAAACAAACATCCTCACACTTGTCCTGGTTACAACCATCTTATGTCAGCAGCCTAACTCCTAGAGAGACAGGCACATAGGCATGCTACAATAGGAGCTGTGCATTCTCCAAATGTCCAGTTCTTTGGCACCCCAGAAGTGAGGTTTTTTTTTTTTTTTTTATGTTGTTATTGTTGTTTGGGACCACAACCCATAAGATTTGGATAGGTGAGAGATGAGTCACTGGTTTATAAAGTGGGAGAAGAATGACTGTAAAAGGGAAGAAAGGAGAGACCTGGAGCTTTCTAAGGTAGACCAGTTTTCAGGGAGTTTAAATACAGGTTAAAGGTCTGGAAATGTATGTATCCTTCTGGTACCACCTGCAAAGTCCTCGGGAGTTTGCGCACCTCATTCTGTAGTATAGGACATATGGAAATTTTAGATGATAAAACCTAAAATTCAGTTCTTAGCTCCAGATTTTACACAATAGTTAAATGACTCTTACCTGCTTTGATGTCACTCAGGGCAAAAAGGCCAACACGGGTATCACCATTCACAGACCACTTCTGTGTTTCACAGTTGGGCTGGCAGCAATGATTCATGAACCGTGCATAGTTTCCTTTGGGTCCAGCATCAATGATCCGGTCCTAGAATCCCAAGAGAAGCTCCTTATCAGACTTCCTGAGACTTCTGCTATTGTTGATTACAATAGACTATGTTCTACAACAAGGTGGAGGTCCTCTTTGTAAAATTTGAATCTCCTAAAGCAGTGGTTCTCAAACTGTGCTCCCTGGACCACAACAGCATCCCCAGCTGGAAGTAACTTAGAAATGCAAACTCTTCGGTTGTGCTCCATATACAGTGAGGCAGAAACTTTGGGGCGGGGCCCAGTAATCTGTGTTGTAACAAGCCCATCATGTATACCGAAGTTTGAAAACCCACTCCCAAGAAGAATGCATTTCTCCCACCTCTAATTAGGTATTTCTCTACACTGGCTGCACAGAAGAAATCACTAAGGAGACTTAAATACTGATGACTGTACATATCCCAAAAAAGGTGAATCAGGATATATAGAGGAGAGGACTTCATAAATTTTAAGTGTATGACCTGATAAATATTCACAAAGTTATACAAAAATATTGGGAAAAAAAAGCTAACAGAAGCTCATATTCAGTTGCAAAGAGGAATCTCAGCTACATGGAGAACAAACACACTAGATGCTAAATTTAGAAATAAGTTCCAAATACAATTCTAGGCATCAATGAAATGAAACTCCTCAGAGAAATCCTATAATTGGCAAGGTAACTTGGTTTCTAAGCTCAGCTCTACAAACAATTTATACGACCATGTACAATATGCTAATTAAACACAAACAAATCCGTTTCTCAATCTATAAAATAAAAGGGTAAAAGGAGCAATTCTACTCCTAGGTAAATACCCCAAAGAATAGAAAACAGGAACAGTTATTTATTTGCACACCAATGTTCATAGAAGCAGAGTAACCCAAAGGTGGAAATAACACATGTATTCATCAACAGAAGAATGGGTTAAAAAAAAAACAACACATGGTGTATCAATACAAAAGAGTATTATTCAGCCAGAGAAACGAATGAAGTTCTGATGCATACTACAACACAGATAAACCCTGAAGACATTATGTTAAGTGAGGTAAACAAGAAACAAAATATAATTATATTACTTTAAATATGAAAATAACAAGAATAAGCAAATTTAGAGAGAGAGAAGGTAGATTAAAGGTTACCAAGGGGTAGGGATGGGGAATGAAGGTTTATTGTCTAATGGGTAGAGAGTTTCTGGGATGATGAAATGATGGAAAAGTTTTGGTAAAGGGTGGTGGTGTTGGTAGCAGAATATTGCCTATGTAACTAATGTCAATGAACCGTACAACATGAAAGTGGTTAAAATGGCAAATTTTGTGTTGTGTATATGTGACCACAAAAAAATTCACAAATTTTTTTTTAAAGGGTAAAAGAATGATTATTTACTCTTCTGGCTTTAAGTTATTATCCTACAGGAAAAACACTAAAAGACATAATGCCCAAAGACAGACCGCTAAATCAATAAAACTGACAAACCTTTAGGTGGATGGACAAAGAAAAAAAGAGAATATAAATAACAAAAATCAGAAATGAAAAGCGAAACATTACTACCAACCTCGATGAAATAAAAAGAACTATAAGAGGATACTGTGAACAACTATATGCCAATAAATTAGATAACCTAGTTAAAATGGACAAATTCTTAGAAACAAGCAAAACAATACAGAAAACAGATCTCAACAAACTAATTACTAATAAAGAGATCGAATCATTCATCAAAATTCTCCCAACAAAGAAAATCCCAGGACCAGATGGCTTCACAGGAGAATTCTACCAAACATTCCAAGAAGACACAACTCCAATTAGGCTCAAACTCTTCCAAAAACTTGAAGAGGGGGGAACACTTCCTAACTCATTCAACGAGGCCAACATCACCCTCATACCAAAGCTGGATAAAGGTATCACAAGAAAAAAAACTACATGTCAACCTGTCATGAATATAAATGCAAAAACCCTCAATATAATACTAGCAAAATCCAAGAACATATACACCATGATCAAGTGCAATTTATCCCTGGTATGCAAGGTGAGTTCAACATAAGAAAATTAATTAATATAAACACACACACATGATCATCTTAATTGATGCAGACAAGCATTTGAAAAAATACAGCATCCCTTCTTGATAAAAACACTCAGAACACGGGGAACAGAAGGAAACTTCCTTAACATGAAAAAGGAAATATATGGAAAGCCCACAGTTAACATCCTACTTAACAGTGAAAGACTGAGAGCTTTCCTCTAAGATCAGGAAAAAGAAAAGGATGCCCACTGTCACCACTACCACTGTTATTCAACACTGTACTCAAAACTCACTGGAGCAATTAGGCAGGAATAAGAAAAGGCACCCAAATTGGAAAGGAAGTAGCAAAACTTTAACTATTTTCAGATGATATGATCCTATATACAGAAAATCCTGAAAAATCCACAAAAAAGCTCCTAGAGCTAATAAATGAATTCAGCGAAGTGGCAGAGAATAAGATCAACACGCAAAATCCATATTGTTTTTACACACAAGCAATGAACAATGAGAAGAAGAAATAAAGAAAAAAATTTCATTTGCAATAGTAACAAAAAGAATCAAATATCTAGGACTATATCTAACCAAGGATGTAAAGGACTTATACACAGAAAATGACAAAACACTGCTAACAGAAGTTAAAGACCTAAATAAATGGAAGGACATTCCATGTTCATAGGTTGGAAGACCAAATATTGTTAAGGTGTCAATATTATCCAAAGCAATTCACAGATTCAATATAATCCCAATCAAAATTGCAGCAACCTTCTTTGCAGAAATGGAAAAGCCAATCATCAAATTTATAGCAAAGGGTAAGAGGCCCAGAACAGCTAAAGCCACCTTGCAAAATAATGGAGTTGGAAGACTCACACTTCCTGATCTTAAAACTTACTACACAGCCATAGTAATCAAAACAGCATGGTACTGACACAAGGGAAGATATATATACCAATGGAATAAAACTGAGAGCTCAGAAATCAACCCTCACATTTATGGTCAACTAACTTTTGACAAGGTGGCAAAGACCACTCAATTGGGAAATAATAGTCCCTTCAACAAATGGTGCTAGGAAAACTAGATCTCTATTGGGGGGCAGGGGGGAGGATCCCTACCTCATACCATATACAAAAATCAAAACTCAAAATGGACTGAAGACCATAATAGAAGACCAGGAAGCATCTTTAGGACCTTTTGTTAGGCAATGGTTACTTAAATTTTACACGGAAAGCACAAGAAACAAACGAAGAAACAGACAAATGGTACCTCATCAAAATAAAAAACTTTCATACCAAAAAGGACTTTATTATGAAAGTAAAATGACAACCTCCAATAGGAAAAAATATTTAGAAATCACATATCCGATAAAGGTTTAATAACCAAAATGTATAAAGAAATCTTTCAACTTAACAACAAAAAGACAAACAACCCAATTAAAAAATGGGCAAGACCCTAAAGAAGAGACACAATGCCCAGAAAGCACATGAAAAGATGTTCAACATCATTAGCCACGAAAACCACAATGAAATACCATTTCATACCTACTAGAATGGCTGCTATTAAAAAAATCTTTTATATGTTGTTGGTGATAACATAAAATGGTGTAGCCACTATGGAAGACAGTTTGGAAGTTCCTCAGAAAGCTTACTACAGAACTCCCATAAGACCCGGCAATCCTACACTAGGAATATACCCGAAAGAACTGAAAGCAGGGACTTGAACAGACATTTCCACACTGATGTTCACAGCGGTATTATTCACAATTGCCACAAAATGGAAGCAACCCAAGTGTCCATCAATCGATGAATGGATTAACAAAATGTAGTGTATAAAAACAGTGGTATATTTTTCAGCTGTAAAAGGAATGAAGTGCTGATACATGTGACAACATGGATGAACCCTGAAGACATTATGCTGAGTGAAATAAGCCAGACACAAAAGGACAAATATTATATGATCTTACTGTTTTGAAACAATTAGAATAAGCAAATTCATAGAGTTTGAATCCAGAATAAAGGTTACCAGGGGATGGGGTGGGGATAGGGAGTGGGAAATTAAGGCTCAAAATGTACAAGGTTCCTATCTGAATGATGGAAATGTTTTGCTAATGGATGATGGTGATGGAAGCACAACATTGTGAATGTAATTACAGCATTGAAATATATCAAAATATGATTAAAAGGGGAAATGTTAGGTGGTATAAATGGTAACAGCAAAAAAATTTAAAAAAAAAAAAAAAAATCCCTGGAATTACACTACACAGTGAACTCTACATTAAACCACAGGCTTTTGTTAATAGTACAATTATAAGAATGTGCTATCATCAATTGTAACAAATGTTCCGCATCAGTGCAAGGTGGTGGTGGTGGGGTGGTGTGTGTATTTTATGCAGTATTGTTTGGTAAACCCACAACTTTTCTAATGAAAACAAACAAACAAAACCCGTTTTTAGTTTTTAAAAAACGCTATTACAACCACACAAAGTCTGAGTAGTTGGGATTTATGGAAATTGTTCATTTAAGGATTAACAGATATATTTAGGTGGTTAAAAAAAAAAACAAAAAAAGAATGCTAAAAGCAGCTTTACCACCTTTGGTCATGAATGTATAATGAGAAATGAGCAATCTTATCTACTCCAGAACCCAGATCAAGTAATCTCCAGAGACATGGAGGAAAGACTCTATTTTGCTGCTCTGAACAGTACACGGGCATGCCTACAAATACTACAGCTGGGACAACACTAATTTCACAAACTTTCAACAGAGGAAATGACCTGGAAATTAACACTTTCCATTACTTACTTTGTCCAGGGTGAGCATATAGAAATTAGTGATATCGTGTTCTTGGGCATAACGGATTCGAGCTCTGCACTCTTCTTCATCTATTAACTCACCCACATATTCATTCACAAATTCTCCCTAGAATGAGAAATAGCTCATGACTTAATGGCAAAAGCATAATTGTATTTATATGTACATTTAATTTTTGAACAATTAATGGAAATATCGGATTCTCCAAAGCAGAACATGTGCATGCAATTCATCACTTCTACAAAGGTTTATTCAGAAACGTAACATTAAATATGATGGCTTCCCTCTCCCACCATTGCTACCACCAGTTAGATGTAGACACGCTGAACACTACAGATCAACCGGAATGGAAGGGTAGTAAGCAAAATAAGGCTTGGCTACAATGAAGACAGGAATAGTCTATGCCTCTACCAGCCTGGGTGCCTAAAGTCAGTTTCCCAAAACTATCTTTTTCCTTGGAGCCTGGCCCTGACTACCTCTCTTCCATCTTTCACACCACTGTTCTTCCTAAACCACATCATGCCACAGTCTTATTGGCTTTCACGTACATTCTCTCTACCTGCAATGCTTTAACTCATATCTTCCCTTAGCCAACAACTCATCTTTCAAGTGTCAACTTAAAATATCTTCATTGACAAACAAGTTTCAGTCTCTTTGCCACATGCTTCCAAAGGTAATTTTATGCTTCCATACTGGAGAATTACTTGTTCAATATCTGTCTCTGCCCTCTAGAATATAAATTTTATGAAAGCATGAACCACGTCTTACTGATCACTGCGCTCCCAGCACACTGCCTGACAAATATGTAATAATTACTCAGCAAATGACTCAACACATCAAGCCATATCCACTGCCTTTCCTGGAAACAAACTTCAATAAAACTCTTCACAAAGCGTCACTAGAATAAGCTTTTAGGTTATTAAAATGTCACATAAGATTTCTATTACACAAAGACTATACAATGTTATCTATTAGAAACTTGTAGTTTTTTCCAAATTTCAAGTTGAAGATGTAACCAGCTTTATTAGAAAACGCCTAACCCTTCTCCTTCACATTCTAACCCAAACCTGTTTTAATCCTATTAAAAATATATTTTATTAATAGATAACACCTCTGTATCATGTTCTCACTATTCTCTCTTATCTCTCTTGTCACAGAACAGAAAATAAGGTCAAACATCTCTATGAAATGCCCTTTTTGTTCATCCTCATGCATAGGTGACCACCCATTCTCAACCTTCCAAACTCTGGAAGGGTGTGGTGACACACAGGGAGTTTCCCTAAACCATGCTATTTTCCTTCATGATGAATTCCTCACACTTATCAAGAATTAATCCTGTCAAGCAGCTGCAAAGAAGAAAAAAATTTGGTAATCAAGAAATACTTAGCTCACCTTTTTAATATCTGTTTTTGTCCGGAGACCCCAGCCCCTCTGTAACGTGCGAAAAATTTCAACCTCTGGATACTGGCGTTTGGTGAAGCACTGGTTCTGGCAGCGGCCCCCGGCAGGACACACAGTGGGGTGGCACTCATAGAGCAGCATGCGGTTGATGCACTCGGAGTCTATCCCACAGGGGTTCTCATCAGTAGCTTTACAGTTGCAACGAGGAATTTCAGACAAATCTGCAGTGAAGATCTGGACCCTGCCAATGGGACGGTTCACCTGGAGGAGAGCAGAGCACAGTACACCAGGCATGTCAATGTAAGACTATTCAGGACTCCCACAAGAAGATTTCTTTACCTTGAAGTTGAATGCCAAATTTTACCTGGTTTTGAACTTTTAAGATTTAGGCAGACTGATATAAAATTGAAGCCTCATGTATACAAAATATGAACCCCAGAAAAAATTTTAAAATTCATAAATGGACTTAAAATTTTAAAGCTGGTAAGTCAAGTGAATTGTAATACTGCCACATGGCGGCGCCACTTAAACTGAGCCATAAAAATACCTACCATTATTAAGGTGGAAATTGCTGACATGAAAACTTCTTTGAGTAATTTGGTTTGCTATATGTGAAAGATATACTTCAAAATTTACTATTTTATTTTGAAATCTTTTTAATACACTATAACAGCATCACTCATGCATATATTTAGGATTGGAGCTAATGCTAAAAACTAGTGAAAATCTGGTGAAATAAAACATGAAGATGGTCAAACAGCCACCATGAGTACCCAAGTCATTAATGTAAGACAGTTTCTAAAAATATTAACAATGCTGAGGGGGGAGAAAAAGATGTTCCATAATAGCAATGAATGCGTACATTATGAAAATTAATCTCCCCTATTTGATTATCCAAGACAGTCAAACTAACCTTGAAAAACATATCCCACATGCTAAATTTGACTTTACAGGAATTGTGTGGGTTTTTAGTCTTTTAAACTTTTTATTTTAAGGTACTTTCAAATTTAAGAGGACACTTTACAAAAATGACACAAATTCCATGTACAGAGAACTCCAGCATACCCTTGTCCCCCCCAACCACCCCACCCCTGATACCCAGGATCCACCAATTTTAACATTTTCCATTTGCTGTACCATTCTATCTTAAGAATATATCAATCCACTTATCTATCCATCTATCAATCCATTTTCTAAACACTTTTTAGCTCCTTGAAAACGTACTACTGTCATCTACATTTCCTAACAAGGACATTCACTTATATAATCACCAGAAGGGTAGTTAGCAAGTTCAAGAAATTTAACACTAATATAAAGCTTACAGTCTGTATTCTATTTTTTATATGTTTCAATAATGTCCTTTTGAGCCTTCTCTCTTCCCTTGTTAGATCCCATCCTAGATCATGTAGTACTTTTAACTGTCACTGTCTCTCTAGTTGCTCTTTCTTTCTTCTATTTTTTTTTTTAAATAGTGGGAACATATATAACAGAACTTCCCATCTCAACCCCTCCAAAGCATAGCATTAAATGGGATTATTACATTCATTTATGTTGTGGTACCCTCATCACCCTCCATTACTAAACTTTCCTTTCTCCCCAGACAGAAATCCTATATCTGCTTTGCATTAACTCCCTATTCCCCTTGACCCCACACCCCTGACAACCTGTACTCTAATTTCTTTCTCTATGAGTTTACGTATTCTCTTGATGTTTCCTTTGTAGTTACCCTCGGGCCTAAATTTAACATCCTAAATCTGTAACAATCTCATTTGCTTTGATACCACCTTAACTTCAATAGTATGCACACACTATGTTCCTATGTCCCTCCACCCCCAACCTTTATGTAGTTCTTGTCACAAATTACATGTTTATACAACATGAGTCCCAAACAGTGATTTCTCATCACATTTTATAAATCTGCCTTTCAGATCTCATGTAAAATGTGGTTAAAAACCAAAAATATAATAGTACTGACATTGAGATTTACTCATGTTACCTCCACCAGAGATCTCCATTTCTTCATGCGGCTTTGACCTATTGTCTATCGTCCTTTCCTTTCAACCTGCAGAAGTATGATGACGAACTCCCTCAGCTTTTGTGTATCTGGGAACGTCTTAATCACTCCCTCATTTATGAATCTTGGTTGGCAATTTTTTGTTTTTAATACTTTAAACATGTCATCCCCCTGCCTTCTTGCCTTCAGGGTTTCTGATAAGAAATTGGCACTTCACCTTACGGAGGCTCCCTTGTACCTTATACATGCTTCTCTCTCGTATCTTTCAGAATTAACTCTTTACCTTTGGCATTTGACAGTCTGATTACAATATGCTGTGTCATGGGTCTACTTGGGTCCATCCTGTTGGGAGTTTCTCAAGTTCACTGATTCTTTTGTCAGCTCCAATCTGCTGTTGAATTTCTGAAACTGGTCTTCAGCTCTATTTGGTTTCCTTTTCATAATTTCCATCTCTGTATTGATATTCTCTTTGTGTACATCTATCATTTTCCTGATTTCTTTTAATTCTTTGTCCATCTGCTCCTTTAGCTCTCAACCTATATATGACAATTTTTAGAAAAGTCTTTGTCTGGTATGCCACAGGCCTGGTCCTTCTCAGTGATGGTTTCTAATGCTTTAATTTTTTCATTTGCTGGGCTATCACTTTCTGTTTCTTTGTATGTCCTGTAACCTTTTGTTGAAACCTAGACATTTTGTAAAGGGTGGGGAAGGGTCAGCCAGGGTCCATGAGATCCTTCTACTTTCTGTAACCTTTTTCTTGTTTTAGTGCTCACTCTGTTACTCCAGATAACTGTTTTCTGGAGTTCTGAGAAAGATGTATCTGCCAGTCCTTGCTGGCTGTTCCAAGTTTCTGTGCCCTGAAGCATCTCATTGTGTGATTTTGATAAATTAACTTTACTTGCAAGACTTACCTTGTAACTGTTGTAAGAATAAAAAATATATATGTAAAGGGTCTAGTACCAAACCTACCATACACCAACCACTTAAGCATGGTAGCTATTGTAATTAAGTTCTCTTTCTTCCTTTCTCTTAATGTCCCTCACATTTTTCTGTCACATCAAATATTCTAGATTACCAATTCCAGTCCATCTAAAATCACTAAATTAATCAATCCATTTCTCTGTAACAACTTAAAAGGACATAATCTCCCCGCCAGATCTCTTCCCTGATTCTTCATAATAGTGGTAAAAACTGTGAACTACTTGTTAATGCAGTTGGAGGCCACAACTTACTGAGGAAGGCAAGTTCTGAAGGGGATAGAAGACAATTACTGAGCCCAATCATCAAAGACTACCACTCTTAAATAGGGCATCTGAACATTTACATACACTCCAAGGTGAACAAATATCTTTATCTACTTCCCCCTCCCCAAAACAGTTTCATCTGACTCCTTCTCTCTCTATAAATGTATAATAATTCTTTCTTGACATCTGATCTAACCAGTGATTAAGCCTGTGCCAGTTTGGATGTATTATGTCCCCCAAAACGCCATTATCTTTGATGCAATCTTGTGGGAGCAGATGTATTAGTGTTGATTAGATTGGAATCCTTTGAGTGAGTGTTTCCACAATTCACACAATTCACAACTCAATTAAATGTGAAACGTTTGACTGGATAATTTCCATGGAGGTGTTACCCTACCCATTCAGGGTGGGTGTTAATTGGATCACTGGAGTCATATAAAGGAATTAACAGACAGAAGGGCCTCAGAACAACTGAGACTGACATTTTCAAGAGGAGCTGCAGCTCACAGAGACATTTTGAAGATGCTTTGGAGAACGCCATTTTGAAACACAACCTGGGAGCAAGCGGACGTCAGCCATGTGCCTTCCCAGCTAACACAGATTTTCCAGATACCAATGGCCTTTCTCCAGTGAAGGTACCTGATTGTTGAGGCCTTACCTTGGACACATTAAGGCCTTAAGACTGTAACTGTGTAAACCAAATAACCCCCCTTTATAAAAGCCAGTCCATTTCTGGTGTTTTGCATAATGGCAGTATTAGCAAACCAGAACAAAGCCCAAATAAGTTTCTCGCTTAAAACTCCAAATAGTAAAACTACATGGTTAGTTAAGAACAACTGCAGATAAACTCTCTCTGTAGATCAGGGGTCAGCAAACTTTTTCTGTAAAAGCCAGACAGTAAATATTTTAGGCTTTGCAGGCCATTGGTTCTGTACTGCATGGACTCAACTCTGCTGTTGTAGGATAAAAATAGTATGAAATGAATGAGCCTGGTTGTATTCCAACAAAACTTGACTTGCGGACAACGAAATGTGAATTTCATATAATTTTTATACATCATAAAACATTCTTTTTCTCCGCCCCCCAACCATTTAAAAAAATGTAAAAACCATCCTTAGTTCATGGGCCTCACATAAACAGGTGGTAGGGCAGATCAGACCCACGTACTGTCATTTATTGACCCCTGCTCTAGATCCTTTTCCTAGAAATACATTCGTTGGTTTAAAGAAAAAAAAAAAAGGGTAAGAAAAGAAAGAAACTGGCCTTGTAAGTCTGTGATTCAATCAATCACTGGAAGTTGCTCTCACTAGCCAGGCTCAATATGGTTGATGTGCTACCCTGAAGGCCTCACTTGCTATTGTCTGACACTCAGAACTCTGTGAACAGGATTCTTTTTCTTTTTTTTTTTTTTTTCTTTTTATGACTGACTACATTTTGTTATGTCTCCAGGTACAAAAACTCCATTTATCTCTTCATATATCACAAGGGTCCATTAGACCCACTTGTAGGTTCGGGGTTGTTTTTTTTTTCCCTCCAGCAGTTTATTTGTAAGGATTGATACATATTTTATAACTTTTACTCATTCTTAGATGTCTCCCAAAGAACAAAAAGAAAACCTAATTAATTAAAAAACAAAACTTTATTCTATCTTGCAACTACCATACACATCCATTAGACCCTTACATAAATCTAGGGTATATTTACGGGGTTTTATTAGTGTTACATTTTACTACTTCATTATTACTCATTCTTACCCATGGATTATTTCTATGCTAAAAAGACTAAAATAATAAGAATGAAAGAATAATGGAATCACATATGGGTACAACACAATACTGAAATAAATTGTCCTACTTTATTTTATTTATTCCATCGCCCAAAGTGCTGAATAATCTTTTGAGAAGGTATAAAAGACTGGAGACACCATCTTTGTAGTCTGCTTTTAGTAGAATTATGAGATTTAGTAAATAAAAACTGAGGATGTCCAGTTAAATTTGAATTTCAGATGACCTACAAGAAGTTTTTAGTTGAAATATGTCCCATGCAATATTTGGGTCAGACTTAAACACACTAGACTATAAAAAATTGTGGTGAAATTGATCTCTAAGTAAAATCTCAAGACTACAAGAAGACTTCAGATGACAACATCCTCCATGAGTTTTCTGAAAAGCAAAGTCAAAACAAGTAATCAATGTATTTCTAAAGACAAAAAGGAAATATGGTATTCTCATCCAGGAACAATGTCATCACGTAATGTTTTGCAACAAAAACTAAGGCTTGAGCATCAGCTTTGAATAAAGTTTTGTAAAAAGACTTAAAAAATCTTACAAAAATTTCTAATAGAGCTTTTCTTCACTTTCCTTTTAATATGTGTATATTATTCATGAAAATGACTTAAAAATATAAAAACACAGGACTCAGATGCGAAATAGTGGTGACAATTTTGCCAGCTAGACGAACGTAAATAAAGCATGTTCACCTCACATGAGTTCTCCTGTCCTTGGGAAGCCTAGCCATAGAAGTTACCTAAAAGATCTTCAGTATCACTCATTACCAAGAAAGCATGGGTATCAAAACTTGGGTATCATGTGTATTATTCAAATCATCCCAGAGCCATTCGTCATTTTTCTTCATGGCTCTTTGGTTCTTTTTAAATTGCAAGATATTGACTATGAACAGAATCTATTCACTTGGAAGAGAAGACTTTTCAAGGTAACAGAAAAAGACCATTATCAACAACCAACTGAATTTCAAAGTGCATGAAATGTACTAGGAATGCTGCTCTGGTATGTTTTTTCTTATCTTTTAAGCTCCTACCTCTGCCTAAAAGCAACCATGCTTGTGTTTCTTCCGATTTTCATCATGGAAAGGTGGCAAGAGGGCAAAGGGAACACTGTCTCCCTGGAGACGGAGTCTCCTGAGGGCTTTTCTCACCTTTATATGTTTATAAGGTGGTGGTTTCTTGTCGTTCTTTCGGTCTTCCTGAAGCTGTCTTAGCTCTTTTTGGGCCTTTAACTCCTCAAACCTTGCTGCAGCTTCCTGAAGAGCTAAGACACAAAACATACGTACGTCACTTAGAAACCTTTAGATAGAGCTTGTTTCTTTGGCCTTTGTTCCCTTTTTAAGTTGGGGGAAAATCTACGTTTTAGTAAAAAATCCATTAACACTAGGTGAAAAACTAAGAAATATATGACTCCTACTTTCCAGTAGATTTTAGTCCCCAGGGTATTCAGATATAGCATTAAGACAAAACATAATTCATTACTAATGCCACAATACAGACTATCACTTCAGAGGTAAAAAAACAAAAACCTCTAAACTACCCGAGAAAGCCCCAATATACTAGCTCCTAACAACAACTAGTCTGCATCTGTTCAGCAGTCACTGCCTATAAACCTAATCCTTTCCTCAGTCCTGAACCTCCAGCTTTCAGAAACATTTTCCTTCCTAGGTGCTCTGGGTAACATGCTGGCTCCTCTAGAAGAAATTCAGAATTGAAATTTTCCCATCCTTCTTGCCCTATTCTCTCGAGTACCTGTCGCACTCTACTCCTAAGACTCATTCTCTTTTACCCACTAGCTCTAACAATACACAGATCTACAGATCTCCATATCTAATAATCCACATTCATGTCCTATACCTTCAAGTCTGTAAAGATCACATTATCTGAACAGTCCAATAAAATCTTCAGATTCTCATTCTTCTCTACTTGTAAACAAAATTTTATTTCATTCTTCTTCATCCAGGTTAAAAATCCTGAAAAGAATTGCAATTCTTCCCTGTTTCCTCCCTGTGGCTTTCCCATGCTCTGTCAATTGTTTAAAGAAAAACTACCCCTGATCCATCCCCTTTTCTCCCCCAGAGAGGAAACTTCTAGTCGAAGTTGTGCTGCACGGAATCCTCTGATTGTCCTAAAATCCTTCCTCTCCTCATACAATTACTCAGCATGTCCTTCCAACCCTCCACCTTAATTAATGTCTATCCAGCACACCTCATCCTCTTAACCTGCATGGATGCGTTCCTGTAACAGTCTTGTCACCCCTGCTCAGCACTACTACAACAGCTACTACACCAATCTCCCCAGGCTCTCACCTTCCCATGGTCCCAGTACTCTACTCCAGATTGGGACTTCTAAAATTCACCTGAGAACAGCCAGTGTTCCCCAATTCTGTGTTAAGACTGTACTACTTGGGAGTTCTCAAACTCATCATGTTAGATCAGCATGGGTGCTTTTACAAGTGCTGTTCTCTTTTTACAACATTTTCAATGCCTTCCCTTCTTCACAGTCAGTGTAGAGATTAAGAGTTTGAATTCTGGAGCCCAACTACCAGAGGGTGAAAGCTTACTCTATCACTTACTGGCACTGGGACCTTAGGCAAGGAATTTAAATTTTATGTGCCACAGCTTCCTTATCTATAAAATCAGAATAATGATGTCTACCTCACAGGGTTTCCATAAGGACATAAGCGGAAAGTGAACTTAGAACAGGGCCTGGCACACAATAAATGACAACTACTATTATGACTCATTCTTCAAAGCATCACTTAGGAAAGAAGCCATCCATGACTTCCAAACTGTAGCGCCCCCAGCCCAGTTACGCACCTTCCTGCTCTGCTCCCACAGTATTACCTGCACACTTCTGCCACAACAATTACTGAACGGCATTTTGAGTGCTGGTATCTATGTCAGATTGCCCATTAAAAACATGGGTTCCTTGAAGGAAGAGGCACCCAGCCAGCCCAGGGCTAAGGCACAGAATCCAAGAGCTTCAGCAGGCCCAGACTTGTGGCATTCCCTGCACTCTACCTTCTGCCCCTGCCTCAGTGGTGGCAGCTCTGTGTAAGCCAGGATGTTGGTCACTTGGTCCTTGACCAGCTGAGAAACAACACTCAATACCCAAGTTCCTATAGTAAGTGTCAGTGCTGATAAGCCCAGGTCTCAGTTAGAAACCACGTGGCCTCCAAGTGAGTGAGGACTCACTGAAACAACAGCGAGGCAACTAGGACCTCTGTTAAATTCATTCCCTATGGACATCACCCCCATTCCTCATTCAGGCAGTTTTCATCTGCTTATAATCTCCTTTATCTGCCCTACAGACAACAATCTTATACAATTATCCCTCACTATCCAAATATAATCAAACAGCAAGAGATACCTGTATTGCAAAGGATAGCTAAAGGAAAAAGGTAATTACCACTGATGAGATACCAACTAGGTACCCTGCAGGTTCTCTTTTCTTACCGCATTGAATTCCCAGAGCAACTTTCCCGCATTATACAATAAAAGAAAACTGAGGCTCATAGTTGACTCAACCAGCTGGTAAGGAGCAAAACTATTTCTGCTGATTCCAGGGACTGCTCTCCTGGCCCCAACTGTCCCCAGTGCCTTCACTGCTAGGTCAGTTTACAGAAATCTCTCTTTTGATTCAGAACATTTATGCTTTGACTGTCACTATTTTTGGTGAATATTATTTCTTCCCAACAAGCTAAAAAAACCTGCTTGTGGGAAACATGCCTCTGCTTGAGAACTAGCCCTTTTCTATAAAACAGCCCCAAACTTTAGTCCATGAAGAGATGCTGAGAAAAGAGAACTAAGACAAAAAACCTCCCTCAAAGAAATTCCAGTTTAGTAAAGTTAGGCTCAAATAGAGTGAGTTATGTGGGTCAACTTCCCTGTAAAATCCTATAACTACATCTACACACTGCCTTCAGAGGACAGAACATGGCCACCAAATGGAGTGAACATGAATTCTAACACAAAGCAGATACTCTTAGGTCTGTGTTGGCTCAAAAAATGAAGGATACAGTTACCTTTTTTATATGTCCCATCCACTCCTTTGCCCATCTTATCCTTGCTGCTAACATCCCCTTCCATGTAGGGGAAGACTCTGGCCTGGTGGGTCCACAGGTAGTCATTAGACCCAAAGAAGAGTACAGGGAACTCGCCCACATCATGCCTCATCTTATCGATGTTGGACGGAACAGCTCGAGGATGGCAGATCTCAGCTGGCCACCACCTGGGAAAGGTGAAAACAGGAAGGAAAAACTCTAGAAGGCTGCAAAGCACTAGGAAAATAACCTACTTAGGACAAGAATAAGAAATAACAATGTTTGTCCACGTTAAAGTCCAACCTAGGGCATTCTTACAATCTACCTAGAACACAAGTAGCACATGATTAAAGTCTAAAAACACCTGCATGCTCTTTGACTTGGTTATTCTACTTCAGGGAATGTACTAAAGAAAATAATTAGAGATACAAAGATTTACGGCTATAATGTTCACTGAAGCATTATGTCTAATAATGAAAATCTTGAAGCAATCTACAACCACAACATTAAGGGAACGATCAAGGTAACCATGGAGCACTATACAATAAAATTCAATTTTGCCTTTAAAATGAAACTTTCAGTAACTAATAGTGGCATGGGAAAATGGTATCAAGAAAAGTCACAAGAAAAAGCATGTAAATTAGCACAGCCACTTTAGGAAAACCTAGCTGTTTTACTCCTGAGTATGACCTAGAAAAGCTCTTGTGCATGTACACCAAGGAACATTTATAAAATGTCTACAGTCATTAGCAAGAAAAGAAATGGTCATAGCCCCATCAGGGCTAGGAGAATGGATAAACAACATGGTGTGAATGTATAAGGGAGCACTGGAGGGCAGTGAACCAGAACTGACCTAGAGCTTGGCACCAACTGCAATGCCTCACAAGGACATAACAGTGAATGAAAAAAAGCAAGTCGCAGAAAAAGAAATGAACAGTAATTCCTTAATATAAAGTTCTAAAGCAGGCAGAACATAACATTATACATGTGGTTAACCTAGAGAACAAGGTATAGGAACGATAAGCACAAAATGCAGTACAATAATTACCTCTGGAGATAGGGAGACAATGGGAACAGTCAGGAGTACAGAGGGCACTTGAAAAGTAACAGTAATGCTCCATCTCTTTAACTGGGAGGTCATACAAAGGAGTTTCTTATGTTATTCTTTATAATTATGAATGTCATAAATATCCTTGTATATTCCATATTCAACAAAAATAAACTTAAAAAGAAAAAGCAAAATATAAAAATTGGATATAAACCACAAGGTGGATTATTTTTGGGGGGAGGTGGGTATACTGGCGTGTGTATATCTTCAAGCTATTGTGCCAAAATGTTAACAATGTGTATTTCTGGTTTTGTGAGATTAGGGGTACTTTGCTTTTGTTAGTTCATTTTCTACAGTCAATATGTATTATTCCTACACTCAAACCGAAAAGTTAGCTTTTTTCCTTTTATATAGAAAAATTAACTGGGGATAGGGGGCACCTTGCCAAATCAGGAAGATGGTTTAAAAAAAAGGTAAGCACTGTATCTAAGAGATTCCAAGAAAGAGAGGATGATAAAAGAAATGAGTGCCATTCTCCTTTATGGTTACTCACCTGTATCGTCCAACTTTTACCCAAACAATCTCCCTGTAGTGTGGCTTTTTGCCTGCCTTACAATCATTGCAATACCAGTTTCCTTCAGGAATATCAATATTCAGGCATTCACGATGAAAAGCAGCAGGGCAAGAATCACAGCACAGAAGGCTGCCTCCTATGGGAATCAAAAAACCATAACCACAAGGCTGCATATAAGAACTCAGCCCAAACAGTTTTTGATTTATCTCCTGGCCAAGGGCTTAGTAAGATAGTTAGTTATCCAGAAAGACTTTTCTACAATAGTATGCCCGCTCTAATATTCCTGAAATTCTACTGATAATAAACATGAGATCATACTGGCAAAATTAGGTTAGCAGAACGAGATCAGAAGTAAACCTATAAAAGGTATGTATGTGCATTCACACACACATTTTCTTCTCCTTCCCTATAAGATAACACACTAAATAGACTATCAATGACCCACGATGACCACAGTATGAAGAGTACAAGCTTTAACTCATGTCAGATTTGTGTTTGAATTCCAGCTCTAAGAAGGTATGATCCTGGGCAACTCCCTTTCCCTACCGAGCTACAACTTTCTCACTGTAAGGTGTTTTCTACAATGAACAATAACCACAATCTGAGGACTAAACTAGCTGATATATTACCCAGTAGTGTCTGACATATGAGTAGTGTCACCCTAAGGAAAGTTCCTTCTCCCTTTTTAAATCAATAACTCTTCAGAATTATTCTGCAGGTTTCAGCAAGATAGTTTTACAGCAGAGAAGAGAGAAGGAACTTCAGGTAAGGAGGATTCATATTTAAGGAACACAGGTTATGCCTTATTCATCTGATGCCAGAAACGAGCATGCTTCAAATATGCTAGCATCTCAACAGGCATCAGAGTTAGTGAGTTAGTAGAGTAAAGCCTTAGCAAGGTACATGCACCAAGTTCATCTTGTTCTCACTGTGACTGTCTCTTTTATCTCTTAAAATTCTACTAAAACTTTACTTTTGGCATACCTTCCTTAGATAATTTCTACCCAGGCTCAATCTAGAGCAAGCTCTAAAATAAGAGTTGGGGTTTAGTTTGTCTTGTTAGGACAGGGAATTACGCTGCAGACTCAATCAGAGAAGCCCCTTTCATCTATATTGTATACTGAAGCTCTGACTCCAGATGAGATTTCACTTGGAAAAATCTGAGGCTAAAAACTAAGTTTGAAGGCAAAGACACAGTCTACATGGAGTGTACTCTATGTTCTGAAACTCATACTTAGCTAGTCTCGTGCACCTTGTGTATGAGTCAACCTTGGAACCGGTATTAAGAGTAAGAGAGTCAGACAATGCTTTCTGCAACATTCCCGTCTGAACTTAGTCAACTGCTGAGTCACAACTTGGTAGACAGCATCGTTACCTACTCAGCCTTGGAAGAAAAATGTTCCTTTACTAAGTTGGTATTTATGTCACATTAGAAATATTTCAAGTACAAAGAGGCATTTGAATCAGGTCTTAAAATAAGGATTTAACATGAAAAGAAAAGGCCAAGGGTCAGAACTGAGGGGAAAAAGTGGCAAGCACATCAGTTTTGCAGGGAAGGACATAATGGGAAATGAAAGAAATCAATGGGATTAGTTTGGGTAGGTGTATGGGAGGTGGGCACAGTCTGCCTGGTGGGAGGAATGGAGATGTGTAGGAAGAAAGACAGGCAGACACAACAGGGAAAACCCCATTAACCATCAAAAGAATCCAAGAGACGAAAAAGTAACATTTGGTGCAAAACGGAAAGAGGAAAATATTTCAACATTCTGCTGAATCCTAGGGCCTGATTCCTTTCAATTCCTAACACTCTGAATAACAATCTTCAGTTATCTCCTTTACATGAGCAGAAAAATGTCCTAAAACTCTATTCTTTCCCTGTCCTCTAACAGCAGGACAATATTATTACATTACATATGGGATCCTGTAATTCAAAGGCTTTCTGGTCTCAGGACTACTTTACACTCTTGAAAATCATTGAAAAGCCCAGAGAGCTTCTGTTTATGTGGACTATATATAATGATATTCACCAAACAGAAATTAAAACAAGCAATTTTTAAAATATTTATTAATGAATTGTTAAAAGACAATAAACCCCTTATGTTAACATAAATAACAATTTTTAATGAAAAATAACTACAAAAAAATTAGATAACCTCACTGTGTTACATTTTACAAATATCTTTAATTGATTTTGTTGCAATATGTTGTTTGTTTGTGGTATATAAAGAAAATCTAGCTGCACACAGATTTACACACAGTTGGTAAAGTTTTTAGAAGAAAATCAAAGTAAAAGCATAAGGAATGCTTTGAAGGCAGTCCCTCATAGAATTACAAGGTTAGAGAAACAAACAAGACAAGCGATTTATAACCTACACTTAATTTTCTCAGATTATTAAAAAAAGCACTCACACTGTGCTAGGCCTTTACTTCTTTTCTTTCAATCTACACTATTAGAACATGCCCATGTGGTAACAGGTAGAGAACCTATTTTACAAAGGGCCCAACCAAGGCTTGGAGTGGTAAAGCAATCTACCAAGGAGACAAGGCAGAATTCAAACTTGGGTTTTCAGATTTAGGAAGCAATGTTCATTCTGTTACACATGGTGACTATTTTTAAAATTAGCCCCTCAGAATGTTCATATTGAGCTAAGTTTTCACTAAATTATGTAGTCAATAAGTAGATATTCTCAACATGAAGGAAGCCACGGAAATTTCTCCTGAAAACTACTAATCAACAAAATTCAGTGGATTTGAAGATGAATTTGCTGGTAAGAGAACTGATACCATCTTCAACTTCAGAAGATAACGGAGCAATGTCCACACAATTTTAGAACAGGAACATGTAATCTAAATATTTTAGAGCAACCCAAGATTTCCTTGCAGTACACCTGATAAATGATGAATAGCCTCAAGCAGATAATACAGCACCTATAGTAGGCTCTTCTTAAAAGTTCAGCAAACCAAGAGAAACTTGAAATAAGGAATTAATGACTGTTAACAGCCTGGTGATGAATACTAAATATAACTAGCAACATAACCCCTCTTAACATAGCTAGCAAAAGTGAGGCTGTAAAGGGTGAAAAGAGAGAAAGAGGGAAGAAAACATAAAAGAATAATAATATGACTCTCTGCACTAAAGGAGAGGTATGATTATAAATATAAAAGAAAAAAAGGGGGGGGGTAGAGAGAGAGATGAAATTTATCCCCGCCCCACCAACTTACAGGACCTTTTAGGAACTAATATCCCTTACAGAAAGGAAATATTTAATTGAAGTTCATCAATTTCTTCACTTTCATTTTTAAATTGAAAAACAAACAAACAAACATACTCTGATCACATTTTCTAGAATTGTTTCTATCCAGGTATCTATCCTCTTTGTCTGCTTATTTGCATATGCAACTGGAGTAACACCATCTAATATTCACAATGGCTGTTTCTGATGGTGGGATTTGGAGTGAATTTTTTTTCCTTTCTCTATATTGCTTCAATTGTTTAACATTTTAATAAAAATCAAGTCATAGTTCAAAATAAAAATAAAACCTCTCCCTATTGGGAAACAAGGCTGAGCTTTAAAAGTCTTATTATCGTTAACTTAGAAGATCACTTCCTAATATTTCTTTGAGTGGCACTATGAAGAAAAATATTTTTATTGATATTAAACTATTATATTAATTCCTTTTCAGACTACTCATAGAGTAAGGAATCATGTCTTACCTTCCGAGCACACAAAGCACCAGCTCACATTAACATGCTCGTGGTTCCGGCAGCCTCGCCGAGGGGTGAAGTGATTAGGGCAGATGATACTATTAGATGCAAGAATCTTTGACCCAGCAGCTAAGCAAAAGTCATTGGCATGATATGCCACAGGGCAGCGGACACACCGCATCAGACGGCCTGAAGATGTGAGAAATAGGAAAACCAGGGAGAGGCAAAAGAGAAAAAACAAGAAGAAACCAAGAGATTAAGTATAAAACAATATGGGTTGTCATTCGTCTGTCTGCTAGAACTGAGGAAATGTCACAAACAGAAGGAAGCACCACTGGGACAATGGATCTTCAACACAATGAAAGCTTCAGATGGGAACTACGGGGTAAGTCTCCCAAAGGAGTGTCAGGTTCCACAACTGTAAGTGGGTCTGCCTCACCAAGGAAAGCTCTGCTCATACCACTGCTCTGACTCCCAGGGAAACCTGGAATCAGCAGAATCAGCTCAGATTAACGGTGGCTGCAGCACCCACACAAAAGGCCCAATACTCTGATTCTTGAAGCTGTTTTCAGGTGAATAAATTTCCCCACCCCTTCCAGATGAAACATCCCCTCTGACACACCTTACTACACCACCTAAATGTAATCTACAGCAGCAATAGGAGGAGGAAGGTAGCTGAAAGTTAAGCTGTAATTTTGATAAATCATGTTAAATAAAATTACTGTACTCAGGACTGTTGAGAGCTATAGGGCCAGAAAATCACCTTACAAAAAGGTACGGCCAGTCTGATTAAGAGAAAAGTCAATGCTACTAAATTCTGCCAGCTCAGTCTCCTTTTAGAGAAATGGGGGCTCTTTTGGCACAAAAGCATTTCACACTGAAGACACTATACTTGGTTTTTAGCAAAACCAATAAGGGACCCGTTATCTTTGAACAAAAAGGAGTGGTGATTTTCCTACTAAGAAGAGATTTTAAAACTGGACTTTACCTACACCCACAGACAATTTTGGAAACCTCAGCTCTCAACCTATGAATCAGAAACAAGTTTCCAGGGCGGGAGTTTCCATTTTAAAAAATAAAACAAATCAACATAAAACATAAACCTCGATGCACTGACACACATTTCTGAATGATATCACATCTGATAACCAGAGATTTAAAGACCCAAAGAATAATACACTTTAGCCTTCTAATCTAATGGCCCCACACTCCGCTCTACCCTCCAAAAGAAGAAGGTAGGGGGACAAGGGGTAGTGGACACTTCTTCAAATTAAATTGCACATGAAATCCAAATATTTAAAACCACCACCTAACCTCAGGTGGTAGAGAGCATGATGTGGTGTCTGACGAATGAGTCCATTACTCCCCGATTGCTCACATTCCATGCTGGTACCCAATCTAACTGGCAAAAGCTAGAGAGAGGCCTTGAAGAGGCAAGCCAGACATGTCTGGATGTATCTGTTGCCAATAAAACTGAGGTTCCACAATCAGACTGTCTACATGAGAAACTCATACCTTTGGACGCAGAAACACTGGCTGGATTAGCAGCATGGCAGGTTATACAGATGTGGAGGGAGCACCGGAAGCCCTTGTTCTGTGTGACAGTGGGTGGGTACTTCTGGACACACTCTTCATGGTAAAACTTTCCGCACAAGGGCAGAAGGCACCTTTTAACATCTTCCCCACTCTGCTTACACACAAAACAGGTATGAATTCCTGGGAAACAGGAAGAAGATAACAAGTTAATACCAATTCAAGAACTCATCCAATGCTAAACTGTTAGATGAAAGATGCAATAAGAAGTATATAGTACTTTTCTTTGGGCTACAAAGCATTCTTGCCAAAAGAGAAAAACTGAATCTGAATCTAATCAAGTCTTTAGATCTTTACAGTAAATATAGAGGATGGAGAAAAGTGTTGAACGGACACTTCAAGTATGCAATCAACCAAATCAAGAAAGTGGAAAATTCAACAGGACAAGTGATCATTTTCTCAACAAATAAACAGCATAAAAAAATAGGGTGAGGGGAGCAAGTATTATTGTAGTTTAAGAAAAACTTAAAAAAAAAGTATAAAAAAATACAACACACGTCCCTTGGATTGTGATTCAACACAACAGTAAAAACAGATCTCTGACACAACTGGGAAAATGTACTGAGTAAGTAGTAGGTGACACAAAGAGTTACTGTATAATTTTGCTATAAGTGGATATATTTTTTGAAAGCTGCATCTGTTAGAGACACCATTTGAAACTTGTGGGTAAAATGATATGATATCTAAGGCAGAAAGTTGGATAACTATGAAGAGCTAAGAGATAGGGGTACCTAGGGATTCTGTACACTCTTCCTTCTTCTGTACATGTCTGAAGATATCCATAATAAAAATTAAAAACTGGAATCCACCTCTCTGAGAGGCAGCAGAGCACAAGGGAAAAGAGCCTAGGCTTGAGAGGCAAAGGGATGTGGACCTGAACCATGCTTCTAGTACTTGCTGAAAATAGGAGCCATTCACATACCTTACTTCAACTACAAACATTGATATCACCCAGCTGATAATGATTCCAGGAAAATTTTTTAAAAATGTATTTGTAAAGAAACAAATTAGTGGCTACTTTTAACTTATTATTTAGGTTATTATTAACCTAAATTAGAGCATGGTCCCCCTACTGTCAGAACACAGGGTGAGCCATAAGCAAAAACAAGTGACTCCCCTTTTATGCTGTTCTTTTTACTTAAAACTGGGATACCTCACATTTCCTACACTCAAAAAGAATAGCCTTTCTATACCTCATACCATATAGAAAAACTAATTTCACAATGGAGCACAGACTTAACTATAAGAAGAAAATATCAGAAAAATCTTTTTGACACTGGGTAGGAAAAGATTTTGTAGATATGACACTGAAAGCACAGTCCATAAAAAGATCAAATAGATAAACTGGATTTCATTAAAATTAAAAATTTCTACCCTTCAAAATTTGACATCAAGAACATGAGAAGAGCAGGTGAACGTGAGACCTGACTCCCAGGGGTGTAAATCTCCCTGGCAACATGGGACATGACTCCTGGGGATGAATGTGGACCTAGCATCGCAGGATTGAGAACATCTTCTTGACCAAAAGGGGAAAGCGAAATAAAACAAAATAAAGTTCCAGTGGCTGAGAGATTTCAAATGGAGGTGAAAGATCACTCTGGATCTTATGCGTTATATAGATATTAATTTTTAGTTTTTAGAGTATTGGAATAGCTAGAAGGAAATACCTGAAACTGTCACACTGCAACCCAGTAGCCTTGATTCTTGAAGAGGACTGCCTAACTATGTAGCTTACAAGGTGTAACTGTGTGACTGGGAAAACCTTGTGGCTCATACTCCCGTTATCCAGTGTATGGACAAATGCATAGAAAAACAGGGACAAAAATTAGATGGGAAAAATAGGGTGGGATGGGGGGGTGGAATGCTTTGGGTGTTCTTTTTTACTTTTATTTTTATTCTTATTTTCATTCTTTTTGGAGTAAGGAAAATGTTCAAAAATTGGGGTGATGAATGCACAACCCATATATATATATATGATGGTATTGTGAACAGTTGATTGTATACCATGGATGACTGCATGTTATGTGAATATATCTCAATAAAACTGAATTAAAAAAAGAAAAAAAGAACATGAGAAGAGAAGCCACAAACTTGTGGAATATATTTCAACACATATCTGATAAAAGGCTCATATCTAGAATATATAAAGAATTCTTAAAACTTAATAAGAAGACAATCAAGCTAGTAAAAAGATTTGGACAGACACTTCACCAAAGATACACAGATTCCAAATAAGTCCATGAAATGATGTTCAACACTGTTAGTAATTTAATGTCAATTAAAGCCACAATGAGCTACCATTTATGTCATTAGAATGGCTAAAATTAAAAAGAGTGACTATACCAAGTATTGACAAAGATGGGGAAGAACTAATACTCTCATACACTGCTTATGAGAATATAAAATGGTATAACGACTTTGGAAAACAGTTTGGCAGTTTCTTAAAAAGTTAAACAAACAACTACCATATGATCCAGTCATTCCACTCCTAAGTATTTACCCGACAGAAAAGAAAATGTATGGCCATACAAAGACCTGAATGGATATGGCAGCAGCTTTCTTTGTGCACAGAATGTCCATAATAGCCTTATTTATAATAGCCCAAATGGAAACCATCCAAATGTCCACCAAAAGATGAATGAACTATAGTATACCAATACAATGGAACACTACTCAGCAATAAGAAGGAATGAACTACTGATACACACAACAATGTTGATAAATCTCAAAATAATTATGCTGAGTGATATGCTGGTTTATGTCAAAACTTACCAAATTATATACTTAGAATATGTGCAGTTTATTGTGTGTCAATTTTACCTCAACAAAGCTGACTTTAAAAAAGGAATGAACTACTGATACATACACTAACATGGATGAATCTCAAAAACATTACACTGAGCAAAAGAAGCCAGACACAACAATTTTGATCCCATTTATATGACACTCTAGAAAAGATAAAACAGTTAATATAGAAAGCCTGGAGCTGGGGAGTAGGACTGAGTGGGAAGAACACAACAGAGATTATGAGTGATGGGAATGTTCTAATCTTCAATGTGGTTGTGGTTACATGGGTGTATAAATTTATCAAAACTTGTCAAAGGATACACTTAAAACGTATGCATTTAATAGTGGGTAAGTTATATGCCAATAAATTGGAGGCGGGGGGTGAGAATAGCCTCATTTCAGATGAACATGCCCTGAGAGCTCTACATCATAATTAAGGCAACAATTAAGACCAGCAAAACTCGCTCACTGGCATGAAAGGCACAGAGACCTTTCATAGGCCAGAATAGTGGAGAAATGTGCCTACCCTGAAAGTTTATTTTCTAAATTCGTGTACAGGGCTGGATGGCAATATTTCCCATTGTGCCAGTTTGAATGTATCATGTCCCCCAGAAAAAGCCATACTCTTTGATGCAATCTTGTGGGGCAGACAAATTAGTGGGGATTAAGTTGAAATGTTTGGATTAGGTTGCTTTCATGGAAATGCGCCCCACCCAACTGTGGGTGATGACTC
Organism: Choloepus didactylus; assembly: GCF_015220235.1. Taxonomy (NCBI): domain Eukaryota; kingdom Metazoa; phylum Chordata; class Mammalia; order Pilosa; family Megalonychidae; genus Choloepus; species Choloepus didactylus. The sequence goes on from NW_023637577.1 coordinate 610,577, forward strand.
TGATTGGATAATTTCCATGGAGGTGTTAACCCAACCATTCAGGGTGAGTCTAAATTAAATCACTGGAGCCATATAAATGAGCTGATAAACAGAAGGAACTCAATGTAGCTGAGAGTGACATTTTGAAGAGGAGCTACAGCCAAGAGGGCACTTTGAAGAATGCACTGGAACTGAGAGGAGCTTCAGCTTACAGAGACATTTTGGAGATGGCCCTTGAAAGCAGACTTCTGCTCCAGAGAAGCTAAGAGAGGACAAATGCCCCAAGAGCAACTAAGAGTGATATTTTTGAGGAGCTGAAGCCTAGAGAGGATCGTCCTTGGAGAGAGCCATTTTGAAACCAGAACTTGGAGCAGACGCCAGCCACGTGCCTTCCCAGCTAACAGAGGTTTTCCAGACACCATTGGCCATCCTTCAGTGAAGGTACCCGACTGGCGATGTGTTACCTTGGACACTTTATGGCCTTAAGACTGTAACTGTGTAAACAAATAAACCCCCTTTCATAAAAGCCAATCCATTTCTGGTGTTTTGCATTCCGGCAGCATTAGCAAACTAGAACACCCATAATGATCAAAAGCCCAACTGTGCAGAAGGCAAAATAACCCCACAACTATTATTTTCTTCCAGCTTTTGTTCTCACACTGCTGAAAATGGCTGCAGAAAACTGAAATAACTGTCCCAAATAATTGGGGCCCTCACCCTTACAGAGACATCAATCTATGGATGTGAGGTAATTCTGCCTCCCTTCCCACAAGGGGCTGCTGAGTCTCTGCTACTCTTCCCTTCAGGTTTCATTCTCACCATTAGAAAAGACTTGTTAACTTCCTTCTACCTCCTGACTCCGTGATGCTCCCTTGTCATTGCTACCTTTCTTCCCTTCAAGACTACCATCTTCTGTCTCTGTGAATATACTCATTATTCTCTTTCCCATTTCAGAAATTTATGTCCCTACAATGTTTTTTTAATGCAATTTTTAATTGAGATACATTCACATGCCATACAATCCTTCCGAAGTATACAACCAATGGCTCACTGTATAGTCACATAGTTGTACATTCATCATCACAATTTTACAACATTTCATCACTACAAAAACAAACAAAAAAAACAAGAAAATGCAAAACATCCCATACCTCTTATCCACCCCTCCCCACATTAATGACTCCTGGTATTGGTGTGGTACATGTTACTGCCGATGAAAGAATATTAAGATATTACTGTTGCCTCTAGTCCATAGTTTGCAATTGGTACATTTTTTCCTATATACCACTCTATTATTAACTTCTTGTTAGAATCTTTGCTCTAGTTCATGACAGAACTTTTAAATATTTGTACTGTTAATTACAGTTATCGTCTACCACAAGATTCAGTGCTGTACAGCCCCATGTTTTCACCTCTACTTTTCCTTCTGGTAACATATACAACTCTAAACTTCCCCTTTCAACCACATTCACACACAATTCAGCAATGTTAATTATACTCACAATAACATGCTACTGTCACCTTTATCCATTTCTGAACATTTAAATTCAATCAAGTTAAAAATTATACACATATTAAGCATCTGCTCTCCATTCTTCTAGCCTCATTCTATTCCCTGCTAGCCTATATTCTAGATTTTGTCTATGAGTTTACATATTATAATTGGTTCATCTTAGTGAGATCATACAATATTTGTCCTTTTGTATCTGACTTATTTCACTCAAAATAATGTTCTCAAAGTTCATTCATGCTGTTGTGTGCTTCAGGACTTCATTCCTTCTTAATGCTGAATAATATGTGTGTGTATATACCACATTCTGTTCATCCATTCATCAGGTGATGGACACTTGGGTTGTTTCCATGATTTGGCACTTGTGAATAATGCTGCTATGAACAGAAGTGTGCAAATGTCTGTTTGTGTCCCTATATTGGTTTTTAACTTTCATTCTACAAACATTCAAGGTATTTTAAATCTGGAACTGATGATATCCTCCTTTAGCTTACTATCCTCTTTCCCTTTGCAGTTAAGCTTCTTTAAGAAGCAATGTAAACTGTTACCCATTTACCCTGTAACCTGGTTTAGTCTGACACTAATGGACTGCAAATCCTCTGGCAAAAATCAAACATTTTCACAAAGCCAAATACAATAGCCTCGTTTCATTCTAGAACCTCCTTGGCCTCTTTGCCCCATCTGCTCCTGTCAGTGACATCCCTCTCTTGTGGCTTCATGGATATTGTGTGATTAGCTACTCCTTCCCCCTCCTCCAGTAGCTCCTTACAAGTGGGTACCCCCTGGTACTATCCCCAGCCCTCTTCTCACTCTACAGATGCTTTTTCTTTGGGTAGCTACAACTACAGCTTCAATGACGTACAAGTATAAGATCTATACCTTCAGCTGTGAATTCTTTACTGCTTAAAGGATGCAACCTCCACTCATGTGGAAAAAGAGGTTTCCTTAGTGGAGCTTGTGAGGTGCTTCACAAGCTGGTCTTGGCTGACCATACCATTTCTGACACAATGAATATACTGTAACTCTCCTGAAGTATCTTTTTTTAGAGGGGTGGGGTAGGGTAAGTAAACATTCTTAGTGAAATATGACCTACATACAAAAAAGTGCAAAGCTTCACAAATAACCATGAAGTGAACACATTCATGTAATCACCACCCAGATCAAGAAATGGAAAACACTAGTAACCTAGAAGCCCTCCTTGTGTCCCTTCTCAGTCACTACCTAAGCTTCTTCCCTAAAATATCTTAAACTCTAGCCACACTGACTCTCTACTTCCTATTCCTCAAATACTTCCTATATTTTCATTACTGGATCTCTGAGCTTCTACTCCCCATGCCAATTTCTATTCTCTCTTAAAGTCAAATGTGTAGCATCAGCTTATCATTGTTCACACAGCCCTTTAAACTTATCTCCATTACAAAGTGTTCACACTATACTACGCAAGCAATTTATTTTTCATCTGGGAAGCTTTTCTGAAGGCAGAAACCAACACAGCATCCACCTTGGTGCCTGTAGCAACTAGCCCAACAGTGCTACAAAATAGCTCCTCCAGTAAATATGTTTCCCCCCGAAAAGCTTAAAACTCAAACCTTCTCTGGAAAAAGATCCTTCTGTATATACTTTACCTGTGCGACATTCATTGCAGATAAATTTTCCTCTCGGCATCTCAGTTAACCCAAGGCACTCCAGGTGGAAAGCCCCACAGCACTGAGCCTCACACAACAGCAGTTCACCCAGTTTCTCACAGTTCTGTTAAGGGAAAGAAAACGGATTTGTCTATAGGAAAGATTTTTTTAAAAATCCCAAGTGAAGGCCCTTGCTAGAAATAAGAAATCCCACTATTCAACCAATATTTATGATAACTTCTGTGCTAGGTAACACAAAGTCCCCCGTGGTTCTTATATTCTAGAGGTAGAAGATACAAATAAACAAATAAAAAACTGGAAACATATCAGATAGTGAAAACCACTAGGTAGAGAATTCAAATAGCTACTTCAGGATGGCTGTTTTGGGATGGTTTCTCCAACCAGGCCCTGAGCTGGGCTCCAAATGACAAGTCAGCCAACATAGGAAGTCCAGAGACAGGAAAAAACATAGGATGTTTGAGAATCACAAAGAAAGCCTAAGTCATTGGGTAGAGTGAACAAATTTCAGAAGTGCTGGAAGATGAGGTAAGAGAGAGAGGCAAGGGTCTGTTTGTGTAGCCTTAAAGATTCTGGTACGGAGTTTTAAATTTTATTCTAATTTCAAAAAGGGTGCCATTAGAAAGCTTTACCAAAAGAAAGTTGAAACCAGGTTTTTTGTTTATTTGCTTGTTTTAAAGACAGCTCTGATGGCCACATTAAAAATGAGATCAGGAGTAGAAAGGTGAAAACAGAAGCAAAGTGACAAACTAGGAGGCTACTGCAGTGGTGCAAGCAAAAAATACTGCCAGGCTGACCTGGATCCTACCAAGGTCTGAAGAGCCCCCTGAGATATGTCCAGCACCACTTCAAAGAGATCACCTTTCTGAGAGGATCCTTCCTGAGATGGGGTGTGATCTACAACAGGTGCTCAGGAAATAAGGACCTGGATCCATCACTGAAAACACTGAACATTTATGAAAATTCTGCCGATTTCCAACATTTTTTACTTTTCACCACTCTAAAATCCTGACTTCTTTCCCCATAGTGATTGGAAGTAAAATGTTAAAATTTAAAAAAAGCTTGTACTTATTCTGGAAGACAAGAAAGAAGACAGGTGGTCAGGGCAAGGTCTTCAGGAACCAAAAGAAACAGAACACGTCTGTTCAAAGCTGCAATAAACAAATGAGAAGGAGAGCTACGGGGAGAAGGCAGAGGGGCAGCTCAGAATGACAAGAGCACCCAGGGCCTCAAGCAACCTGTAGTCCAAGCTGTCCTCCACCTTTTGGCTGTCCCATTACCCACTATTCACATGCAGTTACGGACTAACCCTTTAACTAGGGTGACCATGAAGTTTATTTCCAAATGGAAACATCTGAGATGAAAGGAGGTGCTATTAATAATTATACCAAGACAACAGATTTAAACAACGCTGATCCAGACAAGCCAGGAACACAGTGTCATACTATCTTCAATCTTTTTTTTTTTGTTGATAATCTTTGTAAAATGTATCTATATCCTCACTTGCCTCACTCAGTAAATAATGGGCATACGAGTCCCTAAGATGTGTTTGGCGCTGGTCTGAATATAATATTCTTTACATAATAGTGAAAATGAATATGCAAAGAAACTGGTCTAAAATTGTACTAACCACAATAACATATTCTGGCCCCTGGGTTTTTGCCAGATTTTAGGAAATTACATAGGTAAATCAAGACTGAAGCATCCATTCAATCCACTCTACTCTCTAAGTCAGATAAAGGATCTTTCACAATAACATGAACTCATACTTTGAAGAGAAGCAATATAATATAGAGGTTAAGACTCTAAACCAGATAATCCAGGTGTGAAAACTGGCTTCTCTGTGTGATTATACACAAGTTATTTAACTGCCCTGTGTGCCTCAGTTTCCTCATCCATAAAATGAGGATAATAATAGTATTCTACCTTATGAGGCTGGTATGATGATTAAATGATGTAATATTTATAAAGCATCTGGAACACTACCCGACACATAGTGTATGCGTATAAATATATATAAAATATATATATTTTTCTCAATAAACAAATGCAAAAATATAAAGTGGTTCTCTGAAGTTACCACTTTAAAGTAAAAAATAAATTTAAAAAATCTCAAAGCTAAAATTACCCTTGAAAAATTCCTTAGAAACTCAAAGATTCTCACACTATGAGATGTATAGGAGAACCATCTTTGAGCAACTACAGATTACATCTCCCATTTCAGACATGCTTCAGAGCATATAGTCATTGGCTACAAGGGCAGATAGTTCATCAAAACTAAACTGTTTTTTCCCCCTTCTTCTTTTTTAGTGGGAAAGGAGAAGAGTTAAATACTTAAATGACGTGGCTATGCAAAAACCATCCAAAAGCATTTTTATTTTAATCATGTAAAGATGGAGAGGGGTTCTCTTAAAAGATTAGCATGTAATCAAATGCAACAGGCAAACATCTTCTACCTGGCAAACATTCTCCTTAAGCGCAGCTCCTCCACCTCGTTCACCCTGCATTTTTTTAGATGAAGGCATCCCATGATCGTGCTCTATACCTTCCTCAACAGCCTCCTTGGGGCTTGCAGCCGTCCTGTGTGTCATCAGTTCTCCCTTGCAGAGAAAAAATAATGTTCGATCTTTGTATTACTGATGTCTCCTCCATCTGACCCCCTCCCTCTGGGCTGCTATTTGTCTAGGCATCAAGCACTTACAGGTGTTCAGCCAATCACGCGGGCGGACTGCATGCAATGTTAGTTCTAACCCTGCTGTGATTGGGCGGGTAGTGGGCGCCTCATGCCCTGCCACTAACTGCTCTGAGGCTGTTCCACTGGAACTTTTTGAGCTGTTCCATTTTAAGGTTTCACTAAGGGAGAGAAAACATTCTTAAGTTTATTTGATTACTTATTTATCCTTCCGAGATCAGTGTTTCCTAAATAATGCCCTCCCTTGGGCATTCTATTCAAACTGTCCTGGAAAGAAGCATTCTGTATCATAATGCGTGATGCTGACCTGTCTTGTTCCAATTCTCATTTAACCTGTGTTGGAAAGCCAGAGACAGCATCAATGACTGTACTGATGCCCTGACAGGAAATAGTTTCAAATCTCTCTTTATTTTCTGAAGGCCAGTGTTTATAAACATTATCCTAAAATTAAGGAGTTGACGGTCTCAAGAAATAAGCAAATGAACTGTCCCCCTAATTGTAGCAGGCTAAAATTTTAAAGGGCAATATTCACCTTCATTCAGATCGTATTGTTACTTGACAGTCTGCTCTCTGGTTTTTAGAACAAGTCTACTTAAAGATGAAATAGTTACATATTTCACCTGACATTTAGAGCATAGTACATGATATTTATAAAGGCCATGCCCACACTTCCCTTATATGCCTTGACTTATTTTTACTAGGACCAGGCTCTCCCTTTTCTCCAGGATTCTTCACAGCTTTACTGTTTCAATGAAGACTATTCTTAAGCAAACCTGAGGGAAAGAGGGATGTGGTCTCTACTATGAAAAGTGGCTTCTCTTTGGAAGATCAAAAGATCAGGAATGGAGTAATACCTCTGAGCTTGGCGTCTCCTTTGATGGGTCATCGTTTTTCACTTTTTTACATTGCACCTTGGCTGTAGCATGCCTCTGCCGTTTTCGCTTCCTTGGTTTATCAAATATCCTGGTAGTGCCTATGACAGGAAAACAGGCGTTACCAGCTGGCTGATCACCCCCATGTCAAAAATTACTATCCATATATACAGGGACCTCATAGAATTATGGAATATTAGAGTAAAAACCAACTTCAAAAACTGTTTAATTCTCCTACTTTGTAGATGAGGAAAACAGGCAGAGAAAAAAGATGACTTTACCAGGACTATATAACTTGTCGGGGAAATAGCCAAGTATACCTACGTGCTGCCTCAAGAGATTAAACAGTAAATGTATGGGTAATTAATTCCATTTTATGTGACTGAAATAGCAGGCTTTCTACTTCCTCAGAGGACTTTACTTAATATCCTATAGATGGGGAGGAAATACTTTACTAGTCAGGAAAAAATATTAATCCCTGGCCTCTAAGATTAAAGACAGTAAATTATAACACTATATGATTTAACTATTAATATGAAGAGAAAAAGATAAAATTTCACTTAGAAGAGGGAGGAAAAAAAACAAGATCCCTCAATCCATTTAGTGACTTAACAGATATCTATGCAGTAGTATTTCCTTGAACATCTAACAATATAAAATGCAGTCTTATCTAAGGATATTCAGAGAAATAAGTTCCAGTCCCTCCCTCATTTTCTAATATATGCATTCCAACTCTGGTATATAAACACCAAGAAGAATCTACAGAGGTATTTCATAAAATGCTTCCAGGACCTTTCATGCTAGATATCAACATGAAAGATGGAAGACTGTTTCAGTGCTCTCTGGTGAATGCCTGATCCAGGTGGAAAACCCTCTATCAGAGCTGCTGACAGCCTAAGACTAGAGGGAGAGTTAATATGAAGGCAGAATAAAGGTTCAAAATGCTCAGAAGTTGGAGCACTCAGGGAAAATTTATGAAGGACAAAGTTCAGGTTATATTACAAAAATTCAAAGTGCAAAAGAAAAGGAAACTAAATGATATTATTTTGAAGGCAGTAAACTTTAAAAGCAGGCAAGTAAATAAACCAACCTATGGGATTATAATTAACCCTAGGGTCAAAATAAGCTAACATATTGCCTGGTTTACTTGCTACAAAATTTAATAATCATGGGTCACATTAAAAGAAGCGTGGCATATAAGCCCACATGAAATATAATCCCCCCATGATAGTCTTTGCTGGCTGACCACAACTGGTGCAGTATGCTCAAATATGGGATGGACATCAATCAATAAAAGGAACTGGCAGGTAAATGATAAAAGTAGTAGAAAGCAGCAGCATGGAGATAATGTGGGTAGAAAACAAGACAGTGGTGTGGTAACAAATTTGGTTTAAATCTGGATTTAGTTCCACAACTCTGCCACCTCTTTTATCTTCATGTTTCGTCTATAAAACAGAGATGATATCTTAACTCTGTGATATTTTAGCTGGATTAGAGGTAATGGCTATTAAGTAAGAGACCTGATAGAGTGCAGATGCTCAAACTATAGTCATTGTATCTGTCCATGGAATGAAGGACTGCCCATCCCTCCTGTGAGTTCTAGGACCAAGATCACCAAGTACAAAATCTAGGAGGCAGACTGCAATTTGATCTAGAAGATTCCCAAACCCTTAAGAGGCATACACAATGGAACAGGTGCAAACATAGGCTCTCTCCTTCAAGCAGATGCTCAATGACCCAAGATCACATATGCATGACAGGAAAAACTACGGCTATTTGTGCAAGACCAGCCCAGACGGCTTATAATTTCTTTCTCAACTCAGATTTCATATTTTCTATTCTAAAGAAATAAAAATCAAATCAAAGCAAAGAAATTTATGCAGTCTGGAGAGTCAAATTAATAGGAAAATTAGGGAGCAGACTTTTCTCTATTGTTACGTATTTCTAACATAATTATAATTTCGTTCAACTGATTTCATCGTAAGTCTGACAATGACAATATAATTTTCTAGTGACATGCATGGTTTCAGGAACGTATTTTGGGAAAGTCTTCAAAATTGCAATCTTACTGGTTTTGCTTACCTACTTAAAAACAATTTTTCTAGGTGACTGACAAGATGCTTCATGCTATTTAACTCTTCACAAAGGTTATTACATTTTTTTAATCTCAAAAATATTCACCTTCAATAAATTCTTTAGAATGAGATGCAGCACATGATTCAGCAATGTCATTCTCCAAGTGACCAGCTTCATAACACTACAAAAAAGTAAAATGCAACATGGTTTACAGAATAGAAAATAAAACCTTTATCTTATAGCCAAAAGCTGATCTTTGCCTAGTGCTACAGACATAGGGTCCTCACTGTTTTTAGAAATTAAAAGAGTATAATAATAACAAAGGGTTATTTGTTTCAACCTGTTTTTTGAACAGAAACTTCATGATGAAAGGCTTCAGAAAAAAGAAAAATGCTCCAAAAGACACATGACCACCACATTCTTCTTAAACAAACAAACAAAAAAGGCTTCTCATTTGTCTCCCACTCTGCAAAGCAGACACAGAGCAGTACTCTGACTGAAGTGGGGGAAGAGGAGGAGAGGCATATACTGAGACCCAATGACTCAGCACTATTTCACCCCAACCGTATTTAAAATCTATCTTACTAAAATTGTATTTATAGTGATTAGACTTTATGCAGAACTATTTATTCAATGACTGTAAATATTAAACAGCTCTGAAACACAGAAAGACTTACCAATTTAAGTGGTCTCGGATTTATCTAAATTAAAGCAACATTAAAATTCAAAAAACAAAACAAAACAAAAAAAACTTATACATCAAGAGTATATTAAAAGAGAGAGCAAAAATCGAGGAATTAACTATTTACCTCGAGGAACTAGAGAAAGAACAGCAAACTAACCTTAAAGCAAACAGAAGGAAACAAACAAAGATTAAAGCAGAAATAAATGAAACTGAGAATAGGAAAACAATAGAGAGAATGAACAAAAACAGAAATTGGTTCTTTGAGAAAATAAATAAAATTGATGGACACTTAGCTAGGCTAACAAAAGAAAAAAGAGAGCAGATGCAAATAAATACAATCAGAAATGGGAAAGGAGACATTAACTACTGACCCTGCAGAAATAAAGGAGATAATGAGAAGATATTATGATCAACTACATGCTGATAAAATAGACAACTTAGACGAAATGGACAACTTCCCAGAAAAACAACCAACCAACACTGACTTGAGAAGAAATAGACAATCTCAACAAACCAATCACAAGTAAAGAGATTGAGTCAGTCATCGAAGAGCTCCCAAAGAAGAAAAGCCTAGTAGCAGATGACTTCACCTGTGAATTCTACCAAGCATTCAAGAATTAGTACCAATCCTGTTCAAACTCTTCAATAAAATTGAAGAAGAAAAGCTACCTAACATCACCCTAATAACAAAGTCAGACAAACATACTAAAAAAAAGAAAATTATAGATCAATCTCTTTAATGAATATAGATGCAAAAATCCTCAACAAAATACTCGAAAATTGAATCCAGCAGCACATTAAAAGAATTACACAGCATGACCAGGTGGGATTTATTCCAGGTATGCAAGGCTGGTTCAACACAAGAAAATCAATTAATGTAACACACCACATCAATAAATCAAAGCAAAAGAACCATATGATCAGCTCAATTGATGAAGAAAAGGCATCTGACAAAATTCAACATCCTTTCTTAATGAAAAGACTTCAAAGGATAAGAATAGAAGGGAACTTTCTCAATATGATAAAGGCAATATATGAAAAACCCACAGTTAACATCATACTCAATGGGGAAAGACTGAAAGCTTTCCCTCTTAGATCAGGAACAAGACAGGGATGCCCACTGTCACCATTGTTATTCAACACTGTGCTGGAAGTCCCAGCTAGAGCAATTAGACAAGAAAAAGAAATAAAGGAATCCAAATTGGAGAGGAAGAAGTAAAACTTTCACTGTTTACAGATGATGTGATTCTATATGTAGAAAATCCAGAAAAATCTACAGCAAAGCTATGAGAACTAATCAATGAATACAACAAAGGGGCAGGCTACAAGATCTACACGCAAAAATCTACAGTGTTTCTATACACAAGTAATGTGCAACAAGAGGAGGAAATCAGGAAAAAAAATCCATGTACAAGAGAAACCAAAAGAATCAAGTATTTAGGATAAACTTCACAAAGGCCACAAAAGACCTATACAGAGAAATCTACAAGAAACTGCTAAAAGAAATCAAACAGGACCTAAAAAAATGGAAGAACATACTGTATTCATGGATTGGAAGAGTAAATAAGAGTTAAGATGTCAATTCTACCTGAACTGATTTATAGATTCAATGCAATGCAATTAATATCCCAACAACTAACTTTGCAGAAATAGAAAAAATAACCAAATTTATTTGGGAAGAGCAAGGTGCCCCAAATAGCCAAAAATATCCAGAGAAAGAGGTGCGAAGTGGGAGGTCTCACGCTACGTGACTTTGAAACATATTACAAAGTTACGGTTGTCAAAGCAGCAAGGTACTGGCATAAGGATAGATATACTGACCAATGGAATTGAATTGAACATTCAGAAATAGACCCTCACATCTAAGGACAATATCTTTCATAAGGCAGTCAAGCCATAGCAACTGGGACAGAACAGCCTCTTCAATAAATGGTGTCTGGAGAACTGGATATCTATATCCAAAAAATGAAAGACGACTCCTATCTCACACCTTATACAAAAGTCAACACAAAATGGATCAAAGACCTAAACATAAGCACTAAGACCATAAGACTCTTAGAAGAAAACTTAGGGCACTATCTTAAAGATCTTGTGATAGGAGGTGGCTTCTGAAACCTTACAAACAAAACGCGAGCAACCAAAGAAGAAACAGATAAATGGGATCTCCTCAAAATTAAACACTTTCGTACATCAAAGGACTTTGTCATAAAAGTAAAAAGGTAGTCTAAGCAATGGGAGACAATATTTGGAAACCACATATCAGATGAGGGTTTAATATCCTGAATATATAAAGTGATCCTACAACTCAACAACAGAAAGGCAAACAACCCAATTAAGAAATGGGAAAAGACACAGACAGACACTTTTCGGAAAAGGAAATATAAATGGCTCAAAAGCATATGAAAAAAATGCCCAACTTCACTGCCTATTAGGGAAATGCAAATCAAAAACACAATGAGATATCATCTCACACCTACCAGAATGGCAATTATCCAAAAAAAAAAACAAAATTACAAGTGCTGGAGAGGATGTGGAGAAAGAGGCACATTTATTCACTGTTGGTGGGAACGTAGAATGTTGAAGCCACTTTGGAAGGCAGTGTGGCGATTCCTCAGGGACCCAGCTATTCCATTACTGGGTATACACTCAAAGAAACTGATAATTAAAACACGAAAGGACAACTGTAAACTGATGCTTGTAGCGGCATTATTCACAATTGCCAAGAGATGGAAACACCCCAAATGTCCATCAATGGACTAGTGAACTTGGTAGACACGAAACGAGGTGAATGGATCCTGTAGACAGCATTTTGAGTGAAGTGCACCAGAAAGGAAAAGACAAACATTACCATGCCATACAAATATGGACTAACTACAATGGGTAAACTCAGAATTGAATCTTAGAGCACAGCTTATCAGGGGAATGCTTATTGTAATGGCCCCTAGATTGTAAGCTCTTACAGGAGTCACATCTATTCCTGAATTGTAATGGCTACCTCCAACTTCTGAATGCTGATCCCTTTGTGTATAACCTGGTCAGTCTCTGGAACTTTTGGTATCCGTGCGACACTGAAACTCAGAGCCAGAGCTCGGCACATATGAATGTCAATATTAGCACACACAGCAACTGTTAAAAAAGCTGAAAAAGAGTCCAGACTTCTATCAGAGATATGAATGAAGCAGATTTGGTTAGGTGTAAGGCAAATCAGGCCAAGGGTAACGGACAATTCTGACTTTTTTAAAAATTTTTTATTTATTGAGATTGATCACATACCACACAATTAGCCAAAGATTCAAATTGTACAATGACTTGTCCCCGGTACCATCATACAGCTGTGCATCTATCAACACAGTTAATTTTTTTTTCAATTTTTACAACACTTTCATTACTCCAAAAAAGAAATACAGACAAAAAAAAAAGGAAACTAAAACACTCCCATACCCCTAACTAGCCCCCCTCCATTGTTGACTCATAGTACTGGTATAGTACATTTGTTACTGTTGATGAAAGAATGTTAAAATACTACTAACTGTAATTAGTTTGCAATAGGTATATTTTTCCATATATATCCCTATTATTTTTAATTTCAGAATAGTATTTAATTTTCAGATATTTATAGTCATCTTACTTGATATCACAAAACAGTGGCTGTGTTATAAAGTTTACAGATGAAGATATTGTTGCACTATTCTCACCATACCTAGGTTGCAGAATAAATCTGAATACATATCAATACTTCCCCTTCTTCCTCCACTGTATATTTACAAACATCCCTACACATAACCCTTGCTATTCAAATTATTTTTATCTGAACCAAGGAACTAAATACATTGAGATAATTTTGTTTTGTTTATAGGAATTCTCACTGTAAACTATAAAAGCTTAGGGATCAGAGAGTAAATAGATTTTTTTTTTTTTCCAAACCGTCTATCTGAACTCAGAAGCTAAAATGGTTCAGTATTTTCCATTAACTATGCAATAAACAGCAAAGCTTGGGTCCACAATTAATGTGCTTTTGTTTCAGTGTATGAAATAGAAGTTACTACTTGCCACTTAAATTTAGTGGTCCAATGACTACAATAAGAGAGGTCTCTCCATATATAAATAGACATTTTCACCAACACACCTCCCTATATGCCTTTGCTCTATATATCCCATGCCTATCTCCAGACAACGGCATCTAATCTACACCAACTAATAAAACATAATTGAGAATACACATTTTTCAATGCTCTCAAAAAGTATAAGAGTATTCCTTTGGATTTTCAAAAGAAGTCTATATTTTCAGACTTACATTTAATAGTTTTTAATTATTCTTAGTCTAATTCCTGTTTTATCAATTAGGAAACTAAGAGTCATCTTACAAGTTAAATGAAATGACCACATTTACGATCAGCAAGTCAGAAAAGCGAGGCAAGTATCTTCATCTTCTGACTTCTAGTGTTTCAAAAAGAATGCCATACCATAAACCTGAGTTATCCATTTGAAACTGAATGAAAGAAATCGTAGCATATAATACGATATGATACCAAGTATGTTTTCTCCTTCATAATGTCACCATTCTGCAATGTTTGTTTATTCCTCTCTGAAATAAGGAATTAAAAATAATTTGATATAGGGTTGTGTCTTATGATGACTACGATGATAATAAAGCTGAACTTATATTCACTGGTCACTATATGGCTTAAAAATGCATCTTCATCTAATATTACAGAACCTTTCTCTGTATCTCTCTCTCCTTTCTTTGTTTCTCTGTTGCTAGGGCTCCCTTTAGTATCTCCAGTAGGGCAGGTCTTTTATTAGAAAAATCTCTCAGCATTTGTTTGTCTGTGAAAAATTTAAGCTCTCCCTCAAATGTGAAGGAGAGCTTTGCTGGATAAAGAATTCTTGGTTGGAAGTTTTTCTCTCAGAATTTTAAAAATGTCGTGCCACTGCCTTCTCACCTCCATGGTGGCTGCTGAGGAGTCACTACTCAGTCTTATTTTTTTCCTTTGCATGTGGTGAATTGCTTTTCTCTTGCTGCTTTCAGAACTTGCTCCTTCTCTTCAGTATCTGAGAGTCTGAATAGAATATGTCTTGGAGTGGGTTTATTTGGATTTATTCCATTTGGAGTTCGCTGGGCATTTATGCTTTGTGTATTTATGTTGTGTAGAAGGTTTGGGAAATTTTCCCCAACAATTTCTTTGAATACCCTTTCTAGACCTTTACCCTTCTCTTCCCCATCTGGAATAACAATGAGTCTTATATTTGGACGTTTTATATTATCCTTCATATCCCTGAGGTCCATTTTGATTTTTTCGATTTTTTTCCCCATTCTTTCTTTTGTCCATTCATTTTCCGTTCTTTGGTCGTCGAAGACACTGAGTCGTCGTTCAGCTTCCTCTAATCTTGTACTATTAGTATCCAAAATCTTTTCTTTTTTTTTTTTTGTTTTGTTTTTGTTTTATTTTTTTATTATTATTTTTTTAAATCTTCATTTTATTGAGATATATTCACATACCTGCAGTCATACAAAACAAATCGTACTTTCGATTGTTTACAGTACCATTACATAGTAGTACATTGATCACCTAAATCAATTCCTGACACCTTCATTAGCACACACACAAAAATAACAAGAATAATAATTAGAGTGAAAAAGAGCAATTGAAGTAAAAAAGAATACTGGGTACCTTTGTCTGTTTGTTTCCTTCCCCTATTTTTCTACTCATCCATCCATAAACTAGACAAAGTGGAGTGTGGTCCTTATGGCTTTCCCAATCCCATTGTCACCCCTCATGAGCTACATTTTTATACAACTGTCTTCGAGATTCATGGGTTCTGGGTTGTAGTTTGATAGTTTCAGGTATCCACCACCAGCTACCCCAATTCTTTAGAACCTAAAAAGGGTTGTCTAAAGTGTGCATAAGAGTGCCCACCAGAGTGACCTCTCGGCTCCTTTTGGATTCTCTCTGCCACTGAAGCTTATTTCATTTCCTTTCACATCCCCCTTTTGGTCAAGAAGATGTTCTCCGTCCCACGATGCCGGGTCTACATTCCTCCCCAAGAGTCATATTCCACGTTGCCAGGGAGCTTCACTCCCCTGGGTGTCTGATCCCACATAGGGGGGAGGGCAGTGATTTCACCTTTCAAGTTGGCTTAGCTAGAGAGACAGGGCCACATCTGAGCAACAAAGAGGCATTCGGGAGGAGGCTCTTAGGCACAACCATAGGGAGGCCTAGCCTCTCCTTTGCAGCAACCGTCTTCCCAAGGGTAAAACCTGTGGTAGAGGGCTAAACCCATCTAACCACCAGTCCCCTATGTCTGTGGTCATGTTAGCAACCATGGAGGTGGGGTAGGCCAATAACCCTGCATTCTCCACAGGCTCCTCAAGGGGGCACTACATCTTTTTTTTTTTCCTTGTTTTTTTTTTTTTTAACTTTCCCTTCTTTTTTAAATCAACTGTATGAAAAAAAAGTTAAAAAGAAAACAAACATACAATAAAAGAACATTTCAAAGAGACCATAACAAGGGAGTAAGAAAAAGACAACTAACCTAAGATAACTGCTTAACTTCCAACATGTTCCTACTTTACCCCAAGAAACTTACCCAATATAGCAACATTGCTGTGAACTTGCTCCTACTATATCCATCAGAAATTAACAGACCATTGTCATTCCTGGGCATCCCCAGAACGTTAAATAGCTTATCTGTTCTTCTTGGATTATTGTTCCCCCTTCCTTAATTGCTCTCTATTGCTAGTTCCCCTACATTCTACATTATAAACCATTTGTTTTACATTTTTCAAAATTCACAATAGTGGTAGCATATAATATTTCTCTTTTTGTGCCTGGCTTATTTCGCTCAGCATTATGTCTTCAAGGTTCATCCATGTTGTCATATGTTTCACCAGATCGTTCCTTCTTACTGCCGCGTAGTATTCCACTGTGTGTATATACCACATTTTATTTATCCACTCATCTGTTGAAGGACATTTGGGTTGTTTCCATCTCTTGGCAATTGTGAATAATGCTGCTATGAACATTGGCGTGCAGATATCTGTTCGTGTCACTGCTTTCCGACCTTCCGGGTATATACCGAGAAGTGCAATCGCTGGGTCGAATGGTAACTCTATATCTAGTTTTCTAAGGAACTGCCAGACTGACTTCCAGAGTGGCTGAACCATTATACAGTCCCACCAACAATGAATAAGAGTTCCAATTTCTCCACATCCCCTCCAGCATCTGTAGTTTCCTGTTTGTTTAATGGCAGCCATTCTAACCGGTGTTAGATGGTATCTCATTGTGGTCTTAATTTGCATCTCTCTAATAGCTAGTGAAGCTGAACATTTTTTCATGTGTTTCTTGGCCATTTGTATTTCCTCTTCAGAGAACTGTCTTTTCATATCTTTTGCCCATTTTATAATTGGGCCGACTGTACTATTGTCATTGAGTTGTAGGATTTCTTTGTATATGCAAGATATCAGTCTTTTGTCAGATACATGGTTTCCAAAAATTTTTTCCCATTGAGTTGGCTGCCTCTTTACCTTTTTGAGAAATTCCTTTGAGGTGCAGAAACTTCTAAGCTTGAGGAGTTCCCATTTATCTATTTTCTCTTTTGTTGCTTGTGCCTTGGGTGTAAAGTCTAGGAAGTGGCCGCCTAATACAAGGTCTTGAAGATGTTTTCCTACGTTATCTTCTAGGAGTTTTATGGTACTTTCTTTTATATTGAGATCTTTGGTCCATTTTGAGTTAATTTTTGTGTAGGGGGTGAGGTAGGGGTCCTCTTTCATTCTTTTGGATATGGATATCCAACTCTCCCAGCCCCATTTGTTGAAAAGACCATTATGGCTCAATTCGGTGACTTTGGGGGCCTTATCAAAGATCAGTCGGCCATAGATCTCAGGGTCTATCTCCGAATTCTCAATTCGATTCCATTGATCTATATGTCTATCTTTGTGCCAGTACCATGCTGTTTTGGCAACTGTGGCTTTATAATAAGCTTCAAAGTCAGGGAGTGTAAGTCCTCCCACTTTGTTTTTCTTTTTTAGAGTGTCTTTAGCAATTCGAGGCATCTTCCCTTTCCAAATAAATTTGATAACTAGCTTTTCCAAGTCTGCAAAGTAGGTTGTTGGAATTTTGATTGGGATTGCATTGAATCTGTAGATGAGTTTGGGTAGAATTGACATCTTAATGACATTTAGTCTTCCTATCCATGAACATGGAATATTTTTCCATCTTTTAAGGTCCCCTTCTATTTCTTTTAGTAGAGTTATGTAGTTTTCTTTGTATAGGTCTTTTACATCTTTGGTTAAGTTTATTCCTAGGTACTTGATTTTTTTAGTTGCTATTGAAAATGGTATCTTTTTCTTGAGTGTCTCTTCAGTTTGTTCATTTCTAGCATATAGAAACATTACTGACTTATGTGCATTAACCTTGTATCCCGCTACTTTGCTAAATTTGTTTATTAGCTCTAGTAGCTGTGCAGTCGATTTCTCAGGGTTTTCTAGATATAAGATCATATCATCTGCAAACAATGACAGTTTTACTTCTTCTTTTCCAATTTGGATGCCTTTTATTTCTTTGTCTTGCCGGATTGCCCTGGCTAGCACTTCCAGCACAACGTTGAGTAACAGTGGTGACAGCGGGCATCCTTGTCTTGTTCCTGATCTTAGAGGGAAGGCTTTCAGTCTCTCACCATTGAGTACTATGCTGGCTGTGGGTTTTTCATATATGCTCTTTATCATGTTGAGGAAGTTTCCTTCAATTCCTACCTTTGAAGTGTTTTTATCAAAAAGGGATGTTGGATTTTGTCAAATGCTTTTTCAGCATCTATTGAGATGATCAATTGATTTTTCCCTTTTGACTTGTTAATGTGTTGTAATACATTGATTGATTTTCTTATGTTGAACCATCCTTGCATGCCTGGAATAAACCCCACTTGGTCATGGTGTATGATTTTTTTAATGTGTCTTTGGATTCGATTCGCAAGTATTTTGTTGAGGATTTTTGCATCTATATTCATTAGGGAGATTGGCCAGTAGTTTTCCTTTTTTGTAGCATCTTTGCCTGGTTTTGGTATTAGATTGATGTTAGCTTCATAAAATGAGTTAGGTAGTGTTCCATTTTCTTCAATGTTTTGAAAGAGTTTGAGTAAGATTGGTGTCAGTTCTTTCTGGAAAGTTTGGTAGAATTCCCCTGTGAAGCCATCTGGCCCTGGGCATTTATTTGTGGGAAGATTTTTGATGACTGATTGGATCTCTTTGCTTGTGATGGGTTGGTTGAGGTCTTCTATTTCTTCTCTGGTCAGTCTAGGTTGTTCATATGCTTCCAGGAAATTGTCCATTTCCTCTACATTATCCAGTTTGTTGCCATACAGTTGTTCATAGTATCCTCTTATAATTTTTTTAATTTCTTCAGGATCTGCAGTTATGTCACCTTTTGCATTCATTATTTTGTTTATATGGGTCTTCTCTCTTTTTGATTTTGTCAGTCTAGCTAGGGGCTTGTCAATCTTGTTGATCTTCTCGAGGAACCAACTTTTGGTGATATTTATCCTCTCTGTTGTTTTTTTGTTCTCTATGTCATTTATTTCTGCTTTAATCCTTGTTATTTCTTTTCTTGTACTTGGTTTAGGATTGGTTTGCTGTTCATTTTCTAGCTTCTTCAGTTGATCCATTAGTTCTTTGATTTTGGCTCTTTCTTCCTTTTTAATATATGCGTTTAGTGCTATAAATTTCCCCCTTAGCACTGCTTTTGCTGCATCCCACAGGTTTTGGTATGTTGTGTTCTCATTTTCATTCGTCTCTATATATTTAGCAATTTCTCTTGCTATTTCTTCTTTAACCCACTGATTGTTTAGGAGTGTGTTGTTTAACCTCCAGGTATTTGTGAATTTTCTAAGTCTCTGATGGTTATTGACTTCTAATTGTATTCCATTGTGGTCAGAGAATGTGCTTTGAATAATTTCAATCTTTTTAAATTTATTGAGGCTTGCTTTATGTCCCAGCATATGATCTATTCTGGAGAAAGTTCCGTGAGCACTAGAAAAGTATGTGTATCCTGGTGATTTGGGATGTAATGTCCTGTATATGTCTGTTAAATCTAATTCATTTATCAGATTGTTTAGGTTTTCAATTTCCTTACTGGTCTTCTGTCTGGTTGATCTATCTATAGGAGAGAGTGATGTGTTGAAGTCTCCCACAATTATTGTGGAAACATCAATTGCTTCCTTTAGCTTTGCCAGTGTTTCTCTCATGTATTTTGTGGCACCTTGATTGGGTGCATAGACATTTACAATTGTTATTTCTTCTTGCTGAACTGCCCCTTTTATTAGTATGTAATGGCCTTCTTTGTCTCTCAAAACAACCCTGCATTTGAAGTCTATTTTATCTGAGATTAATATTGCTACACCTGCTTTCTTTTGGCTGTAGCTTGCATGAAATATTTTTTTCCATCCTTTCACTTTCAGTTTCTTTGTGTCCCTGTGTCTAAGATGAGTCTCTTGTATGCAACATATTGATGGTTCATTTTTTTTGATCCAATCTGCGAATCTATATCTTTTAATTGGGGAGTTTAATCCATTTACATTCAACGTTATAACCGTGAAGGCATTTCTTGAATCAGCCATCTTATCCTTTGGTTTATGTTTGTCATATTTTTCCCCTGTCTATTAATATCCTTTATTGTACCCATACCGAATCTCTTTAGTACTGAACCTTTCTCCAAGTCTCTCTGTCCTTTCTTTGTTTCTCTGTGTGTAGGGCTCCCTTTAGTATCTCCAGTAGGGCAGGTCTCTTGTTAGCAAATTCTCTCAGCATTTGTTTGTCTTTGAAAAATTTAAGCTCTCCCTCAAATTTGAAGGAGAGCTTTGCTGGATAAAGTATTCTTGGCTGGAAATTTTTCTCACTCAGAATTTTAAATATATCGTGCCACTGCCTTCTTGCCTCCATGGTGGTTGCTGAGTAGTCACTACTTAGTCTTATGCTGCTTCCTTTGTATGTGGTGAATTGCTTTTCTCTTGCTGCTTTCAAAACTTGCTCCTTCTCTTCTGTGTTTGACAGCGTGATCAGTATATGTCTCGGAGTGGGTTTATTTGGATTTATTCTATTTGGGGTTCGCTGAGCATTTATGATTTGTGTATTTATGTTGTTTAGAAGATTTGGGAAGTTTTCCCCAACAATTTCTTTGAATACTCTTCCTAGACCTTTACCCTTTTCTTCCCCTTCTGGGACACCAATGAGTCTTATATTTGGACGTTTCATATTATCTATCATATCCCTGAGGTCCATTTCGATTTTTTCAATTTTTTCCCCATTCTTTCTTTTATGCTTTCATTTTCCATTCTGTCATCTTCCAGGTCACTGATTCGTTGTTCAACTTCCTCTAGTCTTGTACTATGAGTGTCCAGAATCTTTTTAATTTGGTCAACAGTTTCTTTAATTTCCATAAGATCATCCATTTTTTTATTTAGTCTTGCAATGTCTTCTTTATGCTCTTCTAGGGTCTTCTTGATTTCCTTTGTCTCCCGTACTATGGTCTCATTGTTCATCTTTAGTTCTTTGAGTAGCTGCTCTAGGTGCTGTGTCTCTTCTGATCTTTTGATTTGGGTGCTTGGGCTTGGGTTATCCATATCGTCTGGTTTTTTCATATGCTTTATAATTTTCTGTTGTTTTTGGCCTCGTGGCATTTGCTGAACTTGATAGGGTTCTTTTAGGATTTGTAGACCAACTGAAGTCCTTATCTCTAATTTATCAGATCTACAGCTTCATGGAGTACACTTTCTCAGGGATTGATTTAGGTGATGAATGTACAACTATGTAATGGTACTGTAAACAATCGAAAGTACAATTTGTTTTGTATGACTGCGTGGTATGTGAATATATCTCAATAAAATGATGATTAAAAAAAAAACAAAAACAAAAAAAAAAACTGCATTAAAAAAAAAAAAGAGTAATTCTCTAGACATTTTATTCACCTAATACTATACTGTGTGCACAAATTAGTTCCCATTCCAAGAAAATGTTTTCTTCTATGGGAATGATAGTAATCTTTACCATGACTGTGGCCACAAAAAGAAAATGCAATGGATTGTATTCTTGATATAAATTCTCAAACTCTGAGACCAAAACAAGATAAAATATAACTGTGAATTCCAGAATGTTCATTATATGTACCAATAAATCAGAAGAATACAACTTTCTTCATGTACAATGTAGATTAAAAGTCTTCCCAAGTCAAATAAAATGAAGAGGCAAATGTTAGGCATCTAGTGAAATGGAACAAAAGACTCCTAGACAAACCCCCAAAGTAGATTTGCAAGCTTAAAGAAAAACAGCAACTATGTGATTTAGATAGCTATATTTATAGCTTACCATTAAACACTACTTAAAGCTGTGGTGCACAACAGTCAGAACGTTCTGAGTCTACAGTCAGAGAACAATGGAGGAAATGTTCTCATTTCTAACCTCATTTGTTAATTAATATAAAAGTAACAGCACAAAATCCTGCCACATCAATAAAAACCCATCTGCTCTGTAGAAAATGAAAAGACTCTAGAACTTTTCCATAAGTGAATGTCAAATGAATGTCAACTTTGCAAGGTGTTAAAAGTGGGGTGGTGTTGGAGAAAAAAACACAAGCAATGCAAACAAGAGTTGATAATTAACAGTAACATTATAATTTCTTCCACTAATTACAACAAAGGCAATATACCAAAGCTAAATGTCTATAAGAAGGGGATATAAGGGAGGGGTATGGGGATTCTTGGTGTTGGTATTGTTGTCTGACTTTTTTATGGTATTTTATTTTGGTTTTATTTTTCCTCTTGTCGCTTTTCAGTTGTCACTAGTTTTCTTTCTTTTTCTTTTTACTTTTTCCGCCTTTTCCTCTTTCTCTGTGGAAGGAATGGAAATGTCCTTATGTAGATAGTGTTGGTGAGGGCATAACTATGTGATTATACAGGGAACTACTGGCTGTTTACTTACGATGGAATGAACAGTGTGTGAGTAAAACTGTCTAAAAAAACAAACAGGGATACAAGTGCTAGAGAAAATGTGGAGAAAGGGATGTACCTAATCACAGTTGGTGGGGAAGTAAAATGGTGCAGACTTTCTAGAGGACAGTGTGGTGGTTCCACATGAAGCTAAGCATGGGGTTGCCAAATGGTCCTGCAACTTGGTTATTAGGTATATACTTGGAAGAACTGAAAAGAGGGACATGAAGGGACATTTGCACAATGGGGTTTATGATGTCAGTATTCATGATTTGCAGTGGATGGAGGTGACCTAAGGATACATCGGCTGATGAACGGAATTGAGATCTGTGAATAGAACATTGAACTGCTGTAAGAAGAGTGAAGTTGTGCGGTGAATGGACACTGAGGACAGTATGTTGCGTGAAATAAACCAGAAATGAAAAGACAAACATTATAATGCCTCATTAATATGAACTAACTATAATATGCAAACTGAGAATTGAATCCGAGAGCATAGGTTATCGGGGAAGCCGTATTGTAAAAGTTCCTAGATTGTAAGCTATTACAGCAGTTATATCTATTTCTGAGTTGTAATGGCTATTTCTAAATTCTGAGGTGCTGAGCTCTTTGTGTATAACCTGGTCGATCCCTGGAGCTGTGGGTATCTTTGTGACAACTGAGATTCAGAGCCAGAGTCTGGCAGCTAAGAATGTCAGCATTACCCCATACAACGAATGTTAAAGAGTGTGAAAAAGAGATCAGACTTCAAGTAGCGATATGAACAAAATGGACTTGGTTCGGAGTAAAGTAAATCAGACTAAAGGGTTGAGTGAAATAAACAAGAAATGAAAAAAGATACTGATGTTGTTTTAAAACCTCAACCTCTGTGTGAGACCAAAGGAAGAGATGTTTATTAGATGTTAAAATCTATATATTTTAAACACACTATATAATTTAACATGTATGGTCAGTTTACTCAAACACCATAATTACATGGAACTTTGAATAGGGATTGAAATCTGATTGGTTTGTACAGGTTAGTGTGAAGCTCCACTACACCCCAGAGTACTTGGGCAGAGAAGAAAAGTATTTGCAAAGCCCCCTTGATGAACTGAGGTAAAATGTGGAAATATTAAACTTCCCTACCTGGGGAATTACTGACATTCTCAGAAGCATTGGGGACTACCAATTTAGAAAGCAAAGCCCTCGATCTTGGGGCATTCCCTTATGAAGTTTTTTACTGCAAAAGAGAGGTTAAGCATACTTAAAGTTGTGCCTAAGTTACCCCCAGAGAAAGTCTTTTGTTGCTCAGATGTGTCTTCTTTCTCTCTAAGCCCACTCGGCAGGTAAACTCACTGCCCTCATCCTTATGTGGGACATGATTCCCAGGGGTATAAATCTCCCTGGCAACATGGAACATGATTCCTGGGGATGAGCTTGGCCCTAACATCGTGGGACCAAGAAAGCATTCTTGGACCAATAGGGAGGATAGAAATGAAACAAAATAAAGTTTCAGTGGCTAAGAGATTTCAAATGGAGTCGAGAGGTCATTCTGGAGGTTATTTTTATGCTTTATAAAGATATCCCTTCTTAGTTTTTAGTGGATTGGTATAGCTAGAAGGAAATAACTGAAACTGATGAACTGCAACCCAGAAGCCCTGATTCTTGAAGATGATTGTATAACTATATAGCTTACACTGTGTGACCACGTGATTGTGAAAACCTTGTGGCTCCCATTCCCTTTATCTAGTGCTTGAACAGATGAGTAGGAAAATAAGGACAAAAGGCAAATCAATTATAGGGAGGGATGGGGGCTATGGGATGTTTTGTGTGCTCTTTTTAAATTTTTATTCTTTTTATTTTTGCATGGAAATGAAAATGTTCAAAAACTGATTGTGGTGATGAATGTACAACTATATAACGGTATTGTGAACTAACTGTACACTGTGGATGACCATATCATTTGTGAATAAATCTCAATGAAACGGAATTAAAAAAATTAATTCAAGATGGAACAAAGCCCTGAATATGAAAAACAAACCCATAAAACCCTGGGAAGAAAACACAGGAGAACATCTTTGTGTCAACCGGATAGGCAAAGATTTCTTGGACAAGAAACAAAAAGCATTAGTCACAAAAGAAAAAAATCAATAAATTAAAAAATTTCTTCTCATGAAAAGACATCAGTAAGAAAATCAATATGCAATCCTTAGACCAGGAAAAAATATTCATAACAGACATTATCTGACAAATGATCTGTATCCCAAATATAGAAATCACTCCTAAAAAAATCAATCAACTTAAAATCAAAATATGAGCATGCTTGAACAGTCACTTCACAAAGATACAGGAAGGGCCAGTAAGCACATACTAAGGGGCTCAACATCATCAATCATTAGAGAAACAGAAATGCTAGCAAGGATGTGAAGCAACTGGAATTCTTATATATTGTTACTGGGATTGTAAAGTAATATAGCCACTTTGGAGAGCTGCTGGGCCATTTCTCTTAAAAGGTTAAACATGGGTGAGCCACCAATTTCACTCCTAAGCAGTATTTATAACAAAAATTTGAAAACATATATCCAGAACAGGATTTGGAAAGAATATTCACAGCAGCCTTATGAATAATAGCCCGCAAATGGAAAACAACCAAATGGCATTAAAAGGATTGTGGATAAACAAATTGTTATACTGCAATACAATGGAATACTACTACTAATACAAAGGAACTACTACTAGCAGCAATCATTGTGGATGGATCTCAAAATCACATGTTGAGTAAAAAGGGCCAAATTAAATAAAAACCAAAGAAACAACAACAAAAAACCACCAATGTATATGGGTCCGAATAGATGATGTCCTAAAACAAGCAAAATTAATCTATGGTGACAGAAACAAGAAAGCGCTGCCTGAGGAGAGTGGGGACTTGACTGAAAAGAGGCATGAGAGGGAACTTTCTGGGGTGATGGATATATACCATACCTTGTTTTGGGAATTAGTTACACAAATATATACATCTGTCCAAAGTTATCAACAGAACAATTAAGATGTGTACATTTTATTGGTGTAAATTATATCTTAATTTAAAGAACAGAAGTCTTTAAAGACTTCTTTAAAGAAGAAAGATACACTTGCTTATAAAGATTAAAATTAAAGTACAGCACATATACTAAAATTGGAACACTACAGAGAAGATTTGCATGGCCCTTGTGCAAGAATGGTACACAAATTTGTGAAACAATCCATATTTATTTTACAAAAAAAAAAACAAAAAATAAATAAATACAAACTACATCATGCTTTTTCAAAACTTGGTCCCCTAAGGGAAAAAACTAACCAACAAATGTGATAATTCACACTTTAGGTTAGAAAACTGCATTTGACAAGAACAAGATTAGACAAACGAATACAATTTTTAAAGCAACCTAGACTTGAAACTACTAATAATTCATCTTACCTTTCAAATCATTCACATGATGGCTACTTTCTTTGAAGTTTCTCATCATGTCATCTCCAGCAATATTACAACAGCCTCCCATGATGCATATGGTACTACACTACTCAATTTATAATCCGATTGCAAATGTCACATCCGTACTCAAAAACATTCAACTGTATCCCAATTTCCCTTGCCCTTCCCATCTCCCTCTTCCAAAAATCTTACAAAATGGTTAAGATTTGAATAAGGGAAAGCCAGGGGGGAAAGCACTGCCGAACGAGATAATCACAGCCTTCCTACATTATCAGATGTACTGAGAGAATGGTGAGTTGGGGAGATGAAATTGCCACTGAAGGTTGTGTAAACTGCACAGAAAAAGTTTGGAGGGTAGGAGATGAGCCTAGGAATAATTAAAACGCCCAGGATGTAAGACTGCTTTGAGAAGACAAATGGAATTGAGATATTATGCTACTTTTTTCCTAAGGCATAAAGCTCCAATAAATTAAAAGTTTTATGTTCTCACAATAACCCAAATAGGTGAATATCTAAGAAAAACAAAACTAGAGACCTTAATAGCTAAGGAAGAAGCCCAAAAACTCAAATTATTTATGATTTGATTATAGTCTGCATTTTTTTCTTTAAGTAAAATAAATTAATTCTACAACTGTATTTCTAACCTTTACTCTGAATTATTCCTCACATCTAAGGGGAGCAAGAATTTTCTAAGGAATGAATATACAGACATTATCTATTATAGAATTAGAAATTAATTTTCTATTTTTTAGCTCCTGTTTAACGATGCTTTCTTGGCTACTAAAAAACCAAGTTTGCAAACTCAGAAATGTAAGGTCAAATATCTATGCATGGATTATAGCTGAGCTGGGTCTCCCCTGAAGGATTATGCAAACAGTGCAATGAGATAAGAGGTTAGTGGCTTGTAGAGGCAGAAGTGAAGTAGAAGTCAGGTAAGAGGTTTTGAGCCCAGAAAATGAATGAAAATAAACACAAACTTCCTCAATCTTAAAATCTTGTTTCACTTTCATGTGGAACGAAAACCTGACATCAACTCATACAAATGCCTAAGCAAATGCAAAACTGCCTTTTAATATTTGATCTCAGTCAAATCATGTGTTTGTTTGACAGCCTGTAAATAACATGTATATGTGCATGAATGTTATGAATATTACAAAAAGGATTGTTTCTAAAAACCCCATATTTCCTGGGACAGCGTTAAATCCTATTTTAGAATCGATTAAAATAACATACCTTTTTAGAAAGGCCCAGATCCCCCTTCTTGGGCATAAATCCAGGGTCTAAATCATTGGATTCGAGAAGTTTCTTAGTTGGTTTTCTCTGACGCTTACTTTCATAATTTCCTGAAATGCACGTATCTTTCATTAGACGATTTAAACTGGGAACAAGCTAATTTAAAAAAATATATATGTATATGTGTATATATATATATATATGTATGTATACATACACACACACACACACACACACGACACTATATGAATGACAATATTGCTGATGTTTTTCTCATCTTGGGAAGGACAGAGTAAGAATTTATTTATTCTAAAATATTAGGTAACATAAAATAGTCAAAGCAAGTAAATAGTTAATGAAAACACAAACTAATGTGAAGATGTACTATATCAGCATTTACTTTTTTAATCACAAAATAACAAAGGGAGAAACAAAAAAGGGATAATGGCCATTGCAGCAATTAATTGATGGGACGAAGGAGATAGGTGAAGTAGAGCCTGGATTTTGAGCATAAATGGACTAGGATTCAAATTTTTGCTCTGCCCCTAACTAAATTAAAGTTAAATAAAGGGCACTTATTCACTATGGAGGACTATTCTTTAGAATTATATCAAAGAGCCTAATAACATAATAGGTACTGAAATAGTCACTATGTTTACTATTTTTAAAGTCTTTCTGATTTTGCCTTACTTCACTAAGGAAAAAAACGTGGCATACTTTTAAAGGAGTAACTGCTGGGAATGTAAAACTGTTACACCCAAAATTTAAAGGGATACAAAAGAATAGGCTTCTTCCCATTCCTTGGCTAATGATAATATTTGATAGTCAAAAGTTGAATTAGAGACAATACGTTTAGATCCTAACTCTTACCAAGTGACATTATGTGAAAAATGACAATGTAAGGGGCAACTGGTAATTAACTTCAAGGGAATACTGACACATGAACTGTCAGGTATATCACATTATAGGTTTTTACATTATGATCTCCATTGTACGGAAGAGGACACGAGTTCAGAGGTCAAACAACTTCCTAAGTAACACAGGATTGGTACACCCAGTACCTGAAGCACAGGTTTCATTTGCTTAATCCACTTTTTTTGCAGTGCCCCTCCCCAAAGCCCTCTTTCTCCTGGGTGTTGATTCCCACAGTGACTGATCAACAATCATAAAGAACAACAAAGGAGCAAGGAGAGTGGTTTTAAAACATGTGTATCACCAATTTATGGCCAGTTAACACAACCAATCAACCAGCACTTTAGAGATTTCACAGGACAAAAGTGGGTATTTTGTTGTATAGAGTTAACACTACTGGGTTTCAATCAAAACAGACTGAAATCTCTTGCTTCCTCTAATCATATCCACCTAAATGCAGAGACCCCATCCCCAACCTTACCTGAAGTCTTAACTAGCAATTCCTCAGACTCAAGGGTAGGCCTTGAGGCGACTTCCAGAGGCAGAGGCACAGGCACAGACAAGGTCAGCTGAGGCAACTCAGCATGTGCACCTCCAAGATCTGACTGGGCCAAGGGTCCTTCCAGAAACGGAGCCTCCCTTTCAAGAACAGGAGGCTCTTCTTTGGTTGAATTCTCATCCACATGCTTGCTCTGAGCACTAGATCGACATCGGGCTAGAAGGCTTTCCTCTTCACAGCGGGAACTTACCTAAGAGGAAAACATCAAAACAGAATCCATCAAACATCAAAACAGTTGTTGCAATTTGAGTGTCATAAAAGAATAACACAGTTGATTGACATACAATGAATCTATGAAAATTCCTAAGTTCATAATGATAACCCGTAAAAAAAGAAAGGAAAAACAAAGCTGCTCTAATTTGTCACCAGTTAAAGCAGCTAATAATGAACTCCTTAATGTTAAAAACTGGTAACTAATGGGAAAGACATAAGTATTTGCTCTGCCTTTCAACTATTTCAGGACAAAGAAAAGAGTCTGGTTAATGGGGGAGAACGCCAGCTAATAAAAATAGAAGAAATAATAAAATCCAAAAGTCATTCTGTAACCCTTAACGATAATGTTGATATAGGCAAGGATCTTCAATTAATGTTAAAATCAACAGGTAAAAGACTGATGGAAAACAGCACATTCTTTTGGAGCCAAAATAATGACACACACACTGCTTCCTGATCAGAAGATACCACTGTGGAAAACTGAATACTATCTGTATCCTAAAGTCATGCAATATATGACACAGTATCGTCTGAGATGTAGTCTAACTAAAAATGTTCAACCTGAATCTATTAAACCATTAGCTTTAACATCCACTTAGCAGGGAAGATAGGAAATAGAGGAATAAACTAAGTGATGCCATGAAGAAGCAATCCCAGCAACCCAGAAGGTGGATATACCCTTTAGTGTCCCACTTTGTTTAGTAAGATAGATTTAGGGGCATGAGAAAAAGGGACTGTCTGGATTTAAAGATATTTAACAGACATAACAACCAGATATAATGTGTGGTCTTAGAATGCATTCTAGTTTGGACAAAGCAAAGGTAAAGTGTTGGGGGTCAATTTGGGAAATTTGAATATGAACTGATATCAGATAAACTGATCTTATTAGACATGATAATGTTAAGTAGGTTATGCCGGAAAATATTTCAGTTTTTTAGAGACGCATATTGACTGTGTGTGGGGAAGAGGGTAATTGGGAACTCTGTACTTAGTGTATGATTTTTCGTAAACCTACAACTGCTCTAATAAAAAGGAAAATTAAAAAAAATAATGCAAAGAGGGTACCATACCATTTCTTTTAAAAATTAGGGTCATACAATACATTTTATTGTATAACCTGTGTTTTTTATTTAACATTATACTATGACGATAATCCTAAGTCATGAAATTTTCTTTGAAAACAAAGGGGCAAAACACACACACACAAACACACACACAGTACTCTGATTCATTTATTCCTAAATAACTACTATATGTTAGGTACTGAGCTGGAAGTTTGGGATAAAAAACCGAGAAAGCAAGATCCCAGTTAAGGAAAGAGTCTTGTGAAGACAAAATATTATACTGAAGACAAAATTGCACTATCCTAAAAGAACCAATGAAATTTTCTTGAAATGTTGGAACACACCTTGTGTACCTGTTCCTGAACTTTCTTTTGTTTCTTCTTAGGAGCAAATATCTGATCATATTCTTCTGTATATTCCAGTAGCCACTTGCTTGGCTTCCTAAGGCGTTTTTTCTCTGATCGCCCAGCTAAATGAAGAGAAACAAGTTCAGTGTCAAGCAATAAGCTAGAGGAAAACCCACTGTTTGCATGGAACTATTCCAGCACCCCAAAGATATAGAGATGCAAATCACCTAACAAAAGACCGTGGCTTAAGAGGCTCAAAACTGATTTACTATGGTTTCTCATATGCAAAAGTTGTGGGTGAGACGGCGGTTACTCTACACACACACACGAATGTGCACAGGCACAGCACACCTGATCTTAAGGAAAAGTTAAATTGAAACTAGAGTCCTACGGTGACTGATACCAGTACAAATAAAGTTAACATACACCTAATATAAAAAAATACAGTTTCTAAATCTATGAAAATGATAAAATATACCATAGGTTATTTCAAATAACATCTCCCTGGTCATACAGAGTACTAGAAAGACATTTAGGTGGAATATTTACCTAATGAGCACTACCACATGAATTTCAAAGGCACTTTACAAACACTTCATCAGTTTAGTACCATACGGTTGTGGAGTGACTTTCACATTAGAAAACTGAGGAATATATTTCTAAACAAAATCATCAAAAAATATACAATTAATTATACATCCATCATTATCTCAATGCAATGCCATGTATGTTAAAGACAGGTAAATAAGGTAAAAAATAATAAATACATAAATACATATATTTTGGTGCTTGCTTTTTTTATGGCTAAAATATAAAAGTGTCATACCACTTCTCTTTTAATTAATGATGAAACAAATATCTATTATAATTTCTCTTTAAAATTTTGTACCCATCTTAAGTCACTTAACAAGCTATGGTCTTTGAGACCAGAGGCTAATGTCTCCAGAAAGTAGTATCCAACCTACACAAGAGGTAAGAGGTATTTCACAATATTATCTCAGAGTAAACTGGTGCTGCCTCAGCCGAATGTGACAATACTGATATCCTCTCAACAAAAGGAAAGCAAGGAAAGCAAAAGCAAAAACAACACAGAAAAAAGTCACAGGCACTGCAAGCTGCACAAAAGGCTCTCACTCCTTTGAAACATGGAAACAAGTCATAAAACCTTCCTTAGGACAACATAGGGAAGATAAATTTCTGTTTATTAATTCTAATTGCTATAATTTCATAGTAGTGACACACTTTTTCATTCAATTATTAAATGTTAAAGACTGAAAAAGTTTTCAAAACTGTATACTTGAATTATTTCTAGCTTTCACCATGTGACTGTGTGATTGTGAAAACCTTGTGGCTCACACTCCCTTTATCCAGTGTATGAACAGATCAAGTAGAAAAATGGGGACAAAAATTGAAAGAAAAATAGGGTGGGATGGGGGAATGGAATGCTTTAGGTGTTCTTTTTCACTTTTATTTTTATATTTATTTTTTTTTCTGGAATAAGGAAAATGTTCGAAAATTGACAGTGGTGATGAATGCACAACTATATGACGGTACTGTGAACAACTGATTGTACACTGTGGATGACTGTATGGTATGTGAATATATCTCAATAAAATTGAACTAAAAAAAAAACTGTATACCTACACAGCTCCCAATGTAATTATGAGTCTAGTTAAAACCTCCAACCATTGGAAATTTTCCTAAATTTTCTGTATTAGACAACCCATAAATACCCAAAAATTGGGGGGGGGGGTGTTCCTGAGCCATTATTTCACAAGATATTAAAACCAACAAATTAAGCAATTAATTAAAATGTTCCCCCCAAATAATAATGTCTGAAAAATCTGTCCCTACAGAAAAGAAATAAACCACAACACATCTTGGAATAAATATATGCACCTGTACTTAAGACAGCTAATGGTAATTACTTTATGCTCTGGGGCAAATAGACCCTGCCTTTAATATATTCCTGTTAGATATGCCATCCAAGTTTTCAAATACCAATGACTCTTTTAACAGAAATAAGATCAAAGAAATGTCTGGGAATAACAGGGGTTTACTGTGTGCAAGATACTATTCAGCCATTAACATTCAAGAATCTGTAATCCTCACTTCAACATGACCAGTAGGTAACTGAATCCCTACTTTATAAATAATATAACTGAGACTCAAAGAGGAAAGTGACTTGCCCAAGACCACTCATGTTAGTCAGAAGCAAGGCCATGATTCCAATGAAAAT
This sequence comes from Choloepus didactylus, assembly GCF_015220235.1. NCBI lineage: Eukaryota > Metazoa > Chordata > Mammalia > Pilosa > Megalonychidae > Choloepus > Choloepus didactylus. Next base: position 643,027 of record NW_023637577.1, read on the forward strand.
CTGTCAAGACTCCAAAACCCTTTGGCTATTTTGATTAAAAGAGGCATCTGTGCTCTTCAATCCCCTCCATCACTATCACCAGCACACTAATGATATATCAATCTAGACTGCTTATGTTCTCTCCTTTGTTGTCTTCTTAGTAGGCTTCATGGAGTAAGACATTTTTCCCATCTTCTTGAAGCTGTCACCTCCTACTTCATCTTCGAAATTTCCCTCTCAGAGAGTAACTTCTCAGACTAGGCTTTAGTCCTCCAGCTTTCTATTTCCTCAAGGCCCACAGAGAAACCAGCAGGCAGTAGAACAGACTGGAAGTTAAATGTGAGAAACTCTGTATCTGACATACCTCTTAGGTTCCTACACATTGTTCCCCACCAAAATTATATAGAACAACCCCTTAACATTTTAGGAGTTGGCAACTATAGCCAAGCCTGTTTTATAAGTCAATTTTTATTGGAATGCAGCCATGGGCATTCATTTATATATGGTCTAAAGTTACATTTGCACTACAAAGGCAGTGGTGAGTAGTTGTGACAGAGACCTTCCAGCCCACAAAGTCAAAAATATTTATTATCTGGCACTTCAAGAAAAACTTGACCAACACATGTGTTAAATGAATAATAGAGTAAAACACTGTATTTAGCCTGGTCACGACTAGATGAGGTAAAATCAAGATGCTCTTTCCCCACCTCACCCTTTCCTCCTACCACACAAATCCCTGTCAATGTTCTCACCCAAAACTGTACTGCTCATCCACTCAGGGAGAACTCTGACTTGAAGAGCCTGAAGAGCTCATGTGGTCCAATTATTCCTATCATAAATAGGTAAACCGAAGCCAAAGGGAATTATTTGCCAAGCTAAGGTGGAGAATATCAGGAACAAAAGAGGAATATCATCTATGGGATACCAGAGGGAAGACTGAAACTACACAGACCAATGGAGAGAGGAGGAAATCGTCCAAGCCTCAATACAAAGTCCATAGCAAATATGAAACAGCAGGATTCAAAGCATACCACCACAAAGTTTCCTGGCAAATACACACCAATTCGTAGTACAAAGCCAGTACTTATTCTAAAACTATGAAGTTGCAAGATCAGTACTGCATCTGGGAGGACATAGATAACCTGAAATACAGTGAAAGTCTAGGAATAAATTTAGACTCTTTTTTAAATGCAATTTCACTGTGATATATTCATATACCATACAACTTCAGATTTTTGAGTGTATACATACCAGCTAAAATAATTTAACAATCATAAAAATGGAAAACAACTCAAATATTATTCAACAGATAGATACATAAATTAAATGTGGTATATCCATGAACTGGAAAACTATTCAGCAATAAAGGAACAAAAATATTGGCACGACGGAGCTTTGAGTAAGAAGTGAGATATGGTTGGGTTGGTATAGGTTAGAGTGAAATAGTGACACATCCCAAAGTAATTTAGGCAGAAAATAAAAAAATATATTTAGAGCGCCTCCCCCACTGCTGCTCCGAGGAGCTGAGGGAAGGTGGGGGGGTGTTGCACTTCCTCACCTGGACTGGTGTGGATATTGCCACAAACATTGGGACTGATGGTTTGATGTGCCAAGCCCTCTATCGTGGGACTTGCCCTTGTGGGGCTCGTTACTGCAAAGGAGAGGCTAAACTTGCATATAATTGTGCCTAAGAGTCTCCCCCTGAGTACTTCTTTGTTGCTCAGATGTGGCCCTCTCTCTCTAGCTAAGCCACCTCGGCAGGTGAACTCACTGGCCTCCCCCCTGCATAGGACCCGACTCCCAGGAATGTAAATCTCCCTGGCAATGCAGGATATGACTCCTGGGGATAAATCTGGACCCAGCATCATGGGATTCAGAATATCTTCTTGACCAAAAGGGGGATGTAAAATGAAATGAAATAAAGCTTCAGTGGCTGAGAGATTTCAAATGGAGTCGAGAGGTCACACTGGTGGACATTCTTATCTACTATATAGATAATACCTCTTAGGTTTTAATGTATTGGAATAGCTAGAAGTAAATACCCGAAACTACCAAACTCCAACCCAGTAGAGTCCGGACTCCTGAAGATGATTGTATAATAATGTAGATTACAAGGGGTGACAGTGTGATTGTGAAGGCCTTGTGGATCACACTCCCTTTGTCTAGTGTGTGGATAGATGGTTAGAAAAGTGGGGACAAAAACTAAATGACAAATAGAGTGGGATGGGGGGGTGGTTTGGGTGTTCTTTTCTTTACTTTTATTTTTTATTCTTATTCTGATTCTTTCTGATGTAAGGAAAATGTTCAGAAATAGATTGTGGTGATGAATGCATAACTATATGATCGTACTGTGAACAGCTGATTGTATACCATGGATGATTGTATGGTACGTGAATATATTTCAATAAAACTGAATTAAAATAAAAATATTGGCACATACAACAACATGGATGTGATGGTTAGGTTCACATGTCAACATGGCAAGGTGATGGTGTCCAGGTGTCTGGTCAAGCAAGCACTGGCTTAACCATTACTGAAAGGACATTTGTGGCTGGTTAATAAACTAGAAGGCTGATTTATTAAATCATCAGTCAATTTACTGATTTGACTACAGCGCCTGTGACTGATTACATCAACAAAGGGCATGTCTTCTGCAATGAGAGAATTCAATCAGCTGAATTTAATCCAATCAGTTGAAGACTTTTAAGGCAGAAAGAGAAAGAACCTTCACTACTTCTTCTGCTAGCCAGTGAAATGTTTCCTGAGGAGTTCATCAGGCACCTTCAAAGCAGTTGCCATTTGGCTGCCTGCCCTACGGAATTTGGACTCATGCAATTTGGACAGTTGTGTGAGACACTTTTATAAAATGTTTTATTTACAGATATCTCTTGTTGGTTCTGTCTCCCTAGAGAACCCTAAATAATACAATGGATAAATCTCAAAAGCTTTATACAACATGAAAAAAGCAAGATTCAAAAGATCACAAAAGGAGAGGCAGGGCAAGATGGCAGCATATGGAGGTATGGAATTTAGTTAGTCCCCTAGAGCAACTAGTAAATAGCTAGGAAAAACTAGAAAATAGCCTGAAACAACTGTTGGGGGCACAAGTCTGGAATGGGCGTAACGGCTGAGATCGCAGCATAGAACTGGAAACTTGATACTGATTACACTCTCCTCTTGGAACCTGGGCCCGTCTGGTCTGGGAAAATCTGATTGGCATAATCAAGGAAACCAGACTACTAGAAAACAAAAAACTTACACGAGGAAAAATGAAGTCAAAGAAATAAACCTATAATTCAAGTGAGATACGGGAGTTGAAACAACTAATTAAACATCTTCAAACAAATCTTCTAAATCAAATTAATGAGCTGACGGATAATGTGGCAAAAGAAACGAAGGATTTAAAGAAGACACTGAAGGACCATAAAAAAAAAACTCATAAGCTTGAAAAAACAAACGGAAGAACTTACAGGAATTAAAGAAGAGATGAAAAACACAATGGAGACATATAACAGCAGATTTGAAGAGGCAGAAGAAAGGATTCATGAACTAGAGGACAAACATTCAGAAACCTTATACACACAAGAACAGATAGGGAAAAGAATGGAAAAATATGAACAGATCTCAAGGAAATGAAGGAAAAGTAAAGCACATGAATATATTTCTCATGAGTGTCCCAGAAGGAGAAGAAAAGGGAAAGATGGCAGGAAGAATAACAGAGGAAATAATAACTAAAAATTTCTCCTCTTTTATGAAAGATATAAAATTATAGATCCAAGCGTATCTCAAACAGAATAGATCCAAATAGACCAACTCCAAACACACTTAATGATTAGATTATCAAACGTCAAAAACAAAGAGAGAATTCGGAAAGCAGCAAGAGAAACACAATCCATCACATACAAGGGAAGCTCAATAAGACTACGTGCAGATATCTCCACAGAAACCATGAAGGTGAGAAGGCAGTGGTATGACATATTTCAGATACTGAAAGAGAAAAACTACCAAGCAAGAATTCTATATCCTGCTAAACTATCGTTCAAAAATGAGGGAGAGTTTAAAATATTTTCAGACAGACACTGAGAGAGCTTGTGAACAACATACCTGCATACAGGAAATACTACAAGGAGCACTAAAGGCAGATAGGAAAAGCAAGGAGAGGTTTGGAGAAGAGTGTAGAAATGAAGATTATTAGTAAGGGTAAAAAGAGAGAGAGGAAAAGAAAAGTAAAACAGAACATGACATATAAGATACAAAAAACAAAATGGTAAACAGTAGACATTATGTTGGGTGAAAGCAGCCAGAAACGAAAGGACAAATACTGTATGGTCTCACAAATATGAACTAGCATAGATGAGCAAACATTAACAGTTAAAAGTTCAGAACATAGGTTATCAGGAGACAGAAAGAGATCAGAGATCGGCATTTTATACTGAAGAAATAAGGAAGGTTCAACAGGATTGACTATATAGATCCAGAAATGGGTAGCACATTACTATGTGATGGTAAAACAATATTGTAACTACTCTAAACACAGATGACTGTGAGTACGGGTGAAAGAGGAAGGCTAGGAGCATGTATGACACCAGAAGGTAATACAGAAGATAAAGACTGGGATTGTATAGCTTAGCAAAACCTAGAGTGGTCAATGATGGTGATTAAATGTACAAAAACAAGAATATTTTTATATGAGGCAAAGCAAATGAATGTCAAACACTGCAAAGTGTCAACATCCAATACCAACATTGGATGGCATGGGGAAAAAATATAATCAATGTAAACTAGAATCTATAATTATCAGTAACTGTGTAAAGATGCTTCCATTAATTGTAACAAAGGAAATATACCAACGCTACATGTCTTTAAGAGGGGGACATAAAGGAGTGGGTGGGATTCTTGTATTTCACTGTATTTTATTTTTATTTTCCTTCAGTCTTTTTTATTCTATATACTTTTTCCTCCTCTTCCTCTTACTTCGTGGAAGAAATGGAAATATCCTCATATAGATTGTGGTGGTGAATGCATAACTATGTGATTATAGTGGGAATCACTGATTGTAACTTAGGATGGATTGTATGGTGTGTGAATGAAACTGTTTAGAAAATAAACAGAGGGATACAAGGGCTAGAGAAAATGTGGAGAGAGGTATGTACCTATTCCCTGATGGTGGGGATGCAGAATGATGCAGCCTATCTGGAAGGCAGTGTGGTAATTCCATAGGAAGCTACAAATAGGGTTGCCATATGGTCCTGCAATCCTGTTACTAGGTATATACTTGGAAGAACTGAGAACAGGGACACCAATGGACATTTGCACATGGGTGTTCATGGTGGTAGTGTTCACTATTTTCAATGAATGGAAGCAGTCTAAGGGTACATCGGCTGACAAACAGAATGGTGAACTGTGGTGTATACATACAATGGAATCTGGAGTGGCAGCAAGAAGGAATGAAGTTGTGAGGTATGCACTAGGTGAATGGACCTTTAGGACAGTATGTTGAGTGAAATAAGCCAGAATCGAAAAGACAAACAATATAATGCCTCACTAATACAAACTAACTAATGTGCAAACTCTGAGAATTCAATCTGAGAGCACAGGTTATCAGGGGAAGGCTTATTATAAAAGTTCCTAGATTGTCAGCTCTTACAGCGTCACATCCTTTCGTGAGTTGTAATGGTTACTTCTAGATTCTGAGATGCTGAGCTGTTTGCGTATAAACTAGTCGGTCCCTGTAACTTTGAGTGTCTGTGTGACACCTGAGACTCAGAGCCAGAGTTTGGCAGCTTTGAACGCCAGCATTTAACAGCAATTGTTAAAAAAGCTGAAAAAGATTTCAGACTTCAATTAGAGACATGAATGAAATGCACTTGGTTGGGGCTAAGGTAAATCAGACTAATGGTAAATCAGACTAAAGAGTAAAGGATGATATTGACTGTGTTTTAAAACTTTAACTTCTATGTGAGACCAAGGAAGAGATGTTTATTTGGTGCAAAATCTGCATTTTCTGTAGCACACTATATAATTTAACTTGCATGGTCAGTTTATTCAAACACCATAGTTATGCGGAACCTTGAATACTGGGTGAGATCTGGTTGGTTTGTACAAGTTAACATGAAGCCCACATACATCCCAGAGTATTTGAGCAGAGAATAAAAAGTATTTGCAAAGCCCCCTTGAGGGGCTGGGGGAAAATGTGGCAATATTAAACTTCCCTACCTGGGGAATTCCCAATATCCGTGCAAGCACTGGGGACTACCAGTTTAGTAGGTTGAGCCCTTGATCTTAGGGCTTGCCCTTATGAGACTTGTTAATGCAAATGAGAGGCTAAACTTACTTATAATTGTGCCTAAGAGTCACTCCCACAGAACCTCTTTTGTTGCTCAGATGTGGCCTCTCTCTCTAAGCCAGCTCTGGAAGTAAAACTCACTGTCCTCCCCACTATGTGGGATATGATTCCCTGGGGTGTAAATATCCCTGGTGACATGGGACATGACTCCCAGGGATGAACCTGGACATGGCATCATAGAACTGAGACAGGCTTCTGGACCAAAAGGAGGAAGAGAAATGAAACAAAATCAAGTTTCATTCGCTGAGAGATTTCAAACGGGGTTGAGAGGTCATTCTGGAGGTTACTGTTAGGCATTATATGTATGGGGTAATGCTGACATTCATAGCTGCCAAACACTGGCTCTGAGTCTCAGGTGTACCTTTTTAGTTTTCAGTGTATTAAAATAGCTCAAAGGAAATACCTGAAACTGTTGAATTGCAACCCAGTATCCTTGATTCTTGAAAACAATCCTATAACTATACAGCTCACACAATGTGACCACGTGATTGTTGAAACCCTGTGGCTCACACTCACATTATCTAGTGTATGGACAGATCAGTAGAAAAATGGGGAGAAAAAGTAAATGAATAGTGGGGAGAAGGAGCATGAGATGTTTTGGGTGTTCTTTTTTACTTCTATTTGTATATTTTGGAGTCATGAAAAGGTTCAAAAATTGACTGTGGTGATGAATGCACAACTATATGATGATACTGTGATCAAGTGACTGAACATTTCAGATGACTATATGGTTTTTGAATACATCTCAATAAAATTGCATTAAAAAAGATCACATATTGTATCATTCCATTGACATGAAATGCCCAGAAGAAGCAAAGAACAGATTAGTGATGGCATGGGGCTAGAGAATGGAAAAGGAATTAACTATAAATGGGCTAAAGGGATCCTGCTGTGGTGGCAGAAATGTTCTAAAACTGGTTCAAGGTGATGTGAACATGGCTCAGTAAATTTACTAAAAACCACTGAGTTGTACAGTTAAAATGTATGAATTTTATGTTACAGAAATTATACTTGGAATAAAGCTGTTTAAAAAAAAAAGTCCTTTTTATTAAGGTTATACTACAAAGTTTCCCCTTTTCATTAAAATGGTGAATTCTCACAGAGGACAGGGTACTAATAGCAACACCATGCAGTGCCAGTCCTTGTTAACCAATTCTGTTCCCATCCACTTGCCTTTTTCACCTCAGTCTGCCTTATTTCATCCAAAGCTGAAACCTGAGATTTAAAAAAACAACAAAAAAAGCACAAATCCAAACAACCCTCCCTAATAATGGCAAGCTGAATTACTCAGCCCAAACCTCCTACTGAAACCAACTAAGAATGCTCTATACAATGTTTTTAAAACCTCCTTAAAAGAATCAAAGCACTGAGAAGATTAAACCAAAGGAAAGTAACAACCCAAGGAAATAAATGCAGTAATGCGCCTGATTTTGCCCTGAGGGCTGTTAATGTGAAGGGAGCATAAGTTTAAAGGAGACTGAATTAGGACCCAAAGAGCTCTATCCTGAGGGCAACAGTGAAACAAAAGTAAACTCATCCCAATATCATGATTTCTACCTCAAGGAGATCACAGGGAAAGTTGCCTTTGCACCAAGTAGAAGATGAGAAGCACTGGGGAGAAAAAATCTTTTAAGAAGGTGTGGTTATAGGCTGACCCTCCTGCACACTTGCAGCCTAGTGTACAAGGAAACTTCAAGCCCCCAGGAGACTGATATTAACAATTTCAAATCCTTTTGGAGGAAGCAACTTATATCCCAGGGCCTCATAAAATAGTGTAAGAATCTTACACCAGTATCAAGGAATCCTGACATTAATTTTTGAAAAACAATTATCAGTAAACATAACCACACATAAAAGAAAACACGACATCATGAGTGAAACCCAGTAGCTTTTTCTAAAAAGCCACATGACTTGGTCTCTCAAATCTTTGCTCAAATACCCCCACTTCAATCAAGCCAACCTTGATCAGCCTATTTAAAAACTGGCACCATCCAGCATTCCCCATCCCCCTCATCTTGCTTTACTTATCTTCACAGCAGCATTTATCACCTTCTTATCTACCAATGGCTGCTGCTGTCAGAACACAACAGAAATACATTGTGTGCCTCACAATAAAAGGTCACAAGACCAACCATGAAGTAGATTTTGGGGAAGGGGCAAGAGAGGGGAAATCAAGCCTTTAGATCCATCCACCAACTTACAGGAAGTACAGAGATCAAATGAACATGTTAAATTATCCTGTGGGAATGCAATCTTTAAAATGCAGACTGTGGAAAATTCTACAGGACAAATCCTGTAGACAAATAAATAAATTGCAAGGGAACTTTTTGCTTTCTTTTAATCTTGCCTGTCATGTTTTTCAGGTTATTCTTGAAATTAAAATATGAATTCTTAACTTATCAAAGCTCAAAGTTAATCAAAATCTTTACCATCCTCCCAGGTAATAAAACTGTTACTGTACATTTTAATTTTATACATTTAATTACACAAGGAATTATTACTATTATTTTTACAGTCATTGTTCATTTTAGATTTAACTATGTAACTCTTTCTTTGTTCTTCATTCCTATTTCCAACATGTTTTATTACAGAGAATTTCAAACATCTAAACGTTGGTATAATGAATCCCCATGTGCCCATCACCTAGCTTCAAAAACTGCAAACTCATGGCCAATGTTCCTTCACCTACAATGCCACTCGTTGCTCTCCTTCCATATTTTTGATTTTGGAGATTTTAAAACATCTCCCAAACAGCATATCATTTCATCACTATTAGTTTCAATATGTACCACTAAAAAGATAAGGAGTTTTAACATACCACAATACCACTGTCACAGATTAACAGTATTTATTCAGTAAAAAATGTCCTTCATAATACTATACTTCCCCTACAGTTATCACATCCTACAGTTATAAATTTGTAAGGACCCTGAAAACTGGAAAAATACGTTGCAAATTCCAAATAACACAGGCAAAATTAACCTTCTGAAACACAGCTTTGTTTATGTTAGGGGCATACCTATATTTTATCCATAGAGTCAAAACTACACATGTTGCTCCTTTACAAAAATTCATACTTCACTCCAGTTGAAAGAGTAAAATAATAATAATAATAATTATTATTATTATTCTAGATTCTAGGTGTTCCACAGATTTACAAAGCCCTACATAGTGATACTATCAAAATCATGACGTAAGGCATCCCTGGGAAAAGTCTTCCCTCAGAATAAGCTAATAAAAGGACAATTCTCACTTGTTTAGAACTTTGGAGGATGACAGAGACTGGAAAAGGAACCTATGAAGAGTGAATTGAAGAAAAAGAAGAATAACCTACAAGAGGAGGGCAAGAATCAGATGAAGAAGAGTTGAGTAAATCTGAACAGTTAAACACAAGCTCTTCTAAAGGTATAGAATAAACTGGACCAAGCATCAAAGAGCCTTAAAAATAAAACCCTAGACAAGAGAGAAAAATGGAACTTCAGAGTTAACCCAAGATAATCAGATGTCCAGGCATAAGCAAAAAATTACAAGCCATACTAAGAAACAGGAAGATATGGTTCAGTCAAGGAACAAATTAAAACTTCATAGGAGACACAGGATTTGGAACAGCTAATCAAAAATGTTCAAACAAATCTCCTAAATCCATTCAATGATGAAGGAAAATATGGATAAAGAGCTAAAGACTATCAAGAAAACAACATGTGAGCATAAAAAGAATCTGAAAATATAGAAAGAAACTTAACAAATGAAAGACACAACAACAGAGATTAAAAATACACAAGAGGACAACAGCAGATTTTAACAGGCAGAAGAAAGGATTGATAAATTAGAGGACAAGAAAATCAAAATCATAAAGTCAGAAAAACAGAGAAAAGAACAGAAAAAAATTGAGGGATTTGAGCCACAGCACAAGGCACAGAAACATATAAATCATGGGTGTTCCAGAGGAGAAGAAAACGGAAAACGGACTGAAGGAATATTTGAAGGAATAATGGCCAAAAATTTCCCAACTCTTATGAAAGTCATAAATATACATGCCCAAGAATAAGAACACACTCCAAATAATATAAATCCTAATAGACCCACTCTAAGACACACTGATCAGAATGTCAAATGCCAAATGTAAAGAGGGAATTCTGAAAGCAGCAAGAGAAAAGTCATTCATCACATACAAGGAATTCTCAATAAGACTAAGTGCCAATATCCCACAAGAAACCATAGAGGCAAGAAGGTAGGGGTATGATATACTTAAGGTACTGAAAGAGAAAAACTGTCAGCCCAAAATTCTTTATCCAGCAAAACTGTCCTTCAAAAAATGAGGGAAAGGAGCTAAGATGGCGGCATAGAGAGGAGCGGAAGACTGTTAGTCCCCCTGGAACAATTCATAAATGACCAAAAAACTAGTAAATAACCTGGAATAACTGCAGGGAGACACACGTGACTGTCCACTCATTACACATCAACCTGAATTGGGAGGAATGCCTGACTGCAGCATAAAATCTGTAACTAAAAACTGTGAGAGCCAAGAGCCAAGAGCCCCTCCCTCACGGAAGCCTCGCGGTGCTAGAGAACAGAACTCTCTGAAAAAGTGAGTGTACCTCAGCCCAGATCAAACTGGGGTTTTAATGTTAACTGCTCAATACAGATAGCGAATCCCCAACAAGCAGACAGAGGTTTTTGGTGACGACTGACCTTGGGAGAGTCGGTGGACATATCTGTCTCAGGACGGAGAGCCCAGAGGATCGGGTGCTATCTCTCACGAAAGGGTAGATCTGGGAACTTTCTGTCCCTTTCTCTCTCTGTCAACCTGGGCGGCCCAGTGGAGAAAGCCTCAGATGTTTTCAGCCCGCAGCGATATGCAGCAGAGAAAGCCTCAGCCATTTTTAAATTGCAACACTCTGACCAGCAGAGTCAGAGAAACAAAGAACTTATTGATATGTAAATGACCTCTCTGAAGGGAGTATAGCTTCCCAAGAGGAAAGGGAGGGGCCCAGCTCTTCTACTACTTGCCTTACATTCCGAGCCAGACCCAAGACTCTGGGGGAGAAGAGCCACAGGCCACACCCCCTTCCACTAGCCCATGACGGGCTGACAGGCACACCTGCCAGGCAGAAAAGCACAGGGTGTGTTAATCCTCTAAGAAAAACCATCAGGGAAACTGGATACTGAATAGTTCCTCCTTCTGTGATCTGAGCCTGTTCTCAGTCTGGGAAACCTGATTGGGATGGCCTAGGAGGTCAGATGCCTAGACAACAGAAAACTACAATCTACACTAAGAAAAATGACATTATGGTCCAGACAAAGGAAAAAACTTACACTTCACCTGAGATACAAGAATTTAAACAACTAATGCTAAATCAATTCAAAAGTGTAGAGAAGATATGGCAAAAGAGATAAAGGCTATAAAGAAAACACTGGACATACATAGGGCAAAAATTGAAAGTTAAAAAAAACAACTAGCAGAATCTATGGAAATGAAAGGCACAACACAGGAGACGAAAGACACAATGGAAACATACAACAGCAGATCTCAAGAGGCAGAAGAAAACACTCAGGAACTGGAGAACAAAACACCTGAAAGCCTACACACAAAGGAGCAGATGGAGAAAAGAATGAAAAAATATGAGCAACGTCTCTAGAACTTAAGGACGAAACAAAATACAAGAATGTACGTATCATTGATGTCCCACAAGGAGAAGAGAAGGGAAAAGGGGCAAAAGCAATAATAGAGGAAATAATCAATGAAAATTTCCCATCTCTTATAAAAGACATAAAATTACTGATCCAAGAAGCGCAGTGTACTCCAAACAGAATAGATCTGAATACAACTATGCCAAGACACTTAATAATCAAATTATCGAACATCAAAAATAAAGAGAGAATCCTGAAAGCAGCAAGAGAAAAGTGATCCATCACATATAAAGGAAGCTTAATAAGACTACGTGTGGATCTCTCAGCAGAATCCATGGCGGCAAGAAGGAAGTGGTGTGATATATTTAAGATACTGAAACAGAAAAACCGCCAACCAAGAATCCTATATCCAGTAAAACTGCCCTTGAAGCAAAACTACCTTTGAAATATGGGGGGGGGAGCTCAAAATATTTTCTGACAAACAGATAATGAGAGACTTTGTGAACAAGACACCTGCCCTACAGGAAATACTAACGGGAGCACTACAGAGTGACAGGAGAAGACAGGAGTGAGAGGTTTGGAACACAATTTTGGGAGATGGTAGCACAGCTATGTAAGTAAACTGAACAAAGATAACTATCACTATGGTTGAGAGAGGAAGGTTGGGAGCATGTGAGACACCAGAAGAAAGGAGGAAAGATAAAGAATGGGACTGTGTAACTCGGTGAAATCTAGAGTGTTCAACAATTGTGATAAAATGTACAAATACGTTCTTTGATGAGGGAGAACAAGCAAATGTCAACCTTGCAAGGTGTTGAAAAAAGGGCAGGCATTGGGGTAGGGATGCAATCAACGTGTATTAAAGACTGTAACTAATAGAATCATTCTATTATGCTTCCTTTAATGTAACAAAGGCGATATACCAAGGTAAATGCAGATAAGAGGTGGGGATAGGAGAGGCATGCCAGACACTTGACATTGGTGGTGTTGTCTGACTCTTTATATTACTTTGATTTAAAGTTATCTTCCTTTTGCTGCTTCCTAGCTATCATTTTTTTTTCTTCTTTCTTCTTTCTTTTTCTTTTGCCTCTCTACATTCTTTGACTCTCCCTCCTGCTTTGTGGAAGAAATGTAGGTGCCCTTATATAGACAGTGGTAAAGGTGGTGAACACATAAATATGTGACTATACAGGGAACCATCGTTTACTTAGGATGGAATGTATGGCATGTGAACAAAACCTTCTTAAAAAAAAAAGGGTTGATGACGAAAACTTGAGGGCAATATACTGAGTGAAATAAGCCAGACACAGAAGGACAAACATGGCAGGGTCTCACTGATAGAAACTAATTATAATACGTAAACTCACAGACATGAAATATAAGGTACCAAGACATAGGACGAGGCTAAAGAATGGGGAACAGTTGCTTAGTATGAACAGAATGTTCAACTAGGATGAACTTAAATGTTTGGAAATGAACAGAGTGTTGGTAGCAAGATATGAGAATAACTAACACTGCTGAATGCTGCGTGAATGAGATGGAAAGGGGAAGCTCCAAGTCATGTATTTCACCAGAAGGAAAGCTGGAGGCCAAAAGATGGGAATGTATAAAACTGAATCCTATGGTCAGCAATGTCCATGATTAAACTGTACAAATATTAGAAATCTCTTCCATGAACCATAACAAATGTATGACAATACAACTAGAAGTTAAAAATAGAGGGGCATATAGGGAAAAAATATATAACTATTGCAAACTATATACTACAGTTAGTAGTATTTCAACGTTCTTTCATAAAGAGTAACAAATGTACTCTACCAATACTACGAGTCAACAATGGAGGGGGTTGGTTGGGGATATGGTAGGATTCGAGTTTCCTTGGTTTTTTTTCTTTTTTCACTTCTTTGTCTTTATTTCTTGTGTGGAGTAATGAAAGATACTAAAAATTGAACAAAAATTACGGGTGATGATGGATGCACAGCTGTATGTGGGTACCAGGGGCAACTGACTGTACACTTTGGATCTTTGGATAATTGTATGGTATGTGAACAATCTCAATAAAAATTAAAAAAAAAAAAGAGGGAGAGTTTAAAATACCACAGATAAACAGAAACTGAGAGTCCATTAACAAGAGACTTGCCCTACAAGATTTACCAAAGGTTGTTCTGAAGGTTGAAAGGAAAGCAGGAAAGAATGGTTTGCAGTAGAATGAAGAAATGAAGATTATCAGTAAGGATAACAATCCACAACTCTATTCTCTTTAATTCCTATAAGAGAATACAATTGAATAAGAAGCATATTTTCTGATAAGGGACATGAAATGCAAAGAGGTAAAGTGGGACAAAAACAAAATAAGTAACAGAGATATGGGAACAGAGAACGTGTATGTTACTGAAGCTAGGTTGGTATCCTTTCAAATTAGTAGGTTATAGATGTTGGTTGTGTAATATAAATTCCAAGGTAATCACGAAGAAAGTATTTTAAAAAATATACAGAAACAGAAATGAGAAAGGGGTCAATAAGATACATCACAAAAGATAAACTATATAGAAAAGGAAGTTGCAGTAAAGGAAAAGAGACAAAAGGTATGACATAAAGGACAAAATGGCTGAAGCACTGCCTTTACAATAATAACACTGAACATTAATGGATTAAACTCCCAAACAAAAAAACACAGGCTGGAAAAGGGGAAAAAAGGATGATTAAGCTATATGTTGTTTACAAGAGACTCAACTTAGACCCCAAGACATAAAATGGTTGAAAGTGAAAGCACGGAAAAGGATATCCCATCCAAATAGTAACGAAGTACAATCTGAGGTGGCTATACTAATATCATACAAAACAGACTTTAAGTCAAAAGCTGTTACGAGAAACAAAGAAGGACACTATATATTAAGAAAAAGGGTACTTCCCTAAGAACAAATAACAAACATACATATTTATGCACCTAACCATGGAACCCCAAAAAACACAAGGCAATGAGAGGCAAAACTGAATGGAGAAATAGATAACTTCACAATAATACCTGAAGAATTTAATACACCACTCTCATCAATAGATAGAACATCTAGACAGAAGATCAATAAAGCGAGAACTTGAAATCAATGATAAATGATTTTACAGCAGACAAACTCAGACTACTGTACCCCAAAACAGCAGGATATACTTTCTTCTCAAAGGCACATGGATCATTCTCCAGGATAGATCACACGTTGGGTCACAAAACAAGTCTCAATAAAGCTAAGACTGAAATTATACAAAGCATCTTCTCTAACCATAGTGGAATGAAGCTGGAAATCAGTAACAGGCAGAGAACTGGAAAAATCCCCTAATATTTCGAAGTTAAGTACTTCATTCTTAAACAACCAGTGGTCAAAGAAGAAATTGCAAGAGAAATCAACAAATATCACGAAATGAGTGAAAACGAGAAAGCAACATATCAAAACCTATGGGATGCAATAAAGGAAGTGCTGAGAGGGAAACACGTATATTAAAAAAGAAGAGCTAGGGAAATTTACAGCCCTCAACGCTTACATTAAAAAGGAAGAAAGAGCTAAAATCAAAGACCTAACTGTAAACGTAGAGGAATTAGAAAAAGAACAGCAAACTAAACCCACAGCAAGCCAAAGGAAAGAAATAACAAACATTAGAGTAGAAATAAATTAAATTGAGAACCAAACTGAAAACCAAAAGTTGGTTCTTTGAAAAGGGGAATTTCACAAAACATTACAAGAAGACTTCACTCCAATTCTGATCAAATGCTTCCAAAAAAAGAATTGAAGAGGATGGAACACTCTCTAATTCATTGAGGCCAACATCACCCTCATACCAAAATCAGATAAAAGTACTACAAAAAATAAAATTACAGACAAATATCTCTTATGAATATAGATGAAAAAGTCCTCAACAAAATACTTGCAAACTGAATCCAACAGCATGCTGAAAGAATTATACACCATGAACAAGTGGGTTTTATTCCAGGTATACCAAGGGTGGTTCAACGTTAAGAACATCAATTAATGAAATATACCACGGTAACAAAAGGACAAAACCACATGATCGTCTCAATTAACACAGAAAAGGCATTTGACAAAATCCAGCATCCTCTCTTGATAAAAACACTTAGAGAAGGAGAAACTAAGATGGCGGCTACCTGAGACAGGGCGAAAAAATGCCTCTGTGAAAAACACTAGCTAAAATCCAGAAAGTGACTCAGAGTACCGGTTACAGAGATGCGCCAGCTGGACGCTGGCTCCTAGCTCCAGAGGGGCCATATACTTGGTGAAACCGGGAGCTGGCATTCTGAAACGAGTGAGTAAGCTGGCTGGAACACCTGCAGCCGCGCGGTGGTCTAGGGAAGCCAGGGTTCAGTGCTTGGAGACCGGCTGGCTATTTTTTTTTTTAAAAAAAAGGGAAAAACCCAGGAGGGGCTGAAGCTGCGACTGTGGGAACCACGCAGTAAAACAC
Organism: Choloepus didactylus; assembly: GCF_015220235.1. NCBI lineage: Eukaryota > Metazoa > Chordata > Mammalia > Pilosa > Megalonychidae > Choloepus > Choloepus didactylus. The sequence goes on from NW_023637577.1 coordinate 659,450, forward strand.
AGCAAGAGGGGGCTGGGCCAGCCTCTCGGTGTCTGGCCGGGAAGATAGCCCGCTGCAAATACCCTTGGGTCCGGGGGAACGGAGAGAAGAGCCGGAAGCAGAAAGAAACCCTGCGGCTAGCAGCAGCTGGCCCCCCGGAGGGCCCACAGCCCAGAGCCCCGCCAGTTGTCCCGGAGCTGGGAAGGAGGAGCTGTGCAAGGAGGAGGGGGCTGAGACGCCCCGTTCGGCCATTTATGCTTCAGGCTGAGAGCGCGCAGCCACACAGCCCGGCGGCCCGGGTCTTCCCTTGAGGGATGATGTGCACTGGTGACGTAGCACGGCATTCCCTCGGCAGAGCTCCTGGAGGATCACGGCTGGGAGGGGGGACCTGCTCAGAGAACCCAGGGATGCTACGCCAAGTCTGGTGGTTTGTGGATCAGCGAGAGAGAGGGTCTGGGGCTGAACTGAAATGAAGGCTTAGACTCTTGCGGCAGCCTTGAATCTCCGGGAACCTGGGGGATTTGAATATTAAAACTGCCCTTCCACCCTGGCCACCCTTCCACACGCCACACATTCAGGGTGGACGGCTCCAGCAACACACCCAAACTGAGTTCTCCAACTGAACCCCACAAGAATCATTTCTCCACACACTGCGGGAACAAGGTTGAGAACTGACTTGAGGGATATAGGTGAGTCACAGATGCCATCTGCTGATTAGTTAGAGAAAGTGTACGTCACCAAACTGTGCTTCTGAAAAATTAGATCGATATCCCTTTTTTTTTTTTTTACAACTTGAAAGAACCCTATCAAGCAAAACAAATGCCAAGAGGCCAAAAACAACAGGAAATCTTAATGCATATGATAAAATCAGACGATATGGAGAATCCAACTCCAAACACACAAACCAAGATATTGGAAGATACACAGTACCTCGCACAATTAATCAAAGAACTACAATTGAGGAACAAAAACATGGCAAAGGATTTAAAGGACATCAAGAAGACCATGGCCCAGGATATAAGCGACATAAAGACGACCCTGGAAGAGCATAAAGAAGACATTGCAAGAGTAAATAAAAAAATAGAAGATCATATGGAAATAAAAGAAACTGCTGACCAAATTAAAAAGACTCTGGATATTCACAATACAAGACTAGAGGAAGCTAAACAACATCTCAGTGTCCTAGAAGCCCACAGAACAGAAAATGAAAGAACAAAAGAAAGAATGGAGAAAAAAATCAAAAAAATCAAAATGGATCTCAGGGATACGATAGATAAAATGAAACGTCCAAACTTAAGACTCATTGATGTCCCAGAACGGGAAGAGAAGGGTAAAGGTCTAGAAAGAGTATTCAAAGAAATTGTTGGGGAAAACTTCCCCAACCTTCTACACAATATAAATTCACAAAGCATAAATGCCCAGCGAACTCCAAATAGAATAAATCCAAATAAACCCACTCCGAGACATATTCTGATCAGACTGTCAAATACTGAAGAGAAGGAGCAAGTTCTGAAAGCAGCAAGAGAAAAGCAATTCACCACATACAAAGGAAACAACATAAGACCAAGTTGTGACTACTCAGTGGCCACCATGGAGGTGAGAAGGCAGTGGCATGACATATTTAAAATTCTGAGAGAAAAATTTCCAGCCAAGAATACTTTATCCAGCAAAACTCTCCTTCCAATTTGAGGGAGAGCTTAAATTTTTCACAGACAAACAAATGCCGAGAGATTTTGCCAACAAAAGACCTGCCCTACTTCAGATACTAAAGAGAGCCCTACCAACAGATAAACAAAGAAATGAGAGACAGAGATAGAGAATTTTAACAGACATATATAGCAGTACCTTACATCCCAAATCACTAGGACACTCATTTTTCTCTAGTGATCACAGATCTTTCTCCAGACGGGACCATAAGCTGGAACATAAAAGAAGCCTCAAGAAATTAAAAAAAAAAAAAAATGAATATACTCAAAGCACATTCTCCAACCACAATGGAATACAAATAAAAGTCAATAATTTTTGAACTGTAACTCCACTATTTACTTCCTACATGATATAAAATACACAAACTCTAATGACAAATCACTGGTTTTGAACTCAATGTAAAATATGTAACTTTAGACAACTATATAAAGGTGGGGGAATGTAGGAGTATAGGAACATAGTTTATGTGTCCTATTGAAGTGAAGGTGGTATCAAAGAAAAACAAGATTGATATGGGTTTAAGAGGTTAATTTTAAGCCCCACAGTAAACACAAAGAAATTTTTGGAGAATATAAACATAGAGATGAAAAGTAGAGTTTGGGTTAAGAGAAATGGGGGAAGGGGCAATGGGGAGTTAAGAAATGAATGTAGGGTTGCTGTTTTAGGTGAAGGGAAATTTCTAGTAATGGATGGTGGGAAAGAGCATTACAACATTCTAAATGTGATTAATCCCACTAATGGAAGGCTAGGGAGGGGGTGGAATGGGAAGATTTAGGCTGTATATGTTTCCACAATAGAAAAAAAAAAAAAAAAAAAAAGTCTAACTAGATGACAATTGAATGCCAAGGATGAACTTGGATGGGATTGGAGGATAGAGGACAGGTGGCTCAACGGGACACAGTTGGGACATAAGGAAAAGGAAATATAGAATGTAAGCTATGTATCATTGTTGAATCTCCTGTACTTCTTAGCTGCGCTTAATGGGATTGCATAAAGGAATGTTCTTGTTCATAGAAGTGTATACGTGAATTATAGTGTATCTTCAAGGATGTGTGCAGCTAACTCTCATATGTTCAGAAGACAGAGCAATAGATGATGGATGATAGATAGGGAGGGAAGGAGGGAGGGAAAGAAATAGCGATGTGACAGCATGTTAAAGTTGGTGGATTGAGCTATCGGGGGAGGGGTGTCAGGGTATGATGGAATTCTGTGTAGGGGGCTAGTATTGTTTTTGCAACTGTTCCTATAACTTTGAATTTATTTCAAAATTAAAAAAAAAGTATATTGAACAGAAAAAAAAAAAAACAACACTTAGAACACTAGGGATAAAAGGACACTTCCTCAACATGATCAAGGGCAAATATGAAAAACCCACAGCTAACGCCTTCTGCTTGCTTTGGGTTTAGTTTGCTTTTCTTTTTCTAGTTCCTCTATGTGTGCAGTTAGGTCTTTCAATGAAATCTTTCCCTCTAAGATCTGGAATAGACAAGGATGCCCACTGTCACCACTGTTATTCAAAATTGTACTGGAAATTCCAGGTAGAGCAATTAAACCAGAAAAAGAAACAAAACACATCTAATTTGAAAGGAAGAATTTGAAATTCATTATTTGTATATGACATGATCCTATACAGAGAAAGTCCTGAAAAATTTACAAAATTACTAGAACTAATAAACAACTTCAGCAAAGTGGTGGGGTACAAGATCAACAAACAAATATCAGCAGTGTTTCAATACCCTGAAATCATGAGCAATGAGCAACCTGAGAAGGAAATGAAGAAAAAAAAAATTACCATTTTTTTTGGCAGCCTAAAAAATAGTGACAAAAAGAATCAAAATATTTAGGAATAAATTTAACCAAGGATGCAAAAGACCTGTACACAGAAAACTACAAAACATTGCTAAAAGAAATTTTTAAAAGCCCTAAATAAATTGGAAGGACATTCCTTCTTCATGAGTTGGAAGACTAAATATTGGTAACATGTCAATTCTACCCAAAATGATTTACACATTCAACACAATCCCAACCAAAATTCCAACAGCCTACTTCGTAGAAATGGAAACGCCAATTATCAAATTTATTTGGATGGGTAAGGGGCCCCAAATAGCCAAAAACATCTTGAGAAAGAAGAATGAATTTGGAGGACTCACTTCCTGATTTTAAAGCTTAAAAGCTACAGTGATTAAAACAGAATGGTGATGGCACAAGGACAGCATACAAACCAAAGGAATTGAATTGAGAGTTTACAAGGAGACCCTCACATCTATGGCAAACTGATTTGTGACAAGGCTGCCAAGCCCACTCAATTGGGGAAGCATAGTCTCTTCAACAGAGGGTACTGGGAAAACTGACTATTCATATTCAAAAGAATGAAAAAGGACCCTATCTCTCACCATATACAAAAATTAACTCAAAATGGATCAAAGACCTAAACATAAGAACCAAGACTATAAAACTCCAAGAAGAAAATGTAAGGAAGCCTTTTCAAGATCTTGTGTTAGGCAATGGTTTCTTAGACTTTACACCCAAAGCACAAGCACCCAAAGAAAACAATAGAGAAACAGGACCTCATCAAAATTACAAACTTCTGTGCAAAGGACTTTATCACACCCTACAGAATGGGAGAAAATATTTGGAAACTACATATCCAATAAGGATTTAATATCCAGAATATATAAAGGAATCCTGTAACTCAACAATATTAAGAAAAACAACCCAATTAAAAAATGGGCAAAAGATTTGAATAGGCATTTCTCCAAAGAGGATATACAAATGGCTAAAAAGCATATGAAAAGATGCTCAACATCAGTGGCTATTAGGGAGATGCAACTCAAAACCATGATAACCATGTGATTGTGAAAACTCGGTGATCCAGTCTATGGACAGATGAGTAATAAAATAAAGACAAATATATATGTGCGTGTGTGTGTGTGTGTATAATAGATATAATGGGGGATAAGGGGTATGGAATGTTTTGAGTGTTCTTTTTTAATTTTTATTATTTTATTATTTTTTTCTTTTTGGAAAAAGAATCCAGATCCAGACAGAAAAACCTCTTCTTACCAATGAAGACAGAAAACTAATAAGACTCCTACCAAGGATGGGAACCAAGTGTCCTAAGCTACTTCTCAAATCATCTGTTTGAATTACTGAAAACTATAAAACATACAAAATGCGAACCCAATTTTTTTAGACTCAAAAGACAAAACTTTTCTATCGAATTGCTGTGAAAGTTTCTAAACATCTACTCTCAACATCTGAATTTATCTTCTTTCAGTTTTGCAGACCACCCAATTTTGCACAGCAATGCCGTCGACCAAGAATAACTGTTGCCCTAGGTTCTGAAGCCTACTAGAGAAAACCAGAACCGCAAGGAATATGGCAGACCAAAGAAAAAAAAGAGGATACGTTCTTTAAACTTGAGCTCAAATGAGAAAAGAGGCAAAAACCCACAGTTTAAAGCAAAGGAACAAATCTCATACCAAAGGATTCTCTCCTACTCTGACATATACTTGACACCTGAACTGAAAGCCAACTAAATAACCCTGTGATAAACATTCCAAAGTAATTTGGCAGTGAGGAAAAATTTATATGCAGGACCCCAAGTAGCTGGGGGAAAATGTGGAAGTGTTGGACTTCCTCACTTGGATTGCTGCTGATGGTCTCATAAACATTGAGGGCCGAGGGTTTGGTATTGCTTCCCCGCTATCTTGAGGCTTGCCCTAACAAAGCTCCTTACTGCAAAGGAGACGCTAAACCTGCTTATAATTGATTGTGCCTAAGAGTCTCCCCCTGAGTACCTCTTTGTTGCTCAGATGTGGCCCTCTCTCTCTAGCTAAGCCAACTCAGCAGGTGATCTCACTGTCCTCTCCCCTACGTGGGACCTGACTCCCAGAGGTGTAAATCTCCCTGGCAATGTGGGATATGACTCCCGGGGATGAATCTGGACTCAGCATCGTGCGATGGAGAACATCTTCTTGACCAAAAGGGGGATGCAAAATGAAACGAAATAAAGCTTCAGTGACTGAGAGATTCCAAATGGATTCCAGAGGTCACTGTGGTGGACATTCTTACACACTATATGGTTTTAATGTATTGGAATAACTAGAAGTAAATACCTGAAACTATCAAAGTCCAACCCAGTAGCCTTGACTTTTGAAGACAATTGTATAACAATGAAGATTACAAGGGGTGACAGTGTGATTGTGAAAACCTTGTGGATCATACTCCCTTTATCCCATGTATGGATGGATGAGTAGAAAAATAGGGACAAAAATTAAATTAAAAATAGGATGGGATGGGGGGAATGATTTGGGTGTTTTTATTTTTTATTTTTTATTCTTATTCTTATTCTTTCTGGTGTAAGGAAAATGTTCAAAAATATACTGGGGTGAAGAACATGGCGGCATAGAGGAGTAGAATTTAGTTAGTCCCCTTGGAACAACTAATAAACAATCAGGAACAACTAGTAAATAATCTGGAATAACCGCTGGGGGATAACCGTGACTGTCTACACATCGTACACCAACCTGGATTGGGAGGAATGCCCAAGATCACAGCATAAAATCTGTAAGTGAAAACTGCAGACCCAAGCCAAGAGCCCCCAACCCCCATGGAAGCCAAAACTGCAACGCCTCACTGTGACAGAGAGCAGCATTCTCTGAATAAGCAAATATACCTCAGTCCAGTTCCAACTGGGGTTTTAATTAGCAAATGTGGACTTGACAATTCAGATCCCCAACAAGCAGACAGAGGCTTTTGGTGACAGCTGAACTTGGAGAGCCGGAGGACCTCTCTAGGAGGGAGGTGGAGCCCAGAGGACCAGGTGCTATCTCTGGCCGACAGGTAAAACTGAGGGTGGATGCGGACTGGCCCTGAACAGGGACTTTCTGTCCCTTTTTCAGCTCAGTGGAGAAAGCCTCAGCCATTTTCAGTTCCAAGCGCTATGACCCAGACAACGGTGGAGAAAGCAGAGTCAGAGGGACTATTCAAATGCAAATGAAATCTCCCTAGGGGGTGTATCTTCCCCAAGAGGAAAGAGGTGGTGCCAAGCTCTACTACCTGCCTTGCATTCAGAACCAGACCCCAGAGCCTGGGGGAAAACAGCCACGGGCCACACCTCCTTATACCAGTCAGGAGCGACAGGCTGACAGGCACCACCTGCTGGGCAGAAAAGACAGCAGCTTGAGGCCTCAAAGGGTGTGTCAATCTTCTAAAACACCCTCAGGGAGGCCTGATACTATTACCTGCTTCTGAGACCTGAGCCTGCTCTGGCCTGGGAAAACCCAACTGGGGTAATCAAGGAAACCAGATGCCCAGACAACAGAAAACTACAACCTACACTAAGAAAAATGAAGCTATGGCCCAAAGGAACAAACTTACACTTCAACTGAGATACAGGAATTGAAACAACTAATAAAAAGTCAATTAAAAAAGTTTAGGGAAGATATGACGAAAGAGACGAAGCGCATAATGGAAACACTGGGTGTACATAAGGTAGAAATCGAAAGTTCGAAAAAACAACTGGTAGAATCTATGGAAATAAAAGCATAACACAAGAGATGAAAGACACAATGGAGACATACAACAGCAGATCTCAAGAGCAGAGATAATCACTCAGGAACTGGAGAACAAGACACCTGAAAGCTTACACACAAAAGAACAGATAGGGAAAAGAAGAAAAATAAGAGCAATGTCTCAGGGAACTGAATGACAACATGAAACGCATGAATGTACACATCATGGGTATCACAAAAAGAGAAGAGAAGGGAAAAGGGCAGAAGCAATAATAAAGGAAATAATCAATGAAAATTCCCCATCTCTTATGAAAGGCATAAAATTACATTTCCAAGAAGCGCAAAATACCCCAAATAGAACAGATCTGAACAGGCCTATGTCAAGACAGTTAATAATCAGATTATCAAATGTCAAAGATAAAGAGAGAATACTGAAAGCAGCAACAGCAAAGCAATCCACCACATACAAAGGAAGCTTGATAAGACTATGTGTGGATTTCTCAATAGAAACCATGGAGGCAAGAATGAAGTTGGGTGATATATTTAAGATACTGAAAGAGAAAAACCGCCAACCAAAAATCCTGTATCTGGCAAAACTGCCCTTCGAATATGAGGGAGAGCTTAAAATACTCTCTGACAAACAGACAATGATAGAGTTGGTGAACAAGAAAGATACCTGTTCTACAGGAAATACTAAAGGGAGCACTACAGACAGATAGGAAAACACAGGAGTGAGAGGTCTGGAACACAATTTTGGGAGATAGTAGCACCACAATGTAAGTACAATGAACAAAGATGACTGTGAGTATGGCTGAAAACAGAAAGGTTAGGAGAATGTGGGACACTAGAAGGAAAGAGGAAAGATAAAAGACTGGGACTGTATAACTCAGTGAAACCTAGCGTGTTCAATGACTGTGATAAAAGGTACAAATATGTTTTTATATGAGGTAGAACAAATGAATGTCAACATTGCAAAGTGTTAAAAACAGGCTGTATGATGGTACCATGGGCAACTGATTGTATACTTTAGATCTTGGGATAGTTGCATGGTATGCGAACAATCTCAAATATACATATGTATATTACAGCTAACAAACAAGTTCAGCAAAGTTGCAGGATACAAGGTCAACACACAAAAATCAATTGTACTTGCAATGAACAATCTGAGAACAATCTGAGAAGGAAATTATGACAATTCCATTTATAATAGCATCAAAAAGAATAAAACTCTTGGGAATAAATTTAGCAAAAGGAATGTAAGACTTGTACACAGAAAACTACAAAACTGTGTTGAAAAATTAAAGACAACATGAATAAATGGAAAGATAGCTACGTTCATGGTTGGGAAGATATAATAGTGTTAAGATGGCAATACTTCTCAAATTGATCTACAAATTCAATATGAACCCTATCGAAATCCAAATGGCCCCTTTTTTGTAGAAACTAAGCTGGTCCTAAAATTAATAAGGAAATGCACAGACTCAGAAGAGTCAAAACAACACTGAAAAAGAACAAAGTTGGAGCGACTCATACTACCTGATTTTTTTAATTTACTACAATTTTCTAGACAGTGTCATACTGTTGTAAGGATATATACATATAAATCAATGGTAAAGAACTGAGAGTCAAAAATAAATGCATGCATTTATGGTCACGTTATTTTTTACAAAGGTGCCAAGAAAATTCAACAGGGAAAGAATAGTCTTTTCAACAAATGGTCCTGGGACAATTGGATATACACATGCAAAAGAATTAAGTTGGACCCCTACTCATACCATATATAAAAATTAAATAAACAAAAGGATATATAGCACTACATTGGAATATTATTCGGTACTGAAAAGGAATGAAGTACCAATACAAGCTACAACATGGATGAACCCTGAAAAGATTATGCTAAATAAGATTGTATTTATATGAAACACACAGAATAGGCAAATCAGTAAGACTGTGGGGAAATGGAGATTAATAAGGGTACAGGGTTTCTCAGAGGAGTGATTAAAATGTTCTAAAATTGATCATGTTGATGGCTGCACAACTCTGAATATAGTAAAAACCACTGAATTTCAAACTTTAGGAGTTGAGTTTTAAGGTATGTGAGACGTAAATTTCAATAAAACTGTTAGGGAACAGAAAGTCTATGGTAAACAACTTTGGGAAGTCTTATGTTTAGGGACATTTGGTTTTATCTTCAATAACTATACCGTCATCAGTAATATCTCGAAAGACTTCCGTTCTTTACTTTCTGCTGCTAAGTCAGTACACCCTCATACTTCAGGCATTTTTATTTACTTGCAATTCTCATTCCAGAAGGGGTTCATAACACACCAAAGACCTTCCAGTAAGTACCATCCAGTACTTTTATTAAAAGCACTTGTCCCTTTTGTCTACATAACAGGTAAGTCTTCCTCAAAATGTGGTCAAAGGAAATCTAACAGCCAATAAAGTCTGTTTGCTTTCTGTAGACCAACAACCAATCAGATTTAAGTCTCTCAAGCAGTGGAACCAAGAAACAACACAGGCTTGGAGCCTTCTCAATTACCTGCAGTAACAAATTAAACCCAATAATTTCATAAGTTAGAAAAGGTAGGAAATGAGGAGCAGAATCAAGAATGTTCTTCAGATTTACTAAATAGAAGCAAAAAATTTTTAAAAGTCTTCTGGTAAAACTTAATTTCTGAGAATATATAGATACTGGTCCTCAAAAATCCAGACCTTTCTATATAAAGCCTTTTCTTCATCTCAAGTGATAATCCTTCCATCCCAAGGACATTATCCATTATCGTCACTAATCTCTTTGTATCACAGTCAGATATCCTTACCTGGTTCCGGGAGCTCAGACTGCGGAGTCAAACTGGGAATTCCAGACTCCTTTTCCATCTCCTCAATGTTGGCATTGGATTTATCACAAACACTCAACCGTGGGCCAACTGATTCTAAGCAGTCAGTACGATTTGGATTTGTCAGTGTGTCTTCTAGTATATTTGTTGAAGTTGGAGGTCTATGCTCGGAAAACTCATCCACCTTCTGCACAGGGTCACCAGGAAGCAAGACCCCAAAGGCACCCTCAGAGTTTTCCTTCTCCCTAAATCTGTTAGTGCGCTTACGAGGTTTAGTGCGCCTTTGGTTTAAACGCTGCCACCGCTTTTTAGGCACCGCTTGATTTACACTATTAGGTTCATCATGCTCACTATTTACTTCAGATGCCAGCTCGGGGCCTTTTCTGTTTTCAAAAGAAGAGCCATTTTCAAGAATTTCATCTGGGTCAGACTGTTTGACCTTGTTATCAATACGAACATCAGAAAAATGGGCACGGTCTTCACTTGTTAAATGGCCCATTAATAGAAGGGCCTCTTCTTTACCAGGGTTTTCTGCCCCATCCCTCAAAGAGCCACTCACAGAACCTTCACTTTCTCTGTCTACCTGCAGTGCAGCCTCAGGAGTCACATCTGGAAGCCGGCTCAGTTTTCTTCTGCGCTCTGTTTTTAAGGCTTTACGGTTCACTGTGTTCTTCCCCATCTGAGCTGAAAAGCCTTCTCTCAATTTGCTTGATGGCTTTGATCGCCCACAATTGCGCCTGGTAACACAGTTAGCACGACTTTTGCCAGTAGCAGTGAGGTCTCTTCTGTCAGACACAGAGCCAGGCAAGGAGGCAGACAACTCCACAGATGGTGCAGAGTCACCCCCACCAGGGATAGGATGGGCTGAGTCCGGGGTACCATCTCCATTTTTTTCTGAATTGTGGGTAGAGCCTCCTGAAACCAAGACCTTAGAAGCCCCTACTGGACCACTGGTAAAACTGTCCCCAAGACCAGGACTCCGATAGGAGACCAAATTTTGAGCAGTCATCAACCGTTGCTCCTTGGTCTTACTATCATGCATATCTTTCAACATCATTAACAAGGTGCTGAATTTGTAGTCTGGTTCAATAGGTATATGATTCTGACCAGAGGCAGAAGTAAAAAGTAATGGCTTTGATGGTTTTGATGTTCCAGAGTCACTGACATCCTCACTTAAGGATCTATAAGAGAGTTCTTTCAATTCTGACAGAACATGTTTCACCACTGCTGTTTCTATGTCACTTGAATCCCTAGTTTTCTCATGCATGTTGCTCAGTAGTTTTAGCCCATCCACTTTCCCACTTTTGGAAATGCTGGCCAAAGGAGAGCCTCTCATATCTGAAGAGAAGCACTTCAAACTGCAGTCCTCATTTGTAATTGGGGGCTCTACCACACCTGGATTTTCTTTATGTTTGCACTTTATACTTCGGATCTTGGGCTGTTTGCTTTTTGAAAGTAACAGAGCTTGATTTGTAGCCCCACACTTTATTAGTGAGTTCTCACTGGAAATACTTGATGATATACTGAATTGTGGAGAGAGACTGTCATTTCTAAAATCCGACGGGGGTTTGCGGACAAGGGTGGACACCTTAAGATCAGAGAGATTAACCTGAGATGTCTCAGTTCCAGACTCTGCTGGCTTAGTACAATCCATTAAGTGGTCTGTATGTGAGTTAGTAATGAGGGACTTCTGCTTTGCTTTTACCCTAGTGTTTGTCGCAGGATACCCAGAATACTTGATCTTTTCGTTTTTCTGCATGGATAACATGTTCTCTGTTCTGTCAAAAGCATCTGTAATTTCAAGGACACTGTTGTCAGAGTCTGAGCTGTGATCTACAGGATCCAGATCACTGCTTCCATCATCAGAAGTGGTACAGATGCTGATGGAATCACTTCGCTTTTCCTCATCACCTGCTCCAATATAGCAGAGCTGCACCTTTGAACTGCAAACTAGACCTCGTTGGGGTTTCTTTTTCTCCCCAGAACGTTTAGAGATCAAGGCACCCTCAGGCAAGCCCAGTAAAGAGTCACAACTTGAAGTCTCAACTTCTTTCTTTGCAGCAATTTTTCCACAAGAAGAAAACAAGAAACTTCCTGGGGTAGTGTTGGACCCTGTGAGGCTGTTTGCTATTCTAGAAAGTTCACTAGAGGCCTGTTTATCAGAAACATCCCCAGAGATAAAGTTTAGGCCAAGGTTGTCTGGAATCTTTACCCTCCGTTCTTCCTTATGTGTGTCAAATTGCATATGGCCTTTTTTCACACTAGTCCTTTTTAGATTGTCAGAGCTCTTTCTGACTCGAGACTTAGCACAAGGCTTTTCCTTCTCATCTGCAGAATGTTCAGAGTCAAAAGCCAGAGATTTCAAACAGCCATTAAGCAACAGGTCATGTTCTGATTCAGGATCATTGGTACAGTCCTCAAATGGCATATCCTCCTCACTGTCCAACTTGATTGAACTTCTGACACATTTTCGGTTCTTTGACCCTTTGGGAACATCATATTGCTCAGCAAGACCAACACTGGCTTCCCATTTACTCAAAATTTTCTGAGGAACCTTAAATTTAAAGGAGAAAAAGAGTATTACTTACCAAAGAAATAAGAGGGGGGAAAGGGAGATGATCAGTAAGTATCTCTAAAATCAGAACACTTTTCCAAACCTTGCTGTACTTCTTTAAGGCCCTTTAATGGGACTGGCCCACTTGTTATCACCTACAGTTTACTGAAAGGCTACCCAATGGGGATTCCCCAAGATTACTGCCACCACTATGATCTTTCTTAAGAGGAAGGATTGATCCCACTAACCCTCCATTCTCCCTGCCTCTATAAATACAAAAGAATGGACGATAACTTAGATTAGAACTGAAAGTATCACATTTCTAAATCAAGGAATACCCAGACCCTCCCTACCTATGCCTTCACACCTTAGAATAAGGATTTCTTTCCTTTCCAGCTTATGAAGGGGAAGCACATGTGAAGCTAACTAAAAGATAAAGCAAAAAGCTCAAGAGAGTGAATATGGAAAAAAAACAGCACAGGAGGAATGAGCAGGTCAGACCTGACCCTACGGGGCCAGAAATTTGAACCTCCAGTTATGACTGGCCCCTGACTAATCAAAAATCTTCTATACATATTACATAAAACTTGGATCATAACTATGCTATCTCCTGGGCCTAATCATGTATTCCAGAGACACCACGATACGCAAGGTATAACAAAATACTTACACTCTTTCCTTATTTCCTCACAGCATGAGGACACTGAAGCTCTGTGAAATAGGCCTAATTTTCCAGACTTGTATATCCAGCCTGGGCCTCATACAATAGATACCAGTTAAGCTTCTAACAATCAGTTAGTGTTCACAAATATGTTAATACTTGTGAAGGGGATACTCTGCAAAGCGTGCAAATAGGCAGGACATTGGATGGGTAGCCTTCTCTAATAAGGCAATAAGCTGACCATCTGGTTTATTTTACACACTTACACACACACAACCACCCATTAATTCTCATGACTGTGAGCAGAGTAAATCAATATTCCAGAATCTGAAAAGCCCCAGTGAACTTCCCTGAAAAAGGAGTTGGTGAAAATATATAGCTAAAGGCTTCACACAAAAATACTCTGGACACCTCCTCATCAAAATCACCCAAAATACGAGAAAGGATGCAGTGAGCCTCCTTTATTCTAATAGCAGCATACACAAACTTTTAGAGCACCAATCTTATATTAAATATTGTATACTTGATTTTTTAATCTTCATAACAGTTCTACAAGGTAATTTTAGAGAAGACGACACCAAGCCTCAGAGAACTCAGGTTATAATTGGCAGAGTCAGTGTACTGCCTTTAAATTATCCTAATTATGGTTTTTAAATAATAGTCTACAAGTATGTACACAGGGCAGCATGAAAAACCAATCTAAGAGCAAATACTTTTACTTCTAGCATTGCCAATAAAGAAATATTAAAGGAAAACAAGCCAAAATTTTATTAGGCCAATTTTAACAAAAAAACATCAAGCAAAAGAAACAAAAACAAAAAGTTCTTGACCAAAATATAACTAAATTAGAAACTGCAAGCTTAAACATTGAAACAAAAACAAAACAAAGCAAAAAAAAAAAAGAAGCACCTTATCTTTCTCATCTGTAAAAAAAATAATTAATCCAGAAAGTGAGAATATTTCATTTTGATGATCACTTTCTTCTCGTATAAGATGTACCCAAAAAAGACTGATCATGCCGTGTTGTACTGCCAGTTTTATGCTACAGCAGAAGAAAGCTAATATTACCTCTCAAAAAATTGAATATAAATATTTGAAGGCTAGCCCCATGCCACCCCTGCAAAAAAACCCTGTTTTCTAGCTTTTTTTTCCTCACAGATATCCTACTACCAAAGGAAATGGCTTATATTTCAAATATCTAATACTTCTTTCCTGTCTCCTCCATGGCTCCCACAAAGCAGGTAATTTTAAAAAGCAATTTTTTTAACCTTATGTCTATAGCCTTTTTCTTTCTGCTTTCCTCTTCTCCTAAGGACAGGTAGCTCTTCAAATTGATGTCTGCCTTCAAACATAACGATTGCTTTTCCAGCCACCCAGGCTCTTTCACAAGGATCTCCAAAAGCTTCCACGTAGTACTGTCGATAGGGCCTCCGGTTGGAAACTAGATAAAGATAAGAGCCAATGCTATTAATTCAAAAAGATGAATGCTCATCATCAAGAGAACAGTCACACCATTACTATCAAAGAAACATGCTAAAATTCCTACAGAACAAGAAACTCTGTAACAAGGAAATTTAAAAATATTCAGTTCACGTGGCAAGAAAATGTGTAAGAGTTTATCAAAGAAATCAATCATTTAGTCTGGTGACAGGCTGTTCAACCAGTTAGAGCTTGATTAGCTAATCACAGAGCAATTTAATATAGAATATAGCAGCCAACTGATTTCCTTTGACCATCAGTCTATACAATTATCCCATTTTACACACACACTAAGTCCAAAGACTTCAGAGAATGCAAATTCAGAGACAGATGGTAAAACACTGTCTTTGTAGAGAAAGCAGAAGTTGATACAGTTTCAAAATAGGGAAATTAAAAAAAAAAATGATATCCCAACAGCAATAAAGACAAAAAGAAATCCAATTAGTTTCTTGGTTGTCCGAAGTTCTATATGTAATTACCAAAAATAAAAACAACACAAAACCCCATCAGAAAAGATAAATTTATCTGGTAAACATACCTTACACATACTTAAAACTTCAGAATATTTTATAGCAGTCAAAAATGTCACAAAAGAAATATAATCTGGACTATACAAGTTTAGTGATTTATTTTTAAAAAAGGAAATGAAAATCATGTTATACATAAATTCAATTTAACACATCTAATTCCATTATAATAATTACATCCTGTTTCAAAACCCCCCAAAAATCCAAACATCTCTTTGAAAAAAGAGGAAAAGCCTAATTCATCAGAATGCTAGAAAATGAAAAAGGGGAAAGGAGATTTATAAACCAATGTGTCAAACAGATATAAAGAGTTGTGACTATTTTCAAAACTCTTGTCTCCACAAAAACTGGAACAGTAGCCAAAATGCCAAGCTTGTCTTATAAATCCTATTTTTAAAAGTGTACAACTAAAGCATAAAAAATACCTTTGAGCTCTCATAAACTTTAGTTGAAATGGTTGTTTTTCTATAAAAATGTAGCTTAATGAAGAAAAAAAGCTTTCAAAATCGGGGGAAAAAACGGGACTAACTTCCTAGAAACCCATCTACTACATTAAATCATTCAGCAGAGACCACCTATTAAAAGGGATTGAAATTGGTAAGATATATCTACACACACACACACACACACCCCTATACAGAGGTTCTTAAAGTTAATTTGAGAGGCAATTGATTCTCCCCTAGATAAATTCCACAAAAACAGATTGAGGACTTTGATATGTCAGCACTCTGCATTAAATAAAGGAACTCAATGTCTAGAGGGTAAGACAGATATGTGGATTATGGTGACAGAGCATAATAATTGCAGTAACACAGATACTCACTTTTTGAAACAAACACTAAAAAGCCTAAGTCATTAACTGGAGGACGAACAGGACACTGGGGCAGAATTTATAAAGGTAAACAGGTGTTTGTTAGAGAGAGAATTCCTGAAAGACGGTCCAAAACCCTCAAAGAAATAAATGAATGAAACATATGGAATGATTGACAACTATAAGTTGTTCAGAAAACTAAATCATAAAATGAAAGGAAAGAGAAACTAGGCAAGGTATGCAGGGGCCAGACCTGGAAAAGCTTGGATGCCATGGTAAGAGCTTAGCCTTTATCCTGCTAATTAAAGCTGGGGAACCACAGTCGGCTCAGTTTTGCATCTTAGAAAGATAAACCTCCTTGAAGTCTGAATAACATATTTAAGAGGAAACAGAGAGGAGACTCAGTAGACCAGAGATTACTAGAATGACGGAAAAATGCAATTATTAGAACCTAAACTAAGGCAGTAGCAATGGGAATTATAAGAGTAGAAATCTGAAAGATTTTTTAAAAAGATAATCAAGATGGGGGGGGAGACACAGGGGAAGGGTATGGGACTCTTGGCATTGGTGATGGCGTCTGACTATTCTACTTTAGTTTAATGCTATCTTCTTTCCTTTTGTTACTTCCTAGCTATCATTTTTTGTTGTTTTTCTCTCTCTCTTCTTTTTCTTTTGTCTCTCTGCCTTCTTTGACTCTTCCTCCTTCTTTGTGGAAGAATACATAAATATGTGACTATACAGGGAACCATCGATTGTCTACTTAGGACAGAATATATGGTGTGTGAACAAAAGCATTTTTAAAAAAATGGATTGATTAAGAAAGCTTGAGGGAACTATAGTAACTGAAATAAGAGACACATAAGGACCAACATCGCTGGGTCTCACTGATATGAACTTATCATTCTACTTATTATGAGCAGAATGTTCATTCAACAAGGGTGAACTTAAATGTTTGAAAATGGACAGAGGTAATGGTGGCACATTGTGAGAATAACTAACAGTGCTGAACGGTGTATGAATGCAGTGGAAAGGGGAAGCTCAGAGTCACATATGTCACCAGAAAGAAAGTTGGAGGTTAAAAGATGGGAATGTATAGAACAGTGAATCTTGTGGTGGACAACGTCCGTGATTAACTGTACAAATATTAGAAAGCTCTCTCATGAACTAGAACAAATGTATGATACTATAACTAGAAGTTAATAATAGAGGGGTATATAGGAAAAAAAATACCTATTGCAAACTATATACTACAGGTAGTATTTTAATATTCTTTCATCAACAGTAACAAATGTACTATACCAATACCACGAATCAATAATGGAGGGGGGGTGGTTAGGGGTATGGGAAGATTTGAGCTTCGTTTTTTTGTGTCTTTATTCCTTTTCTGGAGTAATGAAAATGTTCTAAAAATTGAAAAAAATTTTTAATTGTGGTAATGGATGCAAAGCTGTAAAGTGGTACCATGGGCAATTGATTGTACACTTTGGATCTTTGGATAATTGTATGGTGTATGAATAATCTCAATAAAAATAAATAAATAAAATTAGGAAAAAAAAGATACTCAAAAGGACTTATGTATAATCAAATAATTTGGTAAAAACAAGTAATGGCAGCAGTGTTGTGAAGAAAAACCGGAACCCTCATACACTGCTGGTGGGAATGTAAAATGCGAGACAGCCTGTTAGTACCTCAAATGTTAAAACAAAGTTATCACTTAATTATTCAATTTCATTCCTAGGTATTTAAACAAGAGATATAAAACGTATGTCAATACAAGAACTTGTAAGTAGCTGTTCATGTAAGCACTAGTCACAACAGTCAAATGGTGGAAACAACCCAAATGTTCATCAACTGACACATGGATAAAGCATGGTATATCCATACAATGGACTATCATTTGGCCATAAAAAGAATGAAATACTGATACATACTACAACACAGATGAACCTTGAAAACTCACGAAGTGAAAGAAACCAGTCACAAAGGACCACATGTATGATTCCCATTTATATGAAAAATCTAGAAAAAGCCAATCTATAGATACATACAATTAGTGATTGCTCAGGGTTGGGAAGTTTAGAGGGCAATAACTACATGACATGAGGTATCTTTCTGAGGTGATGAGAATGTTCTAAAATTGATTGTTGTACACCTCTGTAAATATACTAAAACCCATTTAATCATATACTTTCAATGGGTGAACTGGGTGGCATACGAATTCTATCTCAATAAAGCTGTTCTTTTTGTTTGTTTTTTGTTTCTTTGTTTTTTAAAAAAGGACCTGATGACTGACAGAAAAAAAGAAGGAAAAGGATGACTGCTAGGTTATTTGGTCTGGATGACTAAGTGACAGTGATTTCTATTCACTGAAGTAGGAAATGAAGAAAAAATAACTAGTTTGAGGGGACCCATTTTAGACAAAGCTGAGCTTCAAGTTCCCGAGTCTAAAAGACATCCTGGTGAAAGATTCAAGTATGGAGCTGTACATGCAGACCTGAAGTCTGGGGGAAACACTGGCACTGTGGATATAAAATTCAGTGTTATGATGACAGTTAAAGCTCAGAGTCAAAGAGACAGTAAAGCAACGACAGAAGAGGACCAAGGATGAAAATGAAAAGAATTACCAACATTTAAAAGGCAAGGTAAGAAAAAAGGATTCAACAAAAGGGAAATGAAAGGAAATAGATGAAAACAGTAATTGTATTGCCAAGAGGACCATGAAAGTCAGGAGGAGACAGTTACTAGGAGAAAGAGGAAGTGTTCATCTAATGCACCCAAAATTAAAAACTAGTAACCACTGGATTACCAGGGTATTAGTGGCTCTGCTGAGAGGTTAACTGGAATACAAAGTAGAAAATACCAGACTTCAGTGAATTCAGAAATGAGTGGCGTATCTGGAAGTGGAAAAAGTCAGTGACTCCTGCAAGCTTGGTTACGAAGGGAAGGTGACAGCTGCCTTAGAAGACAGTCATGGGTAGAGCTTTTAGGATATATATTCCAAGAATTAGTTCCCTTGAATCCTATGAACACACAGGAATTCTTTGTTCTAATAAACCAGGTAAGAACAAGATTTCTTAAAACAATTATCACACATGTTAAAGTAGAATTCTACTTAAAGATAAAGAATGAAGAGTGGAGGACTCGGGCAAGATGGCGGCATAGAGAGGAGTGGAAGCTAAGTAGTCCCCCTGGAACAACTACAAAAAACCAGAAACAACTAGTAAATAATCCAGAATAACTGCGGGGGGGACAAACGAGACCATCCATTCATCATACACCAACCTGAATTGGGAGGAATGCCCGAGAACACAGCATAAAATCTGTAAGTAAAACCTGCGGAACCAGGTCGGGAGACCCCCTCCCCCATAGCCCGAGCTGCGGAGCCGCGTGGTGCCAGAGAGAAGCTCTCTCCCAGCAAGCGAATACAGCTCAGCTGAGCTCCAACTGGGGTTTTAAGTAGCGAGTGTGAACTGCTCACTACAGGTACGCAGCCCCAAAAAACAGACAGAGGCTTTGGGTTACGACTGACCTGGGAGAGCAGGAGGGTCGCCTTGGACCGGGTCTGAAGGGGACTATCTGTTTCTTTTTTGGCTCAGTGGAGAAAGCCCCAGTCATTTTCAGTTTCCAGGGCTGTGACTCTGGGAAGGGTGGAGACACCACAAGCAGAGAGCGAGACCATTGAAATGCTAATGACCTCCACCTGAGGGGTCTGTCTTCTCTAGGAGGAAAGGGGTGGGGCCCTTGCCATTCAGAACCAGACCCCAGAGCCTGGGGGAACATGGTCATACCTCCTCACACCAGTCAAGAATTATAGGCAAACAGGCGTCACCTGCTGGGCAGAAAAGCACAGTGACCCGAGGCATCAAAGGGTGGAGCAATTTTCTAAGACACACCCACAGGGAAACCAGATACTGAATATTTCTTCCCTCTGGGACATGAGCCTGTTCTGGTCTGGGAAAACCTGATTTGGATAACCAAGGAAACCATGCCTAGACAACAGAAAATTACAACCTACACTAAGAAAAACAAAGTTATGGCCCAGTCAAAGGAACAAACGTACACTTCAACTGAGATACAGGAATTTAAACAACTAATGCTAAATCAATTCAAAAAGTTTAGAGAAGATATTGCAAAAGAGATAGAGGCTGTAAAGGAAGCACTGGACATGTATACGGCAGAAATCAAAAGTTCAAAAAACCTACTAGTAGATCTATGGAAATGAAAGGCACAACACAAGAGATGAAAGACACAATGGAAACATACAACAGCAGATCTCAAGAGGTAGAAGAAAACACTCAGGAACTGGAGAACAAAACACCTAAAAGCCTACACGCAAAGGAGCAGATGGAGAAAAGAATGAAAAAATATGAGCAACGTCTCCGGGAACTCAAGGATGAAACAAAGTACAATAATGTACGTATCATTGGTGTCCCAGAAGGAGAAGAGAAGGGAAAGGGGGCAGAAGCAATAATAGACGAAATAATTAATGAAAATTTCCCATCTCTTATGAAAGACATAAAATTACAGATCCAAGAAACGCAGCATACTCCAAACAGAAGAGATATGAATAGGCCTACGCCAAGACACTTAATAATCAGATTATCAAATGTCAAAGACAAAGAGAGAATCCTGAAAGCAGCAAGAGAAAAGCGATCCATTACATACAAAGGAAGCTTAATAAGACTATGTGCGGATCTCTCAGCAGAAACCATGGAGGCAAGAAGGAAGTGGTGTGATATATTTAAGATACTGAAAGAGAAAAACCACCAACCAAGAATCCTGTATCCAGCAAAGCTGTCCTTCAAATATGAGGGACAGCTCAAAATATTTTCTGACAAACAGACAATGAGAGACTTTGTGAACAAGACACCTGCCCTACAGGAAATACTAAAGGGAGCACTACAGGGTGATAGAAGACAGAAGTGTGTGGTTTGGAACACAATTTTGGGAGATGGGAGCACAACAATGTAAGTACACTGAACAAAGGTTAACTATGAATACGATTGAGAGAGGAAGACGGGGAGCATGTGAGACACCACAAGAAAGGAGGAAAGATAACAACTGGGACTGTGTAACTTGGTGAAATCTAGAGTATTCAACAATTGTGATAAAATGTACTATGTTCTTTTATGAGGGAGAACAAGCAAATGTCAACCTTGCAAGGTGTTAAAAATGGGGAGGCATTGGGGGAGGGATGCAATCAGCATAAACTAGAGACTGTAACTAATAGAATCATTGTATTATGCTTCCTCTAATGTAACAAAGGTGATATACCAAGGTGAATGCAGATAAGAGGCGGGGATAGGGGAGGCATGTTAGACACTTCACATTGGTGGTATTGTCTGATTCTTTATTCTACTTTGATTTAAGGTTATTTTTCCTTTTGCTGCTTCCTAGCTGTCATTTTTTTGTTTCCTCTTTCTTTTGCCTCTCTACCTTCTTTGACTCTCCCTCCTGCCTTGTGGAAGAAATGTAGATGCTCTTGCTTAGTATGAGCAGAATGTTCAATTAGGATGAACTTAAATGTTTAGAAATGAACAGGGGTGTTGGTAGCAAGATGTGAGAATAACAAACAGTGCCGAATGGTGCGTGAATAAGGTGGAAAGGGAAAGCTCAGAGTCATATATGTCACCAGAAGGAAAGTTGGAGGTCAAAAAATGGAAATGTATAAAACTAAATCCTTTGGTGGGCAATGTCCATGATCAACTGTACAAATACTAGAAATCACTTCATGAACCAGAACAAATGTATGACAATTAGAAGTTAATAACAGAGGGGCATATAGGGAAGAACTATATACCTATCACAAACTACATACTACAGTTAGTAGTATTTCAACATTTTTTCATAAACAGTAACAAACGTACTATATCAATACTAGGAGTCAACAATTGAGGGGGTTTGGTTAGGGATAGGGGAGGTTTAGAGTTTCCTTTTCTTTTTTTCTTTTTTCATCTTTCACTTTATTTCTTATCTGGAGTAATGAAAAGTTTCTAAAAATTGAACAAAAATTAAGTGTGATGGATGCACAGCTGTATGAGGGTACCCAGGGGCAAGTGATTGTACACTTTGGATCTTTGGATAATTGTATGGTATCTGAACAATCTCAATAAAAATGGAAAAAAAAAAAAAACAAAAAAAAAAAAACTAAAGGACAAATGGGGTGGGATGGGAGGATGATTTGGGTGTTCTTTGTTCACTTTTATTTTTTATTCTTGTTCTGGTTCTTTCTGATGTAAGGAAAATGTTCAGAGATAGACTGTGGTGATGAACGCATAACTATGTTATCATACTGTGGACAGTGGATTGTATACCATGGATGATTGTATGGTGTGTGAATGTATTTCAGTAAAACTGAATTTAATTAAAAAAAAAAAAAAAGAAAGAAAAAAGAAAAAAAAGAATGAAGAGTGAATACCCAAAACTTAATTTAGCCCCTTATGAAATAGCAGGAAAAGTTTATTTAAAAAGAATCAAACACATAGGGCAAAGCATACAGGTGAAGAAACAACAATAAATATTTGGAAAGGTCAACAGATGGATGGTGTTGTAGTTTGCTA
This sequence comes from Choloepus didactylus, assembly GCF_015220235.1. NCBI lineage: Eukaryota > Metazoa > Chordata > Mammalia > Pilosa > Megalonychidae > Choloepus > Choloepus didactylus. Next base: position 682,084 of record NW_023637577.1, read on the forward strand.
ATGCTGCCAGAATGCAAAATACCAGAAATGGATTGATTTTTAAAAAAGCGGGTTTCTTTGGTTACACAGTTACAGTCTTAAGGCCATAAAGTGTCCAAGGTAACGCATCGACAATCGGGTACCTTCACTGGAGGATGGCCAATGGTGTCCGGAAAACCTCTGTTAGTTGGTGTTCGCTGGGAAGGCACGTGGCTGGTATCTGCTCCAAGTTCTTGTTTCAAAATGGCTTTCTCTCAGGACTTTCCTCTCTCGGTCGCAGCTCCTCTTCAAAATGTCACTCTCAGTTGCTCTTGGGGCATTTTTCTTCTCTTAGCTTCTCCAGAGCAAGAGTTTGCTTTCAATAGCCATCTTCAAACTGTCTCTCATCTGCAGCTCCTCTCTCAGCTCCTGTGCGTTCTTCAAAGTATCCCTCTTGGCTGTAAGAATAAGCTCGCTCCTTCTGTCTGAGCTTATATAGTGCTCTAGTAAACTATTCAAGGCCCATGCTGAATCAGAGTTATCGCCTACAGTTGGGTGGGTTGCATCTCCGTGGAAACACTCAATCAAAGAATCAGAATCTAATCCAAATATTCCAACTTAATCAACACTAATATGTCCACCCCCACAGGACTGCATCAAAGAACACGACTTTTTTGGGGGTATATAATATATGCAAACCAGTACATTCCACCTCCCGGACCCCAGAAAAACATATTCTTTCCAAATACAAAATAGATTCATCCCATCACAGTATCACAAAAACTTAAATCATTTCAGTAACAACAGGTAAGTACAAGATCCCATCAAAATCAGTTACAGGCATGGTCTGTCCAAAAGCAAAATTACCCTCTGGCTCCGTACCTGTGCAACTTAGAACAAGTAATCTGCTTCCAATATACAAAGGAGGACATTCATAGGCTAAACATTCCCATCACCATAAGGAGAAAGTCAGAAAAACAAGGTTTAAGGAACCAAAACAATTTCTAAAACCCGCAGGGCAAACTTCATTAGATTTCAAAGTCTGAGAGTCATTTAGAGAATGGTGTTTCATCCTTGGGACTTGAGAGAGCGGGAGTCCAACCCTTTCCAAGGGCCGTTGCAGCAGTCCTTTCCTCTCCAAACACCGGGGTGAGTGCTCCAACATATCCACACACTGGGGAGACCATCTTCTCGGCCCCACCCTCCTGAAACATCAGGGCAGCACCCGGATTCTCTTCCATCTCCAGGGCACATGCTCAACCCCTTCAGAACAATGGGGTGGCAGCCAGGCTCTCCCCAATCCTCTGGGAATGTGCTCCACCCTCTCTGAGGCCTGAGGTGGCAACACCTTTCCTGAGCATCGTGGTGGAAGGCCCACCCTCGACCTCTGGGGCAAACTCACTCCTTCCATGCGTGTGGGCCACTCAGCTCTCCCAGCCCGAGACCTCTCGACTCCAGATCTCAACCTCCATGGCTCTGTCTTTGAAGAAATTTTTCCTTCAATTTGTTCCTTGTCTGTCTCGTCCAGTGCAGACAAGCAGCAGCTCCATCTATAAAGATCTCACAAAAATTCTGTTGGCTTCCTTCGCATGAAGCACACAGGGTCAAAGCCATCAGACAATAGGACTTTCCACAAATCCTTTCCAGATAACTCCATCTCCAATCCTGGCTTGTACGGAAATGGCGGCTGGGTTCCATGTTTGGTTAAATCCTCAGGTTGGGCTGTAGCTTCTGGGATTCAACCCCCTGGAAGCCCGGAATTTTCCAAACCATCAGCTACTGGTTTCTTTGAACCCAAGAGTTCAGTTCTAAGTTTATTTTTCTCTACTCACATTTTACTATAAGCCACAAGGAGAAGCCATGCTATATCCACTTTTAGTTTTGACATCTCATCAGCCAAGCATCCCAGCTCGTCCCTCTCAAATTCTTTCTTCCATCCGACACCAGGACTCAATGTTGCCAAATTCTCTGCCACTTTAAAACCAGGATCACTGTTCTTCCAGTTTGCAACAAATTCATCATTTCTGTTCAAGGCCTTGTAAGAAGTATCTTTAGAGTCCATATTTCTACTAACAGTCTCTACAAAGCAGTCTAGGCCTTTTCTATCAAGTTCCTCACAATTCTTCCAGAATCTTCCCCTTATCCATTTAAAAAGCCGTTCCAACATGTTTGGTATTTGCAAACTCAGCAGCACCCTGCTTCTCTGGTACCAAAATCTGTTCCAGTGTGCTAATGCTGCTGGAATGTAAAACACCAGGGATGGATTGACTTTTATAAAAGGGGGTTTATTTGGTTACACAGTTACAGTCTTAAGGCCATAAAGTGTCCAAGGTAACGCATCGACAATCGGGTACCTTCACTGGAGGATGGCCAATGGTGTCCAGAAAACCTCTGTTAGCTGGGAAGGCATGTGGCTGGCATCTGCTCCAAGTTCTTGTTTCAAAATGGCTTTCTCCCAGGACATCCCTCTCTAGGCTGCAACTCCTCTTCAAAATGTCACTCTCAGTTGCTCTTGGGGCATCTGTCCTCTCTTAGGTTCTCCGGAGCAAGAATCTGCATTCAACGGCCGTCTTCAAACTGTCTCTCACCTGCAGCTCCTCTCTCAGCTCCTGTGCTTTCTTCAAAGTGTCCCTCTTGGCTCTAGCAAGCTTGCTCCTTCTGTCTGAACTTATATAGTTATCCAGTAAACTAACCAAGGCCCATGCTGAATAGGTGGTGCCACACCTCAATGGAAATTATCTAATCAGATTTATCGCCTACAGTTGGGTAGATCACATCTCCGTGGAAACACTCAATCAAAGAATCAGAATCTAATCCAAACGTTCCAACTTAATTAACACTAACATGTCTGTCCCCACAAGACTGCATCAAAAACACGGCTTTTTCTGGGGGACATAATATACACAAACTGGTACAGATGGTGATGAGAGTTAAACCCAAGTGAGTTGTAGAATCATAAGCCAGCAATGAGAAAAGCTGAAGAGCAAGCTGATTCACTTCCCACAGTGGTCTGTATCAGGCACCCAGATGGAGAAGTACAGATAGGTCTAAAATCAGGATTGGCTGAAAGTCTGTTCAAGATGAATTTAGAGTGTTTCCAGGTGAAGATGGAGAAATGAATAAACATTCTTAAATTCACTCCCTGTCCTAAACCCTCCTAAGGCTACAGTGGAGATTTTAAAGGCATAACACCATAAGAAAGGACTGCTGAGTGTGAATTACATACCTAAGCAGGTATGCTACAAAATTTTGAAATGTGGAAAGTAGGTATGTGTTATGATGACTAACTCAGTAGACCCAAGAATGCCAAATCCTAAGTCATGAGTGAACAAACCTAGGAGCCAACTATATCTACATCACAGTATCCTCAAGAGGCTCAGAATTGGTAGCAACTGGTACTTCTGGAATTTGGAGGGATACAACACAAGATTGGTTGAAAACTGTCAAGTAGCACTGGATACCTAAATTTCCTCCTCCAATCCACACCACTGGAACATTACTTCTCCCTTCGCCCGGCAGAAGACTAGAGGTTTTCTCCACTAGAGGAAGTAAAACAGAAGTCCTCTAGGCTGAGCAACACCAGGCACAGTCGAAGAGTATCAATGCACCTGCATGCCACCAGAAGGAAAGGTGAAAGTTACAACACGGGAATGCATAACACAGTAATCTTAGTGGACTACGACCATGATTTAACTGTATAATACAAAAAATACAGTGTGTGATTATACCTCAATGAAATTGCAAAAGAGTATATGTATACCAAAAACAAAGGGAATGAATCAACTAAATGGTAAAATCACCCAGCCATCTTCACCCACTAAGCTCCGAGGCCTACTCCTTAAGCAGAAGATAAAAGATTCTTCTCTGAGGAATCTCACCAAGCCAATAAGAAAAATGGAGAGGATACCGACAAAGAGTTGGGGGCGGTCATAGAGCTCACCCTACAAGGAAATTAAAAGTTGACAAACACCACACATTTAGAATATGCTCTTTAGTCTTTTACTCTTGAACACAGATCTGAGGAAAGCCTCAAACACAACAGATAGAGAACAAACATACAAACAGTAAAGAAAGAAAGGAACTTGGTACACAAAGACTATGTACAGAGGAGAACAATTTCAAAGGCCATCATTAATATCCTCAGAAGTAAAAGATACTGCATTCATGAAACAAGATGCAGAAACAAAAGGAATTCTTAAACTTCAAACCTAACAGCAGTCGGCTGAAGTTGTGAAACCGTGACCCATGACATTTCTATGAGATTTGCTCTCTAAGTACCTATGAAATCATACATTGAAAATTATCACTGTTACATCTATAGGTTAAAGCTCACAATTCAAAAAATGGGAGAAAAATAATAAAATAAAATAAAACCTAACAGCAGAAATGCAAAAGAAAAAAAAACACAAACTGGAAACCACCTATCTGATAAGAGACTGACATCTTGTATATATAAAGAAATCTTACAATTCAATGACAATAGTACAAATAGCCCAATTATAAAATGGGCAAAAGATACAAAAAGACATTTCTCTGAAGAGGAAATACAATGGCTAAAAAACACACAAAAAAATGTTCATCTTTGCTAACTATTAAGGAGATGCAAATCATCCAGAGATGGATAGGCTTTTATAAAACGGGGGTTTATTTCACTACACAGTTACAGTCTTAAGGCCACAAAGCGTCCAAGGTAACACCTCAGCAATCGGGTACCTTCACCGGAGGATGGCCAATGGCATCCGGAAAACCTCTGCTAGCTTGGAAGGCAGCTGGCATCTGCTCCAAAGCTCCGGCCTCAAAACGGCTTTCTCCCAGGACGTTCCTCTCTAGCAAGCTTGCTTCTCTTCAAAACATCACTCCCAGCTGCACTCACTTTTCTCTCTTTGAGTCAGCTCATTTATATAGCTCCACCGATCAGGGCCCACCCTGAATGGGCGGGGCCACACCTCCATGGGAACATCTCATCAGAATCATCTCCCACAGCTGAGTGGGGTACATTCCAAGCAAATCTAACCATCAAGAAAACATCTGCCCCACAAAACTACAACGATGAGATACCATCTCACACCAATTAGAATGGCTGCCATTAAACAAACAGGAAACTACAAATGCTGAAGAGGGTGTGGAGAAATTGGAACTCTTATTCTTTGCTGGTGGGACTGTATTTGGCAGTTCCTTAGAAAACTAGGTATTGAGCTACCCTACAATCCAGCAATTTAACTTCTTGGTATTTACCAGAGGACCTGAAAGCAGTGACACAAACAAATGTTGGCACACCAGTGTTCACAGAGGCATTATTCACAATTGCCAAGAAATGAAAACAATATAAATGTCCTACACAGGATGAGTGGGTAAACAAAATGTGGTATATACATACGATGGAATACTATGCGGCAGTGAGAAGGAACGAGGTTGTGAAGCATATGACAACATGAATGAACCTCGAGGACATAATGTTGAGTGAAATTAAGTCACATACAAAAGGAGAGACATTGCTCCACTAATGTGAACTCTTTAAAGTAGAATATAGGGGACCTAGAGATAGACAGCTGTTAGTGAAAGGGGAACAACAATAACAGATAAGGTAATCTTAATATGGGAATGCTCAGGAATGACTATGGTTTGCTAATTTCCTTGTGGTACGGTAGAAGCATATTGGAAGCAATGAAGTTATTTCAGGATATTTGCTTTTTTCCTATTCCTTTGTTTTATTTTGTCTGGAAATGGGTTTTTAAAAATATTTTTTTGATAAAGTTAATTTTAAAAAGTTTGAAGACAAAGTTGAGGAAACTTTCAATTAAGTTGAGCAAAACAACAAAATGCAACAAAACAAAGAAGATGAAAAAAAATTATGAAGTCAAGTGAAAGTAGGTCAACATCTGAATAACAGTTTTCAAAACTGAAGAAACTAAATTTCTGGATCAAAAGGACCCTTCTATCCAATACAATGTATGAACAATATACTTACAGCAAGGTATATACTTGTGAACTCTAGGAACAAAGAGTCAACAAGCTTTCAAAGATGGAAAAAAAAAAAAGAAAAAGAAAAGTCACATACAAAGGATCTGGAATCAGAAGGACTTCATGCTGAATAGCAACACTAGAAGACAGTGGAGTAATGCCTTCAAAATTGCGAGCAAAAATGATTTCCAATCCAGTATTTTATACCAGCCAAACCAGCAAACAACTGTGAGAAGAGAATAAAGATATTTTTAGATAATGCAAGCTCTCAGATATTTACCTCCTCCTACAGTCCCTTTCTCAAAAAACTATTGAATTATTTGCTCTACATTCAAAATGAGTGAGTAAACCAAAAATAAGGAAGACAGAATCCATACAAGAGTTGAAAAGAATCCCCAAAATGACAGATGTTCACTAGGCACAGAAGGAAACCAGAACAGATTGGAGGAAGATACAAAAGCTCTAGGTGAGATTTCCTCAAGATGACGAAAATCACAAAACATTGGATTTATCGGATCATGTGGAGAATATAAAAAACTACCAAGAGTTTTACTCTTAGTAGTAAGTACACAGAAAACTAAGAACCCTCCCCCTATAAACAAAACAAAAAACACTAATATTATTGCAAAAAAAAAAACAAAGCATTGTGAAGACAAAGTGGTCGTAGCTGATATTTCTAAGTACCTTCTTCTAATACCCATTCCATATTTCCTTTGCCTTCAGTGAACATGACAGTTGGCCATGGCTCTGTCTGATGGGATTGACCAAATCTTTATTCAAGAAGATCTGGCCCATTAGCAGTCCTGCCTGAATTGTATTGTTGTAGTTTTCCACTAACTTTTATCAGAGGGCATGTAACTAAGAGACATCTTAAAGGACCTCCTGGATCCAGACATACTCTTCCTTAACTCCAGTGAACTAGGAGCCCAATTACCCCATGGTATTCAGGATCAGTCACCCCAGTCAGTGAAGCAACTCCCTTCTTTGACCATCGATTCAGAAGAATGAAGAGCCCAAGGCCCAGCTGTGTATACTGTTAACATAATGCACACACTTAATTCTTAACCAAAATTACCATACAATTATAAGAGGAGAAATAGGGTGCAGGGTAGGAAGGGAGGCACAATGCAGGGATGAAAAACAACTAAATCTACAACTTCTATGGTGAGAAGTAAAAAATAACCTAGAAGGATGGAATTTTGAGGTACAGAAGTAAATGTCAAAACATAAAGTAAAAAACTTGAAGACACTTGAGGGCAGAAGTACAGTGACAACAAAGAACTGTTTTTTCTAACAAGTCTTGTAGAATTAACCGACTGATTTTTGAAACTATTTGCAGTAAATCTGATAAAAATAAAATACTGACATGCTATAACATATGCTAAACAAAAATCCAGACACAAATGGACAAACATTGCATGATTTCACCTATATGAAATACGTAGAATAAGCAAATTCATAGAGACAGGAAGTAGATTAGAGATTACCAGGGGTTGTGTGGGAAGGGATAAGGGAGAGTCATTGCTTAACCGGTACAGAGTTTCAATTTGGGATGATGAGAAAGTTTTAGTAATGAGTGATGGTGATGGTAGCATAATAATTTAAACGTAATTAATGCCACTGAATTAAACATTTAAAAATAGCTAAATGCCAAATTTTATATTATATATAGATGTTACCACATTAAAAAAATAGACTTGTAATGGTTGCACAACTCTTCAAATATACTTAAAAAAAAAAAAAATCACTGAACTGTACACTTTAAATGGTTCAACTGTATGGTATGTAAATTACGGTTCAATAAAGCTGTTACCAAACAAGTAAATAATGACTCTAAAAAACAGTTTTATGAAAATTCGTGTTTTCTAACATTATTTGAAATATCTGACTTAGCTAAGAAAACAATAAGCATAAATGATCAAAATATAAACACTGCAATACAACTGTGAATATTTATACTGCTATAAATAATTGTTGCAAAGTAGTAACTGGTGCATCTAAGTAAACTGCATATGGGTGTTCATTGTACTATTCTTCAACTTTTCCGTAAGTTTGAAACTTTCAATTAAGAAGCTGGAGGGAGAAAATTACACTGCTACCAAATCCAGACTTCAACAGAGGACACCATTTCGTTGTGCAACAGGAATGGGAACACTTTGACTGCAGATATTCAACATTCCCTACGGACTACCGGGCAGTGTCAATGGAAGACTGATGGTTCCACCAGGTCTCTGCTTTGAAAGGAACAGAAAAGGGAGCATATTCAAAGAAAAATGCAGAAGAACTATCAAGAGCATTAATTAAGCTTTCAAGAACTCGGCTGAAAACAGCTTGTCACAAATCACAGGGAAAAGAAAACAAAAATGAAACATGCAAAATTACACAAAGAGAAAATGGAAAAAGTAATACGAAATAACTAGCTGTAAGATTAAACAGATCCGACAGCCCTGGAAACTGAATATGACTGGGGCTTTCTCCACTGAGCCAAAAAAGAAACAGATAGTCCTCTTCAGACCCAGTCCAAGGCGACCCTCCAGCTCTCCAAGGTTGCTGGCATCATTGGCCGTGCAGACCTCCTGTGTGCCCTATTCTTTGTGTTATCTTTCCTTGGCTACTGTAAAGCATTTAAAGAAAAACATGGGCATGCTCAGGAACGGAGGCCTCCTATTTCGGATGATTCTCCTGACCTCTGGAGGGGCAGCCATGCTCTACGTGCGCTGGACAATCATAGGCACAGGCCCACCGGCGTTCACCGAGGTGGTCAACCCAGCCTCCTTTGCTGACAGCATGCTGGTCAGGGCCATAAACTATAATTACTACTATTCACTGAATGCACGGCTGCTGCTGTGTCCCTGGTGTCTGTGTTTTGATTGGTCAATGGGCAGCATACCCCTCATTAAGTCAGTCAGTGACTGGAGAATAATTACACTAGTCGCACTCTGGTTCTGCCTAATTGGCCTAATATGTCAAGCCCTGTGCTCTGAAGACAGCCATAACAGAAGGATCCTTACTCTGGGCCTTGGATTTCTTGTGATCCCATTTCTTCCTGCATGTAACCTGTTCTTCCGAGTGGGCTTTGTGGTGGCAGAGAGTCCTCTACCTCCCCAGTGCTGGGTACTGTGTGCTGCTGACTTTCGGATTTGGAGCTCTAAGTAAACATGCTAAAAAAAAGAAACTAATTGCTGCTATTATACTGGGAATTTTATTCCTAAACATGCTGAGATGCATGATTCGCAGCGGTGAATGGCGGAATGAAGAACAGCTTTTTAGAAGTGCCCTGTCTGTGTGTCCTCTCAATGCTAAGGTTCACTACAATGTTGGCAAAAACCTGGCAGATAAAGGCAACCAAACTGCTGCCATCAGATACTACAGGGAAGCTGTAAAAGATTAAATCCCAAGTATGTTCATGCCATGAATAATCTCGGAAATATCTTAAAAGAAAGGAATGAGCTCCAGGAAGCCAAGGAGCTGCTGTCTTTGGCTATACAAATACAGCCAGACTTTGCTGCTGCCTGGATGAATTTAGGCATTGTGCAGAACAGCCTGAAACGGTTTGAGGCAGCGGAACAGAGTTACCGGACAGCGATTAAACACAGAAGAAAATACCCAGATTGTTACTACAACCTTGGACGTCTGTATGAAGATCTAAATCGTCATGTGGATGCATTGAATGCATGGAGAAATGCTACTGTGCTGAAACCAGAGCACAGTTTGGCTTGGAACAATATGATTATACTCCTTGATAATACAGGTAATTTAGCCACAGCTGAAGCAGTTGGAAGGGAAGCTCTGGAATTGATACCTGATGATCACTCTCTGATGTTCTCCTTGGCAAATGTGCTAGGAAAATCCCAGAAATACAAGGAGTCTGAAGCTTTATTCCTCAAGGCAATTAAGGCTAATCCAAATGCTGCAAGTTACCATGGTAATTTGGCTGTGCTTTATCATCACTGGGGACATCTAAACTTAGCCAAAAAACACTATGAGATCTCCCTGCATCTTGACCCCACTGCATCAGGAACTAAGGAGAATTATGGCCTTCTAAGAAGAAAACTAGAACAAATGCAAAAGAAAGATGTCTGATCCTTTGTCCTTTTTCTTTTTTTTTAATTGTGTATATGTGTGCATGAGGCATATCATTAATATTATATGGTTACGTTTAACTGTTTACAAGTCTTACACCTATTGTTTATTTTATTTTTTTTAATGAAAACAAAGACATGCAAAAAGATGATAGCACCAGCAATATACCCTTGAATGCTCCATCTGGTTTTTGCATTGAAATTGTATTTTTTCAGACAACTCAAACGTAAATTCTAAAACTCTAAGAATGAAGTCTTTTTTAATTAAAAAGAAAAAATCAACATGAGCAACTTTTATTAAAAATAAATCTGCATTTGGGATGTCATCATTGTTGCATATAGACCAGCACTTCTGTTGTGACCAGGAAATGACAATCTGACTCTGTCAATTTATATAAACATCAAATGTGCCTGTATATTTGAATTTTTAACAACAGGAAGGAGTAAATTAAGATTCTGTGTTTTTTTTTTTTAAACAATATTCTAGGAACTTCATTTGTAGGAAATATTTATCCGTATTTTTATGTTTTCACCAGGGCAAAAATAATTGAATGACAAATAGAAATTTCAGTATTTAGTATGTCCCTGTACTTTTTTCCCCTTAGGAAGGAATTGACCCCTGCAATATTTTTTTGGGATTCTCCAACTTCACGTGGTTTCAGATCACGGAAAATTATGTAGTTTTCTACATAAACTGTCGCTATCAAGCCATGCTCTAGGCAAAAGCAGGCAGCCTGAAGTCCTTGTTTTTGTTACATCCAAAATTAAGAGGGCTACAAACGTGTGTAAGTTGCTTTTTAATGTTTTTAACTGTAAAACAATTTCCCACTTTTGTTTAATGGAACTAAGAAATTACTGGCTAATTCAAGAAGTAAATTTTCTCTCAAAAGGAACCACATTTGGGAAATTTGTAGTATTTTTAAGAATTGGGTTAATTTTCCTGTTTATTTGGACAGTGATGGTCATATTTGTTTTGTTCTGTTCTTCTATATATGTTGTTGACCAAATGGTTTATGCAATCTCTATAATTTCTTATGTAGTAAAATTACTACACAAAACCCGTTTAAAAAAACAAAACAGATCCATTTTAACATGTTTTCATCATTTCTCCAGTATGGAGCTATTTGAATACATGCTTTTTGGGAAGCGCTCTTGAATTTTAACCTTTTACAGACTGAAAATATACGGCATTTTCCTGTCAATACTGATACTTGATATTTGATGTGACCAAATTCTTGACTCACAAAAACCACATCAGATAAGAATTCTTAAGAATCCCACACAAACCTACAAATCACCAGCACCCACACTCATCCCTTTTGTTACATCAGAGGGGTGTTTCTACTCCCATCAAGGAGAAACACCACCCCTTACTTTCTCAGAAACCATATGTTATGATCTCATCTTTGATCCTGTATTACTCCTGTCTTCAGCATCTCCCTATCTCCAGGACTCTTCCTATGGGTACTAACTGCACGGTCATTCCCATTTACCAGGACCCCATATACCTCTCTAGTTGTAACATCCCCCTCCTCCGCCTGTCTTCATCTCCTCAACCCACTCTAATCCAACCCGATGAAAGCATACCACCAAAAACGTGACCCATGATCTCTACCTCCTCATACCTAATGGACATAGTATTTGATTTCTCAGCAATACTCAACCAAACTGACCACACCTTCCTTCTTTATTTTAAATTGGAGCAGTTGTAGGTTTTCAGAAAAATCATGCAGAAAGTACAGAGTTCCCATAAATCCCCCACTCTCACAACACAGTTTTCCCTATTATTAACATTTTGCATTAGTGTGGTACTTTTGTTATAACTGATGAAACAATATAATTTTAATTATGCTGTTAACTTTAGCTCACTGCTTATATTAAAGTTCACTCTACTGTACATACAGTTCTATGGTTTGTGTTTGGTTTTTTTTTGGGTGGTAACTTACATACAACCTGAAGTTTCTCTTTTTATTCCTTTTCACATATACAATTCAGTGGTGTTAATTACATTTACAAAGTTGTGCCTCCATCACCATAACCATTGGCAAAACTTTATTATCACCCTTAAAGAGAATTATGTACTGACTAAACATTAATTTCCTATTCCTCTCTCCCACCTGGCTCCTGATAACCTGTATTCTAGTTTCTGACTTTAAGAATTTGCATATTCTGCTTACAGAGATAGTACAGTACTTGTCTTTTTGTGCCTGGCTTATTTCACTCAACATATCTTCAAGTTTCATTCATGTTGTAGCATGGATCAGAACTTCATTTCTTTTCATGTCTGAATAATATTCCATTGTATGTTTATATCGCATTTCATTTATCCATTCATCTGTTGATGGACACTTGGGTTGCGTCTACCTTTTTGTAATTGTTAATAATGTCACAATGAAAATCGGTGTGCAAATATTTCTTCAAGTTCCTGCTTTCAATTATCTTGGGTATATATACCTACAAGTGGGATTGCCAAGTCATATGATAATTCTATACTTAATTTTCTGAGGAATCACCACAATGTCTTCCACAGTGGCTACAACAGTTTACATTCCCAACCAAAAATGAGTAAGGGCTTCTATTTTTCCACATCCTCTCCAACACTTATTATTTTCCCTTTTTTTAAAATAGTAGTCACCCTAGTGGGTGTGAGATGATAAAAGTTTTGATTTGCATTTGCCTGGTGGCTAATGACATTGAACATCTTTTCATGTATTTATTGGCCACTTGTATATCTTCTTTGGAGAAATGTCTATTCAAGTTTTATCCCAATTTTTAATTCGGTTGTGTGCTGGTTTGGATGTATTATGTCCCCCAAAACGCCATGTTCTTTGATGCAATCCTGTGGGGGCAGACATATTTAGTCTTCATTAGGTTGAAACCTTTGGATTGAGTAGTTTCCATAGAGATGTGACCCACCCAACCTTAGGTGATAACTGATTGGATAATTTCCATGGAGGTGTGGCCCCGCCCATTCAGCGTGGGTCTTAATTAAATCACTGGAACCCTGTAAGAGCTCAGACAGAAGAAGCTAGCTGCAGACAAGAGAGACATTTTGGAGATGGCCATTGAAAGCAGACTTTTGCTAGTCCGGAGTTTGCCTGGGAGAAACTAAGAAAACACCTCCAGACGCCTAGACAGAAATGTCCTGGGAAAAAGCCATTTTGAAAGCAGAACCCCAGGGCAGACATCAGCCAGTACCTTCCCAGCTGATAGAGATTTTCTGGACACCATCGGTATTCTTCAGTGAAGGTACCCTATTGCTGATGCCTTTGTTTGGACACTTTTATGGCCTTAGGACTATAACTCTGTAACCGAATAATTCCCTTCATAAAAGCCAATTCATTTCTGGTATTTTGCACAACGGCAGCCTGAGCAAACTAGAACAGGTTGTTTGTCTTTTTGTTGCACATCCTCCTTATTAAAATATACTACTCCCAGATACCACATTCTCGATTTTCCTCTTCCATCTCCATCTGATTTTTCTATTTTGCAAGTTCCATCTCTGCCATACAGACTTCATATGCTGGCTTCCTCAAAGCCATCTTTCTCACTGTATACTCTGTCCCAAGGCCATCTCATCCATGCCCTGCCCATGGCTCCAATTAAATATCAACAAGCAGACAGCACCTGCAAGTTATATATGTTCCAGTGTTTTCTCAGTAAACAGCAACACTATTCATTCAGAAGTTAAGCTAAAAACTTGGAAGCCTTCTTGAGATCCAGAAACCTAGAAGCAAAAAACCTCAGGACCTTTCTTCTCCCTCACTCCCCACTTATCCAATTACCAAGTCATATAGAGGTTATCTTCTACATAGTTCTTTAATCTCTATTCACCACTTCCATCTCACCATAATTACTACAAGGACCCCTTTAACTGTCTCTCCTTATTTATTTGTGCCCCTCTCAGATTTTCCACACTGTAGCCAAAGAGCAGACATCAGACTATGTCACCCTACTTACAACGCACTAATGGTATATCTCATTGTTCTTAGGATAAAACAGAAAATTTTAAAGAAGTCTACAAAGTGCTACAAGATTTGGGCCACAATGACTTCTCCAGTCTCTTATTGACTCACTTTCCATCAGTCTGTGAGCTGCAGACCTTTCAGGGACACAGCACATACTATTTTCTGTGCCTAGAACCATCTCCTCTCTCTTTCTTCTAGTTAACGTCTACTAATCTTCTCAAGATCAAAGACAACTCTGCTAGGGAAGCTGCCTCTAAAAACACCCTCCCACACACACAAATTCTAGTTTAGGTGCCTATGTAATATACATACACTCATTACACATCAATATTTTTCCTTGTACACACTTTTCATGTAAGTAATTATCTATTATTCTGATGATTTGCTGGTCTCTGATAAGTTTTGCCCATTACTGGATCCCAGCACCTAGGACAGTACTCAACCTGTACAATGTACTTAATATTTGTGAAATGAATGGCAAAGGCTCAACCAGTGTGAGTAAAGAACAGTACAATAAGAAACCAGCAGTCCTGCAGGGACTGGGAGAGTGAAGGGGGAGGAACTAAAAGAATTTACTACCAGCAGAATTTAAATGTACAGACAAGTCACAATGAATAAGGTATCAGATTTTTTAAAAAATGTCTGCTATACAATTACATGGAATTTTGAATAGGAAGTGAGCTATGGTAGGTTAGTATAGGTTAGAGTGAAATAGTGACACATCCCAAAGTAATTTGGGCAGAGAATAAAAAATATATTTACAGCCTCCCCACCCCGCCCCGCCCTGAGGAGCTGGGGGAAGTTACAGAAATGCTGGACTTCCACACCTGCACTGGTGTTGATGTTGTCACAAACACTGGGACTGGTGATTTGATGTGCCAAGCCCTCTATCATAGGACTTCCCCTTATGAAGCTCGTTACTGCAAAGGAGAGGCTAAACTTGCATATAATTATGCCTAAGAGTCTCCCCCTGAGTACCTCTTTGTTGCTCAGATGTGGCCTTCCCTCTCTCGCTAACTAAGCCACCTTGGCAGGTGAACTCACTGCCCTCCCTCCTACGTGGGACCCAACTCCCAGGGGTGTAAATCTCCCTGGCAACGCAGGATATGACTCCCGGGGATGAATCTGGACCCGGCATCGTGGGATTAAGAATATCTTCTTGACCAAAAGGGGGATGCAAAATGAGATGAAATACTTTCAGTGGCTGAGAGATTTCAAGTGGAGTTGAGAGGTCACTCTGGTGCACATTCTTATGCACTATACAGATAACACCTCTTAGGTTTGAATGTACTGAAATAGCTAGAAGTAAATACTTGGAACTACCAAACTCCAACCCAGTAGTCTGGACTCCTGAAGAGCATTGTATAATAATGTAGATTACAAGGGGTGACAGTGTGATTGTGAAGGCCTCATGGATCACACTCCCTTTGCCTAGTGTGTGGACAGTTGGGTAGAAAAGTGGGGACAAAAACTAAATGACAAATAGGGTGGGATGGGGGGATGGTTTGGGTTTTCTTTTTTTTACTTTTATTTTTTATTCTTCTTCTGATTCTTTCTGTTCTAAGGAAAACATTCAGAAACAGATTGTGGTGATGAATGCATAACTATCTATATGATCGTACTGTGAACAGCTGATTGTATACCATGGGATGATTGTATGGTATGTGAATATATTTCATTAAAACTGAATTTAAAAAAAAAGCCAATAAAATATTCAATTATAAAAAAAAAAATGTGTGCTATAAAGGTCTCTTGGCACCTCAATATTCAATACTCAAAATATAAAATCAAATCCTGCATTCTCACTTTGGGGAAATCATCCTACAGATATATATAAATATACATGAAATATACAGTTATTCTTTACAACATTGTGGGTGTACATTAAGCAGGCATGTTATATGTTGTCTTTGCAACACAATATTTAAAAAACCTAAATTCCCATCAACAGGGGACTATTCATATAAAGTACAGCATAATCAAAAAGTAGAAAACTATGCAGACGTAAAAATCAATGCACTGATACAGAAAAAATCTCCAAGAAGTGAAAAAAGAAAGCTACAGACAATATATTCAAAACACTACTTTTATGGTAAAAAGGGAAGGGGGTATGTGAGAATATATATTTGGATTTACACAAAGGAACTCTGGAAAAATACATAAATAAAAAATTGTTACCCACTGGAAGGAGGGTTAGTGAATGGAAAGGATCAGAGCAAAAGAGGGAGTGATTTCACTTTTTTTGAACCTTGTGAATATATGACCAATTAAAGAGACTATAATACATATTTAAAAACTGGAATAAAACTAACAAAACATCTTAATAGAAACTAGAAAGCTAACAAACAAATTGCAGCCCTGCCTTTATAGCTATTTTAATGATAAAGTACCTGACATTCATACAGAACAACCACCAATGATAATTAAGGAAAATATTCTAAATCAAGATTTTAAAATCTGAAATAACTCATAAGCATTATTTACAATTATTTCAGCTTCAAAACTATAAAAAGAATGACATAAACCTGAAGATTAAAGTAGAAACAAACAGATATACTTAAAAAGTTATTCTGGACAATATAAACTTTAGGTAAAAAAATTAACATTTTCCTAGAGTCTACAGCTAAAATAATTTGGAATCTTTATACCATAGAGTAAAACAAACTAACAGAAAAAGGTAAAACTATGTTAACCACTCATGAAATGTTAGAAAGAAAAAATGGGTTATTACTACAGGCAAATTCTATATTTAATTTTATCATGCATAATCATCTGCAAGTATTACCTTTCATTTTTGAGTGTGTGTTAATCAATGGATCAGAACAAATTCTGCAGGGCCACCATGGGCGTCTCTTGAATTTAGCCCAGATGAGATCTCCAACTTCATACTTCAGTGGCGTAGATTTTTTCTTGGGTTGACACTTTAAACAAACAAAACATGGGGCATCAATAAGAATCAAATTTTTTGGAAAAAATATATCATCTTCCTAACAACAATCTCAGAGAGGAATACCTTAAAAAAAAAAAAAGGTATGAAAATACTCCAGCCTAATCTAATAACTACAAAAAAAAAAAAAAAAAAAAAAAAAGCCACACACACACACACAAACCCCATGGTAAATTATTTTGCCTTAATTGTTCCTAACATAGCCTTTCATACAGTAGCAGCTCTAAAGTTCTATGTATTTTACTTCAGTAGACTGTCTACATTCTGAAAGAAAAAAAAATTTTGTTTTTGATTTACAAAGGGCTAAAGACTGAAATAATAGATCAACAAAATCACCCCAAGAAAAAGATTATGTTTGTTTTATTCTTTGGATCACATCGTTGGAGTTAAAAAAAAAAGAGAAAACTATAAAAAGAATGTCTGGCACTGTCAAAAATTTGTGATACCTTCTGCAGGCTATATTCTGCATATTCCTTAAGCAGACATTTCTATTAATTAATAGACAATGGTTCCACTGAAACAATCCTGAAAAGTCATAGGCTAGACTCGTGATGTCAATGTAAGCTGTCCTACACTTTTCCCAGGATACGCAAGGAAGGCTGCATACAGAACAATGTACTGCAAAACTTCAAGGGACATCATTCATGTAGGATACAATACGAATGAAGTTCCTTGGAATTGTGCAATGCAGAGACCCTGCCTGCAACTTTTCTCAAAAACAGTATGCCTAACAGATCTGGGATCCCAATGCCTCCCATTTTAGCTCCAAATCTATGTCCATGGCTTTAACAAACCCCCCACACAATAAACTGGACTAATCTTCCTTGAGAGGAAGGCAGCTTTGTGTTTAATAGGCCTGAGCTTCCCACCTGATGTATCACAAATGAGTTCAAGTGTACTGACATACCGACCCCCTCAATTTTCTGGGAAGTCAGAAGCAGCAGCTAAAGGACTTGGGCCAAGAGCAACCTCCTCCATTTATTAGAAAGGGACATGCAAATATTACCACTTTCTGTAAGTGCCATGTCTTCAAAAAGGCATGGTCAGCACTTCCTCAGATTCACTATTCATTCCTTAATGCCTCAAACAGTACCCACCTGGCACGAAGTAAGTATTCAATAAAGAGTATGCTAAATGATTTAAATCATTTGAAAAATGAAGAATGGTGTCCAGCTCAAGGATATGATAGAAGGAATGGACTCAACTAGATGATATATAAGTTACCATTCAACTTTAAGACTGCTTTCAGACTGAAGTAAGCTAAATCTAACAGAACGTCCTTATTGAAAACACCATGATTAATTCTTCATGTATACTGAGCTATCTAGAAAATGACAACAGAACTATACCTTATTAGGTGAAAGCCCCAAGGAGCCATTTTTGCCTATTAGCTTGTAAGTTATCAGAATGTGGTTTCAAATATAACTGGTTTTCAAATTTTAAAACCAAGATACCAAGATCCAATGGGAAAATAAATCCCATGTGCCTATTTTGAAAACTGCAATCTGAATAGGTTGCTATAAATTTTTTATATAATCTGATTTGCAATCATTTAAATGTAATTTATTGGCAAACACTGCTAAATATGGAACTTGTCTGTTTATTTAAGTCTTAAATGACTTTAAATATAATTAACAAATACCTAATGTTTGCTATGTGTCAGGCACTTTTTCTCCTTTAATCCTCTTAATAGCAGACACTATATTATCCCTGCCTTACTACCTACCCATGGTCATATAAGATAGAAGTGCTAGAGCCAGGATTCAAACTTGGGCAGTCTTGACTCCAGGGTCCAAACTCTTAACCACTACTCTACAATCCAAATAAGTCCCATGACAAAAGAAACAAAGATGAGAGGCGGGGCAAGATGGCGGACTGGTGAGCTGTATGTTTTAGTTACTCCTCCAGGAGAGTAGGTAGAAAGCCAGGAACTGCGTGGACTGGACACCACAGAGCAATCTGACTTTGGACATACTTCATACAACACTCATGAAAACGTGGAACTGCTGAGATCAGCGACATCTGTAAGTTTTTGCGGCCAGGGGACCCACGCCCCTCCCTGCCAGGCTCAGTCCCGTGGGAGGAGGGGCTGTCAGCTCCTGGAAGGAGAAGGGAGAACTGCAGTGGCAGCCCTTATCAGAAACTCATTCTACTGATCCAAACTCCAACCATAGATAGACTGAGACCAGACACCAGAGAATCTGAGAGCAGCCAGCCCAGCAGAGAGGAGACAGGCATAGAAAAAAAACAACACAAAAAACTCCAAAATAAAAGCGGAGGATTTTGGAGTTCTGGTGAACATAGAAAGGGGAAGGGCAGAGCTCAGGCCCTGAGGCGCATATGCAAATCCCGAAGAAAAGCTGATCTCTCTGCCCTGTGGACTTTTCCTTAATGGCCCTGGTTGCTTTGTCTCTTAGCCATTTCAATAACCCATTAGATCTCTGAGGAGGGCCCTTTCTTTTTTTTTTTTTTTTAATCCTTTTTCCTTTTTCTAAAACAAGTACTCTAAGAAGCCCAATACAGAAAGCTTCAAAGACTTGCAATTTGGGCAGGTCAAGTCAAGAGAAGAACTAAGAGAGCTCTGAGACAAAAGGCAATAATCCAGTGGCTGAGAAAATTCACTAAACACCACAACTTCCCAAGAAAAGGGGGGTGTCCACTCACAGCCATCATCCTGGTGGACACGAAACACTCCTGCCCATCGCCAGCCCCATAGCCCAGAGCTGCCCCAGACAACCCATTGTGACAGAAGTGCTTCAAATAACAGGCACACACCACAAAACTGGGTGTGGACATTAGCCTTCCCTGCAACCTCAGCTGATTGTCCCAGAGTTGGGAAGGTGGAGCAGTGTGAATTAACAAAGCCCCATTCAGCCATCATTTCAGCAGACTGGGAGCCTCCCTACACAGCCCAGCAGCCCAGAACTGCCCTGGGGGGACGGCACTCACCTGTGACATAGCACAGTCATCCCTCAACAGAGGACCTGGGGTGCACAGCCTGGAAGAGGGGCCCACTTGCAAGTCTCAGGAGCCATACGCCAATACCAACGACTTGTGGGTCAGTGGCAGAGACAAACTGTGGCAGGACTGAGCTGAAGGATTAGACTATTGCAGCAGCTTTAAAACTCCAGGATCACCAGGGAGATTTGATTGTTAGGGCCACCCCCCCTCCCTGACTGCCCAGAAACACACCCCATATACAGGGCAGGCAACACCAACTACACACGCAAGCTTGGTACACCAATTGGACCCCACAAGACTCACTCCCCCACTCACCAAAGAGGCTAAGCAGGGGAGAACTGGCTTGTGGAGAACAGGTGGCTCGTGGACGCCACCTGCTGGTTAGTTAGAGAAAGTGTACTCCACGAAGCTGTAGATCTGATAAATTAGAGACAAGGACTTCAATTGGTCTACAAATTCTAAAAGAACCCTATCAAGTTCAGCAAATGCCACGAGGCCAAAAACAACAGAAAATTATAAAGCATATGAAAAAACCAGACGATATGGATAACCCAAGCCCAAGCATCCAAATCAAAAGACCAGAAGAGACACAGCACCTAGAGCAGCTACTCAAAGAACTAAAGATGAACAATGAGACCATAGTACGGGAGACAAAGGAAATCAAGAAGACCCTAGAAGAGCATAAAGAAGACATTGCAAGACTAAATAAAAAAATGGATGATCTTATGGAAATTAAAGAAACTGTTGACCAAATTAAAAAGATTCTGGACACTCATAGTACAAGACTAGAGGAAGTTGAACAATGAATCAGTGACCTGGAAGATGACAGAAGGGAAAATGAAAGCATAAAAGAAAGAATGGGAAAAAAAATTGAAAAAATCGAAATGGACCTCAGGGATATGATAGATAATATGAAACGTCCGAATATAAGACTCATTGGTGTCCCAGAAGGGGAAGAAAAGCGTAAAGGTCTAGGAAGAGTATTCAAAGAAATTGTTGGGGAAAACTTCCCAAATCTTCTAAACAACATAAATATACAAATCATAAATGCTCAGCGAACTCCAAATACAATAAATCCAAATAAACCCACTCCGAGACATATACTGATCACACTGTCAAACACAGAAGAGAAGGAGCAAGTTCTGAAAGCAGCAAGAGAAAAGCAATTCACCACATACAAAGGAAACAGCATAAGACTAAGTAGTGACTACTCAGCAGCCACCATGGAGGCAAGAAGGCAGTGGCACGATATATTTACAATTCTGAATGAGAAAAATTTCCAGCCAAGAATACTTTATCCAGCAAAGCTCTCCTTCAAATTTGAGGGAGAGCTTAAATTTTTCACAGACAAACAAATGCTGAGAGAATTTGCTAAAAAGAGACCTGCCCTACTGGAGATACTCAAGGAGCCCTACACACAGAGAAACAAAGAAAGGACAGAGAGACTTGGAGAAAGGTTCAGTACTAAAGAGATTCGGTATGGGTACAATAAAGGATATTAATAGACAGAGGGGAAAAATATGAAAAACATAAACCAAAGGATAAGATGGCTGATTCAAGAAATGCCTTCACGGTTATAACGTTGAATGTAAATGGATTAAACTCCCCAATTAAAAGATATAGATTCGCAGAATGGATCAAAAAAAATGAACCATCAATATGTTGCATACAAGAGACTCATCTTAGACACAGGGACACAAAGAAACTGAAAGTGAAAGGATGGAAAAAAATATTTCATGCAAGCTACAGCCAAAAGAAAGCAGGTGTAGAAATATTAATCTCAGATAAAATAGACTTCAAATGCAGGGATGTTTTGAGAGACAAAGACAGCCACTACATACTAATAAAAGGGGCAATTCAGCAAGAAGAAATAACAATCGTAAATGTCTATGTACCCAGTCAAGGTGCCACAAAATACATGAGAGAAACACTGGCAAAACTAAAGGAAGCAATTGATGTTTCCACAATAATTGTGGGAGACTTCAGCACATCACTCTCTCCTATAGATAGATCAACCAGACAGAAGACCAATAAGGAAATTGAAAACCTAAACAATCTGATAAATGAATTAGATTTAACAGACATATACAGGACATTACATCCCAAATCACCAGGATACACATACTTTTCTAGTGCCCATGGAACTTTCTCCAGAATAGATCATATGCTGGGACATAAAACAAGCCTCAATAAATTTAAAAAGATTGAAATTATTCAAAGCACATTCTCTGACCACAATGGAATACAATTAGAAGTCAATAACCACCAGAGACTTAGAAAATTCACAAATACCTGGAGGTTAAACAACACACTCCTAAACAATCACTGGGTTAAAGAAGAAATAGCAAGAGAAATTGCTAAATATATAGAGACGAATGAAAATGAGAACACAACATACCAAAACCTATGGGATGCAGCAAAAGCGGTGCTAAGGGGGAAATTTATAGCACTAAACGCATATATTAAAAAGGAAGAAAGAGCCAAAATCAAAGAACTAATGGATCAACTGAAGAAGCTAGAAAATGAACAGCAAACCAATCCTAAACCAAGTACAAGAAAAGAAATAACAAGGATTAAAGCAGAAATAAATGACATAGAGAACAAAAAAACAATAGAGAGGATAAATATCACCAAAAGTTGGTTCTTTGAGAAGATCAACAAGATTGACAAGCCCCTAGCTAGACTGACAAAATCAAAAAGAGAGAAGACCCATATCAACAAAATAATGAATGAAAAAGGTGACATAACTGCAGATCCTGAAGAAATTAAAAAAATTACAAGAGGATATTATGAACAACTGTATGGCAACAAACTGGATAATGTAGAAGAAATGGACAATTTCCTGGAAACATATGAACAACCTAGACTGACCAGAGAAGAAATAGAAGACATCAACCAACCCATCACAAGCAAAGAGATCCAATCAGTCATCTAAAATCTTCCCACAAATAAATGCCCAGGGCCAGATGGCTTCACAGGGGAATTCTACCAAACTTTCCAGAAAGAACTGACACCAATCTTACTCAAACTCTTTCAAAACATTGAAGAAAATGGAACACTACCTAACTCATTTTATGAAGCTAACATCAATCTAATACCAAAACCAGGCAAAGATGCTACAAAAAAGGAAAACTACCGGCCAATCTCCCTAATGAATATAGATGCAAAAATCCTCAACAAAATACTTGCAAATCGAATCCAAAGACACATTAAAAAAATCATACACCATGACCAAGTGGGGTTCATTCCAGGCATGCAAGGATGGTTCAACATAAGAAAAACAATCAATGTATTACAACACATTAAAAACTCGAAAGGGAAAAATCAATTGATCATCTCAATAGATGCTGAAAAAGCATTTGACAAAATCCAACATCCCTTTTTGATAAAAACACTTCAAAAGGTAGGAATTGAAGGAAACTTCCTCAACATGATAAAGAGCATATATGAAAAACCCACAGCCAGCATAGTACTCAATGGTGAGAGACTGAAAGCCTTCCCTCTAAGATCAGGAACAAGACAAGGATGCCCACTGTCACCACTGTTACTCAACGTTGTGCTGGAAGTGCTAGCCAGGGCAATCCAGCAAGACAAAGAAATAAAAGGCATCCAAATTGGAAAAGAAGAAGTAAAACTGTCATTGTTTGCAGATGATATGATCTTATATCTAGAAAACCCTGAGAAATCAACGATACACCTACTAGAGCTAATAAATTTAGCAAAGTAGCGGGATACAAGATTAATGCATATAAGTCAGTAATGTTTCTATATGCTAGAAATGAACAAACTGAAGAGACCCTCAAGAAAAAGATACCATTTTCAATAGCAACTAAAAAAATCAAGTACCTAGGAATAAACTTAACCAAAGATGTAAAAGACCTATACAAAGAAAACTACACAACTCTACTAAAAGAAATAGAAGGGGACCTTAAAAGATGGAAAAATATTCCATGTTCATGGATAGGAAGGCTAAATGTCATTAAGATGTCAATTCTACCCAAACTCATCTACAGATTCAATGCAATCCCAATCAAAATTCCAACAACCTACTTTGCAGACTTGGAAAAGCTAGTTATCAAATTTATTTGGAAAGGGAAGATGCCTCAAATTGCTAAAGACACTCTAAAAAAGAAAAACGAAGTGGGAGGACTTACACTCCCTGACTTTGAAGCTTATTATAAAGCCACAGTTGTCAAAACAGCACGGTACTGGCACAAAGATAGACATATAGATCAATGGAATCGAATTGAGAATTCAGAGATAGACCCTCAGATCTATGGCCGACTGATCTTTGATAAGGCCCCCAAAGTCACTGAACTGAGTCATAATGGTCTTTTCAACAAATGGGGCTGGGAGAGTTGGATATCCATATCCAAAAGAATGAAAGAGGACCCCTACCTCACCCCCTATACAAAAATTAACTCAAAATGGACCAAAGATCTCAATATAAAAGAAAGTACCATAAAACTCCTAGAAGATAATGTAGGAAAACATCTTCAAGACCTTGTATTAGGCGGCCACTTCCTAGACTTTACACCCAAAGCACAAGCAACAAAAGAGAAAATAGATAAATGGGAACTCCTCAAGCTTAGAAGTTTCTGCACCTCAAAGGAATTTCTCAAAAAGGTAAAGAGGCAGCCAACTCAATGGGAAAAAATTTTTGGAAACCATGTATCTGACAAAAGACTGATATCTTGCATATTTAAAGAAATCCTACAACTCAAGGACAATAGTACAGACAGCCCAATTATAAAATGGGCAAAAGATATGAAAAGACAGTTCTCTGAAAAGGAAATACAAATGGCCAAGAAACACATGAAAAAATGTTCAGCTTCACTAGCTATTAGAGAGATGCAAATTAAGACCACAATGAGATACCATCTAACACCGGTTAGAATGGCTGCCATTAAACAAACAGGAAACTACAAATGCTGGAGGGGATGTGGAGAAATTGGAACTCTTATTCATTGTTGGTGGGACTGTATAATGGTTCAGCCACTCTGGAAGTCAGTCTGGCAGTTCCTTAGAAAACTAGATATAGAGTTACCATTCGATCCAGCGATTGCACTTCTCGGTATATACCCGGAAGATCGGAAAGCAGTGACACGAACAGATATCTGCACGCCAATGTTCATAGCAGCATTATTCACAATTGCCAAGAGATGGAAACAACCCAAATGTCCTTCAACAGACGAGTGGATAAATAAAATGTGGTATATACACACGATGGAATACTACGCAGCAGTAAGAAGGAATGATCTCGTGAAACATATGACAACATGGATGAACCTTGAAGACATAATGGTGAGCGAAATAAGCCAGGCACAAGAAGAGAAATATTATATGCTACCACTAATGTGAACTTTGAAAAATGTAAAACAAATGGTTTATAATGTAGAATGTAGGGGAACTAGCAGTAGAGAGCAATTAAGGAAGGGGGAACAATAATCCAAGAAGAACAGATAAGCTATTTAACGTTCTGGGGATGCCCAGGAATGACTATGGTCTGTTAATTTCTGATGGATATAGTAGGAACAAGTTCACAGAAATGTTGCTATATTATGTAACTTTCTTGGGGTAAAGTAGGAACATGTTGGAAGTTAAGCAGTTATCTTAGGTTAGTTGTCTTTTTCTTACTCCCTTGTTATGGTCTCTTTGAAATGTTCTTTTATTGTATGTTTGTTTTCTTTTTAACTTCTTTTTCATACAGTTGATTTAAAAAAGAAGGGAAAGTTAAAAAAAAAAAAAAGAAAAACAAGGAAAAAAAAAAAAAAGATGTAGTGCCCCCTTGAGGAGCCTGTGGAGAATGCAGGGGTATTGGCCTACCCCACCTCCATGGTTGCTAACATGACCACAGACATAGGGGACTGGTGGTTTGATGGGTTGGGCCCTCTACCATAAGTTTTACCCTTGGGAAGACGGTTGCTGCAAAGAGAGGCTAGGCATCCCTATGGTTGTGCCTAAGAGCCTCCTCCCGAATGCCTCTTTGTTGCTCAGATGTGGCCCTCTCTCTCTGGCTAAGCCAACTTGAAAGGTGAAATCACTGCCCTCCCCCCTACGTGGGATCAGACACCCAGGGGAATGAATCTCCCTGGCAACGTGGAATATGAATCCCGGGGAGGAATGTAGACCCGGCATCGTGGTATGGAGAACATCTTCTTGAGCAAAAGGGGGATGTGAAAGGAAATGAAATAAGCTTCAGTGGCAGAGAGATTCCAAAAGGAGCCGAGAGGTCACTCTGGTGGGCACTCTTACGCACACTTTAGACAACCCTTTTTAGGTTCTAAAGAATTGGGGTAGCTGGTGGTGGATACCTGAAACTATCAAACTACAACCCAGAACCCATGAATCTCGAAGACAGTTGTATAAAAATGTAGCTTATGAGGGGTGACAATGGGATTGGGAAAGCCATAAGGACCACACTCCACTTTGTCTAGTTTATGGATGGATGAGTAGAAAAATAGGGGAAGGAAACAAACAGACAAAGGTACCCAGTGTTCTTTTTTACTTCAATTGCTCTTTTTCACTCTAATTATTATTCTTGTTATTTTTGTGTGTGTGCTAATGAAGGTGTCAGGGATTGATTTAGGTGATGAATGTACAACTATGTAATGGTACTGTAAACAATCGAAAGTACGATTTGTTTTGTATGACTGCGTGGTATGTGAATATATCTCAATGAAATGAAGATTTAAAAAAAAAATCAGTGAAATATAATAAGAAATTTGGTTACTTTAAAAAGTTGGGTTATATGTAATTTTTACTTTTTCTCATTGAAACTTTTATATGTTTTCCAAATTTTATTCAAGGAGCATATATTTGTGTTGTAAGCAGAAAATAAACAATAAACATTATTTTTACTGTTATCTCTTAAAAAAAAAAATTAGTATTGTTGATATTCTACCTTTGCATCATGCTCTTAAATGGCTTGGCATGGCACCATTACCAATGTTATCTGTATTCGAAATTTTGGTATTTTGTTCACCATGGACTTTTTGCATTACTTTTGATTTTTTAAACCTTGCATTCAAATACTATTTCCTGAGTTTTTTGGTGCCCCTTAAATTTGGGGCCCAAGGTAAATGCCTCACTATCCTTCCCTGCTTTAAAACCTGAAGCACACTTTTTCACTTTAATTATTATTCTGGTTATTTTTGTGCGTGTGGTAATGAGGGTGTTGGGGATTGATTTTGGTGATGAATGTACAACTATGTAACAGTACTGTGAACAATCGAATGTATGATTTGTTTTATATGACTGTGTGGTATGTGAATATATCTCAATAAAATGAATATTTAAAAAAAAAAAAGAAAAGAAAAAGAAACAAAGATGAATAAGTCACAATTCCTGACCCCAGGACACTTGGGGATATCAGGGAAGACTTGACTAAAGAAGTGGCATCTTAGCTCAGATTGGCAGGATAGCAAATTTCTGAATGGCTTTTCCTATTATCTCTATATGACCAGTAAAAAATAACATACTGTTACATACATTATCTTGTCTAATCCTCACAACATTTTGAAGTAGCATTATCTCAGTTTTAAAGACAGATAAACAGGCTCAAACTAGTGAAGTAACAATGAGAAAGGCTAGGATTTAAATCCACATCTGAATAATTCTAAAGACCATGTTTTCTGCACTATAACACATAATTTCTTCTAATTTTAAGTATGAGTAAATATGGCCAAAATGTTTTCTAAGTGTTTAAATTCAACCTAAAAACCAATTGGATTCAAAATCCCTCTTCTCTTTCTTTCCTTGACAACAATATGTCATTCCATATTAAACTCTCCTGTAAAAGCTTGTCACTGCCATTTTTAAAAACCATTAAAGGCCTGAGACATCTCAGCAACTACAATCAAGAAGTGGCTCTTGAATCCAAAGCTATGATTAAAAAGCATTTTAGGTGAGAGCAAGTAATTTCACTAATGAAATTTCCATCAGCAGGTTCAAACCAGACTTATATTTCATTTCTAAGAACTATCAAGCTCAGGCGGTTCACATATGTCCCTGGACATAAGGGATAAAACTCAGGTTGCCCTCTATTTTAATGTTAACTGAAGGCTGCCAAAGAGTGGATAGTCCTTGGACACTAATCTCCTCCCAGGCATACACAAAATTTACAGTTGAGCTAAATATTTAAAAACAGTTAATCATAAAGAAACAATCTTTCTCAAAAAATGTAGAGTGATATGGAACTTGAAAGAAAGATTTGGGGGTGGGGGGAATAATACCTTACATAACAACTATTACAGAACTTTCTGCAATTCTAGAGACTCCAATTTATTTTAGTTACTGAGAATTCCCATAAAATTATATACTCATAAAAACAAAGCACATCCCTTTAGACAACTTGATTTATGTGACATCCAAAAGCTACTATTACTTTCCACAGTTAAAACTGTCCCTTTTTAAGAGTAAGTTCATCAACTCAAGAGAGTATAAACATTCAATATTCTGGTTTATAAACAAACAGAGATCATATTCTCAGTATCTGATAACATGCTTCTGCTGCTTCTATCAATTCCAGAAAGAAAAAAACATACATTTTTTAATAACATGATTTAAAGTAACAAGCTTAAAATATTATACTAAAATTATATTTTACAGGAGTTGTTTTAATTTCAATATGGAACTCTTTTCTGTGTCAAAATTGATTCCTTTATTCTACAATAAAAATAAGTAGGTTCACTGTTCTACAAATGGACATCCACTGTGAGAGATTACAAAAACCTCACATTGTTATTCCAGTACTATAGGAATATTTTAGGTGGATTAATTAAGAATACAGATAACAATCTTACATTTGACTAAATTTTTTGGTTTACAAAGCAGTTTCTATTTTGATTTTATTATAATCTGATAGTACCAAAGCTTCAAGTATACACAGCACTAAGCCTACAGTAGGAACTCAGAGCCCATAATCCCTTCAACAGAGGAGGACTTTCCACACTACTTCTGTACCTGAGGAGCCTGCAGCCGGGCATCCGGCCCCCCACCCATCACCCTCTTACCCCACTGAGGCCCTGGGGTAGTGGGCAGGACATGGCTTCCCTAGGATTTGCAGACTACTTCTGCCGGCCCTTTCATCTTGTTTTGTTTTTTCTCTTCCCTGACTCCAGAATAATTTTCCTTCGTATTCAAAGAACTCTTCCAGTCAGGAAGCAATACAGGTTTCAAGAAGAAAGGGAAACAAAATCTCTGTAAAGGGCAAATTCAGTTTCATTGTATAAAAGCGGTTATGCAGCTCGGTCCGG
Source organism: Choloepus didactylus (assembly GCF_015220235.1). NCBI lineage: Eukaryota > Metazoa > Chordata > Mammalia > Pilosa > Megalonychidae > Choloepus > Choloepus didactylus. The sequence continues at coordinate 711,218 of NW_023637577.1, forward strand.
CGTCTAAACCTGCAGCCGAGGGGGCCGCAATTTTCCAACATTTGTATTCTAATTAAATCTTTTTTTTTAATGCAAATAAAAACGGTGAAAGCAAAGCAGTGGTGCTCTGAAAAAGAAAAAAATAAACAGTAGCTACTCAATAATTATTGCCTAAGTCCCACACTGATTAACATGCTATATTTATATCTCCTATCTGATTTACAACCTCATGAAGCAATAACTATAAATCTACGCTAAAGGAGAACACAATGTATGAAGATGTCATTTGTATGTCAATAGCTGCACAGAGGAGGGGAGAAGCAAAGGAACTACATAGGATCAACGTTTTTGTATATTAGTGAAATTAACTTGGTATTAATCCAAACTAGACTGATATAAAATTAAGAAAGTTAATTGTAATCCCCAAAGCAACCACTAGGAAAATAACTATATATATAATAAAAGAAACAACAATGGAATGCAAATGTTACACTAGAAAATATCTATTAAAAAAGGAGGCAGTAACAAAGGAATTGAGGAATAAAAAATTCATAAGAAAAAGGAAACAAATAGCAAAAGAGCAGACATCAATCCTACCTTATCACTAATTACATTAAATGTATATAGATTAAATGCTCCAATTAAGAAGGCAAAGATTGATAAAATGTATTTTTAAAACATGATTCAACAATATGCTGTCTACAAGAGACAAACTTTAGACTGAAAGACCCAAAGAAATTTAAAGGATGGAAAAAATATTCCACGCAAACAATAACCAAAAGATAGGAGTGGATTCTTCTCCACTTTAATATCAGACAAAAAAGACTTTCAGGCAAAATTATTACTACAGACAAAGAAGGACATATGAGAATGACAAAAGGATCAAGCCATCAAGAGATAATTATAAACATATGCATAACCTAACAGAGCCCCAAATTCAAGAAAAAAAGGACAGAAATGAATGGAGAAATACTCAAACAATAACAATCACCGACTTCAAATTCCATTCAATAATGGTCAGAAACAACCCTTTATAGGTTCTAAAGAATTGGGGTAGCTGGTGGTGGATACCTGAAACTATCAAACTACAACCCAGAACCCATGAATCTCGAAGACAGTTGTATAAAAATGTAGCTTATGAGGGGGTGACAATGGGATTGGGAAAGCCCTAAGGACCACACTCCACTTTGGCTAGTTTATGGATGGATGAGTAGAAAAATAGGGGAAGGAAACAAACAAACAAACAGACAAAGGTACCCAGTGTTCTTTTTTACTTCAATTGCTCTTTTTCACTCTAATTATTATTCTTGTTATTTTTGTGTGTGTGCTAATGAAGGTGTCAGGGATTGATTTAGGTGATGAATGTACAACTATGTAAGGTACTGTAAACAATCGAAAGTACGATTTGTTTTGTATGACTGCGTGGTATGTGAATATATCTCAATAAAATGATGATTTAAAAAAAAATAAAATAAAATAATGGTCAGAAAAACCAGACATAAGATCAATAAGGAAACAGAAGACAAACAACCAACTAGACCTAAAAGACATCCGCAGAACTCACTAACCAACAAGAGCAGAATACACATTCTTATCAAGTGCACAGGGAACATTCTCAAGGATATGTTAGGCCATAAAACAAGTCTAAAGAATTTTAAAAGAACTGAAATTATAAAAAGTATGTTCTCCAACCACAATGGAATGTATTCAGAAACGAAGAGAGGATAATTCAGGAAATTAAGCAACACACTCAAAAATAACCATATCTAAGAAGAAATCACAGGAGAATTAGAAAATATTTTGAATGAAAATAAGCTTACAATATAACAAAACTCATGAGATGCAGCGTTAGTAGTGTTTAAAGGGAACTTTAAAGCTATAAAGACCTCCATTAAATAAAGAAAGGTCTTAAATCAATAACTAACCTTTTACCTGAAGAAATTAGAAAAAGAAGACCACACTAAACCCAAAGCAAGCAAAAATAAATAAATAAGATTAGAGTTGAAAATTAAAAATAAAGAACTGAAAAATGGGGGGAAAAAACAAAACCAAAAGTTAGTTCATTGAAAAGGCAAACAAGTTTGAAAACCCTTTAAAAGAAAAAGAAAGATGACTCAAATTACTAAAATCAAGAGTAAAAGACCTTATCGAAATAAACAGGGTGATAGGGGAATATTATTAACCAGAGTATGCCAACATATTAGATAACGTAGATGAAATGGTCACAATCCAAGGAAGACACAACCTACCAAAACTGACTCAAGAAGAAACAGAAAATCTGAAAGACCTATCACAAAGAAAACCCCAAAAACAGATGGCTTCACTGATGAATTCTACCAAATGCTTAAAGAAGAATTAGTATCAATCCTTCACAAACTCTTCCAAATAATCAAAGAATAGGGATCACTTCCCAAGTCATTCTGTGAGGCCAGTGCTATACTGATACCGAAATCAAAGATATCACAAAAAAAGAAAACTACACATCCAAATCCCTTTATGAATAAAAACACACAAAAAAAGGTCAACAAAATACTAGCACACAGAATTCAGTGACATATGGAAAGGAATATACACACCATAATCAAGTTGGGATTTATCCCAGTAATACAAGATGGGATCAACATAAGAAAATTAATGTAATATACCATAATAATGGAATGAAGGGGGAACAAACACATAACCATCTCAAACATAAAAAAGCATCTGACAAAATTCAACACCCAATCATGATAAAAACACCAAAAAAATAACTAGGAATAAAAGGGAATTTCCTCAACCTGACAAAGGACATCTGAAAAACCCACAGCTAACACCATACTTAATGGTGAAAGGCAAAGCTTTCCCCATAACATCAGGATCATGAAAAGGATGTCTGCTCTTATCACTCTATTTAACATTGTACTGGAGGTTCCAGCCAAGGCAATTAGGATAATTATCCAGATTGGAAAAGAAGTAAAACTATCTCTATTCTCAGATGACATGACCTTGTTTACAGAAAATCTCAAGGAATTCACACACACACACACACACACACACACACACACACACACACACACAAACCTTGAGAACTGAGTGCAGCAAGGTTGCAGGATACGAAAGTACAAAAATCAACTATATTCCTATACACCAGCAACAAACAATCTGAAAAGAACATTAAAAAAACAGTTTCATTTACGATAGTATCAAAAAGAATAAAATACTTAGAAATAAATTTAACAAAAGAACAAGACTTGTAAATTGAAAACTACAAAACATGGTTGAAATAAAATTTCTAAAAGTCCTAAACAAATAGAAAAAAATCCCTTGTTCATGGATTGCAAAACATCAAACAGTGTATTGTTAAAATGGCAACTCTCCCCAAATTGATGTATAAGATTCAACACAACGCAAAAGAATGTTAGGCCTCTCCCCCACACCATATAGAAATTTTAATTCAAAATGAATATAATACCTAAATGTAAGAGCTAAAATGCTCAGAAGAAACCACAAGAGTAAACCTTCATGATTTGGAGTAGACAATGTTTTCTTAGATATAAGACCAAAAGCAACCAAAGAAAACTAGATAAATTGTACTTTATCAAAATGAAAAACTTCTGTGCTTCCAAGGACACAATCAAGAAAGTAAAAAGACAATCCACAGAAAGGATAAAACTACTTGCAAGTCATATATCTAATTACAGGCTTGTATCAAGAGTATACTTCAGATAATTTTATGGTATGTCAATATATCTCAAAAAATTGCATTTAAAAAGTTAAAAATGTATATAAAGAACTCCTTTAACTCAATAATAAAAAGACAACCTAAATAAAAAATGAGCAAAGGATCTGAATAGACATTTCTTCAAAGAAGATATACAAATGGTCAATAAGCATGAAAAACGAAGGTCAGTACTCATCAGTCACCAGGGAAATGCAAATCAAAACAATGATGAGGACCTAAATATCAAAGCTAAAACCATAAAATTCCTAGAGGAAAACGTAACAAGAAATTTCATAACCTTGTATTTGGTCATGATTTCTTAAATAGGACACCAAATGCATGAGCCACAAAAAAAACAGACAAAACAAACTCCATCAAAAGTAAAGACTATTGAGCATCAAAGGACACTATAGAGGAGGTGAAAAAGTCTACAGAATGGGAAACAATAATTGCTAACCATATATCTGATAAGGTTTAATATCCAGAATATATAAAGAACTACTACAACTGTTACAACAGCAAAAAAAAACAATAAAAAAACAGGCAAAGGACTTAAATAGATATTTCTCCAAAGATATACAAATGGCCAAAAAGCACACGGAAAGATGCTCAACATCATTTATCATAAAGGAAATGCAAATAAACATCACTATAAGAAACCACTTAACATCCATTAGGATAGCTATTATTAAAAAAACAAAACAAAACAAAACAAAAACAGAAAATAGTAAGTATTGGTGACAATGCAGAGAAATAGAAAAACTTAAAAATTGTTGATGGCACTGTAAAATGGTGCAACCACTGTGGATATCAGTTGGGTATCTCCTCAAAAAGTTGAACTAGATGACCCGACAATGCCCCTTCTAGGTATATACCCAAAAGAATTAAAAACAGGACCTCAAATGGATATTTGTACACTGATGTTTATAGTGACATTATTTACAATAGCCAAAAGGAACAAACAACCCAAGTATCCATCAACAGATGAATGGATAAACAAAATGTGATATATCCACACAACTGAACACTGTACAGTTCTGATGCATGCTACAACAATGATGCATCTTAAAGAGATCAGGTTGAGTGAAATAAGCTAGACACAAAAAGACAAATATTGTATGATCTCACTTATATGAAATAAATAAAAGAAGCAAATTTCATAAGACAAACAGTAGATATATAGGTTACCAGGGGCCGGTGCGGATGTGTCGAAGGGATTGGGGTGGAGAGGGAATTATTGTTTAGTGGGTGCTGAGTATCTGTTTAAGGTGATGAAAATGTTGGGATAATAGATATTGATGATGGTAGCACAATACTGTAAATGTAATTAATACTACTGAATCACGCACTTGAAGGTGGTTGAAATGGGAAACTGTGAATTGTCTATATGTTACTGCAGCAAAAATTAAAAACAGAAAATACACACAATGAGATATTAGTTCACACCCACAAGAAGGGCTAAAATAAGAAAGACAGATACAACAAATGTTGGTGAGGATTTGGAAATTAGAATTCATACATTGCTACTGGGAATGTACAGTGGTGCAGTCATATAGAAACAGTTTGGTGATTCCTCAAAAAAGTTAAATACAGCAGGGTATGTGGGAAATTCTGTACTTTCTGCATGATCTTACTGTAAACCTACAACTACTCTAATAAAAAAAAAAGAGGGAGGAAAAAAATGTTAAACATAGAATTACCATATGACCCAGCCAATCTACTTCTCATTCAACATATACCCAAAATTTTATGAAATTGTCAACATAATTTGTAAATGAAAGTTCGTAACAGCATTATTCATAAAGGCCAAAAAGTAGAAACAACCCAAATATCCATGAACTGATGAACAGATAAACAAGATGTGATTTATCCATACAATGGAATATTATTCAACAATAAACAGAAATGAAAGATGAATGCAAAACTTTGTGATGATACCATGAACCACCGACTGAATACTTTGGATGGAGTGTATGGTGTGTGAATTTATCTCAATAAAATTGCATTTAAAAAATGAATAAAGACAAATCATTAAAAAAAAAAAAAGGAACATCTGTTCCAATGAATGATTGGAATGGAGACTTGGAAAACTAAATCTTGAAATTCTTACTGGGTTCCAGTTAGTAAACTCTTTAAAAATTAACACAGGTTTCTACAATAAATGGAAATAAAAATCTTTTTAGATTTAAAAACAAAAACAAAAACAAAAACAAAAAATCTGTCAATGTCATCAAAAACCAGGGAAGTCTGAGAAACAGACAGCCAAAAGGAGCCCAGGAGTTATGACAACTAAATATACTGTGGTATCCTGGATGCACTCCTTGAACAGAAAAAGGACATTAAGTAAAAACTAAGAAAATCTAAATAGAGAAGGGACTTTACTTAATAAAAATGACCCAAATTGGTTCATTAATTATAACCAATGTACTAAAACAAATGTACTACACTAATATGTTAATAACAGTGTTGTATTGGGGGTAGGGTATATGGTTACTCTCTGTACTATCTTCTCAATTTCTCTATAAATCTAAAACTAATATAAAAAATAAAGTCTACTAAACATTAAAAAAAAAAGAAATGAAATACTGACACATGCTATGACATGAATGAATCTTGAAACGTTACGGTTAAGTGAAAGAAACCAGCCACAAAGGATATGATTTGTTTATGTAAAATATCCAGAACAGGCAAATCCACAGAGACAAAACAGAACGGTGGTTGTCTAGGGGAGTAAATTGGGAATAACTGTTAACAGTTGCAGGGTTTCTTACTGAGGTGATAAAGGTATTAATTAAATTATGGCTTTAATTTTCAATAAATCAAAGATGACCACAATTTATAGCAATAAATAAATAAAACTGGTATGTTCTGCCAGTTTATTTACAGGACCTCTCCTTTCTCTATTTTGGAATAATCTCCATATAGCTTCTTAAGCAGTCTAAAAATATTAAATACTTCCCTTTTTAGTTTTCAGTCAAACAATTCTAAACTATCTAACTTCATTATGAATCAATTCCTACTTTTCCACATTAAGCACAAGGATAGCACTAAGAGGCCTAGCAGAAACTGAAATGACCAAAAGTAGGAAATAAAATTACTCTAACAATGAGCTGTTTTTAGTGGATGTTACAGGTTAGCTCCTTAGGATGACAGCTTTAGGTATAAATGCTCAAAAGCCAATCTCTGAGTAATCTAACCTAGGATTAACACCAGATTCATTTACAGCTTTTTGCATTTCCTCTTTTGCAAACTGGAACTCCATAAAACCATACAAAAGCCTTTTCTATTATTGCAAAGATTACCAACACTAATTTGTGACTTTATCAGTACACTGGAATCAAATTCAAATCAGAAGCCACCCCCTCTCTCTCTGGCTAAGCCAACTTGAAAGGTGAAATCACTGCCCTCCCCCCTACGTGGGATCGGACATCCAGGGGAGTGAATCTCCCTGGCAACGTGGAATGTGACTCCCGGGGAGGAATGCAGACCCGGCATCGTGGGACGGAGAACATCTTCTTGACCAAAAGAGGGATGTGAAAGGAAATGAAATAAGCTTCAGTAGCAGAGAGATTCCAAAAGGAGCCGAGAGGTCACTCTGGTGGGCACTCTTACGCACACTTTAGACAACCCTTTTTAGGTTCTAAAGAATTGGGGTAGCTGGTGGTGGATACCTGAAACTATCAAACTACAACCCAGAACCCATGAATCTCAAAGACAGTTGTATAAAAATGTAGCTTATGAGGGGTGACAAGGGGATTGGGAAAGCCATAAGGACCACACTCCACTTTGTCTAGTTTATGGATGGATGAGTAGAAAAATAGGGGAAGGAAACAGACAGACAAAGGTACCCAGTATTCTTTTTTACTTCAATTGCTCTTTTTCACTCTAATTATTATTCTTGTTATTTTTGTGTGTGTGCTAATGAAGGTGTCAGGGATTGATTTAGGTGATGAATGTACAACTATGTAATGGTACTGTGAACAATCGAATGTACGATTTGTTTTGTATGACTGCATGGTATGTGAATATATCTCAATAAAATGAAGATTAAAAAAAAAATCAGAAGCCACTTCACTTAGCTACTTACAGAGCATTTATCAAGGGAAGGTTGGAGGTGGCGCAATATTCTACTGAGGGTCTTTATCTCATTTAATCTCCCCAAGATAAAAAATTAATATATCTTTTAGTCCTACCTTACAGATGAGGAAGCTTGAGACTAAGACTTCTCCAAAGTCACATGGACAGATAAAAACCGAATTTGAGCCAAGTTCTACCTGGCAACAGTTATCTTTCTATTCTCTTTCTATTTTCTATCTAACATCCTGCCTCCTATATAGCTTAGAGAATCTCCTTGAAAGGGCAAAGCACCCTAAAAATTACCTAATTTCACTAACTTAATTCCCTCGTCTATACAATATGCAAATCAACATGGAAGCCCTGCAAGGTTGTTATTAGTAGCTCTATTTTCCAGAAGAGGAAAGTAGTTCTAAACATGTTGATCTTATCTTCTTATGCCAGTTATGACAGCACTGACTGTGGAGTTTTATAAATACTATAGCCAATTTATCATACTTTCTTCTAAAATATCATACATTTAATCATTCAAGACATACTTACTAAGCCATTTCTACATGTTCTAGGCTTTGAGAATACAGCAGTTATCAAAACAGAAGAAACTCCCTGCTGACATAAAGTTAACACTCCAGTTAATAATATGCTACCACTATTTGAGGAGGATAGGGCATGACTGCTTAAAGATACAGAGTTTCCGCCTGGGGTGATAAGAAAGTTCTGGAATTAGATACTAATGATAGTTGCACAATATTATGAATGGACTTAATACCACCAAAATGTACAGTTTAAAAGGGATACAATGCCCCGTCCCCCCGCTCAGGGCCGCGTCGCCCTGGCTCGGAGGCGGGTAGGCGGGTAACGTATCCCCAGGTTCCAGGGACTAAGATGTGGATGTGGGCGTGGGGAGAGAGGCATTCTGCCTACCACAAAAGTGTCCTGAGGTGGACCCAAAATCCCGCATAACAAGGCCCTGGCCATGCCCAGCCTCAGAGCTCAGCCCACGGAAGCAGACATGGAGCTGACAGGACTGGGGCCCTGCCCTGGAACCCCTGCTTCCCAGGCCTGTGTGAGTGACGTGCCTGCTGCCGCCTACCCTGGATCTGCATTCCTTGGTTCCCTCTGCAGCCACGATGCTGTGCCAGGAGCCATCCACCCTCACCGTCAGCATCCAGCTCCTGATATTCAAGGAAATCTTGTCAAAACCCTGGCCGAACACAAGCTAAGCCTTCCACAATCAAGCAAACATCAAACCCTGTGGAAAGTGAAGAATCTCATTTTCCGAGTCACCCTGTTATATTTCAATGAGATTACAACAGAAATTCACAAAACGTACAAAGGATTAGGAAAGTATGGCCCAATTAAAGGAAAAAATCAAAATTGTCCCTGAGGAAGCCCGGACATTGGACTTACTAGGAAAAGACTATAAATCAACTGTTTTAAATGTGTTCAAAGAGCTAAAGGAAATCATGGACAAAGGACTAAAGGAAACTAGGGAAATGATGCTTGAACAAAATGAGAAAATCAATAAAGGGATATAAATTGTTAAAAGGAAACAAATAGAAATTCTTGACTTGAAAAATACAATATCTGAAGCAAAAAGTTCATTAGAAGAATTGAACAGCAGATGCAAGTGGACAGAAGAAAGAATCAGCAAACTTGATAGGACAATTGAAATTATCCAGGCTAGAGGAATAGAAGGAAAAAAGAATGAAAAGTGAAGAGAGCCTAAGGGACTGATGGGACACCATCAAGCATGCCAACATACACATTGTGGGAGTCCCAAAAGGAGAAGAGGCAGGGGGGATGGGAGATTGGAGAAGAATATTTGAAAAACAGTGGCTGAAAACTCCATAAATCTACACATCCAAGCAGCTCAATGAACTCAAAACTGCACAAACTGAAAGAGATCTAAACTGAGATACATTATACTCAAATTGTTGAAAGACAAAAGAGAGACTCCTGAAAGCACCAAGCAAGAGGTGACTAATCATGCATAAGAGATCCTCAATAAAACCAATAGCCGATTTCTCATTAGAAACCATGGAGCCCAGAAGGCAGTGGGATGACATATTAAAGTGATAAAAAAAAACTGCCAGTAAGGTAACCATTAAAAAATTAACAAATATACACACAAAAGGAAAGAAGGGAATTAAAATGGCCCACTGCAAATAACAACTAAATATTAAAAAGTAGCTATGGAGTAATTAAGAAACAAACATATAAGACATACAGAAAACAAATAGCTAAATGGCAGAAGTAAATCCTTCCTTATCAGTAATTATTTTAAACAAAAGGGGAGATTAGCAGAATGTATATTTTATTTTATTTTTTTTGGATTTTGTTTTTTTAAAATTCATTTTTATTGAGCTATATTCACATACCATGCAGTCATACAAAGTGTGCATTGAGTTGTTCATAGTACCATTATATAGTTGTGCATTCATCACCAAAATTAATTTTTGAATATTTTCATTACCACACACAAAAATAATAAGAATAAAAATTAAAGTGAAAAGGAACAATTAAAGTAAAAAAAAAAAAAAAAAAAAAGGGATACAATGTTCTCTTTGGGGTGATGAAAAAGTTTTTATAATGGACGGAACTGATGGTAGTACAACATTGTGTAATTAACACCACTGAACTGTATAAATTCGTTAAAAAATGAGATATTTTAGGTTATATCTATGTAAACCAACAAAATTTTTGAAGAGAAACAAAGCACTGTACAACTCAAAGTGAACCCTAATGTAAACTATGGACTTTAATTAATGTTCCAGTTTGCTAAAGCTGCTAGAATGCAAAATACCAGAAATAGATTGGCTTTTATAAAGCGGTTTATTAGGTTACAAATTTACAGTTCTAAGGCAATAGAAGTGTCCAAACTATGGCATCAACAAGAGGATACCTTTCTTCACTGAAGAAAGGCTGATGGCATCTGGGGTTCCTCTCTCACAGGGGAAGGCACACGGTAACATCTGCAGGTCCTTCTCTCTGGGGCTCCAGATTCAAAATAGCTTTCTCTAAAACGTCTCTGGGCCTTTTCTCTCTTAGTGTCTCCGAACTCTCTTCAAAATGTCTCTGCCTTTTGTCCTCCAATAGAAGAGGCCAGTAAAATAATTAAGACCCACTTTGAATGGGTGGGGTACATCTCAAATGAAATAATCTAATCGAAAGGTCCCACCCACAATTGGATGGGCCCCATCTCCATGGAAATAATCGAATCAAAAGATCCCACCCACAGTAAGTTTGCACCCAAAAGACTGCATTAAAAGAACATGGCTTTTATGCCTTTTTAACCAAAAGGGAGAAAAGAAAGGCAACAAAGCAAGGTTTCAGTAGCTAAGAGATTTCAAATAGAGTCAAGAGGGTGTCCTGGAGGTTACTCCTGTGCAAGCTTCAGCTAGATATGACAAATGGGCACAGTATGATAAGCCCAAGTCAACAGTAGTCCCAAAAGCCTTAAAGAATACCAAGTTCCCTTCATGAGACTCTAAAAGTTTCACTCACTAAGTTTATACTTCAGAAACTTAAGTCCTCTAGAGAGCTTCTATGCCAGTTAAGTCCCAAAACCCAAAGGGAACAGCCTCTTCAAGAGCATCAACCAGATGTGTCCCCTTCTTCCCATACTGTCAATACCCCTTTTCATCATGAACAAGTTAGGGTGGTCACTGCCTAGACATCCCTGAATATCGGGAAAATGATTAAACTAGAGGAAAGGGTAGCATCAGAAAAGACAGAATTTAATAAAGGATTTTGAAAACTGACTATATAATTTTCTTTTCCTTAGTTGCTAGGGTATTAGAAGAACTAGAAGTAAAGAATTGAAATGGTGGAACTGTAACCCATAACATTCTTTGAAATATGCTCTACAGCTACTTGTTAAATTGTAATCTAAAAGTTATCACCTTTTTGTATATATGTTCTATTTCACAATAAGAAATAACTGAAACTATGGTACCGTAACCCATAACATTCTTGGAAATTTCCTATAGAACTACTTGGTAAATAGTCCTTTGAAAGTTATCACCTTTTTGCATATGTTACATTTCACAACAAGGAAATAACTAAAATTGTGGAACTGTAACCTATAATAGTCTTTGAAATCAGCTCTCTAACTACTTGTTAAATTGCATTTGGAAAGTTATCACTTCTGTGTATATATGTTATATTCCACAATTAAAAAAAAGACTTAAAAAAAGAACATGGCTTTTGTGGGACACATAAAATATTCAAACCAGCCCAGTGAATAATATAATAACATAATATTGGCTCATCAACTGTAAGAAATGTTCCACATTAATGCAAAATGTTAGTAATAGGGAAAACTATGTGCAAGAGATGTGCATATGGGAACTCTGTACTTTTTGTATGATTTTTCTGTAAACCTACAACTGCTCTAAAACAATTTTTTTTTTAATGGTTACAATGGTAAATTTTATGTAGGGTTATTTTACCCTACATACAATACATACAAAAAAAAAGATCAGGGAGACATACACATACATATATATGTATGCATACATATATATACATCAAAATAAATTTATGTGTGTATGTCTGTATATGGCAGAATAGAGGTAAGAGAGACAGCATTCAATTTGAAGGCGTAAGACACTTTCAGAATAACAAAAACTAGGAGAGTTAGCTACCAGCAGACCCTCACTGAAGAAAATTCTAAAAATTACACTTCAGAAAAAAAGGAAAATCATCTCAGGTTTGGGATATGAAAAGCAAAGGAAACAGTAATGTGCAAAATAAACAGATTGTTTAAAATATTAATAATAATGTCCAATGGAGTTTAAAACAAAAACAAGAAAGAATAAAAATTCACACTACCACCCTATGTAGGAAAGGGGTAAATGGGCTCAAATGTTCTAAGGTCTACATATTGTCAGGGAGGAATAAAGTGTTCTAATTTCTTTGTATTGTCAGTGAGGAAGGTAACAGAACTTTTAAATCTCAATAATTTAGGAAGTCCTGTTGTAATTTCTAGGGTAAATTCTCTAAATGAAAAGAAACCAATTATTTGACTTCTAAAGTAAAACAGGAGTGGAGGGAAATAAAAGGAACAACAAAAAACTTTTTAAAGCAAAAGGCAGTTAGGAAAGGAGAAAAAAAAATACCAAGGTTAATGTAAACTCAGATATAGCCTACTTAAATATAAATGAACTAAATGTCACAGCCCATTTCACCAGTAAGATAATTTTTAAAATTTATCAGAAATTTCTGATAACATGGTCTCAAAATATTGACAGAACTACAAAGAGAAACAAAATGATGACCTCTCTCGGTAATTGACAGAATAAGCAAAGAAAAAAAAACATTAAGGGTTTAGAAAAATTTCAACATCACGATTAACAAACTTGACCTAACTGGTGTACATAAACTATAAACTACTGTACTCTGTAACTGTGGAATACAGATTCTTTCAAGCACAGGGAATATTTACAAAAATTGACCATGTACTAGAGGTCATAAAGCACATCTCAACAAATATGAAAAGACTGAAATCATTTAAAATATATTCTCTGGGAGGCGGGGCAAGATGGCAGACTGGTGAGCTGTAAGTTTTAGTTACTCCTCCAGGAAAGTAGGTAAAAAGCCAGGAACTGCGTGGACTGGACACCACAGAGCAATCTGTCTTTGGGCATACTTCATACAACACTCATGAAAACGTGGAACTGCTGAGATCAGCGAAATCTGTAAGTTTTTGCGGCCAGGGGACCCGCGCCCCGCCCTGCCAGGCTCAGTCCCGGGGGAGGAGGGGCTGTCAGCTCCTGGAAGGAGAAGGGAGAACTGCAGTGGCTGCTCTTATCGGAAACTCATTCTACTGATTCAAACTCCAACCACAGATAGACTGAGACCAGACACCAGAGACTCTGAGAGCAGCCAGCCCAGCAGAGAGGAGACAGGCATAGAAAAAAAACAACACGAAAAACTCCAAAATAAAAGCAGAGGATTTTTGGAGTTCTGGTGAACACAGAAAGGGGAAGGGCGGAGCTCACGCCTTGAGGCGCATATGCAAATCCCAAAGAAAAGCTGATCTCTCTGCACTGTGGACCTTTCCTTAATGGCCCTGGTTGCTCTGTCTATTAGCATTTCAATAACCCATTAGATCTCTGAGGAGGGCCGTTTTTTTTTTTTTTTTTTTTTTAAATCCTTTTTTCTTTTTCTAAAACAATTACTCTAAGAAGCCCAATACAGAAAGCTTCAAAGAATTGCAATTTCGGCACGTCAAGTCAAGAGCAGAACTAAGAGAGCTCTGAGACAAAAGGCAATAATCCAGTGGCTGAGAAAATTCACTAAACAACACAACTTCCCAAGAAAAGGGGGGTGTCCGCTCACAGTCATCATCCTGGTGGACAGGAAACACTCCTGCCCATCGCCAGCCCCATAGCCCAGAACTGCCCCAGACAACCCAGTGTGACGGAAGTGCTTCAAATAACAGGCACACACCACAAAACTGGGCGTGGACATTAGCCTTCCCTGCAACCTCAGCTGAATGTCCCAGAGCTGGGAAGGTGGAGCAGTGTGAATTAACAAAGCCCCATTCAGCCATCATTTGAGCAGACTGGGAGCCTCCCTACACAGCCCAGCAGCCCAGAACTGCCCTGGGGGGCGGCACTCACCTGTGACATAGCACAGTCATCCCTCAACAGAGGACCCGGGGTGCACAGCCTGGAAGAGGGGCCCACTTGCAAGTCTCAGGAGCCATACACCAATACCAAAGACTTGTGGGTCAGTGGCAGAGACAAACTGTGGCAGGACTGAACTGAAGGATTAGACTACTGCAGCAGCTTTCAAACTCTAGGATCATCAGGGAGATTTGATTGTCAGGGCCACCCCCCCTCCCCGACTGCCCAGAAACACGCCCCACATACAGGGCAGGCAACACCAACTACACACGCAAGCTTGGTACACCAATTGGGCCCCACAAGACTCACTCCCCCACTCACCAAAAAGGCTAAGCAGGGGAGAACTGGCTTGTGGAGAACAGGTGGCTCGTGGACGCCACCTGCTGGTTAGTTAGAGAAAGTGTACTCCACGAAGCTGTAGATCTGATAAATTAGAGATAAGGACTTCAATTGGTCTACAAACCCTAAAAGAACCCTATCAAGTTCAGCAAATGCCACGAGGCCAAAAACAACAGAAAATTATAAAGCATATGAAAAAACCAGACGATATGGATAACCCAAGCCCAAGCACCCAAATCAAAAGACCAGAAGAGACACAGCACCTAGAGCAGCTACTCAAAGAACTAAAGATGAACAATGAGACCATAGTACGGGATATGAAGGAAATCAAGAAGACCCTAGAAGAGCATAAGGAAGACATTGCAAGACTAAATAAAAAAATGGATGATCTTATGGAAATTAAAGAAACTGTTGACCAAATTAAAAAGATTCTGGACACTCATAGTACAAGACTAGAGGAAGTTGAACAACGAATCAGTGACCTGGAAGATGACAGAATGGAAAATGAAAGCATAAAAGAAAGAATGGGGAAAAAAATTGAAAAAATCGAAATGGACCTCAGGGATATGATAGATAATATGAAACGTCCAAATATAAGACTCATTGGTGTCCCAGAAGGGGAAGAAAAGCGTAAAGGTCTAGGAAGAGTATTCAAAGAAATTGTTGGGGAAAACTTCCCAAATCTTCTAAACAACATAAATACACAAATCATAAATGCTCAGCGAACTCCAAATAGAATAAATCCAAAAAAACCCACTCCGAGACATATACTGATCACACTGTCAAACATAGAAGAGAAGGAGCAAGTTCTGAAAGCAGCAAGAGAAAAGCAATTCACCACATACAAAGGAAACAGCATAAGACTAAGTAGTGACTACTCAGCAGCCACCATGGAGGCGAGAAGGCAGTGGCACGATATATTTAAAATTCTGAGTGAGAGGAATTTCCAGCCAAGAATACTTTATCCAGCAAAGCTCTCCTTCAAATTTGAGGGAGAGCTTAAATTTTTCACAGACAAACAAATGCTGAGAGAATTTGCTAACAAGAGACCTGCCCTACTGGAGATACTAAAGGGAGCCCTACAGACAGAGATACAAAGACAGGACAGAGAGACTTGGAGAAAGGTTCAGTACTAAAGAGATTCGGTATGGGTACAATAAAGGATATTAATAGAGAGA
Source organism: Choloepus didactylus (assembly GCF_015220235.1). Taxonomy (NCBI): domain Eukaryota; kingdom Metazoa; phylum Chordata; class Mammalia; order Pilosa; family Megalonychidae; genus Choloepus; species Choloepus didactylus. Next base: position 727,123 of record NW_023637577.1, read on the forward strand.
GGGAAAAATATGGCAAACATAAACCAAAGGATAAGATGGCCGATTCAAGAAATGCTTTCACGGTTTTAACGTTGAATGTAAATGGATTAAACTCCCCAATTAAAAGATATAGATTTGCAGAATGGATCAAAAAAAATGAACCATCAATATGTTGCATACAAGAGACTGATCTTAGACACAGGGACACCAAGAAACTGAAAGTGAAAGGATGGAAAAAAATATTTCATGCAAGCTACAGCCAAAAGAAAGCAGGTGTAGCAATATTAATCTCAGATAAAATAGACTTCAAATGCAGGGATGTTTTGAGAGACAAAGAAGGCCACTACATACTAATAAAAGGGGCAATTCAGCAAGAAGAAATAACAATCGTAAATGTCTATGCACCCAATCAAGGTGCCACAAAATACATGAGAGAAACACTGGCAAAACTAAAGGAAGCAATTGATGTTTCCACAATAATTGTGGGAGACTTCAACACATCACTCTCTCCTATAGACAGATTAACCAGACAGAAGACCAATAAGGAAATTGAAAACCTAAACAATCTGATAAATGAATTAGATTTAACAGACATATACAGGACATTACATCCCAAATCACCAGGATACACATACTTTTCTAGTGCTCACGGAACTTTCTCCAGAATAGATCATATGCTGGGACATAAAACAAGCCTCAATAAATTTAAAAAGATTGAAATTATTCAAAGCACATTCTCTGACCACAATGGAATACAATTAGAAGTCAATAACCATCAGAGACTTAGAAAATTCACAAATACCTGGAGGTTAAACAACACACTCCTAAACAATCACTGGGTTAAAGAAGAAATAGCAAGAGAAATTGCTAAATATATAGAGACGAATGAAAATGAGAACACAACATACCAAAACCTATGGGATGCAGCAAAAGCAGTGCTAAGGGGGAAATTTATAGCACTAAACGCATATATTAAAAAGGAAGAAAGAGCCAAAATCAAAGAACTAATGGATCAACTGAAGAAGCTAGAAAATGAACAGCAAACCAATCCTAAACCAAGTAGAAGAAAAGAAATAACAAGGATTAAAGCAGAAATAAATGACATAGAGAACAAAAAAACAATAGAGAGGATAAATATCACCAAAAGTTGGTTCTTTGAGAAGATCAACAAGATTGACAAGCCCCTAGCTAGACTGACAAAATCAAAAAGAGAGAAGACCCATATAAACAAAATAATGAATGAAAAAGGTGACATAACTGCAGATCCTGAAGAAATTAAAAAAATTATAAGAGGATATTATGAACAACTGTATGGCAACAAACTGGATAATGTGGAAGAAATGGACAATTTCCTGGAAACATATGAACAACCTAGACTGACCAGAGAAGAAATAGAAGACATCAACCAACCCATCACAAGCAAAGAGATCCAATCAGTCATCAAAAATCTTCCCACAAATAAATGCCCAGGGCCAGATGGCTTCACAGGGGAATTCTACTAAACTTTCCAGAAAGAACTGACACCAATCTTACTCAAACTCTTTCAAAACATTGAAAAAAATGGAACACTACCTAACTCATTTTATGAAGCTAACATCAATCTAATACCAAAACCAGGCAAAGATGCTACAAAAAAGGAAAACTACCGGCCAATCTCCCTAATGAATATAGATGCAAAAATCCTCAACAAAATACTTGCAAATCGAATCCAAAGACACATTAAAAAAATCATACACCATGACCAAGTGGGGTTCATTCCAGGCATGCAAGGATGGTTCAACATAAGAAAATCAATCAATGTATTACAACACATTAACAAGTCAAAAGGGAAAAATCAATTGATCATCTCAATAGATGCTGAAAAAGCATTTGACAAAATCCAACATCCCTTTTTGATAAAAACACTTCAAAAGGTAGGAATTGAAGGAAACTTCCTCAACATGATAAAGAGCATATATGAAAAACCCACAGCTAGCATAGTACTCAATGGTGAGAGACTGAAAGCCTTCCCTCTAAGATCAGGAACAAGACAAGGATGCCCGCTGTCACCACTGTTATTCAACATTGTGCTGGAAGTGCTAGCCAGGGCAATCCGGCAAGACAAAGAAATAAAAGGCATCCAAATTGGAAAAGAAGAAGTAAAACTGTCATTGTTTGCAGATGATATGATCTTATATCTAGAAAACCCTGAGAAATCAACGATACACCTACTAGAGCTAATAAACAAATTTAGCAAAGTAGCGGGATACAAGATTAATGCACATAAGTCAGTAATGTTTCTATATGCTAGAAATGAACAAACTGAAGAGACACTCAAGAAAAAGATACCATTTTCAATAGCAACTAAAAAAATCAAGTACCTAGGAATAAACTTAACCAAAGATGTAAAAGACCTATACAAAGAAAACTACACAACTCTACTAAAAGAAATAGAAGGGGACCTTAAAAGATGGAAAAATATTCCATGTTCATGGATAGGAAGGCTAAATGTCATTAAGATGTCAATTCTACCCAAACTCATCTACACATTCAATGCAATCCCAACCAAAATTCCAACAACCTACTTTGCAGACTTGGAAAAGCTAGTTATCAAATTTATTTGGAAAGGGAAGATGCCTCCAATTGCTAAAGACACTCTAAAAAAGAAAAACGAAGTGGGAGGACTTACACTCCCTGACTTTGAAGCTTATTATAAAGCCACAGTTGCCAAAACAGCATGGTACTGGCACAAAGATAGACATATATCAATGGAATCGAATTGAGAATTCAGAGATAAACCCTCAGATCTATGGCCGACTGATCTTTGATAAGGCCCCCAAAGTCACCGAACTGAGCCATAATGGTCTTTTCAACAAATGGGGCTGGGAGAGTTGGATATCCATATCCAAAAGAATGAAAGAGGACCCCTACCTCACCCCCTACACAAAAATTAACTCAAAATGGACCAAAGATCTCAATATAAAAGAAAGTACCATAAAACTCCTAGAAGATAATGTAGGAAAACATCTTCAAGACCTTGTATTAGGAGGCCACTTCCTAGACTTTACACCCAAAGCACAAGCAACAAAAGAGAAAATAGATAAATGGGAACTCCTCAAGCTTAGAAGTTTCTGCACCTCAAAGGAATTTCTCAAAAAGGTAAAGAGGCAGCCAACTCAATGGGAAAAAATTTTTGGAAACCATGTATCTGACAAAAGACTGATATCTTGCATATACAAAGAAATCCTACAACTCAATGACAATAGTACAGACAGCCCAATTATAAAATGGGCTAAAGATATGAAAAGAGAGTTCTCTGAAGAGGAAATACAAATGGCCAAGAAACACATGAAAAAATGTTCAGCTTCACTAGCTATTAGAGAGATGCAAGTTAAGAACACAGTGAGATACCATCTAACACCGGTTAGAATGGCTGCCATTAAACAAACAGGAAACTACAAATGCTGGAGGGGATGTGGAGAAATTGGAACTCTTATTCATTGTTGGTGGGACTGTATAATGGTTCAGCCACTCTGGAAGTCAGTCTGGCAGTTCCTTAGAAAACTAGATATAGAGCTACCATTCGATCCAGCGATTGCACTTCTCGGTATATACCCGGAAGATCGGAAAGCAGTGACACGAACAGATATCTGCACACCAATGTTCATAGCAGCATTATTCACAATTGCCAAGAGATGGAAACAACCCAAATGTCCTTCAACAGATGAGTGGATAAATAAAATGTGGTATATACACACGATGGAATACTACGCGGCAGTAAGAAGGAACGATCTGGTGAAACATATGACAACATGGATGAACCTTGAAGACATAATGCTGAGCGAAATAAGCCAGGCACAAAAAGAGAAATATTATATGCTACCACTAATGTGAACTTTGAAAAATGTAAAACAAATGGTTTATAATGTAGAATGTAGGGGAACTAGCAGTAGAGAGCAATTAAGGAAGGGGGAACAATAATCCAAGAACAGATAAGCTATTTAACGTTCTGGGGATGCCCAGAAATGACTATGGTCTGTTAATTTCTGATGGATGTAGTAGGAACAAGTTCACTGAAATGTTGCTATATTATGTAACTTTCTTGGGGTAAAGTAGGAACATGTTGGAAGTTAAGCAGTTATCTTAGGTTAGTTGTCTTTTTCTTACTCCCTTGTTATGGTCTCTTTGAAATGTTCTTTTATTGTATGTTTGTTTTCTTTTTAACTTTTTTTTCATACAGTTGATTTAAAAAAGAAGGGAAAGTTAAAAAAAAAAAAAAAAAGAAAAAAGACAAACAAGGAAAAAAAAAAAAAAGATGTAGTGCCCCCTTGAGGAGCCTGTGGAGAATGCAGGGGTATTCGCCTACCCCACCTCCATGGTTGCTAACATGACCACAGACATAGGGGACTGGTGGTTTGATGGGTTGAGCCCTCTACCACAAGTTTTACCCTTGGGAAGACGGTTGCTGCAAAGGAGAGGCTAGGCCTCCCTATATTTGTGCCTAAGAGTCTCCTCCTGAATGCCTCTTTGTTGCTCAGATGTGGCCCTCTCTCTCTGGCTAAGCCAACTTGAAAGGTGAAATCACTGCCCTCCCCCCTACGTGGGACCAGACACCCAGGGGAGTGAATCTCCCTGGCAACGTGGAATATGACTCCCGGAGAGGAATGTAGACCCGGCATCATGGGATGGAGAACATCTTCTTGACCAAAAGGGGGATGTGAAAGGAAATGAAATAAGCTTCAGTGGCAGAGAGATTCCAAAACGAGCCGAGAGATCACTCTGGTGGGCACTCTTACGCACACTTTAGACAACCTTTTTTAGGTTCTAAAGAATTGGGGTAGCTGGTGGTGGATACCTGAAACTATTAAACTACAACCCAGAACCCATGAATCTCGAAGACAGTTGTATAAAAATGTAGCTTATGAGGGGTGACAATGGGATTGGGAATGCCATAAGGACCAAACTCCACTTTGTCTAGTTTATGGATGGATGTGTAGAAAAGTAGGGGAAGCAAACAAACAGACAAAGGAACCCAGTGTTCTTTTTTACTTCAATTGCTCTTTTTCACTCTAATTATTATTCTTGTTATTTTTGTGTGTGTGCTAATGAAGGTGTCAGGGATTGATTTAGGTGATGAATGTACAACTATGTAATGGTACTGTAAACAATCGAAAGTACAATTTGTTTTCTATGACTGCGTGGTATGTGAATATATCTCAATAAAATGATGATTAAAAAAAAAAAAAAGGAAAGGACACACAACTATATGACGATTCTGTGAATGACTGATTATACACAATGATTGTAAGCTATGTGAATATATCTCAATAAAACTGCATTGGGGGGGGAAGGAATGGACACCAGACAATAGATTAAAACCTCATGAAGAAATAAAGACGCATGATGAGGGTGACAATGTGGCAAATATAAATGCTAGTACTATTTATTTTCGGTTTTTAACTCCATCTTTTACATGCCTAAAATGTTTGTCAAATCAGTTGTTCTGGACTCATAATGTATAAACATGTAATTTGCGACAAGAAACTACAGAAAGGTGGAAGGATGGAAGGGTACTGGAACAACAGTTTGTGTATACTATTGAAGTTAAGTTGGTATCAAAGCAAACAAGATAGTTACAGATTTAGGATGTTAAATTTAAGTCCCATGGTAACCACCAAGAAAATATTAAAAAATATGCAAGCTCACAGAAACAGAAATTAGAGTACAGGATGCCAGGGATGGGGTAGTGGAAAAAAGGAGGGAGAATACAGAATAATAAAAAAATGGCTATAGGATTTCTGATTGGGAGATGGGGAAGTCTTAATAATGGAAGGTTGGTGAGAGGACCACAATATTGTGAATATGATTAACCCCACTGAACAGTATGCTTAGAAGTGGAGATGAAAAAGTTTATGATGTATATATGTTCCCACAATTAACAAAAAAAGAAAAAGCAGCTAAAAGACAATGTCAATTAAATGCAACACATGATCCTACATGTGATGCAACAAGGGAGAAGAAAAGGCTCAAAGGGACATTTTGGGGATATATGAATACAGACTGTAAGCTTTATATCAATGCTTAATTTCTAGAACTTGATAACTCCACTTAACATTCTTTAAGTCCCCTTCCTCCAATCCTCTCCACATGATAACCTGATAGCCAAGTCAAAGCTCAATTTAACACTGGCTATGAAAAAAAAGGGTGGACCTGGGACCCAACAAGGCAAAACCTAGCTGGGAATGGATTAGATAGATGTCCTCTCTGGCAGCTTTACAATTTTAGCATGCAGCAACTAGATAACTGAGAAAAACTGTTACTGGGTAAGAAATGCCCCTTGCTTGTTGGCTAGATCCTAGGAACAATAGATCAAAGAAAAAGCATACGCAATAGATAAAAGGGAATCACATAAGTCTTTAAAGAGGGTAGAGCACAACAGCCACTAGGCTGCTTGCAGAACCTCTGAAATAAATTTATGTGGTACGGTTGGGAGAATATGAGCAGAAGCCTGGCCTGGAACATGAAGGGTAGGAAACAAGCTGCTCTGTGAGGGCAGAATACTCAAAAAGTTAGAACAGAAACATCCAGGACGAGGCATTCCTGCTAGCCCAGGTCTTTGGTTTATGCCTTCCAAATCCTCAGACCCACAATAAAACAGGTTTAGTGACAGGACAGGCCTGAACTGGTGTAGCCTTTGGTAACCCCAGGCGGTTTGGGGGATGGGGGAGGGGGGCTATACCCTCTAGCCTAAGGCAACTAAAGAAACATAATTTTATGCAGTTGTGCATATAAATTATACTAGAACAGAATGATTCAAAACATTAGTTCAGGGCCTTCCTTGGGGTCTTAATCTGAGGAATTTCAAAACACTGAACACAAGCATTTTCCCTACAATAGAAAGCTAGTGCCAAAACCCCTCAGGCATAAATCAGTTTTATTCTGCACAGTCTTTCTGCCCATCATTTTTTCTTTCAAAGTCTGGGTACCTACTATGAACCCAGCAATTCTCATTTATCATTTGATCATCGTGTATTTAATTGCTGGGGCTTATTTTTCCTTGGCTTCTGCTTTAGTCTATGCTTTTAGGGATTTGTCTTTTTGTGCTAGAGAAAGCAGATCAACAGTTCTCAGCCCTCGGTGCACCTCACAATCACCTGAGGGGTTTTATAAACTAGCCTGCCCAAACTCTCCTTACCCTCATCCCTGACTTGGAGATTCTGATTTAGTAAGTCTGGGGTAGGGATTCTGGCACTTTAAAAAAAAAAAAAAAAAAAAAAAGCTCCATGGATGTTTCTGATGAACAGTCAAGGCAGAACACAAATGCATCGTATTGCCAGTTTAGTTCTTAGTTGTAATTATGTCTCTGAGTTGTTTGCTTGGAATGGAGGAGGCAAATCAGGACAGTCTCAGAAGGGATATATATGATCCTGACCCAGGCAAGCAGTATCTGACTATACAATTCCAATGTTGTCTGATAAACAAGGGGAAAAAAGGAAGCATTTATTAGATACTTAAGTTCCAAAACCTTCTAGGAACATTCACGTATTCTGCATCTCCTTTAAAACCTCATAGTGACAATAAGGCAGGTATTAATTATCATTCCCTTGTTATAGGTACAGAATCTAAAGCTCAGAAATGGGAAGTAAGCTGGGCAAATGCCAAACCTGTTCAACTATGCTTAGGCTCTTTACATTATGTCACAATGCAAAAGACAAGTAACAGCAGACAAATAACAGCAGTCACAAGAGAGTGAAATTTTTTTTGTATTTTGGGTTTTGTTTTTGTTTTGAGGGGGGAATCCTTCTACGAAACTAAACTATAATAAACCTGCAAAATATCACACATTTATTCACTCAACAAATATTTACTGACCATCAGGATAGGATATGCTAGGACCTGGGGCTATAGAAATGGTTAAGACATAATTTCTCCCTCAAAACATTCAATCTAGTTCACAATTTGAATATGTTCTCCAACTATAATTACATACCAGCCTTAATTCTACTGTGCCGCTCAGTTTCCGAGAATGAGACCTTTGAATCAACAGTAATGACAGTCCAGGTCTGTGGCAGCTCCACAACAGTGTTCATTCCCTAGAAACAGCAAATGTGTGGTCTAGTGCAATTCACACCCTTCGACCATCTATAAAATGGATATAATACCAACCTAATATTAGTTCCTGGCTAACTATTGTCGGAAGTGCTGTAAGTACTCATTGTCCGAAGTACTTATAGCACTTTAATCAAAATGCCAGTCACATTAAGCTAGTTATTAGAATAAAGCTTCCTAGGGAGTTGAAACCAATCCCAAAACAACCAACTCAAACTTAAGAAAACTGATATAAATAAATCATTACTCATCTCCTTCCTAATGTTGGCTTAGCTTAAAAGGTGTAATCAGGTATACTGCTACTATCTGCATACTCAAATAACTAAAAGAAGTTTTCTTATAAGAAAAGCACTTAAGAAAATGACAGAACATTTTCATGTACAGTTTGAAATTTGCTTTTAAAACATTTAAGAACATTTCAGTCTAAGTATTATACTTACTTTCTGATTCATAAATTATCAAAAAACAATTTTTCATTTAGCTTAAAAAACACTGTCCACAAATTTTCTAGTCTTTTTTATTAATTATGGAAAATGTCAAAATATATACTAAAGTAGAAAAATAGTATACCATTAATTCCTACACAACCATTACCCAGCTTCAAAAAAAATTCATGGTCACCTTTGTTCATTTACAATCCCATCCACTTCCTACCTGACCACTTCCACCCTGCAGCCTCCATGCCTGGGTTATTTTGAAGTAATTCCCCCAAAATCATATCATTTCATCCATACATATTTTAATATGTATTGCTAAAAGAAAAGGATTCATTCTTTAAAATTAATGTTAATTATCTCATAACAGATCACTCTGAAGAAAAACAGTAATTCAATTACAGTACGGCCCAGACACAGCTGACTGGCTGGCTTCCTGCTCCCTCTCTCTCCTCCATACCCCTCAGACATAAGTTACCTGCACCTCTAACAATGCATTTACAATTATTGGTCTGGGTGATCTCTTCCTTGGACTGGAGATACATGAGGACAAAGGCTTCTTCTTGCTCACTACAGAACCCCTAAGCACTAACAGTCTATTTGTAAAACTGTGAGAGTACTTACTTAACCTCAGCAGCTACACATTTTCCCTGTACAAAATGTTAATCACCTCTGCAATGTGTTTGTTTTTATTTTTTTACAATAAATATTTAGAACTTCTAAAATTTTAAAACACTACAGGGTAATTTTGCAATCTTAAAACTATTTCCTATTTAAACACTGTTTTACAAAAGTAAATATGACTCCTCATTCTCAAGTGTTAAAATCTCTAGAAGGATTCACAAGAACAGTGGCGATACCCTAGAAAAGGGAAAAGGGGGCACTGAGGATATTAAGGGGTGGGATGGAATGAACCTTTTCACGTTTTTCACTGTTTGAATTTGTTACCATTATCATGTCCTACTTTTTTTAAAAGAAGAAAATAACTAAAAAATAAAAGACTAAGTTGGGGAAATTGGCTTGTTATTTTAATAAAAAATAGAACTTCCATCTGAAGGAACAACAAAGGTATTAATAAACTAAATTGCGAGGTCAAGCGCATAAACCAGGTTCCTAAACTTGGCTATACACTGGAATCACCTGTGGAGCTTCAGATCCTAGGGATACCTGTGTCTCACTCCCAGACACCCCACTCCCATTTAATTGGTCTGGGATGTGGCATGGGCTCTGGAATTAAAAAAAAAAAAAAAAAAAACCAGGTGATAAGATTGGGAACTTTTGATATCTGTATCACTGGTGACATACCACCAAAAATATTATGAATTTTAAAAGAGAGCAAGTACAGCTCTTCCAGGTACAGTAGTTAGGCATCCAAAATGGTTCTAACAAAACTAGGCTGTCTCAAACCCCTGGTAAGAGAACTGTTTACCTTTACACCAAGTTGAGAAAACACCAAAATCTGCATGTGGCATGTGCCCTGGCCAATTCTGAGGGGTTCATGCTGTGAGACCTAAAGTTCTTGAGGTTTTCTAAAGTAAAAAACAAGTCAGCAGAGCCTACTGTGGTTCCATGTGTGTTAAATGTGTCCATGACAGGATCAAGCGCGCTTTCCTTATTAAGGAGCAGAAAATCGTTGTGAAAGTGTTGAAGACGTAAGCAGAGTCAGAAAGCTAAATTTTAAAAATGAAGTTTTTTTGAATAAAAATCAAAAGCCTTGTTAAAAAGAGAGAATGTGACAGAAACTAATAAACAAGGTTCTAAATTACTGATGGAAAAATAAGATTCTATAAACATTATGTTTTTCTTAATAATTAATGTAGACAATGACTTAAGAAAAATGACTTGACACTGAAGCACATTCTCAGTGATTCTTCTTAAGTTTATTCATTTAAATACCCAAATTTCTGGAACCACCTATTATGTACCGGTCAGAAACAAAAAGGTGGTAACAGCAAAACAATTCAAACAACTAAAATTTCCATCAATTAAAGAATGGCTATTAAAATTATAATATACCCACAACACCACAGGAATATAGAAGGGGGTACATTTTCCTTTAGCAATAAATCATCTTTTTCAAAGGATAAAGATATTTCTATCAACCTAACAGCATGCATCACAATCATAATGTTTTTTGTGTGCCTGTATGTAAACAGCCATAACCGCTACTAAACTCCAGAAGGGCAAAGGGCAGGACAATGGAGGACCACTGTGTTCCCAGACACAGCACTGACAACATGTGTGACTAACAGCTACAATTACTACACTTACTATCACACTACCCCACATCTTGAGATCTCAAATTCAAGTCCTGCTGTATCTAAGTTTGATGTCAAATATTTGAGACTGCTTTTGACATGTGCGTAACACTTGAAATAAAATAAACATAGCTTTATTTTGCATGATCCTTGCCCCTAAAAGAGCTTAAAGTTAGATTACAACTCCTGGAAGGCAGACATTCGTTATTCCCATAAAATATTTTTTAAGGATTTTCAACTCATAGCAACTCTAATACCTCTAACTCCATTAATTATAATTAACCCATAACTTAAATTCTATCTCAATTGTTAGTAATAGTGAATAAGCAAGACAGTTAGCAAATAAAACACATTTTCTGTGGTTGGTTATAACAATCACTTTAAAAAATCATTTCAAATATTAATCATGAAAAATACCTGTCAATTGCTCAAACTTGATAACTCAAGGTACTTACATAAGTGATCCTCTTTGTTCTCAGGAAATGTACATGGAATAATGAAGTGTTAAAGAATCATGATGCATACAATCTACTCTCAAATATATGAATAACATGCTCCTAAATATAATAAATGAATGAATAAATAAAAATTGATGGGCTATACATAAGGAGAGAGGGAAATTCCTGAGATTTTAAACCTTCCATTTTAATTTTTCTGTTATTATAAAACTGTATACTTTTGACATGCTGCCTTTAAAGGTACTAATTTTTATTCTAAAATTCAAATTTTTTACAAAAAAATCTTGAAAATATAGACAAAATTTTAAAACAAAATCCCTATATCAAACACAATCACTATTAGGATATATGCATTCCAATTATACGCACTGCTTTAATGTATTTGTAGTCACATTGTTTATACTTATATGTACTTTATTCATTTTATCTAACATTTACATAGCCTTTATAAATACAGTTTTAATGACTGAACAGTAGATTACTGAATGGAAGGATTATAATTTATTTAGGCATTTCCCTATTGCATTTCTAGTTTCAAATCTCTACTATAAGCAATATGGCAAATATTTTTACATAATAAGCATTTTCCTTAATTAGGACTATTTCCTTAGAAAAGAATTTGAGAAGTAGAATTTTTTTAATCATTTTTTAAAATCTTAAGAACATTCTAATATTATTTAAAGTTTTCCCAGAAGAACTGACTACTTCATTCCTAAACAACCCAACTAACTAGAGCACCCCATTCCCTAAGCACTCTGATTAAGAGGTAAATGTTTTAAAGACCAAAGCCATCTTAGGGGGGTTTGCTGTTAAATGCATTCTACCACAAACTTTAAAAATGCTCAAAATCCTTCCATCAAAACTTCAGCACAGAGATAGTTTTCAAATTGTGTTCCTCAGAAAAAGTGTTCTGGAGAGCCCCTCAGAGCTGCCCAAGAGGGTGAGAAGAAAACTTGTATGCTTCCTAAACCCAATCACAGCAGCTCTATCTTTTTTCCATGTTTTATACTGGTGGTCTGTATAAGATTTCACTTGAAGCTAAAAAGTTAAAAAGCCCAAGTTTCCAGGTTGACAAGTAAGGCTGTTCCTGACCTGACCCCCTACTTACTCATTGAAACTTGTGGCCCACCAGCCCCTATATCACACAATTTGTACTTTGCAGTTACACACAAATCTCCTGCTGTTAAACCTCCAAGCCCTCCTCATTCATGCTTTCCACTGATCTAAGGCATGATTCGTTTCTGCTTCATCTGGCTAATGTCTACCTACACTTGAAGCATCAGCTCCAAGAAACCTCTCCTTGAGCCCACTCTACCCCTAATCCAAGGCTCTGCATCCCCCTATAAGATTTTAACCATTTCTCAAAGACAGAGGACAATGACTTATTTATTTTTTATCCATCTTTTTTTGTTTTATTTTCTGAGACTCCAGTACTTAACTTGGTACTGAAAAAAAAAATGTGTTAAACTGTATGCAAAGATACTGCAGGAACTCAATTATTATTTGTTAAACAAATGAATAATTTATTCTGTAGATAGATACCTGCACAACTACAGAATGAGGTACATACAAAATTAATCACTACAAAACTACCTGTAATAGCAAAAGATTGGAAACAAACTGAATATCCATCACTAAGAGACTAGTTAAATTACAGTACATCCATATAGTGATCTATTATGTAGCTGTAAAAATTAATGAGGCTGTTCTTTTTGTACAGATGTAGAACAATCTACTGGATATAACTGGTGGAAAAAAGCAAAGTACAGAAGTGGAATAGTGTGCTACAACTGAACAGAAAAAATGAAGCTGGAGATTATATATATTTGCTGTCACATGCATAAAATAACTGAAAGAACACCACACATGAAATTGATAGCTGATTAACACCAGGGAGGGAAAGTGGGTAGTTTAAAGACTTTACACTATATATCCTTTTGAATTTGAAGCACGTAAATGTATTATATAATATACAATTCAATTTTCAAGAAGAAAACAAAAACAAAAAAAGAACGGCTCCACAATAACAACTGAAATAATTAAGATATGTCTTTTAAAAGGCATCAAGAAAGACAGTCTAGCAGAGCACAGAGGAAAATCTGGGCCTTGGTTAATATGAAGAATTTCTTCTCAACAATCTATCAGTGTGAATGCACAATCTACTACTGAAATAAAAAAACAAACAAACAAACAACCTCAATGACAGACCCTTCAGGATCCCAAGATTCAACTATAAGCTCACAGCCTTTGTTAAAGCTATTAAAATTCCTCTAGCTCCTTCTGGCCTTTGCAAAAGCTGGTCCCTCTGCCTAAAATGCTCCTTCATTTCCATCATCCCACTACCACTGCCAGCCTCCCAGGTCCTTTATGCCCCAGTTAACTGTCACTCAACCTTTGGGTCCCAGACCCCATATCACATTCTTAGGGAAGCTTCCCTGAGCATCAGACTAGGTCAGGTCTCCCCAAGGGTCATGCTCAAAGTTCCCTACACTTCTCTTGCTAGCCCTTGGTTTAATTTCAATTATACAATTAACATGGAATTACCTGTTTAACGTTTACCTTTCCCACTGGATAGGAAGAATGATGAGGGCAGGAACCATGTCGGTTTTGCTCATCACTATATTTCCAGCACTTAGCATAGTGCCTGGCACATTATAAATTCTCAATTATTTGTTGAATGATGAAGGAATAAGTGAATGAGCCAAAAAATAAGTTAATACAATCTGTTATTAAGAAATTTTCTATCTTTTGCTTCTTTGGAACATGTGGCAACATTAAATTCATGCAGGCAGAAAACACCATATACAAAGCAAAGGGAAAGCTTGAAGGCACAAAGCATCAGTTGAGGTGTCACATACATTTACAACCATAGCCAATGGGAACTTTGCCCTCCAACTGCCTGTAGTTTACTAGGAATATTCCAGAAATTTAACTAGTCCTCTTCAATGATGTAAGGTATTGATTCCCATGCAGAAATAGGGATAACACAAGTCCACAGAGCAGTTGAGAAAATTAATATACGGCATATTCTAAGAGGCACCTGGTACAAATATCAAGAGACTTGAAAAAAAGTATATACACAATTGATCCACATTCCTTAGACTGTTAAAGCTAAGCCTGCTGAATTTATGGAAATTCCATGTCCAAAGTTTCTGGTAAACAAATAGGATCAAATGCAACCTGAAGAACGAGAAAAAGCCAGTGGGTCTTAAGATTACTGAGTCAAATAGATCTGTTGAGTTGATCAGCAAACCCTATAACTTGAAAAAGGTTAGGGTGGAGATTTGAATTTTTAAAGAAAATTATGACATTTTTAAGACAGGGAACAAGTTGAATCTAAGATTGGGAGGAAACTAACATTTTTAAGAGCAGGCTACTATTGCCAAACCCTTTCACATATTATTTAACTAACCCTCACAAAAATTCTAGTAGATGGGTATTATCTCCATTTATCAATGAGGAAACTAAACCAGAAAGTTTCCAATGAGGCATCGCTAACTGCACTGCTGAACTCAACTCTGTTGGATCCCCAAAGTCTGCTTTCTTCAAAATCTTGGGACCTGGGTTATGGACCAAGCACTGGAGATAAAGACTCCTGAGGTTACCACCAGAGGCTTTTTGCAAAATGTAAAAACAAGTTGTCATTATATACACTTCCAACATGACGTATATTTACAGCAATGAGCTCTTCTAGATTTTTATCGTACTAACCAGGAAAAGTAATGACAAAGGCAGATTTTAAACCTGGTACATGTAGACTACATATTGGATATATAAGTATAAAAATAATAGAATGAACTAATACTTAGTTTTTAATCTTACAATTTCAGAATACTAAACGTGAAAAAAGTCAATTAAAATGCAACTCTTTTCCACAAAGTCACTAAAATGAAGAAAAGGTATGATTTTCTCATTTCCATGTTTATATCACAAATATGCTTTCCCATGAAATGCTTATAGGATAGCTATCATCACTTGCCATTATAGAGATTACTATTTTTTAAAAGTTACCCTGCAGGTTGCTATTTTAAATGACATTCAAAATACCCTTTTCCATGTGGTTTAAATGATATATCACATATTATAGTCAGAACTATAACATTACTTGTCCTTCCAGAAATAACTTCTAGATAAAACTTTCAAAATGCCATTACAGAACTTATATAGACAAATTATCTTCATACTCACCGCAATAAATGAAAATAAACTCTAATCTTTTATGAACACATTTGTGATGACATACCCTATAAGCAAAGTCAATGAAATAATAAATTAGCCATATTTTGAAAGCTTAAAAGACAGGTAATTATTTGGGGGCAATGGTCCCTTGATTGTATAATAATTTTGCCCAACTGATTCAATCTTGGGTAAGTCCCTACTTATTTTCTTTTTACCTATCAAAAATGAAAATCTGGACAAGCATCTGTATCAGCTGGATAAAGGGTAAGAAACAATCTGATATTCAATTCAGAAAGAAGATAGAGGTGGTGATAATAGTAAAAGGTAAGAGAATGCTAAATAATAAGTAATAGCAGAGAACCTAAGATGACGGCTAGGTGAGACAGGGCAAAAAAACACTGTGAAAAATACTAGATAAAAACCAGAAAGTGACCCAGAACACCAGTTCCAGACTAGCACCAGCCAGACAAAGTCTAGTAAATCTACAGGGACCGTGCATTTGGTGAAACCAGGAGTCTGCATTCTGAAACGAGTGAGTGAGTTGGCTGAAAATTCCTTGGCCACACTGTGGTGTGGGGAAATGGTGGGCTGGCATTTGGAGACGGACTAGTTCTTTAAAATAAAAAAAAAATTAAAAAATTAAAAAAGCCCAGGGGCAGCTCCAGATATGTCGGGGAGACTCCTGCAGTGAAGCACGGCGGGAGCCGGCTGGGCTAACGCCTTCGTGTCTGGCACGGAGGATACCGCTTCTCACACCTGCTGCTGACCGTCTCAGGCCCAGGGGAGCAAAGGGGAGCCAAAGGGAGAAAGGACCACACAACTTGCAGCCATCTCCCCAGCGGGCGGCGGATGCTCTTGCCCGGGGCCGGACCCACACCCCAGAGTCACGCCAGGAAGCCCAGTGTCACAGGGAGTCTTTCCCGCATCACCGCGCACACGCCACAGTGTCAGCTGTGGACAGTGGCCTTTAATACACCCTCGGCTGATTGTCCCACAGCTGGGAGGGCGGTGCTGTGCAGAAAGGGGGAAGTTAACGAACCCCAATCAACTATCTTTGAAGCAGGCTTGGAATGCCCCTGCACGGCCCAGCGGCCCAGGGCTTCCCTGGAGGCCAGGGTGCACTTGTGACATGGTGCAGCCTTCCCTTAGCAGAGGTCCTGGAAGAGCACAGCAGGGAAGGGGGAACCACTCAGAAATCCCAGGGAACTTATGCCAATACCAACGACTTGTGGGTCAGCAGCAGAGAACAGCCTTAAATCTCTGGGAACACCTGGGAGATTTGATTATTAAAGTTGCCCTTCCTCCCTAACTGCTCAGACACACGCCCCTCATTCAAGGCAGACAGCACCGACAACAAACCCAAATTAAGTGCACCAACTGGACCCCACAAGAGTCAGATCCACACACCACAAAGACAAAGTTGGGGAGAACAGACTTGAGGGGAATAGGTGACTCATGGACGCCATCTGCTGGTTAGAGAAAGTGTACACCACCAAGCTGCAGTTCTGACATATTAGAGAACAAGTAAAGCAAATACCAAGAGGCCAAAAACAACAGAATATCTTAAAGCATATGATAAAAACAGATGATATGGAGAACCCAAACCCAAACCCAAACCCCCAAATCAAAATATCAGAAGATACATAGTACTTGGTGCAATTAATCAAAGAACTACAGACAGGCAACGACAGCATAGCACAGGATATAAAGGACATGAAGAAGACCCTAGAAGAGCATAAAGAAGAAATTGCAAGAGTAAATAAAAAAATAGAAGATCTTATGGAAGTAAAAGAAACTGTTGGCCAAATTAAAAAGACTCTGGATACTCATAATACAAGATTAAAGGAAGCTGAACAACAACTCAGCCTCCTCAAGGACCACAGAACGGAAAATGAAAGAACAAAAGAAAGACTGGGGAAAAAATTGAAAAAATCAAAATGGATCTCAGGGATATGATAGATAAAATAAAACGTCCAAATTTAAGACTCATTGGTGTCCCAGGAGGGGAAGAGAAGGGTAAAGGTCTAGAAAGAGTATTCAAAGAAATTGTGGGGGAAAACATCCCAAATCTTCTACATAATATAAATACACAAAGCATAAATGCCCAGCAAACTCCAAATAGAATAAATCCAAATAAACCCACTCCGATACATATTCTGATCAGACTGTCAAATACTGAAGAGAAGGAACAAGTTCTGAAAGCAGCAAGAGAAAAGCAATTCACCACATACAAGGAAACAACATAAGACTAAGTAGTGACTACTCAGTGGCCACCAGGGAGGCAAGAAGGCAGTGGCATGACATATTTAAAATTCTGAGAGAGAAAAATTTCCAACCAAGCATACTTTATCCAGCAAACCTCTCCTTCAAATATGAGGGACAGCTTAAATGTTTCACAGACAAACAAATGCTGAGAGATTTTGCTAATAGAAGACCTGCCCTACTTCAGACACTAAAGGGAGCCCTACCGACACAGAAACAAAGACAGGAAAGAGAGAGAAAATTTTAACAGACATATATAGAATATCACATCCCAGGTCACCGGGACACACATTCTTCTCTAGTGATCATGGATCTTTCTCCAGAATGGACCGTATGCTGGAACATAAAAACAAGCCTCAATAAATTAAAAAAAAAAAAAAAAATTTGAATATACTCAAAGCACATTCTCTGACAGCAATGGACTACAAATAGAAGTCAATAACCATCAGAGACTTGGAGAATTCACAAACACCTGGAGGATAAAAATGAGGGGGAGATAAAAACATTCCCAGATAATCAAAAGCTGAGGGACTTCATCACCAGTAATCAGTCCTATAAGAAATGCTAAAGGGAGTTGAGCAGGCTGAAAGGAAGGGACATTAAACACTTAACACTAAACACTTCACTGAAACTACATGAAGAAATAAAGATTTCCAGTAAAGATCACATGGTAAATATAAATACCAATACTACTGTATTTTTTATTTATAATTCCACTATTTACTTCCTACAGGATCTAAAATACATAAACTGTAATGATAAATCAGTGGTTTTGGACTCAATGTAAAATATGTAATTTTTGAAAAGAACTACATAAAGGTGGGGAAATGAGGGAGTATAGGAATACAGTTTATGTGTCATATTGAAGTTAAGTTGGTATCAAAGAAAAACAAGATTGTTATAGATTTAAGATGTTAAATTTAAGCCCCACGGTAAACACAAAGAAAGAATCAGAGAATATGACCACAGAGATGAAAAGTAGAGTAGGGGTTCCGAAAAGTGGGGGAAGGGGCAACGGGGAGTTAAGAAATGAGAGTAGGGTTTCTGTTTGGGGTGAAGGGAAACTTCTAGAAATGGATGGTGGGAAGGTGACAGCATTACAACATTCTAAGTGATTAATCCCACTAATGGAATGCTAGGGAGGCGGTGGAATGGGAAGATTTAAGCTATATATATGTTTTCACAATTGGAAAAAAAAAAGTCTAAATAGATGACAATTAAATGCCAAGGATGATCCTGGATGGGATCTGAGGATGGAGGAGAGGAGGCTCAAAGGGACAGAGATGGGATACACACACACAAAGAAAGGAAATACAGAATGTAAGCTTTGTATCAATGTTGAATTTCTTGAACTTCTTAGCTGAGCTTAATGAGATTGCATGAAAGAATGTTCTTGTCCATGGGAAAGGTATATGTGAATTATATTGTCTGTTCAAAGATATGTGCAGCTTGCTCTCATATGTTCAGAGGACAGAACAATAGATGATGGATGATAGAGAGGGAAGGAGGGAGGGAGGGAGGGGGGATGGAGAGGGGAAAGAAAGAAATGGTGGTGTGACAGGAGGTTAAAGGTGGTGGATCGGGGTATCGGGGGAGGAGGGTTCGGATATGATGGAGTTCCATGTATGGGGTTTGTACTGTTTTTGCAACTCTTCCTGTAAGATTGAATTTATTTCAAAATAAAATTTATTAAATTTAAAAAAAAAATGAAAATCTAGCTTTCCTCTGCAGAAGGACCAAAATGAGAAATGTTTTAGGTATTTGTTTATCTCAAAGAATATTCATTCATTCCTCCTGCAAATATTTATTACTTGCCTACTTACCAGAAACTGTGATAGGCCTTAAGGATATAAAATAAACACAACACAATCCCAGGCTTGGAGGAGTTGTAAATTTAGTGGAAGATATAGAAAATGCAATTAATTTTAACATATTATGAAAAATGTTGAGACCGTATTAAGAAAGCACAGAAGAACTTTAGCCCTCTTTTCTGAACAGCAAGAAACAGTAGTAAAAGAATCAATAAATGCTGACCAAAATGATATGAACAGCAAATTCCTTGTAAATACCCTCCCCAACCAATCAGAAAAGCTGTATTCATATTTAATTTTACTATCAAATTACTGCTTTCAGTCATTAAAACTTGAAATATCAGCTATGCTTATATACAAGATAAGATTTTCATATACACACCAAAACTTGTAAAATGTCCTCAGGAGACCATTCTTGGAAGACCACACATAAGGGGTTGGCAAACTTTTTCTGCTGAACAGTCAAGACAATAAATATTTTAGGTTCAACAAAACAACCTGGTCCCTCACTCAGCTACTCAACTCTGCCACCACAGCATAAAGACAGTCATAGACAACAAATAAAAGAATGAGAATAGCCACATTCCAACTCAACTTCATACACAATGAAATTTCAATTTCATATAATTTCAATGTTATGAAATATTTCTCGTTTGATTTGGTTTCAATCATTAAAATTGTAAAAACTATTCTTACCTTGCAGACCATACAAAAACAGGTGGTACTAGATTTGGCCCACAGGCCATAGACTGCCAACCCCTGCCATGTACTAACGCTGAGGAACCACTTAAAAAGTTGATTCTGAATCACATGAGAAAAACCATTCATGTTACTTCTGAGTCACACTTAAGACCTAAAAAGTTACCACCACTTGGAATTCTTTACCAGATGTATTACTTCCTTGATTTCACCAGATAAGAGCAGCAAGGTCTGAAGACAATTCCAAAGTATCCAAAAATATTCTGAGCTAAGATTACCACAGTTAAAAGTAAGTGCCTCTGCAATTTTCCACCATAGGGTTGAGATGCTACAGGCAGAGGTCTGATCAGGGGGAGAGAAGGCAGTGGGGTCACAGCTGGTTGGTGGAAACAAGACGTAACTTAAACACAACCTCTCTCCCCCATTCTGCTGGTGAGGAACTACTACTAGCAGTGCTGTTACTGATTAGCGTATCTTTGCACAGAATTCTAGACAGACTAATAAGTGGGTCTCCACATTATGTTCAATATTTGTTCAATATTTACTTAGAGGAGGTAAGATGAAATCTTGATCTCAAGTGCAGGTAGCTGAAGTAACCATATGTGTCAGTTTATAGCACTCGATCACACTGGTTTGCAAAAGACGGCCTCCTATTTCATTCATTTAATTGCTCCCTTATATTCCTCATATCCTCTTCCTTTTCCTCTCCCCACCTCACTGCCCTTTAAATGTGTTTAATTTACATTCTTTTGTTTCTGTTCTGGAAAAATGTACTTTGTTGTTTTGAGTTTTTTAATTCACACAAATGAATCATTTATAGTTCATTCTGTTTCATTTTTTTTTCACTCAGCACTATATTTTTAAAATTTAATGCTGGCTAGTATGTATATATCTGGCCCATTACTTAACAACCCTTGCACTGTATTCAACACTTTTTCTTAACTCCCACCATTATACTTGATGCCCCGATACCCTTCCACTCCTGGAGCTTTGTGAGAAGTTCTTTGGATTATAAATCAGGTATGGAATTGCTGGGTCACAAGTTATATTAGTTTGACTAAATACTGCAGATTGTTCTCCAAAATGGCTGCACCAGTCTCTACTCTCAGGAATACTCAGGAAAAACTCCACGTCCCCTCATCTCCGTCCTTAATGCTAGCTTTCTTACTTTTTGCCAGTCTGGCAAATGACAGCACATTGTCTCCATTTTTATTCCTCTGATCACTAATGAGATTAGGCATCAATACATTGCTTATCAGCATTTCGGGTTTCCTTTATCTTCAGTCATCTATTCACATAACTTCTCCCTATTTATTGGAGGAAGAATTCTTGTCTTTTCTCAAATTTTCATGAATTGCATTTATATTCCAGATATTAGTCAGTTGTCAGTTTTAGATACTGTAAATACCTTTTCTCAATCTCTGTTCTGTGTTTTGCTGAACATAAATTCTTAATTTTTACATAATAAAATTCCATAATATTTTCCTTCATGATGTGTGCCTTTGAAGTCTTAAGGGGCCCTCCATCCTTAAGTCACAAAGATATTCCCCTATATTTTTTGCTATTAACTTTATATTTTTCTTATGTTTTGGTGTTTAATCTATTTGGAATCCATCTCTGTAGGTTATATTTTGTTTCTCCATAGGGTGAACAGTATTTCCAACTCATCTATTCTTCCCAACTTTTACCCATTGATGTGCAATTTAACCTTTATCATATAATACACTTCTATCTATTCACAATGTCCAATCTCAGGGCTCAGTGTTCAATTCTGCTATTACCATGCCTTTTTTAATCTGTCCCTAATATTGGATAGGGCATGCCCCATCCTCCACAGTTAGCTATTCACGATTTTTAGTCTTTCTTATAAATTTTAAATTGAGTCCTTTTAAGAATTAGGTAAGCTTAGCTAGAATTTTCATGAGATTGCATTGAGTCATGGATTCATCTCAGGAAAACCCCCATATTTGTTATATTATCCTATCCAAGAGTACTTCACATTTTCCATGTCCATTATTTGATTTTTAAAGTTCATTCATATAAGTTGTGTGATTTCTTTATTAATTCCTAGATATTACTACAGTTTTTGTCTTATGTTTCTCATTGGTTGATGGTATAGAAAAATGCTATTGATCTTTGAGTTATACTGTATCCAGCAACCTAATAAAGCTTTTATCAATTCTAAAAAAAAAAGTAAGTGCCTATCCTTTTTAAGAGAAAAATAAAAGCTGCTGTGAAAAAAAAAAAGAAAGAAAAGGAAAGGAAAAAAAAAGTTAGTACCTACAACCTACAAATAAACTCACTACCCTCTCTCCCCTATGTGGGATGTGACTCTCAGGGGTTTAAGTCTCCCTGGCAACGTGGGACATGACTCCCAGGGATGAGCCTGGCCCTGGCATTGTGGGATTGAGAATGCCTTCTGGACCAAAAGGGGGAAGAGAAATGAAACAAAATAAAGTTTCAGTGGCTGAGAGATTTTATGTAGAGTCGAAAAGGTGATTTTGGAGGTTATTCTTATGCATTATATAGATATTCCTTTTTAGGTTCTAGAATATTAGAATAACTAAAAGGAAATACCTGAATCTGTTGAACTGTAATCCAGTAGACATGATTCTTGGAGATAACTGCATAACTGTAAGCTTTTATAGTGTGACCATGTGATTATGAAAACCTTGTGACTGACATTCCATTTATTCAGTGTATGGGCAGATGAGTAATAAGATAAAGATAAAAAAATACATAAATAGGGAAGATAAGAGGTATGGGATGCTTTGGGTGTTCTTTCTCATTTTTATTTTTTCCTTATTTTGGAGTAATGAAAATGTTCTAAAATTGATTGTGGTAATGAATGTACAACTATATGATGATACTGTGAGCCACTGATTATATACTTTGGATGGATTATATGATGTGTGAATATATCTCAATAAAATTGCATTCAAAAAAATTAAATAAAATACAAGGAATTGAAATCATTTTCTTTAAAAAAAAAAAAAAAAAAAGTAAGATCCTAATGTGATGTAAGCAAAAATGGTAGATTTGGAAAATCCAAGAGCCCATACTCCACAATTACAGCAAATAAATGGGAAAAAAATGATCACCATCGACATTATCAGACCTCAGAAAACTAATCAAAACTTTAAAGCAACCAGGCAAATATTTAATCAAAAAAAAGGGTAGATACCACCACCAAAAGCATGAGCAAAAAAGAAAAGAACAGATAAACCGGACTTCATCAAAATTTGGGGGCTTCAAAGGACATCATTAAGAAAATAAAGAGACAACCCACAGAAAGGGTGAAAATATTTCCAAATCATGTATCCAACAAGGGACTTGTACCTAGAAGATAAAAGAACTATAACAAACGAATAATGAAGAGAGACCTCAATTTAAAAATGGGCAAAGGATCTGAACAGACATTTTTCCAAGAAAAACATATAAATGGCCAAAAGCACATAGATGCTTAACATTATCAGTCATCAGAGAAATGCAAATCAAAATCACAATGATACCACTTAACATTCACTAGGATGGGTAGAGTCAAAAAGTCAGATGATAATAAGTGGTGATGAGGATGTGGAGAAATTGTAATCCTTCTACATTTCTGGTGAGAATGTAACATGATGCAGCTGCTGTGGAAAACAAATTGGCAGTTCCTCAAAATGTTAAACAAAGAGTTACCAAATGACCCAGCAATTTCTCTCCTAGATATACATACCCAAGAAAAATGAAAACAAATATCCACTCAAAACTTGCACACAAATGCTCATAGTAGCATTATTCTTAGCCAAGAGGTGGAAAAAAACCCAAATGTCTACCAAGAGATGAATGGATAAACAAAATGTGTTACAGACATACAATGGAATAATTCAGCCATGAAAAAGAATGAAGTTCTGATATATGCAACAACATGAATGAACCTAGAAAACATTATGCTAAGTGAAATTAGCCAGAAACAAAAGCACAAATACCGTATGCCTCCACTTACATGAAATATTTTGAATAAGCAAACGCCTAGAGACAGAAAGCAGATTAGAGGTTACCAGAGGCTGGAAGGGAGGAGGAATGGGGAATTGTTGCTAAATGGGTTAAGAGTTTTTGTCTGAGGTGATGAAAAAGTTTTAGTAATGGAAGATAGTAATGGTAGCACAACATTGTAAAATTAATTAATGTCACTGAAACATACATTTAAAAAAGTTAAAATGGTAAATTTTGTGTTATATAGTTACCAAAAAATTTTTAATTAAAATATGGGCAAACAGCTTCAATGGACATTTCTCCAAAGAAGATACACAAATGGCCAATAAGTACATAAAAGATGCTCAATGTCATCAGTCACTAGGAAAATGCAAGTCAAAACCACGAGATACCACTTCATACCCATTAGGATGGCTATAATTAAAAAAGCGGAAAATAGGTGTTGGCAGTGTATGGAGAAACTGGAAACCTCATTTATTGCTGATGGAAATGTAAAATGGTATAGCCACTGTTGAAAATAGTGTGGTGGTTCTGCAAAAAGTCTCCCAAAAAAATAAAGAATTACCATATACCCACCAATTCCATTTCTAGTTATATACACAAAAGAATTGAAAGCAGGATCTCAAACAGAAACTTATATACCAACTTTCATAGCAGCATTATTCACAACAGCCAAAAGGTAGAAATATATCATCAACATATCATCATGTAAACAAAATGTGGCATTTTGGAAAACAGTGATGGCCGCAATACTGTGAATATAATTAATGTCACTGATTTGTACAATTAAAAAAAGTAAAAATGGCAAATTTTGTTATGTGTGTGTGTATCTTGCCACAATAAAAAAAAATTTTAACATTTAAAAAGAAAAAAAAATGAAGATATTAAGGCATTCTCAAATAAACAAAAACAGTTCATCACCAATACACATGCTATAGAAGAAATGCTAAAAGGAGTCCTTAAGGGTTGAAATGAAAGGCACCAGATAGCAACTCAAATACACACAAAGAAATAAAAAAAAGTCAATAGAGGTACATATACAAGTCACTGTTAGTGAATTTTTGGCCAGTTAACCCTTTTATAATCCTATATGATTTAAGAGACAAGAATACATAAATCAATGACTATACATCCATATTGATGCACACACAATGTATAAAGATGTAATCTGTGACAAAAAGGGGGGATGGATGCAACCATAAAAGAGCAAAGTTTTTCTATACTACTAAAACTAAGTTGGTATCAATTTAACTAAATTGATATAAATGTTAATTATAATCCCCAGGACAACCACTAAGAAAACTGAAAAATAAATAGTAAATGAAACAAGAGACTCAAAATGGTAACCCACAAAATATTTATCTAACTGAGTTAGTATTCTTATTACTTAAGAATTAACAGGAAAAAAGAAATAAAAAAAAAAAGACTAGAAACTAAAATATATTAAAACATAAAAGTTGCACACATTCAAACATTAATAGACAGAGGTGTCAGACTGAGGTGTCAGTGGAACAGAGTAGACCTGAACCCATGTAGGGATTTTGTGTAAGTAAAGATGGAATTTAAAATCAGTATTTATTCAATAGTAATTGGAGCAAAACTGGCTAGCCAACTGGAAAAAAAATATATTTGGATTCTTGACTCAAACATTACCCCAAATAAATTTCAAGTATATCACATTTTTAAGCATAAGAAATAATCAGGGAAAAAAATCATAAAAGTGCTGGAAAAAAGGTCTGATACAAATGAAGGTAATAATGGAGAAACTGAAGAACAGAAAAGATATTGCAAAATGGCAAAAGTCCTTATCAGTTAATTACATTAAACTTAAATGACTTTAAATGTACAAGGCAGAGCTTGGCAGAATCAATAAAAAGGAATGACCAGCTCACTTCAGAGCAACATACAGGCTGAAAGTGAAAGAATGGAAAAAGATATTTCAGGCAACCAATAACCAAAAGAGAGCCGAAGTGGCTACACTAATAACAGACAAGTAAATTTTACGACAAAAATTGTTACAAGAGACAAAAGAAGGATATTTTATACTGATAAAAGGATCATTCTAACAAGAAGCTGAAATAATGATGAACATGTATGTACCTAAAAACATGGCCCTAAAATAAACGAAACAAAAACAGAGTTGAACGGAGAACCACACACTTCAGCAATAATAACTGGAGATGTCAATAATAGGTATTACAAGTAGTCAAAAGATAATCAAGAAAACAGAAAACCTGAACAACACACTATAAAGTATCTACATCTGAAAGACATCTATGGAACTCCACACCCAACAACAGTAAAAATCACTCTTCTTAGGTGCACATGGAATATTCTCCAGGATAGGCAAAAATGTAAAGCCACAAAACAAGTTGTAATGTTTTTAAAAAGACAGAAATCATATGAAGCACTTCTCTGATCAAATAAAATGAAATTAGAAATCAATTACAGAAGGAAAACTGGAAAATTCACAAATATGTGAAAATTAAACAAAATCTACTCAAGAAGAAACAGAAAATCTTAACAGACCTAAAAAAACGGGACTAAATCAGTAATCAAAAAACTTCCAATAACCCACTAGGATGCCTACAATTTGAAAAGTGTAAAGTACTGGTGAGGATGTAGAAAAACTGGAACCTCCACACATTGCTAATGGGACTATAAAATGGTGCAGCAGCACTGTAGGATAACAGTTTGGCAGTTCCTCAGACAACTAAACACAGAATTATGACATGACCCAGCAATTTTATTCCTAGGTATATACCCAAAAGAACTGAAAACAGGGACTCAAACAAACACATGTACACACATGTTCATAGCAGCACTATCCACAGTAGCCAAACGGTAGAAACAGCCCAAATATCCATCAATGTATGGATGGATGAACAAATTGTGGTACATACACATACTGCAATATTAGTCAGCCATAAAAAGGAATGAAGTACCAATACATGCTACAATGGGGATAAATCTTGACATCATTATATAAGATGAAAGAAGCCAGACAACAAAGGTCATTACTATATGATTCCATTTATATGGAAGAGCCAGCAAAGACAAAAAAACAGACACAGAAAACAGAATAGTTGTTCCCAGAGACTGTGGGGAAGAAGGAGTGTGGAGTCACTGCTTAATAAGTATGGAGTTTTCTACTGCTGTGATGAAAATATTCTGCAACTAGAGGTGATATCTGCACAACACTGGGACAATAGTAAAAACAACTGAATTGTATACTTTAAAATGGTTACTTTTGGGTTATGTGAATTTCACATCAACTTTTTTAAAAAAGGAAAAAATATTGGATGTGTGCAAGAGGAGTAACTTCAGAATAATTAACGTCAGCTGTGATAATTAATTTTGAAGTTTTAAGTAACAATAAAACAGGATTCGTAGCACAATACTTTAAGTGTAATTAACAAACCTGTGTATGAGTATGGTTGAAAGAGGAAGGTTAGTCATGTATGTCACCAGAAGGAAAGCTAGAGGATAAAAACTGGGACTATATAACTTACCAAAACCTAAAGTGGACAATGATGGTGGTTAACTGCATAAATACAGAAAACTAGAAAAATGTATGTCACTATTATAAGGTGTTAATAATAGTGTGGTATATGGGAAAAAATACAATTAATGTAAACTAAGGGCTATAGTTAACAGTAACATTGTAATACTCTTGTGTTAACAGTAACAAAGGGACTATACCAAAGCTAAATGTCAATAATGGGGATATAAGGGGCATGGGATTTTTTTCTTCTGAAGAAATGAGAATGTTCTCATATTAACTGTAATGGTGAATGCAAGACTATTTGATTATACCACTGATTGTACACTTAGGATGGACTGGATGGTGTGTGAATACATCTCCATAAAATTGCATTGGAAAAAAAAAAAACTAGATTCAAGTTAGGTATAAACCCAAGAAATAAAATCATGTGTCCAAACAAAAACTTGTACACGAATCTTCATAAGAGCATTATTCATAATAGTAAAAAAAGGGGAACAACCCAAATATCCATCAACTAATGAATGGTAAACAAAATGTGGTATATATATCCATACAATAGAATATTATTTGGCCATAAAACAAAATGAAGTACTGATACATGCTACTACATGGATGAACCTTGAAAACATTAGCTAGATGAAAGAAGCCAGGCATAAAAAGCCACATATTTTATGTGCCAGTTTGAATGTATTGTGTCCCCCAACTGCCATTATCTTTGTGGTCTTGTGGGACAGAGGTTTTGGTGCTGGTTAGATTTGCTTGCAATGTGCCCCACCCAGCTGTGGGTGGTGACTCTGGTGGGATACTCCCATGGAGGTGTGACCCCACCCATTCAGGGTGGGCCTTGATCAGTGGAGCCATATAAAACATGCTGACTCAAAGAGACAGAACGGAGTGCAGCTATGAGTGACGTTTTTAAGAGGAGCAAGCTTGCTAGAGAGGAACATCCTGGGAGAAAGCCATTTTGAAACCAGAACTTTGGAGCAGACGCCAGCCATGTGCCTTCCCAGCTAAGAGAGGTTCTCCGGACGCCATTGGCCATCTCCAGTGAAGGTACCCGATTACTGATGTGTTACCTTGGACGTTTTGTGGCCTTAAGACTGTAACTGTGTAGTGAAATAAACCCCCATTTTATAAAAGCCTATCCATCTCTGGTGTTTTGCATTCCGCAGCATTAGCAAACTAGAACATTTTATGATTCTGGTGACACTGAATGCTGTGATTAAGTAAATTCATAGAGAAAGAAGGCATGTTAGTAATTGCTGGGCATGGGGTGTGGCGGGAGGGGGGTGGTATGGGTAGCAGGGTAAATGGGTATGGGCCTTCTACTAGGAGCTATGAAAATATTCTACAACTAGTGGTGACGGCTGCACAGCATGGTAACGTAATGGAAACACTGAACTGCATTCTTTAAGTAAGCTAAAATACAGAATTTTATGCTATTTGAATTTTACCTCCATGAAAAAAAATGAGTCTCTATCCTCCTAAGGTAACTACTTTGAAATGAAATATTCATTTCTGGTATGATAAATTGAAAGAACATTTCATTACTTAGTAGTCACACTTACACCGAGATATACGTCAGAAGTCAGATGGAGAAATGACTTCTAATACCAGAAAATGTATATTTAGCATTAGAGTATAGAACAGAACAGACTTGTAGATGACATCTGCCTTTCTACTTATATTTATGATTTTAGGCCAAATTTACAAATAAATTAGAGAAAAGAAGTAATCAAATTTCTGCCTTGCATTTTAAACTCTACAAGAGTTTACAACAAGACAAGAGTCCAATAAAAATATATTATGTAATGAACAGTGTCCTTAGTCTTTTGCAACAGAAGTGGCTGCATGGCAAACAGCAAATGCTCTGAAGCCAGATGGCCTTGGATCTAATACCAGCACCATCACTTGGGCAACCACTTAATCTCTCTCAACTTCAATTTCCTAACCTGTAAACCGGAAATAATGGCCGTACCTTGCAGCTCATGGGTTATTTTGAGGTTTAAATGAGATAATGGTTATTAAGATCTTAATATGCTGCTTCACTATCTGGCATATGGCACTCAATATATGTTAAGTATGATAACCAATAGCAGCAAATACCCATTGTTGTCTTATTTTAAGAAATTGCCACAGCCACCCAAACTTTCAGCGAACACCACTCTGATCAGTCATGAGCCACCTGTAGACCATCCACAAACAGAAATATTACGAATGGCGGAAGGCTCAGATGATGGCTAGCATTTTTTAGTAATAAAGTATTTTTAAATTAAGGTAGATACATTGTTTTTTTAGATGTAATGCTATTGCACACTTAACAGACTACAGTATAATGTAAACATAACTTTTATATGCACTAGGAAACGAAAAAATTTGCATGACTGCCTTTATTGTGGTATTTGCTTTACTGTTCAGTCTGGAACCAAACACACAGTATCTCCAAGGTATGCTTCTCCATTAAAAAAATACTACAACTCAACAACAAAAAAAAAAACCAACAAACAACCCAATTTAAAAATGGACAAAAGACTGAACAGACGTTTCTCAAAATATGACACGTAAATGGCCAAAAGGACATGAAAAAATAAGATGCTTAACATTATCCATTACGGAAATACAAAACAAAACCACAATGAGATACTATTTCACACTTATTAGAATGGCTGATATTAAAAAAAAAAAAAAACAACCACATAAGTGTTGAAGAGGATGTGGAGAAATAGGAAGACCCATTCATTGTTGGTGGGAATGTAAAATGGTGCAGCTGCTGTGGAGAACAATTTGGCAGTTCCTCAGAAAGTTAAGTAAACAATTACCATAAGAGCCATTAATCCCACTTCTAGGTATACCCAAAAGAAGTGAAAGCAGAGATTCAAACAGATATTTGTACAAAAATGTTTACAGCAGCATTATTCACAAAACCCAAAAGGTAGAAGCAACCTAAGTGTCCAGAAACAGATGAATGAATAAAGAAACCGTGGTATACAGACAGAAATAGATAGATAGATAGACAGACAGAGACAGACAGACATAATGGAATATTATTCAGTCATAAAAAGGAATGAATTTCTGAAATACGCAACATGGATGAACCTTGAAGAAACCATAAGTGAAATAAACCAGACACAAAAGGAAAATATGATATGATCTCGTTGATATGACATAATTAAAAAAGGCAAACTGATAGGGTCAGAAGCTTATAATACCAGTTACCAGGGACTGGGGTGGAGGTAGAAAAAGGAGTTAATGCTTAATTGGTACAGAATTTCTGTTTGGGGTGATAAAAACTTTTGGCAATGGATGGTGATGATGGTAGCACACTGTGAATATAATTAACACTTCTGAATTATATATTCAGATGTGGTTACAAAGGCAAATTTCAGGATTTATCTCTTATTACTAGAACAAAAATTTAAAAAACAAACAAAAACCACAGGACTGTACAAAGCAAAAAGTGAACCCTAATGTAAACTCTGAAGTATGATTAATAGTATAATTATAATGTTGTTCTGTCAATTTCACAAAGGCATCATACTAATTCAAAGTGTTAATAGTAAGGAAAGCAATGTTCTGAGGTGGGGTTTATGGGAACTCTTTATTTTCAGCAAGATTTTTCTGCAAACCTATACCTTCTCTAATTAAAAAAAATCAGATGAAAAAAGTAAATCAAAATTTATTTTTCAAAATGTAATGAGGGTTAAACAAGCAGGACACTACAAATGCTGGAGAAGATGTGGACAAATTGGAACTCTTATTCATTGCTGGTGGAAATGTATAATGGAAGTTTGGCGGTTCCTCAGAAAACTAGATATAGAGTCACCCTACAATCTGGCAATTCCACTTCTCGGTATATACCCAGAAAATCTGAAAGCAGTGACACGAACAGACATTTGCACACCGATGTTAAAGTGGCACTGTTCACAACTGCCAAGAGCTGGAAACAATCCAAGCATCCTTCAACAAAGGAATGGATAAAATGTGGTATATACATGCAATGGAATACTATGCAGCAGTAAGAAGGAATGAGATCCTGAAACATATAACAACATGGATGAACCCTGAAGACATAATAATGAGTCAAATAAGTCAGACACAAAACAGGAGATATTGTATGTTATCACTACTATGAACTCCCTGAACAATGTAAAATCTGTGTCTTATAATGTAGAATACAGGGGACCTGGAGATAGACAGATGCTAGTGAAGGGGGAATGATAACTTAATATGTACATGTTAAAGAGGGTGAACTTAAAGGCATGCGAATGGACAGGGGTGATGATTGTTCATTAATGGGATTATAAATATCAGTGCCGCACTGAAGGCAAACATGATCGAAAGTCTGAAGGCATGTATCCCCACAGATTAGCACTACAAATATAAATAAGTACATGATATACTTCTAAGGTATGACACTGGTACAAGGAGTTAAAAACAGAGTGATATGTGGAAAAAACTACCCAATGCATATTATAAACTATATTTAATAGGAATGCATTACAATACCAAACTAATACTAGGAATTAATAATCAGGGGCTGGTAAGAGCTTTGGGATGTTTTCTTTTATGATAATTATTTAAAATTGAGAGTGATGATGACTGTACAACTAAGTGAAGATAATGTGAGACATTGTTTATCTTGGTCAGAACATATGCTATACGAAATTAGGAACCCTCTTCTTTATAAGTCAAGCCTATGATCTTGAGGCTTACTTTTGTGAAACTTAATGGCTGTAAAAGACAGGCTAAGTCTACCTATAGTTATGCCTAAGAGGCACCTCCAGAGAACTTCTTTTGTTGCTCAGATGCCGGCTTTCTCTATCTAAGCCCAACTAAGCAAATAAATTCATGGGACATGACTCCCAGGGGAGTGAATCTCTCTAACAACCTGGGACACAACTCCCAGGAATGAACCTAGCCCTGGCATCAAGGGATTGAAAATGCCTTCTTGACCAAAAGGGGGAAAAGAAAGGTAACAAAATAAGGTTCTAGTGGCTTATGCAAGTTTCAGCTAGATATCCCAAATGGCCAGTTATGCCAAGCCCAAATCAACAGTAGTCCCAAAAACCTTAAAGAATACCAGGGTCTCTATATGAGACTCTATAAAAGTTTCACTCACTAAGTTTATTCTTCAGAAGCTTAAATCTTCCAGAGTGTTCCTATGCCAAGTAAGTCCCAAATCCCAGAGCAACAGCCTCTTCAAGTACATCAACCAGATGCAGCCCCCTTCTCCATAATGTTGACACCCCTTTTCAATATGAACAAGTTAGGGTGGGTACTGCCTAGACACCCCTGAAGATCGAGAAAGTGATTAAACAGACAAGATAGGATTTAACAAAGGATTACTGATACTGAATCTTTATATAAATACATAAATATACATATATATATATATATGTATATATATATATACATATATATATGATGCTAAGGTATTAGAACAGCTAGAAGGAAATAACTGAAATGGTGGAACTGTAACCTGTAACATACTTTGAAACTCATGCTATAGCTACTTGTCAAATTGTACATTGAAAGTTATCACCTCTCTGCATATCTACTTCACAATAAGGAAATAACTGGAACTGTGGAACTATAATTCATAACATTCTTTGAAATTTGCTATATAACTTCTTGCTAAATCATACTTTGAAAGTTTTCACCTCTCTGCATATATGTTATATTTCACAATAAGGAAACAACTGAAATTGTGGAACTATAACCCATAGCAGTCTTTAAAATTTGCCCTCTAACTACTTGTTAATTTGTACTTCGAAAGTTATCACTTTTCTATATACATGTTATGCTTCACAATAAAAAAAAGTTTAAAAAGAATATATATGTATATGTGTGTGTGTGTGTGTGTTGTGTGTGTATGTATAATGAGGGAAACTTCCAGATAACATGGCGGAGTAGGGGACTCCAGGACTCAGCCCTTCCACCAAAACAGCTATTAAACTTATGCAGGAACTGTCTGAAACAACTGTTCTTGGACTCCAGAGGACAGAAGAACACTGTACAGCATCCAGGGAAGAATGGGAGGAAGAGGCTAATAAACTACAGTCAAGAACAATGAGTTGCTCTCTCTCCGCGGTGGCTGCCAGGACCCATCCCCCAATCTTGCAGCAGGCTGTGTTGGGGTCTACTTCCTGCCTAACTCACTAGGAACGGGAAGGGATATAAAAATTCTCTTCTCAATAACGGGGGCCACAGTGGATCACGTATCACAGCTTTCAATTAGAAAATTTGGATCCCTGGGTCCCTGCTCTGAGCTAATGTTTCAGTCCACCCTGCCCCAAACCAAGGTGGAGGCAGCCATGGATTTCAACCCCGCCCCTTACAGAGATAAAGACACTGCGCTTCCTCAG
Source organism: Choloepus didactylus (assembly GCF_015220235.1). Taxonomy (NCBI): domain Eukaryota; kingdom Metazoa; phylum Chordata; class Mammalia; order Pilosa; family Megalonychidae; genus Choloepus; species Choloepus didactylus. The sequence goes on from NW_023637577.1 coordinate 761,139, forward strand.
AGCTCTGGGGGATGGTTAACTGAAAGGCTGCATTTATTAGGCAGCCAAGAAATGCACAGATTTGGGGAGCCATCATAGAGGCTTTTGGCACCCTTCCTGATATTCTCCTCAAGGAGCTATGAAGCCAGTCTGTACCCCCTTTATGGGTCCCTCACTCTGTTTTGGCTGGGAAATACTGCTTGGGAAGGACAACCCTCATCCCAGAATTTGCTCTCTAGGCAAAGGCAGCTAGAAACAAGGCAAGGAGTGTGAGAAACTATAGAGGTAAAGCAAAAACAAACAGAACAGATCGAGATTCCTAGAGAAGTAACAGAAGAAAGGAAGCTTTCTCCTGGAGATGAAACAATTGCACAAAAGGTACAATCTTAAACATCATACCACATATCCAGGGCAAGAATCAGATGAAGAAGAGCTGAAAAAATGTGATCAGTTAAACACAGGCTAATCTAATGGTACAGAATAAGGTGAATAAGCATCAAAGAAGAGTCTTAACACAAAGCCAATCAACAATAAAACACCCGACAAGAGAAACCTTCAGAGTAAATTTATCAAGATAACCAGATACCTAGACATCAGCAAAAAATTAAAAGACTTACTCAGAAACAGGAAGATATAACCCAGTCAAGGGAACAATTAAAACTTCAGTGGTAACAATGAATTTGGAATAGCTAATCAAAGAAGTTCAAAAACTCTCCTAAATCAATTTAAGAAGATGAAGGAAAACATGGCTAAAGAGATAAAAGATATAAGAAGACAACTGTGAGCATAAAGAAGAACTTAAAAGTATAAAAAGAAATAAAGCATGGGGATGAAAGGTGCAATAGAGGAGATTAAAAATACATTAGAGACATACAACAGCAGATGTGAAAAAGTAGAGGAAAAGAATCAGCAAACTAGAAGACAGGACAATCAAAATCTTACAGACAGAAGAACAGATAAAACAATGGAAAAATTGAGTAGTGTCTCAGAGATTTGAATGATAGCATGAAGAAGACATGTGTCGCAGGAGAAGAGAAGGGAAAAGGGCCAGAAAGAATATCTGACGAAATAATGGCCCAAAATTTTGCAACTCTGATGAAAGCCATACATATCCGAGAAGCACATACTTCAAACAGAATTCATCCTAACAGACCTACTCCAAGACATACTAATAAGAATGTCAAAGGCAAAGATAAGAGAGAATTCTGAAAGCAGCAAGAGAAAAGTAATTCATCACATACAAGGGATCCTTAATTAGTCTAAGTGCCAATTTCTCATCAGAAACCATGGAGGAAAGACAACTGTGGTATATTTACAGTTCTGAAAGAGAAAATCTGCCAGCCCAAAATTCTTTATCCAGCAAAACCGTCCTTTAAAAGTGAGGGAGAGTTTAAAATATTCACAGATAAACAGAAACTGAGAGTTCATTAACGAGACCTGCCCTACAAGAAATACTAACGGAGTACTTCAGGCTAAAAGGAAAAGACAGGAGAGAGAGACTTGGAGAAGAGAGTAGAATTGAAGATTATCAGCAAGGCTAAATGAAAAGGTAAAAAGAGAGATAAAAAATAAGATATATATAAAAGCTAAAGGTTAAAATATTGCCTTTACTATAACATTGAATGTTAATGGATTAAACTTCCCATCAAAAGATACTACTGGTAGAATGGATTTTTTTAAATGACCCATCTAAAAGCTGTTTATAAGAGACTCACCTTAGACTCAAAGACACAAATAGGTTGAAAGTGAAAGGCTGGAAAAAGATATTCCATGCAAATAGTAACCAAAAAACAGCTGTGTAGCTATACCAATATCGGACAAAACAGACTTCAAATGGAAAACTGTTATGAGACAAAGAAGGACACCTACCTATTAATAAAAGGGGCAATCCACCAAAAAGAAATAACAACCATAAATAATTATACATCTAACCATGCTGCCGCAAAATACATGAGGCAAACATGGGTAAACCCAAAGGAATAGACATCTCTACAATAATAGTGGGAGACTCAATACACCACTCTCATCAACAGATAGACTATCTAGCCAGAAGATCAGTACGGAAACAGAGATCTTGAATAATATGATAAATGAACTAGACCTAACACATATAGAGAACATTGCACCCCAAACAGCAGTATACACATTCTTCTCAAGTGCACGCAGATTATTCTCCAGGACAGACCACATGCTGGATCACAAAACAAGTCACAATAAATTTAAAAAGACTAAAATAATACAAAGCACTTTCTTTGACCAAAATGGAATGAAGATAGAAATCAACCGGCAGAGAACTGGAAACCCACAAACCAGTGGGTCAAGGATGAAACTATAAGGGAAATCAGTAAATAGAAATGAATGAAAACAAGAACACAATATATCAAAACTTATGAGATGCTTCGAAGGCAGTGCTAACAGGGAAATTTATAGCCCTAAACACTTACATTAAAAAAGAAAAGCTGAAATCAAAGACCTCCACACCTGGAGGAACTAGAAAAAGAACCACAAACTAATTCCAAAGCAAGCAGAAGGAAAGAAACAATAAAGACTAGAGCAGAAATAAACGAAATCGAGAATTTTTAAAAATGGAGAGAATTAACAAAACCCAAAGTTGGTTCTCTGAAAAGATCAATAAAATAGACAAACCCTTAGCTAGACTGACGAAGAAAAAGAGAAGATAAATAAAATTAGAAATGAGAGGAAGGACATTACAACTGCACCCACAAAAATAACAAGGACGATAAGAGGATACTATGAGAAACTTTTTGCCAACAAATTTGACAACCTAGATGAAATGGACAAATTCCTGAAACACATGAACAATCTACACTGACCCTAGAAGAAACAGAAGACCTCAACAGACCAATTACAAGTAAAGAGACTGAAAAAGTCATCAAAATCTCCCAACAGAGAAAAGCCCAGGACCAGGTGGCTTCACAGGTGAATTCTACCAATCATTCCAAGGAGAACAAACACCGTTCCTGCTCAAACTCTCTCAAAAAATGGAGGAGGAGGGAACACTATGTAACTCAGCCTATAAAGCCAACATCACCCTAACACCAAAACTTGACATAAATACTACAAGAAAATAAAATTACAGACCAATCTACCTAATGAATACAAATGCAAAAATACTCAACAAAATACTTGCAAATCAAATACGACAGCATATTAAAAGAATTATACACCATGACCAAGCAGATATTCCAGGTATGCAAGGGTGGTTCGACATAAGAAAATGAATTAACGTAATACAACACATTAACAAATCGAAAGGGAAAAACTACTTGATTATATTGATTGATACAAAAAGGCATCTGACACAATCCAGCATCCTTTCCTGATAAAAACACTTCAAAAGGTAGGAATCAAAGGAAACTTCCTCAACATGATAAAATGGCATATATGAAAATCCTGAAGCTAACATCATACTCAACAGTGAAAAGACTGAAAGCTTTCTCTCCAAGATGAGGAACAAGATAAGAATGCCCTCTATCACCACTGCTATTCAACTTTGTGCTAGAAGTTCTAGCTAAAGCAATTAAGCAAGAAGAAAAGAAGGCAATCACATTGGAAAGGAAGAAGTAAATCTTTCACAATTTGCAGAGGACATGATTCTATATTTAGAAAGTCCAAAAAAATCTACAACAGAACTATCAGAGCTAATAAACAAGTTCAGCAAAGTGGCAGAAACATAATCAACACACAAAAATCAGTAGTGTTTCTACACACTAACAAAGAACATCTGGAGGAGGAAATCAAGGAAAATATTCCAATGACAAAAGCAACTAAAACAATCAAATACCTAAGAATAAATTTAACCAAAGACGTAAAGGACCTATATTCAGAAAACTGTAAAATATTGCTAAAAGAAATCAAAGAAGACAAATAAATGGAAGGACATTCTGTGTTCACAGATTGGAAGACTAAATATCATGAAGATGTCAAATCTATCCAAATTGATTTACAGATTCAAAGACATCCCAATCAAACTTCCAATAGACTTCTTTGCAGAAATAGAAAAGCCAATTATCAAATTTATTTGGAAGGGTTAGAGGTCCTGAATAGCCAAACACATCTTGAAAAAGAAGAACAAAGTTGGAGGACTCAAAGCTCCTGACTTACTACAAAGCTTAATACAAAGCTATAGCGATCAAAACACATGGCACTGGCATGAGGATAGATATATAGACCAATAGAATCAAACTGAGAGTTCAGAAACAGACCCTTACATTTGTGGCCAACTGATTTTTGACAAGGCCCACAACTGGGTAAGAAGTCTCAACAAATGGTGTTGGGAGAATGGTTATCCATATGCAAAAGAATGAAAAAGGCCTCCTATCTCACACCATATACAAAAATTAACTCAAAATGGATCGAATACCTAAATTTAAGAATCAGGACTATAAAACTCCTAGATGAAAATGTAGGGAAGCATCTTTAAGATTTTGTGATAGGCAATGGTTTCTGAGATTTTACACCCAAAGGACAAGCAACAAAAGAAGAAATAGATAAATAGGGTCTCCTCAATATTAAAAACTTTAGTGCAAAGGAAATCTGTCACAAAAGTGAAAAGACAACATACTTAATGGCGAAAATATTTGGAATCCACATAGCCTATAAGATTTGACATCCAGAATATATAAATAAATCCTACAAATCAACAATAAAAAGACAAACAACCCAATTTAAAAATGGGCAAAAGACTTGAATAGACATTCCTCAAAGGAGGAAATACAAATGGCTTAAAAACACATGAAAAAAATGCTCAACATCACTAGCTATTAGGGAACTACAAATCAAAACTACAATGAGATATCATTTCACACACACCAGAATGGCCACTATCTAAAAAAAAAAAAAAAAGCCAGAAAACTACAAGTGATGGAGAGAATGTGGAAAAACAGGGACACTCATTCACTGCTGGTGGGAATGTAAAATGGTGCCACCACTGTGGAAGATAGTTTGGCAGTTCCTAGGGAAGCAAAGTATAGAATTACCATATGATACAGAGATCCTGCTACAAGGCATATACCCAGAAGAACTGAAAGCAGAGACTCGATCAAATATTTGCACATCGATGGTTCATAGTGGCCTTATTCACAATTGCCAAAAGATGGAAAGAACCCAAGTGTCCATCAACTGATGAATGGATAAACAAGAGATATACATATTATGGAATATTATTTAGCTGTACAAGGGAATGAAGTCCTGATGCAAGCAACAATGTGGATGACCCTTCACCTCAAGTTGAGTGAAATAAACTAGACACAAAAGGACAAATACTCTATGATCTAACTGCTATGAACTAATTATAATAAGCAAATGCAAAGAGTTAGAATCTAGAATATAGGTTTCCAGGAGATAGACTGGGGTTAGAGAATGGGGATTTGATACTTAACTTGCATCAGAATTTCTATTTAGGGTGATGGTAAAGATACGGAAATGGAAGGTGGAGATGGTAGCGTATTACTGTGAGTATAATCAACAGCACTGAACTACAGAGTTGAATATGGTTAAACGGGGAATCTTTAAGGTGTATATATTACTACAATAAAAATTAAAAGATAAAGCATAGGACTGCACAACACAGTGAACCCTACTGTAAACGACGGACTATAGTTAATAGTGTAGGAATGTTCTTTCATGACTTATAACAAATGTATGATATTAATACAAGGTGTTGATGGGGAAAAAATACACCTAATTACATTATGGATGACAGATAAAAGTATGATCTTAGTAATCTTTCAATGGTAACTACTGTTTAAAAAAACAGTACAATTATTTTTAGAATGCTACCATCATTTGTAGCAAATGTTCCACACCAATACAAGGTGTCAGGGATGGGACAGTGTATGGCAATCCTCTATTTTATGCATGATTGCTTTGTAAACCCACAACTTCTCTACAAAAAAAAAAAGTAATGACTTCCAGGGCTGGTCAATTTTACCAAATTCTCAGTAACAACATGGAAAGATTCTTATGATTCTTTTTAAATAATATGTTTTTTTTCCTCGTGAATAACAGCCAAAATTGAAAAAACAGAAATAGCTTAATACCAAATGCAAAAACCAAAGTTCACAATAAGAATACAGGTTAAAAAAAAAAAAAATTTCACTCATTTAAACAAGAAATGTGAGAAAACACAGGGTAAAAACGTAGACCTTGTCTACTCCTCCAGCCTTATCGATTGCTGCCTCACATTCACAGCCTAATACCAGTCATCTTAAACTCCTTATTCTCCCCCAAAGCAGTAACTACTTCAATCCTCAGAATTCTAAATCAAGCTCCTCTCATCCTAGTACATCCTGCTTTGCCTCAACTACCACCACATTCCAGCCTTACCAGTGCCAGGCATATACTGAGCAAGTCAAAAAACTGAGATCAATGACTGAATGCACTGTCCCAGTTAATGACAGGAAATTTCAAAGTGCAAAATTACAATAAAATGTACTTTGTACAATCACTTTTAACTGAAAACTTAGAAAGTAACTCCTACTGTAAAATAATCACATAAAAACTAAAACTCATTCTATGAGAACAGTATTATCATGATAACAAAACCAAAGACATCTTAAGAAAACTACAGACCAATATCCTTTATAGACAGAAAATCAAAAATCCTCAACAAAATACTAGCCAACTAAATCTGGCAAAATATAAATATTATACACCATGACCAAGTGGTATTTATCAAGGAACGCAACGTAACACATGGTATTAGTAAAATAAAGGACAAAAACCACAAACCATCTTGACAGATGAGGAAAAAGCTTTTGACAAAACCTGACATCTTTCATGATAAAAAACATGAAAACTTGAATAGGGAGGACCCTCCTCTATCTGATAGGCTTATACAAAAACTCACACATAAAATCATACTTAATGGTGAATTACTGAATGCTTTCCCCCTTAAGGTCAGGAATAATACAAGGATATCCACTCTCACCTCTTCTACTCAACACTGTACTGGAGGTCCTAGTCAGGGTAATTAGGCAAGAAAAAGAAATAAAAGGCATTTATTTGGATTAGAAAAGAAGTAAAACAATCTCCTTTTGCAGATGACATGGTCCTGAGTACACAAAATCCTAAGGAATCCACAAAAAAAATTATCAAAATAAACACGTTTAGCAAGACTGCAGGACCCAAGATCAACATACAAAAATCAGTTCTATTAATACACACTAACAATGAACAAACTGAAAATGAAATTAAGAAAATTTAATTTACACTAGCATAAAAAATAAGAATAAAAATAAATATAAAATACACAAGAAAAAATGTTTTAAAAGAAGCCTAAGACTTGTACACTGAAAACTACAAAACACTGCTGAGGAGAAACTAAGATGGCGGCTAGGTGAGACGGCAAAAACACACCTCCGTGAAAAACACTAGATAAAAACCAGAAAGTGACCCAGAATATCGGTTACAGAGATGTGCCAGCTGGACAAGTTCTGCTAGTTCCGCAGGGGCCGTGTACTTGGTGAAACTGGGAGTCTGCATTCTGAAACAAGTGAGTAAGCTGGCTGGAAGACCCGCAGCCGTACGGCATTGTGGGAAAGTCAGGGCTTGGCGTTTGGAGACCGACTGGCTCTTTAAAAAAAAAAAAAAGGGAAAAACCCAGGAGCAGCTGCAGTTGCAGTAATGGGAACCACGCAGTAAAACACAGCAAGAGGGGGCTGGGACAGCCTCTCAGTATCTGGCCTGGAGGATAGTCCACTGCAGATACCCTTGGGGCCAGGTGAACAGAGGGAAGAGCCAGAAGCTGAAAGAAACCCCGCGGCTCGCAGCTGGCTCCCCGGAGGGCTAGATAAACTCCTGCCTGGGGCCGTGCCCACAGCCCAGAGTCCCGCCAGTTGCCCTGGAGCCGGGAAGGAGGAACTGTGCGAGGAGGCGCGGAGTAAGACACCCCGTTCGGCCATCTTTGCTTCAGGCTGAGAGCGCCCCTGCAAGGCCCGGCGGCCCGGGGCTTCACTTGAGGGACGGAGCGCACTGGTAACGTAGCACGGCATTCCCTCGGCAGAGCTCCTGGCGGATCACAGCTGGGAGGGGGGACCTGCTTGGAGAACCCAGGGATGCTACGCCAAGTCCGGTGGTTTGTGGGACAGCAAAAGAGAGGGTCTGGGGCTGAACTGAACTGAAGGCTTAGACTCTTGCGGCAGCCTTGAATCTCCGGGAATCTGGGGGATTTGAATATTAAAGCTGTCCTCCCTCCCTGGCCACCCGTACACATGCCCCACATTCAGGGTGGACGGCTCCAGCAACACACCCAAACTGAGTTCTCCAACTGAACCCCACAAGAATCATTTCCCCACACACTGCGGGAACAAGGTTGAGAACTGACTTCAGGGGTATAGGTGACTCACAGACGCCATCTGCTGGTTAGTTACAGAAAGTGTATGTCACCAAACTGTTTCTGAAAAATTAGATCGATATCCTTTTTTTTTTTTACAACTTGAAAGAACCCTATCAAGCAAAACAAATGCCAGGAGGCCAAAAACAACAGAAAATCTTAATGCATATGATAAAACCAGACGATATGGAGAATCCAACTCCAAACACACAAATCAAGATATCGGAAGAGACTCAGTACTTGGCAGAATTAATCAAAGAACTATAATCGAGGAACGAAAACATGGCAAAGGATTTAAAGGACATCAAGAAGACCATGGCCCAGGATATAAGCGACATAAAGAAGACCCTAGAAGAGCATAAAGAAGACATTGCAAGAGTAAATTAAAAAACAGAAGATCTTATGGAAATAAAAGAAACTGTTGGCCAAATTAAAAAGACTCTGGATATTCACAATACAAGATCAGAGGAAGCTGAACAACGTCTCAGTGTCCTGGAAGTCCACAGAACAGAAAATGAAAGAACAAAAGAAAGAATGGAGAAAAAAATCAAAAAAATCAAAATGGATTTCAGGGATACGATAGATAAAATGAAATGTCCAAACTTAAGACTCACTGATGTCCCAGAAGGGGAAGAGAAGGGTAAAGGTCTAGAAAGAGTATTCAAAGAAATTGTTGGGGAAAACTTCCCCAACCTTCTACACAATATAAATACACAAAGCATAAATGCCCAGCGAACTCCAAATAGAATAAATCCAAATAAACCCACTCCGAGACATATTTTGATCAGACTGTCAAATACTGAAGAGAAGGAGCAAGTTCTGAAAGCAGCAAGACAAAAGCAATTCACCACATACAAAGCAAACAACATAAGCCTAAGTTGTGACTACTCAGCGGCCACCATGGAGGCTAGAAGGCAGTGGCACGACATATTTAAAATTCTGAGAGAAAAATTTCTAACCAAGAATACTTTATCCAGCAAAACTCTCCTTCAAATCTGAGGGAGAACTTAAATTTTTCACAAACAAATGCTGAGAGACTTTGCCAATAAAAGACCTGCCCTACTTCAGATTCTAAAGGGAGCCCTACCAACAGAGAAACGAAGAAAGGAGAAAGAGATATAGAGAATTTTAACAGACATATATAGTACCTTACATCCCAAATCACCAGGACGCTCATTTTTCTCTAGTGATCACGCATCTTTCTCCCGAAGGGACCGTAAGATGGGACATAAAATAAGCCTCAATAAAGTAAAAAAACAAAATTTGAATATTCTCAAAGCACATTTTCCAAACATAATGGAATACAAATAGAAATCAATAATTTTTGAACTGTAACTCCACTATTTACTTCCTACATGATATAAAATACACAAACTAATGACAAATCAGTGGTTTTGAAATCAACGTAAAATATGTAATTTTAGACAACTATATAAAGGTGGGGGAATGGAGGAGTATAGGAACATAGTTTATGCGTCCTATTGAAGTGAAGGTGGTATCAAAGAAAAACAAGATTGTTACAGATTTAAGAGGTTAATTTTAAGCCCCACAGTAAACACAAAGAAATTATTAGAGAATATAACCATAGAGATGAAAAGTAGAGTATGGGTTAAGAGAAATGGTGGAAGGGGCAATGGGGATTTAAGAAATGAGTGTAGGGTTGCTGTTTGAGGTGAAGGGAAATTTCTAGTAATGGATGGTGGGAAAGAGCATTACAACATTCTAAATGTGATTAATCCCACTAATGGAAGGCTAGGGAGGGGGTGGAATGGGAAGATTTAGGCTGTATATATGTTTCCACAATTGAAAAAAAAAAAAAGACAATCTAAATAGATGACAACTGAATGCCAAGGATGAACCTGGATGGGATTGGAGGATGGAGGACAGGAGGCTCAAAGGGTCACAGTTGAGACATAAAGGAAAAGGAAATATAGAATGTAAGCTTTGTATCATTGTTGAATCTCTTGTACTTCTTAGCTGCGCTTAATGGGATTGCATAAAAGAATGTTCTTACTCATGGAAAGTGTATATGTGAATTATAGTGTTTGTTCAAGGGTGTGAGCAGCTAGCTCCCATATGTTCAGAAGACAGAGCAATAGATGATGGATGATAGACAGGGAGGGAGGGAGGGAGGGAAAGAAATAGCAATGTGACAGCATGTTAAAGTTGGTGGATTGGGCTATTGAGGAAGGAGGGTCAGGGTATGACGGAATTCTGTGTATGGGGTTAGTATTGTTTTTGCAACTGTTCCTATAACTTTGAATTTATTTCAAAATTAAAAAAATAACAAATAATAAATAAATAAATAAATAAAAGACAGGATACAATAGCTTACAGCTGTGACCCTGTGAATTTGTCCTGAGGGTTTTCTGACTCTGTATTGTCTAATAAACTTGTCCTCTACTCCTTTAGTATTTCATAGGAGTACCATGCCAAATAAACAGAAAAGTCAGATTACCTAGATTTAAAAAAAAAAAAAACCACTGCTGAAAGATATTAAGGAAGATCTAAATATCTAAATATATGAAAGATATCCAATGTTCATGGATCAGAAGGCTTAACATTAAGATGGCAATACACTTCAAACTTATCTACAAGAGTCAACAGATCCCTATCAAAATCCAGTTCTTTTCTCTAGCTGAAATCGACAGGTTGGTCCTAAGACGCAAATGGAAATGCAAGGGATCCAGAAGAGCCAAAACAATTTTGAAAATGAAAAGCAAACTTGGAGGATTCACACTACCCTATTTCAAAACTTACTACAAAGCTGCAGTAATCAAGACTGTGTGGTTCTGGCATGGGAATAAATATATAGATCAACGGAATAGAACTAAGAGTTAAGAAATAAACCCCTGTAATCATGTTCAATTTTCCACAAGGTTGCCAAGACAATTCAATCGGGGAAAGAACAGCCTTTTCAACAAAAGGTGCTAGGATAACTGGATATCTGCATGCAAAAAAAAAAGGAGCAGGACCCCCATCTCACATCATATAAATAAACAAACTCAAAATAGATCAAGAACCTAAATGTAAGAGATAAAATTCTTAGAAGATAATATAGGACTAAATCTTTACGACCTTAGACTAACTAAGCACTATTTTCTTAGATATTACACCAACAGCACAAGAAACAAAAGAAAGAAACTGAACTTCTTCAAATTAAAAAAATGTGAAGCATCACCATCAATAAAGTGAAAAAAAAAAAAAACCCACAGATACATTTGCATACATATAAAATGATTACATGTGTATAGTTATTAGCTGTCAGCAAAAGACCAAAAATGTTTATATCTGCATAAAATAGAATGTATTTACACTATCCAGGTCTCAAAAAAATGAGAAATCTATGTTCTAAAATAGAAAAATTTCAACAACATAATGTTAAGTGAAAAAGATAAGATAAAGTGTGTAGAGTCTGCTACCTCTGCCTTAAAAAAAAAGTAGGGACAGGGACAGGAATTGAAAGTATTAACTGGGTAGACAGGGCCCATGGGTCCTTCACTCAATACCTTTTTATATTTTCTTAGTTTTTAGTCAAATACTACAATATCTAATCAAAAATTCAATCTGGAAAAAAAAATGTCTGTTAGCTCAGCTTAAAAGCAAACACTGGCTAGCTAATCACTGCCTATTCTGTATACTTATTTTTTCTTCTCTGACAAACTTAATTTCTTGTGGGGTGGGTATGGCAGCCAGCCCCCTAGATGGCCCCTAAGGATACAGGCCTCATGGTGTTCATGCCCTTGTGTGGTACCCTCCCACAGTGAAGCAGAGTTGGCCTGTGTGAGGAACAGAATACTTTGTAAAAAAGGCACCGCCACCTTTCTGCTTGGTCTCTCCCACTCTCTTGGCTCCCTCGCTCTGGGGAAAGCCAGCCACCATACTGTGAGCAGCCCTATGGAGAATCCCAACATGCAAAGGAACCGAAGCCTCCTGCAAACAGCCCGCAGCCACGTGTAGGTATCCTACAACCTTCAGGTGACTGCAGCCCTGGCCGACATCTTGACTGCAATCTCACAAGAGACTTGCGGCCAGACCACCCAGCTGAGCCACTCTCCAATTCCTAATCCTGTGTGAGATAATAAATGTGTGTTGTTTTAAGTTACTAAGTTTCAGAGTAATTTGTTAGGCAGAAAAGTAATACAGGGGAAACATTCCTCCCACAGCTCTAAGAAATTATGTTCTCAAAACTGGTATTACAAATAGTAATAATAAAAACAAAAAAATTTTAAAAAGGGTATTAAAGACACTATAAAAATGATCAAGGTAGTGCTAGATATCAAAATAAAATCCCTATTACATCAATAAGATTGTAGCAGATATGATTTCCTCAATTACTTTAAATCTGTTTTCTCAAATATCTAAAGTACACTAAGTTGTCACTGATTCAAGAAATCACTCCAAAACACAGATCTGACCACATAAAGGCGAAACTTACGCCATACAACTACAGAAAATCATTAACTGAAACGATAAAAAAAACAGGGAAAAATATATCCAATGAGATAATAGGTTAACAGCTATAAAACATTAAAAGCCAAATAGATAAGTCAGCAAAGGATATAGACACAAAGGTCACAGGAAAAAACACAAACAGTAAACAAACAAGTGGAAATCAATTTCAATAATAAAGTTGTGCTAATTAAAGCAACCTTGTAGAAGCATTATACACTCACCTAAAAAAAATTTTAAAACATCCAATGAATGCTATCATAGTTATGGGGCAAATGCTAGACTCACACACTCATGCAATTCTTTTGGAAACACATAGAGATGTAGGTACATCAACAGCCACAAAAAGGTAGTTTATCCTTAGAAAATAATTCCACAGGTATTACTATAACACTGATGAGGTCCTGACAAGACTTCACTTTCAGTGTGATATCAACTATGAGATATTTAGAATAAGCAAACTCATGGAGACAAAAAGATTAACAGGCTACTGTGGGCAGGGGGTGGCAAGGAATGAGGAGTTATTGCTTAATGAGTACACAGTTTCTGTTTGGGGTGATAAAAAGGTTTTGTAATGGTTGGTGTGATGGTAGCACAATATTGTAAATTTAATTAAGTCACTGAATTGCACACATGAAAGTGATTAAAATGGAAGACTGCCACATCTTTAAAATTTCTCCTCTGTAGGGTCCAGCTCATCTTATCCACTTTTGTGGTGCTTCCTCAATAATTGCTGCCACATGTCGGCATGGTGAAAAGCACTAAACCCAGAAGTCTAGGGACATGAACCAAATTTCCTATAAAAATGAATTCTGTCCATGAGCTTATTTATGACAATGATCATACCTGTTTGAGGATTTAAGCTATAAACAAACAGGAATTGACATTCTTCAAAAAAAAAAAAAAAAAGGGAGATTATGTTATATATGTTTCCAAAATAAAAGTTAAAAAAAAAAAGACCTCCCTCAACTTTAAACCTACTCCAAAGAACTAATTCTAGTGGTTTAATTACCTGCAGTGTAACACTTCTGCCCCAAAGCTCTGCTGTTAAAAAGCACCTCAAATGCAGAACTTCATTACAACAGCTCTGCAATTCTTTACGGATCATGGCGCGGTGGAAGTACTGGTCCTAGACATACCAATTATAAAAACAGATTCAATACACTCCAATTCAGTCAACTACAACGTTAAAGAAATGCCTTTGGATATAAAATTCCAGTGATGATTAGCATGGTATTGATATCTGTTACTTTCACCAGGTACGGATAAAACTTGCACATCACCTGCTTTCACCAGGGAGCCCCAACAGCTCCAATTACAGCATCAAGAGAAATTAGAGATGACACAGGGAATATACTCTCATAATTTATAAAAAATAAATAAATAAATAACTACCTTCAGACTCCTCCTGGTATATAAGGGGATATCACATAACCAGTAATTATTTTTAATTTAATCTAATGTACAAATATAATTGTTCACTCTCCAAATGGATTTTATCCTTCCAGCAATCTTTAACACAGTATTATGATATTTTATATAAGGTCACTGGAGATGTGAAACGAACTTTAAAAGGCTTCGTAAAGTAATTTTACCTAATCAACCACAAGACACTAAAATCTGTTCCAATTTATTAATGGGAAATCACAAGTATGCATGATTTATTGGTTCTATAACAAACTATCCAAAAATGGAAGCAGTATTTAAAAATTATGATTCAAATACAACCATTAAAAGGAATGGAGATCTAGAATATATAAAGAACTTGCAAAACTCAATAGTAAAACACTCAAACAATCCATTAGAAAACTGGCAAAAGACATATACATTTCAACAAAGAGGATATGCAGACAGGAAATAAGCACACAAAAAGATGTTTGTCATTAGTCATCAGGGAAATGCAAATTAAACCAGCACTGAGATATCACTACACACCTATCAATGGCTAAAATAAAAATAGCAACACCACCAAAGGCTGGAGGATGCAGAGAAACTGGATCACTCATACACTGCTTGTGAGAACGTAAAATGGTACAGCCACTCCAAAAACAATTTGGCAATTTATTACAAAATTAAACATGCAATTGCCATATGATCAATTGTTCTCTTGGGCATTTATCCTAGAGAAATGGAAACTTACGTTCATACAGAAACCCTATGCGTGAACGTTCATAGAGCTTTATTGGTAATAGCCAAAAGCTAGAATAAGCCCAGATATCCTTCAACAGGTGAAGGGTTAAACAAATTGTGTAAATACATACTATGGAACACTCCTCTGTAATAAAGAGGCATGAATTCCTGACATGGTCAACAACTTGGATGACTCACCAGGGAATTATGCCAAGTAAAAAAGCCAACTCAAAGGGTTACATACTGTACGATTCCATTTATATAGCATTTTTGAAATGACAAAATTTTACCAACAGAGGACAGATGAGCGGTTGGAAGAGGCTGGGAGGAGGGGAGTTTGCCGGGAAGGAGACCGGCATGGTTATAAAAGGGCGACAGGAGAGATCTTGCAGTGTTGGAGCTGTTCAGTGTCTTAGGTGTACTGGTGAATATACGGACTTACGTAGGTGATAAAAATGTACAGAACTTAACAACACACACACACACACACACACACACACACACACAAGTGTAGGTAAAACTGAATAAGCTTGGTGGATTGTTATCAACATCAACATCCTGGATGCAATATTAGACATTTTTTGCAAAACATTACCACTGGAAAAACTAGGCAAAGTACACAAGGCAACTGTCTCTCTGGATTATTTCTTACTACTGCATGTGCATCAACAAATATCTCAAAAGAATGTCAATAATATTAAAAAGAATCTACATGCTCATGAGAAGAGTCCTTAGCATATTAACCAAGGTACTGAATAATACATGAATCAGGCCACTAGCATTACCAAAAGAAAATTTCTAATACTGAGAATATTAAGTAAACACATGGAGTAGATAAGGGGTAGAAGAACACTTTTACATTCCATTTTGAGGTGTGAATTTTTTTTTCCATAAATAGTTATTAGTTTCCTAACTAAAAAAAGATCTGTAGTAATTTCTTCAAGTTTACATTTGAGATTAAAAGAAGTTTCAATTAAAATTAAACCCATCTCCCAAAAAAAGGTCTCCTTTCAATGGGCTCCCCTAAAAATCAGAGGGGTGAAAATAAAGCATTTATTTATATCCATGATAAAGGACAACCAGCAAAAACAACAATGTAATAAAGTTACACCACTTAATAGCTGGAGTACAGAAAGCTACTGAACCTTGTTGCATGAATTAAATTCTCCTGGTTACTAAACAAAAATGAATCAAATTCTCCTGATTATTTTACAAAAAAAGGGAAACCATCAATAGATGTTAATACTCTTATCTTAGCAAATAAACAAGAAGAGTTTGAAAGAATAGAGGAAAAAGTGAAAGCCAAAAGATGTTTTTCAAAATACACAACTCTTTCAAATGTGCTTTGGCTCTTGGCATATAGTAATAGCAACAAGAACAGGCAACACTTACTGAGCACCTGCTTTAGGCCTACCACTGTGCTAACTGCTCATATAAATTATTTTGTTGCATCTTCTCAACAACCCTTCAAGGAAGGTACTAAGCCCCGAATTACAGATGAAGAATCAGGCCTCAGAGATTAAGGGATTTCCCAACTAAAAAGGTAGAGTAGCACGGACTTAGAAATCTGTCCAATTCTTAAGCCATTAGAATTTAATATCCCTAATTAAAGGAGTGAAAGTGAGAATGGAGAGAAAAATTAAAGCTTGAGATACTAAGGAGTTCAAATTCAAAGTCCTTAGAAATTGAATGCATGAGACGACGTTAAAAAAAAAAACAACTTAAATTTTGAAATTTCGTATGCTGAAGGTCATAAGAGCTAAGAGTCCACTCATCACCTTCCTACCTATCATTTACTCCCCTTCCCAAGGTGTTATCTCTTGTAGTAGCACCATTCACTCTTTCACTCAATAAGTATTTAAATATCCACTACAAAAAAGGTATATGCTACACATTGTTTAAGATAGAAAGATTAATCAGACCAGAAGGAGAATGGCATGAGCCAGGGGAATGTGTGCAGCAAGGACCACTAACAGCTCAGTGTGGCTGAACCAAGGATACAAAGAGCACGACATTAAGAGATTTGAAAAGGACAGGATGGGGCCCTGTCAAAAGGACACTGAATTTGGACTTTACTTGTTAAGCAAAAGGAGAGAAGAGTAAGGCACTGAATCAAAGCTTTGAACAGAGACCCAGCAGTTCTTATTTTGGAAGTTCAGGAGGGAACTCTGTATAGATATACTTGAGAGAGAAAGACTAGGGAGAAGACCAGTAAAGACCTCATAGTAGAATGGCAATGAAGAAAAGGAAAGACTGAAGGAATGTATATAACATTTTAACTCCACAGCATGGCATACAAGGCCTATCTTTAATCCTTATCTCCTGACAACCAACTTATCTCAGATTCCCATCAAACAATCTCTTGCCACTTGCATATGCGATTCCCTCTTACTTCTAGGCATGTCTCTACTCAAATCATACCTAACCCCTCTGTGAGGTCTTTCCTGACTACTCCATGCATGCCTTCCTCCACACTCTCACAGTACTGCATTCAAAACACCTATGAAACCTCTGAGCATTCTGTATTGTCATTGTTGACACTCTGTCTTCCCCACACA
Organism: Choloepus didactylus; assembly: GCF_015220235.1. NCBI lineage: Eukaryota > Metazoa > Chordata > Mammalia > Pilosa > Megalonychidae > Choloepus > Choloepus didactylus. Next base: position 778,614 of record NW_023637577.1, read on the forward strand.
GTGAAATTCATTAAATAACAGACTACCTCTTTCCTTCTTTTTATACTGGAGGTGCCTGGAACAGAGGAGGCACTCAAATGATTTTTGATCTTATAAATGAGTAAGTGACTCCAAGGTTTCCAGACTTGAGATGAACAGGAGGATGGCAATATTATTAACACTGATGGAAAAGAATGTTGGGCAAAAAAGAGATGGGTTCCAAATGGAAATATTATGTTTTAAGTGAATACAACACAAAGTGGAAGAGAAGCTCCATTAGCTATTTTATTGTCTCATCTGCAGCTCAGAAGACAGGTCAGAAAGAAAGAGTTTTCACAAAGTAGAGCAGCAGTAAAGTGAGTAAGACTGCAGAGAAAGGAAAGAAGAGAGAGCGCAGTCCGAAAAGGGCTGTTTAAAGGAATGACAGTCAAAATGCTGCAAATCTAGCAGGATAAGTACAGAAAAGTTGTCACTGGTGTGTTGGGGGAAAAGTTTCAGCAGTGTGGAGGGTATGGAGGCCAAACCACAGAGCTTTAATGAGAAATGAGAGGTAAACAAAGTGGACTCTTGAAGCAATTCAGCAGTAAAAGAGAATGATAAATTGAGGGGTTACAGGAGAGAGGAAGACTCCCTTAAAATAGGAAGATGTCATCCTGTTTGTAGGCGAAAAAGTGATGCAGTAAATAGGTAGAACAAAGATTTCAGGGAGAAAGAAGAAGGAATAATTAGTAAAACAAGGTCCCCAAGCAAGAAGGAAGAAGTCGGATACAGAGCAAAACCTGAGAGGTGTGGAAACAGGATAAATTTTCTACTCAAGAGAGGAAGGAGTAGAAAACTGCTGAGCTGGAGGGTGGAGAAAAGAAGGGAACCCCTAAGGAATCATTTTCCTCTCAGGCACCAACACCACAAGGCATGGACATAATCTGCACTCATCTCACTCCTTCATTCTTCAAATACAGGCTCCAATTTTTTTGCCCTCAACCCAGGCAACCCAATAGGGCTACCAATTTTCCTCCTCTGAAATAATCTTTCTGATTTATCCCCTTTCTTTCCAGTACCAAGTCTGCTTTGGTCTAAGCATTAAGCACTACCACAACAGACCTCTGCATCCTAGCCCCGCCTCTAGTCTCTACTGGTCAAAGTCTTCTAAATACAGATTTTATTATATCACGTCTCGGCTAAAATCCCTCACTGGCTCCCAGTTCCTATCACATCAATAACAAATGCCTCAGCCTGGATTTCTAGGTCCTATTACCTGACTACACCTTTCCTATCTAACCAATCCCTCAACAAGTACCCTCTGAAAAGACCATGTTCCCTTAATTCTCCCCATCCAAAGTTCTTTTATACCTAACCAAACCCAACCCAGCCAAGGCCAATTTCAGTCCTACTTCTCCCTTGATGCTTCAACTACTGTAGGTTCCATTCATCTTCCTACTGTACTCCTTATCACTTCAACATCCACAGCATAAAGCTTAATACAAAGGGGTGGTTTGTATTTTCTGAATCCTCAAGATTGTAGATGGAAGCAATACTGTCACAATGCTGAAATACCTATTTTTAAATGTCCAACAGGCCATTAAAAAAAAAAAAGTCTCCATTCAAACATCCATCCCACAGACAATACAGTGTCTAGCTCCACCCACTGAAGAAGCATCTCACCAACTAGTATTACAATAGACATCTGTTATAAGGTAAACTGCAAACAGATCTGGCAAAAAAGATGTGGCATTTCTTAAAATCAATGTAAATAATAAGGAAGAACCACTCCAATTACAAGAAAAAGATGATTTAGGTCAATCCATAAACAAGAGAAAACTGATAAGGATGATAAGACAGCCCTGTCAAAGAGTGATTTGATGAACATCAAAGAATAAAGAAATGCTAGTAAATGATATAATGGGGGGAGGATGAAACAAGATTGGCAAAATATTAATACAGACAATTGCTAGGTGAAGAGTACATGGGGATTTCTATTATTCTCTCTTTTATAGGACATTTTTAAAGGTTTCCATTGTAAACATTTTTAAAAAGAACCTTACTAAAAATGATTACATCCTCAAATATTTTTACAAAAATTTACCTTTTTTATGATCATGAGAAAGAGAAACATGAAATAAAGCATGCCACCTCCCTGTTGTACAATCTCACTCAACAAAATTGTTAAAAATCTACTTGATTCTTTCCTTATTCTAAAAAACAGCTGCCATCATAACTGAAATTTTGACTCTTAATTTCACCTTTCAATATAAAATTTCACCTTTCAATATAAAATCCTAAATAATCTTTTTTTTTCCTTTTACTTGTGAAATTTTAGTTCCTGCTGTAATTGGATTCATTTTTAGTGGGTTTTTTGGTGGTTTCTTTAGATAAAGAGGACCACCAGTATTCTATGTAGATGAGATCATCCTGGAGTTGGCTACATCCTAGGAATCTGAGGATCCCAAATTCATGAATACTACCACAGTATAAATCCTCCATAAAACAGCTAATTGAAAAAGAGTAGAAAGCAAAACTGCTACTCATCAGTCCAGTGAGAAAACCAGGAACTACTTCTGGCCTAAGCAAAAGTGTCAGAGACCTTCAGAGGTCACTAAAGGAAACCACGGGAACCCAGATCATTCTATGATTTTAAGGGTTTCAGTGTTGTCCCCAAGGATCTCAAGTACCTTGAAGGCCGGCCTATGTCTTTTGACATCTCTTTTTACTACAAGGCTATAAAGAACAAATGAGACAATAGGGACCAAAGCACTTAATAAACTATAAGTTACCGCCTGTTTAAATTTGGAGCTCAGGGGACCAATCTTCCTTCAAGATTTTACCAAGCACCTACTACATACAAAGCACAAAGGCTTTGTACACTGAGAGAATTAGAAGGTATCAATCTAGTTACATATATAAAAGCACCAGATCAAGATGATAAATTATGACAATATTTTCATATCACCGTACACAGAGAAATTAACTGAAGAGCACATGTGGATAAACTGAAGAAGCTGCTCATTCATGACAGGAGGCAGTCGGCGTATAGCTAGAAATACAGAACAACAGCCAATCTGATCCTGAATTACTCTTCTTTCTAAACAGTGGATTTACAACCCTAATAACTTCTTACTCCTGCCAAGAGATTCTTATTCTCTCACAATGTTGCACACAGAATAAGAGACATGATCCAATGCACAGTAAGTGTCCTATATCTGCTACATGGATGAACTTACATCAACTGTGAATAGTCTGAATCCACTGATAGTGTGTGACTACAAAGAATTCTTTTTAATTGCACCATTCTCAGGCTATACATATTGTTTGGCTAAATTTGCATACTACTGAGATTTATGTCACTTTTTAAAGTCCTCAGTTAAAAACTATCAAAGGCAAAAATGAAAGCCAGATTTCAACCACAATCTCCAACCAAAAGCCTAAGAGAATAAAGATACTTCATCTTCGGAAAGCCCTTAAATCTTTGAGCAATTTAGATTTTCATCCTGAAAATAATTTTTCTATGTTTATGCAAGTTTGCTAACTTCCATTAAAGACTCATAACATACTATCTATTCAACTTTTAAAATGGAACCAATACTTCACTAACATCTCTTCAATGAGGTCCAGAGAGATTTACATTTGTTTGTATGCTTCTAGAGAAAACATCTGTCTCCATCCTCAGATCTTATTTTTTATGTGAAAATAAAGACAAACTGTATATATGTAAAATAAATTTCAATGTGAACACCAAAGCATTTAAATTTACCAGTATAGGATTTGACTGAGCTGCCAACAGGTTTTCAAAAACAGTCTATCTACATTAACAAGCATCACCAACTTCTAAGATAATACAGACTCAAGATAGCTACTGAAATAATTTTTAAAATCTGCAACCACCAAGCTAAGAAACCAAGGAGTACCAAAGCATATTTAAGACATGAATCAACAGAAACAAAAGCAACACACCCACATTCTCCCTCTGTGACTTTAAAGAACAGCAGAGCTATATGATAAATGCATGGTAAATGGTTAATGTACTCAAGACAATGCCACACATCATAAAAAATTTTCTATTGAAAACTTTACATTAAAAAGTTTTTAAATAAAAAGTTTTGAATAAAAACCTTCTAGAGGCACTTGTTGCCCTCACCACCACCTAAAAAATAAAATCCTCTTTGGTGACATAACCAGTGACCAGGACAACGTATTTGGGCCAAAACAAAATCAGAATCAAACACATAAAGCTGAAAGGAACCTTGCAGCAATCAAGCAGTTTCAGATTTTAGAAATAAGAAAACGGAGGCTATGAGAAGACAATCATTTAGCCAACTAGAGACACTCAAGAAATCCTGCATGAGTTCAAATAAAAGACTTTCACCATTTACCAACCTCTTAACAATATCATATAGCACTACTGTAAAAAATCTAAAATTATATTTTCTCCATTTCTGTATACAACCATATTTATACACATATCACACATATATGTACACTTCAAGTGTAACAAAAAAGACTCAAGAGCCTACTTTGATAATGCCAGTCATCAGAAGCACAGGTTGCTGTACCTTCACAAAAGGTGGTTCAGAAAAATCAGCCTAAGTTTTGACTGGTGTCCAAGAAAGCCTTCATTTTCAACTTACCCATTTTCAGTTTGTGCCCAAAACACACCTGGACCTACAGCAAGACTCACCCTACCAATCAAAATAATAAGCCGTGCTTAATGCAAAAACAGGACTCCAGGTAATAAATTGGCTGACCTGAACTCATGATCCCAGCACCAAGGCTCAGATTTTTTTGTTTTTTTTGTTTATGCTAAACAAATGTATACCTCCAGCTTGAAAAATTAAATCTGAACTGAAACAAAAACCTTTAAAAGTTTAACACTTAGCCAGTCCTCAATGGAGTAGAGAAAAGCCAAGAACCAACTGCATGAAATAAATAAAAAATCAAAGGAAAATCTCCCCAAAGAGCTTATCATTAGCAATAAGCTTTCAGCTGTGAACTGATAAGCAATCAAAATCCTATTAGTTCTAAGTTTCCCTTTAAATTTCCTGTATATATACATTTATGTATATATTTAAGTTGTACCAAAAACTGCTTACAAATGGCAATTCCTGTGAAGTAGATGATGATGAAGTTCCAGGTAATTCTAGCATGTTTCCTAATGTACTGGTACTGGAGTCTGGATCATCCTGAAAAGATAAATTTATTGAGTTTAATTGCTCTTCTATGGTAACGTTTGTATCTCCTAGTGAAAAGGGGGCTGGGAGAAGGGCTGCTTTTTCACTGCTGCCGTCCACTTCATTTCTTTGTTTATTTTTCTGTGTTTCAGTTTGAGGAGCTAAAGGCAAGAATGGCGATTTGTCTGCACCAGGTCTACTCTCTGGTGTGCTGTCTTGTTCATTTCCCATGGCCACTTCTACACCATTCTCTGATTTAGGCTCATAATTGCAGGTGGCATTGGTCTGAGTTTCCTCAAAGATCTCCTCTATACTCTCATCCTCTGTGACTGGCTGTTCTGGGTCCATTTCAGAAACTACATCTGCATCGTCCACACAAGTAAAATTCTCAATGTGCAGAAAGCCATTCTTGACAGTCTTTGTTACTTTTACCTGGAGTTCAGGGGAGTTATTACAAGAGGGATCCTGTTCCATAGCAAGTGCTGTTGGACCACCAGGACTCAAGGAAGTGCAAACAACTGGCGACTGAGCTCTTGAATCACTTTTTTCAGGGCCTTGAAAGGATTCTGATCCATCAGCAGACCCATTTAAATATTCTACATTGATCATGGAGGCCAAATCCTGTAGTCTCCGCAGTGGAATGTAACAAGATGGAGAATCTTGTCCATAAGCATTTTGGGATGTTCCACTGGCAGTCGATAACTGCATAGTACACCCATTAAGTGGCTCAGAAAAATTGGATTGACCATTACCGAAAGGGCTATCCTTGTCTTCAGAGGCATCTAAATTCACTGGATTAGAAAAGGGCAGCAGGCAATTTCTTCTGGGTAGTTCACAGGTCTGATCCATCCTGGGCCAGCATCAACCTGGAATCCAAAAACACGGCAATTAATCTAACTTAATAGACCATTTGATTCTTCTCTTCAAAATGGCAGCCACTTCTCAAGGCCTAGTGGCCTCGATGCCTTTCCGCAGCACTTCCATGGGCAGAAAAAGTTCTCCTGGCTGACGATGGAAAAATGGCCTCGGTGTGCCTGCACAAATTCCATCTTCCCAGAACTGGGTAGATCCTGCCACATGGAAACAGCCCGTCCCTTTTTCCTACACTGCACACTGGTGGACCGTTGGGCTGAACTAAAATTAAAATCCCTTTGGCAGTCGAAATTCCCCAAATCTCAAACAGGAAGAGTCAGCGTCGTCCCCCCCTCCCCCGCCTCGGGTCCAGCGACCGGATCTCGGGCAATGAGGGGAGCTGCGGGGTGCAAGGGGGGCTCCCGGACGGTGCACAAAAAGGCACCCCCGCCTTCTGGCTCGCTCGGGAGCAGTGGTCACAATAGCGCTGCACCCTACGCCCGGCCGGCGCCGGAACCTCTGCCTTTTGCAGCCGCGGCGTCCAGGCCGCGGGCGAGTCTGCCGACGCGGCTGCACCCCGAAGCTCGCCTTCCTGATTCCAGGCCTGCTCGGTCCACTGCTGTAGGGCCCAGAGGCTGGGACGCAGCAGGGGGGAGAAACGGGAGACAGCCGGCGAAGAAGAGTCAGGGCAGCAGCAGCTGCTATGGCTTGACAAACATGGCTGCTGCCGACGCCGCCTGCCCGGGCCGCGGTTCCTCCCGCAGACGCGGCAGCAACTCCCGGCCGAGCCGATTGCACTCATCAATATTCAGCAGCAGGCAAAGTTTGCTGCAGGAGGGCAGCCGGCCCCGCGCTCCACAGCTGGCTACCTGAGGGGAGGCGGAGGCCGAGGTGTGCGCGGGCCGGCGGGGCACGGGCCGCGCCGGGAGGAAGTTCGCCGCGGCTGGGCCGGCTAGGCCTGAGCCCCGATGGTAGTGATGGAGGGGGAGGGGGCCCGCGGCTACAGCGCCGCGGGCCACCAACCCCGCGCCGCGCCCGGCCCTCCCCCGCGCCCCTCACCTCCCGGCCACCACCATCTTCCCCGCCCGGCAGCCTCCTCCCTCCCTCTTCTCGCGCCTGCCCGCCGCCCACCCCAGCGCACTAGTTACCGTGCCCCGCGCCCCCTCCCGGGCCGGCTGGGGGGAGGGGGTGACCCTCATTACACTGGGGCGCGAGCGGAGCGGTGGGGAGAGAGAGGAGCCGCTCGCCGCACCCCCCTCCCCCCGCGTCTCTCTTCAGGGGAGAAGGCAGCAAGCGCGACCTGCCCCGGCCTATTCCGCCGCCGCCTCCTCCACCTCCTCACACCCCCACCGCGCGCGCCCCCGCCGCGGCGCGTGCCACTGAGCGCCTCGCGCCGGCCCGCGTGCGGCTGGGGCCCCGAGTGCGCGCGCACCCCTTCCCCCACCGCGCGCGCGCTCCCTCGCCTCACTCTTCGGGGTTCAGGGCGGGTGAAGTCGGCCTCGCGAGCGCGCCGCCCAATCAGCGGAGCCGCCGCCACCGCCCCCTCCCCTCCCCCCCGCGCGCCCGCTCGAGGCCAGGGCCTACGGGCCGGCCCGGCTGCCCGGGCGGGGCCTGAGGAGGGCTCCCCTGGGGCCTCGCGCGCTTCCCCGGAGTGTCGCGGCCTGCGGGCGTCGTGGGTGGCACTCCGATCCCCTCACCTACCTCTGGGCGCTGCGCCGGCCCTGAGCTGCACAGGGCTCCAGCACCCTACCCTTCTCGAGCCCCGGCCCTGGCGACACCTGGCCCGGCTGAGGCCTGTCCGACCTCCCGCTCGGGAGTCCCGCTCGGGCCCGCGTCAGTCCCGGCCTCCATCTTAGGTTACAGCCCTGGCTCCCCATCCACTGGGCACCTGCCCTCGGCCCGCTCGGCTCGGCCCGAGGCCAAGGCAACCCCCCCCTTCTGCCGCGGGGCTCACCTGGGGGCTTGGGCTGGGGTCTTCGAGGCCTCAGGCCCCGAGGAGGCGCGGCCGCAGGTGAACCCCCTGCCCGGCCGCACCCCAAACCCACACCACCACCACCACCACAGACCAAGCTGAGCAGGAAACAAAATGGAGGCAGCAGCTCGGGTCTGCCTCCCCGAGCCAAGACTGTGTAGCCCCAGGGCTCCCTCCTGCCGCAGGCCCGAGGCCCGCAAGGCTCGGGGCTGGTTCGTCCGGGGCGCCGCGGGCAGCCGCCCTAGAGCAGCGTAGGCCGGGCCCGGGACTCGCCCTGCGGTCCCCACGGCCCCTCACCCACCGCCCCTTTCCTCCCCCTCCCTCCCATTACTCTCCCTCCCCCTGCCCGGCCGTGCGGGGTGCGCGGCTCCGGGGAGCCGGGTCGGGTTACCCGCCCGGGCACTGCCCGCCGGGCCGCGGCCTTGACAGGGGGGGGCTGAAGCCGGGCGACCCCCGCGCTAAGCCCACCCCCCGCACCCGAGCCGGGCTGCAGCCTCCCAGCGCGCCCGCACTTCGGCCTGCCGCCGTGCGGCCCCCGCCCTGTGAGGCCGAGCCCCCAACCCGGGCACCGCTGGGACGAAGCTCCCTTCACCACCCCCGGGCCCAGGGGTCCTCGCTGCCTCGGGCGGGGCGAGGGGAACCCCGGGGGAGGGGTCCACTAATCCCTGCGCCGCCTCCCCGCGCCGGGTCTGGGTCTGGGCCTGGCACGGGGGCTCGGGCCGCGGGCACGGGCGGGTGTGGGTAGGTGCGTGCGCGCTGGGCAGGGGGCCGGGAGGGGCCGCGCCTCGCACCGCGGACGCTGCAATTCTCGGCGCCCAGGCAGATGGCCCTCTCGTGCCACCGCCGCCCCGCGCGGGCCGCCTGCTCCGCAGCCCGGCTCCCGGGGGAGCGCGCGCCTCGCCCCAGTGGGCCCGGCGTCGCGACCCGGGCGGTACTGGGCCGCGAGGACGGACCGCCGGGCTGGTCGGGCCACAGACAGCCGGCGTAACCCTCGGCTAGGGGCGCTCTGCTTTTGGGCACCCGACACCTCGCGGCCTGCACTCAGCACACGGGGCCCTGCTGCACCGGCCAGGCGCGGCCGCAGCGCTTCCAGTCCGCAAAGACAGCGGAAGAGCCAAATTGGACCTGACCCCGCCACTCCATACCCCCCGCCCGGGTCCTTTTCCCCACCCCGGCCCGACCCCGCTGTCCCCAGGGCTTGCTCCCCACAAAAAGCTCACCTCGAGGGTGAGTTGGCCCTAGGGCTAAAGCGCATCCTCGCGGTTCAGAAAAAAAGGCACAATTGACTGCCTTAAAAATCCTGCCTCCTCCAGAAAGCCTTCTGTGATTAGATTTAGGGTTAACTCCATCTCAAGGCTGAGGGCGCCGCCCTCGAGCGCCACGTGACTACCATTCCTCCCAGGGCTTAGTAAATGTGCATAATTATTGCCCCAGCGGAGTATTTACCCGCAGCCCTTCTATCCGTTAACCGTGAGCCCACCTAGGGAAAAGGCCACCGTAGGCATCAGCGCTGAAGCTCCCTAAAGTTGGTCCTTCACCCTTTCCCAGCCTTCAACCCTGTGACCGGCCCGAGCTGGCGTGGGGCTCGGGGTGCTCCTGCGCCTCCTGCTCCCCAAGGCCCACAGTCCAGCAGTGGAGCCCCACAAATAAACAAGCCCCCTTGCACACCGTGGGGAAGTGCTGGGATGGAAGCCCTGACAAGACAGCGAGTGGGCTTTGTTAGAGGGAAAGCGCCCCTTGGAAGCAAAGTGCTGAGGATGCTAGGACCCCAGGCAGGCTTGTACTCCGAGGATTCACTCTGCAAAGCCAGCTTGGCAGTGTTCTCTGTGCTAGGACAAGCCAGAGAAGAGCTGGGTCTACACCCCAGGGCCCCACCCTCCAGGGTCCAGCTCTTTGTTCTGCTAAGGAGTCACTCTTGCTAACCCCATCCAGGCAATTCAGTGAGGAAGCTGTGGCTGGTTCCCTCTTCACACCTAATAATTGAAGCCAATCAATTTCTGACTGACAATTACCCCATGTTAATTGCCCCAATTCAGCAAGGTTCTTCCCAGTCCTTTACTTTCCCATCAGCCATTCTGAGATCCTGAGAGCTGGCCTTGAGTGAGTCACTTGATGGCACCAAGCTTCAGCTTTCTCACTTCTAAAGCAGGATGGTGGCTTCTTAATACCCGGGATGGCCGTGAGGATCCGGGAAGGTAAAAGTAACTATTAGCAACCTATACAGGCTAAATACTTGAATGCTGAAGCATGTCATTGCTTCATTCAATAACCATCTTCTGTGTGCCAGCCAGTGTGCTGGGTGCTGGTTAACTAAAGGATGAGATACAGGCCTCAGGGAACCCCAGGCCTCAGGAGAAGACAGTTAAGTAAAGATGCAAAGCTGTGAAGAGTGGCTGGGACAGTGACTCATCCCACCCCCAGCCCCCACGGAAAGGGAGTGAGAGCTAATGGGAGATTCACAACTGGGATGGACAGGTTACTGGCAAGTCTGGGTAAGAAGTCTGGAACTCCAGGGGAAAAAAATCACAGACTTCTCTGGGTGTGACTTCTGAGGGCCCTCCCTGCCTCTTAGAGTAGAACTTGGCCTCAGAGGCCCCAGCTATGGCAGCCCCCTTCAAGCCTTCCCATCCCGGCAGGCTCTGGCTGAACACATCAGGGGTGCCAGTACCTGACTGAGGCTATCCATATTCTCACAAGGACACTGGTTCCAGAAATAAGGGAAGAAGACATAGGGCCATGTCCTGCCCTTCTGTTCTCAGTTCTGGGACTTTTTCTGGGCCTGTGCCTCCCATCCTTAAAACAGAGATGAGAAGCAATAAATTCTATCATATGGGTCTGTACTGTGTACTGGACCCTGAGCTGGGCATTTGACATGCATTAATTCCTTTAACTCTTTCAGCAGCCCTGATCCAAGAGGTTAAGCCCTTAGGCAAAGGCTCAGAGCCTTGGCTGTTAGCACACCCTGCAGACTCAGTGTGTGAGAATGGCCAGTGGTGTCTCCTATACAGCAGCTCAGGAATTTGAAAGTCAGGCCAAGTGCAATGACCTCAGCCTCAGTTTCCTCATCTGTGAGTAGTGGTCACTGATTATCTGAGGGGGGATTCTTGAGCTGATTGACAAAAGGAGCAGTGGGAGAGCTGCGGTAAGTGTTGATGAGGCCATACAGGTCCAGAGGTGAAACAGCTTATACAGGCCCAAGGCTCCTCCACCTTTAGAAAAAGCCCTCCCTCTCCAACCACTGCTGCCTGTTGTCCTACACAGCTACACGTTTTCCAAGCATGGTTTATGCCTCTGGTCTTCAACTGTGAAGATTTTCCAGATTGTTGTGAGCACGGTTGGATTTAAGGGAACAAGTTCCCAGATCTTTAACTGCCATGTGAACTCCTCAGTCTGCTCAAGAAATCACCTCTCTCCAGGTCTCTTTTCAGAGGTTTCCCCTCACAAGAGAAAGGCCTACCTCTCCCCTAAATGAATCTGTGAATCTCCCTGGAGGGGATAGGGGGAGACACTTTGGGAGAGGGTGTGGGGAGAGCCCCAGAGCTTCCCAAGGCTGCCCTCACCCAGCCTACCGAGGGCAAGGCTCTGGTCTTGTCTGCCTGTCCTAGAATTAGAATCCAGAAGGCGGGTGGTTGTCATGAGAACACATATTAACATGTTGGTTTTAATTGAGGAACGGAGCCAGACCTTTTCTGACTGAAAGTCAGTCTCAATTGGCTGAAGGATTGAATGATGGGGGCTGGCTTTGCCATTTTAGACACATGGGGAATGTTTTCTATAAATCAATGAATCTATATCTACTGCACCAAGGTATTGATTAAAATGTATTTAAAGCTCACATACAATGCACCCAAAATTATGTTCGCCACATATGATTAAAAAAACATTAGGCACCATTCCATATATGTGAAAGGATGACATATATGATCTCCCAAAATTCTTTTCAAGGACTACTTGATTAAAAATGTGGAAGATTATCTCTGGTTTCCTCCACACATCTTGTTTCTTTATCTTTCACTCACTCTCCAATCTATCACACATCTGAAACGGATTCCTCCCAGTTCACTTAAACCTTACCCCAGAGTCTCATATCTGCCTTCACCTTACCTGGCCTCCCTCTAGCAGTTTATTGAACAACTACTGGGTATAAACTCTCTGGGATTCCACCACTTGCTTGATCTGGGACCTTTCACAGGCTGCCTCCCATTTGCATCTGTAAAATAAGATAACATCCTTTCCTTGCAGGGAGACGATGGATGGGTAAGTTGTAAAACAGTAGCCCTTAGGTAGTGTACCAGTTTGTATATATTATGTCCCCAGAAAAAGCCATGTTCTTTGTTGTAATCTTGTGGGGGCAGACATATTATTGGGGATTAAGTTGGAACGTTTGGATTAGGTTGTTTCCATGGAAATATGCCCCACCCTACTATGGGTGATAACTCTGATTGGATAATATCCATGGAGGTGAGGCCCCACCCATTCAGCATGGGCCTTGATTAGTTTACTGGAGCACTATATAAGCTCAGACAGAAGGAGGGAGCTTCCTACAGCCAAGAGGGACACTTTGAAGAATGCACAGGAGCTAAGAGAAGAACTGCAGTTTACAGAGACATTTTGGAGACAGCCTTTGAAAGCAGACTTTTGTTCCAGAGAAGCTAAGAGAGGACAAACGCCCCAAAAACAACTGCGAGTGACATTCTGGAGAGAAGCTGAAGCCTAGAGAGGAACATCCAGGGAGAAAACCATTTTGAAACCAGAACTTGGAGCAGATGCCAGCCACGTGCCTTCCCAGCTAACAGAGGTTTTCTGGACACTATTGGCCATCCTTCAGTGAAAGTACCAGATTGTTGATGTGTTACCTTGGACACTTCATGGCCTTAAGACTATAACTGTGTAACCAAATAAACCCCCTTTATAAAAGCCAATCCATTTCTGCTATTTTGCATCCTGGCAGCATTAGCAAACTAGAACAGGTAGGTAGAAGGTTCAGCCACTTTTCTGGCCTCTAGCTGCAGAACTTCACCACCCCACCCCCTGTTTCCCTGACCACACCTACCAGAACCCAGCCTTCTTCCACTTCCCCTCTGCCCCTTAGAATTGATGTGTTCAGAAGTATTTGGCTGGAGGCTAGGGGTGCAGCCGCCAAAATCAGACACCCTGAGAAGAAGGGAGCAGGTTTGGGTGGGGGGAGGGAAGGCAGATTTGCTGGGTTCACTGAGCTCCAGTGACATCTGGAAGGAGGTGTCCAGTGAACAGCTGCTCTGTAGGGGCCCAGTCCCAGGCCCGGCCTATATTTGCATATTTGATATCCACAACCACCCCATTTTACAGATTTGGTGAAACTGAGGCTCAAAGAGGGGAAAGGACTTGCCAGGTAGTGGCCCAGCTGGGATTCGAACCCACACCAATCTAACTCCAGATCCTATGGGCTCCTCTTATGATTTCTGAAAGCATCCTCTGGCACAGAGGCCTGTGTGTTCCCCAAACAGCTCCAACTCATTTTGGGGAGGGTTTGAGTTTCACACAACCCATTCAGTCCATAATTTGAACATAGTCTTTCTGTCTGATGGAGACACAGGCTTGGAGAGGCAGGAAGAGAATAGATCCAGCATTAGCAAATATTCCCTGAGCACTCATTCTGAGCCTCACTGTCCTGTGCTTGGTCACTGGAAGGTAGAGAAGTTTATGCCCTAAGCCTTGTTGCAGGGGGCTCACCAATTGGCTGAGACCAGATTTACAAGCCAATAGTTAGTGCTGGGGTTCATTCAGGGGAAAATAACTGCCTGCAGGGGTGCAGTCAGGGGAGACTTCCAGGAGGAGGAGTCTTTTAAACCAGGCTCTGTGGGATGAGTAGGAGTTTTCCTGACAGAATTAGGGGAGAAGCCAGAGGGAGCAGCTTGAGCACAGGCTGGATTGAATGTGGCCTTTCCTGGCACAGTGAGGACACTGGGCTGCCAGGGAAAATAATGAGGGAAGAAGGGCAGGGATTGGTGGGCATGACACAGAGGGCTTTAGAAAGAAGGCATTTGAGAGGAAGAAAACTTGTTCTCTTAAATCCAACCATGCTCAGAACAATCTCGAAAATCTTCACATACCCCAGTTGAAGGCCAGAGGCATAAATCACATTTGGAAAACCTGTAGCTGTGAAGGACAAAAGGCAGCAGTAATTGGAGAGAGAGACAATGAAGGAGAAGGGCTTTTCCTAAAGGCGGAGGAGACTTGCGCCTGTATAAGCCGTTACACCTCAGAGCCTGTGTTGGCTGTCTCCATGACTTCTTTTGCCACCCAGCTCAAGAATCTCTCCTCAGGCAGGCCTGCCCTGATCCCTCTCTCATCTGGGGGAGCCCCCATCCCAACCCAGGGGTCTCTGTATCACATATTCCTGTTGTATTGACTTTCATAGCATTTCATAGCAATTACCATGCTCTGAAATCACCTGAAATTTTTTCCTTATTTATTTCTATTGAGATGTAATTCACATACCATAAAACTCATCCTTTGAAAGTGTACAGTCCAGTGGTTTTTTTGTATGTTCACAAACTTGTGCAACCATCACTACTAATTTCACATTTCATCACCCCCAAAAGGAAACCCAATACCCATTAGCATTCACTCCCCATCCCAACCAAACACTCTCTAATCCCCCAGCAACCACTATTCCACTAATCTATTTTCTGTCTCTACGGATTTGTCTATTTTGGGTGTTTCATATAAAGGGAATTATATAAGATGTAGCCTTTTGTGTCTGTTTCTTTCACTTAGCATAATGCTTTCAAAGTTCACCCATGTAGTCACATGTATCAGTCCTTCATTGTTTTTATGACTGAATAATATTCCGTTGTACGTGTAGACCACATTTTGTTTATCCATTCATCTGTTAATGGACACCTGGGTTATTTCTACCTTTGGTTGTTATGAACAACATTATCAGGAACATCTATGTACAAGTTTTTGTGAAGATGTACATTTTCACTTCTCTTGGGCATATACCTAGGAGTGGGATTACTGGGTCATATGGTAAATCTATGCTTAACTTTTCCAGGAACTGCTAAACTGTTTCCAAACTGGCCACACCATTTTACAGTCCCAACAGCAAGGTATGAGTGTTCCAGTTTTAATACATCTTCTCCAAACTTGTTGTCTTTTTGATTATAGCCACCTACAATAGCCACGAAGTGTTATCTCATTGTGGCTTTGATTTGCATTTCCCTGATGATTACTTTTCCAGTTTCCTAATGCTGCCAGAATGCAAAACACTGGAAATGGATTGGCTTTTATAAAAGGGGGTTTATTTGGTTACATAGTTACAGTCTTAAGGCCATAAAGTGTCCAAGGTAACACATCGACATCGGGTACCTTCACTGGAGGATGGCCAATGGCGTCCAGAAGACCTCTCTTAGCTGGGAAGGCATGTGGCTGGCGTCTGTTGGTCTTTGCTCCCAAGTTGCATTTCAAAATGGTGTTCTCCAAAAGGTCTGCATCAGCTTCCAATGACCATCTTCAAAATGTCTATCTGAGCTCCTGTCTGAGTTTTTACAGAGCTCCAGTGAACTAATCAAGGCCCACGCTGAATGGGCGTGGCCACACCTCCATGGAAATACTGAACCAATAGGTTCCAACCTAATCCACACTAATACTTCTGCCCCCACTAGACTGCATCAAAGAACATGGCTTTTTCTGGCAGACATAATATATACAACCCAGGCCAATTACTGATGTTAAGCATCCTTTTATGTGCTTATTGGCCATTCCTACATCTTCTTTGGAGAAATGTCTATTTACATGCTTTCTGCACTTTTAAAAATTGGTAATTTGTCTTTTTATTGTTGAGTTTAAGAGTTCTTCATTTATTCTGGATACAAGCCCCTTATCAGATATATGATTTGCAAATATTATCTCCCCTTCTGTGGGTTGTCTTGTCATGCTCTTGATAGTGTCTGTCCTTTGAAGCACAATAGTTTTAAATTTTGATGAAGTCCAGTTTATGTATTTCTGTTGTTGTTGCTTGTGCTTTTGGTGGCATATCCAAGAAACCATTGCCTAATCCCAGGTCATAAAGAGTATGCCTATGTTTTCTTGTAAAAACGTTTTAGTTCTTACATTTAGGTCTTTGATCCACCTTGAGTTAATTGATGGTGGGAGGTAGGGGTCCTGCTTCATTCTTTAGCATGTGGGTATCTAAATTATCTAACAATAAAACACTATTCTTTCCTCATTGAATTGTCTTGGCACCCTTGCAGAAAATCAAGTGAACACAGATGTATGGGTTTATTTCTGAACTCTCAGTTCTGCTCCATTGATTGATAGGTCTGTCTTTCTGTGAGTACCACACAGTCTTGATTACCTGATTTCTCTTTGGTCCACACCCTCGTCTTTCTCATGGTTTAGAATGTAAATGCCAAGAGGTCAGGACTTGGTTACTGCCATGTCCCCAGTGCCTAGACCAAGGCCTGGTGCCGAGTAGGTGCTCAATAAATAAATCTTTGTGGATCAAATGAACAAATCCTCGAAGGAGTAAATGCTGTTGGGAAGAAGCCAGTTGAGGGGGGGAGGTTGAAGGTACAAGGCAGAGATCATGGAGGTTAGGAAGGTGCAGATTGTGTGGACGGGGTCCAGGGCAGAGGGATGGGCCATGGACCAGAGGAGGAAACCCTGATTCTCTGAGATTTGCAGGGACAGATGAGGTTGAGACCTCAGCTGTATTTTAAATGGGAAGGGAAGGAAGTTGCGGGACCCCACCCAGGGCCTCTGTTTTCTCAGTGGCAGGAAGTGAGATCTTTGGCTGAGCTGCAGTCTCAGGGAAGCTGAGGACATCTCAGTGACCTTGGGGCCTGAGCCAGGGTTGAACATAACAAGTAGGCACCCTCCACTCATGACTGGATCCTTTCCAGGATCCTCATTAGGGAGGGGAAACAGATGAGGGGTCAAAGGGTGAGGTGCTGGAGAGGGTGCATGTGAAGCCATGACCTTGGGGCCCAAGCTAGCAGAGGCAAGAGTGAAGCCACACCACAGGGCCCCTGACTGTAGATGATCTTTCCCGAACCCACGGTGCCAGCCACCCCTAGATACATGCAGGAGAGTGAAGGGCAGCAGGGAGTTCAGGCAGCGCTACCTCCTATGGGTGACTTCTCTTCAAGGCTGGAATGACCAAAGGGGATGGGGATAGGGGCAAAAGTGAGGCCCACCTAAATGAACCCACATGTCCACCTCTCTCAGTGAGCTTGATTAGTCCCTGGTCTGGCTGTCAACACATTTTTGGCAACAGATATGTAACATTCTCCAGCCTTCAGGAGGTCTTGGAGCTATTCTTAAAGGTTATAAAGGGGTTGAGTGGTTGAACACAGGCAAAAGGAAGAAAGGAGAGAGGGGAGTTTTAAGAGGTTGTCAGGAGTTGACCATAAAAGAGGTATCAGAATGAGACATAACACTGGGAAAGATGGCCCTGTGAGAAAGATGGGACGGTGTGCAGGGTGAGAGCGGAGCCAGGGAGATCTGGGAGGACGCTCAGGCTTTGATCAAAGAAAGAAGTAGCCAGGATCTGGAGCAGCACAGTGGTGGGGGAAATGGGGATAAAAGGATGGGTGAGGAGGGCCTCAGAGGGTAGAACTTGGCAGCACCCAGAGACTGGATGGGAGCATGAAGGAGTAGGAAGAGTCAAGATGGGGACAGATTTCTAGCTCAGATGAGATGCCTGGGCAAACAGTGGCATTGACCACTGAAAATGTGAGACCAGGAGGAATAAGGCTGAGACAGGGATGGGAAATATGTGCCGTATTTTTTTTTAATATTTTCTTGTGGCATTTTCCAAACATACAGAAAAGTATATGTTTCAAACCTATAGCCAACACCACCTAGGTTTGATTAGAATCACTTAGGTTTACCACTACTTAGATTCAAGCCATATTTGCTTCACAGATACAGAGTTGGTTGTTTCTTCTAAGCCATTTCAAAGTGAGTTACAGATATCATGATACGTTTCACCTAAACACTTAGCAAACATCTGCAAAACATGAGGACATTCTCCTATATAACCACAATACCACCTAACAATAATTCGCCAAGATCTAAGATCCTTTCCAGATTCAAATTTCCCCAAAATGCTCTTTGGTAGATTGCTTTCCTGAACTAAAATCTAATCAAGGGTCATACAGTTGGTCCTTGTATCTCTTAAGTCTCTTATCACATAGAATGCCACCCCCACTCCACATCAGTTTTCCTTTGACATTTGACTTTTGAAGCCTCCAGGCCAAGTTATCCTGAGGAATTCCTGTGTTCTGCAGTTGGCTGATGCTTCCCTATGGTGTCCTTTAACTTGTTCCTCTGTCCCCTGCATTTCCTTTAAATTAGGAAATTTAGGGTCCTTATTAGACGTGAGTGAAGTGTTTTGGGCAAGAACGCATCTTAAGTAAGGTGTTGGTTGTCTGTCATGTTAGGTTTGGAGAGCCTGAGGGACAGCCCAGGGTGTCTAGATGTCATGCTAGCAGTTGGACATACATATGGTCTGAAGATCTGGAGCAAGAATCAGGTAAGAGAGAGTCCCTCAAGGGTCATTGTAGAAGAGATGGGACCTGAACCCTTGGTGGCAGGGAGGGGATGGTGAAAAACCCAGGAAATCTAAAGAGGAGAATCCCAGGGAGATGGAAGCTTCCAGAGGAGTCAGTGGTACATCAGTGGTAGGACATGACCAGTGAGATAACCACCTCAGGCTTGACAGTTAACTAAAGCCTTGTCATCTCCCTCTGCCCTCAAAATAGTCCTGGACCCCCCCCCCCGAGAGTCAGCTGGTAGGTCTAGAATTGATAAGCAATCACAGAGGCCTTCAATGATAGGGCATCTCCACAATCAAAACTGTTAGCTCAGGGCTTAGATGGCCAATGTGGAGGATGATATGGTTGGAATCAGAAATCCTGTCTAGTTAGTTGTATTAATGAGCCTAAGGCAAAGGATGAGACCAGGAAGGAGTTTGAGAGGGCCTCAAGGTGGTGGCCATCTCCAGCCCTGCCCAGGGAGGGGGCAGCCAGGGGATTTAGGGTTGGGATGGGTCTGGGCATCCAGGCTGCAAAGGGGCTGAAGCAAAGCCACAGCAAGTAAGCAATGAGGGGGTCAGAAACTCCCCCAGAACATCCAGTCACACGCTCCCAATGTGCTGACCCCAGCTCCCTCACCATGGTCCCTGAGACCTGGAGCAACTTGTCCTGCCTGTATGTTCAGGCTCACCTCCACCCTCCAGCCTCTCAGGCCTTCTTTGGTTTGGACGCAGATGCCCTCATCCTATCAGCCCTAGCCCTTGCCCCACATAGTGGGTCTTTAGTGGCCAGTGGCCTGTGTTGTTGTCTGAGAGGCAGCAAGCACACTGTGAGGTTACGAATAAAGACTCTGGATCAAAAGGCCTGGTTTGAACCCCCTAGCTCTGCCAATTAATAGCTGTGTGATCTTAGGCAAGTTACAGAATCTCTCTGTGCCTGCGTATCCTCTCTGTAAAATGGGGATGTTGAGAGGATTAAAGAGTTAAAATGAGTTTAGATCAGTTCCTGGCACCTGGTGAGTCCTCCAACAGTCCTTGGACAGGTCAAAATCTTCCTGAGCTCACAGAGCTGGTACACGGCAGCCTTTTGATAGATGTTTTTTCAGTACACCCCAGTTGCATTTTAAATATTCTCACCATACAGCTGGGGTTTTCCATGATTTATGATTTTATATACTCTGTCTTACTACATTTCTGACATTTAAGTCTATACCCTTGTCAAACCAAGTAAAAGCATTGTGAGGTTAGCAGACTATATCTTAGAAGCCCTGAGATCACATTCTTGTGTACAAGCAGTCGAAATAAAAACTAACCTGAAGATAAGGCAGAGCGTGACGGGATTAGGAATTCCTCCAGAGTAGGAGATGATCAATCGTAAAAAAATATAACCAACTTTTGGGGGGGGAACTCACCACATGCCAGCAGTTACAGCCACCATCTTCTCTAACCTTCAGGAGCCCCCCCATTAGTTAGGTATTACTAGTCCCACTTTACAAAGGAGGAACCTGAGGCGCCAATAAATAAATCACTTGCCATAGGACCCATGGCTGAACAAGTGATGATTTGAATTCGGTTCTGCCTGCCACCAAATCTCTTGCCGCCAAACCACTAGGGGAGACTCTTACAGGACAGCGTGACGCGGGCCGAGTCACACAAGCAGGGGAGAGAAGAGGGTGATCTAGCAAAAGGACACAGAGCCCCGACTTCCGCCTCAACCCACGTGACTCGCGCGGTCCCACGCGGGCTCCGCTTCCGCTTCCGCCTCGAGCCCAAGAGGGGCCGCAGTCCGCTGTCAGGTGGTTGCCAGCGGGCCAATCAGCGGCGGCCAAAGCCCGCCATCTGCGCGGTAGAGCTTGGAGCCAATGAACTTGGTGGTCTCTGTGCGCTAGGCCGCGTTAGAAAAAGGCTGCCATTTCCCATTAATGCCTAGTGTGTCCCAGATCCAGCCAGCCACCCACCGGCCTTTTGTGCTGCCCCTGCCTATTTATCTGAATTTGCCGCCAGGGAGCCGCCCTCTTCGTGGGCTCTGGCTCCCGCCCTGATGCTTTGTCTCTCCGGTCTTTGCGCATCTTTCCCCTCTCGCTCATCTGGAGCTCCAATCCCTCCCTTGTCTCCTTGCTTCTTCCCGGCAGCCCACAAACGGTGTCAGGCTCTTACCCTAAGATAAATGTCTTAACAACCCTCCACCCCCACCCTTAAATCATGCTCTGCCTCTCCTCCCTCCCTCTTGCCTTACTTTCTCACCTCCCTCCTCACCTCATAGCTTCAGGTCACCAACAATCCCGCTGCGGCCAGATCCAGTAACGTTTTATAATCTTTGCCGCTTCACTTTGGGCTGCATTTGCCACTGTCGACCCCCTTGGAACCTGCAAAATTACCAGGGCAGCCCCCTCTCACGAGGTCCCTACCTCTGTGACAGGTCATTTTCTATAACTGCACATCAAGGGAACTTCCCTTTTCCCTGCCCAACAAACAGGTGTCCCCAGAGACACTTTGATGATCTTTTTTTTTTAAATTCAGTTTTATTGAGATATATTCACATACCATACAATCATCCATGCTGTACAATCAACTGTTCATAGTACCATCATATAGTTGTGCATTCATAACGCCAATCTATTTTTGAACATTTTCCTTACACCAGAAAGAATAAGAATAAAAAATAAAAGTAAAAAAGAACACGCAAACCATCCCCCCCATCCCACCCCATTTTTCATTTAGTTTTTGTTCCCATTTTTCTACTCATCCATCCATACACTGGATAAAGGGAGTGTGATCCACAAGGTTTTCGCCATCACACTGTCACCCATTGTAAGCTACATTGTTAAACAATTGTCTTCAAGAGTCAAGGCTACTGGGTTGGAGTCTGACAGTTTCAGGTATTTACTTCTAGTTATTCCAGTACATTAAAATCTAAAAAGGGTTATCTATATAGTGCCTAAGAATGTCTACCAGAGTGACCTCTCAACTCCATTTGAAATCTCTCAGCCAGTGAAACTTAATTTCATTTCATTTCACATCCCTCTTTTTGGTCAAGAAGATGTTCTCAATCCCACGATGCCGGGTGCAGATTCATCCCCAGGAGTCATATCCTGCTTTGCCAGGGAGACTTACACCCCTGGGAGTCAGGTCTCCCATAGAGGGGAAGGCAGTGAGTTCACCTGCTGAGTTGACTTAGCTAGAGAGAGAGAGGGCCACATCTGAGCAACAAAGAGGCACTCTGGGGGAGACTCTTAGACACAATTATAAGCAAGTTTAGCCTCTCCTTTGCAGTAACAAGCTTCATAAGGGCAAGTCTCAAGATATAGTGCTCAGCATACCAAACTGCCAGTCCTCAATGCCTGCGAGAACAACTTTGATGATCTTTCACCCAATCTCTAGCCTAGATTTCTCCCAGAGCTTCAAACTCACCACCCGATGTCTCAACAGGTATCTCAGGCATGTCATTCGTTTGACAAGTATTTCTTAAGCTCTTGCTGCATGCCAGGAGCTTGGGGTACTCTGTCTCCTGTGACACATTGTTACTAGATGCTGATTACATAGTGCCTAGCACAAAGTAGGGCTCCATCAGAGTTAGCTACCTCCTGCTTTGAAGCTAGGAGGGCCTGGGGATTCACAATCATTCGTGCCTGGGCTACTGGTGGGAGCAGGAGGGAGTTAGAGAGGGGTGTTTTGGGAACACTGAGGCTTCAGCCCTCAGCCCAGCTCCTTTCTCTATCAAGAATGAGAACTATCCCATCACCCCACCTCCCAATGCAAGAGCTATGTAAGTGAGTTAAACTTCAAAGAGAGAAAGAATACAGTGAAAAGTTCTCCCTGCTTCCATATTCCACTCCCAGGGCAGGTCTCTGGTCTGTCAGTTCAGCAAAGGCACCACTGCCTGGTGCCAGGGGCAGGAGACAGAACCAGGAGCTGCGGTGCTCAGACAGGCAGCTGCTGCAGCAGCTGGAGCCAGGCTGGAGAGATAGGCAGACCAGAGTTCAAATACAGATTGAGTGATCTTGGGGATGCTGTTTGACTTCTCAGAGCCATCATTTCCACCTGTAAACTGAAGCACACTAACAGACTCTATCTCATAGGGATGTTGTAAAGATTCTTCCCAAAGCTTCCAGGGGCTCCTAGCAGGCTTTGGGACTTGGATGGGGTCGGGGAAACAGGGCTTTCATTGTGCACTATCGCCCCCGTGTGACTGTCAGGGGAATTACATAAGGGAGTTTCAAAGACCCGGGAAGAGGGGTATCTAGACTCTGGAGATCCCTACAGATTGAGAACGTGCTGTCTTGCTGCCAGTACCCTCTTCTGCTGTCCAGGATCCCTCCAGCCTTCAAATCCAGTGCGGTCACGTGTGTGTGTGGGGGGAGCAGCCCACCCCTACCCTTAGGCCACTGGCTGTGCCTTCTCTGACTCCTCAGCAAGGCATTTAGGACCCTTCATAGCCCTGTGACTTAGAACTCAGGGTGATTTAGCTCCAGACCTGCCCTGAGATGTTTTCTGTTTTCCCCTCCCTCCCCAGCCCTCTTGGAGCTCCTTTTGCCCTCCCCAGTTCAGGAGCTGAAGCATATATCCCCAGTGAGCATATTAAATTCCTGGGACAGTATTCATATGAACAGCAACCATTTATTGAGCACCTACTGTGTACCCAACGCTGGGCCCCTTATGGATATCATCCCACATATTCCCCACAAACCCCATGGGGCAGGTTACTGTGGTTGCATCCATTTTGCGGGAGAGGAAACTGAGGCAGAGAAATATAAAGTCACCTGCTTAAAGTCACACAGCCGTCACTGGCAGAACAGAGTCCTGTAACTGCTGGGCCACCTCGTATGGTGGGGAAAGCAGACAGACCCCAGTTCAAATCCTGTCTCTGCCACTCACAACTGAATTCCTGACTTTGAGCCTAAGCTCCCTCTTCTGTATAATGGGATGGCAGCTCCCACAAGCCACAGGGGCTGACTCAGAGGGGCGGGCAGCATTTGGGTGCACCACCTGGGGATGAGATGGGTTGGGGGCATCACACCAGGCAACCAGAGCTGGTGTGGAGCAGGCTGGGGTAAGCCAGGGTCCCCTCAGGGAGGTCAGGCAGAGGTATCAGGCTGGAACCCTGTAGGCCTGTCCCCTCTGCAGGGAGGCTAGAGCCAATGACTGGGAGCTTCAGCCCAGGACCTGAAGCAGCACCAAGTGGGGGCTCAGTGGTCCAGGCTCCCATCATCTCTCACCTTTGCAGCCCCTGCCTGTTCTCCCCAAACCCACTCTTGCCTTTTTGTGCTTTTCCCACTTGGCAGCCTCGTGTGATCCTTTCCCAACACTCACCTGACTGTGTCCTTTGCTGCAGAAAATCTTGCCTACCCACTGCTCACTGGGGTCTCAACCTGACACCACAGCCCATGGGCATGTGGGGTCTGTTGATGTAGCCCCACCAGCTCCCCCCACCCTTTCTGGTCTCCAATCTTGCCAGCCCTCTTCCATCTCCTTGAAGGCAATTCCCACTACCTGGAACCCTCTTCCCCTCCCTTCTTTGCTTAATTGATGCAGAGGTTAGGGAAGGTCTCTTGGGAGAGGTAGGGAATTTGAAACCTGAAAGAGGAGTTTGGAAACCCAGTAGGGAGGGAGGGGGAGAGTGTTCCAGGGAGAGGAAACAAGCTGTACAAAAGGATGGAGATGCATGGGGGGAGGGACAAGGCCGTGGGATTGAAATGAGTGGGAATGAGGTGTGCTGGGATGAGGGCCAGCTCCTGAAGGCCTTATTGCTACGTTAAGGGGCTTGGACCCAGCCCTGAAGCCAGTAGGAGGGTCTTGAGCAGGAGAAGTTATGGTGGTTCTGTTCATCAACAGCTCCTCCGGGTAGGCCAGAGAGTGGTTTATCCAGCACTGTTCTGAAAAATACAGCACCCAGAACTGAACGGTTACCCAGGAACGGCCTGATCTCCACCAGCAGAGAAAGACACGCCCTCACAGGGTCCCTGCCCAAGACCTCTATGGGTGCAGCCCAAGGCCTCTGGTCCCCTCCGCAAAACAGATTGAAGCTGGTGCTGCACTGCCTCTGGTCACCAGCAGGTGGCACCATCAGCCCAGAGAGTCTCCTCGGCTTTTCTCCTTGTCCTCAGGACCAGCTCCCCCCACCTCCCTGCAACCTTGGCGTCCTTGTTTTTAGAGTGGAATGGGGGGCCCTCAGGATGGAGGTAAGTGAGGTAGGGGAGGAAAAGTGACAAAGAGGCCAGAAGATGGGGGTGGGTGGGAGAGCAAGAGGAAGAACAGAGAAGCTGGGATGGGTGCAGCCTGAGCTCCTTGGTCTGACTTACAATGCCCCATCATTTGCTCTGCCCCTTGACCTCCACACAGCCCCAGGCCCCGGAAACCCTGACACTGGCTGTTCACCCAACTCATGGCCCCTTAACACCTCCAAGTTCTCCATGCCCTCCCACTCCCTCCTGCCCCATCAGCATCTCCCTTCCCTCAATTTTCTGTTCCCTCAGTCCCCTCTCCTAAGGCTTTCTATGGTGTCCTTGTCACCCACCAGATTCTCCCTTGCTCTGAATGCTCTGTCTACATGGCCAGATTGGAGTTTCTCAAATTCTCGATGCTCTTTCCTGCCACCTGCCTTTTGCAGAGACTGTTTCCTCTGCTAAAATGCTTTTCCACTCACTCATTCCAAGGTGAAGTGCTCCCCTTCTTTTGATTGCCTGGTCAACATCAGCCCCTCTCGAGGCACTCAGAGCCGCCTGCAATTGACCGTCACAGCTCTGTGGTGTCTGTTTGTTGCCTGTCTTCCACCTCCAGATTTTAAACTCCTTGGGACAGGGGCCAGGCCTATCTTCATCACTGGGTAGACCCAGTGGATAGAATAGCACGTGGCATATAGTAGAAGCTCATTAAACAGCTCAACTTCCTCCACCTTCCAGCCCCCAGCCCCCACTCACGTATACTCTGGCAGTTTCTTCTATTTGGTTAGCTCTTTGGTTCTTCTCCAGCATGGCACTCAAATCACCTCCCCTGGCAGCATCACTGACCCTTGGGCTCCCACTGATGCTGGGTCTGTTTGTTTCTTCATTCCCTCTGGTGCCATTTTCCCATTCTTATCACCCCACCCCCAGGCAACCCTTCTAATGGTTCTGGGTGTGTTTTTTCTATCATCCTTTTGTGGAAACACCTTTATACTTTTCATCTCATTCAGTTCTCTATCCCTTCCCACCCCCATGGGGCTGGGTGTCGATCGGGCCTTCCCACCTCTCACTGATCCACCTCTCAAGACTGCCTCCAATTCTCCCCCAACCTTCCCCTTCTACTCATGTATGAGAATCTGGGAATTGGGGGGGGGGGGGGGCGGTGTTCTACATGCAAAATGCAATTGCCAGATTGCATGGTCTGGGTTTGTATAATTTTGCCGGTTTGGATTAATTATGTCCCCCAAAACGCCATGTTCTTTAATGCAATCTTGTGGGGGCAGATATATTAGTGTTGATTAGGTTGGAATCCTTTGATTGAGTGTTTCCATGGAGATGTGACTCAATCAACTGTGGGTGAACCATTTGATTGAGTTATTTCCATGGACATATGGACCCTGCCCATTCAGGGTGGGTCTTGATTTAATCACTGGAGTCCTATAAATGAGCTCACAAACGCAGCTGTGAGTGACATTTTGGAGAGCAACTGAGAAAGACATTTTGGAGACAGCCATTGAAAGCAGACTTATGTTAGCCCAGAGTTTGCTCCAGTTGCTAAGAGAGGACAAAAAGCCCCAAGAGCAACATTTTGAAGAATGCACAGGAGCTGAGAGAGGATCTGGGACACAACCTGGGATCAGCAGATGCTGGCCATATGCCTTCCCAGCTAACAGAGGTTTTCCGGACGCCATTGGCCTTCCTCCAGTGAAGGTACCTGATTGTTGATGACTTACCTTGGACACTTTATGGCCTTAAGACTGTAACTTTGTAACCAAATAAACCCCCTTTATAAAAGCCCATCCATTTCTGATATTTTGCATAATGGCAGCATTAGCAATCCAGAACAATAATCAACTGAAGGTTCCCCTAGGGTACCTCCATCCCCTGTAGCCCTGCCTAACACCAGGAGCTCTCCAGCTTGCTAAATTTTGCCAGTCAGATAGGTGCAAAATGAGGGCATCTCTTGTATTATTCCTGAGTTACGGGCTCCTCTTGTATGCTTGCTTGCCTCTGGGTTTCCTTGTCAATAAATCGCCAGGCCGTACCCTCTCTGTATTTGTCTTTATCTTGTGGATTTGTGGGAGTTCCTTAGATATTGGTCCCTTGACCCCAGGGCTTAACATATGGTGGGGGAATCCTGGTTTACAAGTGGACATCCCCTACCTGGGGGTCCCTCAAGGGCAGAGACTATCTGAGCCATCCCCGAGTCCCCAGCCCCACATTAGGGCTGGGCCCCCAGGCCAAGGGTGGGAGCAGGGTCGAGGGCCCTGTGGACACACTGGGACTCATTATTGTGGTCCCCTTAGAAGGCAGTGTGTGCATTTTGGGGTTACTGCTCCACCTCCTGAAGGGCTCAGAAAACCTCTTTGGGATTGGCTCACCGCCATGGGGTTTGAATTCTGAATTTGGGAAAGTCTTTCAATCTACATTCATTCCGTGAATATTTCTGGAGCCCTTACTGTGAGCCAGACCCCATGAGAGACTCTTGGGGGTACAGCAGCGAATAAGACAAGCCCTCAGCATCCCAGAGCTCGCCTTCCAGTGAGGTGGCAGCCAGCACAAAATGAACGAAGAAGGCAATTACGGATTAGAACAAACAAAGGGCTAAAATGTGGAATAACAGAAAAAGGACTTTAGCCAGGGTAGTCAGGGGAGGCCACTCTCAGAACATGATGTTGGTTCTGAGAGCGAGCCAGAGGAACCAGGGACGATCGGCATTCCCAGCTGTACGTGCAAAGGCCCTTCGGCGGGAGTGAGCATGGGTGTACGGGGAGAGGTATATTCGGTGGAGGAACAGAAAAATCATTGGGGTTGGAGACTGGATGGGGAAGGGGTGAGCAAGGCATTTAGGGAGCGGTCAGGGGCTGGGCCAGGTCGTGTCTGGGTGGGTCGTGGTTCCAGGCAGGGCTAGTGTGTGAGGCGGAAAGGAGGTCACTGGGCCCTGGATACTCTGAAACTGTCTCTGAGGAAGCCCAAGGGGATATGGGCTGGGCAGCCTTGAAAGCTGCCATGTTCCCAGAGGGCGTGTTTGTCTTGGTATTTCCTTTTTTTTTTTTTCTTTTAGTTTTATTAAAATTTTTTTCAATTTTCGTGATTAGGCAGGTACATACCAGGTACAAGAATCAGAAGAAACGAAGATGCATACAGTGGAAAGTCCTCACCCTTCTTTACACCCAGTTACCTTGTCCCCCACCCTGGAAGCAGCCCTTGTTACCATGTGTTT
Organism: Choloepus didactylus; assembly: GCF_015220235.1. Lineage (NCBI taxonomy): Eukaryota > Metazoa > Chordata > Mammalia > Pilosa > Megalonychidae > Choloepus > Choloepus didactylus. The sequence goes on from NW_023637577.1 coordinate 806,485, forward strand.
CCCACTCCCAAGCTGTCATGTCCAGCCCCATGCATATACATGCACTCCACACAGATGCTAGCACACAGCACACTGTCTCGAATATTTCACTCAGCCATGTAAGTTGGAGATATTTCCTGATCAGTCACTGAGAGTAGCTCTGGAGCCCTCTAGAAGGCTCTAGAGCTGTGCTGTCCAATACCTGGCTCTTTAAATTAATTAAAATAAAATAAATCAATTCCACTATCACACGAGCCACCTTTCAAGGGCTCCATAACCAAGCCTGGCTAGTGGCTACTGTATTGGATGTGGAACCATCGTTCTGGAAAGTTCTATTGGACCACCCTGCTCTAGAGAGTTCTACTGTGTGAACATACATTGTTGATCTCTAACGTGTCTTCAGAGACGGCCCCCTTTTGGAAGGCTCTAAGCTGTCCAATGGGGGTCTCTCTGTCCCAGTCAGGTGGGCCGGCCCTCCTCTCTGGTCTCCCAGGAAAGAGGACTGGGACCCCTGATAAACTAGGGGCCTCAGCTGTTGAAGGAAAGGACAGCCTCATCATCACCCTTGCTCGGGCCACTTGGTCATTTGGTCCTTCGATGAGCCTCAGGGCGGCCTGAGCTCTCAGGGGTGAATCCAAGAGGCCCCTGCCCAGGGTAGAGGGAGAGAGAGACATAAAGGGGGTCATTTCAATCATGCATAGGGGCGACTGCCCTTGGCTGTGACATGAAGTCCAGGTGGGCTTCCTGGAGGAGGTTAGAGACGAGCTGAGCCCTGAAGGATGTTCAAGAGTGGCTGAAAGGAGCCCACAGCCATTTCCCCTGGGGGCCCTGGTGGTGAGGTGGGGGGGGCAGGGGCAGCTTGTCCCCAAATGCCAGCACAAGGACACCCCAGCCTGGTACTAGGGAGCCCGGAAGGGGTGGGCACTGTGGGATGTGAGCAGCGGCTGGGCCGGAGAGGATGTGGGGGAAAAGGCTGGGTGACTTCAGCTGTTGGCAATTTCATGCCCCCCCACCCTCCTCAGCTGCTTCTTGGGGACAGGCCCCAGCCATTGGGCCCAGGTGCCACCGGAGGTCAGATTTCGGTAGCCAAGAGAATAAAAGGAGATTTCCTCTGGAGGGGAGCCCTCTGCCCCCACCAGAGAGAGCTGCAGCTGCCTCACACACATACTCCGGGATTAGGCCAAATCCTACAGCAGGTGGAGGGGTGGGAGGGAGGGCGTCCTAGGGTCCTGGGAGTGTGGGCAGTGGAGGGCCAGCGTGTGCAAGGGCCTGAGCGTGTGCACCCCTGAGCGTGTCTATACCTGGAAATGGGTCCCCTTAGTTCCTTTATTCATCAAACACTTACAGGGGAGACCGACAATAACAGACTGGATCCAGAGCTACACAAGCATGTTTGGGGTGGGGGGTGGGGGTGGCCTCTGCAAAAAGATTCTGAAACTGGGGTCAGTTTCCCCCAAGCTGAGGAGAAGTAGGGGCAAGGGGGAGGTTTCTTCCCATTGAAAACCTTTTTTTTTGTACCATTGGAGGGTGTTTTTGTCTGTGCATATAGTGACTCCAAAAGCTATGGTTCTCATCACCTAGAGGCTTGTTGGAGATGCAAATTCTCAGGCCTCACCTCAGATGCACTGACTCAGAAACTCTGGGGTGAGGGGGGCCCAACAATCCAAGCCCTCCAGGTGATTCTGAGGTATGTGAAGGTTTCAGAACTACTGATTTAAAAAACTGTCTTTAAAATCTTCTTGACCAAAAGGGGGAAGAGAAATGAAAGAAAATACAGTTTCAGTGGCTCAGAGATTTCAAATGGAGTCGAGAGGTCACTCTGGTGGACATTCTTATGCACTATATAGATAACCCTTTTTAGGTTTTAATGTATTTGAATAGCTAGAAGGAAATACCTGAAACTGTCAGACTGCAACCCAGTAGCCTTGACTCTTGAAGACGATTGTATAACAATGTAGATTACAAGGGGTGACAGTGTGATTGTGAAAACCTTGTGGATCATACTCCCTTTATCCAATGTATGGATGGATGAGTAGAAAAATGGGGACAAAAACTAAATGAAAAATAGGGTGGGATGGGGGGGATGATTTGGGTGTTCTTTTTTTGCTTTTATTTTTTATTCTTATTTTTATTCTTTCTGGTGTAAAGAAAATGTTCAAAAATAGATTGGGGTGATGAGTGCACAACTATATGATGGTACTGTGAGCAGTTGATTGTACAGCATGGATGATTGTATGGTATGTGAATATATCTCAATAAAACTGAATTTTTAAAAAAAGTCTGTAAAATAAAAACAAAAGTGGTGCTTGCCCCTTGGTGCTCACAGTCTGGGGAAGGAGACTGTTTAACCCATCCCTTCTTTACAGCCATGGGATCCTCTGTGGTGGGGGTGGGGTGGAGATCCAACCTGGAAGGGGGCCCCGACTTGGAATGGAGGAGCAAGCAAGGCTGCCCAAGAAATGAGATTTGAGTGGGAGCCAAAGGGTGAGTTGGGTTTGCCCAAGTAGGAGGAAGAGTGTTCTGGGGAAAGACCGTGCAAAGGCACTGAGGTGGCGAGAACCAAAGACCCCAGGGCTGGAGTCAAAAGCACAGGGCCTGGGCATGTCTGCTCTCAGGCGCAATGCATGCCCGTCCACCTCTGCACACGGACATTCTGTTAGTAGCCATCCTCTGCTCTGCACAAGCCCGGAGCCTTTCCTGGTCCTGGGAACTTGTTGGGGCGCCTGGGATGTGGGGATGAGATCTGCCCTGGGACAGCAGACCAGGTTCTGAGCCCCGACCTACCCCCACGTGACCTCAGGCCAGTTGCTTCTCCTTCTGGGCCTTGGTATCCTCATTTGGGAAATGGGGACAAGGACGCCTTCCTGCAAGGGCTGCCGGGAGGAGGGAATGAGATCCCAGAGCCTGCAAAGCGACTGTTGCCTACTCATCCCAACGCCACAACAGCTGGTGTTTACTGAGCACTTAAAGCCTTTCTCCGGGCACCAGGCACCGTTCATGACCACGTTACAGGACCGGAAATGGAGGCTCAGAGGGTAACTGCAGTCATAGCCCTGCAGACACCCTGACTCTCCCTTCCCGGCAGCCAGGCCCCAGCTGACAGCCTGCTGTCCTAGCTCAGAGGGGCTGCATGTGGGTTGCTCCCACCTGAGCCCTGCCTGATGGATGCATGCAATCAGGCCGTGGCATGGCAGGGATGCGAGCCCAGTGCTTTCTCTTACAGCCTCCCAAGGCCCCCTGTCACCAGCTAGGAAGCTGCTCAGAACCCAGGCAGCCCAAGGGTGCCAGACCTCAGCCGTGCCATGCTGCCCGGAGCAGGCAGGGGAGGGGAGTGGCAGCTGGAACTGCAAAGCTTGCAAGGCAGAATTAGCAGCATCTGTCTTATTCTGACATGGGACATCAGGAATGTGGAACGAGCCCCAGAAAGCGTGTGCTGCCAGGGATGCTGGGCAGGAAGGGGTGCGGGGTGGGGCAGTGGAGACCCTCCTGGTCCTGGGACCCAACAGGCAGCAGTTGCTCCTGTCTCTCTGAGCTACCTGGTCACTGATGTGCATCGGGACTTGTTGGGAACCTGGGGGGAGTCAGCCTGGTCCTTTCCTTGGGCCCCATTCATTTTGTGATGACACTGGACTCATCACATCATTGAGTTTCTCCGTTATTAAATGGGAAGAATAATCTTTATCTGGTGAGATCGCACTGAGGGAGAGCCTGTGGCATAGCAATTGGCTTCTGGAGAGCACATGGGAAAGAGGGGGGACTCGTTCTTCATCCCCTCTACCTCTCACCCCTTTCCTCCTCTGGAATATAGGGGGGATCTGATGGACCTGCCTCACCCACTGAGGGCTGGGCCGCAGAAGGATGCAGTCACTAGCAAGTGACCTCCAAGGAGATAGGACGCTGGGGAGTTGGAGCACAGACAGAAAGTTTGTGGGCACCAGGGAGCCAGTGGGGGTTCTTGAGTGCAGGAGCAGCTGTCTGCAGGGGAACAGGAGTGGGTCAGGGGACCCTGGGGAGGGAGGAGGGTCACACAGAGACATTGCAAAGGATCAAGCACCAGTTCCCAGTGAAACACATGTATGTGCTGCCTTGCACCCTAACCCCGAAGCCTTAGGAGGTGGGCAGGCCAAGAGCCCTGGCCTTGGGGACTGCCACCAAACCCTTGTTGTGGCAGGATTTGAACCTCCTGGCTCCAAGTCCACTGTTCCTTCCACCCTGGTAGGGAATATGGTTCCTAAGGGACAGGAGGCAGTTGGGGACGTCTCCCTGGTTTCTGGCCCGGTACCTTCTCTGCGATGGGGTTCCCTGGAGGAGGTAGGGTTTGGGAGGGAGGATGATCAGTTCAATTTGGGACATGATGAGTCAGAGAGAGCATGATGGGGTGGAGGAGGGTGGAGACCCAGAGAAGGGGAGTGAAGCACGGTCACGAGGTGCTCTTGTCTTCAAGTGGTCCCAGACTGGGGACTCAGCCCCCAAGTTTTATGTCTTCTCCTTTCTGACCTTATGGGTAACTGCAGCCACCACCCCCAGACAGCGAGCTCACAGGGGCAATCCCGCAGCCTTCGCAGAGGGCCCGTCCTGGCTGGGTGGCCCCGTTCAGGCCTGGGGCCTCCAGGCACAGGGCAGGAGAGCACGCCAGGCTCTGGGACTGGCACCGTGGGCTGGACCTCTCCGTAGCCTACCTCAAAGTTCAGGGGCTGCGGTGGGGGTTGGGGCAGTGGCAACTGCCGGGGTGGAGCTGGGGAAGGTTCCAGACTCAAGGCCCTGGGAAACTGATCCCCCTGAGAGGACGTCTGATAACAGAGCCGTGACGGCCTCCCCAGCAGAGGATCGGGCGGGCAGGGACAGCTGCAGCCCAGCCGGGTGGCTCCCAGCTGCTGCCCGGGAGGCTGGCCAGGGTGGGGGCAGGGGGCGGGCACAGCCCCCCCACAAGCCCCCTGCCTGGGCCGGCAGAGCGTGGGAGTGAGCAGCAACCCCGAGGCTCAGTTTCAGGCTTTCCTACCGCGTTCACGGTCAGCCTGGTTAATGCCGAGCAGATGGGGGGTGGGGGGGGTTGCCAGCTCCCACGGGGACAGCCCCAGTACACACACGCACACATGCATGTGTGGGGGACATGGGCCCCCGTCCATGGAGGGCATGGCGTGAACTACTCCGCCCCTTAATACATGCTTGTACCATCCCATACACTAGATGGAGCTGGCAGGACAGACAGACCGAGCGAGACAGAGATACCGCCTTGGGGCAGCTGAAGATGTATGGAAATCTGGGGCCTGGCAAAAACCCTGGGTCTGTGGGGCCCAGGCCCAACTCCCAACTTGGAGATTCCTCCGCCCTCCTCCCACTCCATCCGCCTTGGGGAAGACACCAGGCACACAGAGGTCTAGTTCCAAAAAAAATAATAATAATTTATAAAAGGCCATTTGCTTCTTTGTTTTCGGCAGGCTCTTAGCCTCTCGGCCTGGGGCACGGGGGCCAGTGTTCCTCTTTCCGAGATGCTGGGACAAGCAGCAGAGGGAAGAGGGAGGCCTGGGGACATGGAACTCAGAGGCCTTGGCCAAATCTCTCTGTTGGAAGGGGTGGAGAAGCAAACCCCCGGGACAGGCACTGGGTGCCAAGGCCCAGGCGGCAGAGCAGAACCCTAGGCCGTAAGAACGCTGCTTGGGAACACAACTCCAAGGGTCAGGGCAGGGCCTTGAGAACTGGGGGTTCCACTCCGGGTTGGGGACCCAAAGCTAGAGCAAGAGGCTTCAACCCAGGGCCCCAGAACCAAAGACAGACCTCCCCCAAGTGGAACTGGAGGTCTGGGTTGGCAGAGGCCAGAGCCTGGGGTGGCCAAAGCCAAGGACCACGCCAGGTTGGGGCTGAGCCAGGAGGGCCCAAGGGCTGCCCATGTGGCCTTGTGCCCCTGCTCAGGTCTGTACACCGGAGAAGGGGAAGGAGCTGGGCCCCCGTGGCAGGAGGTCGTGGCTGAAGACGGAGTCACTGGAGGAGCAGGAGCTGCTGGCGTCCCCGCCGGCGGGGGAGTAGGGCCCAAAGGTCAGGCGGAGGTCCAGGTACTGCGGGGAACGGTGCTGGTTAGCCCGGCAGCCGCCCCGAAATCAACATGCCACAGGTCCAGGCGGTCAGGTCAGGCGAGGCCCGGAGGGGAGCAGGAGGAAGGACAGCTCTGAGGGGCAGGAGGAGGGCAGTACCTCCTCAGAGATGGCCAGCAGGACCTTGTCCAGGGCCTCCACCAGCTGCTTGAAAGTGGGCCTCTGGGAGGGTGCGGCATGCCAGCACTCGCGCATCAGCCCGTACCTGGGATGGGCGGGCAGAGGAGGGTCAGGAGGGGCTTCGGGCGGGGGGAAAAGCAGGTCCGTGGGGTCGCCGGGAGAGGAAGTCATGGCCCCGGGTTGGGGACAGGTGGGCCCTTGAGTGGAAGGGCCAGGTCAAGACCTCCAAGCTGGGCTGAGGAGGAGGAGGAGGAGGAGGAAGGGGAGGGGGTGAGAGTTCAGTGCTATCCTCGCAGCCAGAGCTGACCCACCCCCAGGGTCAAAACCAAAGGCCAAGGTCTGGGCCGAGGAGGACCGGGAAATGGGGGATGGTGGGGTGGGGCCTCACAGCTCTAGGGGGCATTGTGGGGGCCGGTCCATGCGATGTCCCTCCCGCAGCAGCGAGAACAGCTCCTCCACAGGGATGCCAGGGTATGGGGAGCCCCCGAGGGTGAAGATCTCCCACAGCAGGATCCCGAATGACCACCTAGAAGCAAGAAGCCAGGCTCAGCAGGGCACAGCTTTGCTGGGCTGGGAAACCGGGCTTCTCTTGGGATCTGGTCCAACTTGGGTCCCAGACCTGATCAGGAGCCCCTGGAATGCTGTGTGACTCTGGGCAAGTGTCTTGCCCTCTCTGTGCAATAGGACAGAGCTTAGAGCCCGATCCCCAGCAAATAGCTCAGCCCCTCCTGGCTTTCAGGACTCACACATCACTCTGGTGCGTGTAGACTCGGTCAAACAACGCCTCGGGTGCCATCCACTTGACAGGCAGGCGGCCCTGGAAGGGAGAGGAGAGGGCACAGGGGCTGGAGCCCTGACAGGTCCTGGCTGCCGGACCTGTACCCCACCCCAGCCTCCCTGCTTCCCCTCTACAGCTCCACCCTGCCTCCCTCACATTGCTGGTTTTCTTGTAGTAGTCAATGTGGTGGACGCCACGGGCCAGCCCGAAGTCAGCGATTTTCATCACATTGTCCTCGGTCACCAGCACGTTGCGGGCAGCCAGGTCCCGGTGGATGCACTGGGGGGCAGGGTGGGGTACAGGAAGGGACCTTAGGTTGATTGGGACCCAAGGCTGGGAGCTGTGCACATTGCATTGCACCTCGCTGCAACCCTGGGAGGTAGCGGTCACCCCTCATTGTACAGAGGACAAAGGTGAGGCTCAGAGAGGGAAAACCCAAGGCATCCAACCTCAGGGCATTGCCTCTTCCTTTGTCCTGCCTACGGGTTAGGAATGGAGGGGGACACTCGGTGCTGACTGCATACAGAGGGGGGAAGGAAGGCCCTGGGGACATTTAGACAGAGTGATGCAACCGCGGCGAGAAGGAGGAGTAGAAGGGTGTGGAGCGCCGCCTGCTGCCCCCGTACCTTCCGTGACTCCAGGTACTGCATGCCCCGGGCCACCTGGTAGGCGCAGGAGACCAGGGCGGGGAAGGAGAGTGGCCCCTCGCTGCTCCGAGGCCCGTCGGGGCTGAGTTCTGGGCCTGGGGGGCGCCGGGCCCGCAGGAACTCCCGCAGGTTTCCCTTGGCGGCGCACTCCACGATCACATACAGGGGCCCTGCGGAGGCGAGGCCGGCAGGGACGGGGCAGCTCCTGAGGCCACGGTTCTGCAGCCCCAGCTGCCCAGGGCCCCCAGCCCGCACCTGGCCCACCTTCCTGGGTGCAGACACCCAGCAGATTGATGATGTTCTTGTGCCGGCCAATCAGCTTCATCACCTCCATCTCGGAGACCAGGTCCGCCAAGTCCTTGTCGGAGGCGTTGTCTGCAAGGCAACAACCAGTGGAGGTGAAGGAGATGCCCTCCAACTACATGGGGAGGTGCCAAGAGTGGGAGCAGACCAAGGAGCATGGGATGGGTGAGGGTGAGCTCTGGGGATGAATTTCAGAGAGGCTGTGTGGCCCTGAGACAGTTTCCTAACCTCTCTGAACCTCGGCGTCTTTCTTGTGTGAAATGGGACAATGAATTTTGCACCCTACCTCGCATGGCAGATGCAAGCATGCAATGCGGTCAAGGATCTAAAAGAGGGGGGCCTCCCAGTGAGCAGGACCAGAAAACAGGAGAGGGGCGCGGGGGGGGGGGGGGAGGCCCTGAGCAGGAAGGAGGCTTCCGTCTGGAGGAGTTGGCAATGGTCCCTGAACGGGGCGAGAGCTCCTGGGGGCGGGAAGCAGGCTGGCGCCCTGAGGTCTGTCTGACCAGGGCCTGGCGTCCATCTGGCTTGGAAAATCAGGGAGCCGCCAGTGGGGGCCCAGCTCGGGGAGGCAGGGGAGAAGGCTGCGGACTAGGGAGCTGGGGCCTGGGGCTGACCTGTGGCCCTGGGCCAATGACATATACCTCCCCCCTCCTCCGCCCGGAACTGGACCTCGCAATGCACATTTCTCAATCCCTGCCTCCCAGAAAGTGCCAGGTGGTCCCAGCTGTGAGGAGAGGAGGGAGGGAGTCGGGGGACGGTGATGAGAATCTGCAACGAGGGGCAGCGTCCTGGGGTTATCCTGCTGAGCACCCCGAGGCTTGCTTGGGGCTGGGACTGAGTTTAAGCAGAAGAGTTGTCCTCCCAGAGGGGTGGACACAGGGGGAGAGATGTGGGAGGGGTCCTGGGGGGGGGCAAGGGTGTAACTGGGGGCTCCCAGGGCATGAGGAGGAGGGTTTGTGAGGCTGAGGAGATGTGAGGACAAGGCTGACATGGGGCCAGGGCTGGAGTGGGGGGCAGGGTGGAGCCCCAGTCACCCCAAATCCTTGCAGTCATCATCCCCATAATAGCCAAGGTTTACTGAGCCCTTGACCAAGCACCAGGCACTTTCCACAAACCTCGGGCAGTGAGGCAGGAGACTGTTATTTACCTGATATTGCAAGCAGGGAAACTGAGGCTCAGAAGACAGGACACGCCAGGGTCAGTAGCAGAGGTGGCCCAGGGGTGGGGTCCTGCAGCCCCACCCCCACCCCCAGGTAGCCCAGCGAGCCCTTCCTGCTGGTCCCAGCAGCACAGAACCTCCCGGGGCCGCCACACTCACCCTTAAGCATCTTGACGGCCACTGTGCTGGCCTGGTCAGGCCGGGCCGGGTCCATGCCCAAGGCCTCTGCCCGCACCACCTGCCCGAAGCAGCCCTCGCCCAGCGGCTTCCCGAGCACCAGCCTGGAGATCAGGAGAGCCGAGGCTGGGGCTTGGGGGCAGACGTCTTGGACTCCCTGGGCATCTTTCCCATGGAGGGTGGGTCCCTCACGTGGAGCCTGTGTCCCCACCCGGGTCCAGCTCAGCGTACCTGTCCCGGGGGAACTCCCACAGCGGGTCCAGGGGGAGGTCTAGACTCACGAGGCCAGCGAGCAAGGGGGGACCGCTGGAGGACAGACGGACACCCCGCACCAGGGACGAGCTTGACTTGCCCGAGGAGCCGGACTCCAAGGAGAACTGCAAAGTGGGAGACAGACTGCCCTTGCTGCCATCGGGCTGGGGCAGGAAGGCAGACTCCAGGGTGTCGTTATGGGGACATGGGGTTGGGGCCGGGGGATGAGGGTGGTACCTGTCGGGCCAGAGGGAAGCGGGACAGCTTCTGCACAGTGGCGGGCTGGCGGGTGGCCCGGCCGTGGAGCGCCTGCCCGCGGTACAGCCCGGCCAGCAGCAGGAGCACAGCCAAAGCCAGGGAGCCCGACGAGTACAGGATAATGTCCGTATACCTGGCCTCGGGTGCCGCTGCTGTCCACGCAAGGTCCTCCTCTGCCCGCGCAGGTGGGCACACACACAGATAGACAAACCAAGCAGTCAGCAGTCAGACTGGCCAGCCTCATCCCTTGTTAACTGAGGCCCTCAGAGTTCCTAACATATGGGCACATGCATGCATGCACACACACACACACAAAGCTACGGTTACATCCTGTGAACATCCCAGAGGGACTGCCACACACAAATACACACAGTGCGTCCCAAACCTGGATCCCACTGCCCTGCACACAAGCTGGACCAGAGTGGGCTCCCGTAGCCTCTCCTGGGAAACCACCCTGCCCCAGGTGCCCACCTGGCAGCACCGTGAGCCAGGCCGACTGGTAGGAGAGGCCGATGGAGTTGCCTGCCAGGCAGGTGTACTCGCCCGCGTCCTCAGCTGACACGTTCCGCAGGTACAGCACCTCCACCTCTGAGCTGTTGATGTCTGCTGTCTGGGGGGTGAGGGACATACTTCAGGGGTCCCACAGTGGCCAGGAGGGGAGCTGGGGGCACCACAGGGTGGGAGAAGGGTAGGGCGCAGGCACGAGCCGGGGCCGGACCTTTAGGACTTGGACGTAGGGGAAGCCGTCAGCGCCGAAGCTGCTGCCGTTGATGACGATGTGTTTCAGCCACTGGATGTGGGGCTGGGCGTCGCTGTACACCTTGCACAGCAGCTCCACGTCGCTGCCCACCACAGCTGTGGTGTTGGCTGGGAGCCCTGCCTGCAGGATGGGCCGGTGCGGGGACCGCTCTGGGGGCCGGGCCGGGCCGTCAACCCTGACCAGTGGCACCCACAGAAGTGCCCCCAGCCTCCCCCACCCCAACCACCAACCCAATGGAGGGAACTTCCTGACATGCTGCTCAGATCTAGTCCACCCCCTTGCTAACACCTTCCATGGCTCCCCATTGCCCTTGGGGTAAAGGCCAATCTTCTCAGCCTAGCATTCAAAACCCATCATAGCCTGGCTTCCCCCTTAGATGTCACAGCCAGACACTTGCAAATGCCACTCTGTTTTTCACACTTGGCCCTGTGCCTGGTGCCTTTTCTGTCTTTCCCCTTGGTACTACCCCTGTGCTTCCCTCTGACCCACCTGGTCACTCTGAGCTGCGTTAATCATTGAAGACTGAGGCCACTGTGCCTGCCAAATTGGGCCCATACCCTGCCTCCCCTGCCCGTCCGCTCACCCAGCACGTCTAGCAGGTAGCTGTAGCGGATGCTGCCCACGGAGTTCTCCACAAGGCAGGTGTATGTGCCACGGTCCGAGGGCACCACGCTTTCCATCACCAGGCTCCAGTGCTGGTGGCGCAGCTGGGGGCAGGGGAAGTGTCCACAAGGGGCCACGGAACCAGGGATACCCAGGGTCCAGGGGGTCCAGGGAGGCTAGATCTGGCCCCACAGGGCTCTTCTCCAGCTCCCCAGGCCTTGGTGAAACCAGGCCAAGGCCAGGGACTTTGGGACAAAGGAGTTGGCTCCAGGAACTCAGAGCCTTGGGTTTGAGTCTTTTGAGTTTCATTTCTACTTCTCCCTTGCTGTGCAACCTTGAGCCAGTCTTTGACCTCTCTGATTCTCAGCTTTCTCACTGCAGTCTGTGGCTGACCCTGCTGGATCTCACTGGGAAAGCGTATTGATGTCTATGGGCCAGTGATTCTTTCCATTTTACAAATGGAAGTCACTAAGGCTAAGGGGTTTTGTCACTTGCCAGTGAGTGGCAGAAGGGGAACTTGAACTAGAACTTGAACCAAGGGCCTCAGTCCACAGTCAAGGGCTCGGCTCATTTTGGGGCTCCACAGCTGCCTTCCTCATTAGGTATGGGGGGACAGGTGGGGGAGTGAGAATGGCGGAGCAGATGGTCTTGGCTCCTGGAAGCTCACCCGAATGCCTCCAATGCGCTGCTCCCCATGGAAGTCCTGCCCATCCTTGAGCCAGCGGATGGTGGGCGTCGGGTCGCCTGCGGCCGGGCAGCGGAACTTGACGGTGTTCCCTGCGGGCACCGCATGCAGCTTCTTCTCCATGCGCTGGGGGTGTGTCCAGTAGGGAGCTGGAGAGGCAGGGGAGGAAGGGCTTAGTGCCCCCCACCCCAGATGGCCACCTGCACCCACACAGGTCTCTCCTTAGCGACCAGATGGGGTGGTAGAGAGATGAGTCCTTCACACATACTGACCTTGCTGGGGGTACACGTGCCCATGTGAGAGGCCCCTGAGGGTGTCGGGGTCCTCATCGTCGTTGCTGGAGGTCAAGGGGTCTGGGTCAGGGACAGAGGGAGGTGTCTGAGGTCCAGGAGGAGGGTGTCTCTCTCCCTCAGACAGTCCGTAGAGCCCACTGCCAGACCCTCTTACCAGCCACGGTCAGGGTGAGATTGTGCAGGACAAGCATGGAGCCTCGGGCCAGGCAGAGGTAGCGGCCAGCATCCTCAGGGAGGAAGCCGGCAATCTCCAGGCGGCCTCTCCAGCCCCGAACCCGGCCGGCAGGGGCCAGGCGACTGCCCTCCTTGTACCAGTGGCCGCCACACTCGGCCCGCCCACAGCAGAGACGCACTGGCTTCCCGAGGGCCACGGTCAGCTCCTGCTCCTGCTGCTCCGGGCCTGGGGCCAGGCAGGGCTCTGCGGGCCAAGGGCAGAGGTCAGTGAGCCCCCCTAGCCCCCTGCGTAGATGAAGAACGTGCTGCACACACGGTACGCAAGTGCCTTGCAAAGCATGCTGGACGCCCCACTGTTTCTTCACACACACACACACACACACACACACACACACACAGCCACATGCTACAGATGCTATGCATGGGGCAGATGCTACACCTAAGGGGCACGCCACTCCCACACTGCACGTATCATGCATGCAGGACATGCCACTGCCCCAGGCACACACACATGGCACATGCTGGAGATGCCACAACACAAGGCACACGCCGCACCTCCAGGGCCTGTCACACTCACACTGCATATATCACACATGCTCTCTGGGCCTCCCAAGCCCAGAGCACAAAATACGCACGTGCACGCACACACACACACACACATACACACACACAGCCAAGGGGCTCACCACCAGCTCACAGCCCAGCTCAGGGCTCCTCTGCCCTGCAAAGCCAGTCCTCTCTCCGGAACACGAGATAGATGGATGCTTGCTGGGAGCCAGATACTGCGTCTCAATGGCTGGGTCCTGCCCTGCCACCACCCTCTCTGGGCCTGGCCAGGGATCCCCTCCAGCCTGTCTCAGCCAGCAGCCCCCTCCTGCTGCCTGCTATTTCCACCCCTGCAGCCCTCTCCCACCTGAGGGGCCATACCCAGCTCCACTTCCTCAGAGGTGTCCAGGGACCAGGCCCGGGCCCAGGGTGCCCCCAGGAGGACCCCCAACAGGATCAACAGCAGCTGCATCCCCTTCCTGCTGCTCAGACGGCTCTGGGCTGGGCTGCCCACGGACTGCCTTCCTGAAACAGGGAGGGAGAAGATCTCCAGCCACACACCCAGCTGTCCCGGCCCTTGCCCCCCCCCCCCCCCCCCACCCCCATTTTGCAGATGAGGAAACTGAGACAGGAAATGGTCAGTAGACTGGTCCAAGCCCCCAGCCTGGCAGTGGCAGGGCAGAGCCTAGGGCCGTCTCCGCTGTTGCCAGAGCCCAAGGCCTCCCCACATCGGGTTGTGCAGGGGGGGCTGGGGTGGGTTTCCTGCTCTCCTCGGGTCCTGCTGAGACCTTGGCATGAGTTCACAGAAAAGGGCAGTCCCGGGAGTCTTTCCTTGGAGGGAAGCAGAGAACGGAGACACATCCTCTGCACACATACTTTATTTTTTGCTGAATAAATGAATTTACTGCTGAAGAGCAAAAAAAAGAAAAAAAACCTGAAATATATTTTCAGGCCAAACTTCAGCATTTGGCAGTTATCTGATCTGACCCCCACTACTCCTTATAGCATGGCTGTCATTTTTGTGACCAGCTTTGGATATCTCCAGTGGCAGCACATTCCATGTCAAGCAGCAAGGTCTTCCTTATCCTGAACCAGAATTGTTGCCCCACCCCCCAACCCTTTCCCCCCAACCCTCTCCCCTCCATAACTCCATCTGAGGCAACACAGGGTTTGGGGAAGAAAGCAGACTCTAGTGTCCGAGAGCCAAGTTCAAATCCTGACTTTCCAACTTGCAAGTCTCTGTCCCTCTCTGGGCCACTTTCCTTGCAGGACTGCTTTGGGGACAAAAAAAAAATAAAAAAAAGGTGGAGGGGCTGGTCCCACAGAATGTCAAAATGTTCTCTTCCCCGTGGTCCCCCACCCCAGGTCTGTTCTTGGCCAGTCACCTCCGGTTCTGGGGCTGCTCCTCTCAGGTGTGAGGGACTCCACCTTCCCATCCAGGTTACCCTCCTCCAAATGCCACTGAGGCTGGTGTGTCCTCCACAAGGAACACTGAGCCTCAACTGGGGCAGGGGGATAGGCCCCGAGACCCGCTGGCTGTTACCAGGGGCTGGGTAACTGCCAGGAGCCCTGGTGACTCTGGATCTACTTGGTCCAGAAAGCCCATCACCCCTTTCTCCTCAGCCACTGCCCCCCATCCAGCTCCGGGTCTGGGCCAGTGGGCACTCAGCCTGTCCCGGTGAAAGCCATCATCTCCCCTTTCAAACCAGTCCTTCCCGGGGTTGCCCTTGCAGTAAACTGGCTGGTCACTAGAGTCAGCGGCTGCGGCGTTGCCCCCCCCATCCCCTCTCTTTGTCCCTCACTCCCCCTCACTTCCAGAGGATCCTACACACTGCCGGTTCTGCCTCTTCCACCCCTCTCCAATCCCTCCCGCTACCCTGCCCTGACCTAGGGCAAGTTACAGGTCATCTCTCACGTGGGCCTTTGCAAACATCTCCTCCCTGGGCTCTTGAGCAGCCCACCCTCCAGCAGGACTTCGAAAAATACACGTCTGGCATGTCACTCTCCAGCTTACGAGCCTTTAATGGCTACTTGTGTCGTGCAGGATAAAGTTCACGCTGTTTATCCAGTGTCCTATGCCTCCCTCCTCTCCCTTGCCAATCTCCTGGGTCTCACTGCCCACTCAGGAGCACTAAGACCACTGGTTTCCAAAATCCCACACGCCTGCTGTCTTGCCCATACCTCTTTTCCACTTTGCTCAGACTCAAATGCCACTGTCGCTGTGCTCTCTTCTCTACTCGTTTCAATGACCCCCCTCTTCTGAAAAGGCCCCCTCCCCACCCTTCACTCCGCACGATGGGCATGTCTCTTCGTCCACAGCTCGGGCTGGGAGGGGGATGGAGAGGCCCGGGAATTTTATTCCCACCTCCACTGCCCTGACCTCAGAACCTCATGGTCCTATTGGGTCACTGACGGCTGCTGATCGCCGACCCAATCCGTAGAAGGCGGCCGGCACGTGGGACCAAAAGAACCGACTCTAGATCAGGAGGTCCCGGGGTTCACCTCCCGCCTCCCGCACTCACGCGCTAGGCGAGTGACTGCACCTCTCGGAGCCTCAGCTTCTTCATCTCTACACCGGGCACGCAGACAGTCCAGCGGCCCAGGACGCGACCGTCCGTCCTCCCTCACCCCTACCGGACCACCCTAGGGGGAGGGCAGGCCGGCGCGTCCCGAGTAGGAGATGCAGAGGGTCGGCCCGCTCGCCCCCGCTCCCGCCCCCGCCCCGGCCCGGGTAGGCAATGAGTAACTAGCTCCGCGGCCAGGGTGCTCTTTGGACAGAGCGGGACAAAAGGCCCTGTGTGCGCCGCGGGTTACTGATTTACCGCCCTCTCCACCACTCCGCCGAGCGGACGCCCAGGTCCCCGGTGCTGGGAGCGGGCAGCCCTTGTGGCCCCGCCGCCGCTCGCCCCCTGGCGGCTGGGATCCCAGCCCGGGTCCGCACGGGGGACGGGCTCACCTCCAGCGCTCCCGTCACAGGGACCAGCTCACCTAGCGACTCCACGGCCCCGCCTCCGCGCCCGGCCAGGCCCGCAAACAGCCCGGGCGCTCGTCCGCCCTGGGCGGGAGAGCCAGAAATGCACCCGCAACAGCGGCGTGGCCGCGGGCGGCCCAGAGTCCCGCCCCTCGAGCCCCGCCCCGCCCCGCCTGGACCAGCTCTATACTGACAGCAGCGTGACGCCCCGCCCACATCAGGCCCCGCCCCGTGCCCCGCCCTACCTGGTCCAGTTCTATCCCGACCGCGGCGTGGGCGTGTCCTGCCCGGTGCCCCGCCCACCTCGAGCCGAGCCCCGCCCCTCCCCAGGCTTCGAACGGCCGCAGGACGGTGGCCAGTCCAGCTCCCCGCCCACCAGGCGCCCCGCCCCCGAACTCGACCTTCGCGGAGCCGCGGACGGAGTCGGCCCATTGCCGCAGGGCTGCCCGCCCCCTCGGACTCCGCCTGTTTCGTCGCACTTCCAAGTTCTAGACGACGTACTACCCAGCTAGACCCCCTACTTTTCACCCCACAGGGAACGATACCCAGCCCGCCCGCCTTAAGCTGACGTTGGCCAAGCCCGGCCCCCACTGTTTTCTGCGCCAGTTTCTGGGGAGCGGATAGGAGCCCCCACCGACCCTCGAATCCATTCTCTGCGCAACTTTCAGAATGATATTTGAAACACTAATCGGACTAAATCCACCACCCCGTTACAATTTTCCAATAGCTTCTCATAGCTCTTTAAAGATACTTGGCAAAAACCTGGTCCCTGCTCATTTACACATGCCGCTCCCTTTTTGGAATGCTCTTTCCCTCCTTGGGCTGGTTAATTCTGTGTCATTGTTAGCGCAAACAGCACTTCCTCAGGGAAGCCCCCTGAACTTGCCAGGTTCTCCTTACCTGGTTTTTCTCCTTTGTGGGGCTGGGCTGTGGGCTCAAATTTCTCAGCAACCGCAAGCACGTGGCAGATTCCTCCACCTTTGTGTCTTCATTTTTCTCCTCAGTGAAATGGGTATAATGATAATACCATCCTCAAGAGGTTTTGCAGAGTAGACGTGTTAGGATGTGTCAGCCTTCTGAACGCTCCATGGCATGTAGCACTTACTTTGTAATGTTAGCTGTGATTATTTAGGACATGTTACTTCCGGTCACCCTTGCCAGAATTGTAACTAAACGGTTCATTGTGTCAGTAGCATTCCTTGCTGTAGTAACTCGAGTACCTGGCCTGGCCCAGTAGGTGCTCTGCAAGTAGCTCCATCACCATTGGGCTCAGGCCAGCCTCACCTGCAAGTTCTCTCCTGAGCATCTAGACTATGGCCAAATTAGGGGCCCAGTCGACCTCTGACCTCTGCCCACCTGTCACCTGGAGCCCAAGCTCTGGGCTCCTCTGAAGTCTGCTTGAGAAGAAAGGAAAGCCTTCAGTTTGCATCTCCCCACCCCCGATTTTCCCTAAGTCTAGTGGAGACCCTGCCCTATGGGAAACAGCTGCCTTCCCCATTATCATGCAGAACAATCTAGTTCTTTCCATCCTCATTTCCAGTGGGATAGCAACTTCACCTTTGCATAACCAAAAGATCCATTAAAGTGATTTTTTTTTTCCCTTCTCAAACCAAAGAATGGTTTCCTCCCAAAGATAAATCGGAAGATAACTGTCTATCTTTCAAAAGCAGTTTGTCCAGATTCTCCTCATTTGGGGGCCTACCTATCTGGAGCCCCCAGAGGGGCCCTGGCCAGACCTCCTGGACCCCTGGAGCGACTTCCATCTCTGGTCCTCTGCTGGCTCCCCTTTGTGAATGTGGTTGTTAGGGGCCAAGGCAGGCTGCTGGCAGGAGCTGGACCCAATCCAGCTTTCACTCAACCTCCAGGCATCTCCCAGGTTTACCTGAGCCAAAGGCTTTCCCAGCCAAGGTCGGGCAACCTCCCTGTCTCCTGAAATGCTCTCAGGTTGGTAAGCCCCTGTCCCCCAGGACACTGCATTTCCCATATCCCTTGTCCCACCCCCACCCCCTCACTCATAACCCCTCACACTGAGCCTCTGCAGAGTCTGATGCTCTCTCACAAGGTCATTCATTCATTAAGTATTTATTGAAGGTTCGTTATGTGGCATGTATCATTCTAGTCCTGGGGATAAAGCAGTGACTCAGACATGGCCTCTCCCCCTTAAGGAGTTGCTGACATGTTTTAAACTCTCTCAAAACATTTGTAGTGGGGAGAAGCAGACAAGTAAACAGGGAGACATGCTGAGGGCATCTGGGAGAGGCACTGTTTTAGTTTTCTAGGCTGCTTAAAGCAGGTACCATGAAATGCTTTGGTTTAAACAATGGGAATGTATTAGCTTACAGTTTGAGGCTGAGAAAATGTCTGAACCAAGGCATCATCACGGTGATGCTTTCTTCCCAAAGACTGGCTGCTGGCGATCCTTGACTCCTGTGCCACATAGCAAGGCACATGGTGGCGTCTGCTGCTCTCTCCCTTCTCTTTGGGGTTTCATTGCTTTCTTGCTTCGGTGGCTTTCTCCCTCTCTTTGAATTCATTCTGTTTATATCCAGTAAGAGGATATAAGAGGATATAAGACCCATCCTGAATGAGGTGAGCCACACCTTAACTGAAGTAACCCCATCAAAATGTCCTACTTATAATGGGTTCACACCACAGGAACGGATTAGATTTAAGATCCTGTTTTTCTGGTGTACATACAGCTTCAGACCACCACAGGCATCCAAGCCTATCCCTCAGTGTCTCACTCTCTTGCTAACATAAAATCTTTCTCCAGTCACATTTGCAATCTCTCTCTCAAAGGCTTTCAAACACCCCCCACCCCCAAACACACACATGTGCACACAGATACACACCACTTCCTCTCACCTAACAAGGAATCAGGAGCCTGCCATCCTAAGATACTACCTCTGGCCTGCCTCTGCATCAGTTTCTCCATGCAGGAAATGGACACACTCCTGCTTCCAGCTTCCCAAGGGTGTTTGGGGGAAGTGAATGAGCAAACCCATGAGGTGGGTTTTATCAGAATGGGAATTAAGGAGGAAATCCTTGCCTTGCCTGGGCTCCTGCTACACACGAGGCAACATGCTAGGGTTTGGACATTCATTATATCCTTTCTTCCTTCCATCAAGCCAGATGGTGTGGGGATCCTCAGCTTTGTTTTGCAGGAGAGAAAACAGAAGTTCAGGCCACTGGAGCCACTGGTCTGAAGTCACACATAGCAAGTGAACAGCAGAACTGGGACTCAAACCCTGGTCCTCTGGAACCCACAGGGAGAGCCCAGGGTGACTCTCTGCAGAGCTAGGATGGCTGATGACACCACTTCTGCCCCCTTTCTGCCTCCATCCCCAATCGTGGCCTGGGAAGGTGGACAGTCGCCTGATGGTGAGCCGTGGGGTTTGGGGCTGGGCACTGCTCTCCCTGCCCATGTGGGTGCCTGCACTGATGGGACACCCACAAATTTCCAGGCCCAAGGCAGTGGTGTGCAGACTCTGGGTTCCCGGAGTGCCAGCCAGGAACAGGATTGGGGGAGGGGAAGCAGACATTGACTAGGGACAGTAATGTTGCTTTTGGATGGCAGCTAGGCCCAGGGAACACTGGGGCTCTTGTGTGGAAGGGCTGCCGCTGAGCCAGCCCAGCCCCTGCCCAGGCCCCACTGCAGCCCCAGCCCAGCTCAGGCCCGGCCCCAGCCCTCGCTCCATCCTCTGACCCAGTCCTGTTTTTTTTTCCCAGTCCTGTTTTTTTTCCCCTTTTATTCTTTCCTTCGTTTCTTCCTTTTAAAACAATGTTTTGAGGGAGTTTAAAAATAAAGAAAATCATAACACCCACTACTCAGAGTTGACAATTGTTAATGATTTTACTATTTTTTTTTCAGCCTCTTTTCTACCTGAGCTTCTCCCAGGGAGGACTGAGTTGGGAAGGTAGAATGGAAGTGACTTTGATAGCAACTGAAGAGTTAAAGGTTGGGCTTTTGGGTCAGACAAACCTGGGTTTGAATCCTGAAAATGAATTGGCTTTGTGATCTTAGACAAGTCACTTAACCCTGTGGCTCCCTTTCATTTTCTGTGAAACGAGGATGACGATATCTCTTCCATGAGGACTTGGTGTGGTGACGTATATAAAGTAAGATGCTTGGCACACAGCAAATGCCCAGTAAAGGGCAGCCAATATTAATATCAGCAACTGTAGATGTTGGATCCACCCAAAGGCATGGCATGTTGGGCCATGCCCTCCTGGGGCCAACAGAGAGGGACGGTGAGGGTCACCAGCCCTCTTAACTCCTCACTTCCTGCCCATCATGGGTTTCAGGCACATCTCTGTCTGATTTCTACCCTGGAGGAGACAACCAAACCCTCAGTTGCACGGCAATGTGGTGGAGGCAGGGAGCTCGGCACTGATGTTGACAGCCTGGGAGAGTTCTGGGGAGGCCCCTTGGACCAAGCCAGGGGGAGGGGAGTGGGTTAGAAAGGATTGTAGGCCTTGACTGCATGAGCCCTGGTGCTTTCCAGAGTCTCAGCAGCTCCACTGGTCCCCTTGACCACTGGTTCCTGATACCGTAAGCCTGCATCCTGGTGTATTAGGACAGGGGACATCTAGGAGGTCTCAGGGTTTGCCAGGCCCATTCTCTCTAGATTTGGGCCTATAAACCTCAAACCCACTTGTTCTTGACATGCATGATTGTTTGGAGTGGGGACAGGGCCAGGACAGCTGGGAGATGACAAGGGGCTTAGCAGGAAGGGTTAGGGGTTGGTGTCTCTCTTTTGTCCAGTACCCACCTGGACCATGTAGGATTTTGTTTGGCCACAGATATCAGCAAATGTAAATGACAATGGCTTAAACAAAATGGGTATAGTCATCTCTCACTTAGCCCCATGTCTGGAAGTGAGTGAAGGCGGTTCTGAAGTCAGGACTGAGTTCTCCAGTTCGCTAGACTTTTTCCTCATGGTTGCAAGATGGTGGCTTCAGTTCCTGCCATCACATTTGTGCTCATGCTGGAGGAAGAAAGAAGTCATAAAGAGCTGAGTCTGTACCCAGCAACTCCTGCTTTCATCTTATTGGCCAGACTGTAACACATGGTCACCCTTAGTTGCAAAGGAGGCTGAGAAGTGTATTCATTCTGCTGGACACATTGCCTCCCCTAACAAAACAAGGGACTATTAAAAGGAAGAAGAGATGACTGAGTGTTGGGCAGGCATCTAACAGTCTTTGCATCATCAACCCCCTCACCAGCCCCCAAATGACTTCAAGTCACTCCTTGACTTTTAAGTCACCCCTTCCCGGCCCTCAGCTCCTCAGCCTGGTATTTAGGAATCTTCAGGATTGGCCTTTGATGCTGTCTTCCCTTTTCCAGCTGCACTGAGCTCCAGGTAGGCATCCCCCCCACCCCCATGTGTTGATCAGTTCACACCTCGGTGCCTTTGCAGTGTCCTTCCCCTGTCCCTCCCCCCAGCCATCCCACCACAGGCCTGCCATTCGCTTTCTGGATTCCCCTCCAGCATTCCCTCTTCTCTGAGATTATTCCTAGACCACCCCCTGAACTGGACATCTGAACCCTTTTCCTCATTCAGCTAAAAGCCTCTAAATTTTCCTTTGAGGCCTGGCCCTTCTCCACTCCAAGTCCACACGGTTCGGGTGGGGCCAAGTATTCTCTTTGCTCCTGTGTTGGGCTGTGCCTGGACCTGTCTAATAAGAATATACCATCTCTCCCAGGCCATCGTGATTGGGTGAGGGATAAGCACATGAACCCAAGCATGACCAATGAGAGCTAGTTTTGGGTCTTTCAGAGACCAAGAGCTGTGAATTTGGAAGCCTAGAGTGGCTTGGGAGAGGCTACCTGTGAATGAAGCCAACATAGGGAACAATGTAGTCAAGAGATGGAGTGAGTGCACCTGAATCCAGCCATGCCTGAAGCCAAAAAATTCTTCTTTGAACATTTCCTTTATGTGTGCCAAAGAATTTTATTTATTAAGCTAATTTGACTTTTTTTTTTTTTTTACCCTTTATAAATAAAAAGGTCCTAATAAGTGTCCTCTCTCCTTTCTGCCCCCACTACCTTCTGTTGGCTCCTTGGCCATAGTACTCATCTGTTTACATGTCAACAAATTCATCATGTCATTCCTCTTCTTTTTAAAAACCTTTCAATGGCTTCCCATTGCTTTTAGCATAAACACCTGTATTGGTTATCTCTTGCTGCCTAACAAATCACCCCCCAAATGTAGTGGCTGAAAATTAACAAACACATTATGTCATAGTTTGTGTGGGCCAAGAATTCAGGAATGGCTTAGCTGTTTGTCTCTCAAGGCTCAGGGTTCTTATGAGGTTGCAGTGAAGTTGTCAACTGGCACCTAAAGGCTTGACAGGGGCTGAAGGATCTGCCCCCGAGAAGGTTCATTTGTGGCTTTGGTGTGAGGCCTTAGTTCCTTGCCGGCTATTGGCAGGAGTCCTCAGTTTCTTTCCATAGGGCTGCTTGAGTGTCCTCATGACATGTCAACTGGCTTCCCTCAGGTGATCCGAGAGAGAAAGAAGTGGCAGCGTCTCTTATGACTGACCCTGAGAAGTCACACTGCATTATTTCTGCCTCTTTCTATTAGTTAAAAGTGAGATAACTAATTACTGCCCCCACTCAAATGGAGGGGAATTGAACTTGACTTCTTGAAAGGAAGAACATATAATTTGTGGATACATTTTAGAGCCACCACAAGACTCAATCTTACCCTGGCCTTCCCCTATAGAGGATGTTTGTCATCTGAATCCTTTTGTACGTTTGGGGAATACCCCCTTTTATAGGTTTGGGGAATATTTTATTTTATGTGGTCAAGTTCACCTCCCATGGTAGAAGCTGAAAATGCTACCCGTAACTCCCCCGTTTTCCCTTCCAGCTAAGGCCCAGGCTCTGTCAATCAATGGCATCCACCCCAGAGAGCTAGTGTTGCCCAGGAGTGGGGCTCATGGGGACCAGGAGGAATGTTTCCTGGTAGGGGCTGTGGTGAGAAGACCAAGCTTCTGGGGCACAGGGCAGCGGTACTAGGGACTGTGTCCAGTTTCCAGGCTGGCTGGGCCAGTGGTACAGATGGCAGTGTCCAGAATTTGGTGTTGGCTGAGGCAGTAGTGTCCTTCCTACACCAGCTCTGTGATGTGATTTGGGCAGAATGCTGGTTATGTATCCTGAACCCCATTCTCTGGCTCTCCTGGTGGTTCTGTGAATGGACAGCAGCCAGCATTTGTTTCTGTTATTTACTACTGAAAACCCTGGCTGATGTGTCCTGCAGGACCTGGCTCCTGCCCAATCTCTTTCCTTCCCTGGTGCCACATTATCCCTCCCTCCAGGTAACAAACATCTTCCTGCCTCAGGGCCTTGGCACCTGCTGTTCCCTCTGCCTGGAACCCCACCCCCTTCTCCATTCCCGTATCTGCTGGCTAATTCCTACTTAGACTTCAAGTCTCAGCTTAAATGTCCCTTCTTCCCCTGCCCCCAGCCTAGGTTCAGTACAAGCATTATATGCTCTTGCTGCACTGGTATTTTCCTTTGCAGCACTTTATCACAATTGCAGTAAGTCATTTGTGCTCAAGAGGCCCTCGAAGACAGAGACGGTGCCTCAGTTACCTTCACATTTCCAAGGCCCTGACATACAGTAGGGGATGAGGAACAGTGAATTCCCTTTCCCACACTCCCCAGGGAGTCCTTCCTCTGCCACACCCTAGCAAGCCTCTGCCTAGGAACGTCCCAGCCCCTATCAAACTCCCTGACCCCCAGCAAGCTTTCTCATTCAGTTGCAGGGAACAGGTATCGGAACTCAAATGGGATTAAATAAAATAGAAAATTTATTGGCTCATGAAACTGAGAAAACCGGGGGTGGGTCAAGCTTCAGGAACAGCTGGATGCTGGCAGGGGTCTAACAGTGAGGTCAAGATGATTCTCTCCCCTGCTTTCTCCCCATCTCCTCTGCCCCCGTGACTCCGTTCCCAGGCAGCTGTTCCCCAAGAGGGGACAAAGATGGCTATCAGCAGCTCCGAGCTCAAGACCTTCCAAATTGCTAGAACATTTTCCAATTGCACTAGCAAAAGCTCCAGAGGATGGAAGTCAGCCCCACTCAGACTAAAATGAACTGAGGGTGGGGTTCCTTAAACAAAATCCCATTATATGAAGAAAGGTAAACCGATACCAGGAGGAAAAAAAAATCCTTCTTCACTCTACCTGGAGAGATGATTTGGGTGTCTTTACAAACTTTACAAACTTACAAACTCCACAATTTAGTGACTTAAAACAACACTTTATCCTTTCTCAGGATTCTGTGGATTAGCTGGCAGTTCTGGTCCCTCCAGAGGCCACTTGTGCTGGTGGCTTGGGCTGTGGGTCCAAGATGGCCTTCTTCATGTTGGCTATTGGCTTCTCTCCACTGGGTCTCTCATCTCCAGGGAGTACAGCCATGGTTTCCTTTCGCAGTGGCAAGAGAGGAAGCCACAAGGCTTCTTAAGTCCTGGCCTTAGAAGTTGCCTAACATTACTTCACTACATTCCCTGGCCAAAGTAAGTACAAGGCGAGTCAGATCCAAGGGGCTGGGAAGTTGGACTTCACATCTGAGTGGGAGGAAAGCAAAGCCACATTGCAAAGGGATATGGACATGGTGGGGCAAGAGTTCTTTTGGCCATTATTGGAACAATCTGCTACCATCCCACCCCCAACCCAACAACCCGTCTCCATCAGGTCCTTTCACGAACCCCACCAACCTGGATCCTTTGATCTTCCTAACCACTAGAGGCCAAGTCTTTCCTGTGAAATCACACCAATGATCCCTACCAGCCATACCCATTTTTATTCATGTAACCACTAATTTATTCAATCACAGAGCAGTTATTAAAATACAATCGCAGTCCTATGTTGGGCACCAGGGTTCCAGTAAGATAAGACTCAGTTCCTGCCCCTCAAAGAGCTTCTAGTCTAAAAGAGGAGAAAGAATTAAATAGATCATCATCACAGCATATTGAGGGCAATGCTAGCAGGGAGCACAGGGCATCTGGGAGCACAGAAGGGCAGCCAACTTACCCTTGGGGAGTCAGTTAGTCATCTTCTCAGGATGAGTGGAGGTCTCCAGGTTGATGAGAGGAGCTGGAACATGCATTAAGTGGAACTCTTTTAGGTGTGGCAGATACACAACTCAAACTGACTTAGGGAAAAGGGGCATTTATTGGCTAGTATAACTAAAAAGTCCTGGGGTATTAGCTTCAGGTATGGCTGGATCCAGGTGCTCATCAGAAATCAGTCTCTTCCCATCTCTCAGTTCTGCTCTCATCTGTGTTGGCTTAATTCTCAGACAGACCACCCTTATGTGGTGGCAAAGATGGCCCCTAGCAGCTCCAGACTTATGATTCTCATCCCTCAGGCCTAGGTCACAGGCTCACTCCTGGAATAGGGAAGTAGGGTCAGTCCCTCAGAACACATAGTATAAGAATGGAGCAGAAATATTCCCCAAAGAAGAGGAAAAGAGAGGCTGATGAGTAGACAAGACAGCAGGTGTGCTCCCAGGCAAGTGACTAAATTACAGCCCTCAAAAAAGATGTCCTCCTGTAGGGAAATGTCCTGAGGGAAGGGCGAGGTGGCTTTGGGAAGTATAGAAAGCAGGTGTGCTCAGAAAGAATCAGAAGATGGTGTAGAGCTGTGGAGCTAGCTAAATTTAGGGTCAAATCTCTCCACTGCAATGTCTTGGGTGTGTAAGCTCTGCAAGACTTTGCCCTCTTTGGGCCTTGGTTTCTCCTTTGAAACTAAGCCTTTTCTGTTTGTCTTGAGGGCTGAATGAGAATGGTAGGGGCTCAGGAAAAGTCGCCCTATTTTCTTGCCCAAATTTCGTTGGCCTTAAATCAATACATAAGGTCCTTGTCCAGGAGTGGTCTCCACCTAGCGGCCACCAGGCTTATTGCACTGTGAAGTTGATCTGATCTGGTTACAGAACTGGGAAGGGGTAGGGAGTTTCTTCTGCGTTTTGAAGGTGTTCTTGGACAGATCAAGCAACATTATGAAGGATGGTGAACCTGGGAGCCCCAGGACAGGTTCATGTCTGCCCCGTCTGTCATGCAGGGTCTGGACAGATGGTCAGAACTGGAGAGATTGCTTTTCCTGTTGTGCTTGATGCTACTGACTGCCCAACAGAGGATCTGGTTGGGGCTGTGAAAGCCTCGTGTGGCGGAGGCTGCGGTGAGGAACAGCGTTCTTTATTACCTGCTTTGGGAAGAACTCTCCAACCACTTACCACTATCTCCTCAGGATCCTGATTGGGAACTGTGACTTCTTCCAACTTCTTCCAGTGGGCTAGATCCTATTGCACTCTCTCCTCAGGTGTCATAGGCTGCAGAGCCTGGGGGTCCTGGGATAAGTTCTGCTTGGAGGTGACCTCTTGCTGGAGCTCAGGGAACTACCACCTCTAACCAACACGTTTTTTTTTTTTTTCCTTTAATCAGACTGAATTAGGTTTCTTTCATTCCATAAATCATTGAGTTTTAATACAGGGGGCTGTGCCAGGCACCATCTGCCTGTATAACCACTTTCCCAGGGGAACCCAGCGGTTACCTCACACCAATAATCAAAATAATAGCAGCCATCATTCATATATAGCACTTATCATGTATCAGCCACAGTAATTATTTCACATATATCTATTCTTTTGATTCTCAGAATAACCCTACAAGATAGCTACTAATGTTTGGCTCTGTGCCCCAGAGAGGTTGTCTAACCACGATCACACAGCCATGCAGTGGCAGAGCTAGGATCTGAACCCTGGCTGCCTGATTTCAGAGCCTGGGTTCCTTGCCACACTAGACTGCCTTTCCAGGGCTGACATTTCTTGGGGAGATGGCTCCCCATGAGATGGGCTATAAAAGCCAAAGGCTGGGGCTCCCTCTGATGTTCACCTGCCATACTGTGAGCTCTGAGCACAGATGTTGGAGACCTCCCGACTAGAGTAATTCAAACCTGATCTCCAGGGTGCTCAGAGTAAGAGGGGCACAGATTTGAAGTCAGGACCCTGGGTGCCACCAGAATGGCCAAAATTAAAAAGTCTGACAACACCAAGTGCTGACAAGAATGTGGAACAATTCAATCCCTTATACATTGTAGCTAGGAATGTGAATTTGTAGAACCACTTTGGAAAGGCATTTGGCAGATATCTACTCTATGATACAGCAATTCCACATCTGGGTATGTGTGCACCTGTGCACTAAATGACATGTACAGAATTTTCAGAGCACCTTTATTTATAATAGCCAGAAACTAGAAACAACCCAATTGTACATCAACAGTACAATGGCTTAATTGTAGTCTAATCATGTAAAGGAGTGCTATAAGCATGAAAAAAATGAACTTCTGATACACATAACATGGATAAATCTTACAGATATAATATGGAGTAAACGAGGTTATAGGTATGATTTCATTTTTGTAAAATTCAAGAGCAAGCCAAGTTAATCTATGTTGATACAGGGAGATACTGAAAAGGAGCATGAGGGAAACTTCTGGAAGGCTGTCAATATTCTGTGTCTTGATCTGGAAGGTGACTGCATAGATAAATACAAATATGTGAGGATTCATCAAACTGTACCCTAATATTTGGTGCACATATACTAATTGTATGCAGTATCTCAAAAAGTTGGCGGGGGGAGGCAGTTAATATTTAAAGAAAAAAAAAATTCTGGCTATGGTGGACAACAGTTGTTTTTGACCATCCAGCATCTATCCCCCCTTTAACCTGGTAAGATCCCCACACTTTTTTTGGTGGTAGTGGTGGTGGTGGGACAGGGCATACATTTCTCCCTCTTTCTTGATGTTTAAGTGGAGCTGATTCCTGCCCAGGTTTTAGGAGTGAGCACTGATCCAGGCCCCAAACCAGAGAACCATTTCAACCCCAGCCACAGTGATGGGTTTAGGGATGGGACAGGACTGGGCTGGCTGGAGAGTCAGCTCTAGAGCTTTTGTTGGCACCAGTAGAAAACGATGTTCTTTCCACCGCAGTTGCTCATCTATCAGTCAGGACATAAGCCTGGAGCTGCCGCTGGTCATCTTGCTACCTCTGGGAGAGAGCCTGCTTGGGAAAGAGGCCACACGGAGGGGAAGCAAAGGAGGATGAAATGACTTCTGATGACAATGATGTGTCAGCACCAGGATCCAGCCATCCCTGTAACTGGATTTTTCGTTACGTGAACCAATAGATTCCCTTTTTAAGCGAATGACTTTGATTTGGGTTTCTTACAGTTATAGCTAGAGTCTAATATATTGGGAATCTGGAGTAAAATTATGAGAGCTACAGGAGGCTCAGGATATAAAATAAACATTGATCCTCAGCAGATCTGTGAGGATGGTGCTGCCCTTGCCCTGAGTGGCTTCTTTCTTGGATCATGGCCTTACAAGGAGATGGGTGAAGTGGACCTCAGGGGTCCTAGTTTGGAAAGGGTTCTGGACTAGGAGTCCAGAGAACCTGATTCCACTTTCCATTCTGCCACTTTGTAGCAGGGAGACCTTGGGCCAATCACTACCCCTCTTTGTACCTGGTTCCTTCTTTAGGAGATCATCACCTGGTTCAAAAGGTTGTCATGCAGATCAAATGGGACCAAGAATTGAAATGCTAGTTTCCCAATTTCGCCAGCTTCTTCACACCATTGGCCAGTTTGCCTGCACCCTGGGCATTCCTGGCACACCCTATATAGCTCCCAGTAATAGCCCTCTGTGCCAGTTTGGATGTATTATGTCCCCCAAAACACCATGTTCTTTGATGCAGTCTTGTGGGGGCAGACATATTAGTGTTGATTAGGTTGGAATCCTTTGGTTCAGTGTTTCAATGGAGATGTGACTCAGTCAACTGTGGGCAAGACTTTTGATTGGATAATTTCCATGGAGGTGTTATCCCACCCATTCAGGATGGGTCTTAATTGAATTACTGGAGTCCTATAAAAGCGTTCACAGACAGAAGGAGGTGCTGTAACCAAGAGAAGCACTTTGAAGAATGCACAGCTGAGGGTGGAGCTGGAACACAACCTGGGATCAGCAGACAACAGCTATGCGACTTCCCAGCTAACAGAGGTTTTCCAGATGCCATTGGACTTCCTTTGGTGAAGGTATACTTTTGCTGATGCCTTCATTTGGACATTTCATGGCTTTTAGACTGTATCTCTGTAACCAAATAAACCCCCTTTATAAAAGCCAATCCATTTCTGGTACTTTGCACAACAGCAGCATTAGCAAACCAGAACACCCTCCAACCTGTTGTCACAGTGATCTTTAGCTGCCTGCTGATGCCCCAAGGGCAAGAAAATGTTCAATTTTGTGTCCCCACACTGAAAACAGGGCTGGCCACTCAGCTGCAGGGGTTCTTCACTCCAGACTGAGAGGTCCTGTGGGCCAAGGGCTCAGGATATGCAGGCCCTTCACTCTCTTGCCTGGTGGATGGGCATGATTCTGACATCCTGGGTTAGGTAGAAGAAGGACTGGGGAAACTGCCGAGACAGTCTGTGTTTGGGAAGCTGAGAGCCCAGAATCCACTCTGGGGTGAGGTCGGGCCTCTTCCAGCTGGCCAAGAGCTGGCAGCCAGGCACCTTTCTCAGAGCTGGCTGCCTGTGACAAAGGCTGGACAAAGAACTCCTGTGGCCATCACACTCGCTCCTTTCCCAGCTCATTCCTCAGTCACAGAAAAGGCTCTTTCAATAACCAAGTAAATCCCACAGAAAAAACCTCCTCTGAGAGCTGAGCAGGAAACGGCCATCTCTGATCATTCGTTCAAGGAACACTCTGGAAGTTAGAGGAATGAGGGTGGGTCTCTGCCCTGAGGGATCAGCCTGGAGGGAGCCATGTAGGATATAGCCTCCATATTGGCCTTCTTGTCTCCTTTTCTGCCCCCCCCCCCCCCGCATTCCTTCTCCATACAGCAACCCGAACGATCCATTCAAAATGTAAAGCAGATCCCCAGGTTAAATCCGCTAAAGGCCTCCATGAAGACCTCCGTGACAGGGGTGTTGGATATGAAGGTGTTGAGTTTGGGGCACCTCAGAATCTTACACAGGGTTGCCAGGCAATTTAGATGAGATGTCTCTGTCCCAGCTCTGAGGAGGGTCCTGGGAGTCTGAGTGTGGTGGGGGTCAAGACAGACCCACTAGACCCAAGATGCCCGTGGTCCCAGGTCTGTTAAATTACAGGCTGGCTCATGGGAGAAATTCTTTATTTGGAAATTTTGGTGACCAAGAGGCAGAGCGTAAGCACACGCATATACACCCACACACAATATGCACGGGCATTTCACAGGCAAAGGGCTAGGGAGTGGGGGGAGTGAGGGGCCTCTTTGATGCCACAAAGAGGGGCCTCTGATGGTGACACTTTAGAATTCTTGCTTGAAAGTCACCAAGAGAAATCCACTCTTAGTGAAGTCCCAGGCCACAATACACAGCAGAGATGGAAAAAATGGGATTTGGGACCCAAGGAACATCTATTTCCTCACTGCAGAAACCTGAGCCAGCTCCCCATTTCTTTCCCTGGAGGCCCCATCTGGCTCCCTGGTGCCCAGGAGTTCCTGAAGGATGGCAGGGAAGGCTAGCACCACAGTGACCTGGGCAGGGTGGCCTGCTGCACACAGGGAAGGAGAGGTGAGTACGTCTGAAGGGCAGCAAGGAACCTTTAGGCTGGTGGCACGAGGCAGCTTGCCTTTAAGGGCACTGAACCATCATGGAAACGTGCGTATGAGGGACTTTCCTATGTGACCCTGGGTCAGAGCACCTCTGATGGTAGAGGGGAAGGTCCCCACTGGAGTGCCCCATGATCCCATGGGGTACCGAGTCCTCCTTCAACTCCAGCCTGCCCTTGGCTGCTGCAGCTCCTTAGCACCATTCAGGAACTACAGAGGAGGGGCCGAAGGCTGGCAGCTCTCTGCCAGGACTGTGGTACTGCTCCAGGAGGAGACTCTGCAGTGGGCAGAAACCTGCACAATTGGCCAGCATCTGGTCCCAGGCTCAGGAGGGCCTGTCCTTTTTTGGGAGCAGAGGCAATGTCACATCAACTCCAGAGGCAGCCACTTCTACTTGCCATTTTCCACCCAGGACAAAGTCTGGCATGAGAGCTCCAGGTTTCCCTGGAGATGTCTAGAGTCCAGGTAGAGTTCTTTAGCTGTAGAGACTGGTCCAAAACCGATCTTCAGAGCAAAGATATGCTCTGGGGCCTCAAGACATATGGTCTAGAAGGGCTGGGGAAGAAAGAACACCGTCTTCCAAACTACCACTCCGTGAGACTTGAGTCCTCTCAGACTCCTGCTTCCCCTATTCTGACCTACAGGGGCCCACACCAAAAGGGAAGAGCAGGAGTGGGGGCAAACTGGGGTGGCTGATGACTTGCAATTGCCTGGACCAACCACAGGCTGTCTGTGGCCCAATCCTGCCTCAGGCCTGTGTACTCTCCTGGTGAAAGAAAGAAGAGGGCGCCAAGGCTGACCACAGTCACAGGAAGCTGGCTCACTGTTGGTCCAGCCTGGAGTGGTGGGCAGAAGTCCTTCTAAACCTCCGAGGTGGTTGAGTCTTTCTGAACAGTTTGCCCATGAATTGGAATCTGGCCCAGGGGTGATGTCATTGCTTTTGGAGACCTGTCATTTGAGAAGGAACAAAGGGACAGGGTCAGTGTGTAGCGTGGTTGTGATGGCCCTCCAGTTAGCTTATATTAATGATATTATGGCTTATCTTGGGCCTTCAGGTAATAACCACGGAGCTCTCATTCACTGAGGTCCCCTGTATGCTGGGCACAACACTGGGTGCTTCACTTCTGTCATCCCCTTTCATCTTCCTAGCAATATGGAGATTAGGATCCCCATTTTATACGCAAGGAAATGAAAGTTCAGAAAGTTTAAGTGACTTGTCCAAAGAAAGCTTTTAAAGGAAGGGTTCAGGAGTGCAGCTCATGACTTTCTACCATGCCAAACTATTCATTTACCTGGCCTCCAAGGTCCAGCATGACCTGGATGCTGCCACTTCACCAACTCACCCACTCTAAACGGCAATTCTGTAACTCTCTAGCCCACTCTCTGGGCACCTCTCACCACCTGTTATAATCTTTTTAATGGAATGGTTTAGGATCTGCCTGTGCCACCAGAGGGAGGAGCCAAAGGATCAGGGCAGCATTGTCTTGGTTCCTACTACAGCCCCAGTGCCCAGAACAGGGCCTGGTATATAGAAGGTGGAATGAATAAAAGCTTCTCTCTAATAGCTCTCCTTACTGGTCCTAGGCATTTCACATATACTAACTTTAATCTTTAAGTCAGCCTGAAAGGTGAAGCTAATTAGTTCTATTTGGTAGTGGCAGAGCAAAATGCATGGGCATTCTCTCTCTCTAAGGCTACATGGCAGGTGAACTCACTACCCCCATCCCTGCTGCAACATGAGACATGACTCCTAGGGGTATAAATCTCCCTGGCAACTTTGGACATGACTCCCAGGGATTGAGAAAATCTTCTTGACCAAAAGGGGGAAGAGAAATGAAACAAAATAAAGTGTCAGTGGCTGAGAGATTTCAAATGGAGTTGAGAGGTCACTCTGGAGGGCATTCTTATGCGCTATATAGATAATCCTTTTTAGTTTTTAGTGTATTGTAATAGCTAGAAGGAAATACTGAAGCTGTTGAACTGCAACCCAGTAGCCTTGATTCTTGAAGACAACTGCATAACTATGTAGCTTACATGGTGTGACTGTGATTGTGAAAACCTCATGGCTCACACTCCCTTTGTCCAGTGTATGGACAGATGAGTAGAAAAATGGGGACAAAAACTAAACGAAACATAGGGTGGGAAGGGGGGATGGAATGTTTTGGGTGTTCTTTTTTACTTTTATTATTATTATTATTATTTAGTAAGAAAAATGTTCAAAAGTTGATTCTGGTGATGAATGCACAACTATATGATGGTACTGTGAATAGTTGTACAGTGTGGATGACTATAGGGTATGTGAATATATCTCAAAAAAAACTATATTAAAAAATGCATGGGCGTTGAATTCAAACAGGTTTGAATCCTACATCTACCTCCAAGTCACTGTGTGACCTTGGGCAAGTCACTTAACCTCTCTGATATTAGGTTTTCTTGGGTTGTAAAATTCAGAGCTGCTGTTGAGAATTAAATTATATTGAATTAGATGGTCAACAAATTGTATCTACTATAATTACAAAAGGGGAATTGGAGGCTCAGAGAGTTTTACTGACTTGCCCCAGGGCACAGAGCTGGAAAGTGGTAGGAAGAGAACAGTAAAAAACACCAGCATTTTCCAAAGTGTTAATAATAGGAGAGGGTATATGAGAACGTTTTGTATTTTTATTTGATTTTTATGTAAACCTACAACCTCTCTAATTGAAAAAAATAATACGAAACAAACAAAAACAAAAACAAACACACATCAGCATTATCAAGTCTGGGTAGCCCCAGGGCAGAACGTGGAGCTGCCCAGGTGCTGGGCTTCTGGCTGGCACACTGCAGAAACTACTGTCAGCCAAGCTGCAAGGGAGGTAGGCTGAAACACTGCGCAAGCCCCAGGCTGGGTTGCTGGGGCCTGTCTCAACTCCATATCTAAGCCTTAAGGGCACCTGAGATTAAACACATACCCACAAATAAAGAGGAAGATCTGCAACAGTGTGGGATAGGAGACTCCAGGCAGAATGGAGTGGACCAAGGGCATTTTTGGATCCAATACTGTGTTTCCACCACCTTTAATTCATTTGGCTCAATGAGTGATGCAGAATCCATCATCAAACTTGCCTGTCTGAAACTCAGTTTCCTCATCTGTAAAATAGGGGTTATAATTCCTATCTCAGAAGGTTAGGTGGTGAGAAATAAACAAGAGGACTCACAACATCTGGCACATTATTCTCACCATCCATCTCCCTTCTGAGTGGGTTCCTCCCAGTTGGGGCCCTATCCTCATGGTGCCACCACTGCTTCTCAGTGAGATGTCCTTGGAAGAGCACAGGGGAGCCAGAGAGACCTCTGTTTGAATCATGGCTCTGCCTCTTAGCATCACTTTGAACAATGGTTGCTGATATCTGGAAAATGGGGATAATAATGATCCCTTCCTCCCAGGGTTACTGTCAGGACTGTCTGAGAGAATGTGCTGGGCATGTGGCCTGCAACACACAGAGTCTCAAGGATGGTTACCCAATTTTCAGATTATTAGGAGCTGTGAGACCAGCAGGACTCTCTGTTCATCCATTTTCTTTAAAGCACTCACCAAAATTTGTAATTACTGGCTGTTTACTTGCTTATTGTCTGTCTTCTCCCAACAGAATGTAACATCATGAGAGCAGGGACTGGGTCTGTCTGGGCCACCACCCAGAGGTTATTCAATAAACACTCTTATCAGTGAATGAAAGAACCCAGTCATATCTGGCAATGACCTGCAGAGGGAGCTCCTGCCGCAAAATTGATGGGAACAGAGAGAAAGGTTCTCCAGATCAGTGAAAAAATGCTTTCCAATCCAGCTTGCTAAAGGACAAGAAATCCAGGTACTCCAGGGGATCACCAAGGAAATCTATGCTTCTCTACTAAAACCTTCAGCCCAGGAGGTCCAAAGGCTGGGGAGAAGCTGATAGGAGAAAAACTTACAGAGGAGACACTGTTTTTTCTGTTAACCGATTTATCTTCTGTTGACTGAGAAAAGGCTGCCAGTGTTCCATTTTAGTGGAGAAGCACCTGGCTTTGGTCTGATTCAGAGGCCCCGAGCTCCCACTGCAGACCCTTGAATTTCAAAGGCTGGTTACTCACTGGTTCTTGTGCTTGAAGCCACTGACGTGAGCTTGGTACTGTTCTATGGAGTTCAGCACTATCTTACATGTCTTGCAGGGATAGCCCTTCCCAGCTGAAACACATATCAAAATCAAGAGGTTAGTTACTCACGATGGGACTTGAGGACTGCTGCTTTTGAAAGCATGTGCATGTGCAAATGCCCTTTTGAGGACTGACAGGTGAGTAAGGTCAAGTGGTCAGTCCTGATGGGAATCCCAGATGCCTCAGTGCTAAAGAGGTAAATACTGTGTACTTATGTGCTTCTGGGGTTGGGAACCTTGTCATTCCCCTCTGGGCCAGACCCAGCATAGAGCCTGGCCCAGAGTAGCTGTGAATAGAAGAATGACAGAACAAAGAGGTGACATTTGGTGTAACTGTCTTTTCCACCTTGACTGTGCTAAGTGGCTTCATTAAGGATGCTTTTCACTGAGCAGAATCTCTGGGATGGTGCCACTCTCCTCGGGCTTACCATAACAGTAATTAATGAGAATGCCTGTTATGAAAATCAATCTGTCTTTCTACCTTGGGGCTCACAGACACTCTGTCTCACTACCAAGGCTGCTTCTATGACCACGTGGCCCTTCTCTACATGGTCTAGCAGAGAGAGGAGAGCTCAGGGGCCAAGATAAGGGTGGACTCTCGGCTCTGCTTTTATGCGACCTTGGCTAAATCCCTTCCCCTCTCTGATCCTCAGCTTTTACTCAATGGCAAACCAATTACACCCCAAATTAAGATCATAATGTAATAAAAAAAAACAGCTACTGTTTACCAAATGCCTGATACATGCCATGCATTTCTTTTGATTTTGTTTGGTTCTCATAATGATCCTGTGAGGAGCATCACCCTTACTTTATAGATGAGAAAAATAAGGCCCTGTCGCATGTCCAAGAACACAGTGCCAGTTAGTGGCATACTCAGGCATGGCTGACTGCAAAGGCTGTGCCAATTCTAACATGCCAGGCACTAGCTGTACAGGAAAGCAGCTATACACAACTTCAAGGGCCCTTTCAGCTGACATCTGTTGAATCACCTGCCACTTTAAAGTGAGATCACCTCGAGTTCAAATCCCAGCTCTATCATTTCTTAGCTGTGGGACCACAGGCCAATTATTCAGTCTCTTTGAGATTTGATTTACAAAGGTGGGACTTCTCTAAGACTCAAGTTCCTCACCTATAAAATGGGTTAATAATAGTATCAATTTCATAAGGTTATTTTAATGATTTAAGTAAATACATTTGATACATAGTTGACAGCTCAAATGTGAACTCTCATAATTGTTACTTTTTCACTCTTCTAGGCTCTGCGAGTCAAAGAAGGAGGGGTGGAAAGTAACTTTTAAACAGCTTTCTGTAGCAGCTTCAGCTACCAAGGACAGTGATGATCACCTCTTCTATAAGTTGGCTGATGTTCCCAGCTATGTTTGTTTTCCTTATATCTACAGGTATTTCCTGGAACACATCCCTTGAAAGCATTTCCCTTAAGGAGAAAATTATTGCACTCAGAATTCAAGGGCCTTTTTTAGACATCTAAGGCCAGTACACATGGTTCACTGTAACAGGGAAAAGCCATCATAATGGAATAGCAAAACCACCTCTAATACAAGGTCAAGAGTGGGACCCAGAGCCAGGGTCACTGATGCTCAGCATACAACAGCCCACTTATGATAGACTAAGCACCAAGCATCATGCCAGGGCTTTGTATGTTTACGTCCTTGGATCTTTACAACAAACCTGCAAGACACATGGTTATCACCTCCGTTTTTCAGAGCAGTAAACAGGCTCACAGAGTGAAGTGGTTTAGCTGGGTCAGAGCTGGGATTTGCCCCATGGTATGACTGTGCAGACCCTGTCCTTCCTTCTGTACCACAGATCTCTGGATTCTCCTAGGTGACTTGTGAGGTGGAAGATCTCAGCACACCATTTGCTGATCTGTAAACTAGATTCAACTCCTCATTTGGGGAAACTAGAATTTATTGGTGCTTCTAAGAAAAGGGGTTTGTTCACTGAATTTTTTTCTCTTAAATTTTTAATTTTGAAATAATTTCAAACTTATGGGATAGTTGCAAAAATTTTACAAAATCCATGCAGTGAACTCCAACATACTCCCTCTTTCCAAAAAACCAGATCCACCAATTTTAACATTTTGCCACATTTGCTGTGAATGAATCTACCCATCTATCAATACATCTGTCTGTCTATTTATCCATGTCTCTATCTAACTTTCTTCTGAACATTTGAGAGGACACTGCATACATCATGCTCTTTGAACACACACTTTCATATACATTTCCTAAGAACACGGATCTTCACTTTGTAACCACTGTAAGTGCTGTTATCAAGTTCAAGAACTTTAACACCGATACAAAGCTTTCAGTCTATATTCCAGTTTTTCCAAATGTCTCAATAATGTCCTTTTGGGCCTTTTTTGCCTCCATTATTAGATCCAGTCCAGGATCATGTATTGCATTTAATTGTTACTGTCTCTTTATGTGCTGGTTTGGATATATTATGCCCCCCACAAAAAGCCATGTTCTTTTAATCCAATCTTGTGGGGGCAGATTTATTAATCTTTTTGTTTAGTGTGTGACCTCTTGATTGAGTGTTTCTATGGAGATTTGACCCTGCCCATTCAGGGTAGGTATTGATTAGTTTATCGGAGTCCTTTAAAGGAAGCTGCACAGAGAGCAGAGACATGAAAATGCCATGGGATGTGCTAAGCCAAGGACCAGATGTTTGACAACACTTTGAGATGCTGGCTGAGAGTTTGCTCTGGAGAAGTTAAGAGAGGACAAAACGCCCCCAGAGTAGATGAGAGAGACTTCTGGAGAGATGCTTGGGAGCTGACAGAGATGCTCAAAGATGCTTGGAGTTGTGGACAGAAGGATGTTTGGAGATGCTAAGCTAAGGACACACAGGAGCTGAGAGAGGAGCTGAAACACACTCCAGTACAAGCAGATACCAGCCATATGCCTTTCCAGCTGAAAGGTGTTCCAGCCACCATCAGGCATTCTTCAATAAAGGTATCCTCTTGTTGATGCATTAATTTGGACACTTTTATGGTCTGTGGACTGTAAATTTGTAACCAAATAAATTCCCTTTATAAAGCCAATCCATTTCTGGTATTTTGCATAACAGCAGCATTAGCAAACCGGAAGACTTAAGTTGCTCTTTTTTTTTTTTTTTTTGTAACTGCAGAAACATATATACAACATAAACTTCCCCATTCCAACCACACTCAAGCATAGCATTCAGTGGGATTAATCACATTCATTGTGTTGTGCTACCCTCACCATCATCCATTACTAGAACTTTCCCATCTCCCCAAACAGAAACCCTTGACCCATTATGCATTAACTTCCCTTTCCCCCTGTCCCTTACCCCTGGTAACCTGTACTTTACTTTCTGTCTATGCATTTGCATATTCTAAGTATTTCATGTAAGTGCAATCATGCAATATCTGTCCCTTTGTATCTGGCTTATTTCACTCAACACAATGTCTTCAAGGTTCATTCTTGTAGTAGCAGGTATCAGAACTTCGTTCCTTTTTAAGGCCAATATTCCATTGTATGCAAATAACATCACTGAATTTTCATCTCCTTATTGTTTTACATGCTTGATATTCTGGTTTACCTGGGTGAGTTTTATTAAATATGTCACTAGAGCTGATTTTTAAACATCTGGTTCATTTGGAAAGGCGCCTGTATCAAAAGGATGTTACCTGTCTCAAGTTAGCTGAAATTTTCCTTCCATGCCACTTTCCTCTCCTGCCAGCTACCCCTTTATTCTCTTCTTTTCACTGCCATATCTTTTGAAAGAGCCATCTACACTTACTCCTTCATTTTCTTGCTTCCCAATTATTTCGCAATTACCCCCATGCTCCTGCCCCACCCCCCAAATGCTCTTTCCAAGGTCAATGGTGGTTTCCATGTATCTAAATGTAACAGACCAACTGATGCTTTATTAGGAGGCCTCATCATATTTGACCTCTCAGTAGCAACTGACAGGACTGATTACATCATCCTTTTCCAAATTCTCCCAGCCCTTGGCTTTCAGCATGCCACACTCTTTTTTCTCCTTTTCTGATTGCTCTTCTTGGTCTATTTTGCCGGCTCCTACTTAACCCCACCATTAAACACTGGCATGCCAGAGCACTCAATCCTACACCATCAACTCGTCCCTCCCTAAACTCTCTAAGGGATCCCATTCATTCCTCTGACTTCAATTACCATCTATTAGGCTAAAACATATGAAATTACCAATATTCAATAGTTTCTGACCTATCAAAATGGCAATTTCATAGATTCTACCTAACATATAAAGAAAACACAATTTTTTCCCTCTCTAATCTAGACCTCTCCTTTGAGCTCTGAACATCCAACTGCCTATTTAACATCTCTGCCTGGACGTCTCATGGCCATCTTAAACTCAATCTGATAAAATATGGTCACCCGTGTACTTGTTTAAGTCCCAAACCTTGGCACTATCCTTGACTGCTCCCTTTCCCTCATCTCCCACATTAGATGGCCAAGACCTGACCACACTACTTCCTATGGACCTCTGGAATCCATCTACTTCTGCCCATCTCCTCCACCGTTCCCTTAGTCCAAGCTCCCAACAGCTCTAGTGTGAACACTGACCACAACCACATAGCTGGTCTTTCTCCACTACCCGTCCACCCCATTCCAAACTATTCTCTACATTGCAGCCAGGATGGTCTGTCAATAATGCTTAACTGTCAAAGGCTTCTCTGCTCTTAAGGTAAAGGTCCAAATCCTTCACATGCCCGCAATGCCATGCCTGGACACTTGCTCATCTCCCAGCTGCACTCTCCCCCTTGCCCTCTGGAAGGACTGCCTTGACCCCAGCCCTGCCCATCTGAAGTCAGTGCCCCTTGTTTTATGGGCCATAGTATCCCATCCGTGTTCTCTTCTAAGGCTTGTTGCAGTTGTAATTATTTGCTCAATGCCTGTCTTCTCTGCTAGACTGTAATCTCCATGAGAACAAGGACAATAACTGTCTTGTTAATGAGCATATGTACAATGTATGGTACTTAACAGGAAAGAGCTCAAATATTTGTTGACTATAAGTGATTTGAATGAATTTAACAAAACCTGTCCTCTGTATAGGGGTTGAAGAAGATGGAGGATCAGCATGGGGCAGAGAAAGGACACTTGCTCTGTGTGGAAAGCAACGGCTTAAATACGGGGAGAAAGTGACAGGGTGAGGGAGAGAAGCATTCCAACCACCCACAGTGGATGTGAGTGCCCTGGGGGGCTGCAAGGATTTGGCTGCCAAAATGATCCTCAGGTTTTAAGTTTGGGTCTTCTTGAGTAATTGTAAACCTATGAGAGAAATGTTAGGCCTGGCGTACAAAACAAGCTCCTGTTGATCTGCCTGGTGGATGCTGCCTCTGCCTCTGTCCCTGGTGGGTGGGATTTGGACATTCTGGGTCATCGCATCTGAAGAGGCCCATACTTGCCATGAGACACTCGCCAGGGACCCTGATGAGAACTATTCTCTGCTTCCAACACAGAAACTGACCTGGGTTTTCAATGTTGGCTCTGGCTCTGTCCCTCCCTAACATGGGACCCTGGGCAAATCACTTCATTTTTCTGATCCTAATGTCTTCACCTGTAAAATGGGGATAATCAAACTTGCACAATGAAGTTGTTTTGAGAATTAACTGAGGTAATATGTGGAAGCACCAGCCTAAGGCCTGGGCCATAGCGGCCATTGGTAAGTTAGATGACTGACTGAATGAACAAACAAGCAAGGTGCAACTGAAGCCAGCAGGAAGAAATTAAGCTGCTAACAAACTTAAGTGCTCTGGCTCCCCCTGCAGTCTGCTCTGGGTATAAGCTGGGTTCCCCTCACCTGAAGAGTCAGCGACAGCAGGGTCCGCCAGCCGTCCGTAGTGTGCCATGAGTTTGAGCTTGGTCTCCTGTTTCCTGTGTTTCTTGCCCACATAATGTTGTTGAGCCATGACAGGGTCATTGAAAGTTGCATGGCAGAGGCTGCAGAACTTGTCTGGGTCTATGATATCTCTGTTCTGGTGCAAGGCTAAGGTGGAGGCCACAAGGAAAGGGTTTGTAAGGCGTTTCGACAGAGCTGCGGTGAGAGAGTTCAAACAGAAACTATGAAAAAACCCAGAAAGTGCCAGGCTTTCGACATGCTGAATGGAAAGAAAGGCTGAAGTCACTAGTTATTCACACTTGCAGATGTGACACTGCCTGTGTGAATCACACAGTGAACGCCTTCTCTAAGTGGGAAAACTGGAAGACAAGGGCAACCCAAAGAACGGCTATCTTGTTTGGCAGCTTTAACTACTTTAGGCACAAGTCCTGATTTTTTCATATTCTAAGGTGAATCTGAGCTTCTGCTATCAAGTTGCCAAATTATAACAGAGTGGGGTTTCCATACTTTCAGTCTTTTTATCTCTCACAATTCCCTGGAACTTCATGGTAAGTGGGACAACAGTTTGGGTATTTTATTCTCATCTTCAAAGTATCCCAGTTACAGAGTTGGGAGCTTTTATTCCCATCTTCAAAGTATCCCAGTTAGAGTTGGGAGCCAATGTATAGGTGCAAAAATTGAAGGCCTGAGAGCCTGGAGTTCATACAGGGTCATTTAGAAAAGGCAGTTGTACTAGGGACATCTTTTAGACTATACCCTTCTAGGCTGAGTGGGGCAGGGGAGGATGACAATAACATTGAGTTACATGCTTTATCTGTACATTTTCTCCTTTAGTCCTCATAATCACCCATAAGGGAGATCATTTTGCTACCTTACAGAGAAAAACCAAGGCTCAGAAGGGTGAAGTGCCTTGCCCACATGATCACTGAGCTGGTGAGTGAACCCAGGTCTGGGTGACCCTAAAGCCCATGCCCTCTTTACAATGCCAGGCAGAGTATGGAAGGAGACCTGAGGACTACAGCTCATGCTTTCACTTTCAGAAACCATCCTTGACACTGGCCAATGAACTCAGTTAATCAGAGCCTGTTTGGGCCAACTACTTCCTGATTTGACTGTAGAATGTGCCCTATGGCCTTATAAAGTGGATGCCCAGATGCACTGACAAGTCCACAGGATGTGACCCAGGCCCCTCCCTGCCAATGGTGGAGGGGGTGGGGCTCAGCAGCACTCAGAGACAGACAATGGCACAACCTGCTCAGATGCTCTTTCAGCCTTGTACCACATCAATAGTGGCGTTTTGACAATTTTCAGCAAGCCAAAAGAAACTTGCTGGCTTTTCCAGTATACTGCTCTTCTGGTACAGGGAATCTCGATTCCCTGGCCATTGCTTTTATTTCAGCTAGTCACTTGAAAAGTAATGTAGATGTAGAATATTTAATAATATGAGAAAATATTCAGTATGGATCATTGAGTAAAAAAAGCAGGTTATAAAACAGTTTCTTTCTTATGCCTCAATTTGTAAAACAACAAAAGCCACACAGGTTATGCATGGAAAGAAAAGACCCAAACCATAGACAGTTAAAGAGTGCTTTTGTTTTCTTTTCCCAACCTTTCTAAAATGAATGCAGACTTTTGATATCAGAAAAGGGATAATAATGGTTGTTAAGAGATACAGGTCATTCTTTAAAAGATGTTAAAGAGAAGCAAGAGGTGAATGGTTAACTAAACCCGGAGGATCTGCTTAAGGGGCTATTAGGTTTCCCATAAAAATAAGAGTAGAGGGGGTCTTCTCTAGGAAGTAATATGAAATACGGAAAGGGCGTTCTGTAGGGATGTTCACTGTAATGTTATTTAAAATGCCAAAAAACCACTAGAGGAAAGGTTAATTGTGGTGTGGTGGGATGTTATGTAGTCACTAAAAATGTTTATGCAAAAGCTTTTAATAACATGGGAAAATATACTATATTAGAAGAAAAAATTATAAGAGAAAATTTTATATAAAATATGATCATACTATTGAAAGATATATGCATAATTTATACGCATATACAGGTATTTTGAAATGTCTCCAACACATTAACACTGTTTCTCTCTTAGAAGTAGGATCTGGGTGATATTTTACTGTCTTCTTTATATCTTTTGCATTGTTTGAACCAGATAAATTCATAAGTAAAAGAATGCACTGTTTTTATAGAAACAATAAAGTATTCTATGTTTATATGCACATATACTTAGATTTAATCTATATCTATCTATATATACAACAAACAAATATACACATAGATAAACACACACTTAATAAAAGACTAAAAGAGAAACAGTTCTTTAAGATGTTAACAGTGATTATCTCTAAATGGTAAAATTATAATTTTTCTTTCACTTATCCATATTTTCCATGTTTTCTACAACATGCTTGTATTACTTTCATGTTAGAGAAATGTTTAATTTCAGAACTAGAGCTATAGATTCATGTAACAAATGGAAATGTGCTTAAACTACAAAATTAAATGGGGGTAAAAAAGCAGGACACAAATGGTGCATGCACTATGTGAAAACGTATCTGCATGTGGCAAAGGCCGAAAGTGAATATGGAAAATAACCTCGTGGGTATGGAATCTTTGGGACCAGGCATATTCCAGGTAATTTTCCCATTTGTAGAAAGATAAGTATGCGACCTTATAAAGTTTTGTCCTTAAGCTAGTTTCCCTTGGGCCTAATGCTTAATCTTTTCTGTGCCATGATGGATAGCTCAGCATTGACTTTACACAAAAGCAATTAGTACTGGTATGGCTTAATGATGAATGAACTATAAGCAAGGCTGTGACATGCTCCAAGTGGTGGATGCCTGACCAACTCCTCATTTTATTGGGTGGGGGGAGGGGGAGGGTGCGTTTCCATGCAACCTTGACGATGGTGATGATGACAATAACAAAAACAGCTGTCATTTACTGAGCATCTATTAAGTCCTACATGCTGTTCATACACTATTTCATCTTCACATTCTATGAAGTAGATAGTATTATCCACATCTTATAGGTGAAAAAAACAGACACAAAGATGTTAAGCCACACAGATGGTAAATAATGCCAGGATTTAAATCTGGGTCTCCATGATTTCAAAGCCCATATTTTGTTGTTTCATACCATGAATAACTAGTTTTGGGTGTGGTAGGGGATAATTATGAGTGATTTTTCACCCTATCATCAAAGCCTTTCAAAACATTATTTTTTTAATAATATAGTAATATTAAAAAAAGGATAGTAAGTGTTATAGATAGTATAGTATACTCCTTGGTCCAAAATAAATATAGAAGCAAATATTACCGAGAAGAAATTAAATAAAGGTCAAAGAACTTTCATTTGACTAATTGCAGAAATTTCAATTGACTAATTGCAGTGAGCGGAGGTTAAAAACCCCAGAAAGCCAGTAGTTAATGAGATGAAAGCAAGGGCTGAGCCCCAGTGGTGACAAGACAAAAGGGGCTATTTTAGAAGTCACTGCACTGAGAATGAACTCAGAGTGGCTGCCAACAGAGCTTACTGGGAAATAGTGGCAGCACTGAAGAATGCAACTTTGAAAAGCAAGTCCCTCATCTTGAGGAGAACAGTTGGCTTTTGAGGATAAAAGTGAACAGGGCATAACCTGAGCACTTGAAAAAGACAAGGATTTGGCTTTCAACTTGGGACACATGGTGATAAGGGCAGGCGGA
This sequence comes from Choloepus didactylus, assembly GCF_015220235.1. NCBI lineage: Eukaryota > Metazoa > Chordata > Mammalia > Pilosa > Megalonychidae > Choloepus > Choloepus didactylus. Next base: position 850,676 of record NW_023637577.1, read on the forward strand.
TCTGGGAGGGAAAAATCCAAGAGGGAGAGGAGGGGATAGAATACTCTCACCGTGTGCATGGCCTGGAGGACTGTGGCACTCCTGAGTTATAATTAACAGTCAGGACAAAACCTCGGGGCTAAGAAGCTTCCATAGAGAAAAACTGATGTAACCAAAGAAAGGGAGACCAGGTCAGCACAATTCTGAAGCTGCATTTCAGTGAAGTGGGTTTACTTTGATATTTTTGAGGGCTTCTCAAAAGCAATTCAACCTCTCCAAGTCTGTGGCCCCAGTGAACACCTGGCATTGGAGCCCCAAGGACAGGAAGGGTCCCATATAGCACTACTCAGGAAAACCAGTACCTTCCACCTTAGTGGATTGCTGCTTCAGCTTTAAGTTCTTTGCGTGGGTCTTCCCCAGGTAGTGCGACTGGGCCACAACAGGGGAGGAAAAGGTCATGTTACAGATGGGGCAGCACTGGTTCTTGTCTTTGCTTCTGCTGCTCTTCTGGTTGGGAGAGAGAACAGAGGTCTGATCATGCCACTGTCTGGCCAGAAAATTTTCCACGGTTCCCACTGCCCATAGGAGAATGGGCATTCAAGGGCCCTTTACAAGCTGACCCCAACCTACCTTTCTGGATTCATCTTCAGCTATTCATCCCAGGTTCTACTCACCATTTCCCACTTTGTTCTCTGACACTTCCTTGCTTTGCCTGGGCTGTTCCTGATGCCTAGAATGCTTCTCCTTTCCTGCCTGGCATATGCCTGCTTAGCCTTCAAGGCCCAGTTTAAATATCACCTCTTCTGGGAGACCCTTATTCAAGAAAATCATTCAGCAAACAATTATCAGGACTCTATGTACAGAATATTCCACGAGAATTAATCTTGTTCCTCCTCTGTATTGCTCGAGTGTTCTAGCAGACACCTATCACACCACTGGTCTCCCTAAACTGACATTGTCACAGCTCAAGAGACTCTTCTGAGAACTAAAGTGCAACACTTGGGCATGGACTGTTTAACTCATCTTTTGCTACCCCTAGCACCCTGCTGGACTCTGGCACACAGTAGATGCCTAAGGTTTGTTAAACAAGCAGAACCGTGGGTTTTATTTGTTGATTATGATTAGGTAGAAAACAACATATTTCAAGCTTATATTTAGGGCTCCCACCCTCTCTGAGGAAGTCTGATCTGTAAGTAGGGTATTTACTCTAAGATCGGGTTTCTCAGCCTTGGCACTATTGACATTTTGGGCTGGATAATCTTTGCTGTGGGGGGCTGTCTTGAGCACTGTAGAACATTCAGCAGCATCTGTGGTTTCTACCCACTAGATGTCAGTACAAGTCCTCCAAGTTGTGACAACCAAAAATGTCCTCGGGGACAAAACTGCCAGACTGAGAACCACTGCTGATGTAAGGTAATCCTCTACCTAGATCAGAAAGGAGAATGAGGCATGGACATTCATAACCCCTTATAGATACTGGCTTTTCCTAATCCTTGCATATATGTGATCTCATCTGAACTGCTGGACCACCCCAAGAGGTGAAGGAATTGAGGTGCAAAGAGGTGAAGTGACTTGCCCAGGTCACAGAGTTGACAAGTGAAAGACTCAGGATGCTTAAGTTTCTGAATTCTAAATCATAAGGAGAAGGGCAACCAGTGGATGATTCCAGTGATGCTGGAGAACGGACGAGCAACGCCCTTCTAAACCTGTGGCCACTATGATAGGAGGAAGCAGTTTTCAGAGTAAACTCCTATTTACTAAGCATCTAAGAGGGACTGGAATTTTACTCCACTATACTCTTAAGAGGTAGGAATTATTAGCTCCACTTTAAAGATTCAGAGCAATTACACAAAGTCACATAACCAGTAAGTCAGAGAGCCAGTAAAGGGCCTGTATCTGCTGATGTCTTGCCCTATGACCTTTGCAAGGCTTCCCGTGGAACAGAAATAATGGTACCCCCAGGAAGAGGTGTTGTTTTAGTCTAATTCTCACAGTATTTCTGAGCCAACAGGCAAATGTGATTATTTCTCAGTCAGAGCACACATTTGCAGAGGTGTTCCACTTGTTTATTCAAAACGTCAAGTGCCAAACTCAGCATTTCCCCCTGATCTCAAGAAAGCCAACAGCCTGGCTTCCTTCCATTTTTTCTCCTCTAGTAGTGAATGGGCAGCAAATTGTTCTGCTCCAGCAAACCCCTGGGTGGCACTGTATAACAATGTCTCCATTTACTGAGGCCCTACTATGTGCCAGGTTCTGTGCTGGGTGCTTTTTATAAACCCTCCCTCATTTCATTTGCAAAAATCCTAAAAGATAGTTGGCATTAGCATCCTCATTTTCACAGAGGAAGAAATCAAGGCCCAAGTCACATGACAGGGGCGGGATTTGAAGTCAAGTCAGTCTGACTCAAAGACCATGCTCTTTCCACCACACCAACCTGCCTGCTGGCTTCATCAGGAAGCAAGCAGTCTCAACATGGCAGCTGTATTACCTGATCTGAGTCTAGCTTCTTCGTTTCCCCCTTTAATGTCTCCATTCCATGGATTGCTAGGTATCTCTTCACTTTGTTGGCATGTTTTTTGCTCTGTAAGAACCCAGGAAAAAGATCAAGGATAGCCAAATGCCATTTCATTTTCTAAGGCACTCAAAAACACTTTAATAGATTTTCATCTGATTCATCCTCACAAAAACTTCTGAGAAGAGGGTGGGGGAAGAAACCTAGTTTGAGTTCCTTCTCTGTGCAAGGCACTTCGCACGCTGTCCAATTTAATCTTCACAACAAATCTAGGAGAAAATTATCATCTCTATCTGACAGATGAGGAAACTGACATCGAAGATGGTGAGGTTTCTTGCCCAAGATGAGTAGCAGAGCTGTGATTTACACTCAGGTCTATTTAAAGCCAAAGCTCATACTTTCTGCTATACCAAGCTGCAAGGGAAGATACAAGTATAACAATCCTGGTTTAGAAGGGAGAGATGAGTCAATCTTCAAGTCACAAGCCAACATGCACAGAGGCAACGTCTGGGTAGCTAAGAAGGAATTACACTTTGCTGTGTGAGCCAGGGAGAAGTTGGGGCTCTGGAAAGTAAAGCAGTTCTGGAGGTACAATGGCATACCTGGTAATGGGCCAGCTTCTGGGACTCAGAAATGAGCAAGGCACAGCAAACCTTACACTGGGTATTGGTGAAGAGACACTGGTTCTTCTGGATCATGTGCTCCACTACAGAGGGGAAAATAAAAAAATGTTAGAGTTAATAAACATCTGTCTCAATAGCACTGTCTTTGAATCCTGCCTCAAATGTGGTCAATGAACACTTTCTTATGCCAATAAACCTCTGTTACCCTTTCCCTGTTTCCTTGATGACTTAGGCTATGTTCTCATATCTATACTATTACTTTATAAATTTATGGAAGCTTTCTTTTTTTTTTATTTTTTATTTTTATTTTTTTTAATTAAATTCAGTTTTATTGAAATACATTCACACACCATACAATCATCCATGATATACAATCCACTGTCCACAGTATGATAACATAATTATGCGTTCATCACCACAATCTCTCTCTGAACATTTTCCTTACATCAGAAAGAATATGGAAGCTTTCTTTGCTGAATATATTTCTTTAAAAAGGATACTTTAGATCTTTACCTCAATTCTAGCCAGAAATGGTACCAGAAGGCTTGAAGCATGACTAAACTACTTTCTATATTCCAGCTAATGGTGACCCTTGCTAAACTATAAGAACCCACTATTCTTTGGGTCTAGATGCAGCCTCAGAATCTTCAATTCAACTTTATAGAAATTCACCAATTGACTGGAGTTGGTCCTTAGGAAGGGTTGAAAACTTTTTGCTACTCTGCTTATTGGGAGGCAGTGGGTTTCTAGGTCTAGCTATGTTTGGAAAACAGTATATAACAAAAGATTCTAGGAAAGGGAGGCTGGATATAAGCTGCACATGTGTCAGGCTAGGTAAGCAGTGTAGTCCAATGAACAGGATGATCTACAAGAATTAACTGAACAGTTAGTCCCATTAAGGTCACTTAGCTTTGGCACACATATCTAACTTTTTGTGAATCCACACAGCTGATGGTCTCAAGAAGTTTAAATTTTTATCATATGAGAAAGGCATAAAGAAAGAAAATGTAAGAGCCCAGATGATATGGCATTAAAAGTTTCATACTTAGGACAGGTATAAAAAAGGACCAAATGGAAATCTGGAATTGAAAAGTACAATAAGTGAAATGAAAATTTTACTAGAGTAGCTCAACAGCAGATTCAAAACAGCAGGAGAAAGAATCAGTGAACTTGTAGACAGGTTCATAGAAAAGATCCAGTCTGAAGAACAGAGACAAAACAGAATGAAGAATAATGAATACAGCCTCAGAGACCAGTGACACAATATTAAGTATACCAACATACATGAAATGGGAATCTCAGAAGGAAGAAAGAGAAAGAAAGGGGCAAGAAAAAAATTCGAGAAATAATTTTTGCAAACCCCTCAAATCTGATGAAAGACATTAATCTACACATTCAAAAATCCTGACAAATCCAAAGTAGGATAAATACAAAGACCTACACCCCCACAGTTCAAATCAAACTGTTGAAAGTTAGAGAAAATCTTGAAAACAGCAAGAGAAAAATTACTTATCATGTACAGTGGAACAACAATGAGATTAATGAGTTAACTTCTCATCTGAAACAATGGAGGCCCAAAGGCAGTGGAATGACATATTCAAACTTGTGATAAAGAACAAAACTGTCAAGCGAGAACTCTACATCCAGCAAAACTATCCTTCAAACTTTTTGCTAAGTGAAAGAAGTCAGTCACAAAAGGCCATACACTGCATGATTCTATTTATATGAAATGTCCCAAACAGATAAATCCATAGAAAAAGAAAGAAAGAAGGGTAGTAGTTGCCAGAGGTTAGGGTGGGGGTCGGTGGAATGGAGAGTGACTGCTAATGTGTACAAGATTTCTTTTGGGGTGATGAAAATATTAGATAATGGTGATGGCTGCACTACTCTGTGAACAGACTAAAAACCAGGGAAAAGTCTGAATATTTCAAAAGGGTGAATTTTATGATATTTGAATTATTTATCAATAAAGCTATTATTTTAAAAAACCTATCCTTCAACAATGAAGGCAAAATAAAGACATTTCCAGATAAACAAAGGCTGAGAGAATTCCTTGCTAGCAGGCCTGCCTTACAAGAAATTCTAAAGGAAGACTTTCAGGCTGAAAGGAAGTAACACCAGATGGTAATTTAAATCCACAAGAAGAAATAAAGAACACTATAGTGGTAAACATACGGATTAATGGAAATACACAATATTGTTTAAAGCAAAAATTATGACACCATGTCATTAGGTTTATAATATACATAGATGTAATATATATGACAATGATAGCACAAAGGAAGAGGACAGAATAGAGCTATATTATAGAAATGTTTTTATATTTTACCTGAGTTAAGTTAGCACTACTCTGAAGTAGACTGTGATGAGTTAAGAAGCACATTATAATCTCTATAGTACCATTAACTAAGTAACAGAAACAAACAAACAAAACAGGGGAATTAAAATCGTGTACTAAAAGACTTAAATGAAAGAAGCTACTGAAGAAGGAAAGGAGAAACAAAGTAAAAATCTGTATTTCCTAAATGATTTTTCTGTAAACCTATAGCTTCTCTAATTAAAAGAAAAGCAAAACAGAAAGGAGACAAATAGAAAATGGAAATCCAGCCATATTGTAATATAAGTAAATGTGAATGGTTTAAATACCCCACTAAAAGGCAGAAATTATCAGACTGGATGAAAAAGAAAGAGCCACTCTATGCTGTCTATAAGAGACACCTTAAATTCAAAGATACAAATAGGTCGAGAAAAAAAGAATAGAAAAAGATATACCATACAAAAGGAATGATAAAAGAGCTAATATAGTTATATTAATTTCAGACAAAACAGACTTCAGGACAAGAAATATTATTAGAGACAAACAGGGATATATTATGACAAAAGAGGCAATACATCAGGAAGACATAAAAATTACAAATATATATGCGTCTGACAGTCTCAAAATGCATAAAGAAAAAACTGATAGAATTTAAAGGAAAAATAGACAAACCAACAACAACAGAGATTTCAATATCTTACTCTCCATAATTGATAGAACAATTAGAAAATCAGCAAGGGTCTAGAACACTATGAATACTATTAACCAACTTGACCCAAGTGACATATATAAAACACTCCACCAACAACTGCAGAATACACACTGCTTTCCAGCACATGGAATAATCTCCAGGACAGACCATATGCGAGGCTATAAAACCACTTTAACTACATTTAAAAGGACTGAGGTCATATAAAATATGTTCTCTGAACACAATGGAATTTAGTTAGAAATCAACAAGAAGAAATCTGAGAATTCCCCAAATATTTGGAAACTGAACAACACAGGTCAAAGAAGACATTTCAAGGGAAATTAGAAATTATTTTGAACCAAATTAAAACAAAAAACACAACATATAGAAATGTATAGGATGTAGCTATAGCAATGTTCAAAGGGTAAATTTATAGCTTTAAACATCTCTATCAGAAAAGAATAGTCTCAAACCAATAACTTAAGCTTCCACCTTAAGAAACTAGAAAAGATCAACAAAATTGACAAACTGTTGGCTGGACTGACCAGAAAATAAATAAACAGAAGATACAAACTATCAAAATCAGCAATGAAAGAGAGCAGGAATTCCTAGAGGAATTTAAAGGATTTACAAGGGAATATTACGAACAATTTTATGCCAAGAAATTAGACAACATTGATGAAGTGGTCAAATTCCTAGACATAAATCACCAAAACTGACAAAAAACCTGAATATATCCATACCAAGTAAAGAAACTGAATTAACAATTAGACATCTTCTCACAAAGAAAAGTCCAGGTTTGGGTGGTGACTTCTATGAAATATTTTAGGAATAAATAAAACTAATCTTTTGCAAACCTTTTCAGAAAATAAAGGAGGAAGAAACACTTCCAAATTCATTCTATAAGGCCAATATTTCCCTGATATGAAAGCCAGACAAAGGTATCACCAAAAAAGAAAGGTATGGTCTAATATCCTATTTCATGGATATAGAAGCAAAAATTCTGTAAAAGTATTAGCAAACCAAATCCAGCAACACATAAAAAGGATTATACATCATGACCAAGTGGGAAAATGCAAAGTTGCTTTAACATTTGAAAATCAATTAATGTAACACACCATTTCATAGAATAAAGGGCAAAAACCACATGACTACCTCATTAGATGCAGAAAAAATATTGGACAAAATCTAGATTCATCACAAAAGCTCTCAAAACTAGGAATCAAAAGGAACTTTCTCGAACTGATAAAGGACATTTACTTAAAAACCTACAGCTAATATCATACTTAATAGTGAAAAACTCAATGTTTTCCTCCTGAGATAGAAGGCTCATTCTTACCACTTTTATTCAACATTGTACTGAAGGTTCTAGCCAGTGCAATAAGGCTAAAACAAAAACAGAAACACAACCTGATTGGAAAGGAAGAAGTAAAACGCTCTTAAATTGCAAATGACAGGATCCCCTCTGTAGAAAATCCCAAGGAATGCAAACACACAAACTATGAGAACAAACAAATTTAGTAAGGCTGCAGGACACAAGATAATACATAAAAATCAATTATATTTCTATACACAAGCAATGATCAGTCTGATAATGAAATTAAATGAACAATTCCATTCACAATAACATCAAAAAGAATGAACTACATAGGAATAAATCTAACAAAAGAAGTGCAAGACTTGTACACCAACAACTACAAAATGCTTCTGAAAGAAATTAGAGGTCTAAATAAATGGACAGACATTCTGGATTGGAAGACTCAATAGTGTCAGACTAGCAATTCCCCCAGAAGTGAACTATAAATTCAACGTAATGTCTATCAAAATCCCAATTTTTTAAATAGAAATTGACAAACTGATCCTAAAATGTATATAGAATTGAAAAGGACCTACGAGGATAGTCAAATAATTTGGAAAAAGAACATAGTTGGAGGATTTACACTGCCAGATTTTAAAACATGCTATAAAGCCACAGTTTCGTCTTACCTATCAAGACAATTTAGATAGGTATCCAGGTCAACGGGAACAGAACGGAGAGTCCAGAAACCCTTACCTTTATGGTCACTTGATTTATGACAAAGTTATCAAGACAATTCAACATGGAAAGGACAGTCTTTTCAAAAAATGGTGCTAGAACAATGGGATAACCCAACCCCCCAAATTTAGACCCATACTTCATACTTAACACAAAAATTAACTCAAAGTAGCTCATAGAACAAAATGTAAAAGTTAAAACTATAAAATTTCTAGAAGAAAACATTAAAGGAAAATCTTTGTGACCATGGGTTAGGAGAAAGAGTTCTTGGATACGACACTGTGCCAGTTTGCATGTATTATATCCCCCAGAAAAAGCCATATTCTTTAATGCAATCTTGTAGGGGCAGATGTATTAGTGCTGATTAAGCTGGAACCTTTGGATTAGGCTGTTTCCATGGAGATGTGACCCACCCAACTGTGGGTGATAGCTCTGATTAGATAATTTTCACGGAGGCGTGACCCCGCCCATTCAGCATGGGCCTTGATTAGTTCACTGGAGCCCTATAAACGCTCAGACAGAAGGAGCTCACAGCTAGTTCAGCTGAGAGACACATTTTTTTTAATCTTCATTTTATTGAGATATATTCACATACCACGCAAAACAAATCGTACATTTGATTGTTCACAGTACCATTACATAGTGTACATTCATCACCTAAATCAATTCCTGACACCTTCATTAGCACACACCCAAAAATAACAAGAATAATAATTAAAGTGAAAAAGAGCAATTAAAGTAAAAAGAACACTGGGTACCTCTGTCTGTTTGTTTGTTTCCTTCCCCTATTTTTCTACTCATCCATCCATAAACTAGACAAAGTGGAGTGTGGTCCTTATGGCTTTCCCAATCCCATTGTCACCCCTCATAAGCTACATTTTTATACAATTGTCTTCGAGATTCATGGGTTCTGGGTTGTAGTTTGATAGTTTCAGGTATCCACCCCCAGCTACCCCAATTCTTTAGAACCTAAAAAGGGTTGTCTAAATTGTGCGTAAGAGTGCCCACCAGAGTGACCTCTCGGCTCCTTTTGGAATCTCTCTGCCACTGAAGCTTATTTCATTTCCTTTCACATCCCCCTTTTGCTCAAGAAAATGTTCTCTGTCCCATGATGCCAGGTCTACATTCCTCCCCAGGAGTCATATTCCACATTGCCAGGGAGATTCACTCCCCTGGGTGTCTGATTCCCACGTAGAGGGGAGGGCAGTGATTTCACCTTTCAAGTTGGATTAGCTAGAGAGAGAGGGCCACATCTGAGCAACAAAGAGGCATTCGGGAGGAGGCTCTTAGGCACAATTATAGGGAGGCCTAGTTTCTCCTTTGCAGCAACCGTCTTCCCAAGGGTAAATCCTATGGTAGAGGGCTCAACCCATCAAACCACCAGTCCCCTATGTCTGTGGGAGAGACACATTTTGAAGATGGCTGTTGGAAGATGACACTGACATTTTGGAGAACACTGTTTTGAAATGCAACCTGGGAGCAAACAGACACCAGCCCTGTGCCTTCTGAGCTAACGGAGGTTTTCCGAATGCCAATAGCCTTTCTCCAGTGAAGGTACCTGATTGTTGATGCTTTACCTTGGACATTTTATGGCCTCAAGACTGTAACTTTGTAAAGAAATAAACCCCCTTTATAAAAGTCAATCCATTTCTGGTGTTTTGCAGAAGGGCAGCATTAGCAAACTGGAACAGACATGAAAAGCACAAGCCATGAGAAAAAGCTGATAAATTGGATTTCATCAAAATTAAAAACTTCTACTTCAAAAGGTACCATTTAGGTGATTGGAAAAGCCATATGGACCACACTCCCCTTTGTCTAGCTTATGGATGGATGAGTAGAAAAATGGGGGAAGAAAAAAAAAACGGCACCCAGTGTTCTTTTTTACTTTAATTGAACTTTTTCACTTTAATTTTTATTCTTATTATTTTTGTGTGTATGGTAATGAAAATGTCAAAAATTAATTTTGGTGATGAATGCACACCTATATAATGGTACTGTAAGCAACTGAATGTACGCTTTGTTTTGTATGACTGCATGGTATGTGAATATATCTCAATAAAAATGAATTGGAAAAAAAAATACCATTTAGGAAATGACAAGACAAGCCACAGACTGGGAGAAAATATTAGCAAATCATCTATTGGATAAAGGACTTGTATTGAGACTATATGAAGAACTCTTACAACTCAAAAGTAAGAAGACAATCCAATTAAAAAATGGGCAAAAGATTTGAATAGACATTTCTCCAAAGAAGATACATGAACGTGTAATAAGCTCAACATCAATAATCCTTAGGAAAATGCAAATGAAAATCACAATGAGATATGAGAACAAATCCACTAGGATGGCCATAATCAAAAAAGACAAAGCAAGTGTTGGTGAAGATGTAGAAAAATTGGAACTCTCATACATTGCTGGTGGGAATGTAAAATGTTGAAGTCATTTTGGAAAAGAGTTTGACAGCTCCTCAAAATGTTAAACATAGAGTTACCACATAACTTAGCAACACTACTCCTAAATATATACCCAAGAGAAATGAAAACATTTGTCTACACAAAAACTTGTACACGAATGTTTATAACAGCATTATTTATAAAAGCTCCAAACTGGAAACAATTCAAATGTCCATCAACTAATGAACGGATAAACAAAATGCGGTATAACGAGGTAATGAAATTCTATTCAGCAATAAAAGGGAATGAAGTATTAATATATGCTACTACTTGCATGAACCTCAAAAACATGCTAAGTGAAAGAGCCAAATGCAAAAGATTACATGTTGTATGATTCTATTTACATGAAATATCCAGAAAAGGCAAATTTATAGAGACAGAAAATATCAATGTTGCCAAGGGCAGGGGGTGGGATTTATTACAAATGAGCATGAAGTAACATAAAGGATAACAGAAGTGTTCTAAAACTGGATTGTGGCTATGGTTACATGGCTATACTTTTACTAAAAATGTTCACTTGTATATCTACAATGGACGAATTTTATGGTCTGCAAATTATAACTCAATAAAGTTGTTTAAAAAAGATGACCAAAGTGAGCAGAACTTGGTGTTACAAGTATTTATCTGGACCTCATATAAATATGGGAAACGTGACATCAGAAAAATGGCCTAGGTCTTAACCCTGTACATTCACACACACAATATACAGACAGTTTACTTTTTGGAGCACAGCTGCTGTGTTCTTTGCTTTCAGGTCCAAAGGCCAAAGGTCACTTTTTCTTTGTGCACCCCCAACCCTTAGCTACTCCTCTTCACTGCACCTATTATGCTATACTATTGTTTCTGCTTCCTGAACTTCACTGCAAGCTCTTCCAGGACAAGTTCAGTCAGTACCTTCCTCAGTCAGTCCTGGAAACAGAGCAGACATCAGAACACATCTGTCAAATTAAGGAAAGGAAAGCTGGGGTGGCACAAGATGGTTCCAAAAATATTTGGAAGCATGAGACAGGAGGCCCAGAAATAGTGTACATATTAATTTAGGAGTCAGCCTAGACTTCTTTTTACCCTGGAAAAGGGTACACCAGAGTATAGGTTGTGCAGTGCCCCAAATTTAAACATATCTTCCTTGGATGTAGTCAAAAATTCAATTTTCTGTCAGGGCAATAAGTTTGCAAACAGCATATTAAAATTTCCAAATTAGTCTGCTCAGCAAGCAAAGAAATGGTTAGAGAAACCTGATTTCCCTGCAGATACCAGACAGGATGAGCAGCCTAGCATGCTCTTGCACATCTGGACTAGAGCTGCCTAGCTGGCTCTACAAAGAACTACAGAAGGGTCACACAACCAGGTCAGGTCAGCTCTAACTCCTCCTTCTATCTCCCATCTTATCCAGGTGCCAGGTCAATCAGAGTAGGTGGAAAGCATCAGCCTAGAGGTGACCCCCAAGCTGGCCTCGTATATACTCTTGTTCATGACTTTAGAACATGCATCGGATACAAAGCTGGAGCCAAAGCATACCCAGGCGAGGGCCCCCATTTCAGAAAAGGGGCCCAGCAAGTAGAGGCCAGACACCTAGAAACTAGGGTAAGCCAGGGCTCAGTCAGCAAGGCCAAAAGGAACAGACGAGTATGGAGAAGGCCTTCAGGAGCCCCCAGAGGGGTCAGGCTTGAGAAGTGGGAGGGCAGGAGAGAGAAGAGGAGAAACTAGGGGTGGGGGAACTTGAGGCCAGGAGATGTGGGGAATAATCAGAAATGGTGAGAGCTACTCGCCTCGGCTGCGGGTCTGCCGGGGAAGGGTCTGTGGGCCTCCAAGACGGTGTGGATGGGGACCAGAGTCCTGGAGCTTGGGAAGGGCTGCACTCTAGTGGGTGAGAAGGAAGGGGACAAAACCCGAGGCTTGAGAGTGAGAAGGTCCTTGACCTTTTGCGCGCAAGGGGGTCTGATTCTTGGGGACCCTGGGGCGCGAGGGCCTTATTCTTGGGGCGCCGCAACCTTGACTTTCGGGGGCGCCGACCCACAGCATCGAGGCCCCGATGAGGAGCACGAGTCCCGGAATGCCCGGGCGCGTCACGCCAGGGGGCGGGCCGGGCGCCAGGGGGTGTGACCGTGGAGCCGGGGTCTAGCTCGCGGCTCCGCCCGGCGCTCCCGCCACGCCCCGCGGGGCCGAGCAGGCGGGTCGGGGGCTTCCTGCCTCCCAGGTTCCCGGACTCACCTTCCTCCCTCCCCACCGGTTGGGCCCCGGATACCGCTTCCCACAAGCGGCGCGCCCTCTCGCGGTCGAAGCGCACCCCATCCGGCTCCCGGCCCTCCCGCTCTTCCAAGCTGTGGTATGGCCCGGACCCTCCGCCGTCCGTGGCCTCCACGGTGCCCAACGCGGAATATTCCATCCTCCCCGCCAGCCCTAACCGGCCGAGAGCCGCTCACGAGTCTTGGTCTCGCGAGATGTGGGACGTCGGCGACTTTGCGCGGCCAACAAATCTCGCGAGGTTTAGGCGCTGCCGAGCGTGCCTTAGGCGCCATCCTTGGTACTCCTTTAGATTTCTTACCTCTTCGGCCTCAGAGCGGGTTCTGCGGATGAAACAACTGGTGGCCAGCGACACAACAGTCCTTTCCCTCCGGGACGTGCTCGTGCGGTCCGTGGCTCTGGGGTTCTCACCTTGTTCATGGTCAGCCTTTGACACTTCGCATTTCGTTCTTACGAAGGCCCTTTTATGTGAGAATATTTTCCCCATTTTGCTGGTAGGGAAACCGAGGCTTAGATCCAGAAAGTGGTTTAATTAAGAGTTCGCTGCTAATGAGTGTTAAAGTCAGGACTCACTCCGTCTCCGTGATTTAGTTACTGCTGATAATAGATACCAGTTGTTGAGTTCCAACTGCCAATCCCTAGCGCCCATACCTGGATCTGAACTCCAGAGCTATACATCCAGTTGCCTGCTGGACAATTCCACTTGGGTAGTCGAATAGGCTTCTCCAACGTAACTGTCCAAACCCGAAATATCTTCCAGACCTGCCTCTGCCCCCACTCTTCTGGAGCTGTCATCTGTTGCCTAGGCTATCGGAGCAGCCAAACTCACTTATCTCTTCCCTTGCCTCTCAGATATTCCGGTGTGTACTTGTAGGGATTCTCTTGTAACAAGCCAAATCATGGCTCAAATCATCCAGTGGCTTCCCACTCACTCTTCTTAAAAGCCAAAGTCCTTACTTTGACCCACAAGGCCCTACGCAGTCTGACTTCCCTTGATCTCCCTGACTTCATCTTCTGTTGTGTTTCAGAGCCCCCACCCCCCTTCCTTCCTGTCCGGGTCACACTGGCCTTCTGGAATGCATTTTCCCCAGATATCCTTATGGCTCAGTTCCTTCCTTCTTTCCCTAGCTACCCTATCTAAAATTTTACCTCCCCCCCACATACATCATGACCTCCTTTCCTGCTTTTTTTCCCCTCCTTAACACTTACTATAAGGCATAGTGTGTTTACATGAGTGTGTGTGTGTGCATAACATTTTATTGTAGTAACATGTAAGTAACATAAAATTTGCTATTTTAACCATTTTCATGACCTCAATTCAGTTGGCCTTAATTACATTCACAATGTTGTGCCTCTGTCACCACCATCCATTACCAAAACTTTCCCATCACTTCAAACAAACTCCGTACCCTTAAGCAGTAACTCCCCATTCCTTCCTCCCCTAGCCAGCCCCTGGTAACTTCTAATCTACTTGCCTGTCTCTATGAATTTGTGTTTTCTAGATATTTCATATAAGTGGAGTCATGTGCTTTTGTGTTTGGCTTATTTCACTTAGCTCAGTGTTTTCAAGGTTCATCCATGTTGTAGTATGTATCAGAACTTCATTCTGTTTTATGGCAGAATAATAGGGCATTGTATGGATAAACCACATTTTGTTTATTCATCTGTTGATGGACACTTGGCTATTGTGAATAATGCTGTTACACACATTGGCATACAAGCATCTGTTTGAGTCTCTATTTTCAATTCTTTTGGGTATATACCTGGGAGTGGAATTGCTGGGTCATGTGGTAATTCTATGCTTAACTTTTTTTTTTTTTTTTTTTTTTTTTTAATCATCATTTTATTGAGATATATTCACATACCACGCAGTCATACAAAACAAATCGTACTTTCGATTGTTCACAGTACCATTACATAGTTGTACATTCATCACCTAAATCAATCCCTGACACCTTCATTAGCACACACACAAAAATAACAAGAATAATAATTAGAGTGAAAAAGAGCAATTGAAGTAAAAAAGAACACTCGGTACCTTTGTCTGTTTGTTTTCTTCCCCTACTTTTCTACACATCCATCCATAAATTAGACAAAGGGGAGTGTGGTCCTTATGGCTTTCCCAATCCCATTGTCACCCCTCATAAGCTACATTTTTATACAATTGTCTTCGAGATTCATGGGTTCTGGGTTGTAGTTTGATAGTTTCAGGTATCCACCACCAGCTACCCCAATTCTTTAGAACCTAAAAAAGGTTGTCTAAAGTGTGCGTAAGAGTGCCCACCAGAGTGATCTCTCGGCTCGTTTTGGAATCTCTCTGCCACTGAAGCTTATTTCATTTCCTTTCACATCCCCCTTTTGGTCAAGAAGATGTTCTCCATCCCACGATGCCGGGTCTACATTCCTCCCCGGGAGTCATATTCCACGTTGCCAGGGAGATTCACTTCCCTGGGTGTCTGATCCCACGTAGGGGGGAGGGCAGTGATTTCACCTTTCAAGTTGGCTTAGCCAGAGAGAGAGGGCCACATCTGAGCAACAAAGAGGCATTCAGGAGGAGACTCTTAGGCACAAATACAGGGAGGCCTAGCCTCTCCTTTGCAGCAACCGTCTTCCCAAGGGTAAAACTTATGGTAGAGGGCTCAACCCATCAAACCACCAGTCCCCTATGTCTGTGGTCATGTTAGCAACCATGGAGGTGGGGTAGGCGAATACCCCTGCATTCTCCACAGGCTCCTCAAGGGGGCACTACATCTTTTTTTTTTTTTTCCTTGTTTGTCTTTTTTCTTTTCTTTTTTTTTTTTTTAAATTTCCCTTCTTTTTTAAATCAACTGTATGAAAAAAAAAGTTAAAAAGAAAACAAACATACAATAAAAGAACATTTCAAAGAGACCATAACAAGGGAGTAAGAAAAAGACAACTAACCTAAGATAACTGCTTAACTTCCAACATGTTCCTACTTTACCCCAAGAAAGTTACGTAATATAGCAACATTTCAGTGAACTTGTTCCTACTACATCCATCAGAAATTAACAGACCATAGTCATTTCTGGGCATCCCCAGAACGTTAAATAGCTTATCTGTTCTTCTTGGATTATTGTTCCCCCTTCCTTAATTGCTCTCTACTGCTAGTTCCCCTACATTCTACATTATAAACCATTTGTTTTACATTTTTCAAAGTTCACATTAGTGGTAGCATATAATATTTCTCTTTTTGTGCCTGGCTTATTTCGCTCAGCATTATGTCTTCAAGGTTCATCCATGTTGTCATATGTTTCACGAGATCGTTCCTTCTTACTGCCGCGTAGTATTCCATCGTGTGTATATACCACATTTTATTTATCCACTCATCTGTTGAAGGACATTTGGGTTGTTTCCATCTCTTGGCAATTGTGAATAATGCTGCTATGAACATTGGCGTGCAGATATCTGTTCGTGTCACTGCTTTCCGATCTTCCGGGTATATACCGAGAAGTGCAATCGCTGGATCGAATGGTAGCTCTATATCTAGTTTTCTAAGGAACCGCCAGACTGACTTCCAGAGTGGCTGAACCATTATACAGTCCCACCAACAATGAATAAGAGTTCCAATTTCTCCACATCCCCTCCAGCATTTGTAGTTTCCTGTTTGTTTAATGGCAGCCATTCTAACCGGTGTTAGATGGTATCTCATTGTGGTCTTAATTTGCATCTCTCTAATAGCTAGTGAAGCTGAACATTTTTTCATGTGTTTCTTGGCCATTTGTATTTCCTCTTCAGAGAACTGTCTTTTCATATCTTTTGCCCATTTTATAATTGGGCTGTATGTACTATTGTCATTGAGTTGTAGGATTTCTTTGTATATGCAAGATATCAGTCTTTTGTCAGATACATGGTTTCCAAAAATTTTTTTCCCATTGAGTTGGCTGCCTCTTTACCTTTTTGAGAAATTCTTTTGAGGTGCAGAAACTTCTAAGCTTGAGGAGTTCCCATTTATCTATTTTCTCTTTTGTTGCTTGTGCTTTGGGTGTAAAGTCTAGGAAGTGGCCTCCTAATACAAGGTCTTGAAGATGTTTTCCTACATTATCTTCTAGGAGTTTTATGGTACTTTCTTTTATATTGAGATCTTTGGTCCATTTTGAGTTAATTTTTGTGTAGGGGGTGAGGTAGGGGTCCTCTTTCATTCTTTTGGATATGGATATCCAACTCTCCCAGCCCCATTTGTTGAAAAGACCATTATGGCTCAGTTCGGTGACTTTGGGGGCCTTATCAAAGATCAGTCGGCCATAGATCTGAGGGTCTATCTCTGAATTCTCAATTCGATTCCATTGATCTATGTGTCTATCTTTGTGCCAGTACCATGCTGTTTTGGCAACTGTGGCTTTATAATAAGCTTCAAAGTCAGGGAGTGTAAGTCCTCCCACTTCGTTTTTCTTTTTTAGAGTGTCTTTAGCAATTCGAGGCATCTTCCCTTTCCAAATAAATTTGATAACTAGCTTTTCCAAGTCTGCAAAGTAGGTTGTTGGAATTTTGATTGGGATTGCATTGAATCTGTAGATGAGTTTTGGTAGAATTGACATCTTAATGACATTTAGCCTTCCTATCCATGAACATGGAATATTTTTCCATCTTTTAAGGTCCCCTTGTATTTCTTTTAGTAGAGTTATGTAGTTTTCTTAGTATAGGTCTTTTACATCTTTGGTTAAGTTTATTCCTAGGTACTTGATTTTTTTATTTGCTATTGAAAATGGTATCTTTTTCTTGAGTGTCTCTTCAGTTTGTTCATTTCTAGCATATAGAAACATTACTGACTTATGTGCATTAATCTTGTATCCCGCTACTTTGCTAAATTTGTTTATTAGCTCTAGTAGGTGTATCGTTGATTTCTCAGGGTTTTCTAGATATAAGATCATATCATCTGCAAACAATGACAGTTTTACTTCTTCTTTTCCAATTTGGATGCCTTTTATTTCTTTGTCTTGCCGGATTGCCCTGGCTAGCACTTCCAGCACAATGTTGAATAACAGTGGTGACAGCAGGCATCCTTGTCTTGTTCCTGATCTTAGAGGGAAGACTTTCAGTCTCTCACCATTGAGTACTATGCTGGCTGTGGGTTTTTCATATATGCTCTTTATCATGTTGAGGAAGTTTCCTTCAATTCCTACCTTTTGAAGTGTTTTCATCAAAAAGGGATGTTGGATTTTGTCAAATGCTTTTTCAGCATCTATTGAGATGATCAATTGATTTTTCCCTTTCGAGTTTTTAATGTGTTGTAATACATTGATTGTTTTTCTTATGTTGAACCATCTTGCATGCCTGGAATGAACCCCACTTGGTCATGGTGTATGATTTTTTTAATGTGTCTTTGGATTCGATTTGCAAGTATTTTGTTGAGGATTTTTGCATCTATATTCATTAGGGAGATTGGCCGGTAGTTTTCCTTTTTTGTAGCATCTTTGCCTGGTTTTGGTATTAGATTGATGTTAGCTTCATAAAATGAGTTAGGTAGTGTTCCATTTTTTTCAATGTTTTGAAAGAGTTTGAGTAAGATTGGTGTCAGTTCTTTCTGGAAAGTTTGGTAGAATTCCCCTGTGAAGCCATCTGGCCCTGGGCATTTATTTGTGGGAAGATTTTTGATGACTGATTGGATCTCTTTGCTTGTGATGGGTTGGTTGAGGTCTTCTATTTCTTCTCTGGTCAGTCTAGGTTGTTCATATGTTTCCAGGAAATTGTCCATTTCTTCTACATTATCCAGTTTGTTGCCATACAGTTGTTCATAATATCCTCTTATAATTTTTTTAATTTCTTCAGGATCTGCAGTTATGTCACCTTTTTCATTGATTATTTTGTTTATATGGGTCTTCTCTCTTTTTGATTTTGTCAGTCTAGCTAGGGGCTTGTCAATCTTGTTGATCTTCTCAAAGAACCAACTTTTGGTGATATTTATCCTCTCTATTGTTTTTTTGTTCTCTATGTCATTTATTTCTGCTTTAATCCTTGTTATTTCTTTTCTTGTACTTGGTTTAGGATTGGTTTGCTGTTCATTTTCTAGCTTCTTCAGTTGATCCATTAGTTCTTTGATTTTGGCTCTTTCTTCCTTTTTAATATATGCGTTTAGTGCTATAAATTTCCCCCTTAGCACTGCTTTTGCTGCATCCCATAGGTTTGGTATGTTGTGTTCTCATTTTCATTTGTCTCTATATATTTAGCAATTTCTCTTGCTATTTCTTCTTTAACCCACTGATTGTTTAGGAGTGTGTTGTTTAACCTCCAGGTATTTGTGAATTTTCTAAGTTTCTGATGGTTATTGACTTCTAATTGTATTCCATTGTGGTCAGAGAATGTGCTTTGAATAATTTCAATCTTTTTAAATTTATTGAGGCTTGTTTTATGTCCCAGCATATGATCTATTCTGCAGAAAGTTCCGTGAGCACTAGAAAAGTATGTGTATCCTGGTGATTTGGGATGTAATGTCCTGTATATGTCTGTTAAATCTAATTCATTTATCAGATTGTTTAGGTTTTCAGTTTCCTTATTGGTCTTCTGTCTGGTTGATCTATCTATAGGAGAGAGTGATGTGTTGAAGTCTCCCACAGTTATTGTGGAAACATCAATTGCTTCCTTTAGTTTTGCCAGTGTTTCTCTCATGTATTTTGTGGCACCTTGATTGGGTGCATAGACATTTACGATTGTTATTTCTTCTTGCTGAATTGCCCCTTTTATTAGTATGTAGTGGCCTTCTTTGTCTCTCAAAACATCCCTGCATTTGAAGTCTATTTTATCTGAGATTAATATTGCTACACCTGCTTTCTTTTGGCTGTAGCTTGCATGAAATATTTTTTTCCATCCTTTCACTTTCAGTTTCTTTGTGTCCCTGTGTCTAAGATGAGTCTCTTGTATGCAACATATTGATGGTTCATTTTTTTTGATCCATTCTGCGAATCTATATCTTTTAATTGGGGAGTTTAAGCCATTTACATTCAACGTTAAAACCGTGAAGGCATTTCTTGAATCGGCCATCTTATCCTTTGGTTTATGTTTGCCATATTTTTCCCTCTCTCTATTAATATCCTTTATTGTACCCATACCGAATCTCTTTAGTACTGAACCTTTCTCCAAGTCTCTCTGTCCTTTCTTTGTTTCTCTGTCTGTAGGGCTCCCTTTAGTATCTCCAGTAGGGCAGGTCTCTTGTTAGCAAATTCTCTCAGCATTTGTTTGTCTGTGAAAAATTTAAGCTCTCCCTCAAATTTGAAGGAGAGCTTTGCTGGATAAAGTATTCTTGGCTGGAAATTCCTCTCACTCAGAATTTTAAATATATCGTGCCACTGCCTTCTTGCCTCCATGGTGGCTGCTGAGTAGTCACTACTTAGTCTTATGCTGTTTCCTTTGTATGTGGTGAATTGCTTTTCTCTTGCTGCTTTCAGAACTTGCTCCTTCTCTTCTGTGTTTGACAGTGTGATCAGTATATGTCTCGGAGTGGGTTTTTTTGGATTTATTTTATTTGGAGTTCGCTGAGCATTTATGATTTGTGTATTTATGTTGTTTAGAAGATTTGGGAATTTTTCCCCAACAATTTCTTTGAATACTCTTCCTAGACCTTTACCCTTTTCTTCCCCTTCTGGGACACCAATGAGTCTTATATTCGGACGTTTCATATTATCTATCATATCCCTGAGGTCCATTTCGAGTTTTTCAATTTTTTTCCCCATTCTTTCTTTTATGCTTTCATTTTCCATTCTGTCATCTTCCAGGTCACTGATTCGTTGTTCAACTTCCTCTAGTCTTGTACTATGGGTGTCCAGAATCTTTTTAATTTGGTCAACAGTTTCTTTAATTTCCATAAGATCATCCATTTTTTTATTTAGTCTTGCAATGTCTTCTTTATGCTCTTCTAGGGTCTTCTTGATTTCCTTCATATCCCGTACTATGGTCTCATTGTTCATCTTTAGTTCTTTGAGTAGCTGCTCTAGGTGCTGTGTCTCTTCTGGTCTTTTGATTTGGGTGCTTGGGCTTGGGTTATCCATATCGTCTGGTTTTTTTCATATGCTTTATAATTTTCTGTTGTTTTTGGCCTCGTGGCATTTGCTGAACTTGATAGGGTTCTTTTAGGGTTTGTAGACCTATTGAAGTCCTTATCTCTAATTTATCAGATCTACAGCTTCGTGGAGTACACTTTCTCTAACTAACCAGCAGGTGGCGTCCACGAGCCACCTGTTCTCCACAAGCCAGTTCTCCCCTGCTTAGCCTTTTTGGTGAGTGGGGGAGTGAGTCTTGTGGGGCCCAATTGGTGTACCAAGCTTGCGTGTGTAGTTGGTGTTGCCTGCCCTGTATGTGGGGCGTGTTTCTGGGCAGTCAGGGAGGGGGGGTGGCCCTAACAATCAAATCTCCCTGATGATCCTAGAGTTTTAAAGCTGCTGCAATAGTCTAATCCTTCAGTTCAGTCGTGCCACAGTTTGTCTCTGCCACTGACCCACAAGTCTTTGGTATTGGCGTATGGCTCCTGAGACTTGCAAGTGGGCCCCTCTTCCAGGCTGTGTACCCCGGGTCCTCTGTTGAGGGATGACTGTGCTATGTCAAGGTGAGTGCCGTCCCCCCAGGGCAGTTCTGGGCTGCTGGGCTGTGTAGGGAGGCTCCCAGTCTGCTGAAATGATGGCTGAATGGGGCTTTGTTAATTCACCCTGCTCCACCTTCCCAGCTCTGGGACATTCAGCTGAGGTTGCAGGGAAGGCTAATGTCCACGCCCAGTTTTGTGGTGTGTGCCTGTTATTTGAAGCACTTCCATCACACTGGGTTGTCTGGGGCAGCTCTGGGCTATGGGGCTGGCGATGGGCAGGAGTGTTTCCTGTCCACCAGGATGGTGGCTGTGAGCGGACACCCCCCTTTTCTTGGGAAGTTGTGTTGTTTAGTGAATTTTCTCAGCCACTGGATTATTGCCTTTTGTCTCAGAGCTCTCTTAGTTCTGCTGTTGACTTGATGTGCCCAAATTGCAATTCTTTGAAGCTTTCTGTATTGGGCTTCTTAGAGTAATTGTTTTAGAAAAAGAAAAAAGGATTTAAAAAAAAAAAAAACAAAAAAAAAACGGCCCTCCTCAGAGATCTAATGGGTTATTGAAATGCTAATAGACAAAGCAACCAGGGCCGTTAAGGAAAGGTCCACAGGGCAGAGAGATCAGCTTTGCTTCAGGATTTGCATATGCGCCTCAAGGCCTGAGCTCCGCCCTTCCCCTTTCTGTGTTCACCAGAACTCCAAAAATCCTCTGCTTTTATTTTGTAGTTTTTCGTGTTGTTTTTTTTCTATGCCTGTCTCCTCTCTGCTGGGCTGGCTGCTCTCAGAGTCTCTGGTGTCTGGTCTCAGTCTATCTATGGTTGGAGTTTGAATCAGTAGAATGAGTTTCCGATAAGAGCAGCCACTGCAGTTCTCCCTTCTCCTTCCCGGAGCTGACAGCCCCTCCTCCCCCGGGACTGAGCCTGGCAGGGAGGGGCGCGGGTCCCCTGGCCGCAAAAACTTACATATTTCGCTGATCTCAGCAGTTCCACGTTTTCATGAGTGTTGTATGAAGTATGCCCAAAGACAGATTGCTCTGTGGTGTCCAGTCCACGCAGTTCCTGGCTTTTTACCTACTTTCCTGGAGGAGTAACTAAAACTTACAGCTCACCAGTCTGCCATCTTGCCCCGCCTCTGCCTATGCTTAACTTTTTTAGGAACTACCAAACTGTTTAGATATACCATATATTTAATTTTTAATCTTGTTCATTGTTTGTCTCCCCTCTAGAAGGCAACCCCCAGGAAGGACAAGAGTTTTTGTTTATTTTGTTATCAGCCAATTTTCAGCACGTTAAAATAGATCCTGGCCTGTAGTAGGTAGATACAAAATATTAGTCGAATGAATGAAGCTTGTGACCTCATTTATTCAAATATTTATTGAGTATTTACTATGAGCTAGGTGATGTTTTGAGCATTGGAGGGCTAATGGAGGAGAATGTAATCACCAAGTTAACAGGTAAGGTCATTTCAGATAGTAGTAAGTGCTAAGGAGAAAGTAAAACAGGAATACAAATTGGGTGAATGATGTGGGAAGAACATTAGATAGCTTGGTTGGGGAAAGCCTCTGAAGAAATGATGTTTGAGCAATGACCTAACTGATAAGATGAGTTTGCAATGCAGGGAAGAGTGTTCCAGTAAGAAGGAACAGCAGGTGCAAAGGCCCCGAGGAAAGAGTGGGCTTGGTGTTTTGGAGGGACAGGAAAAGAGGGCAGTATGGCTGCAGTCCAGGGAACAAGGTGAAAAGTGGTATCAGAGGAGACCAAAGAGAGACAGATAGAGATTACTCTTCTTGTATGAGATCACACATCTCGTTAATGGAATTTACTCAATCATACTATAGGTATAGATAACCAGTTCCATGCCAGGCCTCATGCCAGGCTCCAGAGCTTCTGATGCAATAAATGAGTGATGGTTGTGCAGTGCTTTACAGTTTATAAAGCACCTTTAACATATAACATTTAATCCTCAGGACTGTTCTCCTATGAGGAATTATTTTCATTTTTGACAAATGAAGAAACAAACTGGAAAAGGTGAAAGTTTTATCAGGGTCATACAGCTAGTTAGTGGCAGAATCTGTGCTTGAACACTGGTTGACAGACTGCATATCTATGTCCTTTTATCACACTAAAAGACCAGTTTAAAAGGCAGTGACTATATATTATTTATCCTTAAAGAAGAGTGCTAACCACCCATATTGCATGGCACGAATTATTCAGCTAAAAAACCCCCAAAGGATAGAGGGCATTTTTGTTCAAGTCTCAGAACCCACAAGAGTATTTTTATAGAACACCATGGAGTAAATCTTGGGAGTGGAATACTTAAGTTGCTGTGTATATTATTGGAAAACAATCTCCACTTCCCTCTCTCACAATCCACTTAGATGCTCAAAATAATTTCCATTTATTCTCCAATGAATGCCTTCAGGGTTCGGCCTCTGTGCCACCTAGCCAGAGTCCATAGCTACAATACTGAGTGTCTGAAAAGCCCTTACTGTCACCTGTTTTCTGCTTCATCCTTGTATAAGTGCCAGGTCTGGTCTCCTTGCTGGAACCTGGCAGTACAGACAGGTGATGCCTTGGATTTGTCAGGCTGGCTTTTTATTTCTTCCCTGTGGAAAATGAGAACCATTTTCCAACATATTCTACTGTGTGTTGTTGCTATGGGCGATGAACAATCCCAAGGAAAAGGCTTTGCCAGGGGACAGGAATTGGCCATAGTTCAGCAGACATTTCAGTTGAGTAAACACTGCCTCTGTGTGTATGTGTGCAAACTCATGCTCCACAGCTTAGTAATTATAATTCCTGCTCTCAGGGAGATTAAACTCTTGTGAGAGAGAAAAGTCTGTACTGTACGCAGAGTATGTGTTAGCTGCTTTAGTAGGGGTGACACCTAAGATAGTGCAGATGGGGTGGGGCAATGAATCCGAAGTGTGAGGATCATGAATGGTATCTGTGTAACCCCATCTGAGGCTTTCCACTTCTCAGCTCTAGGAACGGCTCTCTCTAGCTGTTAAAGGTGGCCACGGATTCGGTTTTACTAATAGGATGTGAAGAGGTGTTGTTTGACTCAGAACCCAAGATTGATCCAAAGCAGTAGCAGGGTGCTCCTGAGGAAAACTGGAAGAGCCACATTCTGGGGCAGGGGGTGGGCGGAAGTGCACAACTTTGTTGCAGTCCTAGTCCACTTCTCAGGTTGGATCATTTTATAGTGTCTTCAGGGCTGCTGAGAAGCCGTGTCTTCAGAGAATGGCCAGGTTTTAATTCATAGATTTTCCCAGGACAGATTGAGGGTATAGTGGAATTCGCTGATCACTGATTGGGATTTCCAGAGGATTTCAAGAAGGGGAAGGAAGAAGATTGAATTAGATTTAAGTATTGCTTCCCAACCTTTTCCATGTTACAGCCGCCTTAGAAAATGAATGTGTCACTATGGCACGTTCAGTTGAACAGACAAGTCTTTTCCCTCTCATTCAGTGATGGTCCAGGTACTCCAGCCACTTCAGGCTGCTGGGCCACCATTGGGGCTGGAGGGATGGATGTTCAGAGCCCTATGGGGATGAAAGTCCAGCTCCAATGGATGGCCACGTTGACTTGGATCCTGAGCATGTATGAGTCAAGCAAGATGGGGATTAACCCTCATAATCTCTGAGAAATAGGCAGGCCACCATTTGAAGCTCCAAGATACCTAGCTTGACACCAACTCTTCCATTCTGTACTCCTGACCCATGTGACCTTGATAAATTACTTTTAACTTTTGTAAGGCTGCTGCTTCATCTGTGAAATGAGGAAATAATACCCACCTCATATTGTTGTGAAGATTAACCCAAATAATCAACATATACTACTTAGCACATTGCCTGGCATATAGTAAATGGCAGCTGTTACCAATTTATCCTGAAAGCTCTATTTTTCTGGTAATTTAACAAATTGATAATTAGGTTCAATAAAGACATCAGCTAAATTCTCCTTTTCTCCATTATTTCTAGAACCAGTTTCAGTTCATAATCTGTGCATTCAGTCGAGATCAGAGTGATTTAGTCTAGCTTAATGCACCCAGGGAGATCTAGAATGGCCTAAAATGATTCATCCAAGCTCTTTCATCTCTGCTGAAGGATTTTTCTGGACTGGCATAATAGTTTGAGTCAAATCAAATTTATAGGCTTTATTGAGGGCCTACTACATGATGTGCCAGGCACTGTGCTATCCTTCTCCCTTACCTATAACACGTCAGTGGCTCTCCATTGCCTGTAGGACAAGGTTAAAATTTCCCACTCTGGTGTAAGAGGACCTCTATCATCAGATTCTTCTTCTCTTACCATTCCTTTCTTCTGACTCAATAAACATTTATTAAGCACCTACCATGAAATAGACAGGTACTATGGAATTTAATGTTTCTCTTTTTTTCCTAATTACTTTTTTTATTGAGGTGTAATTTACATAAAGTTTACAAACGCAAAATCTTGAATGAATTTTTATATATAAACAAACCCATATAACCACCATGTACGTTAAGATGTAGAACATTTCCAGCTTATTAGACTGCTCCTTTGTGCCTCCTCGCAGTCAATACATTCCCCAGAAAAACCATCATCCAGAACTCATCACCATAGCTTAGTTTTGCCTGATCTTGAACTTTGTATAAATGAGGTGCTTAATTTCCAAATATTTGGTTTTTTCTAGATTTCTTATTGCCAATTTCTAATATAACTCCACTATGATCAGCAAACATTCTCTGTAAGAGTTCAGTCTTTTGAAATCCATTGAGATTTGTTTCATGGCGCACCATTTGGTCTATTGTAGTGAACATTTCATTTATATTTGAAAAGAATGTGTATTTTGCCGTTGTTGAGTGTAGTGTTGCATAAATGTCAATTATGTCATGGTGTATTCAGCTCTTCTGCATCCTTATTGATTTTTGTCTAGTTCTGTCAATTACTGAGAGGGGTGTGTATTAAAATCTCCAGTTACAATTGTGGATTTGTCTATTTCTCTTTTTTGGTTCTGTTACTTTTTGCTTCATATTTTTCATTTCCAAATATATAATAGGAAAGTTATATTTTCTAGTTAGATTGACACTTTTATAAGTATGAAATGCTCCTCTTTATCCTTAGTAATACTTGTTACCTTAAAGTCTATTTTGATATTAATTTAGCTACGCCAGCTTTCTTCTGTTAGTATTGGCATAGTATTTGTTTTTCCATCTTCTGTGTTGTTTTTACCTCCATATCCTTATATTTAAATAGTGCTTCTCTTGTAAATGGCATATAGTTGGGTTTTAAAAATCATTTAATTGACACTGTAAAAAATATCTGATTTTGAAAAAGGCTCTCTTCCTAATTTTTTGTGAATTGTTATCTAAGAGGATTAATATAAATTGTATAATTTCTACTATATCAGTGATTAAATTAAAAAAACATTTAATTTAATTACTGATTTAGTGTGCTTATTTCTACCATTCTTCTATTTGTTTTCTGTTTACTCCATTTGTTCTGTTCCTTTATTTCTCTCTTCTTGCCTTCTTTTGGATTAAAGAATTATGTTTTTATTCCTCTGTTAATTTATTGAGTATTATTTAATTATTTAAATTATTCTTACAGTGATTGCCTTAGAGAGTACAATATGCATCTTTGACTTATTACAGTCCATCCTAAATTAGTACTTTTCCCACTTCCTGAACAATGCTAGAACCTTAAAACAGTTTAACTCTAATGTTTTCTTAACTTCTTGCTATTGTTGTCTTATATTTTATTTCAATGTATGTTTTAAATGCCTCAAGACATTATTATTTTTGTTGTTTTAAACTGTCAGTATTCTTTTTCATTTACCTATTCACTCACCTTTTCTGGTGTTTTTCATGCCTTTCTGCATTTTCATGCTTCCATCTGACTCATTTTCCTTCAGATGAAAGAACTTCATTTAGTATTTCTTACAGTACAGGTCTGCTCATAATAAATTCAGTTTTTTAATTGTCTGAAAATGTCTGTAATTTGCCTTTTTAAAAAATTTTGTTTTCTTTATTAGAGAACTTGTGGGTTTACATACAATCACGCATAAACACAGATTCCCATATACCACCCCATCATCAACACCTTGCATTGATGTGGTACATTTGGTACAAATTGATGAAAGCACATTTTTATAACTACTATTAACTATAGTCCATGGTTTAATTTAGGGCTCACTGTTTGTGTAGTTCCATGGATTTTTTTTTTTTTTTTTTTTTTTTGGTTGCTCAATCTGGTTTGTTTTCTTTTTGTGGAGTATTTTTTTTTTTTTTATTAAATTCAGTTGTATTGAAATACATTCACAGACCATACAATCATCCATGGTATACAATCCACTGTCCACAGTATGATAACATAGTTATGCGTTCATCACCACAATCTATCTCTGAAGATTTTCTTTACATCAGAAAGAACCAGAACAAGAATAAAAAATAAAAGTGAAAAAAGAACACCCAAATCATCCCCCCATCCCACCCCGTTTGTCCTTTAGTTTTTATCCCCATTTTTCTACTCATCCATACACTAGATAAAGGGGGTGTGATCCACAAGGTCTTCACAATCAACACTAATCACCCCTTGTAATCTACATTATTATATAATTGTCTTCAGGAGTCCCGACTGCTGGGTTGGAGTTTGGTAGTTTACTTCTAGCTATTCCAATACATTAAAACCTAAGAGGTGTTATCTATATAGTGCATAAGAATGTCCACCAGGAGTGACCCTCTCGACTCCATTTGAAATCTCTCAGCCACTGAAACTATTTTGTCTCATTTTGCATCCCCCTTTTGGTCAAGAAAATACTCTCAGTCCCACGATGCCGGGTCCACATTCATCCCCGGGAGTCATATTGTGCATTGCCAGGGAGATTTACAACCCTGGGAGTTGGGTCCCACGTAGGGGGGAGGGCAGCGAGTTCACCTGTCGAGATGGCTCAGTTAGAGAGAGAGAGGGCCACATCTGAGCAAAAAAGAGGTACTCAGGGGGAGACTCTTTGGCACAACTATATGCAAGTTTAGACTCTCCTTTGTGGTAACGAGCTTCATAAGGGCAAGTCCCGTGATTGAGGGCTCAGCACATCAAACCGCCAGTCCCAGTGTTTGTGACAACATCAACACCAGTCCAGGTGAGGAAGTCCAACACATCCACACCTTCCCCCCAGATCCTCAGGGCTGGAGAGGGGGGAGGCTGTAATGTAAATCTATTTTTTATTATCTGCCCAAATTACTCTGGGATGTGTCACTATTTCACTCCAGCCTATACTAACCTACTGTATCTCACTTCCTATTCAAAGTTCCATGCAACTGTGGTGTTTTAACAAATCGACTATAGAGTTGTACCGTTTAGAAAATTTAGAACCTGTACCAAATAGATATCTCTTCCCTTGGTCTCACCCGGAAGTTGAAGTTTTAAAACACAATCAGTTTCAACCTTTACCCTTTGGCCTGGCTTGCCCTGGTCTTAACCAGACCTGCTTCATTCATATCACTAATTGAAGTCTTGGCTCTTTTTCAGCTTTTTTTTTTTTTTTTTTTTGACAGTGGCTATATGCACTAATACTGACATTCATATCTGCCGAGCTCTAGCTCTGAGTTTCAGGTGTCTCAGAGATACGCATTTTTCCAGAGACCAATCAGGTTATACGCTAAGGGATCAGCATCTCAAAGTTTAGAGATAGGCATTACAATTCAGGGACAGAGTTAACTGCTGTAAGAGCTTACAATCTAGGGACTATTACAATTATTATGTCCATGTTAGGCTATGTTCTAAGATTCAATTCTGAGTTTACACATTGTAGTTAGTCCATATTGGTTAGGCATCATCCCTCTCACCATGTTTTCTCCAACACTTTTACTCCTATATATATATTTTCCTACAATTTTATAGAGTTATATTCACATACCATACATGTATCCACAGTGTACAATCAGTTGTTCATGGTATCATCATAAAGTTGTATATTTATCACCACAAGCAGCACTTGAACATATTGATTACTACAAGAAAAATTGTTTTTTTTTTTTTAGCAATAAGAAAAAAATGATAAAAAGAAAAATAACATGTCATACAATACAATATACTACTAAGGACAGCAAATAACACCGCTACCAAGAATCCCATATTCCTCCCCTATATCCCCCTCATATACATTTAGCATTGGCATATTGTCTTTGTTACATTTAGTTCCATGGATTTTTAAAAAAAAATTTAGAAGGAAAACTTTCAGTCTTTCATCATTAAGTAGGATGTTTTTAAGTAGGATGCCCTTTGTCATATTGAGGAAGTTTCCTCCTATCTAGTGATCTAAGTGTTGATTCATCAAGAAGGGGTGCTGGATTTTGTCAAAAGCATTTTCTGTATCAGTTGAGAGGTTCATGTATTTTTTCCTTTATTCTGTTAATGTGGTGTAGTACATTAATTGGTTTATTTATGTTGAACCACCCTTGCATACCAGGGATCTTCTTCCCGAGGGTCATCAGGGGCCCTGGTTACTTTCATTTTTGTAATTATTAATGGCCTTACCTGTTTAGGCTCATCTTCAATTTCAGTTTTCTGCTTCCATTCCCCTCTTCTACACTCTCCCAGAAATCCCACACCTTCGGATCCCAGCCTTACATCTGGATAACTACTTGGACCTGCCACGTATCATCCATCTGTGCATTATTTGAACTTGACGTGCTATTACTTCTAATTGTTCTCATTGGTTTGCACCTTTTGCTAATACATCATTGTTATTGGAACATGCTAACCTAATATCGTTTTCTAGAGCCAAAACCTCTTCTAATCTCTTCAGTTCAGCCTCTGTTTTTACATGGGTTTTGGTCGCATATTCAGCTACGTGGTGGCAGCAATTGCTTGTTTCTTTGGAATTCCCATTTGCCCCCGTGGTTTCCCTTAAGGACAAATAACACTCCAGCTGGCATTTTCTGGGTGTCCCTGAACTCACACACTGGGTTGAACTGTTCTAAAAAATGGGCTATCTCATCCCACATACTGGAAGTTGGCCACCCTGGGATTTCTCCCGCTGACCACAAAATTGTGTCTGCATATTCCTGTTTCCCTCAGCTTGTTTCATTTTTCGGTCTCCTGGCTGGTTTGCCACTTGTCTGGCTGTGAACCTACGGAATAGTTTCTGCCAAAGTTTGATGGAAACTTAAGACTGAAAAATGAAGCAGGCCACTCCATATAGCAAAATAGTAACTTACAGACTGGGAAACTGGTCCTGGGCAGCTACAGGATGTTGAGTAGCGCTCTGCTTGCCCCACATGTTATAGAGGGCTATACAGGGCAAGAACAAGGAAGGCACAGAGTCAAGTCAGGATTTGCAATATCGTAAACGTGTCTCTTTGAAGTTATTGATACATAGCTGGAGTGGTTCTAGGATAGGTAGATGTGCTTAGGCATGTGTACATGTGCTTTAAGACACACTTAAGGGGTTTGTCTTATCTAGGAATTTATGGCTTCTCTGGCTGATGGCCTCAAAACCTGCAATAAAAAGAATCTGTAAAGAAGATCAAGAAAACAATTCCATTTACAATACTGTTCCAGAGGTGGGGCAAGATGGTGAATTGGTGAGCTGTATGTTTTCTTACTCCTCCAGGAAAGTAGGTAGAAAGCAAGGAACTGCATGGACTGGACACCACAGAGCAATTTGACTTTGGGCATACTTCATACAACACTCATGAACACATCGAACTGCTGAGATCAGCGAAATCTGTAAGTTTTTGCGGCCAGGGGACCCGCGCCCCTCCCTGCCAGGCTCAGTCCCGTGGGAGGACGGGCCGTCAGCACTGGGAAGGAGAAGGGAGAACTGCAGTGGCAGCTCTTATCGGAAACTCATTCTACTGATCCAGACTCCAACCACAGATAGACTGAGACCAGACACCAGAGAATCTGAGAGCAGCCAGCCCAGCAGAGAGGAGACAGGCATAGCAAACAACAGCAAGAAAAACTCCAAAATAAAAGCGGAGGCTTTTTGGAGTTCTGGTGAACATAGAAAGGGGAAAGGCAGAGCTCAGGCCCTGAGGCTCATATGCAAATCCCGAAGAAAAACTGATCTCTCTGCCCCCTGGATGTTTCCTTAATGGCCCTAATTGCTTTGTCTCTTAGCATTTCAATAACCCATTAGATCTGCGAGGCGGGCTTTTTTTTTTTTCTGTTTCTAAAACAATTATTCTAAGAAGCCCAATACAGAAAGCCTCAAAGACTTGCAATTTAGGTAGGTCAAGTCAAGAGCAGAACTAAGAGAGCTCTGAAACAAAAGGCAATAATCCACTGGCTGAGAAAATTCACTAAACACCACAACTTCCCAAGAAAAGGGGGGTGTCCACTCACAGCCATCATCCTGGTGGACAGGAAACACTCCTGCCCGTTGCCAGCCCCATAGCCCAGAGCTGCCCCAGACAACCCTGTGTGACAGAAGTGCTTCAAATAACACACACACACCACAAAACTGGGTGTGGACATTAGCCTTCCCTGCACCCTCAGCTGTTTGTCCCAGAGTTGGGAAGGTGGAGCAGTGTGAATTAACAAAGCCCCATTCAGCCATCATTTCAGCAGACTGGGAGCCTCCCTACACAGCCCAGCAGCCCAGAACTGCCCTGAGGGGACGGCACTCACCTGTGACATAGCACAGTCATCCCTCAACAAAGGACCAGGGGGTGCACAGCCTGGAAGAGGGACCCACTTGCAAGTCTCAGGAGCCATACGCCAATACCAAGGACTTGTGGGTCAGTGGCAGAGACAAACTGTGGCAGGACTGAACTGAAGGAGTAGACTATTGCAGCAGCTTTAAAACTCCAGGAACACCAGGGAGATTTGATTGTTAGAGCCACCCCCCGTCCCTGATCGCCCAGACACACGCCCCATATACAGGGCGGGCAACACCAACTATACACGCAAGCTTGGTACACCAATTGGACCCCACAAGGCTCACTCCCCCACTCACCACAAAGGCAAAGCAGGGGAGAACTGGCTTGTGGAGAACAAGTGGCTTGTGGATGCCACCTGCTGGTTAGTTAGAGAAAGTGTACTCCACGAAGCTGTAGATCTGATAAATTAGAGATAAGGACTTCAATTGGTCTACAAATCCTAAAAGAACTCTATCAAGTTAAGCAAATGCCAAGAGGCCAAAAATGACAGAAAATTATGAAGCATATGAAAAAACCAGACGATATGGATAACCCAAGCCCAAGCACCCAAATCAAAAGTTCAAAAGAGACACAGTACTTAGAGCAACTAATCAAAGAACTAAAGATGAACAATGAGACCATAGTGCGGGATACAAAGGATATCAAGAAGACCCTAGAAGAGCATAAAGAAGACATTGCAAGACTAAATAAAAAAATAGATGATCTTATGGAAATTAAAGAAACTGTTGACTAAATTGAAAAGATTCTGGATACTCATAGTACAAGACTAGAGGGAGTTGAACAACAAATCAGTGACCTGGAAGATGACAGAGTGGAAAATGAAAGCACAAAAGAAAGAATGGGGAAAAAAATTGAAAAAATTGAAATGGACCTCAGGGGTATGATAGATAATATAAAACATCCGAATATAAGACTCATTGGTGTTCCAGAAGGGGAAGAAAAGGGTAAAGGTCTAGGAAGAGTATTCAAAGAAATTGTTGGGGAAAACTTCCCAAATCTTCTAAACACCATAAATACACAAATCATAAATGCCCAGCTAACTCCAAATAGAATAAATCCAAATAAACCCACTCCAAGACATATTCTGATCACATTGTCAAACACAGAAGAGAAGGGTGGTCCGGAGGAGGCGGGGCAAGATGGCAGACTGGTGAGCTGTATGTTTTAGTTACTCCTCCAGGAAAGTAGGTAGAAAGCCAGGAACTGCGTGGACTGGACACCACAGAGCAATCTGACTTTGGGCATACTTCATACAACACTCATGAAAACGTGGAACTGCTGAGATCAGCGAAATCTGTAAGTTTTTGCGACCAGGGGACCCGCGCCCCTCCCTGCCAGGCTCAGTCCCGGGGGAGGAGGGGCTGTCAGCTCCGGGAAGGAGAAGGGAGAACTGCAGTGGCAGCCCTTATCGGAAACTCATTCTACTGATCCAAACTCCAACCATGGATAGACTGAGACCAGACACCAGAGAATCTGAGAGCAGCCAGCCCAGCAGAGAGGAGACAGGCATAGAAAAAAAACAACACGAAAAACTCCAAAATAAAAGCGGAGGATTTTTGGAGTTCTGGTGAACATAGACAGGGGAAGGGCCCTGAGGCGCATATGCAAATCCCGAAGAGAAGCTGATCTCTCTGCCCTGTGGACCTTTCCTTAATGGCCCTGGTTGCTTTGTCTCTTAGCATTTCAATAATAACCCATTAGATCTCTGAGGATGGCCCGTTTTTTTTTTTTTTTTTTTTTAATCCTTTTTTCTTTTTCTAAAACAACTACCCTAAGAAGCCCAATACAGAAAGCTTCAAAGACTTGCTATTTGGGCAGGTCAAGTCAAGAGCAGAACTAGGAGAGCTCTGAGACAAAAGGCAATAATCCAGTGGCTGAGAAAATTCACTAAACACCACAACTTCCCAAGAAAAGGGGGGTGTCCGCTCACAGTCATCATCCTGGTGGACAGGAAACACTCCTGCCCATCGCCAGCCCCATAGCCCAGAACTGCCCCAGACAGCCCAGTGTGACGGAAGTGCTTCAAATAACAGGCACACACCACGAAACTGGGCGTGAACATTAGCCTTCCCTGCAACCTCAGCTGATTGTCCCAGAGTTGGGAAGGTAGAGCAGTGTGAATTAACAAAGCCCCATTCAGCCATCATTTCAGCAGACTGGGAGCCTCCCTACACAGCCCAGCAGCCCAGAACTGCCCTGGGGGGACGGCACTCACCTGTGACATAGCACAGTCCATCCCTCAACAGAGGACCCGGGGTGCATGGCCTGGAAGAGGGGCCCACTTGCAAGTCTCAGGAGCCATACGCCAATACCAAGGACTTGTGGGTCAGTGGCAGAGACAAACTGTGGCAGGACTGAACTGAAGGATTAGACTATTGCAGCAGCTTTAAAACTCTAAGATCACCAGGGAGATTTGATTGTTAGAGCCACCCCCCCCTCCCTGACTGCCCAGAAACACGCCCCATATACAGGGCAGGCAACACCAACTACACACGCAAGCTTGGTACACCAATTGGACCCCACAAGACTCACTCCCCCACTCACCAAAAAGGCTAAGCAGGGGAGAACTGGCCTTGTGGAGAACAGGTGGCTCGTGGACGCCACCTGCTGGTTAGTTAGAGAAAGTGTACTCCACGAAGCTGTAGATCTGATAAATTAGAGATAAGGACTTCAATTGGTCTACAAATCCTAAAAGAACCCTATCAAGTTCAGCAAATGCCACGAGGCCAAAAACAACAGAAAATTATAAAGCATATGAAAAAACCAGACGATATGGATAACCCAAGCCCAAGCACCCAAATCAAAAGACCAGAAGAGACACAGCACCTAGAGCAGCTACTCAAAGAACTAAAGATGAACAATGAGACCATAGTACGGGAGATAAAGGAAATCAAGAAGACCCTAGAAGAGCATAAAGAAGACATTGCAAGACTAAATAAAAAAATGGATGATCTTATGGAAATTAAAGAAACTGTTGACCAAATTAAAAAGATTCTGGACACTCATAGTACAAGACTAGAGGAAGTTGAACAACGAATCAGTGACCTGGAAGATGACAGAATGGAAAATGAAAGCATAAAAGAAAGAATGGGGAAAAAAATTGAAAAAATCGAAATGGACCTCAGGGATATGATAGATAATATGAAACGTCCAAATATAAGACTCATTGGTGTCCCAGAAGGGGAAGAAAAGGGTAAAGGTCTAGGAAGAGTATTCAAAGAAATTGTTGGGGAAAACTTCCCAAATCTTCTAAACAACATAAATACACAAATCATAAATGCTCAGCGAACTCCAAATAGAATAAATCCAAATAAACCCACTCCGAGACATATACTGATCACACTATCAAACACAGAAGAGAAGGAGCAAGTTCTGAAAGCAGCAAGAGAAAAGCAATTCACCACATACAAAGGAAACAGCATAAGACTAAGTAGTGACTACTCAGCAGCCACCATGGAGGCAAGAAGGCAGTGGCACGATATATTTAAAATTCTGAGTGAGAAAAATTTCCAGCCAAGAATACTTTATCCAGCAAAGCTCTCCTTCAAATTTCAGGGAAAGCTTAAATTTTTCACAGACAAACAAATGCTGAGAGAATTTGCTAACAAGAGACCTGCCCTACTGGAGATACTCAAGGGAGCCCTACAGACAGAGAAACAAAGAAAGGACAGAGAGACTTGGGGAAAGGTTCAGTACTAAAGAGATTCGGTATGGGTACAATAAAGGATATTAATAGACAGAGGGGAAAATTTGACAAACATAAACCAAAGGATAAGATGGCTGATTCAAGAAATGCCTTCACGGTTATAACGTTGAATGTAAATGGATTAAACTCCCCAATTAAAAGATATAGATTCGCAGAATGGATCAAAAAAAATGAACCATCAATATGTTGCGTACAAGAGACTCATCCTAGACACAGGGACACAAAGAAACTGAAAGTGAAAGGATGGAAAAAAATATTTCATGCAAGCTACAGCCAAAAGAAAGCAGGTGTAGCAATATTAATCTCAGATAAAATAGACTTCAAATGCAGGGATGTTTTGAAAGACAAAGAAGCCCACTACGTACTAATAAAAGGGGCAATTCAGCAAGAAGAAATAACAATCGTAAATGTCTATGCACCCAACCAAGGTGCCACAAAATACATGAGAGAAACACTGGCAAAACTAAAGGAAGCAATTGATGTTTCCACAATAATTGTGGGAGACTTCAACACATCACTCTCTCCTATAGATAGATCAACCAGACAGAAGACCAATAAGGAAATTGAAAACCTAAACAATCTGATAAATGAATTAGATTTAACAGACATATACAGGACATTACATCCCAAATCACCAGGATACACATACTTTTCTAGTGCTCATGGAACTTTCTCCAGAATAGATCATATGCTGGGACATAAAACAAGCGTCAATAAATTTAAAAAGATTGAAATTATTCAAAGCACATTCTCTGACCACAATGGAATACAATTAGAAGTCAATAACCATCAGAGACTTAGAAAATTCACAAATACCTGGAGGTTAAACAACACACTCCTAAACAATCAGTGGGTTAAAGAAGAAATAGCAAGAGAAATTGCTAAATATATAGAGACGAATGAAAATGAGAACACAACATACCAAAACCTATGGGATGCAGCAAAAGCAGTGCTAAGGGGGAAATTTATAGCACTAAACGCATATATTAAAAAGGAAGAAAGAGCCAAAATCAAAGAACTAATGGATCAACTGAAGAAGCTAGAAAATGAACAGCAAACCAATCCTAAACCAAGTAGAAGAAAAGAAATAACAAGGATTAAAGCAGAAATAAATGACATAGAGAACAAAAAAACAATAGAGAGGATAAATATCACCAAAAGTTGGTTCTTTGAGAAGATCAACAAGATTGACAAGCCCCTAGCTAGACTGACAAAATCAAAAAGAGAGAAGACCTATATAAACAAAATAATCAATGAAAAAGGTGACATAACTGCAGATCCTGAAGAAATTAAAAAAATTATAAGAGGATACTATGAACAACTGTATGGCAACAAACTGGAGAATGTAGAGGAAATGGATAATTTCCTGGAAACATATGAACAACCTAGACTGACCAGAGAAGAAATAGAAGACCTCAACCAACCCATCACAAGCAAAGAGATCCAATCAGTCATCAAAAATCTTCCCACAAATAAATGCCCAGGGCCAGATGGCTTCACAAGGGAATTCTACCAAACTTTCCAGAAAGAACTGACACCAATCTTACTCAAACTCTTTCAAAACATTGAAGAAAATGGAACACTACCTAACTCATTTTATGAAGCTAACATCAATCTAATACCAAAACCAGGCAAAGATGTTACAAAAAAGGAAAACTACCGGCCAATCTCCCTAATGAATATAGATGCAAAAATCCTCAACAAAATACTTGCAAATCGAATCCAAAGACACATTAAAAAAATCATACACCATGACCAAGTGGGGTTTATTCCAGGCATGCAAGGATGGTTCAACATAAGAAAATCAATCAATGTATTACAACACATTAACAAGTCAAAAGGGAAAAATCAATTGATCATCTCAATAGATGCTGAAAAAGCATTTGACAAAATCCAACATCCCTTTTTGATAAAAACACTTCAAAAGGTAGGAATTGAAGGAAACTTCCTCAACATGATAAAGAGCATATATGAAAAACCTACAGCCAGCATAGTACTCAATGGAGAGAGACTGAAAGTCTTCCCTCTAAGATCAGGAACAAGACAAGGATGCCCGCTATCACCACTGTTATTCAACATTGTGCTGGAAGTGCTAGCCAGGGCAATCCGGCAAGACAAAGAAATAAAAGGCATCCAAATTGGAAAAGAAGAAGTAAAACTGTCATTGTTTGCAGATGATATGATCTTATATCTAGAAAACCCTGAGAAATCGACGATACAGCTACTAGAGCTAATAAACAAATTTAGCAAAGTAGCAGGATACAAGGTTAATGCACATAAGTCAGTAATGTTTCTATATGCTAGAAATGAACAAACTGAAGAGACACTCAAGAAAAAGATACCATTTTCAATAGCAACTAAAAAAATCAAGTACCTAGGAATAAACTTAACCAAAGATGTAAAAGACCTATACAAAGAAAACTACATAACTCTACTAAAAGAAATAGAAGGGGATCCTTAAAAGATGGAAAAATATTCCATGTTCATGGATAGGAAGGCTAAATGTCATTAAGATGTCAATTCTACCCAAACTCATCTACAGATTCAATGCAATCCCAATCAAAATTCCAACAACCTACTTTGCAGACTTGGAAAAGCTAGTTATCAAATTTATTTGGAAAGGGAAGATGCCTCGAATTGCTAAAGACACTCTAAAAAAGAAAAACGAAGTGGGAGGACTTACACTCCCTGACTTTGAAGCTTATTATAAAGCCACAGTTGCCAAAACAGCATGGTACTGGCACAAAGATAGACATATAGATCAATGGAATCGAATTGAGAATTCGGAGATAGACCCTCAGATCTATGGCCGACTGATCTTTGATAAGGCCCCCAAAGTCACTGAACTGAGTCATAATGGTCTTTTCAACAAATGGGGCTGGGAGAGTTGGATATCCATATCCAAAAGAATGAAAGAGGACCCCTACCTCACCCCCTACACAAAAATTAACTCAAAATGGACCAAAGATCTCAATATAAAAGAAAGTACCATAAAACTCCTAGAAGATAATGTAGGAAAACATCTTCAAGACCTTGTATTAGGCGGCCACTTCCTAGACTTTACACCCAAAGCACAAGCAACAAAAGAGAAAATAGATAAATGGGAACTCCTCAAGCTTAGAAGTTTCTGCACCTCAAAGGAATTTCTCAAAAAGGTAAAGAGGCAGCCAACTCAATGGGAAAAAATTTTTGGAAACCATGTATCTGACAAAAGACTGATATCTTGCATATATAAAGAAATCCTACAACTCAATGACAATAGTACAGTCGGCCCAATTATAAAATGGGCAAAAGATATGAAAAGACAGTTCTCTGATGAGGAAATACAAATGGCCAAGAAACACATGAAAAAATGTTCAGCTTCACTAGCTATTAGAGAGATGCAAATTAAGACCACAATGAGATACCATCTAACACCGGTTAGAATGGCTGCCATTAAACAAACAGGAAACTACAAATGCTGGAGGGGATGTGGAGAAATTGGAACTCTTATTCACTGTTGGTGGGACTGTATAATGGTTCAGCCACTCTGGAAGTCAGTCTGGCAGTTCCTTAGAAAACTAGATATAGAGTTACCATTCGATCCAGCGATTGCACTTCTCGGTATATACCCGGAAGATCGGAAAGCAGTGACACGAACAGATATCTGCACGCCAATGTTCATAGCAGCATTATTCACAATTGCCAAAAGATGGAAACAACCCAAATGTCCTTCAACAGATGAGTGGATAAATAAAATGTGGTATATACACACGATGGAATACTACGCGGCAGTAAGAAGGAACGATCTCGTGAAACATATGACAACATGGATGAACCTTGAAGACATAATGCTGAGCGAAATAAGCCAGGCACAAAAAGAGAAATATTATATGCTACCACTAATGTGAACTTTGAAAAATATAAAACAAATGGCTTATAATGTAGAATGTAGGGGAACTAGCAATAGAGAGCAATTAAGGAAGGGGGAACAATAATCCAAGAAGAACAGATAAGCTATTTAACGTTCTGGGGATGCCCAGGAATGACTATGGTCTGTTAATTTCTGATGGATATAGTAGGAGCAAGTTCACAGAAATGTTGCTATATTAGGTAACTTTCTTGGGGTAAAGTAGGAACATGTTGGAAGTTAAGCAGTTATCTTAGGTTAGTTGTCTTTTTCTTACTCCCTTGTTATGGTCTCTTTGAAATGTTCTTTTATTGTATGTTTGTTTTCTTTTTAACTTTTTTTTCATACAGTTGATTTAAAAAAGAAGGGAAAGTTAAAAAAAAAAAAAAACAAGGAAAAAAAAAAGATGCAGTGCCCCCTTGAGGAGCCTGTGGAGAATGCAGGGGTATTCGCCTACCCCACCTCCATGGTTGCTAACATGACCACAGACATAGGGGACTGGTGGTTTGATGGGTTGAGCCCTCTACCACAGGTTTTACCCTTGGGAAGACGGTTGCTGCAAAGGAGAGGCTAGGCCTCCCTATGGTTGTGCCTAAGAGCCTCCTCCCGAATGCCTCTTTGTTGCTCAGATGTGGCCCTGTCTCTCTAGCTAAGCCAACTTGAAAGGTGAAATCACTGCCCTCCCCCCTACGTGGGATCAGACACCCAGGGGAGTGAATCTCCCTGGCAACGTAGAATATGACTCCCGGGGAGGTGTGTAGACCTG
Organism: Choloepus didactylus; assembly: GCF_015220235.1. Taxonomy (NCBI): domain Eukaryota; kingdom Metazoa; phylum Chordata; class Mammalia; order Pilosa; family Megalonychidae; genus Choloepus; species Choloepus didactylus. Next base: position 891,064 of record NW_023637577.1, read on the forward strand.
GCATCGTGGGACGGAGAACATCTTCTTGACCAAAAGGGGGATGTGAAAGGAAATGAAATAAGCTTCAGTGGCAGAGAGAATCCAAAAGGAGCCGAGAGGTCACTCTGGTGGGCACTCTTACGCACACTTTAGACAACCCTTTTTAGGTTCTAAAGAATTGGGGGTAGCTGGTGGTGGATACCTGAAACTATCAAACTACAACCCAGAACCCATGAATCTCGAAGACAGTTGTATAAAAATGTAGCTTATGAGGGGTGACAAGGGGATTGGGAAAGCCATAAGGACCACACTCCACTTTGTCTAGTTTATGGATGGATGAGTAGAAAAATAGGGGAAGGAAACAAACAGACAAAGGTACCCAGTGTTCTTTTTTACTTCAATTGCTCTTTTTCACTCTAATTATTATTCTTGTTATTCTTGTGTGTGTGCTAATGAAGGTGTCAGGGATTGATTTAGGTGATGAATGTACAACTATGTAATGGTACTGTGAACAATCGAAAGTACGATTTGTTTTGTATGACTGCGTGGTATATGAATATATCTCAATAAAATGAAGATTAAAAAAAAAAAAAAGACATAATGCTGAGCAAAATAAGCCAGGCACAAAAAGAGAGATATTGTATGTTATCACTAATGTGAATTCTGTGAAAAATGTACAATGTTTTATACTGTAGAATGTAGGGGACCTAGAGATACCAATTAGTGGAGGGGGGAATGATAATCTAATAAGAACAGATAAACTATGGAGGGTAATCTCAATGTTATGGGAATGCTCAGGAATGATTATGGTTTGTAAACTTTCTTGGATATAGTAAGATCATGTTGGAAGCAATAGAGTTATTTTAGGTTTTTTTTTTTTCTCTTATTCCTTTGTTTTCTTAGGGGTTGTTAATTTTCTTGGGGTATGGTAGGAACATGTTGGAAGCAATGTAGTTATTTTTAGATTATTTGTTTTTCTTACTCCTCTGTTTGGACATGGTTTATTAATTTTCTTGGGGTATGGTAGGAACATATTGGAAGCAAAGTAGTTATTTTAGGTTATTTGTTTTCCTTAATCCATTGCTTTGTTTGAAATGTTGTGGGGTTTTTTTTGGTTGTTGTTTGCCTGTTTGTTTTTAATTTTTTGATAAACAAAGTTAAAAAATTGAAAAAAAAATCAGTAGAAAAATGGGAGTAAAAACTAAATGACAAATAGGGTGGGATGGGGGGATGGTTTGGGTATTCTGCTTTTCACTTTTATTTTTTATTCTTATTTCTGATTCTTTCTGATGTAAGGAAAATGTTCAGAAATAGATTGTGGTGATGAACGTATAACTATATGATCATACTGTGAACAGTTGATTGTATACCATGGATGACTGTATGGTTTGTGAATATATTTCAATAAAACTGAATTTAAAAAAAAAAAAAAAGAGAAGGAGCAAGTTCTGAAAGCAGCAAGAGAAAAGCAATTCACCACATTCAAGGGAAACAACATAAGACTAAGTAGTGAGTACTCAGCAGCCACCATGGAGGCGAGAAGGCAGTGGCACGATATATTTATAATTCTGAGTGAGAAAAATTTCCAACCAAGAATGCTTTATCCAGCAAAGCTCTCCTTCAAATTTGAGGGAGAGCTTAAATGTTTTACAGACAAACAAATGCTGAGAGAATTTGCTAACAAGGGACCTGCTCTACTGGAGATACTAAAGGAGCCCTACAGACAGAGAAACAAAGAAAGGAGAGGGAGGCTTGGAGAAAGGTTCAGTACTAAAGAGATTCGGTATGGGTACATTAAAGAATATTAATAGAGAGAGGGGAAAAATATATATGACAAACATAAACCAAAGGATAAGATGGCTGATTCAAGAAATGCCTTCACGGATATAGCATTGACTGTAAATGGATTAAACTCCCCAATTAAAAGATACAGATTCGCAGAATGGATTAAAAAAAATGAACCATCAATATGTTGCATATAAGAGACTCATCTTAGACACAGGGACACAAAGAAATTGAAAGTGAAAGGATGGAAAAAGTATTTCATGCAAGCTACAGCCAAAAGAAAGCAGGTGTAGCAATATTAATCTCAGATAAAATAGATTTTAAATGCAGGGATGTTTTGAGAGACAAGGCCACTACATACTAATAAAAGGGGCAATTCAACAAGAAGAAATAACAATCATAAATGTCTATGTACCCAATCAAGGTGCCACAAAATACGTGAGAGAAACACTGGCAAAACTAAAGGAAGCAATTGATGTTTCCACAATAATTGTGGGAGACTTCAGCACATCACTCTCTCCTATAGATAAGTCAACCAGACAGAAGACCAATAAGGGAATTGAAAACCTAAACAATCTGATAAATGAATTAGATTTAACAGACAAATATAGAACATTACATCCCAAATCACCAGATACACATACTTCTCTAGTGCTCATGGAACTTTCTCCAGAATAGATCATATGCTGGGACATAAAACAAGTCTCAATAAATTTAAAAAGATTGCAATTATTCAAAGTACATTCTCTGACCACAATGGAATACAATTAGAAGTCAATAACCATCAGAGACTTAGAAAATTCACAAATACCTGGAGGTTAAACAACGCACTCCTAAACAATCAGTGGGTTAAAGAAGAAATAGCGAGAGAAATTGCTAAATATATAGAGATGAATGAAAATGAGAACACAACATACCAAAACCTATGGAATGCAGCAAAAGCGGTACTGAGGGGGAAATTTATAGCACTAAACGTATATATTAAAAAGGAAGAAAGAGCCAAAATCAAAGAACTAATGGATCAACTGAAGAAGCTAGAAAATGAACAACAAACGAATCTTAACCAAGTAGAAGTAAAGAAATAACAAGGATTAAAGCAGAAATAAATGACATAGAGAGCAAAAAAACAAGAGAGAATAAATATCACCAAAAGTTTGTTCTTTTAGAAGATCAATAAGATTGAGAAGTCCCTAGCTTGACTGACAAAGTCAAAAAGAGAGAAGACCCATGTAAACAAAATAATGAATGAAAAGGGTGACATAACTGCAGATCCCAAAGAAATTAAAAAAATTATAAGAGGATACTATGAACAACTGTATGGCAACAAAGTGGAGAATGTAGAGGAAATGGACAATTTCCTGGAAACATATGAACAACCTAGACTGACCAGAGAAGAAATGGAAGACCTCAACCAACCCATCACAAGCAAAGAGATCCAATCAGTCATCAAAAATCTTCCCACAAATAAATGCCCAGGGCCAGATGGCTTCACACGGGAATTCTACCAAACTTTCCAGAAAGAACTGACACCAATCTTACTCAAACTCTTTCAAAACATTGAAGAAAATGGAACACTACCTAACTCATTTTATGAAGCTAACATCAATCTAATACCAAAACCAGGCAAAGATGCTACAAAAAAGGAAAACTACCGGCCAATTTCCCTAATGAATATAGATGCAAAAATCCTCAACAAAATACTAGCAAATCGAATCCAAAGACACATGAAAAAAATCATACACCATGACCAAGTGGGGTTCATTCCAGGCATGCAAGGATGGTTCAACATAAGAAAATCAATCAATGTATTACAACACATTAGCAATTCAAAAGGGAAAAATCAAATGATCATCTCAATAGATGCTGAAAAAGCATTTGACAAAATCCAACATCCGTTTTTGATAAAAAACATTTCAAAAGGTAGGAATTGAAGGAAATTTCCTCAATATGATAAAGAGCATATATGAAAAACCCACAGCCAGCATAGTACTCAATGGTGAGAGACTGAAAGCCTTCCCTCTAAGATCAGGAACAAGACAAGGATGCCCGCTGTCACCACTGTTATTCAACATTGTGCTGGATGTGCTAGCCAGGGCAATCCAGCAAGACAAAGAAATAAAAGGCATCCAAATTGGAAAAGAAGAAGTAAAACTGTCATTGTTTGCAGATGATATGATCTTGTATCTGGAACACCCTGAGAAATCGACGATACAGCTACCAGAGCTAATAAACAAATTTAGCAATGTAGCGGGATAGAAGATTAATGCACATAAGTCCGTAATGTTTTTATATATTAGAAATGAACAAACTGAACAGGCACTCAAGAAAAAGATACCATTTTCAATAGCAACTAAAAAAATCAAGTACCTTGGAATAAACTTAACCAAAGATGTAAAAGACCTATACAAAGAAAACTACATAACTCTACTAAAAGAAATAGAAGGGGACCTTAAAAGATGGAAAAATATTCCATGTTCATGGATAGGAAGGCTAAATGTCATTAAGATGTCAATTCTACCCAAACTCATCTACAGATTCAATGCAATCCCAGTCAAAATTCCAACAACCTACTTTGCAGATTTGGAAAAGCTAGTTATCAAATTTATTTGGAAAGGGAAGATGCCTCGAATTGCTAAAGACACTCTGAACAAGAAAATCGAAGTGGGAGGACTTAACACTCCCTGACTTTGAAGCTTATTATAAAGCCACAGTTGTCAAAACAGCATGGTCCTGGCACAAAGATAGATATATAGATCAATGGAATTGGATTGAGAATTTGGAGGTAGACCCCCAGATCTATGGCCGACTGATCTTTGATAAGGCCCCCAAAGTCACTGAACTGGGTCATAATGGTCTTTTCAACAAATGGGGCTGGGAGAGTTGGATATCCATATCCAAAAGAATGAAAGAGGACCCCTACCTCACACCCTACACAGAAATTAACTCAAAATGGACCAAAGATCTCAATATAAAAGAAAGTACCATAAAACTCCTAGAAGATGATGTAGGAAAACATCTTCAAGACCTTGTATTAGTCGGCTGCTTCCTAGACTTTACACCCAAAGCACAAGTAACAAAAGAAAAAATAGATAAATGGGAACTCCTCAATCTTAGAAGTTTCTGTACCTCAAAGGAATTTCTCAAAAAGGTAAAGAGGCAGCCAACTCAATGGGAAAAAATTTTTGGAAACCATGTATCTGACAAAAGACTGATATCTTGCATATATAAAGAAATCCTACAAGTCAACGACAATAGTACAGACAGCCCAATTATAAAATGGGCAAAAGATATGAAAAGACAGTTCTCTGAAGAGGAAATACAAATGGCCAAGAAACACATGAAAAAATGTTCAGCTTCACTGGCTATTAGAGAGATGCAGATTAAGACCAGAATGAGATACCATCTCACAGCAGTTAGAATGGCTGACATTAAACAAATGGGAAACTACAAATGCTAGAGGGGATGTGGAGAAATTGGAACTCTTATTCATTGTCGGTGGGACTGTATAATGGTTTAGCCACTCTGGAAGTCAGTCTGGCAGTTCCTTGGAAAACTAGATACAGAGTTACTATTCGATCCAGCGATTGCACTTCTCGGTAAATACCCGGAAGATCGGAAAGCAGTGACACATATCTGCACGCCAATGTTCATAGCAGCATTATTCACAATTGCCAAGAGATGGAAACAACCCAAATGCCCTTCAACAGATGAGTGGATAAATAAAATGTGGTATATACACACGATGCAATACTACACGGCAGTAAGAAGGAACGATGTCGTGAAACATATGACAACATGGATGAACCTTGAAGACATAATGCTGAGTGAAATAAGCCAGGCACAAAAAGAGAAATATTATATGCTACCACTAATGTGAACTTTGAAAAATGTAAAACAAATGGTTTATAATGTAGAATGTAGGGGAACTAGCAGTAGAGAGCAATTAAGGAAGGAGGAACAATAATCCAAGAAGAACAGATAAGCTATTTAACGTTCTGGGGATGCCCAGAAATGACTATGGTCTGTTAATTTCTGATGGGTATAGTAGGAACAAGGTCACAAAAATGTTGCTATATTAGGTAACTTTCTTAGGGTAGAGTAGGAACATGTTGGAAGTACAGTAGTTATCTTAGGTTAATTGTCTTTTTCTTACTCCTTTGTTATGGTCTCTTTGAAATGTTCTTTTATTGTATGTTTTTTTTTAATTATTTTTTTATTTTTCATACAGTTGATTAAAAAAAAAAAAGTTAAAAAAAACAAGGAAAAAAATATGTAGAGCCCCCTTGAGGAGCCTGTGGAGAATGCAGGGGTATTGTCCTACCCCGCCTCAATGGTTGCTAACATGACCACAGACATAGGGAACTGGTGGTTTGATGGGTTGAGCCCTCTACCACAGGATTTACTCTTGGGAAGACCGTTGCTGCAAAGGAGAGGCTAGGCCTCCCTATGATTGTGCCTAAGAGCCTCCTCCCGAATACCTCTTTGTTGCTCAGATGTGGCCCTCTCTCTCTAGCTAAGCCAACTTGAAAGGTGAACTCACTGCCCTCCCCCCTACGTGGGATCAGACACCCAGGGGAGTGAATCTCCCTGGCAACGTGGAATATGAGTCCCAGGGAGGAATGTAGACCCGGCATCGTGGTATGGAGAACATCTTCTTGAGCAAAAGGGGGTTGTGAAAGGAAATGCAATAAGCTTCAGTGGCAGAGAGATTCCAAAAGGAGCCGAGAGGTCACTCTGGTGGGCACTGTTACGCACAATTTAGACAACCTTTTTTAGGTTCTAAAGAATTGGCGTAGCTGGTGGTAGATACCTGAAACTATCAAACTACAACCCAGAACCCAGGAATCTCGAGGACAATTGTATAAAAATGTAGCTTATGAGGGGTGACAATGGGATTGGGAAAGCCGTAAGGACCACACTCCCCTTTGTCTAGTTTATGGATGGATGAGTGGAAAAATAGGGGAAGGAAACAAACAAACAAAGAAACAGACAAAGGTACCCAGTGTTCTTTTTTACTTTAATTGCTCTTTTTCACTTTAATTATTATTCTTTATTTTGTGTGTGTGCTAATGAAGGTGTCACGGATTGATTTGGGTGATGAAAGTACACTATGTAATGGTACTGTGAACAATCGAATGTACGATTTGTTTTGTATGACTGCGTGGTATGTGAATATATCTCAATAAAATGAAGATTTAAAAAAAAAATACAGTTTCAGTTTGCTAATGATGCTGGAATGCAGAACACCAGAAATGGATTGACTTTTATAAAAGGGGGTTTATTTGGTTACACAGTTACAGTCTTAAGTCCATAAAGTATCCAAGGTAATGCATCAACAATAGGGTACCTTCACTGGAGGATGGCCAAGGGTATACAGAAAACCTCTGTTAGCTGGGAAGGCACGTGGCTGGCATCTGCTCCAGAGTTCTGGTTTCAAAATGGTTTTCTCCCAGGACGTTCCTCTCTAGGCTTCAGCTTCTCTCCAGAATGTCACTCTCCATTGTTCTTGGGGCGTTTGTCCTCTCTTAGCTTCTCTGGAGCAAAAGTCTGCTTTCAATGGCCATCTCCAAAATGTCTCTGTAAACTGCAGTTCCTCTCTCAGCTCCTGTGCATTCTTCAAAGTGTCCCTCTTGGCTGTAGTAAACTCGCTCCTTCTGTCTGAGCTTATATAGTTCTCTAGTAAACTAATCAAGGCCCATGCTGAATGGGCAGGGCCATACCTCCATGGAAATTATCCCGTCAGAGTTATCACCTGCAGTTGGGTGGGTTGCATCTCCATGATATCACTCAATCAAAGAATTACAATCTAATCAACACTCATACATCTGCCCACACAAGATTGCATCAAAGATAAGGGCATTTTTTGGGACATAAGACATCCAAACCAGCACAAATACCAGATATAAGAACAAAATACCAAGGAATACATTTAACCAAGGATGTAAAGGACTTGTGTACTGAAAACTACAAAATTTTCCTGAAAGAAATGAAAGGACTTCTCATGTTCATGAATTGGAAGAGTTAATATTGTTAAGATGTCAACACTATACAAAGTGATTTACAGATTTAACACAATCTAGATAAAGAGTAAAGATAAAGAGTAAAGCAGCCATTTTTGCAGAAATGGACAAGCCAATCATTAAATTCATATGGAATGACAAGCCCCAAATAGCCAAAATCATTTGAAAGAGACAAGATTGGAGGACTTACACTTCCTGATTTCAATACTTTCTCATACCTACTAGAATGGCTACTATTAAAAAATGGAAAATTACAAGTGTTGGAGCGGATGCAGAGAAATAGGAACACTTACTCGTTGGCGGCAATGTAAAATCGTGCAACCATTCTGGAAGTCAGTTTGACGGTTCCTCAGAAAATTAAGTATAGAATTATCATATAATCTGGCAATCTGCTACAAGGTATATACACAGAAGAATTGAAAGCAGAGACTCAAACAGATATTTGCACACTGATGTTCACAGTGGCATTATTCACAATTGCCAAAAGATGGAAGCAACCCAAGTGTCCATCAACTGGTGAATGGATAAATAAAATGTGGTCTATCCTTACAATGGAATATTATTCAGCAGTAAAAAGGAATGAGGTCCTTGACACCCAGAGGTGTAAATCTCCCTGGCAATGCAGGATGTGACTCCTGGGGATGAATCTGGACCCGGCATCATGGGATTGAGAACATCGTCTTGACCGAAAGAGAGATGCGAAATGAAACGAAATACAGCTTCAGTGGCTGAGAGATTTCAAATGGAGTTCAGAGGTCACTCTGGTGGACATTCTTATGCACTATATAGATAACGCTTTGTAGGTTTTAATGTATTGGAATAGCTAGAAGTAAATACCTGAAACTACCAAACTCCAACCAAGTAGTCTGGACTCTTGAAGACGATTGTGTAACAATGTAGGTTACAAGGGGTGAGAGTGTGATTGTGAAAACTTTATGGATCGCATTCCCTTTAATCCAGTGTATGGATGGATGAGTAGATAAATGGGGACAAAAATTAAATGAAAAATAGGGTGGGATGGGGGGGATGATTTGGTTGTTCTTTTTTATTTTTATTTTTTATTCTTATTCTGATTCTTTCTGGTGTAAGAAAAATATTCAAAAATAGATTGGGGTGATGAATGCACAACTTTATGATGGTACTGTGAACAGCTGATTGTACACCATGGATAATTTTATGATATGTGAATATATCTCAATAAAACTGAATTAAAAAAAAAAGGAATGAGGTCCTGATACATGCGACAACATGGATGAACCTTGAAGACATTGTGTTGAGTGAAATAAGCCAGACACAAAAGGATGAATATTGTATGATCTCACTGATATGAAATAATTAGAGTAAACAAATTCATAGTGTCATAAACTATAGTATAGGTTACCAGGAGCCAAGGTGGTATAAGGGAATGGAGGAGTTAATAATTAAATTGTACAGAGTTTCTATTTGGGGTGATGGAAAAGTTTTGGGAATGGAAGAATGTGATGATAGCACAACATTGTGAATGTAATTAATAGCATTGAATTATACATTTGTATGTGGTTAAAGGGGGAAATTTTAGATTGTATACATGTTACTAGAAAAAAAATTAAAAAACAAACAAGCATAGGACTGTAAAACCAAAACACTGAACCCAATGAATTGTAACAAATATTCCAGTCTAATGCAAGGTGTCAGTTGTAGGGTGGTATATGGGAACTCTGTATTTTATACCTGATTTTTCTGTAAACCTGCAATTTCTCTAATAAAAATTAAAAAAGAATGAAAATGAACTGCTACCTCACACCCTATACAAAAATTAACTTAAAATGGATCAAGGTTCTAAATATGAGTTAAAACTGTAGAATTCTTTGAAGAAAGAAAATCTTTAGGACCTTGTATGAGGCAATAGATTTCTACATATAATACAAAAAGCACAAACAACAAAAGAAAAACATAGATAAATTAGACTTCATCAAAATTAAAAACTTTTCTTCATCAATGATATTATCAAGAAAGTGAAAAGACCACGTGCAGAATAGGAAAGAGTATTTGGAAATTATATATCTCGTAAGGTCTTTATAGCCATTTATATAAAGAACTACAAATCAACGACAAAAAGACAACCCAATTTAAAAATGGGCAAAGAACTTGAATAGAAATTTCTCCAAAGAAGATACACAAATGGACAATAAGAACATGAAAAGATGCTCAACATTGTTAACATTAAGGAAATCAAATGAAAACCACAACAAGATACCACTAGGGTGGTTATTATTTAAAAAAAAAGAAAATAACAATTGGCGAGGATGTGTAGAAATTAAAACCCTTATGCTTTGCTGGTGGGAATGTAAAAAAACCGCTGTGTAAAACTGTTTGGCAGGTCTTCAGAAAGTTAAATGAATTACCATATGACCTAGCAATTCCACTTTTGAGTATATACCCCTAGCTTTGAAAACATGGGCTCGAACAGATATTTATTCACCAATATTTATAACAGCATTATTCACAGAAGTCAAAAGGTGGAAGCCACCCAAGCATCCACCAACAGATGGGTGGATAAACAAAATGTGGTATACATATGTGATAGAATATTATTCAGTTGTAAAAAGGAAAGAAGTTGTGATATATGTTACAATATGATTGAACCTGGAAGACGTCATGTTGTGAAATAAAAGACGGACACAAAAGGACAATTATTGGATGAGTTCACTTATATCAACTATACCTAGAATAAGCAAATTCTTACAGACAGATAGTAGATTACAGGTTACCATGGGATGGAGGAGAAGGGGAGTTACCGCTTCAGGGTACAGAGTTTCTGTTGGGGGTGATGAAAAAGTTTCAGTAATGGATGGTGGCGATGGTAGAACACTAGTGTGAATGTAATTAATGTCTTTGAATTGTATACATGAAAGTGGTTACAATGTGAAATTTTGTGTTTATAAATATGTTATCACAAAATGTAAGAAAATTAGTTCACATTGGTATTTTCAGTTAGGTTTTGACTGTGGGGTGTTTTCATTTAATTTCCTTGATTTTATAATGTTATTTCTTTCATGGAAAAATCTTGATTCCTAGCCTATTAACATAATTACTTATTTGGTTTAAACTACAATATAAAAACATAGTCTAAAATGCCAAATCTGAAATTATTATAAATAGTAGAACTGCTGAGGGCAGTTTAAAATTTCTTTGTAGATCATTTTGTTCTTGGATTGTGTCCCAGTTAGGATGTGTGTTAAAAATACTGTGTTCTAAAATCCTTGAAGTAACTTTTTGTTTATGTGGTTAACAATTTGATATTCAGGTTATTTATTTTGGTTTGTTTTCAATTTAAGGAATTTTAAAGGTTAGTGTAATGTTTTTGGCTAGGCAAGTCATATAGAAGTAATCTTTTTTATTTACCCTTTCAGCATTTCTTTTTGCATATAGAAGTAAATACATAAGCATATATATAAATATATAAGTATGTGTGTGTATAATCTCCATCCTACCTCCCTCCTAACTTTTATAATATATAAAAATGTAGCCATATATATATATATATAGTCTTTTTAAAGCTTTATTGAAATGTAATTTATATACCATAAATTTCATCTGTTTAAAGTGTACACTTCAGTGATTCTTAGTATATTTACAGAGTTGTACAACTATCACCACAATCTAATTTTAGAACATTTTCATCATAGGAAAATGAAACCTTGTGCCTTTTTGCAGTCATTCCCCATTTTCACCCCCAATCTAGGTGACCACTGTTCTACTTTCTGTCTGTGTAATTTGCATTTGTCTTTTTTACTTAACTTTATATCCTGGGAAGACTTCTATATATGTCTATAGAGGTCTTCCTCAGTTAAAAAAATTATATATCTCTGTCTATCTATCTATCTACCTATCTATCTATCTATCTATCTATCTAAAAACTTGTGTTGCTCATTGAGTTTTTACTGAAGTATGACCTACATCTACATATATAAAAGTGTACAAATCATAAATGTATAGCTTGATGAATTTGCATAAAGTGAATACTCACATGTAACCAGACCCATATCAAGAAACTGGCATCAAAGTAGCCCTACTTGTGCCGCTTCCTGTCACTACCCCACCACCCTAGATAATGACTATTCTGTTTTGCCAACACCATAGGTTAGTTTGCCTGTTTTTGAATTTTCTGTAAATGGAATTATATAGTATGTATTTTTGTGTCTGCTTTCTTTCTTTCAATATATTTGTGAAAATATTCCATATTATTGCAGAGTTATAATTTGCTCATTCTCATAACTATATAGTATTTTATTGGATAATATTCAACAAATAATTTACTTATTCGACTATAGATGGACATTTATTTATTTCTAGCTTTTGTCTAGTATGTTTAGTGCTGCTATGAATATTCATATATGTGTCTTTTGATGAACTTTTATACACATTTCAGTTTTATATACACCTAGGGTAGAATCTCTAGGTCATACATTCTATATAGGTTCAACTTTAGTAGAAACTGGCAAACAATTTCTAAAAGTAGTTGTACCAATTTCCACTCCTATCAGCAATGGTTCTACATACCATCACAAGGTAGTGTTTGTCTTTTTCATTTTAGTCATACTGGTGGGTCTGTAATGGAATTACCTGTCATTTAAATTAGCATTTCCCTAATGACTAATGCAGTGAACCACCCTTCCATATCTTTATTGGGCATTTGGTATTCTCTTTAATGGCAAATCTGTTTAATTCTTTTGTCCATTTTACTATTTTATCTGCCTTTTTCTTCCTTTCAAGAAAAAGCACTCTGGATACAAGTCCTTTGTGCATATACATACTAAAATATCTCTTTCCAGTTCGTGGCTTAAATTTTCACACTTTTATGGACATATTTTGATGAACAAATATTCTTAATTTTAATATAGTCAGTCTTTCTATTTTTTTCTACTTCACGATTAGTACTTTTACATCTTAAGAAATCTTTGCTTACTCAATGTTACATAAATATTATGCTTTGTTTTCTCCTAAAGGCTTATTGTCCTTCCTTTCACAGATTTAAAACTGCCTGGATTTGTGTGAGATAAAAGTCAAGATTCATTTCTCCCCCAGGTGCACATGAGTTTGATCCTACATCATTTATTGAAAAGACCATCTTTTCTCCTGCACTAAGGTATCAATTTGTAATGTACCTAGTGTCCATGTGTGTCTGGGTTTGTTTCAGAATGATTTATTCTGCACCATTTTTTCTTCTTGCCTACTTTTGTGCTGAAACCACACTGTCTTAATTACTATAAATTTATCATAAATCTTGAGATCTAGTAGTATATTTCCTAAAGCTGTGTTCTTCTTCAGGATTGCCTTGGCAATTATATTCCATATAAAGTTTAGAATTAGCTTGACAATAACCTTAGGCAAGGACTTGTGTATTATTTATCTTTTATTCTTATCACTTGGTAGAGTGCCTGATACAGAGTAAGCGCAATAAATATTTGTTGAGTAGGTGAACAGAGTAACTGGAACATAACAGCCAGAATATAAGCACTAGAAAGGCCAGGGAATTTTTTTTTTTTTTTTACATTTTCCCCCAATTTTATTGAGATACATTCACATACTATACAAACCATCTGAAGTATACAATCACTTGCTCACAGTGTCACAGTATCATCACATAGTTGTGCATGCATCCCCATGATCAATTTTAGAACATTTTTATTACTCAAGAACAGAAATAAGAATGAAAAAATAAAACCCAAATCTTCCCATACTCCTTATTCTCCCCTTATTGTTGACCCATAGTATTGGTATAGTAAATTTGTTACTGCTAATGAAAGAATATTAAAATATTATTATTAACTATAGTCCATAGTTTGCAATAGATATGTTTTTTCCCATATAGCCCTCTTTCTGTTATTTTTTTTACATTTGTAGCAGTGCATACAAGAAATTATTTACGTGCATGACTTTAAACAACCACTTTCAATCAAATTCAGTTATGTTGTTATTACTTATAATCCCAATAACAAGCAACTGTCACCTCTATCCATTCCCATACCTGTTAATTCAACCTTGTTAACAGTTCTGTACATATTAGGGAACCATTTCCCCTTCTCTAGGTCCTGTCTCTCTCTAGGTACCCTAAATTCTGCATTTTAAGACTCTGAATTTACATGTTCAAGTTAGTTCATACTAGTGAAATCAAACAATATCTGTCCTTTTGTATCTGGCTTATTTTACTCAACATTATGTCCTCAAGGTTCATCCATGTTGTCACATGCTTTAGGACCTCATTCTTCTTACTGCTGCATCATATATATATACCACATTTTGTTTATCCATTCGTCTGTTGATGGAGTCTTGGACTGTTTCCATCTTTTGGCAATTGTGTATAATGCCACTATAAACGTCAGTGTGCAAATGGCTGTGTCCCTGCTTTCAGATCTTCTGGGTATATATTGAGTAGCAGAATTGCTAGGTTGTGGGGCAACTCAATATTTAGTTTTCTGAGGAACTGCCATACAGTTTTCCACAGTGGCTGTACCATTTTACATTCCCACCAGTAGTGAATAAGTGTTCCTTTTTCTCCAAATCCTCTCCAACTTTTATAGTTTCCAGTTCAGTGGCTGTGCCGGTTTGTATATATATCATGTCCCCCAGAAAAAGCCATATTCTTTGATGCAATCTTGTGGGGGCAGATTGATTAATCTTTTTGATTAGTATGTGACCTCTTGATTGGATGTTTCCATGGAGATGTGACCCACCCAACTGTGAGTAATACCTTTTGATTAGATTATTTCCATGGAGCTATGGATCCTGCCCATTTAGGGTGGGTCTCAATTTAATCACTGGGATCCTGTAAAAGAGCTCACAAACAAAAAGACCTCAGAGCAGCTGAGAGTGACATTTTTTTTTGTGTGTGTGTTTTATTTTTTATTATTATTATTTTTTTTAAATTCAGTTTTATTGAAATATATTCACAAACCATACAGTCATCCATGGTATACAATCAACTGTTCACAGTATGATCATATAGTTATGCGTTCATCAACACAATCTATTTCTGAACATTTTCCTTACATCAGAAAGAATCAGAATAAGAATAAAAAATAAAAGTGAAAAGAGAATACCCAAACCATCCCCCCATCCCACCCTATTTGTCGTTTAGTTTTTACTCCCATTTTTCTACTGATTTTTTTTTCAATTTTTTAACTTTGTTTATCAAAAAATTAAAAACAAACAGGCAAACAACAACCAAAAAAACCCCACAACATTTCAAACAAAGCAATGGATTAAGGAAAACAAACAACCTAAAATAACTACTTTGCTTCCAATATGTTCCTACCATACCCCAAGAAAATTAATAAACCATGTCCAAACAGAGGAGTAAGAAAAACAAATAATCTAAAATAACTACATTGCTTCCAACATGTTCCTACCATACCCCAAGAAAATTAACAACCCCTAAGAAAACAAAGGAATAAGAGAAAAAAAAAACCTAAAATAACTCTATTGCTTCCAACATGATCTTACTATATCCAAGAAAGTTTACAAACCATAATCATTCCTGAGCATTCCCATAACATTGAGATTACCCTCCATAGTTTATCTGTTCTTATTAGATTATCATTCCCCCTCCACTAATTGGTATCTCTAGGTCCCCTACATTCTACAGTATAAAACATTGTACATTTTTCACAGAATTCACATTAGTGGTAACATACAATATCTCTCTTTTTGTGCCTGGCTTATTTTGCTCAGCATTATGTCTTTTTTTTTTTTTTTTTTAATCTTCATTTTATTGAGATATATTCATATACCACGCAGTCATACAAAACAAATCGTACTTTCGATTGTTCACAGTACCATTACATAGTTGTACATTCATCACCCAAATCAATCCCTGACACCTTCATTAGCACACACACAAGAATAACAAGAATAATAATTAGAGTGAAAAAGAGCAATTGAAGTAAAAAAGGACACTGGGTACCTTTGTCTGTTTGTTTCCTTCCCCTATTTTTCTACTCATCCATCCCTAAACTAGACAAAGTGGAGTGTGGTCCTTATGGCTTTCCCAATCCCCTTGTCACCCCTCATAAGCTACATTTTTATACAACTGTCTTCGAGATTCATGGGTTCTGGGTTGTAGTTTGATAGTTTCAGGTATCCGCCACCAGCTACCCCAATTCTTTAGAACCTAAAAAGGGTTGTCTAAAGTGTGCGTAAGAGTGCCCATCAGAGTGACCTCTCGGCTCCTTTTGGATTCTCTCTGCCACTGAAGCTTATTTCATTTCCTTTCACATCCCCCTTTTGGTCAAGAAGATGTTCTCCGTCCCACGATGCCAGGTCTACATTCCTCCCCGGGAGTCATATTCCATGTTGCCAGGGAGATTCACTCCCCTGGGTGTCTGATCCCACGTAGGGGGGAGGGCAGTGATTTCACCTTTCAAGTTGGCTTAGCTAGAGAGACAGGGCCACATCTGAGCAACAAAGAGGCATTCAGGAGGAGGCTCTTAGGCACAACCATAGGGAGGCCTAGCCTCTCCTTTGCAGCAACCGTCTTCCCAAGGGTAAAACCTGTGGTAGAGGGCTCAACCCATCAAACCACCAGTCCCCTATGTCTGTGGTCATGTTAGCAACCATGGAGGTGGGGTAGGCGAATACCCCTGCATTCTCCACAGGCTCCTCAAGGGGGCACTGCATCTTTTTTTTTTCCTTTTTTTTTTTTTTTTTTTTTTTAACTTTCCCTTCTTTTTTAAATCAACTGTATGAAAAAAAAGTTAAAAAGAAAACAAACATACAATAATAGAACATTTCAAAGAGACCATAACAAGGGAGTAAGAAAAAGACAACTAACCTAAGGTAACTGCTTAACTTCCAACATGTTCCTACTTTACCCCAAGAAAGTTACCTAATATAGGAACATTTCTGTGAACTTGCTCCTACTATATCCATCAGAAATTAACAGACCATAGTCATTCCTGGGCATCCCCAGAACGTTAAATAGCTTATCTGTTCTTCTTGGATTATTGTTCCCCCTTCCTTAATTGCTCTCTATTGCTAGTTCCCCTACATTCTACATTATAAGCCATTTGTTTTATATTTTTCAAAGTTCACATTAGTGGTAGCATATAATATTTCTCTTTTTGTGCCTGGCTTATTTCGCTCAGCATTATGTCTTCAAGGTTCATCCATGTTGTCATATGTTTCACGAGATCGTTCCTTCTTACTGCCGCGTAGTATTCCATCGTGTGTATATACCACATTTTATTTATCCACTCATCTGTTGAAGGACATTTGGGTTGTTTCCATCTTTTGGCAATTGTGAATAATGCTGCTATGAACATTGGCGTGCAGATATCTGTTCGTGTCACTGCTTTCCGATCTTCCGGGTATATACCGAGAAGTGCCATCGCTGGATCGAATGGTAACTCTATATCTAGTTTTCTAAGGAACTGCCAGACTGACTTCCAGAGTGGCTGAACCATTATACAGTCCCACCAACAGTGAATAAGAGTTCCAATTTCTCCACATCCCCTCCAGCATTTGTAGTTTCCTGTTTGTTTAATGGCAGCCATTCTAACCGGTGTTAGATGGTATCTCATTGTGGTCTTAATTTGCATCTGTCTAATAGCTAGTGAAGCTGAACATTTTTTCATGTGTTTCTTGGCCATTTGTATTTCCTCTTCAGAGAACTGTCTTTTCATATCTTTTGCCCATTTTATAATTGGGCCGACTGTACTATTGTCATTGAGTTGTAGGATTTCTTTATATATGCAAGATATCAGTCTTTTGTCAGATACATGGTTTCCAAAAATTTTTTCCCATTGAGTTGGCTGCCTCTTTACCTTTTTGAGAAATTCCTTTGAGGTGCAGAAACTTCTAAGCTTGAGGAGTTCCCATTTATCTATTTTCTCTTTTGTTGCTTGTGCTTTGGGTGTAAAGTCTAGGAAGTGGCCGCCTAATACAAGGTCTTGAAGATGTTTTCCTACATTATCTTCTAGGAGTGTTATGGTACTTTCTTTTATATTGAGATCTTTGGTCCATTTTGAGTTAATTTTTGTGTAGGGGGTGAGGTAGGGGTACTCTTTCATTCTTTTGGATATGGATATCCAACTCTCCCAACCCCATTTGTTGAAAAGACCATTATGACTCAGTTCAGTGACTTTGGGGGCCTTATCAAAGATCAGTCGGCCATAGATCTGAGGGTCTATCTCCGAATTCTCAATTCGATTCCATTGATCTATATGTCTATCTTTGTGCCAGTACCATGCTGTTTTGGCAACTGTGGCTTTATAATAAGCTTCAAAGTCAGGGAGTGAAGTCCTCCCACTTCGTTTTTCTTTTTTAGAGTGTCTTTTGCAATTCGAGGCATCTTCCCTTTCCAAATAAATTCGATAACTAGCTTTTCCAAGTCTGCAAAGTAGGTTGTTGGAATTTTGATTGGGATTGCATTGAATCTGTAGATGAGTTTTGGTAGAATTGACATCTTGATGACATTTAGTCTTCCTATCCATGAACATGGAATATTTTTCCATCTTTTAAGGTCCCCTTCTATTTCTTTTAGTAGAGTTACGTAGTTTTCTTTGTATAGGTCTTTTACATCTTTGGTTAAGTTTATTCCTAGGTACTTGATTTTTTTATTTGCTATTGAAAATGGTATCTTTTTCTTGAGTGTCTCTTCAGTTTGTTCATTTCTAGCATATAGAAACATTACTGACTTATGTGCATTAACCTTGTATCCCGCTACTTTGCTAAATTTGTTTATTAGCTCTAGTAGCTGTATCGTCGATTTCTCAGGGTTTTCTAGATATAAGATCATATCATCTGCAAACAATGACAGTTTTACTTCTTCTTTTCCAATTTGGATGCCTTTTATTTCTTTGTCTTGCCGGATTGCCCTGGCTAGCACTTCCAGCACAACGTTGAATAACAGTGGTGACAGCGGGCATCCTTGTCTTGTTCCTGATCTTAGAGGGAAGGCTTTCAGTCTCTCACCATTGAGTACTATGCTGGCTGTGGGTTTTTCATATATGCTCTTTATCATGTTGAGGAAGTTTCCTTCAATTCCTACCTTTTGAAGTGTTTTTATCAAAAAGGGATGTTGGATTTTGTCAAATGCTTTTTCAGCATCTATTGAGATGATCAATTGATTTTTCCCTTTTGACTTGTTAATGTGTTGTAATACATTGATTGATTTTCTTATGTTGAACCATCCTTGCATGCCTGGAATAAACCCCACTTGGTCATGGTGTATGATTGTTTTAATGTGTCTTTGGATTCGATTTGCAAGTATTTTGTTGAGGATTTTTGCATCTATATTCATTAGGAGATTGGCCGGTAGTTTTCCTTTTTTGTAGCATCTTTGCCTGGTTTTGGTATTAGATTGATGTTAGCTTCATAAAATGAGTTAGGTAGTGTTCCATTTTCTTCAATGTTTTGAAAGAGTTTGAGTAAGATTGGTGTCAGTTCTTTCTGGAAAGTTTGGTAGAATTCCCCTGTGAAGCCATCTGGCCCTGGGCATTTATTTGTGGGAAGATTTTTGATGACTGATTGGATCTCTTTGCTTGTGATGGGTTGGTTGAGGTCTTCTATTTCTTCTCTGGTCAGTCTAGGTTGTTCATATGTTTCCAGGAAATTGTCCATTTCCTCTACATTCTCCAGTTTGTTGCCATACAGTTGTTCATAGTATCCTCTTATAATTTTTTTAATTTCTTCAGGATCTGCAGTTATGTCACCTTTTTCATTGATTATTTTGTTTATATGGGTCTTCTCTCTTTTTGATTTTGTCAGTCTAGCTAGGGGCTTGTCAATCTTGTTGATCTTCTCAAAGAACCAACTTTTGGTGATATTTATCCTCTCTATTGTTTTTTTGTTCTCTATGTCATTTATTTCTGCTTTAATCCTTGTTATTTCTTTTCTTGTACTTTGTTTAGGATTGGTTTGCTGTTCATTTTCTAGCTTCTTCAGTTGATCCATTAGTTCTTTGATTTTGGCTCTTTCTTCCTTTTTAATATATGCGTTTAGTGCTATAAATTTCCCCCTTAGCACTGCTTTTGCTGCATCCCATAGGTTTTGGTATGTTGTGTTCTCATTTTCATTCGTCTCTATATATTTAGCAATTTCTCTTGCTATTTCTTCTTTAACCCACTGATTGTTTAGGAGTGTGTTGTTTAACCTCCAGGTATTTGTGAATTTTCTAAGTCTCTGATGGTTGTTGACTTCTAATTGTTTTCCATTGTGGTCAGAGAATGTGCTTTGACTAATTTCAATCTTTTTAAATTTATTGACGCTTGTTTTATGTCCCAGCATATGATCTATTCTGGAGAAAGTTCCATGAGCACTAGAAAAGTATGTGTATCCTGGTGATTTGGGATGTAATGTCCTGTATATGTCTGTTAAATCTAATTCATTTATCAGATTGTTTAGGTTTTCAATTTCCTTATTGGTCTTCTGTCTGGTTGATCTATCTATAGGAGAGAGTGATGTGTTGAAGTCTCCCACAATTATTGTGGAAACATCATTTGCTTCCTTTAGTTTTGCCAGTGTTTCTCTCATGTATTTTGTGGCACCTTGGTTGGGTGCATAGACATTTATGATTGTTATTTCTTCTTGCTGAATTGCCCCTTTTATTAGTACGTAGTGGGCTTCTTTGTCTCTCAAAACATCCCTGCATTTGAAGTCTATTTTATCTGAGATTAATATTGCTACACCTGCTTTCTTTTGGCTGTAGCTTGCATGAAATATTTTTTTCCATCCTTTCACTTTCAGTTTCTTTGTGTCCCTGTGTCTAGGATGAGTCTCTTGTACGCAACATATTGATGGTTCATTTTTTTTGATCCATTCTGCGAATCTATATCTTTTAATTGGGGAGTTTAATCCATTTACATTCAACGTTATAACCGTGAAGGCATTTCTTGAATCAGCCATCTTATCCTTTGGTTTATGTTTGTCAAATTTTCCCCTCTGTTTATTAATATCCTTTATTGTACCCATACCGAATCTCTTTAGTACTGAACCTTTCTCCAAGTCTCTCTGTCCTTTCTTTGTTTCTCTGTCTGTAGGGCTCCCTTGAGTATCTCCAGTAGGGCAGGTCTCTTGTTAGCAAATTCTCTCAGCATTTGTTTGTCTGTGAAAAATTTAAGCTCTCCCTCAAATTTGAAGGAGAGCTTTGCAGGATGAAGTATTCTTGGCTGGAAATTTTTCTCACTCAGAATTTTAAATATATCGTGCCACTGCCTTCTTGCCTCCATGGTGGCTGCTGAGTAGTCACTACTTAGTCTTATGCTGTTTCCTTTGTATGTGGTGAATTGCTTTTCTCTTGCTGCTTTCAGAACTTGCTCCTTCTCTTCTGTGTTTGATAGTGTGATCAGTATATGTCTCGGAGTGGGTTTATTTGGATTTATTCTATTTGGGGTTCGCTGAGCATTGGGTGGGGCACATTTCCACAGAAACACCCTAATCCAAATGTTTGAACTTAATCCCCACTTATGTGTCTGCCCCCATAAGACTGCATCAAAGAACATGGCTTTTTCTGGGGGACATAATATGTACAAACCAGTACATTTGTCAAAAAGGCCAGTTAAATTTTCATTTACCCATAATAAGTACTTTGATATTTTTCTTGCATGATTCTTTTTTGACAAAATTCAAGACAATTGGATAACAGATAAACCTTGAGGTCCAGAAACAAAGTCAATGGTCTGATGACAGAAAGTGTGTTTCTGTTATGAAACAGCCCTCTTCCCCCCACCCCCCACAGGAAAGCCTCAGGCAAGTGCATGGTTTAGTGCTTATGCATCATCCTTGGCCATCAAGGGTTGCAGAAACAATGCTGCTGTCCCCAAAATGCATACAGGGATGAAAACCCACAGGAAAATTCACTCAATCACCATGGCAACATCTTTCAATCATCTTGAATCTGAGGGAGAAAAAAACAACAAATGACCATGAAAGAGGGAAAAAAAGCGTGAAGGGAAAAGCAAAGTGAACAAATTTTCAATATTAAATATTCAATATGTTGCAGTAGAAGCCATTTTGTCTCCAATATGCGAGAACTCTTTTTTTTTTCTAATTGATGTAGTTAGAAGAAATCTACCATTTTTGTTTCTATGGATGCTTTGGAGAAATAGGTATAAAATATTTTATCATGTTAACCTTGTCTTAAATCAGAAATGTCTTAATGTATATATAAACTATTTTTTTCTAAATTGAATTTTAATTTATAAAGTTAGTAAAACAAATGAACAAAAAAATCCATTGACCGTAGATCTCAGGGTCTATTTCTGAACTCTGAGTTCAATTCCATTGATCAATATGTCTATCTTGTGCAAGTACCATGCTATTTTGACCACTGTGGCTTTATAATAAACTTCAGAGTCGGGAAGTGTAACTCGTCCCACTTAGTTCTTCTTTTTTAGGATGCTTTTGGCTATTTGAGGCCCCTTTCCCTTCCAAATAAATTTAATAACTAACTTTTCCAAGTCTGCAAAGTAGGTTGTTGGAATTTTGATTGGTATTGCATTAACTCTGTAGATCAATTTGGGTAGAACTGACATCTTAACGACATTAAGCTTTCCTATCCATGAACTCGGAATATCTTTCCACTTGTTTAGGTGTTCTTTGATTTCTTTTAGCAGTGTTTTGTAGTTTTCTGTGTACAGGTCTTTTATATCCTTTGTTAAGTTTATTCTTAGATATTTGATTCTTTTAGTTGCTATTGTGAATGGAATTTTTTTTCTTAAATTCTTCCTCCATTAGGTCATTACTAAGTGTATAGAAACACTACTGATTTTAATCTTGTATCCCTCCACTTTGCTGAATTTGTTTATTAGCTCAAGTAGCATTGTCACAGATTGCTTGGGATTTTCCAAATAAAGGATCATGTCTTCTGCAAATAATGAGAGTTTTACTTCTTCCTTCTTATTTGGATGCCTTTTATATTTCTTTTTCTTGCCTAATTGCTGCCTAAGCTAGAACTTCTAGCACAATGTTGAATAACAGTAGTGACAGTGGCCATCCTTGTCTTGTTCCCGATCTTAGGGGAAGATTTCAGTTTCTTACCGTTGTGTATGTTGCTGGCTGTGGGTTTTTTCGTATGTGCCCTTTATCATTGTTGATGAAGTTTCCTTTGATTGCTACCTTTTGAAGTGTTTTTATCAAGAAAGGATGCTGAATTTTGTTGAATAAGGCAAGAGAATTTTGAATGTTTTGTTCCTTGGTGTAGTCCAAACATCTGAAATAGCGCTTGACCCATAGTGGGCACTCAGTAAATATTGGTTGAGTAAATAAGGATGAGTAAGAACCAGTCTTTGGCTGTAGGCTCTTACTTGTATTTCAGATCTCAGCTTAAATATATTTTCTCAGGAAGCCTTTCCTAATGGCCCCTGACAACAAAGTTCTCTGGCTATATTTCATAGTTTCCTATACTTCACCTTCATTGCATTCAACAGACTTGGAATTATTTGTATGTTGCTTTCTCTCTCCTACCAGAATGACAGGGCCTGTGTCTTCGTGTTTGCACCATCCCTACTGGACATGGCACATAGTCAGCCCTCAGTTATTGTTGACTGACTGATTGAGGAAGTGACCAAATGTGTTAGAATAGAGATTCAAGTAATTCTCGTGAGAGGAGGCAATGTTGGTTCTGAATTTTGGAGGATGATTAAGAATTCTCCATGTGGAGAAGGAGAGGAAGTTAATTGTAGACAATGGGAAAATTGTATGTAACAGCTAGTAGTAATCACAACGTGTAACATCAGGTAAACGCAGCCAGAACCTAGTGTGGGAGTGGTAGAGGCCAAACCTGGAAAGTTCAGTTGAGTATAGATTGAATGAGGAATGTTTATTTGGTGGGCAGTGGTGAGGTATTAAAGGATTTTATGCCAAAAAATGATAGGATCAGATTAGCATTTAGTAAAAATAACTCTGGTGGTATTGTGGAAGCTATTGCAGTAATCCAGGTCTGGCACAATAGGGACCTGAACTAAGGCAGCAGCAAGGTGAGGTTGAATCCAAGAGTCTTTCCAAAGTCAATTTTGAATGTGGGGGTGGCGTAGGAAAAAGCAGAGGGAGAGTTGTTCAGGAGGTTTAGAGCTTGAGAGAATTGGTGGTCCTAGTGCTGTTTACTGAGGTAAGAAATATAGTAGGTGTACAGGTTTTGAGGAGAGGATGAGTTTGGTTTTGGACATACTGAGTTTTCACTTTTTGTGGGATATATAGATGGAAAAGTCCGGTAGGCAAAAATTGGAGACCTGGGCCTTGTAACCAGGGCAGTAAAAACTGATTTGGATGTCAGTCACCAGCATATACAGAATCTCCCTAAACAGGCTAGTCCGATGGGGCATTGGGAATCCCAGACCATGCGGTGATTAGCCTGAAATTCCCATGGCCAGCTAGCCTGTGCCCTCAGTCATCTCCTGATGTTTTGGAAAATAGTGTGATTAACTTTGGGAGTTTGGAGAACACGAGTGAAGTGACAGTTGCCTGTTTGCTGCTTTTGTTTCTTGAACTTTGAGGTATCTTATTTAGTGTGAAGTACCGTATGAAAAAAGATAGAATATGGATAATTTTAGAAAACAAGTGATGGGAAAGTGTAATTCCAAAGGACACCTTTTCCATTACACAGAATTTCTGCCTCTCCCCTACCTTCTAAGGGGAAGCTCTAATAGGAATTTTTTAGTTGCAGTCACAGGAAATTTATTAGCTCATGTAACTGATCCACAGAAGGGGCAAGAATGTGAGCTGATCTCAGGCAAGGTGAGAATTTCACTAGAGCTCAAGTTCTCTGTCACTTTCTTGTTTCTCTTGTACACTGCCATCATCACTTCTGTCTCTGTGAGGCTGGAAACATGGCCACATGTAACCTAGTAGCCTTGTGACCAGAGAGAAAGAAGAGACCTCCTCACTTCCAGTTAAAGAAATTACTTTTTGAACTGGCTTGATTACGTGCCCATCCTTTGTCTAGGAAAGTAGATTACTGTAAGTGGCAGTTTGTACCAGATCTGTGTAGAAGGAGTGTTGAAAGGATGAATCTATGGTATTCAATCCAAAATATTCCTGAGGTTGGCCAAATGATGGTCCCTGAAGATGCCCATGTACTAATCCCCAGAACCTGGGAATGTTACTTTCTCTGGCAAGAGATTTTGCAGATATGAAATTAAGGATCCTGTGATGGAGAGATTATTCTGGACTATGCAGGTGGGCCCAAGGTGATCACTGTGGTACTTAGGAGAAGGATGCAGGAGTCAGTGAGAGGCAAAGGTGATGTGATGGTTGTAGTGATGGGCTTTGAAGATAGAGGGAGGGGCCCTAAGCTAAAGAATACAGGTGTTCCCCAGAAGCTGAAAAAGGCAAGGAAATGGATTCACCTCTCAGAGCCTCCAGAAGGAAGCAGCCCTGCCAACATTTTGACTTTAGTCTAGTGGATTTGATTTCAGACATCTAGCCTCCAGAACTGTAAGGGTAGTTTTTAAAATTTTAACTTAAAAAATCTTTTTTCTTTGGAATACTTTCAAATTTATAGGACAGTTACAAAAATAATATAAGCCCCATACAGAGAACTCCACCATAGCCCCCCATCAGCCTCATATCTACCAATTTTAACATTTTGTCACATTTGCTGTATCATTCTATCTATCCATCCATATGCATCCACCCCCCCACCCCGCTTTCTCTGTTGCTCTCTCTACTTATCAATTCATTTCCTGAACACTTGAGTTTAGGTCATATACATCATATTCATCATTCAAGGATGAACACTTAATACTGTGATGTACATTTCTTTTTATTTAGAGATACATTCCTATTTATTAAAATAATAAAGGTGTATATAGGAATGATAAATACCAAATTCAGAAGAGTGTTTACCTTTGAGAAGAGAAAGACAGATATGTAATCAGGGAGGGGTACATGGAGAGTTTGAAAAGTAGTTGTAATGCAGTCTTTTTTAAATCATATTTTTTATTGTAGAATATAACATATATACATAGAAGTGATAACATTCCAAGTGCAATTTAACAAGTAGTTAGAAAGCAAATTTCAAAGAATATTATAGGTTACAATTCCAGTTTCAGTTATTTCCTTATTATGAAATATAACATATACAAAAAGGTAATATCTTTCAAAGTGTGATTTAACAAGTAGATATATAGGAAATTTCCAAAGTTATTATGAGTTTTAGTGCTATAGTTTCAGTTATTTCCTTATTGTGAAATATAACATGTATACAAAAAGGTATAGCTTTCAAATTGCCATTTAACAAGTAGCTATAGAACAAATTTCAAAGGATGCTATGGGTTACAGTTCTACCATTTCAATTCTTTCCTTCTAGCTATTCTAATACCCTAGAAAATAAGAAAAAGAAAATTATCTAAAGATTCAGTATTCATAATTATTTGTTAAATTCCATTGTGTCTTGTTGCTACCCCTTCTTCTAGTTGAATCACTTTCCCGATCTTCAAGGATGTCTAGGCAGTGACTACCCTAACCTGTTGTGCCTTTCATTTCCATAGATTCTGCCAGTTGTTTTTTCAAACTTCTGATTTCTACCTTATGTTAGCCTTCGTCTCTTTTGTTATATCGTCCATGAACTCGTTGATTTGGTTTTTGATTTCCATTAGCATATTTCCTTGAAAATCTTTAATAGATTGTTTAGTTAAAGTGAAACAATATCTCAACTGTGTCTTGATTGAGGTGTAAATTAGTTCCTTTGACTGGGCCATATCTTCATTTTTCCTAGTATAGATTGTAGTTTTCTGTTGTCTAGGCATCTGGTTTCCCTGATTACCTTAATCGGATTTTCCCAGACCAGAACGGGTTCAGGTCTCAGAATGGGGTTATATTAAGGGAGTATTTTAGAGGAATGACAGACTTTCTTGTGAGGTTTCCAGTCACTGTGCTTTTCCTAACCTGCCCAGCAGGTGGTGCCTGTCAGCCTGTTGCTCCCAACTGTTTTAAGGAGGCGTGGCCTCCTTAGTTTCTGTTTTGGCTGTTTTCCCCTAGGCTCTGGGGTCTGGTTCTGAAGGAAGGTACACCCCCTGGGGATTTATCGTCTGCATTTGAGTAGTCTCTCTGACTCTGTTATCTCCTCCCCTGTCTGGGTCAGAGCTCTATAAACTGAAGATGGCTGTGGCTCTCTCATTTGAGCCCCTCAGGTTGAGAGAGAGAAAAAGGGACAGAAAGCCCCCTTTTGGAACCAGTACACAGGCCCCCAGTTTCACTTGTTGGCCAGAGGTAACACCTGGTCTTCTGGGCTCCCCCTCCCAGGACAGATGAGTCTTCTGGTTCAGTTGTCACTAAAAGCCACTGTCTGCTTGTTGGGGGTTTGTAGCTTGTATTCAGCAGTCCACATTTGTTAATTAAAACCCCATTTGGAGCTCAGCTGAGTTATAGTCTCTCGCTCGGAGAGTGCTGCTAGTTTCTGCCACAGCGAGGTTTTGTAGCAAAGCCTGCTGTGGGGAGAGGGGCTCTCGGCATGGTTCTGCAGCTTTTACTTACAGATGTTGCTATGCTGCGATCTCAGGCATTCCTCCCAATCCAAGTTGGTGTACGATGTGTGGACACTCATGGTTGTCCCCCAGCAGTTATTCCAAATTATTTACTAGTTGTTCCTGGTTGTTTATTAGTTGTTCCAGGGTACTGACTAAATTCCACTCCTCTCTATGCTGCCATCTTGCCCCTCCTCCTGGGGAGGTTTTTTTCAGGGCATGTCTTGTGTTGCCGTATTGAGGACGTCATCCTATCCTTGGACATTTTCAGTTTTATTTTTTAAATATTTTGTTTGTTATGTCCACGCTCTGATCACCTTCATTGGTGTGATCACCTTCATTGGTGTTTTCTGAATTTTTATCCTCTTCCTTTGAATAGGCCATCACTTCCTATGTCTTTGTTTGTCTTATACTTCTTCATTGTACACTGTACATTTTAATATTTTAAAATGTTAGATGGGGGAATTTATTCCATGAGATGTTTGTTTCTTGATTTTGTCATGAGCTGATAATCCTGAGATTTTCTGGAGCTTCAGCCCTCTTATCAGGAAGTTCAACCTAAGGTGAAAGCAGTGTGCAGGGTTTTCCATGTCTTTCTGGGCCTCTTTCTTGTCTTGGGCTTTTGCTTGTTAGTTGTTTTGGAGTTCCCCTGTTTACAAGTGTTTTGTTGTCCCCTCTGTTTCCCAGGAAACAGACCTCCCTCTCTCAGTTGTTGGAAGCCAGCAGATCTTTGCCCCAGGCTGTCTGCCTCTATAGTTTCCTACACTCCTGTCATTTTTCTTGAGCTGCTTTTGCCTAGACGGCAAATTCTGGGAGAAATGGCACACTGGGGAGGACTTTCCCAAGTCAGTCTCTCCCAGCCAAAACAGGGCCAGGACCCACGAATGGGGCATAGACAGGCTCCAGCTGCTCTGAGGAGGAGATCAGGGAGGATACCAGGAGCTTCTTCAACAGCTCCCCAAAGCTGAGCTTTCCTGGCTTGCGCAGCAAATGAAGTCCATCAACTAACTGTGCCCTGCAGCCTTGAGAAAGTTTAGCATCCTTAATTCTCCACTGCTGCTGCCCCTGTTCAGGGCAGGTTGAAACAATGGCTGCTGCCGCCCTTGTATGAGACTGAAATAATGGCTGCTCTCAGAGCTGGGACCCAGCAATCCAAATTCACTAATCAAAAGCCATGATCACTGATCAGCTGTGCCCACCCCTGATGTTGGGTAAGAGGATTTTTACATCCCTTTCTGTTACCAGTGAGCTAGTCCGGGGCTGGGCTCTGCAGTGGCCTGCCAGGAGATTGGGAGATGCACACTGATAGCTACTGCATGGAGAGAACAATTTACTGTTCTTTTCTGTAATTTATCAGCCTCTTCCACTCTTCCCTGGATGTTGTTCTGGTCTTTTGAGTTTCACCATAGTTGTTTCAGAGAGTTCCTGCCTGTTTTATAGTTGTTTTGATGGAAGGACTGAGTCCTGGAGTTCCCTACTCTGCCATCTTCCTACAATCCTTCTCCTGGACCATTTTTAAAAAAAAACGCAATTTTATTGAGATATATTCACATAGCATACAGTCATCAAAAGTGTACATTCAACTGTTCACAGTACCATTATATAGTGCGTTCATCACCACAGCTAAGTTTTGAACATATTCATTACCGCAAAAAAAAAAAAGAATAAAAATTAAAGTAAAAAAGAACACCTAAAACATCCCACCCCCTCATCCCTCCCTATTATTCATTTACTTTTTGTCCCCATTTTTCTGCTCATCTGTTCTTACACTGGATGAAGGGAGTTTGAGCCACAAGGTTTTCACAATCACATAGTCATACCGTATAAGCTACGTAGTTATATGATTGTCTTCCAAGAGTCAAGGCTACTGAGTTGCAGTTCAACAATTTTAGATATTTCCTTCTAGCTATCCCAATACACTAAAAACTAAAAAGGAATATCTATATAACACATAAGAATAACCTCCAGAATGCTTTCTACACTCCATTTGAAATCTCTCGGCCACTGAAATCTTATTGTTTCATTTTTCTTCCACATTTTGGTCAAGAAGGTTTTCTCAGTCCCTCGATGCCAAGTCCAGATTCCTCCCTGGGAGTCATGTTCCACGTTGCCAAGGAGATTTACACCCTTGGGAGTCTTTCTCTGGCATGTCCCAGGAGTGGTCCTCCTCATTGATGGTTTCTAATGTTTAATCTTCTCCTTTGTCTGGGTCATTGCTTTCTGTTTCTTTGTATGTTTTGTAACCTTTTGTTGAACCGTGGACATGTTGATATTTTAAGGTGTTATCACTGGAATTTAGACTCTGAGGCATCTGTTCCTTAAGCTGGTATTCAGGTAGTATTATGATAGAGCTTTCCTCGAATTACTTGAAACTAAAAAGAAGGAGGGGGGAGGAAGGAAGGGAAAGGAAATGAAAGGAAGGAAGGCAAGGCAAAACAAGGTAAAGCAGGAAGGGAGAGAGAGAGAGAGTGAGAGAGAGCGAGAGAGAGAGTGCTAGAGAGAGAGAGAGAGAGCGCTAGAGAGAGAGGGAGAGGGAGAGAGAGAAAGGGAAAGGAGAGAGAGCGAGAGGATGGAGAGAGGAAGGAAGAAAGGGAGGGAGGAAGGACGAACAGAGGGAGGGAGGAAGGAAGGAAGGATGGATGGATTTTTCTCAGCCTTTGCAGATTGACCTGTGGGTGTGCTCTCCTTCAGGGCTTATTTGTACAATAAGTTTGGAGAGTAGCTGTAGACCCAAGTGTATGGTCTGTCTTGGTGCTTTCCGCACGTGCGTTTTGTCTTGGGCATTAGCTTGTTGCCCTAGGAATTGTTGTTTATAAGGTTCTGAATGCCCCTTCTTCCCTAGGAAACAGTTTCCTCACGTTCCCAGGTACCGCACTGCATGTCCTACAGCCATCAATCCCCTTCCCGAGACAGAAGACTTGTCTGCTCTCCCCCAGCATTCTGTAGGTGAGCTCTGTGAGCTGCCTTCTCCATGCAGGGCAAGTTCTGGGATGCTGAGTCCCTCAAGCCATTGGGGCAAATTCTGGGACAGGGAGTCCCTCAGGCCACCAGTGCAGGTTCTGAGATGTTGAGCCCCTCAGGCCACCACCAGACAGTTTGGGCCAGCAGTACATGCTCCCAGTATGTGCACAAGTGTAAACCTGCTCCCTTCAGAACTGAGACCAGGGATGAGATCTGTACTGGTTGCACAGGTCAGCGCTACACTGAGCTGGTGAGGGGTAGAGGTAGGGCCAACTGGGGCACCACAAGATCCTACTGCTTTTAAGTAGCCTTTTTCTTGTTTTGGTGCTTGCCCTGTTACTGCAGTCCTTTATCTGTTTTCTGAAGCTTTGAGAAAGAAATTTCTGCTAGTTCTTGCTGGTTATTCAAAGGTTCTGTGTGTGTGGGGGGGGGGTGGGGGGAGCGGGGCAGAGACTTAAAGTGTCTCACTTGTCAACTTGATCTGGGAGGGGCCATTTTTCTTATTTTAAGCCATTGTTACAGCAGCCATTGTGAACTAATACTTCACCTCTTGGGGCTTTGGCTTTCTTTTTATTAATGATATATTTTTAAACAGATGAGCAAAACATCTAAACAACCAAATAATTAAAAAGACTCCATTGCTAATGGCTACAAGGTTTTTTGTGGTGATGAAAATGTTCTGAAATTAGATTACGGTGATGGTCGCACAACTCTGTAAATATATTAAAAGACATTAAATTGTATACTTTAAATGAGTGAATTTTATAATGTGTTAAATAGATCTCAATAAAGTTGTTTAAAAGGAGTGAGAGAGAGAACCTGTCACATTGAGGTGTTAGAACTAAGGGGTTGTAGTTACTGGCTTCTGGCAGGGGTCCCCCCACAATATTTCACCTCTAAGTGGATTTCAGTAAACAAGAAAAGTAATATATTTTTAAAATGACTGTAACCCCAAATCATCTACCAGTTACAAACTCTAGAGTGTCTGTAGTTCCTACATACAAAATTCTATATTAGGTGTCAGTATTTTGTATGGGTATGTTGGGATTCTGTTGTCTTTAGTTTATCCTTTTTTGGTAATGTCCTTGTCATATTTCTACAAGGTCCTCTTGTTGATATTTCCTGTAGTAATGAAATATTCTGCTTTTATATTGCTCTACCATGACCCTGTTTCCAGTAAGCCCTTCTCTGATGGGCTGGCATTTGGAATTTTTCCAGTTTTTAGCTATTACATACCATTTGGCTATAAACATCTTTGTTGACATATGTTCTTTTCTCTTTTGAATTAGCTCCTTGAGATGTAATCCCCAAGGTGGTATTACTCAGTTTGAGAGTCTGATCATTTTTTTTTAAATTTTGAAATAAATTCAAAGTTATAGGAACAGTTGCAGAAACAATACAAACCCCATACACAGAACTCCAGCATACCCTGACCCCCCTCCCCTGATACCCCAATCCACCAACTTTAACATCCTGTCTGTTCTAGTTTGCTAATGCTGCAGAATGCAAAACACCAGAGACGGATTGGCTTTTATAAAAAGGGGGTTTATTTGGCTACACAGTTACAGTCTTAAGGCCATAAAGCGTCCAAGGTAACACATCAGTAATCGGGTACCTTCACTGGAGGATGGCCAATGGCATCTGGAAAACCTCTGTTAGCTGGGAAGGCACGTGGCTGTCGTCTGCTCCAAAGTTCTGGTTTCAAAATGTCTTTCTCCCAGGACATTCCTCTCTAGAAAGCTTGGTCTTCTTCAAAAATGTCACTCACAGCTGCACTCAGTTCCTTTTCTTTGAGTCAGTTCATTTATATGGCTCCACTAATCAAGGCCCACCCTGAATGGGTGGGGCCACGCCTCCATGGAAATATCTCATCAGCCATCATCCACAGTTGGGTGGGGCGCATCTCCATGCAAACAACCTAATCCAAATGTTCCAACTTAATCCCCACTATTATGTCTGCCCCACAAGATTGCACCAAACAATATGGCTTTTTCTAGGGGACATAATACATTCAAACTGGCACACTGTCACATCGCTATTTCTTTCCCTCCCTCCCTCCCTCCCTATCTATCATACATCATCTATTGCTCTGTCTTTGGAACATATGAGAGCTAGCTGCACACATCATCGAACAAACACTGTAATTCACATATACACTTCCCATGAACAAGAACATTCTTTTATGCAATCCCGTTAAGCGCAGCTGAGAAGTACAAGAGATTCAACAATGATACAAAGCTTACATTCTATATTTCCTTTTCCTTATGTCTCAACTGTGTCCCTTTGAGCCTCCTGTCCTCCATCTTCCAATCCCATCCAGGTTCATCCTTGGCATTCAATTGTCATCCATTTAGATTGTCTTTTTTATTTTTTTTTCAATTGTGGAAACATATATAAAGCCTAAATCTTCCCATTCCACCTCCTCCCTAGCATTCCATTAATTGGATTAATCACATTTAGAATGTTGTAATGCTCTTTCCCACCATCCATTACTAGAAATTTCCCTTCACCTCAAACAGCAACTCCACACTCATTTCTTAACTCCCCATTGCCCCTTCCCCCATTTCTCTTAACCCATACTCTACTTTTCATCTCTATGGTCATATTCTCTGATAATTTCTTTGTGTTTACTGTGTGGCTTAAAATTAACCTCTTAAATCCATAACAATCTTGTTTTTCTTTGATACCACCTTCACTTCAATAGGACACATAAACTATGTTCCTATACTCCTCCATTCCCCCACCTTTATATAGTTGTCAAAAATTACATATTTTACATCGAGTTCAAAACCACTGATTTGTCATTAGAGTTTGTGTATTTTATATCATGTAGGAAGTAAATAGTGGAGTTACAATTCAAAAATTATTGACTTCTCTCTGTATTCCATTGTGGTCAGAGAATGTGCTTTGAATATATTCAATTTTTTTTTTTTAATTTCTTGAGGCTTCTTTTATGTCCCAGCTTATGGTCCCTTCTGAAGAAAGATCCGTGATCACTAGAGAAAAATGAGTATTGCGGTGATTTGGGATGTAAGGTTCTATATATGTCTGTTAAAATTCTCTATATCTCTTTCTCCTTTCTGTTGTTTCTCTGTTGGTAGGGCTCCCTTTAGTATCTGCAGTAGGGCAGGTCTTTTATTGGCAAACTCTCTCAGCATTTGTTTGTCTGTGAAAAATTTAAGCTCTCCCTCAAATTTGAAGGAGAGTTTTGCTGGATAAAGTATTCTTGGTTGGAAATTTTTCTCTCAGAATTTTAAGTATGTCATGCCACTGCCTTCTCACCTCCATGGTGGCCGCTGAGTAGTCACAACTTAGTCTTCTGCTGTTTCCTTTGTATGTGGTGAATTGCGTTTCTCTTGCTGCTTTCAGAACTTGCTCCTTCTCTTCAGTATTTGACAGTCTGATCAGAATATGTCTTGGAGTGGGTTTATTTGTATTTATTCTATTTGGAGTTCACTGGGCATTTATGCTTTGTGTGTTTATATTGTGTAGAAGGTTGGGGAAGTTTTCCCCAACAATTTCTTTGAATACTCTTTCTAGACCTTTACCCTTCTCTTCCCCTTCTGGGACACCACTGAGTCTGATCATTTTTATGATTCTTCCCAGTTTTTGCTGAATATATCTCTGGAAAGATGATATTTTTTTATAGTGCCCTCAACAATGTTTAAATACACTTGTTTTCTCTCAGTCGTTAGCACTGCGTTTTCTCTGTCTTATTCATTTTTGTGAATTTAACAAGGGTATGGTGGGACTTTCATTTTATATTCCTTTATTAGTGACTTACACATTTTTTCAAGTGTTTGTTTATTTTTAACATTGTCTTGTGGGTTATCTCCCTGTGTTTGACAGTGTCAATTTGGCGTATAACTGTGACTTTGGGCATGTCACTAGTCACTTTTCCTCTTTGTTATTCAGTTTCTCAGCCTAGGAATTGGAAAAGTTGAACTAGATTAGTGTTTATTTTGCTTAGCAGTGGAACTCTTCCCCCACCCCACCCCCCACATACAATCCTATGTAGAACCCTTGTGTATGAAAGACAAAAGTGGTAATATATTTATGTAGTTATTTTATAAGTACTAAAGTGAAATATTTATTTATAAAATCAATTAATTAGAACAATAAGACCATCTAGATAAAGACAGAATTTTGAGGTTGGGTATTATAGGTGGCAGTTGAAGTTATATCAGACACATTGTGTAATCTATTCCTCTTACTTTGTTTTAGCTTTTCATTTTGGCATAATTTCAGACTTAGAGAAAAGTTGACAAAACAGTACAAAGAATTCCCATATACTGATACTGATCAGAAGCGGTGGGTTCTCTGTCTGATGTGTTCAGATGACCAATTCCTGAGACACTGGGGTTTCAAAGAGAGAAAGAGTTCATTGCTAAGCATGAAGCAGGAGATCAGATGGCCTATTGGTCTAAAAATCTGTCTACCTGAACTCAGTAATTCTGATAGTTTTATAGTACCAACAGATAGGCAAGTTTTAGGATAATAAGCACAGTGGCTTGAGATGACACGTTTAGAGATGATCTAATTACTGAGCATACATAGATTGATTACATGCTTAGTTACAGGATGTATGTAAGAAAATGGTGGCCTTAATATGATGATGTGTTATTTTTAGTATTAAACTGAGGTATAGGCCACTTATAGGTTGAAGTTTAAGCTACTGTGCATGTCAGGTTGTCCAATTTTGGTTAGATCCAGCTCCATCTATCAAGATAGCTTTGGAATTGGACTGGGCTGATGCAAGGTCTTTCCTTCATTAATAAACATCAGGGGCTGTCTTTAGTGATCATAATCCTCCAAAGTTGAAAAACAGGATAAGGGGGTATAAGTGAGGGTCAGCCACAAGATTTTTTTGTTGTTGTTGGCTTTTATAAAGGGGATTTATTAGGTCACAAATTTACAGTTCTAAGGCCATAAGAGTGGTGGTTATCCCATCACTTTTGCCTTATTATTTTGGTTTGATGTGAGTCAATAAGTCTAGACTACACTTGGGGAGGGCATTACACAAGGATATGATTGCTAGGAGGCAGGGATCATTGGGGATCATTTTAGGTGCTGCTTACCATAGGTTGGCTCTCCACAGGATTGCAAAATTGTTGCCAACAACAATGGCAACAACTTTCTTCCTTGAGCTAAGATACTCTAAAAGGACCTTTCTGGTCTGGCAGTGAGAATTTGTCTGTCCTTTCCCCTGCCTCTAATTCAACTTGAGTCAGTCAACACTGATTGTTTACTCTTGGCTAGGCCCTCTGCTATTTACTAGGGCTACCTGGACCATGGCTTTAGAGAGTTCACAAGTATTTTGGAAGAGATACATACAGCAAGTAATTTAATAATATAGCAGGTGATCAGTTTTCCCAGCAACTGAGGAAGGAAGCAGGAGAAATGAACTAGGGTTAGAGGAGGCAGAGGAAAAAATTATTGAGATGGGTTTTGGAGGATCTGTTTGAGAGTTAGTTGACTTGGAGATGGAGAAAGGGAATTCCTGAATTTAAATGTTACAGAAATGTATAAAGAATAGTATACCTATAGTTCCACTATTTTGTTATGTCTTTAGGCTTTTTCTTTTAAAAAAATCATTACAGAATGAGCTGAAGTCCTGTTTACCCACTCCCTCATCCAACTCTGCTTCTCCCTCACCCCCATATCATTATCATGATGTGTATCCATCTAGCCCACTTTATATACTTTTTTTCACACATATATTCTCCATAAATGCCATATACTTTTTTTTATGCAATTTTATTGAGATATAATCACATAACATACAATCATTCAAAGTGTACAATCAGTTGTTCACGGTATGGTCATATCGTTGTGCTTTCATCATCCCAATCAAACTCTGAACATTTTTATTACTCCAAAAAATAAAATAAATATTAAAAAAGAACATCCAAAACATCCCATTCCCCTCCTCCTCCCATTGTTCATTTACTTTTTTTAATACAGTTTAATTGAGATATATTCACACACCCTACAGTCATCCACACCATGTACTCTTGTTCTGTGTGTTTTTTAATTTACCTAAGTCACTCTCAGTGTACAACTTTGGTTGGCATGTTACTCTTTTAATAGGTATAATATTGTTATGAGTTATGCAATGTCAGTATGTATAGAACTCATTCATTAATTTTATTTGTTGTAGTATTTTGTCATAGGAACATAACACATTTTATTATCCATTCCCTTATTGGACATTTCATTGTTTACCTTTTTCCCTGTTACAAGCAAACGCTCAGGAAGCTTTGAACGTGTCTTCTTGTGCACAGTGTAGGAGCTTCTTTCAGTACTGACGTGAAATTGCTAGGTCATAAAGTACACATTTTAAATTTTAACACGTGTTGTTGAATTGTCCTCAAAAGTGGCTGTACTAATTTTACAAATCCAACCTGTCATCTCTAAAGAGTGTCCGTTACCCATATTCCGTCTTCTGAAATTATCAGACTGACATTTTGACATCTGGGGAGACGTTACTTTCAGTGTAACTATCAAGGAAAGGGCTAGAGGAGGCTTGAGGTGGTAGAGCAGACTGAAGGGTTCACTGTAATGATTTGGGGGCCCTACTGCTACTCTTTGGTTTTCCTCAAAGTATTAGGAAATGATATTAGGAATGGGTGTTCTTAGAGATCACCCGGAGGGCCGTATTGCCCTCCCAGAAGGGCTCCGCTTCGGCGTGGTGGCGCCTCCCGCCCCGCACAGTTGGTACGTCCCCGTGGCGGCATCACCCCGCGTTGCGGGTTGGTTTCGTCCTCCGACGCCCGCTCGTGCGCCCGCCCCGAGAGCACGTCTCCTCCGCGCGCTGGCCCAGCTTCACCCGCGCCCGTCGGATCGGTCGCTCGCCCCCCTCTCCTGACGTGAGGCGGCCGCTTGCGACCCCTCAGAGCCCCGGAGGAGGGGCGCGGCGGACGGCACTGGCCAGCCGGTGAGTACCTGCCGCCTCCGTACACCTCCAGCCCGCCCTCTTCCCGCCTCCTTCCCGCCTCCTGGGGGTCGCGGCCCGGTTCTCGCCCGGGGTAGGCCCCTCACACGTCTAGTGGGTGCCTACCTACGCCGGCTAGGCCCTGCGCACGCCGGGTGGGCCTCTCCCGACGTAGGGAGAGGGAGGATTCCGCCCCAGGGTCCCGGGTCCTTCCCCTTCACACCTGCGGGGCGGCCCTCAAACTTCCGGACTCTCTGATCTGGCTTCCTGGTCTGGCCCGTTACTCCTTCTCACTCCCCGCCGAAGGGCTCTCGTCCCAGCCCGCTTCTCGAAGGCTTCTTCCTCACGCGGAACGCCCCGAGGACGCTCTGTCCCCGTCGCCTCTCTCCCCGGGACCCGATCCCACAGCAGGGATCTGTGCCCCACTAAGTGCGAGTGCGCCCCTCCGCCGCTTCTCTTCACAGCCCCGTCCACCCCACCCCTTGTTATAATTTATGTTGGCGAGTGATCTTTCTCTAGTTCTTTGCTCGGTACAAAAGACTTTCCTTGGAAATCATTATTATCGTTATACCACTTTCCCCTCCAGCAGATCTGTTTTCCCTAAGATGACAGGCATGCGTATTTCAAGCTTTACGCATACTAATGTATTTAATCCTCAAAATAATCTTGTGAGATAGGTACTGTTGTTATCCTCAGTTTACAGATAAGGCATCCGAGGTCCCAGCTTAGCCGTTTACCAACTGACAGCTGTTTGACTTTGAATACGTTTCCTCACATGTTAAATAGCAACGCGGATGTCTACCACACAGAATTATTGGGAGAAATAATCTCTATACTACGTATAAGGTACCTAGAATAGTGTCTTAGGTCTCAATAATTATAATTTAATTATTATTCATGATGTGTTTGGATTCTGTTGTTGCTTACTTGTCCTAAACTGAGGCTTAGTATAAACTAGGAAATAAAGCATCGGGTGTTAAGTATGTGTTCAACTTTTAAAATTACAGAAATAAACTAATTGTAATCTTTATAAAGAGCTTGGTATCAAATTGCTGGAATATTGACTTATTTAGGGGCAAGAGTTATTCATTCATCCAGGATTGTTATTAAGGTCCCTACGCCCCCAAGCTTTCAAAGCATTTGTGACAGTTCTGGTACCTAGAATGTCAAGATTTTAAATGATCTTGTCAGTGCTTGTTCTTCAGGTAGATCAAAATGGTGGATGTGCTGAAATAAAATGACAGATAATATCCCAAATTGGGGATTTTCAAGGACACCAACAAAAATGCTGTGAAATAACAAGTCTTTCAATATTGGGTTACCTTTACTGCTTGTGCATTCTTTTAACGACAATTTATTTCTGCCATGGTTAAGAAGTGGCTGTTAGCATTCACACTTAATTCCTCCTTTGCAGGTAGTAATTCAACTGTAGCTTCAGTTCAAATCAAGATAAGCCCTTATTTTAGTAAGTTCTTTATTTTGAAGGGTAGCAACTTAAAGAAAATAATAGTTGAACTATATGCTGTTTTGTTTGCTTAAAATGACTAAGCAGTGACATTTTTTACTCTCTGCTTTTACAATTACTTTGGGAACAGTGTTACTAAATCTAAAGAAGCACTGGAATTTTGGAAGTTGTATCTGTGGGGTGCCTCTACTTAATGCTTCTTAATGATCCTTATGTGCTATGATTCTTTGAAAACCCAGTTTGAACCTGCAGATTCTGCTGTGCTAGAGTGAAGGATTTTTTTATTTAT
This sequence comes from Choloepus didactylus, assembly GCF_015220235.1. NCBI lineage: Eukaryota > Metazoa > Chordata > Mammalia > Pilosa > Megalonychidae > Choloepus > Choloepus didactylus. The sequence goes on from NW_023637577.1 coordinate 929,939, forward strand.
TTACCCTGCCTTTAAGAAATTGTGTTTATTTGATAATAAGCTACCACTGTTATCAACTTTGAGAATATTGAGTTGTGCATAACTCCAGGGTACAGAAAAAGTGTATTAAGATGCAAACTACTCCATACAGTATGTTTTTTGAGGGCACTGTGATTCTTCCAGTTTCCCTTACACCACCCCTTATTTCTAAGTCCTACTCATACTGTTAAGATTCAAGGTTCACCTTAATTGTCTTATATCCTCCATATAGCATTCTTCTACCTTTGATAATTTTATCACTGTGTGCCTTTGTGTAAATTTTAATCATTTAAATATATGCTTTATGCTGTTCATTTGTCCAGCAAATGTTTATGTGTGCATACCGTGCATCAGGCAGCGGTTGTGGTTGTATGACATATAAAGATAAGTCATGGAGCGTGGGACTCAGTTTTGAAGTCAGGAGACCAAAGTTCCAGTCCCTCCTGTGTTTAGGCAAGTTACTTAACTTCTCTGGACCTGTGTTTCGTCGTAATAATTATATATACTTCTCAGATTTGTTATGAGGATGAATTGAAATACTGATTTACTCAACAAAATACATATTTTTAAAAATTTTAATTTAAGGTATCATTTACCTGCATTGAAGTGAGTCAATCTTAAGTATACATCTCAGTGTGTGCATTCATGTAACTATCACCCAATTCAAGATTATACAACATTTCTAGCAGTGTAGAAGGGTCCCTTGTGCCCCTTCCAGGTTAGAACCCTCGAAAGGGAACCAGTGTTCTGATTTGGATCACCATAGGTTCATTTTTTTTTAAAGCAGTTTTTTTGAGCTATAATCTACAGATTATACAATTCACCCATTTAATACATGCAATTCAGTGACTTTTACTATATTCAAAGATTTGTGCAACCATCACCACAATCAATTTTAGAACATTTTCATTATCCCAAAAAGAAACTACACCTCTTAGCTGTCACCCCCCAATTTCCCCAAACCACTCAACCAAAAGCTACCACTAATCTACTTTCTGTTCATATAGATTTGCCTGTCGTGGATGTTTCATTGAAATGGAGTCATACAGTTACGTGGGCTTTTGTGACTGACTTCTTTCACTTAAACGTTTTCAAGGTTCATCTATGTTATAATATATATCAGTACTTCATTCCTTTTCATTATTGAATAATATTCCATTGTATGGATATACATTTTATTTATTTATAAATTGATGAATTCATATGAATGGAACTTAGGGTGGGTTTGATTTGTATTTTCTGGATCGCTGGGTGGCTAATGATATTAAGCATCTTTTCATGCGTTGTTTGACCATTTGTGTATTTTCTTAGGAGAAATGTCTATTCAAGTCCTTTAGCCCCCCCCCTTTTTTTAAATTCAGTTGTGTTGAGATATATTCACATATGATACAGTCATCTGTGGTGTACAATCAGCTGTTCACAGTACCATCATATAGTTGTGCATTCATCACCCCATCTATTTATTGAACATTTTCCTTATACCAGAAAAAATAAAAATAAGAATAAAAAATAAAAGTAAAAAAGAACACCCAAGTCATCCTCCCTCTCCCACCCTATTTTCATTTAGTTTTTGTCCCCATTTTTCTGCTCATCCATCCATACATTGGATAAAGGGAGTGTGATCCACAAGGCTTTCACAATCACAATGTCACCCCTTACAAGCTACATTGTTATAAAATCGTCTTCAAGAGTCAAGGCCACTGGGTTGCAGTTTGACAGTTCCAGGTATTTACTTCCAGCTATTCCAATACATTAAAACCTAAAAAGGGTTACCTATATGGGATGTAAGAGTGCCCACCAGAGTGACCTCTTGACTCCACTTGGAATCTCTCAGCCACTGAAACTTTATTTTGTTTCATTTTGCATCCCTCTTTGGTCAAGAAGATGTTCTCAATCCCATGATGTCGGGGTCCACATTCATCCTTGGGAGTCATATCCTGCATTGCCAGGGAGATTTACACCCTGGGAGTCAGGTCCCACGTAGGGGGGAGGGCAGTGAGTTCACCTGCCCAGTTGGGTTAGCTAGAGAGAGAGACCTTTGCCCACTTTTAGTTGGGTTGTTTTTCTTTTGTTGTTGAGTCATAGTTTTTAAAAATGTATTCTGGATATTTGGTAAAGGTCAAATATATGATTTGCCAGTATTTTTTCCCATTCTCTAGTTTGTCTTTTCACTATCTTGATAATGTCCTTTGATGCACAAAAGTTTTTAATTTTGATGTAGTTCAATTTATTTTTTTTTCTTGTGTTGCTAGTACTTTTGGTGTTATATCTGAGAATCCATTGTGTGATACAGGGTCCTGAAGATATTTCCCTTTTTTTTTCCCCTAAGAGTTTTATGGTTTTAGCTCTTATATTTAGGTTGTTGGTCCATACTGAGTTAATTTTTGTATATGGTATGAAGTAGGGGTCCATTTTTGTTCTTTTGTATGTGAATATTTAACCATTTGTTAAAATGGTTTTTATTTCCCCATTGAGTTGACTGACATCTTTTTCAAAAGTCAGTTTTCCATTGATGTGTGCGTTGATTTCTGAACTTGCAGTTCTAATCTATTGTCTATTTGTCTGTCTGCCAATACCACACTATTTTTCTAAAATCTTTTTATTTTGAAATAATTTCAAACTTATCGGACAGTTACAAAAATGATACAAACCCAAACAGAGAAATCCTACATACCCCATCTTGTGTTTTTGAATTTATGGTGAGTCTCTTGTAAACAGCATATAGTTGGGTCACGTGTTTTTATCTGCCAATCTCTGCCTGTTGATTGGAGAGTTTAATGCATTTACATTTATAGGACTTGTGTTTTTTAATTTATGGTGAGAGTTTAATGCATTTATATTTATAGGACAGTTACAAAAATGATACAAACCCAAACAGAGAAATCCTACATACCCCATCCTCCCAGAAACCCAGATCCACCATTTTAAATATTTTGCCATGTTTGCCATGTCATTCTGTCTGTCCATCTGTCTGTTAATCCATCTCTCTCTCCATCCATTTGTCCATCTCCTTGAATGTCTGTATCTGTTTATCAGTCTACTTTTGGAAACATTTGAGTGTAGGTTGTATGCTCCTTGAACACTTAATACTGCCATAGAGTACCACAATGCCTTGATTACTGTAGCTTTGTAGTAAGTTTTGAAATTGGAAAATGTGAATCCTCCAACTTTGTTTTTCTTTTTCAGGATGGTTTTGGCTATTCTGGGTCTTTTCTATTTTTATGTGACCTTTGAGATTAGCTTGTGAATTTCTGCCAAAATGCCAGTTGGAATTTTATTATAGATTGTGTCGAATATGTAGATCAATTTGGGAAATATTGCCATGTTAACAGTATTAGGTCTTCTGAACCATGAACATGTATGTTTTTCCACTTATTTAGATCATCTCTACTTTCTTTCAACTATTTTTTGTAATTTATGAGTATAAATTTTGCACTTTCTTGTCAAATGTATTCCTAAGTATTTTATTCTTTTTGATGCTATTATAAATGGAATTTTTTTGGCAGTTTTTAGTGCAAGTGTATAGAAACATAATTGATTTTTATATATTGAGCTTGGATCTTGCAGCCTTGCTGAACTCATTGGTTCTAGTAGTTTATAGTATCATTCAAGTCTATTTCTTTTTTGATTTCCTGTCTGTATGTTCTATCCATTATTGAAAGTGTTGTATTGAAATCTCCTTCTATTAATTTAGAACTGTTTCTTTCCCCCTTCAAATCTGTCAATATTTGCTTCATAGTTTGGGGCTCTGTTATTAGGTGCACATTTATTTATAATTATGTCTTCTTGTTGAATTGACTCCTTTATCAGTATATAGTTATCTTCTTTGTCCCTTGTAACAGTTTTGGACTTAAAGTCTGTATTATTTGATGTTGTTATAGCCACCTCAGCTCTCTATTGGTTACTATTCACATGGTGTATGTTTTTTCTATCCTTTCACTTTAACCCTACTTGTGTTTTTGAATTTATGGTGAGTGTTTTGTAAACAGCATGTAGTTGGGTCACGTGTTTTAATCTGCCAGTCTCTGCCTATTGATTGGAGAGTTGAATGCGTTTACATTTATTGTAACTACTGATAATGCAAGTTTTTATTCTCCCATTTTGCTATTTAAATGTGGAAAGTTTTCAGCTATTATTTCTTTTTTTAATCATTTTTTAATTGTAGAATATAACATGTATATGTAGAAGTGATAACTTTCCAAGGGCAATTTGACAAGTAGTTAGAGAACAGATTTCAAAGAATATTATGGGTTATAGTTCCACAGTTTCAGCTATGTCTTTACTGTGGAATATAACATATATACGAAAAGATAACATCTTTCAAAGTATGATTTAACAAGTAGTTATATAGGAAATTTCCAAAGTTATTCTGAGTTACAGTACCATAGTTTCAGTTATTTCCATATTGTGAAATATAACATATATACAAAAAGGTGAAGCCTTTCAAGTTACAATTTAACAAGTAGCTATAAAACAAATTTCCAAGGATGCTTTGGGTTACAGTTCCAACATTTCAATTCTTTCCTTCTTCTCTTGGCCCCTTTCTCTCTTTTCCTTTTGGAAAAGTGATATATATTGATACGTTTGATAATGTCGCACAGTTTCCTCAGGCTCTGTTCACTTATTTTCATTCTGTCTCCTTTCACCTCCTCAGACTGAATAATTTCAGTTGACTTATCATCAAGTTCATGTTTCTTTTTTCTGACAGCTACAATCTGCTGTTGAAATTCCCTAGGAAATTTAAAATTTTTGTTACTGTGGTCTTGAGTTCTGTTTGGTTCTTTTTCGTAATTTTTATGTACCTAGGGATGTTATCTTTCATGTATCATTTTCCTGATTTCCTTTACTTCTTTATCCATGTTCTCCTTTAACTCTTTGAGGAAATTTAGGATCTTTTTTTTTTCCTAATTCAGTTTTTTTTAGATATATTCACATACCATACAATTATCCATGGTGTATAATCAGTTGTTCACAGTTCCATCATCACCACAATCAATTGTTGAACATTTCATTACTCCAGAAAGAATGAAAATAAGAATAGAAAATAAAAGTCAAAAGAACACCCAAATAATTCCACCCCACCGTCCCACCCTATTTTTCATTTAGATTTTGTTCCCATCTTTCTACTCAAGGTTTTCACAATCACACTGTCACACCGTGTAAGCTACATAGTTATACAGTCATCTTCAATAATCAAGGCTACTGGGTTGCAGTTCATCAGTTTCACATATTTCCTTCTAGCTCTTCCAATACACTAAAACCTAAAAAGGGATATCTATTTAGCACATGAGAATGCCCTCCAGAGTGACCTCTGGACTCTATTTGAAATCTCTCAGCCACTGACACTTTATTTTGTTTCATTTCTCTTCCCCCTTTTGGTCAAGAAGGTTTTCTAAATCCCACAATGCTGGGTCCAGGCTTATCCCCAGGAGTCATGTCCTGCATTGCCAGGGACGTTTACATCCCTGGGAGTCATGTCTTGTGTAGGAGCGAGAGCAGTGAGTTCACCTGCTGAGTGGGCTTAGAGAGGGGGGGCCATTTTTTTTGTGAGCGGCAAAGAGTTTCTCTGGCGGAGTATCTTATGCACAATTATAAGTAGGCTTAGCCTCTCCTTTGCAGTAACAAGCTTCATAAGGGAAGCCCCAAGATTGAGGGCTCGGCCTACTAAATTGTTAGTCTGCAATGTTTGTGAGACTTATCAGTAATAACCAAGGTGGGACGTCCAACATTTCTGCATTTTTTCCCAGTTTCTTGGGTGGTCCTGCGAATATATTTTTATTCCCTGTCCAAATTATTTTGGGATGTATTAGTATTTCACACTAACCTGTACAAACCTACCAGATCTCACTTCCTATTCAAAGTTCCATGTAATTATGGTATTTGAATAAACTGACCCTACAAGTTAAATTATTTAGAGTGCTGCAGAAAATATATATCCTGCACCAAATAAACATCTCTTCCCTTGGTCTCCCACAGACGTTGAAGTTTTAAAACACATTCAGTATCATAGGACCATTTTTTAAAGTCTTTGTATGGAATGTCCCAGGTCTGATTCTCCTCATTGGTTGTTTCTAATGCTTTGATCTGGGTCATCGCTTCTTGTTTCTTTGTAGGTTTTGTAACCTTTTGTTGAAATCTGGAGATTTTGATATTTTAATGTGTTGTCACTGGAATTTGGACACTGTCTGTTCCTTAAGCTTGTATCCAGCCAGTATTATGACAGAGTAGTTCTTTCAAATTTTTCTCTTCACTCTTTCTTCTCTTTCTTTGTTCCTTCATCCTTAACCCTTCCTCCAGCCCCCGCAGCACACAAACACATATACATACTTCATTGTCCTCCTTTTAAACTGTGAAGGCGAGCCCCAAATGGGGAGCAGAACCCTTGTGAGGAGTAAGAAGAGCCTAATGATTTTGAGATTTATCAGTCTTTTCCCATATCATGCTTTGTTCCTTTTTATAGATGACTGATATTCTGTTGTATGGATAAACCACAATTTGTTTTTTCCTGTCTTATTGGACATTTAGGTTGTCTTCAGCTTTTGGCTTTTGTGAAAAAGCTCTGGTGAACATTAATGTACCAATTTGTGTCTGATTTTATGTTTTCATTTCTGTTGGGTAAATGTAAGTAGTGCAAGGCTGGCTTGAATGGTAGGTATGTATTTAGCTTTGTAAGAAACTGCCAAATAGTTTTTCAAAGTAGATATCCTGTTTTACATCCCCACTGGGATGTGCCACATCCTTGCCCACATTTATATTGATAGTGTTTTTAAGTTTAGTAATTCTAAAGGGTGTGTAGTGTTTATGCCATAGTAGTTTTAATTTGTATTTTCTTGATGACCAGTGATGCTGAGCATCTTTGTTTCTTGCTTATTGGTCATTCATACTGCTTTTGTGACACTTGTTCATATCTTTTGCTCATTTGTTCTTATTGACTTGTCTTTTTTTTTTTTTTTTTTTTGGCAGTATAAGAGTATTTTATATATTCTGGATATAAATCCTGGAATATATAGATGTATTACAAATATGTTCTCCCAGCCTGTAACTTGCCTTTTTGTTTTCTTAATGGTGTCTCTTGAAGAGCAGCAGTTTTTTATTTCAGTGAACTCCAGTTTATCAGTTTAAAATTTTTTATGGTTTGTACTTTTTGTATCCTAAGAAAAGATTTTCTAGTCAAGGCCCCACAGTATTTTTTAAACTTTTAAAAATCTCCAATCCCTGTTTATAACTTTTTTAGCACAATCCATGGTATATTTATTTATAAATTATATATATAATAACATACCTATTATTTGCATTAGAAAACAGACAGCAAAAGTGAAAAGGGTGAAATAGTGAAAATTCTTGGATAATAGAAAGTTAACATGTATATTAAACCCCTTTACTTTAGCATATACCTCGAAGATCTAAAAGCAGGTATGTGAATAGACATTTGCACACTCATGTTCATAGCGGCATTATTCACAATTGCCAAATGATGGAAACAACTCAAATGTCCACCAACACATGAATGGATAAACACAATGTAGTATATACATATGAAGGAATATTATTCAGCAATAAGAAGGAATGAAGTCCTGAAGCATGCGACAACATGGATGAACCTTGAGGACATTAAGTTAAGTGAAATAAGTCAGACACAAAAGGAAAAATATTGTATGATCTCACTGATATGAACTAAGTATAATATGTAAACTCATAGACATAAAATATAGAATATAGGTTACCAGAATATAGAATGAGTCTAAAGAATTGGGAGTGGTTGCTAAATATGTGCATAATGTTTAACTAGGGTGAACTTAAACTTTGGAAATGGACAGAGGTGACAGTAGTACATTATTGTGAGAATAGTTGACAGTGCTAAATGGTTTGTGAATGTGGTGGAAAGGGGAAGTATGGAGTCATGTATGTCACCAGAAGGAAAGTTGGAGGTTAACGCATGGGACTACATAACACTGTGAATCTTGTGGTGGATAATGTCTGTGATCAACTGAACAAATATAAAAATGTTCTTTCATGAAGTAAAGCAGATGTACGACACTATTATAAGGATTAATAACAGAGGGGTATATGGGGAAAAATGTACCTATTGCAAGCTATGGACTATAGTTTAACGGTAATATTTTAATACTTTTTTATCAATGGTAACAAATGTACCACACTGATGTGATAGGTCAATAACTTGAGGGGATCAGGAGTATGGGAGGTTTAGGGTTTTCTTTTTTATTTTTATTTCTTTTCTGGAGTAATGAAAATGTTCTGAATTTGCTCATGGGGATGTATGCACAACCATGTGATGATACTGTGAAGCAGTGATTGTATACTTTGGATGGTTTTTATGCTATGTGAATATATCTCAGTAAAATTGCGTTAAAAGAACAAACACTGGGAGACTGGTTATGTCATTTTACATCTCTTGGTTTCTTTTGAAAATGCAGGGGTTTAGCTAAAACTGTAGTAGTTGGGAGAAACTGAGATGGCGGCTAGGTGAGACAGGGCGAAAAAACACCTCCGTGAAAAACACGAGATAAAAACCAAAAAGTGATCCAGAATACCGGTTACAGCAATGCGCCAGCTGTACGAGGTCTCCTAGTTCCAGAGGGGCTGTATACTTGGTGAAACCGGAGTCTGCATTCTGAAATGAGTGAGTAAGATGGCTGGAAGACCTGCAGCCGCTCGGTGGTCTGGGGAAGGCAGGGTTCGGCTTTTGGAGACCAACTGGCTCTTTAAAAAAAAAAAAAAAAAAGGGAAAAACCCAGGAGCGGCTGCAGCTGCGATAATGGGAACCACGCAGTAAAACACAGCAAGAGGGGGCTGGGCCGGCCTCTCGGTGTCTGGCCAGGAAGATAGCCCGCTGCAGATACCCTTGGGGCTGGGGGAACGGAGGGGAGAGCCGGAAGCAGAAAGAAACCCCACGGCTAGCAGCTGGCCCCCTGGAGGGCTGGATAAACTCCTACCCGGGGCCGTGCCCACAGCCCAGAGCCCCACCAGTTGTCCTGGAGCTGGGAAGGAGGAGCTGTGCGAGGAGGAGGGGTTGAGATCCCCCATTCGGCCATCTTTGCATCAGGCTGGATGTGCCCCAGCACGGCCTGGCAGCCTGGGGCTTCCCTTGAGGGATGACACACACTGGTGACGTAGCACGGCATTCCCTCAGCAGAGGTCCTGGAGGATTGCGGCTGGGAGAGGGGACCCACTTGGAGAACCCAGGGACGTTACGCCAAGTCCGGTGGTTTGTGGGACAGCGAGAGAGAGGGTCTGGGGCTGAAATGAAATGAAGGCTTAGACTCTTGCAGTGGCCTTGAATCTCCAGGAACCTGGGGGATTTGAATATTAAAGCTTCCTCCCTGGCCACCCATATACACACCCCACATTCAGGGCGGATGGCTCCAGCAACACACACAAACTGAGTTCTCCAACTGAACCCCACAAGAATCATTTCCCCACACACCGCGGGGACAAGGTGGAGAACTGACTTAAGGGATATAGGTGACTCACAGACGCCATCTGCTGGTTAGTTAGAGAAAGTGTATGCTACCAAACTGTTGTTTCTGAAAAATTAGATAGGAATTTTTTTTTACAACTTGAAAGAACCCTATCAAGCAAAGCAAATGCCAAGAGGCCAAAAACAACAGAAAATCTTAATGCATATGATAAAACCAGACGATATGGAGAATCCAACTCCAAACACACAAATCAAGATACTGGAAGAAACGCAGTACCTCGCACAATTAATCAAAGAACTACAATCAAGGAACGAAAACATGGCAAAGGATTTAAAGGACATCAAGAAGACCATGGCCCAGGATATAAGCGACATAAAGAAGACCCTAGAAGAGAATAAAGAAGACATTGCAAGAGTAAATAAAAAAATAGAAGATCTTATGGAAATAAAAGAAATGTTGGCCAAATTAAAAAGACTCTGGATATTCACAATGCAAGACTAGAGGAAGCTGAACAACATCTCAGTGTCCTAGAAGTCCGCAGGTCAGAAAATGAAAGAACAAAAGAAAGAATGGAGAAAAAAATTGAAATGGATTTCAGGGATACGATAGATAAAATAAAATGTGCAAACTTAAGCCTAATTGGTGTCCCAGAAGGGGAAGAGAAGGGTAAAGGTCTAGAAAGAGTATTCAAAGAAATTGTTGGGGAAAACTTCCCCAACCTTCTACACAGTATGAATACACAAAGCATAAATGCCCAGCGAACTCCAAATAGAATAAATGCAAATAAACCCACTCCGAGACATATTCTGATCAGACTGTCAAATACTGAAGAGAAGGAGCAAGTTCTGAAAGCAGCAAGAGAAAAGCAATTCAGCACATACAAAGGAAACAACATAAGACTAAGTAGTGACTATTCAGCGGCCACCATGGAGGCTAGAAGGCAGTGGCATGACATATTTAAAATTCTGAGGGAGAAAAATTTCCTACCAAGAATGCTTTATCCAGCAAAACTCTCATTCAAATTTGAGGGAGAGCTTAAATTTTCACAGACAAACAGATGCTGAGAGACTTTGCCAATAAAAGATCTGCCCTACTTCAGATTCTAAAGGGAGCCCTACCAACAGAGAAACAACAGAAAGGAGAAAGAGATATAGAGAATTTTAACAGACATATATAGAACCTTACATCCCAAATCACCAGGACACTTATTTTTCTCTAGTGATCACAGATCTTTCTCCAGAAGGGACCATAAGCTGGAACATAAAAGAAGCCTCAAGAAATTAAAAAAAAAAAATTGAATATACTCAAAGCACATTCTCCAACCACAATGGAATACAAATAGAAGTCAATAATTTTTGAATTGTAACTCCACTATTTACTTCCTACATGATATAAAATACACAAACTCTAATGACAAATCAGTGGTTTTGAACTCAATGTAAAATATGTAATGTTAGACAACTATATAAAGGTGGGGAAATGAAGGAGTATAGAAACATAGTTTATGTGTCCTATTGAAGTGAAGGTGGTATCAAAGAAAAATAAGATTGATATGGATTTAAGAGGTTAATTTTAAGCCCCACAGTAAACACAAAGAAATTATCAGAGAATATAACCATAGAGATGAAAAGTAGAGTTTGGGTTAAGAGAAATGGGGGAAGGGACAATGGTGAGTTAAGAAATGAGTGTAGGGTTTCTGTTTGAGGTGTAGGGAAATTTCTAGTAATGGATGGTGGGAAAGAGCATTACAACATTCTAAATGTGATTAATCCCACTAATGGAAGGCTAGGTAGGGGGTGGAATGGGAAGATTTAGGCTGTATGTATGTTTCCACAACTGAAAAAAAAAAATTCTAAATAGATGACAGTTGAATGCTAAGGATGAACTTGAATGGGATTGGAGAATAGAGGACAGGAGGCTCAAAGGGACACAGTTGAGACATAAGGAAAAGGAAATATAGAAAGTAAGCTTTGTATCATTGTTGAATCTCTTGTACTTCTTAGCTGCACTTAACGGGATTGCGTAAAAGAATGTTCGTGTTCATGGGAAGTGTATACGTGAATTATAGTGTATGTTCAAATGTGTGCAGCTAGCTCTCATATGTTCAGAAGACAGAGCAATAGATGATGGATGATAGGGAGGGAGGGAGGGAGGGAAAGAAATAGTGATATGACAGCAAGTTAAAGTTGGTGGATTGAACTATCGGGGGAGGGGTGTCAGGGTATGATGGAATTCTGTGTATGGGGTTAGTATTGTTTTTGCAACTGTTCCTATAACTTTGAATTTATTTCAAAATAAAAAATAAAAAAAAAAAACTGTAGTAGTTCTAAACTCTTTTGGCTCTTGAGCTTCTCTGAGAATTTGATGAAAACTATAAAAATCCTCCCAAGGAAGACACTGAGAACACAATTTGCGCACAATTTCAAGAGGTTGTGAATCCCTTGAAGGCTATCTATAGATCCTTTAAGATCTTGTGGATTGACAGGTTAAGAACTCTTGGCCAGCAGTTCTGTACTGTTAATCTAAGATCTATCTATTTCCTTTAATTTGCCAGATTCGATTTACTTTCCCCTCAAGTGCTTTTCCTTTCTTGGCCCCCAGAGATTTTCTTTTTCTTGGGTAGTTTTCATTATGGCAATAGCAGCCTTGAATCTAAAAAGGTAGGATAAGGTCGCTGGTTAAAAATGAAGTATTTTTTTTAGCCGTTTATGTTAGAAATATGACACTATTTGTGTAGTTTTGTTTTGTGTTCCCACCCCGGCCATTCCCATACGGTTTGGTGTTTGGAGAACTATTCCACTATTTGAATTACCAGGACAATCGACTGATTGTACAAATAAAACAATTGATGTACAATAAAAACATGCCCTCTTCTTTGTTTTTTAATTTATATAATGATAACTTCTAATGCTAAATACCTCCACATATTTGTATTTTATGTGTTTTTTCCTGGTAAATTGACAGTTCATGTCCAATTGTCTAATGAAATGTTAATATTTTCCTAATTAATTTATGTGTACTTTTTAATGTATCAGCTAATAATTTGAGATATATGTTGTAATATTTTTCCAATTGTGTTGTTACTGTATTTAAATAGAGAAGTCAAAAATTTATGTATAATTTAACTGTTTTATTCTTTTCCTGTATGATTTCTTCTGTCTCTCCTAGATAATTTTTTAACACAATTTTATTCACACACCATACATCCATCCAAAGTATAAAATCAATGGCTTTCAGTATAATTTCAGAGCCACAATCAATTTTAGAACATTTTTCATAGCTCCAAAAAGAAAAACTCTGTATGCCCTCCCCCACCCCCCTATTAATGACACTTAGTTTCGGGATAGTACCTTTAGTCACAATTGATAGAAGAACATTAACATGTTACTGTGAACTCTAGTCCACAGTTTGCATTAGGTGCATTTTTTCTCATATAACACCCTATTATTAACACTTTGTAGTTGTGACTTACATTTGTTCTGATTCGTGGAAGAGCATTCTTGTATTTGTGCAATTAACCACCTTCATCATCCTCAACAGGGTATGCTATGTTTTATGTTTATCCTCGTTCTATCTTATGGTAAGCTGTATTCTAGATTTTAACTCGATGAGTTTGCTCAATATATTTAGTTCATATTAGTGAGATCATACTGTGTATTTTCTTTTGTGTCTGGTGTATTTCATCCAACATAATGTCCTCCAGGTTCATCTAGATAATTATAAATAATTTAAAGCTAATACATTAAAAGAAGAAATAGGAATTTATTTGTGTTTGTGCTTTTATTCTCATGATAGGGAATGATTTTGTAAATAAACCTTGTATTGAAAGCATTTTTTTTTGTGCATTACTAGAGAATTTGTGGGTTTACAGAACAATCATGCTTAAAATACAGGATTCCAATATACCACCCTATTGTTAACACCTTGCATTGGTGTGATAGATTTGTTACAATTGATGAAAGCATGTTTTTAGAATTGTATCATTAACTATAGTCCATGGTTTAACTTACGGTTCACTGTTTGTATTGTGCAGTTCCATGGATGTTTCTTTTAAAATTTTATTCTGGTACCATATATGCAATCTAAAATCTCCCTTTTTAACCACCTTCAAGTATATAATTCATTGCTGTTAATTAGATTCACAACGTGTGCTACCATTGCTACCTTCCATTAACAAAACTTTTCCATTGTCCAAATAGAAACTGTACATTTTAAACCTTAACTCCCTATTCCCTACCCCACCCTGCCCCCCTGGTAACCTATATTCTATATTCTGATTCTGTGAATTTGCCTATTCTAATTATTTCATATCAGTGAGATCATATAATATGTGTTCTTTTGTGTTGGTTTATTTCACTCAACATGATGTCTTCATGGTTCACCTGTGTTGGTTGCATGTATCTGAACTTCATTCTTTTTTATGGCTGACTCATGTTCCGTTTGCATGTATATACCACATTTTGTTTATCCATCTATTGAAGTACACTTGGGTTGCTTCCATCTTTTGGCAATTGTGAATAATGCTTCTATGAACATTGGTGTGCAAATATCTGTTTGAATCCCTGCTTTCAATTCTTCTGGGTATATACCCAGAGGCGGGATTGCTGAGTCATATTGTAATTTAATACTAACTTTCTGAGGAACCGCCAGACTGTTTTCCACAGTAGATGCACTGTTTTGCATTCCTACCAACAATGAATGAATCTATTTCATCCTCTCCAACACTTGTAATTTTATATATATGTATTTTTTACATAGTAACCATTCTAGTGGGTGTGAAATGGTATCTCATTGTGCTTTTATTTGCATTTCCCTAATACCAAATGATGTTGAGCATTTTTTCATATCCTTTTGGCCATTTTCATATCATCTTTGGAGAAAATGTCTATTGAAGTCTTTTGCCCATTTTTAAAGTGTACAGTTGTTCACAGTTTCATCATATAGTTGTGCATTCAACACCACAATCAATTTTTGAACATTTTCATCACTCCAAAAAATAAAAATGAAAGTATAAGACTAAAAGTAAAAGAGAAGACCCAAAGCATCCCGTACCCCACCTCCCCTCATTTACTTTTTTTTAATTGAAATGTATTCACATACCATACAGTCATCCAAGGTGTAAAACATTTGTTCACAGTATCATCATATAATTGTGTATTCATCACCACAGTCAATTTTTGAACATTTTCATTACTCCAAATAATAAAAATAAGAATAAAAATAAAAGTAAAAAGAACACTCAAAACATCCCATAATCCCACTCCTCCATATTATTCATTTACTTTTTGTCCCCATTTTTCCTGCTTATTTGTCCACACACTGGGTAAAGGGAGTGTGAGCCATAAGGTTTTCACAATCACATGGTCACATCATATAAGCTATATCGTTATACAATCACTTTCAAGAATCAGGGATACTGGATTGCAGTTCAACAATTTCAGATATTTCCTTCTAAGTATTTGTGCCAGTTTGAATATATTGTGTCCCCCAAATGCCATTATCTTTGATGCAATCTTGTGTGGGCAGACGTTATCAGTGTTGATTAGATTGTGGTTCTTTGAGTGTTTCTTTGGAATGTGCCCCACCCAGCTGTGGGTGATGACTCTGATTGGATAATTTCCATAGAGGTGTTGCTCCACCCATTCAGGGTGGGTCTGTGTTGATCAGTGGAGTCATATAAATGAACTGATATAACAGAGGGAACTCAATGCAGCTGTGAGTGACATTTTGAAGAGGAGCTACAGTCAAGAGGGACACTTTGAAGAAAGCACAGGAGCTGCAGATGAGAGACATTTTGAAGATGGCCATTGAAAGCAGAATCTTGCTCCAGAGAAGCTGAGAGAGGACAAATATCCCAAGTGCAACTAAGAGTGGCATTTTTGAGGAACTGCAGTCGAGAGAGGAACATCCTGGGAGAAAGCCATTTTGAAACCAGAACTTTGGAGCAGATGCCAGCCATGTGTCTTCCCAGCTAGCAGGTTTTCCGGACACCATTGGCCATCCTCCATTGAAGGTACTCGATTGCTGATGTGTTACTTTGGACACTTTATGGCCTTAAGACTGTAACTGTGTAACCACATAAACCCCCTTTATAAAAGCCAGTCCATTTCTTGTGTTTTGCATTCTGGCAGCATTAGCAAACTAGGACAGTGTTCTAATAAACTAAAAACTAAAAAGGGATATGTATATAATGCATCAGAGTTACCTACTTTTATGTTACCTACTCTGTTTGAAATCACTCAGCCATTGAAATTTTATTTTGTTTCAATTCTCCTACCACTTTTGGTCCAAAAGACTTTCTCAGTCACATGATGCAGGGTCCAGGCTCATTCCCAGGAGTCACGTTCCACATTGCCAGGGAGATTTATACGCCTGGGAGTCATGTCCATGTGGGGGGCAGGGGGAGGGATGGGGCGGTGAGTTTACCTGCCTAGTTGGCTTAGAGAGGCCACATCTGAGCAACAAAAGAGGCCCTCTGGGGGTGACTCCCAGGCACAATTATGAGTAAGATTAGTCTCTCCTTTGCAGTGTCAAGCTTTGTAAGGGCAAGTCCCAAGATTGAGGTCTTGGCCTACTAAGCTGGTGGTCCCCAGTGCTTGCGAGAATATCAGGAATTCCCGACCTGGCGAAGTTTAATATTTTCACATTTTCCCACAGTCCTTCAAGGGGGCTTTGTAAATACTTTTTATTCTCTGCCGAGATTACTCTGGGTTGTATCGGGGTTTCATGCTAACCTGTAAAAACAGGTAGGTCTCACATCCTAATCAAGGTTCTGTGTAATTATGGCATTTGAGTAAACTGACCATACAAATTAAATTATATAGTGGCTACAGAAAATGCAGATTTTGCACCATATAACCATCTCTTCCTTTTGTCCCACACAGGAGTCAAAGTTTTAAAACATGGTTAGTATCACCCTATACCCTTTAGTCGGATCTACACCAATCTTAACCAAGTCCATTTGGTTTATATCTCCAATAGAAGTCTGATCTCCTTTTCAGCCCTTTAAGCAGTTGATTCATGGGGCAGTGCCAACACTCACAACTGCCGAACTCTGACTCTGAGTCCCAGGTGCCATACAGACACCTGAAGCTCCAAGGACTGACCATGTCACAACAACAGCTCAAAATCTCAAAACTTAGAAATAATTGTTACATCTCATGAATAAATGTGACTGCTGTAAGAGCTTACAATCTAGGAACCCTTATATGAGCCTTCCCCTTATAGCCCACGTTCCCAGATTCAATTCTCAGAGTTTACATGTTGTTAGTAGTCTATATTAGTGAGGCATTATAATGTTTGTCTTTTTATTTCTGGTTTATTTCACTCACCTTGCTGTCCTCACAATCCATTCATTTCATTGCATACCTCATAACTTCATTCTTTCTTGCTGCTCCCTTATGCAAAAACATTCTTATATTTGTGCATTTAATCAAACACATTGACCACTCTAAGTTTCATTAAGTTATACAGTCCCAGTCTATATCTTCTCTTTCCTTCTGGTGTCATACAGACCCCTAACCTTCATCTTTCAACTGAATTCACAGTCATCTTTTTTTCAGTGTACTTACAATAGTGTGCTACCATCACACAGTATTGTGCTATCCATTTCTAGATCTACACAGTCAATCCTCTAGAACATTCTATTCTCCTTCAACATGAAATGTCCAGTTTCTACCCTCTTTCCAGCTCCTGATATCTTCATTTCTACACTCTTCTCTACACATCTTTCTCCTGTCTTTTCCTGTCTGTCTGTAGCACTCCCTTTAATATTTCCTGTAGAGGTCTCCTGTTCACAAACTCTCTCAGTGTCTGTTATCTGTAAATATTTTAAACGCCCCCTCATTTTTGAAGGATAATTTTGCTGGATATGGGATTCTTGGTTGGCAGTTTTTTTTCTTTCAGTGTCTTGAATATGTCATACCACTGCCTTCTCGCCTCCATGGTTTCTCCTGAGAGATCCACACTTAGTCTTATCGAGCTTCCCTTGTATATGATGGATTGCTTTTCTCTTGCTGCTTTCAGAATTCTTTCTTTGTCTTTGACGTTTGATAATTTGGTTAGTGTCTTGGAGTAGGTCTGTTTGGATCAATTCTGTTTTGGGTACACTGTGCTTCTTGAACCTGTAATTTTATGTCTTTTGTTAAGAGTTGGGAAATTTTTGTTGATTGTTTCCTCTATTATTCCTTCTGCCACTTTTCCCTCCTCTTCTCCTTCTGGAACACTGTTCCAGTTTGCTAATGCTGCCTTTTGCAAAACACCAGAAGTGGATTGGCTTTTATAAAGGGGTTTATTTGGTTGCAAAGTTAGAGTCTTAAGGCCATAAAGTGACCAAGGTAAGGCATCAGCAACAGGGTACCTTCACTGAAGGATGGCCAATGGCATCTGAAAACCTCTGTTAGCCCGGAAGGCATGTGGCTGACATTTGCTTGCTCCCAGATTGCGTTTCAAAATGGCGTTCTCCAAAATGTCAGCTTTCAGTGGCCATACTGAAAATGGGTCCCTCAGCTGCAGCAAGCATCTGGGCCTCTGTGACTCTTTTTAGAGGACTCCAGTAACCAATCAAGATCCATGCTGTATGGGTGGGGCCACACCTCCATGGAAATAATCCAATCAAAGGTATTACCCACAGTTGGGTGGGTCACATCACCATGGAAGCAACCTAATCCAAAGGTTCCAACCTAATCAACACTAATATGCCTGCCCCCACAAGATTGCATTAAAGAACGTGGCTTTTTCTGAGGGACATAATATATCCAAGCTGGCACAGACACCTATAACACATATATTCGTGTGCTTCACGTTGTCCTTCAGCTCCCTGAGACCCTGCTCATATTTTTCCATTCTTTTCTGTATCTATTCCTTTGTATGCAGGATTTCAGATGTCCTATCCTCCATCTCACTGGTCCTTTCTTCTGCCTCTCCAAGTCTGCTGTTGTATGTCACCATTGTGTTTTTTATCTCTTCTGTTGTTCCTTTCGTTCCCATAAATTCTGCCATTTGTTTTTCCCAGCTTACTAATTCTTCCTTATGGTCACCTAGTGTCTTCTTTATATCCTTTATCTCTTTTGCCACATTTTCTCTCACCTTGTTGATTCGATTTAAAAGATTTCTTTGGACATCTATGATTAGTTGTTTTAATTCCTGAATCTCAGTTGAAATGTTAGTTTCCTTCTTTGTCTGGAACTTATCTTCCTGTTTCCTGACATGGCTCGTGATTTTCTGCCATCTTGGCTTGTGGTTTTCTTGATTGGTTTATTCTGGAGGTTGTTTTCTCTCTTTTGTGTAAGGTTTTCTTGTGGGTTGACTTTGCTCTCTATTTTTTCTTTGTTTCTCTCCTTGGCCAGTTGTCAGATTGGCTCTGCTCTGCAGTCCTCCCCCCAAAATCAGGTGTCCACTGTGGCCTGCTACAGGGATGGGAGGTAGGCGCTGGGCACCCCAGCAAGTTCACTGTGTGTGATAATACAAATCTGCTGGCTTCCAGTGGTGCTCTGTTTTCCACTAGCTAGCAAGATCTGGGTTTGTTTTGGGTTCCTGCTTTAACAGTTGGGTTTTCCCTATTTCTCAGCCAGAACAGGGTCGGGTTTCCATTCAGGGCTTATAGACCAGCTCCGATGTTCCTAAGAAAGGGCCCTTGCACTTTCCAGACTGTCTAGCAGGTGGTGCTGTTCAGTAACTTAATTGTCGCCAGAGGCTGCTATGCCTCGAAGCTGGCCACTGGCTGCTGCTTCCCTCAAGGGTGGGGGTAGGACCTTTAGACCCAGGGCTGGAAATGCTTCTCTATCTGCATTTTCTCAGTCTCTTTGTCCCTCACTGTTCTGGGCCTTCAAATGTCCTTCCCTGTCCACTGGGTCTTCAAAGATTGAGGGTATTTTTCACTGCTGTGAGATTTTAAAATCTGTGTCCCTGGTGGGAGGGGTCCTGTCTGCCATTTCTGTGCCTTTTCTGCACAGAGATGGAGTGAGGGGTTGGGGAGAGGACCGGCTGGTCTGGGACAGAAAATGCCTACCTGATATTTCTTAAATTTGGCATTTGCAGCGTCTTACTCCAGTCTATATCGTCTTCCAGAGTTTCAAACAATTCAGAATTGTCCTTTTTTTCATTGACTCTCTGGAGAGAAGTTCTTAGTAGCTGTTTATATTGCCATGTTGATGATGTCCTTTTCCCCATTTTGAAATTTGATTGTCTTTTTGTTGTTGAGTTGAAGGATTTCTTTATATATTCTGGATATTAAACCCTTATTGGATATATGGTTTCCAAATATTTTCTCCCATTGTGTAGTGTGTCATTTTACTTTAATGATAAAGTCCTTTGATGCATAGAAATTTTTAATTTTGATGAGATCCCAGTTATCTGTTTTTTCTTTTGTTGCTTGTGCTTTGGGAATGAAGTCTAAGAAACCATTGCCTAACACAAGCTCCTGAAGATGCATCCCTACATTTTCTTCTAGGAGTTTCATAGTTGTAGGTTTTATTTTTAGGTTCCTGATCTAGTTTGAGCAGATTTTTCTATAAGGGGTGAGGTAGGGATCCTCCTCTTTTTTTTTTTTTTTTTTTTTTTTTTAAGCAAATGTAGATCCAGTTTTTTGCGCACCATTTGTTGAAGAGACTATTCTTTCCCAATTAAGTGTTCTTTCTTATTTGTCAAAACTCAGTTGGCCATCATTATGAGAGTTGATTTCTGAGCTCTTAATTTGATTCCATTGGTCTTCATGTCAGTTTTTGTGCCAGTACCATGCTGTTTTATTACTGTGGCTTTGTAATAAGTTTTTAGATTGGGAAGTATAAATCTTTCAACTCTGTTCTTCTTTTTTAGGATGGCTTTGGCTATTCAGGGCTCTTTAACCTTCCATATAAATTTGAGGATTGGCTGAATTTTTCAGTTGTGCAAAGAAGATTATTGGAATTTTGATGAGGATTGCATTGAATCTGTTAATTGCTTTGGATGGAATTGACATCTTAACAATATTTAGATTTCCAATCCATGAACATGGAATGTCCTTCCATTTATTGAGGTCTTCTTTGATTTCTTTTAGCAGTGTTTTGTAGTTTTCTTGATTATTTTATTTGCAATTGTAAATGGATTTTAAAAAATTTCTTTTGATTATTCATTGCTTGTGTATAGAAACACTATTGATTTTGGGGGGTTGATCTTGTACTCTGCCACTGCTGAATTCATTTATTAGCTCTAGGAGCTTTGGGTGGATTTTTCAGGATTTTTTCTCTATAGAATTATGTCATCTTGTAATAGGAAAAGTTTTACTTTCTCCCTTTCCCATTTGGATGCCTTTCTTTCTTTTTCTTGCCTAATTGCTTTGGTTAGAACTTCCGGTACAGTGTTGAGAAACAGTGGTGACAGTGGGCTGTGTGTGTATTTTATCGTCACTGTCGCCTATTCATTTAGTGTCTTTTACCCCTGATGTGTTTTAATTTAAAAACTCTAATACTAGGGTTGTTTCAAATACTGTAGCTTTGTAGTAAGTTTTGAAATCAGTAAGTGTAAGTCCACCAACTTTATTCTTTTTTTTTTTCTGAATGAGAAAAGCACATTTAAACATTCTGCCATTTGTAATCATTCATTACATTTTCCACTTTGTTTTCGTTTTAATTTTTTTCATGCAAGTACTCCCATTTCCCCCCCTCCCATCCTCCCCTTGTAGCCTCTATTCTGCTTTCTATTTCTGTGAATTTGCTATTTCTAGTCATCTCTTGTAAATGATGTGGTAGAATTCTTGTCCTTATATGTCTTGCTTATTTCACTGAGCATAATGTCTTCAAGTTTCTTGTGTGATGTGGCATATCTCATAATTTCATTTTTTTCTTATGGCTGAATTGTATTCTTTTGTGTGTATGTACCTATTTTGTTTATCCATTCATTTTTTGATGAACACTTGGGTTGTTTCCAGCTGTTGGCTATTGTGAATAATGTTGCTGTAAACTTTGTACGAGTGTCTGTTTGCAACACTGTTTACACTCAGAGTAAATATCTGGAAGTGGAATTGCCAGGTCATATGGTAATTGTATATTTAACTTTTGAGGAACCACCAAATTGTGGGTTCACCATTTTACCTTCCCATAACCAAATGTGCAAAGGTTTCTATTTCTTACCTCTCACCAACACTTGTTTTTTTGTTTTTGTTTTTGTTTTTGTTCTTTGTTATAGCTATCCTGGTGGGTTTAAGTGATATCTCATTGTGGTTTTGTTTTGTGTTTTCCCTATGGCTAATGATGTTGAGCATCTTTTTGTTTGCTTATTGGCCATTTTTATAGTTTCTTCAGAGAAATGTCTATTCAAGTCTTTTGCCCATTTCTTTTTTTTTAAATTCAGTTTTATTGAGATATATTCATATACTGTACAGTCATCCACAGTGTACAATCAGTTGTTCATAGTACCATCATATACTTGTGCATTCATCACCACAATCAACTTTTGAACGTTTTCGTTACTCCCCACAAAATAAAAATGCAAGTGAAAAAGAACACCCCAAACATCTCATCTCCCTAACTCCCCCCATTATTCATTTAATTTTTGTTCCTGTTTGTCTACTCATCTGTCCATACGCTGGATAAAGGGATTGTGAGCTACAAGGTCTTCACAATCACACTGTCACACCGTGTAAGCTACATAGTTAAACAGTTGTCTTCAAGAGTCGAGGCTACTGGATTGCGGTTCAGCAGTTAGAGGTATTTCCTTCTAGGTATCCAAATACATTAAAACCTAAAAGGGATATTTATATAATGCATAAGAATAACCTCCAAAATGACTTCATGCAGTTTGAAATCTCTCAGCCACTGAAATCTTATTTGTTTCATTTTTCTTCCCCTTTTTGGTCAAGAAGGCTTTCTCAATCCCATGATTCTGGGTCCAGCCTCATCCCCAGGAGTCATGTCCCACATTGCCAGGGAGATTTATACCCTTGGGAGTCATGTGCCATGTAGTGGGGGGACAGTGTGTTTACCTGCTAAGTGGGCTTAGAGAGAGAGATTTTGCCCATTTCTTAATTATTTTGTGTGTGTTCGTTTTATTGTTGAGTCATGTAAGTTCTTTATATATTCTGAATATTGAACCCTTATCAGATACACGGTTTACAAGTATATACTCCCATTCTTTGTCTTTTCAATGTTTTGAAAGAGTTTGAGTAAGATTGGTGTCAGTTCTTTCTGGAAAGTTTGGTAGAATTCCCCTGTGAAGCCATCTGGCCCTGGGCATTTATTTGTGGGAAGATTTTTGATGACTGATTGGATCTCTTTGCTTGTGATGGGTTGGTTGAGGTCTTCTATTTCTTCTCTGGTCAGTCTAGGTTGTTCATATGTTTCCAGGAAATTGTCCATTTCTTCTCCATTATCCAGTTTGTTGCCATACAGTTGTTCATAATATCCTCTTATAATTTTTTTAATTTCTTCAGGATCTGCAGTTATGTCACCTTTTTCATTCATTATTTTGTTTATATGGGTCTTCTCTCTTTTTGATTTTGTCAGTCTAGCTAGGGGCTTGTCAATCTTGTTGATCTTCTCAAAGAACCAACTTTTGGTGATATTTATCCTTTCTATTGTTTTTTTGTTCTCTATGTCATTTATTTCTGCTTTAATCCTTGTTATTTCTTTTCTTGTACTTGGTTTAGGATTGGTTTGCTGTTCATTTTCTAGCTTCTTCAGTTGATCCATTAGTTCTTTGATTTTGGCTCTTTCTTCCTTTTTAATATATGCGTTTAGTGCTATAAATTTCCCCCTTAGCACTGCTTTTGCTGCATCCCATAGGTTTTGGTATGTTGTGTTCTCATTTTCATTCGTCTCTATATATTTAGCAATTTCTCTTGCTATTTCTTCTTTAACCCACTGATTGTTTAGGAGTGTGTTGTTTAACCTCCAGGTATTTGTGAATTTTCTAAGTCTCTGATGGTTATTGACTTCTAATTGTTTTCCATTGTGGTCAGAGAATGTGCTTTGACTAATTTCAATCTTTTTAAATTTATTGACGCTTGTTTTATGTCCCAGCATATGATCTATTCTGGAGAAAGTTCCGTGAGCACTAGAAAAGTATGTGTATCCTGGTGATTTGGGATGTAATGTCCTGTAGATGTCTGTTAAATCTAATTCATTTATCAGATTGTTTAGGTTTTCAATTTCCTTATTGGTCTTCTGTCTGGTTGATCTATCTATAGGAGAGAGTGATGTGTTGAAGTCTCCCACAATTATTGTGGAAACATCAATTGCTTCCTTTAGTTTTGCCAGTGTTTCTCTCATGTATTTTGTGGCACCTTGATTGGGTGCATAGACATTTACGATTGTTATTTCTTCTTGCTGATTGCCCCTTTTATTAGTATGTAGTGGCCTTCTTTGTCTCTCAAAACATCCCTGCATTTGAAGTCTATTTTATCTGAGATTAATATTGCTACACCTGCTTTCTTTTGGCTGTAGCTTGCATGAAATATTTTTTTCCATCCTTTCACTTTCAGTTTCTTTGTGTCCCTGTGTCTAAGATGAGTCTCTTGTATGCAACATATTGATGGTTCATTTTTTTGATCCATTCTGCGAATCTATATCTTTTAATTGGGGAGTTTAATCCATTTACATTCAACGTTAAAACCGTGAAGGCATTTCTTGAATCGGCCATCTTATCCTTTGGATTATGTTTGCCATATTTTTCCCTCTCTCTATTAATATCCTTTATTGTACCCATACCGAATCTCTTTAGTACTGAACCTTTCTCCAAGTCTCTCTGTCCTGTCTTTGTTTCTCTGTGTGTAGGGCTCCCTTTAGTATCTCCAGTAGGGCAGGTCTCTTGTTAGCAAATTCTCTCAGCATTTGTTTGTCTGTGAAAAATTTAAGCTCTCCCTCAAATTTGAAGGAGAGCTTTGCTGGATAAAGTATTCTTGGCTGGAAATTCCTCTCACTCAGAATTTTAAATATATCGTGCCACTGCCTTCTTGCCTCCATGGTGGCTGCTGAGTAGTCACTACTTAGTCTTATGCTGTTTCCTTTGAGTAGTCACTACTTAGTCTTATGCTGTTTCCTTTGTATGTGGTGAATTGCTTTTCTCTTGCTGCTTTCAGAACTTGCTCCTTCTCTTCTATGTTTGACAGTGTGATCAGTATATGTCTCGGAGTGGGTTTTTTTTGGATTTATTCTATTTGGAGTTCGCTGAGCATTTATGATTTGTGTATTTATGTTGTTTAGAAGATTTGGGAAGTTTTCCCCAACAATTTCTTTGAATACTCTTCCTAGACCTTTACCCTTTTCTTCCCCTTCTGGGACACCAATGAGTCTTATATTCGGACGGTTCATATTATCTATCATATCCCTGAGGTCCATTTTGATTTTTTCAATTTTTTTCCCCATTCTTTCTTTTATGCTTTCATTTTCCATTCTGTCATCTTCGAGGTCACTGATTCGTTGTTCAACTTCCTCTAGTCTTGTACTATGAGTGTCCAGAATCTTTTTAATTTGGTCAACAGTTTCTTTAATTTCCATAAGATCATCCATTTTTTTATTTAGTCTTGCAGTGTCTTCTTTATGCTCTTCTAGGGTCTTCTTGATTTCCTTCATATCCCGTACTATGGTCTCATTGTTCATCTTTAGTTCTTTGAGTAGCTGCTCTAGGTGCTGTGTCTCTTCTGGTCTTTTGATTTGGGTGCTTGGGCTTGGGTTATCCATATCGTCTGGTTTTTTCATATGCTTTATAATTTTCTGTTGTTTTTGGCCTCGTGGCATTTGCTGTCCTTGATAGGGTTCTTTTAGGGTTTGTAGACCAGTTGAAGTCCTTATCTCTAATTTATCAGATCTACAGCTTCGTGGAGTACACTTTCTCTAACTAACCAGCAGGTGGCGTCCACGAGCCACCTGTTCTCCACAAGCCAGATCTCCCCTGCTTAGCCTTTTTGGTGAGTGGGGGAGTGAGTCTTGTGGGGCCCAATTGGTGTCCCAAGCTTGCGTGTGTAGTTGGTGTTGCCTGCCCTGTATGTGGGGCGTGTTTCTGGGCAGTCGGGGAGGGGGGGTGGCCCTAACAATCAGATCTCCCTGATGATCCTAGAGTTTTAAAGCTACTGCAATAGTCTAATCCTTCAGTTCAGTCCTGCCACAGTTTGTCTCTGCCACTGACCCACAAGTCTTTGGTATTGGCGTATGGCTCCTGAGACTTGCAAGTGGGCCCCTCTTCCAGGCTGTGCACCCCGGGTCCTCTGTTGAGGGATGACTGTGCTATGTCACAGGTGAGTGCCGTCCCCCCAGGGCAGTTCTGGGCTGCTGGGCTGTGTTGGGAGGCTCCCAGTCTGCTCAAATGATGGCTGAATGGGGCTCTGTTAATTCACACTGCTCCCCCTTCCCAGCTCTGGGACATTCAGCTGAGGTTGCAGGGAAGGCTAATGTCCACGCCCAGTTTTGTGGTGTGTGCCTGTTATTTGAAGCACTTCC
The DNA here is from genome assembly GCF_015220235.1 of Choloepus didactylus. NCBI lineage: Eukaryota > Metazoa > Chordata > Mammalia > Pilosa > Megalonychidae > Choloepus > Choloepus didactylus. Next base: position 955,806 of record NW_023637577.1, read on the forward strand.
GTCACACTGGGTTGTCTGGGGCAGCTCTGGGCTATGGGGCTGGCGATGGGCAGGAGTGTTTCCTGTCCGCCAGGATGGTGGCTGTGAGCGGACACCCCCCTTTTCTTGGGAAGTTGTGTTGTTTAGTGAATTTTCTCAGCCACTGGATTATTGCCTTTTGTCTCAGAGCTCTCTTAGTTCTGCTCTTGACTTGATGTGCCCAAATTTCAATTCTTTGAAGCTTTCTGTATTGAGCTTCTTAGAGTAATTGTTTTAGAAAAAGCAAAAAGGATTTAAAAAAACAAACAAACAAACAAAAAAAAACGGCCCTCCTCAGAGATCTAATGGGTTATTGAAATGCTAATAGACAAAGCAACCAGGGCCATTAAGGAAAGGTGCACAGGACAGAGAGATCAGCCTTGCTTCGGCATTTGCATATGCGCCTCAAGGCCTGATCTCCGCCCTTCCCCTTTCTGTGTTCACCAGAACTCCAAAAATCCTCTGCTTTTATTTTGGAGTTTTTCGTGTTGTTTTTTTTCTATGCCTGTCTCCTCTCTGCTGGGCTGGCTGCTCTCAGAGTCTCTGGTGTCTGGTCTCAGTCTATCTATGGTTGGAGTTTGAATCAGTAGAATGAGTTTCCGATAAGAGCAGCCACTGCAATTCTCCCTTCTCCTTCCTGGAGCTGACAGCCCCTCCTCCCCCGGGACTGAGCCTGGCAGGGAGGGGCGCGGGTCCCCTGGCCGCAAAAACTTACAGATTTCGCTGATCTCAGCAGTTCCACGTTTTCATGAGTGTTGTATGAAGTATGCCCAAAGACAGATTGCTCTGTGGTGTCCAGTCCACGCAGTTCCTGGCTTTTTACCTACTTTCCTGGAGGAGTAACTAAAACATACAGCTCACCAGTCTGCCATCTTGCCCTGCCTCCAGAATCTGTTTGTCTTTTCACTTCCTTGATAATGTCCTGTAATGCACAAGGTTTAAAATTTCAATGTAGTCCAACTGATCTGTTTTTTCTTTGATTGCTCATGCTTTTGGTGTAAAGTATAGGAATCCATTGCCTAATACAAGGTCGTGAAGATTTTTCCTTATGTTTTCTTCTAATACTTTTATAGTTTTAGCTGTTATATTCTGGTTGTTGATTCATTTTGAGTTAATTTTGCATATTGTGTGAGGTAGGGGTCCACTTTCATTCTTTTGCATATGATTATCCTGTTTTCCTAGCACCATTTGTTGAAGTAACTATTGTTTTCCCAATGAGTGGACTTGGCTACCCTGTCAAAAATCAGTTGGCCATCAATGTGTGGGTGACATTGGTATTTTTAAAAAGTCTACCTGGTGAACTCCAATGTGTACTCAAATTTGAGAAGCGTTCAGCTGTAAGGTATTGTATAAGGAATTTAGAATTTATTATTGTATTATAGCTACTGAAATTTCACTACAGAGATGAGGTTTATATACATATAAATGTGTGTGTGTGTGTGTGTGTGTGTGTGTGTGTGTGTTTCTCGAAAGGAAAGAATAGGATTTTTAAGGACCTAGTAGAAAAGTTCAGAAATCCAATTTTACTTTTGATAAGATAAATATCTTTCTCTTTTACCTGATCAAATTGAATAGCATCTAGAAAATTGTACTTTGATTAAATTATTTGTACTTTTTTGGATTTCAGAGTAAAGGATGCCACGGAGAAAGAAAAAGATTAAAGAAGCCTCTGAACCTCAGAATCTGGAGAAGGACACAGAAACTAGCAGTTCTGTCAGTCTGAAGAAGAAGCGTAAATTTGAAGATGCATTCATTGTGATATCTGATAGTGACGGAGAGGTCAGTAATTTGAAGAGTGGAGCTCTAGGTGTTAAACCAGGCCTTCTTATCCAGGGGTACTTTGTTTTGAGATTGTACATTAATGCCACCTTGTCATATCATGCAGTTTCTACTCAGCTTGGTTTCTATTTGTGAATGCATGTAAGAATTACTTAAAAGAAAATAATGTTTGAAGATGTATCATGGTTTTCAGCTTTGTAGTATGTTGACCCAGAGTGATATTTTAATACTGTTTGGATAATTTAATTACATGTAAAACTTATTGTGTGTGTCTGCAACAAGAAAGAGGATGTGATATGTATTAGCTTAAAATCTATAGATATGCTCTGTCCAATATGTAGTAGCTAGCCACTGTAACTTTTTAAATTTAAACTAGTTAAAATTAAATGAAATGAAAAATCACTTCCTTTGTTGCACCAGTCACAGTATGGGTACTCAGCATCCATATAAGGCTAGTGTGTAATGAATTGGACAGCCCAGCAATAGAAGCTTTCTATCATTGCAGAAAGTTTTATTGAATGGCACTGCCCTAGAGCTCATCCTTTCTCCTTTATTCCCTATTTCCATTTGTTTATTGGAGTTTTCCATCTGGCTGTATGTCACATCTAATAGGTAATGAACTAATTATTTTTCCTCCAAATTTCTTTCTCTTCCTCCTATATCTTTTATCTCATTTAATTGTAGAACTCTCATTTGCCTCAAGCTAGATAGCTTGGAATTACCTTTGTCTTATCTCTGTCGTCTTTCATTCCTAATTGGTCATCGTGTCCTTTAGTTTATACCTCTTAAATGATACTTGGATGTATTCCTTCCTCTTCCATTTCCATTTCTTTTCTTGATCATCTGTTATTTGGGTTTTTATAGTATTCTCTGATCTGCTCTTCAGTATTTCCTTTGTACATTTCACTTAGCTTACTGCAGCTTTCTTTTAAGAATTTAGATTGTAGTTCTTTGCACTTGTCTGCTTAAAAATCATTGGTGCCATAATCCCCTCAAGAGCAACTTAGAACTTTTTTAACATGGTCTACTCGACAAGAATTTTCACACTGTAATCTCATTTATATTCTTTTCAGCAGTGTATTAGTTTCATTTTCTCCTTGTCAAGACTTTGAGCACTTTAAAATGTTTTCCCAGTTTGATAAGGAAAAATTATATTTTGTTATATTTTCATAATTAGCAAGATTGGACGCATTTCCAGATTTTTTGGGGGTACTTGTTTCTTTTTTGTGAATTTCCTCATTGTGTCTTGAGCCCAGTTCTAATTAGAATTTTGTCTAAATATTTCTTTTTTAATGTGTGAAAGTATAAATAGGAAAACAAAACATAACCATCATTCCACTACTTGGATAACTCATCTTAATATGAACAAAAATCAAAGTTTTCATTTTTATATATATGTATTTGTATACATATATGTTAAAAGAAAATCAAAACAGTATAGAACGGTATAAAAAGTAAGTTGTCTTTACTATCCTGCCCCTCAGGTAACATTTAATGAAAAATAACCACAGGCAACGTTTCTTCTGTGCCTTTCCAGAAAAAGAAAATGTTTATGCATATGCCACCAATAAAAATTTTTACAGGATTAAAAATCATCTTACACATACTGTTTTGCTTTTTTCACCTAACATATTGTGGAGATTTCTATAGCAGCACATATAGATCCACCTCATTAAAAATTTTTTTGAAATATGTCGTACTTACATAAGAGTGTATAAATTGCAAATGCATAGTTTTGAAAAGTAAAATGAACACTTTTTATCCACCACCTTAGTAGCTGTCTTGCTTTGTGTGTCCTTCCCTGGTTACATTCTTTTGCATACATCTAAAGGTAACCTCTGTATTTGTTTTATCTTTCCATGCTTTTCTTGACAGTTTTACCACCTTTTATGTGTATTGCTAAATATTGTATGTATATATTGAAAAACTGAGTATGAAGCACAAGCCCAGTTGTGAAGGAATGGCAGTATTGTATTTATTAGCTGAAGGTTCTTAGGAAAGAAAAAGCTAAAAGAATCCAAGGCATATAGTGTGGGTTTTTTTTCCTGAGAGTTCGCAAGAACCCGTTCTGGGGAAGTTAGTAGGCAATTCCTGGGAAACGTAAGGCTCAAGTAATCTGGTAGGCTATAATTTGGATCAGATCTTGGATGACCATTACAAGAGTGGGCTGCTTCCTTTTATTTTTGTATTCTAAGCTCAGCATGATAACCTTCAACTTTAAAAGTAAGTGAAAGTTCAGTACTTCTGTGGGGTAAGTTTAGTATCCTTACCTGATTCAGGCAGCATGGATGGAGGAAAGAAGCTAAATGCAGATAAGAGTTTGGGTTGGGCTTGCCAGGACATTTAAACTTCAGGTTAAAAAAGGTGGTGTTTCCGTTTGCTAAAGCTACAAGAATGCAATATACCAGAAATCAGTTGGCTTTTAAAAATGGGGATTTATTAAGTTACAAGTTACAATTCTTAGGCCATGAAAATGTCCAAATTGAGGCATCAACAATAGAATACCTTGTTGGAAGAAAGGCTACTGGCATCCAAGGTTCCTCTGTCACATGGGAAGGCACATGGTGATGTCTGCTGGTCCTTCTCTCCTGGGTTCTGGTTTCAATGGCACACACTCTCTCTCTCTCTCAGCTCCTGTGGGTCCTTCTTACTTTTCTGGATGTTTCTCATCTCTTTGTCCTCTCTCTCTGTGTTTTTGCCTTTTATCCTTTCATAATGGGCTCTAGTAAAGGGTTAAGACCCATCTTGAATGGGCTGGGTCACATTTCAGCTGAAGTAGCTTAACCAAAAGGTCCCACCCACAATAGGCTTGCACCAACAGGGATGGATTAAAAGTGTTTTGTAACTTGTAACTTAATAAATCCCCATTTTTAAAAGCCAACTGATTTCTGTTATATTGCATTCTTGTAGCTTTAGCAAATGGAAACACCACCTTTTTTAACCTGGTGTTTTCTGGGGTACATAACAGTTCCAGACCAGCACACTCCACCCTCTGGACCCAAAAAAGACTTGTTCTTTCCATATGCAAAATACATTTATTCCATCACACTATTACATAATCTTAAGTCATTTCAATAACAATAAATAAGTACAAAGTCTTATCAAAATCAGTTATAGGTATGATCTGTCCTAAAGCAAAAATTCTCCTCTGGCTGTGGACCTTGAAACTTAGAACAAGTTATCTGCTTCCAATAAATGAAGGATGACTGTCATAGGATAGATGTTCATATTGCCAGAGGGAGAAATTCGAAAGAAAACAGGGGTCAAAGGTCCCAAACAGTTCTGAAAACCTGCAGGGCAAACTCCATTAGATTTCAAAGTCTGAGAGTCATCTACAGAAAGATATTTTATCCTCCAGGCTTGAGAGAGCCCTTCTCCAAGGGCTTATGCAGTGGCCCTGCTGTCTGAACACAAGTGAGGGTTTCAACATCTCCAAGCATTGGTGGGGGATCACTTTGTTCTTGGCTCCACCCTCTTCAAGCATTGGGGTGGTACCTAGACTTGCTGCCATCTCCAGGGCACATTCTCAAACTCTAAAACAGTGGGGTGGTGGCCAGGCTCCCCTCAATCCCCAGAGAATATGCCTCACCCTCTCTGAGCCCTGAGGTGGCAGCATTCTTCCTGAACAATGGGTGACCAAGCTCCCCTCATTTCCCCAGGCATCTGAGAGCCCTGGGGTGGTAACACTTCCTGAACAATTGGGAGGAAGGCCCAGCTCTTCGCAAACTTGGGACAAACTCACCCTCTTCACATGCATGGGTGTGTCCACTCTGCTGGCCCAAGTTTCCATGGTTCTGCATTTGAAGTTATTTTTCCTTCAGTTTTTCCCTTTTAGTCCAGGCTGGTAGTGGTTCCGTTCATACAGATCATGTGAAAAACTTATCCGTTTCATATGTAGCACACAGGGCTCCCAACTGTCAGACAATAGAACTTTCTACAAATTCTTTCTGGATAATTGTTTTTCAAACAGTTATATTCACACACCATATAATCTGTAATCTATCCTAAGTAAATAATCAATGGTTCCTGGTATAATCACATGATTACACATTCACCACCACAGTCTATATGAGGATTATTTCCATTTCTTCCGCAAAAAAAGAAGAGGAAAAAAAATGAAGAATAAAAAATAATAAAATAAAATAAAAAGGAGGAACACCACCACCACCAAGAATCCCATACCCTTCCCTTATAGCCCTCTCTTATTGACATTTAGCTTTTGTATATCGCCTTTGTTACATTTTATGGAAATATATTACAATGTTAACTGTAGACTCTAATTTTCATGATTGTATATTTCCATATAATATCCCATTTTCAAAATCTTGTAATTCTGTGATTTGTTTGTTCTCCTTCTTGTAAAAAATTCTTGTATTTGTACATTTAATCACACCATTGTCCACTCTAGGTTTCATTAGGTTATACAGTCCCAGTCTTTTATCTTCTATCTTTTCTTCTGGTGTCATACATGCCCCTAGCCTTCCTCTTTCAACCATACTCACACTCAGCTTTGTTCAGTGTACTTACAATATTGTTGTACCATCAGATAGTATTGTGCTTTCCATTTCTGTATCTTTACAATCAATCCTGTTGAACATTCTGGACTCCTTCAGCATCAAATGCCCAATCTCGACCCTCTTTGCATCTCCTGATAACTTGTGTACTCAACTTTAACTTTGAAAGTTCTCCCTTTTTACCCTTACTGTGGTCTTCATTTCTGCACTCTTCTCCAAAGCTCTCTCTCCTGTTGTTTCCTAACTGCCTTTAGTGCTCCCTTTAGTATTTCTTGTAGAGCAGGTCTCTTGTTCACAAACTTTCTCAGTGTCTGTTTTTCTGAAAATATTTTAAACTCTCCCTCAGTTTATAAAATTCAGTTTTATTGAGGTATAGTCACACACCATGCAGTCATCCACAGTGTACAATCCATTGTTCACAGTACCATCATATAGTTGTGCATTCATCAGCATAATCAATTTTTGAACTTTTTCCTTACTACAAAAAAATAAAAATAAAAACAAGAATAAAAATAAAAGTAAAAAAGAGAACACCTAAAACATTCCAACCCCCCATCCCACCCTATTTCTAATTTAATTTTTGTCCCCATTTTTCTACACATCTCTCTACACTGGATCAAGGGAGTGGGAGCCACAAGGTTTTCACAATCACACAGTCACACTGTGTAAGCTACATAGTTACACAGTCGTCCTCAAGAATCAAGGCTACTGAGTTGCAGTTTGACAGTTTCAATTATTTCCTTCTAGCTATTACAATACACTAAAAACTAAAAAGGGGTATCTATATAGCGCATACGAATGCCTCCAGAGTGACCTCTCAACTCCATTTGAAATCTCTCAGCCACTGAAACTTTATTTTGTTTCATTTCGCTTCTCCCTTTTGGTGAAGAAGATTTTCTCAATCCCACAATACCAGGTCTAGCCTCATCCCTGGGAGTCATATCCCATGTTGCCAGGGAGATTTACACTCCTGGGAATCATGTCCCACGTAGGAGTCTCCCTCATTTTTGAAGGACAGTTTTGCCAAATATAGAATTCTTGGTTGGCAGTTTTTCTCTTTCAGTATCTTAAATATATCATACCACTGCCTTCTTGCCTCCATGATTTCTGCTGAGAAGTCAACAAGGCATTTTCAATCCCATAATGCCTGATCCAGGCACATTCCCAGGAGTCGTTTCCCATGTCACCAGGGATATGCACTCCGCTGGGAGTCATGTCCCACGTGGAGGGGAGGGTAATGAATTTATTTGCAGAGTTGGACTTAGAGAGAGAATGGCCATATCTTAGCAACAAAAGTTCTCTGGAAGTGACTCTCAGGCATAATTACAGCCCTTTTTTTATAGCCCTAAGTTTCACAAGAGCAAGCCTCAAGATCAAGGGCTTGACTTATTTAGCAGGGGGTTTCTAATTTCATATAGTGTATATTCTGTCAAAAATACAGTCAATGTCTCACATTATCTTCATTTAGTTGTACAATCATCATCACTCTCAATTTTAAACATTTCTTATGACCCAAACACCCCAAAGCTCTTATCATCTCCTAATTATTTATCCTTAGGATTAGTGTGGTCCTAGTAAGGTATTTCTATTATTTATAGTCCAAAATATGCAATAGGTAGTTTTTCCCATATAACACTCTGTTGTTAACTCTTCGTACCAGTGTCATACCTTAGAGTAGGTCATGCAAGCACTTTTGTATGCTTGTAGTGGTAATGTGGGATACACACCTTGAAAACAACCCCTATCAGTCACCCCTGTCCATTCCCATACCTTTTAGTTCAACCTTGTTAACAAATCTGTGCATATTAGGTAATCATTCCTCATTTTCTAGCTCTGTTCATCCCTAGGCTCCCTAATTCTACATTTTAAGACACTGATTTTACGTTATTCAGAGAGTTTGTATTATTGATAGCAGACAACCTCTCTCTTTTTTTGTTTGACTTATTTCACTCAGCATTATGTCCTCAAGGTTCGTCCATGTTGTCATATGTTTCAGGGCCCCATTCCTTCTTACTGGTGCATAGTATTCCATCGTATGTATATACCACATTTTGTTTTATCCATTCATGTGTTGAAGGACACTTGGATTGTTTCCATCTGTTGGCAGTTGTGAATAATGCTGCTGTGAACATCAGTGTGGAAATGTCTGTTTGTGTCACTGCTTTCAGATCTTCTGAGTATATACTGAGTAGTGGAATCACTAGATTGTAGGGTAACTCAATATTTAGTTTACTGAGGAACTAACAAACTGTTTTCCATAGCAGCTGTACATTATACATTCCCACCAGCAGTGGATAAGAGTTTCAATTCCTCCATATCCTCTCCAGCATTTGTGGTTTCCTGTTTGTTTAATGGCAGCCATTCTTATTGGCATGAGATGATATCTCATTGTGGTTTTGATTTGCATTTCCCTGAGAGGTAGTGAAGGTGAACATTCTTTGACGTGTTTTTTTTTTGCTGTTTGTATTTCCTGTTTGGAAAATTGTCTTTTCATATCTTTTGCCCATTTTGTAATTGAGCTGTTTGTAGTATTGTCATTGAGTTGTAGGATTACTTTATATTTGGGATATCAGTCTTTTATCAGATAAATCATTTTCAAATATTTTCTTCCTTTGAGTTTTCTCCCCCTTCCCCTTTTTGACAAAATCCGTTGAGGCACAGAAGCTTTTGATTTTGAGGAGTTCCTATTTATCTATTTTTTCTTTCAGTGCTTGTCTTTGGGTGTAAGGTAGAAGAAGCTACCTTCTATTACTAGGTCTTGAAGATGTTTCCCGATATTATCTTATAGTTTTATGGTATGCTGTCTCTTATTTTTAGGTATTTGATCCACTTTGGGTTAATTTTTGTATAGGGTGTGATATAGGGGTCCTCTTTCATTCTCTTGGATATGGATATCCAGTTCTCCCAGCCCCAGTTGATAAAGAGACTATTCTGTCCTGGTTCAGATGATGGAGGTCTTGTCAAAAATCAGTTGACCATAGATCTGGGGGTTTATTTCTGAACTCTCTCTTCAGTGCCATTCAACAGTATATCTGTCTTTCTGCCAGTACCATGCTGGTTTTTTTTTTTTTTTTTTTTTGACCATTGTGGCTTTATAGTAGGCTTTCAAGTCAGGAAGTGTGAGTCTTCCCTCTTCATTCTTCTTTTTTAGAATGTTTTTGGCAATTTGAGGCCCATTTCCTGTCCAAATAAATGATAACTAGCTTTTCCAAGTCTGCAACATAGGTTGTTGGAATTTTGATTGGAATTGCATTGAATTTGTAGATCACTTTGGGCAGAATTGCCATCTTAATGATGTTTAGCCTGCCTGTCCGTGAACACGGAGTATCTTTCCACCTATTTAGGTCCTCTTTGATTTCTTTTAGTAAAGTTTTGTAATTTTCTATCGAGAGATCTTTTGCATCCTTGGTTAAGTTTATTCCTAGATACTTTATTCTTTTAGTTGCTGTTGTGCATGGAATTTTTTTTTCTTGATTGTCTTTGCTGTTTGGTCTTTACTAGTGTATGGGAACACTACTGAATTTTATGCATTAATCTTGTATCCTGCCACTTTGCTGAATTTATTAACTCAAGTGGCTTTGTCTTCTGGTTTTCAGGATTTTACAAATACAGGGTCATATCACCTGCAAATAATGACAGTTAAACGTCTTCTTTTCCAATTTGGTTGCCTTTTTCTTCTCTTCTCTTTTCTTTTTTTTTTTCTTTTCTTTTTTTTTTTTTTTTTGCCTAATTGCTCTGACTAGAACTTCTATCACAATGTTGAATAACAATGGTGACATTGGGCATCTTCATCTCTTTCCTGATCTTAGGGGAAAGACTTTTAGTCTGTCACCCTTGAGTTCTGTGCGGCTATATGTTTTTCATATATGCCCTTTGTCATATTGAGGAAGTTTCCTTCAATTCCTACCTTTTAAAGTGTTTTTATCAAAAAAGGATGCTGAATTTTGTCAGATGATTTTTCAGTCTATTTAATTTTTCCCTTTTGTTTTGTTAATGTGTTGTATTACATTGATTGATTTCCTTTTGTTGTATCATCCTTGCGTGCCTGAATGAGCCCCAGTTGGTCGTGGTGTGTGTTTCTTTTAATGTTCCTTTAGATTTGATTTCAAGTATTTTGTTGAGAATTTTTGCATCTACAGTATATTCATTAGAGAGATTGTCCTGTAGTTTTCCTTTCTTGTAGTATCTTTTTCTGGTTTTGGTAGTAGAGTGATGTTAGCTTCATAAAATGAGTTAGGTAATGTTCCTTTTTCTTCAGTTTTTTTTTTTTTTTTATGATTTTTTAATGCAGTTTTATTGAGATATAATCACATAACGTACAATCATTCAAGGTGTGCAATCAGTTGTTCACAGCATCGTCATATAGTTGTGCTTTCATCACCACAAACTTTGAACATTTTCATTACTCCAATTTTCTTCAGTTTTTTGAAACACTTTGAAGAAGAATCGTGACTGTTCTTTTTGGAATGTTTGGTAAAATTCCCTTGTGAAGCCATCTGGCCCTGGGCTTTTCTTTTTAGGAAGATTTTTTATGACTGGTTGGATCTCTTTACTTGTGATAGGTTTGTTGAGGTCTTCTATTTCTTCTGGAGTCAGTCTAAGTTGTTCATGTGTTAACCAGGAGTTGTCCATTTCCTCTCAGTTGTTTAGTTTGTTGGCGTATAGTTGTTTGTAGTATCCTCTTTTGATTTTTAAAATTTCTTTGGGATTCATAGTAATAACCCACTCTCATTTCTGATATTGTTTATTTTGGTCTTCTCTCTTTTTGACTTTGTCAGACTACCTACGGCTTTGTCAATCTTGTTTATCTCGAACCAGCTTTTGGTTTTATTTATTCTCTATATATTTGTTTTCTAAATCACTTATTTCTGCTTTAATCTTTGTTATTTCTTTTTGTCTGCTTACTTTAGGGTTAGTTTGCTGATTGTTCTCTAGCCTCTTCAGTTGTTCAGTTAGATCTTTAGTTTTTGCTCTTTCTTGCTTTTGATATTTGCATTTAGAGCTATAAATTTCCCTCTCAGCACTACCTTCAGTGTACCCCACAGGTTTTGATATGTTGTGCTCTCTTTTTCATTTGTCTCTATATATTTTCTCGTTTTTTTTTTGCATTTTATTCTTTTACAAACAGTTTAGGAGTGTGTTCTTTAAGCTCCATATTTGTGAAAGTTGCATGTTCTCTAGAGAAGAATGTATATATGGTAATTTGGGATGCAACAAGGTATATGTGTTTGCTAAGTCTAAATCCTTTATCATGTAGTTTGGGTTCTCAATTTCTTTATTGGTCCTCTGTCTAGTTGTTCTGTCTATGGAAGAGAGAATTATGTTGAGGTCTTCCACTATTATTGTCGAAATGGCTATTGCTCCCTTCTGATTTGCCAGTGTTTGTCTCATGTACTTTGGAGCTCCTTGATTTGGTGCATAAACATTTATGATTGTTATTTTTTCTTGGTGAGTTGCCCCTTTTATTAATGTATAGTGTTCTTTTTTTGTCTCTTCTGACATCTTTGCATTTAAAGTCTATGTTGTCCGGTATTAGTGTAGCTACCCTTGCTTTCTTTTGGCTGCAGCTTGCATGGAATATTTTTTTCTGTCCTTTCACTTTCAATCTCTTTGTGTTTCTGGGTCTAAAATGAGTATCTTGTAAATAGCATATTGATGGATCATACTTCTTCATCCATTCTGCCAGTGTGTATCTTGTAATTGTAAAGTTTAGTCTGTTCACATTCAGTGTTATTACTGTAAAGGTAGTTCTTGAGTCAACCATCTTATCTTTTGGTTTTTATTGTCAGATTTATTTTTCCCTTCTCTCTCTTTTTTTTCCTTTAATTTACCCTTATTAATACTCTTCAGTTCTGTGTGCTTCCCCAGACCCCGCTCTCCTTTCTTTTTTCTTAGCTGGTAGAACTCCCTTTAATATCTCTTACAGGTCAGGTCTCTTGTTAACAAATTCTCTCAGCATTTGTTAGTGAAAATTTTGAACTCTCTCTCAGGTTTTTTTTTAACGTCTTATTTGTGTTTTGTTTTCTTGAATACCTTTTCACAGTTATTTAAGAAAATTTAAAAATCATTGCACTTGGTCAGAAAAGTAATATATCATAAAGAAAAGCACATGAAGAAATGTTCAACATCACTAGTAATTTGGGAAACGCAAATCAGAACCACAATGAGATATCATTTCACACCCACTAGAATGGCCACTAATTAAAACAATTGGAAGATTGTAAGTGTTGGAGAGGATGTAGAGAAATAGGAACACTCATTCATTGCTTGCAGGAATTAAAAATGGTGTAGCCACTGTGAAAGACAGTTTGCCAGTTCTCCAGGAAGCCAAGCATAGAATTACCACATGATCCAGAAATCCCACTACTACGATATACCCACAATAACTGAAATCAGGGACTCAGACACTTGCTCAGTGATGTTCATAACAGAACCATTCATGACTGCTAAAAGATGGAAGCAACCCAAGTGTCCATCTACCGATGAACAGATAAACAAAAATGTGGTATATACATAGAATGGAACACTATTCAGCTGCAAAATTGAATGAAGTCTTGATGCACATGACAGCATGGATGAACCTTGGTGTCACTATTCTGAGCAAAACAAGCCAGACACAAAAGGGCAAATATGGTATGATCTCACTGTTATGAACCAATTATAATAAGTAAACTCAAAGAGTTAGAATCTAGAAATAGGTTACCAGGAGATAGATTGGGGTTAGCGAATGGGGGCGTTGATGCTTAACTTGTACAGAATTTCTGTTTAGTCAGATGGCAAAGGTCTGGAAATGGATGGTGGTGATGGTAGCACATTAGTGTGAGTCTAATCAAAAACACTCAACTGTAGAGGTGAGTGTGGTTAAAAGTGGAAACTTTAGGAGGTACATATTACTAGAATTAAAAGATAAAACATAGGACTGTACAACATGGTGAACCCTATGGTAGATGAGGGACTATAGTTAATAAGTACAAGTTTAAGAATGTTCTTTCATGTTTTATAACAGATGTACGATGGTAATTCAAGGTAGTAATAGTATGGTAGAATATGGATAAAAATGCACCTAATATAAATTATGGATGATAGGTGATAGTATGATTTTAATAATCTTTCATCAAGTGTAACAAAGGTAACTACTGTTAAAAATAGTATAATTATTTTTAAAATGTTATTGTCAGTTGTAATTAATGATCCACACCAATGCAAGGTGTTGGGGGTGGGAGATATATGGGCATCCTGTATTTTATGCATGATTGTTTTGTGAGCCTTCGACTTCTCTAATTAAAAATAAATAAAAACAGAGAAGCCACCAGATAGTTTTAGCCTTGCTTCTGGATGAGTAAATCCTTAATTCTGGTTATACTCCAAAGATTCAGAAAACCAAAGCATAAATTTTCTTTTTTTATTTAAAACCCAGTTGAGCTTATACCTATATTTTACCAATATGCAATAATTATTTCAGAATTAAGGCACTATACCTCCAAATTTCTTACCTGCTTTCCCCACTGCATCACTGGTTTGCTGTTCATCTCTCTCATCAAGAACCCATGGTAAGCCCTTTTCTCCAGCTGCTTCCGTTTCTTCAGCAGCAGTAGAGATTATCCTGGAAGTTTGCGGTGTACCTGGGTGGTCTTCATGGCAATGAAAATTGCTCCATCTTTTCCTGCTTTTAAAGCAATAGGCTTGCCAATGTCATTGCTTATACCTGTGATAAACACCATACATCCTGCTATCTTCCTGGCATTGGGTAGCATGGCTCTTGAAGATCCAAGGCTGTGGTGATAGGGGCAGTGGCGAGCAAATATTTCTCCCTTACTTTTGAAGGAGCACTTTGCTGGATAAAAAATTCTTGGCTATCAATTTTTCTCTTTCAGGATCTTAAATATATCATACCACTGCCTTCTCACCTCCATGGTGCCTGTTTAGTAATCAGTACTTAGTTTTATGTGGCTTCCCTTGTATGTGGTGAATTGCTTCTTTCTTGCTGCTTTCAGGACTTTCTCCTCTTCAGCATTTGACAGTCTGATCAGTATATGTCTTGGAGTGGGTCTGTTTGGATTTATTCTATTTGGACTTTGTTGGGCTTCTTTGATTTGCATATTTATGTCTTTTATAAGGATTGGGAAGTTTTCCTCAACTATTTCCTCAAATACTCTTCCTAATCCTTTTGGGACACCACTGGTTCTTACATTTGTACATTTCATGTTGTCCATCATTTCCTTTAGATCTATTTCAAATTTTATTTTTTCACCATTTTTTCTTTTGTGCATTGCACTTAATTTCCCTGTCCTTTAGTGCACTTATTCTTTCTTCTGCCTTTTCAAATCTGCTTTTTTGTATCTGTAGTGTATATATATGTGTGTGTGTGTATATATATATATATATTTAATACAATTTTATTGAGGTATATTCACATACCTTAAAATCATCCATGATGTAAGTCAGTTCTTCATAGTACCATTATATAGTTGTGCATTCATCACCACAAATTTTCATTACCACACACAAAAAAGAATAAGAATAAAAAGTAAAAAACACCCGAAACATCCCATACCCCCATCTCTCCCTATTATTCACTTACTTTTTTGTCCTCATTTTTCTATTCATCTGTCCATACACTGTATAAAGGTAGTAGGAGCCACAAAGTATTCACAACCACACAGTCACACACTGTAAGCTATGTAGTTATACAGTCATCTTCAAGAATAAAGGCTACTGGGTTGCAGTTCAACAGTTTCAGGTATTTCCTTCTAGCTATTCCAGTACACTAAAAACTAAAAAGGGATATCTATATACTGCATAAGAATAACCTCCAGAATGACCTCTTGACTCTGTTTGAGATCTCTCAGCCACTGAAGCTTTATTTTGTTTCATTTCTCTTCCCCCTTTTGGTCCAAGAAGCCTTTCTCAATCCCACAATGTCAGGGCCCAACTCATCCCCGTGAGTCTAGTCCCATGTTGCCAGGGAGATTTACACCCCTGGGAGTCATGTTCCACATGGGGGGAAGGCATTGAGTTTACCTGCAGAGTTGGCTTAGAGAGAGAGAGGCCACATATGAGCAACAGAAGATGTTCTATGGAGGTGACTCATAGCCACAATTTTAAGTAGGCTTAACTTCTCCTTTTCAGTAACAAACTTCATAAGGGCAAGCCCCATGATCAAGGGCTTGTCCTCCTAAATTGGTATCCCCCAGTGCTTGTGAGAATATCATTAATTCCCCAGGTGGGAGAATTTAATATCTCCACATTTTTCCCTGGTCCCTCAAAGGGGCTTTGCAAATACATTTTTATTCTCTGCCCAAATAACTCTGGCCTGTATCGGGACTTCACACTAACCTGTACAAACCAATCAGATTTCACTCCCTATTCAACATTCCATGTAATTATGTTGGCTGAAAAAACTGACCAAAGAAGTTAAATTTTATAGTGTGTTACAAAAAATAAAGATTTTGCACCTAATAAACATCTCTTCCTTTGGTCTCACACAGAAGTTGAAGATTGAAAAATAAAATCATTCTTTACCGTTTAGTGTGATTTACCTTAGTACTAACGAAGTCCATTTTGTTCACATCTCTAATTGAAGTCTGACTTCTTTTTTTCAGACTCCTTAACATTTGCTGTATTGGGTAATGCTGACATTCATAGCTCCCAGACTCTGGCTCTGAGTCTCAGTTGTCACACAGATACGCAAGTTCCAGGGACCAACCAGGTTATACACAAAGAGCTCAGCATCTCAGAATTTAGAAATAACCATTACAACTCAGGAATAGATGTAACTGCTATAAGAGCTTACAATCTAGAAACCTGTGGAACCAACACACTGCCCTCCCGATGGGCTGCACCGTTCTGTTTCCCCACCAGTGGTGATTAGGTACATCCCTTTTTCCATATTTTCTCCTGCACTTATATCCCTCTGTTTATTTTTCAGATGGTTTTATTCACACACAGTACATTCCATCCTACATAAACAATCAGTGGTTCCCTGTATAATCTCATAGTTATGCATTCACCACCACTGTTCATATAAGGGCATTTTCATTTCTTCCACAAAGAAAGAGGAAGAGGCAAAGAAAGTAAAAAGAACAAAACAAAAAGAAAGAAAAAAAATGACAGCTAAGAAACAACAAAGAAAAAATTAAAATAAAATGCAGTTACAAAGACAACACCACCAATGCCAAGAATCCCACTCCTCTCCCTTATATCCTCCCTTATAGACATTTAGCTTTGGTATATTGCCTTTGTTAAAATCAATTGAAGCATATTACAATGTTACTGTTAACTATAGACTCTAGTTTGTATTGATTATATTTTTTCCCCAATACCACCCCATTTTTAAATCTTGCAAAGTTGACATTCATTTGTTCTCCCTCATGTAAAAACATATTTGTACATTTAAATCACAGTCATTGACCACTCTAGGTTTCACTATGTTACACAGCACCCGTCTTTATCGTCTGTCTTTCCTTCTGGTATCCTACATGCCCCTAACTTTCCTCTTTCAACTGTATTCACAGTCATCTTTGTTCAGTGTATTGACATTATTGTGCTGCCATCACCTAAAACTGTGCTCCATAGTCTTCCCTCCTGTCTTTCCCTATCTGTCTGTAGTGCTTCCTTTAGTATTTCCTGTAGAGCTGGTATCTTGTTCACAAACTCTCTCATTGTCTGTCTGAGAATATTTTAAATTCTCCCTCATTTTTGAAGGACAGTTTTGCCAGATATAGAATTCTTGGTTGGCAGTTTTTCTCTTTCAGTATCTTAAATATATTATACCACTGCCTTGTTGCCTTCTTGGTTTCTACTGCACACATAGTCTTATTGAGCTTCCCTTGTATGTGGTGGATCACTTTCTCTTGCTGCTTTCAGAATTCTCTCTTTGTCCTTGATGTTTGATAATCTGATTATTTTGTGTCTTGGTATAGGTCTGTTTGAATCTATTCTGTTTGGGGCATGCTGCACTTTTTGGATCTGTAATTTTATGTCTTTCGTAAGAGATAGGAAATTTTCAGTGATTATTTCTCCCATTATTGTTTCTGCCCCCTTTCCCTTCTCTCTTCTCCTTTTCTGATACCCATGGCATGTACAGTATGTGCTTTATGTTGTCATTCAGTTTCCTGATATCCTGCTCATATTTTTCTGTTCTTTTCTCTATCAATTCTTTTGTATGTTGGATTTCAGATGTCCTGTCCTCCAGCTCATGAATCTTTTCATTTGCCTCTTCAAATCTGCTGTTGTGTGTCTCCATTGTGTTTTTAATCTCTTGTATTGTGCCTTTCATTCCCATAAATTCTGCCAATTGTTTTTTCAAACTTTCTAGTTCTTCCTTACGTTCACCCAATATCTTTTTTATGTCCTTCATTTCTTTTGCCATGTCTTCCCTCAGCTTGCTAATTTGATTTTTGGATTCATTTAGGAGAACCTCAGTTTCCTTTCCTGCTTGTTCCAGGTTTATCTGTGCCTGTTGCTTGTATGCAGTTGTCCAAATTTGTTAATTAAAACTATAGTTGGAGCTTGGTTGAGTTACTTTCCCTTGCTTCAGGTAACCTGCTTTTTTTTTTTCCACAGGGAAGTGCTTGTGAGGGAGGGGCACCTGCTCTGTAGTTTTGGGAGCTTTACTTACAGTTCTGTGCTGTGCTCTCAGCTGTTCCACCCATTCCAGGCTGATGTATAATGTGTGTCCAGTCATGGATGTCCACCAACAGCTGTTCCAGACTATTTACTAGTTGTTCCTGGCTATTTACTAGTTGCTCTAGAGGACTGTCTAAATTCCACACCTCTCTATGCTGCCATCTTGCCCCCTGGTTCCTGTCGTATGTTTTAAATTTGATCTTCAGTACCTTTTATTTTCATAAGATCTGCTTTTTCTGTTTACTCTTTCAAGTTCTTCCTTATGCTCTTCTAGAATCTTCTTGATGTCCTTTATGTCTTTAGCAAACCGGTTGAAGTTGTTTTGGAGATTTGTATGTACTTCTTTGATTAATTGCTCCAAGTTCTGTGTCTCTTCCAGCTTTTAAATTTCTTTGTTTAGCTTGTCCATATATTCTTCTATCTTCATATGTTTTGTGATTTTCTGTTGTCTTTGTGGCATTTGATTATCTTGATAAGATTATTTTGGAAATGCAGTACTATTTGGACATTTATATAAAATTTTGAGGAACCACATCTTGCTGGAGTACTTTCCCTGTCCTCCCAGAAGATGGCGCTGTTCAGCCACCTCTTCCCCTCAAGCCTGCTTTTCCATGACTGTGGCTGTACAGTGCAAACCAAGTGGATATCCAATCAGCGCAGCAGTTCTCCATGTGCACTGGGGACTGCCAGCCTTGGGGGTGGGGTGGGCCATGTGGAGTTCAGCAGAGTTCACTTAAGGGCACAATGGGTCTGGTGATTCCCAGGCCTCTGAGTGGATCACTTTCAACTCTGGGATTGTGAGTCTCATCGACTCCAGCCCTCAGCCAGCTCAGAAGTGCTGCATTTTTAGTCAGTCCTCAAGGTCCCTGCCTGCCATGTGCTCACAAGTCTCTGGGGTGGGAGAGGGACTCCTGGTTCTTCCATGTGGCACCCTCACTTATCCTGTCTCTCGCCCTTGCACACTGTATGTAGGTTTCCAAGGAGGAAGAGTAAATGCACCAAGTTTTCTGTGTGCAGTCATCCCAGGTCCACTGGTTCCCAAGTTCCTTCACGGGAGCTCCTGGCCGCAGGGCTGAGAAGGGTTGTCTCTCCAGCTGATTGCTGGGATGGGTGTGGAGGAGCTCCTCCCACTCCTGCTTGGCTTGCAGTTGCCAGCCCTGGCGGCGGTCCCAGTGGAATAAACTCACTCGTCCTTGCAGTGAGAGACTCTTTCAACCATGTTCCCACTATGTATTGTAGAGGTCCTTCTCTGGCCACTCATTCCTTGGAACTGCTGTCCTGGTCATTTTCTGCATTTTCTCTAGTTATTCCATGGGAGAGAAGTTTCCTCTGTCTCTCCTACTCTGCCATCTTCCCAGAAGTCTCAGACCTACATATATGTATTATAAAGTCATTTTAGAGACCATATATTTGGCCTTGTGAGTTGAAAAGCAAGTGAATTATTTGGTATTTCTTCTCCTCTTTGGACTGCCTACAGTGCTATCTCCTATTTGTGCTTATCTCTATGGTATTAGTTGTCATACTGTTTTGAAATTGCCTTTTATTTTACTGCCTCCATCACTGCACCTTGATCTCCTGAAATGCAGGAATTCCGTATTGTGAACACCTAATAGGAGTGCTTGGCCTGTACTGGTAGGCACTCAGTAAATACTGGTATTAGGTTATACTTGTTGGTGCTGTTTTATTTATTCAAATATTTCTTTAAGGCAAGGTCATAGTTCCTGGTGTAAAAGAAACTAGGGAATGCCTTTTTTTTTTTTTTTAAACATAAATTAGGGGCACAAATCGTCATTACATTATTAGGGCTTCAATCATCATAGCTTGTTTCTGCTGAGTAATATATTTTGGGTTGACCCATTCTCCCATTCTGTCACTCTTACAAGGTCCCTAAGAGATCAGAGAGGTGCTTTTGCAAACCCTGTCATTGGATTTGAATTACCATTTACTGATTATGTGACCTTCCTGAACTTTTTATTCTTATTTGTAAAACTTGTAATATTTACTCTAAGGGATTACTGTGAGGGTTAGAGATAATGTAAGTAAAATTTCCTAGAGTGGTATTTCAATGAATGATAGCTGTTATTATAGTAAATGTTCAACATGTAGTCTGGCAGGAAATAAAGCTAGTTGACTGATATGGATAAGGACTCTGTTACAGGCATGCCTCATTTTGTTGTAGTTCCCTTTATTGTACTTCACAGATAGTGTATTTTTTACAAACTGAAGGTTTGTGGCAACCTTGTGTCAATCAAGTCTGTTGGAGCCATTTTTCCAACAACATATGCTCACTTCATGTGTCTATGTTACATTTTGGTAATTGTAATATTTCAGACTTTCATTGTTATTATATCTGTTATGGTGATCTGTGATCAGTGGTCTTTGATGTTACTATTGTAGTCTTTTTGGGTGCCATGAACTGTGCCCATGTAAAATGGTGAACTTAATAAAAATTGTATGTTTTCTGACTGCACCATGCCTGGTCGTCCCCCCATCTCTCTCCCTCTCCATGGGCCTCCCTGCTCCTTGAGACACAACAGTATTGAAATTAGGCCAATTAATAACCCTACAGTGGTCTCTAACTGTTCAAGTGAAAGAAAGAGTCACACATCTCTCACTTTATGTCAGAGGCTAGAAATGATTAAACTTAGTGAGAAAGACATGTTGAAAGCTGAGATAGGCTGGGAGCTTGACCTCTTGTGCCAAGCAGTTACCCAGGTTGTGAATAAAAAGGAAAAGTTCTTGAAGGAAATTAAAAGTCCTCCCCTAGTGAACACATGAATGATAAGAAAGTGAAACAGCCTTATTGCTGATATGGAGAAAGTTTTAGTGGTCTGGATGGAAGATCAGGCCAGCCACAACGTTCCCTTAAGCCAAAGCCTGAACCATAAAAAAGGCCCTAATTCTCTTCAATTACATGAAGGCTGAGAGAAGTGAAGAAGCTGCAGAAGAATAGTTGGAAGCTAGCAGAGGTTGGTTCGTGAGGTTTAAGGATAGAAGCTGTCTCCATAACCTAAAAGTGCAATGCAAAGCAGCAAATGCTGATACAGAAGCTGTAGTAAGTTATCCAGAAGATCTAGTTAAGATAACTGATGAAGTTGGCTAAACTTATACAAGAGATTTTCATTGTAGATGAAACAGCCTTTTATTGGAAGCAGATGCCATCTAGGTCTTTCCTTAGGTAGAGAGAAGTCAATGCCTGGTTTCAAAGCTTCGAAGGACAGGTTGACTCCCAGGGGCTAATGCAGCTGGTAACTTTTAAGTTCAACCTAATGGTCATTTACCATTCTGAAAATCCTAGGGCCCTTAAGAATTATGCTAAATTTACTCTGCCTGTGCTCTGTAAATGGAAGAACAAAACCTGGATGACAGCACAACTGTTTACAACAGGGTTTACTGAATATTTTAAACCCACTGTTGAGACCTGCAGTATTTTCCTTTCGAAATATTACTTTTCATTGACAGTGCACCTGGTCACCCAAGAGTGCTGATGGAGATGTACAATGAGATGAATGTTGTTTTCATACCTAACAGAACATCCATTCTACAATCCATGGATCAAGGAGTTGTTATTATATGATGGCTGTTATTAATACTACTTTAAATGAAGCTTCTTCATTATTCCAGAAATGTAGTATAGATTGCCAGCTAATGTTCTTAAAATTATATGATTGTTTTAGGAATAAAGTACTTCTTAGTATGATATATTAGTGAAATATAAAAGTTCATTCTTGTCTCAAACCGTTTATCTCCAAAGCTGGTAGACTTATATTGTAAGAAATACTTTTACGTTAGGGGCTACAAAAAGTGTTCTGTCTCAAAAAATCACCTTTTTCGCACTAGTTGGAACATCTGCTTCACTGCCTGAAAGAAAATTCCTAGAAGAGCCAACAACCAGTTGGATTTTGTCAGTGCCAAAACAATCCATTTGGCCAGTTGATGAAATTAATGTATTTATTCTGGTATTTTTCAATCTTCATTTATCCGTTTTCTAGATTCTCAGTTGACACTTTGAAATACTTTAATTGGATAAACGTGTCTGCTTCTCTAGAAAGAAAAGATATATTCCTGACTGCCGTTTTCCCTCTGTCTTCTATAGAGAACAGTTTATTGGATCTCACAGCTTTTATTTTGCTTTCAGCATCTGCCTGTCTGAATAACAGAACGCTTAGGTATCGCTATTTGCTTTTAAAATTAAAATCTGCTTTGTACTCAGAAGTATTCTTTTCTTAGTCTTTCACATTGGCACAGATTCAATGTTTCTTACATTAAAAATACAGTATTGACTCAATGAATTCATTCTATCCCTTCACATATTTTTTAAAGATGTTAACATTAATATCTTTATTAATAAAGATTTATATGATTTATAAACATATAAAGCTAATATGTTTATAAGTTTTCAGAATGGTAATATGTAAAATTTGTCATGTTTTTATAGATTCATTCAACATTTACACAGCATTCAACATCAAGTACCTACTTCTGTGCACCAGATACCATTTTAGGGACTGGGAGTACAGTGATAAAAAAGAAACATTTTGCTACTCTGGAATATATATTTTAGTGACTTTCTTTATGGTTGAGGGCATCAAGCATATTTTCCTTTAAACCTTAAAACTTGATCAGTTTTTAAAAAGAATTTGGTCATTTAACCATTGTCTTTCAACTTGTTTTTTGAACTTGGTCTAAATGTTTAAAATAAACTTGTGGAATTTTATGGATAGCCTCAGCTTCTATTATTCTTCAGGTTGTGTTCGCTTTTCTTTCTTCATTCTTCTGTCTGGTCCTCATGCTGAATGATTTCAGTTTTCTTATCTTCAAGTTCACTGTTTCTTTCATCTGCCGGCTCCCATCTGTTGTACCCCTCTAGGGAATTTTTACTTTCTGGCTTTGTGGTCTTCAGCTTTGTTTAGTTCCTTTTCATGATTTCTATCTGTCTATTGATATTCTCATTTGTGTAGCTGTCATTTCCTTGGTTTTCTTTAGTTCTTTGTCCATGTTTTCCTCTAGCTCTTTGAACATGTTTAGGACCATTTTTTAAAAGTCTTTCTGGTATGTCCCAGGTGTGGTCCTCGTTACTGATGGTTTCTAATGCTTTAATCGTCCTCTTTGCCTGGGTCATTGTTTCCTGTTTCTTTGTATAATGGTTTTGTAATCTTTCATTGAAACATGGACATTTTGATATTTTATTGTGTTATCTTTGGAATTTAGTCTCTGAGGCTTCTGTTATTTAAGCTTGTATCCAGCTATGTTATGACAGAGCTTTCCTCAAATGCCGGGATGTAACCAAAGAAAAAAAAAAAAAGAAAAGAAGAAACCTTTCTTGGTCTTCAAAGCTTGGAAATACGAAGAGTTTAGAGAATAGCTCCAGGTCAAAGTTTAGGGGCCTCCCTGATTGTTTTTGTGCATGTGTCTTGTCTTGGGTATTTGCATGTTGCCCTAGGAATTTTCTCTTTTACACAATTCTGAATGCTCCCTCTTCCCTAGGAAGAGTACAGCTTGGTACTGTACTGTATGTATTACAGCCAGCAATCCCCTGCCCCAGACAGCATGACTTAATTGCTCCCCCACAGCATTCTGTAGGAGCACTCTGAGCCACATTCTGCATGCAGTGGAAGTTCCAGGACAGTGAGCCCCTCAGGCTACAGCAGACAGATTGGGCCAGACATACATACTCCCAGTTTGTGCATGAGTGTTTCTCTGCTCCCTTGGGCATTGAGACCAGGGATTTGTAGTGGGAACCTGGCTGGTTCTGTGCCAACCTTTGATGGTAAAGGGAGGTGTCAGGCTAGGCCGCATGAGATCCTGCTGCTTTTAAGTATCCTTTTTATTGATTTGGTGCACACTCTTTTACTGCAGTTCTTAAACTGTTTTCTGGAGCTTTGAGAAGGAAGTTCCTGCTAGGTTCTGCTGGTTGTTTAGTGCTTCTTTGTGGGGGCTGAGCTCTGAAGCATGTCATTCTGCCATTTTTTTTTAAATATTTTTTTTATTGTGAAATTTAACATAATATACAGAGCAGTAATAACTTTCAAAGTATGATTTAACAAGTAGTTAGCAAATTTCAAGGAATGTTAGGGGTTACAATTCCACAGTTTCAGTTATTTCTTTATTGTGAAATAAGATGTATAGAGAAAGATGATAACTTTCAAAGTACAATTTAATGAGTAACCATAGAGGAAAATTCGAAGAATGTTATGGGTTATAGCTCCATCATTTTAGTTATTTCCTTCTAGCTATTCTAATACCCTAGCATCTAAAATATATATTTATATAAAGATTCAGTATTTGTCATCCATTGTTAAATGTTATCTTGTCTGTTGCTACCCCTTCCTCTCATCTAATCACTTTCTCAGTCTTCAGGGGTGTCAAGGCAGTGGCCATCCTAACTTTTCATACTAAAAAAGAGTGTCGACATTATGGGGAATGGGGTTGCATCTGGTTGATGTCCTTTAAAGAGGCTATTGCCTCTGGGTTTTAGGACTTGGCTGGCCTAGGAACACTGGTAGATTTAAGTTTCTGAGAGATAAACTTAGTGAGTGAAACTTTATTATAGAGTCTCAAATACGGGCCTAGGTATTTTGGGACTACTGTTGGTTAGCGCTTGGGATATGGTGGCCATTTGGGGTATCTAGCTGGAGCTTGCATAAGAGTAACCTCCAGGATAACCTCTCGACTCTATTTGAAATCTCTTAGCCATTGTAACCTTATTTTGATGCCTTTCTTTTCCCACTTGTGGTCAAGAAGGCATTTTCAATCCTTTGATGCCAGGGCCAGGCTTGTTGCTGGGAGTCGTGTCCCACGTTGCCAGGGAGATTAACTCCCCTGAGAGTCATGTCCCACATAGGGTGTAGGTTAATGAATTTATTTGCTGTCACTCTGCCATCTTGATGGGGCAGCTGGGTCAGTTGGTCCTTTTAATAGCTTGTCTTTATAGGTCAAAACTTTCTGAAATCTTGCCATTTGTTTCAGGACTGCTTGTCCTCATGAGTAATAGTGTTGGACATCTTTTTATGTGCTTATTTGCCATCCATTTATCTTCTTTGATGATATGTCTGTTTAGATCTTTTGCCCATTTTTGTATTGGGTTTTTCTTTTTTTTTTTTTTTAATTGTGTTTGGAGATTTCTTCTTATATTCTAGATACTAGTCCTTTATTTATTAGATATATCTTTTACAAATATTGTCTCCAAATCCCATGGCTTCTTCTTTCATTCTTTTAATGTCTTTTGAAGAGTAGACGTTTTTAATTTTGTTGAAGTCCATTTATTAAATTTTTTCTTATGGATTATGGTTTTTGGTGTTGTATATACAAAATCTTTGTGTAATCCAAGTTCACGAAGATTTTCTTATGTTTTCTTGTAGATGTTTTATCATAATAGGTGATACATTTAGGCTGTGATCCAGTTTGAGTTAATTTTTCTATGTTGTGTGGGGTATAGATCCAAGTTAATTTTTTTGCACGTGGCAGTCTATTTTTTCTTCAGCACCATTTGTTGAAAAGGCTAGCCTTTCTTCAATACATTGCCTTTGCCGTTTTCTTAAAAACCAGTAATGGATATAAATATGGGTTTGCTTCTGGGCTATGTTAGTCCACTGATCTATTTGTCTATCTTATGCCAATAAAATGTTGCTTCTGTTGTAGCTTTATAATTATTTTTGAAATCAAGTATTATTAGCCCTCAAGCTCTGTTATTGTTTGTCACTATTTGTTTTCAGTATTCCAGGTCCTTTGCATTTCCATTGGAATTTTAGAATCAGTTTGTCAATTGCTGCAAAAACCATGTTGGCTTTTTTATTGAGGTTGTGTTGAATTTATAGATATATTGGGGGAGTACTGACATTTTAACAATATCAAGTCTTCCTACTCATGAATAAGTTGTATCTTTCCATTTATTTAGGTCCTCTTTAAATTCTTTCAGCAACATTTAGCTGTTTTTAGCCTATAGGTCTTTCACATTTTTTGATAGATTTACCCCTAAGTATTTCATGTTTTTTCCTGCTATTGTAAATGGTATTTTTATGTTTCTGTTTTTTGCTTGTATATACAAATATCATTGATTTTTCTATATTTTTGTAGTTTTTTTAATTTTCTTTTTTTTTTACATTTTCTTTCCCTTTATTTTGTTTTTATTTTTTAACTTTATAAAAAAATTAAAAAACAACAATTCAAACAAAACCAAAACAAAGGAATGAGAAAAAACAAATAACCTAAGATAACTACATTGCTTCCAGAGTATTCCTACCCTACCCCAAGAAAATAAACAGACTATAACCCAACAAAGGAATAAGAAAAATAACCTAAAATAATTACATTTCTGCTGACTTGTTCCTACCATACCCCCAGAAATTAACAAACCATAGTCGTTCCTGAGCATTCCCATAAGTTTATACTTCATAACTTATCTGTTCTTACTAGATTATTGTTCCCTTTTCACTGTTTGCTGTCTGTCACTGGGTCCCCTACATTCTACAATATAAACCATTTATTTTACATTTTTCACAGTGTTCATGTTAGTGGTAACATACGATATCTCTCTTTTTGTGCCTGGCTTATTTCGCTCAGTATTATGTCTTCAAGGTTCACCATGTTGGCATATGTTTAGTGACCTCGTTCCTTCTTATTGCCCCATAGTATTCCATCGTGTGTATATACCACATTTTTTTTATCCACTCGTCTGTTGAAGGACATTTGGATTGTTTCTATCTCTTGGCAATTGTGAACAATGCTGCTATGAACATTGGTGTGCAAATATCTGTTCGCGTCACTGCTCTCAGATCTTCTGGGTATATACCGAGAAATGAAACTGCTGGATTGAAGGGTAGCTCTATACTAGTTTTCTGAGGAACAGCTGGACTGTCTTCCAGAGTGGCTGTACCATTATACAGTCCCACCAATAATGAATAAGAGTTTCAATTTCTCCACATCCTCTCCAGCATTTGTAGTTACCTGTTTGTTTAATGGTAGCCAATCTAATTGGCGTAAGATGATATCTCATTGTGGTCTTAATTTGCATCTTCCTAATAGCTAATGAAGATGAACATTTTTCATGTGTTTTTTGGCCATTTGTGTTTCCTCTTTAGAGAACTGTCTTTCCATATCTTTTGCCCATTTTATAATTGGGCTATTTGTACTATTGTTGTTAAGTTGAAGGATTTGTTTATATATGTAAGATATCAGTCTTTTGTCAGCTATATGGCTTCCAAATATTTTTTTCCCATTGAGTTGGCTGCCTCTTCACCTTTTGGACAAATTCTTTTGAGGTACAGAAGCTTTTAAGTTTGAGGAGTTCCCATTTATCTATTTTTTCTTTTGTTGCTTTTGCTTTGGGTGTAAGGTCTAAGAAGTGACTTCCTAATACAAGGTCTTGAAGATGTTTCCCTACATTATCTTCTAGGAGTTTTATCGTACTGTCTCTTATATTGAGGTCTAATCCATTTTGAGTTAATTTTTGTGTTGGGTGTGAGGTAGGGGTCCTCTTTCATTATTTTGGATATGGCTATCCAGCTCTCCCACCCCCATTTGTTGAATAGACTGTTGTGTCCCAGTTCAGTGGTTTTGGGGGCTTTATCAAAGATCAGTCGACTGCAGATCTGGTGGTCTATCTCTGAATTCTCAATTCGATTCCATTGTCTATCTTTGTGCCGGTACCGTGCTGTTTTTGGCTACTGTGGCTTTATAATAAGCTTCAAAGTCAGGGAATAGAAGTCCTCCCACTTCATTTTTCTTTTTTAGAATGTTTTTAGCAATTTGAGGCATCTTTCCCTTCCAAATAAATGTGATAACTAGCTTTTCCAAGTCTGCAAAGTAGGTTGTCGGAATTTTGATAGGAATTGCATTAAATCTGTAGATGAGTTTGGCTAGAATTGACATCTTAATAACATTTAGCTTTCCTACCCATGAACACGGGATATTTTTCCATCTTTTTAGGCCCCCTTCTATTTCTTTTAGTAAAGTTATGTAGTTTTCTATGTATAAGTCTTTTACATCCTTGGTTAAGTTTATTCCTAGGCACTTGACTTTTCAGTTGCTATTGAGAATAGAATCTTTTTTTTTTCTTTGAGTGTCTCTTCAGCTAGGTCATTTCCGGCATATAGGAACATTACTGACTTCTGTGAATTAATCTTGTTTCCCGCTACTTTGCTAAATTTGTTTCTTAGCTCAAGCATCAGTTTCTCAGGGTTTTCCAGATATAAGATCATATCTGCAAATAATGACTGTTTTACTTCTTTTCCAATTTGGAAGCCTTTTATTTTTTGTCTTGCCAGATTGCTCTGGCTAGCACTTCTAGCACAATGTTGAATAACAGTAGTAACAGTGGGCATCCTTGTCTCATTCCTGATCTTAGAAGGAAGGCTTTAAGTCTCTTGTCATTGAATACTATGCTGGCTGTGGGTTTTTCATATATGCCTTATATCATATTGAGGGAGTTTCCTTCAATTTCTACCTTCTGAAGTGTTTTTATCAAAAAAGGATGCTGGATTTTGTCAAATGCTTTTTAAGCATCTATGGAGATGATCATTTGATTTTTCCCTTTTGATTTGTTGATGTTTTGTATTACATTGATTGATTTTCTTAAGTTGAACCTCCCTGCATGCCTGGAATGAACCCTACTTGGTCATGGTGTGTGATTTTTTTTAAATATGTTTTTGGATTCGATTTGCAGTATTTTTTTAAAGAATTTTTGCATCTGTATTCATTAGGGAGATTGGCCTGTAGTTTTCCTTTCTTGTAGCATCTTTACCTGGTTTTGGTACTAGAGTGATGTTAGCTTCATAAAATGAGTTATGTAGTATTCCATTTTCTTCAATATTTTGACAGAGTTTTACTAAGATTGGTGTCAGTTCTTTTTGGAAAGTTTGGCAGAATTCCCATGAAGCCATCTGGCCCTGGTCATTTGTTTGTTGGAAGCTTTTTGATGACTGATTGGATCTCTTTGTTTGTGATTGTTTTGTTGAGGTCTTCTATTTCTTCTCTGGTCAGTCTGGGTTGTTCATGTGTTTCCAGGAAATTGTCCATTTCCTCGACCTTATCTAGTTTGTTGGTGTACAGTTATTCATGGTATCTTATGATTTTTTTAATTTCTCAGGATATGCAGTAAT
Organism: Choloepus didactylus; assembly: GCF_015220235.1. Classification (NCBI taxonomy): domain Eukaryota; kingdom Metazoa; phylum Chordata; class Mammalia; order Pilosa; family Megalonychidae; genus Choloepus; species Choloepus didactylus. The sequence continues at coordinate 984,844 of NW_023637577.1, forward strand.
GTTGCCTGTCTCATTTATTATTTTGTTTATTTAGGTCTTTTCCCTTTTTTCATTTTGTCATTCTAGTTAAGGGTTTGTCAGTGTTGATCTTCTCAAAGAACCAACTTTTGGTGTTGTTTATTCTGTCTCTTTTTTGTTGTTGTTGTTCTCTATGTCATTTATTTCTGCTTTAATCCTTGTTATTTCTTTTCTTCTACTTGGTTTAGGATTAGTTTGCTGTTCATTTTTTAGCTTCTTCTGTTCTTCCATTAGTTCTTTGATTTTAGCTCTTTCTTCCTTTTTAATGTATGCATTTAGAGCTATAAGTTTCCCCCTCAGTACCATCTTCTCTGCATCCCATGAATTTTGATATTTTGTGCTCTCATTTTCATTCATCTCTATGTAGTTAGCAATTTCTCTTGCTATTTCTTCTTTAACCCACTGATTGTTCAGGACTGTGTTATTTAACCTCCAGATATTTGTAAATGTTCTAAATCTCTGATGGTTATTGACTTCTAGTTGTATTCTGTTGTGATCAGAGAATGTGCTTTGAATAATTTCAATCTTTGTAAATTTATTAAGGCTTGTTTTATGTCCCAGCATATGATCTATTCTGGAGAAAGTTCCTTGAGCAGTAGAGAAGAATATGTATCCTGCTAATTTGGGATGTAATTTTCTATATATGTCTGTTAATTCAAATCCATTTATCAGATTGTTGAGGTTTTCAGTTTCCTTATTGGTCCTCTGTCTGGTTGATCTATCTGTGGAGAGAGTGATATATTGAAGTTTCCCACAGTTATTGTGGAAATATCTGTTGCTTCCTCCAGTTTTGCCAATATTTGTCTCATGTACTTTGGGGCACCTTGATTGGGTACATAGACATTTATGATTGTTATTTCTTCTTGTTGAATTGTCTCTTTTTTTAGTATACAGTGACCTTTTTTGTCTCTTACAACAAACTTGCGTTTATAGTCTATTTTATCTGAGATTAATATTGCTACTCCTGCTTTCTTTTGGCTGTAGCTTGCATGGAATATTTTTTTCTATCCTTTCATTTTCAGTTTCTTTGTGTCCCTGGGTCTAAGATGAGTTTCTTGGAAGCAACATATTGATGGTTCATATTTTTTGATCCATTCTGCCAGTCTGTAACTGTTAGTTGGGGACTTTAATCCATTCACATTCATTGTTATTACTGTGAAGGCATTTATTGAATCATCCATCCTATCCTTTGGTTTTTATTTGTCAGATATATTTTTTCCCACTCTCTCTTTATCTCCTCTCATGTACCCTTACTAGAACTCTTTAGTTCTGAACGCTTCTCTATCTCTCTCCTATTTTTCTCTGCTGGTAGGGCTCCCTTTAGTATCTCTTGTAGGGTATGTCTCTTGTTAGTACGTTCTCTCAGCATTTGTTTGTCTGTGAAGATTTTAAACTGTCCCTCAAATTTGAAGGAGAGTTTTGCTGGGTGAAGGATCCTTGGTTGGCAATTTTTCTCTTTCAGAATTTTAAATATGTCATACCACTGCCTTCTCACCTCCATGGTGGCCACTGAGTAGTCACTACTTAGTCTTATATTGTTTCCCTTTTTTATGTGGTGAATTGCTTTTCTCTTGCTGCTTTCAGAACTTGCTCATTCTCTTCAGTACTTGACCATCTGATCAGAATATGTCTCGGAGTGGGTTTATTTGGATTTATTCTGTTTGGAGTTTGTTAGGCATCTATGATTTGTGTATTTATGTCGTTTAGAGGTGCTGGGAAGTTTTCCCCAACAATTTCTTTGAATACTCCTCCTAGACCGTTACCCTTCTCTTCCCTTTCTGGAACACCAATGATTCTTATATTTGTGTGCTTCATGTTGTCCATCATATCCCTGAGATCCATTTCAAATTTTCAGATTTTTTTCTCCGTTTGTTCTTTTGTACTTCTACTCTCCAGAACATTTTCTTCAAGTTTGCCTTCTCGTTCTTTGATTTCATGTAATCTGCTGCTGTGTGTTTCCAAGATCTTTTTAAGTTGGTCAGCAATTTCTTTTCTTTCCATAAGCTCATCTGTTTTTTGTTTTTTTTTTTTAATTTATTCTTGCAAATTTTTCTTTGTTCTCTTCTAGGGTCTTCTTCATGTCCTTTATATCCTGTGCCATGGTCTTGTTGTTTGTGATTACTTCTTTGATTAATTGCTCCATGCTCTGTGTCTCCTCTGGTTTTTTGATTTGGGTATTTGGGTTAGCCATGTATTCAGGTTTCTTCAAATGATTTAAAATTTTCAGTTGTTTTTGGCCTCTTGACATTTGCTTATCTTGATAGGGTTCTTTTAGGATATGGTGACTTTCTTAAACAATTATCTATAATTTGTCTGAGCTACAGCTTGGTGGAGTGCACTTTCCTTGACTTATCAGCAGATGCCACCCTGAGCCACCTATTCCCCTAAGCCTGTTCTCCCCAACTTCTTCTATGCCATGAGTGGGGGTCCACACCTTGTGGAGGTCCAAGCAGTGCACCAGATTTCTGTGTGCAGTGGTGACCGCCAGCCCTGAGGTCGGGGGTGTGCCCTGAGCAATTAGGCAGGGAGGATGTCTTTAAGACCCAGAACTCCCAGCCTTTCCCAGAGTCCTAAAGCTGTTGCACAAGTCCAACCCTTCAGCTTAGACTCCCCACAGTCTCTCTCTGCCGCAGGCCCACAAGTCCCTGGGATTGGTGTAGGGCCCTTGGGACCTCCATGCAGGACCCCACCTCCAAGCCATGCACTCCGTGGTCCTGCTCAGAGAAAAACTGCAACCTAACAGGCGAGTGGAATCTCCAAGGGAAGCTCTCAGCCGCAGGGCTGCGCGGGGGCATCTTCCAGCCCACTGAAAATATGGCTTTGCAGGGTGTGGTAACTTCCCACTTCCGGGGTCCTCCACCCGATGTAGTGGGCCACTCCCAGCTCCAGGACAATTAGCTGCAGGTGCGTGAAAGGCTGTCATCCACAACATCCTGAAGTGGGTGTCCAGGGTGTGGAAAGCAGTCGCCACCATGCTCTACTGTGTGGCTCTCACTGTCAGATCCCCAACCGCCCTCATGGTTTTTAAACTAACCCGTTGCCAAACGCCGACCCCAGGTTTCTCACCACCGTGGCGTGGCTGGTATTTCCCCAGCAGCCTCACTCACTCGATTCTGATCACTGATTCTCAGTTTCATGAAATACACAGTCACTGTGGATGTAGTGAACCTTTTCCAGCCAGTACAACCCTGGAACTGGTATTCTGGAGCACTTTCTGTCTTTTTTCTAGTGTTTTTCACGGAGAAGTATTTTGCTCTGTCTTTTCTAATCTGCCATCTTGGATTGAGTCCCCCATTTTCTTTCTTTATTAGAGAACTTGGGATTTACATAACAGTATTGGATAAAATACAGGATTCCCATATACCAGTCTACCCCCAACACCTTACATTGGTATGGAACATTTTTTACAGCTGATGATAGCACATTTTCATAATTGTACTATTAACTAAAATCCTTGGTTTAGCTTATGATTCACTGTGTAGTTTAGTTCCATGGAATTTAAAAAAAAAATTTATTGTTACCATATATACAATCTAACATTTCCCTTTTTAATCACATTCAGATATATATTTTATTGCTCTTAATTGCATTCCCAGTGTCCACCATCACCAAAACATTCCCATCATTTCAAATAGGAATCCTGTTACTTCTTTAAGCCTTAACTTCCCATTACCTATCCCCAGCCCATCCCCTAGTTAACCTAAATTCTGGATCCTGACTCTGGGAGTTTGCTTATTTGAATTGTTTCAGATCAGTGAGATCATGCAATATTTGTCCATTTGTTTCTGGTTTATTTCAGTCAGATGATGTCTTCAAGGTTCATCAGTGTTACAGCATGTATCAGGATTTCACTCCTTTTTTATGGGTGAGAAATATTCCCCTGTATGTATACCTTCTAAAATAGTAGCAACTAGGGACAATTCGATTTCAATTAATGCTTGTTTTGTTTTCAGTTTCTGCAATAGATAGGGAATAGACCCTGCTACAATCAAGTGGGGAATACAGATCAGAAATAACAGCAATCTCAGCTACTACTCTATGTTGAATAGCAAGATATGGGCTGTGTGCGTTACACAATTTTGTTATCTTTTCAAAGAACCAACTTTGAGTCTACTGATTCTCTCTCCTGTTTTTCTATTCCCTAATCTATTTATTTCTGCTCAAATATTCATTATGTCTTTCATTCAACTGACTTTGGGTTTAGTTTGTTATTCTTTTCCTAGGTCCTTAAGGTATAAAGTTAGTAAAACACTTTGAACAATTGTTCACCAATAAAATTAGATAATCCAAATGAAATTGCCAAATTCCTAGAAACATACAAATTACGGAAACTTACTCAGGAAGACATAGAGAATCTCAGCAATCCTATAACAAGTAAAGAGATTGAAACATTAATCAGAAACCTCCCAACAAAGAAAAGCCCATGACCCGATGGACCTAATGGCTTCACTGTTGAAGTAGCACCAGTCCTTCTTAAAATCTTACCAAAAATTGAAGAGGAAGGAATATTTCCTAACACATTGTGTGAGGCCAGAATTTTCCTGATACCAAAACCAAACAAAGATACCACAAGAAAAGAAAACAATAGACCAACATCCCTTATGAATATAGAAGGAAAAAATCTTTAGCAATATACTAGCAAACTGAAGTCCAACAATTTATTAAAAAGATTATATGCCATGGCCAATTGGGATTTATCTCAGGAATGTAATGGTAGTTCAACATAAGAAATCAATTAATGTAATGCACCATATTAAGAGAATGAAGGAAAAAAAATCAGTTATCTCAGCAGACACAGAAAAAGCATTTGACAAAATTCAATACCCTTTAATAAGAAAAACTTTCAGCAAATTAGAAATAGAACTGTACTTCCTCAACATGATAAAGAGCATTAATGAAAAACCCAGAGCTAATGTCATACTCAATGCTGAAAGATGGAAGGCTTTCTTGCTATGATCAGAAGACAAGGATGCCTCCCTTTACTACTACTATTTATCATTACACTGGGAGTCCTAGCCAAAGTAATTAGGTAAGAAAATAAAAGGAATTCAAATTAGAATGGAAGAAATAAAACTTATTCTCAATTTCTGTAATTATGGTGTTGTGGATTAGTACTAAACAATTTGCTAACTGTCACCATTCTGCAGACCACACTTTGAGCAACATTGGCTTATGTTGTTTCTAACCTTTTACAATTACAAAAATTGCTCTCTGAACATCATTGTGCACACATCTTTGTGCTTATATGTGGAGTTTTCTCTAGAATATATTCCTAGAAGTAGATTCCTGGATCAGAGGGTATGTATATTTAAGATTTTAGAAGTTATTTCCGTTTTTCTCTGTAAACATATTGCATCCTTCATCCCATCAGTGATTTTTGAGAGTACTTCTTTCCCCACATTAAGTGTTTTCTAAAATGTTTTTATTTTTACTATTTATTGGGTAAAAAACATTATCTATGTAGTTATTTTAATTTGTGTTTCCCAAATGAATTTGAGCATCTTTCATATACTCATGAACCTTTTGTATATCTTTTCCTATGAACTTCCTCATCATGTTCTTTGCCTATGGAAAGTAGGTAATTATTGGTTTCTTTATTGATTCACAAAAGCTCTTTATATTTAAAGAAAATTAGCCATTTTTCTGATAAATATGTTACATATTTTTCCTTAGTTTGTTGATATTTAAGTACTGTTTTAAAATGAATACTCAGTGAGTTTAAACATTATTATTGAATTTTAAACCTTGAATGATGCTTTCTTTTAACTTGGGTGGCTGCTTACTGGTACATTGCACATCACCTAGATTTTTCATGAGGGTTTATGTGACAGATAATATCAGTATAATATAAATTTTTATTTCTGTGGTTTTTATTTTTTCTAGATTGTAAAAGTCTTCCTTTTTTAACTGAAAAGAATCTTCTCATGTTTTAATGAACATTTACAACAACTACTGATTCTTCAGAGTTTGGAGGCGCCTAGTAGTCTTAGAGGAGATTTAGGAGATAGAGTAGTACTTTCAGTGGTAGCCACACTGATCATATTTCTTCTTTTGCAGCAGGAACCAGAGGAGGAGAATGGACTGCAGAAAACGAAGACAAAACAGTCAAATAGAGCAAAGTGTTTGGCTAAAAGAAAAATTGCACGTATGTTTTTGTTTTTATATTGAGAATGATTTGGATATTGTAGTTGTTGTAGAATTGATACTAGTTTCTTCATTAGGAAGAGAGAGTTCTCTGAATAGTAATGTTCATGCTGTCTGTTTATTCTGGATCCCACTAAAATTTTTAGAAATTTCTTATAGAATTACCTACCAATTATTCAACTAATTTTAGGCAAAGTGTTGAAAGAATTTGCCCTACAGAGTTAGTCATAGGTACACTTGGGTTTGAAGCCCTGCCTCATCTCTCACTATGTGGATCTTGGGGAAGTCACCGGTCACTGCTTTCAGCCTGCTCTTGTTTCCTTATCAATAAAGTGCAGATAATAACAGTAACTTAGTCACTTAGTAGAGGCTCAAATAATGGTGCCTGTTATTTTTTTGCCTTTAGAATCTTTGTTGGAGGTTTTACCTTGTTGTTGTTTTTACTCGATTTTGAAGCCATTTAATAATTTTTTTTCATTTTAATGTGATATTGAATGTTCAAGTATTTCATTGAACTTTCAGTAGTCTAGCTAGTTGGAAGATTACAGCTGTTGCCTGAAGATAAATAAGAGTTTTAGTCTTCATTGTTAGTGTTAATTGAATTGAGGTGATAGAAGGTATAATTCTGAAGCTTGTACGATGAATCATTAGCATCTTTTTGTTGTTAAATCACTGCATTATGTTTGTTAGATTGTATATACTTGTTACTTTCATTCTTAGAATTACTTTTTGAAATGCAATAGTCATGAATTGATAATTAAGTTTTTGTCATCATTGGTAGCTTATTGATAGTTGTCTACTTGGTTGTTCTGGATTTTTAAATTGAAAGTGGGTTTTACTTTTTTATTTAGTTGTCATGCTTTTTAAAATCCAGTCTGACAATATTTTTCTTTTAATGCTTTACTGTAAATGTAAACTATTTACATTTAATGTAATTATTGATGTGGTTGGATTAAAATCTTCCCTTTTGTTAGCTGATTTTTGTTTGTTCCAGCTGTACTTCATTTCTTTTTTCCTTTCTTTCTGCCCCCTTTTTTAATTTGTTCAGTGCTTTTCTGATTCCTTTTTATTTCTACTCTTACTTTATTTCTATATCATTTAAAAAAGGGTTGGTGGTTGCCATAGGGTTTTTTGTTGTTTTTTTTTTTTTTTTGCTTTTATTTATTTATTTATTTTGAAATAAATTCAAAGTTATAGGAACAGTTACAAAAACAATACTAACCCCATACAAAGAATTCCATCATACCCTGACCCCCCTCCCCCGACAGCTCAATCCACCAACTTTAACATACTGTCACATCGCTATTTCTTTCCCTCCCTTCCTCCCTATCATCCGTCATCTGTTGCTCTGCCTTCTGGACATATGATAGCCAGCTACATTTTAGTAACTAAAGTTACTAGCTTTAGTAACTAAAGTCTAGTTTGCATTATTGTTATTTAGTTATTTAGTAATTTAGTAATTTAGTTATTTAGTTATTTAGTAACTAAATAATTTAGTTATTTATTAATAATAAATAAATTATTTAGTTATTTAGTTATTTAGTAACTAAAGTCTAGTTTGCATTATTGTTTAGTCTTTGTGTTGTATAGTGTGGGAAACTGAGTCTTCCATGTTGCCTGGGGCATATCTAGGGTGGTGGCTTAGAATGCTGAGCCTCAGGCCTGCATAGAATGCCATGCAGGCCCTCCCTGTAAAGATGTGTAACTTGTGACTATGATGATGAATATAAACACCTGATGTAAGTCTTGTGACTATGCTGACGATATACACCCGATGTAAGTCTTGTGACTATGACGTTCCTGATGTAAACAAGATGTACACACCTGATGTAAATGCATCTGATGTACACGTAGGTATCTGGTGGGGCCTCCCGAGCCCGAGGATCTTTAGCATATGCATGTGATCTGCTTTAATAAATAGCTGGAGCAACTTGGCATTATCGTCCACTTAGCCCAAGAGGCAAGTGGGCCCCCTGCTCCCAGGATACTTAGCTTTGTGTCCGTGTCTCATTCCTGCATCTCCCTGTCAGCAATAGTATAGTTCTTTGGTTTAGATACATGCATAATATCATGTATCTACCATTACCATGTCATACAGAATAGTTTCATTCCTCCCCAAATTCTGAGGACCTGTCCATTGTTCTGGTTCAGCCTTGATCTTGGGCACTCAATGTGTCCTTGAGTCTAGGGACTGGGAACTTTTCATTCCTTTTCCTCTTTCTGTCTTTGGTTGGGGATCTTTACTTGTTTGGACCCAGGTCATTTTCCTGCCCCTTTTCTGTTTATTTCTGTTTCCTTTCCCCAGCTGCAATTGATGTTCACCAGTGGCTTGAATACTACAGGTTTTACTGCTTTTCTTTCAGCATCTTAAGGTTTTTGCTCAGTATGGGGAATAGGAATCATTGTGGGCTCTCATGTCTTTCTTCCATCAGCTACCGTTGCCCTCCCTAGGCTTGCACCATGAGGGAGGCTTTCTTGGGTTTCCCACCCTGCCCCCAATTTTTCTTGTGAGCACATGGTAGACTTTGAGAGAAAAACTTTTGTGTGTGTGCAAATTCTACTTGTTGTGTCTATGATCCCAGCGGTTCTATCCTCCCACAGTAGCCCAGACTTGGCCTTTAGCAATTTGTTAAAACTCTCAGCTGATTTTTTTCTTCCCAACTTGTTTGGGGTCCAGTGTCTGCCCCAGCTAAGCAAGTGCTTGTGTCTTGTCTCTCCTTGGCAATCCCTGTCTTTCCTTAGATTTTGGGTGAGTTGATTGCCCTGCAACCTTCGCTCTCTGATGGAGTCAAGAAAAGTTGTGAATTTTCAGATTATCCATTTTTGTGTTGATGATGTTCTTAGGATGGAAGCAACACTGTCCAATTTTCTAGATCCTAAGTAGAAACCAAAATGGTTATTCTGAATCCTACTGAGTAGTGATGGCTCTCTTTATGATTCCTAATTTGTATGTTTATGAAAGTTGTTTGTTGCTGAACTGTGGGTTCTGTTCTGTTTTTTTGCAGTTGTATCCTGAATTAAATTAATGATCTTGATAGTTGTGCATTTTGGTTGCTAGTCTGAATTTGGAGTCCCCTCATTGACATTCAGTTATAGTCTAAATTGTGTCCCAACTAGATGATTTATTCTTTAGACCTGTTATCTGTGATATTTTATTTGAGCAGAATTTAAAAAGAAAAAAAAAAAAGTCTTTTTAAAGAGACTATTTTTCATCCATTCCTGCTTTAAATCATCTATTTAAAATGGTGGTTCTCAATGCAGGGGGTGGGGGTTGGGGGAGTTTGCCCCCAAGGGACATTTGGCAATGTCTTGCAACATCTGTGTGTAAAAATAATGCAATTTGAGAAATTGCTAGTAGCATTTTTTCTGACTTTAATATCTCTTTTTCTTTTAAGGTCTTAATATAGTCAAATAATGTTTTTCAGGGCACAGTGTTTGTGTTTTAATTATAATGTGTCATTTACTATTGTAAGTAATGTATGACATTTCTGATGTGTTATCTTATATATGGGAAAGGAATAGCTGTTGAACTTCTCTAAGGTGAAATGACTAACATTACAGAAAGTTATTTTAGTGATTTTAATATTCAGTAAAAAAATAGTACAAAGAAGAAAGTGCCCCCCCATCACTGATAATTCCTTACCCAGAAATAATGTAATAGACATTATTTTCCATTTTCTGATTAAATCCATCTTGATAGGTGTGAAGTGGTATCTCATTGTGGGTTTGCTTTGCATTTTCCTAATGACTGACGATATTGAACATTTTATCATGTGTTTGTTGGTCATATGTGTATCTTCTTTAGAGATGTATCTATTCAAGTTCCTTGTCCATTTTTAAATTAAGTTGTTTTTTGTCTTTTTGTTGATGAGTTGTAGGAGTTCTTTATATGTTTTGAATATTAAACCCTTATCACTTAATGATTTGCAACTATATTTTTCCCTTTTGTGGGTTGTTTTTCACTTTCTTTTTTAATTTTTAGAAATTATTACAGCGTTAAGGACCATGGGGCCTATATAATGTAGTATCAGAGGGAGATGCATTCCCTAAATGAGCATACTTTGGAACTCTCTATCTATTTTAGTTTCCTGGGCTGCTCAAGCAAATATCATGAAATGGGTCAGGTTAAACAATGGAAATTTATTGGCTTACTATTTGATGCTGAAAGAAAGTCCAAATCAAGGTGTCATCAAGGCGATGACTGTTGCATTCTGGGGTTGGCTGCTGGTGATCTTAGCTTGTCACAAGAAAAGGCATATGGTGGGTGGCAGCTCCTGGCCTCCGTTGAACTACGACTTTCTACTTCCATGGCTTTCTCTCTCTCTGAGTTTCATTCTGCTTATAAAGGACTCCAGTAATTGGATTAAGACCCATCCTGATTGGTCTGGGCCACACCTTAAAATGAAGTAATCTCATGAAAAAGTACCACTTAAAATGGGTTCCCACCCACAGGAATGGATTAAATTTAAGAACATGTTTTTCTAGGGTACATATAACCTCAAACCACCACAGTTATAAAACTTGATTAATGAAAAGCACTAAAGCCGAATACCGAGTGTGTAACAGAAAGCTGTACAAATGATTGGGCATGGCAGGCAGAATCAAGGATGATTCCTGATAAATTATCTGGAATTAACATTTTGTCAAAAGCAAATATTTTAGGAATAGGTTTTGTCCACATATTGGGTTTTTTTTGTTTGTTTGTTTTCTTCCCCCTCTCAGCCATTTTAAAAAAATATGGAACATTTCCTTAATTTGTGTGTCATCCTTGCTCAGGGGCCATACTAATCTCTGTGTCATTCCAGCTTTAGTATATGTGCCACTGAAGCAAGCCCCACATACTGGTGTTTATTCACCATAAGTCAGTATTTCTACTACTCATTAATCCTTAATAGTGTTTGTATTTTGCATGTATGTGTGTGTGTGTGTATGTTTAAATTTGGGTAGTGTGAGGAATGGCCAATGAGTAATTTTTTAACTGCTTTTCAACTATATGTATTTCAAAACACTCTTGCTTGTTTTTCAGAGATTGAAAACAATTCTAACACTTTTATTTTTATAGTTTATTATTTGAAATGCTTTCTTGATTTTTGTTCACACTTTCAACATGCAAGTGTGCATTCTCAGAGACCACTCTTTAGTTGTGCCCATTTATTTAATACATCTGTAAGTCTTTTACTCTAAAGTTTTCCCATTCATCTCTTTGTTCCTATTTTGAAGAACCTGGCCTATAAGCACCTCTGACAGTCTGCATTCATAACTTTCAACATCTTTATCTCTCTCTGTATTCCAGCAAATCAATTTCTTGATAATGTCCTTTGATGCCCAGAGTTTTTTTTTTTTAATAACATATTTATTGTGACATTTAACAAATATACATAACACTGGTAAGTGTCAAAGTACGATTTAAGAAGAAGTTAGAGAGCAAATTCCAAAGAATGTTATGGGTTACAGTTCCTCAATTTCAGTTATTTCCTTACTGTGAAATATAACGTATATACAGAAAGGTTATAACTTTCAAAGTGCAATTTAACAAGTAGTTATGTAGGTAATTTCAAAGAATGTTATGGGTTACAGTTCTACCATTTCAGTTATTTCCTTCTAGCTATTCTAATAGCCTAGCATCTAAAATATATATGTATTTAAAGCTTCAATATTCCTAATTCTTTGTTAAACTTATTTTGCCTGTTGCTACCCCTTCCTCTTGTCTCCATCTTCAGGGTTGTCTAGGCAGTGACCATCCTAACTTGTTCATATTGAAAAGGGGTGTCAATATTATGGGGAAGGGGGCTGCATCTGATTGTTATTCTTAAATAGCCTGTTGCCTCTGCATTTTAGGACTTGTCTGGCATAGTAACACTCTGGTGGATTTAAGTTTCTGAGAGATAAAATTAGTGACTGAAACTTTTATAGTATCTCAGATAGGGACCTAAGTATTTTGGGACTACTGTTGGTTAGGGCTTGGCACCCTGTGGCTATTTGGGATATCTAGCTGGAACTTGCATAAGAGTAACCTCCAGATTGCCTCTTGACTCTATTTGAAATCTCTTAGCCACTGTAACCTTATTTTGTTACCTTTCTTTTCCCTCTTGTGGTCAAGAAGGCATTTTCAATCCTTTGATACCAGGGCCAGGCTCATTCCTGAGAGTCATGTCCCACGTCGCCAGGGAGATTCACTCCCCTGGGAGTCGTGTCCCACTTAGCGGGGAGGTTAATGAATTTATTTGCTGAATTGGGCTTAGAGAGAGAAAGGCCACATCTGAGCAACAGAAGAGGTCTCTGGAGGTGCCTCTTAGGCATAATTATAGGAAGGCTTAGCCTCTCATTTACAGCCCTAAGTTTCACAGGAGCAAGCCTCAAGATCGAGGGCTGTTGACTTACTGAGTAGGGGGTTCCTAATTTCACACAGCATATATTTTGTCCAAGATAAACAATCAGTGTCTCACATTATCTTCACTTAGTTGTACAATCATCATCCCTCTCTATTTTAAAGAATTATCATAATACAAAACATCCCAGAGCTCTTATCAGCTGCTGATTATTCATCCCTAGTATTAGTATAGTGCTGGTAAGGTATTCCTATTAAATATAGTCTATAATATGAAATGGGTAGTTTTTCCATATACCACTATGTTGTTAACTCTTTGTACTAGTGTCATAACTTAAAAGTATATTATGCATACACTTATTTATATTTGTAGTGCTTCTCTGTGGGTTACATGCTTTTAAACAACCACTTTCGATCAAGTTTGCTTTCAGTACGGTATAGATACTAATAGACCCATTAATGAACCATCATCGCCCCTGTCCATTCCCAGCCTTTAAGTTCACCCTGATTATCATGTCTGTATCATCCACCCTTCACTAGCTTCTATCTCTAGATTCCCTGAATTCTACATTATATGATACTTATTTTTACATTGTTCAGGGAGTTCACATTAGTGGTAACATACAATATCTCTCCTTTGGTGCCTAGCTTTTTTCTCTCAGCATTATGTCTTCAAGGTTCATCCATGTTGTCATATGTTTCAGGTCCTTGTTCCTTCTTACTGCTTCATAGTATTCCATCATATGTATATACATTTCATTTATCCACTCATGTGTTAAAGGACTCTTGGATTGTCTCCATCTGTTGGCAGTTGTGAATAATGCTACTGTGAACTTCGGTGTGCAAATGTCTGTTCATGTTATGGCTTTCAGATCTTCTGGGTATATACCAAGAAGTGAAATTGCCAGATTGTAGGGTAACTCAATATCTAGTTTCTGAGGAACTCCCAAACTGTCTTCCACAGCAGCTGTACCATATACATTCCCACCAACAATGAATAAGAGTTCCAGTTTCTGCACATCCTCTTCAGTATTTGTAGTTTCCTGTTTGTTTATTGGCAGGTGTGAGATGATATTTCATTGTGGTTTTGATTTGCGTTTCATTAATAGCTAGTGTATATGAACATTTTTTCATGTGTTTTTTACCCATTTGTGTTTCTTTGTAAAATGTCTTTTCATTTTATAATTGGGCTGTTTGTACTATTGTCCTTGAGTTGTAGAATTTCTTTATATATGCAAGATATCAATCTTGTCAGATATATGGTTTCCAAATATTTTTTTCCCATTGAGTTGGCTGCCTCTTTCACCTTTTGGACAAATTCCTTTGAGGTACAGAAGCTTTTGAGGAGTTCCATTTATCTGTTTTTTCTTTTGTTGCTTGTGCTTGGTGTAAGGTCTAAAGTGACCTCCTAATACAAGATCTTGAAGATGTTTCCCTACATTATCTTCTAGGAGTTTTATGGTACTGTCTCTTATATTGAGCTCTTTATTCCATTTTGAGTTAATTTTTGTGTGGGGTGCGAGGTAGGGGTCCTTTTTTGTTCTTTTGGATATGGCTATCCAGCTCTCCCAGCCCCATTTGTTGAATAGACTCTTCTGTCCCAGTTCAGTGGTTTTGGGGGCCTCATCAAAGATCAGTCGACCATAGATCTGGGAGTCTATCTCTGAATTCTCAATTCAATTCCATTGATCAATATGTCTGTCTTTGTGCCAATACCATGCTGTTTTGACTACTGTGGCTTTATAATAAGCTTCAAAGGCAGGGAGTATAAGTCCTTCCGCTTCGTTTTTATTTTTTAGAATGTTTTTAGCAATTTGAGGCATCGTTGTCTTCCAAATAAATGTGATAACTAGCTTTTCCAAGTCTGCAAAGTAGGTTGTTGGAATTTTGATTGGAAATGCATTGAATCTCTAGATCAGTTTGGGTAGAATTGACATCTTAATGACTTTTAGCCTTCTTATCCATGGACGTGGAATATCTTCCCAACTATTTAGGTCCCCTTTGATTTCTTTTAGTATAGTTATGCAATTTTCTGTGTAGAGGTCTTTTATGTCCTTGGTTAAGTTTATTCCTAGATACTTGATTTTTTTTTAATTTAGTAGATTTTATTTTGCAATAAATTCAATCTTACAGTACGAGTTGCAAAAACAGTACAAACCCCATACATCGAACTCCATCATACCCCGACCCCCCCCCCGATACCCCAATCCACCACCTTTCGCATCCTGTCACACCACCATTTCTTTCTTTCCCTCCCCCCTTCCCTCCCTATCTATCATCCATCATCTATTGCTCTGTCATCTGAACATATGTGAGCAAGCTGCACATATCTTTGAACAAACAATATAATTCACATGTACCTTTCCCATGGACAACAACATTCTTTTATGCAATCTCATTAAGCGCAGCTAAGAAGTTCAAGAAATTCAACATTGATATAAAGCTTACATTCTATATTTCCTTTTTTTTGTGTGTGTGTGTCCCATCTGTGTCCCTTTGAGCCTCTTCTCCTCCATCCTCAAATCCCATCCAGGATCATCCTTGGCATTTAATTGTCATCTATTTAGACTTTTTTTTTTTAATTGTGGAAACATATATATAACCTAAATCTTCCTATTCCACCCCCTCCCTAGCATTCCATTAGTGGGATTAATCACATTTAGAATGTTGCAATGCTGTCACCTTCCAACCATCCATTTCTAGAAGTTTCCCTTCACCCCAAACAGAAACCCTACTCTCATTTCTTAAGTCCCCATTGCCCCTTCCCCCACTTCTCGGAAACCCTACTCTACTTTTCATCTCTATGGTCATATTCTCTGATACTTTCTTTGTGTTTACCGTGGGGCTTAAATTTAACATCTTAAATCTATAACAATCTTGTTTTTCTTTGATACCAACTTAACTTCAATATGGCACAAAAGCTATGTTCCTATACTCCCTCATTTCCCCACCTTTATGTAGTTCTTGTAAAAAATTACATATTTTACACTGAGTCCAGAACCACTGGTTTATCATTACAGTTGATGTATTTTAGATCCTGTAGGAAGTAAATAGTGGAGTTATAAATCAAAAATGCAGTAGTATTAGTATTTATGTTTACCATGTGATCTTTACTAGAAATCTTTATTTCTTCATGTAGTTTCAGTCAATTGTTTAGTGTCCCTTCCTTTCAGCCTGCTCAACTCCCTTTAGCATTTCTTATAGGACTGATTACTGGTGATGAAGTCCCTCAGCTTTTGATTATCTGAGAATAATTTTTATCCTCCAGGTGTTTGTGAATTCTCCAAGTCTCTGATGGTTATTGACTTCTATTTGTATTCCATTGTGGTCAGAGAATGTGCTTTGAACAAATTCATTTTTTTTTTTTTAATTTATTGAGGCTTGTTTTTATGCCCCAGCCTATGGTCCATTCTGGAGAAAGATCCGTGATCACTAGAGAAGAATGTGTGTCCCGGTGACCTGGGATGTAATATTCTATATATGTCTGTTAAAGTTTTCTATATCTCTCTCTCCTGTCTTTGTTTCTCTGTCGATAGGGCTCCCTTTAGTATCTGAAGTAGGGCAGGTCTTTTATTGGCAAAATCTGTCAGCATTTGTTTGTCTGTGAAAAATTGAAGCTTTCCCTCAAATTTGAAGGAGAGTTTTGCTGGATAAAGTATTCTTGGTTGGAAATTTTTCTCTCTCAGAATTTTAAACATGTCATGCCACTGCCTTCTCACCTCCATGGTGGCCACTGAGTAGTCACGACTTAGTCTTATGTTGTTTCCTTTGTATGTGGTGAATTGCTTTTCTCTTGCTGCTTTCAGAACTTGCTCCTTCTCTTCAGTATTTTACAGTCTGATCAGAATATGTCTCAGAGTGGGTTTATTTGGATTTCTTCTATATGGAGTTCGTTGGACATTTATGCTTTGTGTATTTATATTGTGTAGAAGGTTGGGGAAGTTTTCCCCAACAATTTCTTTGAATACCCTTTCTAGACCTTTACCCTTCTCTTCCCCTTCTGGGACACCAATGAATCTTAAATTTGGACTTTATCTATCATATTATTTATTTATCTATCGTTTTATTTTATCTATTGTATCCCTGAGATCCATTTTGATTTTTTTGATTTTTTTCCCCATTCTTTCTTTTGTTCGTTCATTTTCTGTTCTGTGGTCCTCGAGGAGACTGAGTTGTATTATGAGTATCCAGAGTCTTTTTAATTTGGCCTACAGTTTCTTTAATTTCCCTAAGATCTTCTATTTTTCTATTTACTCTAGCAATTTCTTGTTTATGCTCTTCTAGGGTCTTCTTTATGTCTTTTATATCCTATGCCATGCTCTTCTTCATGTCCTTTATATCCTGAGCCATGCTCTTGTTGCCTGTCTGTAATTCTTTGATTAATTGTGCCAAGTACTGTGTGTCTTCTGATCTTTTGATTTGGGTATTTTGTTTGTGTTCTCCGTATCGTCTGGTTTTATCATACACTTTAAGATTTTCTGTTGTTTTTGGCCTCTTGGCATTTGCTTTACTTGATCCCTAATTTGACCGAACTGCAGCTTGGTGGGATACGCTTTCCCTAACTAACCAGCAGATGGCGTCCATGAGTCACCTACTCCCCTCAGGTCAGTTCTCCCCCTTTGTCTTTGTGGTGTGTGGGCTCTGATTCTTGTGGAGTCCAATTGGTGCACCAAGTTTGGGTGTGTTGCCCTGAATGCGGGGTGTGTGTCTGGGTGGTTAGGCAGGCAGGGCAGCTTTAATAATCAAACCTCCCAGGTGTTCCTGGAAATTTAAGGCTGTTCTCTGCCGCTGACCCACAAGTCCTTGATATTGGCGTAGGTTCCCCAGGATTTCCAAGCAGTTCCCCCTTCCCAGTTGTGCTCTTCCAGGACCTCTGCTGAGGGAGGGCCGTGCCATGTCACTAGTGTGCGCCGGCCCGCCAGGGAAGCCCTGGGTAACTGGGCTATGCAGGGGTGCTCCCAGTCTGCTTCAAAGATGGTTGAATGGGAAGTGTTAACTTCCGCCTTTTTGCACAGCTCCACCTTCCCAGCTCTGGGACAATCAGCCATGGGTGTATTAAAGGCCACTGTCCATGGCCGATATTGTGGCTTGTGTGTAGTGTTGTGGGAAAGATTCCCCATCACACTGGGTTTCTTGGCGCAGCTCTGGGCTGTGGGTCTGGCCCCAGGTAGGAATGTCCCCTGCCCGCTGGGGAGATGGCTGCAAGGAATGCCGTTTTTTTTCTCCTTTTGGCTCCCCTCTGCTCCTCTGGTCTCGAGACAATCAGCAGCGGGTGTGGGAAGGGGTATCTTCCACTCCAGACACCGAGGCGTTAGCCCAGCCTGCTCCTGTCATGCTTCACTGCGCGGCTCTCCAGTGGTATCTGCAGCCACTCCCAGGCTTTTTTTTTAAAGAACTGGTCCATCTGCAAATGCCAGCCCATCATTTCCCCACACCGCAGCGCGGCCAAGGGGCTTTCAGTTGACTCACTCACTCGTTTCAGAATGCAGGCTCCTGGTTTCACCAAATGCACGTTCCCTGTGGATTTAGCAGACCTAATCCAGCTGGTGCATCGCTGGTAGTGGTGTTCTGGGTCACTTTCTGGTTTTTATCTAGTGTTTTTCACAGAGGTGTTTTTTTGCCCTGTCTCACCTAGCCGCCATCTTAGGTTCTCCCATTGATACTTGATTTTTTTAGTTGCTATTGTGAATGGAATTTTTTTCTTGAGTGTCTGTTCAGTTAGGTCATTTCCAGTGTATAGGAACATTACTGACTTTTGTGCATTCATCTTGTATCCCTCCACTTGAGCTATTAGCTCAAGTAGCTGTGTCATCGATTTCTCAGGATTTTCTAAATATAAGATCATATCATGTGCAAATAATGACAGTTTTGTTTCTTCCTTTCCAATTTTGGATACGTTATTTCTTTGTCTTGCCAGATTGCCCTGGCTTGGACTTCTAGCACAATGTTGAATTATAGTGGTGACAGTGGGCATCTTTGTCTCATTCCCAGTCTTAGGGGGAAGGCTTTCAGTCTCTCACCATTGAGTATTATGCTGGCTGTGGGTTTTTCATATATGCCCGTTATCATTTTGAGGAAGTTTCTTTCATTTCCTACCTTTTGAAGTGATTTTATCAAAAAAGGATGCTGAATTTTGTCAAATGCTTTTTCTGCATCTATTGAGAAGATCATTTGATTTTTCCCTTTTGATCTGTTAATGTGTTGTATTACGTTGATTGGTTTTCTTATGTTGAACCAGCCTTGCATGCCTGGAATGAACCCCACTTCTCATGGTGTATGGTTCTTTTAATGTGTCTTTGGATTCGTTTTACAAGTATTTTGTTGAGAATTTTTGCATCTATATTCATTAGGGAGACTGTCCTATAGTTTTCCTTTCTTGTAGCATCTTTAGCTGGTTTTGGTATTAGAGTATTGTTAACCTCATAAAGTGTGTCATGTAGGATTTCTTTTTCTTTAATTTTTGGAAACAGTTTGAGCAGGAATGGTGTCAATTTTTTTTGGAAAGTTTGGTAATATTCCCCTGTGAAGCCATCTGGCCCTGGACTTTTATTTGTAGGAAGCTTTTTGATGACTGATTGGATCTCTTTACATATGATTTGTTTGTTAAGGTCTTCTCAGATCAGTTTAGGCTGTTCATGTGTTTCCAGGAAATTTTCCGTTTGTTTAAATTGTCTAGTTGTTGGTGTACAGTTGTTCATAGTATCCTGTTCTGATTTTTTAAATGTCTTTGGGATCCGTAGTAATGTCCCCCCCTTTCATTTCTGATTCCATTTATTTGGGTCTTTTCTCTCTCTTATTGATTAAGGGTTCATCAGTGTTGTTGATCTTCTCAACCAACCAACCTTTGTTTTTATTTATTCTATTTTTTTTTTTTTTGGTCTCCATATCATTTATTTCTGCTTTAATCCTTGTTATTTCTTTTCTTTTACTCATTTTATGGTTAGTTTGCTGATCATTGTGTAGACTCTTCAGCTGTATTATTAGTTCTTTGATTTTAGCTCTTTCTTCCTTTGTAATGTATGCATTTAGGGCTATAAATTTTCCCTTAGCACTGCCTTCCCTACATACCATAGGTTTTGATATGTTGTGTTCTCATTTTCATTTGTCTCTAGATATTTACCGATTTCTCTTTCAATTTCTTCTTTGACCCACTGTTGTTTAGGAGTGTGTTGTTTAACCTCCATGTATTTGTGAATATTCTGGCTCTTTGATGGTTATTGTCTTCTAGTTGCATTCCATTATGGTCAGAGAATGTGCTTTGAATGATTTCAGTCTTTTTACAAAATTTATTGAGGCTTGCTTTATGCCGCAGCATATGCTCTATCTTGGAGGAATTTCCATGAGCACTAGAGAAGGATATAAATCCTGGTGATTTGGGATGTAATGCTCTACATATGTCTTTTAAGTCTAATTCATTTAGCACGTTGTTTAGGATCTCAGTTTCCTTATTGGTCGTCTGTCTGTTTGATCTATCTGTGGAAGAGAATGTGTATTGAAGTCTCCCACAATTATTGTAGAAACATCTATTTACTTCCTTCAGTTTTGCCAGTGTTTGTCTCATGTACTTTGGAGCACCTTGACTGGGTGCCTAAACATTTATGATTATTATTTCTTCTTGGTGAACTGTCCATTTTATTAATATGTAGTGTCCTTCTTTGTCTCTGTGACATTTTTGCATTTAAAGTCTATTTTGTCTGATACTAGTATTGCCACTCCTGTTTTCTTTTGGTTGTAGCTTGCGTGGAATATTTTTTCTATCCTTTCACTGTCAATCTCTTTGTGTCGCTGGGTCTAAGGTGAGTCTCTTGAAAACAGCATATTGATGGTTCATACTTTTAATCCATTCTGCCAATCGGTATCTTTTAATTCTGGATTTTAATCCATTCACATTCAGTGTTGTTACTGTGAAGGCAGTTCTTGAATCAACCATCTTATCCTTTGGTTTTTTGTTTTGTTTTGTTTAATTTTTTAACTTTATCGAAAAATTAAAACAGACAACAAGAAAAACAACAAAAAACCCCACAATATTTCAAGCAAAACAAATCAAACGATTAAGAAAAACCAATAACATAAAATAACTCCTTTGCTTCCAATATGTTCCTACCATACCCCAAGACCTTTGGTTTTTATTTGTTAGTTCTGTCCCCCCCCCCCATATGGTTCCCTTATTAATACTCTTCGTTTCTGTGCCCTCTCCAAATCTCTCTCTCCTTGCTTTTTTTCTCAGCTGGTAGATGGCTCTTTAATACTTCTCGCAGGGCTGATCTCTTGTTAACAAATTCTCTTAGTATTTGCTTGTGAAAAATTTAAACTCTCCCTTGATTTTGATGAAGAACTTTGCTGGATAAAGATTTCTTGGCTGGCAGTTTTTCTCTTTTAGAATCCTAAATATGTCATACCACTGCCTTCTCTCCTCCATGGTGCCCGCTGAGTTGTCAGTCCTTGGTCTTACGTGGTTTCCCTTGTATGTGGTGAATTGCTTCTCTGTTGCTGCCTGTAGGAGTTTCTCCTTCTTTTCAGCATTTGGCACTCTGATTAGTATATATCTCAGAGTGGGTTCATTCAGACTTACTCTATTTGGAGTTCTTTGGGCATCTTATTTGCATATTTATGTTATTTACAAGGGTTGGGAAGTTTCCCCCAAAACTATGTCTTCTAGGGGACTGGTGGTTTGATGGGTTGAGCCCTCTACCACAGGTTTTACCCTTGGGAAGACGGTTGCTGCAAAGGAGAGGCTAGGCCTCCCTATGGTTGTGCCTAAGAGCGTCCTCCCTAATGCCTCTTTGTTGCTCAGATGTGGCCCTGTCTCTCTAGCTAAGCCAACTTGAAAGGTGAAATCACTGCCCTCCCCCCTACGTGGGATCAGACACCCAGGGGAGTGAATCTCCCTGGCAACGTGGAATATGACTCCCGGGGAGGAATGTAGACCTGGCATCGTGGGACGGAGAACATCTTCTTGACCAAAAGGGGGATGTGAAAGGAAATGAAATAAGCTTCAGTGGCAGAGAGATTCCAAAAGGAGCCGAGAGGTCACTCTGGTGGGCACTCTTACGCACACTTTAGACAACCCTTTTTAGGTTCTAAAGAATTGGGGTAGCTGGTGGTGGATACCTGAAACTATCAAACTACAACCCAGAACCCATGAATCTTGAAGACAGTTGTATAAAAATGTAGCTTATGAGGGGTGACAATGGGATTGGGAAAGCCATAAGGACCACACTCCACTTTGTCTAGTTTATGGATGGATGAGTAGAAAAATAGGGGAAGGAAACAAACAGACAAAGGTACCCAGTGTTCTTTTTTACTTCAATTGCTCTTTTTCACTCTAATTATTATTCTTGTTATTTTTGTGTGTGTGCTAATGAAGGTGTCAGGGATTGATTTGGGTGATGAATGTACCACTATGTAATGGTACTGTAAACAATCGAAAGTACGAAAAAAAAAAAAAAAAAAAAACTATGTCTTCAAATACTCTTACTAGCTTTTACTCTTAATTTGTGTGCTTCATGTTGTCCATCATTTCCCTGCGATCCATTTCAAATTTTTCAATTTTTTCACCATTCTTCTGTGTGTTCACATTCAATTGTTGCCCTCTAGTGCACTTATTCTTTCTTCTGTCTTTTCAAATCTGCTGTTGTGTGCCTCTAGTATATTTTTAATTTGATCCACAGTGTCTTTTATTTCCATAAGATAGCTAATTTTTAAATTAATTCTTTCAGATTCTTCTTTATGCTCTTTTAGAGTCTTCTTCTTGTCCTTTATGTTCTTACCCAACTCACTGAAGTTGTTTTGGATATTTGTGTGTACTAATTTGATTAATTACTCCAAGTTCTGCATCTCCTCCAGCTTTTTAATTGTTTGGGTTGTCTATATTTTCTTGTTTCTTCATTTGCGTTATGATTTTCTGTTTCTGGCCTCAGGGCATTTGCTTCTCTTGAAAAGGTTTTTTTAGGATATGCAGGATTATTTGAACATTTACCTGTAATTTGGCAGAGTTACCGTTTGGTGGATTGCACTTTCCCTGTCTTACAAGCCAGTGGCTCTCTTGAGCAGCCCCTTTGTCTGAAGCCAGCTCTCCCCCAGCTTTGCTTGTTCACTAGATAGGGTTTAACCTGAATGGAAATCCAATCAGCGCACCAGTTCTCCTTGTGTACTTGGAACTGCCAGCCCTGTGGGTCAGGGGTGGGCCTTGTGCAGTTTGCTAGGTGGTCTGCTCCAGGACACAGTGTTCCCGGCAGTTCCTGGGCTGCAAGTGGACTACTGTGGGTCTGTAGAGCTGCATGCCTCACCCTCCAGCTCAAATGCCCTGCAGTCCCTGTCTGCCATGCACCCATGAGTCCCCTGGGTTGGGAGGAGCTCCTCGTGTTCCCATGTGACACCCTTGCCTCTTTGCTGTGCTCACTATAGGCTTACCATGGAAGGTGAGTTAATGCAGTCACCAGAAGTCTTCTGAATCCTGAGTTTTCTCCTGGGGGCTCTTGGTCTTGGGGCTGTGAAGAGTTATCTCCCCAGCCAGCTGCTGAGATGGGTGCACGAGGCATGAAAAGCTTCTTTCTCCAGCTCTTGGCAGCCAGGTCCAACCACCAGTCCCTGGCATCAGAACTCCCGGCCACTGGGCTGTGAAGGATCATCTCCCCAGCCAATTGCTGAAACGGGTACATGGGGCATGGAAAGTGGTTCCCTCTAGTGTTCATTGCTAGCTCATTGCTAGGAGCCACTGGCCATCGGCTGTGAAGGCAACTGCTGAGAAGGGTGCATGGGGTGTGAAAATTTGCTCCCTCTTGTGCTCATCAGCCAGCTCCAGCTGCCTGTCTCCATTGGTGGACTGGGCCAAACCCACTCACCTTGTCCTTTCAAATGCAGTCTGTCTGCCTATA
This sequence comes from Choloepus didactylus, assembly GCF_015220235.1. Classification (NCBI taxonomy): domain Eukaryota; kingdom Metazoa; phylum Chordata; class Mammalia; order Pilosa; family Megalonychidae; genus Choloepus; species Choloepus didactylus. Next base: position 1,008,211 of record NW_023637577.1, read on the forward strand.
CAGCTAAGTTCCCACTATATGGTGTAGTAGTCCCTGCCTGGCTGATGGCACCCTGGAACTGCTGTTCTGGAGTGCTTTCTGCCCTTTAGCTAGTCTTTCATGGAGGAGAATTTTGCTCTGCCTCTCCTAATCCACCATCTTCCTGGAAGTCCCCAAAGTTTTTAAGTTTCCACTACTGCCCTTTTTTTTTCCTGCATTTAGTCCATTTTTTTGTAATGTACTATTTTAATTCTTTTCTTTCCTTGTCTAATTTTTCTGTATTTTCTTTTGCTACTCATGCTTTTGGTGTCATATCTAGGAATCCATACTTAAAAGAAGGTTCTGAAGATTTCCCCCCTGTGTTTTCTTGTAAGAGTTTTATGGCTTTTGCTCTTATACTTAGGTCACTGCTTCATTTTGAGTAAACTTTTGTTTATGGTAAGAGTTAGGGGTCCATCTTCAAGGATTGGCTTTTCTATTGCTATAGTAAAGGCTTTTAGGATTTTGTTAGGGTGTGTGTTGAATGTGGAGATCACTTTGGGTAGAATTGACGTCTTAACAGTATTAAATCTTCTAGTTGTTGAACATGGGATGTCTTCTTATTTATTTAGGTCTCCTTTAATTTCTCTCAGCAATGTTATGTGGTTTTAATTGTACAAGTCTTTCACCTTGTGGTGGTTTGGAATTGTACGTACCCCAGAGAATTATGTTCTTAGAGCTAATCCATTCCTGTGGATGTAAGCCTATTGTAAGTAGGACCCTTTGATTAGTTTATTTCCGTTAAGTCTTGGCCCATTTTGGTTCTTAATCCTCTTATTGGAGTCCTTTATAAATGGGAAGAATACAGAGAGAAAAAGAAAGATATGAAAGCAAGAAGCTGAAAGCAACAAAACCTGGAAGATAAGGAAGAGATCAGCAGATGCCACCATGTGCCTTGCCATGTGACAGAAGAGTTCACGATTGTTGGCAGCCATCTTCAGGGAGAAAACACAACCTTGATTATGCCTAAATTTGGATGCTTTTGCAGCTTCAAAACTGTGAGCTTGTAAGCTAATAAATTCCCGTAGTTAAAGCCAGTGCATTTCATGGTATTTGCTTTGAGCAGCTTAGCAAACTAAGACACACCTCCTTGGTTAAACGTTATTCCTGGATATTTTATTTCTTTTGCTGATAATGTAAAACGAATTGTTTTCTTGATTTTGTTTTCAGATTGTTCATTATGGGTATATAGAAACACAACTGGAATGCAAACTAAGATTGCGGCTAGGTGAGACAGGGCAAAGGAACACCTCTGTGAGAAACACTAGATAAGGACCAGAGAGTGACCCAGAATACCGGTTACAGCGATGCGCCAGCTGGACCAGATCTGCTAGTTCCCAGGGGCTGTATACTTGGTGAAACTGGGAGTCTGCATTCTGAAACGAGTGAGTAAGCTGGCTGGAAGTCCTACAGCCGTGCGGCAATCTGGGGAAGCCAGGGTTTGGCGTCTGGAGACCGACAGGCTCTTTTAAAAAACAAAACAAAACAAAAAAAAACCCAAGAGTGACTGCAGCTGCGATTGTGGGAACCACGCAGTAAAACACAGCAAGAGGGGGCTGGGCCGGCCTCTCGGTGTCTGGCCTGGAAGATAGCCCACTGCAGATACCCTTGGGACCCAGGGAAAGGAGGGGAGAGCCGGAAGCAGAAAGAAACCCCGCGGCTAGCAGCTGGCCCCCTGGAGGGCTGGATAAAGTCCTGCCTGGGGCCGTGCCCACAGCCCAGAGCCCCGCCAGTTTTCCCGGAGCTGGGAAGGAGGAACTGTGTGAGGAGGGGGATGTGGAGACACCCAGGTCGGCCATTTTTGCATCAGGTTGAAAGCTCTCCGGCACAGCCCGGTGGCCCGGGACTTCCCTTGAGGGACGGTGCACACTGGTGACGTAGCATGGCATTCCCTCAGCAGAGGTCCTGGAGGACCGCGGCTGGGCGGGGGGACCCACTCGGAGAACCCAGGGATGCTACACCAAGTCCGGTGGTTTGTGGGACAGCAAGAGAGAGGAGCTGGGGCTGAAATGAAATGAAGGCTTGGACTCTTGCGGTGGCCTTGAATCTCCAGGAACTGGGAGGATTTGAATATTGAGGCTGTCCTTCCTCCCTGGCCACCCGTACAAGTGCCCCGCATTCAGGGTGGACGGTTCCAGCAACACACCCAGGCTGAGTTCTCCAGCTGGAACCTACACAAATCATTTCCCCACACACAGCGGGGACAAGGTGGAGAACTGACTTGAGAGGTATAGGTGACTCACAGACACCATCTGCTGGTTAGTTAGAGAAAGCGTATGTCACCAAACTGTTTCTGAAAAATTAGAGAGGTTTTTGTACAACTTGAAAGAACTGTGTCGAGCAGAGCAAATGCCAAGAGGCCAAAAACAACAGAAAATCTCAATGCATATGATAAAACCAGATGATATGGAGAATCCAACTCCAAACACACAAATCAAGTTATCAGAAGAGACAGAATACCTCGCAGAATTAATCAAAGAACTACAATCGAGGAACGAAAACATGGCAAAGGATTTAAAGGACATCAGGAAGACCATGGCCCAGGATATAAGCACCATAAAGAAGACCCTAGAAGAGCATAAAGAAGACATTGCAAGAGTAAATAAAAAAATAGAAGATCTTATGGAAATAAAAGAAATGTTGGCCAAATTAAAAAGAGTCTGGATATTCACAATACAAGACTAGAGGAAGCTGAACAACATCTCAGTGTCCTAGAAGTCCGCAGAACAGAAAATGAAAGAACAAAAGAAAGAATGGAGAAAAAAATCTAAAAAATCTAAATGGATCTCAGGGATTCAATAGATAAAATAAAACTTCCAAACTTAAGACTCATTGGTGTCCCATAAGGGGAAGAGAAGGGTAAAGGTCTAGAAAGAGTATTCAAAGAAATTGTTGGGGAAAACTTCCCCAACCTTCTACACAATATAAATACACAAAGCATAAATGCCCAGCGAACTCCAGATAGAATAAATGCAAATAAACCCACTCCGAGACATATTCTGATCAGACTGTCAAATACTGAAGAGAAGGAGCAAGTTCTGAAAGCAGCAAGAGAAAAGCAATTCACCACATACAAAGGAAACAACATAAGACTAAGTAGTGACTACTCGGTGGCCACCATGGAGGCGAGAAGGCAGTGGCATGACATATTTAAAATTCTGAGAGAGAAAAATTTCCAACCAAGAATACTTTATCCAGCAAAACTCTCCTTCAAATTTGAGGGAGAGCTTCAATTTTTCACAGACAAACAAATGCTGAGAGAGTTTGCCAATAAAAGACCTGCCCTACTTCAGATTCTAAAGGGAGCCCTACCAACAGAGAAACAGCAGGTAGGAGAAAGAGATACAGAGAATTTTAACAGACATATATAGTACCTTACATCCCAAAGCACCAGGACACTCATTTTTCTCTAGTGATAACGGATCTTTCTCCAGAAGGGACCATAAGCTGGGACGTAAAACGAGCCTCAAGAAATTAAAAAAAAAACAAAACTTTAATATACTCAAAGCACATTCTCCAACCACAATGGAATACAAATAGAAGTCAATAATTTTTGAACTGTAACTCCACTATTTACTTCCTACATGATATAAATTACACAAACTCTAATGACAAATCAGTTGTTTTGAACTCAATGTAAAATATGTAATGTTAGACAACTATATAAAGGTGGGGGAATGGAGGAGTATAGGAACATAGTTTATGTGTCCTATTGAAGTGAAGGTGGTATCAAAGAAAAACAGGATTGATATGGATTTAAGAGGTTAATTTTAACTCCCACAGCAAACACAAAGAAATTATCAGAGAATATAACCATAGAGATGAAATGTAGAGTTTGGGTTAAGAGAAATGGGGGAAGGGGCAATGGGGAGTTAAGAAATGAGTGTGGAGTTGCTGTTTGAGGTGAAGGGAAATTTCTAGTAATGGATGGTGGAAAGAGCATTACAACATTCTAAATGTGATTAATCCCACTAATGGAAGGCTAGGTAGGGGGTGGAACGGGAAGATTTAGGCTGTATATATGTTTCCCCAACTGAAAAAACAAAAAGACATTCTAAATAGATGATGATTGAATGCCAAGGATGAACTTGGATGGGATTGGAGGATAGAGGACAGGTGGCTCAAAGGGACACAGTTGAGACGTAAGGTAAAGGAAATATAGAATGTAAGCTATGTATCATTGTTGAATCTCTTGTACTTCTTAGCGGCACTTAATGGGATTGCATAAAAGAATGTTCTTGTTCATGGGAGGTGTATACGTGAATTATAGTGTATGTTCAAGGATGTGTGCAGCTAGCTCTCATATGTTCAGAAGACAGAGCAATAGATGATGGATGATAGGGAGGGAGGGAGGGAAAGAAATAGCGATGTGACAGCATGTGAAAGTTGGTGGATTGAGCTGTCGGGGGAGGGGTGTCAAAGTATGATGGAATTCTGTGTATGGGGTTAGTATTGTTTTTGCAACTGTTCCTATAACTTTGAATTTATTTCAAAAAAATTAATTAAAACAAAAAAAGAAACAACTGATTTTTGTGTGTTTATCTTGTATGCTAGAGCTTTGCTTTTTAGTATTTTGTGGAGGACTTTTGCATCTATATTTGTAAGTTTATTGGTCTGTCATTTTGTTTTCTTGTGATGGCAATTATTTGTCTGTAGTTTTCTTCTCTTGTAATGAGGTATCAGGTTAATGCTGGCCTCACAGAATGAATTTGGATGTATCCCTTCTTCCTCTATTTTTTGGAAGACCACAAGAAGGACTGGTGTTAATTCTTCTTTCAATGTTCAGTAGAATTCCAAAAACCATCCAGTCTTGGAATTTTCTTTGGCAAGAGGTTTTTGAGTATTGATTCGGTCTCTTTACTTGTTATAGGTCAGTTGGGATTTTCTCTTTCTTCTTCATTCAGTTTAGGTAATTTGTATGTTTCTAGAATTTGTCCATTTTATCTAGTTTATCTAATTTGTTAGCATTCAGTTATTCATGGTATCCTTACGGTCTTTTTTTATATCTGTAAGGTCAGTAGTAATGTCCCTGTATTATTTAGGGTTCTCTAGGGAAACAGAATCAATGAGAAGTGTCTCTGACCATCAAATTGTAAAAGTGACTCATGCAACTGTGGGTATGCATGAATCCAAATTCTGTAGGGCAGTCAGCAGACTGTCAACTCCGAGGAAGATGTCTGTTGAACTCCTCAGGAAACGAACCGGCAACTTCAACGAACACCTCAGGAAGTGAACTGGGATCTTCGACGAACGTGTTAGATGAACTCCTCAGGAAACGAACCGGCAACTTCTATGAACTCGTCAGGAAATGCTTCACTGGGCAGCCGAAGAAGAAGAAGGTCCTCTATCTGTCTTGCTTATAAGCCTTCAACTGATTAATTGGATTAAATCCAGCCAATTGCATTCTCTCATTGTGGAAGACACACCCTTTGGTGAGTCATCAGTCACGGCTGCAGTCAATTGACTGGTGATTTAATAAACCAGCCTGTTGGGGTATTAACCAGCCTCAAACATCCTCACAGCAATTGTTAGGCCAGTGTTTGCTTGACCAGACAGCTGGGTACTATCACCTGGCCAAGTTGACACATGAACCTAACCATCACAATCCCCGTTTTCGTTTCCGGTTTTGTAATTTCTTTCCTTTTTTTCTTTGTCAGTCTGGCTAAAGGTTTGCCGATTTTATAGAATTTTTTAAAGAACCAGTTTTTGGTTTATTGATTTCCTGTTTTTCTATTCTCTATTTCATTTCTGTCTCCTTTAAGCTTTACTGTTTTCTTTCTTCTGCTAATTTTGGGTTTAGTTTCTTCTTTTTTTTGTTCCTCTAAGTATGAAATTAGGTTATGGATTTATGATATTTCCTTCTTTTAATGCAGAACTTTACAGCTATAATTTCCCTTCTGAGCACTGCCCTCACCACATACTGTAAGTTTTGGCATGTTGTGTTTTCATTTTTATTGGTTTCTAAGTATTTTCTAATTTCCCTTGTGATTTCTTTTTTGACCCATTTGTTGTTTAAGAGTGTGGTGTTTTATTTCCATATATTTGTAAATTTTCCAGTTTCCCTCTGGTATTGATTTTTAGGTAACCATTGTGGTTAGAGAAGATACTTTGTATGATTTCAGTCTTTGATTTGTGTTGTAATATATGCTCTAGTCTGGAAAATGATCCCTCTGCTCTTGAAAAGAAGGTGTATTCTGCTGGTTTTGGGTAGGATGTTTTATATGTATCTTTTAGGTCTAATTAGTTTATATTTCTTACTGATTTTCTGTCTAGATATCCTATTCATTATTGAAATTTGTTTTGCCATCTCCAGCTATTATTGTAGAGCTGTACATTTTTCCCTTCATTTCTGTTAATTCTTGCTTCATATATTGTGGGGCTACGTTGTTAGGTGTGTATATGTTGGTAATTGTATCTTCTTGCTGTGTTGAACCTTTTAGCAGTATATAATGTCCTTCTTTGTCTCTGATAACATTTTTTAACTTAACACCTGTTTTTTTTTTGACAATAAGAAATCTATCCCAGCTCTTTTTCTTATTATTTACAGAGAATGTCTTTTTCCATCCTTTTACTTTAAACCTCTTTGTGTCTTTGTATTTAGAGTGAATCTGTCATAGGCATCATTTAGATGAATCATGTTTTCAAATCAGTATGCGCGTCTCCCCCTTTTATTTATTCCATTTTCATTTGAGGTAATTACTTATAAACTTTTACTTTCGCCACTTAGCTATTAGTTAATACTTTTTGTTTCTCAGTTATTCCACTGCTGCGTTTCTTTTTCTGTATTTAGTTCATTTTTTTTGTAGTGTGCCATTTTAATTCCTTTCTTTCCTCATCTCTATTAGTTATTTCCTTAGAGGGTACCCTGTGATTACAATTAACATTCTAACTTTATAACAACCAAATTTGAATAATACTTAGTTTCAGTAGTATACAAACAATTTGCTCCTTTCATCTCTATCCCTCTACATTTATAATGTAATTTTATTAGATTACATCTTTATATATTGTGTGATCATCAACATAGATTTTAATTGTTGTTTTGTATATTTGTCTTTTAAGTCATGTAGAAAAGAATGGCATTACAAACCAAAAGTATACGATGCAGGCTTTTGTATTTATATATAGTTACCTTTGCCGCTGTTCTTTATTTCTTCTTACAACTTCAGTTACTATCTCATGTCCTTTTATTTCAATCTGAAGGATTCCTTTTAGCATTCTTGTAGGGTAGGTCTTCTGGAAATGAACCCCTTTAGATTTTGTTCATATGAAAATGTCTTAATTTATTCCTCATTCTTGAAGGACAATTTTGGTACATATAGAATTCTTGGCTGACAGGTTTTATGCTTTTTTTTTTCTTTCAAGACTCTAAATATGTAATCCCACTGCCTTCTGACTTTCATGGTTTCTGATGAAAACTGATTGTTAATCTTATTTAGAATCCTTTGTGTGTGATGAGTTGCTTCTCTCTTGCTGCTTTCAGTTTTTCCTCTTTATCTTTGGATTTTGGCAGTTTGACTATAATGTGTCTTGATGTGGGGATCTCTTTGAATTTATCCTGCTTGCAGTTTGTTGGGTTTCTTGAGTGTGTATATTCACATCTTTCATCAGATTTGGTTAGTTTTTGATGATTATTTCTTCAAATACTTTTCCTGCCATTTTCCCTCTCTCTTTTCCTTCTAGGACTTGTATGATATGTATATTGGTATGCTTGATAGTGTCCCACAGGTCCCTCAGACTCTGTTCATTTTCCTTCATTCCTTTTTCTGTTTGCTTCTCATGCTGAATAATTTTATTTTGTCTTCAAGTTTGCTGATCCTTTCTTTTGCTTACTCAAATCTGCTGTCGAACCCCTCTAGTGAGTTTTTTATCTCAATTTTTTGAGTTTTCAGCTCCAGAAGTTTTGCTTGGTTCTTTTAATTATTTCTATCTCTTTATTGATATTCTCATTTTGTTAATCCATTTTCTTTATTTTTTGGTTCTTTGCCCATGATTTCCTTTGGTTTATTGACCATACTTAAGATAGTTAATTTAATGGCCTTAACTAATACTTCCAGTGAATAAGCTTCCTCAGGGATGGTTTCTGACAAATTCTTTTTTTTTTTTTCTTATGGATGGATCATATGTTTCTGTTTCTTTGTATGTTTTGTAGTTTTTTTTATTGAGAACTGGTCTTTCTGAGTATTGCATTGGTTAATTCTGGAAATGTAATTCTCCCACTTCCCAGGAATTGCTGGGTTTGTTTTGTTAAGGGCTAGAGCTGTCTGTCTGTGACCTTTTCAAATTATTTTTGTCCCCTAATGGGGAAAGGAAAGAAAATAAAAGGGTGCTGTCTCTTTAAATCTTCCCCCATGGTATGTAAGCTGCTTCAGTTTGTGAGGGTTGAAACAGTAGCCGTTCTCCTTGCCAGCCCCTCAGTGATCAAAAACAGTGATCAGCAGTCGGACCAAACACCCCAAATATTTGGTGGACCAGGTCCTTATTGCTTATCATGGCACCAGCATACCATACCAGGAATTCAGGTGGCAGATACCACAGGTATCAGCCATAAGGTTGGAGGATGTGGAATACTAGCAACTACACTGAAGGCAGTACTCACTGATATTTACCAGCTTTTTCATGCAGTTCTTCCTTGGATGCTACAGGTATTCCACTAGACTCCAGAATTCCAACATCATTGATTCTGCCAGTTCCAGGATTGTTGGTTCTGCTAGTTCAATAGTTGTTTTGGTGGAGGAACTGATTCCTGGGCTCTGTATTCCACTGTCTTCCCACAGTCCTCTCTCTTCCTTTTACCTTGTAATTATGATTGTGGTTTAAGGAAATATGTAATAGTGGCTTTCTCAAGTTACGTGGTTTTCTCATGTCAGTAAAATATACATAAAATGACTGAATTTGAAAGATAATCTATATTAAAGTTTGAATTTCTGTAAATAATTCAAGTAATAATAAATCATATACTTATTAACAGTGATAGCTAACATTCATTGAGTACTTATATGCCAAACATTTTCCTGTTTTATCTGTTTCAAATTATTTAATTTTCACAGCAGACTTCTGTATTATTATTGCTTCAATTTTACAGTTTTTTACATTTTACATGTGTGAAAACTTTGGTACAGAGGGACTAAGTAAGCTGTCCAAGATCATACAACCAGCAGGAGGTATATTTTTCATAAACATCTCCCTATCTCCTGAAATTTTAATACCACAGATATGCTATATATCCTTTTATATACTGAATGTACACCTGTATTTTATACATAAAGAATAAGATTTTTTGGTCCCTCTTTCAAAAACCAAATTTTGTCCCCTTTGAGAAAATACCACTCCTGTTGTGAATGCATGATCCCATGATCCAAGTTGTCAAATTTATTGTCTGAAATTGTTCAAGGTATTCTTATTATCCTTTTCATGACTGTAGAATCTGTAGTGATAATCCTCCCTTTCATTCCAGATGATGTAAACTTTTTTCCTTCATCACTGTAGCTAGAGGTTTATAATTTTTTTTTGATCTTTTTATAGAACCAATTTTTTGTTTCATATATTTTTTCTGTATTATATGTCCATTTGTAATTTCATGTCTTTATGTTTTTTTTCCTTCTCCTTACTTTGGTTACATTTGCTCTTCATTTTCTAGCTTAAGGTTTAAAGCTTGGATCATTGATTTTAAACTTTCCTTCTTTTCTAATATAAACAGGTAAAGCTGTAGATTTCCCTCTAAACGTTGCTTTAGCAAATTTTGATGTTATATTTTCATTATCATTAAGGTCATTTGAAATTCAGTTGGTTGCACTTCTTATGTTTGTATTCAGTTTTAGGAATTGCCGATCCTTGTTGATTTAATTTTGCTTTTTGAGTAGGTCTAACATTTACATGATTCTAAAAGTCAAAACTATACAAAAAGGCATAGTCAAAGAAGTGTCACTGCCTCTGTTTCCACCTGTATGAGTCTTTGGTTTATCCTTCTCATATCACTCTTTGCGAAAATAAATAGGTACATGTGTTTTTCTTATTTCCCCCTTCTTACACAAAAGGTAACATTGTATGTATACTCTTTTGTACTTAGCTTTTTATGTTCTTAATAACATATCCTTGAAACCCTCTGTATAGGTCCATAGAGATCTCCCTTACTCTTTTTTACAGCTGCCTGTGTATTACCTGTTTATTCAGTCAGCATCCTCTGTTGGTCATTAGTAGATTTCAGTGTTTTGCAAATTCAAACAAGGTTGCTGTGAAAAATGTCATGCATATATGTACTTTTTAATTTTAATTTTTAATTGGAAGTATATCTTTAGAATAAACTGGTTTAAGTTGGATTGTTGAGACACGGTAAATTTATATGTAGTTTGTTAGATACTGCCAAACTCCCCTCCATAGATGTTACATAAAATGGTGATATTCTAATTCTATCATTTCCTTTTCATTTATACTCAGTAGTATATCTTGTATAGGAAAGGCAGGATAAAAGCTTGAGTCTATCCTTTTACTAACCATTTTTCAAAAAAAAATCATTAGTTCACTGACATTCTACAGCAATGACCAGTTAGTCATGCTTTTTTTTTTTAAGTATCATTATGAAATCATGGTTTTAAACATGTTTGAGTGTTTTAATCCATTGCATTTGTTACCTTGATTTTGATGCTTAAATTGTCCTATTTTTGACCAGTGACAACCTTTTTAATATGGCTCCTGAGTTCTGCTTCCTTGCTAACAGCTATGATAAATATTCTAGCTCATCTTGTATATTTCATGTTCCAGATTTGGAATCAGCCATTTCTCCAAGTTATCCCAGTTACTTTGAATGGGGAATAGTGTTTAGCAATCAGTTTGGTCACTAGGAATGTTCTTTCTATTGAATAAATCAGAATTCTGGTTTATTTTTAGTAAAATTATTCTGGCTAAATGTTGACCTTGAAACAGTATGGTTTATAGCAAAAAGCCCTGGAGGTGGGAGTCAGTTCATCCATTTATTCACCAAATATTGATTGAGTATTTCCTCATATGCCAGGCAGTTTTGTTTTTTTTTTTTTTAGCATTATATCTTTTTTTTTTAATTAAATTCAGTTTTATTGAAATACATTCACACACCATGCAATCATCCATGATATACAATCCACTGTCCACAGTATGATAACATAGTTATGCATTCATCACCACAATCTATCTCTGAAGATTTTCCTTACATCAGAAAGAACCAGAACAAGAATAAAAAATAAAAGTGAAAAAAAAACACCCAAATCATCCCCCCATCCCACCCCATTTGTCCTTTAGTTTTTATCCCCATTCCTCCACTCATCCATACACTAGATAAAGGGGGTGTGATCCACAAGGTCTTCACAATCACACTGTCACCCCTTGTAATCTACATTATTATATAATTGTCTTCAGAAGTCCAGACTGCTGGGTTGGAGTTTGGTAGTTTCAGGTATTTACTTCTAGCTATTCCAATACATTAAAGCCTAAGAGGTGTTATCTATATAGTGCGTAAGAATGTCCACCAGAGTGACCTCTCGACTCCATTTGGAATCTCTCAGCCACTCAAACTGTTTCGTCTCATTTTGCATCCCCCTTTTGGTCAAGAAGATACTCTCATTCCCACGATGCCGGGTCCACATTCATCCCCGGGAGTCATACTCTGCATTGCCAGGGAGATTTACACCCCTGGGAGTTGGGTCCCACATAGTGGGGAGGGCAGCGAGTTCACCTGTCGAGATGGCTCAGTTAGAGAGAGAGAGGGCCACATCTGAGCAACAAAGAGGTACTCGGGGAGACTCTTAGGCACCATTACATACAAGTTTAGACTCTCCTTTGTGGTAATGAGCTTCATAAGGGCAAGTCCCATGATCGAGGGCTCAGCACATCAAACCTCCAGTCCCAATGTTTGTGACAACATACACTAGGGGATCAGCATCTCAAAGTTTAGAGATAGGCCTTACAATTCAGGGATAGAGTTAACTGCTGTTAATAATCTAGGGACTATTACAATTATTGTGTCCACTTTAGGCTATGTTCTAAGATTCAATTCTGAGTTTACACATTATAGTTAGTCCATATTGGTGAGGCATCATCCCTCTCACCATGTTTTCTCCAACACTTTTACTCCTATATATATATTTTCCTACAATTTTATAGAGTTATATTCACATACCATACATTTATCCACAGTGTACAATCAGTTGTTCATGGTACCATCATAAAGTTGTACATTTATCACCACAATCAGCGTTTGAACATACTGATTACTACAAGAGAAATTGTTTTTTTTTTTTTAGCAATAAGAAAAAATGATAAAAAGAAAAATAACATGTCATACAATACAATATACTACTAAGGACAGCAAATAACACCACTACCAAGAATCCCATATTACTCCCCTATATCCCCTTCTCATATACATTTAGCATTGGCATATTGCCTTTGTTACATTTAATGGAGGTATATTACAATGTTACTGTTGACCATAGACTCCAGTTTGCTTTGATTATGTTTTTTCCTGAATACCATCCCTTTTTCAAATTTCTACATGGTTGACATTCATTTGCTTTCCCACATGCAAAAACATTTTTATATTTGTATATTTAGTAACAGTCATTGGCCACTCCAGTTTTTGCCACGTTATACAGTCCCAGTCTTTATCATCTATCTTTACCTCTGGTGTCATACATTCTCCTATCCCACCTCTTTCAGCTTTACTCACAGACATCTTTGTTCAGTGTACTTACAATACCATGCTACCATCACACAGTATTATGCTATCTATTTCTGGATCTATGCAATCAATCCTAAACATTCTGTAGTCCTTCAGCATCAAATGGCTGATCTCCGCCCTCTTTCTATCTCCTGGTCGCCTGTGTTGTCAGCTTTTAACTCCCAAAGTTTGTTCATTAATGTCTGTTCATATTAGTGAGACCATACAGAATCTGTCCTTTTATTTCTGGCTAACTTCACTCAACATAATGACCTCAAGGTTCATCCACATTATTACATGATCCATGTCTTTGTTCTGTCTTACAGCTGCATAATATTCCCTCATGTGTATATACCACAGTTTGTTTATCCCTTCGTCCTTTGATGGACATTTGGGCTGTTTCCATCTCTTGGCAATTGTGAATAATGCTGCAATAAACATTGGTTTACAAATGTCTGTTTGTGTCTTAAGTTTCAGTTCCTCTGAGTATATACCCAGCAATGGAATAGCTGGGTCATGTCAGGCACTTTTTTGTATGCTGGGGATATAACAGTAAGCAAAATAGGCAAGACCCCTCCCTTCATGGGAACTTAAGTCTAAATTTAGCACAGAATTCTTGTTGTGACTCCTGCTAGTGATCTTGACCAACACCTTTTCTTTTAAGACTTTCCTTATTTTGAAGATTATAGAATTGTGCTAAATGGTCTGTGGTGTCTTCAGTTGAAAAGTTTAATAATTCTATTTCTTGTCTCCATGCTTATTCTGTGTTTGTGGTATCTCCCCTCTTCCTCTTTTCCCTGTGCTTTTCCAGAGATGACAGAAGAAGAACAGTTTGCTCTGGCTCTCAAAATGAGTGAGCAGGAAGCCAGGGAGGTGAACAGCCAGGAGGAAGAAGAAGAGGAGCTCTTGAGGAAAGCCATTGCTGAAAGTCTGAATGTACGTATGCTGTCGAAAAAGTTTGTGGGGATTGTTCAGTTTTCTTTTCCTTCTTCAGTGTTATAGTTGCATTAGGAAAGACCTAGCTGTAGTAGTTCATTGGGTTTTCAATTGAGAACTGTTTCCCACAATAGCTTTTAAAGTCTGTGTTGAATTGTTGGCATACCCAATTTGAATTGTTTTACTTATTCTGTGTGAAAGAAATTTCTTCCACCCCACAGATTTTCATTCTGTGGCATAGGTGAATCATAGTTGGCAGCTTCTGAAAAGAGTTACTGAGTACCATGAATCCTAAAGGGAGCAAGATGAGGTGTCTACCCTCCCTTGTTTTGTGGGGAAAGCAATGGGAATGAGAACCAGAGGTGGATGATGGAGCAAATGACTGGACAGTTTAAAAAATTATCAAATAATGCTAAATTATAACTTGAATATGTGCAGTTGAAATTATTTTAAATGTGAAGGCTACTTGCCAATATGGGTCCTAAGCCATTCTTTATGTCTTTCACCTGTCTATATTAGATAAGCATTTTAGCATTATGATCTAGCACAGCACTTTGCATATAGGAGACATTTGGTACGTGTTTGTGGAGTTCATTTGTATTGAACATCTACGTTTTGAAGAGTAGAAATTGTTAGGGACATGTCCTTCCTGTAACCCAACATACATAGTTATTTTAATAATAAATCTGGTCTGGGGTGGGATCACTTGTTTCAGAGTTGCCGGACTTCTGATGCCTCTGCTACCAGCTCTCAACCTCTGGCCATTGGACCATCTTCACAGTCCCACCAAGAGAAAACCACAGACTCTGGGACCACTGAAGGCATGTCTTCCTATTCTGACTCCTTCCACTCATCAAGTATGATTATATCACAGGGATCTCATGCTTAGAGTAGATATAAAGAAATGTCCCAAATCCCTTTTGTAGTATTAAAGAGGCCAAATCCGATGGTAGTTGAGATCTCACAGATGTCCAGCATACTTTTATCTCCAAGGAAAATTAAACATTTGGTTAAATCCATAGAGGAGCCTTTTTTACCCACATTATTTAATTCTAGTGATAGTTTACCAGGCCCTCTTAATAAAAAAGTTTGTCTTTAGCCCTACTTTTTCTCAAATACTTACAGGCATATGGCAGCTGACACCACCATCACTGTTTAAAGGCTCACATATCAGTCAGGGAAACGAGGCTGAGGAAAGAGAGGAGCCTTGGGACCACACTGAAAACACTGAAGAGGAGCCGGTCTCTGGCAGCTCAGGAAGCTGGGACCAATCAAGCCAGCCAGTGTTTGAGAATGAGAACGTTCAGTCTTATGACAGATGTACTAGCCACTTGGCTGAGCACACACAGTGTGAGAAGCCACAGGAAAGTACTGGGAGGGGTTGTGCTTTTCTCAAAGGTGCCCAGGGTAGTGGGGACACATCTAGGCACTGCCTGCCTGCTCCAGTGGATGCCAAAGTTCTCCCGGACATTGAGGGAACTGTGCATTACTTCTGGGGTATTCCATTTTGCCCTGCTGGAGTAGACCCTAGCCAATATACCAGGGTCATTCTCTGCCAGTTGGAGGTTTATCAAAAGAGCCTGAAAATGGCTCAGAGGCAGCTTCTTAAAAAAAAAGAGTTCGGGGAACCACTGTTACCTAGGCCTCCTTCTCTGATCCAGAATGAATGTGACCAAGGAGATCAGGCTAGTGAAAAAAATGAAGGCAACTCAGAAGATATGGGAGATGAAGACAAAGAGGAGAGGCAGGAGTCTAGGGCATCTGTCTGGGACTCAAAATCCAAGGATTACCAAGAAAGCCCAATTAAAAGCTTGAAAGAGAAACTTTTGTTGGAGGAAGAACCAACAACCAGTCATGGTCAGGTAAGGGTCAGTGATGCTATAATTAAGGATGATTTACTCACAGATTAAGCAAGGATTGTGTTAGCTATCTGTTCTTTTGTAGGTCTTTTCTCCCTGGTTATTAAAGTAATAAATGCTCACTACAGAAAATTGGGAAAGTATAGAAGAATATAAAGAAAAAAAAATTAACCATAATCCCAGTACCAAGAGGCAGATTTCATTATTTTGAGTCTTTTCTTTGCCTAAAAAATATGTTTTTCTTTTTAATTAAAAACAAAAATGAAAACTCTTCTTTGTAAACTTTGCTTCTTTTTCCTCCACTTAATAGTTTATCTTAGATGTTTTCCTATTTACTAAGTATATACTTGAAAATATTATTTTATCATATGGATGTGCCATACTTTGTTTTTGTGTTTTTAAAATTTTTAAAGAATTCAGAATTTTTTGACTAGATAATAGTGTTTGCATAGCTTAAAATTCAAAAAGGTATAAATAAAATGTCTGTCTCCTATCCCTATCCCTGTCTCCCAGCCAGTCTGTTCCCCTGTCTGGAGGCAACCCATGTTACTAGTTTCTAGTACATCTTTCTCAGTTATTTTATGTAGTACCATGCAAATGTATGAACATATTCTTATCCCGACCTTCATTTACACACCTGATAGGATGCTATACACAATATTCTGCATCTTGCTTTTCTCATTTAATATCTCTGTGAGATCATTCTGTTAACAGTACATAAAGAACTTCCTCATTTGTTTTTTCAGATGTGTAATATATTCCATGTATGGATGAGTTGTAGTTTTTTTAATCCTGGATTAAATGTCACTGGATTAAATGTCTGCCCTGTTGGTGGACATTTAGGTTGTTTCCAAAATTTTATAGTTCTGCAGTAATTAACCTTGTACAAAGGATATTTCATCCATGTGGGAGATATTTGAGGATAATTTTCTGTAAATGGAATTGCTTAATTCAAGGATACATGCATTTACAGTTTTGTTAGCTATTGCAGATTGCTCTCCATATCAGTGTTTGATAGTACCAGTTTTTCCATGCCTATACCAACATAATATTGTCATCTGACTTCTTAATCTTTGCCAATCTGAGATATTAAAAACCTTATCTCTATATAGTCTTAATTTGCATTTCTCTTGCTATGTGTGAGGTTGAAATTTTTCCCACATGCTTAAGACCCATTTGTATTTCCTTTTCTGCTTTAGATCTTATGATCATTTTTCTTTTTTGATGGGATCTTTTTCTTAATGATTGTAGGCAATTTTAAAATGTTATGGAAATCGTTTCTTTGTCAGAAATATACTATCATGTCCTTTCACATAGTAGTATATTTCTGGTTTTGCTTGTGGTGGTTTTCTGCCATTTCTCTGTTTGGGGGCATATAGGTTGTTTTTCCTTTTTTTTTTTCTGACATAGCTAGGATTGTATTAAATATGAAACCTTATATGCTGCTTTTTTTCTTAGAATATTATAAAACAATCATAATTACAAACTCTTTATAAGTTGTTATTTTAAAGAGCTGCTGAGTATTCTATTTTATGACCATACTGGTTTTTGTTGCTATTTCTGTTATTGAACTCTGAGTTTTTGGGTTTTCTTTTTGCTGTTATCTTATTCCTTCTGTCTCTTTTTATAGTATGATAAGAACTCAAGAATTGTTGGCTATGAGAGGCATCATAGCATAGTGGTGAGAATATGGATTTAGAGTTTTTTGAGTTTCTTGGGTTAGTGACTTTGTCTTTGAACAAGCAGTTTAACCTCTCTGAATCTCAGTTTTCATATATGTTAAACAGGAATAACAGTTCCTGTCTTTCAGGAACTAATGATTGAAGCAAATTTATGTAAAATGCCTAGTATAAGGCTTAAAATATTATAGGCACTTAATAAATGGTAATTGTCTCTAAAGGACTAGAAAGCCATTCATTGTGGGTGTCTTTGGAGTTCATTCTTCCTTATTAGCCCTCTTCATCCATATTCTGGAAAAATTACCTAAAGGAAGAGAAGATGCTTTTCTTAACAGTTCTTTTAGTGATTGTCCTCTTTTCAAAGGAAAGTTAGGTGTTGGTTACAATAACATGTTTTGTTTGTTATTTTTTTGCAACCCAGAGATGCTTCCTGTTGAAAGAATGAATTTAACTACAGAAGAGTCAACTCTTAATAGTTTATTGTAATTCAGGTTGTTAGCTTGCAAAATCCCAGGGGCCAGAGTTCTAAGAATTGTCTTTTATCAATTCTGAGGTTTGCAAGTACTGCCTTTGAAACAGCCTGAAGTGGTCAAAACCTAGCGGCTGGTCTTTTTAGGTTGAAGTTCTCTGACTCTAACTTCAAAAACAGGCCACTGTATTAATAGTTGGTACTAGATGGCTACAGCAAACCAAATCAAGTTAGTTTAATTAAAAAGAAGACTTTATCATAAGGAAGTAGGGTACTTCATAAATTCTGAAATGGAATCATAACCAAGCCTGAAGAAGGTGCAGTGTCTAGAAAACCATCTAATGTTTCTGTATCTCTTCTTTGTATTGCATCTGCTTTGTTTTCTACTTGCAGACTGGCTTCCTTTGCTTCTCAGTTACACATGGTAGGTGGAAGAAGCTACTGATCCTACAGATCCCAAACTTAAATGTGAACAGTTTATCCACAGAGAGATTTTACTCTCTCCCAATTCCAATTTCAGATTTCCAGGAAAGGAATTATGGCTCATTTTGGAGTTGGTAGCCATTACTAGACTGGTCAGTTGTGATATGAAGGGCTATATGTCAATATGTACAAAATGGCTGTGACCCATTGAGAGGTGAGTGAGGGTCAGTCCACAGTAAATAGTGAATAGGCAGAAACCTAGTAATTATCTACCATTGGCATTAATGTTAATTATGGACATCACTTAGAAATACTGAAAAAGTCTGAACAATTTACGGAATCAAATTGAAAGGATGCACAGTTCTACCATCCAGTTATAGATCCCTTCATCTTTTTTCCTATGCCTATTTTTTATATAGTTCATATCATATTATTTTTTTGCCTTTTTAATGTAACATTATATAAATATTTTCTCATGGTGTTAAAGTTAATTACAGAATTCATTTTTATTTACTATATAATATTCCAACTTAGGGCTTTACTATAATTTTTAAAGCATTTTCTTATTGCTGGATATTTTGGTTGTGATAAACATCTTTCTACACAAGAGTTTTCTCTCTTTATTTAAGATTAGTGTCTTTAGAGAGAGGGTACCAAGAGGGAAATGTTGGGTTAAAGAGTTATGAACATAAAAAAGACTTACTTTTTATTGCCAAATCCTTTTCAGAAAGATTGCTCAAATGTGTATTCCCTCTATCCAGTAATGTATGAGATGTCTGGTTCACTGCAGCCTTAACAGCATAGAATATTATCTTAAACGAAAAAACAAAACAAATGAAAGCTAACTTACTTGTTTTATAGGCAAATAATGAAAACCTTACGATTGTAATTTCACCTTTCATCTTGATCTCTTGCTTTCAGGAACCGTGGGTAGAAAGAATTTATGTGTTAATGTGTTAAACATTTTTATTGAACATGGGATTCCTTGGTTGATTGGAATAGCAGGAGAATTCCAGAAACAGTATCTCAGAAAATATTTGTCTTAGGGCAAGTGGCTCAGTCCATAGAATTTTATAAAAGCTTTAGAATCAGATGAGAAGTGATTTTTGGCATCACAGACAAGACAGAGAGTGGGTAGTATGTTGATGTGCTTGCTACTTTTTAGGGTCTGACTTTTAATTTTTCAGTCCAGATACTGGAATTTGTTTCCCAGGAATGAAGAGATTGTGGGGAGGTATGATGACTCACTTTGACTAACTGAACTTCATGCAGGTATATATATATATATATGTATATATATATATATATATATATATATATACACACACCAAATTCCAGTTTGTTCATTTATTATTTTCAGGAACCAGATTACTCAGGTCCACCTGAGTACCTACTTCTTAGGATGAAGGTATCCATCTGGGAGGTGGAAATAGTAATCAGAAAATGGGAATTTTAAAAGATGGTTCAATAGTATATGGGAAGCCTGATAAGTTACCACTGCTCTACAACAGAGGACATTTCCATGGTAATCAGAAGATCTGTTTATTCATTGTCACTTCCCAAGGTATAGTGTTGAAGACATTGCTTGATTCTGGAGCTTTGGGTTTTATTTTTTAGATTTAATGCAAACAGTTCCCTTTCCATTAACATACTATATATTTTTTTTTCAGACAGTGCAATGTATTGATTAGGCTACAGCTTCCTCAGTTGCAGTTATATTTCTGTCATGCTGCAACAGGGTATTCCTGTTTTGTAGCTTACTAGTTTTACTATCTTATTTTCATATCCTGAAAAAACACAGGAAGATCTCTGTGTTCAGATTACTGCCATTGAAGTATAAGCTTAGAAATTAAAAATGATTTCTTGAAATGAAAGCCTTTTGGGATTCTGTGTTGAAAATGGTTGGATTCTATGTTGAAAAAATTGAAAATCATTTCAATAAAACAGTATAACAGTAGTGGTTAATTAGAGTATGGATTTTGGATTAAGAGAAGTCCTAACTCGACTTTTGACCAACTGTGTGGTTTTGGGCAAATTATTTAACCTCTTGAAGTTTTGTTTTCCTCATTTCTAAAATCATTTATTAGATTCTACCTCATAAGGTTCTTGTGCATATTAAAGGAGATAATGATGTCAAGTGATTATCATAGGCCTAGCACATGAGAAATGCACAGAATTTTTTTGAAGCAATTATACTGGGAAGGTAGAAATGTGCTTTAGCTAAGGTAGAGATTGAGGTGTCTTATAACCTGTCAGTGCCTTGATTGCTTCTGAAGCTCAAGGCTTAAATTGGCTGGTCATTCCAAGAAGGTAAAATTCTACTGAATGGACACTAGGTGTCAGTATTGTTTTACCTTTGTGGGTTTTTTTTTTTTTTTTTTTTTTTTCTTTCCTTTTTAGATTTCAGGAATGAAGCAGTGTTTTGTCACTGCTGAGTTCAAACTAATAGTCAGGTGAAGTATTTATTGCTGTCGTATTTTAATCCTTTTGACAGTTTTGTTCAACCCTCATTTTTTATAATGACTACATTCCAAGTCGTTGTACAACTTTATCTTCCCTTTTACTGAAGGCTCAACTCAGCTGTTCCTGTTTTTTTAGTATATTTTATCATTTACCTGAGTAGTAGAGAGATGCCTAACTTGTTTAGGTTATTTATATTTTGTTAAGAGACGTTGAAAACTTCAACTACTACTTTTACAGCTACTAGAAGAAGCCTCACAGTTCAGACACTTCCTCAAGAAGTCTCCCTAAGGCAGCCGGTTTTTCTACACTCTTTTGTGCATATACGTTTAATGAGTTGACTTTTGTACCAACTCTACCATTAATCAAGAAAATAGTCTTGTCCTTATCTAGTCCCTATTTGTTACTCTTCTTAAAAATATACCTGTAGCCATAGTGACAGATTTGTAGCAAAAGGAATCTTTCTAACCTCCTCTTTGGAGTGCCCTGTGTTATGACTTGATAGTGCTTAGAGAGACCTTTTTCCTTGATTGCAGTGTTTTTTTCCATTTCATTGTTTCCATGGAAAACTTGACTTTTCTCTATATTTCTCCCTTCCACAACAAAATTTTTATAATTGCTTTTCTGAAGTCATAATTCGTTTGACTTCCAAATTAATATTTATGTGCATTGCATACATTATCTTGTTAATTCTCACAATAACACTCTGTGAAGCAATTAATACCCATTTTAAGATGCGGAAACATTCAGAGGTGACTTATCCAAGTTTACAGTTAGTAGGTGATTCAGCTGAGATTTAAATCAGTCTTCTGACTCTACAGGCTATGTATGCTCTTTCTGTTGAAATATACCAACTATGTAAAATGTTTTATTCTTAATTGCTAATTTCTGAGTGATGGTTTTGAACAATTTTTTTTTAAAGGAAGAGAAATGTAACTCATTTGCGCCTATATATTTAGGGTGTTACATATTTCTTTTCAGTCTTCCCAGGGTCTATTTGTTGAAGAAACTTCTGAAGAAGGAAACTCTGTACCTGCCTCACAAAGGTGAGACTCTATGTTGCTATGGGTCTGAATTCCTTGATGGTGCCAGCATGAGAGAGATGAACCACATGAGTGAGACTTAAATTGTAGTCAAGATATATAATTATAGAAGCCTAGAATATTAGCTTTGGAAGAGATCTTAGAGGTTTTCTTATTCACTTCAGCCATCTTGACATAAATCCCATTTACAGTATTCCCAAAAAGTAGTTACATCCTGCTGTTTTGTTGCTTAACTAACTACAATAGCTTCTCATGCCAATTTGAAGGCTCTAGACAGATTTGATTTCTTTATAGTCCTTTTATTCCTCCTATATCCCCTTTTTCCTTTTGTTCCTTCTGCTTATGCTTATTTTACTTGCATATCCAAATCTTACACATCTTTTAAGTCAACTCTTAAGAGGCTACATAAAACACATATCCTCCGACTCCTTGGCTTTTAATGTGATCATATCTCATCTTTCCCTTAAATGATTGTGTTTGCATTTCTCCTCAATTCTTCTTGTTGCTTGATTGGCCTTCCTAAGTCTTTTCAGTTTAATGACGGATAGTGGTTGATTGGTTACAAACTTCACTATTAACTGGATTGGGCTTCCAATACTTTCTGCTTTTATCCAGTAGTTGACCTTTGGGGATTTCTCTAGAGCTTAATTTTGTGTTAAGTAACCATCATCTTCCATATGGAAGTTGAGACCCAGTTGCCATTTGCTGTAATTTAGGTATTGTACTTAGGCTTTTGGTAAGTTCATAGTGTTAAGTATTTCTTCCTGGACTGAAGAATGTGGCTTTGGTTTGATTTCTCCTACTATTTGAGACAGTTTTGTAAGTGCTTTTAACTGGAGTAGGCTTTCTGCGTCCTGCAGGCCTCTCTGCTTTATTGTGGTGGGCTCTGTGCAGAGCAGACATAGGTTTTAATAAATGATTATCCGCTTTGTCACCAGGAGATAGTTGGAATTGCAGGCAATGTGGTTTGACTTAAAATTGATTAGCCCATTTTATAAATGTCAGCAAATTGTTTTGTGATGGACCCTTTGAGTAGAGCCCTAATGTTACTTGCAGAGTAAACTCTGTCTGCCTTAGGTTTATAACAAATGCTTTGAGATGTTTTATTTAGAGAGAGAAATCGCTTGTGGTTTCCTATCAGGATTATGTTATTAATCATGAATCAGTGGTGGCTGTTTTCTCTTCTCTGTGGTTCTTGGTTGATGTGAGGATTTGTGATTTTAAGCGTCCTCTAGCGTACTTGATCAAACTAATCGTCAAGATCTATGAAGCATAAGGGGGCTGGATCTCTCAGCCATGTGTTCCTGTGTCAGGAAGAGATTGCAATCCATGACCAGGCAGGGAAAAACCATGAGGTTGGTTTATAATTAAGTTTTGCTCAGAAGAGATATTCAACTTGTGTGGGCAGGTTTTTACTGAAGGGCAGCTCAAAATTGTATCTTATTTTTCTTGCTTGGAAAGCCACATCTTGAGATAAAGAGGAAATTCAGGGTAAGGGAAGAGGTAGTGTATTGTCAGTACAATCTCCATGTTCAGAAGGCTGAGATGGAGGCTCTAAAAACACCTTTGACATTCTTATATTGGAGTGGAGATTTTGTTTTCTGTGATGTTCACAGATAGTCCTTACCCTTCAATCTTCCTTTGTGAAGACTCAGAAAGAGGATTCTTTCATTCAGTGATTTTACTGGGACCAAAGTTGTAAGCCTGTTTATTTTCCCTATTTCTGGCCTAGAGTTTTCACTGCTGATTCTTGCTTCCCTGTTGTGCTTTTGTGGTATTGGTCAGCAGGTGTCACATTATCTGTGGCTTTGTGAATGACTCACCATTGCTTTTGGCCCTGTGTTCTGATGCATTTTACTGGAAATTCACTTGGGGTTTGGTTCTTTTTCAGCATTGCTGCTTTGACCAGTAAGAGAAGCTCAGTCTTTATGCCAGAGAGTTCTGCAGAAGAAATCACTGTTTGTCCTGGTAAGTGCCCCACTGTGATTTTACTGAATTTCTGATACCTAGCTATATACCTTTTCATGCCTTTTAATTTTTCTGTCTTTTCCAGCCCTCTTTTAGGAGGTTTATGTGTGATTGATGTGATCCATATATACATGTACATATGTACACATATATTTTTTAATTGGCTCTGATTTCCAGCCTTATTCTTAGTGATATTTAGGTTTTGAAATAAACATCTCTTTTGTCTTCTTGTTTTCTTACTAATTTCATCAGAGGTGCAGCAAAGTATGAGGAATAGCTCTTCACCGTAATTTCAGAGCCAAGATGACTGCATGTTTTGGTTTATGTGTTCTCAGAGTCGATCTGTCCTCCAATCTGCTTGTCATTAAAGCAGATTTTTTTCAGAGCCTTTTGCTAGTTGGTTTTACATTGCCATTCATTGAGTAATGTAGGGAGTCCAGAAATCAAATTTTGTGCACAGCTCTGCTATTAAGTTATTTTTTTATTTCAGAATCACTTAACCTTGTTAATTGTAGAAATGGATTTGTATACATACCTTGGTTTTCGTACAGGAGATGTTCTTACAGAGTTGCATGTGGATGGATTCTTATTTATAAAAATGATTTTAAATCAACTAAGTGCACACTAAGGGAGCTTGAGTTGTATCATTGAATAATATGAATTCTTTTGTGATATGAGCCACTACTTTTTTTTTTAATAATTCAATTTTATTGAGATGTATTCACATACCATGCAGTCTACAAACTGTACAATCAGTTGTTCACAGTACCACCGTATAGTTGTGCGTCCATCCCCAAAATTAATTTTTGAACATTTTCATTACCACACACACAAAAGTAATAAGAATAGAAATTAAAGTGAAAAAGAACAATTAAAGTGAAAAAGGAACACTGGGTGTTTTTTTTGTTTTTGTTTTCTGCCCCCATTTTTCTACTCATCCATCCACACACTGAACAAAGGGGAGTGTGATCCACATGGCTTTCCCGGTAACATTGTCACCTCTCATAAGCTACATTTTTATACAATTGTCTTCAAGATTTAAGGGTTCTGGGTTGTAGTTTGATAGTTTCGGGTATTTACTGCTAGCTATTCCAATTCATTAGAACTTAAAAAGGGTTATCTATATTGTGTGTGAGAGTGCCCACCAGAGTGACCTCTCGGCTCCTTTTGGAATCTCTCAGCCACTGAAATTTTTGTTTGTTTGTTTGTTTGTTTGTTTGTTTTTAGTTACACTCTCTAGTTTATGCTGATTGCATCCCTCCCCCAATGCCTCCCCATTTTTAACACCTTGCAAGGTTGACATTTGCTTGTTCTCCCTCGTAAAAGAACATATTTGTACATTTTATCACAATTCTTGAATACTCTAGATTTCACCAAGTTACACAGTCCCAGTCGTTATCTTTCCTCCTTTCTTGTGGCGTCTCACATGCTCCCCGTCTTCCTCTCTCAACTGTATTCATAGTTACCTTTCTTCAGTGTACTTCCATTGTTGTGCTACCATCTCCCAAAATTGTGTTCCAAACCACACACTCCTGTCTTCTATCACTCTGTAGCACTCTCTTTAGTATTTCCTGTAGGGCGGGTGTCTTGTTCACAAAGTCTCTCATTGTCTGTTTGTCAGAGAATATTTTGAGCTCTCCCTCATATTTGAAGGACAGCTTTGCTGGATACAGGATTCTTGGTTGGTGGTTTTTCTCTCTCAGTATCTTAAATATATCACACCACTTCCTTCTTGCCTCCATGGTTTCTGCTGAGAGATCCGCACATAGTCTTATTAAGCTTCCTTTGTATGTAGTGGATCGCTTTTCTCTTGCTGCTTTCAGGATTCTCTCTTTGTCTTTGACATTTGATAATCTGATTATTAAGTGTCTTGGCGTAGGCCTATTCATATCTCTTCTGTTTGGAGTACGCTGTGCTTCTTGGAGCTGTAATTTTATGTCTTTCATAAGAGATGGGAAATTTTCTTTAATTATTTCCTCTATTATTGCTTCTGCCCCCTTTCCCTTCTCTTCTCCTTCTGGGACACCAATGATACGTACATTATTGTACTTTGTTTCATCCTTGATTTCCCGGAGACGTTGCTCATATTTTTTCATTCTTTTCTCCATCTGCTCCTTTGCGTGTAGGCTTTCAGGTGTTTTGTTCTCCAGTTCCTGAGTGTTTTCTTCTGCCTCTTGAGATCTGCTGTTGTATGTTTCCATTGTGTCTTTCATCTCTTGTGTTGTGCCTTTCATTTCCATAGATTCTTCTAGTAGGTTTTTTGAACTTTTGATTTCTGCTGTATACATGTACAGTGCTTCGTTTACAGCCTCTATCTCTTTTGCAATATCTTCTCTAAACTTTTTGAATTGATTTAGCATTAGTTGTTTAAATTCCTGTATCTCAGTTGAAGTGTACGTTTGTTCCTTTGACTGGGCCATAACTTTGTTTTTCTTAGTGTAGGTTGTAATTTTCTGTTGTCTAGGCATGGTTTCCTTGGTTACCCAAATCAGGTTTCCCAGACCAGAACAGGCTCAGGTCCCAGAGGGAAGAAATATTCAGTATCTGGTTTCCCTGAGGTGTGTCTTAGAAAATTGCTCCACCCTTTGATGCCTCGGGTCACTGTGCTTTTCTGCCCAGCAGGTGACGCCTGTTAGCCTATAATTCTTGACTGGTGTGAGCAGGTATGACTGTGTTCCCCCAGGCTCTTGGGTCTGGTTCTGAATGGAAAGGGCCCCACCCCTTTCCTCCTAGAGAAGACAGACCCCCCAGGTGGAGGTCATTAGCATTTCAATGGTCTCTCTCTCTGCTTGTGGTGTCTCCACCCTTCTCTGCTTCACAGCCCTGGAAACTGAAAATAACTGGGGCTTTCTCCACTGAGCCAAAAAAGAGACAGATAGTCCCCTTCAGACCCAGTCCAAGGCAACCCTCCGGCTCTCCCAGGTCAGTCGTCACCCAAAGCCTCTGTCTGTTTTTTGGGGATTCGTATCTGTAGTGAGCAGTTCACACTTGCTACTTAAAACCCCAGTTGGAGCTCAGCTGAGCTGTATTCTCTTGCTGGGAGAGAGCTTCTCCCTGGCACCACGTGGCTCCGCAGCTCAGGCTATGGGGGAGGGGGTCTCCCAACTTGGTTCTGCAGGTTTTACTTACAGATTTTATGCTGTGTTCTCGGGCATTCCTCCCAATTCAGGTTGGTGTATGATGAATGGATGGTCTCGTTTGTCCCCCTGCAGTTATTCTGGATTATTTGTTGTTTCTGGTTTTTTGTAGTTGCTCCAGGGGGACTACTTAGCTTCCACTCCTCTCTATGCCGCCATCTTGCCCCTCTCTCAGCCACTGAAATTTATTTCATTTCATTTCACATCCCCCTTTTGGTTAAGAAGATGTTCTCCATCTCACAATGCTGGGTCCAGATTCTTCCCCAGCAGTCATATTCCACGTTGTCAGGGGTATTTTACACCCCTGGGATTCAGATCCCACGTAGGGGGATGGGCATTGATTTCACTTGCCAAGTTGGCTTAGCTAGAGAGAGAGGGCCACATCTGAGCAACAAAGAGGCATTCGGAGGAGCCTCTTAGGCACAATATAAGCAGGCCTAGCCTCTTCTTTGCAGCAAGTCTTCCCAACGGCAAGTCCGTGATTGAGGGCTCAGCACATCAAACCATCAGTTCCCGATGTCTGTGAGCACATCAGCAACCATCGAGGTGGGGAAGCCCAACACCC
Organism: Choloepus didactylus; assembly: GCF_015220235.1. Lineage (NCBI taxonomy): Eukaryota > Metazoa > Chordata > Mammalia > Pilosa > Megalonychidae > Choloepus > Choloepus didactylus. The sequence goes on from NW_023637577.1 coordinate 1,035,459, forward strand.
CTGCATTCTCCCCCAGCAGTGTTCCCATTAGTTGTAGCATATAAGGTTTCTCTTTTTGTGAGCCACTACTTTTAAGAAATTTGTTTTAGCTTGTATTTTCTTATTTGAATTTTCTTATAAGTAGAGTCTGTTATATTTGTTACCTTCCTTATGTGAGATGGTGAAAATTCCTGTTAATGTTTAAACTCTTCAGATGGCAAGTCTTGTGCAGATTTTATTACAAGTCATCATAGTCATATCTGAAGGAAACTCAGGTCTCATATAGCCTGTCAGGGTCAGAGGGACTTACAGGTTTATTTCTAATATTTATCCATAGAGACTCAAACTTATTTTACTTGTAGTCTAGGAAAGTCCTGTAAATATATGTTTTTTAACATTTGGCAGCATATCATAAAGGGCTTTATTTATATTTTAAATTTAACTACTTTGATTTTTATTGGAAGTGGTTTCTTAATTCATTTGAAATGTATTTGGATTATTGCCTAATGATACTTACTAGGAGACCACATTACCAAGTGCTCTGATTTTGGTAGGAGCATTCAGGAGTGCTATAGTATATTTGAGAAAAGAAAGCTTTACCCCCATCTGTCTGGGACCGCTGACTTATGCCATCCTGTTGGGAAGTCATTCAGTATCTCTAGAACGATAGCATGTGACGTCACCATGGGTTTTCGCAGGAAGAACTTGCAAATACAATGATCTTGAAAGTCCCAGTTAATAAGAAAAAGCAGTCCCTTTGTGACTGAGGTTAAGTAGCTTTTATCATCATGACTTGGTAATTAAGTCCAACTGTTGGTTGATATAAACCACTTCTAAATGAGATCACAAAAGGTTTCCATAGCATTAATGTTCCTTTTGCTGAGAAAGTGTAACTATTTCTCCATGAAACCAAATTCCTGAGTCTCTTTTTAAATATTTATATGATTTTAGGATCTAAATTGTCTGAAACTTTTGTTTTAAATGAGTAAAACACAAATTGAATGTAGTAGTTTATGTTACCTATTTCCTTTTATCTCACATTTTTGACAGTTCGAAGGGTATTATACTCAAAGTTGCAACATCTTTTTAGTGTTACTCGTTTTGTTGAGGGAACAGGATGATAATCTTATGCCTACATTGTGCATGCTACTAGAATTATTTCTGAGGAGTTAATGCCCTCTTAAATTGTCTGTATAGTTGAATATTTTAGTCATCCACAGAAAGCTAAATTGAAGGCTTTATTTATTATTGCTGAAGTCTAAGCAGTGAATGGACTGATGTGTTTTTTAATAATACGTCTCAGGGTAACTTGACAAAGAAGATTTTGAAGTTTATGCCTGTAAACCTGTTTCCAACAAAGTGGTGAAATCTGTGTTTGTGTGTGTGTGTGTGTGTGTTCAATTTTCAGAAAATTGTGATGTATAAAATACAGTTAACACTAGACATGTATTTAACCCATCTTTGATAATTCAGAAGATACCTCAGAATCTTGTAGGTGCTTTATTAACCAACACTGGCCATTCATTATGTTTGTGAAGCACAAAAGTGCCAGTTAGAGGTACAGTGGATACAATGTCAGATAACAGAGAACCTACTGGATTTGCATTCTTTGATAAATTTCTTCCCCAGATTTATTTTTCTTCTTTGAAATATTTGTTAACATTTTTTGGTAAGTGATAGATGGCTTCCTCCATAATATAGACAGTGATTGGCAAACTTTTTCTCTAAAGGATCAGATAATAAATATGTAGGGCTTTGTGGGCCATATGGGTTCTGTAGCAACTCCTCAGTTCTGCTGTTGTAGTACAAAGGCAGCCAAAGATAATTTGTAAACAATTGAGCATGACGATGTGCCACTAAAACTTTATTTACAAAAATAGTTGGTTGGCTGGATTTGGCACAGGAGCTATAGTTTGCCAACCCCTGAACTAGAATATAAGGGACTTCATCTTACATCTTTATATTGCCAGTAGCTATTACAGTGCCTGGAACTGTTCAATAAATGTTAGATTAATGTAGAATGAATAGATGCTGCTTAAAGAATATATTAAAGAAAGGTATATGTTTGCCTAGAATGTATTTTCTATTTCTACTTCCAGTATAATTCTTCTCTAATCATCCCTTTAACCTCAGCACTAACATGGACAGGTTTTTGTTTTCTGTCAAAATGAACATGCTTTAAAACTAGAACTACAGTGGAAACAAGCCAAATGAATCAACAGGCAAATTGATAAACACACTGACATAGTCATACAATGAAATACCACTCAGCAATAAAAAAGAAAGAACTACCTGTACATGTAATAACATGGATGCATCTAAAAGGCATTATGCTAAATAAAAGCCAGAAACAAAAGACTACACACACTGTATGATTCCATTTATATGACATTCCAGAAAAGGCAAAGCTATAAGGGCACAAAGTAGTTTGGTCATGGGAGAGGACTGACTGCAAAGGGGACCAAAAGACCTTTTTGGGGTGCTAGAAATGTTTTATATCTTGATTGTGGTGGTGGTTACATGACGATACAGTTGTCAGAACTCATCAAACTGTATATTAAAAATTGGTGAATTCTTTTGTATGTAAATTATGTCTCAGTAACGCTTTAAGAAGAAAAACAATTAGATTTACATTGTCACTATGGTAGTGTTATCGTAACCTAAACTTTAGGAAAAATAGATCTGTGGTTTTTAGCTATGAAAAACAAAATAAAAATTAATGTCTGTTGCACTCTGAAAACAGAAATCACATGGAAATTTTTTTTTTTTTTTTTTTTTAAATTACAGAGACACAGCTAAGTTCTTCTGAAACTCCTGATCTGGAAAGAGAAGTCTCCCCAGGTAGCAGAGAGACATCAGATGAAATACGAATAACAGTAGCAGATAAGGAGGTGAATATTCTCCTCTATAATTTTTCTCAGTGATTTCTTTCTATCAGTGGTCCTCTCTCTGATGCAACATTGATCTTGACTAAAAAGATTTAGGTGGCAGAGGATTGTAGCTTTTGGGACGCTTAACTCAGGGAGAGATTCTTATAGTTAAGATCAACTCAGCACTTTTTCTAAAAATTAACAACAGTTACCAATTCTTGAGTACTTTTATATGCATTATAATTTCCATTACAGATGGGGAAACTGAGGGTTAGCAAGTTCAAGTATTTTTCTCAAATTTACACTGCTAATAATGGTAGAATTGGGATTTGAACATGAGTTTGTCTTCAAAGTTTGGTGTATATTCCATTATATACTGCTCAGTAACAGAGATGACAATCTTGAGAAAAAGTCATATTTTTGTATTATGACATAACTTTCAGGCATTATCAGAAATGCAAGTCAAGATAGCTGCACGATAAAACAAGCAAACCTCTATTTGCATTATTATCTTTCCTTCAAAAATGTGGCAACAACCATAAAACTGTATGATAAGATTCTCAGTGTGTGTTTTTCTTATTGACTCTGACAAAACAATTTAATTACCAGGAATTCTTTTAGTATATCTCAAAAATCCGTTGCTGCAAAAAGTACCTTGAGAATTAACCTAAGGAAAGATTTTGGTTACATTTGTTTATACTGTCTTATCCTGAGCACTTTAGAAGGCTTAAATCTCTTATTCTTTTTTATCGAGTTTTTTGAAAGCAGTTTTTACAGAACTTGGACCCATCTCTAGTCTCTGCACTGCAGATAACTGGGTAGAAATTCTGCTTTTGTGAATCATGCACACCGCTTGGTTCCCTGGAACCTGCTCTGTCACAACTGAGAGACCAAGATTCCCTGATGCCAGTGGGTGGTAGAAAAGATAACACTTCCTGCAGCAGAGCGACTGAGAACAGATCCTGATAGATAATGTCAAGATGGCCTTGGGATCCTTTTCCCAGGGAGAGACCAGAACTTTTGTAAATGGGGATAGGAGGGAAGGAGTGTTGTTAGCATTGTCATCTGAACATACAGAAAAAGCCCTACGAGCCTTTAGTTAATCAAGTTTGATTTCTTACCCATCCATGATTGCAAAGGAGACTATTTTTAGTTTGGGTCAAAGTGTCTTTATCACTAGACATCGAATGTATGAAATAGTACAGCCTTTCTCACATTGAATGTCCTTTTTTTCAGTGTTGCTGTTTGCTGTGATATCTGAAGAATCTGTAAACAGTCTTAGAAATTTCCATTAAAAGAAGTTAGAGATACTGTAGTTTTTAAGTCATTGAGTAATCACTTATTAGTTACAAGGCATTTACTAGAAAGATGGAATCTGAACACTTGGTATGCACAAAAATAGTATCATAAAGGGTGTGCACTGTTGTCCTGGGATTCTGTGTATATGGTCATTTGTCCCAAAATTTCTCAATATTTATTGAAAGGTGATATGGTATAGTGCGAGGAGCTTAAGCCTTGGAATTAGATAACATGGCTTTGAATTCCAACCCTACCACTCCATTATGTGATGTTGGGAAAATTATTTATTTTTTTATTCATTTATTTAATATGCTTATAATTTATGTACTGTATGCACTTCATTGTTTTAGACTCTTGAGATGCAAAGATAAATAAAAAAAAAACACCCTCAGAGAGACTGGTAAGGGAGGAGACAGACACATAAACAGATAATTATAATTGTAATGTGGTCTGATAAATATAATGATGAAGAGGTGCATTAGTCATTAGGGGAGCACCGAAAAGGAATGCTTCTCTGAATATCAGTTCTTCATATATAAAATGGAGGTAAAAAATACCTGTTTCACTGGGTTGCTATGAGGAGTAAATTAGATAAAGAACATTAAACACATAGCAGAGATTTGGCACAAGGTAAAAGTGTGCATGTGGAGGAGGTTGTGATTTTACTGCATTGTGATGTGTTGTGGCTCTTCAGTGAATTCATATTCTAAGGACAGAGAATTGCTCACCAGTCTCTGAGGTATTTGGAATATCCATGAAAGAACTGTAATCCCTCTTGATTTGATTCCCTGAAGTTGTCAGTTCCTTTGGAAATAATGTTTTCTTAATAACTTGCCTGAGAGTTTTTCTTGGTTGGAGTTTCAGTGGCTATCCAAGTTAAATAACTAGTTTTTACTGTTAACTAGTGAGTAGGATTTCAAGTCAATTATGGTATGAGTCCTATGATAAGAGAGGGAAGCTTTAGGTAAATGGCTTTCTAAGCTACACATAAAATGGGTGGGGGGGAATATTTGATGATTTACAGTACATGCTTTATTTCACTGGGTCCATTCCTTGCGGTGAAGTTTTTTGAGGCCAGAAGATAAGGACCAGCACTTTAAGAGATCAAGTTTTTGGTGTCCGAGTACCTCTTTTGAGAAATAGCTGTATAGTATTTCAGAGCAGGAGAAGCAGCTGTGCAGAGACTGAATCCCTAAGTACATGATCCTAATAAAAGCTGCTTCACTTGCATTTTCCCCCTTGAGGTTTCTCTACAGTGGTTAATATTTAAATAGATCTTTTAGTGGTGCTGGAAAAAAAACCTGGGTTGCCTATGAATGTGATTGGAAGTGGTCTCATATTCACAGTAAGACTATAATAGACAGACTACTCCCTCTCGACTATGTTAATAGTTGAAGGTACATTCTCTGCATTTTATAGAGCTGATGATGAGTACAAAGGAGTATAGTGCTGGTGTGAGCACCAGTGACATTATGTCACATAAAATTTCGTGCTTAGTGAACCTTAGAATGCCAGGTAACTGCTGTCAGTTGCCCCTAACTTTCCAGTAACTCAAAACTACTTGCAAATTTTAGGGTATATTTAATTTTTACCCCTTCTGCTCAAATAGCTTTGCATGCACAAGGCAACTTTCTCTGTAAGATAGATGAAGAGGGAAGTAGGAAACTCAGTGATTAAGCTTCGAGTAAATAGCACCTAGAACTTCCAGACCCACTTGCCTCTCCCCACCCTTTAGAGAAGAATAATAGAACCAGATAGTCTCCTAGTACTTGGCAGGAGCAGCTCTCAGAAACAAAGTGGAAAGGAGGCTTTTTGCTTGTGCCACAACCTGGTTTTGATGCCAGACCGGCCTGGGTTTGAATCTTGGTTGTCCACTTACTAGCTTTGTGATCAGTAGGTTATTTTGCCTTTTCAAGCCTCAGTGTCCCCTTCAGTAATAACTGGCGCTATTATACCTCCCTCCAGCTGGGTTGTTGTGAGGGATGCATATGTAAAACGCTTGGGAGAGCCTGGCATAGTATAGGAACTCAACAGTTGTTAGTTCCTTTCTCATCTTTCTTTTTACCCCTTGCAGAGTATGTCCTTTTTTTTTTTTTTTTATCACTCTTTTTTGATTATATATCTTGCAATATCTTCATTGTGTATCTTGCAATATCTTTACCACATTGCTGATGTCTTTTTTCTTTATTTTTTTTTGACAAACAGAAACTCTTAGTTAAATTTATTCAGTGTATCAATCTTTTTATTTAAATTTTTTGTTTTGAAATAATTATAAATTCAAAAGAAGTTGCAAAAATAGTAGAGAGAGTTCCCATGTATCCTTCACTTAATTTCCCCCCATGGTTACAGGTGACATAATTACAACACAGTATCAAAAACTGGAAACTGACACTGATATAATATTTGTGTGTATAGTTCTATGCTATTTTATCACATGCGTAGATTTATAAAATCACCACCACAATCAAGATAGAGAACTGTTGCATCACCCAAAGATCTCACTCATGCTGTCCTTTTCTAATCACACCCATTTCCTCTCCTGTTGGTCTACCAATCCTAACTACTGGCTATCAGCAATCCTTTTGATATCTGAAGGGTCTGTAGTAATATCCCATGTTTCATTCCTGATATTAGTAATTTGTCTTCTCTTTTTTATTTTTATTGGACTTGCTAGAGGTTTGTTATTTTAATCTTTTAAAGAACTATGTTTTTGTTTAATTGATTTCCTCAGTTGTTTTTCTGTTTTCAATTTCATTGATTTCTGCCCTTGTGTTTATCTCCTTTCTTCTGCTGCGGACTTATTTTGCTCTATTTTTCTGGATTCTTGAGGTATAAATTTAGATTATTGATTTGAGAATTTTCATCTTCTTTAATGTAATTATTTAGTGCTATACATTTCTCTCTCAGAACTGCATTAGCTGCATCCCACAAATTATGATAAAATTTATAATGTACTTTTATTTCACTTGTGACTTCTTCCTTGACCCATTGATTATTTAGAAGTTTGCTGTTTAGTTTTCAAGAAGTTGGAGATTTTCCTGTTATCTTCTTGTTATTGAGTACTAACTTTATTCCATGGTGGTAAAAAAATATAATCTGTATGATTTCAATTCCTTATTAGTTAGTTTTATTTTATAACTCAGAATATGGTCTAACTTGCTCTATGTTCTTTGGGTGCTTGAAAATCTGTGTATTTTGTTGTTGTTGGGAGGAGAGCTTTATAAATTTTAACTAGATCCCATTGATTGATGATGAAGTTTAGTTCTTCTATATTCTTCCTGATTTTCTGGCTAGCTGCTATATCAATTGTTTAAATAGGATTGTAGAATTTTCAACTGTAATTGTTGACTATTTAATCTCTCAATTTTATTGGCTTTTGCTTCACATATTATGTAGTTTTTTTTTTGTTTTTTTTTTTTGGTGTTATCGTAGATTAAATTATGTACCCAAGTTAGATATGTTTTAAATCTTCATCTGCATTTTGTGAATGTGAACCCATTGTGAATTGGAATTCTTGAAGATATTACTTTAAAAGTGTAGCCCAGCTGAATGAGGGTATGTCTAAATCCAGACTATGGGCCATCTTACAAAGAGAAAGCCACAGGAAGGAGCCAGAACTTGGAAATCAGTGGGAACCCAAAAGAGAGGAAAGGAGTAGACATCACCATGCGAAAGATACATGAATTACAAGCCAAAGAACCCCAGTAATTGTGGCAATCCAGCAAAAGAATGTTGCCAATAAGGGGAGGAAGCAAGCCTTCTAGACTATGAAACCAATGAATTTGCATTATTTAAGCCAGTCAGTTGCGTGATATTTGTCACAGCTGCCTGGAAGAATGTAGTCTTATCAGGCAGGTGTATGCACATATAGGATTGCTCTGTCTTCTTGGTTGATTGGCTCTTTTATCATTATGCAGTTTCTGTTTCCCTGGTAATATTGTGTGCTCTGAAATCCACTCTACTGATATTAATATAATCACCTCCACTCTCCTTTAATTAATATTTGCATAGTGTATATATTTTCATCCATTTACTTTCAAATTGTTATATAGTTGAAGTGAATTCTTGTAGACAGTATGTAATTGACTCAATTTTTATCCACTCTGTCAAGCTCTGCATTTTAATTGATGTATTTAGTCCGTTTACATTTTTTATCTTCATTTTATTGAGATATATTCACATACCACGCAGTCATACAAAACAAATCGTACATTCGATTGTTCACAGTACCATTACATAGTTGCACATTCATCACCTAAATCAATCCCTGACACCTTCATTAGCACACACACAAAAATAACAAGAATAATAATTAAAGTGAAAAAGAGCAATTGAAGTAAAAAAGAACACTGGGTACCTTTGTCTGTTTGTTTGTTTGTTTCCTTCCCCTATTTTTCTACTCATCCATCCATAAACTAGACAAAGTGGAGTGTGGTCCTTATGGCTTTCCCAATCCCACTGTCACCTCTCATAAGCTACATTTTTATACAATTGTCTTCGAGATTCATGGGTTCTGGGTTGTAGTTTGCTAGTTTCAGGTATCCACCACCAGCTACCCCAATTCTTTAGAACCTAAAAAGGGTTGTCTAAATTGTGCGTAAGAATGCCCACCAGAGTATGTCCTTTTAAATAAAAGGCAGGTGTGTTGGAATCAGGACATTTTTTGGCAGTTGTAAAAATTGTTGGACTTGGTATTGAGATGTTTCCCTCTCTGCTGGACCACATTCACAAGCAGTAGATTTCAGGGATGGCATAAATTTAGAGACCAAAAAAGAAAAAAACAAAACAAGACACCCAGTTGACTCACAGCTCAAATTACCTGCCCATTGCTGATTTGGTGCTGTTTTGTTCTTGTACCAGAAGAGGGTTTATTTTTTCCCCCTTAGTGAGGCATAACGTCAGCCCAGGCACTCCTTGCTCTTAAATTGAAGTAGTGGCTATACAGAACAGTTTCACATTGATTGGCTAGGACAGGCTGTCCTTTGAAGCAAGTGTTAGGCAGTAGTGCTGCAGTACTCATGCATACTGTTGAATTAATCACTGCAGAGTTTTCAGCTCTGACCTGTACAGGTAAGATAAAACTGCCTCTGAGAGACACTGACAGCTACAGGAGAAATGATGATAATAAAACTCTTAGGAGAGTAAAAGAGATAAGATATAAGAATGACTTCAGCAGAATTGTCTTAATTATTATGACTTTTTTTCGGGTCCTTCTTAAAATAGTTGAGCCTTAGTTCTGTCTCCTCTTTTAATCCAAAAAGTTAAAATTTCACCTTCCAAATAAAAAAGAAAAAAAACAGGAGGTGTCTTGTCTTATTGGTCTAAGCAGAGACCTAGGTTCTTACCTTAAATCCTAGTTGAACTGCTTTTGGCTTAGAGCCCTTTTGGTTTCCTAACTTTCTCTCTCAAAGTCACTTACAATGACCACAGTTCTTTTGTGAGATTGAAGAAGTGTCTTTAATTTGTTGTTGGTGTGCCAAGGGGCATGGAACTGAACCACAGTAGACCAGTGACCCAGTGGAGACAGTGCCTTACAGTGTGGCACAGAGGAATGAGCTCAGGTTTTGGAGCCAGATGGTCCTTGGTTTGAATTTCAGCTCTGCCTTTAATTTGTTCTGTGACTTTGGGCAAATTGCTTTACTGTTTCGGACAAGCCTTTTCCCATGTGTAAAAAGGATATGTTAATTCCTTTGTAAGATTATTGTGACGGTTAAGTGAGTAATACATGCAGAGCGGTTGGCACATAGTAGGCACTGAGTTAAGTGTTAACTCTGTTAGTAGTATCTCCTAATCTTCAGTCCTGAATTAGTAAATTGATTGGTATTGTCTCTTTGAAAATAAATGAAATATGGGATATCTTTTACAATTCTTTGGGGGAAAAGATATTTTATAAACTAAGGCTGTTACAATTGCTATTTTGTCATATTCTTCAGGTTGTCAACAGGGAAGATGCTGAGAAAGAAATAACTACTTCTGCCTTCTCATCCATTGCCCAGGTATCCTGCCCACTGTGTGACCAAGGCTTCCCACCCACAAAGATTGAGCGACATGCTATGTACTGCAATGGTTTTGGGCAGGATACAGGTAAAGACTCATCAGGTCAGCCAAACTCTTACTTTTCTTTACCTTAGTTCTATAAGGTGGTTTTGTAATCTTCTATAATGTAGTACAGGGGAAACAGGTAGATCTTCAAAATTAAAGTTTTTTTTCTTCTGTCTGGTTAATTCTCTAATATTTTTCATGTTATTACTTTGGCAGTTATACTGTTTTGTTACACATACCTCAGGAGAAACATCTTTTAGTATGTCAACTTATTCTTTGCCATAGGTAGACCAAAAGTCAGTACAATGCAGTGTATCTTGCACTTCAACTTATATCTCTGAATATTTAGACTCCTGTGGAACTTGAGGGACCAAGTCCTAGTTGCCTTTTTTTCTTCAGAGTAAGTTCTGTGTGGTTTTTCTGTGGAAATTCAATCTAAAAACAGCAGCTGAAAAGTATCCCTAATTTACATTCATGTCCTACATGTTTCTGCTGAGTTACCAAGGAGCTGTTAGTTTCTCTCTCTGAGAGTGTACCAAAAGCCATAGCTTGGGTATAGCATGGGGTATTGACCAAGAGAGTCTACTTGTTAATTGCAGCCCTTGAAATACCACCAGGATCTTGCCTTTCTGCCTTAGGATTTTAAACTCTACATCAGCACAGCTCTCTGTGGTTGAACATGCTGAATGTAACCATATCTGAGATGATTGAAAATGTTGCAATGTTTTATTCAATGCTGCTTGATCTCCCCACCTTTGAGGTATTTAAATATGAAATTATATAATTGTGAAGTATTTGATAAATATAAGTAAGATTGCCAGGAAGTACCTAAACTTGCTGATTTAATTTAGGGACCAACTAGGACTTGGTCCCTCAAGTTCCACAGGAGTCTCAGTATTCAAAGATACAAGTTGAAGTGCAAGATAGACTGCATTGTACTGACTTTTGGTCTACCTATGGCAAAGAATAAGTTGAAACACAAATTAAATTTGTTGATTTTTTCTGATTATAAAAGTAGTGCATGTTCCTGGTAATAACAACAACGGCTTACACTTATTGTCTATTTTCAATGAGTCAGGCACTGTATATATAAAAGGGCTCATACTCTATGTATTGTTCTGTAAGTTGCCTTTTTAAATTTAGCAGTAAATTTTGATCTTTTCATGTGCAGATATATTTTTTACGTACTTGATAATAAACTATATAAAATTTTGTATTCTTTTTTTCTACTTACAGCATAAATTTTCCCCAATATCACTCAAAGTTATTGGTAAAAATATTTTTAATACCTACATAATATTCTGTAATCTGGATTGCCTTCATTTACTTGACTATTGTATATTTAAGTTGCTTCAAGTTGCCACTGTTATAATTACATGACATTGAGCATCTTTATGCCTCAAGCTGTCTCTCTGTTTTGGGATATTTCCCAAGGTAGATTCCCAGTACAGGGTGGTTGAGTCCCATTTCTATTGTTTACTAGTGACCTACTAGTTACTGATGTGTGAACCTTTGCTAGTTTCCAAGCCTCCCTTTATTTATCTGTCAAATAATAGTAATTACCTTTTTTGGTTTTTGTGAGGTTAAGTGAGGTATTTTAAGGAAGTGTTTAGCACAGTGCCTGGCACAGAGTAAGTACTTAAGAAATACTAGCTGCTTTTATTATTCCCAGTAGTGGAATTTTGTGAACATTATTAAGGGTCCTAATGCAGAGCACTAAACGATAACGGCTTCCTCTTAATCATCCCAATAGTGTTAGCTTGTTAATCTGAAAAATCCCCTCTGGTGACATTTTTTTTCCCAAAGAATATGTTATATAATTACATGCCAGAGTAAAAATATCAAATGTCTGTCTTCCTTCTGCTGTTCATGATTTGTTGAGTGCTATGTGCCATCACGTAGATTATCTCATTTCAATTATCCCTTTAGGGTAGTCATTATCATCCCATTTTAGAGATGAGAAAAATAAGGCTCAGAGAGGTTGCAAGCTTGTAGAAGGTGACAGAACTGCCAAGTGAGCAGGATTCAAACTCCACCCGGAAACTGCTCAAACCAGCACAGCATGCTCCTTCTCCAGGCAGCAGCCACGCGCTCTGCACAGGGTTTTGTTCTGAGGACCAGGAGGGAGAATGAGCTGTGCCCAGGGGCTCCCACCAGCCAGGGCTTAGGATTCCTTCTGGGCCTGGGGCTCTGGGGTCTCCCTCCCAGTTTCTCCCAGGGCATATGTTTCTGGTTTTGCTTTATGAAAAAGTTATAGTTTTTGCAGCCACTGAGCAAATAGAACTGTGACTTCGCTTTTTATTATATATAGCTAGGTTTATGTACTCTTGACGGTTTCAAAATTGTTTTCCTCTTGGGAATGGAAAAGGGAGTGGATATTCCACCCTTACCCAAAACCCGAGCATTTCTGCAGGGCCACAGATGTGGGTTACTTCAGGGTCCATGCCTTCAGGGGCTCAGTGTCCAGTGTGGAAGACAGTCATCAAACAAAAAGCTTCAAGTCCTGTGGTAAAGAGTAAATCAAGGTGCTGAGGGAGCCCAAGGAGCAGCCACACAGCTAGGGGGTTGGTGCGTGTGACCTAGACCTTCTGACCCGAGCTCCCTTTCCCTCTACCCAGCATCCAGTTGTTTCTCTGTACAGGATCATGAGAGTGAAAGTACTATGAAAGTAGGTCTCCCAGAAGGAGAGCTCTGGTGAATTTTAGATCCTATGAGAAAGAATTTGAAGCAGGGGATCCTCACTAAAATTATGCCACTCTCTGCTTATTCCTCTGCTTTCCTGGGAACAGAGCTTGAGGGTGGAGGTGGGGTAAGGAAGTAGTTAGAGGAATTATGTGAAACACCTACTAGTGTGCCTGGTTTATAGTGGCTCCTCCGTAAGTTTGCTGTCTTTACTTGGTTTCCCAACTAGCTTGCCTGCCCCTCTTCTTCTTTGCCAGAGACAAAAATCAGTAATTGTTCTGGTTCCTCTCAACTTGATGGTTGGAGTCAAAGGCCAGAATCCCCCACCCTCAGCCTAATTTTTTTTTTCTTAAACTTTTGATTTTGAAGCTATTTCAAACTTACAGCACAGTTGCAAGAATAATACAGACCCCATACAGAAAACGAATATACTCCTTACCCCATCCCCAGATTCCCAGATCCACAATTTTCACATTTTGCCTCATTTGCAGTATTAGTCTCTCTGGTCATCTGTCTATCAGTCCATCCTCGTTATCTGTCTGTATCTCTATTTAACTGTTTTCTGAACATTTGATAGTAAGTTGTATACATCATGTCCCTTGAACACATAATATTTCCATGTACAAATATATTCACTTATTAAGATCAAGAACTTTAATATTGATATAAATCTTACAGTCTGTGTTCAAATTTGGGCCTTTTTTCCTCCATTACTACATCCAGTCCACGCTCATGTATTGCATTTAATTGTCATTGTCTCTTTAGTTGCTCCTTTTTTTAAAATTGTAGAAACATATATATAACATAAAATTTCCTGTCTGACCTATTCCCAACCATACCATTCGCGGGGATTAATCACATTCACAATGTTATGCTACTCTCACCACCATCCATTACCAGAACTTTCCCATCACTCCAAAATAGAAACCCTACACCTATTATGGATTAACTCCCTGTTCTAGTTTGCTAATGCTGCTGGAATGCAAAACACCAGAGATGGATTGGTTTTTATAAAAGGGGTTTATTTGGTTACACAGTTACAGTCTTAAGGCCATAAAGTATCCAAGGTAACACATCAACAACTGGGCACCTTCACTGGAGGATGGCCAGTGATGTCCAGAAAACCTCTGTTAGCTGGGAAGGCACATGGCTGGCGTCTGCTCCAAGTTCTGGTTTCAGAATGGCTTTCTCCCAGGATGTTCCCCTCTAGGCTGCAGTTCCTCAAAAATGTCACTCTTAGTTACTCTTGGGGTATTTGCCCTCTCTCTCAGCTTTTCCAGAGCAAGAGTGCTTTCAATGGCCGTCTTCAAACTTTCTCTCATCTGCAGCTCCTGTGCTTTCTTCAAAGAGTCCCTCTTGTCTGTAGCTCCTCTTCAAAACATCACTCACAGTTGCACTGAGTTCCCTCTGCCTGTCAGCTCATTTATATAGCTCCACTGATCAAAGCCCACCCGGAATGGGTGGGGCCACGCCTCCATGGAAATATCTCATCAGAGTTATCAGCTACAGCTGGGTGGGGCACATCTCCAAAGAAACAGTCAAAGAAATCTAATCAAAACTGATAATGTCTGCCCACACAAGATTACATCAAAGATAATGGCATTTGGGGGACATAATACATTCAAACTGGCACACTTCCCATTCCTTTTCCCCTGCTTCTGGTAATCTGCGCTCTACTTTCTGTCTCTGTGATTCTACATGTGGAGTCATACAATATCTATCCTTTTGTATCTGGCTTATTTCACTCAACATGATGTCTTCATGGTTCCTCCATGTAGGAGCATATATCAGAACTTCATTCCTTTTTAGAGCTGAATAATATGCAATGGTATGTATATATCACATTCTGTTTATTCATTCATTGGTTTTGGACACTTGGGTTGTTTCTACCTTTTGGCTATTGTGAATAATGCTTCTGTAGACATTGGTGTACAAGTATCTGTTCAAGTTCCTGCTTTCATTTCTTTTGGGTATATACCCCAAAAGTGGGATTGCCAGGTCATATGATAGTTGTATGTTTTTGATGAGCCACCAAACTGTTTTCCACAAAGGCTACACCATTTTACATTGCTGCCAACAATGTACAAGGTTTCCTAGTTCCCCACATCCTTGTCACCTGACTTTCTAATCTTGGTAAAGGGAAACCTTTCCTACTGTGGAGGGGAAAGAATTATTCTTATTGAAGACAACATAACCCAGGTTGGGAGACCGTTAGCCCAATGCCTAAGGAGTTGGATGGAATAAGAGAGAGGAATTACTTCCCAGAGGTAAGGATTCAGTTTTCCCCTCCTTCCAGTTTTCCCCTGAAGGTGATCCTAGACATGCTTGGTTTGGCTGTGTAAAAGAAATAGTAATTAGAGTCACTTACATGAAGTGTCTACTACTTATGCTTAGTTACCGTGCAGTACAGTAACAATTATGCATATCATTAAATATGTGTCTGATTAACTTTGCTGTAAGTTTTATTTGATTATAATACTACACATTGGTTGGGTTGTCTCAGTCTGCTCAGTTTGTTGCCCAATGACATGGCTATCTGTTCACAACTGAAAAAAAATTAAAGGGAATGTTCTTTAAAGGCTCTGTTAAGGTTAAAAGACTGGCTAAATTTATCTGGACTAGGACCAAGGCAGATTGCCTTTGCATTTGCTTTCTGGAAAATAGATTTGAGACCATTTTTATTTAAGCACTTAGGAAGAAAAAGCTCCCCATTTACTCATTTATTAAATATTTATTAAGTACTTACTTTATGCCACATACAGCCCTGTTCCCATGGAGCTTATATTCTAGTGGTGAGAGATAGACAACAGAAAAATACATATGTGTATGTCAAGTGGTGATAAGTATTGTGGAGAAAAAAATAAAGCAATGGAAGAGGGAGATAGGGAGTGTTGAGGTCAGGAGGTAGCAATTCAAAATAGGTAGTGAGGTGAGGTCTCATTGAGAATGTGACATTTGAGTAGATACCTAAAGGAGTGAGGAAATAAGCTAGGAGAATTTTTGAGGAGGAAGAGGGAATGTTACAGGCCGAGAGAACAACCTGTGCAAAGACTCTGAGGTGTGGACAGGTTTGATAAGTATGAGGAAGAAGCCATTGTGGCTGGAGTGGGGTAAGTGAGGGAGAGATAAACAGTGAAACCAGAGCAGTAGTTGGGGAGAGGATAAGAGGACAGATCACCTAGGACAGATCACATAGTAAGGACTTTGGCTTTAACTCTGAGTGAGGGAGGAACCATTGGAGTCATTTGAGCAAAGAATTAATATCTAACTTTAACTTTTTTTTTTTTTTAAGAGAAAGATCCTTCTGGCTGCTGTGTGGAGAATAGATTGTTGGGATGGGGAACAAGGGTAGAACCTGGGAGGACATAGTCAATGTTTTATTTTTGGCAGTGTGATAAAGTAGGAGAAGCTTTGGCTTTGGAAGTAGGCAGAGCTGGACTTAAATCTCAGCTGTGATACTTGCCAGCTGGATAAGATTTGTCAGGTGACCTTATCTGTTTGAGGATCAGTTTCCTCCCTCATAAAATTAGTCTGGCAATATCAGGCTTGTTGTAAGAATCAGAGACACTTCATAAAGTGTTTAGCACTTTGTACATGGCACTATGCCTGGCATGTAACAGATCCTCAATAAATGGTAGCTGCTGTTATTATTGAATATTCTTTCCTGTCTGTGTAGTCTTTCTGAGGTCTGTGTTTCTGTGTACTAATAGATAAAGGATAAGCCATCAGCTGGGTAAGCTAAGCAAAAGACTAAAGGCAAGAAAAGGTCTAAGATTCAAAGTGGTAAGAATGAGTGTGAGAAATAGGTCAGAGGAGGGAGACTGAAAGCATTAACTATATATGCTTTCCTGGATATGGGGCTGTGGGGCTTAGAGTCAGGATACTGCCAGGAGTGGATTTTCTCTTCAGAGATATCTCCTGGAATATAAAGGGGTTCGAGGATCCTTTTATGGAGGATTTGCCTGAGATCTAACAGAGGAGAACTGAGACCTAGAATAGGTTTGACTTGGGTGACTCAGCAAAGACTGCAAGACCTGAAGATCTCTAAGTTGAACTTGTTTCTTAAGTTAGCCTTTTTCTGTTTTATATACCTACATTTGTCTACCCTGAATATGATTGTTCCCCTTTCAGTCTTCTCACTTGTATTAATGTGGCTTTTGTGATAACCAGAACAATTAGATTAAGTATATTGCTATTGGCCTGTAACGACTGGAATGTTAACAGTTGGGAAATAGCATAGGTTTAGAGGAAACAACCTGGCTTTTGGAGACAGACTGACCTGTGGGGAGATACGCAAATCAAACATAGACCCTGATCTGAGATTACACTGAGATTACAGTTCATTTGGATAGATAAGACACATACCTGAGTATCTGTAATACAAAGTCAAAACTACTGAATACCATAGGGTAATAAAGATAAAATAGTGTGGTGTTTCACAGAAAAATGATTAGCATGTGAGAGGGAAGGGCATTAATATAAGAGAGCAGTAGGCAAAAATCACATAAATAGAAAAACCTGAAGGGTGTGCAGGAATTAGGAAACCATTTAGTGTGGCTGTAGTGTGGGCATTCTGAAAGGAAATAGTAGGCAGTTGTGGAGAATGACAAATGTAACTTGAGTTATGTGGGGATAAGATGGGGCAAAGTTTTTGTTAATTCTACAGAATTATTTGTATGTTTATTCCACTGTGGTATATAGGACTCTTTTGGATGCAAATGTCGGAAATATAATTCAAGTAACCATAAGCAAAAAAGAAAAGATAGTTTACGTAATTGGGAAGTGTAGGGTAGACTTCCGTCAAAGCTGGATCTAAAGTTCAGATGATCTCTCTATCTTTTCACTCTACTTGCCTCTATTCAGCAAACAGGCTCTTTTCACAGGGCAAGCAAAATGGCCATAGACTTTCAGCCTTTACCGGAGAGTAGGACTTCTTTCTCTTAAAACCATAGGTCAGTCTAGAGAAGGTCTTTGATTAACCTTACTTGATTCAAGTGTCCACCCCTGGTCTAATCTCTGTATCCAAGTTGACAGGTACGCATTGTTTATAAATAACAGATCAAGTAAGGGAAAACCTTGTCGGTACCTGTCAGAAACTGTTAATATCTATCAGAAAATCCTATCAGCTACAGTACTAGAAAACCCTGTTAAGAGTGGGTTTAACCAAAATAAAGTTAGGCTGAGAGATTTCAGATAGAGTCGAGAGGTCATTCTGGAGGTTATTCTTATGCATTATGTAGATATTCCTTTTTAGTTTCTAGTATATTAGAATAGCTAGAAGGTAATACCTGAATCTGTTAAACTGTAATCCAGTAGACTTGATTCTTGATGATGATTGTATAACTATATAGCATTTATCATGTGACCATGTGACTGTGAAAATCTTGTGACTGACACTCCCTTTATCCAGTGTGTGGGTAGATGGGTAATAAAAATAAAGACAAAAATATATATAAATAATGAGGATAAGGAGTATGGGATGTTTTGGGTGTTCCTTTTTATTTTTATTTAATGAAAATGTTCTAAAATTAATTGTAGCACTGAATGCACAACTATATGATGATGCTGTGAGTCATAGATTGTATACTTTGGATGGATTATATGACATGTGAATATATCTCAATAAAATTGCATTAAGATGCTGATCCCCTAGCGTATAACCTGATTGGTCTCTGGAACAATGCATATCTCTGAGACACCTGAAACGCAGAGCGAGAGCTCGGCAGATATGAATGTCGGTATTAGTGCATACAGCCACTGTCAAAAAAAAAAAAAAAGCTGAAAAAGAGCCCAGACTTCAATTAGTGATATGAATGAAGCAGGTCTGGTTAATAGCTAGAAGTAAGTACCTGAAACTATCAAACTCCAACCCAGCAGTCTGGACTCCTGAAGACAATTATATAATAATGTAGATTACAAGGGGTGACAGTGTGATTGTGAAGACCTTGTAGATCACACCCCCTTTATCTAGTGTGTGGATGAGTAGAAAAATGGGGATAAAAACTAAAGAACAAACGGTATAGGATGAGGGGATGATTTGGGTGTTCTTTTTTCACCTTTATTTTTTGTTCTTGTTCTGGTTCTTTCTGAAGTAAGGAAAATGTTCAGAGATTGATTGTGGTGATGAACGCATAACTATGTTATCATACTGTGGACAGTGGATTGTATACCATGGATGATTGTATGGTGTGTGAATGTATTTCAATAAAACTGAATTTAATAAAAAAAATTGCATTAAGAAAGTTAAAAAAAAAAAGAGAGGGTTTAACACTTAGGGTTTCTTTTTCTTGCATATGTCTGAAGTTCAGTGGCTCAGTGATGCAATCAAGGACTTAGGCGTTTGTCTTTCAGCGCCATAATCCTTAACTTGTGGCTTCTTGACTCACAGTTTCAAGATGGTTGGTGCACTTTAGATTCACATCTGTGTGCCAGGCAGGAAGAAAGGAAAAGGGTAAAGGGACATGAATGCTGATTCTACCACAATCTAATACTCATTCTTGCAGTCTCATGGAATTGACCTTCCTCCAAATTGTGGTAGAATTAAGCCAGTCATAAATAGTGTTTGTTCATGGTTTTTATGTGTGTTTGTGTGTTTTGTGTCTGTATACAAAATTGTACTATCTCTGAAGTCATCACTTTGTACAGTGATTCACCTTCAGCTTTTTTTGGCTCTGCTATTAGCAAAGTATTAATGCTGAGAGACTTAAGAGATAGTAGGAAATATGATACAGAGAGGAATGGGACCACAAATTTGTACTAGAGGAATTCACAGTCCAGAGATGGAAACAGACATGGACACAACTAAGTATGATACAGAACAGTTGAAATGCTAAAGTAGAGGCACTAACCACTACAGAGGAGGAAGGGATTAATTCCGATTGATGGGGAAAGAGAATACTTGTGTAAGTATTCCCCTAATACTGGGCATGGGTATTTTTTTTTTTTTCCTACTAAATTTAAGCATCTAAAATATGGATGAGCCTTGTAGTATAGAAATCATCTGAAATTCTGATTAGAGTTATTTCCTTAAACTGGATTACTAAAAGTAGAATTACTGGGTTATATGTGTGGGCTGTTTTAGATATATTATGTCCCCCAAAAGCCATGTTTTAATAGTCTTGTGGGATATTTGAATTAGGTTGTTTCCATGGAGATGTGAATCACCCAACTGTCAGGTGATACTTTTGATTAGATTATTTTTATGGAGCTGTGCCCCTGGCCATTCAGGGTAGGTCTTGGTTAGTTTACTGGAGTCCTTTTAAAAGAGCCAACACAGGCCCAGACACTTGCTGATGCTTAGAGATGCTTGGAGGTGCAGACAGGAGGGTGTTTGGAAATGTTAAGCTAAGAGATGAAACCCAGAATTTGGGAGCAAAGGACCAGCAGACGCCAGCCACTTGCCTTCCCAGCTGACGGAGGTGTTCCAGACGCCATCGGCCATTCTTCATTGAAGGTATCCTCTTGTTGATGCCTTAGTTTGGACACTTTTATGGCCTCAGAACTGTAAATTTGTGACCTAATAAATTCCCTTTATAAAAGCCAATCCATTTCTGGTATTTTGCGTAACAGCAGCATTAGCAAACCAGACCAACGTGTAAAGTTTTAAAGGTTGCTTTCTGGAAAGGTTATAGCCATTTAAATCCTCAGTAGTAGCATGTGAGAGTATTCCTCTTGCTACATTGTTCCAAATAGCAAGGAACATTCTTTAAAAAAAAATCATGGCATATTTGATAGGTAATTAATGCCATTTCATTGTATTTTATATTTCTTTGGTTAGTAGGAAAGTTGAAGTCTTTCTTTCTGATTTTTTAAGTCAATTTGTATTTTCGCTTTTAAGAGTTGTTCTCTGAACTTTGTCCAAGTATCTATTGGGATCTTAGAATTTTTCTTATCTGTTTATATAAGTTGTTTATAAAATGATTTGCCTTTTCTTCAAAGGTGCTTTCCAGTTTTTTTCTACCCATCAGTTCTCACTAAGATTCCAGATTTATGCAGCCTGGGAGAGCAGCCCCCTTCTTGTGTGAACACTGTCAAATCTTGTATTTCTTGAAGCAGAAGCATTGCTGATCCTGCAGAAAGATCTAATCAGTGTGAACAGAAGTGGTGCTTCCAAAGAGTATTGGAATCCATGTGGAATTAAGTAGGGTTGGGCAGTAAAGAGAAGGGAAAAGAATTCATTGTCATTAATGTTGGAGGAGGGAGCTAAGGAGATAGGAGGAGGTAGCTTGGTTCAAGGGTCATTTGGAGCTGGACACTCAAAATGGTACGTTTAAAGGAATTGGGACAAATCTCCAGAGCAACTGGGAATTTAAAAATATACTTTTTCCCCCCTGAATATAAAAGTAATAGAAATAAAACCAACCGAGAAAATCACTGTAATATTTTGGGTATGTTTCTTTATTCTTGGGTTAGGTAGTATATGTGTGGAGCACTTTATCTCTTTTGTTCAAGCTTGGGATCCTTCTACATATATTTGTATGTTTGTGTGTGTATATATATATAGCATATATGTGTATATGTAAGTTTATGTATGTATCTATCTTATTTAAGTTTGGCTTTTTTCCACCTAGTATTTTATCGTAAGCATTTCCCCCTGCTGTTAGAAATTCTTTACATTCATGAGATTGCTTACATTTTTTAACTTTAACAGATTATTCAACATGTACTTAATTCTTAATTCTTTGTCTTCACTGGGGAAGTTATTTTTGACAGAGGACACCATAGTAGCAGGAGCAGCTTATAAAACAAAATGCAAAGGTGTTTAAGAAAATTATATTTTGGAAGAGAACCTGGGTACTGGGTCTTGTCAGCTATAAAGTAGATGCCTCTTGAATAGGTTTGACCTGAGAACTGTTTGGTGTTTTCTGGAGAGGCCACCATCTTATTTCAAAATGCCTGGTGCTGACATAGAAAGATACATCATAACTTGTATCCTACACCGGTACCTCCATTACAGATTTGTTATGCACCACTGGATGTAACTATCTCCTCTTTGATTAATATTATAGAAGCAGTTTTTCCCATGTCCTCAGTTGATTTTTCAAACCTTTCTTTGGAACATTTCCTCCTGTCAGCTCTACTATGGTTCCTTAATGAAGTTGCTATGTGATGTGGCATTTGAAATAGCAGTCTGAGTGCAGTCCTTGTCTGCTTGAGTCCTCAGTGCCTTTTCTCTTCCCATCTTCCTCCTCTTAAGGTTGACTTTGCCTTTGCTTCAGTTACCTCCACTGGTGGCTTTCTCATTATGTCTTGATACTGCAGGGAAAGACCTCAGGATTTTTTTTTTTTTTTTTGGCAGTTTTTTTCTGCCAGATGTGCTCATTTCTTCTTTGAAAAATAAAATAGCTCTTATTAACACCTGAGTTAATACTGAAAGCATTATGTGTTGAAGGAAGATTAACAGCTAAGAGCTAAAAACCATTTTAGACAAGTTCTTTCACTTCTTGATCTATTCACACTTTTTAATTCAGGCATCTAGAGCATTTTAAGAAAGAGGAAAGCAAGGAATTAATATTAGGTCAGTGATCTCCATTAGAACTATTCCTAGAGCCACAGTCAGGACTGTAATTACCTTAGAGGATAGGTATGATTGTTAACTCCATTTTACAGACGAGAAAACTGGTATCCAAGAGGTTTAGTACTTGTCCAGGGTCACGCAGTTCATAAGCAGCAGAGCTTAAGCCCAGATCTGCCTGACTCCAGAGCTAGAGTTCTTCTTTACTCCTGTGTTCTATCTGCCTTCCCATGAGTGGCAACAGGGACACAAACAGTCAGGGAAAAGGTTGAGGAGACCTCAGAGGTCTCAAGTTGTTTTCAGGAAGGGAGAATGCTAGAAGTTTTCACCTCTGAATGCAACATGAAATCTGATCTCATCAGAATTGACCTTGTCAGTTTTTCAATTACCTGGAAGGAACAATTTGATGGATTCAGACTCTTTCCTGGTGAACAGAGCCCATGTGACATAAGTCACCTCTTTAAAAGCATGTGAGCAAAGTCAAAGAATCAGATGAACAGTTACTTCTGGTGTTGGCTGTGGAAATTGGCCATATACAGACCAATTTGTTACTAAGGAGTTTTCTAAGGACCTCATACAAAGGAAACACTTGATAGCATGATATTATTTTTCCATTAAGTAAAAGGATTTAATTTGCCAAGTCTTTCTAGTCATACCTAACATTAACCAACAAATAGCCACCATTTATAAACACCTGTTATATACCAGGAACTGTGCTTTTTGTATATTCTTTTAAATCCTCACAGTGGTCTTTTGAGACAGGTATTATTCCACTTCTGTAGAAGAGGAAACTGAGGCTTGACAGATAATTTCCCAAAAGTCACTTACCTAGAAAGTGACAGAGCTGGGATACACACCAGGTTTGAACTCAAAAGCTGATACTCTAAAGAGATCCATGAATGTTCAGTTAAAAATTGAAAGAAAAAGCAAGCAAGTTCAGAATACTAAATCCAGTATAATGGTCAATATATTGTATAAGAATTTGTGGTAAAACTGTGTGTGTGTATAAGAACAAGTAATGATATTGTAAGTTTTAGAATAAAGGCTATCTCTTGGGGAGGGGTGGAGGCAGAGGGATGGGATCAGGAAGAAGCACAGGTAGCTAATTTTGGTAATGTTCTAGTCCTTAAGTTGGGTGGTGGGTTCACATGTAAATTCTTTTGTATATATATGTATGAAATACTACGTTACAATTTTTTTAACAGCTTATATATTTTCTATTATGCTCCCTTGTCATGCATTACATTTTCAGAGGAACCTTGCTTGGTAAAGAAAGCACTAGTAAAATTTAGAAAAGTTTAGACTTTTTTCTCCATATGAAACTCATTTAGTATTATCTTAATTTAGGTTCTGATGACAGTACAAGACCACTGGACTTGATTGCAGTTAATGATTCTTTAGAAAGAGGTTTTTGGGGTTCTCTCTAGGTCCTTAGTCTGTGCCACCTGACTTTCATACCAGTTTCTTCAAAAGACAATGGCCAATTTAACTTTGATTATTGCCTTGCAGAAGTACTGTGTTTGTGTGTATGTGTATTTTACTTTTAATTACAGAAAATTTTAAACGCAAAAGTTGAAAGAAATAGTACATTAAACCCCCATATGCTACCCAGTCATCAATTTATGGCCATTGTTGTTTTATTTATATTCCATCCATATCCTTTCCTTCCTGGATTATTTCACATTAGATCCTAGATATTTCATTATTTTACTTATGTATCCCTAAAAGATAAGATCTTTTTTTAAAAAAACCTAACCATAATACTATTATCACACCTAAAATTCTCAATTATTCCTTAATATCATCAAATATCTGATCTGTTTTAATCTTCTTGAGTCTCATAAATGTTTTTTTAGAGTTAGTTTGTTGAAATCAGGATCCAGACAATGTTCATTCATTGCAGAGTTTTTAATGCTAATATCTCAGGCTCTCTTAATTTACAGAAGAGTCATATCCAAAAGAATTCTTTTTGAAGACTGAAACATTCATGATTTATACACATAAGCTTAGTATTGTTATTAACAATCCCTGTGTCTTAGTCATTTTTTTTTCCCTCCACAGCGTCTAGTACAGTGCTTATGAAATGGGCCTCGGAAAATACAAAGTGAAGGTTGGCAAACTTTTTGCTTAAAGGGAAAAGATAGTAAATATTTTAGGCTTTACAGGCCATATGGTCTCTGTCGCAAATTCTCTGTCACAACCACTCAACTTTGCCAACGTAGTGCAAAAGCAGCTATGGGTAATATGCAGTGAATGGGGTGGCCATGATCTAATAAAACTTTACTTACAAAAACAGATTGGCGAGCATGTAGTTTGCCCATCTTTGTTCTACAACATTGATTTTTCAATTGTAGATCACTAAGGTTCTGTGTAGAAGGGGAAGGGGCAGGACCCACCTCTTCCGGAGCTCTATATTTATGCATTTTATATATTGGGTTTCATACAAAATTTTATTTGAAAACAGGATTCTTCTGTTTTGTTTTAAGTTAAAATCCAGGAGTCTATAATATACTCCTAATCTTTATAACAGTGACTACTATTACTACTGCTTTGTGCCAAGCACTATGCTAAGTACTATCTTTATCTCATTTAATCTTTGCAGCAACCTCACAAGTTAGATTCTGTCATCCCCAGGGAGAAGTAAGTAGCCTGCTCAAAATCACTAAGCTAGTTAAATGGATGGTGTGGGGATTGGGACACAGACCTATCTATTCTAGTGCGTAAACTTTTTTTTTCTTTTTATTTTGGAATTTTTCAAACCTATAGAAAAGTACAAGACACAGGAATAATTTACTTGCTTTTATCTCTCTCTCTCTGATCTCTAATCTCTATCTTCACATGCATACATTTCTTTCTGACCATTTAAGAGCTGCTTTAGACATCATGACACTTCACCCTATATACTTTAATTAGCATGTATCTCTTAAGAACAAGGTCATTCTCCTACTAATTATAATACCATTATTGTACTCAAGAAATTTAACATTTATGCAGTACTGTTATCTAATACACAATCAATAGTCACATTTTCTTGATTGTCCCAATAATATCCTTTATATCTTTTTTTTGAAATCCAGGCTCCAATCAAGGATTATACATTGCATTTAGTTGGCATGTCCCCTGTTTAGTCATCTTTAATCAAGAAAGTTTTCCTAGTCTTTTTTTTTTTACTTATGTGTTTTTTTCCCAATATTTTGGAATATATAACAAAGTTGAAAGAATCTTAAGGTGAACTTGTATATACTTATTACATAGATTTTATCATTAACATTTTACTATATTTTATCACATATCTGTCTATCTCTGTAACCATCCTTTAATCCATCTGATTTTTTTATGCTTTTCAAAGAAAATTACAGATATCAATTTACTTCCCTCTAAATACTTAAGCATGCAAATTACTAACTAGGATTCAATATTTGTGTGAAATGCACAAATGTTAAGTGTAAATTTGCTGAGTTTTGGAAAATGCATACACCTCTCAAGAAATAGAATGTTACCTTCACCCCAGAAGCTTCCCTCATGCCTCTTCCTAGTCATTTTCCACCTCTCCACCCAGAGGTAGCCACCTTTCTGTTTCTATAAAATTTTTCTTTTATCTGTTCTAGAATTTAATATAAATAGAATCATATAGTATTTACTCTTTTGTGTAAAGCTTTTTTAAATTTGGTGTATTTTTGAGATTCAGTCATGTTGTTACATGTATCGGTAGTTTGTTCCTTTTTATTGCTTCATAGTATTCTATTGTGTGAGTATACCATTTCTTTATTCATTCCCCTCTTGATGGATTTTTCACTATTATGAAGAACGCTTCTAAAGAACATTCTTATATAAGTTGTTTTGTGAAAATAAGATTTCACTTCTTTTCAATAAAGACCTGGGAATGGAAGTGCTAGGTTATGGGGTAAGTGTATATTCAATTTAATAAGAAACTGCCAAACCCTTTTCCAAAGCGGTTGTACCACTTAACATTCCCACTAGCAGTGTATGAAGGTTCCGTTTGCTCCACATCTCTGCCAATATTTGATATTTGTTTTTTAAAAATTGTTTTGTGTGTTTTTTTCTCTTAATTTTAGCGATTCTAGTTGGTATATATTGGTATCTCATTGTGGTTTTAATTTGCATTCCCCTGATGAATAAATATGTTGAGCATCTTTTTCATGTGATTATTGACCTATTTGTATATCTTTTGTGAAGGATTTGTTCATCTACTGTGCCCATGTTTTAGTTGGATCAGTTGACTTTTTATTATTGAGATAGGAGTTTGTTGTATGTCCTGAATACCAGTCATTTGCCAAATAATATGTTGTGCAGATATTTCCTCCTAGTCTGTGACTTGCTTATTTGTTTTCTTTATGGTGTCTTTTGATGAGCAGAAGTTTTAAAATGAAGTCAAATTTATCATTTTTTTTCTTTTATGGTTATTGTTTTCTGTGATCTATTTTCCATTTAGGTTTATGATCCATCTCAAATTGATTTTTGTGTATGGTGTGAGGTTGAGGTTGAGTTTTATTTCTTCCATTTGAATAGCACCATTTGTTGAAAAAACTTATCTTTATATTGAATTACTTTGCTGCCTTTGTTGAAAATCAAATGACTGTATAAGTGAGGGCTTGTGTCTGGGCTCTCTATTACAATTCATTGATCTCTTTTTCTGTCTTTACGCTGGTACCACAAGAGTTTTAGTAACTGTAGCTTTATACTAAGACTTGAAGTTAGGTAGCATAAGTTCTCCAACTTGTTCTTCATAAGTTTTCCAACCTTGTTCTTTATAAAGATTGCTCTGGATATTTTAGTCTTTCGTATTTCCATATAAATTTTACAGTTTGTAACCATGTTTAATTTCCAGCTTTGTTTCTAGTGATATTCTCTTTCTTGAAATGTATCTTATCTGGTAGAACAACTAGGTATGATTCTAGCCATTTCAGCCTTCTTATGCCTACTGTTTGTCTGGTATATCTTTTTCTGTTCATTTACTTTTTATCTGTGTTTTTATTTAAAGTGTGTCTCTTGTGGACAGCATAACTTTGGGTCATGCTTTTTTATCCTGACAATCTCTACCTTTCAGTTGGAAAGTTTAGTTAATTAAAATTTAATGTAATTATTCAATTTAGATCTATCATTTTATTGGTTTTTTGTTTGTATCTTTTGTTTTTTTCTATTTTTTTTCTTTTCTGTTTTTTGACTATCTTATAGAATTTCATTTTAATTTATCTGTTTTTAAAGCTATATCTTTTTGTAGGGAATAGACTTTGCACAGTCTATAGAGTTAAGGCGACTTTACAAAAAGTATTGAAACCTTGCAACTGTTTAAGTCCATTTACTTCCCTCCTCTTTCTTTTATGCTATGTTGTCATATATTTATGTATGCCTACATGCATTATAAACTGTATAAACAGTATTGCAATTTTTGCTTTAAGCAGTCCTGTGTGTTTTAAAGAAATAAAGAGAAAAATATTTTTTCATATTTACTGATTATTTACAATTTCTGAGTTTCCATCTAGTATCATGTCCCTTCAGCCTGAAGAATTTCCTTTAGCATTTCTTACAGTAGGTCTGCTGGCAATAAATTTCTTTAGCTTTCTTATTATCTGAAAATGCCTTTATTTCACTGTTATTCTTTTTTTTTTTTTTTTAATCATCATTTTATTGAGATGTATTCACATACCACGCACTCATACAAAACAAATTGTACTTTCGATTGTTTACAGTACCATTACATAGTTGTACATTCATCACCTAAATCAATCCCTGACACCTTCATTAGCACACACACAAAAATAACAAGAATAATAATTAGAGTGAAAAAGAGCAATTGAAGTAAAAAAGAACACTGGGTACCTTTGTCTGTTTGTTTCCTTCCCCTACTTTTCTACACATCCATCCATAAACTAGACAAAGTGGAGTTTGGTCCTTATGGCATTCCCAATCCCATTGTCACCCCTCATAAGCTACATTTTTATACAACTGTCTTCGAGACTCATGGGTTCTGGGTTGTAGTTTGATAGTTTCAGGTATCCACCACCAGCTACCCCAATTCTTTAGAACCTAAAAAAGGTTGTCTAAAGTGTGCGTAAGAGTGCCCACCAGAGTGATCTCTCGGCTCGTTTTGGAATCTCTCTGCCACTGAAGCTTATTTCATTTCCTTTCACATCCCCCTTTTGGTCAAGAAGATGTTCTCCATCCCACGATGCCGGGTCTACATTCCTCTCCGGGAGTCATATTCCACGTTGCCAGGGAGATTCACTCCCCTGGGTGTCTGGTCCCACGTAGGGGGGAGGGCAGTGATTTCACCTTTCAAGTTGGCTTAGCCAGAGAGAGAGGGCCACATCTGAGCAACAAAGAGGCATTCAGGAGGAGACTCTTAGGCACAAATATAGGGAGGCCTAGCCTCTCCTTTGCAGCAACCGTCTTCCCAACGGTAAAACTTATGGTAGAGGGCTCAACCCATCAAACCACCAGTCCCCTATGTCTGTGGTCATGTTAGCAACCATGGAGGTGGGGTAGGCGAATACCCCTGCATTCTCCACAGGCTCCTCAAGGGGGCACTACATCTTTTTTTTTTTTTTTTTCCTTATTTGTCTTTTTTCTTTTTTTTTTTTTTTAACTTTCCCTTCTTTTTTAAATCAACTGTATGAAAAAAAAAGTTAAAAAGAAAACAAACATACAATAAAAGAACATTTCAAAGAGACCATAACAAGGGAGTAAGAAAAAGACAACTAACCTAAGATAACTGCTTAACTTCCAACATGTTCCTACTTTACCCCAAGAAAGTTACATAATATAGCAACATTTCAGTGAACTTGTTCCTACTACATCCATCAGAAATTAACAGACCATAGTCATTTCTGGGCATCCCCAGAACGTTAAATAGCTTATCTGTTCTTCTTGGATTATTGTTCCCCCTTCCTTAATTGCTCTCTACTGCTAGTTCCCCTACATTCTACATTATAAACCATTTGTTTTACATTTTTCAAAGTTCACATTAGTGGTAGCATATAATATTTCTCTTTTTGTGCCTGGCTTATTTCGCTCAGCATTATGTCTTCAAGGTTCATCCATGTTGTCATATGTTTCACCAGATCGTTCCTTCTTACTGCCGCGTAGTATTCCATCGTGTGTATATACCACATTTTATTTATCCACTCATCTGTTGAAGGACATTTGGGTTGTTTCCATCTCTTGGCAATTGTGAATAATGCTGCTATGAACATTGGCGTGCAGATATCTGTTCGTGTCACTGCTTTCCGATCTTCCGGGTATATACCGAGAAGTGCAATCGCTGGATTGAATGGTAGCTCTATATCTAGTTTTCTAAGGAACTGCCAGACTGACTTCCAGAGTGGCTGAACCATTATACAGTCCCACCAACAATGAATAAGTGTTCCAATTTCTCCACATCCCCTCCAGCATTTGTAGTTTCCTGTTTGTTTAATGGCAGCCATTCTAACCGGTGTTAGATGGTATCTCATTGTGGTCTTAATTTGCATCTCTCTAATAGCTAGTGAAGCTGAACATTTTTTCATGTGTTTCTTGGCCATTTGTATTTCCTCTTCAGAGAACTGTCTTTTCATATCTTTTGCCCATTTTATAATTGGGCTGTCTGTACTATTGTCATTGAGTTGTAGGATTTCTTTGTATATGCAAGATATCAGTCTTTTCTCAGATACATGGTTTCCAAAAATTTTTTCCCATTGAGTTGGCTGCCTCTTTACCTTGTTGAGAAATTCCTTTGAGGTGCAGAAACTTCTAAGCTTGAGGAGTTCCCATTTATCTATTTTCTCTTTTGTTGCTTGTGCTTTGGGTGTAAAGTCTAGGAAGTGGCCTCCTAATACAAGGTCTTGAAGATGTTTTCCTACATTATCTTCTAGGAGTTTTATGGTACTTTCTTTTATATTGAGATCTTTGGTCCATTTTGAGTTAATTTTTGTGTAGGGGGTGAGGTAGGGGTCCTCTTTCATTCTTTTGGATATGGATATCCAACTCTCCCAGCCCCATTTGTTGAAAAGACCACTATGGCTCAGTTCGGTGACTTTGGGGGCCTTATCAAAGATCAGTCGGCCATAGATCTGAAGGTCTATCTCTGAATTCTCAATTCGATTCCATTGATCTATATGTCTATCTTTGTGCCAGTACCATGCTGTTTTGGCAACTGTGGCTTTATAATAAGCTTCAAAGTCAGGGAGTGTAAGTCCTCCCACTTTGTTTTTCTTTTTTAGAGTGTCTTTAGCAATTCGAGGCATCTTCCCTTTCCAAATAAATTTGATAAGTAGCTTTTCCAAGTCTGCAAAGTAGGTTGTTGGAATTTTGATTGGGATTGCATTGAATCTGTAGATGAGTTTGGGTAGAATTGACATCTTAATGACATTTAGCCTTCCTATCCATGAACATGGAATATTTTTCCATCTTTTAAGGTCCCCTTCTATTTCTTTTAGTAGAGTTATGTAGTTTTCTTTGTATAGGTCTTTTACATCTTTGGTTAAGTTTATTCCTAGGTACTTGATTTTTTTAGTTGCTATTGAAAATGGTATCTTTTTCTTGAGTGTCACTTCAGTTTGTTCATTTCTAGCATATAGAAACATTACTGACTTATGTGCATTAATCTTGTATCCCGCTACTTTGCTAAATTTGTTTATTAGCTCTAGTAGGTGTATCGTCGATTTCTCAGGGTTTTCTAGATATAAGATCATATCATCTGCAAACAATGACAGTTTTACTTCTTCTTTTCCAATTTGGATGCCTTTTATTTCTTCGTCTTGCCGGATTGCCCTGGCAAGCACATCCAGCACAATGTTGAATAACAGTGGTGACAGCGGGCATCCTTGTCTTGTTCCTGATCTTAGAGGGAAGGCTTTCAGTCTCTCACCATTGAGTACTATGCTGGCTGTGGGTTTTTCATATATGCTCTTTATCATGTTGAGGAAGTTTCCTTCAATTCCTACCTTTTGAAGTGTTTTTATCAAAAAGGGATGTTGGATTTTGTCAAATGCTTTTTCAGCATCTATTGAGATGATCAATTGATTTTTCCCTTTTGACTTGTTAATGTGTTGTAATACATTGATTGTTTTTCTTATGTTGAACCATCCTTGCATGCCTGGAATGAAGCCCACTTGGTCATGGTGTATGATTTTTTTAATGTGTCTTTGGATTCGATGTGCAAGTATTTTGTTGAGGATTTTTGCATCTATATTCATTAGGGAGATTGGCCGGTAGTTTTCCTTTTTTGTAGCATCTTTGCCTGGTTTTGGTATTAGATTGATGTTAGCTTCATAAAATCAGTTAGGTAGTGTTCCATTTTTTTCAATGTTTTGAAAGAGTTTGAGTAAGATTGGTGTCAGTTCTTTCTGGAAAGTTTGGTAGAATTCCCCTGTGAAGCCATCTGGCCCTGGGCATTTATTTATGGGAAGATTTTTGATGACTGATTGGATCTCTTTGCTTGTGATGGGTTGGTTGATGTCTTCTATTTCTTCTCTGGTCAGTCTAGGTTGTTCATATGTTTCCAGGAAATTGTCCATTTCTTCTACGTTATCCAGTTTGTTGCCATACAGTTGTTCATAATATCCTCTTATAATTTTTTTAATTTCTTCAGGATCTGCAGTTATGTCACCTTTTTCATTCATTATTTTGTTTATATGGGTCTTCTCTCTTTTTGATTTTGTCAGTCTAGCTAGGAGCTTGTCAATCTTGTTGATCTTCTCAAAGAACCAACTTTTGGTGATATTTATCCTCTCTATTGTTTTTTTGTTCTCTATGTCATTTATTTCTGCTTTAATCCTTGTTATTTCTTTTCTTGTACTTCGTTTGGGATTGGTTTGCTGTTCGTTTTCTAGCTTCTTCAGTTGATCCATTAGTTCTTTGATTTTGGCTCTTTCTTCCTTTTTAATATATGCGTTTAGTGCTATAAATTTCCCCCTTAGCACTGCTTTTGCTGCATCCCATAGGTTTTGGTATGTTGTGTTCTCATTTTCATTCGTCTCTATTTATTTAGCAATTTCTCTTGCTATTTCTTCTTTAACCCACTGATTGTTTAGGAGTGTGTTGTTTAACCTCCAGGTATTTGTGAATTTTCTAAGTCTCTGATGGTTATTGACTTCTAATTGTATTCCATTGTGGTCAGAGAATGTGCTTTGAATAATTTCAATCTTTTTAAATTTATTGAGGCTTGTTTTATGTCCCAGCATATGATCTATTCTGGAGAAAGTTCCGTGAGCACTAGAAAAGTATGTGTATCCTGGTGATTTGGGATGTAATGTCCTGTAGATGTCTGTTAAATCTAATTCATTTATCAGATTGTTTAGGTTTTCAATTTCCTTATTGGTCTTCTGTCTGGTTGATCTATCTATAGGAGAGAGTGATGTGTTGAAGTCTCCCACAATTATTGTGGAAACATCAATTGCTTCCTTTAGTTTTGCCAGTGTTTCTCTCATGTATTTTGTGGCACCTTGATTGGGTGCATAGACATTTACGATTGTTATTTCTTCTTGTTGAATTGCCCCTTTTACTAGTATGTAGTGGCCTTCTTTGTCTCTCAAAACATCCCTGCATTTGAAGTCTATTTTATCTGAGATTAATATTGCTACACCTGCTTTCTTTTGGCTGTGGCTTGCATGAAATATTTTTTTCCATCCTTTCACTTTCAGTTTCTTTGTGTCCCTGTGTCTAAGATGAGTCTCTTGTATGCAACATATTGATGGTTCATTTTTTTTGATCCATTCTGCGAATCTATATCTTTTAATTGGGGAGTTTAATCCATTTACATTCAACGTTAAAACCGTGAAGGCATTTCTTGAATCGGCCATCTTATCCTTTGGTTTATGTTTGCCATATTTTTCCCTCTCTCTATTAATATCCTTTATTGTACCCATACCGAATCTCTTTAGTATTGAACCTTTCTCCAAGTCTCTCTGTCCTGTCTTTGTTTCTCTGTCTGTAGGGCTCCCTTTAGTGTCTCCAGTAGGGCAGGTCTCTTGTTAGCAAATTCTCTCAGCATTTGTTTGTCTGTGAAAAATTTAAGCTCTCCCTCAAATTTGAAGGAGAGCTTTGCTGGATAAAGTATTCTTGGCTGGAAATTCCTCTCACTCAGAATTTTAAATATATCGTGCCACTGCCTTCTTGCCTCCATGGTGGCTGCTGAGTAGTCACTACTTAGTCTTATGCTGTTTCCTTTGTATGTGGTGAATTGCTTTTCTCTTGCTGCTTTCAGAACTTGCTCCTTCTCTTCTGTGTTTGACAGTGTGATCAGTATATGTCTCGGAGTGGGTTTTTTTGGATTTATTTTATTTGGAGTTCGCTGAGCATTTATGATTTGTGTATTTATGTTGTTTAGAAGATTTGGGAATTTTTCCCCAACAATTTCTTTGAATACTCTTCCTAGACCTTTACCCTTTTCTTCCCCTTCTGGGACACCAATGAGTCTTATATTCGGACGTTTCATATTATCTATCATATCCCTGAGGTCCATTTCGAGTTTTTCAATTTTTTTCCCCATTCTTTCTTTTATGCTTTCATTTTCCATTCTGTCATCTTCCAGGTCACTGATTCGTTGTTCAACTTCCTCTAGTCTTGTACTATGAGTGTCCAGAATCTTTTTAATTTGGTCAACAGTTTCTTTAATTTCCATAAGATCATCCATTTTTTTATTTAGTCTTGCAATGTCTTCTTTATGCTCTTCTAGAGTCTTCTTGATTTCCTTCATATCCCGTACTATGGTCTCATTGTTCATCTTTAGTTCTTTGAGTAGCTGCTCTAGGTGCTGTGTCTCTTCTGGTCTTTTGATTTGGGTGCTTGGGCTTGGGTTATCCATATCGTCTGTTTTTTTCATATGCTTTATAATTTTCTGTTGTTTTTGGCCTCGTGGCATTTGCTGAACTTGATAGGGTTCTTTTAGGGTTTGTAGACCTATTGAAGTCCTTATCTCTAATTTATCAGATCTACAGCTTCGTGGAGTACACTTTCTCTAACTAACCAGCAGGTGGCGTCCACGAGCCACCTGTTCTCCACAAGCCAGTTCTCCCCTGCTTAGCCTTTTGGTGAGTGGGGGAGTGAGTCTTGTGGGGCCCAATTGGTGTACCAAGCTTGCGTGTGTAGTTGGTGTTGCCTGCCCTGTATGTGGGGCGTGTTTCTGGGCAGTCGGGGAGGGGGGGTGGCCCTAACAATCAAATCTCCCTGATGATCCTAGAGTTTTAAAGCTGCTGCAATAGTCTAATCCTTCAGTTCAGTCGTGCCACAGTTTGTCTCTGCCACTGACCCACAAGTCTTTGGTATTGGCGTATGGCTCCTGAGACTTGCAAGTGGGCCCCTCTTCCAGGCTGTGCACCCCGGGTCCTCTGTTGAGTGATGACTGTGCTATGTCACAGGTGAGTGCCGTCCCCCCAGGGCAGTTCTGGGCTGCTGGGCTGTGTAGGGAGGCTCCCAGTCTGCTCAAATGATGGCTGAATGGGGCTTTGTTAATTCACACTGCTCCACCTTCCCAGCTCTGGGACATTCAGCTGAGGTTGCAGGGAAGGCTAATGTCCACGCCCATTTTTGTGGTGTGTGCCTGTTATTTGAAGCACTTCCGTCACACTGGGTTGTCTGGGGCAGCTCTGGGCTATGGGGCTGGCGATGGGCAGGAGTGTTTCCTGTCCACCAGGATAGTGGCTGTGAGCGGACACCCCCCTTTTCTTGGGAAGTTGTGTTGTTTATTGAATTTTCTCAGCCACTGGATTATTGCCTTTTGTCTCAGAGCTCTCTTAGTTCTGCTCTTGACTTGACGTGCCCAAATTGCAATTCTTTGAAGCTTTCTGTATTGGGCTTCTTAGAGTAATTGTTTTAGAAAAAGAAAAAAAGGATTTAAAAAAAAAAAAAAAAAAAAAAAAACGGCCCTCCTCAGAGATCTAATGGGTTATTGAAATGCTAATAGACAAAGCAACCAGGGTCATTAAGGAAAGGTCCACAGGGCAGAGAGATCAGCTTTTCTTCAGGATTTGCATATGCACCTCAGGGCCTGAGCTCGGGCTTGAGCTCTGCCCTTCCCCCTTCTATGTTCACCAGAACTCCAAAAATCTTCCGCTTTTATTTTGGAGTTTTTCGTGTTGTTTTTTTTCTATGCCTGTCTCCTCTCTGCTGGGCTGGCTGCTCTCAGAGTCTCTGGTGTCTGGTCTCAGTCTGTCTATGGTTGGAGTTTGAATCAGTAGAATGAGTTTCCCATAAGAGCAGCCACTGCAGTTCTCCCTTCTCCTTCCCGGAGCTGACAGCCCCTCCTCCCACGGGACTGAGCCTGGCAGGGAGGGGCGCGGATCCCCTGGCCGCAAAAACTTACAGATTTCGCTGATCTCAGCAGTTCCACGTTTTCATGAGTGTTGTATGAAGTATGCCCAAAGTCAGATTGCTCTGTGGTGTCCAGTCCACGCAGTTCCTGGCTTTTTACCTACTTTCCTGGAGGAGTAACTAAAACTTACAGCTCACCAGTCTGCCATCTTTCACTGTTATTCTTAAAGGTTATTTTCGCTGTTTATAAAATTCTTGGTTGACAGTTTTGTTTTGTTTTGTTTTGTTTTTCTTTCAATACTTTAAATTAGATTTTGTTCCACTGTCTTTGGGTCTCCACAGTTTATGTAAGAAATCTGCCGTCATTCAGATTGTGGTTCCCCTATAAATTGAGAACTGGTCACATTTTCCTCTTCTCTTTGTATGTTAAGTAATTTTGGGTTGTGTCCTGGACATTGTGAATTTTAAGTTGTGGATATTCTAGATTCTATTTTATTCCTGTGAAAAGTATTAATTTTTTTCTTTGTTTTATCAGGCAGCTAATAGTTTGGATTCAAACTGCACACTGTCTTGGAAGACAGTTCAATCTCAGTTTCATTCTTTTGTCCTTAACTGGAGTCTGTCTACAGCTCATGAGTGGTTCTGGAGTCAGCCAGAGACTTGAACAGAGTTCATTCACAGAATTTCATGCTTCTCTCTGATTTTTCCTCTCAATTTTTTTTCTAATTTGGATTTGTCTGATGTTTCCTTATGATTAGATTCATATTAAACATTTTTGGCAAGACTACAACAAAGGTAATGAATTCTTCTAGATGCATCACATCAAGAAGCAGATAATACCAGTTTGTACTATTATGACTGTTAAATTTGATCTCCTTGTTAAGGTGGTGTCCACTAGATTTTCTTCTGTAAAGATATTTTTACATATGTAATCTGTGGGGTAATTCCTTGAGGTTATATGAATATCTTATTCCTAAACAGGCTTTGTTTCGTTCATGGTTTTAGCATCCAGTGGTGATTCTTTCTTAAATTAAGTATTACTGTAGTGGTGGTAAGTGGTGATGTTTTTATTTCTGTCATTCCTTCTACATTGGCTAGCTGATGATATGCTTCTCTAAAGAGGAACTTGCTCTCCCTAACCACTTAATATATTTTTTTAATGCAATACAGACTCATGGAATTCATTTTTTATTTAATGTGTTATAATTCATTCTTTTCAGTGGTCCTTTTGATGCTCAAGTTGTTCAAAATTTGGCCAGTGAGAAATTTGTCAAGTTGTCTTCTGTAAACTTTTAGCATGTGCTCTTCAGTTTTTTGAGCACTTCCTTACTTACTATTACAAGAGGTTGTGGTATTATCTTGACTGTTCCTGCTTCAGCACTAGAATTTGTCACTTATCCAAGGGCTCCACTGTGAGTCATTAGGCTGTTCTGCCTTCTGACAATTGTTTTTAAGTAGCACATATTATAGAAGATTTTAGGGGACATTTACTTGGAAAAAATTCACTCATGATACAGCCATGCAGTCCAAACCACTGTTAACAGTTTGATGTTCCTTTCCTTACTTTATTTTTACATAGTTAAATGTGTCTTAAAGGAGCGGTTCTATCCAATAGAACTTTCTGCAATGGTAGAAATGTTTTATATCTATGCAGTCAAATATAGTAGCCACTAGCCACGTGTGACCATTGAACACTTGAAATTGGCTCATGTGACTGAATTAAAATTTAAATTTAAATAGCCATGTATCTCAGAGAGTGATAGTTAATTAATTCTAATGTTAGCCTTCTTGTTGGAACTGTTAGGCCAGTTGTTGTAGAGAGGCAAACAGCACTGGGGCAGGGAATGTGGTTGCCTTGCTAGGCACATGTGGAGCTGGCCTTCTCTTCTTACTGTTAAATCCCACCGAGGAAGTGCTAGCTTGGAGGTGGGGTGGTCTTAGCAGGAACATTGAACACTCTGTGGCTTCCTGTTATTTTCTAGTGAGGTGGCTTTGAGGTAGAGGGAGATAAGCTGAGAAGATTTAAACTGTTGTCATTCTGCCACATCTCTCTTTGTATATATAATTTCCAGTCTCCTCAGAGAGTTTCATCTGTTTGCAGTACTAGACGATATGTTTTTATTTGCTTGTCTTCTCTGGATTTTAGAAATGAATGCGCTGATTTGTTTACATAGTGTTCTGGTTTGCTAATGCTGCCGGAATGCAAAACACCAGAAATGGATTGGCTTTTATAAAGGAGGTTTATTTGGTTACAATGTTACAGTCTTAAGGCCATAAAGTGTCCAAAGTAAGTCATCAACAATCAGGTACCTTCACTGGAGGATGGCCAAGGGTGTCTGGAAAACCTCTGTTAGCTGGGAAGGCACGTGGCTGGCGTCTGCTCCAAGTTCTGGTTTCAAAATGGCTTTCTCCCAGGACGTTCCTCTCTAGGCCGCAGCTCCACTTCAGAATGTCATTCTCAGTTGCTCTTGGGGCGTTTTCCTCTTCTAGCATCTCTGGAGCAAGAGTCTGCTTTCGATGGCCTTCTTCAAACTGTCATCTGAAGCTCTTCTCTCAGCTCCTGTGTATTCTTCAAAGTGTCCCTCTTGGCTGTAGCAAGCTCGCTCCTTCTGTCTGAACTTTTACAGGGCTCCAGTGAACTAATCAAGGCCCACGCTGAATGAGTGGGGCCACACCTCCATGGAAACTATCCAATCAGAGTCATCACCCACAGTTGGGTGGGTTGCATCTCCATGGAAACACTCAAAGAATCACAATCTAATCAACACTGATACGTCTGCCCACACAAGAGTACATCAAAGATAGTGGCGTTTTGGGGGACATAATACATTCTACCCAGCACACATAGTATTGCTAATTGTTCTTGAATGTTTAGGCTATTTATTTTTCCATTCTGTTTGTACACATTAATATGGGAGCCAATTAAGGTTAAGACCTAACTCAAATTGTCAACCATCTGGCAAGCGCTAGTTCTCAGGGTGAGCTTAAGTTTTGGGAGAAGACTAAGAAATAAATCTGGAAAAACAACGAGAATCACATAAATAAATAATAACAACTGACGTTTGTTGAGTACTTTCTGTGGGCTGGACACTCTTACAAGTTTATGTGGATTACCTAATGTGATCCTTACCATAACCCATGAGTGTAGATGCTGTTGTCATCTCATTTTACAGGTACGGAAACTGATAGAGTGGTTAAGGAACTTGTCTAAGGCCTCATAGCTAGTAGAGGCCCACCTCAGACACAGTTCTGTCCACCTCTAAAGCCAATACACTCTACCACTAGGAAATACTGCTTCTTTGCATCTTAACAGTGCCAAGCCAGTCTCAGACACAGCTCCTTGGGCATTTTCTGTTCATTGGAACATAAATGTCCTTTCTGGAAAGCTGCTTACTGCCCTTAGGGGCAGAGTTGATAATTGTAGGTGGCTGTCTCATTTCTTGGTGATAGCCAGCCTCTTCTCTATTTTGCTCACCTTGCCCTGGTGAGTTGTTTTCCTGGTGGCTGTAATCAGCCTCCATTTTTCCCTTTTGAAATCTAGGGTAGCTGTGGGTTTTGGACTTAAGTTTCTTCCTGAATTCTTTGCCTGCAGCTAGTTGAAATGGTTATCCCAACCCTTATAAACTGGAGTAGGGAGCTTGTTTAGAGTAACACGCTTTTCTGCATCTTTGTAGGAGCAGTAAATTTCAAAGGAAAAACATAGCTGCAAAACCCAATCCAGTCTGCTCTAATCATAATATTTAATAGTAGAATTAGCATATAGTTCCCAACCAAATGCCAAGTCTCTCCCTCAGATAATTTTCCTACCTGCCCACTCACTTACCACTTAATCACTTTTTAAAATTCCCGTCCTCTACCCCCTTATTTCCCAGGAGAGGGAGCTTGCTCTAGTAGAAAGAACATATGCTTCTTTAATGTCAGACCTGTATTGCATTCCTGGTGCCTTTTTTTCCCTCAGCTTTGTGACCTTGGTCAGATTATTCAATGTTTCTGAGCTTCCATTTCCTGATACATGCCTTGCAGAGTTGTCAGAAAATAAGAAATTCTATTTTCAGAGTCCCTGGCATGTAGTAGATCCTCAAAATAAGAGCTTTTTATCCCCCTTGAATCCATTGATATGATTCAATTTGGCAAATATTCAGTAACTTGTAATCTGTGCTAGACTCTGCTGAGGATGCTGAAGAGATAAAAAGCAAAACAAAACAAAAAAACACACTCACAAAGTCTCTGAATTCAGAAAGTTGCATGGTGTAATAGAGAGAATGACATGGAAATAAATAACAATAGAAATGTGATAATAGAGGTGTGTCCAAAGTGCTAGAAGCAATTGATTCTTTTTCTAGCCCTGTCTGGGAACAGTTTCCAAGTATTTCTTGTGGAAAAATACTTGGTGGACAATATGGGGACCAATAGAAAGAGGAGGGAAAAGAAAAGCCCTTAAAGAATTCTGTAATCTTTGAGATGCCAGCCTTTTAAGAATTGATTTCAGCAAGACACTTCATAAAATCCCTCAGAGAATCCCTTGGATATAAGATGGAGAAATGTGGGCTGGCTGATAGAATAGGACATGGAATTGAAACAAGCTACACAAGTATGTTTAGGATGTTGTTCTGTGAGACTTTATTTTTACTTATAAAATCTCTGAGTTGGAAGGAACCTTAGAAATAGATGATTTACTCTACCCTGTGCGTAAGACCTCTCTATAATCTGGTCTCCCCACCCCCACTCCCGTTTTAATTTTTTTCTCTTTTTTTTATTAGAAAAGTTGTGGGTTTATAGAAGAATCATGCATAAAATACAGTATTCCCATACATCATCCTACCACCAACACCTTGCATTGGTGTGGAACATTTGTTATAATTGATGGTAACACATTTTTATAAGTGTATTATTAATAAAGTCCATGGTTTAATTTGGGTTTTACTGTTTGTGTAGTGTGGTTCCATGGATTTTTTAAAAATTTTAATTCTGTTACGATATGTACAATCTAACATTTCCTCTTTTAATCATATTCAGATATATATTTCAGGGATAATTTCATTCACAATGTTGTGCTACAATTACCACATTCATTATCAAAACATTTCCATCATTCCAAATAGGAACCCTGCACATTTTAAGCCTTAACTTCCCATTCCCTATCCCCACCCCGTCCCCTAGTAACCTGTATTCTAGACTGTGACGCTATGAGTTTGTTTATTCTAATTGTTTCAAAATAGTGAGATGATACAATATTTGTCCTTTTGTGCCTGGCTTATTTCACTTAGCATGGTGTCTTCAAGGTTCATTGATGTTGCCACATGTATCAGAATTTCATTCTTTTTTTGGCTGAATAATATTCCATTGTATGTATATAGCACATTTTGCTTATCCATTCATCATCTGATGGATACTTGGGTTGCTTCCATCTTTTAGCAATTGGGAATAATGCTGCTATGAACATCAACATGAAAATATATGTTCAAGTCCCTGCTTTCAGTTCTTTTCATTATATACCTAGTAGTAGGATTGCCATACTACATACAGTAGGTCATATGGTAATTCTATACTCAGCTTTCTGAGGAACTGCCAAACTGTCTTCCACAGCAGCTGCACCATTTTACATTGCCACCAGCAATGAATCAGTGTTCCTATTTCTCCTTATCCTCTCTAACACTTGTTATATTCTGTTTTTTTAATAGCAGTCATTCTAATGGGTACAAAATGGTAACTCATGGTTTTGATTTGCTTTTCCCTGATGCCTAATGATATTGAGCATGTGCTTTCCGGCCATTTGTGGATCTTTGGAGACATGTCTGTTCAAGTCTTTTACATATACACCCCCCGCCTTTTTTTTTTTGCCCATTTAAAAAAAATTGGGTTGTTTGTCTTTTTGTTACTGAGTTGAATGCTTTTTAAAATATATTTTCTAGATATTAAACCCTCTTCGGTTATGTAGGCTGTTGTTTTACTTTCATGATAAAGTCCTTTGAGGAACAAAAGTTTTTAATTTTGAGAAGTCCCATTTATCTATTTTTTCTTTTGTTTCTTGTGCTTGAGTGTAAAGTATAAGAAACCATTGCCTGACACAAGGTCCTGAAGATGCTTCTCTGTGTTTTCTTCTAGAAGTTTAATAGTTCTAGCTCTTATATTTAGGTCTTTGATCCATTTTGAGTTGGTTTTTGTATAAGGTGTAAGTTAGGTGTCCTTCTTGGTTTTGCAAATAGAGATCCAGTTTACCCAGCATCATTTGTTGAAGAGGCTATTCTTCCTCAGTTGAGTGGTCTTTGCCAACTTGACGAAAATCAGTTGGCCATAAATATGACGGTTGATTTCTGAACTCTCAGTTCGATTCTGTTGGTCTGTATGTCAGTCTTTGTTCCTGTACCATGCAGTTTTGATTACTGTGACTTTGTAATAAGTTTTAAGATCAGGAAGTGTGAGTCCTCCAACTTCATTCTTCTTTTTCAGGTGGCTTTAGCTATTCAGGGCCCCTTCCCCTTCTGTATAAATTTGATGATTGGCATTTCTGCAAAGAAGGTTTTTGGAATTTTAATTGAGATAGTATTGAATCTATAAATTGTTTTGGGAAGTATTGACAACTATATTTAGTCTTCCAATCCAGGAACATGGGATGTCCTACTGATATTCTTCAGTTCTGTGTCCTTCTCCAGACCTCTCTCTCCTGTCTTTTTTTTCTCTGCTGGTAGAGCTCCCTTTAGTATATCTTTCAGGGCGGGTCTCTTGTTAACAGATTCTCTCAGCATTTGTTTGTCTGTGAAAATTTTAACTTCTTCCTCAATTTTGAAGGGGAGTGTGCCAGTTTGAATGTATTGTGTCCCCCCAAATGCCATTATCTTTGATGTAATCTTGTGTGGGCAGATGTTATCAGTGTTGATTAGATTGTAATTCTTTGAGTGTTTCTTTGGAATGTGCCCCACCCAACTGTGGGTGATGACTCTGATTGGATAATTTCTGTGGAGGTGTTGCTCCACCCATTTGGGGTGGGTCTAAGTTGATCAGTGGAGCCATATAAATGAGCTGACATAACAGAAGGAACTCAGTGCAGCTGTGAATGACATTTGAAGAGGAACTACAGTCAAGAGGTCCACTTTGAAGAATGCGCAGAAGCTGAGAGAGGAGCTGCAGATGGGAGACAGTTTGTAGATGGCCGTTGAAAGCAGACTCTTGCTCCAGAGAAGCTAAGAGAGGACAAACACCCCAAGAGTAACTAAGAGTGACATTTTTGAGGAACTGCAGCCTAGAGAGGAACATCCTGGGAGAAAGCCATTTTGAAACCAGAACTTTGGAGCAGACGCCAGCCACGTGCCTTCCCAGCTAACAGGTTTTCCGGATGCCACTGGCCATCCTCCAGTGAAGGTACCTGATTGTTGATGTGTTGCCTTGGACGTTTTATGGCCTTAAGACTGTAACTGTGTAACCAGATAGCCCCTTTGTAAAAGCAAATACATTTCTGGTGTTTTGCATTCGCTCAGCATTAGCAAACTAGAACAGGGAGTTTTGCTGGATAAAGAATTCTTGGCTGGAAATTTTTCTCTTTTAGAATCTTAAACATCTCATACCACTGCCTTTTCACCACCATGGTGTCTGCTGAGTAGTCAGTACTTAATTTTATGTGGTTTCCCCTGTATGTGGTGGATCACGTCTCTAGCTGCTTTCAGGACTTTCTCCTTCTATTTAGCATTTGACAATCTGATTAATATATGTCTCAGAGTGGGTCTATTTGGATTTATTCTATTTGGAGCTTGTTGGACTTCTTCAATTTGCGTAATTATGTCATTTAGGAGGGTTGGGACACTTTCCCCAACTATGTCTTCAAATAATCTTCCTAGCCCTTTACTCTTTTCTTCTCCTTCTGGGACACCAGTGATTCTTACATTTGTACATTTTATATTGTCCTTCATTTCCCTGAGAGCCATTTCAAATTTTTCTATTTTTTCACCATTAGTTCTTTTGTATGTTTGTGTTCAGTTTTCCTGTCCTCTAATTCACTTATTCTTGCCTCTGCGTCTTCAAATCTGCTATTGTGTGTGTC
This sequence comes from Choloepus didactylus, assembly GCF_015220235.1. NCBI lineage: Eukaryota > Metazoa > Chordata > Mammalia > Pilosa > Megalonychidae > Choloepus > Choloepus didactylus. The sequence goes on from NW_023637577.1 coordinate 1,079,128, forward strand.
TAGTGTATTTTTAATTTGAGCTACAGTTCCCTTTATTTCCATAAGATCTTCTGTTTTTTTAGTTACTCTTTCACATTCTTCTTTATGCTCTTCTAGAGTCTTCTTGATATCCTTTATGTCTTTAGCCAACCCATTGAAGTTGTTTTGGAGATTTTTATGTACTTCTTTGATTAATTTCCCCAGATTCTGTTTCTCCTCCAGCTTTTTTTTTTATATTCATTTTATTGAGATATATTCACATACCACGCAGTCATGCAAAACAAATCTTACATTCAGTTGTTCACAGTACCATTACATAGTTGTACATTCATCACCAAAATCAATCCCTGACACCTTCATTACCACACACACAAAAATAACAAGAATAATAATTAAAGTGAAAAAGAGCAATTAAAGTAAAAAAGAACACTGGGTGCCTTTGTCTGTTTGTTTGTTTCCTTCCCCTATTTTTCTACTCATCCATCCATAAACTAGACAAAGGGGAGTGTGGTCCTTATGGCTTTCCCAATCCCATTGTCACCCCTCATAAGCTACATTTTTATACAATTGTCTTCAAGATACATGGGTTCTGGGTTGTAGTTTGCTAGTTTCAGGTGTCTACCACCAGCTACCCCAATTCATTAGAACCTAAAAAGGGTTGTCTATATTGTGCGTAAGAGTGCCCACCAGAGTGACCTCTCGGCTCCTTTTGGAATCTCTCTGCCACTGAAGTTTATTTCATTTCCTTTCACATCCCCCTTTTGGTCAAGAAGATGTTTTCCACCCGACAATGCCAGGTCTACATTCCTCGCCGGGAATCATATTCCACGTTGCCAGGGAGATTCACTCCCCTGGGTGTCTGATCCCACGTAGAGGGGAGGGCAGTGATTTCACCTTTCAAGTTGGCTTAGCTAGAGAGAGAGGGCCACATCTGAGCAACAAAGTCTTCTCCAGCTTTGTAATTTGGTTATTTGGTTTGTCCATATTTACTTAGGTCTTCATATGCTTTGTGATTTTCTGTTGGCTTTGGAACATTTGCTTATCTTGATAAGGTTATTTTGCAATATGTAGGATTATTTCAGCATTTATATAATTTGGCAGAGCTACAGCTTGCTGTGGAATGCACTCTCCCTGTCCTCCCAGCAGATGGTGCTCTTGAGCCATCTCTTACTCTCAAGCCAGCTTTCCCCCAACTTCACCCTTGCACTGTGTGGGGTCCAAACCAGGTGGAAATCCAGTCAGCACACCAGTTCTCCATGTACACTGGGGACTGCCAGCTCTGGGGGTGGAGAATGGGCCCTGTGTATTTCAGCAGGAAATCCACTTAAGGGCACAGTGAGTCTGGTAATTCCCAGGACACTGAGTGGACCACTCTTGAGCTACAGGGCCATGTGTCTAACCCCCTAGCTCAAATGTGCCCCAGACCCTGTCTGCCATGCACCTGTTAGCCTCTGGAGTTGGGAAAGGGCTTCTGGTGCTTCTGTGTGGTGCCCTGGCCTTTCCCTGCCTCTTGCCGGTGCACACCATGGACTTCTGTGGAGGAAAAGTAAATGTGGTCACCAGAAGTCTGCTGAATTCCAAGTTCCCTCACAGGAGCTCCCAGCCGTGGGGCTGTGAATGGTTATCTCCCCAGCCAACAGCTGAAGTGTGTGCATGGGGTGTGGAAAGCTGCTCCCTTCCACGCTCTGCATCTGGCTCCATTCACTAGTCCCCGGCAGTGGTCCCAGTGGAACACACTCACCCCATCCTTTCAGACGCAGTCTCTCTGCCTCTCCATCCATGTCCCCACTATGTGTTGCAGAGTTCTTTCTCCAGCTGGTCACATTCTGGAACCGCTGTTCTGGGTGCCCTCTGCCCCTACTCTAGTCCTTTTCACAGAGGAGAAATTTGCTCTGTCTCTCCTCTTCCACCATCTTCCTGGAATGTTATTTTTGCTTTAAATATTTCTTTTTTCTTTCTGATCCTTTGCCTGACTCTTTTCAAGTGTCTTGTCTTCAAGTTAACTGATTCTTTCTTCTGCTGGCTTCAATCTGGTCTTGAAACACTCTTGGGTGTTTTTTCATTTCAGTTATTGTGGTCTTCAATTCCAGTAGTTCTGTTTGGTTCCTTTTAAAAATTTATGTCTCTTTACTTAGACTCTCATGTTGTTCATTTATTGTTTTTATGCCGATTTTCAGTTCTTTCTGTGTATTTTCCTTCATCTCCTTGAGCATTTTTAAGATAATTTTTTTGACAGCTTTGTTCAGTACATTCAAATTCTTGTCTTTGTTGGTGTTTTCTGCATTTTTACCTTCTTCCTTTGAATGGGCTGTCATTTCTTGTGTCTTTGTCTTGTACTCTTTTGTTGTATTGTACATTTTAATATTTTAAAATGTTAATTCTGGGATTTACTTTCTTGCATGTTTGTTTCTTGGTTTTGTAACTAGCTGGTGAGAGATTTTCTTGATCTTCAGACCATCTGTTAGGAAGGTCTGCCCAAGGCAAATGCTGTGAAGAGGGTTTTCCCTGTCTATCTGGGCCTCTGTCGTATTTTGGGCTTTTGCTTTATTAGTTGTTTTGGAGTTCCCCTGTTTACAGGAGTTTGGTTGTCCCTTCTGTTTCCCAGGAGACAGACCTCCCTCTTCAGGTATTTGAAGCTAGCATGCCTTTTTCCCAGACTGTCCAACTCTATAGTTTTTTACACTTACATCATTGTCTTGTGCTGCTTTTTCTGGAGGGCGAATGGTGGGAGGAGGATCACCCCAGAGAGGACTTTCCCACGTCAGTCATTCCCAGCCAGAATACGGCCAGGGACCCATGAAGATAGTGCTGACTGGCTTCAAAGTTTCCTGGGGGAGGGGATTAGGAAGGGCGCCAAAAACTTCCCCAAAGCTGAACTCTCCTGGTCTGTCCAGCAAATTCAGCCCTTCAGCTAACTGTCCCCTGCAGCCATCCAGAGGCACTGTGTCTTTCAATGTCCACTGCCCTCAGCACAGTCCGATGAGGGTTGGTACAGTGGCTGCCCTCAGAAACGAGAACCAATGATCCTAATTTGATGATCAAAAGCGATGATCAGCAATTGGCTGTGCCCACCCCTGTTCTTGGGGAAGAGGATTTTTATGTCCCTTTCTGTCACCTGCAGGTGGCCAGGTGCTGGACCCTGCAGCCTGCAGCGAGAGGGGGTGGGGGTGGGGAGACATCAGTAGCGGCTGCATGGAGAGTGCAATTTCCAGTTATTTCCCGTAGTTTATCTGTCTCTTCCTCCTGCTCTTCCCAGGATGCTGTACGGTGTTCTTCTGGCCTGTGGAGTTTCAAATTAGTTGTTTCAGACAGTTCCTGCCTAATAGTTGCTTTGGTGGGAGGACTGAGTCCTGGACCCTTACTCCACCATCTTCCCAGGAAGTTTCCCCCTTTTAATCTTTAATTCAACACTATTTGAAAGTATACAGTGAAAAATATGCCTCCCTCCTCTTCCAGGTTCCAACTCTCCCTGTCATCCTCCCCAGAGACAGCCTCTGTTATTAATTGCTTATGTGTATGATCTTGCTTTATGATGCTTATCTCTTTACACCTTATGTTACGGTTATTTGAGTGTGTGTGTTGCCTCCCTTACTAAATTGTAAGTTCCTTAAGAATAAGGACTCTCCCTCATATTTTCCTATATCTTCCCAAATTACTTGCACATCAAGGATTCTTAATAAATATTTGCTTGATTGATTATTTAAAGGAAACTTGGACTGGGGAAAAAATAGGCTTCTCTGGTGCCACAGTTTTCTGTCCTTGGCCATATCCTTTACTATCATTTTTCCTTAGTGACTTGGATGAAGATGTAGAAAGCATGCTTGTCATTATATACATAACACAAAGCTGGAAAAGAGAGCTGATGATATAAGATGACAGAATCAGGATTGTAAATGATCTCAACAGAATGAAATGTTCAGCTGAAAAGATCAGGAACAAATGTGAAGTCCTGTGTTTAATGGCAGGGGTGGGGGGAGGAGCCAACAACTTAGTTACAGAATAGTATAGAATTAGGGGGCACTGTTTTGATAACAGTTCTTTTGAAGATTACTTTAGGAGGGTGGAGGATGGGTCTTAATTGACTTTAAGCTTAAACTCAATTTAAGCCAGTAGTATACTGGGGTGTTGTCAATGAAGTAAACACAGCTTTGGATGAATTTGGTAGAATATGAGTCCAGGTGGGGTAGCTCATGGTTCTCTTTTCTTTACCGGTCAGACTGCTTGTTGAGTTTTAGGTTCACTTTGGGATCCCACATATATAAAGAAAAACCAACCAGTTGAGGTGTGTGCAAAGGAGGTAAGCTAGGAAGGTAAAATGTGGATATAGGAATCAGACAGATCTAGGTTCTCTCCTGGGTTCTACTACTTGCCAGATGTGATGGTGTGGCAAAGTCAATCCCTCTGAGTTGGTTTCTGTACCTTTAAAATGGGGGCAATCTGGTGAACCATTATCAGGATTAGAACTAACATAGGCTTAATGACTAAATATAACCCCTGCTTTGAAGGAGGTTACATTTAGTGGGGCAGACAGCTGAGATTGTATTGCAGCTTATAAGGGCTCAAAGACTTGATTTGTGGAAAAGGGAGTAAACTTATTCATATTGCCCTCTATAAATGTTTATAGAGCCAGATTGCCATTTAGCAATTAGAATGGGTTTCTAGGAGGAAGTGAATTCCCCTCAGTGAAAGAATAGCCAGTCAAGCTGAGACCATATGATTACTTGTCAAAGATACTTATAGAAAGCATTTCTGTATGTGTAGGAAGTTGGATAACCAGACATGGGCCAAATCCAGCCAAATAACCTGTTTTTGTAAATAAAGTTTTATTGGAACATAGCCACACTCCCATTTGTTTGCATCTTGTCTGTGGCTGCCTTCCTGCTACAATGCAGAGGGGTCAGAGACCATATGGTCTACCAAACCTAAAATACTTACTATCTGGTCCTTACCAAAAAAGTGCTGAGTCTGGGTCTAGATAAATGCTTTTGTGAACTGGTAACTTTTTCCAACTCATTGTGGTAGTGATTTCAAGTGAAGAGAGAGGAAGGCAGTGTTTGGAGTGAGTCACAGGGTTTGAGAAGTTAGTGCATAGAAGGAAGACTGGGAAACACTTGATTAAGTGACTTCCAAGAAACTTTAAGAATCGATGGTTTTAGAAACAGACGTCTTTTGGTGTGAGACAGAATATTTGTACTCCACCTGGGCTGAAGCTTTTTGGATCCACTGGAATTGGGAAGCAGTCCTCATGTAGTGGAAAGACTGGTTGTGTTAGCCAACCCAACCCTTCTAAATTGTAGTTTCCCCACTTGTAAATGGAGCACTTTGCAGGGTTTTGTAATGACCGGAGCTAATATAGGTACTCAGGGATAGCTATCATTACTGTATTCCATAGAACACCTCAGCTGAATTTTGATTGATAAAGTATACATCCTTCCCTTGAGTCCTTAAGTTGGGATAGCACTCAAAAACCTGTCTTTGTGTGGGCTAGATCTCTAATTCTGATGGCTTAGCAAATAAGAGAGGAGGGAAATAACTCGTGACCAGCAGTTTCAATACATATGTTACAGATGTTATTCTCTATACTAGAAAGGCAGAGGCTTCCAGTACAATTCAGTTCTCCTAGTGGAGTGGAACTTTAAACTTCGCTTTTTCCTATACATTCTGTCTTTTGTATTTGGAATCTATTGCCAACTAATGGTTTTTCTTTTTCTTTTGTGTTGAAAGTGTTGACTCGGAGACAAAAAGAGGCCAAGAGCAAGAGTGACAGTGGGACTGCTGCCCAGACTGCCCTAGACTTTAACAAGTAAGTAGGTAGGCTGCAATTCATGGAGCACTTGTTTCACATATGATTGCTTGGACCAAATAGAGAGACCAATTCCTGTTTTACCCTGTGTTTCTTTGGCCTGCCCTCACTTCATTGCTTGGATGCCTGAATTTCTTTTTCTTATTCCCAGTTTATATCAGTGTAGGTAGCCTCTAAATCCCTACTCAGTACCCTAAAGACCTGCCACTCACTTCACTTCCACATTGCTCTTAGGTTTCTGTTTTCTTTGAATTTGTATTGGTGTGTGATGCTTTTGTGAAGCAGTGAGCCATTGTGTTATGTAATAGTACAGAAGTTGCGTTGCAAAGGTTGGGCAATATAGAAGATACGAAGACTTCCTTGGGTTGTGGGTTACAGTTTGACTAAGAAAGTACGTTCTAAGGGAGGGGTCAGGTTTAAGTGCTGCCTCCCCAAAGTAAAGGGATTAGACTACCAGCAATACACTAGAGCAGTTAATCACTAGGCAGAAATTTTTCTCTGTGAAATGCAAATCTCAGACCCTAAAGTTTAGGGCTGCCTTCCCTAATCCAATTGAACAGAGCTGATCACTTATTCCCTTGGAATCTACTGTAATGTCGACTTCCCTCTAGCACTGTTTTCATCATACTGTTGCAGTATTTTTTTTTTTTTTTTGACATTTCTGTCTGACTATCCAGTGAGTTATTTGAAGGCAGATACTTGCCTTCATTCATATTTATATTCCCAGTATATAATAAAATAGATTTGTTGAACACCTGCTATTATTGCTAGTCAGTGTGCTAGATACTTTATTTACTTTATAACTCCCACAATAGTTGATAAGATAGTCTTTCTTCCTTTTTTTAAATAAACTGAAGAGAAATTATAAATAGCTGGTTAATAGCATGTGGTCAGAACTAGCAAAGCCTGCCTTACTCCAAAATGTATGTTCTTTTCACAGTTCTGCTGTCTTTCATGTAGTAGGGGATTAATAAATCCTATTTTCATTATTTGATAAACCTTGAAAAATACACTAGTGTAGCTTTGCTCTTGAAGCAGGGTTTTACTTCCATTCTTCCATATAGTTAAGGACTTGAGAGACTTACTTTGCCAATTTTAAAGACCTCCAGAGAAATTCTTCCTGAGAGCTAATCTAAGTCTCTCTTGCTATAGTTACTGAATAGTAATGGCCAGATAGGGAAGTCGAGAATAGCACGCTTTGGAAAGTTTTTTCTTTAACTTCTTAAAATTAAGATCTAGTGAGCCAGTGGGTTCTGACAATTACTAGCTATATGACCTTGGAGAGTATAGTACTTTCCTAATAGGGCTGAAGAATTGGTTGCAAAATTGTGCCTAAACAGCCTTGTACCAGTTCTCATCATAGCAAAAATGCTATTTATTAAAACGCTCATTCTTCCCTTCCCCCCAAAGATTATATTTTCATTGATACCAAATAAATTTTACCTCATGGGGACAATCAGTTTCCACTCTGTCGCCAGACTCTATTCCTGATAGCTCCTGGACTGGGATAAAGATAAAAATAAATATGTATATGAAATCATGGACAAGCCTGTGGCAGAATCACATGGTTTTAGTAACTTTCTAGTTGATTTTGCAGGTTGCAGAAATAAGGAAGTCAGCATATAGACAGACTTGATTTACTAATCAGACTTGATCCACCCTGATAAAAATGTCATCTTGATTTTTGCTCTTGGTGTTCCCTTTTCTGTCTAAATTTTAACTTCCCTTTGAAAAAACTATTACACTTAATTTCAAAAGCATTTGACAGAATATTTTATGTCTGAAGAGCAATCAGCATTGCTTGACATAGTTAGAAGAGTTGATTTCATTACCATCCCACTGCTGGAACAGCAGGGTACAGAGAAACAGCCAGGGAAAACCGCTAATCACCCAGTCCCTTTGATTGGCGTTGGGTTAGTTTTATTGGTGATCCTGCTGAGTGAATCTGCATTGGTTGACGTGTCTCCTCCACAGAATAACTTTGAGACGTAAAAACACAATTTGAGACGTATCCAAGAGCCCAGAGGCAAAGCAAATCTTAAAACTGCTTTTTTTCCCTTTCTTCTGATTGGCTAGGAGTGAGAAGTGTTATCTCTGTAAATCCCTGGTCCCATTCAGAGAGTATCAGTGTCATGTAGATGCCTGTCTCCAGCTTGCCAGGGGTGACCAAGGAGATGGGCCTGGAGGGAGTGGCAGAATGTGCTCAACTGTGGAGGGGAAGAGGCAGCAGCGGCTGCAGAGCACAAAGGTATGTATGGAGTATTGTTGGGAAAGGCTGCCTAACCATCCTGGTTATTCTTACTCAGTCATAAGAGGCCACATTTCTGGTCTGGCTTTTTTCTTCTCTTTTTCCCCTCCTTTTCCCCTCCTCTGCCTCCCCATCCTTTTCCCACCTCTCCTCCTTTCCTTCTCTTCTGTTTCTCTTGAAGCAAGGTTTGTGCTTTTTTACAAGTGTTTATTTCTTTTAATTTAAAAAGTAATATTCATTGTAGAAAATTTGGAAAGTTAAAAAAAAAAAGTATAAAGAATCAGGGAAAATCATTACCCATAATCTTAACTACTCAAAGGCAACAACTTTTAATATTTTGGCCTATTTCCTTCCACTTTTTTTTCCCATACATTTTAAATGTAATTGACACCACACTGTGTCAAAAAAAATATTTGTTATGTTTGCATCACATAAATGGTCACTTAACCATTCTCATATTATTGAACATTTAGGTTCTTCTCAATTCTTCTATATTATAATATTATATTTAAAACATTAATTCATTTTTGTACCACCGATTATATACGAATACATTTCCTGAAGTGGGACTATTAGGCCATCAGGTATAAACATTTTAAAGTCCCTTGAAACCTACTGCTAAATTGCTTTCCTGAGAGGATATGCAATTCATATCCCACTACCAGGAGCATATACGAGATAACTCTGTTGGACTTCTTGTCTGCCCAGCCTTAGGAAGCTAGTGGGTCTGGTCCATGGGCAGTGGGTAGACAGATGTGCTTTCTGTGCCTTCGTGACTAGAGAGGAGGAAAGCAAATCTTCGCTTAGAGATCAAAGGTAAACAGCAGGGAAGCTTGTGGGAAAACAGTGGAGTACAACTGTTGAACTGGGAGGAACCATCTAATCAACTGTTTTCAAGCTCTGGAGTCTATATAGCGTCTAGGGAAGACCAGGACAAAGAAACCAGTAGATGACAGTAAATATTGGTGAATTTCACCCTTCATATAATTGCTACCATCCTCCATTCCCCAAGCATGTGGCAGGCAGCAGTCCAGGGTGGGCTATAGGGACATAGTACTCCAAAATCTAGCAGTGTGTGGTCTGATCGCTGATCACTGCTTTTGATCACCTACTTCAGATTGCTGGGGGACCAGTTCTGAGAGTGGTTATTGTTCAGGGCCCCCTTGGGCAAAAGCAGCAGAGGAATCTTAAAGAGGCAGTGCCTTTTTCTCTTTTCTCTTTTCCTCTCTCTTTTCTCTTTTCATTCCCCATTTGGAAGCAAAAATAGTTTGTAAAAGTGACAAATTGATGTCTCCAGCCTTTAACAACAAGAAAACCTAGCAATCCAAGAGGAATGGAATAACTAGATTTCCAGAGTTAAAACAACAAAATATTCAGAATGTTCAATTCTCAACAAAAAATTACAGAACACACAAAGAAACAGGAGCATATGGCCCATTAACAGGAAAAAAAGGAAACTATCCCTGAGAAAGCTTATACACTGCAACTATTAGTCAAAGACTAAATCAACCATCTTAAATATGTTCAGTGAGCGAAAGGAATCCATATACAAAGATCTAAAGGAAATTCAGAAAATAGTGTCTGAACAAAATAATGAGGTGGAAATTTATAAAAACCAAACCAAATGGAAATTTGGAAATGTTCATTGAAAGAAGTATAGTAATTGAACTGAAAAACTCATTATATGGACTCAGCAGCAGATTTCAACAGGTAGAAGAAAGGATCAGGGAACTTGAACACAAGACAATGGAAATTATCCATTGTGAGGAGTGGAAAGAAAAAATAATGAAGAAAAATGAACAGAGCCCAAGGGACCTGTGAGACAAGTGTACCAGCATACCCACTGAGTCCCAGAAGGACAAGGGCGGGGATGGGGGGGAGCGGGCAGGAAAAGTATTTGAAGAAATAATGGCAGAAAAATTAACAAATCTGATGGAAGAAATGAATATACACATCCAGGAAGCTCAATGAACTCCAGGCAGGATAGACTGTAAGAGAGCTACACAGTGGCACATTATAGTGAAATTATCCAAATCCAAAGACTAAGAGAAGGTTTTGAAAGCAGTAAGAAAGAAGCAACTCATCACACACAAGGGATCCCCAATAAGATTAACAGTGGATTTCTCATAAAAAACATGGAGAGAGAACTAAGATGGCGGCTAGCTGAGACAGGGCGAAAAAAACGCCTCTCTGAAAAACACTAGCTAAAAACCAGAAAGTGACCTAGAATACCAGTTACAGCGATGCGCCAACTGGATGAGGGCTCCTAGCTCCAGAGGGGCTGTATACTTGGTGAAACCGGGAGTCGGCATTCTGAAACGAGTGAGTAAGCTGGCTGGAAGACCCGCTGCCGCGCGGCGGGCTGGGAAAGCCAAGATTCAGCATATGGAGACCAGCTGGCTGTTTAAAAAAAAAAAGGAGCGGCTCCAGTAGCAATTGTGGGAACCACGCAGTAAAACACAGCAAGAGGGGGCTGGGCCGGCCTCTTGCTGTCTGGCCGGGAAGATAGCCCGCAGCAGATACCCTTGAGTTCGGGGGAACGGAGGGGAGAGCCAGAAGCAGAAAGAAACCCCACGGCTTGCAGCTGGCCCCTGGAGGGCTGGATAAACTCCTGCCCGGGGCCGTGCCCACAGCCCAAAGCCCCGCCAGTTGTCCCAGAGCTGGGAAGGAGGAACTGTGCGAGGAGGAGGGAGCTGAGACACCCCACTCGGCCATTTTTGCTTCAGGCTGGGAGTGCGCCACCACACAGCCTGGCGGCCCGGGGCTTCCCTTGTGGGACGGCGTGCACTGATGACATAGCACAGCCTTCCCTCGGCTGAGCTCCTGGAGGAGCGCAGCTGGGAGGGGGGATCCACTCGGAGAATCCAGGGACGCTACACCAAGTCTGGTGGTTTATGGATCAGCGAGAGAGAGAGGCTGGGGCTGAACTGAAATGAAGGCTTAGACTCTTGGGGCGGCCTTGAATTTCCAGGATCCTGGGGGATTTGAACATTAGAATTGCCCTTCCTCCCTGGCTACCCGTACACACGCCCCACATTCAGGGCAGACAGCTCCAGCAACACACACAAACTGAGTTCTCCAACTGAACCCACAAGAATCATTTCCCCACACAAAGCGGAAAAAAGGTTGAGAACTGACTCGAGGGATACAGGTGACTCACAGACACCATCTGCTGGTTAGTTAGAGAAAGTGTACGTCACCAAACTGTGTTCCTGAAAAATTAGATTGATATCCCTTTTTCTTTACAACTTGAAAGAGCCCTATCAAGCAAAACAAATGCCATGAGGCCAAAAACAACAGAAAATCTTAATGCATATGATAAAACCAGAAGATATGGAGAATCCAACTCCAAACACACAAACCAAAATATCGGAAGATATATTATACCTCACAAAATTAATCAAAGATCAACAATCGAAGAACGAAAACATGGCAAAGGATTTGAAGGACATCAAGAAGACCATGGCCCAGGATATAAGCTACATAAAGAAGACCCTAGAAGAGCATAAAGAAGACATTGCAAGAGTAAATAAAAAAACAGAAGATCTTATGGAAATAAAAGAAACTGTTGGCCAAATTAAAAAGACTCTGGATATTCACAATACAAGATTAGAGGAAGCCTAACAACATCTCAGTGTCCTAGAAGCCCACAGAACAGAAAATGAAAGAACAAAAGAAAGAATGGAGAAAAAAATCGAAACAGATCTCAGGGATACGATAGATAAAATAAAACGTCCAAATTTAAGACTCATTGGTGTCCCAGAAGGGGAAGAGAAGGGTAAAGGTCTAGAAAGAGTATTCAAAGAAATTGTTGGGGAAAACTTCCCCAACCTTCTACACAATATAAATACACAAAGCATAAATGCCCAGCAACCTCCAAATAGAATAAATCCAAATAAACCCACTCCGAGACATATTCTGATCAGACTGTCAAATACGGAAGAGAAGGAGCAAGTTCTGAAAGCAGCAAGAGAAAAGCAATTCACCACATACAAAGGAAACAACATAAGATTAAAGTAGTGACTACTCAGCAGCAACCATGGAGGCAAGAAGGCAGTGGCATGACGTATTTAAAATTCTGAGAGAGAAAAATTTCCAATCAAGAATACTTTATCCAGCAAAACTCTCCTTCAAATTTGAGGGAGAGCTTAAATTTTTCACAGGCAAACAAATGCTGAGAGGCTTTGCCGATGAAAGACCTGCCCTACTTCAGATTCTGAGGGAAGACCTACTGGAGGAGAGGCAGGGAAAGGAGACAGAGATATAGAGAATTTTAACAGACATATATAGTACCTTACATCCCAAATCACCAGGACACTCACTTTTCTCTAGTGATCACAGATCTTTCTCGAGAAGGGACCATAAGCTGGGACATAAAACAAGCCTCAAGAAATTAAAAAAAAAACAAAACACTGAATATACTCAAAGCACATTCTCCAACCACAATGGAATACAAATAGAAGTCAATAATTTTTGAACTGTAATTCCACTAGTTACTTCCTACATGATATAAAATACACAAACTCTAAGGACAAATCAGTGGTTTTGAACTCAATGTAAAATATGTAGTTTTAGACAACTATATAAAGGTGGGGGAATGAAGGAGTATAGAAACATAGTTTATGTGTCCTATTGAAGTGAAGGTGGTATCAAAGAAAAACAAGATTGATATGGATTTAAGAGGTTAATTTTAAGCCCCACAGTAAACACAAAAAAATTATCAGAGAATTTAACCATAGAGACGAAAAGTAGAGTTTGGGTTAAGAGAATGGGGGAAGGGGCAATGGGGAGTTAAGAAATGAGTGTAGGGTTTCTGTTTGAGGTGAAGGGAAATTTCTAGTAATGGATGGTGGGAAAGAGCATTACAACATTCTAAACGTGATTAATCCCACTAATGAAAGGCTAGGGAGGGAGTGGAATGGGAAGATTTAGGCTGTATATATATTTCCACAACTGAAGAAAAAAAAAAAAAAGTCAGTCTAACTAGATGACAATTGAATACTAAGGATGAACTTGGATGGGACAGGAGGATAGACGACAGGTGGCTCAAAGAGACACAGTTGAGACATAAGGAAAAGGAAATATAGAATGTAAGATTTTTATCATTGTTGAATCTCTTGTACTTCTTAGCTGCACTTAATGGGATTGCATGAAAGAATGTTCTTGTTCATGGGAAGTGTATACATGAATTATAGTGAATGCTCAAGGATGTGTGCAGCTAACTCTCATATGTTCAGACAACAAAGCAATAGATGATGGATGATAAGGAGGGAAAGAAATAGCAATGTGACAGCAAGTTAAAGTTGGTGGATTGAGCTATCGGGGGAGGGGTGTCAGGGTATGATGGAATTCTGTGTATGGGGCTAGTATTGTTTTTGCAACTGTTCATATAATTTTGAATTTATCTCAAAATAAAAAAAAAAAAAACTTTAAAAAAATTTAAAAAAAAAAAGAAAAAAACAAACATGGAGGCCAGAAGACAAGTGGGATGGCATATTTAAAGTCCTCAATGGAAAATAACCTGTCAACCAAGAATTCTATATCTGGCAAAATTATCTTTCAATAATGAGACAGAAATTAAGACATTTACAGATAAATAAAGCTGAAGGAGTTCATTATTAGAAGACCCACTCTACAGAAAATGCTAAAGGGAGTCCTTCAAGCTGAAATAAAAGGACACTAGACAGTAACTAGAAACCATAAGAAGAAATAAAGAACATTGGTAAAGGTAACTATGTAGGTAAATTTAAAATACTGTATTATGCTATTGGTTTGTAACTCCCCCTCACCACATGATTTAACAGGGAAATGTGTAAAATAACATTTTAAATCTATGTTAATGGGCAAACAATATATAAACGTATAATCTGAGATAACAGTTTAAAGGGAGAGAGATGGAGGTATCATAGGAGTAGAGAGTGTATACCATTGAAACTAGACTGACAGTAGTTGAACTAGGTTGTTATTAGTTTAAAATGTTAATTGTAATTGCACAGGTAACCTGTAAGAAAATAACCAAAAAATATAGAGAAAAGAAAAAAAGGAATCAAAATGGTACAGTCCAAAAAAAAAAAAACAAGAAAAGAATTTTTAAAAGGCAGTAATGGAGTAATTGAAGAACAAAAAACATACCTGACATAGAGAAAACAAATAGCCAAATGGCAGAAATAAAGCCTTCCTTCTTAGTTATTACCTTAAATGCCAATGGATTAAACTCCCCTATTAAAAGGCAGAGATTGGTAGATTGGATGAAGAAGCATGATCCGTCTATATACTGTTTCAACAGACTCACATTAGATACAAAGACACAAAGGGGTTGAAAGGAAAAGGATAGAAAAAAGATGTTCTATGTGAGCAGTAATGAAAAGAGAGCTGGAATGACTATATTATTGTCAGACAAAATAGAGTTTAAATGAAAAAAGATTTCAAGAAACAAAGAAGGATATTCCAAATTGATAAAAGGTTCAATCCAGCAAGAAGATGGAGTGATTCTAAACATACATGTATCTCACAGCAGAGCCCCAAAATATATGAAGGAAAAATCGATAGATTTGAAGGGAGAAATAGATAGTTCTACAAAATAGTTGGATACTTCAATACAACACTCTCAATAATTGATAGAACATCTAAACATTTTCCAGGATAGATCACGCTAGGCCAAAAATCAAATCAAATCTTAATAAATTTAAAAATATTGAAATCATACTTATTGTATGTACTTGGACCACAATGGAAAAAAGCTAGAAATCAATAACAGAAGGAAAACTAGAAAATTTACAAATATATGGAAATTAAACATAACATCATTAAACAACCCATGGGTCAAAGAAGGAATCACAAGGGAAATTAAGAAATATCTTGAGATGAATGAAAAGAAAAACACAACGTACCAAAACTTATGGGGTGTAGCAGAGGCAGTGCTCAGAAGGAAAAAGCATAACTCTGAATGCCTACTTTAAAAAAGAAAACAAATCAATAACCTAACTTCACACCTAAAGAAACTGGAACAAGAAGAGCACTAAACCTAAAGGTAGTAAAAGGAAGGAAATAGTAAAGATTAGAGCAGAGATAAATGAAATAGAGACCAGAAAAACAATAGAACCAGCAAAATCAAAAGCTGGTTCTTCGAGAAGATAAATAAAATTAACCAGTCTTCAGCCACACTAACAACGAAAAAGACAGGATGCAGATAACTAAAATCAGGAATGAAAATTGGGTTATGACTACTGACCTAACAGAAATAAAAAGGATTCTATCAGGGTACTATGAACAGTTATATGCCAACAAATTAGAACAACCAGGTGACATGGACACATTTCTAGAAACATAAATAACCTAATCTGATACACGAAGAAGTAGACCTCAACAGATTATAAGTGAAGAGACTGAATGAGTAATTAGAAACCTCCCAACAAAGATAAGCCCAGGACAGGATGGTTTCACTGCTGAATTCTTCCAAGGTTTTAAAGATTTAACACCAATCTTCTCAAACTTCTCCAAAAAAATAGAAGAGGAGGGATTATCCCCTAAATCATGTCTGTGAGACCAGCATTATCATGATAGCAAAGCCAGATAACAAACTACACAAGAAAAGAAGATTATTGACAAATATCCCTTATGAATACAGATGGAAATATCAACACAGTATGGGCACATCAAATCCAATGGTATGTTAAAAGGATTATACACCATGACCAAGTGGGATTTGTTTCAGGAATGCAAGGTTGGTTCAACATAAGAAAACCAATCAGTGTAATACACTACATTAATAGAAAGAAAGAAAGAAAAAAAAAAGAACCACACTGTCATCTCAGTTGATGCAGAAAAAGCATTTGGCCAAATCCAGCATTCTTTCATGATAAAAACACTCAAAAAAAAAAAAAAAAAAAAAAGTAGGATTAGGAGGGAATTTTCTCAACATGATAATGGCATTTATTAAAATCCCACAGCAGGGGAGGATCCAAGATGGAGGATTAGGAGAGACAGAGCAAAATACTTCTTCTTGAAAAAACACTAGATAAAAGACAGAAAGTGCTCCAGAATACCAATTCCAGGGTTGTACCACTGGAAGAATTCTGCAGTGTCCACAGTGACTGTGCACTTGGTGAAACCTAGAGTCTGCATTCGGAAACAAGTGAGTGAGGCAACTGGGGAAACGGCAGCCATGCCACAGTGGATAGAAAATTGGGGTTGGCATTTGGAGGTGATAAGTTAGTTTAAAAACCCCAAAAGCAGCTGCAGATCCGGCAGCGAGAGCCGCACAGTTGAGTGCGGTGGGGAGTGCTCTCCATGCCCCAGCACCCACCTCAGTATCTGGTGTGGACGATAGCTGTTTGCAGACCTGCAGCTAATTGTCCTGGAGCTGGGAAGGCAGAGGTCTGTGGAAGAGGGAAGTTACCACGTCCTGTACAGCCGTCTTCTCAGTGGTCTGGGAACTCCCCTGCACGCTTGTGGACTCTGCTCACCTGTGACATTGCTGTCTTCCCTCTGTGGAGGACCGCAGAGTGCACAGCTTGGAGGCAGGTCCCGCACAGAAGTCCCAACGGCCCTACACCAATCGTAGGGACTTGTGGGTCCATGGCAGAGTATGACTGTGGAGAGTCTGAGCTGAAGTTTTAAGTCTGCTTAAAGCTTTAAGTCTCCAGGAACAGCTGGGAGAAGTTGAGCTTTAAAGCCGCCTTCCCTCCTGAACCACACAGGGCACGCCCCCCACCATCAGGTCTGGCTGCACCAGTTTGGTGCACTGATTGGACTCCCACTAGATTCAGACCCACACTCGCCGCATAAACGAAGTTAGGGAGAACTGGCTTGAGGGGAATAGGTGGCTCAGGGGCACCGTCTGCTGATAACTCAGGGAAAGTGCATTCCACCAAGCTGTATATCTGACAAATTATAGATAATTGTTCAAATAAGCTTGCATACCCTAAAAGAACCCTATCAAGATAAGCAAATGCCCAGAAGCTAAAACAACAAAAAATTTTAAAGCATATGAATAATCCAGAAAATATGGATAACCCAAACCCAAATACCCAAATCAAAAAATTAGAGGAGACACAGTACTTGGAGCAATTAATCAAAGAAGTAATCACAAACGATGAGATCATGGGACAGGATATAAAGGAAATGAAGAAGACCCTAGAAGAGCATAAAAAAGAATTTTCAAGAGTACATAAAAAATAGACAATCTTACGGAAATAAAAGAAACTGTTGATCACGTTCAAAAGATTCTGGATACACATAGTACTAGATTAGAGGAAGTTGAGGAAAGAATAAGTGAACTGGAAGAGAGCAGGCTTGAAAGTGAAAGCACAAAAGAAAGAATGGAGAAAAAATTAAAAAAAATTTGAAATGGATCTCAGGGATCTATATGATGGACAGTATGAAGCCCACAAATACAAGAATCGTTGGTGTTCCAGAAGGGGAAGAGAAGGGTAAAGGTCTAGGAGGAGTATTCAAAGAGATTGTTGGGGAAAACTTCCTAGCCCTTCTAAACGACATCAGTACAAAAATTGTAGATGCCCAGCGAACTCCAAACAGAAAAAAATCCAAATAAACCCACTCCAACACATATTCTGATCAGATTGTCAAATGCTGAAGAGAAGGAGCAAGTTCTGAAAGCAGCAAGAAAGAAGCAATTCACCACTTACAAGGGAAACATCATAAGACTAAGGAGTGACTACTCAGCAGTCACCATGGAGGTGAGAAGGCAGTGGTATGACATATTTAAAATTCTGAAAGAGAAAAATTGCCAACAAAGAATTCTTTACCCAGGAAAGCTCTCCCTCAAATTTGAGGGAGAGTTTAAAATCTTCACAGGCAAACAAATGCTGAGAGAATTTGCTAACAGAGACCTGCCTTACAAGAGATACTAAGAGAATTTGCTAACAGAGACCTGCCTTACAAGAGATACTAAAGGGAGCCCTACAGGCTGAGAAACAAAGAAAGGAGAGGGAGGTAAGGAGAAGGGTTCAGAACTAAAGAGATTTAGTAAGGGTACGTTAAGGGAAATAGAGAAGGGAAAAAATGTATCTGTCAAAAAAACGCTAAAGGATAGGATGGCTGATTCAAGAAATGCCTTTACAGTAATAACAAGGAAAGTGAATGGATTAAACTCCCCAATTAAAAGATACATATTGGCAGAATGGATTAAAAAATATGAACCATCAATATTTTGCTTACAAGAGACTCATATTTGACCCAGAGATGCAAAGAAATTGAAAGTGAATGGATGGAAAAAATTATTCCATGCAAGCTACAGCCAGAAGAAAGCAGAAGTAGCAATATTAATCTCATATAAGATAGATTCTAAATGCAAGTATGTTACAAGAGACAAAGAAGGTCACTATATACTAATAAAAAGGGCAATTCAGCAAGAAGAAATAACAATCATAAATGTCTATGCACCCAATCAAGGTGCCCCAAAGTACGAGACAAATATTGGCAGAACTGAAGGAAGTAATAGATGTTTCCACAATAATTGTGGGAGACTTCAGTACATCATTCTCTCCTATAGATAGATCAACCAGACAGAGGACCAATAAGGAAATTGAAAAACTAAGGAACCTGATAAATGAACTTGAATTAACAGACATATATAGAACATTACGTCCTAAATCACCAGGATACAATTCTTCTCTAGTGCTCACGAAAGTTTCTCCAGAATAGATTATATGCTGGGACATAAAACAAAGCCTCAATAAATTTAAAAAGGTTGAAATTATTCAAAGTACATTCTTTGATCACAATGGAATACAATTAGAAGTCAGTAACCATCAGAGACATAGAAAAGTCACAAATATCTGGGGGTTAAACAACATACTCCTAAACAATCAGTGGGTTACAGAAGAAATAGCAGGATAAATTACTAAATATATAGAGACTAATGAAAATGAGAACACAACATATCAAAACTTATGGGATGCAGCAAAGGCGGTATTGAGGGGGAAATCTATATCTCTAAATGCATACATTAAAAAGGAAGAAAGAGCTAAAATCAAAGATCTAATGGAACAACTGAAGAAGCTAGAAAATGAACAGCAAACTAATCCTAAACCAAGTAGAAGAAAAGAAATAACAAAGATCAAAGCAGAAATAAATGGCATAGAGAACAAAAAAACAATAGAGAGGATAAATAACACCAAAGGTTGGTTCTTTGAGAAGATCAACAAGATTGACAAGCCCCTAACTAGACTGACAAAATCAAAAAGAGAAAAGACCCAAATAAACAAAATTATAAATGAGAGAGGCAACATTACTGTGGATCCCGAGGAAATGAAAAAAATTATAGGAGGATACTATGAACAACTGTATACCAACATACTAGATAATGTAGAAATGTAGAGGAAATGGACAATTTCCTGGAAACACATGAACAACCTAGACTGACCAGCGAAGAAATATAAGACCTCATCCAGCCAATCACAAGCAAAGTGATCCAATCAGTCATCAAAAAGCTCCCCACAAATAAATGCCCAGGGCCAGATGGCTTCACAGGGGAATTCTCCCAAACTTTCCAAAAAGAACTGATACCAATCTTACTTAAACTCTTTCAAAACATTGAAGAAAATGGAACACTACCTAACTCATTTTATGAAGCTAACGTCACTCTAGTACCAAAACCAGATGGATATGCTATAAGAAAGGAAAACTATAGGCCAATCTCCCTAATGAGTATAGATGCAAAAATTCTCAACAAAATACTTACAAATCAAATCCAAAGACACATTAAAAAAATCATACACTTGACCAAGGGGGGTTCATCCTAGGCATGCAAGGATGGTTTGACATACGAAAATCAATCAATGTAATACAACACATTAATAAAGCAAAAGGGAAAAATCAAATGATCATCTCAATAGATGCTGAAAAAGCATTCGACAAAATCCAGCATCTTTTTTCGATAAAAACACTTCAGAAGGTAGGAATTGAAGGAAACTTCTTCAGTATGATAAAGGGCATATATGAAAAACCCACAGCCAGCATAGTACTCAATGGTGAGAGACTGAAGGCCTTCCCTCTAAGATCAGGAACGAGACAAGGATGTCCACTGTCACCACTGTTATTCAACATTGTGCTAGAAGTGCTAGCCAGAGCAATCCGGCAAGACAAAGAAATAAAAGGCATCCAAATTGGAAAGGAAGAAGTAAAACTGTCATTATTTGCAGATGATATGATCTTATATCTGGAAAACCCTGAGAAATTGATGACACTGCTACTTGAGCTAATAAATTTAGCAAAGTAGCAGGATACAAGATTAATGCACACAAGTCAGTAATGTTCCTATACACTAGAAATGACCTAACTGAAGAGACACTCAAGAAAAAGATTCCATTCTCAATAGCAACTAAAAAATCAAGTGCCTAGGAATAAGCTTAATCAAGGATGTAAAAGACCTATACATAGAAAACTACATAACTTTACTAAAAGAAATAGAAGGGTACCTAAAAAGGTGGAAAAATATTCTTTGTTCATGGATAGGAAAGCTAAATGTCATTAAGATTTCCATTCTACCCAAACTCCTCTACAGATTCAATGCAATTCCTATCAAAATTCCAACAACCTATTTGGCAGTCTTGGAAAAGCTAGCTGACAAATTTATTTGAAGGGGGAGATGCCTTGAATTGCTAACAGCATTCTCAAAAAGGAAAACGAAGTGGGAGGACTTACATTCCCTGACTTTGAAGCTTATTATAAATCCACAGTAGCCAAAACAGCATGGTACTGGCACAAAGACAGACATATTGATCAATGGAATCGAATTGAGAATTCAGAGATAGACCCCCAGATCTTTGGTCGACTGATCTTTGTTAAGACCCCCAAAACCACTGAACTGGGACATAACAGTCTATTCAACAAATGGGGCTGGGAGAGCTGGATATCCATATGCAAAAGAATGAAAGAGGACCCCTACCTCACACCCTACACAAAAATTAACTCAAAATGGATTAAAGACTTCAATTAAAGAGACAGTACCATAAAACTCCTAGAAGATAATGTAGGGAAGCATCTTCAAGACCTGGAGGTCACTTCTTAGACCTTACACCCAAAGCACAAGCAACAAAAGAAAAAATAGATAAATGGGGACTCCTGAAACTTAAAGTCTTCTGTACCTGAAAGGAATTTGTCAAAAAGGTGGAGAGGCAGCCAACTCAATGGGAAAAATATTTGGAAACCATGTATCTGATAAAAGACTGGTATCTTGCATATATAAAGAAATCCTACAACTCAATGACAGTAGTACAGACAACCCAATTATAAAATGGGCAAAAGATATGAAGACAGTTCTTTGAAGAGGAAATACGAATGGCCAAAAAACATGAAAAAAATGTTAGCTTTTAGAAAGATGCAAATTAAGACTACAATGAGATATCTCACCCCAATTAGATTGGCTGCCATTAAACAAACAGGAAACTATAAATGCTGGTGGGACTGTATAATGGTACAGCTACTCTGGAAGACTGTCTGGTAGTTCCTTAGAAAACTAGATGTAGAGCTACCCTTCGATCCAGCAATTGTACTTCTCGGTATATTTTTGGAAGATCTGAAAGCAGTGACACGAACAAGATGTCTGCACACCAATGTTCATAGCAGCATTATTCACAGTTGCCAAGAGATGGAAACAATCCAAATGTCCTTCAACAGATGAGTGGGTAAACAAAGTGTGGTATAGATACACGATGGAATACTATGCAGCAGTAAGAAGGAACAATGTCATGGAACATAGGACAACATGGATGAACCTTGAGGACATAATGCTTAGCGAAATAAGCCAGGCACAAAAAGAGAAATATTGTATGTTACCACTAATGTGAACACTGTGAAAAAATGTAAAATAAATGGTTTATATTGTAGAATGTAGGGGACCTTGCGATAGACAGCAAATAGTGAAGGGGGAGTGATAATCTAATAAGAACAGATAAGTTATGGAAGGTAAACTTAATGTTCTGGGAATGCTCAGGAATGAACTATGGTTTGTTACTTTCTGGGGGTATGGTAGAAACAAGTTTGCAGAAATGTACTTATTTTAGGTTATTTGTTTTTCTTATTCCTTTGTTGGATTATAGTCTGTTTATTTTCTTGGGGTAGGATAGGAACACGTTGGAAGCAATGTAGTTATTTTAGCTTATTTGTTTTTTCTTATGCCTTTGTTTTGGTTTTATTTGAAATGGTTTATTTTTATTTTTAATTTTTAAAAATTTTTGATAACATTAAAAAAATGAGTGTGAAAAAAATAAACGAACAGTGGCGGGGAGAGGGGAATGGAATGTTTTGGATCTTCTTTTTTATCCTAATTTTTATTTTATTTTTTGGAGTAATGAAAATGTTCAAAGATTGATTGTGGTTATCAATGCACAACTGTGAACAACTAATTGTATCCTTTGAAGGATTGTGTATTATGTTAATATTTCTCAATAAAAATGCAATTTTAAAAAATCCCACATCAAATATCATACCTGATGTGAAAGGTTCAATGCTTTCCCTTTAAGATCATGAACAAGATAGGGATGCCCACTGCCACCCCTGTTAATTTAGCATTGTACTAGAAGTTCTAGCCAGAGCAATTATGCAAGTAAAAGAAATAAAAGACCTACAAGTTGGAAAATAAGAAGTAAAATTATCCCTATTCACAGATGATATGATCCTGCTTTTGGAAAATCCCATAAATTCACAAGAAAGCTACTAGAACTAAAAAATGAATTCAGCAAAGTTGCAGGATACAAGAAAAACACAAAAGTCAGTATATTCTATATTCAGTAATGAACAATCGTGAAAGGAAATCAAGAAAACAATTCCATTTACAATAACATCTAAAAGGATAAAATACCTAGGAGTCAGTTTAACCAAGGGGTAGAAGACTTGAACACTGAAAACTAGAAAACATTAATGAAAGAAATTAAAGAAGACTTAAAGAAATGGAAAGACATCCCATGGTCATGGATTGGAAAACTTAATATTGTTAAGATGGCAATTCTGCCTGAAGGGTTCTACATATTCAATGCAATCCCTATCAGAGCTCCAAAGTTCCGTTTCCGTTTGCAGAAATGGAAACGTTGATTCTAAAATTCACATGGAATTGTTAGAGGCCTCAAATAGCCTAAACAATCTTGAAGAAGTAGAATAAAATTGAGGGACTCACTTCCTGATTTAAAAACTTATAACAAAGCTACAGTAATTGAACCATTGTGATACCGGCATAGACTAATGGATTAGAATTGAGAGTCTATACATCTATGACCGGTTGATTTTTGAGAAGGGTACCAAGTCCATGCAATGGGGAAAGAATAGTTTCTTCAGCAAATTGTGCTGTGACAACTGGAAATCCACATGCAAAAGAATGAATGTCTACCCTTACCTCTCACCATATACAAAAATTAATTCAAAATGAGTCAACAACCTAAATATTAAGAGCTAATACTATGACGCTTTTACAAGAAAACCGAAATATATTTAGGACCTTGTAATAGGCAATAGACTTTTAGATTTCATACCAAAATCACAAGCAATGAAAGGAAAAATAGATAAAATGAACTTCATCAAAATTAAAAATTGTTATGTACCAAATGACATTATTAAGAAGGTGAAAAAAGCCTACAAAATGGCAGAAGGTTTTTGGAAACTGTATAGCTTATAAGGATTTAATATCCAGAATAATATAACAACAAAATGATAACCCAATTTTTTAAAATGGGCCAAGGATTTGAATAGACATATCTCCAAAGAAGATATTCATATAGCCAATAAGGATATGAAAAGGTGCTCAATATCATTAGCCATTAAGGAAATGCAAATCAAAATTGCTAGATGCCATTTTATGCCCACTAAAAGGGTTACTGTAAACAAAAGGAAAATAACAGATGCTGGCGAGGATATGGAGAAATAAGAACCCTCCTACATTATTGGTGGGAATGTAAAATGATGACTGTTCTGGTTTGCTAATGCTGCCATTATAAATGCAAAATACCAGAAATGGATTGGCTTTCATAAAGGGGGTTTATTTGGTTACAATTTTACAGTCTCCTAAGGCCATAGAAGTGTCCAAACTAAGGCATCAACAAGAAGGTACCTTCACTGAAGAATGGCCGATGGTGTCCAGAACACCTCTGTGAGCTGGGAAGGCACGTGGCTGGCATCTGCTGTTCCCGGATTGCATTTCAAAAAGGCATTCTCCAAAATGTCTCTGGGTTTGTCTCTCTCAGCCTCTTCAGCTCCTGGGCATCTAACCATCTGGGGGTCCTCTTAGTTTCTCCAGAGCAAACTCTGGGTTACCATCTCTTAGCTTGGCATCTCCAAACATCCTTCTGTCTACATCTCCAAGCATCAGCGTTCAATGGCCTTCTCCAAAATTTCCCTCTCAGCTGCTCTGAGCTCCTTCTGTTTGTGAGCTCTTTTTTAGGACTCTAGTGATTAAATCAAGACCCACCGTGAATGAGTAGGGTCCATATTTTCATGAAAATAATTTAATCAAACATTTTACCTGCAGTTGATTGAGTCATATCTCCATGGAAACACTCAATCAAAAGATTCCAACCTAATCAACACTAATACGTCTGCCCCTACAGGATTGCATTAAAGAATATGGCTTTTGGAAGGACATAATATGTCCATACTGGCACAGTGACACTGCTATGGAAAACAGTTTGGCAGTTCCTCAGAGAGTTAAAAATAGAATTACCATATGACTCAGCAATTCCTGTCCCAGATATATATACCCAAAAGAATTGAAAGCAGGGACTCAGACAGATATTTGTACACCAGTGTTTATTGCAGCATTATTTACAATAGCCAAAAGGTGGAAGGAACTGAACTGTCCATTAATAGAAGGGTGAATAGACAAAATGTAGTATATCCATACACTGGATTATTGTTCAGCCATAAAAAGGAATGAAGTGCTGATATATGTTGCACAAGGATGAACCTTGAAGATATCATGTTTTGTGAAATAAGCCAGACACAAAAGGACAAATATAGTATGATTTGTCTTATATGAAATACTGAGAATAAACAAATTCATAAACAGAAGGCAGGATAGTGGTTACTAGGTAGGGAGGGGGATGGGGAGTTATTGCTTAGTGAGTATGAGTTTTGGTTTGGGATGATGAAAATAGCCTGGATGTACTGGTTGAAATTACACAGTATTGTCAATGTACTTAATGTCGAAGAATTGTCTACTTAAAATGGTTAAAAGGGTTTTTTTATGTTACATATATATTCCGGTTTGCTAATGCTGCTGTTAGGCAAAATATCAGAAATGGATTGGCTTTTATAAAGGGGGTTTATTTGCTTACAAATTTACAGTCTGAAAGCCATGAAAATGTCCAATTTAAGGCATCAGCACAGATATACCTTCACCAGAGGAAAGCCAATGCCATCCAGAAAACCTTTGTTAGCTGGAAAGGCATGTGGCTGGCATCTGCTGATCCTGAGTTGTGTTCCAGCTCCTCTCTCAGCTCCTGTGCATTCTTCATAACGTTGCTCTTGGGGCATTTTGTTATCTCTTAGCTTTTCTGGAGCAAAATGTCAGCAAAAGTCTGCTTTCAGTGGCTACCTTTTATATGTCTCTCTATGTCTCTCTTGGCTGCATCAGCGAGCTCCTGTCTGAGCTCTTTTATAGGACTCCAGTGATTAAATCAAGACCCATGCTGAATGGGTGGGGCCACACCTCCATGGAAATAATCTAATCAGAGGTATTACCCACAATTAGGTGGGTCACATCTCCATGGAAACACTCAGTCAGAAGGTTCCAACCTAATCAACACTAATACATCTGCCCCCACAAGATTGCATTAAAGAACGTGGCGTTTTGGGGGACATAATACATCCAAACTGGCACAATGTATTTTACCACAATTAAACATAAATAAATCATATAAAAACATAAAGCAGCAGCTTTGTATTCTAGGCTTACTAACATAGCAGTTGCAGCATTCTAAGATTGGGAATTAATTATGTGTCATGCCAAGAAGAAGGGACCCCTTTATGAATGGGGTTATTTTGAGGTAGTGCTTATACCATAGAGCCAATTTTTCTTCTGGTATCAATTCCTGTAGAAGCTACCTTTAAGCTATTGTTTTCTATCTTAAATCTCCCAAATCTATCACAGAACATAGGCCACTGTTTGACATGATCTTGGTTGACTAACTGGCTTGTCTCTGATATCCATTCGTAGATAATATTCTTGGCATAGGAATATATTTTATTCATCACTGTGTGCTTTTTTTTACTCATGTACCCTCCTTTATTAGAAAGCAAAAGACTTTTCTAGAGCTGTGTGCCACACCTCTTTTCTTCTGGAAACAGGTGTGATCTGGGCTAGGGCAGTTGTATTTTAGACTCTCTGCCATGAGGTAACCCTTCTTGTATTTTTCTCTGTCACAGGAAAAAGGCCATAATGAAGGGCGTCTCCTTAGCCTCTTGGAACAGTCAGAGTACAAGTCTGCAGGTGAGGACTCCAGGACTAGTTTTCTGGGCTTGTGCCCAAGGCCTTCCAGTGAACATATTGCCACTGCTAACTCCCTATTTGTTGGGGTTCTGTGGGTCCACATTTGAACCAGCCAGCCAACCTCTGAGACCTAACCTGATCATCTCTTCCTAAGGAAGGTGGGGGGCAAGAGGACGGATGTTTTCTCTTACTCATTTGTTTCATTTCAGGCTTTCTAAAGCCTGCCATCAGGACCTCCTGTTGAACTGGGGAAAAACATTTTTATATCACAGGGGAATGATATGAGCCCCAAGTATACCTGCTAAAGGAACAGGCATGGAAAACCAGGCATGGACATTACTGCCTCTACCTCATGCTTTGTGCATCGTTCATATGTTACCTTTAGCTTAGTGTCCCAACCTGTGTTCCTGAGGGATTGCCGGAAGTAACTCTGTCTCTTTTTGCCCGGCATTTTGGCAGCAGTAGAGCAGGTTAAGAGCATCTCCAGATGCGTGTTTGAATTCTGATTCTGCTATTTATCTTGCTCTTTGATCTTGCACGAATTACTTAACCTCTCTGAGGTTGTTTAGCCTCTTCTGTAAATAGAGGTAATAATAGTAGTTTCATAGATCGGATTATATTCAAGAAAGCTCCAAACATATTACCTGGCATAAGTAGATCTTGATAAATGATAGCTGCTAATTGGTTCTGTTGTTGTGATTAGTTGCTATTGTTAAAATTCACCATATGCAGGTGGGAAAGGGTTTTTTTTAAGCCTGGTGAGATTTGTGTACTCTCTGGTTCTAATAGTACATCTTCACCAAGCAAATCTGGTGTGCCTTCTGATGGGTATAAAAAGGCAGCCTTTCCAAGCCTCACATCTTGATGCCTCTATATAAGCAGGTTATGAATCTCTGCAGGTGGAAGATTTCCCTTGGCAACCCCTTGTTCCAAGATTTGAAGTAAATTTACTTAGCGGTTGTTCATTCAAAAGTGGTCACCTCGGTACACATTCCATTGGATCTAAGCTACTTGTATAGACCTGATGAAAAGCATGGCCAGAACACAGGAAGCACATGATCAGGGAGAAGATGTATGAGTACCAGTACTATTACCAACATTATTACTTTTCCTCTCCTATCACAGATGCAGCAATAAAGACCACATCTTCAGAAACAGGAGCCTTCAGGTGAATTGGGGTGTTCCTTGAAGTGTAGCTGTCAAAAGTTCTACAGAGTTCAGGCCTGATCCTGTGTTCCTTGTGTCATGTGATACTCAAACTGTTGACTTAGAAATCACTGGAACTATGTGACTTCTTTCTGGAGTGAGAATTAGTTGGAGAGGTCAGATCACTCATGGTGTTAAAATTAGCAGAGCAAATGCTCTCTCTGTCTTACTCCTCTCTACCTCCCTATCTCCTCCCAGCCCCAGTCTTCTGACCTGGATTTCAGGTAGATGGGGAATTTTAGGTTTGAGTCCTCACTCTCTCACTGTGGCTTTAGATATATGATTTAACCTCTTTATACCCAGTGTCCTCATCTGTGAATGGGGAATGGTAGTACTCACCTGGTGCTATTATTGCAAAGATTACATTAACTAATTTATGTAAAAGTCCCTGGTACAGTGCATGGTACACACTTGGTGCTTAGTATATATTGAACCTGAATTTTTCCCTTCTTTCTAGGGTTCCCTCACCAGAGATGGAAGGGGCAGGCTGCAGCAGAGAAATGCCAAGTTCCCTTGCACATTTCGACTTAAATGATTCTCCCATCAAGTCTTTTGTTTCCATTTCAGAAGCCACAGATTGCCTAGTGGACTTCAAAAAGCAATTAACTGTTCAGTCAGGTAGTCGGACACGGACCAAAGCAGGCAGAGGAAGGAGGAGAAAATCCTGAATTTTTAGGGTCAGGATGTTGTCAAAGCCATTAGCAATAGGGGTGGACCATGTTCATTAAGCTGCAGTGGTCTCTAGTTCATTGTTGAGAAAGTTCTGGCCCTGCAGTTTTTAGCACCAAAACCCAGTCCGCATCCTGGTTTTTATGTTTTCTATGATCTTTACAGACAACTGTGTATAGTATTTTGTTTTATAACAGTCTGTTTGAATTCACTTACCGTTAAAAAGAAAATTTAAATATATTTATCTGTGTTTGTATGAAATCTTATTTCAGTAATGGAAGTTTTCCCTTTTTTTCCCCCTCTGTGTTGCCAGGGTTTAGGGGTGGGGGATGTTTGCATTGTAGAGGTACTTCTTAGACTCATAAATTACATGTTTCTGAATGAATTCCATTAGTGATCTTTGACATACACCTATCTTCACCGAATATGCAGTGCACAATGCTGAATACTGTGTGGTTACTCCCTTGACCTTTTCTGACATCATTCTGGAAGGTGCCAGGGGCATTAAATCCTACTATTTATTCTACTTACTCCCACCATTCACTGCTGCCTAACTTCATCTTGCTCTCCTTACCCAGTTACGAATTCTCAGCTAGAGCAAAGGATCTTTGAGGGATGTGTCCTGCCATTCTTCCTAAGAATTTGTAAGTGAACACTCTGTCATTAGTTTCTATGCAATTATTTTTTCTTCCTAGATTAGTCAGTGGGGATGCCAGGCATATTCATCTTTTAAAACTGAGATTGGTTCTTCTTGCTGCCAAAGGTTATAGCAGCAACAGGAAGTAGCTTCTATTGCAATAACCTGACTTAAAGAAGTACATATTCTTGCCCACATTGCCTGGGAGCTTCCAGGGCAGAACACAGTTGTGGTCTGTCCTCAGTAATGGGCAGACTCCAAAGACGAAAGGAGAAACAGCTACTGAGGGAGACAACCGAAAAAGGAGGTTAGGAAAGCTAGCTTTGACCAAAGTTGATTTGAAGCTACAATGAAAGATTGGGGGGTGGGGGGTGGGGGAGTTAACTGCTGGACCCTTTAGACAGGGACACCACTCATACTCTCTTGATTTCTGATTTATCAAGTCCAAAGTTACCTTTTCCTTTATTTTAAAATGAAAATAATCTGGGATGGAAGACAACACAGGCCTTTAGGACACATTTCCTGCCTAAATCCCTTTGCTCACAAGCTATTTCAGTTACAAGAAGGCAGGATGGTGGGCTTACTGTTTTTTCCTTCCATAGATTTAGTGTTTGATGAGGCTGACACTGTACATAAGTAGTAGCTATTTTTTTCTTTTTCTTTCTTTTTTAAATTGTGTAAACATATTATATAACTTAAATCTTCCCATCCCAACCCCTCCCAAGCATACCAGTCATTGTGAGTAGGATTAATCACATTCAGTGTTGTAGTCCCTCTCCATCATCTATTTCTATCACTCACCTTTCTTCCCCAAACTGAAGCTCCTACACTCATTTTGCATTAGTTCCCCACTGCCCCTGACCCCCCACCCCTGGTAACCTGTACTCTACTTTCTGTCTCTTATGGGTTTGCATATTCTCCAGTATTTTCTAGCTCTTATTTTTTGAGCATCTGTATGGCCCAGGCAATGTATGTTCTTTCATTTAATCCTCACAGCAACTCTATAAAATAGGTATTATCCCCCTTTCTCAGATGGAGAAACAAAGACTCAGGGCAACATATAAAGCCATTCCTTGTCCATGGCAGTGAGACCACAGTGCCCTTGCTCTTCAGGCCTAAAAGAAAAAGTCTATATATTGTCCTGTTTTCCTTCCAATGAAAAGTAGTTTTATCAGTTATGTCCCGTCAGCTTAACTCTCACTAATCTCTCTGATTAAATGGCAATTTATTGGAGGTAGAGCTCTATAAACAGGGGATAGTGTGTTTATCTGGCTGCCTAAAGATAAGAAAAGGGAAAGGACTGAGTCTAGAAAGTAAATTATTTAGCTTAAAATGGAGCAGTCTCCCTAGAACATGGGTGCAGGAGGGAGTGGATCAACAGGACCAGGAACAAGTAGCTAGGAAAAACAACTGTCCCCACCACCACCACCACCACTACCCTCCCCCCACTGTCTTTGGTAAGGACTGTTTGTTTGCCCTCACTCTTATTCTCCCCATACTAGTGATCCTGACGAAGAAGCATTAGTGAAATAGTGAAGACAAAGTTATTGGAAAGAGTTATCAGGTCAACCTGAGTCTGAATCTCTGCTTCTGATAAAAGTTACTTAACCTCTCTGAGACCTAGTTTCTTTGTCCTTAAAATGGGAAAAATCATACTTTCAGGGTTCTAAGGATAAAGATGATGTGCATGAGGGATCTGACACAGTATCTACCGCCTAGACCTTAATGAATAAATGGCAGCAGCTGTTACTAACATCATGCAGGTATCCTGTGTCATAATCGTTGCAGTGGAGGGGCCTGAGAGAGGAAGGTGGCGTGCAGGTACGAGAGGAGACAGTTGTTAAGAGCAATGTGCACTCAGTTCTGTCAGCCACCGTCCTTCCACACAAAGCTTGGGCCCTGGGCCTCCAGAGCTCTCCCAGGGTCCCTGGGGTTTTGCTTCTTTGGCAAGCTGGGAAGCACTTGTTCTGCTGATGTTGCCGACTCACAGAGAGCCGGGAGATCTGTGAACTTCACCCCTTATCACAAGAAGGGAACTTCTCTGTGTTGGACATTGTAGTTGTATTATTTCACATAATCCTTACAACCACCCTTAAGCAGAGACTGCTCTGCCTGTGTCCTTTGGGCCACCACCATTCTGTTATATACCCACAGGGTTGTATTGCAAGTATCTGCCTCCTCGGCCTGAGGACTTACCTGGGCTTATGTAGGGTGGTCTAGGGGTGCCAGGGAGTTAATGCCCCTGGGACAGCCAATGAAACAGAAGTTGCAGGTAAATACCCCAGCTTTCTCACCCCTTGGATGGGACAGTTCTGAGGCACATTCTATCCTGTCTCCCAGAGCTCCCCTATGGGATTGAGCCTTGGTAGTTCCCAGCAGCAACTTAATGCACAGTTGGCTTCCTTCCTTGCTGCCCCCCCCCCTCCACTTCCAGCTCCCCTGTCAGTGCTTCCTGGCTCAGGGTAGGGACTAGGGTGAGGCAAGTAGAGGTATCTAGGATGCATAATGTAAAGAGGCATTTGCCCTCGGGTTCATTTAAGTGCAGAATGGGTACTTGGACAGATCTGAGAGGGCCTCGTTGAAGTCTTTGTGCCCTAGGCACCTCACTTGACTCAATGTAGTCCTGGCCCTGTCCTGGATCACTTTCCAAATAAACTACTTGCACTCAAATTAGGTCTGCTCCTGGAGAAACCCAACCTGGGATAAACCCTGTGAAAGAATTGGTCTCCATGTTTCATATATGGAAAATTGAGGCTCAAAGAATTGAGGAAATCTGCCTAAGGTCATACAGCTGGTAAATGGGCTGGGATTCAAACCTAGGTTTGTCTGCCCATCCTCTGTACTGGAGCTCATGCTCTGTACTATACTGCCTCCCACCCCCCACTCAACTCACAAAACTAGTGGCTCAGTGCACATTCTAAGTTTGGGCAATTTTGCTGTTTGTGATGGGCTCATTCTCACCCTAATTTGATTTTAGCAGTAGCAGATGGGAATTTGGGGGAGGGGAAGGCAGGTAGTAAGTGGTAGTAGTGGGAAGATGGAAGAGTAAAGAGGTTTCTGGAACCATATACACTGGGAAGATACGAAGAAGTTACTTATTTTCTCTCAGTTTCAAAAGACTTTGACTATTGAAGTTAGGGGAAGGGCTCTTCAATTGAACAAAAATTAACTGATAACTATGTCAGGTCTATAACTGGACCCTGGAGCTCCAAAGGTTAATAAGAAACCTCCAGGAGCCCACACTATAGTAGGGGCAGACAAACACATAAACAGATTATTTTAATACACTGTTGTAATTGCAATGATAGAAGAAAATCCAAGATACTATGGGATCACTAAGTCAGGTCATGCTCATCCAGGGTCAGGGCCAGAAGGAGCTGGTCAGGCAGGGCTGTCCAGTGTTGGTAATGCCTGAGCTGTAACTTAAAGAATGAGGAAAAATGAGTCAGGTGAAAAGGATGGAGAGGGCAAAGGGGGAGATATTGCAGAGGATCATGAACAAAGACAACAGTAAGAAGCTTGGTGTGCATAGAGAGCTGCAAGCATGTGGAGTGTGAAGTGTGTGGTGGGAATGGTGGACAGGCTTACTGAGGGCCCTGCGTGCCTGGTTGCGGAGCGTTCTGAAGGTGGTGAGAAGCAAGTCCAGAGCAGCCCAGCAGGGAGAGCCTGGGGCTACTGGCCCAGCAGCGATGCTGGCTGCTGCCAACCCTTACCCCAGCTGGCTACCTCTCCCCATTCTTTAGTTCCTTCTGGATAGCTGGAGATTGGCACTAAGGGGCTATGAGGAAACCTTGTCAGAACTTGTCCTTCCCTTTGTTGGTCAGTGGCCATCTGGTGTCTGAAGAGAACAGCTGGCATTGGCCATATCTCTGCTTCAGCCAGGACTGTCATAGCTGCTCACAGAACTAAAGCCCAGTCTGCCCCCTCCACGGGCCCTGACACAGACCTTCCCTTTCACACTGACTAGGAGGCCAGGGCCCCTACTCCTGAAAAACTGGACTCAGGACTTCCAGGAACACAGATGAGAAGTCCTGGAAATGCTTGTCAGGGGCGTATCCTCACCCAGGCTCTGGAAACTGCAGACTCCGGCTGTTAGCTTTAGTAACAGCTGGACCTTTCACTTTTAGTTCCTTTTTCTCCTTCCCCAACTAAACAAAGGGGAGAGAGATCAGAACCCCAGCCTTGGCTGTTGTGGGACAGCACTGGGATTGTCCCCGGGCTAAGCACAATGCTGTGTTGTGGGTGATAGGCCACTCTGCCCTCCCCAATACCTGCCCTCCTTTCCCAGACTTCCTGCCTTTCAGAGCCCATGTGCCTAGTCGGCACCCAGGAAATTGCAGCAGGGCTGACCATAGTCTCCAGTGCGGTGGATAACGGTCGAGTTTCTGCTGATGAGGTAGCCTGAAGTTTTAGTTGTCTGCCCACCAATTACCCTGAAAGGAATATTGTTGTAGTATCTTAGACTCCTGCCATGGTGGGCACAGTGGTGCCCTGAGGTCCTATGGTATTCATAGAGATAGGCACAGGGGAGAGACAGCTTGGTAGCCCACAGCTCCACTGAACCTGAGACTCCCCTTATCCTTCCGTGGTGTGAGCCTGCTCTCCCACGAAGGCCTGCAGAGTACAGGCTGGACTCCACGGGTGCCTGCAGCCTCCTCTCCCACTGCAGTGCCCTGCCTACACATATCTTCTCTAGGACTTCAGAGCTACACCCAGTTCCATGAAGGCACCATGTGCTTTGGGCCCTTCATGATTTTGTACATACTGTTCTTTTTCTTGTCAAGGATCACCTCTGCTAGCAAACTGCTATTCTCCCTTCGAGGCTCAGCTTCAACTTGCCCAGCCCCCTGTTGGGCTGACAACCTTTTCCTATTTGGTTCCCACATCACTGCTTGCTCATTAGCACTTCCACATTTTGGAAAATTGTCTATTGACTAGACTCCTCGAGCTCCTTTCCAGGGGTGTGTTTTATATACTTTTGGGTTTCCACAACCACTGCCTCAAAACCCAGATTCAGTGTTTGCAGAGTGAATGGAGCTCCAGCGCTACAGGAGGGACAGGCAGCCCAGGGCCCTTGGCCCAATACAGGGCTCCAACTTCCTGTGGTCGTCTTGCTTAAGTTTGCACCACAACTCTGCCTACCCTGGGCTCCTCATAGGTTACACATGGGAGGAAGTACTGTGTTCCTGAATTAGCTGGTGTCTGGTAAGTGGTAGTGGAGGAAGAGGGTGGAGCTTGGGGACCTTATAACTCAGGTCACCCCGGAGTTTCACTTTTGGGTACAGACCAAGGTCACTGGGACGGCTCACACTGGGAGAGAAGAGCTCAGGACTGAGGAAAGTGACAAACTACTGCTTTTCCAGGTAAGGCCTCACCCCCAACCCCCTCACCTTGTCCCTCCTGCTTGGTCCACACCAGAGGAAGTGAAAGTTGGAAACACTAGCTCATCTAAGCCTGGATGGCAGCTCCCATCCTCAGCAGGGGTCCCTAAAATACCTTTTGCTGATTCAGCTGAGAGAAGAAAGCCAAGAGGCCCTCATTGTTCAAACTTGTGCAGACTGTGGGCTGGGTTCTGGGATGACAACATCCCCAGATGAGACATGGTCCCATAATCTCCTTTCCCAATAAACAAAGGTGAGCGAGATCAGACCCCAGCCTCAGCTGTTGTGGGACCCGGTCCCTTTCCACAGGAACTCTCGATTGGAGAAGACAGACATGAGTATGTTCACCCAGAGTGTAAACGCTTAGATTACTTGGGAAAAACGTCAGCTTCTGGCATGTAGAGGTGCTGAATAAATACTGAGTGGAGGGGATTGAATAAGAGAATGAATGAATGCATGGTTGAGCCAGCCGGGCCTCATGGAGAGTAAAAGCTACTCTTAGTCCTTTCCAAACTACCTCAGTTATCTCATCTTATCCTTGAAACCGATCTGTAAGGTATATGGAAGTAATATTTTCCCCATTGGACAGAATTGGAGACTGAGTGTAGGTTTTATGTGAGTTTGGGGGAGATTCGTTAGAAACTGAGTTCTTGGTTCCCCAAATAGGAAAAACTTTTTGCCCCAATTTTACAAACCTGTATTAGCATCTACATAAGCCAAACTCTGTGCTGGGCAGAGAAGATACAGGGATGCCTCAGACACTGCAAGGCTATAGGGAGAACCCTCCAGACTAAGGGAACAATTTGCCTGAAGAACAGAAGGCAGAAGACAAGGAAGCAGCTTGTAGTCAATGTGGCTGGAGTGCGGGGTGAGAAGAGTAGCAAGAGAGAAAGCTTAGAGGATGGAGTGTGAAGGGCTTGGAAGGCCACGACAAAGAGTTTTGGACTTTTTTTTGCAGTGGGAGCCATCATGATTTGAAATTTTGCTTCCTTTTTTTAAGGAGAGAGCCAGGAAATGACATGATAAAATCTCTTAGTACAGTCACTCTGGTCATGCATTGGGAGTTGGGGTGGAAGTGGGGTTAGTCTGGAAGTGGAGGCGTCAGAGGCTGTTTGGGGTGGTTGGTGGCTGGAACGGGGAGCAGGGAACATGCGCGAGCATTGTTTCACAGAGCCTGCAAGGTGAGAGTCAGGCATGTGTACAAGCAACCTGAATAGCTGGATGCGTTTAGCCAAGGTGGAGAATTGAAGAGTTTTAGGGGGAGGAATGAAGGAGAAAATGAGCATGGCTTTGCCTGGTTGAGTTTGAGGAGCCTACCCACCATCTATGATGTCTAGCAGATGATTGGAATTTAGGATTTGGCTCAGGACAGCGGTGGATCTGGGAGTCCTCACATACAGCTTTTAATCAAAGCCTTGGGAATGAGTGAGATAAAGAGTGTGAAGAAGAGGGCTGTGGACAGAAACCTGGGGTCGCCAGCATTTAAGGGGAAAGGAGAGGAAGAATTACTGACAAAGACTGAGAGAGACTCAGTGAGAAAGACCCTGGCGAGACTGGCTGCTGAAGCCAAGGGGGGAGAGAATTTGGCAGTGAAGAGAATGGCTCATGACCTTGCATGCTTGAGAGAGCACCATGGGGGTGGGGGAGGGAGGGCTGAGGAAAATGCTTGGGTGGGGCAGTTAGGAGGTCATAGGTAGCCAAGTGGAGGGCAAATTCATGGGAGAAATGAGGATAGAGGGTGGGGAGGGGATGCAGGGGTGGGAAAGTACTATCTTTCCAGAAGTTTTGCCTTTAGGAGAAGGAGAGATGGAGTGATTAAGTGCATTTTCCTTTTCCCCCACCCCTAAAGGGCACCCAAATCCCTGAAGGCACCCTCAGGGATTCCCTGGAACAGCAATGCCACCTCTAGCATGGGTGGGCAAAACCCATGACTTTGCTACAGTCCTTTACAGTCTGCAAAGGACTTTCATAACCATGAGCTCCTTTCAACCTCACAAGAACTTAATTTTGTTTTCTATGTTACAGAAGAGGAAATTGAGGCTCAGAAAGTTTCAATTCAGAGTCAGCTATATAAATCTGAAAGTACCCTCAGAGCAATGTTCTCATGATCTCATGTGCCCCACACAGTCCTTAGACATTTGTTGATCCCCGTGTCACTGAAGAAGAAAATTAGATGGACCAATTGACAGACCTGGTGCCACTGCCCCACGGGAGACCTGGGGCCTCAACTCCTTTCTGCCCTGCATCCCTGCACCTTCAAAAACAACCCACGAGCTCACACTTGTAATACCCGTTAAATTTCAAAAAACATTTTCCCAGGTGTTCTTCCATTCTCAGCACTACCTCGTGAGGGTAGATATAATTTCTCCTGTTGTACTGATGGAGAAACTGTAATTTTATGCCATTAGGGGAACCCCCTTCTGAAACACATCTATCCATGTCACACCCCTGTCCATATCTCCCCATCACCTTCAGAATTACATGCATGTGCCTTAGCCTGGCATCAAGTCTATCTGCAATCTAGCCCTGCCTATTTCTCCAGCAGATCTTTGGCCCCCTTTTCCCCTCACACCCTTTGTTCCAAACTTATTTGGCCATCCTGACCAGTCCCAAGCACAGCATGTCTATCTCTGTCCAGCCTGTGTCAACGGGACTGGGATTGTTGGTAAGGCTGTGAGGTCCCTGAGGGCAGGGCCTAGGATGAGGGCAGGGCTCAGGCTTGCTTAGTCTCCACCCCAGCATCCAGCCCGTAGGCATCAGGAACAGGTGAATGTGAGTGCATGAATGAAAGAATGGTGTTTGGACTTGAAATCAGCCTTCCTATGCCTTCTCGTTACACATGCTTCTGGAAAACAAGGGTCTTCTGGTGGATTATTCTCATGGCCAGAGGTTCCAAATTCTGTCCACAGCTTCCTTCTTGGCTCCCTTCAGAAGAAAGGAAGTTGAGGATAAAGGTCACAGCCTCCTAGAGCCTATGGAGTAGGTGGTTCACCTGGGCTGTCCCTTTTCTCCCCATAGGTGGCCAACCACCATTGTGGAACCAAATGGACTCCATTGAGCCTGTAGGGTTGCAGCATGGGGAAGGAGCCCCGGGCTGTCCCTCAGACAGCTCTGAGCTGGTAAGTTCAGCACTGGGTTCTGGTCTCGTGCATATTTAAGGCTGTCAAGAGCAGGATTGACTGGAGAAGCTGTGGGGCCATGGGCTCATACCTGTACAGCCCTTTAGAATTTACCAAGCCTTTCATCTCTGGTCACTATCTCCTTTGAGGCCCCGAACAAAGGCAAGATGGATATCATCTCATCTTGCAGACGAGGAAGAGGAGGCTTAAGAAGTGAAGTGACTTGAGTTAAAGGCACAACAGGAGCTCGGGCTGAGGTGTTTCAGCTCTAAACCTATTGCTTTCGTCAACTTGCCCCACATAGATGCCACTCCTTGACCACCCCTAGATAGGTTGACACACCTGGAAAGGACCCTCCTTTCACTGCTCACTTTCCACCAGGTTTTCTGGGTAACAAGCTGTGTCTTGAGCCCTACCCTTTCTCTACTCCTGCACATCTCCCTCTCCTCAACACAGCCACTGCTGTCAGGCACAAAGGTGATTTTAGTGCTAGGCTCAACTTCGCGGTTATTACACATCCTCATCTCTGTATGCCTAAGGTTGGCTCAGAAATGAGTTTCTCTTTTTTTCCAATACCTTGACCAAGATTCAGAAGCCCTCGCACACCACACCCTTGAACAGGAAACACTTGTGTAAGTTATTTCACCTCTTGGTCTTTGCTTCCTCATCAGCAAAATGGAGGAAAATGCAGTCTAATACTCCCCACCGCCTTCCCCCCCAAGGGATTAGATGGGCTGATGGGGATACAGGACCTGCTTGGAGGAGGTGCCCATTAAGGGTTCTTGAATCATCCCCTGCTGTTTCTTTAGTTTCCTGGTTCAGCCTGAGATCTACCTGGCTAGGCTTGTTGCCCAAAGTGGTGGGGCATCACCTCTCAGTGCATTTTATGCTTCCCTATCTCCCATGTCCAACCTGTACCCCCCGACCCTGATGTACACCTTTCCTGAGCACCTTCTTTTTTTTTTTTTTTAATTCAGTTTTATTGAAATATATTCACAAACCATACAGTCATCCATGGTATACAATCAACTGTTCACAGTATGATCATATAGTTATGCGTTCATCACCACAATCTATTTCTGAACATTTTCCTTACATCAGAAAGAATCAGAATAAGAATAAAAAATAAAAGTGAAAAGAGAATACCCAAACCATCCCCCCATCCCACCCTATTTGTCATTTAGTTTTTACTCCCATTTTTCTACTGATTTTTTTTTCAATTTTTTAACTTTGTTTATCAAAAAATTAAAAACAAACAGGCAAACAACAACCAAAAAAACCCCACAACATTTCAAACAAAGCAATGGATTAAGGAAAACAAATAACCTAAAATACCTACTTTGCTTCCAATATGTTCCTACCATACCCCAAGAAAATTAATAAACCATGTCCAAACAGAGGAGTAAGAAAAACAAATAATCTAAAATAACTACATTGCTTCCAACATGTTCCTACCATACCCCAAGAAAATTAACAACCCCTAAGAAAACAAAGGAATAAGAGAAAAAAAAAACCTAAAATAACTCTATTGCTTCCAACATGATCTTACTATATCCAAGAAAGTTTACAAACCATAATCATTCCTGAGCATTCCCATAACATTGAGATTACCCTCCATAGTTTATCTGTTCTTATTAGATTATCATTCCCCCTTCACTAATTGGTATCTCTAGGTCCCCTACATTCTACAGTATAAAACATTGTACATTTTTCACAGAATTCACATTAGTGGTAACATACAATATCTCTCTTTTTGTGCCTGGCTTATTTTGCTCAGCATGATGTCTTTTTTTTTTTTTTTTTAATCTTCATTTTATTGAGATATATTCATATACCACGCAGTCATACAAAACAAATCGTACTTTCGATTGTTCACAGTACCATTACATAGTTGTACATTCATCACCCAAATCAATCCCTGACACCTTCATTAGCACACACACAAGAATAACAAGAATAATAATTAGAGTGAAAAAGAGCAATTGAAGTAAAAAAGAACACTGGGTACCTTTGTCTGTTTGTTTCCTTCCCCTATTTTTCTACTTATCCATCCATAAACTAGACAAAGCCTGAGCACCTTCTTCATGCCCAACCTGCATGGAGACTAAGCAGGCTGTGCTGGGGGGCCTGCCGTCATCTCTCATCTGCAGATCTCATCT
This sequence comes from Choloepus didactylus, assembly GCF_015220235.1. Classification (NCBI taxonomy): domain Eukaryota; kingdom Metazoa; phylum Chordata; class Mammalia; order Pilosa; family Megalonychidae; genus Choloepus; species Choloepus didactylus. The sequence continues at coordinate 1,118,768 of NW_023637577.1, forward strand.
TTCAACCCACATCTGCAGTTGAAAGACAATTTCCTTTGGCTTTGGGGAACCTCACAGGAGGACCAAATTTCCCTTGGCCTTGGGCCCTGGCTCCCCTTCACAGGACGATCGGTGTCGCCATTGCCCGGCCTGGTCTCTCAGAGAACCCATTCCCCAACCCCACCCCCGAGGTCTCTTTATCACCAGAAGGGGCATGGACTCAGGCTCTGCTGGCAGACTGCATTCTAAGGACAGGGAGCCCACATCTCATTGGGAACCTGCTATATGCCAGAACTTGTCCCACACTTCACCTGTATCGTCTTCTCAGTCCTCCCCAGCATCTCTGAGGAGCAGGCACTGTTACTCTTCCCACTTGGTAGAGGAAGATATGTGCTCAGAGAAGTGACCTGATGGGCCCAGAGCGACCCAGCATTGAAGCCATGTTGCATTTCACATTCCAATGTTTTGCTCTTCCCTCTCCTGGCTGAGTTCTCTCTCCACTCTGGGCAGATATGGGGGGGATCTCCAGTAGCTTCTCCTAGCTGGTGGCTGACCCACCAGTCTGTCAGGGACGTGCTCCTGTCCTACTTGTGGCTTCTGCCATCTCCTAACCCCTCCTCTTGAATCCCTCACTGCACCCAGGAGAAAAAGAAAGAAAAGCATCAGTCTGCCTAAGCCATTGACTTCTCCATAACTCTGCTACTTTCATTAAGCAATAATAAAACGGCCTTCACATTGGAACAGCACTTTATACTTTCATGTACATTATCCCCTTTAATCCTCATGCCACAACCATTTATCCAACAAACCCCTCCCAAGCGCCTGCCTCAAGCCAACCATTCTGTGTGGCCCTGAGGCACAGCAGTAACCAAGACTCAGCCCTGCCATGGTGGAACTTCTGAATATGAGATCAGTGAGGCTCAGAGAGGTGTGACTTGCCCAGGGCCAAAGAGCAAAGGAGTGGCAGAGCAAGGACTCAGGTATAAATTTTTTCACCCCAGATTCTATGGAGTCCTTTGTAGGCAAAATCGTGTGCTTCACATTTTGCAGTCAGATCTGGGTTCAAATCCTGCCCTGCCCCTTAATAGCTGCTTGGGCTAAGCAGATGTTTGTCCCTCCCTGAACCTCAGTTTCTTCTTTGGTAACATAGGAATAATCCCCACCCACCCACCCACCCAGCGTGCCTGGCTGCCGGAAGCATCTGCTATAACATAAATGTGGAACTGAACATCTGGCACCACACTAGGATTATTTGCCTTTCTTAGGGATTGGTTTTCCCGTTGTCTCCATACAGTGGGGGGTGGGGGGGTGGGGGTGGGTGGGACTGAGCCGCCTCATGTCCCTCAAAGTGCAGCCACCCCTTCCTGGTGCTTCCTGGAGATGCCTGATTGTCTAGGAGCTTGAGCGCAGTTTAGGGCAGTGGGTCATTGGTGGGACAGGAGGGGAATTGAAATTGTGACAAGGAACTGTGTGTGACAGGAAGTAGAACTTGAGGTGGGATGGCCTTGGAAAGTCTAAGATCAGGGAGAATTGAGTCACGGGGCTGGAACCTCCAACAAATGCATAGAGGCCGTTGGGACTTTTTTGAAGGATAGGAGAGATGATCAACCAGGGATAGAGTGGGAGGTGGGGTTCTGCACACAGAGGTGAGGTACCCAGAGTACTTCCTAAATTCCCCCCACAGTCCCCCTTCCCCATGGGCACATAGTGGAATGAGAACCTGGGGCATCCCCGTTCTCCATCTTCCTTACCATCCCAATCCTCTCTTCAGACTCCAATCCACTCCCGGCCCAGTGTTCCCCCCAAACCCATCCTCTTGCTCTGAAGAAAATCTCTTTATGTGCTCTCCCTAGATCTTCAACTGGCTTATCCCCTTTCATTTAGGTTACCTCCTCTGGGGGGCCTTCCCTGACCAACTATCTAAAAATAGCTCTTCCTCCCCTGGTCACTGGTTACTATCTAACATTTAATCTTGCCTCCCCCACCCCACCCCCCAAATAGCCAGCATTGCTACCAGAACCATATTATCTGTTTATTTGCTTGTTTTCTGTTTCCCACACTGGAATAAGAGCTCCATAAGAGCAGGACTTGCTGGTTATGCTGTGTACAGTGCTTAGACTAGGGCAGGGCTCCATTGGTATGTGTCCATCCCCTTCAGAGTGATCTCCAAACTCACCTTGCTGGGGTTGCTCAGACTCTAAGTTAAGAGTGGATTGGGAGAGGGAAGCACTTGAATTTGAAGAATTCCAATGGTCATTCATTTGTTCATTCATTCACATGTTCAACAGCTGCTCGCTGGGCAGCTTCGATGCGTTCAGGTATTGGGAGGAACCAGGTGTGGGTGGCATGGGGGAGACCTTGCCAAATTCTGAATTCAAAGGAGCAGAGGGCACAAGGCGGAGGGATTAGGGGGCACAGAAGGAGCCAAGCAAGAATGGAGCGGGAGGAGGAGATGGGTCCTTCCTCCGGAATAGAGCATGCAGGAGCTGGGTGCAGGCTGTGAGCTGCAAGAGAGCCAGGGTATGTGGAGAGGGGAAGGAGTGGGGCTGCACTGGTGCTGGGGAGACCATGAGACCATGAGGCTCCAGTAAGACCCCAGAAGGAAGTGCACCAACCTGGAATGGGAACCATAGTATCTGTTTATTTGGTGAGCTGGGGAGGGTTGGCCTCTGCCCTGGGTTGGAGTCGGGGAATCTGGCCAGGCCAACATGGATCCTGCCTGGTTTACAGCCTATTTCTTCACAGGTGCAAAAGTGCTTGCAGCAGTTCAAGGTGACAGAAGCGCAGCTGCGGCAGATCCAAGCCAGCCTGCTAGACTCCATGGAGCAGGCGCTGAAGGGGCACACCAGCCCTGCTCCTGCCGTCCGGATGCTGCCCACCTATGTGGGCTCCATACCGCATGGCACTGGTGTGTAGCCAAGGCTACTCCCCAGGGACAGGGTGCCGACCTGGGGGAGGGGGGCAGCTCCTCATTCCAGCTCCCCACCTCTACATTCCCTTGGTCAGACTCTGCTGGCCTTGGGAATGCTTCCGGGAGGCAGAGGGCTCCGGTCTGGCTTGCTGCATGCCTTCCTGTGTCCCCAGAGCAAGGAGACTTCGTGGTGCTGGAACTGGGAGCCACAGGGGCCACACTGCACATTTTGTGGGTAACCCTTACGGGCATTGGGGGGCCCAGGACGGAGCCCAGGAGCCAGGAGTTTGTGATTCCCCAGGAGGTGATGCTGGGACCTGGCCAGCAGGTGAGTGCTCACTGCTCAGCCTCTGAGGCCTGGCCGGGGGGGGGGGGGGTGGACAATGCTGGGGAGCACAGCTGAGCCCCCCTCCCCCCAATTCTCCACAGCTTTTTGACTTTGCCGCCCGCTGCCTGTCTGAGTTCCTGGATGCGCTCCCCGTGGGCAATCGGCGCCTACAACTTGGGTTCAGTTTCTCTTTTCCTTGTCACCAGACACACCTGGACAGGGTGAGGTGGAGAGGATGTGGGGACAGGGTGGAGGATTCCTGCCCCATGAAGGCTGCCAGGGAAGTGACCCAACTTCTTCGCCCCCAGAGCACCCTCATTTCCTGGACCAAAGGTTTTAGGTGCAGTGGTGTGGAAGGCCAGGATGTGGTCCAGTTGCTGAGAGATGCCATCAAGAGGCAGGGGGTGAGTGGAGATAGGGACGAGGGGAGGGCTGCCCCCCCATGTCCGGGCCTGGGACCAGCTCCTGTAGCCTGTGAGTCTGGATCGCCTGTTCCAAAGATGCCCCTCAACACCCCAGGCCATGACTTCCTTTCCCATTCATATCCTTTATCCGGTTTTTTAACCCTAGAGGAAATGTCACTGCTATTCCCATTTTATAGATGAGGAAACTGAGGCTTAGAAAGATCACATAGATGTTCATGACCCTGGGCGGGGGAAACAAAAATGAAAACACTTTGAGCCTGTCCTCAAGGACCTCACTTGTCTAATGGGGAAAACATCCCAAAGTAAGATCAGCACCATTGCAGAGGTGCATTCAGGAAACTCTGGGGGCACTTGAAGGAGGTCAGCTGCAGAGCCGGACAGGTCAAGCTGGTCTAGTCTCAGAGAGCAGGATAGGCAATTGCCTGGATGTCAGAGAGAGCTGGTGGCACTAACTACCACCTGCTATTTGGGATCTGCAATCAGAGCCTGGAGGAAGGGATGTGAGGAGCTGGGCCAGGACCAGGCTGAGACAAGCGAGGCACACTATTTAAGGAGGTAGCATTTCGGGCACCTCATGGGGTTGAAGGTCCCTTTCCAAGGTGACAGCACAATTGCTTATGGGCACACAGGTGTGTTTCATGGACTCCAGTGTCTCCATCAAAGCCAGGACCAGGGAGTTGTTGGCTGCCCCATCCTTGCCAATCCCCTGGGTACCTGGCTCTGGCTGCTCCAGCCAGCCTGACCTCTGCCCTCTCCGTTGCCCAGGCCTACAGCATTGACGTGGTTGCCGTGGTGAACGACACAGTGGGCACCATGATGGGCTGCGAGCCGGGCGTCGGGCCCTGTGAGGTCGGGCTCATTGTGGGTGAGCCACAGACCGATCCTGGTGGTGGCAGGGGGTGTGGCCGCCTTGTGGGCAGGCCCTGACGGCATCATCCCTGCTAGACACGGGCACCAATGCATGCTACATGGAGGAGACACGGCATGTGGCGGTGCTGGATGAGGACCGGGGCCGCATCTGCGTCAGCGTAGAGTGGGGCTCCTTTGGCGATGAAGGGGCCCTGGGGCCAGTGCTCACCGTCTTTGACCGTGCCCTGGACCACAAGTCCCTGAATCCTGGGGCCCAGAGGTGGTCTGGGGGGCCCTGACTTTTCTGCTTCTGGGCTCTATCCCTGCTCTGCTCTCCAGCCCCTGGGCTCTGCCTGCCACCCCTCTGCTCTAAGCCTCTCCCTCTTGCTCTAAGGGTTTCCAGGCTGCTCCTGGGGAGGAGGGCAGACTGGCTGGGCTCAAGGAAAGAAGGGCTCAAGAAGGTTCCAGACCCCCCAGAGTTCTTGACCCTTGGCCTTCCCTTATTCCTGGCCCTGGTCAGCCCTGACAGGGCTAAGTATCCCCTGCTCTCCTTTGGGTTCTGCCACCCCTAAAGTAGACCAGAGCAGGGAGTGGGCAGTAGGGTCTGGGCAAGCCCCCACTTATCTCCTGGGAGGCTATTCTGGAACCTCCAGTCTGGGGAACCCTCCCTCCCACACTCCAAAACTGACCCCTCTTTGGGAGCTCTTGGAGTCTGGACCCGGTGGGGCTGAAGGCTTAGGAAAAGCTCTGTCCAGTCACCCTTGCCTCTTTCAGGTTTGAGAAGATGATTGGGGGCCTGTACCTGGGTGAACTGGTGCGGCTAGTGCTGGTTCATCTGGCCCGGCGAGGGGCGCTCTTTGGAGGCTCCACTTCCTCCCCACTGCTGACCCGCGGCAGCATCCTGCTGGAGCACGTGGCTGAAATGGAGGAGTAAGTGGGGCAGAGGCGGCTCAGACAAGGGATCTCAGCTTGGGGAAGAGGATGAGGGGTGAGGGGAGTGGGGGGGCGGCAGGGGGGTGGGGGCTTGGTCGGGTCGGGGGGTATTCTGTCCCCCAGGCAGTCGAGGGGCGGAGCTTAAGCGCGAGATGGAGGCGGGGAGATTTGGGGCTATCTGAAACCCAAACCAGCACTGCACCCCTCCCCAGCCCCATTGGCGGAGCAGCCCGGGCACATGTCATCCTGCAGAGCCTGGGCCTGAGACCGGGGGCCGCGGACGCTGCGCTCGTGCAGCTCGTGTGCGCGGCCGTGACCGCGCGAGCCGCCCACCTCTGCGCCGCGGCCCTGGCAGCGGTCCTCTCCCGCCTCCAGCGTAGCCGGGAGCAGCTAGCGCTCCAGATCGCCGTGGCCACCGGAGGCCGAGTGTTTGCGCAACGCCCCAGGTGTGACGAGTAGCCAGGCCCGGGCAAGCATGAGCGAGGGGCCCTAGTTAGCACGAACGTGTGTGAGCCCCGCACGGAGGGCGCTAGGGTGCCACGGAAAGTATGCGTGTGAAAGCCAGTGGATGCCAGTGAAAGGGATGCTTCTCCCTGGGTGTGCGAGGGAGGGGGTGTTGGGGACCAGGGGGATGGTTGCTGCCCAGGAAGGCTTTAGGATTGAATTGATTGGGGATGATGGGCCCAGGACCTCAGCCAGCCCTAGCGATGTGTCCGTCCACACAGCTTTCTCAGCATCCTGCAGGAGACGGTGATGCTGCTGGCCCCTGAATGTGATGTCTCCTTTGTCCCCTCTGTGGACGGGGGCGGCCGGGGAGTGGCCATGGTGACCGCCGTGGCTGCCCGCCTGGCCGCCCACCGGCGCCTGCTGGAGGAGACCCTGGCGCCGTTGCGGTTGAACCGGGAGCAGCTGGCAGCAGTGCAGGCGCAGATGCGGGAAGCCATGGCAAGGGGGCTTCGCGGGGAGGCCTCCTCCCTCCGCATGCTGCCCACTTACGTCCGCTCCACGCCCGACGGCAGCGGTGAGGGCTTGGCCCGTGCGTGGGGCTGGCACAGGATCCCCGGAGGGGGTGGGTCACGCCACATGTAGGAGCTGCGGCCACCAGCTCTGCCCTGGCCCTGAGGTTCTCTGCCCTCACAGAGCGGGGGGACTTCCTGGCCCTGGATCTCGGGGGCACCAACTTCCGGGTCCTCCTGGTGCGTGTGACTGCGGGAGGCGTGCGGATCACCAATCAGGTCTACTCCATCCCAGAGAGTGTGGCCCAGGGCTCTGGGCGGCAGGTAACCTGGGCCTGGGCCCCAGCTTAATGGGCGGGGCGAGCCGCTGGGCGGGGCTCAGCATCTGACCCAGTCCCGCCCCCGCAGCTTTTCGACCATATCGTGGACTGCATCGTGGACTTCCAGGAGAAGCAGGGCCTGAGCGGGCAGAGCCTCCCCCTGGGTTTCACCTTCTCCTTCCCCTGCAGGCAGCTGGGCCTGGACCAGGTGAGGGAGGGTGGGAGGCCCAGGAGACGCTCTCCCCAAGGCCCTCACACCCACAGACCCTTCATGGAGTGGGCAGGAGGCTGGGGAGAGGGGTATGAGCACCCTGAGCTGGGGGACAAACTGCTAGGCTGGGCCTGCTTGGACCTCAGTTTCCCCGGACCTGGTGCTCCCAGGTGGAGTGTCATGGTGAAGTGGCCCAGAATCCAGAGAGGGGAAAAGGACATAGATGCTCTTGTGGGGTGCAGTGGGCGTGAGAATGGAGCCAGGACTGGGGTCCAGGCTGCTCAGAGGCAGCAGACCCAGGGACAGGGCTGGCAGGAGGCCACAGTGACCATCCTAGCTGTAGCCCTGGTATACCAGCCCAGGGGAGCCTGCAGGGAGAAACATTTGCTTTGGTCTCTAGGAGGCATTTGCAGCTGCAAATTTTCTTGGCCCTCTTGCCCTTTCCCTTCCTTCCTTGATGCCTTCTTAGTGCCTGGCTCTGTATTGGGTGCCTGACTGGGGAGGCAGAGAGGAGACACAGATCTGGACAAGTCATTCCCACTCATCACACACCTAATGGGTCCTTAAACAAGGATAATATACTCAGTGCACACAAACGCAGCTTGTAGCGGGAACCTACCACCTCCGCTGGCCTCTGGTTCAAGTTCCCAGAAATCTCCTTCTCAACCCCCCAACTTCTGCCTCTCGGGAGGAGGGCCTCACTGCCCCTGAAGGCATCTGTTGCATTGGTAGCCGTCCGTGATCACTGGAAAGCCATCTGAGTTCCAGCCAGCCCTCGTGCTGACCTCTCTGACACACAGCTGCTTGACCCTGCTGTCTTTTACTTGCCTGTCCTTTGGATCGCATAGTTGGCATTCTCATTCTGCGTGGACTCTGTTCCTCTCTGCACCAAGCACTCACACTCCTTTGGAGTAGTCCTTGTAAAGTGGGAGAAGCGGGTGTGACGGTATGTAAATCCAGGTGTGCAAGAAACCTGGGAATTAACTGACCTTAATTCCTATGTTGAGCCTGCATTCCATTGAGAGGTGAAAACCTCTTAACATCAATCAGTTTAGGTCCTTTTCTCCGGGTAAGGGCTCATTTCTGGAAGGGCTGGGCACCTGGGTGGGGGACCACCCACCTTGGCCCCTCTCGGCTGCAGAGCGTTCTGCTGCACTGAGGGTGCAGACACATGGGAAATGCAGGGAGACGCACCCCCCTCTGCCACTTCCTCTCTCTGGTCTTGATACCTTCCTGGGTGTTACCTGGAGAAGAAGGCCAGAGACTTCCTCTGCTTTCAGATCACTCAGATCTCTTCTGTTTCCCCCTGCCCCCCTGCCACACACACCTTCACGGAGGCTTGGTTCAGGGTAGGAGGGCACAGGATGACTTTCTCGAGGAGCCACCAAAAACCTGGGTCTGCCTTCCCCTTTGCTTCCCCTTGCCCAGACCAGGGTGCCTTTATCTCATCTGGGAGCAGGGAGGCTTTGGTGTTGCTTCCCCTGACCTGGTCTTCCTCAAACTGGTTCTCCCTTGAGGCAGTGAGCATAGAACACACTTGCTGCTGGGAAAATGGGGAAAAGGATACAAGGAAATATTATTGGGAAAATGTCTAGGCCTCCTCCCTGTGCTTTGGGCAGATCAGTCATTTTCTCCTAACAGCCATGGAAAAGCTCCCGCTCCCCCAGTCCCATCCCTCAGAGAAAGCGCACTCAGAAAAGAACATCCCTAAGTACAGTCAGGCTCCTCATCACTAAGTTCACTAAAGTTCAATTTCTCACAATAAAGAGCTTATCTGCCTCACTCCCTCCCATCCTGCCCAGGTATCCAGGTTCTGTTTTTTCCAGTCGACCTTCACTCCTATCTAGAAGGAACATAAGAGCGAATCTCCCATTAACACGGCTTTGTCCCTGACTGAGAATTCCTTGCTCTCAAGTGACTCTTCTGGTTCTTTCTGAAAGAGCAGATTCTGTAGTCATTTGGACCTCTGAGCTTTCTCTGTCCTCTCTTTTCAAACACACAGCACTCACTTTACCAGCTTTGTCCGTCCCTAACCTAATTATGAAGGACCATTCCTTCTGAGCAAACGTCTTAAAATGGCCAGACCCTCGGATCATTTGAGCATTCCGGAACTAATAATAGAAGACATAGGTCGGATGCTTATTAATAGGTTTCTTCACCCCGAAAGCCGCCTGGGGAGTTGGGAGGGAGCAGAGGGCATGGCCTGAAACCTTATGGCAAACTGGGAATCCTGCTTGGGGGAGGGAGGAAATAGGATGCCCCTGGCGGGATGCAGCTTTGGGGAGGGAAGAGTGAGATTGGAAACTATTGTAAGAGGTCTCCAGCTGCCTGCATCTCCAGGGTATCCTCCTGAACTGGACCAAAGGTTTCAATGCCTCGGAATGTGAGGGCCAGGACGTGGTGTGTCTGCTGCGGGACGCCATTGGGCGCAGACAGGTAGGAGCCTGCTTCCGGAGGGTGTTTTGGGGTTGTGCAGGTCTTGAGGGGAGCAAAAGTTCTCCCGTTTCCTGAGAAGGGGTCCTCTGTGGTAGAGACCTCTGGGTCCAGTGCCGGTTGCCATGACGACCGTGTTGCCCAGCAACCAGCAGCATCCTTTTGTGTGCAGGCAGTGGAGCTGAATGTGGTTGCCATTGTCAATGACACGGTGGGGACCATGATGTCCTGTGGCTACGAGGACCCCCGTTGTGAGGTCGGCCTCATCGTTGGTGAGAAGGGCCCTGCTCTTTTGTACCCCTACTGCCTGATGTTAATTCACTGTCTGGGGTTGGTGCCTCAGGTTGGACGTTCCCCTGGCTTTGGGAATGTGGAGTCGTTCCTGACTGACCCAGTGGGGTCCTGGAAAACACTATTGGGTTTGGTATCTGGAGCTCGGGTTTCTAGCCCAGCCAAGCTGCAGACACATAGTCATTTAAGCTCTCTGAGCCTCAGTTTGCCCATCTGTAAAATGAATTCGGGTTTTGGAGCCTTACATATTTGCGTGGAAATACATTACCACTTCCATCCGTTTGACCTTAGGGAAGTCATAGAGCCTCAGTTTCCTCATTGCAAAGATGGAGACAACAATAAACCCTCTCTCAAGGGGGCGTGAGGATGAAATGAGAGGGGGCAAAGCATAGTGCAGTGATGGTCCCCACTCAGTGTTTGGAACTGAGCTGGGGCGGGAGGGGAGCAATGAGCTGTGAGGGCCTCCAGAAGACTAACTCTTTATTAAGGAGCCAGCTTGGGGCTGGATAAAGGTTAGAAAGATGCATAAAAGAAGGGGAAATCCCTGCCTTCTTGGAGCTGACTGTTCAGCAGGGCATGGAGCCCAGGATGGCTGTGGCAACAAGAGGGGAGCCGAATCTGACTCCACATATGGGTGGCAAGATTCCAGCAAGGCCGAGATCAGATAGGACAGGATCCTGGGATGAATGGGACTTAAAGCCTTAGAAGAAAGGATTCATTAGTGGGGGAGCAAGCATCCCCCATCCCCCAGCTCCTCGGACATTGGTCTCAGAACAGGAGGCCCCTGGCAGCCTCCCACCAAACAGGGTACTGCTGGAAAATAGGTCCTGGCACAGGTAGGCACTCGACAGAGGTTACCCAGATGGCTGTGTCAATAAACAACTGGACAGGTGAACCCCAGATGGGGGCCAGCGAGGAGACCACCTGCCCAGAGCCAAAAATGTTTTGTGCAAAGGAAGGAGGTGCTTTTACCCAGGGGGTGCCCTCTGCCTGGAAGACCTTTTCCTTTCTGTGCTTCTTGGCTTCCAGGCCCAGCTCGAGCATCACTTTCTCTCCGTAGGTTTTTCTGTCCTTCTGGGCAGGAAGGCTCACCCTGGGCTCTTCCCCATGCCCTTCCCACCACGCCCTTCCTTATGCTTCCATGAGGGCACACACAGGTGGTATCTGAGTCGGCTGTTCATTGCCCTTCTTCTGGCCAGACCCTGGGGTTCCTTATTTCTCATTCCTCTCTGGGCCCCCAGCTCCTGACCTAAGGGCTGGAAAGTGAGTCCAGGAAGCTCAAGCTTGCATCTTGCACCTGCAGACATCTTCCCCGGGAATGACATGACTTTAGAAAGAGCACTCCAGGGCAGCAGGATGGATGTGGGATGGTGATGCTGGGAGAGAAAGCGGTGTAGGTCTGGACAGTTTGGGACTGGGGGTCTGCAGAAGGGAGGAGGACCAGGACCTGGGACAGATTGTGAGCATGGGAAGACGGAGAGGGAGGGAATGAGCCCAGCTTTTGCCGTCTTGGAGTGGGGAGGACTCGGTGGGGGGGGGGGCCTTGGGTGTGCCAACGAATGGCTCCTCCCTGTCCACATCCCTGCAGGAACGGGCACCAATGCCTGCTACATGGAGGAGCTCCAGAACGTGGCCGGCGTGCCCGGGGACTCGGGCCACATGTGCATCAACATGGAGTGGGGCGCCTTTGGGGATGATGGCTCGCTGGGAGCACTCAGCACCCACTTTGATGCCAGTGTGGACCAGGCATCCATCAACCCTGGCGAGCAGAGGTGGGAGCTGCAGGCCAGCTGGGGTGGTGGGCGGTGGCGGCGGGAGCTGAGGGGGTCTCCTGCCCCATGCGTGCACACACACATGTCCGTGCAGGTTTGAGAAGCTGATCAGTGGCATGTACCTGGGAGAGATTGTCCGTCACATCCTCTTGCATTTGACCAGCCTTGGGGTTCTCTTCCGGGGCCAGCAAAGCCAGAGCCTCCAGACCAGGGACATCTTCAAGACCAAGTTTCTATCCGAGATCGAAAGGTGCCCAAGGCCTGCATCTACCTCCCCCACCTTCTAAAGAAACCTAACTCTCCACCCTGGGTGGGATGATAGGGGATGAAGTGGGAGGAGCCCTGAAAGAGATCAGGGCTGCTAATGTGGGGTCTTGCCTTTCCGTCCCCCACTTCCTTCCCTGTTGCAGTGACAGCCTGGCCCTGCGGCAGGTCCGAACCATCCTGGAGGACCTGGGGCTGCCCCTCACCTCGGACGACGCCCTGGTGGTCCGAGAGGTGTGCCAGGTAGTGTCCCGGCGGGCTGCCCAGCTGTGTGGGGCGGGCGTGGCTGCTGTGGTAGAGAAGATCCGTGAGAACCGGGACCTGGAAGAGCTGACCGTGTCTGTAGGGGTGGATGGGACCCTCTACAAGCTGCACCCCCAGTGAGTATGGGTGCAGGGTCTGGGCCGGGTCACCTGGCTGGGAGGCATGGACTGGGGGTTTCCCTGGGCTGGGAGGTGTAGCGGCAGGGGTGGGAGGAGGTCTCCTGCCTGAGAGGCATGGCCGGGGACCCTGGCTTTGGGCTCCCCTTGGCCCACCTCGGCTCTTCACCCTCACAGCTTCTCTGGCCTGGTGGCGGCCACTGTGCGGGATCTGGCCCCCTGCTGCAAGGTCACCTTTCTACAATCAGAGGATGGGTCCGGCAAAGGCGCGGCCTTGGTCACCGCGGTGGCCTGCCGCCTTGCCCAGACAAGCCAGGCCTGAGGACGTCTCCGGGAACCACAGCCCTCAGTCCTAGCCTATCCCAGCACCTGGGGGTACGCCCCTCCAACGGCCATCTGGCCTTAGTCCCCGGCTCTCCCCGAAAGAAGCAGCACTTGGGTTAACAATATATATATATATATTTATTTACATTCACGTCCGCTAAAATCCCTATGCGCCCCGGCGGCCGGGCAAGGCTGTGTACATAAGGCCAAGTGTAAGTGCGTGAATGCACTTAAGACAGAGTCAGGACACAAGCTTCACACGACAAGCCCCGCACCGGGGCACCGGCCAGCCCCAGGAACGGGCACGCCACAGCACGCACACTCGCCATTGCACAGCGCGGGACTCCCATTGCATATTCACACGCCCCGCCGGGCAGGGCACCTCACCACCGGGGGCCGGTGGGTGGGTGGGTGGGGAGGGTCAGGAGGTCTGGAAGGAGCCGCCTGGTGTCCCTGGGTGGGAGGGAGGAGGACAGCACGTGAGAGGCAGATGTGAACAAACACCGGGGCACAGGGGGCCGTGAGTAAGACTCGAGGGCGCACAAGCGTGAGATGTGGGTGGTGCGGAGAGCGAGTTGCCCAGCTCAGGCGCGGGATGCGTGTGAGATGGAAGCACGAGGCATGCATGTGCACATGCCTGTGTGGTGGGTGTGTGCCTGAGACCAGGGGCTGCCGCCACCCACGCCTGCCATCCGGACAGAGCTCTGGGTCCCCCAGGCTGGCCCCGGGCCCCTCCAGTGCCCCTACCCAGCAGGCACAGAAACGTTTGCATAAGGTCCAGCTCAGGCAGGAGCTCCGGGGCCCGCGTCCCAAGCCCAGCGTGTGCGTGCATGTCTGTGTGCATGCGGCCCCCCAGCAGGGGTGGGGGGGAGAGGTAGCATCACACGCACACACACACACACACCAGTGGGCTGGGCCCAGCCCGGGCTCCAGGCACTGTCTATCCTGGGCCCCGGCAGCCATGGCAGAGTCTGAGTGGGTGGCAGTGCCAGCCTGGCGGGGCTGCAGCATGGGCAGGATCTGAAGGACCAGCGTGAAAGGGTGGCATTGGTCAGGAGTGGGGCCTGTCAGCCTGGCTCTCCCTGGTCTGGGCTGGGAGTGGGGTGAGGAGGGGAGAGGGCCCCCGCCCGGCTTCCGTCTGTCCCTGGCGGGTGTCAAAGCTGGTGAGAGTGTAGGCGTCGTGGGCCCCGGCTGGCCTCAGCACTCGGCCTCCGACACTGTGAAAAGGCCAGTGTCTGGCTGGCCCAGTCCAGCCACGGCCACGGCCAGCTGGCTGAGGTTGCCGTTGGGGAAGTGCCTTGCCTCCCACAGGTTGAGGATCATGGCCGTGGGGCTGGGCTTGGAGGCAAAGAAGCTGAGATGGCTGTGGAAGGGAGGGGAGCCCGTCAGCAGCCTGGCCTCGCCTCCCACAAACCCACCCACACAAGGGTGTAAGAGGAACCCTGTACCATGCCCCCCACTGTGGGCATTGAACACGGGGGCTGCTGGTGGCCGTGGCTCAGGCCCCACTGGGTTCACCCCGCCAGCCCTACCCCCCAGGCTGGACTGCAGTGGCCATCGCGGCCCCTCCCTCTCCCTGCCCACCTCTCACCCACCTGTCCAGGTGGAGTTTCTGGGCCAGAGTCCGCCAGTCAGCCCCCCGGCTGCAGGGTGGGTCCAGGCTGGTCGTGATCTTTTGCCGAATGAGGAAGGGAATCTTGAAGGCACTGGGGCCCACCAGGGCTGGGACCCCCCCTTCACTCTCCAGGGCCAGCAGCTCTGCAAACCTTGTGTCCTGGAGTGGCGGGGTTGGGGAACGGAGAGGAGAGGGTGCTGGTTAGAACATCTCCCAGGCCCAGCCCACTGCCACCTCCTGCTGGGGGAGTTCCCGGGCTGCCCGGAAGGGCAGAGCACCCTGGGGTGTGGCAGCAGCATGGGCACTAGGCCTGCTTTTGTACCCACAAAGCCCCACGGCCGGTGAGCAGAGAAGCCCATTCAGCCTCACGCTCTGTACCTTCTACTACTCTCCCCTCCCAGCCTTGTCCTCCCCACTCTCAGCCCCGCAGCCAGAAATACCCTTTCCTGGTCAAACTCTCCCTTGTTGTCTGAGGCTAAGCTCCGAGTCCCTCTCCAAGCCTGCATTTTCGCCCCCACTCCTCGCTCTGGCGTCTTCACTTCCTGCCCCACTTCTGATGGCGTTGGTTAGCGTTTGCTTCTGCACCTCCCCCATCCCCAGGAAACACAGAGGACCACCAGGAGTGGTTTCCAGGAGGAAGTGGGCTTGGGTGGGGTCAACAGCAGGAGCAGGTTGGGGAGGCCCACAGTGTGGAGCCCGGCTGGGGGCTGGCTGCGGGCAGCACCTGTACGGCAGGACTGTGGCCCCTTCCGCCCACCTTGGTGATGTTGAAGTTGATGTTGAAGCTCTGCCCATCGCCCTCCACTTGCCACACCCACACCTTGCAGGCCAGGTCGCTGGTGCTGGGGCTGATGCGCTCCAAGGTGAAGGTGCAGTGCAGGTACTGCTGTGTGCCATTCCAGATGTGATAAAAGGGGATCTCCTGGTGGGGTGGGGCAGAGAGGAGGCACCTTGTCAGGTGTGCCCATCTCCAGGCATGCCCAGCCCCAGGTGTGCCCCACTCCAGGCGTGCCCAGCCCCAGACACTTGAGCCCTGGCTCCCAAGTGTCTGCCCTCACCTGGTAGCTGACGAGAAGCTTGCTCTTCCACAGGGAGCTGGGCACATCATGGATGGACAGACGCAGGTTGTGGTAGCTGTCCTTGAAGTGCAGGATGCGGGGTTCCTGGATCAGCTGTCCCCCCAGCTGCTTCTCCAGTTGCACCACCTCCTGCAGGGCCCCAGGCAGGTGAGCCTGGCCTGGGGCTGGGGGGCTCCCCACTACCCACCTGGGCGCAGGTGCCTCCCCATCCAGGGCCGAGGGGCAGTCAGCCTGCCCTGCCAGGCCCAACCCCACCTCCCTGTGCCAGGCAGAGCCTTGGGGCGGGCGGTACCTTGAGTGCATCGTGGGTGTCGTGCAGGCAGTAGACGCGGATATTGTACTCGAGCGAGGTGCAGGCCACGGGCGCAAAGAGGAGCAGCTTGAGGCGCTTGGCTGCAGCCACGCTGAGGGCCTCCCCCACCAGGGCGAAGCGGCCCAGCTGCTCGGTGAAGACGTAGCAGGCCCCGGCCTCCAGCTGGCAGTAGTACAGGTGGGAGGGCGCCTCCTCGCCCAGGTGCAGCACATCCTGCAGGTGGGCTGGGGTCAGTTCTGCCCAGGCTTAGACCCCCAGGCCAACCATGACTTGAGAAGTGGTGGGAGACTGGGGGGAGCCGAGGCCACCTGCCTGGAGGACACCTGGTGGGCAGGTGGGGGACCTGCTCACCTCCCAGCTGCCCTCGCACGACTGCTTCTTGAGGCGCAGGCTCCAGCTCTCGGGGCTGGGCTCCCCACAGTGCTCCATGGCCAGGATGACGGGCCGGGTGAGCAAGACTCCAGGCGGCCCGCAGCTAACGATGGGACTCAGCAGGGTCTGGCAGCCGGCTAGAGGCAACCTCAAGTGGGGAAACATGGGTGGGAAGGCAAAGGAGTCAGTGGGCTGTCCCGGAAGCTGGAGACCCCTGAGCGGTGGTTTTCCCCCCACCCCCTCTATCAGGCCAGGCAGAGCAGGTGGCAAAGTGAGTGGAGAGTGAGGGGCATCCTGGGGGCTGAATCTCCCACCCTCCACCCAGCCCCGAGCAGCAGGGCCCCCTGCCCACACCTCACGTCCTCTGGCTTGTGCAGGGTGAGGTAGACCTCGTAGATCTTGCCCCGGGGGATGGCATCTGGGGGAATGAGGAGGCTGATCCCTGTAACGAAGCAGGGCCCCCCAGATAACATATCAAACATGCCCACTGCACCAGCTCCTGCTTAAAACTCCTTGCTGCCTCCAGGACCAAGTGCAGCTCCCTGGCCTTGCATTTCAGGCACAGGTCTCTGGGCCCAACTACCTTCCCAGTCTCATCTCCGGCCCCAGCAGGGGCTGTGTCCTTGGCCATTCTGGAACCCCTGCCCTGCCTGGGTGCTCGGCCTGGCCACCTCTGGGGACTGTCCCCTGCTGGGCATGTGGCCCTGTGGGTGGGGACGGGGTTTTTAACATCCTTCCCACTCTGGCAGCCCTCCCTGATTTCTGGGGAGCACATCACAGACACCCTTTGGTTTGGGCTGATTCATTGCTGTCCCCAGCATCTTGCAGGATCTGGGTAGAGAGCAGTGTCAGAAAGTGCCTGCTGAGCTAGGAGGAAGTCCAGGGTAGAGGTGGTGAGTCAGTCAGAACTCGGCAAGGATGGGGCCGGGGCAGTTATTCCAGGGCTGGTCCTGCCCCCACCTCCCTCCCCTTTTAGGACAAGAAACTCCTCCATCCAGAGAGGCCTCTCACACTTGGGATGGAGAGAGGGAGAGAAGTCCCATGACTTTATCCCACCAGGTCCAAAAGCACAAGGCATACCCTCCTAAGAGGCGAGTCCTGAGTTGGGCTGGGCTGGGACGGCATCAAAATCCAGGAGGGGAGACCACTGACCCCATCTCCACGCTCCACCTCCTGAGACTGGCTGCTAACATTGGTGACAATTCCAGACATTCGTGCATAATGCCATCCATGGTGGCAGAGGTACACATGCTCACATCTTCATTCAACAAATCCTAAAGATGAGGGCAGCTCTCAACCCCTCAGGGACCAAGACAAATAAACTGCAGTAAAGGGGCTGGGTGTTGGGGATACAGAGCACAGAGGAGTGGCGGCCTCCCTGGCTACTGAGCACCTAAGAGCTTGGCTCCTCCTAGGAACTTTCCAGGGTATATTAGCATCCCCATTTGCAGAAGGGATGCAAGGCACAAAGAGAATAATCTGCCTAGGCTGGATGGGACCTGGAGAAGAGGCAGATGAGCCAAGTGCAAAGGGGACAGAGGGATCTGCGTCACAGGGCTGGCAGCAGGGGGCAGCATGGTGTGTGTGTCTGGAGTGCCGAGTCCACCGTGGCTGCCACAAGCAGAAGAGTGAATGTTTGGAAAGAGGTCACAGCAGCTGGGCCTTGTCATGTGGACTTTATCCCATGGGCAGTGGGGAGCCCCGGGAGCAGTTCAAGCAGGAGAGGGAGATCGCGTTCAACTCTGGTTCCCCTGCTGGGGACCCAAGTACGGGGTGTTGGTGGCCTGGCCGGGGAGAGGGGCTGTGGGCAAGAAGAGAAGCAGAAGGATGCAGGAGCTACTTAGGAAGAAGAACGGCAAGACTTGGTACAGAGACAGGTGGGCCAGTGAAGAAGAGCAGCTCAAGGTGACCCCTAGTTGTTGGCTTGAGCAACTTGACTGTGCTGTCCCGGAAATGGGGAAATCTCCAGGAAGGAGGAGATTCTGGGGGAGGGTGGGAGACGGTTCTGTTTTAGGCACGAGAAATTTTGAGGGGCTGTGAGACATCCAGATGGCGCTGCCCAGGAGGCAGCTGGGTGTATAATTCCATCGCCCAGGAGAGCTGCCTGGCTGGGGATGGAGGAGTGGGAGTTATCTGCACAGACGTGGCGATTACAGCCTGGGGAGAAAGGTGCCAGGAGGGTTCTCCGAGGAGCACCTACATTTAGGGACAGGCCCAAGAGCAGGGAGGAGGGAAAGGAAAACCAGGAAGCCATGGGGTCATCTGAGCCCAGGGCATTGAGCATCTCCAGGTGGGGAGGCCATGGCGCCTTCTCTCGGACGACCACGGAAAAGGTTCATGGATCCACTCACAGGGGGTCTTGGGAGACCCTATCAGAGCAGTTTCCATGGGGGGTAGGGGTGAAAGCCAGGATGCAAAAGGTAGAGGGGCCCACAGTGCCAGAGACTGACAGTCCCTCTGTCTGACACCTGCTGTCCTGCATCTGTCTTTTTGCTGTTTCTCCACAAGTCTGTGAGCTCCTTGGGGCCTGGGCCTGGCTGCCTTCTGGGTCCCAGAGCCCAGCACGGAGCCTGTCTGTCTGCATAAATGAATGGATGATGCTTCTGTGTCCTCAAGTGGGAGGTGGCCACAGCCACGCTCTGGTTCTCTCCACCCTTCCTTCACTGCCCGAGCCCTGGCTTGGCCACTGAGGGGAGACTGAGGCACACCAGGGCCACCCCTTCCCCACTTCAGAAGCGAAACAGACACTGGTCTTGCCTCTTGGATCCCTGTGGGGGCCCTCCAGTTCCCTCCTACCCGTGTTAGGGATCATCAGCCGGCCCCCGAGGAAGTTAAAGGTCCCGTAGGCCATGTTGCTGGTGCCGCGGGGCAGGGAGCGGAAGTAGCTCTGGGTGGAGAGGCGGGAGACGAAGTCCTCAGCCTCAGAGGTGGGCGAGCTGTGGTGCAGCGTGTGGCGGCCGCTGCCCAGAGGGCTGAGCAGGTGCCCATTGCTGAGCTGGAACTTGGGGCTCGGCCCGTCCTGCCGGGGACACAGACTGCCCTGGTAGGTGGTGGTGGTGGTGCTGAGGTCTGGCTGGATGGTGAGCAGGTGGGGGTTGTCTGCAGAGACAAGGACAGGACATGGGGGGCGGTGTTACCCTGGGGCGGGGGTGGCGGGGACGGCCCCAGGCTTGGGGGACCCAGGTGGCACCTCACCTGCTTTGCTGGGCTTGATGCTGACGGGCTGGAAGCCTGAGGTGAGGATGGACGAGTCGGCCACATCCGAGTCCAGCCCCTCCTTCTTGCGGCAATAAACAAGGATGAGGACAAGCAGCAGCAGGACAAGGCACACGGCCACAGCGATGAGGCCCACGTAGAGGGCCACGTCCTCGGGGCCAGAAGCAGCTGCGGGAGAGAGAGTGACCATGGGAGGGGGCAGGGAGGCAGGTGGACAGCCCACCCAACAGCAGGAGACGGGGCAGTTGAGGGTCAGCAGGTTACACCTCCAGGAGGACAAGTCTACACCCTTGGGGCAAGGCATGGGGTCGGGAGGCAGGGATCCACCCTGGCTTTGCCCCTCCCCTGCTGTGTGATTTTGAACAAAGCCTGGCCCCTCATGAGCTGGAGATTCAGGTGGACGTTGTCATCAGGAGAATGGAGGAGAGGAAGAGCTACCTCCCCAGGAGCAACCTTCTCTTCTGGGGATCAGGGTAGCTGGGGCTGGGTGTGAGCTCCACGGCATCCCCAAACGTGTCCCGTCCCCAGAGGGGGTGGGGCCTGCCCATCTGGTTCCTGCTATGAAGCAGGGGTGGGAGGGCTGCTTTTCCTGGTCTGCCCACCCCCAGGCCTGGGGTGGGGCTCAGGGAGAGTGGGGGCAGGGGAGGGGTTGACTGCTTGGAGGAAGCTGTATTGATTTTAGAAGGGTTTTGCATAATGGAAGAAATGTCCATCAGAAAGGAATTGACACAGATAATTAGGTTTTTAATTGAAAGAACCAGGGAGGGTGTGTTCTAGAGAAAAATTCCAACAGAGATCTTTAATTGTTAGTTATGGCCTTATAATTAATGTGCCTAGAAGCCCTGCAACCCCTCAGGACTTGTGTGTGCATTTGGGGGTGGATAAGGAGCTAAGGGAGAGGAGGGTGTTGGGGTCGGATGGCTGGGGGCCGGGGCGTTTGGTGGGCCTGGGAAATAAGTGTGTATGACTAAAGGCTCAGATGTGCAAGTTTCTTGGGAGATGGGTGGGTGGTCAGAGGTATTGGAGTGTGTGTGTGTCAGGCATAAGGGGCATTCCTGAGAGCTCTGAGCCTTGGAGAGGGGGCACCCACCTCTCCCCAGGGTGGGGTGGACACAAGCAGAGAGGGCCTGGGCTCCTGGGATGGCAAGGACTCACTGTGCATGCAGAGGTCGCTGGTACAGTTGCGGGTGTCGAGATCAGCTCCCAGACACTCCTCGCCTCCGTTGCGGGGTGCCGGGTCTGAGCACTCGCGGCTCCGCCAGTGGGTGCAGTCAAGCCCACAGGCTGACCACTTGCTCCACGGGCCCCAGCTGCCGTCCACTAGACGCGAGACAGACACGGGCAGAGAGGGGTGGCGCCGTCAGCCCAGGCCAGCAAGCCCCGGGCCAGCTGTGGTCCTCCTGGGCATCCACACTGGGCAGGGCGAGCCGGCCTGGATCTGGGTACAAGGCCAGGTCTAGGCCCAGCAGCCTCTACCCCTCCAGTGTCCAGCTGGCCTGATGATGCATGCTAATGAGGGAGGGGGGCACGGATGACAGCCAGGGGCTGCTCAGCTCTACCCTCTTCAGGGAGGCCACCCTGGTCCTGGGCACTGAGGTTTCTCAGTCACACGATGACTCTCCGACCCCAGGCCCAGGCTGGATTCTGCAGCCCCAGGCTAAGCCCTGCCCCAGCCCCATGCTGAGTCCTAGACCTAGTCCTCAGACAGCATTCTCGCCAAGTCCCTATCCTGAGCACCTTCCTTGCAGGCTGAGCCCCAACCCCGGACACAGCCCGAGCTCTGACCCAGACTGCAGACTGGGTCTGGCCCTGGGTGGCGGGGAGGTGGGGTGGGATGGAGCCATGGTGGGGAGGAGGTGCAGACTGGCGGGTGCAATGGAGCCAGGGCACGGAGATGGCGTGGTGAAGAGCAACGCGGGAGGTGGCGGCCACTGGTACCTGGGCACAAGGTGGCGCAGGCTGTTTTCTGGACATTCTGCCCCTCACAGAAGGCGCCCCCGTTGAGAGGCGCCGGGTTGGTGCAGCTGCGGCTCCGTTTCTGCCAGCCACGCCCACAGCTGGCACTGCAGACGGACCACTCGGTCCACGTCGACCACCCACCGTTCACTGGGTGGACAGAGAAGGACTGGGGTCAGGGAGCGGGGGCTTCTTCAGACACACCGGCTCAGGGCATAGGGCCTGGAGGGTGGGGGGTGGGAGCGGGGGTGGCTTTGGGCTGGAAATGGGGTTAGGGCTGCCTGGCGGGGCCACTGCTGTGCTGGAGAGAGAAGACCCGCAGGGGGGAGGCAGATCTCCTGCCCACTGGCTCCTGGGGACGCAGTACCCACCCCACTGCCTGCCCCTGCTCCAGTTGGCACCTCCCAGCACTCAGGGCAGCCAGCCCAAGTGCAGCACAAACGCTCCTCCAGCCCCAGACCCCAGCTCTGGGAGACAAGCCCCACCTTTCACAGGTGCATCTCTGCACCCCCTCTTCTCCTGCTCCTGAGGCTGCCCAGGACCCCCTCCCCTACTTCCCGTCCCTGGGATACAGGAGCAAGGATCCCCAGCTATTGTCTTCTCTAGACTTGCATCCTGCCCCCTCATGCTTCCTCTGCAAAAATACCCACCGCCTGCCGGACCGACCTTCTAAAAAGCCAAGGATGTCCCACAGCTCAGCCCGGACTGGCCTTCAGCTTCCCCACGGCCTTTCCCTGTTCCCTCTTCATCCAGCTGGCCCTGGTGCCACAGCTTCTCCCCACCCCGCAGCCACACGCGGCTGCCCTGAGGGCACCTCCCCTGCTTCTCCCTATGGAGGGGACTCCCATCCACCCACCCACTCCATCCCGCCAGCACCCCGGGGCCCACCGTAGACGATGACGGCAGCAGAGGCGCTGCGGCGACGAGCCACGATGTTCTTGGCCACGCAGGTGTAGTTGGCCGTGTCGGCCAGGCGGGCCTGCCGCACCACCAGGCTGTGCTCCCGCGTGATGTACACATTGGGGTCCAGGGCTGGGTCCACCAGATCCTCATTGCGGAGCCACTCCACCTGGGGGAGGGAGCCATGGCGCTGTACTGCCCACCCATGCTGGCAGGGCGCTCGGGGGCCGGGGCGGACAAGACCCGAGACCCCGGAGCCCTGCCCACCCTCCGCACAGATACCCCCGGGAACCCCGGCTCTCACCTCGGCCGGCGGGATGCCCTCCGGCGGGCGGCAAGGCAGCACGATGCCCTGTTCCAGGGACACCTCCTTGGCCAGCGGCTCCTGCTCGAAGTTCTTGCGCAAATCTGGTGGAAGAACACAAGTGCCCTCCAGCCCTGGCTGGCTGACACCATCCCGCAGGGGCCGCAGTGGGAGGAAGAGCCAAGGGTCCAGAGGACAAGAGGGGTGGCCGGGCAGCATCCACTGGCACATCCTCCATGCATCAAGGCAGGGCCCTGAGGTTTTTCCCACCAACCCCCTCCTCCAGGACGGCCTCCTTTCCTGCCACCCCCAACCAGCCTCTGGCCTGGGACTCACAGGCAATGCGGATGTAGGCCTTCTGGCTCTTGGTGGTGCCCGAGGAGCTCCACGCCACACACTGGCACCAGTACTCCTCTAGCCCAAACACCTTCTCCACCTGCTGCCGTGAGACATTGATGCGAACCTCCATGGCGGGCAGCCCTGACAGTGGGAGAGAGGGGGCAGCCAGGGCCTGGGGTCACACCAAGCCTCGCCCAGGCCTTTCCATCCCGGGCAGGTGGGGATCCCTGCAGCACAGCCATGTCTGCTACCCTTCAACCTGCAGGGAACTTCTGGGTGGTCCAAGGGGGAGCCCCGGATTTACATCTCCTGAAGGCCAGGAGTGGGGCTGCTTAAAATTACCATTCATTACACTTTATTATCAGAAGCCTTTCTCCATGGAGTCACTTAGAGAAAATTCCCTAGAGGGGCCTCGTGTGGTTGTTCCAGAGACAACTGCCCCGGGGGGCTTTGGGTGACAGGGTCTGGCCTCCGAGGACCCCAAAAAGAAGAGGTGGGTCAGACAGACTGCACCCTGGGGTCTTTGTGGGCCCCACCTCCCTGAGAGATTAGCAGGTAGACCCTGGCATGTGATGATATAATAACAACTATTAGCAATATAATCACAGCTATTAAGGGGTATAATAATAGACCCCTGCGGACACAGTAAGGGGGTGCCAATTGTCAGGCTGTTGTCTTATTTAACCCGATCTCTTGGATGGGTCTTGTTTCCACTCTGTGGGTGGAAAGGTCCCGGCTCTGTCTGAATCCAAAGCACCTTTGGAGTGCTCTGCCATCACCGTGGGGTGGGCTGGGGGTGTCCATCCAAGAGGGAAATGTTAAAAGAGGCCAATGGGCAAGAGATGGTGCAGCCAGCAGAGGTGCAGCTGCGGAAGCTGGCTTGGGATGAGCAGCCGGGACCCCTGATTGGGGTGGGGGGACCCCTTCTTGAGGCTGCCCGCCCACCTGGACCCAGAGAGTGGGCTATGCTGGGAGGCCCCAGGTCCCCTGAGACCCCACAAGGGTGACGGCCACCTCCTCTAGCCACCTGGCTGGAAGCCAAAACCAGTGTCCCAGGAGTGAGAAAAGACTGTTTGTTTCCAATTTCTCCTCCTTCTGACCCCAATTTCCCTTGGGTCACTGGCTTATCAGAAAGAGGGAGAGAGGCCGGGGCTGCCAAAGCGTTTCCATTGTTAACAGAGAAATTCAATTAGGGCTGCATGGCGGGAGGAGCGGCTGGGCCCAGCTGAGCCGGGCAGGCTGGGGGGACTGTTTTCCCTCGTAATTTCTGTAACATGTCTTTCCCTGACCCCTTTCCAGACCCTCCGTGCAAGTCTCCTGGCTCTCGCGCTGGGCCCCCAGATCCTTCTATCGCTCGCCCCTGCCTCCCAGCTGGTTCTAACAGATGGGAGGAGGGTTGTCAGCGTGATTGAAATCATTATAGCTGGGTTAGTCCTCCCTTCAGGGCACTCCCCAGCACCCCGCCCCCCACTTTCTCCTGCCTTGTGTGCCCTATTCTAGAGGCCACTTAAATGGGCACGTTCTCTGGGGTTGGGCTGTGAACTAGGGGTGGATAGGAGAGGGGCCCCTCTTCTCTTCCTCCCGGCCTCTGGGGTTAGGGGTGCAAGTGCTCCAGAACATTCTCCACTGGGTACCTTTTCTTTCTGAGTGGATAGGTAGATAGATGGACCCTCCACCCTCTCTCCCACCCCCCTCTCCACCCGTCCCCCACACCCACATCCCGCCCAGGCAACTCAGCTTGGGGAAAGCAGCACTAAATTTAAGCGCTCCCATTTCTTCTTTCTCCCTTTCTCCTCCCCCTCCTGTCCTGTCCTGTCACCACCTCCTCTTTTCCTTCCCGCTGCCACGAGCAAGAGCCAACTTTGTCCATGATGTCCCAGCTCCATGCAGCGCTGCAGCAGAGGATGCCCGAGACTGCCCTGCAGCCGCTAGGGATGGCATGAGTCCCCACAGCTCCGATTGGGGGGAGGGCGGCAGGGACTCCCTGCCCTGACGTGGGAAGCTGGGCGCCTCCCCTGCAGGTAACTAAGCAGCCTGACTCCCCAGAGCCGAGTTTCTGGGCCTGGCTGTGTGTCTGCACCTGACTGGTAATTGTGAGCAGGTGCTGGCCTGGGGGAGGGACGGAAGAGGCAGAAGGAGGCCCGGGCTTGGGTGTGGGGGTGCCAAGAGAGCGGGCAGGGGTGAAGGGATGGGGTGGGATGGGGGATCTGAGACCAAGCTGGGGCTGAGGTTCTCGCCTTCTCACCAGTCCCCTTCTAATAACCCATCAGTTTGTTAACACACAATGAATTATACTCCCAGACTGGATTCCAATGCTTGGTTTACCAAATTCTGGGCTTTTACAGCATCAGCAAGTTCGGGAACCAGCGGTTACAGGCTTTGGTCCCATCTCCCTGGCCTTCTGGATGGGGAGTGGGGTAAATGAGGGGGCGAATGGGGTGCTGTCCCCTGGGAGTGTGCACACAGACAGCCCCAGCCCTGCACACGAAGGGGTGGGGGTTCAGAGTGGGGTTGGGGCTGCCCATCTGGGTTGACCTCGATCCCTACCATCCCTGTCTGGCTGCAGAGTGTTTCTGGTTCAGGGTCTTTGGTCTGACTCTGCACGGTGCCACTGCCCTGGTATCTGATTGTGGGTAAGGGAGGGGAGTCTTTCTCTTTCCTCAAAGCACTCAATGGCTTTGGGTTGAGAGATGGATCAGATCAATGAAAATCCAGATGTGCCGGCTCCGGAAGGGCTGGGGTCAGATGCTCAGGGCAGCCGAGGACCCCGTTAGGGCGAATGTTGTCTCCGGGATCCCAGCGTCTCTGCTTGGCCTTAGCTGAGCGACAGGCAGCAGTCTTGACTGGGGGCTCACAGCCTTGGGGTGCTGGCCCAGGCCCGCGACTGCTCATTCAGGAAGGGGCCTGGGTCTCCCTGCAGCCCCGGATTCCAGACTTCAGGATGGCAGGAGTGTTCCGGACAAGAAGGGGTTTGTGTGCCTATATTGTCAAGGGGGAAGTCTGGAAGGGCAGCTGGTATATTCCAGGGGCTGGGAATAGCAGGGGGCTGGCTGGCCAGGGGGTCCCAGGAGGTTCCAGGGCAGGCCCTTGGGGCTCAGGAAGATGGGACCCTGGCTGCGGCATCCCCCTGAGAACCTGTCCTTTTCCTGGGGAACCTGGCATGGCAGAGGGAGGATTCACCAGACCGCAAAGTGGCTCTGGGCCTGGACCGGGGGAGAAAGGAAAGGCCTCACCCTGGGCTCCTACTGGGTGTGGGGGTTCTCACAGCTTCCACCGCCAAGCTACAGAGAGCTCTCCTCATTCCCATTCTACAGATGACGACACTGAGGCCCAAGGAGGGGAGGGAAGGTGCTCCAGTTTCCGTAGTGGATCCTCTCACCAGGGCAATGTCCTAAAGCTGCCCCTGTGGGTCTGGGGGAGGCGCTGGCCCTCGGGGGGATCTGATGAGGCCCAGAGCTCTCTGGGCCTCTTTATTGCCCTCCTGAAGAGGGAGGCAGAGCTGGCCCACCTGCCCTGAGAGCCTTGGGGTAACTACCAGTGCCTGGCACAGCTCAGTTAACATCGGAGGGCTTCAGGAAAAATACTGCAACCAGCGGGCATGTGTAAGGGTAGGTGAAGGGTCCCTAAAGGTCCAGGGCTCCTTGCTGATCCCCATAGGGGAGGATGTGGGCATGACTTCTGCTCGGCCAGAAGACCTGGCCAGAGCCCTTCTGGAACCTTGGACAAGTCAGATCCAAGGCCTGAGTCTCATCTGTAAAACGACAGGCCAGTTTTGAGGACTAAATCACACGCTACCTCATCAGCTCTCATCCAGGTGGTTACAACAGCTTCCAAACACAGTTCCCCCTGCATGACTTTCCCACAGTGCGAGTCTGACCACAATCCTCTGCGGCTTAACACCCAACGATGGCCCCTGAGTGCAGCCTCCTTGTCCCTGCTGCCCACACCCCAGGCTCCCTTTGCCCACACCCCAAACCCAAGTGCCTGCTGGTCCGTGACTTACTTTGCACCTTCCATTCCTTCCATCTGGGAAATGCTCTGTGAAGGTGGTTTTAAGACCTGGGCTGGGACTTACCACCCCCCTCCACTCTAACCTGGGACTCCTTGCCAGGCCACCTCCATCCCCTCCAGCCTGGCAGCCCGGGGACCCCTGCTCTGGGCCCACGGTCCCTTGCTGCCCTGGGCATCTGTGTGCATCCTTCTGGGCATTGCCTGCCTGCCCCTGAGCTGCACCATGGCTCAGGTGGCAGTGAACCCCACAGGATCATGATCCCCCAAGATGTGCATGCCTGTGTAGCTCAGGAGGCCTTGGAGGAAGGGCTCAGTACTCAACCTAAGGGCTCATTCTGTGTGGGGTGCTCCACAAAGCACCAAGGAGAAGGGAGAGGAAATGAGCTTAACTGGGGTCTAATTAGTGGGGAGGAGGAGAAGAAGGCTGCAGTCAGCTCCTGCCTCTCTCTGCCAGGCCTGCTCTTGGACAGTGGTGAGGCCCTAGCAGGGGCTCTTTGTCCATGCCTGAAACCAGAGCCAGGGGAAGGGAGTGGGGTGTCCCATGGAAGGGGCATTTCTTGGGCTTGCCCACCTCCACCCCCAAACTCTCTCTCCACTCCTCAGCCGAGTCCCAATGCTTCCCTCTTCTCAATGTCTCTGGGTCTGCCTCTCCTGTCACACACTGGTCTCCGAGAATCTCCAGTAGCTCCAGCCATGTCACTCTGAGGTTTGAAGCTCCCCAGCTCCCCACTGCCCATGGGACAGGGACATCACTCCAGGGTCTGACAGGTGAGGCCCCCAGATGGCACCACTGTCTGCTTCCAGCCTTTGCTTCATTGCATCCCCTGCCTGGGACACTGCTCCCCCTCCTCTCACAAATTGTTACACCTCCATCAGTTCACATGCCACCTCCCCCAAGAAGCCTCCCTGGATGCCCAGGCATCCTCACAGCCCTCGGGACTAGCTGAGCAGTCAGCATGCTGTCCATTTGTCCATCTGTCCATCTCTCCACAGGGCCTGGAGCTCCCAGAGGGATGGGCTGGGTCCTGAGCACAGAGTAGGTGCTCAAGAAAGGTTGTTGAGGGAGTATATGGATGGATAGATGAATGAATGAACCCACAAAGAATACAATCACAGAATATGAGGTTCATGAGCTCTTTGATCATCTGGGGACCCACTCGCTCCAAACTCCCTTTCTCTGCTGGCACCACTTGGCCAGGCTGCCCCTGCCCTCCCCAGCCCGGTCTCAGACTCTGCCGTGGGCACCTGCCCCTCTTGCCACCTACTGCCATGAGAGCCTGAGGGCAGTGGCTGGGCTGTGTGTCCCATTCACAGCTCCCTGGGGCATTTGGGGGGTGGTGGGGGCTTCCCTCCTACTCACTCCCCCACCGGGGTCAGAGTCTGGTGAGGGTGGGGCCCCCTGGGGAAGGCCTCTGTGTGTATCTGGGGTATCCTAGATGTGGAATTGCTGCCTCTCCTGGTGGCCTGGGCGATGGAGCTGTGGCCCAGGGGGTCCGAGACAATGAGTGTGTATGGAGGTGGGACAGGGCACAGAATTGGTAAAATCCTGGCATTGCTACTGACAATCAAGCAGCCTGGGGCAATGCAGGCCACTCTCCGGGCCTCAGTTTCCTCCACAGACTGAGCCACCTGCCCTGTCCCGCCTCCCGCCCCCCACCTGCTCACCGCTGCTCCCGTCGGTGCTGCGCTCTATGGCGTGGTCCACCTGGCGCACCCACTCCCCGTTGCACTTGAAGAAGATCTGCGTGGCAGGCAAGGCCTTGCACACCAGCAGCACTGGCTTGTTCTTGACGATGTACACATCCTCGGGCTCCACCAGGAAGTGGGGAAGCAGGTCTGGGTTGGCGCCAGACACCGGGGTGGCCGCTGTGGCGCTCTGCTGGGCACCTGCCACAGGGGCAAGGAGGAGGGTGAGCGGGGCCTCTGCCACCCATCCCCGGGGCTGCCTGTCCCGATGGGGGCCGGGTCATGAGGTGGGTGATGGGGAGGCAGCCCCAACCCAGCCAAAGCCCCCTGCCCTGGGGAGGGCCTGGTGGGAGGGGAGAGTGCCAGTGCTGCCACTTCCCTGCTGGGCAGTCTGGGGCCACTGAATGCCCTCTCTGAGCCTCAGTGAACTCTCCTGGAAAGTGCGGAAGAATAAGCCCACTCATTTCTGCAGGCTGTGATGAGATTCATGAGACATGGGTGGGGAGTCCCAGGATTTAGAAGGCAGCAGCCAGGGCCCATGATCCTAGCAGAAGTTCGGAGATCAGGAGGCTGCCCTGGGAGGCTGGGGGAAAGCTGGAGGGAGAATGGGAAGGACTTGGCAGGGCAGGGGGTTGGGAAGGCAGGAGCTCCTTCCCCTGGTGCCCTGGCCAGGGGGCTGCCTCTGGGGGCTGCTCCTGTTTGATCCCCAATCCAGGGCACCTGCCTATAGTAGATGCTCAGAAAATACCAAGTGAGCCAAGGAGGGGAGATGTGGTGGCCGGGGTGCAGCTTGAGGCATGCCTGGAGGAGGTGCCTGGTGGCTGCAGGAGAGGGCTGGGCGTGTGGGGAGGGGGCAGCAAGGCTGGGCCTCTGGGAGGGCTTGGGAGGGTGGGGACCAGGAAAGTCTGTCTGTCTGGGAGCCTGAGGGGCTATGGGCCTCTCCCCACCCCTTCAAGGAGCCAGGAATGGGCTTCATTCTAATTTTAACTGAAAACCACAACCATCCCACAAGTCATTTGTTGCTAATTACACAGGTAATTGGCTCTGAGGCATGAGCAGGAGATAAAACCCCCAGTGGGGGCTTACCCTGTCTGCGCCAACCAGCAGGATCTGGGGAGGGGTGGGGCGAGTCAAAGGGTGCACCCTCAGCCCCCAACCCACCAAACGGCCCCCGACACTCCTTCGCTTCCCCTTAGGGCTGCAACAACCCCCTCCCCAACACACCCAATGAACAGGAGCCTCTGGCATAAAGAAGGGGAGTCTTGGGTTTTGGAGGCCCATTCAGCTCCTTGTGAGCGTGACTTTGGACAAGTTACCAGTTTTGTCACCAGTGAAGTGGAGATCGGCATCCGCCCCTTGGGGCACCTCACCCCATCGGCCTTGGGGCTCCCTACCACCCTCCCCACTTGGAGCCCGAAGTCCAGTGGCTTCTACCCAGGAGGCCTGGAAGCTCCCCCCGCCCCCAGCACCCATTTCTAGGACCAGTTGCCCTTTTCTCTCCTGTGCAAGGGACCCTGTCTTTCCAAAGTGGGAATCTGCCCCTTCCCCAAACCCTTGATTTGGGGGCAGGAGTGTCTGCACTGAATAGCCTGGCACGGCTCTAGGCAAACCCACCACTGCCCTGAGCCTTTCCTCACCTGCAGAGTGGGGTAGGACAGCACCCGATTCTTTTTTTTTTTTTAATTAAATTCAGTTTTATTGAAATACATTCACACACCATACAATCATCCATGGTAT
Organism: Choloepus didactylus; assembly: GCF_015220235.1. Classification (NCBI taxonomy): domain Eukaryota; kingdom Metazoa; phylum Chordata; class Mammalia; order Pilosa; family Megalonychidae; genus Choloepus; species Choloepus didactylus. Next base: position 1,148,672 of record NW_023637577.1, read on the forward strand.
ACAATCCACTGTCCACAGTATGATAACATAGTTATGCATTCATCACCACAATCTATCTCTGAAGATTTTCCTTACATCAGAAAGAACCAGAACAAGAATAAAAAATAAAAGTGAAAAAAGAACACCCAAATCATCCCCCCATCCCACCCCATTTGTCCTTTAGTTTTTATCCCCATTCCTCCACTCATCCATACACTAGATAAAGGGGGTGTGATCCACAAGGTCTTCACAATCACACTGCCACCCCTTGTAATCTACATTATTATATAATTGTCTTCAGGAGTCCAGACTGCTGGGTTGGAGTTTGAGCACCCAATTCTTAGAAGGGTGTGCAGATGAATAAACAAAGGCGAGGGAAGCACCCAGCCTAGTGCTCTCAGTACCGGGGAAGCAGTCCCTCAGGGGCGAGGGGCTGCCACTCCAGCAGCTGGTAAGGACAGGGCACTCCTAAGGCCCCGCGGCCACTGAGCTGTAGGCCCAGAATGGGATTGGGACCCGGGGCTGCAGCCTCCCACCCCGGGGGCTGGGTGTGGGCACAGCCCGAGGGCCCCACCTCTGCAGGGGCAGCACTGCCAAGGGCTGCACCCTCGGAGGGGACAGTTAGCTGCCTTCCTGGCTTGGCTGCAAGGCCTATGGGGTGGGAGGGAGCCTTGGCCAAGCTGAGGGGACAACGGGGTTCCCTTGTTGGTTAGAGGCTCACGTGGGTGGCTTCCTCCTGACCCCCCAAATGGCCCCTCCTGGGTGGACAGAGGGAAGGAGAGCAGAGGAAGGCAGGGCAGTGCCTGCCAGCAGTGGGGTCACCCACCCAGCCACCGGCACCTCCCCCACCACCATATCTCACCCCCCTCTCCTTCCACACCCCACCCCTCTCCCATCTTCTTGGCCCTCCTTCCATACCCCATGACTAGACTGGCCTCCCACCAGCTTGCTTTTCTCCTTCTGGTGGCCTCTCTTTGGCAGACGAACCCCCTGCACATGCTGAGCCCCACCCTTGCACCCCTGACCCACGTCATCCTGGAGCCCCTCCACCCGGCTCCTCCAGCGCCCTCCATGGGATTATGGGTTGGGGGGCAATGGGCACAGAGGACCCCACCCCCGACTCTGACCCTGGATGCACTAAGTGTCCAGCAGGGGCCGCCTGGTGACTCTTTTGTTACTGCACCTGCTCTTTGCCATCCCTCCTTGTCAGCCCCTGAAAGGCAGCCAGACAGTGGGCTGGGCCAAGGTAGGGCCAGGGCAAGTTTCCCTCTGCATCCAGGGGCCCAGGCCGCTGGCCTCCTGGGTCTGGAGAATGGAAGGGATGGGTCCTGGGGGGACTGGGAGGGGATGTTCTGGAATGTGGAGCTGTGTCGGGGAGCCGGCAGGCCCGCTGGACTCTCTAGACCCAGGGAAGCCTCAGCATCTCCACAGACCCAGCACTGTGAGAACCCCAGGCAGGGCCCCAGAGCAGGGCTGTGCAAGAGGGGTGGGGGCTGGCGGGGAAACTGTCAGGCTCCAGATGGGCTTAAGAACCCCCGGTGGCGGGTCCTGGGCCCACCCATGCCTTGCCCCACACCTTACCCAGCAGATGCCCTGCCCACTGGCTCTGGGAGTTGGGTGGGCAGGGGTCCCTAGCTAGGGGTGGGGGTGGGGGGCGGAGCGCAGCCTCCCTATGGATCACCACACCAAGCACTGCTCACGTCAGCCGCCCGCTGAACCCAGCACAATCCCTCATGTCCGCATTTAACTGCTAATGAAAAATAAATGTACTGTGACCAATAAGGGGCATAGCTCACTTCTCGGGGCCTCCGTCATGCTGCACTGGTGCAGCCTCCCCCCACCCCGCCACCAACTCCGGGGGGGCATTTATAAGGTGTACCCAGGGGGCACCCACCAGGCGCAGCTATGCCCTCTGGCAAGGACACCCTAAGGCCACAGGCAGGGGTGAGGATGAAATCAGGACCCCTGGATGGCTTCTTGGAGCTTCAGGAACTGGCATCCCCTCCCTCCCTACCCTGGCCCAATGGGTGATCTCCACCCTTGTGGTCAGTTCCTGTGATCTGACATCCTCAATGCCCCCTCTGTCCCAGTTCAGTTCATGTCTAAACTAAGGCAGAAACCAAGGCACAGCAAGAGTCTTGGGTCTCTTCCCATCACCCACAGGCCACCAGAGGAAGCATTCTTTCTCTTTACATGAACCTTGCACTTCTTTACTGAAGATAATACCAAGCAGTGCATGCTCAGTGCCAAATGACCTACGAGCCTTCAAGAGGGCACGAGCTTGCCAGTTCACTACAGTCTCCACCACTCCCTATTGCCTCACTCTGGGCCTGCCACTTCTCTATCCATTGCCTACCTGGCTCCCATAAGCATTTCAAGATGGGGCCATTTCAAGCTCCTTTGGCTGGCATTCCTGGGCCCAGTCAACCCTCCAGCCTTCCTCTGCAGAAACACCCACCAAGCCATCCCCCAGGCAATAGCTTTCCCACCTCCAAGTCTTTGCTCTAGAACACCCTCCTGCCCTCCTCCACCAGCCCTTTCCTACCTCCTCTTCAGTGCCCAACTCCAGTGTCACTTCCTCTGGCAAGAGAGCTTCCCTGCCTCCCTCTTCCAAGAAAGACAAGCATGCATTTCACTCTGCTCTGAGGGTCCTGTCCTCACTGGTACCACAGCTTTTGTCACAAGAGGAGCAAGTGGATAGCTGAGGTATCTTTCCTCACCACCAGACTGTCATCCTTGGTCCCTGCTGCCCAGCGCAAGGCTGGCTGGGGCCAGCGTTGGTGAATAGGGACATGGGGTGGGAGCCTATTACTGTTCCCTTCCGGGCTGCTGAGATGATGGGTGGGGAGCCTCTCCCAGGGCAGAGGCACTACGGCTGCGGGTGGCTCCTGGGGCTCCAGGGAGAGCAGGCAGGGGCAGGGACCCCTGGCCACATCAGCCCAGACAGGGCCTCCCACGTCCAGCTTCCTACACCCCCGGGGATCCCAGAGGCCCCATCTACCACATACCTATCAAGTCTCTCCCACTGGCCCCGGACATGGCCCCACTGCCTGGCTGCCCTCTTGGTATTTGTTTAGAAGACCTGCTTACCTACTAGCAGCTCCCTGATGGGTTCTTGGTCACCGGGGCCGTGCAGATGGCCCAGCCCTGGAGTGGGGACCCGATTTCCAGTGTGCCTTGGAGCCAGCCAGCTGGTCCCCTGCCCCTCTTCGGGGGGCACCAGCTGCCCAAGTCAGCCCCGGCTGGCACCCCTGCTCTGGCTATCCCCACCGAAGGTCCTGGCATCCCCTCCCTCAACGGCTTCTCCGGGATACTGAAGGAGGAAGGGCTTGGGAGACCGTGTGTGTGCGTGCACACGTGTGTGTAAGAAGGCTGGGGGCCAAAGGGGGTGGCCGCTACACAAAGAGAGGGAAGCAGATGAGGCCCCAGGGCCAGGGACAAAGGGAGACAAGAGGGCCCTGGGTAAGGGGACTTGGTCAGAGCTGAGCCTGGGGCTGGGACAGATGCCACCCTCCTCCGCCCCTCCCACGACCTGCAGTGTCCTCATTCATCCAACAAATGCTGATCAAGGGCCTGCTCTGTGCCAGGAACCGCGCTGGGCTCTGGGATACAACAATGGGCAAGGCAGACACAGCCCCCGCTCTCTCAGGAGCTTGCATTCAAGTTGGGGAAGCAAAACAATCAGAAATAGAGGATTTTAGATTATTGCCGAGGGTTATGAAGAAGGTAAAGGGGGCGATGTTTCAGAAAGGGTACGGAAGGGAGGGCCCTAGATGGAAGGAGGGCTCAGGGAAGTTCTCTCTGCGTAGGTGACATCCAAGCGGAGTTCTGAATGTCAAGACCAGGATGAAGAGAGTGTTTCAGGAAAAGGCAGGAAGCAGCTGGGCTTGTTTGAGGAACAGGGAGGATGCCAGTATGGTTGGAGCAGAGCGAATAAGGGGGAGACTTGGAGAAGTCAGAGAGGAAGCAGGGGCCGCACCCCATGGGAACTTTAGGGCTGGGTACAGCTTGGGATTTTGTTGCAAGGGCAATGGGAAGCCTTTGGAGTCTGCATGCAGGGGTGTGACAGGGTTGAAGAGAGGCAACTGGTGGAAGGAAGACAGAAGGTAGGCTGCTTTGGGCATCCAGTAGAATCCACTGGGGTCAGACCTGGATTCCCTGGTCCATCTGGGAACTCCCAACCAGCCATCAGGTTCAGCAAGGTACAGCCTCCTCCAGGAAGCCTTCCTTGATCTCCACTCTTTGTCACCCACCCAAATGCCTGCCATGCCCCCTGTACCTCCCTCCAGGGTACACACCACATACAGGCCTGGGGTGATTGTGCTTGCACACTGCCTCCCTCATTAGACCATGAGCTCCAACTCCCCTGGGGGCAGCAGCCCTGTCTCCATCACTGAGCCCAGCATCCAGCCAGGATCTGGTCTGGGATACTGACAAAGTGTTTGTTGAGTGACTAAATGACCACCCCTCTTTCCCTTCGAATTTCAAAAGATCTGCCCAAGGGTGGCCCCTTCACTCCTGTCCCGTGGGGAGACCCAGAGGAAAGGCAGCGCGGCCCCACATGAGCACAGTGGTCACGGAGAGGGCCCTGTATTCCAGGCTGCCCCCGGGTCCGATCCCGCCATGCTGCTGCTGTCTGAGGCTGAGCTCCTTTCCTCACCTGTAGGTTTGGGATGATAGGACGTGCTTGTGTAACAGCAAGGCCTGGGGTGGGTGTGAACGTGCTTTCGAATGTTTTATTTTTAAAAGCACCACGAAAATATGAGGTGTGATTAATCAAGCTATTAATGAACTCATATTTATTAAGCAAGGGCTCTGTCCCTGGGAGGCGGGGGCGGGCTGGAGGCGGTGTGTCATCTGGCCTCACTCAGCCAGGAGATGTCAGTGCTTCTTCCCAACATCCTCGCGGAGGCCCCATCCACGCCCCTGCTCCTTTAATCCTCCCAGTGGCTGGTGGTGAAGGTTGGCACCCACCCTACCTTATACAGAACCTGGGCAGGGAGCAGGGCAGCAGATGCCCACTTTTTCTACTTCCCTGAGAAATGTTCTGCATTTGAAATGGAGCAGAGGAGGGGACCAAGGGCCTATGGCGGACTCCATCTTTCTCCAGCCCACACCCCTTCTGTTTGCCCAGCATGGCACCCCCCTCACCACCTGGGCACTGAGCTCGCAGCCCGCCCGGCTGTCAACCCCTTGGGGAGCCCCATGCCCGCCTACCCCCTGGAGACTTGCATCCGGTAGGTCTGCTTCGGTCTGGGTGTCCACATTTTTATAGACGGCTCCACAGGTGTTGTGGATGCCCAGCCAGGGGAGGGGAGAGTGCCAGAGGATGACGAGCCACGTCCTTACTTAGCCTGGTGTTTGAGACCCTGCTGGCCAAGTCATCTGGTTTCTCAAGGGCTTTTGCACCCTGTCCCAGGCACCTGTGGGTTGCCTCTGCCTCCCTCCCCAATTTCTGGCTAACAGTGCCCGATTTTCCCTTGAGGTCACACAACCCGGTAGCCGCTGACCCTATCCCTGGCCCCAGGGGTGGGCATGTGACCTGGGCCTGGCAATCAGCATACCCTTTCAGTTCCCACTGACTGGTTCCAGATCACCCCAGCAGAAAAGATGAGCTTCCAGGATTTCACTGGGCAATTGGGAAGAGAGAGGCTCTCTTCTTGCTGGCCTGGAGCTGCTGGGGGATCACCAACAGGGGCAGACAGACACACGGGCATTGTAGGTCATGGTGAGGCCAAGTGCAAGGGAAAGCCATTCCTGGGGCCTGAAGCAGGAGCATGGAGAATGCAGGCAAGCCAGCTCCTCCTGCCAGCGTTGGGGCCTGGGATCCAAAGGGCCTGAAGGCAGGGATTCCCCTGGATTCCCAGCCATGTGAGCCGTGGCCTAAACCAGCTGGAGTGAGGATCCTCTCCTTTGATAGATCCTGTCCATCTGGTATCTGCCTGGGTGGCTTCTATGCATCCTTCAAGGCCTGTCCAACATGCCCTCCCCAGGGAGGCCTTCCCTGACCCCAGACAGAACGGCCACACATTCTCTGAGCTCCCCCAGCCCCCAAAAGCACTCGCCTGGGTGCCTGGCACACCCTATTGTCACCACTGAGGATGAGGATCCCCCACGCCTCCCCAGAGCCTGACCAGGGTCTGACACATTGCGAGGGCTCAGTGAGTGTTGGGTGACCGTTGAAAGTCCTTTGCTCGCACAGAACCGGAGTCCAGAAAGAAGGGCTGGAAGTGAAGGGCACAAACGCATGTCTGGCTGGGAGCCAGCCCTGCTCACCTTCCGAGCAAGCAATTCAATGGGAAGGGAGCTGGAGCTCTCAAACGCCCAGACTGGACCCTAGGGAGGCAGAAGCAGGCATTCTGGGGGTGCATAGTCTCCAGGGAGACCGGTGGGACACTAAGCCCCTGGTCAAGGCGGGGGATGATGCTGCGGGAGAGGGTCTGCCCACAAGCGGTGGAGTGGGGATTTGCACGCTGCTGCCCATCTGCACCTTAGGCAAGTCTACAATGAGGGAGCTTCACTAGGAGGTGAATAAGCAGGGACCTGCTGTCAGAGAGAGAGAGACAGACAGGCAGCTGGGGGACGCAAGGAGGGTAAAGTGGAGGCAATTGTGGGTTGGAGGTCCGAGCCCCGAGTTCAAGTCGCAGACCCCTCAACCCCCACCCAAGACCACAAATCAGAGATGAGGGGCCCACTAAGCTGGGAGGTTCCAGGAGGCTGGCCACTTGGATGTGTAGACCTGTCTGGGGGTGAGCAGTGGGGAGCAAGGAGGCCAGCAGCAAACCAGGGTCCACCCCCAGAATGCTGTCAAATTCAACATTTAGAAAATTTCAGTGCTGCCAGCCAGATGCTTCTGGAGCCTGACTTGACCCTTGTTCCAGGCCCTTCTTCAAGCTACCTGTTTCACGAGCAGCATGTCTTTCCTCAATTGTGAAATGGGGCAAAGAATGCCGGACTTGAAAAAGGACCAGGCATCCTCCCGCAGGCATCCTCTCAGATGCGACCTGCCCAGCGTCCCACAGAGGCTTTGCCGCTTTCCCTCTCGGGCCCATTTGGTCCACCCCTCAATTATCCGAGTCGCTGGCTGCTGATCCCAATAGCGCAGGACTTCCTGGGGGGCTGGCAAAGGTCTGAATTCAGGCTCCCACCCCCAGGTGTGTACTGAACGAACGAGGGAGGGGAGGACGGCAGACACTGCCCACCCCCTGCCGCCCGATTTGGAGCGCACAGGAGACGGAGGTGACCGGGACGTGATGACTGGGAGGGCTGCTCCGCGGACCCCACACTCACACCCATGCGTGCGCTTGGCACTCGGGTTTCCATGGTAACGCGAGCGTGCACGAGTCACAGAAGGAGCCGCCGCCTCCCCACGATCGGAGGAAAGTCACCCTCTTTGCCCGTGGGCTCCAGGGGCCTGGTCTCAAGGACAGAGACACAGGCGCCACGAGGAGGACGTGCGGCCGTGCTGAACCGCGGAGAGCGCAGCCGGTCGGGGCGGGGGCCCGGCTCGGAGGACGCCAGGCTCGTCACCCGGCGGCTGCACTCGGGTTCCTTCTGCTCGTCCTGACCCGAGGAACGAGAAGCTCAGGACTTGCTTGAGGGCGTGCAACCTACAAAGGGTGGAGCAGGGGAGCCCCCAAGCCCCTCCTAGCTGGGCCAGGCGAGAGGGCGGATCTCAGCGGAGCTTCCGGGACCGGAGGTCTGGCCCCGCCCGCCAGGCCTACCTCTGCTGCGCATGCGCCCGCCCCTCCGTCTGTTTCTCAAACCCTGCAGGCTCATTTCCGCCTCTGGGCCTTTGCACGCGCTCTTCGTGCTGCCTGCGACACACCGCCCACTGATCTTCCCACTTCCCGTCCTTCAGGTCTCAGCGCAAACGTCACCTCCTCCAAGAGACCCTCCCAGATCACTGGGTCTTAAGTAGCCCCTCCTAGCTAACTATCCCATTTTGGTCTGTTTTCTTCCTAGCACTTACCACCACGGGAAGTCATCTTGTTTGCATATTTGTTTGCTTGTTATTGTCCGTGTCCCCTCCCCCGTAAAATGCAAGTATCATGATAAGGGGGACAAGCACCCAGCCCCGGCCCTGGCGTGTACTAGGTGCTTGACAAACATGCTGAAGGCGCGAATGTACGCAACTCGGGTCTTCAAACTCCGAGCCCGGCGCCCACGGCGGGTGTCGACCCCTGTCATTGCTGAGAGCCCCCAAGACCCACCAGCAAAGGATGCACACGGAGGGAGTGCCGCCGGGGGTGTGTGTGTTTGGGGGGGGGCGCAGAATCCCAGGGGTCCCTTCCTGGGATGGGGGGGGTCCCCTTCCTGCTGCAGGGCCTTGCTTTGGGCCAGAGAAACAGTTAATAAAGCTGGGGCCTAAATAAGCATTTGATTAACAAACGATAAAATAGCTATTGTGTCCCCGAATTAAGCTGTAATTGTGGCTGATAATTGGCTGGTTAGAATTTAATAAGCTGCAATTAAATAGAATGGAATCCAGGGTAATTATGTGGTCACACAGCCCAGGGAGAACTGGGGAGGGAAGGCTTTTTTCCTTCTCTGGAATCTTTTGCTTGTGCTGTGTGTATGTGTGTGTGTGTGGATGTGGGTGTGTTTCATGGTTCTGGGGGTGGTGTGTGTGTGTGCATGTGTGTGTGCATGTGTATAAAATGGGCTTCTCCACCCTTCATCTGCCAGAGCCTGTAGGATGGGCAGCTGGCCCAGCCCCCTTCACACCACTTGCGGCAGCAGGCATGCGGACTCCAGGCACTGCCAGGACCAGTGGCAGCCCCGGCTGAAAGAGACATAAAAGAATCCCTGGCACAGGTTCCTGCTGGGCGGGAGGCCACGGGAGGGAGGCCAGGAGGATGCTGGGAACACAAGGGAGGCAGGCAGACGGCCCACCTGTCTTCCTGCTGAGGCAGCTGGGGCTCAGAGAGGGGAAGGACTTGCTCAAGGTCACACAGCAATCAGTTGGCGAAGATGGGCCAGCGCCTTCCCCTCCCCAACACACACAGCGCTAGGGCCCGCGGCACCCCTCCTCCTCTCCATTGGTGTCCTTCACCGTGGGGACAAACAGGCCAAGTAAGAACACACCTGTTCCACAAATGCACCCTACAGACAAGCCTCCCCCACTCCAAATAGAAATCCAAGAGTGGGACCCCCATCTGGGGCAATCCGGGCAGTGCATTTCTTCCCTCCCACTCCCCCCAGTTCCCATCTTTTTCTTCCCTGGTGGCTGCCCAGAGGCCCTGGGGGGTGAACCCAATTCCCCCCACAGCTGCAGCCAGGCACAGCTCCCCAACCCTCACCCTCCTGTCCACCCCCGGCCCAGGGGTGGCGCCCCGCAAGTCCACAGGGTTGATGAATGCCTTGCAGACGCGCCATTTACGACCCCATCAGCATTTTTACAATGTTGCCGGCAATTAATTTAATTAAACACCCTGTCCCAGATATGGCGGCATTTCATATCTCACTGGTTTAATGAGAGCCCAGCCACAGCTGAGGCCAGGGGGTGGTCCAGAAGTGGGGGCATTGCTGCTTCCCGGGCTGTGTTCAGGGTGCGCAGAGCTGTGGCCTCGGACCACTGCCCAGAGACACGAGGCCTGCAGCACAGTCACCTGCCCTCGCTGTCCCCAACCATTGCCACCCATGTGGGCACACCCGTGAACACACATGCACATGCACACACAGTCACAACTGTAACAATGGCGAACTTCTCATTGATCTTATCTAACCTTCTCAACAAACCTAGCAGGCAGAGAACTAGTTTTAATGTCCAGTTTACAGGTGGGGAAACTGAGGCACAGAGAGGTGAAGGCATTAGTGAGACTTCCTATGGAGGATTCTTAGGCAGGCAGGCAGCTTACAGTGCTCAGAATTCTTAGCCAGGATGCCATTCATTCAGCACATATTTGCCAAGTGTCTACAATGTACCAGGCGTGTGCTGGGCATGGCAGTACAGCAGTGAGCAAGAGGGCCTTGCATCCCTGTCTGGGTGGAGTCGTGTGGTCCAGTGCTTGAGTATCCCATGCAACCATCAACACGGCCATGGCCCCACTGGGCAGCCTTGGGCACACGTCTCAGATCACGCTTGCTGCACTGAGCCGTCGAACATTCCCTGCACACAGACACAGCCCCTGCCCATGCGTGTGCACACACACCACCGCCCCCTGTCCTCCAGACAGGAGGTGACCAGTGTCCATGCTGGGAAGATGCCTCTGCAGCCCCAGGCCAGCCACCATCGTGCAACTTCCATTCTCAGCAGTGGAGCCCACATGGTCCCTCCCCACAGAGGGACCCACTGGAAAACCTTGGCCTAGACCCAGATCTCACCCAGGGTCCTGCCAGCCCCAGGTAGCGGGGACAGCGGGGCACCTGCTGCCAGCTCTTCTATGTCAATTGCCTTGGCCTCACCTTCATCCCCACAGTCTCCCTGGCCAGTGCTCTGCCCTCTCCCAGTACCCCCTGCTGCTATGACCCCCCAATTAGGGCCCCCAGTGCCACCTTCACTCCTGACCTCCATCCTGACCCTTTACCTGTCTCTGCAGACCTTCCACAGAAGCTCAGCCAAGCACTTCCTGCTCCCCATGACCACCCCCTTCCCAAAGAGCCTCCCAAAGGAGCCCCCGGGTGGCCTGGGCTCCTTGCTCAGCCACTGAGCTGCCTACTCTGGCCCCTCGTGTGTCCCCCTCCCCAACTGCCAGCCACCCCCACCCCTATCCTCTCCCACCTCATGGCAACCCAACTCACTCAGGACCTTCCCTCTGAAACGTGCCTTCCCATAGTCACCTCCTGTCTGACCTCTGGGCCACCCTCAATTATGTGGCTAGAATGCTATTTCTAGAAAGAAAATCTGAACCTACACTTCAACCTCCTGCAACAGTTCCCAAGGACCGCGGGGTAAAGGCCAGCTCCTCATAGAGCCACATCCCTGCTCACCAACCTGTAGGCTGTAGCCAGCTCAGCCTCATTCACCGATCCCTTCTCACTGAATGCCCCAGAACACTCCCCTCACCCCAACTTTTGCATACATTGTTCCCTGCACCTTTAGTACATCCTGCCCATCCTAATGCCCTCCCCAGCTCTGTTAGTTCATTCAAGATGTGCACCTCCTCCAGGACACCCCTCCCCATCTCCTCTCTGCAGGGCAGAGCCTGCGTCTAGCTTCCGTGGCTAGAGTGTTATCAGACTAGCTGCCTCCTCCATTGGACTGCATGCCCGAGTACCCACAGCCCGGTCCCAGCCACCGCTTTCTCAGCAGGGTCCATCCAGTTCAGGGACTGGCAGGTTGGGGGTGGGCAGTGGGGTGTGGGCACATACTTGCTGAGGGCAGGACTGAGGCCTCAGTTGGGCATCAGAGGCTGAGTTCAAGTCCCCACTCAGCCTCTACCTGGCTGTGTCACCTTAGGCAAGTCACTCCTCTCTCTGGGCCTCAGAAGAGGTGGGTCAGGGTCAGGGTCAGGGATGTCTCAAGTGCCTTCAGGGGACTGGCTGGGGGGCTGGGGAAATGGGGCATGGGGTTGGCTAAGCACAGCTGACTGTGGCCAGGCAGCCAGCGGCCAAGAGGGGCCACTTTTTGTGTATGTTTTCTTAAGGAGAAGCTGGAAATCAAAGTTTTTACGTGAAACTTCCCATTTTAGAACGCTGACAACTAATTTAAACATTTGAAACACCGTGCAGGGCCAAACTAGTTGGCAGGCCCAAGCTGGGCTGGACAGTGTCCAAGGTCTCCTCTAACTTTCCAGCTAGCTCTAAGAATCGAGGTCACAAGACGGCAAGGGAAGGCCCCACTTCTGCTGCCTCCCAGCCTTCCTGGTCCCCCTTTGCCCCTCCTCCCCCACCCTGGCCAGCACCCCATCATCCTGTCTTCTCCCTGGGACCCCTCCTCATCACAGCCTGCTGAAGGGGTGTCTCTTGGTGGGGGGGAGCTGGGCAGAGGCCGGAGGGGTCCATTGCCCAGGTCGCTGGAATTTGACTGTCAGCCCCAGATGTCCACCCCCGGCGAGGCCACTGCCACTTTCACAGAGGCTGAGGGGCTGAGAAAGGGGCAGTGAGTCCCTCCCTGCTTGGGAAAGGGGTGGGGTTCATGAGAAGGGGAGGATGCAGGCTAGGGGGCTGCCCCCAGCTTGCCCGTGTAGGTTTGGGTCCCAGATCCTGACCCAGGGAGAGCCAGGGGAAGGCCGCTAGAGACCCAGGCACACGTGGGATGGGGGTAGGGGCAGGGGACTCCACGGAGGGGACCCCCAGCAACGCCCCTTCCCCCTCCCAGGCTGGAGGCGGCCTTCCCACTGGAAAGAGGAAGCACCCATCTGGCTGCACCCATCACCTCCCTGAGGAGACAGTAATGAGCCCTCACCCCATTTTAATTACCCGCTGTCCAAATAATTACTAGCTTGTTTATTTCACTTAATGGCGGCCGTACTTTTTTCTCCTGATATTGATTTCATGTTTTCCTGCTTCGTTCATTACCTTTCCTGCCCCTTTAATGGGCTCCAAGTTCTTGCGAGTGGGGAAGAGGGGGATGGAGGAAGCAGGGGGAAAGGGGTGCGAAGGAAAACGGAGGAAGGAGAGAGGGGGGACCTTGCTGTGTGGCCTGGGGCAAGCTTCTGCCCTCTCTGGGCAGCACACCTTCTGATGCAATCAGGGGGGAACATTTTGAAATCAAAGAAAGGAGAGAGGGATAGTGGGGGGGGGGGTGACAGCTGCCATCCCCTTCCCCAAGAGCCCTTAAAGAGAATGGGCAGAGACCCAGATAACGTGAAGGTGGGGAGCATCTGGGGGACAAAAGGGGTGGGGTGAGAAGGGGTGGGCTGGGAGGCGGTGCCTGGAAACCAGCCCAGAGGAGGGGGCAAGAGAGGAGGCTGCTGGTCGTTGGTGGGGTGGTGGGTGGCCTCCTCGCCTCCTCTCCCTCACCGCCAAGAAGCCCAGCCCCCCCCCACAGGGCCTGACCCCCAGCCTTGCCCTCCACCTCACCTGCCTGCCGTCGCCGTGGGAATGCAGCGATGCTGTGACGTCATCTGAGCTGCTGAAGAGCAGCTCATCTCCCTGGTTTGGGGAGGGGGTTGGAGACAGTAAGTGGGGAGGGGAAAAGAAGGGGGAGGGAAGGGGGAGGGATGGGCCAGGGCTTTGGGTGAAGATTTAGAGCTGTTTTGAAGGGGTCATTAGTTCTTAATAAATCACTAATAATTGCATGAATATTTTAAGTCTTAATAAAAAAAAAATACAGTAGGTCCAGCGAGTCTCCCTGGGTGGGTATTTATTGCTATCGGGCTGGAATATATAAAAGTTGGTATCGGTCTGATTGAACAGCTATCGCCACCGCTAAATGGGTAATTGGGAGTGAGAGCCGCTATCAGCAGATATAAATTACATACAGTAAACGGAGGGCATTAACTGAGGGTTTATTATCAATTATCTCTGCGCTTGTTCCCCTTAAAACGAACTTAAAGTATATTAATGAGAAAATTTACAAGTCTTAATGAATTGAGGGAAGCGAGAGAATGCTGAAGTCCCTACCCCCCACCACCGCGGTCCCCACGTGTCCGGGCCAAGCAGCCTTGTGCCCAGGTCTGGGTGGGGAGCAGGGTGGGGACCCCACCAAAGGAGGCCAGGGGAGGGAGGGCACGTGGGTCAGCGTGCCAGGGCCCACACCCATGCACACACACACACACACAGGTACAGGCACATGCAAGCCTGCACGAAGTCAAGCTCGCTCTCCCACTGGGGTCAGTCCCCGAGGCCAGCCCTGCCCTTCTCCCAGAACTCCCATCCCAGAGAGGGGCTGAGTGTTCTCTCATCCCACTAACACCCCACCAGCACCTGCCCTGGGGGGAGGCACAGGGAGTCAGCCCAGCCCGACTTCAGCTGGATGTGGACCCAGGCGACCTTCATCTGTCCCCCAAACCGGAACGTGGGAACCACCACTAGAGCGGCACAAATGGAGTGTGACGGGGTGGGGGGGAGCCGAGAGGGAGTCTGGGGCTGCCCTCACTTTGCGAGGCTTGGGGGTTACTCCCCTTGGAGGCCGGACGAGGCTTGGGGGTTACTCCTCTTGGAGGCTGGACGCTCCGAGGGGACAGAGCACTTGTGCAGCGTCTGCGGCTGTCCTGCTCACAAGCACGTCTGCCCCCTGCTGAGATGCGCTCCAGCCGCCACCACGGAGAGCAGCTCATAGTCCTGCTGGCTTCAAGGTCGGCCCGACCTCCTTCTGGATGGATTCACCACCCAGCGGCCTCAGCTCTCTCCTCTCTCCAGGGCCTGCAGGCCAGGATTCTGCTTCCTCTTGCTGGCATTCTCAGCCACTCCAGCCACTGGATGTGTGCCAAGTCTTGGGTGACCACTTAGATTGACCATGGAGGGCAAACCCAGGCCTGACCCACTTGGGAGCTCACCCACTTTTGGGAAACATACATTTGTTAGCTCATCAGAGTGGCAAGTTCTGTTGTAAGAGTTACACTGGGGAAGCACTGGTGGCACCAGAGCAGGTAGCTGATCTGGGGAATCCAGGAGGGCTTCCTGGAGGAGGTGTTGCCAAACTGTGTAAGATGTTTCGATGGCCACGGGTCTCTGAGAAGGGTCCTCCATCAAAGGCAAGAAAACCTTTCATTTAACTCTTATGCCCCTCACCCCTGCCGGCCTTGGTCCCCCTTTTCTCTTTCCCCTCTCAGCCCCAGTTCTCCCCCAGCCCTCTTCATTCCTGCTTCTGACTCAACCCCTAGTCTAGCTTCCCCTGCATCTCTCTACAGGAACCCTTTTGCCGTCTTGCCAAAGGACCCCTCTGTCCCTGATTCAAGAGCTCCTCTTGGGCCCAGGTACTGCAGAGGCTCTCCTCTCCTCTTCTAGCTCCTGGAGAACATCAAGCTTCAACAGGGTCTTCTTTAGGGCAGACAACTCCTAAATCCTCACTACAGGATCTCTGGGCCCATGTCGAGGGAAGGTTTCCTCTCAGCCATCCTTCATGGTCACCCCCAAACCACCAGCTTGCCATGCAAACAGCACTGTCACTTACCCGCTCAGAAACACCCTGCCCTTCATCTGTTCCCCAGCACTCCAAGCTCAGCCCTGCCTCAGAGCCTTTGTACTTGCTGTTCCCTCTGCCCAGGATGCTGTTCCCGCTGATGCTGCAGACCACGCCTTATCGTCTGGATCTCAGCCCACGCCGCCCACTCAGAGAAGCCTTCCCTGACCACCCTAGTGTCCCTGTTACATTCTAGCATTCACCACCCTTTAATAGGTTTCCTGTTTGACTTGTTTCTGTTGTCCATCTGCCCCCACTGGAAGGGATGCTCCATGAGTGGAGGGCCCTGTCTGTCTCATCTGCTTGGCACAGGGCCTGGCACCATAGGCCCTCAATAAATATTTCTGAATGAAGGAATTAATACATTCCTGAGTGCCCATTATGCACCAGGCACCATGCCCCAGGCTGCAGAGGGTCTTTGGGGCAGGTAGTGAATGCCATGTGGATGCCCTGCTGCAGGGATGGGGCTGGGGGGAGGGGAGACGTGGGGACATGCTCTGCCTTAGGTTAAAGGGAGAGGTGGGAGGGGTGTAGGGAAGGGCATTCTAGCTGGGGAAACAGCATAAGCAACGGCAGTGAGACGGGACAGCTCATGACATCTGCTGGCAGGACAGGTTAGGTTAGAAAGGCATGGCATGCCGTGCCAGGATGCTGAACACCTGGGAATCAGGGAAGGCTCTGGAGCAGGACTGATGGGATTGGAGAGCTTCAGAGAGGTGGCTCTATGGGGGGTTGGGGGGTGGACTGCAGGGGCATCACCATGGCATGATGACCCAGAACAGGGCCTTGGAGAGGAGGGAGAGCCGTGAAAAGGATCCTGGGGGCAGGGCATGGAGAATGGCCATCGTGGGAGGGAGGCAGGGCGGGGAGCAGAGGATGACTCTGTCATTTCCTGCCTGGTTGAGTGGGTAGAGGGCGGCGCGGCCGGGCATAAATAACTGGAAAAATCCTGGCCGACTGCTGGCTCTCAGAGGAGGACAAGATCAGTGCCCTCTGGCGAGGTGGGGCTCTGCCAGCACTCAGGGCCTTGCCGGAGACCCAAGGGCGATGGACAACCATCTGTGGCAGGAGAGCGTGGGGTGGGAGTTCACAGCCTGGGACCGAGGCGCGGTCCTTTTGGGGCTGCTGTCTTCTAACTGGAGTACTGGCAAGGCCAGGCCGGCTTTCAGAGGCTCCAAACTGCTGGTCCACAGATCACTAGGCGTCTTTTATTTGGCCCACATGGCATTTTCAAAAGATTGAAGCCATCATGTAAAAACTAGGATATTTCACATGAATATTGGTTTTCCACCTTCTTTTGAAGCTGTGGTTGCTGCAGGCTTGTGCTCCCCTGTGCCACCATGGGCCGTGCTCTTTAGGTGTGTGTGTCACGGCTTCTCCAGGTCACCCCAGTCCCCAAGGCCCCTTCCCTCACCCACCTACCAGAGCCGTGGGTACCTGAGTTTATGAGCCCCGATTGGATCAACTCTACCGTGGACGATCCTCAATCAGTTAAACATAGAATTACCGCACAACACGGAAGCTCCCCTTCTGGGTATACACCCCAAGAGAATTGCATGCAGGTGTTCGAACAAATACACGTACACGAATTTTCACGGCAGCATATTCTTCACAGTAGCCAGAAGGTGGAAACCACCCAGATGTCCATCAACAGAGGAGTGGAGGAAAAAAACGTGATCTCTCCATGCCAAGGAAAATAGTATTCAGCCACAAAAAGGGATGAGTCTAGTACATGATATCACGTGGCTGAACCTCAAAAACCTCATGTAAGGGAAGGAAGTCAGACCTAAACGGACATATAGTGCCTGATTCCATGTACATGAAATATCCAGGACAGGCGTATCCACAGAGACCAAAAGGAGATGACAGGTCAGCAGGGGCCATGGGTGGGACTGAATGAGGAGTCAGTTTCCTGGGGATGGATTTCCTTCTGGGGTGATGGGAATGCTCTGGAACTAGACAGAGGCGGTGGTTGCACAGCATCGTGAATGTACTAAATGCCACGTGATGGTTCAGTTTAAAAGAGTTAAAATGGTAAATTTTATATTAGATGCATTTTATGATCCACCATATTTCCGACACCACTCTCACCTCTGTGGGTGGAGATGACGTCCCCTGGCCTCTCCTTCATGGGGTGCAGGGAAGGGCCAGGAGACTGGAATGAGGTCGGACTCCGAGACAAATGGGACCTGCGTCCGGCCAACCTTCCAGGGAAAGAGAGATTTCAAGGGTGCCCAGTGGGATCCTAGGATCAAGAATCCTCTCTAGCTCCATCTCCAGGGCCAGGCAAGGCCTGGGGCTGCCGATCTGCCTGAGCAGGACCCAAGTTTCCTTACAGCTTTGATTTAAAACGTGCTTTTACCTCCCCCCTTCCCCTGCCAAATAGAGCCCCGTTTGCTTAACTCTCTCCAGCCCTGCACCTCCTTTCCCTGCCTGCAGATCCCCCTACCCATCACGCGCTGCCTCCTGCCTCTGTAAATAATCCTCTCCTCTGTGCCTATAATTAGCCCCAAGTAGAATAATTCATAACAAACTTTATTTCTTGTGGCATCTTTCTTGCGAACGTGTCTCTGAGTGCCTGGCAGGATCAGCAGGAGGGAAACCAGGCTCCGGAGGCAGCTGGGAGCCCTCCCCGTGCACTCGCCCCACGTCTGCCAACACGGAGGAAACGGGGCTGGGGAGGCAGCTCCAAGCAGGCACCCCGGGTCGGGTGGGGTGTCCTCCAGCTCATCCTCCTTGGCCAGCCCAAGTGGGAGGATAGGCACCGGGGCACCACTGGGTGGGTCACAAATGTGAAAAGACCGGTCCAGAAAATCAGGAAATGATGCGAATAACTAGTAACAGTAGCCGGGAACACTTACAGAGTGTTTCTTATGATCCAGGCTCTGTTTGTTAAAAATATTGTTTTTTTGTTTTGTTTTGTTTTGTTTTGGGGGGTGGTGGTGGTGGTAACACATATACAACATAATATTTCCCATTTTAACCACTTGCAAAGATACAATTCAGTGGTGTTTATTACATTCACTGTGTTGTGCTACCATAACCACCATCCATTAGCAAAACCTTTTCATCACCCCAGACAGAAGCTTTGCACCCATTAAGCAATAACTGCCCATTCTCCACCCCCGCAGTGCCCTCCCCCCACCCTGTAATCTTCTTTCCCTCTCTTACGAATTTACATATTCTAGTTATTTCATATGAGTGAGATCATACACTATCTGGCCTTTCGTGTCTGGCTTATTTTACTCAGCATGTCTGCAAGGTTCATCCATGTTGTCACATGTATCAGAATTTCATTCCTGTTTATGGCTGAATAATATTCCATTGTATGTATACATCACGTTTTGTTTCTCCATTCTGCCACTGTTGGACACTTGGGTTGCTTCCGCTTTGGGGCAATAGGGAATAATGCTGCTATGAACATTGGTGCACAAATATCTGTTTGAGTTCCTGCTTTCTTTTGGATATATACCTAGAAATGGGATTACCAGGTGTTCCAGTTTGCTAATGCTGCCTTTCTGCAAAGCACCAAAAATGGATTGGCTTTTATAAAGGGGGTTTATTTGGTTACTAAGTTACAGTATTAAGGTCATAAAATATCCAAGGTAAGGAATCAACAATAGGGTATGTTCACTGAAGGAAGGCCATTGGCATCCGGAAAACCTCTGTTAGCTCAGAAGGCACATGGCTGGCATCTGCTTGCTCCCAGGTTGCATTTCAAAATGGCATTCTCCAAAGTGTTGCTCTTGGGGTGTTTTGTCCTTTCTTAGCTGTAACTCCTCTTCAAAATGTCACTCTCAGTTGCTCTGAGGTCCCTCTGTTTGTGAGCTCTTTTTATAGGACACCAGTGAACTAATCAAGACCCACCCTGAATGGGCGGGGCCACATTTCCATGGAAACATTCAAGCAACAGGTCACACCCTAATCAGAGGTGTCACTCACAGTTAGGTGAGTCACAGTTAGGTGTCACTCAATCAGAAGGTTCCAACCTAATCAACACTAATACATCTGCCCCTACAAGATTGCATTAAAGAATATGGCTTTTTCTGGGGGGCATAATATATACAAACCGGCACACCAGATCATATGGTAATTCTGTGCTTAATTTACTAACGAACCACCAAACTGTTTTCCAGAGTGGGTGAACCATTTTACATTCTCACCAACAACGTACAAGGGTTCCTATTTCTCTGCATCCTTGCCAACACTTGTTATTTTCCCTTTTTATAATGACAGCCATTCTAGTTGGTGTGAGGTGGTGTCTCATTGTGGTTTTAACTTGCATTTCCCTAATGGCTAATGATGTAGAGCATCCTTTCATGCACTTATTAGCCATTTGTATATCTTCTTTGGAGGAATGTCTACTAGGGTCCTTGGTTCATTTTTTAATTGAGTTGTCTTAAAAATTGGTTTGTTTTTTTTTTAGGTATAAAATAAAATTCACCCCTTTTAAGTCTACAAGCTGATGAGTTTTGACAAACATATATGGTTGTGCATCCATTACCACAATCAAGATAAAGAAGAGTTTCATCATCCCAAAAGGTTCCCTTGAGCCCAGTCACTATCATTCCTTCCTCCCAAACCCCAGCAAGCACTGATCAGCTTTCTGTCACTATAGTTTTGCCTTTTCTAGAATGCCATAAAGATGAAATTGTGGAGTAGGTAGTATTTTGTGTCTGGCTTCTTACACTAAACACAATGCTTTCAAGATTCACCCCTGTTGTTTCCTAAATTGGCCATCCAATCCTTTTTATTGCTGAGTACTAGTCCACTGAATGGATGTAACCACATCTGTTTATCCACTCACCAGGGTTGTTTAGAGAGTTTGGTGATTCTACATAAAGCTGCTATGAAATCCACACACAGGTGGGTAAATACCTTGGAGTGAGATTGCTGGATCATATATTATGCATAGATTTAACTTGATCAGCAATTCTCTG
The DNA here is from genome assembly GCF_015220235.1 of Choloepus didactylus. NCBI lineage: Eukaryota > Metazoa > Chordata > Mammalia > Pilosa > Megalonychidae > Choloepus > Choloepus didactylus. The sequence continues at coordinate 1,168,601 of NW_023637577.1, forward strand.
TTTTAAGTCATATATACATTTATATATAAGTTCTCACTTAAATCGCTCAACAACTTTATGAATTAGGAACTATCGTTATGCCCATTTCACAAGTGACAAACTCAGGCTCAGAGAGGCGAAGCTGCTTGCCCAAGGTCACACTGCAAACTGTGGCAGAGCCAGGCAGTGAGCCCTGAACCCCTTGGCCCTGGGCAAGACTCTGGGGGAGAGGGCAGAACTCTGATCTGGAAACGGAAAACTGGAGCATGGGTTGAATCTGGCAAGCAGTGGGCCCCCCACAAGCCACTCAGGCTGGGGCATCTTCGTTTGTAAACAGCACCCACAATTCAGGGGTGTATCTCCCTGAATGACTCTACACTCGAAGGGAATTAATTAGAGCAGAACTTTGCTGCCCCTACAACCCTAGCCTGCTACCATTACAATGTGATCCTGACCCCCAGACATTCCTGAGGACACAAGAACACTCCTACTGCCCACCACAGCTTTCAGCGCCCCAACACGCCATCTGGCATCCATTCAAGTCCTAGTTGTCCCCCACCCACTCCCTCTCTCTGGTGAAGGAGGCGGATGGAGTTTTACAGAGAGGAAATCAAAGCCCAGACACCCAGGGTGAGTGAATCAGGTAGAAGCAGCATCCGGGCCTCTGGTTTCCAGGGCTGGAGAGGAGCAGCTCACCCTCTGCCTCGACTGCTCAATCAGAAGGAGCAAGAATGGGGGAGGCCAAAGAAGATGACTCCATCACCGACCCCACCTCTGTTCCAAGGCTGACAATATGGGGTCTCTCGCTTGCTCTGGTCTCGTCCATCCCACTGCAGAATGAAGGTTTCTCTGAAAGCTCTGCCTGGGTGGACTTCTTAAATCCCCTTGGTTTGAGATGCAGAAGATGGTCATCAAGAGGGCCTGGGGCCAGATTGGGGAGATGCCTCCCTTTCGTCATGCCCACTCGTTCCCCCTTGGAAGTGCTCATGGGGCTCCTGGGGGTCAGAGAATCCCCACTTGTCCCTGACATGAGCCCTCTGCCACCCTGAGCTCTGCCCTGGACCAGGAGCTCCTAGACAGGATGAGGGGCCCCCCTTAAATGCAGAAAGACACAAGGAGACGCCTTACTGGGCCCAACTTGTTATCAAAACAAGAGTAGGGAAGGGAAAAGTGCTGACATGAGTGCTACCTCATGTAGGGAAGCTGTAAGGCTTGGGTAGGAATGAATAATCAGTCTGCTGCCCGGGCCCTCCCCTAGGCTCACAGCCCCAGCCCCTGTCCCTGCACCTCTCCTATCTCTCCCCCAAGGCCTCCAGGTTTCTTCCCTCTTCCCTCTGATACTTGGCTCCAGTCCTTTCTCTCTTAGACCCAGCAGTTCACTATAAGTCCTTCCTCTCCCCATCAACTCCCCTACCTGTTGCCTGCACCCAGGAAGATGGAGAAACATTAACATTTTGAGAAAAAGGAGGGGCACTGAAACCACAGTGGGAGAAGAACACAGAGTAATGCCTCCTTCCATCTTAGCTCCAAGCGTGTGCCTGCCTAGGACCCCCTTTGCCCTCCTCTAAGTGCCTCCACTCTCAGGCTAGGCCACCTGCTCATGCACATCCTCTGCCTTCCCATCCCACTGCAAACAGCCCTGCTGGGGCAGCCTCAGGGGCAAGGATTCTGCCCACAGACTGGGCAAGTGCAAGCTTTCACTTGGTGGGGGAAGGCAGGAGACAAGTCTGGGCCATGTGGACCTGGGCACTGGGGCCAGCCCTGGGCCAGTACAGCCAGCAGGGCCCTTCTGGTCTGCCTGGGGCTCAGCGATGCTGTTATCCCACCCCACTGAGCCAACATGACAGCGGCCATCCATCAGCCAGGCTCCAACACGTGTGCCCTAGAGTGCATCCCCCCACCGCCCTTGCTGCCTGCAGAGTAGAGACCTTGTTACCACAAAGCCAGTTTCCTGGCTTACAGTTCACTCTCTTTTGATGCCCTTGTGGCCAAGCCATCTTGTTTCCCCTGGCTCATTCTCTTCTCCTGTTCAGTATCTACTTGGGACAAAGGAGCAAGTGCTAGGTGCCGTGGAGGGCTCAAGCCGTCCAAAGGATGGGGTTTTCAAGGAATGAGGAGAAGACAGAAGGAAGAAGTGGGCAAAGTGTTAAGATGGATTAGAAGCAGTAAAAGTGGCTCCCTGTTGGAGGTGACAGGTGTGGGGTCAGCAGAGCAGGAGCCTCTAAGAAGGACCTTGAAAGCAGAATAGAGTTTCAGCAGGTGGGGATGACAGGGCTGGGCACGTCGGGCAGACATCAGTAGGTGTGAAAGCCCAGAAGCCAAAAGGTAAATGGCATGCCCAGAGAATGGACATGTGCTGACTGTCTCCCCAGCCTCCATCCTTCCCCTTCCCCACAAACAGCAGCCCCATTTTCCTTGGGGATCCACTGTTATTCAAACTCTGCTATCTGGTTTGAGTGGAAATGACCCCCTGCCAACTCCAGGGATAGGTGCTGATGGTTTAAACCAATTGTTATTTCTTGCCCTCACCATAGTAATTGCTTTGGAAGGACACATGAACCAACCAGAGCCAGTGAGATCCTGGGGGACATTGGCTAGGGTGTTTAAAAAAAGGAACCCTTCTCTCTCCTTAATGGTGTGGGGTGAGGATGTGGGGTCTGGATTAATGCAGTCATTTCATTACCAAGGCAGGGAAGGGCTGGGGTTGCCAGTGGCTGCCTTGAGGAGGCCAAGGATGTAGCCAAAACCAGGGAAAGCAGAGTGGAGAAATGAAGAGAGTCATTCCAGAGTGACATTGTTTGAGCCAGTGAATCAAGCTCTGCCTGAAGCCAGCCATACCTTTGGGCTTTTCAGTTACAAGAGTCAATAATATTCGCTCACTGTTTAAGTCTGTTTGAGTAGAGTTTTCTGTCATATTGCAACCAAAAGATTCTTAACTGAGAATCCAGTTTGGCTGGAGTGTGAGAAACATGGGAAGAGGGATAAGAAGATAAAACTGGCAAGATGGATTAGGAACATCTTACCAAGGGGCCTGAATGACTGATTGGGGAACTGCAATTTACTTCTATAGGCACTGAGGAACCAAGGAAGACTTTTTAGCGGGGGAGTGGCTGGATCACACTAGGTTCTTAGAATCTTAAACTACCATCTGAGTTGGGCTTCACCAATCTCTACTCCGTACCTCTCTAGCTCCCTCCCACCACACATAAGCAGCAGAATCAGATTTAAAAGAAAGCATAATTTGTTGCCCTCCATGGGCCTGCAGAGCCACCTTGCTTGGAACAAACTCTGGGAACTTAAAGGAAACCCAGGAGGCAGGAGTTCACACCCCAGAAAATGAAGGTTACGCAAGGGCAAGAATTTGAGTGTTTTGTTCAGTACCGTATCCCCAGCAACTAAAACAGTGATTAGCCATGTAGGGGCTCAATAAATCTTCTTTGAATAAACAAATGAATTCTCCGGAGGACCCCAGGAAGGGTGGACCCCAGAGGTAGGTAGCAAAGCTAGGAGAGGCGCAGCCCCAAGGGCTGTCTGCTTTCCTGAAGACAGAGCGGGCCCGCGTGCGCTGTCCGTGGTGCTGAAAGCGCGCCGCCGGGGTTGCTCTCCATGGTGCTAACAAAGACTCCAGGGCTACACAGCCCAACTGTGACGACTCAGAAAAGGCCCAAGGCATCGTAGGAACCACGACGCGGAAGCAGACTCCATAACCTTGCCTCCCTTGCTAATCCCAGTCCCCCAAGACCTGCATGAGACACATAACCTGGCACAAACCCAAGCACGCCTGCTTGCTGATGGTGACCCTGAGACTAGCCACCTGGATATCAGTCCATCCTTGTGTGCCCAACCTCTCCAGGGCTGTGGGTCCCCGAAGGGCTTGAACGTCAGCATCCATTCAGCCAGCCTCTGCTGGAGACCCTGGGAGAGGCAGTCAGGCAGAGACAGGCTCTGGGAAGGCAGCCGGAGAGAGAGGCTGCATTCCAAAAGCATTAACTGGAGGGCCTGGCACGAGATTACACTCCTCGTTGGGTCCTGGGCACTGCCAGGCAAGGTTCCCATGCTGGAAGACGATGAGCAGAGGGAAGGTGGCTGCTCCATGATGATGGTGAGAGGGCAGAGTCGGCACCATTGGAGAGGAGGCTTGGGAGAGGGCCTTGGAAACTCGGTGGAATGGAGTTTTATGGGGATATGGGAGCAGCAATGAAGGTGAGGGACTGGAAAGCAAAGTAAAGGCAGTTTCAGAGCAAAGGTGGATTGATGAGAGAGGAGACATCCTCATCAGGTAGGGACAAGCTATTCTTAGAAAATGACGCACACATACAGAGGTACAGGGTTATCAGGTTGTTACCTCTGGCCCAGGAGTTTGGCTCTGAAGGAGTCTTCCTCTCTGACATCATACTCCCAGGGTGGGGGCCAACTAAGATTCTAATTTTGGCCAAGAACCCCTCTGACTCTGCCATCCATGAACTTATCTAAACCTTTCTGGAAGCAATTTATATTTCCAGCTTGTATCACCTCTAGGGAAAATGATTTTCAAAGTTTATTCCCTGCTGAGTGCAGTGGGATCTCCTGTTATTGGTTTTAAACTTTCCTCTCCTGAGCTTTCATGGGGGCCAGGAGTGGGGAGAGGGTTCATTCTGTCAGGCTGGGATTTAATGAAGGAGCCCATGCTCCCTTCTCTAGGTCCTTTTTGATTTTATAGATTCCCACCATATATTCCCTCTCAGCCTCTCTCTGCACACTGAAGTTGTCTCAGGTGAGTTAGTCTGACTTCATATGACAGTTCCCTTCTCATCACCACTCCTTCGATAACAACCACTAACCGTTGTACTGAGCTTTACAATTTCCTGCACATTGTCATCTACCTGAAACCTCCGTTGTTCTCACACCCTTGTAAAGCAGGACCCTCGGGGATCACTCCCTTCATTTCACAGATGTGGAAATTGAAGGTCAAGGAAGGGAAATTAATTACCCAGATCACACAAATCAGTAACACAACCCAGGTTCTCCCCAATCTTGAGCTGGCATTCCCCTAAGGAGGCATCCAACAAGCTCACCAGATTGTTAGATGTGGGGAAGGGGGGTGCAGCTCTCTCATGGGTTGGGAGAAGGGAACATCCTTGGCTTGTTTCAAACTCCATTCCCAATCATGTCCAGCCTACTGTAGCCCTTCTGTGTCTCTCCTTGGGAAAGAGCCTCCCAATACCCTTCCCCAGATACCATCCACATCATTTCCCCCCAATCAAAACCTGCTGGCCATTCTCTGCCCAGACCATTGCCTTTCAAGATAAGATCTTTCTAAAGCTTATTTCTCACCTGCCTGGCATTTTACTACCCACCCAGGAGAGTTTAGATTTAATTGCAAACTTGCTGATTTCACTGTACACATCCTCTTCCAAAGCTTTTATTTAAATGTTAAAAAAGAGATTAGCTCCAGTTCTTGGCTCAGCTGGCATTTCACACTTCTCTATCCAGAAGACTGTATTCATGCAGACCTTTTGTTTCCTTTCTTTGTCAGCTCCTTATCAAGGATAAAACAGTTGCTTCGAATTCCAGATGAACCCATTTTTTAAGACTCACACAGAGGATCCACACCCAGAACTCTTAGGAGACACACACAGTTGTAGGACACACAACATGCTCACATCCAGCCCCTTTATCAAAGACATCCATTTGCACAGCTACTGATGCCTCTGCCTCCATGCTCATGCACACACTGAGTGTATATTCCCTCCACACACACACTTGCACATTGGGGAGGGACTTGGAGCCTCTCTCCCTTTGGGAAGACCAATGATTTCAGAAATTTGAAAGGAGGGAAGGGGCTGGAGCCAGGTGGGGAAATGCTGGCACATGAGTGAAGTGGATCAGAGGCTCTGGAGCATCTGAAAATTGTTGGGAGGGGATCAGGGAACTACTTGGGATTTGGACCGGGTTGGTAAGAGAATCCTGGAGGAGGCCCTTTCTCAGCCATGGGCAGGGGACCCAGCTACCCAGTACTACCCAACCTGGGAGCATTTATGTGAGACTCACACACTGAATACACACTGAACTGAGCAGACCTGGAGAGAGGCAGGCCTGGCAGGTGATCCCCAGCTCCCTGGGGCAAAAGTGTCCCTGCACTCCAAGCATGCAGCAAGATCACCTTCATTTACATGAACATACTTCTTTGGCTACCCCAATGCCAACCTCCAGGTGTACAAGCCAGTCCCTGGCCAGAGACCTCATTTCCAGGCTTATAAAATTCTGAGAGCACCTGTTGTCCCACTGTGCCACCCAGAGACTGTCCCTCTCCCTGGCTATGCTGCCTGCAGAATGCCTGATTTACCCACAGGGCCAGGTAAGGCCTGGAATTTCCAAATGCTTCCAAAAGCAGCAGCCGCATCCTGATGTCACAAAGAGGTGGTGACTCATCCCAGCCTAAAGAGTCATACAAGCACCAGCTAGGGCCCACAGTGGCCCCTGTCTACCTCATAGCCCAGCTGCGGGGTACAGAGCACACCGAGGCTGGTCCCTGCGGGGGCCCTGACAGCACACATGTGGTTCCTCCAAGACTGGGAGGGGAGTGGGGAGGACACCGGCAAATTGAATTCTAATCAGGGCCGCCATCTCCCAGCACCTAGGGACAGCTTCTCCCTGGGTGGCTGGGGGTGGGGTGGGCTCAGATTGCTTTAGGGGGAGAGAGAGAGAGAGACAGGTACTTGCAGAGAGCAAGAGTGAGGGAGGATGAGCACTTACATAGCTGGATAAATATGTCTCTCAGCATGCAGGGCCATGCTCCCTTCTACATCTGTCCTGCTACTTGGGAGTTCTGAGATCAGTTCCTTCTTGCTCTCTTTTTCGTCCTCTCCTAGCATTTTTCTTCCCTTTAGAGTCCTCAGAGGAGAAGGCTCTACAGAAAGACCGTTAAATGAATGGTCTCTCCTGGGCCCTGGGGAGTATATTAGAGTTCTGAAGTGATGGTCAGAATGGGGGAAGTAATCCAGGGGAGACAGGGAGATGCATCGGGCAGGCCGGGCCACTAATGCTGCCCATGCATCTCGGCAGGGCTGGGGAGCCAGGAGCCACTTCTCACGCGCAGACAGGAGAAAGGAAGGCAGGAGGAGACAGCAGGGACTGGGGGAATGGGGGGTGGTGGTGGTGGCCCTGCCTCAGCTCCTTCTTTGTTCTCTTCTGCACTCCCGACAGTGTGTAATTATTTCATTTATTCATTTGTTCGCTGGCTCGCTGCCTGTCTCCTCTGCTAGAACATCAGCTCCACGAGGGCACGAGTACAGCTCCACCGTGCAGCTTGGCATTGCCCGCATCTGGCTGAGAGCCTGGCACATTGAGCGTGCTCAGTAAATATTTGTTGAAGACACCGAGTGAATGAGTGAATGAAAGAGTGGGTGAGTGAATGAATGAATGAGTGCAACCATCCAGGGCAGACTCACAATCTGCAATCAGCCACATCTTGGGGAGGAAGCCAGGCTCCTGGGTTGCTTTGATGGGCTCAGACAACAGCCTGAAAACCTTCTTGAGTTGGGCTTCCCCTCACTCTGACTAGGCTTTGGCTCCAGATGTCCTGGCTATTCCCCTGGGCCTCAGCCTGGACGCAAGAGTGAGTACCACGTGTGCCAGCCCTTTGGTTGGTATTTGGTAGGCAAGAGAGGATCTAAAACATGTTTGATGACATTTCCCAATGCCTAAACTTACTGCAAAGCTACAGTCATATAAACAGCATGGTACTGGCATAAGGACAGATATACAGACCAATGGAATCAAATTGAGAGTCCAGAAATCAACCCTCACATCTACAGCCATATGACTTTAGTCAAGGGTGCTAAGACCTTCCAATGAGAAAAGAATAGCCTCTTCAACAAATGGTGCTGGGACAACTGGGTATCCACATGCAAATGAATGAAGCTGGACTCCTACCTCACACCATATATAAAAATTAACTCAAAATGAACCAAAGACCTAGAAATAAAAGCTGAAACTATAAGACTCTCAGAAGAAAACTTAGGGCTAAGTCTTCGTGACCTTAGATTAGCCAATGGTTTCTTAGAGATGAAATGACACCAAAAGCATGAGCAACAAAAGAAAAAAAATGATAAATCAGACTTCATCAAAATTAAAAAGGTATGAGCCTCAGGTGAGGCCCATCCACATGGACCACTGAATTCCTCCTCCTGCTTATCCTATGCCCAAGTGCCCAGTCAACCTTCACCTCAGCTCTGGCTTCTGTTTCTTCTTCAACCTCTTTCCTGCAACAGCTGTGACTTCTAGACCATTTCAGCACAAGCTTTTTTTTCACACCCATCTATCTGCCTCACTGGCCCTGGACAACCGGGCCATATGATCCTTCTAAAATCCAGATCTGATCTTCTTGCTTTCCTGATTTAGAATCTTCAGTAGCTCCCTGCTATCTCTGGCATGGGCTCAAAACTCCCCGGAGGTGGTGGGGAGGCATTCAGGGCTGTATAACATGGATCCAAACTATCCTCATAGCCTCAGCTTCTGCTACCATTACTCTTGTAACACCAACACCAGCAGCTAAAGGGTCTGGAGTTCTCACTACACACCCTGCCCTAAGCCACGCACATCTGATGCTGTCATCTGATAGGCCCGAACCTGAGTGCCGACCACTTGTGGGGGAGGAGGGGACAGGAAGGACGCTACAGGGCTGATGAGAATGACTGATTCTTGGCATTGAGGAAGAAGGACTCCAAGATGGTGCCCACTGTGGCCGGGTGATGCTGGTGTCACTGCAGAGCATGGTAGTGGGAAGAGGGCCCTCATATTTAGGGGAAAAAGGGTTGGGAAGCAGGCCCATGCTCCAGCCCAGCCCAAAAGACTGTTCAAGGCTCATCCCTCAAGGGGATGAAGCCTCCAAAATATATTCTTGTATATGTGCTGGTCTTCAGCATTCCTGGGTGAGAAGACAAGTGTTTGCTCAGGAGGGTGGGTGATGGACAAAAGGAGTGCCCAGGGCCCTGGCACTGGAGACCTGGCTCCAGGGCTGGGAGAGGAGGGCCAGGGGGCTCCATCCCAGCTGACTGGAGCTGCCAGCTGCAGTCCCATAAATTGCATCCTGGCCCAGGCTGGCAGTCCATTAACATGAAAGATTTTATCGCACTTTACAACCTCCCTGTCTTGTATGGCGACAGCAGGTAATTAAAACAATAATTGTTTTCTGATGTTGCTTCTGCTAAACGATAAAAGCTTCCAGTTATTTCCCTTTCATTGGGGTAGGTGGGGGAGGGGTCTGATTGGGGGGTACAAGGGGTGGGGTGAGGGGGGCCACAGAAGTTTGGGAGGTGCAGAAGCGTGAGGCCTGCAGGAGCCTAATTTCTGCTCAGAAAAGCTCTGGATGTGTCCTCTCAGGCACACACAAGCTGGTACACAGCAGGTACAGGCCACATACTGGGCCTTCATGTCCTGGCTCGTGCTGCTCTGAGAGCTGCTCTGGAGTGGGTCACCCTGCTTGCAGCTCTGTGAGCTGCTCTTGGAGGGGATGGATGGTGAGGCCCCAAGCCCAGAAGGCTGGCCCCAGCTGGGACCTGGAGGAACCATCTGTCCCAGACCGAGGTCCCCTCAATGTGGCTCTCACCCACCCGGAGACTGAGGCAGCTGGACGTCTTCCAGCACAGACAGACTCTAAAGAGTGAGGGAGTGGAGAAGGGGAGTTTCAAGGCCTGTGAGGACCAGCCCCAGCACTAATCAACTTGTACTTCCCAAGCCTGGAGCACCAGAGGTAGCTGGCCTGGGAAGGGCTGGGGTCCCTCAAATCCCAGAGGGAGCTTGATTCAAGGGTGACAAGGTGCCCAGTGTGCCGGGGGGTCTTCTGTGGCCCCCAAATAATCAAGCCATCCATCCATCCACTCATCCATCCACCCACCATCAATCCGTCCACTCACTTACCAACCCATCCATCCATCCATCCATCCACCCACCATCAATCCATCCACTCACTTACCAACCCATCCAGCCATCCAGCCATCCATTCACCCACTCACCCACCCACCCACCCATCCATTCTCCACCCATCCATCCACTCGCCTATCCATCCATCCATCCATCTATCCATCCATCTATCCATCCATCCACAAACTCACCCACCCACCCATCCATCTATCCATCCATCTATCCATCCATCCACAAACTCACCCACCCACCCACCCATCCATCCATCCATCCATCCATCCATCTATCCATTCATCCACCCACCCATCCATTCAATGAATATTGAGCTTCTATTTGGTGCCAGGCACCGTTCTAGACACTGGGGATACCACCATGAACAAGTGCAGTCCCTGACCTCAGGAAGCTTACATTTAATGCGAGGAGGCAGGGGGTGGGGGAGTCCTGGCAGAAAATAAACAAGTAAATAAGTCAATATGGTCAATGAGTGCCACAGAGAAACTAAAGCAGAAGGTGATACGACACTACTCAAGATTGGGGGCCATGGGGTTTTCTCTGATGAGATGATATTTGAGTGAGGCCAGAATGACACGGAGGAACTATGGGATGACAGGGAGGGGCTGAGCTTCTGGGACCCAGTACCCTCAAAATGATCCCTGGTCCTGGCACTTGCGCCCTCCTTTCCCCCTCTAACCCCAGGCCAAGGAGCCTGGGGTGGGCATGGGTGGGCACGGGGCGGTGACTGGCAGGCACCCAGCATGTGTGCTGGTGCCCGCGAATGACATCACACCTGGTGTCTCCCTCACTCCCGCCCCCCCAGCGCCCTCCAGGCCTGCAGTAAATCACCCTGATGCTTTAAAACAAATACTTCTTAATCACTAAAAATTGAAATGATTTCATGTGAAAATGTTAATGTATTCGGAATCACAGCCGCACACTGCGTCTGACAAATTAGCACCCAGCCCGTCGCATTGTTTGTAGCTACATTTATCCTGGTGACGAGACACACGCACAAAACGGAGGAGAGGGGGACAGGACAGGGCCCGGCTGGGGGATGGCGGGGTTTTGCGGAGGAGGGTGATGGATGGGGAAAGGAGGAGGCAGAGGGAGACAGGGATCCCAGGGCATGAAGAGAAGCCCAGAACTGTCCCTGACAGCCAACCCTGACCACTGCTTGCAGCAGGGTCCCAGCAAGGGATTGGCCTGGGACTGGACAGTGACTCTTACACCAGGGAGGGCTGGCCGGCAGGAAAGACAGGCTGGGCACAGACACTCAGACACCAGCAGTGACGAGAGCACAGGGAGATGAGAAAGACTTTTTTTTTTTTCAAGAATTCAATATTTCAAAAATCAGCATCAGCATAATCAACTCTCAACCTCACTGGACTTCCTTAAGCTCATTTTACAGTTTAGTATTTGATATTGGGAGGTGGTGGGGAGGGCAGCCACGGAAACCTGGGCAGTCCATTGGTGCTGACGCCTCCCAAGGGCTGTGGCAGCCTGTCTCACCTTCTCTAAACCCCTCCTTCTGGATGTTCCAGCCCCACGTGGTCCATCCATCCACCCATCCCCATTCCTGAGGCCTTGGATCTGCTCCACGTCAGACCAGGCCTGGGGCATTTTCTCCATTTCATAAACGTGGCAGAGGAGAATGTCTGCAAATGCAGAGCAGCTGTGGGACCCAGGCCTACTGAGCCACAAAGCCACGGCAGTTTCCAGAAGCCCCAGATCTCAGGGTTTTTACGGGGAGCACCCCCCACTCCAAGAAACCTTCCTCTCCCACAGCTCCTCTCACCCACCTGTTTAACCTGATCAGGCCTGTCCTCAGAGGGGCTTCTTATTGTTCGACTCCTCCCTGTTTGCTTTTCTGGAAGCCGAGTGGGTGTAAAGCATAAATGAACGTGAGTGGATGCAATCCCTTCATCCAACTCCACAGGCCCTGTCCCCAGACCAGAGTCCATTTCCACCTCTGGGCTGCTGCACCCATGGTTGGTTCCTTCCCATCCCTCCAGCCTGAGCTCAAGCATCACCTCCTCAAAAAGGCCATCCCTGGCCCTCCCGACTGATCTCCCACTGGGCATGCCCAGCATCCAGCTCACACATGGTCACATGGTCACAGGGCCACTGAAGAGCTTTTATCACTTTCTTACACGATCTGCTTGCTTGTTTGTGGCTGTCTTCTCCGGCTGGGGTGTGCAAGAGCAAGGATGGTGCCCGTCTTGTGTGTCTGCAGTGCCTGGCAGGTAGTAGGAGCTCAATAAGTGCTTATTTAATGACTGGCCATGCCCTTATTTTCATCTAACCCTGTTGCTGAGTCTCCTCTCTCCACTCACCCAGTCCTGGGCCTCCCTCTTTGTCAGCGTGGGAACACACAATGGATGGACAGCTTGGCGGCAGCTGTGTGATGTCAGGCAAGTTGCTTCACCTCTCTGAGCCTGCCTGCAGGGAGCTCAGGTGAAAGTACTTTGCAAGTTCAAAGCGATTATGCTTGTCCTTGCCTGGCTCGCTTTCCTCAAGGCACTCCCCTAACACCTTCACTGGATCCCAGAACTTTTTTGGTCCCAGTGTCCTCCTGTTCCCTCTCTATGAGGTCCAGTGACCTCCACATCCTGCTTGTCCACATTTTTTCCAGCTCTCATGTGTCTGCTTCTCTCCTTCCCCTCACCCCCTGCACACTGCTGAGCCCAGACCCCAACTCAGCTCCTCCTTGCCTCCTCCCAGCACATCTTCCAGGACTCACTACAAGCCTTTCTCTGCAGCCTTCCCCAGGCAGCCTCCCCCTCTTTGTCAAACTTTCAATTAACTTCCCCGTGGGCCTCCTTCTGGCTTCCTCAGAAATCGTCCCCCCTCCCCCCATCCTCCTTTGACATCTCAGTTGCAGCCATTCCCCAGAGCCTCGTCCCTTCCCAGGATGGGATCACCCTGTCAGAAAGGGACCCGAGCTCAAAGCATCTGTTACCAGCTTCACAGGAACGAGCCTGTCCTCTCCACTTCCCGCCCTGACTACATCTCAAAGATCCAGTCCCAGGTGTCCAATGATCTTTTCGAAGCTTCCACCTGACTACCCACTACTGTCACCTCCAAATGAACAGGGGGGACCCAGGGTGCACACCCAAGCTCTCAGGGCTGGAACGGAGGGGACTGGGGAAGGAAGGCACCTACACGGGGACTCAGCACCCACAAGCACTGAGCATGCGCAAGCGGGGAGACCACGCCTCGGTGCGCAGGGCCACCCGCCCTGCCCAGCCCTCCCCTCCCAGGAAAACGGGCTCCCAGTGCCCTGGTCTTCTGATTTTTCAAGAGAAGTCGAAACTTGCATTTTGGTTGGAATTCTTGAACTTTTGATATGTTTTATCACTTATTTTCCAAAAACAAACAAAAAAACCCCTGCCTCACTGGCCAACAAAATGCAAACTACAGGTCCAGGGCACCGGCTGGGTAGGTGCTCTCCCGACATCGGCATGGCTTCCTTCGAAGATCCGGGATCAGACCTTTTCAGGTGCAAGGTACGGAAATCCAACTCCAATTGGCTTAAGCCTGGAGCGGGAAGTTGCTCTTGGCTCCGTGTCCGCCAGGCTGTGGGGGCAGCTCACAGGATTGAGATAAAAGCTACAAGGATCACAGCCTCCGGGGCCTTGGAGCCCCCAGGACCGTCTCTCCCTTCTGCTTGTCGCTGATTCTCCCGATGCCTGGGCCTCACTCTCCTCAGCTGCCGGGCTTTCCCTCTATGAGGTGGAAGATAGCCGCATAGGCCTAACAGCCCAGAGCCATCTTTACAGCTGCCACTCCAAGAGGGAGTTGCCTTCAGACAGGAAAAGCCACTGGAAGGATTCTGATTGGCTCGGCTCAGGTCACGTGGCAACTCTGGATGAATCATACTGTCCAGGATCTCCACTCGGCTTTGCGCGGCCTGCTTGGTGTTTTCCCCAAGGTGAGGGCGGAGCAGGCCATGATTGACAGTCCCTCCAGGCCCACGGGGTGTTGGGAGTCACCAAAGGTAGGGTGACGGGCTGTGACCAGGAGAGAGTGTGTTGAGTAGTAAAAATGATGGCTAGCGGAGAACACTACAAAACACGGAGGTGGGGTGTGTCATTTCTCCAGAAAGCCAAACTCCCAAAGGGTAAGAACTTCTCAAGACCAACTAGTAAGGGTGGGGCTGAGACTGGAGTTTAGGTCAGTTATTTCCAAGCCCTGTCCTTTCCCCTTTCCCTCCCATCTCTGAGGCCTTCCCTGCTGCCCATCCGTGGTATCCCCGATGGGTTCCAACAGGGCCTGTTTCAACAGCTTCACTGACAGGGAGCTCACCACCTGCCATGGCTGCCATCCTTGTCATTGCTTTCTCAGTCTCATTGGGTCTCCTACCTGCTGGTCCTAATGCTACTTTCACAGGCTACACAGGACAAAGCAAATCAGCTCTCCCCTTGACAGCCTTACAGACTGAGGGTACAACAACTGCCTTAATTTAGAATAGTTCCCCCATTCCAATCTCCTGAGGACTTCTCTTGGGACATGGCTTTAAGTCTGTCCCTTCACTGCCCATCGACTCTGTGAGCCCTGACAATCTTCCATTACATTCTCTCTGCTGAACTGGGCCAGAGCCAGTTTTCTGTTGCTTGTAACCAAGGTGTCCTGACTGACCTCCACATTCTGCACACAGCCTGATGGGGTGGGGAGCCCAGGGCACTGGGGAGCTGTCTTGCTCTTTAGGCTTCTCCCCCAGCCCAGCTCCCTGTCCATCTTCTATTTCTGCCATCACTTCCCCAGGCTCAAAACCTGTGACTCATGTTTGCCTCTTCCCCCTCGCTCACCCCCCACATGCAACATCCAGAGGCTCCTCTTTTGAAACGTCTCCCACATCTATCTCTTGTACCCCACCTCCTGCTGCCTCCTCTCTGAGAAGGAAGGCCTTGTCATTTCTTGCCTGGATGACTACAGCAGCCTCCTGGCTGGTCTCCTTGCCTCCAGCCTCTCCCCACTCCCATCCATCCTCCCTGCACTGCCAGATTAATCTTTCTTAAACACCACTCACCGCCTGTCACTCCCCAGCTCAGTGACATAGCCAACCCTGTTGCTCACTGGTCTCCCACAGGCACCGTCTGCCCTGGCCGGTTTGTGCGCCTCCCAGCAACCCCTACACAGGCTCTCGCCAGGGAAGGCCAGGCCTCTTTTCCTCCTGCCTTTGCTGTCTGGCCAAATCCCACCAAAATCCCTCCTGAGTCCCTCTCCTCCTCTGGCCTTGGGGCCCCCAGAACTCTGGGAAGGGGGGTGGCCTGGGACCAGCCCTGAAGCCTCAGGACCTAAGGCAGGCCAGGGGATGGGCTGTCCTTACCTGGCCCATCTAGGCTCTCAAAATGCCATCTCTGCTCTGTGCATCTCAGGGGCCCACCCTGGCTTCCAGGCTGTCAGGAGTCACCCAAATCACTGCGGGTGAGTCATCCCTCTACATCACCCTTCCTTTTCAAGGCCGCTCATGAATGCTTATCACCCCTAGAACGAGCACCTTTCCAAGATTCTAGACCTGTGGGGTCCTACCCTTGAAGCTTCTGCCAGTTTTGCCAACCAAGCATCCTCCCCGCCCCCCACCCGCACTGCACATATACTTTAGGGACATCATATTTCCCAGATGAGAAAACTGAAGCACAGAGAGCTTAAATAACTTGTGTAAGGTCACCCAATTTAGGACTTTTACCCACCCCTGACTCTTAACCAGAAGCTTCTATGGCCTACCTGGAAAGAGCCTGGAGCCCAAAGGGAAGCAGCCCCTCCAAGCCTGGGGAAGTCAGGGGCTTCTGTGGGGAAAGGCCTTAGAAGCCCTTGCCCGCTCCCTGCCTGGGACAACTTCTCCACGGGGCTGGGGGTGACCAGGGAGCAGCAGTGTGCTGGAGCTGGCTCATCCGAGCTCGGGAGAGCCAAGCATTAAAATTTCTGGAATCACATCACTGATTCCAGACAATGGAGTCTCACACTGGCAGCTGATATCACATTGGTAGCTTGAAAATGGCCACGGGGGAGTGTTTTCACCATGGAAATGGGCAAATCAGTCCCTCAGCCATCCCAGAGAGCCAGTTGTTAAACATTTACCAGCACGCCACCACTGGGGAGGGATTGAGGACCACTCGCAGAAGGGCGTAGGCATTTGGGTGGTGGGCTTCAGGAAGTTCACACCAAGGACAGCCCCACCCCTACCCCCCATGAAGCCAGGGATCTGGGAGGATAAGGGTCTTGAGGAAGAACCAGGTGGCTCTTAAAAATGGATCATAAGATCCCAAAGCATCTGGAGGAAGAAGGCCTCTGGAAAAGTGCCAGTGTAGCCACAACACCTCTGGATAGGCAGAAATTCCCAACACAGAGGGATGCCCAAAACCAAGGACAAAGGCATGGATGAGGGGCTTGGAAGATCTGTGCAAGGAAGGCTGAGTTCAGATCCAGCTAAGGCTTGTAGAAAATGCCAGAGCAGGACAGGGCAGCAGCGGGGGTCTTGATGGGGGGAGGATAGGAAGGGGCCAGTCTGCAGATGGGGTAGACACCAGAGCCTGGGCTCTGACCTGCCCTTTTTTACCTAAGACATTGGACTGGAGAGTCAGAACAAACTCTAGTAAGAAAGCATGAAGAACAAGAAGGCAAGGAGATAGAAAAGGCCAAGTGGTTGCTCTGAATGAGTTTGGGTCTCTTAGTACTGATAAACCACACCCAAGGTCCTGGCGGTGGCGGGTGTGTGTGTGTGTGTGTGTGTGTGTGTGTGTGTGTGTGTGTGTGCTGAACCCCATGGTTGACCATAGAGAAAGGGGTAGTTGGGGTGGTCATGGGGTAGGAGACACGTGAGCTATGGTCTCATTTTCAAAAAAGGAAATTTGATTAAGTGAATGATACAGTTAGGGTACTTTGAGTGCAAGCGACAGAAACGGATTCTCATAAATTTAAACCAAAAGGGTAAAATACTGGCAAGATAGGCCATTGGGAGAAGGAATAGGAGGCTTTAAAAGTAGATCTGAACTAGGGTAGGAGAAATTAATCAACTATCTTATCTCACTTGGGCCCTGCTGCTGAAATGAAGGGGCCCCAATGAGCTTGTGTAGCTCTACTCTGGAGTAAAATCTTGAGGGAAAGTATCAGAAGGGCCATCCTTTGGTGACATTCACTAAGGCTGAAGTGATCAAGAGATCTTGGTAGGACAGGGAATGGAAGCTGGACAGACACACAACCCAGTAAATGTCCACTGGAGTAGTGACAGTCTGGTGAACCCAAGGCACACCCAGGCACAATTCTAATCAAGCTTCTCTCAGATGCAAACCAAAGGAAGCAGTGATCCTGGGAGACAAGTTGGGATCTCACCAATCACCAGACCAGCCTCCTTTTTTTTTTTTTTTAATAGGGTCCCTGTTCTGGTAGACCAGGGACAGACTGGAAACACAGTGGGTCTGGATTTCAGCCAGGCACTGGATAAAATATTTCAGCATCAGCAAATGGAGATAGATGAAGCAGATGACAGCACAGTTAAAGGAACGCAAAACCTGTTGAATGGCCAGCATTGTTTTGTAATGTTGCCAGGTAAATAGGTAACACTGATCCAGATTCTGGGCTTTACTTTGGAGCCACAGGCTATGTCCTTGGTGCTATTCGGCATTTTTTATTAAGTATGTGGGCACAAAATATTGATGATGGGCTGATTACAATCTGAGGATGACTTGCCCACCCCTTCTTGGTGGATAAGAACCTTCTTTGCAGGGTAGCACACAGACTGGGTAACCAGACAGTGGCAAAGGTGGCTGGGGCCCAAGCCAATCTGCCTAACCGTAACCCCATGGCTGAGAAGACTGGCTCACACACTTGGCCCAGCTCTTGATTTGGGCCAGTTGAGGAAGAGCCACTCACTCTTTCCCCCTGAACTGGGGCTGGAAGGTTGGAGCTCTGGGAGCATGAGGCTGCCATCTTGTAATTGTGAGCCAATGGGCTGTCAGAGAGCAGCGCTGACCACCATGCCCCACCCCAAGCAGAAATGAGGATGGGTCCTGGTTACACGCCTGAAGCCAGAGCTATCCCCCTGGCCTTTCAATTACATGTGTCAATAAATTTCCTTCTGTTGCTGTGCCAGTTTGAATGTATTGTGTCCCCCGAATGCCATTATCTTTGATGTAATCTTGTGTGGGCAGACATTATCAGTGTTGATTAGATTTCTTTGAGTGTTTCTTTGGAGATGTGCCCCATCCAGCTGTGGGTGATGACTGATTGGATAGTTCCATGGAGGTGTGGCCCCACCCATTTAGGGTGGGCCTTGATCAGTGGAGCCATATAAATGAGCTGATGGGCAGAGGGAACTCAGTGCAGCTGTGAGTGATGTTTTGAAGAGGAGCTACAGCCAAGAGGGACTATCTGAAGAAAGCACAGGAGCTGCAGATGAGAGAAAGTTTGAAGACGGCCATTGAAAGCAGACTCTTGCTCTGGAGAAGCTGAGAGAGGACAAATACCCCAAGTGCAACTAAGAGTGACATTTTTTAGGAACTGCAACCTAGAGAGGAACATCCTGGGAGAAAGCCATTTTGAACCCAGAACTTTGGAGCAGACGCCGGCCACGTGCCTTCGCAGCTAACAGAGGCTTTCCGGACACCATTGGCCATCCTCCAGTGAAGGTACCCGATTGCTGATGTGTTACCTTGGACACTTTATGGCCTTAAGACTGTAACTGTAACCAAATAAACCCCCTTTTCTAAAAACCAATCCATCTCTGGTGTTTCACATTCTGGCAGCATTAGTGAACTAACACAGTTGCTCAGGCCAGATTGGTTTGGGTTTTCCAGATATTTGCAACAGCCTTATTACCCTGCTCTACTCCACGCTGGGGCATCGTGTCACAGTGTGGTGGGCTCCTGACTGAGGAAGGTGTGATTACAGGGTTGATGCCCAGAGGCACGTAACAAGGATGGGGATGGGGTGAGACTTGGAAACACATCACATGAGAAGCAGCTTAAAGAACTGAAGCAAATGGGACCAGGCAGAAGCTCTGTCTTAAGCAACTGAAAGGGAGGAAGCCATCCTCTGTGTGGCATCAGAAGGAAGGACCAAGAACCTTTTGGGGGAGCTTACTGGGAAGGAGGATTCTACCTCATTATAAGAAAGCAGTTTCAAAAAGATATGTGGCTTCTGGAAATTCCCTTTGGCTTGAAGCTCAGGGCTAAGGAAACCCAACTCCCAGAGAGTTTTTAATAATCATTGCTCTGTGGCCCGGACAGCCCTTCCCAGGTTAAGGAAACACCAGCACCCAGGTGGGGTAGGAGGCAGAATGTAGATAGAGAAATGGGTTCAAGGAGATGGGGTCACACACACAAAGTCTCCTGACTTTCTCCTGTCATCTTTTGAATCTAAGGGGTACCAGACAAAGCCCTGGCAATAAACAGCCTCATGGGACAGAGATCTGACCCCCATTCAGGGGGCATGGTGAGGCCGAGCAGCAACAAAGTCCCAGCTCTGCCACTTCCTTCCATGTGACCTTCTCTAAACCTCAATGTCCCCATCTAATAAATGGGGCTAACCACACCTACCTCATGGCTAGTCCTGATCAGCTGATGCAGGCAGAGCCCAGCATGGGGCACTGTTACTACCATCATCAAATTAATTAAGAATAAAAGATGTTAAGAAACAGTGCACAGACACAGAAGCCTCCTCCTCTTCCCACCAGAATATTTTCTCCTCTCTTAGCAGCAGAATGTTCTGGTGTCAAAAGCCTGGATTGGAATCCCAGGACCGCTGTAGATTGGCTGGGACCTGGGGGCAAGCCAGTGCCCTCCCCAGTCTGTAAAATGGGAATAAGAACGCTGACGCATTTGCATACAGCAGGTGTTCATTCAATGAAGGCATTGTCCTCCCTTCTGCAGGATGATCAGCCTGGGGTCTCTGGAAAGCCTACACAAACAACAGTGCGAGTGAGCCCATGGCCCACCTGCTGCCTGACGTCTAAGGGGGCCCGGGAAGACCGATGGGAGGTGAGGGCTGCAGCCAAGAGCAAGAGCGGGAGGAGGGGCAGAGGCCCCCGAGCGGCAGTGCCCGGAGGCTGGACGCCTGCTCCCCAGGCGGCAGCCAAGCGCTCAGCCAGGAACTTGTTAACAGGCCCGGAACAAAGAGCTGATAATCCGGCGGGCGGCCGCGGGCGGGCTGGCAGGCGGAGGAGGGATCCCGCCCCTTCCCCTTGGCACGGGGGGAGGCCAGACAGCTCGGCCGCCGGAGTTTACAGCGCATTAATTACCTTGCGCCCAAGCAGGGACCGGGGCCGCCAGCCAGCCAGGTTGGGTGCGCAGCAGCACCCCGGCCCCCTCCCCCAACTCCAGCCAGGCCGCCCCATTCCTGGCGAGACCCTCCCCTGAGTCCAGGCTGTTGGTCGCGGCCGCTAATTGCTAATCCCCTCGGCTCAGTCTCCCATTGGCTCGGCACCTGCCTCCCCGTGGCCGCTCACGTGCCCTGCAGCTCTGCTGGCCGGAGGCCGAGCTCTAGCAGGGCACCCCCGCCCTTCAAGCTACCTAACAACTGTGTGTGTGTGTGTGTGTGTGTGTATGTGTGTGTTTTGGGGGGCGGGGTTCCAGAGGCTGGGATCAAGTCACAGGGTGGGTGCCAAGGAGGCACACCTACCCACCGATGCCTGGCACCCTTTTGGAAGGGAGAGGGGTAGCTAAAAAGAAATACAGAGGTTGGAAACACCAGCAGTCCCTCAAATCCATTATTTGGTCCCTGCCCCAGTTGGAGTGGGGTAGAGGCTAATTCAGGGTGAACCTCCCCCTACTGGCTCTCAGCAGAATTTGCTGGGATGGGGCTTAGGGAATTCTACTTGTGGTCCCTGGCTGGGGAGGTAAAGGGCAGAGGTGGGATACAGAGCCCCCTCCCCAAGGCCCCTGCAGCCATCCCTCCAGCTCCCTCAGTCTAGGCTGACTACCCCTCCCCAAGTCTCAGCCTCCAATTTGCCTGGATCTCAAGGTGACCCTGAGCCTTCTAGATGGACACAGTTCTGACATCCAGGGTTGGGGAGGTGCTCAGCTCTGGGGGACCCACTATTCAGGATCTTGGCTCTTGGGGCTCCTACCAGGACCTGACTCAGAGGCAAGGCCTTCAGGGCTCCTCCCCCATCTAAATAGGACCAAAATGTCCCCCTTTTGTGGTCTTCCCGGGTAATGAGCAGCTGCCATCCCCAGGCCTCTCTGGGTCCCCAATACACACACACACACACACACATTTCAAACAGGGCTAGGATAGGCCAGTCAACAACCACATCTGGAGAGGGGAGGGTTGGGGGGAGGAGATATCTATATGCCCTGCCCCTGGGCATGAAAAGGGGCAGAGAGAAAGAAGCCAGGCCTGTCCCCCATCCCAAAATGGGGACCTCATTTCAGTCCTCTGTTCTCCCACTTGTTCCCCCAGTTGCCTCCTTCACCCTCTCCTGCAAAGCTGGCTTCAAGAATAGCCAAGGACTCTCCCACTCCCCAGAGGAGAGGACAGAACACTGCCCTCTGCTGTATCCATCATCATCATCATCAACTGCTAACATTTATTGAGTGACTACTATGTGCCGGGATTTACATGCATTAGCCATCTAACCCACACAACAACCCTGTGAGTTAAGTGCTACTATTCCTCTATTTTACAGACAAGAAAACTGAAGAAGTGATTTGTCTCAGGACACATGGCAGTGCAGGGAAGAGCTGAATCAGGACCAGGATTAGAGCGAGGCAAGTGAGGTTGCCAAAGGCACAACATTTAAGGAGACCCTTACTCTCAGGTGCTGACCCTGAACTTGCATGACTTAAAAGTTTGCACCTTGCCTAACCCTAGTTCCAACCCTGATTCACAACCAGACCCCAGAACCTGCCGACTCAGCCATTCTACCACCTCCTCTGGGTGCCTGGGGGTTCTGGTCCCCATGGGCTGATGGCTGCCTGGGGCATCTAATGACAGTGACTGGGAAGAGAATGAGCCTCGGGCACTGACACACTAACCTCCTGGGGGCCCTGAGATGTGTCTCTATGATTGGGAGTGTTCACCGACTGAAGCAGGATCTGGCTTTCTGGCTTGGGTGCTGAGACTCACAGTTACCATCTCTGCTTCACCACCAGCTTCGGCCCTGCCCCAGCAGCCACCTGACCCCAAGGCAACACGGGCAGCAGCTGCTGAGGTGGTTGGCGTCTTTGGCAGGTGCTGGGCGGGAGTGAACGGTTCCTTGGGGAACTTGATGTTAAGTGCAGAGTCTACCACAAGCTCCCGAGGTAGCCTACTCTTGGCACCAGCCTCTGCCCCAATAGAGTCATTAGGTCCAATTCTTTAGTATACAGAGAGGCAGACAGCCCAGAGAGGTTACATGATTTGCCCAAGATCACACAGCACTCAAGCTGGCAGAACCGAGACTAGAATTTCCTTCCATCCACGTCTCCATCCCCCTTTGTTGCCATATCTTGTGACAGAACCCACCGTCAGCACACATCTCCAGGCACTGAGCTGGGTCCAAATCATCATCTTCACAAAACCCCAAACAACTTCCTTTTGCATAACTGGGGGAATCAGTGTAGGAATCAGACCCCTGCTGGGGATGTGTGTGTGTTTGGGTGCAAATGGGATTGGGGGTTGCAGACTTCTGCCAACTAGAAGCAATGACTCCTCCCTGGAGGCTGGAGCAGCAAGAGCTGAAGCAGCTCACGTTAAGACCCCTTCTCTCCCAAATCTGGGCTTGGGCCTGACGCTGCCCGGACCCTAGCTCCACCCCAACTCATGTCTCCTCAAATGTTGGAAGATGAAGGAAAGAAACAAACACTCCCGGGTACCTGCTGGATGTTGGGTTCCATCCCAGGGTGCTCTTCTATGCTGTCCCATCAACTTGTTACTATACCCCCATTCCACCAATGTGGAAACAGGCTGGGGGATTAAAAGTTACCTATCCAAGGATACAAGGCTTGGTTGCAAACTCAGCCCTGTCTGCCTCCAAGGCCGCTAAACTTTCTACTCCACCTGACAGGAAGAGGGAGCTGAGACTTCTCTGACACCCATGGGAGCAGACAAGAAGAATGCAGGGCTGGGTTGATAGAATGGATCCCAGGTCACTGAGCTCCCATATAGGCGGCAGGGGGTGATCAGGGCCCAGGGGCCATGGGTGGTTGGGGTGCAGAGGTCATGGTCTCCTGGGGTTCAGCCTCAGGAACAAGGGGCCCCACATAAGTGCTGCACAGAGTGGCCCAGCCTTGGTGCCACCTCCACACACATTATTTGCACAAGAAAACAGCCACTTGGGGAAAATCTATACCTGGTTGGGGCGGAGGTGGGCAGGGAGGTTCCTACTGAACAGACATGGAAACACAACCTGTGTGAGTGACCCACAAACACACTTATGTGGGCTGGTCTGCCATCTGTGTATGAGACCGGGGTACCACAAGACCATGGTGAGGCTTGTGTGGCTGATTCTGGCCCCGGACAAGAAGCCATTTCCAGGAGTGGGGCAGTCTGTGTTCAGGAGACAGGGATGGGGCAGAACAAGGCAGACAGAGCAAACTTCTCTCCCCATCCCCAGCTGTAGCAGTCCCCCCTCTCTGGTCAGAAAACCCAAACTCAAACCATGTTAATAAAGAGAAAAAGCAAGCACTTCACTGGCCACAACTCAGAGCATTTTAGGGCTGAGAGCAGAATTTCCCACATTTTTTTAGGTCACTGTGCCATAGACAAGGGCAATACTTGTGGAAAGCACTGGAGGGAACAAAGAAAAGATGACTTGGGCCAGAGGCGTCTGACAGCTGCCCCAGGCCCCCCTTGTACCTCCCCAGGGCTAAGAAGTCAGTGTCTCTGTCCCCTGTAGCCCACTTTGAGCACATCAGTGCACCAAGGTCCCTGCAGAGGGGAGGAGCTGGGGAGGCCTCTTGGAAGGGGCTGGATTGGAACTGGGGGCCGAGACAGAGAGAAGCAACAAAGATGCTTGGCCTAGGTCTGCACAGAGCTGAGGAGAGTGGGGTGATGGGTGGAAAGCATGACGGGCAGAGTCCAGGTGGCACCTGGTTTTGCAAGGCGAGGGAGCTACAGTCTGGAAGTCAGAGCTTGTCTGGGGGTTGTGGCTGCCCGGTTCACTGGCAGTCAGAGCCAGGGCCACACTGACACAGGAACATGCCCCCTTCTGAGACTGTAGAGCAGATCAGCCCAGGGATGATGAAGGAGGCAGGTGTTCCCTAAACACCCCCCAGGTTCAGGATTTGGACTTTACCCCCTAGGCACTGGGGAGCCACAGAAGGTTACCTAACACAAGGCATTCAGTGGAGATGCAGATTGGAGGATGGGGGGGTGGTGGGCACTGCAGTGGTCCAGGTGAGAAAGGGAGAGGCTGGGGAACAGGGAAAGCGACCAAGGAGGTAAGGGACACAAGAGCAACATCACAAGTCGGACTGAGCCCAGGGATCTGGTGACAGATTAGAAGTGAAGTGTGAAGGAGAAGGGAGAGCCAGGGGAGACTAAGGTTTCCAACCCTGGGGCCTGGGTAGGGGCAGGCTCTGAGCAGGCGTGTGCCTGGATGCATGTGTTCCCAGGCACTGGGGCCTTCACACAGAGAAAGGGGTCTCCCCCACACCAACCCTGGCTCAGGGCAGGCCCTCCTCTTCTGAGACTGTGGGGCTGGAGTCTGAAGATCTTGGGCCCAGCACTGGGAAGGAAGAAGGCTCGTAAGTGGAAGGGCCTCCAGGTCCTGGCTGGGACCAAAGTGTTGGCTGCTTTTAGGAACCAGGCCAGTGCCTTTCAGGTGGGGGTTTGGTACCTGGGTCAAAAGCCAATCACCCGGCTTCTGAAGGGAGCCCCTCCCGACCTTGGCAAGCAGGGAGCAGGCAGTCCAGAGCACCAGCCCTTTCATGGGGGAGCATGGCTGGGGGTGGGATCTGCCCCATCTCCAAGACAGGTAAATGACAGCAGGATATCTCTTAGCTTTACAGCTTTAGCACACATACCCACCCCCCTAGGCCACCAGTTGCTCCAGCCAGGGCGGGGAGGGGGGGGTGAAGTATGTGCCAAGAAGCCCGGGGCCATACCTGAGGATAAGGATAGGGGCTGAGGTGCAGGCTCCCGGGGCAGCTTGTGTTGGGGTCAGGATGGGCAAAACCAGAATTTGGGGTCCCTCAGTCCCACCTCCCAGGAAGCCAGCTCCCCATGGACTCCCTACCACCTGCAGGAAGCAGGTAGATGTGTGTGATGGGGGGGCCTGGCAGGTGTGTGTGGCCCGCAGGGGCAGGGAGGCATTTGGGGAGGCCAGCTGTGTGTGTGACCCAGTGTGAATGGGGAGCTCCTGGGAAACGTGTGGGTCTCTGTGAGTGGGCCGGGAGGGGGGACGCATGCTGGAGGGACAGGCTTTTGTGCCAGGTGGCAGTGAGTGAGGTCGGGTGACAGAGGATGTGGAGCAGGAGGCTACGGTTGGTTGGTCGGTCGTGCGGGGCCCCGGCGCCCCCTGCCGCCTGGCTGGCCAGCCCTCCCTCTGCCACACACAGACACATTTTTCACCCGCTGCTGTTGCGCTGCTGTTGCCGGAGGAGCCGATGTGAAGGGCGGGTGCGGGAGGAGCCGGGGTCACCACGGGGCCAGCCTGCCTGGATGTCCGGCTCTGGGCACACGTGTGGGGGACTAGAGGGAAGGGACTAGAACAACGACCAGGCCGCCTCCCCCCACCCCACCCATTGCCCTTCAGCAGCTCCTTCCCCAGGCCTGGGAGTTGATCCTGTTCCAGGGCTGCCCTGCAGCTCTGGTGCCCACATGCCAGCTCCTCAGGCAACCTTGAACCCGTCCCCAACAGGTGCCCCACCAACCAGGGGTGCAGGCCTCCCACCCCACCTGCATCCTAAGGAATCCATGAGGCAGCCACACACACACCATGCTGCGGTGCCCTGACACACCAGCACCTGTCACCCACTTATGTACAAATACTTATCCATGCAATTGCACACAACTGTCACACACGTGCAGCCTGACAGCTGCCGCACATGCTCATCTGGCCACACACACACACACACACACACACACACACACACACACCAAGGCTGCACCCACCACACCAGCCCTGTCATCACCCAGGCACACATGCCAACCTACAGCCTCACACGTGCTCACAGGGGCGACATGCAGATATGGCCACACCACCCTCTTGCTCACAACCAACTCAGTAAACATTTCCTGGGCACCTACTAGGTTTCCAGCAACACCTCCCCCCGGTGGGGGGAGGGTGTTAACACCCCGAGCTCACCATGGCCAGTGGGACAACCTGCTGCCCCCGAGCATTCGTTGGGGGAGATGCACACACACCCCTCACACATGTGTGCAAGGTGAACACACGCCCAGTGGTAGCTCAGCTTCCCAGATTAGTCAGGGTTAGAAGGGGAGGCCATGGGGGCAGAAGGGTTTGTTCAAGTGAGGATTTGGGATGAGTGATGGGAAGGGACATAGAGTGAGGTGGGAGGGCTGGAGGGGGACGGAATGGGGGGGATGGCCAGGCGGTGGTGGGTGCAGGATGCAATGCGCAGAGAGACCCTTTAAGGAAGCAGCCATCAGCATCAATCATCGCGCTGATCCCCTGAGCTCTCACTCATTGATCTTGGATCAGTCTGGTTTCAGGAACCCCAATGCTCCCTTCCGACACCCCTGTGATGAACAGGGGCCTGGCCTGTCTACTCCCAACCCCCACCCCAGGCACTCGGGGTAGCAGGAATGGAGGACTGCTAGAGCAAGCCCCCTGTCTCCTTGATTACTACACACACACAAGCTCAGCGCTGCTAAGTGCATGGGGGCAGATACCAGAAGGCCCCAAAAGCTCAGCCCAGGTGGAGGTTTCAGGGATAGCAGACAAAGGATGGAGGGGAACTTACTGCCCCCGGGCAAGGGAAGGAAAGGAGGTGGGCTGAAGGCTGAGTTACCCAGCAGGTTGGGGTGGCCAACGGGAAATGTAGGATGGGGGGCAGGACTGTAGAGTTAAAAGAAGGGGAGGCGGCAGGGGACCAGCGCACAAAACTCTGGCCCCCAAGCACCGGGACCGCGGCGCTTTGACTGTGTGGGCTGCACGCCTCCACGCCTGAGTGTCTGTGCGTGTGAGAACGTGTGTGGTGGGGACAGAGGAGGACTCTGTGTTCTGGATGTGGGCAGGGGCCAGGTGCCAAGCTGGGAGATTGTGAGTAGCTGTTTGGGGCAGACGCTACCGGGAAGAGGTATCCTAAACAGCCCCTACCCTGGATTTCCTGGACACTGAGATGTGGTCAAAACCCTCTCATCTGCGAACCCCCAAAGTCCTAGAGGCGCTGATCCAAAACCCCAAGCCGGCTCTGGGGCCGGGCAGCCAGCAAACTTCCCCCGCCCGGAGGCGTGGGGCGTTTACACTCGCCAGCCCCGCGCGCTGACAGCTGCTCCTAGACTTGGCAGAACCCAGGCTTCCGGGGAAGCTCGCAAGGGAGCTGCGCAGCAGTGACAGCCGGCCCCCGCGTCCCGCCTTATAAAGTTTGGCCTCAGGGGGCTCCCAGCCGGGTCCGGCCGCGCGGGTCAAGGACCCCTCGGAGCAGCGTGCGTTCGCGCGCACGGTTCCCCGCAAGCCTCCCCAGCGCGCGCGCGGCGTGACTCACCCGAGCCGCGGAGCCAGGTGGCGAGGACCATGCCCAGGAGCGCTGGCCACAGACCGGGCCGGGAGGCCATGGCCGCAGGCGGGCGGGCGGGTGGGCCGGGCGCGGGGCTCCGCGGGCGGGAGGGCGGCTTTCAGCGCCTCAGCCCCGAGCCCCAGCCCGGGGCGCCCCTGGGGCCCATGCCAGCGGACTGTGCTGCCTCCGGGCGGCCGGCTGCGGGGCGCGCGCAGTGCGTGGCTCCCCTGGGCACTGGGAGCTCAGCAATGCAGCCGGGGCGGAGCGCAGCGCCAGCCGCGCCGCGCACCAAGCCAGCCGCTGCGCGGAGCCCGCAGCCGGGAGCGGGCCGGCGGGCGCCGCAAAACCCGGACTGGAGCAGCGGAGCGGGGCGGCGGCGGGGCGGGGCGGGGGAGGAAGGGAGGGGCCGGGCCGCCCCGCGCCGGGCGCGCGGGCCACCCCCAGCTCGGGGGATCCCTCCCGGCGATGCCTGAGGCTCCCCCGGGGAGGGGCTAGGGTGGTGGGCGGGGAGGCCTCCCACCGCCCCGCGCGATCTCCAGGGACCCGGGCAGGAGCCGGAAACCCGGAGTGGATCTTTTCTCCCGGATCCGGGCTCTCCCCGGCCCGCCAGCCCGCGCACAGGTGGCCCGAGAGGCCCGGGGCTGCGGTGACCCCGGCGCGGTGCCAGCCTGCGGAAAGCGGCCCGGGGCAGGGGTGCCCAGGACAGGTTCCGCTGCAGTGCTCTCCGCCTCTCCTCCCTCCAACCACCTCCGCCTCCAGACCGCGCTCCGAGGCCGTCAGCGCGCCGCGGTGCGCCGCCAGCCCACGGTTTGGGCAGGGGACTGCGGGAACCGCGCGCAGAGGTATCTTGGCCCCCAGTCTCGGGCAGGCCGGACTCGGGGCCACCCGCAGTGCCAACCATGAAGACTGATGGGCGCCAGAGAGCAGGGCTCACGCAGCGTGACCCAAGATTTCCCTAACCCCGCAGCGGTGTTCGCCTCAAGAAAACAACCCCCGGACGCAGAGCATCGGACTGGGAACGCGGTGTTTGCGTCCCGGTCTCGCCGGGCGCCAGAGACGGGCCTGAAGGAAAGAGCAGGACTTTGGGAGCTAGAGACACCTGGGGTAGGATTTAGGCGCGTCCGCCTTCTAACTCTGTGACCTTGGACGAGTCACGTCGTCTTCCTGAGCCTCCAGCAGTGACCACTGCTGGAATCGCCTCTTCCCCACCCCCATCCCCTAATCGGGTTTAAATAAACGGAGAGGGCTTCCTTGAAGGAGAAAGGAAATGACAAAATGCGCACCGTGTGCACGCGGCATGTGGTCAGAAAAAGAGAGGGTCTTACTCTGGGCCAGGAGGGGAATGAGAAGCGTGAGGGCAGGGTCGCAAACTCAAATGTCTACAGGGGCCTGGCGGTAATAGAAATTGATGCTGCAGATTGGGCCATGTGGAGATGGTCTTCGCGTCCGCAAAGAGATGTGAGCTCTTTTGTGTTTCTTGAAACACAAGGCCCTCTCTCGGTCTGTCTTGTTTCCCACTTTTGAGAAAGAAGGGTTATGAGAAATGTTTTGCTTTCCTTTTTACTATAAGAAATAAATAAATTGATGCATCAGCCAGGGTTCCAGCTACATGTCCATGCATTCTGGGTTTCAGTGCTAGGGAGGCCATGGGCAGCCCTGGGGACTGGGCACAGTGTCCCATCTAAGGGGAACAGTGGGCTCTTCTGCTGCAGGTGCTAGTTGAGGGGAGGTGGGGCAGTGGGGCTATATCTTCCAATTATTCAATAGAAGCCACACATGCAGATTTGTATGTGAAATCTCCTGATTTAGCATTTTCAAATAAAAAAAAATTTTTTTAAATTAATCTCATGTGGACCCAGATGAAAATGTCCCCCAGTTTCTGGTTTCTGAACTCTGCTTTAGGGGCTACCCCGTGTGAGGGGGGCCTGATTGGCCCAACTGTCTGGGATATGTGGGAGGGGGCAGTGTGTGCCCAGACTGCTCCCCTTGACACCATGCTCCTTCCCCAGGGGAGGGAGGAGGTGAGCAGGATTGGTGAAAGGGTGAGAGGACCCGCATTTGGGGCCCAAGGTATGGAGGGGATTATTAGGAATTGGAGTTTGGGCACTGGAGGGAGGAGGTTGAGGATGAGGGTCTGGGCTTAGGGACTCAGATATAAGATGACATCATAATGGTCTTGCTGAACGCTGCTCTGTCATTGCCTGCATTTGCAATTTGGGTTGATCCTCACATGCAATCCTCTTAAAGAAATATTGTACCCCCATTATACAGATGGGGTAACTGAGGCTTGGAGAGGGAAAGTGCCTTATCCCCCAGGGCCACCCTTATTCAGTGATTGCAGAGCTGAGATGGGTCCCTGGGGGATTTGATTTCCAAGTCCATGCTCCTTACATTTCCTCCTGCAGTTTCTGTTCTGGGATTAGAATTTGGGAATAAGGTTAGGGTGTGGGAAAGTGTAGGGTCTCCTCTGCTCAGTTTGGTTGCTTTCTCTGTTCACTTCTCTACCCCTCTCTCTTCAGCTAGAATAGAGTGGTCTGTGTAACAGTCAGGATAGACTAGGTTATGTCATGGTAACAAACAGCCCCCATATCTCAGTGGCTTGAATCAACAAAGGTTTAGGTTTATTTCTCTTATGTCCATCATGGCTCTATTGCTCCAGGTCATCCTCCCTGGGGTGCCTGGGCTGACAAAGCAGCCACTTTCTGGAACATTTCAAGTCATTGAGACAGAAGAAAAGGGAACTCTGGAGGTACACACACACAGGCACTAAATGGCTCAGCCCAGGAATGACACAATTCATTGGCCAGATCTGGCCACATGGCTCCACTCAAGACAGCCAGGAAGTATAATCCTACCATGTTCCTGGAAGGCAGGGAGCTAAAATATATGGAGAAGAGTATGACTGGTGACTACAGCCTCCAGGCCTGGCACTATCTGGCCCCAGCCTGCATTGGCCACTCTGGAGTGACTCCAGCCATAGTGGCCTTCTTTCTATTTTTCCAGCATCCAAACTTGCCCCCACCTCAGGGCCTTCTCATTGGCTTCTCTTCCTGGAATGCTCTGTGCCCTTGGCTTGATTCCTTTGGGTCACTTAGACCTCACTCAGTTGTCCCCTTCCAAGTGGTACTCAAACCTGTTTGTTGTTGTTGTTGTTGTTGTTGTTCGTTTCAGTTAATTTCTTTAATAGGATAAGAAGTTCAAAATACAATGTCAGGATCATGAATGTCTATCTTAGAAATTTTACAAGTTCCAGCCTCATTTGAAAGTAGCTGAATTTTGTGATGCCAAGAGAAGAGGTAGGGGGGATACATTTGTGGGGGTGAGGAACGACTAGACTTCTCCCCAGAGTTTTGCCCCAGACCCAGAGGTAGATGGGAGGAACAATACTGACATCTCCAACCTCCTTTACCCAGGGCCCCAAAGAGCCTGAAACATGCTCAGATCCACCCTATGACCTTGGGCTTCTGCTCTCAAAGAAGCCCCAGACTTTGAGGGATGAGGGGTGCCAATCCCACCCCCACAAAGGACCCTCCAACAAGGGTCTGTAGCCCCCCTTGCAGATTCATAGCTTTTTTCTCTGGCCACTCTAGAAATTTCTTCTCTCTAGGGAGTAGGAATCCCACCTCTTTGGGATCACCTTTGGGGCTATATGAAACATGTCTGCTCCCTCTTTTGCTTCTGTTATTTCTGAAGACTCTAACTTCTTCTACTTCAGAAGACAAAATCTGGGTCAAATCCAGGCCAAACAATGCAGCGTCTGTTGCTGGCACTGTGGCAGAGAGTGGGGTCCCTGTCCTCTCCACCCTGTCACCCCACTGCTGTTGTCTCCAGGTATATGGGTGGAATTATGAACCCCGATTTAGACATACTCTTGATCTTAACCTACATTCTTATGGGTATGAACTCATAATAGCACCTTTTGAAGATGTTGATTTTAGTTAAGGTGTGGTAAACCGAACCAGGGTGGGTCTTAATCCAGAATAACTGGAGGCCTTATAAGGAGGAGGTCACAGGGAGAAGCAAGGAAGCCACAGGAACCTGGAAGGGAAAGGAGAGGACATCACCAGGTAATGCAAGGCAGAGATGCAAGCCAAGGAACCCCAAGGACTGCAACAAGCCAGCACCAGAATGCACCAACCCTGGAAGGAAGCAAGCCTTTAGCTTCTGAAACCATGAGACACTAAAATTCCCATGTTTGTCATGGCAGCCTGGCCAACCAAGACACCAGGCATCTCCTGAAGGGATTTGGCACGTCTCCCGCCAACATGGCCTGATGAACAAGTGGGGTCCAATATGCTTTTGGTCAATGGTGGTGCATTGTTAATGCCACTGAAATTGAGGAGTCCATGGTGAGGGAATTTCTGACCTGGAGGTACATCAGAAGCTCTGTGATGCTGGCTAAAATGCAAATTTCCAGGTTACACCTTACCTTGTTTCTGATTCAGTATGCCCAAGGGGGGGTCTAGGTTCTACTCCCTACCAGCTGTTTCTGACTTTGCCAGTGGTTTGAAGATCACACTCTGAAGAACACCAACCTGAGCTTCTGCCATAGGCACTGCCATACAACTGGGTGTCCCCCATCCTACACATGGGTCTCTGGATTTCTGGATTTCAATGCAGAGATTTATAGTCATCCCAATTATATCTCATTATTTTACATCTCTTCCCTCTTTCCCATATTGGAGCCCTCTCAGGATCTGGATGCTGTCAGACAGAGTTCTCGCTGTCATCTTCAACTGCCTGTCATTCCCAGACGGGATTGGGAAGCTATATATACTTTCAACTGGGTCCTTACCAAACATGCTGCTGACGTCAGGACCAAGGACAGAGCCTGATTGCACAAGGGCTGTCAGTTTCCCTGCTCAGGAACCCTCTGACTGCACCATCATTCAGCTCACTTCTCACTGCTGCACCCACAAAAATATACTGAAAGACTCTGCAGAGCCCAGACTCCATCCATGTGCCTCCAGTTTTGCCCTCATCTACCAGATCAATAACCCAATTAATTGGGAACTTGGCTCAGCAGGCAAGACTTGCTCTTGGAGACTCCACTTTGTCATCTGATGGTCCCTGCCCTGGTCCAAGCATTCCTTTCATACCTGCCCACTCCTCAGTGCCAGCTTCCCTCCTCTGGAAGCAGCATCTTCCTGTCTTTCCTTTGGGGACCAACTCTCCCCACCATCAGTGCACAGTATTCATGGGGAATACTCCATCCCAGCTCCAGAGAATAACAATTGCTTCAGCCTGGCCACTCACTGATTCAGGGCATAAAAGCGAAGTCAGGCCACTAAAGCTCCTTTCTGGGAATTTTGTTGGAACTAAGGAGAGAAAGAATTTCTTTTCTTGCTGGACTTGAAGCAGGAAAGAGGTGATCCTGGGGCTGCCATCATGAGGAGTTCATGCCTGAGACTGAAGCCTTGGCAGAGACATTAGGAACCTGGAGGATGCTGAATTCCAGCTAATCATTCTAGGCCCCTGGATAACTGCTTCTGAAGCTGTCAGATATACTCCTGGACTTTTCACTTACATGAACCAATAAATTCCCTCTTCTGTTATTTGAGCCCAATTGGGTTACTGTCAATTGTATTTGAAAGAGTGATATAGAATCATCCTTGATAAAAATCTGTTCTAGAGCCATTACTAGGATAGGGCCAGCATTTACTAGTGCCTACTGTTTGCAAGGCTCAGTGCTACCCACAGGGGGAAACAGCAGATGCAAAGGATGAAAATGAGGGACAGCAAAAAGGCCACAGCAGAGCAGGCAGGGAGAGTGGTTTGAGAGAGGCTTGAGGGGCAGCAGGGGCAAATTAGCCCAATGGAAGAGGGTGTGTTTCAGTCTCCTTCGGATGGGAAGCATGGGAGAGCTTTAAGCAGAGGGGAGGCATGCCCTGTCAGGAGGATGGGTATTTGGGTCACTGTTAAGTAACAGCAGGATTTGACCAGGGCAGGGTGGTGGAGAGGGACTTCCAAGCAGGAGGCAGGGGTGGCGTACTTGGCCCTGTGCTTGATGATATTCAGGAGGTTCCCTCTGTGGTTTTCTCAGCCCCCACCTACAAGCCACGGGCAAGGGAGGCCGCCAAAGCCCCTGCCCACTCCCCTTGCACATGTATCTCATAAGACTTCTGCAGCAACTGATTGGTGCTATGTAGGCTTGGGATGAGCCTTCATCTACTTCTTCCACTTTTCAGAGCTAGGAAGCAAACCTCCTCAGAGGATCCCCAGCAACATCTGGTCTAGTCCCCTCCACACACAGAACTCCAACACCCACACACACACACACACAACATGCCGACACCCACACAGTCTCTGTACCCAACATAAATGCACTTCCCACACCCAGCTCACACACATGCACTCCAGGCGACTGGAAACCACAAAGCAGCACACTAGCTCCCTGTATCTATTTACAAACACCACCATGTCTCCCCACCCCCTTCCCACCCAGACTCTTGCCCACCCTCCATGCTGTCCCAAGCTATGGAGAACTGTGTGCCTGGCCTGGGGTGTCTCACCTCAGGAACTAGGGTCTTCAGAACCAAGGACAGCGCCCAGCATTTCTTGAGCTGCTCCGCTCACCTTATGCCCAGGGCAACGTTGAGCTTCGTCATTCACTGATTTTTCACTTTCATTCTCACTACCCCTTAAAAAGAAGGTGGTAATATTGCCCTCCTCCTCATTTTATAGACACAAAAACTGAGGCACAAGGGAGGGATGTAACTCGCCTGAAGCCACTGAGATAGTAGGGGATAGAACAGGATTTGGACCTAGAAGCTACTCTGGAAATGTTTGCTGAGTGATTGAGAGAATGTGCATTCGAATAAATGGTTTTATTATAGATACATGCTCCTATGATGCATGTGGTATGACAGAGAGAGAGAGAGAGAGAGAGAAAGAGAGAGACTGAGACAACCTTTCCCAGCCCCAAGACAGTCAGATGGAGGTTCCCCTGGCTACACAGCCCACTTCCAGTTTCCCACTGGGCACTCTCAGGTGGATTTGGAGGGGAGGTGTTCCCTGCTGAGGAGGTCCTATGTGAAAAGGAGGGGTGGAGAATCTTCCACAGGAAGGGGCAGGAGGAGCGGAGGAGGAAGACAGGATTGGAGCAAGCAGAAGCCTGGCACGGGGCCCTCTGCAGATGACCTGATGAGCATTTTGCAGAGTTAATTTCATTAGCGTCTCTGGGAGAGGAACAATTAGCAAGATGCTCTGATGCCTTTAAAAGCTTAAGAGAGGGAGAAAGATGCCTTCCTCGCTTCTCCACCATACAGCAGTGCCCCCCCCATCCCCACTCCCCCTCCATTCTCCCTCCATCTTCATCACTCATGCCATCACACCCTCATGGAGACACTCCCACTCCAACCCCAACCCCTCCCACTCCTGGGCCATCGTGCCAGTCCCTCCCTCCCTCTCTCCCTCCTCCAGGATCCCATCTGCACCAAGGCCCCATGCTGAAGCCCTGCCTATACGGCATCAGTTGATCCCCTGGGTTCTGCTCATGTGGACACCCAGGCCCTCCGGGCACTGGTCAAATCCTCCAAAGAGCCACAGCTTTTTCTTTGGCACCCAAAGAGGGCAGGACCAGGTAGGGGTTCTCTGGCTTGGGTTGATTTTGCTACCAGATCCTTGGCATCTTCCAGATAGGATTCTGGCCCCTGACAGCCAGGAGCTCCCATTTCCAACCTCAGGGCCGGATTGGTGAGCAGGACAGTCATGGGCTTCCACCTCTCTCTCAGTGCCTGGTGCAGAGTATCTGGGTTGGGGGAAGACTGGGGATCCCACAAGGAAGGCACCAGGTCAGCGTGTGTGGTATCTGCAGCCATCTGACAGATGGAAAATGAGACTCTGGACACCGTGGGATCCATATTTGTTCCAGATCCCAGCTGCATGTGCCTCCCTGGCTCTGGGACTTACCCCTCATTGTGCCTACTCTAATTCTGGGTCAGTGGGAGGGGTCCTGGTCTGGCCACCAGCCTCCCCTGAGCCCTTTTGGCCAGGCTTGGGCAGCTCTGCCATAGGCAGACCTGCTGGCCAGTTCCCAGCCTGTATGGGTGGGGCCTCCAAGTTCTCCAGGGCTTGGTGGGAGCTTCAGACAGACCCTCTCCCCTCAGACTAGATAAGCCCCCTCAATAGTTATAAACTCCCTTCCATCCCAGACCCCTCCCTCAGTCAGGGACTCAGAGTGCCCTGGAAGTTTGCAAAAACTCTGTTTTCTGGGCCCCTCCTCAGGCCTCCTGACAGGAACTTTAGATGGGGCCCAGGAATCTGCATTTTAAGAAATTTCCAGCTGGGCCCTCAAAGGTGGGAACCACTGCACACAAAATCAGGGACTGCAGGCCCCTGAAGCCAGAAACCCTTGCTCTACATCATGCATTCTCCACAGGGACAGAAATTGGTTCTTGGGGGGAGTGAAAAAAATTTTATTCTTTATATATAAAGCACCGATATATATATATTGAGTACATAGACAGATAGTATATCTGTGGTATTAGAATTTCCTGGAGGGGGAAATTATGAAACAAAAAAGTCCACAAAGGCTCCTTAGGGGGGTGATGGTGAAAAATAGGCTTTACATGGAAAGGTCTCAAGACACACAACACAACACACACACATACACACACACACCTAGACATATACACACCAGGGCACACACACACCTGGGTAAATACACAGCACATACCTAGACACACACACACAGTACTTAGACACATAAAACATACTCACCTTCCCACACACTCTCTCCCATATGCACACACACACACACACACACACACACACCACTCAGACCCACAAGACACAGACAACACACAATCACATTCATGTATGCAAACACACACAAACACACAAATACACAGATACAAACACACACCCCTTGATGCACACACACACACCACACCCAAACACAGACACATACGTGCAAGGACACACACACAAAGCACACATGCACAAACACACACATAGAGGTAGGCACACCCAGCACACAAACACATCGCAAGCCTTCTCCCTCACACATATGCAAATATACACACTCTCATCTTCACCCTCCCACACAGACACCAGGAGACGCCAATAACACTGCATTAGGGAAGAGGAGAATGGGTTAGGATTTTAATAAGCTTTTAAGTAAATAAATATATAAAATCCCCTTTACCAAGGGCTCCTTGTTTCTTATTATAGTTCCATCCCCAGACTCACGCATCATGGGCACCCAGGACCCAGGCAGTCGTCTTCATGCACGGGCACTCACATGCACGCCCACGTGCTTGTAGACATGTTTCAGAGATGGGTGTGTGTTCAGGTCACAGCTGTGAAGGAGGAATGCATCTACACACCGGCACGCATGTGCTTGTGTGTGGGCGTGCAAGTGTAGGTGAGGGGTGTGCTGTGTGGGGGTTATTGTGGGCAACAGGTCAGGAAGGAGCATGTGTGTGTGCACATGCATGCAATTCTGGGATTCTTAGCCGTACACTGTTGAGCCCCAGATAACTTGACCTCTATATTTTCTCCCTGTTCACCATCATATTATTAACTTTTGCCCACACACAGTGCACACTCCATAAATACATGCAGGATGAGTGAATGGATAAATGAATGCCATTTACAAGGCATCTTGACATCTGTTATCTTCATTAAACCTCATGAATCACCCCATGACCTAGGTGTCATCATGCTCATTTTACAGATGAGATGACTGAGGCTCAGGGAATTTAAAGCAGTGTCTGTTGCATCACCACCCAGCAAGTAACAGGTGGACACAAGTCTTCTGGCTCGCTGGCTATGTGGGAGACATGTGGGAGGTTGGTTTGGCCCAGGCTGACTTCTCCTGGGCCAGCGTCACTTGCCAAGGCTGCCGAAAAGATGGCTATGTTGGAATCAAGCACCCATGGAAAGACCCTCCCAAGGGGCTCCTAACAGCCCCTGCTCACTTCCTCCTTGGTGCCCTGCTGGTACCTCCTGGACTTCGGCCCACAGAGCCTACTGCCCCAGCCCCTTGAGGGCCAGCTGAAGCTGGTGCAGAGCAGATGGGACCTGTTCACCCAGTGCTGCGATTCTGACTCAGTCCCTTGGGGGTTGGTGCATACTGTGTGCCAAGGTTAATTAAACTGGTAATTAGAAGGAGAGATGCTTAATCTATCTGGTTAATAAAATAACCCCCCTTGCATGAGCACGTGGATGCTGTCACTCTGCTGGGTGGAAGCAGAGACACTGCAGCCTGGCATTACGGGAGCAGCCAAGCAGAATGCTCCTTGCTTCCTCCACGCCTGCCTCTCCGCCCCCCATGGAACTGGTTCTTGGTCCTGCCCCCTTTTCAGGGTGGGATCCTGGAGGAAGCTTTGAAGAGCATCAGGCCTGGGGAGATAGCTGGGGGGGTGCCCCATCCTGGGGATCAACTCCCACCTCGGAGTTGATGAGAGGATCCTCGACTTCCAAAAGGGTGTCCTCTGCCAGCCAGGACCCTCCATGCCCTTTAGCAACCCTTTATGCACTGCCCTGCCCAGTCTGACCCTCACGGTCTAAATGACATCCCTGATGAATATCTTTGAAAATTATTTTTTACTTTCATAGGTAACATATGAGTACCTCATTTTTGTAAAAAAAAAAAAAAAAAAATACACATATACAACCCTTCCCCCAATCCCAGATTCCTCTGAGGAGGGTACCACTGGTGGAAATATGCCTTCTGGACCTTTCTCTATGCACTCAAGTCTGTATATTCATAGAACTAGATATAGTTTTGTTTTATTTTAGAATTTTTACAATGTGGTATCTAACTGTATATTTCCTTCTGCAGTGTGCTTTCCCCCCTCTCAACAATGATCTGAACAGTTGATGTTTTCTTCCATCTGGATTTCACTGAGATGGGATTTTCCAGATAGAGAGAGGAGCCTTCCCTGCCCTGGAGACCCTACTTCCCTAGGAATGGCCTGGGACCCAAATCAAAGCATCCCCTGGATGTGGATCCAGAGGGGCCCACCTCTGCTCCACCCAGGGCTCACTGCCCCATCCTCCCGCCCTGTCCTCCTGTCCTGTCCTCCTGCCCGCTGCTGCATCCACTCACCCACTGCCCTGTCCACCTGCCCACATGCTCCCCTAGATCTTGCCTCTCCTTAGCAACTGGAAAGAGTCAGGGTAACAGCAGAGTCCTTTCTCTCCTTCAGGCTCTGTTGCCGAGACGCCGGGGTACTCGCAGAAGGCTGTGTGTGAGGCCACTATGGCCCTAACTGCAGTGGCTGACTTCTGCCAACCTCACAGGCCACCCCCCACCCCCCACAAAGCCTCAAAGAGACAGGCCACTTCCTACCTCAGAGAGCAGCCCTGGAGGGACAAGGCCTGAGTGACACCCCTCCCCGGGGGCTGCAGTGAAGACAAAGGCACTTGGCTCACCTGCATGCTTGCCAGGCGAAGGGGCCGTTGAGCTCTCTCCCAGCTCCTGGCAACAGTGACAGCAGACCCAGGTGATGGGCAGCCGGCAAGGACGGAAGTGTGCCCGTGCAGGGGAAAGGGTTTGATTAACCTCCTAATGATTTGTTTAATGGGCTTTGAAGTGAGGTGAATTCAACGGCTAGAGCAGGTGGCCCTGAGGCTGCAAGGCATGAGCTGGGTGAAGTGGGGAGTCTGGAGGGTCTTTAGCTACCAGAGTGCCAAGTAAGTTCTCCGTCTAAAGGGGGTCACAGGATACAGGCTTATTTTAAGGGGGGGGGGCAAGAATCAGGTTCAATATTGGAGATAGTCTAGGTAAGGCATGGGCTCAGCCCACCTGGCTGCTGGTGCACATTGTCTGCTCTTGGGCAGGGCACATCTCCATCTGTGCTCTATCCATCCACCCATACACCCATCCATGCCTCACCCACCCATCCATCCACCTACAGACCCATCCATGCCCCACCCACCCATCAAACCACCATCTTCCTTCTACACACACCCAACCATGCCCCACTCACCCCTTCACCCACCCACTGACCCATCCATCTACCCAACTACTCATCCAATAACCATCTAACCATCCACCCAACCATCCACCTACCCATCCATCCATCCATCCATCCATCCACCCATCCATCCATCCATCCACATATTCATTCATTCAACAAATATTTATTGCACTCCTACTATATGCCAGACCTGTGCTGTGTGCTAGATCCTGATCTGATTATTCCAGTGGGGGCAGCAGGCAGAAGAAGGACTGATAATAAATAAGCAAACAAATAATCAAATAAGATAATTCCAGGGAGTGAAGAACATAAAATGGGCAAAGCAAGAGAGAGAGAGAGTGGCCAGGGAGAGGGTGTAAAGTGTGGACAGAGAATGCTTCTCTGCAAAAGGGATGTTTCAGCAGAGACCTGAATGATGAGAAAGTGGCAGCTGTTTGGAGATCTGGGGGAACAGTGTTGCTGGCAGAGGGAACATCATGTACAAAGCGGCCAGAAAGGAAATGAGCTTTATGCGTTTGTTGACTGAATGGAAGGAAGGGCAGCGCAGCTGGAGAACCTGGGGGTGGGGGAGAGAAAGGGGAAGGAGTTAGAGAAGTGGGAAGGGACCAAATCCAAAGGGCCCTTTAGATAGTGGAGGGTTTAGGCAGGGAATAGCATGATG
Source organism: Choloepus didactylus (assembly GCF_015220235.1). Lineage (NCBI taxonomy): Eukaryota > Metazoa > Chordata > Mammalia > Pilosa > Megalonychidae > Choloepus > Choloepus didactylus. Next base: position 1,208,674 of record NW_023637577.1, read on the forward strand.
CAATCTGCATCTTAGATACATCCTAATGACTTCCCTTCCAGTTTGGAAATCCTGTTCTGTTCTGAAATAACACTGGGGATAATCTCTAACATTAGAAGGGTGTTTTCACCATTTGCAAATCACATTCATGGAAGGATTCTGTTTAACTCTCACAGCAGCTGTATCCAAGATTTTCCTAAGGAGACGGGCTTCTCTAGATCCCTGCCAGGCAGGCTCAAGCAAAGCCTCCTGGGACCTGTAGCTCTAAAGAGCTTTTCTACACGGCCAGCAGGACGGAGTAACAATGCCACCACTGGTCATGTAGGAAACATCTGACATTTGCCAGCTGGGCTCTGTTAACCCCTCTCTGGTAGCGGCACTCCCATTTTCCTTTGGAGAAACTCCACCACCTCTCTCAGTCTTTGTGATACAGATGGAGCCAATCCCACTGCTCTGGCTCCAGGAGCGGCCAATCAGAGTCTCCCAGATATCCCAGCTTCCATAGTGATTGGTTCAGATTGGGCCCAACCCCCTGAGTTTGACCAATGACATCACTCTTGGGGTTTGAGCTGGGGCTTATAAGGGAGAAGTTTCCTTTCGGGTGGGGTGGATCACCTGGTAGGATGGGGGCTTAGAGTGGCTCACCTGTTGGTGAGAGCCTGCCTGAGAAGGAATTCCCCCTCGCTCCCCACAGAGCAGGGCTGAGAAGAAGACAAGGAGAGAAACTCATTCCTGTCTGCTGTTAGCACTGTGGGAGCACCCAGATCCATCTATGCCTGAAGCCAAACTTCCCCATCCCAGGTTCACATCTGCTCAGAACCTCAGGATGTGGCCATATTTGGAAATAGCACCTTTGCGGAGGTCAGTAATTAAATCAAGATGAGATCATACTGGATTAGGGTGGGTCCTAAATGTAATCACTGATGTCCTTATAAGAAGGTTGTGTGAAGATAAACAGACACACGGTGAGAAGGCCAAGTGATGGTTAAAGCAGAGACTGAAATGCCACAGCTGCAAGCCAAGGAGCACCAAGGAATGCAGACAAACCAAGAAAGTGGAAGAGGCCAAGAAGGATCCTCTCCTATGGGTTTCAGAGGGAGCATGGCTCTGCCAACACCTTGATTTTGCACCTTTACCCTCCTGAACTGTGAGAGAATGAATTTCTGTTGTTCTAAGCCACCCAGTTTGTGGGGCTTTGTTCTGGGCGCCCTAGTAAATGAACACTCCCTCCCACCCAAGGGACTTTTCACTTACATGAACCTATGAATTCCCTTTTGAGTTTGAGCCAGTTTGAGGTGTTTCTGTCTCTTCCAACCAAATGGATCTCCCCCAATAAACTCTTGGGCAATTCTCAATGGCTTATTAAAAAAACACTCAAGAACTCAGGGCTTGGTTGGGCTCTTAGAGCTACTCTGGGAGTAGACGTGGTTCTCCCATTCCACAGAGGAAGATGGTGAGGCTGCAAGATGGAGGGAGATGCCAGAAGCAAAGCTGGGACTTGGACCCAAGCAATCAGTCATTCCCATCTGGGCAGACAATGAGAGCAAGGAACACGGGTCTCCTCCAGGAGATACATTTTCTGTCACAAGCCAGACTCCTGTTGACCTTTCCTTTGCCCACCGAGGCCCAGGGCTGGCCTGCCTGGATTCTCTTTCCTGGTAGCCTCCTTCCTGCACCCTGGGGTCCTTGCAAGGCAGACCCGGCTACCTGTGGCTCCTCTCCATCACCATTTCAAGCAGATAAAGCTCTTAGAGGTATATGACTGTGAGTGACTCCAGGGAGACAGATGTTGGCCCCAAGACCTTGCCCGAACCACTCGGGAGGCCACGGGCCAGAGAAGGAGGTGCCAGGGAGGTGGAGTCACAGCCCTAATCTGTTTTGTAAGCCCTCTGAGCCTCAACTGCCTCATCTGTAAAATGGGGATAACACACAGCATCTTCCCATTTGTGAACATTGAATAAAATAAAGCAAGCATTACATGAGGTCAAATGGACACTGGTGTTGTGACCCCCTTGGGGGTCTGCCTGGACCCAGCCCCTCAAAATCATGCCCTTCCCCCAAGTGTCATTCCCTTCTGTCCTGTTCAGTTTCTTGGGAGTGTGCCCCCCCACTTTGGGGGGTGCTCAGCCTCTTCCTCCATGAATCATTCCTTCCTTGAGGGGATATTTATTAAATGCCTATTGTGTACCAGGCTCTGGTCCAAGCAATGGGGATAGAGCAGTGAGCCAGACAAGAGTTTGTATCTGACAGGGCGGTGACAGATGAAAAGCATGCACAGGAAATATTTTCAGGTAGGGATTCGTGCTCTGCAGAAAATAAACAAACAAAAACCAGGGAGATGCAACGGCGACAAGAGGAAAGAGGGGGACTTGAATTGGGGCAGGGGAAGTCCTCTCTGCTGCTGCCAAGGAAAGAACTGGTGGCTGAGTGTTGCCAGTAGAGAAAGCACAGCCAGTGCAAGGGTCCTGAGGCAGGACCAGGTTGGAGGAGCACAAAGGCCAATGAATGAGAAAAAAGAACATGAAGTTGGAGAGGTTGGCAGGGCCAGAGCCCATCTGTCCTTCTATGGGCAGGCTTTGAAGGTTATCACGCGTGCAATGGGAAGTCATGTGTGGGGGTGGGATGTAAGTAGGGGAGGGACAGAATCCCATGTTCATTCTTGAAGGAGCTCTCTGGCAGCCGCCGGGCAAAGGGCAAGCAGGGACGTCTGCCAAGGGGCAGCCCCTGGCCTCTGGGAACCCCAAGACTCCACAGATCCCAGTCCCTCTGCCCCTTCAGCGCTTGCCTGAGCAGGCACCCCTCATTGGACGCTGAGCTCTCCACTCAATGTCAGATCCTGTGTCTGGGCTCTGGGCACCCAGCAAGAGCTGCACCTTGAAGTCCTTGAGCAGGCACTGTGGCTTCTCCACCCACCTCCTCAGCGGATCGGATCCCGGGATGACTCATCCCCAGGGATTAGCGCCCCCTCTCTCCCTAGGGAAGCAGCCTGCCAGTCTCCTATCCCCATCCTTTGACAAAGGCACAGTGCCTCGGACCCCACGTAATTTCCACCGAGAGTAGCTCCCTTTCTCCCAACGCCAGGGACTATTTCCTTTCTCCGCAGCATCACCGGAATTTGGAGGGTCCAAGCTCTCCCCAGTCCCCTCCCCGCCCTCCGTGGCCGCAAGAGGCGGGGGTGTGGGAACTTTGCGCCCGGTGCCCGTGAGCCGGCGAGTGTGGGCGCGGATGACAGGCGGCAGGAGCCAGGGGCGTGAGCAGAGCGCCTCGAACGGCAGAACCCTGGTGGAGGAGGGAGCGGCTCCGGGACTGCGGGGACCCGGCCGCCACCTGCCTGTCTGTCCCGATCAGGGGAGCCCTGCGGCCTCGCCGGCTATTTTATCTGTGTTTATTCCTCTGTCTGCCCGTGTCTTGCTTTATCTTCTGCTGTGTCTGTCTCTCCGCGCTCAGGTGCCCTCTCAACTGGAGCTGGTGTATCGGAGGAAAGACAGTGGCTAAGTGCTCCTTGCAGGCTGGGCAGGCCCTAGCTGGGACACTTTACAAGTGTGCATTTCTCTGTCCCACGCACACGATTAATCATATCCCTGCCCAGTTCCCGGAGGTGGGGGAGGCGCTAGTCCTGCGGCAGGGACTCAGCCAGCAGGCAGCGGAGGTTCAGGTGTGGCGCTGTCAAGTCATAGAGCCAGCCAGGGTTAGGGACAGGATTGGTGTGATTGCTTATTACAGGAAGTTTCCAGAGCTGGGAGGGAGCTGCTGCTTGCCTTGGGGTGTCCCAAGGCCACCCCACCCCGTCAAGGGCTCAGCAGGTGGAGCTGGAGACCTCCTGGCTCAGCTGCAGGCCCACCCCACAGCCTCAGCTCTTCCGTCTGAAGTTCCTGCACAAGGCTCTGGGGGACGGTTTAAATGGGGGGAATCCCATGGGAACTGGGGGAGCGGGATGAAGATTGAAGGAGTCTGGGCTGGGGGTATGGGAGGAGGTGGTGAGGGCCTCTGTGAACCCGCTGCTCCGTGCCTCGCTCAGCAGCCTGGCCAGTGGGGGTTGAGGCCTTGAGGGCTCTGAAGGGGGTGTGGTGGGTAAAAGAAGGGACTGCCCAGCTGACAGCAGGTGACAGGATGCCTCAGAGCCCAAGCTGCTGCCGCTGCAACAAAGGAGGGGAACAAGGGAGGGCGATGAGGCTTGGCACCCGCTCTCCCAGCTGCTCCGGGTTTGAAGCTGAGCCACTTTGCTGGCTCCAGCACAGCGCGAACAGGTGGCAGCAAGATTGGCACAGCCAGGAAAATCCATCTTGCAGAGGCCAGTGTGCGGCAGAGCGGGAGAGGAGCAGCCAGACGGAGGGGGGAGGCTAGGGGAGGGGGTGCAGGGAGTGGGGTTGTGTGGGTGACTCAGGGGAGCCCGAGACCCTCCGCTGCCCTCCAGGGGCCCCACCATCCCTGGGGACAGGCCTCTCTGAAACTCCTCCCAACAGATGCCTACATTTGCCCATGAAGCCACCACAGCACACAAAAGTCAAGGCACTCTAAAGTCCTCAAGAACCCTCAAGGCCCATGGGGTCCCCTACCCCGAAGGTGCTCCCAGGATACCAGCCTTCCCCTCTCCCTGCCACCAGTACCTTCCAGCCAGCTCATCTCTCCAGATCATGCCAGATTGGGTTGCCTGGTACAGAGGACACCTGCTCACTTTGAATAGAGGGTCTGACAGCACCTAAGGGTCTCCCAACTCCAGGAGTAGCAGGTCAAGATCCCTCACCTGGCAACTCCCACATCAGAGAGCCCCGGATTCTGGCAGGTTGGAGGGGGTTCCCCAACACTTGCTCCTCCATCTCCAGGGTGTCAGGTAATTTAGCTGGGAACAGGGCTGGTATAGCAGAATCCTGTCTTGTGACCACATGGATTCAGCTCACAAGTGAGGTGCTACTGAAACACCCAGTCAATGCCCAAACAAACCAGGTGACTCTGGGCACCCTCTCAGTCTCCATTTGGCAGCTGTCTGTGAAGGTTCTACCTGGGCCCAGGCCTGTTCCAGGTATGGAGAATACAGCAGGAAAGAGGACAGACAAGGCCCAGGGTTCATGGAGTTTACATTGTGGAGGGAGGAGATACATAATGAACACAACAAACAAAGCAATTTTAGTAGTGAGAGGCATGCGTAGAAATAAACAGAGTAATGTCATGAGTAACTGGAGAGGTGGCCTTGTAGATGGGGCAGCCCAGGAGGGCTGCTCTGAGGAGGTGGCATTTGGGCTCCGATCTGAATGAGTAGGAGCTGGTCTTAGAGCTGGGGAAGGGTGTTTCAGGCAGAGGGAACAGCATGTGCAAAGGCCCTGAGGCAGAAATGACCTTGGCCAGAACAGAAGGAAGAGCAGTAAGATGAGGAGTAGGCAGATCCTGGATCAAGCAGAGCCTGAAGGCCATGGTGAAGAATTGGGCTTTTATCCTAAGTGAGATGAAAAGCCTTTGGAGAATTCTGAGCTGGGGAGGGATGTGATTCAATCTAAGAGTTTAAAGGCTCCACCTGGTGGCTGTGGGGGAACAGACTGGACCAGGCAGGGGAGAGGGGAGTGCTGGCCAATGAGAGGGGAGTGCTGGGTGGGGGCAGATGTGGGAAAGGAGATGAGAATCAGCTGGATTTTGGTGTTTGGGAGGTACAGCCTGCTCCGGAACTGGATCTGGAGAAGGAGGAATTAAAAACAGGTTTGGAAAAAAATATATAGGTTTGGGGTTGAGCTGTCTGTGTGTGTTGGGGGAGGGGGACATTCTCTGAGTTGGGGAAAACCGGGGAATGGCCATGAAGTCAGGGAGGAGGTGTAGAGGAAGTTCTTTCTCCTCTTTGAAAAGTACAAACCAGAGCGAATTCTTACACATGTGAATTCACGCCCTGTGGAGTTGGAGTGACCCACCCCAGAGAAGCCACACCTCCCACCCAGCCCCACCCCTCAGCCACTTCCAACCACACCCTGGCTTTCCCATGTGTTCTGAGTAAGTTGTGTCCCTTCTTGAAGATGGACGGCACTTTACAAATGCCATATGCTCAGTTTTCTTTTATTATTTTGAGTTCTAAATACTTGGGAAGGGTTCCAACATTGGCTTCTGCTGTGATTCTGATGCCAGCAAACACTCTTCGCGCTCCAGCAGCACCCCCCCACCTCCTCCTCCCGCCCTTCATCCAAGCCACAGAGATGTCTTCCAATCTGGAGAACTGGGATTCGGGGACAGAAATTCAGCCAGCGAGAAGGTGCCCTGTGGGGTCTGGCCAAAGATGAAAGTGACCCAGGAGGCAACGAGGGGTGGTGGGCAGGGCCCCAGCCTGGCAAGCAGGAAGCCCAGGGTCTCCCCCAAAGTGGGGGGTTTCTAAAGATGCTGTAAAAGGGGACCCCAGCATAGAGTGGGAACTGCAGGCTTTCTCTCACAGCCCAGTTCACCCAGTACACCCCAGGCCTCTCCCTTCTTGAGTCCCACAGGGTTGTCCCCTTCCCCCCAATACCAAACACTCCACATCCACTTCTTCCAGCAGAGCTGGTTTTCTTTCTATCCCTCAGACACTCCTCTAAGCTCATTCCCACCTCAGAGACTTTGCTTTGCTCTTCCTCTGCCTGGAACATTGTTCCCCCAAACCATCATAAAGCTCACCCCAATGTCCCCTCCTCTTCAATGCTCTGTCTGAGGCTGGCTACCCTAAACATCCTTTATGGTCTTTGTCAAGCTCATATTCCTACAAGAACAGGGATGTCATCCATTTTCCTTTGCTGCTGTATCTCCAGTGCCTGGGAGAGTGCCCTAGCAATGGGGTAATAAATGTTCGTTGAATGAATGGAAGGACTTCCTGCCCAAATCCTCCTCCAGCCAACTCCCAACTGTGGAAAGGAAATGGGATGTTCTGGGTAACTCCAAGTTAGCATTTACTGACAACATTTATTGATCAACCACCACGTGCCAAGCCCAGGCCCATTACCTCATTCAACATGTTACCCCCATTGTACAGGTCGGAAAACTAAGACCCCAAAAGTCAAGGAACATTCTCAGAATCCCACAGCTCCATTGTAGAGGAGCTCTGATTTGGATTCTCGAATCTCCCTACCCCTGCCAACCTGCAAATGGACCAGAGATCGATGAACCAATTTTCAAAGAAGTGGAATAATAAAACGCACCCAGCACCACAGAGCATTGATTCTAAGTCAGTCCCGCCACGATGAACCAGGAGGTGAAGACAGAATCCCGCGGGGCACTGTTGCTCTGAATCGCGACCTCACTGCACCTGCACAAAGTGGGGAGCGCGAAATAACTCCGCGGCGAGCTGCTCTCCAGGCTAAAATTCTTCTCTCTGCAGATGCTCTCTCCTTGTGGCCTCTTTGCATGGAAGAAAGGAGGACAGTGTATTAAAATGGGGCTTCCTGTGGCTTGTAACCTTGACCCACCCTAGTCTGCAAAGCCTCCCTCTCCAAAGAGGGTATGGCGTCATGCGCTGGATTCTTCACGGGGGCGTCGCTGTTCCCAGGATGTCTGCGAGGCTATGGCCTCATTTTCTCCGAGTCTGCGCTCCGCATCAGGTTTTCGGTGACCCTTAACCCAGTGTAATTTACAAAGACAGTGCCCACCGCTGGCGCCCACCGCCAGTCCCTTGGCTGCTTCATGCCCATTCAATCCACTGATCGCCATCTAACAACCCATATATTTTATTTATTTTGGTCACGCCTTTCCTGCCTCTCACCCCAGCTCGACTGTAAGCTCCCTGCTTGTTTCTCCCCTGCATTCTGGACTTAGAACAGTGCCTGTGCACAGTACATGTTTATGCACCACCTATTTCTCAAACTTCGGTCTTTCCCGTTCCACCTGAACAATTTGAGTCAGGTTTGTGTCCCACTTGTACAGTTTACTACTTTTCTTTCCATTAGCCCTCTTTATAAAATTTAAAGAAATGAAATTTAAAAGGAAGCTTTTTATCACTGCCATAAATGGAAAGCCAATATCGCTTGCCATAAATAGAAGACAACTGTTAGGATAAATGCCACGATAACAAAACAATTTAATGAAATTTGAGCAAGAGCCTGTTGTCTGCAGAAGGCAGGGTCTGCAAGGCTGAGGCCTGCGCTCGCTCGCTCTCTCTCTCTCTCTCTCTCTCTCTCTCTCTCTCTCTCTCTCTCTCTCTCTCGTTCTCACTCCCGCTCTCTCTCTGTTAAAAAGGGAATGTCAGTGAGGGTGAGAGGGATGTTGAAGACACCAAATGGAGGCTTTGTCCTTGGCAGAAGGATTTAAACAGAACCAAAGAGAGAGTAACTTTCTCACCGTGTGAGTTGATGTGGCTGAACCCCAGTCCCCGCATCTCCTAAAATCACCTCCTCCCCGCCCTCTGCCATGGTCCTCACTCCACACTGTGGGGAACCTAGAACCTGGAGATCTTGGCAGGATAAGGTGTGCAGGGACATCTCCAAAATGTACCTAGCACTTGCGGCCGCACTAGCTCACGAGGTGCCTTTGTGTGAATTAGGAGCAGATGCGCTCTCTGGGTGGCCCCGCAGGTACAGGGCTGGGCAGCAGGACGGTGCCTTTGTGGGCAGGGAATGGTGCTCTGGGACCTGCTCTCCTGCACTGTCCTCTCCCCAGGCTCCTGTAGATCCATGTCTCCATCTCAGCACTTATCCCAGCCTTGCTTCTGTCACAGTTCATTTTGTCTGAGTTTGTCTTCCTCAGCTGGCTGGGAGACCCATGTCTGGCTCACATGTGTATCTCCATCACTCAGTGGAGGGTCCTGTGTACAATGGCTTTCAGGAAACATTTGTGGACTTTGAATGGGATAGTGATTAATTAAACTCTAAGTGTCAACACTTCCTCTTGTTTAGACAAATAATAAAAAATTTTCAAAAAACGGGAAATGTTAGGTTGTTTATATGGTAATAGAATAAAGTTAAAAAAAAAATCCATGGAACCACACTACACAGAGAACCCTAAGATAAAACCATTGACTGTAGTTAATAGTACAATTATAAAAATGTGCTCTCATCATTGTTAACCAATGTAGCACACCAATGGAAGGTGTTAATAATAGGGTGGTATCTGGGAATCCTGTCTTTTATGCATGTAAACCCCCAACTTCTCTAATAAAGACAAATAAATAAATAAATTTTAAAAAAGGAATGTCAGATAGCTAAAAATAAGCATATTCCAAAAATAGCAGGTAACCTCAAACAATCTCACACTCACATGCATACACACAAAAAAAGATTGTATTATGTAAAAAAGAAATTCATCTAATCTCTCATTCCTAGCTTTTCTTTAAGTTTTCCCAGCACCAGGGTGGCTACCTGGGTATTCTCATCCCTCACATCCTTTGGAAGAGTTTTGCCTTCCTGATTCCTGGGTTCTGTTTCTGGATCCTTTCTCTATCAGGTCCAGCCCTCAAGGAATTTCAATTCAAATATTTTGAAGAGATAGGAAAACTTGGGCCTAACAGGCTACATTATAGGGGAGTTTATTGAATCCCACAGTTTAAAGTCTGGAGGCAAATGAGCATCAGGTGAAGCTTGATCCAGCAGCTCCAACGATGTCACCAAGGTCCTTGCTTTTCTCCATCTCTCTTGTCTGACTTCCATGTTGTCAGCTTCATCCTCAGGCTTTTTGCAGTGCCTTCCACCTCCCCCTCACTCCCTGCCTTAAGCACCTCCAGGTAACAAAACAGCTGCAGTTGTTCCATCCTTATATCACATTCTTCAGGGAAACAATGATGATTTCTTCTTGTGCCTGTCAAGTAAGAGAGGGCAGAGTTTGCTCTCTCAGAAATATAGTAAACTTCTTGTATCTTGCTGGCTGATTGGGTTACTTCCTCCTCTCCTTGAACCAACAGCCTCAGCCAGAGGGAGGGGATATGGTCACCCAATCATAGGTGGAGAATGGGGGAGGGGCACTCCCAAGGGGATTGCAGATTGGTGTTCCCAGAAGGAAGAAGGAACGGATGCCGGAGCAAACCACAGATGCCCTGAACATATGGGAGGTACGTCAAGAAAACCAGGCATTATAGGACTTGAAATTTTTCTTTTAGCTTCTCTTAGTCCTGACAATGCATTCTGGTGGGACTGCAGGCTGGGGCCAATCAATGAATCCAGGACCTGGTGGGTCAGCAGAGGACAAGGCAAACAATGTGGGAGAGGTCTCTGAGATGGGAAATTACATGCTCAAGATTGAACAAAGGATCCAGAAGAGAGAACCTGGATCCCTATCATCCAACCCCTTTTGTGTCTGGGTAGGCTATACCCACCAACTTTCCTTTTGTGTGCAAGGCACCCCACACACCTCATCTCATTTGATTTACTCCTCTTCATGCACTCTAGAAAGTGGCTGCAGTCCCATTTTGTGGATGGAAAAATTGAGGCTCAAGAAAATCATGCTTGGCTCAAGCACAAGTGGCATGGCAGAGTCAAACACAGGTCTTAATTCAAAGACTCCCCTTTTTTCAGCATACTGAGCTGCCACCCTCTATTTGATCTCATTCCTTAGAATACCCCCAAACCCCTGTGATGTGAGATCAGGTGGTGAGGTCTCAAAACTGCCAGTGTACAGCCTCTGCATGAGAAAAAGACCCTGAGATGACTTGGAGGATGTCTACCCCAAAATGGCAGGCTTGGCTTCTGGTCAGCCTGGTGATTCTAAGGGTGCTGCTTCACCTCTCAGAGCTTTGGCTCCCTCATTTTTATTTATTTTTTATTTTTCCCTCATTTTTAAATGGATCTCACAGACCTTACCTTGGAAGGCTGTCCCAGTACGTCCTTGCTATGACCAGGCAGATGGTCAAGCCTGATCTTGGCTTCAGTGAACCCACAGTGTCTGCTTGCCTGCCCAGGACCCCACTTCTCCCCTGGTTTGGGATGATCTCCTCCCATCCCACAGAGCAGGCAAAAGAATCACCCAGAGCATAGCAAGGAACCTGCGTGGCTCAGGAAAGCAGCTAACATTTGGGGAGCTGTCCTTCAAGCCAGGTGCTTTGCATGTATTATCACACTCCATCCCCTGGCCACCCCGGGCAGGGGCTGTTGATATCCCCCTTTACAGAAGATCAAATCTGCAGCCCGGGATGGGAGAGTAACTTGCCCAAGGTGCCAAGATGGTGGTAGGACCGGGATTTGAACTCACATCTGTCAGAAGCCAAAGCTGGTACCTTTTCTTTGTCCCCTTGCTCCCCGTGAGCCAGAGGGCAAAGTCTTCAGCTGTTTAATTGAGGAACCTGGGGTTGGTGGCAAGGCTGGCCTGCCCAGCATTTAATTTAGGCGCGTTCCTGGCAAGCTCGCTGGGGAGGAGCCAGGGAGCATGGTCTGATTGGAGACAGCTTGGCCTGATCTCCTTTCTCCTCCTCCTTCCTCCCTACCCACCGCCCCCTGCGTCTCATCCAGCGCCTAGTCCACGGGGGGCCTCCCTGCCCACCGCAGGGGCCATCTGCCTGTGGGCTCCGGCCCGAGAGGCGTGAAGGGTTTTCCACTCCAGTGCGCGAAGCTACCGCCACCACGCGCTGCTGCTCCGGACTGCTCCGAGAGCCATAAAGCAGCCGAGGAAAAATGACGGCGGGCAAAGAAACGAGCCACGGAGGAAATTAACTCGCACCCAGGGAGCTGCGCGGCTTTCTGCTGACAGAGAGGGCCAGCTACCTCATAAAACGAAAACACTTAAACTCTCCTCTTTACAATAATTACAGCGCCTCAGATGCCTCTTTCCCCTGCCCCTGCCCTGGCCAGCTCCTCACAGAGCACCCCGGGACCGCCTGTGCAGGAGCTGGGGCCCGCGGGGGAGCAAGGGTGGGCTATTAGAGCAAGGGACCCCTCGGCAGGGAGAGCCAGCGGGGGAGCCAGAAAGCATCAGGGCTGGGCTGGGACTCTGGGGATCCGTGGCTCCCAGCTCTTCATTTGGAAAACCCGGGGCCCAGAGAGGGTTTGTAACTAAGTGAAGGTCACTCAGCCAGCTCCCCTCCCCATGGGTGGTCAGAGCCATTTCCACCGAATCACTGTCCTGTTGGCCACAAACATTTATTGAAGGGGCAGCTGGGAGCTGGACCCTTGCTGGAGCCCACATTCAAAGGCGAAAAGGACCAGAGTTTGGCCTCCATTGGAAGGTAAATTCCATGAGGCCCAGGAGAATGTCTGCCCTGTTCATGGTGGGTCCAGGCCCCCAGAGGAAAGCCAGACACAGGGCAGGCTCCGGGCAATGCCTGAGATGCAGGGAGACAGTTTGGGGGGCTTGGGGCAGCAGCCCCGAGCCCCCATCCCCTGCCACTGCAAGACGACATGTGTCCTGCTCCCCAACAGTCTCCTATGCAGATGGCCCTCAGCTCGGGGATTCCTGTCCTCCTCAATGTGTGACTCTGGCCATCTGGGGCATCCCCAGGAAGACACAGCAGGGCAGCCAGCTAGAAGCCTCCCAGCGGCAAAGTATCTCAGCAGTGACAGGCAGGTTTGACAGAAGGGGGAGCGTTAGAAGCACCGTGAAGCTAGGGGTCCCAGAGCTGCACATCTCCGACAAGGTGTTTCCTTCCTAGTAGTAATCAACTGCTCTCTGAGCCTTTGATCCCAGTTTCTGTCTCCCTCTGCCCTGCTGAGGGTAGAGGAACCCTGCTGTCTGTGCCCCTCACCTGTCCCCAGGTCCAAGGCAAGCCAGCCCCTCCCCATTGCTATCGCCCATTCCCCACCCTGGCTCCTCTCCCGGCTGATGATGCTCATGCCTGCGACAGCCAGCCTCTCCCGCTTGGAACATGGGCTGCGTTCTGTATTTCAAATCCCACCCCTCATTCCCTCTCCACCAGTGGGGACAGCTGTTGTCTCCCCCCCCCCCCCCACAGGCATCATTCCCCCTTTGCTGATAACAGTCTTCTCTCTGGACCACCCCTCCCCCGGCTCAGTCCTTGAAGTTTGGAAGGAGCTGTTGGTGCCTGGGGGTGGGCACCTGCCCAAGCCCTGGCCAGTCAGTGTAGCCCATCACCCTGGTTACACGGAGTAGCTGGGGGATGAACATGGAACCCAAGTCTGGCCAATTAAGGCAGATCCTAGGGTTGTGGGAAAGGGGCTCCCTCTTTCTTCTGGGATTGCTGAGCTGGAGTATAAGCATTTAGCTGCTGAGAACATGAGAATGAAGCCAATGTAGGGGAACACAGACCTGAGATGGGGATGTACAGCTTCCTGATGACTTGTTGAGCACCTGGATCCAGCCATGCCTGAAGCTATATGAGTGAATAGTAATGATAATTAGTAATATTGATATAATGATATAGTACTATTACTATTACACATTAGCTAGTTGAGTGGGGTATCTGTCACTTGCAACTGAAAGGTTCTGACTAATTCAGCATGACCTCCTGTGTAGGGACCCAGCTAACAGTGTAGTGCACTCTTCTCAGTTCCTTCCCACTGAGCAGCCCTGGGTCCTGCCTGGGCCTGAATCTCTTGGATTTGTTATTATGCTCACTCTATAAATGAAGGGGCCACATTTTTGGGTTCTGTTTAAAAACACATGGGACAATAGCCATAAGCAGGAGGGTCCCACTCCCCACACCCAGGGTTCTGAAGACCCATAGCCTGACTTTTTCCCAGATCTGGACTCCCAGGAAAGTAAGCAAGAATCCAGCCAATTTAGCCAGGCTTTTAGTTATATGTTCTTGATGGTGAATCATTGTACAAGCAGACTTGTTTGCGCAGATGTTCTCGTATTAGGAAACATGTGAGACTATTGAAAATGAAAAAGGAAATAAGAGTGAACCCATGGTGATCTCTGCTCCACCAGTCCACCCAGCATCCACTCCCTCCTCACTGACTGTGCCCAGGTACTTTACCCCTGCAGCCACCTCTCTTGAGGCTGAGTACCTGGGGCAGGTACCTGGCTGTGAGTTGGTCACCCAGAGTGGGCCATCCCCAATGCGATGATGTCATTGCACGTGACCCTGGCCGGACCAAGAGGGAGGACTTAATTCCGGGACACTTATCACCTCCTTGAAAAATGAGGGCCTCCCTTTCCTCTGGAGTTGCTTGGCCTATAGCATAGAAATCTGGAGCAACTGGGGACCACTGTGGAGAAAGAGGCTGTCAAATAAGAAAGCCAATGTGGTTAAAACAACCTAATGGGGGGAGGAGGGAGTCCTGATGACGGTGTTGGTTTTTTTTACCCGGATCCAGCCATATCTGATGCTGCAGCTCATACCCTTAAACTTCCCAGTTCCCTTGTTTTCTTGAACTGTTTTCTTTGAGTTGGGTTTCTGACCCTGGCAAACCAAAAAGGACTGACAAAATATAGAAAAGTATTTCAAATGAGTCATTTTAAGAAAATAATGATGACAACATTTTGCAAGATACCAAAGTCCTAGATGACTCTTAGAGTAGACAAAATAATAAATAATAGGGTTTAATGGACTATGAAAGGAGACCGTGACCTCTCTGAGTAGCCGGTGTAAATAGAATGGTGCTTTTATCTTGCCCCTTTGGTGTAAGCCGTGGTTCTGAAGTGATGGACCTGGCTTCAGCCAGTTGCGTTTCCCAATGTTGTAGACCGACTCAGGTTTTCCCTCCTTTTTTTGTCAGAGTGGACTCCAGGCAGAGCAAGGGCGGCGAGTCAGGTGCTCCAAGCTCATTTTTCCTGCTCCCAGGAAAAATTCAAGTACAGCTGCACAGCTCCAGGGACACTTTTCCCGTATCCATGGTGGGAATGCCCTCCTCCACCCCAGAGCCTGCAATGCAGCTGCTCTGCCCGATACCAGTCTGCTCCCCAGTGCCAAGGTGGCAAAGAACTCCAGCTGGAGACTCATCATTCAAGAAAAGGATTACTCTCAGGACCTAAGTTGTCAATAAATTGCTTCTGAGTTCTATTTACCTCTCTTTCCCCTTTTGCAACAGACACAGGTGCTTTTGAAGAATTCTCCAAAGGAAGCTGCCAAAGGTCCTTACCCTAAATCACCCTCCCTTTTCCTTTCTCTCTCCTTGCCACCTCTTTGTCTTCCTCTCTCTCCCCCCTCTCAGTATCTTCTCTTTTGCCTTCTTTTATCCCTCCCTTCTCTCTCCTTCCTCTCTACCCCCTATATCCCCCCACCTCTCTCTCTGTCCCTCTATCCCTCCTTTCTCTTACCCCCCTCCATCCATCCTCTCTTGCCCCCTCCCTCCTCTCTCTCTCTATCCCTTTCTCTCTCTACCCCTCCTCTCCATGCCTCTCTCTCTCTCCTCTCTCACTCTCTCTTCTCCTGTTTACTCCCTCTCACTTCACCCCTCTCTCTCACTGTCAAGCAAATTGAGTATAGGAATCCCCCCTGATTTCAATGTCTTCTGGACTCCGTTCCCCATCCTTTTTCCAGAGGCAGGTCTTATATCCCCATCACTTTGCTGCTTGCTGCTTCCGATGACTGCCCGTGGAGCTCCTGCAGCTCTGCCCCCTGGAATGCCCCCAGTGCCTCAGAGCTGCCACTTTTCATGCTCCCATCACATACTGGCTGCCTCACTCCTTGTGGTAGAGGGGCTGGGCAAGTCACCCAAGATCACACAATTACAGGAAGAGGGTCAAGAATCCAAATCTCTGAAGTTTGGCCCTTTCCAGCTACCAGGGTCCCTGTTTCCCATTCATACTTGTGGAGAAGCTGCCAAATACCTTCCTTGCCAAAGCATTCCCATGCCTCCCCTTAGAAGCTGATCAGTGTCCTGTTTTATGATCATATCCATTGTATCAGATAGATTTCTTGCAGGAGACTGGAGGCCACTTGGCTGCAACTTTGGAAAGAATTGAGTGAAAGGGTACGTCTGCAGAGGTGCTGGAAGGTAATAAGGGATCCTGCAAGAAGTGTGGAGAAAGGAAAGGAAACTGTCCCTGGAGCTGGGGAGAGCAAGAGATGAAGGAGGACCAGCCAGCAGGGGCTGGGATCTCAGATACAGCTACTGCAGCAGGGGCTGGGATCTCAGACACAGCTACTGCAGACACAGCTACTCCACCAAGCAGGGAGGGAAGGAGGAAGAAACACCAGCACCTCTTTCTCCCCACTGCTGATTGGCCAAACTCAAATATAGTCTGAGAGTGGTCCAGTCATAAGAGGTTCAGCCAGGCTCAGAGCAAGAAAGAGAGAAAAGTGCAACATGGATGAACCTTGAAAACCTTAAGCTGAGCGAAAGCAGCCAGGCACAAAAAGGACAAATAGTATATGATCCCACTTATATGAAATATCTAGAATAGGCAAGTTCATAGAGAGAGAAAGTAAATTCGAGGTTACCAGGGGCTAGGAGGAAGGGGAATGGGGAGTTATTGCTTAATGGGCCCAGAGTCTCTATTTGGGGTGATGGAATATTTTTAAAATAGAGAGTGGTGATCTTTGCACAACAGGGTGCATATAATTAATGTCACTGAACGGCACACTTTAACAGGGTTAAATTGGCAAAGTTTATGTTATATGTATGTTTTACCACAATTAAAAAATGCAATTAAAAAAAATGAGAGAGAAAAAAGGTCAGATCCAAGAGAAGGGTGCTGTATTCATTTCCTGCTGCTGCTGTAACAAAATTATCACCAAATCAGTGGCTTAGAACAGCACAGACTTATTATGTATAGTTCTGGAAGTCGGCTGTACGAAACAGTGGGCTAAAACCAAGGTGTCAGCAGGGCTGCCGTCCTTTTGGAGGCTCTAAGGGAGAATCCATTTTCTTGCCTTTTTCAGCTTCTCGAGGTGGCTTTCACATTCCTTGGCTTGTGGCCTCTTCCATCTTTCAAGCCTGCAATGGCTGGTTGAGGCTTACGCTGGCATTTCTCTGGTTCTGGGTCTTCCTCTGCCTCCCTCTTCCCAATTTAGGGACCCTGTGATGACATTGGGCCAGGCAATCCAGGGTAGTCTCCTTATTTTAAAATCAGCTGATTAGGAACCTTCATTCCATCTTCAATCTTAATTTTCCCTTGCCATGCAATATAACACAGATTCTAGGGATTAGAAAGTGGATGTTTTGCGGGGAGGAGCTGTATTATTCTACCTACAGCTAAGAGAAGACAACTAACCCTCCTGCCTTATATCTGGCTACCTGGGCACTTAGTTTATCTCCCCTGGTGGTGGAGACTTGGCGAGGACAGGGACTGTCCGGGTTACCTAGTGCTGTGTGACAACTCACCCGAAGACTTTGAAACAACGATTACTTATCATCACTCATGCACCTGCAGGTGAGCTTGGGCTCAGTTAATTTGGGCTGGGCTCAGCTGGTTGGTTATTCATCGCAACATCTCACTGAGAGTCTGTGAGATGGCTGGGCCAGCTCTGCTTCCCATGTCTCTCACCCCCTGGGACCTGCAGCTAGCCAGGGCGAGTTCCAGTGCAATGGCAAAAATGCAGAGAGGCAGTGAGGGTTGTTGCTTCTACCCACTGCTGTTGGCCAAAGCAAGTCACTTAGCCAAGCCCAAAGTCCAGGGTGAGGAGGTACACTCCACACTTAAGGAGGTGGATGCATGAAGGAGTGAGAAATGTGGCTGACAATATAATCTGCTCCAGGAGCCACATCTTAATCGTATTTGTTTTCCCCACCATCCCAGAACATTGCTTTGTAAAACTCTGCAAAGAGCTGGTGCTGCATGAAATTGTATTGAACAAATGAATGAATGAATGAATGGAGTTCCCATCAGCAAGGAGCATTCAGCCAGGAGCAGTGGTGGAGATGGGCTCTGGGCTCTCGATCCTGTTCTCAGCTAGAGATCAGAGCTGACAGAACACCCGACAGGGTGTTTCATGTTCTGAGCCAGTGAACAGCTCCCAGATCTGGAGGGAATGTATAAAAGGAGCTCACCTCCCTTTCTGGTGGTATCTGGAGAGCCTGGGAGGGTTCAGCTCCTGCAGATGAGCCACCAAAGCCATCTCTGCTACCTCCGTTCTTTCACTCCCTTCCTCCTTGGAGATACATGACTGAGAACCTGCCCATGGGTTGGGTCTTGGGCAGGGGCCAGAAATCACAGCCACCAGGGAGGCAGAGTTGAAAAGGCCCTGCCCTGACTTCAGGATGCTTATGGTCTCCTGAGGACATAGAGTACAAATAAGCATGTACGAGATAGTTTCTTCAATAAAGTCTATTGAAGAAAGGTGGAGCAACCCAGGAGCACTGCATGGAGGAGGCAACATTTGTGTTGCGGCCTGAAGAACAAGTTGGGTTTTGGAGATGCCAGGCAGACAAGTGGGGATAGGGGTCTACCAGGGATCAGCATAGGTGAGCGCACAGAAATGTGCTCTGGGAACTAAAGTAGTTGTTCAGTCCTGCTGGAGAATAACATTTGTGTTTATTTGGGGTGGGAGTGAGAGTAAATGATAGATATGGAGGCAGGCACCTGGTCACCAAGTTGTTTTACGCCAGACACAAGGTTTGGATTTATCCTCAAAGTCAAGAGTTGGGAAACTTCTGTAATGGCCAAGTGAAAAGAAAACACACAGAGTGGGAGAAAATATTTGGAAACCATGTATCTGATGAAAGTTTAACATCCATAATATATAAAGAACTCCTACAACTCAACAACAAAAAGACAAACAACCCAATTAAGAAATGGGTCAAGGATTTGAATAGACATTTCTCCAAAGAAGTTATTCAAATGGCCAATAAGTATAGGAAAAGATGCTCAACATCATTAGCCAATAAAGAAATGCCAACTATAACTATAAGGAGATACCACTTCACACCGACTAGATGGCTATTATTTAAAAACACAGAAAATAGCAAGTTGGCAAGGATGAGAAGAAATAGGAACAATCATACATTGCTGCTGGGAATGTAAAGTGGTGCAGCCGCTGTGGGAAACAGTTTGGTGGTGCCTCAGAAAGTTAAACACAGAATTACCATATGACCCAGAAATTCTACTCCTAGTTATATACCCCAAAGAATTGAAAACAGAGAATTGTACAAATATTTGTACACCAACAGTCATTGCAGCAGTATGCACAGTAGCCGAAAGGTGGAAAAAACTCAACTGTCCATCAACAGATGAATGGATAAATAAAATGTGGTATATACATAGAATGGAATATTATTCAGCTGTAAATAGAAGCAAAGTGCTGGTACATGCTACAACATGGATGAACCTTGAAGACATTGTGTTTAATAATGTAAGCCATACACAGAAGGACAAATATTGTATGATTCCATGTTTTGGTTTGCTACAGCTGTTGGAAAGCAATATACCAGAAATGGACTGGTTTTTAACAATGGGGATCTATTAGTTTATGGGTTTACAATTTGAAGGTCATGAAAATGTCCAAATTAAGGCATCAACATGATGATACCTTCTCTAAAGAAAGGCTGCTGGAGATACAAACTCTTCTGTCACATGGCCACATCTGCTGGTCCTCCTTTCCCAGGTTTCGTTGCTTCCAGGTTCTGGCCTCTCCGTCTGTGGCTTTCTCTCCAAACTTCTCTGGGGATTTTTTAAAACTAAATTCAGTTTTATTGAGATAGATTCACACACCATACAATCATCTATGGTGTACAATCAACTGTTCACAGTGCCATCATATAGTTTGTGCCTTCATCACCCCCAATCTATTTTTGAACATTTTTCTTACACCAGAATCAGAATAAGAACAAAAAATAAAAGTAAAAAAGAAGACCCAAATCATCTCCCCCATCCCACCCTATTTTTCATTTAGCTTTTGTCCCCATTTTTCTACTCATCCATCCATACACTGGATAAAGAGAGTGCAATCTACAAGGTTTTCACAATCACACTGTCACCCCTTGTAAGCTACATTGTTATATGATCATCTTCAAGAATCAAGGCTACTGGGTTGCAGTTTGATGGTTTCAGGTATTTCCTTCTAGCTATTCCAGTACATTAAAACCTAAAAAGGGTTATCTATATAGAGCATAAGAAGTCACCAAAGTGACTTCTCGACTCCATTTGAAATCTCTCAGCCACTGAAGCTTTATTTCATTTCATTTCACATCCCCCTTTTGGTCAAGAAGATGTTCTTGATCCCACAATGCCAGGTCCATATTCATCCCCAGGAGTCATATCCTGCATTGCCAGGAAGATTTATGTCCCTGGGAGTCAGGTCCCATGTGGGGGGAGGGCAGTGAGATCACCTGCCAAGATGGCTTAGTTAGAGAGAGAGAGAGCCACATTTGAGCAACAAAGAGGCACTCAAGGGGAGACACTTAGGCACAATTATAAGCAAGTTTAGACTCTCCTTTCAGCAACAAGCTTCACAGGAGCAAGCCCCAAGATAGAGGGCTCGGCACATCAGTCCCCAGTGTTTGTGAGAACATCAGCAACAACCCAGATGAGGAAATCCAACACCTCCGCATCCTTCCCCAGCTCCTCAGGGGGGTCCAGCATATATATTTTGTTCTTCGCACAAATTACTTTGGTACATGTTGCTATTTCACTCTAACCTATACAAACCTACCATATCTCACTTCCTATTCAAAGTTCCATGTAATTGTGGTGTTTGAACAAACTGACTACAGAAGTTATACTGTTTAGAAAATATAGATCCTACACCAAACAAACATCTCTTCCCTTGGTCTCTGTTCTAGTTTGCTAATGCTGCCAGAATGCAAAATACCAGAGACGGATTGGCTTTTATAAAAGGGGTTTATTTGGTTACAAAGTTACAGTCTTAAGGCCATAAAGTGTCCGAGGTAAACACATCAGCAATCGGGTACCTTCACTGGAGGATGGCCAATGGTGTCCGGAAAACCTCTGTTAGCTGGGAAGGCACGTGGCTGGCATCTGCTCCAAAGTTCTGGGTTCAAAATGGCTTTCTCCCAGGACATTCCTCTCTAGGCTGCAGTTCCTCAAAAATGTCACTCTCGGTTGCACTTGGGGTATTTATCCTCTCTTAGCTTCTTCGGAGCAGGAGTCTGTTTTCAACGGGCCGTTTTCAAACTGTCTCTCATCTGCAGCTCCTGTGCTTTCTTCAAAGTGTCCCTCTTGGCTGTAGCTCCTCTTCAAAATGTCACTCACAGCTGCACTGAATTCCTTCTGTTAAGTCAGCTCACTTACATGGCTCCACTGATCAACTTAGACCCACCCCGGAATGGGCAGAGCAACACCTGCATGGAAATCATCCAATCAGAGTTATCACCCACAGCTGGGTGGGGAGCATTCCAAAGAAACACTCAAAGAATTACAATCTAATCGACACTGATAACGTCTGCCCACATAAGATTACATCAAAGATAATGGCGTTTGGGGGACACAATATATTCGAACTGGCACAGTCTCACATGGAAGTTGGAGTTTTAAAACACAGTCAGTCTCAACCTCTACCCTTTGGTCTGGGGCTTTTTTGTGAGCTTCTCTTAATTTTGTCTCGGTATGTGTTTTATCTTCTTATAAAGGACTTCAGCAAGGGGATTAAGACCCATCCTGAATGAGGTGGGTCACATCTCAATTGAAATAACCTAATCAAAAGGTCCCACCCACAATAAGTCTGCACCACAGGAATGGATTGAAAGAACATGACCTTTTCTGGGGTATATAGCTCCAAACTGCCACTTAGATGAAAAATTTAGAAAAAGCAAATTCGTGGAGCCAGAGGCAGAATAATGGTTACCAAAGGTGGGGGAAGGGGGAGTTATTGCTTAATGAATATGAGTTTTGGTTAGGGGTGATGAAAATAGTCTGGAATTAGATATTGGTGGAAGTTATACAGTATTGTCTATTAACTTCATATCACAGAATTGTCCATTTAAATGGCTAAGATTATTTTTATGTTATGTTTATCATAGCACAATTTAAAATGAATAAATAATTTCTTTAAAAGGCAGGCTGTGGGGCCAGATTTGGGCCATGGGCTATAGCCTGCCAATCCCTGCTTTAAGCCCCAAATCACAAACTGGTAGGCTTCAGGCCAATTCTGTCCCATGGAGTTTTGTTTTGTTTTCATATGGTACTTTTTAGCCAACAGTAAAAGATGAGGTGATTTCACCTAAAAACAAAACAAAACAAAACAGATTTCCAGCTTTCCTTAAGAAGTCTGAAGCTCTGCTTCTACCAGGCTTGTAAGCCCATATGGCAGTAAACAGCTGGAATCCCCTTTCATTGGGTCATGGGCTATCCAGTTTGCTACAGTCCCCACCACTCCCCTTTGCCTCCCGGTGACCATTCCCCTCTCCCCCACCCATTGTGCTGACAGCTTGGAAGAGGCAAGACCTGGGCTCAGGAACAGGCTATAAGTTTGTTGCAAAGATGCAAGCAGAGCCCACCGAGGTGCAAGCCAGGGCAGAGGTGGGAGGACTGGAAAGGAGGGGCCGGGGCCAGAAGGGACCTAGGAGGTGAAATTGTAGGGGCCTGCCTGGTGAGAGCTTGTGGAGGAAGTGAAGATGGGCGCTGGATGCCCAGGTTTCAGGCTTGAGAGAACAAGTGGGCGGTTTTGTGCTTTTGTAGAAAGAGGGAGCAAATTATATTGGAGAAGCCAGGTTTTGTGCAGAGTGAAAACTGCAGACTGAGTTAGGGGAGAAAGGACACAGTCGTACACCCTCGGAATTTCTCACTAGAAGAGACCTGGGCCCAGGCTGATGGGAAAGAAGCAGGGGCAGATCCAAGAAGCAGGAGGACTAGAGGGTGCCTCAGAGGGAGGGGGATGGGTGCTGGTAGGAGGAATGCAGAGAATCACAGAATGCCAGGCCGGCCCAGCAGGGTCTTTGGAGACTATGTAATCTGGGTAGATTGATTTATTGGTCCCAATTTTTCACCCCTCTCCATACCCAGACCCTTTCCCACGTGACTTTGAAGCTCCTCTTATCCAAGACGAAGTGTTTCCCCTGCCCCTTAACATTGGGTACAGTGGCCTAATGGAGTGTGGGCTGCAGTGCCAGTTCCAAGTCTAGGTCTTCAGAGGCATCTTCATGCTCCCATTTGCCCTCTTGTGCCTCTGCCATCACCATGAGAAGACCTGACCCAGCTACTGCACTGGCCCAAGGAAGATGAGAAATATGCAGAGCAGGGCCAGGCCCAACCTGCCCTCCAGCAGAAAACAGGCTGAATCAGCCAATTCCCAGCCAACCTGCAGATGCATGAGCTAAATAAATGCTTTTGGCTGTATGTCACTGAGATTCTGTGGTGGTTTTGTTACACAGCAACAGCTGACAGATACACAAATTGCACCATTTTATAGATGAGAAAACGGAGGCCTCAATAAGGTAAGGTACTTGCCTGACTGTTTATAGAAAACAAATAGCAAAGATCCAGTTCTCCTAATTCCTAGCCCAGGATTCTTTCTTTCCACTCCATCACAGTGAGTGCTACCTAGCTTCTGGTTCATTCATTCATTCAACAAACATGTGTTACTGGAGATCCATGGATGGCTTGGGTTTTCTCTTAGCCCTCAAAGAGCTCCATGTGGTTGGGATGTGGGGCAGGGTAGTGGGGGATGGGGAAGATGGACCCCAAAGAAAAGATAAGAAGGAATTAACCAGGCAAAGCTGAGGAGGAAAGAGGTTGGCAGGAGCATGGGCCAAAAGGGAAAGAAGCATGAGGTTATTCCTTCTATGGCCTATGGTTTGTGCACCCCTAAAATGAGGGACCAGATAAGTTGGCCTCGAGGGGCCTCTCCAGCTCTGAAACCACTTGGGGGACTGACCAGGGCTAAGCCCACAACAGAGGAGCCCCTCTGTCCTGGGCAGTTGACCCAAGCTGAGAGCTGAGAGAGTAGGTTCCCCTCTGCTCACAGAGTGGGGTTTGGGGGCACCTCAGGGAACTGGGCAACCCTTCCGTCTGCCTTGGCGAGGATCAGGGAACTTTCCTCTGAGCCCAAAGGCTGGTCCAGGAACACAAAGAACAAGGACAATTTGGACATTTGACATTAAATATAGGGCTATCCAGTTGGGTAAATGGTTTTCTGTTTCCCTTCCTCTCGTTACAGAAGGAACACTGGGGTTGGGAGCTGTGGGATATGGGTTATTAGTCAGTGATGTCAGGAGAGGGGACCTTTTCAGACTGCCCTGCCTCAGAGCCCCCAAAAGAGACCACCTGGTGGGAAAACAGACACCTAGTACAAGAAGCCCCAATTTAGCAGAAGAGGTGCAATCCAGCCAGGCTGGCAAGAAAATTTCAGGTAATTGATGTTATTTTCCCATTGACTATATTCTGCTAGAAAAGATTCTGGTTGCAGGGTATAATCAAATCACACTTAAAAAATTCAACTAAAAGATTACTTTTATAATGA
The DNA here is from genome assembly GCF_015220235.1 of Choloepus didactylus. Classification (NCBI taxonomy): domain Eukaryota; kingdom Metazoa; phylum Chordata; class Mammalia; order Pilosa; family Megalonychidae; genus Choloepus; species Choloepus didactylus. The sequence continues at coordinate 1,232,771 of NW_023637577.1, forward strand.
GGGAAAAAATGTACCTTTTAAAAACTAATCTGTGATATAACCTCCTTGGAGGGCAATTTGGCAATACCCATCAAAATGCAAAATGCAGGCACTCCTTTATCCAGCAATTCCACTCGGGAGGAATTTATCTTATGCCATGTTTGTACACGTGCACACACGCCTGTGTGAGCAAAGATGTCCTTTGCATCATTGTTTATGGAAGCAAAAGATTGGAGACAATTACTCCAGCATCATAAACGAGGGATTGATTAGGCAGAGCAATTAACAGTACCTCCATTTGATGAAATATTCTGTAAGCATAATAAAGAACACGGCAGCTGTCCATGAGGAAGATTTTTTAAACAAGACCATTACATGGAAAAAAGCAAGAGGAAGAATCTCTGGGCCTGAGATGCTCCATGTATGCTGAAAACGAGGAGGATAAATATAGAGAAATGGCCAGTTGCTTTCAGGGAGGGTTCTTGCTTCGTTTCCTGGGGCTGCTGTAACCAAAGCCCACAAACTGGGTGGCTTAAAACAGCAGAAATTTATTGTCTCACAATCTGGAGGCTGGAAGCCTGAAATCACAGTGTTGGTGGGGCCATACCCCTTCCAGAGGCTCTAGGGGAAAATCCATTCTTGCCTCTCCCACTTCCCGTGGCTGCCAGTGTTCCTTGGCTCGCAGCTGCATCCCTCCAATTCTCTGTTTCTGCAGTCATCTTGCTGCCTCCTCTTCTCACTGAGCTTGGGGCATGTTGAGATGTTTCACTTAATTGCATCTGCAAAGACCCTTTTTCCAAATAAGGTCACGTCCACATGTTCCAGGGATTAGGATGTGGATATATCTTTTTTGGGAGGCCACCACTCAATCTACTACGGATGCCACCATCATGGTAGGATGGCGGTCTCTGAGAAGGGAATCCAAGAGACTGAGAGGCTGGGTGAGTGGGAAACTGACTTTTCATGATCACCCTTGTGTAGGGTTTGAGTTATTCTTTCCCACGAGTACCCGTTACTTATTTTTACAAACCTGAACAACAAGAAGTCATCCAGCTAGCCAACTTTTTTGAGGACCTTAATATACATCATCTTTCATATACATCTCTCCCACCAGAAGGGTGACTGCCCTTTGCAAGGCCCTGACCAGTGCCCGGCTCCTTGGACCAGGGGTTGGCCTTAAGGATCTTGGTGGGTTCCACAACCCTGGTGCAGACAGGGCCCGTAGAAGGCATCAGGATAGACTTGCTAATGGCGTTGCAAGTCCATATTCAAATGAAAGCATCACTTTCTGAGTCACTGACAAATATGACTCAAGATATTCATAATTCTGCTGCATACTTGAAGCAAGTTACAAATTTAAATTTCTGACATTGAAAACTTAGTTTCTGGGCTTGCCCATGTTGTAGAACTGCCCCCGCCCACCTCCCTGGTAAAAACATCATTCATCAATCCCCCTAAAGCTGGGGCCAAAGATTTCTTAAGTGCCTCTGGGAGCCAGGCTGTGACATGAAGGCGACAGTGGGACTTTGTTCCTACGGTATCTTAGCACGGTAGTAAATATGTAGGAATCCTCTCCACTTTCTTAAGAAATAGTCCGTCCCCTATTTTCTCTCCCTTTCTGTTTTGTTTGCTTCTTTTTGATCAAGAAGGACTTTTTTTTTAATTAAATTCAGTTTTATTGAAATATATTTATATACCCTACAATCATCCATGGTGTACAATCAACTGTTCACTGTATCATCATATAGTTATGCATGCATCACCCCAATCCATCCTTGAACATTTTCCTTACATCAGAAAGAACAAAAACAAGAATAAAAAATAAAAGCAAAAAAGAACACCCAAATCATCCCCCCATCCCACCCTATTTTTCATTTAGTTTTTGTCCCCATTTTTCTACTCATCCATCCATACATTAGATAAAGGGGGTGTGATCCACAAGGTTTTCACAATCACCCTGTCACCCCTTGTAATCTATATTGGTATACAATCATCTTCAGGAGTCCAGACTACTGGGTTGAAATTTGATAGTTTCAGGTATTTACTTCTAGCTATTCCAATACATTAAACCTAAGAGGTGTTATCTATATAGTGCATAAGAATGTCCACCGTAGTGACCTCTCGACTCCATTTGGAATCTCTCAGCCACTGAAAATTTATTTTGTTTCATTTCACATCCCCCTTTTGGTCAAGAAGATATACTCAATCCCACTATGCCAGGTCCAGATTCATCCCCGGGAGTCATATCCTGCTTTGCCAGGGAGATTTACACCCCTGGGAGTCAGAGCCCACATACGGGGGAGGGCAGTGAGTTCACCTGCTGAGGTGGCTCAGTTAGAGAGAGAGAGAGGGCCACATCTGAGCAACAAAGAGGTACTCGGGGAGACCCTTAGACACAATTATATGCAAGTTTAGCCTCTCCTTTTCAGCAACGAGCTTCATAAGGGCAAGTCCCATGATAGAGGGCTTGGCACATCAAACCACCAGTCCTCAATGTTTGTGAGAACATCAGCAACCATCCAGGTGAGGAAGTCCAACACGTCTGCATCTTCCTCCAGCCCCTCAGGGGGGCCCTGCAAATATATTTTTATTCTCTGCCCAAATTACTTTTGGGATGTGTCACTATTTCACTCTAGCCTATACTAACCTACCATATCTCACTTCCTATTCAAAGTTCCATGTAATTGTGGTGTTTGAACAAACTGACTGTAGAATTATACTGTTTAGAAAATACAGATCCTGCAGATCAAGAAGGACTTTGAGAAATATATTCCTTTCTTCCCAAATCTCCAAATTGAAAACCAATTGGGCAAACCTGATGACAAACAGCAACTGAGACTTAGCCTCAGTGTGGGAAGGTCTTGGGGAGTGGTGGGGACTGTGGCAAAAAGGACACATGCACCCTGTTTTAAGGGATGACCATTCCCCGACTCCAGCCCACTGTCCAAATGTGGACTGTGGAATGCCAGAGCTCCCAGCTTTTCAGTAGAAGCTGTACACCCAAGTTTTTACGTAAACTCTCCCAATAACATAATACGGGAAACTGACTTAAAATTTTTTTTCACTGATGCACAGGCCCCATAAAACGCACTCAAGTCAGATTTAGCCTGCAGCCCTCGTTTTTGAGCTTCTGCCCTAATGAGTTAGCACTTTAAGTTCCTGGCCAGCCTCAAGCTGTGTCTACACTTTCACTTTTACATCCAACCAAGCTTCATCCTCTTTTTTTTTTTTTTTTTTTGCATTTTTCTCAGTTCTTAAACAAATAGTTTCATGTGGTGGTAAACAGCCCATTGCCAGAGCCCTAAGGTGGGCAATCAGAGCTCATGGAGGTACGGGGGATGGGGAATGCACCCCCACTTGTTTTGGAGATGGTAGAGGCTTGTCCAGTACAGGCTGATAGGGGGCAGTGTCTGCTCTCTGGCTAATCGCCTGGTTGTTTTGGACATTTGCTTGTGTAGAGTGTTCTGTTCTCAACCTAATGATGCCATTTTTAGTGACTCATTAGGATCCTCATTAAGAGCTGTTAGTACATCAAAACAATGTTAGTGAAGACTGGCAGAGGGCAGCTTCCTGGACATCGGCACTCGTTGGAATTTCCCTGGCATCAGAGAAAGGACAAAATGGCGGGAAACAGACTCCCAAATGCTGTCAGTTCAGAGGATGCTGTTTCTTCAGTAGACGCTCAGTGAGCGCCTAGGGCATACGGTGGCGTGGTTGGGTATTAAGAATGAATGCACAGTCCTTGTCCCACCGGCCCCAGCCTCATGTCCCCCCCACCCCACGTCACCTCCCTACCCTGCTCATCCACTCCAATCACACTGACCTTTCTACTTCTCAGACATGTTGCCTTGCTCCTGCCTCACAGCCTTTGCACTTGCTGTGCCCCCTCCTTGCCATGCTCTTCCCAGGCCTCGGCCCCAAATAGCCCCTTTCTGGAGACAGCTTCCTGTACTCCCTGTCTGTCTTTAGCCAAACCCTATTACCCATCACACGTCCACCTGTTGCCCTATTTTATTTACTCCCAGTGGTATTGCCAGTTGAAATTATCATGCTTATTTGCTTAGTGATTTCCTGTCTGTCTCCCCCTTCCCCAACTGGAAGGGGGGCTCCAAGACAGCAGGGACCTTGTCCACTGGCTCCCCAGCTCCCACAAGAGTGCTTGGCACATAGTAGGTGCTCAGTTGACATTTGCTCGACCAATGCAAAACGATGAGGAAGAAACAGTCCCCAGCCCCTCAGCCCAGGGCTGCAAATATTTTGGCACACCTTGTACACCCCCATTGCACAACCAAATTCTTGACACCAGGCTGAAAGTGAATGCATGCAAGATAATGCATTAATACCTTTAGTTTGTAACTGTTCAGCAAGTGATACCTGTGTATCTGTTGCTGAAACAGCCCTGGATCCCCGCCTCTCCCCGACCCTGGTCAACTGCCCGGGATGAGCGTCAGGTGCTGGCTGCAGCAGGCCAATAGATCAGGCAGGGGGCATCCCAGGGCCAGGCTGTGCCAATAGATTATTTCTCTGAGTAATTAAGATGGAATTAAAAATTAATTCTTTCCTTCAGCCTGATTGCATTTCAAGGGATAAACGGAGTGTTATGGCTTTTGTGCATGTTTTTTTCCTACCTAAATTAAATTGGATCATGTTTTCAGAGGTGGGGGAAGTGAGGATGTTGGGATTAATTTAGCAGCTAAAAATCTCTGGGGAGAGAACCAGGTGATCCTGCCTGGGGGTGGATACACTGGAAAGTGAGGCCTCTCTGGCCCTCACAGTCTCCATCCGTGGACCCAGCTCCCCCAGGAAGGAATTCGAGTCCATGCTGGGGACCCGGCACTTCTGATCTGCTCTTGACCCTGAAATGCAGGATGTCAAGCTACCCATGGGGTGACTCAATCAGCCAGTCAGATCCAGGCATAAGTCAGCTCTGCCACTTATTCGAACGTCTCACCTTGAGCAAGCTCCTTCCCTCTCTGAGCCCCAACTTCCTGTCTGTGAAATGGGCACAGGGGTGCTGGGAGCATTACATGATAAACAGGTTAGCCTGATGATATAGGGATTCCATAAATATGTCGGTCTTCCTCTCCATCAACTCCAGGCCATAGGAGAAAAAGTTCCTCTTCTTGCTTTTAAATTGCATTCATTCATTTGTTTATTCATTTGCTCATTCATTCATTCACCAGAGTGAATACACTCACATAATTCAAAAATCAAAAGGTATACAGTGAAAATGTCCCTCACACCACTGTTCCACAGGCACCCTCTACAAAGGCAACCAGCATTATCTGTTTTTTGTTTGTCCTTCCAGAGATATTTTATGCACCCACAAGAAGATACGTGCACCTCATTCTGGCTTTTTGTTCTTTCATAAATGGCAGCATGCTAGATGCATTGTTCAGTTCTTGTCCCCAATTCCACCCCCACTTGGCGATGTATCTTGGAGACTACTCCACACTGATGCATATCATGGTTCCTGAGACTTTTGCACATCTGGATAGTATTCCTATAGTGTATTTAGCCAGTCCCTTCTTGATGTTTCAAACAAGTCTGTACTGAATAACCTTGGACGTAAGTCATTTTGCTCAGTGTATGTATGTCTGTAAGAAAAATTTGCAGGAGTGATATTGCTGGTTAAAGAGAACAATGCACATTTTGAATTTTTAAAAAAAGTGTCCACAGTGAGATACCACCACACACCCACAAGAATGTCTATTATTAAAAAACAGAAAATAGTAAGTGCTGACGAGGATGTGGAGAAATAGGAACCTCCCACATTGATGGTAGGAATGTAAAATGGTGCAGCCTCTGTGGGAAAGAAGTTTGGCAGTTCCTCAAAAACTTAAACAAAGAATTACCACATGACCTGGCAATGCCACTCCTAGGTATATACCCCAAAGAATTGAAAGCAGGGACTCAGACAGATATTTGTATACCCATATTCATAGCAGCATTATTCACAATTACCAAAAGGTGGAAGCAATCTGAGTGTCCATCAGCAGATGAATGGATAAACAAAATGTGGCATATACTCACAATGGAATATTACTCAGCCTTTAAAAGGAATGAAGTTCTGTGACATGCTACACCACGGATGAACCTTAAAGACAGCGTGTTGAATGAAATAAGTCAGACACAAAGGCACAGATACTGTGTTATTCCACTTACATAACATAGCTAGAATATGCAAACACATAGAGGCAGGAAGTAGAGTACAGGTTACCAGGGATGGGGTGAAGGAGATGGGGAGTTAATGTATAATGGGTGCAGGGTTTCTGTTTGGGGCAGTTGGAAAGTTCTGGTAAAGGGTGATGGTGATCGTATCACATTGTAACGTGACTAACCCCACCGAACGGTAAGCTTGTGAGGGTTGAGATGGGGGAGTTTATGTTGTATATATGTTTCCACACTGAAAAATAAAAAGAGAGAAACTCAAGAGACAACGACAATTAAATGCAAAATGTGATCCTGGCTTGGATCTAATAATGGAGGAAAAAAGACCCAAAAAAGAACATTATGGGGACATGTGAAAAAATTGGAATATCAACTCTGATGGTTAGGTTCATGTGTCACCTTGGCCAGGTGATGGTGCCCAGGTATCTGGTCAAGCAAGCACTGGCCTAACCATTACAGCAAGGACATCTGTGGCTGGTTAATAAACCAGAAGGCTGGTTTATTAAATCATCAGTCAATTGGCTGCAGCTGTAACTGTTTACATCAATGAAGGGCATGTCTTCTGCAATGAGAGAATCCAATCAGCTGGATTTAATCCAATCGGTTGAAGACTTTTAAGGGAGGAAGAGAGAGAGCCTTCACTTCTTCTTCTGCTAGCCAACAAAGCATTTACTGAGGAGTTCATCAAACACCTTCAACAGAGTTGCCAGTTCGCTGCCTGCCCTACGGAACTTGGACTCGTGCATCCCCACAGTTGCATAAGACACTTTTATAAAAATCTTATATTCACAGATACCTCTTGTTGGTTCTGTTCCTTAGAGAACCCTAACTAATACAGACTCTAAGCTCTATATCAATGTCAGGGTTCTTGAACTTGATAATTATGCTTGAGGAAGTTATATAAGTGATTATCATTGTTCTTAGGAAATGTACATGGAAGTATTATGTGTTCAAGGAGCACGATGTATATAATCTACTCCTAAAAGATTAGAAAATACATAGATAAATAAATAGACAGATAAAAAGACTGATTGATAGATGGATAGATAGATAAAATATACAGCAAATGTGGCAAAATGTTAAAATTGGTGGTTCTGGGTATTAGGGGGGCAGAGGATACATTGGAGTTCAGAGTATGGGGTTTGTATCATTTTTGCAACTGTCATGTAAGTTTGAAACTATTTCAGAATTAAAAGTTTAAGAGGAAAAAAGGGGAAGGAATGGGGGAGGGAATAGAAGAAAGAAGAACTGCAAAATGTTGATAAAACTTGAAACCGGCTGACGGGTACATGGGAGTTAATTATACTAGTCTTTCTGCTCTTGTGTATGCTTGAAAATGTTGGTAGTAAAAAAAAATTTATTAATTTTTCAATTAATGTGCATTTGAAATTTGATATGTTGTCAAATGGCCCTCCATAGGGGTTATACCCACCTGCAATGGGTAGTTTTACTCACAGCCCCTTCACCACAGGGTGCTACCCAACGCTTTGATCTTTGCTAGTTTTTGGTGTCTCAGTAAAATTTTTAATGTATGAAGATTTTATTTGTCTGACATATCCACAGAAAGAACACAAATCATAAGTGTAGAGGTAGGTGAATTTTCACAGAGTAAATATACCTGCTAATCAGCACCAAGCTCAAGATATAGGACATAATCAGAGGCTCCAGAAGCTCCTCTTGTCTTCCCTTCCAGTTTGTCTCCCTCCCCTCAAGGTAACCTTTACTGGCTTCTATCACCATAAATTAGTATTGCCTATTTATGAATTTTTTTATAAATGGAAGCTTACAGTATGTACTCTTGTGTCAGCCTTCTTTCACTCAATATCTGTGAGATTCCTACATTTGTTGAGTGTAGCTGTGTGCCAGTTTGGATGTATTATGTCCCCCAAAATGCCATGTTCTTTAATGCAATCTTGTGGGGGCAGATGTTTTAGTGTTGATTAGGTTGGAATCCTTTGATTGAGTGTTTCCATGGAGATGCAACTCAATCAACTGTGGACAAGACCTTTGATTGGATAATTTCCATGCAGGTGTTACCCCACCCATTCAGGGTGGGTCTTGATTGAATCACTATCAAAGTATTCACAGACAGAAGGAGGTGCTGCAGTTGAGAGACGCTTTTTGAGGATGGCTGCTGAGAGCAGACTTTTGCTGATACCTTGGAGATTCTAGCCCAGAGTTTGCTCCGGAGAAGCTAACAGAGGAAAAAACTCCCCAAAGAGCAACATTTTGAAGAATGCACAGGAGCTGAGAGAGGAGCTGGAACACAACTTAGGATCAGCAGATGCCAGCCACGTGCCTTCCCACCTAACAGAGGTTTTTCCGGATGCTATTGGCCTTCCTTCAGTGAAGGTATACTTGTGTTGGTGCCTTAATTTGGACATTCTCACGGCCTTCAGACTGTAAATTTGTAACCAAATAAACCCCCTTTATAAAAGCCAGTCCATTTCTGGTGTTTTGCATAATGGCAGCCTTAGTGAACCAGAACAAGTTATTTATTCATTTTCATTGGTAAGTAGTTCCCACTCCATGACTACACACCACAATTTATTTCTTCATTTCACTATTGTTAGACATTTGGGTTTTTCCAGTTTGGAGCTGTTACAAATAGTGATGCAATGAACATTCTTGTGCATGTCATTTGGTGCAGTATGTACTCATGAGGCTGTTGGGTATTTATTTATATAGAGGTGGATTTGTGGGTCATACACCGTGTTCTGAGAGTAGGCATATGTTCAGCTTTAGTAGATAATGCCATACAGTTTTCCAAAGGAGTTTTCCAATTTACACTCTTGCTGTGAGTGTTCCCACATCTTCACCCACATTTGGTAATATAGATCTTTTAAATTTTTGTGATAGTTATCTCAATGTGGTTTAGTTTGCATTTCCCAGATGGCTAAAGAAGGCGAGAGCCCTTTCTATGTTTATTGACCAAATATATTCTCTTTTTTGAAATGTCTGTTGCCTGCTTTTCTATTGGGTCTTTTATTTTTTACTTATTGTTCTTTATACATTCCAGATAGAAGTCCTTTTTCAGTGATGTATGTAGAAAATATCTTCTCTTTCTCTATGTCTTGACTTTCCACTGTCTTAATGGTTTCTTTTGCTGAACTTGTACTTGATTTTAACGTAGTCCAATTTATCAATATTTTCCTTGATGGCAGTGCTTTTCATTTCCTGTTTAGTAAACCTCTGTCGTCCCTGAAATCATAAAAGATATTCTCCATTGATATTGGTGGTGGTTTGCAGTTATGTACCCCAGAAAAGCAGGTTCTTAATCTTAATCCATTCCTGAGGGTGTGAACCCATTGCAAGTAGGACACTTTGATGAGGTTACTTGAGTTAAGGTGTGGCCCACATCAATCAGGATGGGTCTTAATCCTATTACTGGAGTCCTTTATAAGCAGAACAAAATTCAGACAGAGAGAGAGAAAGTCACAGGAAGCAAGAAGCTGAACATCATTGGAACCCAGAAAAAAAGAGAGAGACCAGGGGAGGCCGCCATGTTCATTGCCATGAGACAGAGGATCCCAAGATCAAGAATCACCAGCAGCCAGCCCCAGAACACGTCTTCAGGAAGAAAGTGTCGTCTTGATGATGCCTTGATTTTGATTTCTCTTAGCCTCAAAACCGTGAGCCCATAAACTCCCATTGTTTAAGCCAACCCATTGCATGGTATTTGCTTTAGCAATGAGGAAACTAAAACAATATCTTCTAGAAGCTTTATTATCTTTACTTTTCATATAGAGTGAGGTAAATGTCAAGATTAAATTTTCTCCATGTGGGTATCCAATTGACAATGTGCAACTTATTAAATAGACCATCCTTTTCCCGCTGCTCTGTGATATCAACTTTGTAAAAATTCAAATGACTACATATGTGAGTATATCTGTTTCTGGACTTTATTCTGTTGCATTGGTCTATTTTTCTTTCCTCGTGCCAATATTAATAATAAGTATTAATATTCATATTTTGTTTTTCTTCTTCAACATTTTCTTGGCTATTTTTCACCTTCTAAATTTTGATATATAGTTTAGAGTTAACTTGTCAGTTTCCACCTACTGGAATTTTGATTGAGATTTCATTGAATCTATAGATCAAATTGGTGGCAATTAACATCTATAGAATATGAGTCTTTTACCCCATGAACATGGTATCTTTCCATTTATTTAGCAAATTTAATTATTTAGGTCTTCATTAATTTCTCTGTAAAATTTTATAGATAGCATGGAAGTTTTGTCCATCTTTTGTTAAATTTATCCCTAGATGTTTAATTTTACACTATTATAAACATCACCACTTTTTAACTTTTATTGTTAAAATTCTTAGTATACAGAAATATTGACTTTGTATCAAGTAACCTTGCTAAATTCACTTATTAAATTCAATAGTTTATCCATAGAGTCTTGTCGATTTTCTACCTACAAAATTGTGTTATCCATGAATAGTGATGGATTCTTTTCTTCTTTTCCAATCCTCATATTTTTTATTTTATTTTATTTATTAGCCTTACTGCTCTGATTAGGACCTCCAGTACAATGTCAAATACAAATGGAGATAGTGGACAGCCTTTCCTCCTCTTTAATATCAGGCAGAAAACTTTCAATATACATCATTAAATAAGATGTTTACCATATGTTTCATGTGTATACCTTTATCATATTAAGGAAGTTTATGTTTATTCCTGGTTTTCTGTGAGCTTTTCTAAATTACACTTGGATGTTGAATCTTATCAGTTGCTTTTTCTTCATTTGTTGAGACATGATTTTTCCCCTTTACTCAGTTAATGTGGCAAATTACATCAATTCTTCAAAAGCCACCCTTGCCTTCTTGAATAAATACAACTTGGTGTGATGCATTGTTCTTTTAATATATTGCTAGATTCAATTTGCAAATAATTTATTTAGAAATATATGTCCATGAATGAGATTGGTGTGTTCATAAGAGTGATTTTCCTTTCTTATGCTTTTACTAATCAAATTTCACCATGAAGATTATGCTGGTTTTGTATAAAAGAATTGGGAATTGTTCCCTTTTCTTCTATTCTCTGGAATACTTTGTGTATTTTTTTCTTTAAGTGTTTGGAAGAATTATTCAGTGAAGACATATTGGCCTAGAGTTTTCTTTTGGAAAGGGAATTAGTTATGCATATAATTTTCTTAATAAATGAGGGACTATTCAGATTTTCTGTTTCTTCTTGTTTCAGTTTTGCTAAGTTGTGTTTACCTAGAAAATCTTCTACTTAATCCAAATTTTCAAATTTAACAACCTAAATTTGTTCATAATATCCTTCTAGCTCTTAATATCAATAGGATCTGTGATGATGTTTCACTTTTCATTGCTGATATTAGTTGTTTGTACCTTATCTTGCTTTTATAAAATCAGTTTTGATAGGGGTTCCTCAATTTTATTTGTCCTTTAAAAAAAACATTTGATTTTTTTGATCCTGTTTATTGTAAATTTGTATTCTTCATTAATGGCTGGTCTTATTTTTTTCCTTCAAATTTCTTTAAAGGATAAATATGCTGTTTTTTTCTAATATTAAATCAATAATTTCGGTCTTCTTTTTTTAAATTAACTAATTTATGGCTAAACATTTACCTCTAAGCATGGCTTTAGCTGTACTTCCACAGGTTTTGATATTGCATTTTCATTATCATTCTGTTTAAAATATTTTCTAATTTTCACAATGACTTTATTTTGAGCTATGGCTATTTAAAAAGATACTTTGTAATTTCCAAACATTTGGGGATTTTCTAGTTGTTGTTTTTTTTGTAATTGGTTTCTAGTTTAATTCCAATGTGGTCAGGAGAACATAGTCTATGTGATTTCAGTCTTCTGAAATTTGTTGAGACTTGTTTTAAGGCATAGCATGTGGTTCATTTTGGTTAATGTCCGATGTGCACATGAAAAGCATGTGTATTCTGGAGTTGTAGAGTTCAGTGTATTACATGTCAGTTAAGTAAAATTTGTTAAATGTTCAAACACTCTGTATCATCACTGGCTTTTTGGTCTACTTGTTCTAAATATTAGTGAGAAGGGCATTTAAAAATTATCCAATGATTACTATGGATTCATCTATCTCCTCTTACAGTTATTTTTTTTGCTTTATATATTTCAAGACTGTGTAATTAGGTACATAAAATATAGAATTATTGTATTTTCCCAGAGGCCTTAAGCTTTTATCATTAAGAAATGTTTTTCAATATATCTAGTTAGGATTTCTGCTTTAAAACCTTACTTTAATATTAATATAACTACACCAATTTATTGTTGTTGCTAGTGTTTTCTTGGTATATCCTTTTATATCCTTTTGCTCTTCACAATTTCATGTCTTTATAGTTAGGATTTGCCTCTTGTAAGTAAGATATATACTTTAAAAAATTGAATCTGACAATATTTGTCTTTTAATTGGAATATTTAGTTCATTTACATTTAACATAAATTATTTATATATTTATGTCTAACTCTGCAATTTCATGATTTGTTTTCTATTTGTCCCATTTGTTCCTTGTCTTCTTTTGAATTAATTAAATACTTATATTATTCCATTCCTTTCCTCCATTAGCTTGTTAGTTTTAGCAATCAGGCTAAAATCCCATCCTTGACTTAATAAAGTTTAATGTAAATTAGTAATTTTATCACTTCCCAGAGTTACAGGGACCTTAGAATGCTTTTAATTTCATTTACCCCTCTCCCACCTTTTATGCTATTGCTGCTCTGTATTTTAATTCTCTATAGAGACATTTTTATTGTTGTATAAAGTCAACAATCATTTGACTTACCTTCGTATTTACATATTCTATTCTTCTTCTTTGCTTCCTGCATCTTAGTGTTTCCAACTAGGATTCATTTTCCTTCTGCCCAAAAAACTCCTAATATTTCCTTTACCGTGCATCTACTGGTGATACATTCTCTCAGTTCTTGTTAGCTGAAATGTCTTTTCATTATCTGAAGAATATTTTCAGTGTAATTTTCGAGATGGTTATTTTCATCCAGCACTTTGAAGCTGTAAGTTCCATGTCTTCTTGAATTTATTATCTCTGTTGAGAAGTCAGCTATCAATCTTATTGCTGTCCTTTGAATATAATTGGCATTTTATCTCTGGCTGCCTTTAAGATTTTCTCTTGTCTTTGGTTTTCAGTAGTTTTACATTAACATACTTAGGTGTGGTTTACCTAGCTCTGTTTGAATCTATGGCATGTTCTCTTTGGTATGTTTTGGAAAATTCTTAGCGCTTATCTTTTCAGTATTGCTTCTACCTGGCTTCTCTTTCCTCTCCTTCTTGAATTCCAATCACCCTTTATGTTAGCTCTTTTCACCATGATTTACATGTCTCATGATCTTTTCTGTATTTTCCATTCTTTTGTTCTTTGTACTTCAATCTGGAATGTTTCATTCTGATCTATCTTACAGTTCCATAATCTCTTCAGTGGTATTGAAATCCAGTTTTTGAGTTCTTAATTTTAGTTCTTGTGTTTTAAAATTATTTTTCCATTTTCTACAGCTTTATTGAGCCATAAATGATGCATGAAGAACTGCACATATTTAAAGTATACACTTTGATCAGTTTTTTTCATATGTTTACAGCAGTGCAGCCATTACCACAATCAATATAGTGAACATATCCATCACCCCATAAGTTTCCTCATGCCCCCAATCCATCCTTCCTGCCCACCCCCATAAGCAACAACTGGTCTGCTTCTAGAGTTATGTTCACATACCATACATTTATCCACAGTGTACAATCAGTTGTTCATGGTATCATCATAAAGTTGTACGTTTATCACCACAATCAGCACTTGAACATACTGATTACTACAAGAAAAATTGGTTTTTTTTTTAGCAATAAGAAAAAATGATAAAAAGAAAAATAACATGTCATATAATACAATATACTACTAAGGACAGCAAATAACACCACTACCAAGAATCCCATATTACTCCCCTATATCCCCCTCTCATATACTTTTAGCATTGGCATATTGCCTTTGTTACATTTAATGGAGGTATATTACAATGTTTCTGTTGACCATAGACTCCAGTTTGCTTTGATTATGTTTTTTCCTGAATACCATCCCTTTTTCAAATTTCTACATGGTTGACATTCATTTGCTTTCCCACATGCAAAAACATTTTTATATTTGTATATTTAGTAACAGTCATTGGCCACTCCAGTTTCTGCCACGTTATGCAGTCCCAGTCTTTATCATCTATCTTTACCTCTGGTGTCATACATTCTCCTATCCCATCTCTTTCAGCTTTACTCACAGACATCTTTGTTCAGTGTACTTACAATACTGTGCTACCATCACACAGTATTATGCTATCTATTTCTGGATCTATGCAATCAGTCCTAAACATTCTGTAGTCCTTCAGCATCAAATGGCTGATCTCTGCCCTCTTTCTATCTCCTGGTCACCTGTGTTGTCAGCTTTTAACTCCCAAAGTTTGTTCATTAATGTCTGTTCATATTAGTGAGACCATACAGAATCTGTCCTTTTGTTTCTGGCTAACTTCACTCAACATAATGTTCTCAAGGTTCATCCACATTATTACATAATCCATGTCTTTGTTCTGTTGGTCTCCTTCTTATCACTATAGACTAGTTTGCATTTTCTAGAATTTATTATGAATGGAATCATACAATATCTATATTTTGACTAGGACAATTATTTTGAGATTCACCCATTTTGTTGCATGTATCAATAATTCATTCCCTTTTATTTCTGAGTAGTATTCTATTGTATGGATATACTACATTTTGTTTATCCATTGCCCAATGATGGATTTTTGCAGTTATTGGATATTACAAATAAATCTATTAAGATATTCATGTACAAGTTTTTGTGTGGGCATATGCTTTGATTTCTCCAGGTAAATATCTAGTAGAAAAATGGATGGGATTTTTGGTAACTGTGCATTTAACTTTTCAAGGAACTTCCAAATTTTTATCCAAAATGATTGCAACATTTATATTCTCATTAACAGTGTATGAGAGATCCAGTTGCTCCTGATCCTCACCAACACTTGATATGACCCGTGTTTTTAATTTTAGCCATTCTAGAGGGTATGTGGTGGAATTTCATTGTGGTTTTAATTTGCATTTCCCTATGACTAATGATGTTGAGCATCTTTGCATGCACTTGTTTGACAATCATATACCTTCTACGGTGAACTATTTGAATAAATATGTTGTCCATTTTTTATTGTGTTGTTTTTCTTATTATTATTGAGTTGCAATCATTTTACATATACTCTATGTAAAAATTCTTTGTCAGATATACATTTTGAAAGTATTTTCTCCCAGTCTGTGGCTTGCCTGTTTATTTTTTTACCAGTGTCTTTTCCTCCCACTTTTAAAAGCTTTATTAAGGCATAATTTACATATCATACAATTCACCCATGTTACGTGTCCAGGTCAATGACTTTTAGTAAATAGTACAGTTATGGAACCATCACCCCAATCCAATTTTAGAATACGTCCATCACCCTCAAAACTTCTCTCATGTCTATTTATAATCACTCCTCACTCCCACCCGTCAGGGCCCCAGGCAATTACTGATATGTTTTCTGTATCTAGTAGTTTTGCCTTTTCTAGAAAGTTCATACAAGTAAAAACATACAAATGTACAGTGTTTTTGTATCTGTGTATTCTGGCTTCTTACAACACCTAGCATAATAATTTTGAGGTTCATCTATCTTGTTATAGTTTTTTGTTCCTTTGAAATTATTGAGTAGTATTCCATAGTTTGCATATATATTCACCATTTGATGAACAGTTACCTTGCTTCCAATTTTTGGCTATTACTAATAGTGCTGCTATGAACATTTGTATACAAAGTCTTTGTGTGGACATAGCTTTTCTTCTAGGAGTAGAATTGCTAGGGCATATGGCAAGTGTCAACTTAACTTTTAAAGACACTGTCAAACAGAATAGAGTCTTTTGAAGAATAAATGTTTCTAATTTTGATGAAGTCCAATTTAGTCATTTTTTTCTTTCGTAGTTCAGTGCCCTTTTGTGACCTATTTAAGAAAAATTTTCCAAATCCAAGGTCACTAAAATTTTCTTCTAGGCATTACAGTTTTAGCTTTTACATTTAAGTCTATGATCCATTTAGAGTTAATTTTTGTATGTGGTATGAGGTAAGGGTCATGGTTCCTTTTTTTTTTTTTTAATGATGATCCAACTGTTCCAGTGCCATTTGTTGAAAAGAATATCCTTTCTTCATTAATTTGCCTTGATACATTTGTCAAAAATCAATTGCCATATCTCTGAGACACCTGAAACTCAGAGCTAGAGCTCGGCAGATATGAATGTCAGTATTCGTGCATACGGCCACTGTCAAAAAAAAAAAAAGCTGGAAAAGAGCCCAGACTTCAATTAGTGATATGAATGAAGCAGGTCTGGTTAAGACCAGGGCAAGCCAGGCCAAAGGGTAAAGGGTTGAAACTGATTGTGTTTTAAAACTTCAACTTCCATAGGTGAGGCCAAGGGAATAATAGATATCTATTTGGTTACAGGATCTAAATTTTCTAAATGAGTACAACTCTACAGTCGATTTGTTCAAACACCACAATTGCATGGAACTTTGAATAGGAAGTGAGATATGGTAGGTTAGTATAGGCTGGAGTGAAATAGTGACACATCCTAGAGTAATTTGGGCAGATAATAAAAAATATATTTACAGCCTCCCCCTCCCCAGCCCCAAGGATCTAGGGGAAGGTTGCGGATGTGTTGGACATCCTCGCCTGGACTGGTGTTGATGTTGTCGACCAAAACATTGGGACTGGCGGTTTGATGTGCTGAACCCTCGAGCATGGGACTTGCCCTTATGAAACTCATTACCACAAAGGAGAGTCTAAACTTGTATGTAATGGTGCCTAAGAGTCTCCCCCTGAGTACCTCTTTGTTGCTCAGATGTGGCCCTCTCTCTCTCTAACTGAGCCATCTCGACAGGTGAACTCACTGCCCTCCCCGCTACGTGGGACCCAACTCCCAGGGGTGTAAATCTCCCTGCAATGCAGAGTATGACTCCCAGGGATGAATGTGGACCCGGCATCGTTGGACTGAGAGGTATCTTCTTGAACCAAAAGGGGGATGCAAAATGAGATGAAATAGTTTCAGTGGCTGAGAGATTTCAAATGGAGTCGAGAGGTCACTCTGGTGGACATTCTTATGCACTATATAGATAACACCTCTTAGGCTTTAATGTATTGGAATAGCTAGAAGTAAATACCTGAAACTACCAAACTCCAACCCAGCAGTCTGGACTCCTGAAGACAATTATATAATAATGTAGATTACAAGGGGTGGCCAGTGTGATTGTGAAGACCTTGTGGATCACAACCCCCTTTATCTAGTGTATGGAAGAGTAGAAAATTGGGGATAAAAACTAAAGGACAAATGGGGTGGGATGGGGGGATGATTTGGGTGTTCTTTTTTCACTTTTATTTTTTATTCTTGTTCTGGTTCTTTCTGATGTAAGGAAAATGTTCAGAGATAGATTGTGGTGATGAACGCATAACTATGTTATCATACTGTGGACAGTGGATTGTATACCATGGATGATTGTATGGTGTGTGAATGTATTTCAATAAAACTGAATTTAATTAAAAAAAAAAAAGTCAGAGTAAATACCTTAAAAAAAAAATCAATTGCCATACCTTCTCTCTCCAGCTAAGCCAACTCAGCAGGTGAACTCATTGCCCTCCCCCCATGTGGGGTCTGACTCCCAGGGGCGTAAATCTCCCTGGCAACACAGGATATGACTTCCGGGGATGAATCTGGACCCAACATCGTGGGATTGAGAACATCTTCTTGACCAAAAGGGGGATGCAAAATGAAACAAAATAAAGTTTCAGTGGCTGAGAGATTCCAAACGGAGTTGAGAGTTTCCTCTGGTGGACATTCTTACACACTATATAGATTACACTTTTTAGGTTTTAATGCATTGGAAGAGCTAGAACAAAATACCTGGAACTATCAAACTGCAACCCAAATGTCTGGACTCTTGAAGACGATTGTTTAACAATGTGATTGCAAAAGCCTTGTGGATCACACTTCCTTTATCGAGTGTATGGATGGATGAGTAGAAAAATGGGGACAAAAACTAAATGAAAAATAGGGTGGGGGGATGATTTGGGTGTTCTTTTTTACTTTTATTTTTTATTCTTATTTTTACTTTTTCTGGTATAAGGAAAATGTTCAAAAAATAGACTGGGGTGATGAATGCATAAGTATATGATGGTGCTGTGAACAGTTGATTGTACACCATGTATGATTGTATGGTATATGAATATATCTCAATAAAACTGAATTAAGAAATCAATTGGCACACATATGTGGATCTATTTCTGGACTCATTCTTCTGTTCCATTGATCTTCACACCAATCCCATACTCTCTTGACCACTGTAGCTTTAGAATGAGTCTTAAAATAAGGTAGTATAAGTTCCCCAACTTTACCTCTTTTTAAAAAAAAAATCTTGGCTATTCTATACCCTTTGCATTTCCATCCAAATTTTAGAATCAGCCTGTCAATTTCTACAAAGAATCTTGCATTGGATTTATAGATCAACTTGGGGAGAATCGAATCTTAACCACATGGACACAATATATTTCTCTGTTTATCTAGACATTCTTTAATTTCTCTCAGCCATGATTTGATTGTTTACATGTGCAGATATTGCATCTCTGATTCAAATTTATCATCCTCTTTTTTCATTTTTAGAATTCCCATTTGATTCTTTTTTTCATAGTTTCCAGATCTCTGCTGAAATTCCCCTTCTTGTCATCTAATTTCTTGAGTGTATTAGTTACAGTTACTTTAAAGTCCAACTCTGCTAGCTCACATATCTGGATCCCCTGTGGATATGTTCCTAATGTACTGTTTTTCTCTTGATTTTTGACCCATTCTTATATTTCTGCATTTCTGTTTTTCATTGACTATAAGACATACTAGACGGACATGGGAAAGATAATTTGAGGCTCTGGATGGTGTTATTTTCCTCCAGGGAATATCTGCTTTTACTTCTGCCTAAGCTAGGGGCGCTAGTTATCTTAGGTAGCACTGAACCAATCAGGAATTAAGATGATTTGCAACCGGATTTCACTCTCTGAGCCGGCTGCCTTGGTTCTGGTTGACTTACTCCTCAAGTGTAGCCCTTTGGGGGCTCAAATGAAAGCCTAGAACATTTACCAGGGGCCTTACTTCTTAGGAGACCCTGAACTCCACTTCTTGTCTTCTCAACCCATGAGATTGTCAAAGGCTGTTCTCAGCTCCTGTCTCTAAGCCCCTGCTTTAGAACTAGCAGATGTCACAAGAGTAAAGCTTGCCAAATGTCAGGCTCCCCTCTCTGAGTTTCCCTTCTCTCTGGGATCTTGGAGACTCTCCAATATCTTCAAACAGTTGGACTTTTTTTTTTTCTTAATATTTTATCCAGCTTTTCTAATTGTTCCCAGCAGGACAATTGGTCTGATACAAGCTAGTCCATCTCAGCTAGAAGCAGATGTGTTGATATAATTTTAATTCGCATTTCTTTCATTATGCTCGGGGTTGAGCATCTTTTCTGATATTTAAACAGCATAATTATTTTCTTCAAAACCCTTTTCCATTTTCCTACTGGGTCTTTCTTCTTACAGATTTGTAAACATTTTTAAAATGTTAGAGAACTTAGAGGTTTGCCTGTGATATGAAAAGAGTTTTCTGGGGCCAGTTCTAACTTACTGTATAATCTTAGGCAAGTTGCTTTCATATCTGGGACTCATTTTCCTCATCTGTGAAATGGGTAAGTGGGCTGAGCTTCACCATATGGTCTTAAAATTTCCCTTGCAGCTATGATTCATGGCTCAATTACCTTTTGTTGTCTTTGTTATTGAGACAAAATGATGCTCCCCACATCCCACCTCCACATTCTATTGTAAATATTTATCATACCCTGCTCTCTGGCTGCCCACGGGCTTCAGAAACATTAATCACTATAACCGAAAACAGGAGCAGGGGGCTTGGATTCTGTGCCTGCTTTTATACTGAAGCAGCACTAATGTAGCCTAAAGCCAAAAGTTAGTCATTCACACAACACACTCATGATTTTTGCTATATATGTACCACAGGTACGTACTGTTATTACTTACATGTTTTAGGAAAATGACTCACTTGATTTTAATTTAACTACCATCATTAGCCTCATCCTAAGCAAAGATGTCCATGAACTCACTGGTTTGTCATGCTACAATGTTTGGTTCTGCTATATATACAAATAACTATTTGTATAGCAGCTATATACATATAAGTATAGGCAAATAAATAACTATAGACAAATATAGACAAATAGTTACCATAATTTAAAAAGTTTTTATGTTTTCCTTCAGTACTTGCAAAGCAGCCGAGAGGCTAGGACCACGGGTTTGGTGGCACAAGCACTTGGCATAGAGAACATAGCTCCTCCACTCGCTGGCTTGGAAACTTTGCCTGAGCATTTCTGAAATGATGTTAGTTATTAATGGCATATTGCCAATGGATTCCCTTGCACACCAGCCTTCCTGCTTTGTGTCTGTGGGTTGTTTTGTGCAGAAATGTTTGCATCCTTTGAAGAAAGGTGGCCTAAGACGGCCCCTAAACAGAAGGCAACTTGCAGTAGCTACCACCTGAGGTCTCTGGAAAATTCTCCCTTCCAGACGCTGTGCTCTTGCAAAGCAAAGCCTTTCTCCTGCCTCTTCTGAGGTCGGTTATTATTGCTTTTAGCCCAGAGCCATCGCAAGACTTAGCAAAGATACAGCAGGAGCCTGAAAATAAATTATAAAATCCAAAATGGAACACACTGAAAGTGAGTTCTGAGTGAAAAATCGGTTAATGCTTTACAGCTGTTTTCATAAAAGAAATCACCAGACCAATACATCATCAGGTCTTTCTAACTGTGGCATCTGAATAGATTTAATTCTGATTGTTGACACGACTGATGTAACGCATATATCTGAGCAGTTTCATAATGTCTGTGCCAGACAGTAACTAACTTGCTGCTCCTTGTCTTTTGGGGAGTAGCTATTCATTTGTGCAGCAAATATTATCGAAGACCATATTGGTTTATCAATTGCAACAAATGTACCACATTAATGCAAAATGCTAATGATAGGGAAAATTGTGTGTGGAAGGGAGAGAGTGTATGGGAACTTTGTATTGTCTGCAAGATTTTTCTGTAAACTTGCAACTGCTCTAATAAAATAAATTAATTTAAATATATATATATATATATATATATATATATATATATATATTTTTAATTGGAGACCTACTAAGTACCCAGCTTTCTGCCAGGCACTGGGTTTCCAGGGCTGAACCAAACCATCCACAGGAAGCTTAGAGTGTGGTGGACAAATTGAAATCATCCTGGGAAACTTCCAACCCAGTCTTTGAGATACTTGGGGTGGGGGCAGGGGAGCAGATTTGAAGACCTCTTGCCTGGGAGTTTTACAGGAAAGGCTCATTGGACCGCAGTGTACTCTGTGCCTTTCAAAAGGAGCTGTCCTTTTCAGGACCTTTTCCTTCTCGTGAGCACACTGCAGGGGCAATCAGCTAGCTCCATCTGGAGACTGAAGGGCACAACCTCACCACAGAATGCCTCTGGGCAAGGCACCATCCCTCTTTCTCTGGACATGTGCAAATCAGGTATGGATGCTAAACTAAGAGTGGAATGTTGACTCCAGGGGAAGCTCACCTGTTTCCCTAGATGTAAAGCTCATGATCTTATTGGGTGACCGGGGACTGTGTCCTGTAGGCATCCTGGCTCAGTGGGCAACTTCAGTGCTGCCATCAACCCTCAATGTGTCTAAGTCCCATGCTTAATGCTGGGTGATGGTCCTTGTCAGAGGATGGGCTAGGATGACTGGGGCTCAGACAAGTGCCACTCTACCCAGACCACTTATGGGGAGTGAGCTGACCTCTGACCATTTGTGCCCACTGGCAACCAAAGACGCTGCCTGGGGCGATTCAGCTTCCTCACAGCGATCTGCAGCACTCTGGAGAAGAGCAAAGGGGGTGCTGGGGTGAAAGGGGGACACTCGATGCCCCTCCATCACGGGCTCCCAGCCCCTCCTGCTCTCGTCACCCTCCCCCAAGCCTGCAATTGGATGCGTTGCCTCTGTGAGCACAAAACCCCACATGCATTGGCATCTTTCTCCCTCATGCTTTGCCCAGCAGGCTTTTGAGCCTTGAGGTGGAGCCTTTGCATCTTGGATGTCTGGTTATGCAGCAAGTGACTCATGTCTGACTGTGGAGGCTGGAGGAGGAAAGACATCCTCAGGGCAAAGAGAAGAAATTCGGTTAGTGCCGGAGTGGGTGGGTGGGAGATAAACACACGGATTAAAACTGGTACGGCAGTGAGCTCGCTCACTGAGCATCTTGCCAGGGCCCCACCAGTGAGTCAGGGATGAACCTATCGCTCAGAGAGAACCCAGGACTCCTGGGAAGGTCTGGAGAGGAAAAGCCCCTGGGAAGCCATGTGTCTGACCTTGGCCGAGAGGGTGTCGTGGTGTCTGAGAGCAGCTGTCTCCACGGGGGTCTGGCTGAGAGCGGGAAGCGAGCAGCCAGGCATGGGGCCTGGGAAATTCTCTCCCCCTCTGGAGCTGGGGTGGAGCCTCCTCCTAGACCAGGTCTGGAGTGGGCATGGCTGGAGCCCTGGGAGTGAGCCATCCCTGGCTTGACAGAAACCTGAACTTTGAGTATGTTAGAAGGGTGCTGTCTGGCTAATGCAAGAGGCTAGGGGACCAGGCCCAGGGATGGGCAGGAAGCAAGATGGAGGGCAGGGAGCCCAGCAACAGACAGGAAGCCAGAACAACCTGCTCAGGGCGATGCCGTGGCCACCCCTAAGCCAGTGCCATGGGGAAGTGGGACAGGCCTTCCTGCAGTCCCTGCAGCCCCTGGGCAGGCAGCTGATGGGAACATGCAGGACATATGCCTACACCCTCACTATATCTGCAGCAGGGAAGGAGGGAAACTGTCTCCTTTGCTTCTGCACGGCGAGGTGATGCCTGAGTTTCCCAGATGCAGAGGGGAAAATTGAGATGATACCTATGAAGGGGGGTGGATTCCAAGCAGTCAGAAAATGACAAATGGCAGCAGTCAGCCAGGCTCTTTCTCTGCCTCTTGAATTTTCTTCATTCCGTTCACTGTTGCCCTCACTGCAAAAGTTAGTTATAACATGCAAGCTGAGTTCTCACCTGCCTCGCCAGGTGCCCAGGAAGGGAGAAAAGAGTGTGTCTCTGAGCAGCAGAACACGGACCCCATCAGAGCTCAGCATCCTGGAAAGTCTCCTTCGTGGCTGCAATGGACCTCAGAGGTTCTCACTGCCCCAGCGTCTGTTCACTCTCTCTGGGTAACAGACCCTCAGATTACCCGTGGGGCTTCAGGGGTTAGCAGTGACTGGGATCCTGGCCAATTGGTTCATTATATGCCCTGGGCACAGTGATTGCCCTGCAGAGGAGTATCTGATCTAATTCAGGATCAGCCTTCCTGCTCTACCATCTGAAGATGAATCCAAGAGGATGGGGCAAGAGTACAGCAGTCATCTTGCTACCCCAGAGCTTTTGAGGGCACTGTGCAGTTTGAGACTGAAGCCAGTCCAGCAGGAGGCAGACCCTCAAAGAGGGAAAGCATCTAAGTCCTGAAGATACAATTTGAGTCCTGGATCCAGCTGTGCCTGAAGACCACCAGGGGACTTTTCAGTCACGCAAGTTAATTCATCTTCTTTTATGCAAAAGGCAGTTTGTGTTGGGTTTTCTGTCACTCACAACCAAAAATGACCTGGCTAATCCATGCAGGGGGGTGGGGTTGGGGGTGGAATGAATCAGGGAAGGATGCTCTTAGCCTTCCCAAAGCCTCAGGTGAGTAGTAGAAGTGTGTATGTGTGTGTGTGTGTGTGTGAGAGAGACAGAGACAGAGACAGAGACAGAGACAGATAATTTTTTTTTTCTTTAAATGAGCCTTACTTAGCTATGTGAAAGGAACCTAGGGAGGGAGCTTTTTATTCTGCTGGAATCAGGGTTTCCAGGCAAGAAGGTGCATCTCAGGAAACACCCCCAGTAGTGAGGACAGGAACTGAAGACTCCTTCTCAAGAGGGATGTGAAATTCGGAGGGAAGAGGGGTTCTCAGCCAGAACCACCCAACCAGGCTACACCTCCTGCCTGAAGATCCTCCTTCTGGAGTGGAGCACTTGTATTTTCTTTTAATAAGGGAACTGATTCTTTCCACTGGTATATAATCTCATATTTTACATGCAGTTTGACTCATCTTTAAAAATCAACCGATAATACTATAAATACCTGTCATTTGTGCAGCTCCTTTCTGCGGATTCTCTTCCTTGCCCTGCTCTCAGCCCCACTGAGTGCCATCCGCCTCGTCAGTCAGAAGTCAGAGCCCCATGCTCTCTCTGGGCCTGCAGCTCTCCCTCCTTGTTCATGCTCCTAGCCCCTTAGAAATCACTTCAGAAGCAGCAGCCCTGGATGCTGCTTGCAGATCCCGTGGGAGTTGGACCATCTCTTCCGGTGTCCACTCAGAACCTCTGCTCCCCTCTCTAAGCCACTTGGTGGATGGACTCCCTGCCCAACCCTCTACATGGGACCTGACTCCCAGGGGTGTGAATCCCCCTGGCAACATGGGAGATGACTCCCAGGGATAAGCCTGGACCCAGCACTGTGGGATTGAGAGGATCTTCTTGACCAAAAGGGGAAAGAGAGACAAAACAAAATAAGGTTCCAGTGGCTGAGAGATTTCAAATGGAGTTGAGAGGTCACTCTGGAGGGTATTCTTATGCGCTATATAAATATCCCTTTTTCCTTTTTAGTGTGTTTGAATGGCTAGAGGGGAATAACTGAAGCTGTTGGACTGCAACCCAGTAGCCTTAATTCTTAAAGACCACTGTATAACTATATAGCGTACATGGTGTGACCATGTGATTGTGAAAACCTTGTGGATCACACTCCCTTTGTCCAGTATATGGACAGATGAGTAGAAAAATTGGGACAAAAATTAAATGAATAATAGGGAGGAATGGGGGGGGGGATTAGATTTTTTGGGTGTTCTTTTTTATTTTATTTTTATTCTTATTTTTTTGGAGTAATGAAAATGTTCAAAAATTGTGGTGATGAATGCACTACTATATGATGGTACTGTGGACAACTGATTATACACTGTGGATGATTGTATGGTATGTGAACATATCCCAATGAAACTGAATAAAAAAATTTTAAGGTCAAAAAAAAAAAAAACCAACCTCTGCTCCCTAACTCCTACTTTGCCGACCTCCAAAGCTGGCTGACCAACATCTCCACCTGTCCCCCAAATACACACTCACATCCCCACCCCCCAGAGCATCCTGTCCTCACAGCCTGCTGGCCCGACTGTCCGCTCTCTCGCCTACCCAGGCTCTCAATCCCGAAGCTTCTCTCTTGAGACCTCACCATAGAGGATATCAGCCTGTCTGCCTGAGCTCACTTCCGCCTGCGTTACCCATGTCCTGATCCATGGTGGACACTGCAGGGAATGCATTTTACTGAACATCATCTTCCCTCTGGGTTGTCACCCCTGGCAAACGCCCCGTTCCAGTGCACACACATGCTCAGTCATTCACAAATTCCCACGCCCACAGGTGTCTCCCTGTGCACACACCTGCCTGCTTCCTCCCTGCACCGACACACACACACACACACACACACACACACACACACACACGCCCACGGCTTCCTTCCTGTAGACGCCCACACACCCTTAACGTGGGATGGGAGGAAATCTCAGGAAATCTCGTTTCTGCGAGGAGTTCTCACCCTCACGAGGGTGGAGGGGGGTGGGATCAAGCACAGACTATTGTCACCTCCGAAGAAATGTATTTTGGTATCTCCAACGGACATAATTCAATTCCAGGGAGAGGCAGGAAGTCCAGACAGAAAAAGGTTGAAGGCAGGGAAATGAAGGATGGGTTCGAACCCTGCATAAATTTGGTTCCCCTTGCCATTCACCGAGCACCTGGCACCAGGGCCTGGTGCCCACACTGCCACCCCACCCCCCACCCCCAGCTTAATTAGCTTTCCAGGTGCTTTACAAACATGCTTTCTATGCTGGAGAACAGTTTATCCATGTTTATTTCTCTGCCTTCAAACTTGGTTTCTTGACAAAATTCAGATAGATTTGCATGAATTATTATACTTAATAATACTTAATATGGAGTTGTTAGGTTTATGCCTCTGCCAGCATCTTTCTAAATCATCCCAACTCTACAGGCAGATGTTTACTGTAACTCCCTGGGGTGGGTTGAATTACCTATCCCGTACTACCCATGTTCGTGTCTTATCTGCATTCCTGTGGGTCTCCTGATATGTTGTTTTAGTTAGGGTGGGGTCCAACTAAAGGAGAGTGGACCTTAATGCGATTACTGGAGTCCTTTACAAGCAAAAGAAATACAGACATAGTCAGAGAAAGCCACAGGAAGGAGCAAGAAGTCAACAGGAACCTGGAAGAGAAAGGAGAGGACATTTTCCCATCCTATGGGATGGGAAAGCCAAAGAATCCAGGGATTGCCGGCCAGCCAGAATGCTTCCAACCCCAGGGAGGAAGCCAGCTGTCTAGCCTCTAAAACCATGAGCCAATAAATTTCCATTGTTTAAGCCAACCCATTGTGTGGTATTTGTCATAGCAGCTCAGGCAAACTGAAACACCCCCACTTTACAGATGGGGATCCCGAAGCTGCAATTTGCCATAGGTGACAAAGTGATTGTGGCAAAATTGCAGACTGAGCTCAGGTCTGCTGACAATCCAGCCCTAATTGCAGCCACCAAGATAGAATGCCTTAAGCTTTGGAAATTCCCATTGAATCTGAAAATCTCTTTATCTTGCCAGAGCCCTTTGGTTTTCTAAGGTGGCTATAGAATAACTTAGCTGTTCTTTGAGAGAATGAAATGGTCTTATATGTATGTATTAACAAAGGTTCAGTTGTTCTGAATTTCTCTTTTTAAATTCACTAAATTGAGCACCTTTGACTGGAAATGGGTTTAATTTATCTTTCCATCCCAGTATTCTGCAGAACACCATGTGGCCCATAGGAAGTACTTCGTTGTTCCAGTTTGCTAAAGCTGCCAAAATAAAATATACCAGAGATAGATTGGCTTTTACAATGGAGGTTTACTAGTTCACAAATTTACAGTTCTAAGGCCATGAAAATTTTCAGATTAAGGCATCATGAGGGAAATATCTTCTCTGAAGAAAGGTCGATGGCAACTGGGGCTCCTCTGTCATGTGGGAAGAAACATGGCCAGAGTTTGCTGGTTCTCTCCTGGGTTTGGCTTTTGGTTTCCATTGCTTTCTCCCAAAATGTCTCTGGGCTTCTGTCTTAGCTTCTCTCTCTCAGTTCCTGTGCTCCCTTGCTTGTTTCTCCCAGGGTGTTTCTCTCTAAATACCTCCCTTAGCTTCTCCGGGGGCAAACTTTGGATTACATATCTTAGCTTCTCTCCAAAATGTCTCTCTCAGCTTCTGTGTCGACTCTCAGCTCTTTCTCCCTCCCTCAGCTCTCTTAAGGACTCTAGTAAACTAATTAAGACCCACCTTGAATGGACAGGGTCACACCTCCTTTGAAATAATCTAATCAAAAGGTCCCACCCACAATTGGTGGGTCACATCTCCATGGAAGCAACCTAATCAAAAGATCCCACCACAAGAGGTCTCCACCCACGAGATTGGATAAAAAGAACATGGCTTTTTTGGGATACATAATAGATTCAAACCAGCACACTCGTCAATGTCAAAAGGGAAGTAAATAAAATCAATTTCAGGTTTTTGCTCTGGATGGGTCCCAAACAAGCTCATAAATAAGGGGCCTATCAACAACAAAAATAGCACTGAGTGAATAAATCCTTCAGGCATCCAGTGACCTAGCCACTCTTCACAGCTCTTCAACTGCTCTTATCAAACTTTCAGAGTCTGCAATCTGGCAAGGGCAGCCAGGCACAAGAGCCATGCTCTTGGCTGCGCAGGCTGCAGCTGGTGTAGAATAGCCTTGCACTCTGGTGAGCCATTTTCCAAATTCTGAAAACCCCTCTCTCCCTGTGTCCTGCACAAACAGCCTTGTGCTTCTTCCACTCTCAAATGGATTGAAGCATCGCTTGCACACTTGACATTACATTGCAAAGAGAAAGGCTTTGCAGTTCAGACATCAACTCGGGTTTGAATCATGGCACAAGCCTTCTCATCTGTAACATGGGGTGGGGCGTTCTCCTAGTGATTCAGGGCTGGTGTGAGAATTAACAAATAATAGATGTAAAGCACTTAGTTCAGAGCCTGGCACCCAGGAAGCAGTGGGGAAGAGCAGGTGAACCAAGCCACCTCCTTGCACATTTCTGCTACAGCCGCTGGTCCCTCTTGATAAAGCAGACGCACACCCTGAAAGCGCAGGCCCACCGAGATGAGCTCATCTTCGTAACCCCACTTTGCTCATGTCTCAGCTTTCCATAATTTCTCAGGGACGGTTCTCCACTCAGGAGAGCCTAGCCTTCCGATCCTTGACCAGGAATGCCCAAACCCACCTCTTCCATGTTCCCACTTCCAATCTGCTCCTAACCTCGCCCTTATACCCCCACCCTCCACCCCTGGGGCTTGCGAGATAAAGCCAGACAACAGAAAGCGGAATTCAGTTGTATGCATGGAAGAAAAAAAAAAAAAAGATTATGAAAATCAAAAGTAAATAAATATGGATGTTGAGGACCTAATTCTGATAAGCGGATTTCAAAATTAGCCATTTGCAAGAGTAGATTAAATGCATTTGATGTGGTGGGTGGAAGGAAGTCAATTAAGATGCACAGCAAACCCCATTTCAGCCCATTCCAGGGAGAAGACATTGCAGGCCCCTCTGCTTTGAGCTTGTTTGCCGGGATAAACGCTGAATGCCTTTTAAGAGCACTAATTTGCTGTTGTCATGCTGGTAAACAGGCCTCCTGTAAAGGGGCCATTCACTGCCTTCGGAACACAAGGCAGATCAGCAGGACAGGGAGGGGGCCGCTGGGGGGGCTGGCTGCACTGGGGCGGGCAAGCTGCCGGCTCCGGGGTGCAGGGGGACCACTCGCTGTCCGCTGCGAAGCAGCAGAGTGCCAAGGACTAAAGAATGACACTGGCTCCCCCATCACCTTCCCCTACCACCCGCCCCTCCACCCAGTCCTCTGCGGTAGGAATTCTAATCCCAGAATGCCTTGCAGCTCCTTCCATGGCAACCGTGGCTCCCCTCCCTGCCTCTGCCTTCATCCCTCCTGCCTCCTTCTTCACGCAGCCCATTCCCCTTCCCACAGAGGGTGAGGGCTCCCTTTGGGCAGATGGACCCCAAGCCCACCCAGAAGCAAGAGGGAAGAGGGTCAGAACCCCAAAAACGACCAGGCCCTGGCCTTCCGTGGAACACCATATTCGAGGACCTGAAAAGCCCTGGCTGTATTTTAGGTTTGGGAGAGAAACAGAGAAGAGACAGAATATGTTTTACTGTTAGCTTGTGGCTGACCGGCAGAGAAAAGCCAGTGATTTAAACAAACACATCTTCATCTATTCAAATGGGATCCCAATGCCCAGATTTGGAAATGACTTGAAAATGTTTTCAAGCTGCTCCTTATAGGACCTGAGGTCCCCAAGTCACCATGTGACCCTAATGCCTGAGCTTGCAGTGGGGTCAAAGGGTGAGGGCGTAGAGAGCACTCATCTAGCACCAAACTGGGCCCAGGCGCTCTACTTAACTGACCCCATTTAATTCTCCCAGCTGGCATGAGCTTCCCATTGCACTTAGAATAAAATCCCACAGGCCCTGCATGATCTACCTGCTGCTGACCTCCCTGACCTCATCCCTCATCCCCACTGCTCCTCCCACGTGATGCTCCTGCCTCCTTAGCCATCTTTCTGTTCTCCTAGCACCCTACAGCACTTCCTGCCCCAAGACCTTTGCATTTTTTCTTCTCTCTGTGGGGGATGCTCTGCCACTGTTTACACCAGGCCAGCAACTTGGCATTCAGCTCAAATGCCAGCTCCCTGGAGAGGCAGTCCCTACCCCTCTTCTCCCAGCCATCACTCTCTATAACCAACTCCCCCCCTCTTTTAATTGCTGTTCTGGTTTGCTAATGCTGCCATTTTGCAGAATACCAGAATACCCTTTTATAAAGGGGGTTTATTTGTGTACAAAGTTACAGTCTTAAGGCCATAAAAGTGTCCAAGCTCAGGCATCAACAATAGGATACCTACACAGAAGAATGGCCAATGACTTCTGGAGCACCTCTGTCGTTGGGAAGGCACGTGGCTGGCGTCTTCTTCCTTTGCTCTCAAGTTGTGTTTCAAAATAGCTTTCTCCCAAGACATTTCTCTCTACGCATCTGCAGGTATTGTCTTAGTTTCTCCCAGGCAAACTCTGGACTAGGAGATGTCTACTTTCAATGGCCATCTCCAAAATGACTCTCTTGGCTGCAGCAGTCCTTCTGTCTGTGAACACTTTTATAGGACTCCAGTGACTCAATTAAGACCCACCCTGAATTGGTGGGGTAACACTTCCATGGAAATTATCCAATCAAAGTTCTCACCCACAGTTGATTGAGTCACATCTCCATGGAAGCACTCAGTCAATAGGTTCCAACCTAATCAACACTAATACATCTGCCCCCACAAGATTGCATCAAAGAATATGACATTTTGGGGGACATAATGCATCCAGACTGGCACAATTGCCTTCACCACAGTTATCACTGCTTTCAATTACCTTGTTTCACTCATTTGTTTGAGTTTATTGTCTGCCTTCCCACCCCTGTGAGAACAGGAAACTTTCCTGTCCAGAATAGCTATGTCCCAGCACCAAGATAGTGCCCGACACCCAGTTGGCACTTAATCAATATCTGTTGGAAGAACGAATGAAAGAAGAAAGAAAGAAAGGGTCAGGATGTGAAATGACTTGCCTAAGGTCAGGCAGCTGGGTGAGGCCAGGATTGGAGCTCTCGTGGGTCTGGCTGCAGAGCCCTTCCCAACCCTGATGAATCCCACTGCCCGGTATGGGGAGTGGGAGTGGTATAAGCTGGGGACAGGCTCCCACCATTGACAGCTCCTATCTGAGCTGGAGTCAAAGAGCCATAAGGCAAGATGCTGTCCCACACCCTTGGATGAGGGGCCCAGAGGAAGGCGAACTGAGGAAGGAGGTCCTCCTCTCAGATTTCCCAGCTGAGGCAGCTAAGGCAGGAATGTGAAGTTCTATGGCTTGCAAGTGGCAAAGATGGGACTCAACCCCCAGCAGTTTGAGGCAAGGGAGCCAGGAATTAGGGGAAATTCTGTCTTCAGAAGTGTGACATCTCAGTCTCAGGAAGTGATTCTTAAACATTTCAAATCAAGAGATTCTGGAGTTGCCATTTAAAATGTCAATTTCTGTTGGACTTCCCCACCTGGGTTGTTGCTGATGTTGTCACAAACATTGAGGACTGGTGGTTTGATGTGCTGAGCCCTCTATCTTGGGACTTGCCCTTATGAGGCTCGTTACTGCAAAGGAGAGGCTAAACCTGCTTATAATTGTGCCTAAGAGTCTCCTCCTGAGTACCTCTTTGTTGCTCAGATGTGGCCCTCTCTCTCTCTCTGGCTAAGCCAACTCAGCGAGTGAACGCACTGCCCTCCCCGCTACGCGGGACCTGACTCCCAGGGGTGTAAATCTCCCTGGCAATGCAGGATATGACTCCTGGGGATGAATCTGGACCCGACATCATGTGATTGAGAAAATCTTCTTGACCAAAAGGGGGATGTGAAATGAAATAAAATAAAGTTTCAGTGGCTGAAGGATTTCAAATGGAGTTGAGAGGTCACTCTGGTGGACATTCTTATGCACTATGTAGATATCCCTTTTTTTGGTATTGGAATAGCTAGAAAGAAATACCTGAAACTATCAAACTGCAACAATTGTATAACTATGTAGCTTACATGGGGTGACAGTGTGATTCTGAAAACCTTGTGGCTCACACTCCCTTTATCCAGTGAATGGATAGATGAGTAGAAAAATGGGGACAAAAACTAAATGAAAAATAGAGTGGGATAGGGGGATGATTTGAGTGTTCTTTTTTACTTTTATTTTTTATTCCTATTTTTATTCTTTCTGGTGTAAGGAAAATGCTCAAAAATAGATTGTGGTGATGAATGCACAACTATATGATGGTACTGTGAACAGTTGATTGTACACCATGGATGGTTGTATGGTATGTGAATATATCTCAATAAAACTGAATATTTAAAAAATATTAATTTCATGGCCCTGCCCCAGCAGCTCTCACTCAGGGGCACCAAGGGGTGGGGGGCAGGAGGGGGCATCTTGAACAAACACCCCAGGTGACTTGGGTTGCAGGAACTGCAGGATCCAAAACACTTTGATCCAGTTGGGGGGCTGTCCGGCAATGTTCCCTCTGAAACCATCAGCCACGTCCCCTCCATCTCCAACCCATTTCCCTCCTCTGTCCTCTCAAAAGTGAGGTGAGGAGGGCTCGATCAATGACATCACTGGCTTTTCTGCTGTCAATCGATGGACTCTGAAAGTCTCCTGCAGGAGCATCCTGGGAGGTGGGTGGGTGGGTGGGGTGGGAGGAGAGGAAGAAGGAAAGGTTTCTGGTCAAATTTTTCCTGTGATCCCTGCCCTTGGCCTGGACCTCCAATGATGGGGATGGATGGGATATTCAGTGCAAAGGGACACGGCTGGCTTTGAAAGGGGCAAAAAGAGACTTGGGTTCAATGGAGATGGGTCCCTTTCCACACGGCCCCTCAGGAGACGGTGTGCTGGCCCCATTGCCACCATCAGGTCTTCTCTTGGGAAGGGCTTTCTTCCAGAAGCCTCTGGCCCCTTCTTCTGCCCAGCCTTTTTCCATGGAAAGGTGGTTGCGAGCTCTGGAAATAGCCAGGACCCTCCAGAACCCAACCTAGGGAACCCGACAGGTGAACGAGCCAGGCTGTCCCACCATTGCTTTCACACCCAAGATGTGACCCCAAGAAATGGTGTTTTCCCATGAGTGAGGTTTCACAAGCTATTTCTGAAGGCTGTTCCTACAAAAGGTGCCTGGAATGAGGAGGGAAATTGTAGCTGTCGCTGCCTTGTTTCATCTGGACATATAAATGCTTGGTCTATTTGTTAAGATAACTGATCTCGATGCTTGATGGTCATGTTTCTCACGAGGAGGGGGCTGGGGTGGCCATAAGAGCAGGTTTGGAAATAAGTATAACAAATGTTTATTGAACAACAGCTTCAAGCCAAGCTCTGGGCCTACCACTGTACTGGAGCAGTCTTATCTGCCCCAAATTCCAAGGCATCAGGTACCAGACTTGCTGCCAACTCACAGAGAAGGAAACTGAGGCCAGAGAGGCCCAAATGCCCCCACAGCCCAATCGCCCTTCTTCCTAGAGGCCACGCAGTCATGCAGCCTGGACAAAATGAAGAAAAGTAGCTGCTGGGACCTGCCCCATCTCATGGAGCCTGCCTTTGTGTTCTTAAATATTTTGACTGTCACCCTGGGTTTCAGGGGAGGGGATGTGATACAGATCTGGCATGAAGTCCCCCCTAATCTACAGAAATCTCTATCCCCAAAGAGGCTACCTGATTCAGCAGAAAGTCCTGGAACAGAGCCATAGACTGTCAAAGATCTCATCCCAGCTTTGCCCATCTTTCTAAGCCTCAGTTTCCTCACCTGTTAAAAACAACCACAAAGGATAACCTTCCTGTCTCCTTCACAGAGCTGTCAGTCATGGGATTCTCGAGGCGCTGTCAGTGGGGGTGGCAGATGGCCCTCCAGGAGGCTTTGCAGTATAAGAGCTCAGAGACACCCAGGCTGCGGCTCCAACTCAGCTGCCGCCACCAACCCAAGCCCTTTCTTTCCTGAGGACACAGTATCTTAAACTGAGTCTTCAGTTCTGAACAAGAGCAAAAAATCATTAGAACTTTCCATCAGGGACTTGTTCTCGTCTGCATTTGCCAAACCCCAGCCCAGGGTCTTGCTGTTCATTATTTGCTTTTTGTTTTTCCTTTGTTCCGAGGAGCCTTTTTTCCGAATCCAGTTGCCTGTTGCCTTACACTGGCCTTCTCTGGCTCACATGTTAGGGGCGAGGGGAATTATAGGCCCAGCGCCAGATGGCTTAGGGAGCCATGGCAGGATGGAGGAGATGGGGTGGGGGGGTGGGGGTGGGCGGAGATGGAGGGAGAGGCATGAGAGAGAGGAGGATTTTGACTGCTGAGGTAAACAAATGTGAGGCCAATTACCTGTGGCAACCTCACCCCCCAAGGAGGAGAGATGGCTGGAAAAATACAAAAATAGTATCGAACCAATCATATGATGGTGGAAGTTGGGTCCCTGCTGTGTGTTTACTGTCACCACCACCCTCCCCCAACTCTGAGGGGCGGGGTGGGGGGAGCAGGAGAAAATTCTGGAATCTGACAAGCCAGGAAGGTTGCCAGAAGGGGTCTGTGAAGCCAACAAGTATTAGGAGAGAGGGGTCCGTGGTTTAGGAAAGACGAAAGAGAAAGAGAGAGAGAGAGAGAGAGAGAAAGAGAGAAAGAGAGCAGACGCCTCCAGCCCCGATCCTGTCCACCCTTTGCCCCACACCTGCAGTGCCTGCTGGGTAAAGAGTTCTCAGGCCTGTTTCAGACACAAGGAGCTCCCCTTCCTGCGTGAACATCTTTTTGTCCTTGAGCAAGTGATGATAGATAGAGAAACCAGCTCAGAGAAGGGAAGTAAGTATAGCCCAGGGTCACTGGGAGAATTAATATCATAATTGAGAATAACAACTAGTGTTCATATTTACTAGATAAAATAGCACCAGGGATGTGCTGAGGGAGCCTGAAAAACAGAATTTGAAATCATTTTTTTTTCTGCAGATGATGTCCGTGTTGGGTTTTTTCCCTCTTCTTCCCGAGGGACAATGTAGCTGCCATTGTCTCTTGCCTGTCCTTGCACAGATGCCTGAGACCCTCTGTCTCCCTGGGGTTGCATTTCCTCCCTCTCTCCAGAGCAGAGTTTCCCACAGTAGGATCCAGGGACAGGCTGCAGAGCACACCAGGGTGGGGTGCCCATGGTCACCAAGTGCACTCCAGGGCCACCTCAGAAAGGACAGAAGTGTCCCCAGGAGCTGCCCACTCCACCAGCTCCCCGGGGGGCGCGCTGACCCACCACCAGCTCTCCCCACATCAGGAGGAGCAAGGGGAGGGAAGACGGCACAGCCTTTCCGCAGCAGGAGGTGGAAGTTCAAATCCCAGCTCTGTCTGTACCAGAGCCCTTAAGCAAACAGCTTACCCCTTTGAGCCTCAATCTTTCCTCTGTAAAATGAGACGACTCTTCAAAGGTTATTATGAAGGTCAAATGCAACCAACGTGCCCACAGTGCCTCTGACCCCATCGGCGTGAAACAGAGCACAGCCATCCCAGCGTTGCCAGAAACACCGTCACCGCACGCAACGGTTAAACTGCAAGAGTGTTTAGGGCAATTTATGTGAGAACTTTCAAGAGCTATGAAATTAATTGGAGGGTGTTAACTGTAGAAATAGAGTAACAGAAGAACATTAGCTCTAAAGAATTAGAACAAAGCAATTAGCAAAGAAGATAATGGTCTAGAGGAGGAGTAAGACACATGCAGATAGCTGGAGCTTCAGACCCAGGTAAGCGCAGCCCATCCATCAAGCGACCCAGCTGGGGGTAGGGAGGAGGAGTTGCGTGGATCCCAGCAGGAGGGTGGCGCCCAGCAGGAGGGAGGTACCCGGTGGGCGGGGAGTGGGGGGAGGCGGGAAGCCCAGCAGAGGGTGGAGCCCATCAGGGGCGGAGCCAGCAGAGGGTGGAGCCCAGAAGAGGCGGGGCTAGCAGGTGACAGAGCCCAGCAGGGGCCTCCAAAACCCTGTGAGGCTCCCAAAAGTGGGACCCTCTACCCTCTGGGGGTTTTTCATCACGGTGGGGAGACAGGAAACAGGCTGACAAGCCCTGGAGACTAGGACCGCACAATTAACACCAGGTTCCCAAACAATTCCCAAACATGTAAGTGATGATGTTGATGATGTTGGATCTAGATTCTAGTCTTGTAGTCTCCGCTCTGCTATTTACTGGCTGTGTAAGCTTGGGCACATTATTGAGAGACTGGAGGCAATGAACTCGGCAACTTTCTAGATCCCAAATCTAGATGTGTAAGTGCTCTGGAATAGCAGGATGGGATGCTGGGGCAGGGGAGGGAGGGACGGGGAGGATTAGCTGTGCAGACTGGACCAGCAGGGGTTGGAAAGCAACTGAAATACAATAGAATGGAATCCCAGCCCTGCCCTTCTCTGGGTATGTGGTTTGGGGCTAGTTCCCCTATTTGGGTGTTGTCAGCAGCCTGCAGAGATGTTGAGAAGAGTAAATTGGAAAGCAGGTGAATGAGCATTGAACTGGCCTTATGAGCTAGCATTCTGCTTGCTTCCTAGCCAGGTCAGGCTCTGCTCTCGGCTCCCTGCCCTCTGTGAGGCTTGGATGGAATTGAAACCCCTTCCACCTCCACCCTCGACCCCTTGGATTGAATCAAGATAATCCACTCCATTCCTTGGATTAGGGGATAGGCCTGTGACCTAAACCAGACTGATCAGAATGAATTTCAAGACTTTTGCAGGGAATACCCTGCCACAGACTCACTACCCCCAGCCCATGATAAACAGGAAGCATGCAGTCTCAGGAACTACTAGAGGTTCTCCCAAGGAGTCCTGGATCCAGCCATACCTGAAGCTAGACTGCTACTTGAGCTGATATATGCCCATGTCTGCTGAAACCAGAACACATGTTGGTTTATTTTCTGCCACTACTTAATAAAGCTTCTCCCATCCCACCAAATCACCAGCTCCTTTAAAATTGAGATTCCTGTCTCCTAAGTGCCCCCTGCCTGGTTCCACCTCTAACCTGCTCCAACATACCAGCAGCAGCAAGCACTGGTTGTTCAAATGTGGCTATTGCTGCCATGCCCAGCCCCTCCTCCTACCCAGGAGCTCCATGCACTCACCTTTTTATTAAGCTCTGCCAGGAGCCAGCCCCCTTTCAGCTCTGGACACCTGTGTATCTGGGCTCAGAGCTACATTAAATAAAGACTGTAGCCCTGAAACTGTTCGAATGGATCTACGTCAAAGAGGACAGGGAGGGGATGTCTTTAAATAGATTATCACCAAAAGCCCTCCTCTGTCTACTTTTAGCATGCCTCACTGCCTCACCCCAAACCTTGTCATAAATTAGTTCACACATTAGTGCCTTAATATGTTACTCCTCTAGTTTTAAAAGAGGAAGAGAACATAGTAGGGGGAAATTTTTAACCTAAGGGACAGACTTGGGAATGGTGGAATTTTAGGCCTCTGCGACAGACCCAAGAAATACATGTTTTGGGATGGAGGAACTTTTCCAAATCCCCCCTTGAGCCACACCACTCAGCCCCCACTGTCCCCACGGTTTAATTCACCCACCACAAACTCCCACACTCTTTCCTTTCTCCCCAAGAGGCTGTAGCTCAAAATCCATTCCGTGCAGCGATGCCAGTTCAGGTTTATGCTTTTCCTCCTCAGGGAGGATCAGAGAGGGAAGGGGGGAGCTTGTGCCCTGGAAGCAAGGGGTGCACTGGGTGAGGATTTCCTACTTGGGGTGGGATCCAGTCCCTGCAGCATTTTGAAGGGGAACCTCCTGAGAAGGCTGAATGGTGAACCAAGCCCCATGGGTGATGTGCCTGAGACATCAGGGCTCCCCCCCGGGTGATGTTGCCTCTGGCTAAGCAGTGACCCCATCCCCACTGTGTTAGAGGGAGCCAGACTCCCCGCCCCCAGGGAAGTGTTACAGCTAAGTCACAGCTGTGCTTAGCGGTCCTTGCCAGGTGCCAAGTACCAGCCTAAGGGCCTCAGGGCACATTATCTCTTGTAACCTTCGCAACTAACCTATGAAGTAGATTCTGTTATTATCCCATTTTACAGATAAGGGAACTGAGGGCCAGAGAAGGCGAGTAGCCTGTCCAAGCTCACCCAGCCAGAGAGTACCAGAGCTGGAATTCAAACCCAGGGAGTTCAAGGCTCCGTGCCCAGCCTCCTTGTTAAAACCTGGGCCCCTTCCCTGTGTTGCAGCCTGCTGCTTCTGTAGGCGATTGTGTGTTCTGTCAATGGCCAGGCACTGGGCTGGGCAGATTGCAGTCTTTATTTCATTTATTCTGCATGGCCACCCTACAAAGTCAGCCCAACGAGGCCCATTTCACAGATGAGAACACTGAAAGCTGGAGAAGAGACAGAATGAGGGCAGACCTCCTCTGCCGGCCATTGGCATTGCCTGGTTTCAAACTCAGGTCTGTTCTGAGTTCCAACGCCCGTGTCTCTGCCAATTAGGGTCTAAGAACTGCTGGGTTGTGATAGCCTACAAAAGCCCTCCCCCCCCTTTTTTTTTAATTTAGTTTTATTGAGATATATTCACATACCATACAATCATCCATGGTGTATAATCAACTGTTCACAGTACTGTCATATAGTTGTGCATTCATCACCCCAATCTATTTTTGAACGTTTTCCTTATACCAGAAACAATCAGAATAAGAATAAAAAATAAAAATAAAAAAGAACACCCAGATCACCCTCCCATCCCACCCTATTTTTCATTTAGTTTTTGTCCCCATTTTTCTACTCATCCACCCATACACTGGATAAAGGGAGTGTGATCCACAAGGATTTCACAATCACACTGTCACCCCTTGTAAGCTACATTATTATACAATCCTCTTCAAGAGCCAAGGCTACTGGGTCAGAGTCTGGTAGTTTCGGGTATTTACTTCTAGCTATTCCAATATATTAAAACCTAAAAAGTGTTATCTATATAGAGTGTAAGAATGTCCACCAGAGTGGCCTCTTGACTCCATTTGAAATCTCTCAGCCACTGAAGCTTTATGTCATTTCATTTTGCATCCCCCTTTTGGTCAAGAAGATGTTCTCAATCCCACGATGCCGGGTCCAGATTCATCCCCGGGAGTCATATCCTGTGTTGCCAGGGAGATTTACACCCCTGGGAGTCAGGTCCCACATAGGGGCCTCCCCCCCCCGCCCTTTTTTAATGATTAAATAATTATAGATTCACAGGAAATTGCAAAGCTAGTTCAGAGAAGTCCTGCATACCCTTCACTCAGTCTTCCCTCAAAATTCAAGTACAATATCAAAACCAGGACTGTACAATCTGCACAATGCATACAACCTGTGTGTGTAGTTCCATGTTGTATTATCACAATGCACAGGTTCGTGTGACCACCACAGTGGTCAAGTACAGAAGGATCCCGTCACCCCAAAGAACCCCCTTGTGCTGCACTCCCCATAACTGGGCCTAACCCCTGGCAACCAATAACCTGCTTTCCATCTCTATACCTTTGTCATGCTGAGAATGTTCTATAAATTGAATCATGTAGCATGTGATCTTCTGAGATTGGCTTGCTTTCACTCACATGGGCTTTATTTTAAAATATAAAATTAACCTTTATGAATAACTACTATCTGTCAGGCACATATATCTATATATCACATAAGACTCCTTTGGTTTCAGATGACAAAACCCCAACTCAAATTGACTACACATCCTAAAAGGGAATGTATTGGCCTTGGTAACTGAAAAGTCCAGAGATGGGGCTGGCTTCAGGCTCAGCTGGATCTAGGGGCTGGCTGGGCCTGCCCTTATTCTCCCAGTGTGGGCCCTGCTCTCCTCTGCACTGGTCTTCCTCTCAGGCTGACTCTCACCACTTGGCAGTTGCCAGTGGTTATTGCCCTACAGTCTGCCAGCTCCTGAATCCAAGACAAAGGAGCACCTCTTCCCTTAGAAAAGTTCCTGCAAAGGTCTGGCCCTGATTGGCCCAGCTGGGTGCGCACTTGACTCTGAACCAATCACAGATGGGGGAGGGGGGGTTGCAGTGCTCTGATTGGTCAGTCCTTGGTCATGTGGCCTCTCCCAGAACTGCGTATGCTGTCATGGAAACTGAGACTGGAAATGGTGGTTCCTTAAAGGAAAATTGGGGTGCTGTTGTCAGACCAATTGGGTATAGTTGCTGGGCCTGTGAGATTCATGATAGAGCCATCCTACTTTGGCTCAACTCATCTGTTTTTCAAAAATGAGGAAGAAAGTAAGGCTTGGAAAGGCTGAGCGACTTGCCCAAATTCAGAACTCTAGGTTCTAGAATATTGCCCTGCTGGGACTCCAAACCCTGGGCTGTGGCTCCTGTCTGCCTCCCTTATTCCAAGCTGCCCACCCTCCCCTCACTTCCATGCTCAGAGGCAAAACTGGAAGGCTCTGGCAGCAAAAAGCCCCGGCTGATACCCAGCAACATGTGTCATTTGGGCAGGTGCGCCATGGTTGAGACTCAGCAAAGGGGCCATGAGTAGAAGAAGAGGCCAGATCTGACGCTTAGTTTTATATTTCCACTTGGCTAAGCTGTGGCATCCACTTGTTTAATCAAACACTGGCCTAGTTGTAACTGTGGAGGTGTTTTTGTCTGTAATCAGTTGACCTTGTTTAGATCACCCTCCATCCTATGGCTGGGCCTCATCCAGTCACTGGGGGGACTTGGCAGCAAGAACCGAGGGTTCCAGAGGTCAGAAGAATTTCTGCCTCGAGACTTCAATATCAACTCTTCACAGAATTTCCAGCCTCCCGGCTTCCCTTAAGGAATTCAGATTCAAGACTACAGTATCAACTTTACTGGAATTTCCAGCCCATAGCCTGCCCTACGTAATTTAAACCTTCCAGCCCCTACAATCATGTGGGCCAAGTTCTTATAATAAATCTCTTTGCACACTCACATACGCGCGTGCACACACAAACATATACACACATATGCACACATCCTATTAGCTCTGTTTCTCTGGCTAATACACTGGATGTAAAGAATGCCCCCTCCTGGCCTGCAGGCTGGCACCAAGCTGCTCACTCTCACGTCCCCGTGCATGTGCAGGCCCTGGCGCCCCATCCACATGTGGGCCACCACATGGCAACAGGAGAGCCAGGGAAGGGACAGCCGCCATCCAACAGTGAGGACAGGCAGATGGAGCCAGTGACTCAGCACAGAGGCCAGATGTGGCCAGATGAGAAGAGTAAACACCAAGGCTGGAGGCCAAGCCTGCCACCGCCCCCCTTGGAGCCAGACAGGACCCCGGGTGGTGGCAAACAGACGGGCAGGGTTGGGGATGGAGGAGATGGATGGTCCCATCAGACTAGCCGAGTGAGGAAAACCAGACAGATGGTTTTGTTAAAGGAACCAGTCCACATGAGGGAACAGGATTCCACGCCAGAGTGGGAGGACCCCAGGCCTGGTGGAGCCTCCAGACCTGGGCCATTCCAGCTAGGGCTGGGCCCTGCCCTCACCTGCTGTCACTCTTTGTTTAAGGTGGCCATCAGGTGCGGGCAGGCCAGCCAGGAGATGCCATGCATCCACTACTAGGACCAACAGCTCAGAAGCACTGTCCGTGGTGGTGGACTGTGAAGCCCCTGACCTGACTTCCTGTCTCAGGACCTCCCTGTTCCCTTCCCCCAACTCCTCGCTGCTGTCAGAGCTATTTGTGAGCACTTGCCAAGTGCCAGCTAATACTGGGCATTCTAGGGACATCCCCTCCATATTGGGCTTCCTATTCCCTCTACCTGGAACCCTCTCCTTGCAGGTCCCTGTAATGCCAACTCTTCCTTAGCATCACCTCCTCCGAGAAGCCCTCCCTGACCACCCCATCTGCAGTGGTCCCCTCCCTCTCTAGCCCAGGGTGCCATTTTAGTTTCCTCACGGCCTCACTGCTGCCTGAAACCATCCCGTTCATTTACTCATCAGCTTTGTCCCTCTGCTAAAGTATAAGTTCCTTGAAGACAGGGACTGTGTCGCTGTCACTCATGGATGCATCCCAGTTCCTAGAACAAGCACCTGGCACATAATAGGTGCTCAGCAAATGTGTATGAACTGCTTCATTTTCCTCCTTAGCACTAAGCACAAACACACCACATGTTTGCCTTTTTCATTGTCTCTTCCCCTGACTAGAACAGAAGTTTCTTGAAACAAGCAATTTTTGTCTGTGTCCTGAGAGCTTTCTTGCTTAAAGGAGTGGTCCTCAGGTACATCCTTATCACTACACCCATTTACAGGAAGAAGGCTGAGAGGTGGGCTTCTCTGCTGTGCCATGGGGCCATCCATCTCAGGGGTTTGCCCCCGACCCTGCTTCTCCTGGCTACTGGGGGACAACACATAGGGCCCTGAGCTAACCACAATGGCCGGTGCAGGAGGCTGAATAGCAGTCCCCAGAGAAATCAGCTTCTGATCCCTGGAACCTGTAACTGTGGCCTTAAATGGCAGAAGGGGCTTTCCATGTGTCATTAAATTAAGGATCTCGAGATGGGGAGGTGATCCCAGATTATCTGGGTAGGTCTTATGTGTAATCCAAAGTGTCCTTATTAGAGGAAACAGAGGCAGATCTGAATGCAGAAACCAGGGACGTGATGACAGAAGCAAGAAGTTGGAGTGATGCGAGGAAGAGGTCACGGGCCGGAGAAGACAGGCGGCCTCCGGAAGGAAGCTGGAGAAGGAAACAGACTTTCCCTAGAGCTTCCAGAAGGAGCCAGCCCTTCCGACACCTTGACTTTTAGCCCAACGAAGCTGATTTCGGACTTCTGGCCTCCAGAACTGAAAGAATAAATGTGTGTTGTTTGAAGCCACTGAGTTCTGATCATTTGTTACAGCAGCTGACACAGCCTGTCTGCTCCTGAGCAGACCTGGGGAAACCTAACTGTGGGTGTCTCCGGGAGTCCCCTCCTGGCCCCTCTGCCGTGGGCGAGCCCCTGTGGCAAGCAGGGAGTGCGTCAGCAGGCAGAGACAGAATAATCACTGGCATTTATTGGGACCTTTCTGCATGTTGAATGCAGACACCTCCTCATTTCCTCCTTGTCACGTCCCTGGGAGGCGAGCTCTACCATGAGGCTCAGAGAGGTGAGGCGATGTGGTAAAGTTCACCACATCCCAAGAAGCAGGGCTGGGATTTGAGTCCCCAGGTTTTTGTTTGTTTGTTTGTTTTGCTTTGTCTTGTAACCATTTCCTGCATCATTTAAGGCCGTCTGGTTCAACCAGTATCTCGGGAGCTGCTGGTCTACAGGCATTCAAACGCCCTGATGCTGCTTTGGGGCAGCTTCTAAAAGAGACATAGCTCTGCCTTCCTCCTCTCTGTTTGTAACCAGGCATTCTCTTCTAGTTAATCACATACCAGAAAGTCTCATTCTGTCCTGATACGCCCACAAGTGTATCTGAGATTGCCTAAGAAGAGCAAAAAAAAAAAAAAAAAAAAAAAAAACAGCACACATTCTATTTGCAGTCCTCTAAGGCTCCCCCAGCCAAACCTGAGATGGTGGGTGCCTAACCAGTGGCCAGTGGGCCCCATCTGACTTGCGGGGAGATTCTGCTTGGTCTGCACTATATTTGGTAATATTTTAAATTAGTATCTAACATAGAATATCAGAAGATTTAGTATAAAAATCTGCATGTCCAACTTCTCTCCAAAATCCAAAGTCAGGACCACATTTAGGTCCGCTTCTGTGTAGGTCAGAACAGGCTGGGTTATGCTGCAGTGACAAACATGCCCACATCTCAAGGGCTTCCTACAGCAGATCGGGGCCTCCTACAGCAGATGTTTATTTCTTGCTCACATACTATGTCCAGTGTGGGGGTGACGGGAGTGAGGCAGGGGGCTCTGCTCCACACTGTCACTTAGGGACCCATTTTTAGTGACATCTGGGACACATGGCCGTGCCAAGTGCCGCTCATCAGAAAGAGAGAGACAGCAGAAGGGCACACAGACATTGCACAAGCCTCAGCATGTGGCACACATCTGACTTCTGCTCACTTTTCATTGGTTGGAACTAGTCATGTGACCCATACTCACCACAAGAGGGCTGAGACGTACAATCTTCTGTGAACCCTAGTTCACTAGTTCAGA
This sequence comes from Choloepus didactylus, assembly GCF_015220235.1. Taxonomy (NCBI): domain Eukaryota; kingdom Metazoa; phylum Chordata; class Mammalia; order Pilosa; family Megalonychidae; genus Choloepus; species Choloepus didactylus. Next base: position 1,276,897 of record NW_023637577.1, read on the forward strand.
TATTGGTGAACACGAATCTACTACACATCCTCAATTTGGCAGCAGTTCACTTGAGCTGAGTGGGCACTGACTCCCTCAGGGCTGCCGTGTCCAGGTGTTCAAGATGTGCACTGCACAGCTCCAGGAGGCACATGTTCTATTCTGGGATTGATGCTCCCTGCATTTGTGCAGTGCACAACCTATGGGGCTGTCCATAGCAGCCCTTCCCTCCCTAGACAGACAAATGTGTTCAGTTTGCCCACAGCTAGGTCAACTTCTCTGCTAAAGCCCCTGTAGCATTCTGCTTGCATCCCCTGCTTTAGAGTCACTAAGTGAATCCAAATTAAATGCAAATTCCTCATCAATATCAGCTCCCTATAGGATGAAGTTCAAACTCCTTTGCAAGGCATTCAGAAAGTTTACAAATGGGCCTCAGCTTCATTTCCAGTTACCCCCATCCCAGCTGCTGTGTACCCCCCTATGCTCTTGACAGTAATTCCCAAATGAGTCAGATGGCCCTTGGGCCCTCAAGGTGCTCCATGAAGCAAATCAATTTGAGAAATAGAGCACACTGGATTCCCTCCTGAAGAACCTGGTATAATAAAGGCTCTGACAAGTCCTGCAGTGAAGAAACCAGCTTGACTTTGTTTAATCCAGTGTTTACCAAACATGTGTGTTCTTGATTAGGACCCATGATATCCCTTGACAGGATGGCCCAACCCTGCCCCCCCACACACACACAACCTGCCCCTGAATTCATGTCTGCCCTGTTCTCTTTTCCTTGCATTTCCTTTCCTCAAGGTGGCTTGGCAGCTCCTACTCTTCCTGCAAATGCCCTTCCTGAAGATTCCTCCACTGGACCAGGACTTCTGCAGGACAGAGCCTCAATCCCTGGGCCTTAGACCACGTTGCTTCCCCTCTGTGGCTCACAGCAGCCTCCAGGCCACCCCCCGTCCCTAAAAGTGGGACACTCTTGGCCGGCCCCCAGCACTCACCAGGACTGTGCTTGGTCCTTCTCCCACCCCAGGGTGCACAGGACCCCTGGACTCAGCCCCCAACAGTCACACTCATCCTCGGAGGCTCTCAGAGGATAGGCAAATACCACTTTTTGAGGTCCCCACAAGTTAAAAGTGCAAGAAATGTCCCCAAAGGATAACAGAATCTGTGGGATAATTTAAACACTTATACTTAGTAATTCATCCCTTCCTTCCATCAACACATGTTTAGGGAGCTCCAGCTAGGTGGCAGGAGCTGTTCTAGGCACTGAGAAGACATCCGTGAATAAAACAGACAAGGGTCTGTTATATAGCCACTTACATCCGAACTGAAGTAGAGAAAAAATAAGCAAACATTTAGTATGCCAGGTGGTGACAAACACTATGAAAAGGAAAAAAAAAAAAAAAATCAAAGTGGAGCAAGAGGCAGGAGAAGGGGGGATTCTTATTTTATATGCGATGGTCAGGAAAGCCTCTTTGGTGAAGTAACACCTGAGCAGAGATCTAAGGAGGAAAGGGAGTGAGGCTTGAGGATATCTGTGGAAAGAACCTTCTAGATGACGAGGACAGCAAATGCAGAGATCCCTAAGTGGGAGGTGCACTTCTACTGAGGGTGGTGTGGCTGAAGCAGAGCCAGTGAGGAAGATATGACAAGAAAGCTCACCCCAGCACAGAATGGGGGAGGCAAGGGTGTGTGTGGCTGGGTTCTAGAAAGATCCTGAAGAGAGAGCCGACAGGGATTGCTGGGAGATTCTACAGAGAGTGTGAGAGAAAGAGCAGAGCTAAGGACTGACAGCAGTTAACGTGGTCTGGTGAATGTCTTCTCTTTTCCATTCCTGACAGGGCTAGGGTCTACGTATCACCCCATCTGGAGTCTGAATCTGAGGCTTGTTAACCTGTGATGCCCAAGCCTACTTGCTCCCCTTCTGTCCCTGTGAGAGATGATGCCGGTCCTTAAGGCACCCTCTTTATACTTAGTGACAACCTGCAATGTCTGGAATATTGGTCCCATTTTACAGGGAGTTTGATAAGGAACTGGGGTCCATCAGGACTCAGCAAGACCCCAGATCCTGAGGGTGACTGCGTCCTGGACACAGATAAAGGCTGCCTGCCAGGGGATGCCCGGTGCCTGGGGAGAGCCAGGAGAGGCAAAATAGCTTGCTGCCCAGAGAGTGACAGAAGTGACCCAAGACCCAAGGGGCCAGAAAGCACTGGTCCCTGCCTTGACAGGGAGCTGAGGCCGACATGCTGGGAGAGTGGGGCTTGAGTGGGTTTCCCTCCCACTGTTCCATCCTGCCCTCCTGGGCAAAGAAGGGGGCTGGTACCCAGAGCATCTCCCCTGCTGCCTCCCAAATAGCTCAGCTGTGGGCCTTCCAGTTTGCAAGTGCTACCCTGAAAAGGGGGATGGAGGCTTCACCCCTGCTGGCCCTAGAACTGAGGGACAAGCCAGAGGCTATGGGGACCACATGTGCATGACCGTTCCCACGGGAGGCCCCACCCCCTCCAGACCAGTTCGGCCACAAGAGGTAGGATGGGATTGAGTGGGCCAAATCTGGGGTTCGCCCCCCACCATTCCATCCTACCCTCCTGGGTAGAAAAGTGGGCTGGAGGGGCTGCAGGAGTGGGGAAGGCACAGCAGTGGTTCCAGAACCCCTTGTGAAGAAGAGCTGGGAGCTTCCAAGGGTTTAAAGATACCCACTGCCCCAGCTCTCCATGCCTGGAGAAACTACTAGGGAGAGAGGCAGCAGAGCCCTGAAAGCCCACAAAGCCAAGGGTGAGGGAGAAGCAGGGCAGCCAGCCTCCTCCCACAAACACCTCCCCAAACCAAGAGCAGATGGAGGGCTTCTGCCTCCTTCCCCGTGCTCTCCGGCCTGGGAAGAAATGGGTAGTCAGACAGGAGACCCACATTCTCATCCGGGGTCTACCCCTAACCTCTGTAAGACCCCAAGAGAATCCCACAACCTATCTGAGCATCAGTTTTGGGTGGTGGGAAAGAGGGATTAGGCCTTGATTGTCTCGAGGGATCCTGGGCTCTGAAAATGTCCGAATCCATCCATAAGAGGAACCTTTGTAGACTCACGACTGTTTTGTTTATTAAACAGCCCCAGTGCTACGCACAGGGGCAGACTCCAAGGCGACTCTGCCCACAAGCCACACAGAGGCTTGAACCCAGCCTGGCACATCTGACGTGAGCAAGGAATATTTTCCATTATGATTATCGTGATGCTGCCCCCACCGTTCAGAAGAGAAATCTATAACCTGGAGGTGTTCTGTGAGCGAGCTAAGGTTTCCTTCCACTCATGGTGAAGGCACTGGCCACTGCAAGCGAGTGGCAGTGCCAAAGCCCCTTAGGGCTTCCCCGCCACACACCTTGGGGCCAGCTACCCCTTCCCTCCCCACCCAGTGTCTGACTGGTGTCCCTTCCCCCAGGCCCCCACTCTGCCCCTCCAGAGGAGACCTCAGCTCTGGTTTAATTTGGCACCTCTTGAGGCTGCCGGGCTCAGTGGCCCAGCTCAGTCCTCTCTTGTCTGGTCACCGGGGTGCAGTGGCCAGCTACACCTTCAATTCAGGGAGTGAACTAGCTTTGGGCCAGGTGTTACCCAACTCCAGGGGCTCTGGAGGGCTACCCCAAAGAACACAAGTGTGCGCTACTGGGGTGAGTCACCTGGTGGGTTCCAAGCGCTAAAGTTCATCTGGAGATGGCGCATGACCTCTTCCTGGGGCCACTGCCCTCTAGCAGAGTGGAGGGAGGTGGGGGAGAGGGCCCGAGACCCCCTTTAATGCCTCGGCCCCTGGGGTCCTTCGCTGAGGCTTCCGGGTCCGGTAGCAATCTCCAAGTCCCGCAGAACCGGTTCTAGCCTGGTGCGCCTCGGGTTCGGAAACCCCTGGAAAGGCCAAGCACTTCCTGTGAAGTTGTCCTTCTGACCAGCTCCAAGAGTCTCCTGTTCATTATGCTTGAGGGCAGTTTTAGGGAAAGGTTTCACAGCCGCCGAGGAAAGTATCTAATGCAAGATGGGGGCAGAGGGAGTGGGGAGGAATATAAAAGCAAATTCACGGGGACCTCTCTGCAAACGCTTGCCGAGCAGGCGCGCGCTGACAGAAGCAGATAGATGACCCGCAATTACAGGCCCGGAACCCCCACCCCTCGGCCTCGCCCGGTCTCCAAGCAATTTCATACTTTTTGTACGTCTAAAGCAAAGATTGTATACGATCTCTCTCTCTCTCTCTCTCTCTCCGGCAGAAGCAGCGTTCGGGGGAGGTGGGGTTGCCGCGGAGTGTTTATTTCGGAACAAAGGCAGTTGGAGACGCAACCCGAGCGCGGCTCTCCGCGCGCCACGCGCTCCGGGGCTTTCTCCTGGAGGCCCAATCCCTCCTTCCGGCTGCAAAGGGGAGATTTTAATTGTGCGCGCCCTGCTCAGCCTCCACACCCGGCCGGGGCTGAGGGACAGAGGTGTTGGCCGCTCCGCCAGGCTGCCATGCGCCGGGGCAGGTCTGGGTGACGTTGGTGGGAAGTGGTCCCTCGCGCGGGGGCCGGCCTGGGCGGTGCCTATAGGAGTTGTGGGAACCGGACAAGGTGGCAGTTATCTCTCAGTTCCTTGACCCTGCAGAACCCCTCTAGGGAGCCTCTCTAGGAAGGGAGGAAGGATTTAAGGAGTCCAGTTTCGGCGAGAGGTCCCCTAATCAACACTGGAGGACACGGTGGATGTGAGAGAGGGTGCTGACAGCCGGCTAGAGGCTCAGCGTTCCCGGGGTCCAGAGACCCCATTCTCTCCCCAGCATCCTTTGGCTCCTGTGGAAAAAGGAATGGACTGGCTTTAAGAGACAGTCCAAGCCCATGATATGGTGCAATTTCCCAAATTCAGCCATCAACTGAATTGTTGATGGGATTGTTAAATTAAAGGTATCTGCATTTTCAATTTTGATCGTTTTTGTCTTTTGTGGTTTCTGGATTTTTGAGTCATAATTTGAAAGACCTTTTTATTCACTTAATACTTTTTAAAAGTCGATTTTTTTAACTTAATAAATTTATTTTAAAGGGATACTAGAATAAGAAAAACAAAAACAATTTGAAAATGGTGACGGACTAGTCAGGGGCTTTCAGTACCAGCAGCAGAAATGGATTCTGGCTAATATGAACAGAAGGTATTTGCACCACCCAGACAGCTCAGGGAGGCTCATGCAGCATGCTTAGGGCCGGCACACCCAGGAGGAAGCCCAATCTTTCTTCACAGAACTGACTGCACAGACACCACTGCCCTTGCCCTTGCCCTGGACCTCGTCCCTGCTGCCTCATAAAGCCTTAGGAGGCTGCTACTGCAGCCAGCGCTGCCACCACCCATCCATAGATGGAGTCTGGGTGTCCCTGCTTCTTTGTGCTACTGGCTAGTTGTGATAGGTGTGACTGATGCTGCACCCTTGCATCCAGGAAGGCCCCCTGAGCAAATGTCCCGCGTTTCAGCTTATGCAGAGGGAGGTGGCAGGGGCATCTCCAGACACAGGAAGGGGTTCAGGTACCAGGTGGCCAGAAAGAATGAAAGTCTTTCCAGAAGTCAGGGTCACATCCTCAGAGGGACAGTGCCATACCAGAGCAGGGTGGGGAACCAAATGTGTCAAGGTAAGCCGAGAGAGGGTGGGGGGGCTGGGCTGTTAAGGGTAGGCAAGGTGAGGGGAATGAGCAGAGGGTGATGGGGACACAGAGCAGGTCAGGAGAGACTGGGCACAGCGCTTGCACCCCCAAATTAGGCTTGACACGGCACCATCCTAGACTGACAGTGGGGACACCTGCAGCACTAAGGGTCTTCAGGAGAGTTCATGGGGCTGCCCGCATGCCCCTTAAATCCCCATGGATATCTGGACCCCACTTTGGGGAACTGGCATTGGGATTTTAGTTTCCCCTCGGCCCAAACTTCCAGCCAAAAGCAGACTCTCAAATGCACGCAGCCCCTGGCAGTCACACAGAATCCCCAAATTCCATCCTTTTTCCCTTCACTGCTCTTTTCTTTGCTGCTCACCCTGCCTGGAGGGGGTGTACCTGGGCCCGTTTCTTCATAGCAAGGTGATGACTAAAGCAAGGGGGGAGGGGGTCATAACCCCATCTCCCACCCCCTCCCCAGCCCCCAGCAGCTGCCACCACCCTGGGCCATGTGTGGATTGTCCATTATTCAGGGCTCTCCAATCTCAGCAAAACACACAGATCGGAGCTGAAACTGGCACTGTTTTCATCTGTAACTCCCAGCCGTCTCCTCTCAGGATGCCTTTGCATTTGATCTTCTGCAAATTTGCCTCTTTGTTCTTCAGATGGAATCATATTGCCAGGGGCTCTTGGCGGTCTTCAGTGGCACAGACAGGGAAATTCTCTTTAAGTAAAATAAAAATGACCCCAGAGCAATAAGAGGGACACCTCCATGTAGAAATGTCACAACCTACCAAAGACAATAGCTCAGAGCAGAGAACAAATCAAGCCCCAGACCCAGTTGAGCCTGGCTCAGCGCCGAGAACTCTCCCTCCCTGGGCCATTTGTTTCCTCCCTGTATTCCATATTCTAGACTTTAAAGTCAGTTACTGATAATACCTGGTGCTGATGAGGCTGCAGAAACACAGGCAATGTAGCTGTGTGTAGCTTATGCTTCCAGAAACTTCCAGTCCCTGTTTATTCACTCACTATTGGATCATGCAAAGTCATTGATTGTATCAAGGCCTCAGGGAGCCAGGGACAGAAAGTCCAGTTCAAACTTTATCTTAACAGTGTGATTATTGACTGACATCCTGAAAAGTCAGGGGATAGACCTGCTTCAGTCACTGCTGGATCCAGGGGTTGAAAAATGTCTTTGGAACCTGTGTATCGTGCCCCTCCCCACCTCAGAGCCTGTATGCTTGCAGCTCCTTCCATCTGGAGTGGAATCCCCTCCCATGGTTCTCTCCTCTCTTCATTCAAGTCCTGCCTCTGAGAATTTTTCCCTCTCTAAGCAATCACACTATCTCAGCCACTCAGTGTCACCCCTGTGTGCTATTTTTCTTCAAAGCCCTTGCCATTTTCTGAAATTATTCTATTTATTCACCCGTTTACAGTTATGTCTACTTGTTTTCGGATCTGCTTCTCCCGGCTGGAGTGTCAGCTCCATTAGATAGGAACTTTGTCTTGCTCCAGGCGGTTTCCCCTAGGCGGGGGACAGGCCTGACATAGTGGGGCTTAATAAATTGATGTGAAAGGAATAAATGAGGGGGTGTTCTCCCTATCTCCCCTGGCCCTGCTCTGTTTGTGTTGGCGCTGTTCTCAGATGGGGTCTCACTGTACAGTGGCAAAATGACAGCAGGCACCTGGAATATTGCACGATCAATATCGTGTCATCACCAATGTTACATCATCCATACTGCATCATCCTCACGCCCCTGAGTTCAACTGGACATTTGCTCCTCTCGCAAATATCCCAAAGTTGCAACTCATTGGCTCTGACTGAGTCATGTGACCGTCCCTGAGCCAATCGGGTGAGCAACTATGCGATGCTCTGATTGGCCAGGTCTGAAGCCAAGTCTGCCTCTTCTGCACCTTGGGAACTGCTCCGGGAGGCACGCATTTCCCCAGGGGAAAATGTTGGAGTCAAAGGAAGGGGCACAGATGTGGGACAGGTGGACCATCGGGCGTCGTTGCAAGCTCCGCAGACCTGCAAGGTTTTGTCCCAGGTCCTGGAGAGTCCAAGATAAATAATACTTTAATAAACATTTGCAGAATGAGGACGATTCAGTCCCCATCCACTCAGGAGAGTGGGAGAGACAGAGCCAGCTCGTCATAAGACATGTTTGGGCTGAAGGAAGAGGGGCCTGTGGGGGCAGGGAAAACCCCGAGTCCCTCTGGTTAGCTGGGGTGGGGTGAATAGTTGTTGCTAGGTTGAAATGGGCAAAAGAGCCTTGACCCAGTGGTTCCAGAGTTTACTTGAAAAAAGAAACAAACTCCACTGCCCAAGAATGTTGCTGCAGCATTATTTGTAAAAGAAAAAAAAAAAAAAACTGGAAACAACCCAAATGTTCCCCAATAGGGGACTGGTTAACTAAATTATGAAGCATCCACTTGATGAAATATTCTGGAGCCATTAAAAATGATCGTTATGAAAACTACAGAGCAGCAGGGGAAAAGGCAGATGTTCTGATATGCAGTGACGCCACAGAATACAAAACTTGTGGTCGTGTGAAGCATCCACGAGGCGCCCAGCCCTGTGCTTGGAACACACAGACTCACGGGAAATGGCTCCTGCTCCAAGGAAGCTCCTGGTGCAGTTGATGAGAAAAGCTGAAAACAAGTATGTCAACACGGCGAGAAAGGCAGAATCAGAGTTAGAGGGACAGATTACCCAGGGTGCAAAAAAGCTGCCCTGGGAAGTGACCTTTGAGCCGGATTTTATGGGGACCGAGTACTAGGATCAGAACTATGTGGGCATTTATTGAAAAAGACTCCAAGGCAATACATGGAAAACAAAAATAGCATGCTGGGGTAGAACTATGGGTGATTTTTCCCCTCCCTCTTTCTTCCGAAAATTCTTCAGTGCCATATTGTTTTTACAATAAAAAGCAAGCAGAAAACACAGCTCAGATAGGGGTGAATAATTTTTGTGCCCAGTATCTGTGTCTGTAAATCATGGATGAGTTCATAAGTACTTCATCTCCTCGACTGAGCAAGGAAGTAGGGAGATATTTATTGAACGTTTTGCATGTTGCCTGGCCCTGGATTCTGCAGAGAAGAGATGAGGCACTTAACGTTCCCAGTGGGAAGAAGAAAACATCCACTTATGAAACTGAATTTTTTTTTAAATATTTAAATAATGGTGCAAGATAACTTTGGTGACCAAAGGCATCAGGTAGAATAGACACGGGTGAAACAGGAGGAGCACATATAGCCAGAGTAGATGAAGGATATGCAGGCAGTCAGACAATCTGCATCAGGTTGAGGAGACACTTGTCAGCACCAAGTTTGCTTGCCTTTGCTTAAGGCATAGGAGGTCAAGCATCAAGAACTGAGGAAAGCTGGCAAATGTCAGTCCAGATCAGGACAGGGTTGTGAAAAGTTCACAGGGGCAAGTCCCCTGTCTTAGTTTCCTAGGACTGCCATTAACAAAGTACCAGGAACCAGGTGAACTTAAAACAACAGAAATTTAGGCCTCACGGTTCTGGAGGGTGCAGATCGGAAATCAGGTGTCTGAATGGCCATGCTCCCCCTGAAGTCTGCAGGGAAGAATCTTTTTCACATCTCTCTCCTGGCTTTTGGAGATGGTCGGCAGTCCTTGGGGCAGCCTCACTCCAATCTCTGCCCCCATCACATGCCGTCTCTCTATCTGTCTGTCTGCAGATTTCCCTCTTCTTATAAGTCACATTGGCTCAGGACACCCTCACCCAGTTCGACTTAATCTTAACTAAACATATCTCTAATGTCCCTACTTCCAAATAAGATCACATTCAGGGGACGAGGATTGGGGCTTGAACATATTTTTAGGGGGTACAGTTCAACCCATAACATCCGCCCTTTGGGGAGGTTTTAAGATGCAGGTTCAGAAGGGGTGGACAGGACCTGACAGTACAGAGAGACGAACATGGTGTCACATTAGGAGACCTGCACCCCGATCTGCAGTCTGCCACTAGCCAGTTGTGTGTATCACTCAGGGCTCTTAGCTTCCCGTGGTTCAAATCCGGCTAAGAACCAGGCCAGTGAGGACGATGCTGCTGGCACCCTGAAATCCTGGCCACCAGAGCTTGCCCGGCCACCGCACCCAGAAGATTCTCCCTCGCTCTGCTCCTTGGCTCACTAGCTCCCAACCCAGGTCTGTGGTGGGAACGTCTTACTCGCTGGGCTTGGGCACAGGCTCACAACCCAGCTGCTGGGGCAACAGGAAAGTTGTGTATCTGGCACCAGGTGAGGCTTTCCCCAAACACGGGAAAGGGTTCAGCTGCATGGTGACCATGCAACTTCACAGGAATCCCCTAACTCTCATCTCCATCCCCTCGTTTGAAAGATGCAGAGGGTGAGACTAGATGGTGAACTGAACATGCATGTCTAATCTCACTCCCTTCCAACCCAGTAAAACCATAGCTACTGATTTTTTTTAAATCCAGTGTTATTGAGATACATTCTCATACCATACAATCATCCACAATGTACAATCAGCTGTTCACAGTACCATCATATAGTTGTGCATTCATCACCACAATCAGTATCTGAAGATTTTCATTACTCCAAAAAAAAGTAAAAATAAGAATTAAAATAAAAGTAAAAAAGAACACCTAAAACATGCCATCCCTCCCCCATCCCACCCTATTTTTCATTTAATTTTTGTCCCCATTTTTCCACTCATCTGTCCATACACTGGATAAAGGGAGTGTGAGCCACAAGATTTTCACAATCACTTGGTCATACATTGTTATGCAATCGTCTTCAAGAATCAAGGCTACTGGGTTGCAGTTTGATAGTTTCAGGAATTTCCTTCCAGCTATTCCAATACACTAAAAACTACCAAGGGATATTGTTCCAGTTTGCTAATGCTTTCGGAATGCAAAACACCAGAAATGGATTGGCTGTTATAAAAGGGGGGTTATTTGGTTACATAGTTACAGTCTTAAGGCCATAAATTGTTAGACACAAAAGAGTGCCTTCACTGAAGGATGGCCAGTGGCGTCCGGAAAACCTTTTAGCTGGGAAGGCACATGGCTGGCATCTGCTCCAGAATTCTAGTTTCAAAATGACTTTCTCCCAGGACGTTCCTCCCTAGGCTTCAGCTCCTCAAAAATGTCACTCTTAGTTGCTCTTGGGGCATTTGTCCTCTCTTAGCTTCTCTGGAACAAAAGTCTGCTTTCAAAGGCCATCTCCAAAATGTCTCTGCAAGCTGAAGCTCCGCTCTCAGCTCCTGTGCATTCTTCAGTGTCCCGCTTGGCTGTAGCAAGCTCTCTCCTTCTGTCTGAGCTTATATAGTGCTCTAGTGGACTGATCAGGGCCCATGCTGAATGGGCAGGGCAACACCTCCATGGAAATTATCCAGAGTCATCACCTACAGTTGGGTGGGTCGCATCTCCATGGAAACACTCAAAGAATTACAATGTAATCAACACTAATGCATCTGCCCACACAAGATTGCATCAAAGATAATGGCAGTTTGGGGGACATAATACATTCAAACTGGCACAGATAAGAATAACCTTCAGAAGGACTTCTCACCTCCATTTGAAATCTCTCAGCCACTGAAACTTTGTTTCAATTCCTTTCCCATTTTGGTCAAGAAGACTTTCTCAATCCCAGAATGCTGGGTCCAGGCTCATCCCTAGGAGTCGTGTACCGTGTTGCCAGGGAGATTTATACTCCTGGGAGTCATGTCCCACATAGGGGCAAGGGCAGGAGTTTAACTGCCTAGTGGGCTTAGAGAAAGCGAGGCCACATCTGTAGCTACTGATTTTTAAGGACATCAACTCCTTGAAAAGATAGCAGGGGAGGAGATAACAGCAACAAAATTTTGGAAGCTGAAAACAGGATGAATGATATCCGGCTGAGTAAACTTGGGAAGACAGCACGGTAGTCTGTTTTATTCTTTAGAAGAGCTCCAAATCTGTACACCTGGAAATGAGAATGAATGGAAGTCAAAACAAGAAAGAGTGAGGCAAAAGCTCGTGAAAACTAGCAAGATTCTAGATCACCTCCTTTGCTCTAAGCTGTTAGATAACAGCCCCTGTTCTGGACTGCCAATCCCCAAAGTTGTTTCTATATGAGAAAATAAATCCATGTGAGAATAGGTCACCACCTTTCAGCTCACCTTGATTCATCCCCATGTAGGGTTGAGGTCTTGCCTCTGACCCTTGGAATCATTGATAGTTTGGGGGCATCGACTCCACTCTCTGAGTCATCCTTTTCCAGGCTCCATGTGGGGAGAGAGTAGTCATGAATAAAATGACCAGTGGTTTTCCATGTTTATGCTTTTGTATCTTGATCCCTCACTTGGCAACTGGAAACCCAGACTGTGTGGGTTGTAATTTGAGAGCTCTAAGCTTCACCAGAATCATCTGGGAGAGGGCTCACTAAAAATGCAGGTTCCCAGGCCCCTCTCCCCTGGGATTCTGAATCAGGAGGCTAACAGAGCTCCTGGCGTCTCCTCCTGACCTCTGGGACTGGTCCATCCACCGCAGGGCTCAGGCCCCAGATCTGGATATCTTCCTCCTTCAACAGCAGATGCTGCTGTCTCCACTCCCGAACCTCCCCCAGACCCTGGGGAGTGACTGTTTTCTGGACAGTCACTTCTTACCCATTCTTCTCCATTCCAAAAGAGCATCCTGGGTTGGATTTTTTTAATCATGTAAATCAGAACATGGAATTCCCCATTTGGAAACTCTCCAATGACTTCCTGTTCCACTTAGAATTCCAAACTCCTTGCCCTCGCGTCCTCATCCTCGCTCAGTCACTTCTTTCCATCCCTCGAAACTTCTAAGCCTCTTTCCTCCTTGGGGCCTTTGCCCTGACTCCTCCCTCCAGCTAGAAATCTCCTCCCCACATTTTCATCACCATTCAGGTCTCACCTGAGTGTCACCCTCATGGGGAGCCCTTCCCTCCAGAAGCCACTCCTCTCCTGCGCCTCGGTTTTATCGTCTGTACTGCAGTTGGCACTAACCAGATGCTATCGTCTTCATTGATTTGCTCACCTGTCTATTTTCTTCCTCCTTCCCCCGTAGAACGGAAACAGGACCTCAGTGGGCACATCCATCCCAGATCCCCTGTGCCACCCAGTGGCACATAGTAGGGGCTTCATAAATATTTGCTGAATAGATGAACAGGAGTGTGCAATGCCTGCTTACCCACTGTCCCATAAATCCCTGCAGCAGGGGACAATGAGAGGCTCAGGGGTGAGGGCTCAGCTGGCCAAGTGGTTGCAGACCACCCCCCAGCTCTCCCTGCCCCTCTTCCAGGCCCCACCTCAAGCCCACTTGTCAGGGGTCAGGGAGGACCTGTGCTTGGTGCTTCCCTTCCTTTAGCTCCCAGCCCAGGGCTGGTGTCTCCTCCCAGCCTTCCTCACTAAAGAGGCAGCTCCTCCTGTCCCTATTCCTTCTCTGTGTGGATGGATCCGGATGCCCAGGTAGTAAAAAGGATTCTCTGAGTTGCCTGGCTGGATTCTGCCTGCTCTTTCTATTCAGAAGATTTTTTTTTTTTCCCCAAGCTCCTCCTGGTGCTAAATCATTCTTCCAAATTAGCAGGAATGCTCATTACCAACCCAACCACCTCCCATTAGGCAGGAAATGTGTCTCTCCTGTGGAAGCTCCCCCCATCCCCGAGGCCGTCTCCCCTCACTCCCTGGATCTGGGAGGGGGAGGGGGTTGGTTGCAAGGGTGGGGGTGGGAGGCCGCCCCGTGGAGACATGTCAAAGCGGCTGCAGTTTCCTGTCCTGCACACTTTCCTTGGTCCCCCCCACAGCCAACTGCTCAAAAGGTACACAAGATGCCCTCATGTCCTGGATGGTTTTGGGCTCCTGCCTCCATAAAGTCTGCAGGTCAGATTTGCAGCTGTATTTTATGAAGGTGATTAGGGCAGCGACATCTGTGAGATCATTTAATTACGGAAATTCTCTCAGAGCTCAATCCTTCCATGTCCCATAATTTGGATGAGAGCTTTTAAAACAGCCCATGGATGATATGGGCCTCCTCTTTGTTCCCGGGCCTTGGGGGTTCTCCGGCTGCCCGGCCAGGGTTTGGAGATGGCCTTGAATCTCAACAGGTGTGTGGGAAACGTCTGTAATCGGCTGCTCACAAGACAGTCTTTAGGGAAAGGGAAATTGATTAGAAACCAGGAATGAAATGGCTCACCCTACACAATGTGTGTAATAAATATTAAGTAACAACGACAATAATAATTTTGCCTATATCTCTATCTCACGTGTTGTCTCAGAGAAGTGTCAGAAGCCCGATTACAGACCGAATGGTGGAAAAGCAACATTTAGACTGCTTTACAAAAGCCTCCTTGGGCTCATTAGTGGTGTGTGTGCTGAGAGAAGGTCTGGGATTTTTATCCCTGCAGCAGCTCCACTGCCTCCTGCTGGGTTCAGGCAGGATTCCTGAGACTTTTCTCCTAAGCGCCAAGGGGAGCCCTTGAGAGCACAGTGGGGGAAAGCTCTTATTTAATCTATGGGGGGAAGAGGGGGTCTCGTTATTCATTTATTCTGCTAATATTTATTGAGCTCCACTTTGGTTGGGACACTCTTCTCCACGCTGTGTATTTGCAGGAGAAAGCGAAAGCTGCAAGGTCCTTGCCTTTATGGAGGTTAGTGGGCTGTAAGGAAGATGGAAACAAACAAACCCAAAGACTCTGCAGATAAGTGCTACCGAGGAAAGCTAAGTAGAGGGTTGTCATGGAGAAAGCAGGTAGGAGGCGACTTTGGCAGGCGCGGTCAAAATGGGCCTCACTAAGTCACTGGATCCCAAAGTACAGCCCCAAACTAGCAGCTTCAGCACCCTCTCGTCACTTGTTGGAAATGCGAATTCTTAGGCCCCACCCAGACCTGGGGATGGATGGGGAACTCAGGGCCCGGGGGCAGGGGAGCATTGGAAAGAGAGGTAAAACCAGGGTGGCCAGTCAGCCAGCCAGCTAGCATCAGGCAAAAATCCCAGCTCCCTCACTGGGAATGACTTTGCATCTCTGAGCTTCCTGTTTAAATGGAATTCCTCAAAATGATATTTGCAAAGCACCTGGTGTAAAGTAGCCGCTCCAATCTGTAATAGCTGAGATGGGAGACAACAAATGTCAAGCCACCCTTGTGGTTCACTTTACAGGATTTATTAAGCACCTGCTAACCACAGGAAAGGAAGATTGCATGATTCCCATCTGAGTTATATGTGTGGATGGGAGGTACTTCTGGAGAGCAATGCAGAGAGCAGTGTACAACGTGGTGCTGGCAAAGCTGGACGAGGACAGGGTCACTGCAGCCTGTTGTCTCTGTCGGCTCGGCTTCCTGACTTTCTCTTCTTGAAGCAGCATTCCAATTTTCCTCCTCTTTCAGACCCTGGGGAGCAGTGGGGCTCCTCTTGCCCTGCTGCAAGGGCACACAGGGACTCAGGCCCAGCCATTCACCCTGTGCCAGCCCTGCCGACCCCCTCCCTCAGGCCACAGAGATAGGCTCAGGGATGGGCTGGTGGGCATCAGCCCTGGGGCTTTGGCTGAACTGCTGGACAAAGGTTTCTCTTTCCATGGGGCTTTCTACACCAGCAGGATGGGAGCCAGGACTGCTGAGGCCATCTTGCCATTCCTTGGGGTGGGCCTCCTGGGAACGGAGCACAGAGGAGAGCAGAGCTTAAGCCAATTTTAATTGGACTTCTGTCACTTGCAACCAAAGAGTCCAGACTGATACAGAGGTTTCATGTGGAGGGTTAGAACTTGCACCTCCATGAAGACTTTGGATCAATGACTGGGAGAAATGAGGGAATAAATTGGGGGATGGTAAGGAGTGAGATCAAGTCATGGTTTGGGCATCTGTTTGTTGCTTCTCCAGCATCCATTTCCCTCCTCTCCCTTCCTCACAGAATCCCACATTCCTTGGCCATGCGTTTGGGTAGAATTGACCCCAGATGCAGCTTGACTGGTGGGCCCAGGTTAGCTTAGCCAATCAGCATTGCCCAGCTCCCGTTGCACCGTGATGAGTGAATTGATGAAAGAGCACATGACTCATGTCCAGTATGATCACGGCCAATTCTGGGGCTTTAATTCAATTCTGGAAATCTTTCCTGCTGTGCATGAACAAAGAAGCATGTGGCCTTGGAAGCTTCTGGTAGCCGTCTTGCAACCATGAGGAGAGAGTCTGCTGAGGGTGGAGATTTTTCTCAGGCAGAGCCAATAAATGACAGGACTGGGTGCATGGTTGGAGTCCTGGATCAAGCTGCGCCTGAAGGAGGAGCTACCCCTGGCTTTAGGCTTAAGTCAGTTTGGCTCAGTTTTCTGTCATGTGTAACAAAAGAATCCTTTCTGCCTCAGATGGGATGCAAGGTGAGGCTCTCATTTCCTGCCATTCCCCCAGAGCCCAAGGCCAGCACCTAGTAGTCCACCCCCTTAGTCTGAACCTTGCAGCCTCCGAAAAAGCATTTTGTTTTTCTCAAATTCTCAGAATATCAGAATGCAGGGGGCCTCTCTGGAACCTTGGAACTGAGACTCCTGAAGGGGCCAGGGGATTGATGGACGCCTGTCTGGGCTGGCTAGATTCATGGGTCAGAGGTCACCCATTCATCAGGGATAAATCTCAGTGGCTTTAGGGGATGAGGTAGAATATGATTTACTGGACCTGGGGGAAGGAGGGGACTTTGCTCTCAGCCATCAGAAATACCAAAGTCAAGGAGCAGGGGGTTGGTGATGCAGGCTGAGGAGAAGACTCTGCCTTCCTGAGCGGGGCAAAGAGGACCACTTCCAGGATGCTGCAGTTATACTTCCCTGCAAAATAAGCAGTTTAGTGGGTAATCATGGGGCTTCCCAGGCTGGGGAACCCTGGAAGGTAAGGAGCCCAACTCTCTCCCAAAGCAGTCCAAAGAAACTTTTTATTTATTTATTTTACCATTTTTTATTGAAATATATTCACATACCATACAGTCATCCAAAGTGTAAAACAGTTTTTCACAGTATCATCATAGAGTTGTGCATTCATCACCACAATGAATTTTTGAACACTTTCGTTACTCCAAAAAATAAGAATAAAAATAGAAGTAATAAGTGCATTCAAAACGCCCCATACTCCTCCTCCCCCATATTAGTCATTTACTTTTTGTCCCCATTTTCCTACTCATTTGTCCATACATTGGGTAAAGGGAGTGTGAGCCATTGGTTTTCACAATCACACGGTCACACCATATAAACCACATAGTTATATGCTTGCCTTCAAGAATCAAGGATACTGGATTGCAGTTCAACAGTTTCAGATATTTCCTTCTGAAGGAAGGAAAGACAGACAAAGCCTGCTTTGTGCCCCTCCACCTCTTTCTTTATTCTGATAAACTAAAAACTAAAGAGAGATATCTGTATAACGCATAAGAGCTACCTCCAGAATGACCTCTCGACTCCCTTTGAAATCTCTCAGCTACTGAAACTTTATTTTGTTTCATTTCTCTTCCCCCTTTAGTCCAAAGAAACTTTTCAAAAC
Organism: Choloepus didactylus; assembly: GCF_015220235.1. Lineage (NCBI taxonomy): Eukaryota > Metazoa > Chordata > Mammalia > Pilosa > Megalonychidae > Choloepus > Choloepus didactylus. The sequence goes on from NW_023637577.1 coordinate 1,294,001, forward strand.
TTGCGTTGCGATATGTCAACACCTGGCTTAAAACCCTTCCCCCAGTGGCCACTCCTTCTGGTTAAAATAAAATCCCAACTCTGAACCCCAGCTTACAATGTCTCCTTGATCAAACCCTCACCTCGTCCGCCACACCCCAGCATCCTTCCCTCGGCCTCTGCCTGGTCTTCAAACACTTGCTCACTCCTGCCTCAGGACCTTGGCGTCACTTTCCCCTGCCCCTGGACCTGCTACCCCCGGGGTTCCTGCATGGCTGGGTTTCTCTCTGAGTTCAGAGGGGTCTTCCTGGACACCCTAATACAGTGGCCCTCCTCAGGCTCCCGCAGCCCCCTGGCCCTGTCTCATCCCCTTCCTAGCACTTAGCACTTGCCAAAATGGCCCTGTTCCTTTCCCTTTACTTGAGTAGAAGTCTCTGAGGGCAGGGCTTTATCTGTCTTATCCATTGCTAGGCCCCCAGCCAGCACTTGATGCATTGCTGGCATATCGTACACACACAATAAATAGATGGTAAATGAATAAACTATGATCCCACTGCATCCTGGGTTTGGGAGATGAGCAGCTGCTACGGGGCTGAGCTCCTGGGACAAGGCGTGCAAGTAGAGAGTGGTTGCTGGCTGGTACTGGGGCCTTCTATCCCGGGTTCTATGGGATGAGGGCTCTGCAGTGCGGCCACAACCAAGGCCCCTCTGGGAGACAGAGGAAGGATGCTGCCAGTTCTGGTAGGGATGGCCATTTTGTGTCACCCGGCAGGTTGTCATGCAAACGCTTCTCTGTGCACCGCAAAGCCCCCTGACCTCTTCAAGTTAGAGACAGAGATGTGGAGATAGGAAGAGATTGTGTGAATCGATGGAGTATTGACTGGCAGCTACGGAGCCCTCAGCCGTGGGCAAGGAAGGACTTTCCGGTCACCTCCGCCTGCCCTCTGCTTTCTCACATAACTCCGTCCTCCAACCCTTCACTTCCAGCTCTGCTCCTCTCCACCCTGTTTCCATCCGTGTGGCTGGGAGCACTCTCCCTGGTGGAGCCATGAGAAAGAAGGGACAAGTGTCACACTGAGGTCATCCCAGGAATCTGTTCTTAATGGGGTAGCAAGCGTAGTAGAAGTCGTGGGTGAAGTGGTGACAATAAACGCATCTTGAGGTCTTACTGTATATCCATCAGACCCAGTCAAACGAACCCGTGCACAACCCCAAGAGGAGGGGTTATTACAATCGCATTTTACAGAGGAAGAAATGAAGGCTCAGGGAGGTGAGGTTTCCTTTTTGGAAACCCCCGCCTAGTAAGAAGCAGTTCCAGGATTTTATTCTAGGAAGTCTGAATCCAGAATTCAACCTCTGAACCATGCTGTCATCCCTATAATTCTAAATGAACAAATGCAGTAAGTCCTGTTAGTTGAATGGTTGCCGGGTGCCGGGCATTTTCTTAAGTGTGTAAGTTTATTGTTTCAGATTGGGAAGCCAAGGGCTTGTGGGGTAACATCCCTTAACCAAGTGGGAGAATTTGGATCTGTGCGTCTGTCCAGAGACTGAGTTCTTTCCCCAACACCAGCCGGGCCCTGGGCCGGCAGCAAGGGGTGAGTCCAGGAGCAGAGTGGCCTCCAGCCTGGTCTCTCCGGGCTCCAGGAGGGGTTCCTTACATGTCTGCACCGTCCTAGCCATTCCCAGGGTTGAAGGAAAGGCAACGTCCCCTTTCTCGAAACCCCACTGGGCCCAGGGCCTGGGGAGGGCATCGAGGATACCCAACGACCTGACTACAACAAATGCTCACAAGACGGGCTGCAAGACACTCTGGGACCACAGCCTGGAGTGGGGACGGCCACCGGAGCGGGGTAGGGAGGCCAGGCTAGGTCTCGTCCTGTTGCTCACGTAGCCAGGCCTTGAACTTCTCTCGGGGCCTCAGTTTCCTCATCTGAAATGTGGAATAACTCTTCCCACACACCCACCCCCAGGCAGGGGTCTTTGAGGTTGTGTGGAAAAGTGCCCCTGTGCCAGTTTGGATATATTATGTCCCCCAAGGAAAAGCCATGATCTTTTAATCCACTCTCGTGGGATATTGGGATTAGGCTATTTCCATGGAGATGTGACCCACCCAACTGTGAGTGACACTTTGGTTAGGTTTTGACCTCTGATTGAATGTTTCCATGGAGGTGTGGCCCCACCCATGCAGCATGGGCCTTGATTAGTTCACGGGAGTCTTATAAAAGCTCACAAATAGAAGGACCGCAGAGCTGCAGCTGAGAGACACATTTTGAAGACGGCTGTTGGAAGCTGGCATTGACATTTTGAAGCACGCCATTTTTTTTTAAATTCAGTTTTATTGAAATATATTCACATACCATACAATCATTCATGGTATACAATCAACTCTTCACAGTACGATCATATAGTTATGCATTCATCACCACAATCTATTTCTGAACATTTTCCTTACATCAGAAAGAATTAGAATAAGAATAAAAAATAAAAGTGAAAAAAGAACACCCAAACCATCCCCCCATCCCACCCTATTTGCCATTTAGTTTTTATCTCCATTTTTCTACTCATCCATCCATACACTAGATAAAGGGAGTGTGATCCACAAGGTTTTCACAATCATACTGTCACCCCTTGTAATCTGCATTATTATATAATTGTCTTCAGGAGTCCAGACTGCTGGGTTGGAGTTTGGTAGTTTCAGGTATTTACTTCTCGCTATTCCAATACATTAAAACCTAAGAGTTGTTATCTATATAGTGCATAAGAATGTCCACCAGAGTGACCTCTCGACTCCATTTGAAATCTCTCAGCCACTGAAACTATTTCATCTCATTTTGCATCCCCCTTTTGGTCAAGAAGATATTCTCAGTCCCATGATGCCAGGTCCAGATTCATCCCCGGGAGTCATATCCTGCATTGCCAGGGGGATTTACACCCCTGAGAGTCGGGTCCCACATAGAGGGGAGGGCAGTGAGTTCACCTCCTGAGATGTCTTAGTTAGAGAGAAGAGAGGGCCACATCTGAGCAACAAAGAGTTACTCAGGGGGAGACTCTTAGGCACAATTATATGCAAGTTTAGCCTCTCCTTTGCAGTAACAAATTTCATAAGGGCAAGTCCCACGATCAAGGGCTCAGCACACCAAACAGCCAGTCCCAATGTTTTTGACAACATCAACACCAGTCCAGGTGAGGAAGTCCAACACTTCTGCACCTTCCCCCAGCTCCTCAGTGTGTGTGTGGGGGGGAGGCTGTAAATATATTTTTTATTCTCTGCCCAAATTACTTTGGGATGTGTCACTATTTCACTCTAACCTATACTAACCTACCGTATCTCACTTTCTATTCAAAGTTCCATGTAATTATGGTGTTTGAACAAACTGACTGTAGAGTTATACTGTGTAGAAAATACAGATGCTGCACCAAATGGACATCTCTTCCCTTAGTCTCACATGGAAGTTGAAGTTTTAAAACACAGTCAGTTTCAGCCTTTACCCTTTGGCCTGGCTTGCCCTGGTCTTAACCAGACTTGCTTCATTCATATCACTAATTGAAGTCTGGGCTCTTTTTCAGCTTTTTTTTTTAATAGTTGCTGTATGCACTAATACTGACATTCATGTCTGCCGAGCTGTAGCTCTGAGTTTCAGGTGTCTCAGAGATAAACATTGTTCCAGAGACCAGTCAGGTTATACGCTAAGGGATCAGCATCTCAAAGTCTAGAGACAGGCATTACAATTCAGGAATAGAGTTGACTGGAGCACACCATTTTGAAATGCAATCTGGGGGCAAGCAGACGCCAGCCACGTGCCTTCCCAGCTAACAGGAGGTTTTCCGGATGCCAATGGCCTTTCTCCAGTGAAGGGACCCTATTGTTGATGCCTTACCTTGGATATTTAATGGCCTTAAGACTGTAACTTGTAACCAAATAAATCCCATCTATAAAAGCCAAACCATTTTTGATATTTTGCGTAACAGCAGCGTTAGCAAACCGGAACAGCCCCCTACGCTTTTGGTCTCACTATGAAGATGCTTATTCAGCATAAGTGAGCTCACCCTTTAGGTGCCTGTGCTGGGCAGACTCAGAAAAATTAGAGTCAGTAATATCCTCTCTTCCTCATCCTCCAGTTAGACTCTCTTAAAGGCATTTCAAGTGGAGATGAAATTATAAAGCTTTAATTTAAATGCAGTTTTTCTAATGTGCCAACAGTGGCAGTGGCTTAGAGCTGAGCAGGTCCACCAGAGTCAAAAAGAGGCCAGACTGGGGATTGCCCCTTGGCTTGCTGTGAGGACCTGCTCCCCAAGGCCTCTTCTTTGGCTCTCTCCCTCTGTCTACTTGCTCTATCTTCAGCCATCACCAGGGAACAGGCAGCAGAGACCAAGGGTGGGGTGGGGAGGGCGTTTCACTGTTCCTTTAAGCCATGTGGGCAAGAAAAGTTATAAGACATCCTGGCACAGGGAAAACTCAGCTCTCCTTCTTAATTCCAGAGGGATGTCTTATGCGTCTCTTATACGGCCCCCCATGCGGAACATCAAAGTTCTAACTAACCTAGCAACATCTCTTTATATTGGCATTAGTCAGCTATTGCTGCAATAATGCTGTGAAACAAACAACCCTGAAAAATCTCAGTGACTTAAAACCACAGACATTTATGGTTCTTGTCCATAGTCTAAGGGTTGGCTGAGGTGGCCCCTCTTTGAACCACAAGTTGGGTTCAGATGTGCTCCGTGTGTCTTGCATTCTGGGACCAGTGGCCACCCAGGACATGCTTTTCTCATGGTGGCTGTCTAAAGATTTAAAGCCGCAGCTCGCATTATGTCCCCTAACATTCCATTGGCCAAAGTGAGTCATGTGGCCAAGCCTAACTTCAATGGGGTGGGGAAATATCCTCAGCCCATTCTAGTGGGAGCCTTTGCAAAGTCACATGGCACCCCCAAGGTCTAAGCCTCTATGTTAAATCAAAAGCAGAAGAACCAAAAAATAAAAACCATGGCAGAGGGTGAGGCTGTAAAATTCCATTATAGGGAGGGAGTGGCTCCAAATAGTATAGAATAAGTTTAAGTGGGTTACTGCCTTCATGTCCATTTTCCTTTAGGGTATTCACCTGTGCCAGTCTGAATGTATTATGTTCCCCAAAACGCCATTATCTTTGATGCGATCTTGTGTGGGCAGACGTATTAGTGTGGATTAGATTGTAATTCTTTGATTAGTGTTTCCATGGAGAAGTGACTTGCCCAACTGTGGGTGATGACTCTGATTGAATAATTTCCACGGAGGTGTGGCCCTGCCCATTCAGCGTGGATCTTGATTAGTTTACTAGAGCATTATATAAGCTCAGACAGAAGGAGCGAGCTTGCTACAACCATGAGGGCCACTTTGAAGAATGCACAGGAGCTGAGAGAGGAGCTGAAACGCAACCTAGGAGCAAGCAGATGCCAGCCACGTGCCTTCCCAGCCAACAGAGATTTTCTGGACGCCATCGGCCATCCTCCACTGGAGGTACCCGATTGTTGATGACTTACCTTGGATACTTTATGGCCTTAAGACTGTAACTTTGCAACCAAATAAAACCTCTTTATAAAAGCCAATCCATTTCTGGTGTTTTGCAAAAAGGCAGCATTAGCAAACTGGAACATTACCCCTTCCCTATTTGGAGAAGAGGCCTTTTTTTGTAATTTGGGTGGGGCTGGCCTCACTTCCAGCTCTCAACAATGATACCCCATCCCATGGCTACAGTCATTGATTAAAAGGTAGGCATGTGACCTAATTCAGGCCAACAAGAGATGCTGAATCCCACAAAAGAATCCAGAAAGTTCCTCCCTTTCTCATTGAAAGAACAAAGGAACATGGAGTCCAAGGAGCTGCTGGCAACCAACTTGTAACCCTGAGGGGAACCAGACTCAGGATGAAGTGTGGAAAATAGTGCAGGGAGTCAGAAAGAAATCAGATCCTTGGGGTGATGTAGCTTAGCTGGATCAAGCATGACCTGAATCCTGATTTACTACTTGACTTTTCACTTACATGAGCAAATACATCCCCTTTTAATTTAAGACTGTTTGAGTTTTGTTCTCCATCATTTGCCACCCAAAGATTCCTAAGTGATAGAGATATAGAGAGGAGACAGAAGAAGAGAACTGAGGTCCCTAGTTCTCATCACCTCCACACACATGCCCTAAACACTGGGCCTCAGAGCATCACTGGGATTTGGTCAGATCAGCTTAGCATGCCCTCCCCACCCCACCCCCAGCTCCTCTGCTGCATTGAGGGTCTCTGGAGCCCAAATAGCCACCCTCCTCAGGGAGATCTGTTTCCTTTTTCCTTTCTGCATGTAGCCCTCCAGTCTCTAGCTGGCCCCTAAGCCCAGGGAGTCTGGAGCAGCTGCCTCATATATCAAAGAAGCTTTTGCATGGAGGGGAAAAATGTAGGTCATTTTTCAATGTGTGTGGCTATCTTCAAGCAACCCTGAATGCCAGAAGCAGGGCTGGGAGGCAGGGGTTGAAAAATGAAGATTTGTCTCAGAAGGAGCTGCCTGCTTCTGCCTCCTCTTGACTCCCAAGGTGGGGTCAAGGCGGGGGGGGGGGGGGTAGACCAGAGAAAATGGGATATAAGGGGTGTTCCCATCCCCACCCCATACACACACCATAAGCAGGGATGAGATTGTCTCTCTCTGGACCCCAAAGCATTGTCCCCATTCTTTAGCCACTGAGATAAGAGCAAACTTTCCTTCTTCTTCTTGTAGTTGTCATTGCTGTATTTAATTCTCATTTGGCGGAAAGAGACGAAAAGGCCAGGACCATTAAGTCATTTATTCCTAACGCTTCAGCCATCACAGGCTGCTGGGGCAGTTAAGCAGCAAATCTGTGCTCGAAGAAAAATGGAGAAAATTAGCGCTTGTGGGAGGGAAAGACTGACAGTCCTGGCTCCGGGGCAAGCAGAACCCGTGGAGCTCTCGCAGCTGCAGGCTCCTCCTCCCCGCTCCGCCCCATCCTGAATCGAGTCGGCGCTCCGTCCCCTGCCACCTCTGTCCGAGTCCTCCCTGGCCCTTTCTCGCTGTGGCCCTGCCCGAGCCCTGCCTGCATCTCAACGCCGCCACCCCTCCAGCCTCTGTCCGCGTCCCGCGCTGCAAAGCCCCGCACTGCCCACCGCGCGGCCCCGCAGCCCGGGCACACAGCGCCCCCCTTAGGCCGCAGTCGGCCCCGAGCTGGTGGCTCCTTGCGGGACAAAGACAGAAACGCCCACGGACACATTAGGAGGCCACCCGCCAACTTCCACCGGTGACCCCAATTCCAGATTCGAACCCAGGTCCCCGGAGGTGAGAGTGAAGAAAATGCCTAAATTAAAATGCTAATTACTGTCTTCAGCAGTCCCTTACCAGACAGTCACTTGCAGCTGTTATTAACACCTTCCCACCGCAGCCGCAGCCTGGGGCTCTGGGGGAGACGGGGGATTTGAAGATTCAGGTGCCAGAGAAAATAAAGCTAGGTCTGCACTGCGGAGCTCAGCCTGCCTAGGTGATGCCCCTACTCTGCCCGCCTCTCTGGAAGATTCCAAGAGGAGAAGCCCCTCAAGGATTACAGACTGGGGCCACCTTGCGGGGTGGCCGGGCTGGGCATGGTGAAATCAGCCAGACCAACCTGATAAGGTAGGTTCTCTGTTTTAAAATACCTGCAGAGGTATTTGGGCTCACAAAGTACCTCTGTGTTGTCTTAGTTAAACTTCAGGATTTGGAGAGGGCAGGAATGGAAGCTGCAAGCCCCAGGCACGGGGTGGGGGCGGTGGGGATGGGGTGGGGGGGTGGGGGTGTGCATTTGAGGCACGCGTCACACTGACCTCCAGGAATAAGGTAGAGCTGGTTTTGAGGGAGACCTTGGGGCCTTGGCAATGCCCACAGTGTTTTCTCTGGCTAAGGGCTTAGGCAGCCAGGGGCGAAGAGGGAGGGAATAAAAGAGGAGAGGGTGATACAGAGGAGAAGAGAATGACAGAGGAAGAGGCCTGAGCCTGCACCCTCCTCTTTGCACACGGAGGGCCCCAGGCCAGTCAAGGTAGAGGTGGACTTAAACTCTCCTTTCTAGCCTTGTAGTTCACCCCACACCGAGGGTCCACCCCCAGAGGGCCTCGAGGCCACCCAGCACCCTGCTATATTAGTCCTTGTTCCAGTTCACTAATGCTGCCAGAATGCCAAACACCAGAGATGGATTGGCTTTTATAAAGGGGGTTTATTTGATTACATAGTTACAGTCTTAAGGCCATAAAGTGTCCAAGGTAACACAACAGCAGTTGGGTACCTTCACTGGAGGATGGCCAGTGGTGTCCGGAAAACCTCTGTTAGCTGGGAAGGCACGTGGCTGGTGTCTGCTCCAAAGTTCTGGTTTCAAAAATGGCTTTTTCCCAGGATGTTCCTCTCTAGGCTGCAATGCCTCAAAAATGTCACTCTTAGTTGCACTTGGGGTATTTGTCCTCTCTTAGCTTCTCTGGAGCAAGAGTCTGCTTCCGACTGCCTTCTTCAAAATGTCTCTGATCTGCAGCCCCTGTGCTTTCTTCAAAGTGTCCCTCTTGGCTCTAGCTCCTCTTCAAAACATCACTCACAGCTGCACTGAGTTCCTTCTGTTTGCCAGCTTGTTTATATGGCTCCACTGATTAACTTAGACCCACCCTGAATGGGCAGAGCAACACCTCTATGGAAATTATCCAATCAAAGTCATCACCCACAGCTGGGTGGGGCGCATCTCCATAGAAACACTCAAAGAATTACAGTCTAATCAACACTGATAATGTCTGCCCACACAAGATTACATCAAAGATAATGGGGATTGGGGGACCTAGTACATTCCAACTGGCTCAGTCCTGGTGGTAACTCCCTTCTACTGAGATGTCCCAAATCTGTGCGCTCGTGGGAGCGGGGACTGGGTCTGCCTGGCGTCCTCAGAACATGGCTCCCGGCACAGAGAGGGAGCCCCGTGATTGCTTACTGATCCAAGAACAAAATAAATTAGATGCAGCACGTGCACAGTCATGGACACAGTGAGTGGTGTGCTGAGGCCGTCTCTTCCCAGCGAGGAACCAATTGTTAAAGATTCAAGATTGGCAAGCTGGCTGTTAAACCATTGATAACCTGAAGTCAGCCACGTGAGAGTATTTGCACCACAGCAATCATCAAATGCAACAAATCAGGGTTTGTTTTCCTACCCCCATCCCTACCCCCCACCAAAAGCAAAATACCCATAGCCTAGCCTCTTAAGCTGAGGTGACTCCAAACCTTCCAAATAGAGAAGAAGTTGGAATATTCCCTACATTTCATTCCCTCATTCTGTTTGCTTTGGTGCACGTGGCCCCTTGCACTTTTAGCCATTTTTAGCAAGCCCCAGCACACACACCCTACATCCGGGGCCCCCTGACCCTCTTCCGGAGACAGCACCTGAAGGGTTAATTCCCCACTGCCTTTCATTCCCTTCCCCTCAAAGCACCACCTGCTCGACCCAGGTTCTGGCCCCAGGCGGTGTATAAACACCCCCAGTGATGAATGGCCCCCCAGAGCAGCTGATAGCAGTGAGGCTGCAGCCCTTCCTTCCCTCCACCACCTGTTCTGGCCCAGCTGGAGGGAGGGGAACTGGAGGAGGGGCCTTCCGTCTGAGTCGGAGTCATCCATCCTAAGTAATTAGCTGCCAAAGAAAATGCAGACCTGCCATATGGGAGCAGAGTTCCTCCCTGCCCGCCCTGCTCCTCCAAACTCCTCCGGCCCCCCAGGCTTGCCTCTGGAGGCCACTGGGGCAGTCAGACCTAAGGAAGCTGGGACACCATCTGCCAGGGCTCAGGGTCTCCTTGCAGATCAAAGGCTAAGATGCTCCTTTCAGGTCCTGCCTGAGCCCAATCCACATCTTCTCTCCAAGGCTAGGGCCTGGGCCTCTCAACCATCTTCTCCTAGTAGGGGGATGTAAGGTGTCTTGGCAGACATCACTGGATGCCTGCCCATTGTCCATTTCCTTCTTACCTGATGTTGTTCAGGTTGATTCTTGGCAGCCCCATGTTCCATACCTGTGATTTGTTTAGGGACAGTGGGAATGTGTCCAGTTCAGCCAATGACAATGAAGGGAGGTCAGAGGTTTCTTTGTTCCCATGAGAGAATCAGAAGAAAGATGCTCTTCTACCTCTGGCCATTATGGCATCTGGATGCAACTCCTGGAGCTGCAGCAGCTATATTGTGACCATGAGGTGTGCCAAGTTGAATGCAGGGCTGAAATACCAACAAGGAAAGAGCAGAGGCAGTGAAAGAGCAGAGATCTCCGATGACGTCCCTGGATCTCTGATTTCCCATGCCTGGAGTTGTCCCTCCTTTAGACCTGCAATGTGAGATAATAAAGATCCTTACTCATTTGGATTTGCTTTGGTTACCTGCAGCCAAAGGTATGCTGACTGGTGGAGAGTGAAGGCTGAACATCATCATCCCCTGAATCAAGCCATGATATTGGACCTCCATGGGGAACTGGGATTTTATCTTGTGCCTGATACCTGGGCCCCATCCTCTTCCCATTTTGGTGATTTCCTCTGCAACAGGTGATGGAGGTGCTCCAGCTTCCAACCTTCCAACTGCCAACACTTGCATTTCTTTGTACAAGGCCTTTCTTTGTAGTCTGGAGGCCACTGTGCACCACAGGACAGAAGTATTGGAAAATAAAGCCCTCCAAGAACAGCCTCCAAGCAAAACCTGATGGGAACTGGTGTGTAAATACCCCCCTATCCCTCTCCCCATCCGGTGGGGATAACTCTGAGACTTGCTGTCTACACTGGCTCCCAGAGTTCCAGGATTAAGCTCTTGTGGGCCATGGTGGTAACTTGCTTGAGAACATTCCATTTATTGACTCCTCCTGTTCCCGGCTCAGTCCCCCCATTCCCCTATCATCTCCCAAATAAACTACTTGCACCTGAAACCCTGTCTCAGGGTTTGCTTCTGGGGGAACCCAAAATCAGTCTACCTCCCTCTCTCAGTGCATTACTGAGTCCCTGCTCTGTCCCAGACCCTGTTCCAGGCACTGCAGAGAGAAAAGGAAACAGAACGTACAGGTTCCCTGTCCTGGGGTCTTACACTTACGTATGTGGAAGGAGGCTGGCACGAATAAACAAGAATGTAAATAGCATAATTTAGATGGTCTTAAATACAATGTTAAAAATAAAACAGGATGATGGTAGTGATGGGGAAGGGTTTACGTTTGAAGGTGGGGAGAGGGAAGAGAAGATCTCGCCAAGGACCAGCCAGGCAAAGAGCAGTGGAAAGGGGATTCCAAGCAGAGGGTACAGCAAGTGCAAAGGCCAGGAGGCCCTAGTGAGCGTGGCAGGTCTGGGAACAAATATAAGCCAGTGTGGTAGGGGGGAGGTAAGCCAGGAGGAAGTGGAGGTGGCGAGTGTCTCAGTTTGCCAGACTGCTGTGACAAATAAGCTGGTTGACTTAATGGGAATTTATTGGCTCATGTTTGGGGAGGCTAGAGGTCCAAGATCACGGTCTTAGGCCAAGCTTTCTCTCGGAGTCTGTAGCTTTCCAGTACTGGCTTGCTGCCATCCTTAGAGTTTCTTGGCTTTCATCTCTGCTTCCTGACACATGGCGATGTCTCTCTCCTTGTGTCTGCTCTTCTGGTTTCTGCTGACTTCTGACTTCTCCCTGTGGCCTTTCTCTGGTTTCTGGCTTCTCTCTATAAAGCTTGCAGTAATATAGATTAATTCAGTTTGGCCACACCTAAATAGGATTTTAGGAGATCCTATTCGCAGATGAGTCCATGCCTTAACTGATAAGACATCTTCAAAGGATCCTATTTATAATGGGTTCACACCCACAGGAGCATAGATTAAGATTAAGATTGGCTGGGGGGATGTGATTCAATCTACCACAGTGAGATAGATGCTCCCCGCCCCACCTCCCCCTTGCAGAGGCCAGGTAGGCTCCCGCAGGGCATGAAAAGAGTTCATAGGTTCAGGGGATTGATCCTATCCACTGCAGGATTGTCAGCAAGGGGACGACTAATCTATTCCAAGGCCCTTAGTGTCCTGACTGGATTGGTGCAAGAGTGGATTAGAGAGGTCAGCAAGGGTTACCTTGGTCATCCTGGTGGGAGATGCTAGTTCCTGGATCTTCTCTATACTTTGTAGCGGGGAAGCTTCTGTTTCAAAACTGGTTTCCTCTCTCTGTCTAGGACCACTTCCCAGGGCTGGAGGTGACCCCTAAACCCCAGGCCAGTGCCTGAATCCTTGCTAGCTCTGGACACTTCCACAATGCAAACTGTCACTGCCCCTCACCCACTCACCCATGCTTCAGGGATCTTCTTTGCTCTTGTGGTTGGGTATCACCCATGGCCTCCCAGCCCATGCCCTTGCCCCCACCCACTGCCTGCCCATTTCCCATCAGCCTCACTGATTGACAGGTGTCACTGCAGATTCCAGCATCTCCTCCAGGCTTCCCCATCCCGACTTTGAGACAATATGGTCCATGCCAACAGAACCCTGCCATGCCCTCATCCTTGAAGGGGCCGGGAACAGCTCCTCCCAGGGCTCATGGCAGTGATCATTTAGTGGTGCCATGGGCTTGTGCAGCAGCTTCCCCTGAGTTTCTTAGAACCCATTACCCACATTATTTTCCACTCACTATCCGTCAGGAAACCCTAGAGAACTCAAGGATGGGGCTTGGCCTTAGTTTACAGATAGGCTATGCAGACGGAAAGATTTGCACATTTTTTTCAGGAGCACTGAGAATCAGAGCCTTTGTTGACTGGATCCAGAGCCAGCATCACGATAACAAATTGGCACTGTTAGGGAAAGATCTGGATGCCTTTCTATGGAAACAAGCCTGTGAGTCCATGGCTGTGCCTCTCTGGTGTGAAACAGGGCACTGCTGACCCATGGGGATGTCTGGGTAAGGTGGCCAGAGGAGAGCTTCCTCTCAGTCTCCCAGGGGTGGTAACCCAAGGACGACTCAGAAAAGGCCCTGCCCCTTGAGAAGAACTCAAGGGGAACCAAGAACTAAGTTCTGGGTCCAGGGCAGGAGCAAGGATAGAGTTAGCAAAGGAAGCAGAGAGAGAACAGAGGGATGTTGAGCAAAACTTTCCACCTTTCTCTGCCTGAACTTTCTCATCTGGAGAATGGGGAATATAATTCCCCTTTCACAGGGCAGCTGGTGAGATCATAGATATGAGTTCATTTGGGGAGTCTGGGACACAGACTTATGGTACCCCCAATACCCAGTCTTTCCACCCTCTGATTTTTAGCTGGGCCCATGGTATCAAGACTTCCCAGCCTCCCTTGCAGCCGTTTTGGCCACATGATTAAGTTCTGACCCACAGATGTTGTGTGCAGTTCTGGGAATTGTCCTTAAGGGAGGACACACCCTTCTTTGTCCCTTTTCAGCAGCCTTAGACCATGAAGTGGAAGCCATTTTAAAATAGATGGTTGAGCAGTAAGAAAGAATGATCCTTGCTGACTTTGAGAAGTCTCCTTACCAGCCTTCTAAGCTCGTGATTGATTGAGAGAGAAATAAACTTCTCTCCTGGGGAAGGCACTGCTTTATCTTTGGGTGGTTTCTATCACTCACAGCTGAACCTAATCCTCATCCCTACATACTAGACCCTAGATCTGTCTGCATCCAAAGCCCAGGCCATCCACTGCACCCCACATCCCCCATTGAGTCCTGACCCAGTGGGTACTGTTTGAGAGGTGCCAAAGAGCAGCCCAATGAAAATAGGCTGACCCTCCAAGGCTGGTGCTGATGGGCAGCCCACGCGGGGTTATAGGGATGGGCTGGAGATCGGGGATTGAGGACAGGAGAACAGCTTGTAGAAGGGAAAGGTTGAGGACATATGGGCTGACTGGAAATGACTGGCTGGCTGCCTTAAACCTAGCATCTGGGAAAGTAGGAAGTGAATCCCGAACAGGCTCGAAAACAGAAGAACACAGTAATGAGGGACGGCGGAGGTCGACCCCCGTCCTCCCTGTGGCTAGTGAATGAACCCTGTACCCCCAACACAGAGGAACCAAAGGGCTCCTCCCTTCCACCATGTGGGAGGACACAGCGTCACACCCATTGGTGGGCCAAGCAGTAGACGTCTTTGTTTTCGCAGCCCAGCGTCCAATCACCTTTTTCAGGGCCCTGTTTTCCTCTCGGAGCCCCGCCCCTTTTCAGTCCTTGAGCTTCACGTGGCTTGCCACGTGACTCAGGTCTGGCCAACCTGAGTATTTCTATTTTCCTAGCCATCTTGATTGGTCAGGGGTGAGCATGTGACCCATACAGAGCCAATGAGACGTTTGCTGAGTTGGAACAGAAAAATCCAGCATTTCTTTCCCCTTGGATTTGAGCTTGAAGAGTGTATGGAGCCTCAGGATGAGGCTAACGTCGAAATGGGCAGAATCAGGCAGAGACGGATCTCCTGATCCTAGATGGATCCGGGCCTGAAGCTCGTTAGCCCCAGACATAGATATATGTGAATAAATTTCTTCCTGTCACTATCCAGAAATACTTGCCTATACACATTCTTGTCTCTCTAATGGAATGCTATTTCTTCTCCAGCTGGCAAAATCCCCCTCTGATGTCTTAAGGCCAGTTTCAACCGTCCCTCCCCTCCGAAAGCCAATTTTCGTCCCCCGCCCCCATTGAGCATGTGTCACACTGAATCCTCACCATTCCCAGTCTGCTCCACCACCCGCATTACCCGTCCAACCAAGCCAGATCTGGTGCCTCTTTCCACTCTGCGTCCAGCAACCAGTAGACGCTCAACTCGATGCTGGTTGAATAAATAAATGAATGACTGCAGAGAAGCAAGCTAATCGTTCATCAAGTTTATGGATGACATGAAATTGGGAGTAGTTTCTAGCCAGAGGTTAGAATCATAAAGCAGATTGGCTTTCGCAAATGAGAACATGGCAAGGCGGAATCGGAATTGGATGACGTTCATTAAGTAACTAGTTTGAAGAAGTCGTAGCTGGGAGTATGTGAGAGCTGGGGATGTAATGGTTCCTGTGTACGTTCCAAGATAAGATGCGGGTGGCAGTCTGAGTGCGGAGAGAAAGAAGTTGGCCATCATGTGCTGGGCTTAAAACGGGTCTCTCGGTTGAAGTCGATTCGTGGCCTTGTAACAAGCGAGACCCTGGCAAGTCCTTCTCCCTAAGGCCCCTCCTAAGTCTGTACTTGGGGAGACATAGAAGGTGAAGATGAACCCAGAAAAAAGCATGTAAAATAGTTAAGGGGAGGACAAACCAGATTTCTGAAGTAGAATTAAATTTAAAACTGGGGTTACTGCATCTGGAAGGAAAAAAAAAATAAAAAATTTCCCCAATTGGGCTTTAGTAAGGGGTGCCACCCCCAGAGGGTGAAAGGCAACCCTCCTCCCTCCTGGAGGACCCCTTTGCCCCAAAAGAGAGAGAGGAGCAGGGCGGAGGTGGCATCCACGGCCTCCCTGCCCCCACTGCAGCCTCCCAAGCCACCGGCCCCCCTGCTGTTTACGCTTTTATCGTTTGCAGTGAAAGATGATGATGTGTGTGTGCTGTATTGATTGTGCCTCTTAGATTTTTATGTCATTGTGGAAAGCGGCAATTATGATCGCCTGCTCTGGAGGGAGCAAACAGCCCCAGGAGAGGACGTGGCAGAACCCAGAAGCCTCAGGAGGTGGCCCTTGGAATCCTGGCTCAAGAGCTTGGGGGGTGGGGGTGTGGGGAGGAGTGCAGGAGTGGATCTGGGGAGGGGTTGGTTGGGCCTGAGAAGGCGCTAGCATCCCAAGTCATTGGACCCTGTAGCCTAGGCTATAGACACTTATTAAGCGCCTGTGGTTTGCCAGGTACTCGAGTGATTGCACCATGCCCCTCTGAAAACCCTCCAGTGGCTTCTCTTTTGCATCTAGTAAAATCCATTCTGCTTACCAAGATATATATCATCTGCTCCCTGCCCACCTCTTTGGTCTCACCTCCATCATCTCTCCCCCTCATTGCCCTCCAGTCACCTGGCCTTCTTCGTGGTCTGCCTGCCCACCAAGTTCTGCTTCAAAGCCTTTGCCCTGGCTGTTCCCTCTGCCTGAAATGCTGTTCCCCACACTTCTGCACTTACCCTTATCTTGGTACTCAGATCTCAGCTCAAGCATCACTTCCTCACAGAGTACTATGCTGAGGACCCTGTGGTCATGTCCACATCAGCCTCTATCACATCACCTTCTTTTCTTAGTAGCACCTTTCCACCTACTTATGGGCTTATCATCTGTCTCTCCTACCAAGATGTAAATACAAAAAGAAGAGGAATATTATCTCTTGTTCACTGCTCTGCCACCAGCACCTAGAAGGGTTCCAGGCACACCACACAAGTATAATGAATATGGATAAATATTATTAGCTCCAGTTAACAGTAGAGGAAACTGAGGCTTAGAGAGGTATTAGTTAGGACTGTACTTGACTCTAAGTACCAGATTCCCTACCTAATATCTAGATGTGGGTGGTTGCTGACATTGGTCCAACTGCTCAGTCGCATCCTCACAGGCCAAGGAAATTTTCTGTCTTTCTGCCCAGTTTTTCTTAGCACATTTCTATTAGCTTGCCCCTACTGGTCGCAGGGTGGCTGCTGCTGCTCCTGACATCACATTGGCATTCAAAGCAGGAAAGAGGGGTGTGATGGTTAAGGTCATGTGTCAACTTGGCCAGGTAATGGTGCCCAGTTGTCTGCTCAAGCAAACACTGGCCTAACTGCTACTGTGAGGACATTTTGTAGATTTAAATCATCAGTAAGTTGGTTGCATCTATGGGTGATTACATCTACAATCAACTAAGGGGAGAGTCTTCAGCAATGAGAGATGATTAATCTAACTAGTTAAGGCTTTAAAAAGAGAAGTCATGACTTCAGCAGTCAAAAGAGAGAATTTTCATTTCTATTTCAGCCAGCCAGCCTCTCCTGGGGAATTCATCAAAAACCTTCAATGGAGTTGCCAGCTTGCAGCCTGTCCTATGGAATTTGGACTTGTGCATCCCCACAGTTGTGTGAGACACTTTTATAAAATCTCTTATTTACAGACATCTCCTGTTGGTTCTGTTTCCTTAGAGAACCCTAACTAATAAAAGGGGAGAAGGCAAAATTCTGACCTAGCTGAGGCTATCCCCCTTTTCCATACACAAAACACCCTTCAGCAGACTTCTACTTCCAGCTCATTAGCCACATCTGTGTCACTTGCTGCAAGGGAGGCTGGGAAAGTGAACTCTCCAGACTCCATGGCACACAAAGGGCAAAGGAAAATGGGTTGAATTGAGCCAACCTCAGTGACAGCCCCAGAGAGGTTAAGTGACTTGCTCCTGACTGCCTCACAACTATAAGCAGCAGAACTGAGATTTGAGTCCACATCTGTTTGATTCCAAGGTCTATGCCATATCCCTCTGGTGCTTCCCTCCTGGCATCTGGGTTGGGTCAGAGAGGAAAAGCACTAGAATGGAACCAGAAATGCCACCAGTTCTTTAGTTTCATATTGCAGTTGTGTCTAAGTTGCCCTTTTTTGATCCTCTCTTGGTGTTCTGCTCTCTCTCCCCCAACACATACCAGAACTCCAGCCACAACCATCCACTGGGGCTTCCTAGCCCCACCTGATGTTCCCCTCTCTGTCCCTTTGTCCATGATCTTCTTTGCCCAGAGCCCCTGATAACCCTTTATAACCTTATACAACTCTACTCATCCTTCATGACCAGCTCAAATGTCACTTCCTCTAAGTCTTCCCCTTTTCTCACCCAGTCATTTGGCACTCACAGGGTACCTGAAACAGTTCTATGCTAAAGACCCAGCAGTGAACCAGGAAGGCAAGATCCTTCCCTCATAGAGCTGACATTGCAGAGGAGGAGCCCGATAATAAACAAATAAGCAAGAAAATAAATAAGATCATTTCATAGAGGATAAGTGCTGTGACAAAACCAATACAGGGTGATGTGTTAGAGAGCAACTGTTGAGGGTGTTGTGATAGGTAGAATAATTATGTTCCCCCAAGATGTTCTAATCCCCAGAACCTGTGAATAGATTAGGTTACATGGCAAAGGGGAATTAAAGTTGCTAATCAGCTGGCCCTGAGCTGGGCCCAACAAAATAACAAGGCCCAACATAATAACATTGGTTCATTTGCTCAGTGGCATCCTCACAGGATGATGAATGCTCTATCCTTCTGCCCAGTTTTTCTTAGCTCATGACTCTTAGCCTGACCCTCATGGTCACAAGGTAGCTGCTGTTGCTGCTGACATCACCCTGACATTCAAAGCAGGAAGGAGGTCCTGGGGTCCTTATCAATGGAAGAGGGAGGAAGAAGAGAGAGAACCAGAGAGAGAGAAGTATGAGAGGGACTCAGACCAACATTTTCTGGCTTTGAAAATGGAGGAAGGGGCCACAAGCCAACGAATGTGGGCAATCTCTAGAAGCTAGAAAAGGGAAGGAAATGGATTCTCCCCCAGAGCCTCCAGAAGGAATGCAGCCCTGCTGACACTTGTTTTTTTTTATATTCATTTTATTGAGATATATTCACATACCATGCAGTCATACAAAACAAATCGTACATTCGATTGTTCACAGTACCATTACATAGTTGTACATTCATCACCAAAATCAATCCCTGACACCATCATTACCACACACACAAAAATAACAAGAATAATAATTAAAGTGAAAAAGAACACTGGGTGCCTTTGTCTGTTTGTTTGTTTGTTTCCTTCCCCCATTTTTCTACTCATCCATCCATAAACTAGACAAAGGGGAGTGTGGTCCTTATGGCTTTCCCAACCCCATTGTCACCACTCATAAGCCACATTTTTATACAATCGTCTTCAAGATTCATGGGTTCTGGGTTGTAGTTTGATAGTTTCAGGTATCCACCACCAGCTACCCCAATTCTTTAGAACCTAAAAAGGGTTGTCTATATTGTGCATAAGAGTGCCCACCAGAGTGACCTCTCGGCTCCTTTTGGAATCTCTCTGCCACTGAAGTTTATTTCATTTTCTTTCACATCCCTGTTTTGGTCAAGATGTTCTCCATCCCACGATGCCGGGTCTACATTCCTCCCCGGGAGTCATAGTCCACATTGCCAGGGAGATTCACTCCCCTTGGTGACACTTGATTTTAGCCCAGTAAAACCCATTGCAGATGTTCAACCTCCAGAATTGTAGGATAATAAGTGTGTATTATTTTAAGACACTAAATCTGTGGTCATTTGTTCCAGCAGCAATAGGAAACTAATACAGGATGTTACTCTGTTGGAGGGAAGGCTCAGAGAAGGTTTCTCTGAGAAGGTAGCAATGAAGGTGAGATCTGAGTCTTTTTACATGTTTCTCTTGTCACATTATTACTGTCTTGTAAGAACCTCAAAAATAGAAACCTTCCCTGATTCAGCTTGGTACACCTGCTGCTTACCGGAGACCCAGCAGGGACTCCATCTCAGTGATTTTTATCCTCACAGCATTTTTGGTTCCATTTTGTTTCTTTTTAAAATACAGTAAAGTTGAACTTTTTGTGTGTATGCGTACAGTCTATGAATTTCAAAACACGTTCATTCTTGCAGTCACCACTAACTGGATACAGAACAGTTCTATTACTCCCACTCAATTCCAGCGTGCTATCCCTAAACCCTGACAACCACTGATCTAATTCTCTCCATCACTGTAACTTTTGTCTTTTCAAGAATGTCACATAAATGGAACCACACAGCATGCAACCTTTGGAGATTGGGCTTCTTTCACTCACCATAAAGCCTTTGAAATTCACCCAAGTTGTTGCACGTAACAATAGATTGTTCTTTTTTTATTGCAGAGTTTCTCCATTCACCCATTGAAGACTATTTGGGTTGGGTTGTTTCCAATTATTGGCAGTTACCAGTAGATCTGCTATAAACATTCCCGTCCAGGTTTTTGTGTGAACGTTAAGTTTTCACACCTCTATGGTAAATAACCAAGAGTGAGATTGCTGCATCATGTGGTACGTAAATGTTTAACTTTATAAGAAACTGCGGAAATTATATTCCAGAGGGGCTGTGCCATTTTACATTCCCACCAGCAATGTATGACAGATCCAGTTGCTCTTTGTCGTTATCAACACTTGGTATTGTCAGCATTTTTAATTTTAGTCATTCTAACAGATGTAGAGTGGCACTTCATTGTGATTTCAGTTTGCTTTTCTCTAATAGTTAATGATGTCGAACATCTTTTCATGTACTTGTTGCCCATCAAGCTATCCTCTTTGGTGAAGTGTCCATTCAAGTCTTTTGCCCAGTTCTTAATTGGTTGGTTGTTTTTTTACTGCTGAGTTTTGAGTGTTTTTGTTTTTTTTTATGTATTCTGGATACAAATCCTTGTTGGATATATGATTTGCAAAAGTTTTCTCCAAATCTGTAGCTTGCCTCTTCATTCTTTTAACAGTGTCTTTCTCAGAGCAAAACATTTTCGTTTTGATGAAGTCTGATTTATCCTCTTATGGATTGTGCTTTTGGTGTCATGTATAAGAACTCTTTGCCTAAATCCCAGGTCACAAAGATTTTTTCCTATATTTTCTTCCAAGAGTTTCTGAATTTTACATTTTACCTATAGATTTACAAACTATTTTGAGTTCATTTTTATATGAACTAAAGGCTTAAGTCACATTCATTTTTTTTTTTGCCTATGAATGTATTCTGTTTTAACTTATACATTGTGCTTTTTATTATATTTCTTCATACAGTTTATTTAGTGATCACTCTAGGGATTGCAGTAGATACTTAACTTTTCCCAGTCTACTTAGAGTTAATATTTTACCACTTCATGTGGAAAGTAGAAACTTTACCATAATAGGTCCTTTTACCCACCCCCTTTTATGTTGTACTTGTCTACTATAGTATATATACATCCATCAGTAAAACATCAGATATATTTTAAAGAACTCAATAGGAGAAGAACAATTGATTATTTTCATCCAAATATGTACCACTTCTGCTTCTCTTCATTCATTCCTGATGTTCCAAGTTCTCTCCTTTCTGTTTGAAGAATGTGCAGGTATCTCAGCCACAAATTGTCTTAGGTTTCCTACATCTGAGAATGACTTTATTTCACCTTCATTCCCAAAGGATATTTTCTCTATAAAAAGAATTCTGTGTTGACAGTTCTCTCTTTTAGTACTTTAAAAATGCTGTTCTACTTCCTTCTGGCCTCTGTGGTTTCTAATGAGAAAGCCACAGTCATTGGAATCATAGTCCCCTGTAGATAATGTGTCATTTTTCTCTGGTTGCTTTCAAGATGTTCTCTTTGCCTTTAGTTTTCAGCTATTTGATTATGGTGTGCCTGGTGTGATGGTTAGTTCATGTGTCAACTTGGCCAGGTGATGGTGTCCAGATGTCTGGTCAAGCAAGCACTGGCCCAACCGTAACTGCAAGGACATGTGTGGCTGGTTAATAAACCAGAAGGCTGGTTTATTAAATCATCAGTCAATTGACTGTACCTGTGACTGATTACATCAAAAAAGGGCATATCTTCCACAGTGAGAGAGCTGGATTTAATCCAATCAGTTGAAGACTTTTAAGTGAGACAGAGGACCTTCACTACTTCTCTGGCTAGCCAGCGACGTGTTTCCTGAGGAGTTCATCGGACATCTTCGTTTGAGTTGCCAGTTTGCTGCCTGCCCTACAGAATTTGGACTCGTGCATCCCCACAGTTGCCTGAGACACTTTTATAAAATCTTATGTTTATGTATATCTCTTGTTGATTCTGTTTCCCTAAAGAAACCTGACTAATACACTGGGCCAAGATTTATTTGTGTTTAACGTGTCTGGGATTCACTGAGCTGCTTAAATCTGTAGGTTTATGTGTTTTAACAAATTGGGGTAGTTTTCCACCTTAATTTTCAAATATTTTTTTCTAGATCTCATTCTTTCTGTTCTCCTTTTGAGACTCCAATGGTTATGTCCCACAGGTTCCTGAAACTCAGTTCACTTTTTAAAAAATCTTTTTTCTCTTTGTTACTCAGATTAGATAACTTCCACTGATCTGTCTTCAAGTTTACTATTTCCTCTATCATCTCCATTCTGCTCCATCTGGTGAGATTTTTACTTCAGTTCTTGTATTTTGCTATTCTAATATTTCCATTTTGTTCTTCTTTATATCTTTTATTTCTTTGCTCATACTTTCTGTGTTTCCATTTGTTTCAAGAGTATTTGCCCTTATATGTTGGAGCATTTTTATAATAGTTGCTCTAAAGTCCTTGTCTGATAGTTCCAAAAAGTGTATCATCTTAGCATTGGCATCTATTGATTGTCTTTTCTCGTGCAAATTTATATTTTCCTGTTTTTTTTTTTTTTTTTTTTGTATACTGAGGAATTTTGGTCTGTATCTTGGACATGTTATTATGTTATAAGCCTCTCGGTCTTGTTTAAATCCTACCAAGAATGTTGATATTTTCTCTTAGCAGGTAATTGACCTTACTGGGTTCAGGTCACAAGTGCGTACCAGCCTTCAGTGGGTTGTGGTTCTAAAGTCAGTTCAATTTTTGAATATTTTGCAGTGCTATTTGGATTTGACCTGCATGTACACCAGCCTTTGGCCAATCTGGGATTTGAGCGGCAGTCTAACCCATAGTTTGGTGCTCAAGTCTATGTATACTGATTAGGGTCAGATCCACCATGTATGGTTTGGGCGTGAGTCCAGTTCATGATTAAGCTCCTTTCTCTCTGTAATCTCCCCTGTACTCTCCAGTTCACTGAGGTTACCCTTTTCTGGTCCTCTTAATTTACTCCACTCTGCCATCCACTTCCTATAATAGCACACACTGGGACCAAGCAACAGGCGGGCAGAGAGAGAAAAGCGGCAGAGGTTCGCTCCCCTCTCAGACACCATGGCTCCTCCTGTTAGAGAGGAAGTTTCTTCTACCTTAGAATTTTAGGCTCCTGCTTGCCCTCTTTGGGGATGGCACATGACCACTTGAGGTTGGGGTATAACAGAATGAAGAAAAGGGGAAAGAAAACAGGAAAATAAAATAAAATAAATAAAGTAAAATAATAAAACCCATGAGACCTCTGTACTCTCTCAGAGTAACAGGAGACCTCTTACTTGGTGCAGAGCCAGAGGGCTTTTCCTGGAGCAATTTTCTGTGAATGCTAATAACCATTTCCATGTTTCAGGCTACATTGAATGTAGCCCAGGGGATATCAGAGCAGGGGAAACATAGTAAACTTACCACCAATTCAGTGGTACTTTGATAACTGGTCTTCTTTCAGAGTTTCCAAAAAGCTGATGCATGAATTTCATCCAAGTGTTAAACTGCATTCAGTGGGAGAGAGAGGATGAAGTGTTTTTTTTTGTTTTTTTTTTTTTTTTTTTTTTTTGCTGTTTGGAACTGGACCCTCCCCAGTAATTTTCTAATGAACACAATGCATGTATACACACACAGTACCAAAGGCATTTAGTGAGCACCTATTATGTCAGGCACTTGAGCAATGTTTATGTATCAGACTTACACACAGGCAGCTCAGAATTTGAACCCAGCTGTCCTTCTTTCTAACTGTGTGCTGTCACGTAAGAATCTGAACATCTACAGTATTCTGTTTCCTTGCCCATAAAACAAGGACAATCATAGGAGTGTGACAAGGATGGGATACAATAATGTCTATAAAACTCTTGAGCACATAGTAAATGTTCAAGAAATGATAACTACTCTTGGAGTTATTATTATCAATTATTTTGTCTCAGGCAGAGTCCTGGAGTTGCTAGTGACAGAGATGGACTCTGCCTATAGTAAGCAAAATGGGAAGATATTTGGGGACTCCCAGAATCCATGGGGGTTGGGGGAAGTGGCTGGGCAACCAGGTCTAGGAATACCATGGACTGAAGAAGGCTGAGTTGAGATGAGGTTCACAGCTAAGCTCGCTCCTGGCTCCACAGCAAGAGACAAACTGCCCTCTGGGCTTCCGTTGTGGGAGGCAGGTGCCACTACTGTCCCATGAAGACCACACCCAGTGGGGATCTTTCCAGAAGGAGGGAGATGGGGACCAACAAGCAAGGGGAGTGAAGATGCTGGAAAGCCCTTCTCTCCTTGCCCCACCAAAAAAAAACTCTTCCCCCTTCCTAGTTATAAGACCACAGGTAATTAACCTAATTTCTCAGCACCTCAGTTTTCTCAACTGTAACATAACGATAATAACAGCACAAACTGAAGATTTCATCTGATAATGTCAGAAAAGGACCATAACTCAGGACCAGGCACTGAGTTAGTGCTCAATATAAAATATTATTATTATTATGTGCAGCTGCTCATTCAATCCTCAGAACAACCCCTGGGTGTTATTGACCCGATTTCCAGATAGGGAAATTTATAGAGGGGAAGTGATTTGGCCAAGGATGCACCGTGGCCTCCGATCTAAACTGGGTAGGACTGCTTTTAAAGCTGGTTTGCTTCCCAACAAACCTGACTTGTCATGAAGTTGGGGGGTCGTCAGAGCACTGCCAGGGGTGGACCAGGCACCCAGCGTGTGCAGCAGACAGGAATGGATGGAGCCACAAGAGGGGTGGCATTCAGGGATGGGGGTCTTGTACAGAGGGAAAAGGTGGGAGACTTCCTTCACCTTGGGACCCTGCATATGTTGGAAGCTGGGATGCTACACACAGTTTGTCCACTTGCTTGTGCAAAGTGTGTCTATCCTCAGCATACACATGTCTTGCTGTGTGTTTTTCTCATGAAAATGTCAGTTATTTGGACAAGGCTGTCAGTGGGGGTTCCCACCAGCATCAGGGTCAGGGGCCGGGAGTTCCCACAATCCCTTGGGGTTGTGGGGCATTGGTCCTTTCTGGAGGATTCAGGGCAGTGGCCAAGGCTGGGCTGTCAGAGGGACAAAAATACTGGGGCAGGGAAAACAGAGGACCAAATGGGACAGGGAGTGATGGTGCCACAGATGGTACCTCACTTTCATTCCTTCTTTTTTTTTTTCCATTTAAGAAAAAGCTGTAACAAGAATGGCCCAGGGAACGGCAAGAACTGATTGTGTTGTTCTGGACTTTGAGGAAGGAAGGAAGGAAAAAATCAAATTATTGGACAGGGTCCTTTTAAGGAACTGCTGCTTTAATTTATTTTCTTGTATTTCGTCAATAGCTGTTTGGTTTTGCTTTTTCTTAAACAAGTGCTGCACTTCATAAATGAATTTTGCTTGGGCAAAACAAACACAGTCATTGCATATTTTTGCTTCCTTCTAAAACATACTTAAAATAAGGTGAGGGGCTAAGATGGGTACACAGGACCTGACCATGCACAGAAGGGTGACAGTTGGCTTTGGAAATGCAACCTGAGCCCAAGTGGGGTGGGGGAGGCAGGAGATGGGACAGAACAGTAGACCTGTTGAAAAGATGCTCACCCCAAGACCAAAACGGGTTCCCAGGCCTGTTAGGATCCAGAATCCCCTGGGGGGACCTCTTTTAAAAATGCAGCCACCTACCCTTGAAGAGCCCGATTCAGTAGTCTGGAGTTGGTCCCTGACCTCTGAGGTTTTTCAAAGCTCAAGTGGTTGGTTAATAAAGTGACTGACAGGCTCAAATCCCAGCTCCTCAACCTGGCCTTCCGGCCACCCCTGGGTGACCTCTGGCTCTCATCCCCACCCCACCCCAAGTGCCCAGGACTCCTCTGCATGGTCCAGCCTCTGCCCCTCTCTTTGCCGGGCCTGCAATTTTGCAGCACCTTTTCATCTGGCAAAATGCTATTCAGCCTTATAACCCTGGGCAAGCCTTGCTGTTCATACATGCATTCATTCATTCACTCGTCCCTTCACTCATTCATTCAGCTATTTATTGAAAATGTTTATGCAGGTCCCTTTTGAAAGGGGCTCCAGCCCAAGTCTGCTTTGCAGAACGCAGCCCGGTGTCAACAAGTAGTTTTTCAGGAGAAGCCAGACACCCGGATACTGATATGAATCGCCTGGTTTCTAAATGTCCACTCTCGGGTATTTTTGTTTTGTTTTGTTTGTTTTGTTTTGTTTTGTTTTAAAGCCATCTTCCATGGGAGCCACATAAAACCCTCCTGCCTGGCGCCCTCTGCTGCTGGGTCTCGGCGTTTCAAACTCTTCCTGGATCCCAAGTGCCCGGGAGCGCCGACTGGGGTGGGGGTGAAGGGCTGGAATATCCCGGTCCTTCAGGGGTCCACTCTTGGTGGATGATGCACTGTCCAGATAACCTGTCTCCTGGAACCCTGGTCCTCCGGCTCGGCTCAGACGCTTCCCTGGGATCCCCCCATCCCCTGCCCCCGGTTCCTCTCCCCAGAGCAGGCCGAGAGCGGCCGCCCTCCGCGGGTTCCCCCTCAGCCCCCTCCAGCCCCCTCCAGCCCCGCCGCCGCCGCCCGAGAAGGCAGGGCCCAG
Source organism: Choloepus didactylus (assembly GCF_015220235.1). NCBI lineage: Eukaryota > Metazoa > Chordata > Mammalia > Pilosa > Megalonychidae > Choloepus > Choloepus didactylus. Next base: position 1,320,298 of record NW_023637577.1, read on the forward strand.
CCGAGCCGGGACTCTTTTCTCTGCAGCAGCGTCTCCCAGGAATCCCACGTCACCCCGGTGGCTCTGCGGACTTAAATAATAAATTGCCGCAGAGGGAGGGAAATTAAGCAATGCAGGGTGGGGAGGTGGAAGGCGCAGAGGCTGGAGGCTGAGAAGAAAAATCTGATGAGGAGTCAGCCAAGTGAAAAGCGGCGGGCGGGTGGTCCTACGCCGCCGCGGGGCTGCAGGGGGCTGCAGGGGGCTGCAGGAGGCAGGCCTCACCCCACAGCATCCCCAGATCTTAGGCGGAGGCTGCGAGTCCTGGAAGGGAGCTGCATTGCAGCCTCCAGCTTCCTCACCCAGCAATCTAGTTCAGTCCTGCCGCTGCTTTAAACAAGTCCTAAGCCCTATGTCTGTCCCCCACTTCTGCACGCCCTACACTCAGGCTTTCACGGACCCCCTTCGATCCGGGCTTGTTCACACACGCTTAGCAGCCACGACCCCTCTGCTTCGTCCCCGGGATGGTATCCCGAGTATTAATGGAGCTTTCTTGCATTCTTTGCCTTCCCTGCTTCTCCCCATTCCCCGGCTCACTGAGGACCGCAGAGGGAGCCCTGGAGGGTGCAAGGCTGATACTTATTCCATTAACAACAGGTCCAGAGGGATGTGGGTGGATCAGAGCCGGCTTCTCCCCTCAAACCCTACTAGAGAAAGACCCCCAGGCTGGAAGACCCTCTGAGTGAGAGGCTGCTGGCTTTCCCCCCTGCCGGCTGGCAGGGTCAGAGGGAAGCTAACCCAGGCCTGTGTGGAGTTTGGGGATCCCTCACTTGAGAGGGGAGGTCTGGAGAGTAGCGAGGTCCGCAGAGACACCCCCCCCCCCATCCACCCGGCCCCCAGCCAGCCAGGCGTTAAGAAACCCCTTCGGGAGGGGGGTCTGTACAGACAGGCTTGGGGCCGCTCAAAGGGTCCCCATGCGCCCGGCAAGATGGGCGCTTAGGAATGAGATGGGCGCCAGAGAGACCCAGAACATGAGGCGGACAGCCTGGTGATGGAAGAGGGCGTGCCTCAGGGGATGGACCTTAGACCAGGCAGGACTGGAGACTTTGCGGGGAGCCAGTGTGAAGGGTCAGAGAGCCTTGGAGCCTTGAGACAGAAACAAAGGTCAGATTTAGACACCTGAAAACCATTCTTGCACACCTGAGTTTGTAACCCTGGAGACCCTGCAAGTGACTGGCCCAGAGTTCTCAGTAGGCAAGTGGCCCAGCGGGGACCCCACTGAGTGTCGGCTCCCAGGCTGGGCTTGGTCTGGGGAGGTAGCACGGGCTGCAACAGATCAGGTGCCTGCCCTTGGGGACTTTTATCCACGGAGGAGGAGAGGGCCAGTCCAAAAGTTAAAAGTAATTGCATAAATCAATTTCAGAAGGTGATAAGTGCTACTGAAAAAAGTTAATTTAAAAAACGCAGCATCCTGTGATAATGCTTCGGGGACTGCTTTGGCGGGATGGCCTCTCTAAGAAAGGGACACTGGACTGAGTAGCAAATGAAAGGAAGGAGCTGGCCAGTAAAGGTCAGAGGAGAGGGCATTCCAGACGGAGGGGGACACAGGGCTAAGGGTCCCGAGGTGGGACTCAGTTTGGTGTGAGGACAGCAGTGAGGAGGGGGCCCAGCTGGGCTGCAGACAGGTGAGCAGGGCTGTGGGCGGGGCCGCCGGCGGCGCTCTGAATGGAGCTGGTCTGTGGGTGGGCGGGGCCGGACTAGGGCGGGGATGCGGAGGGGCGGGGCCGTACTTGGTAATGGCGGGAACGGGGCGGGGTTGTGGGGCGGGGCTGTGAAGGGGCGGGGCGGGACCAGGCAGGGCCAGAGGTTGGGAGGGCACCGTGGGAATCTACCTTTAGCTCTGTGGGCTGGGAGTCAGCGGCGAGGGCGAAGTTAGGCAGGAAAAAAAGCCTTGATCTGGTTTATTTCTTTTAAAAGATGCCTTGGCTATGGGGGAGACCGCAGTGGTCCGGGGTAGGCTGCAGCGGGGTCCCGGGCCCCCCTGGACGTTGCCTGCCTCGGCGTCCACTCCGGCTCCTGGCGTCCCCCGCCCAGCCTGCAGCCCCTGGCCCACTCCCCTGCCAAACTTCACCCGCTGTGTACTAAGCCCTCACCCACGACTTAATTCCTCAACACCGCCTGACAAATAGTACAGGAACTTAATTTGCTGCATATGGAGCGTTTCCAGCAACAAGTTCTGGCTTCTTTTCTCTCTTTTTGCTTTCTCTCCAAATAACATTTTCTGTTGTCCTTTTACCATTTCTGACTTGCCTTTCCTTGTCTTCTCCCTCTTCTCCCCTGACTCATTTACTGCTTCCCCTGGCCCTCATTAACACTTGCGCTTTCTCTCCAGTGAATGAATGAACACTTTTCTTGCATTTGCTGTATGCTAAGCACATATGTGTCTAACATTTATGATAATTATCACAGGACTCTCTTGGTTGCAAGCTGCAGAATCCCATGCCAAACTGGCATGGAATGCACTGGCTTATGTAACTGGAAAGTCCATGGGTAGCCCTAGCTTCAGGCATAGCTGGACCCAGGTATGCAAACCATGTTTTCCGAGAACCCATTTCTCAGTTCTGCCCTCCTCTGAGTTGCTGTCATTCTCAGACAAACCCCACCCCACATGGAGATCCCTGGCAACTCCAAGCCACACACTGACTGCTCAGTTACCTCAGTAGAGAGCCAGCTTCTCTTTGCCAATAGTTCCACCCAAGGGGCCAGATTACAGTCTTGTTGACCAGGCTTGTGTCACCTACCCACCCCTGAGGCCAGGGTCAGCCCTGCCTGAACCACTGGGAGATGGAAGCTTCTCAAAGGAGAATCAGGGAGCAACTGGGCAGGCTGAAACACAAAACTCTGCCTCCTTGTGGTTGCTTTAATTTTTATTGTGGTAACATGTACACAACACAGCATTTCCCATTTAACCACTCTCACGTATACAATTCAGTGGTGTTAATTGCATTCATAATGTTGTGCTACCACCACTGCCATCCATGACCAGAACTTTTCATCACCCCAAATGCAAATGAGCCCACCTCATTTTGAATGCGGGCGTGAAAACTCAGATTGCGTAGGGAACTTGCCCAAGGTCCCCAGAGCTGAGTCTTTCTCCTAAGTCTGTTGGCTCCTCACTCAGTGTCTACACCAGGCAGTGCTCACTTAGTCCTGGCCTCCTCTGGGCCTCTCCTCCAGCCCTCAGGTCTCCCATGTTCCCCTGGCCTGCTACCTTTCTTCCTTCCCAGACCCCCGCCTTCTCCTGTCAGCATCACTCACCAAACAGGGGACTCCAGGGTCTCTGGAAGATGGATGTCTGAGCTCTCCACTCACTAGGGGGCGAGACTGTCCTGAGGAGGGAAAGAGGGAAAGCTGAGCCCACTCCTCGCAAGCAGGACATATCCAGGTGCATGACGGTGTCCATCTGTGTGGCCCCTGGGGGAGGGGAGGAAGAGCCTGCCCTGGCCATCCCATGACCGCCATAAGAGCAGCCAACATCAGTGTCACAAATTAAGCCGTGGACTGTGGGTGGCATATTCAGGCCCCCAACCCGTGTGTGACCAGATCACTTTATTTTCCTATTATCTGTATTCATCTTTTTTAAATAGACTTTATTTTTTGGAGCAGTTGTAGGTTTACAGAAAAATTATGCAGAAAGTACAGAGTTCCCATACACTACCCCTGCCTCTCCCCCCTACACACACCCACAGTTTTCCCTATTAGCATTTTGCATTCGTGTGGTACATTTGTTACAATAATATTGGATGAACCGGTATTATTAGAATTACATTATTAACTAAAGTCCATAGTTACGTTAGAGTTCACTTTTTGTGTTGTACAGTTTTATGAGATTTTTGTTTTAGTTTTTATTGAATTTTATTGTATTATGTCCTCCAGTTTGGACATGTTCAGGGTCCTGATCCACATTCTGGTGGGTGTGGACCCATTTCAGTTAAGGTGCAATTGACTCTGGTTGGGCTTTAATCCAGATTACTGGAGTCTTTTATAAGCAGAGGGAAAATCAGATGGAGAGAGAAGCCATGGGAAGCAGCCAGAAGCCGGAAGTCAATGGAACCTGGAAAAGAAGGAAAACACCCTGTGCTTTGCTGTGTGATGGAAAAGCTGAGGAACCCCAAAGATTGTCTGCCAGCCAGAAGATGCCAACCCCAGAAGGAAGCCTGCCTTCTAGCCTCTGAAACCATGAGCCAAGAAATTCCTATTGTTAAGACAACCAATTATCGTATGTATTAGTCATGGTTCTCTACAAAAACAATAGAAGATATCTATAAATATGAGATTTATGCAAGTGTCTCACACAACTGTGGTGATGCATAACTCCAAATTCCGTAGGGCAGGCCACAAGCTGGCAACTCCAATGAAGGTCTTCAATGAACTCCCAAGGAGAGGCTGGCTGGCTGAAGAAGTGAAAGTTCTCTCTTCTCCCTTCAAAGTCTTCAGCTGATTGGATTAAATCCAGTTGATTGGATTCTCTCATTGCAGAAGACCCTCCCTTAGTTGATCGTAGATGTAATTAGCCACAGATGTAATCAGTTGACTGATTATTTAATACACCAGCCTTCTGGTTTATTAAGCAGCCACAAGATGTCCCTGCAGTAATGGTTAGGCCAGTGCTTGCTTGACCAGACAACTGGGCACCATCACCTGGCCAAGTTGACACACGAACCCAACCATCACATGGTATTTGTTTTAGCAGCCAGGAAGCTACACATATATACAAGTTAAAATTTGATGGAAACATTTTGGTAATGGTTGGTGGTGATGGCAGCACAACATTGTGAATATAACTAATACCACCGAAGTGTATATTTGAAAGTGGTTAAAATAGGAAATTGTCTGCATTCTTCTTTATTTCAAACCCCCATTTTCTGCCCAGTGGCAAAAAATAAGTCTTGACTAATTCAGCTCTTGTGGGGTGGCAGATGGGTCACAGGTCAGTGTTGTCCCTGCTGACACCCCCGAGAACTGTACTGGGACATCTAGTTCTTGGCTATCGTCTCCCTTCAGCACTGGCAGCTGTGGACATGTCTATGTCCCTGTCTGGTCCCTCCTTTTAAGGACCAAGCCAGTTTGGGACTATGGCCTCCCCTCATCACGACTGGCTTGGTGTGGGGGTGGGGGAGCAGATCCAAATAGACCCTCCTTGGGAAATTTGGCTGCTCCTCTGCAGTGCTCTGGGACTGGGGAAACTTGGGGGTTTCCTCCTTATCTGCTGCCCACCCCTTGTCAGGGTTCGGGGTACCTGGGCACCTCATTGCACCAGGAAACAAGGCTCTGGTGCCCTCTGCTATCAGACCCCCAAAATCCATCTCAGGGCCTAACCATCCACAGCCCCACTCCAGGGATTTGGACTGAGGCGAGCAGCCCTGCCTCCACCTCCAAAGGCCTGTCAGTATCCAGCTCACATGTTTCATTCCTTATGCTCTTCTCTCTTTTCCAGTCAGACAGTGTTTTTTTAATCATCTGTGGTGGGGGTATTAAAAACAAACATGCAGGGCAAGACAGTCTTTCAAATGTGCTGTTTATGATGGGACCTGGACCTTTGGAAGCTCAAAAGCTACGGTTTAACGTTTTCTCTTTCTCTGTGCTTCTCCATCCCTCAAGGCCAGGGTCTAGCTGATGTGGGGTGGTCGGGAGTGTAATAGGGTAAAGCAGGGATTGCAGGGGTCAGTAGGAACAAGGCTCAGGGGAAGGCTGGGTCTGAAACTTGGGCTGGAAGAAATGTTCAGGCCAGGTTTGTGTTGCTCAGGTTTTTGTGTTTATTTCCCTGTTGCTCCCCATCAGCATTCAGTAAAACTTGGTTGAGTTCCGGTCTTAACAAAGCTGTGCCCAGGGCACCCAAGAAAAAGGTGGTTCACAGGTGAGCCAGAACGTAAAAGGGGGCAGGGCTTGCTGCAGACACCTGAGGGGTGGTGTTCCAGTTTTCTAATGCTGCCAGGATGCAAAATAACAGAAATGGATTGGCTTTTATAAAGGGGGTTTATTTGGTTACACAGTTACAGTCTTAAGGCCATAAAGTGCCCAAGGTAACATATCAGCAATCGGGTACCTTCACTGGAGGATGGCCAATGGTGTCCAGAAAACCTCTGTTAGCTGGGAAGGCACATGGCTGGCATCTGCTCCAAGTTCTGGTTTCAAAATGGCTTTCTCCCAGATGTTCTCTCTAGGTGGCAGCTCCTCTTCAAAATGTCACTCTCAGTTGCTCTTGGGGCATTTGTCCTCTCTTAGCTTCTCTGGAGCAAGAGTCTGTTTACAACAGCCATCTTCAAAATGTGTCTTATCTGCAGCTCCTCTCTCAGCTCCTGTGCATTCTTCAAAGTGTCCCTCTTGGCTGTAGCAAGCTCGCTCCTTCTGTCTGAGTTTTTATAGGGGTCCAGTGAAGTAATAAAGCCCAGGCTGAATGGGCGGGGCCACGCTTCCATGGAAATTATCTAATCAGAGTTATCACCTACAGTTTGGTGGGTCACATCTCCAAGGAAACACTCAATCAAAGAATTACAATCTAATCAACACTAATACATCTGCCCACAAAAGACTGCATCAAAGATAATGGCATTTTGGGGGACATAATACATCCAAACCGGCACAGGTGGGTAGCAGGGATCAGAGTACAAGACCCCCCAGGAAGTGAGTGAAACTTGAGGAAAAGGCAGTTCGGATTAACTAAGGGAAGCAGGAGTTCCTTGCATGGGGCTTCCAGTTCAGAGGAAAGACTTGCAGGTTCCAGATGAGGGACTCCTTGCTTTGGCTTATCAAGATGTGTTACTCAGAAATACGGAGGGTTTTGGTCAAGGATCTTTAACTCCAGTTTACCAAACCCCATTTCCACCTGCATTTAAGCACAAGAGGAAATACATGGACTCAAAAAACTTGAAAAAGCCAAGAGGTGGCCCAAGCTGGGTCTCTGAGAGCCCTCCCTGGGACTTTTGATTTTTTTAATATTTTTTACTTAGTTTTAATTGTGGTATAATGTATGTAACATACAAATCATTTTAACCATTTTAAGTGGATGATTGATTCCTTGATATTAATTACATTGACAATACACTGTAACTTTCACCACTATTTCCAGACTATTTTCATTATCCCCCAACCAAAAACTCCTACTCATTTAGCAATAACTGCATTCCCCCTTTCCCCACCCCTAATAACCACTACTCTTCTTTCCATCTCTATGAATTTGCTTATTCTAAGTATTTCATATGAGAGACATCATACAATATTTGTTCTTTTGTATCTGGCTTATTTCACTAGAATGAAGGTTCATCCACATTGTAGCATGTACCAACACTTCATTTCTTTCTAAAGCTGAATAATATTCCATTGCATAAATATGCCACATTTTGTTTATCCATTCATCTATTGATGTATTGATGGACACTTGGGTTACTTCCACCTTTTAGCTATTGTGAATAATGATGGGATGAACATCAATACACAAATATCTGCCCGAGTCCCTGCTTTCAATTCTTTGGGGTACATACCTAAGAGTGGGATTGTCAGGTCGTATAGTAATTCTATGTTTCAATTTCTGAGGAACCACCAAACTGTTTTCCACAGCAGCTGCATCATTTTACATTCCCATCAACAATGTACAAAGGTTCCTATTTCTTTGCATTCTCGCCAACATTTATTTTCTGTTTTTTTTTTTTTTTTTAAACAATAGCCACGTAGTGGATGTGAAATGGTATCTCATTGTAGTTTTAATCGGCATTTCTTTATTGGCTAATGATGTTGAGCATCTTTTCATATACTTATTGGCCATCTGAATATCTTCTTTGAAGAAATGTATATTCATCCTTGGGCCATTTTTAAATTGGATTGTTTGTCTTTTTGTTGTTGAGTTGTAGGAGCTCTTTACATATTCTGGATATTAGACCCTCATCAGATACATGGTTTCCAAATATTTTCTGCCATTCTGTAGGTTGTCTATTCACTTTCTTGATAATGTCCTTTGATGTATGAAAGTTTTTAATTTTGATAATGTCCATTTGATCAATTTTTTCTTTTGTTAGCTTATGCCTTTGATGTAAAATATCAAAATCCATTGCCTACTATAAGGTCCTGAAGGTATTTCCCTATGTTTTTCTTGTACAAGTTTTATAGTATTGTTTTAGTATAGCATAGTATAGTATAGTATAGTATATTTATAACATAGTGTAGTTTGTTTTTTTTAACCAGGAACAATTATGTATTAGATATCAATTAAAAATAATACCACCCCCAAAGTCACCGAACTGAGCCATAATGGTCTTTTCAACAAATGGGGCTGGGAGAGTTGGATATCCATATCCAAAAGAATGAAAGAGGACCCCTACCTCACCCCCTACACAAAAATTAACTCAAAATGGACCAAAGATCTCAATATAAAAGAAAGTACCATAAAACTCCTAGAAGATAATGTAGGAAAACATCTTCAAGACCTTGTATTAGGAGGCCACTTCCTAGACTTTACACCCAAAGCACAAGCAACAAAAGAGAAAATAGATAAATGGGAACTCCTCAAGCTTAGAAGTTTCTGCACCTCAAAGGAATTTCTCAAAAAGGTAAAGAGGCAGCCAACTCAATGGGAAAAAATTTTGGAAACCATGTATCTGACAAAAGACTGATATCTTGCATATACAAAGAAATCCTACAACTCAATGACAATAGTACAGACAGCCCAATTATAAAATGGGCAAAAGATATGAAAAGACAGTTCTCTGAAGAGGAAATACAAATGACCAAGAAACACATGAAAAAATGTTCAGCTTCACTAGCTATTAGAGAGATGCAAATTAAGACCACAATGAGATACCATCTAACACCGGTTAGAATGGCTGCCATTAAACAAACAGGAAACTACAAATGCTGGAGGGGATGTGGAGAAATTGGAACTCTTATTCATTGTTGGTGGGACTGTATAATGGTTCAGCCACTCTGGAAGTCAGTCTGGCAGTTCCTTAGAAAACTAGATATAGAGCTACCATTCGATCCAGCGATTGCACTCCTCGGTATATACCCGGAAGATCGGAAAGCAGTGACACGAACAGATATCTGCACGCCAATGTTCATAGCAGCATTATTCACAATTGCCAAGAGATGGAAACAACCCAAATGTCCTTCAACAGATGAGTGGATAAATAAAATGTGGTATATACACACGATGGAATACTACGCGGCAGTAAGAAGGAACGATCTGGTGAAACATATGACAACATGGATGAACCTTGAAGACATAATGCTGAGCGAAATAAGCCAGGCACAAAAAGAGAAATATTATATGCTACCACTAATGTGAACTTTGAAAAATGTAAAACAAATGGTTTATAATGTAGAATGTAGGGGAACTAGCAGTAGAGAGCAATTAGGAAGGGGGAACAATAATCCAGGAAGAACAGATAAGCTATTTAAACGTTCTGGGGATGCCCAGAAATGACTATGGTCTGTTAATTTCTGATGGTTGTAGTAGGAACAAGTTCACTGAAATGTTGCTATATTATGTAACTTTCTTGGGGTAAAGTAGGAACATGTTGGAAGTTAAGCAGTTATCTTAGGTTAGTTGTCTTTTTCTTACTCCCTTGCTATGGTCTCTTTGAAATGTTCTTTTATTGTATGTTTGTTTTCTTTTTAACTTTTTTTTTCATACAGTTGATTTGAAAAAAGAAGGGAAAGTTAAAAAAAAAAAAAAAAAAAAGAAAAAAGACAAAAAAGGAAAAAAAAAAAAAAAAAGATGTAGTGCCCCCTTGAGGAGCCTGTGGAGAATGCAGGGGTATTCGCCTACCCCACCTCCATGGTTGCTAACATGACCACAGACATAGGGGACTGGTGGTTTGATGGGTTGAGCCCTCTACCATAAGTTTTACCCTTGGGAAGACGGTTGCTGCAAAGGAGAGGCTAGGCCTCCCTGTATTTGTGCCTAAGAGTCTCCTCCTGAGTGCCTCTTTGTTGCTCAGATGTGGCCCTCTCTCTCTGGCTAAGCCAACTTGAAAGGTGAAATCACTGCCCTCCCCCCTACGTGGGATCAGACACCCAGGGAAGTGAATCTCCCTGGCAACGTGGAATATGACTCCCGGGGAGGAATGTAGACCTGGCACCGTGGGACGGAGAACATCTTCTTGACCAAAAGGGGGATGTGAAAGGAAATGAAATAAGCTTCAGTGGCAGAGAGATTCCAAAAGGAGCCGAGAGGTCACTCTGGTGGGCACTCTTATGCACACTTTAGACAACCCTTTTTAGGTTCTAAAGAATTGGGGTAGCTGGTGGTGGATACCTGAAACTATCAAACTACAACCCAGAACCCATGAATCTCGAAGACAGTTGTATAAAAATGTAGCTTATGAGGGGTGACAATGGGATTGGGAAAGCCATAAGGACCAAACACCACTTTGTCTAGTTTATGGATGGATGTGTAGAAAAGTAGGGGAGGGAAACAGACAGACAAAGGTACCCAGTGTTCTTTTTTACTTTAATTGCTCTTTTTCACTCTAATTATTATTCTTGTTATTTTTGTGTGTGTGCTAATGAAGGTGTCAGGGATTGATTTAGGTGATGAATGTACAACTATGTAATGGTACTGTAAACAATCGAAAGTACAATTTGTTTTGTATGACTGCGTGGTATGTGAATATATCTCAATAAAATGATGATTTAAAAAAAAATAATAATAATACCAACAAATTGTTTTTATATGAACTTTATGCTTGCAAAAGTGTCCCTATATATTTTCTCCCTTTTTAAAACACTTATGTATTTCTTACTATTTGCCTGATACAACTCTGAGCATTTTACCTATATTAACTCATTAAATGTTCAGAGAGGGGTTAAGTAACTGGCCCATGGTCACACAGTAATTGTTGAAGCTGGGATTTGAACCTAGACAGTTTATAGTTTTATGTTTAGGTTATTGTTCCATTTTGATTTAATTTTCATATATGGTGAGAAATAGGGGTCCACATTCATTCTTTTGCATGATATAGAATTCTTGGTTGGCAATTTTTAAAAAACAACTTTAAATATGTCATCCCACTGTCTTCTGGCTTCCAGGGTTTCAGATGACAAAGACACAATTAATCTTATTAGGGATCATTCATGTTTAACAAGTTGCTTCTCTCTTGCTCCTTTCAAAGTCCTCTCTTTGTCTTTGGATTTTAACAATTTTGCTATAATGTGTCTTGGTTAAAACTATTGGAGTCTCTCCTGCTTGGAGTTTGTTGAGATTCCTGGATAGGTACATTCATATTTTTCATCAGATTGGAAAGCTTTCACCCATTATTTCTTCAAGTACTTTTTCTGCCCCTTTCTCTTTTGTCCTTCTGGAACTCCAGCAATGCATATGCCGTTACGTTTGATGGTGTCCTACAGATTCCTTAGACTCACACTAGATAATTTCAACTGTTTTGTCTTCAAGTTTGCTGATTCTTTCTTCAGCCTGTTAAAATCTGCTACTGGATCCATCTAATGGGTTTTTTCATTTCAATTACTGTACTTTTCTGCTTCAAAATGTCTGTTTAGTTCCTTGTATAATTGTTCTTAATTTTTTCAAACAATGTTTTCCTAATTTCCTTTGGTTCTTTGTGTAGGGATTCCTTCAGCTCATTGAACATATTTAAGACAGTTGATTTAAAGTCTTTGACTAATAATTCTAATGTATGAGCTTCCTCAGAGATGGTTTCTGGCAATTTGTATGGGGGTGGGTGTGTGGGGGGGTGTTTTTTCCTATGAATAGATGAGACTTCCCTTTCCTTTGTGTGTTTTGTAATTTTTTTGTTGTTGAGAACTGGAGATTTTGAGTATTGTGTCGTAACTCTGGAAATCTTGTTTCCCAGTCCTCTGGGATTACAAAGGTATTGTTGTTGTTGAGGTCTGGATCTGTCAAGTTGTGACTTTTCCAAACTATTTTTGCTCCCAAATGGGAAATGGAAGAGAAAAGATTTTTTTTAAAAGTAGATATTGTCTCTTTAATACTCCTCTGATGCTTTTGCCTTGGAGGTGCAGGGATTGGAACCGCAGCTGCCCTCATAGCTGGACCCCAGTGATCTCAAACAGTGGATCAGACTACACACCCTGAGAGTTTGGAATTCTGGGTCCTTACAGACCACTGTGGCACCACCAAGTTGCACCAGGAGCCCGGGCTGCAGCTCCCACTGCTGCCGACCGTGCTACTGGGAGTGGAGGGTGGTAGCTGCTGCAAGGAGGATGAAATTCACCAATATTTACTGCAGTCCTCTTCCTCTTCCTTGGATACTGCACAGCATTCCACTAGACTCCCAAGTTTCAAAATAGTTGATTCAGCCAGTTCCTGCCAGTTCAATAGTAGTTTGGGTGGAGGGACTGATCCCTGGAGCTTCCTACTCTGCCATCTTTCCACAAGCCTGCTCCCTCCCTGGGACTTTTACAGGATCTATTGGGAAGGGGGCTCTAAGCTGCCAGGAAGTGGCCTGAAGCTGCCTCCCATGGCAAGGGTCTGCCTGAGATGAAGACAACCCAGAGGAGAGCAGAACCAGGAATGGAGAGATCTTCCAGCCTCTCTCCTGGAGGGTCCTGGAGGCCAGAGGTGCCCTGAGCTCACAGCACCAGATTTTGAAGTTCGAAAGCATCTCCTCCTGTAATCCTTACCATGCAACTCCCCAGAGGGTTCTGGAACCCAAAATTCTTTCTTCCAAGATAGAGAGCATAGACCCCACCATGCCACAGCCTCCTCCACATCCCTAACTACCTCCGACACATCTCCTGAGGCCCAGTTCCAGGCTCTGTCCCATGGAGGACAGGGCCTGAGCAGGGAAACTCAGCTCATACCCCTTGGGCCTTGGAGTTGTCACCTACACCTAGCAGGGCCCTCCAGGTCCTTGTGCTGCTGTCAGAGAGCAGGGACCTAGGGACCCTTCCATGACATGCCCCCCACCCCCTGCCCTATGTTGGCACCATCCAAAGACTTGGGTTTTGCCTTTACCTCCCCTTCTGCTGGCTAGCTACCCTGCCAGCCTCCTGGTGCCCCTTACCTTGCTTAGTGCCCCCACTTTCCAGCCCAGGCCTGTGGCCCCACCATCTCTTCTGGTCACTTTGCCTGTGTCACTGGAATCCTGCCCCCCTCCCATCGTGGGAGTCATGACTGGGGGCCCTCTAAGAGCCAGGCTTCCCACTCCTTCTTCTGCTCTGATGCCCGTTGTTCCAGGTCTTTCCTGGTACACGCTCTGCCACCCACCTGCCCAGGACAACCTTTGCACACTTCCTCTCAGTCACTGGGAGAAAGACAGCTGTCTCAGGGCTGGGGGTGGGGTGGGGGACTTGGCAGGGACCCTGCAGCTGGAGCCACTTTGGGCAGCAATTGGGTCGCGTCTCTTCTGACTGAAGAGTCACCCCCTACCCCCCACCCCGGCGAGTTCACATGCCCAGGAAGAGGGCAGGGGTGCTTTTCACAGCATCGTTAGTCATTGTGAAGCTGGAAGCCACCCAAGTTCTCATCCGGGGAGCCCTGGATGGCTAAGACACAGGGTTATCGTAAAAGGGAGCACCAGGTAGCAATTCCTAGAGCAATATAAAGATCCGCAGAATCAACCCCAACAGAGCTCAGGACATACTGCATGGGGGGGAAAATATCACGAACCATGATACAACATGATAACTTTTAATAAAGGAAAAAATCCACACAAGAGTCCTACCTCTTGTAGGGTATGTTATATATTTGGAAAGTCTAGGGAAAAAAATTCTTAATAGCAGTTGTTTCTGAGGAAGGGTAGAAGAGCCTGGAGTTGGGGCCAGGAGTCAGAGGGGGGCTTACCTGTCATGTTCTCACTCTTTCAAAAATTCTTGCATGACACACTTAATTCATCATACCAAAGAAAGACAAAGAATTCCAACAGCTGGCCCGCGTGCCCCTTTTTTCACATGCATCTCCCTCAAGGACCCTCCTGCCTTCCCCCTTCCTCCCCCCACTGCCATCCTATGCTCCCCCACCTCCTGGGCTTTCTTCAGTCTCGTGCCTCTCACTGGACCCAGAGCTGGAGGCCGTTAGATCTTCCATTTAAAACTCCTCATCCGCGCCCACACTGGGGAGTTCCTTATTCCCTTTCAGATGTAACTGTCTGTCACCAATAATAGTCTTTTTCGATTTCATTTCCTTCAGCTCTTGCCAGCCACTCCAAGAGCCTCCTTCCCATCCTCACCCCTCCCAGCCCCAAGTCAAGGGAAAAAAAAATACATTTTTGCCTTTACTATGATGTATGCGATCCCATAAAATAGTGAAACAGATATGAAAGGTTGAGAGAAGGTAGATAAATGGCTCCTATTATTCTACCAATCAAATGAAATACCTTTCCACGTCCTCATTTGAATGATAATAAAACTCGCTGAGGCTGCGGAACTCGCTGTTGTCATCTCTGGCAGCAGCGGGCCGCCCAGCCATGGGCCAAGGTAACCTTGGGGTGTCCTCTGCAGCCCGCAGGAGCCTACAGCCCACATCTCCTCGCCTCTCCCTCCCCACCCCTCCAAAGGGTTCTCCTTCCCCCACCAACCCCCTCCTGTCTTCCCTGCCCAGCCACCCGTACCCCTGGGCTTACCCACTGGATAGTTGCATGTCTGTGTGCCCAGCACCCCCCCATGTAAGGCCCAAAGGGCAGAGCTAGACTCTGTATCAAATATCAGGGTCCACCAGCAATGCCCTCCTCCTCAGCCTTCAAAGTGCAGACCTACTCTGAAAGCCCTGATCTCACATCTGGATCACTGGCTCATCTAGGCATGTCCCCAGCACTTGACATGCACCTCACTAGTGTGGGACAGTAGCCCTGTGGCTTCTTCTAAGTCTGCTCAACTCTACTGTCCTGGAAGACAAGGACCAGGTGGGACTGGCTTTGCAGAGCCCTCACTGCCTTGGCATGGGCTTTGAGTTTCATTCATTCATCCTCTGTTTAATTAGCATGCTTGGAGCCCTTACTATGTCCAAACACTGGGCCAGTGAAATAACAGGTGGAAAACCCTTCCAGAGGGCTGTACCTGGTAGATGCCAGGGGTCCGTCACCCCACCTCACCCCAACCCCAAACCCTGCATTGTCTGCAGCTCTTGGAGCTTGCAGTTCACTTACCCATGCCTTTCGGTGCCTCCTGTGAGCCCTGGCCTGACACCACCACCCCCTACCTGCTTCCACAGGAAACAGCTGTGGCTTTTGTGCCTTTCCCCCATCCCCCACTCTTCTGAGAACAGGACCTTGAGGTCTCACCCCTCCCCATCACAGGCAGTGTGGTGGCTTGGAGCTATGTACCCCAGAAAAACATGTTCTTTATCTTAATCCATTCCTTTAGGTGTGAACCCATTGGAGATAGGACCTTTTGATGAGGTCACTTCAGTGAAGGCGTGGCCCAAGCAAACCAGTTTGGGCTTTAATCTGAATTACTGGAGTCCTTCATAAGCAGAGTGAAAAGTCAGATGGAGAGAGAAGCCACGGAAGGTCAGGCAGAAGCCAGAAGTCAACAAAACCCGGAGGAGAAAAGAAGAGACTGCCATGTGCATTGCCATGTGACAGAAAAACCAAGGAACCCCAAAGATTGCTGGTGGCCAGAAGATACTGACCCTGGGAGGAAGCCAGCCTTCTGGCCTCTGAAGCCATAAGCCAATAAATTTTCCTACTGTTAAGCCAACCCATCATGTGGCATTTGTTTTGGCAGCCAGGAAACTGAGACTGGTGGTCTTGGTGGGCTGTCCATCATGAGCTCCCACCCTCACTCCTGGTGGGTACTAACCCAGGCAGGTATGGCCATGTAAACCCCCTCACCCTGTCAGGGATTTTGAATTTTCAGCCAAATGTGTATGGTGCTTTCTTTGGTCTGGGCATACCTTGAAGTGATTCTCCTGCCTGAGTTGTCACTACTTCAGGGCTCCAGACCTGCTCTGATTTCTGCCCTTTCCTTCCAATAAATTCCTCTTTGCTTATAGCAGCCAGAGTTGATTCTGGTGCTCACCACCCAAAGACTGTCGGAGGTAGGGACAGTGCCCCAGGTTGGCTTCTGGGTCCTTGAGGCTCTGCCTCTTGCATCTTGCCAAACTGTGATGACTCCTCTAATTGCACGCCTCCCCTGCATGAGGGCAGGGGTCTGTCTGCATCTGTCTCCTCCCTCTGTCTCCCCAGCATCACTAATAGTGGGAGGTATTCAATGGCAGTGAATGAAATGGGGGGTAGTTAATAGTCCCTAATGTAGATAGGACACAAATGAACCCCAGAAGGAGCATGACTTGCCAAGCCTGGGACTCCTCCATCTGCACCTGTTGCTCCCAGACTGTCCCTCTCCTTGGGTCTCCCCAAGCCAAGAAAAGGGTAGGAAGCAGAGTCCAGAGGAAGAGTTTCCAGAGTCAAGCTGGTGCTGAGGCCTCAGGGTCCTCGGGAAAGGGGAATATCAAGTATGGTGTTCTGGTTTGCTAATGCTGCCGTTATGCAAAATACCAGAAATGGATTGGCTTTTATAAAGGGGATTTATAGGTTACAAATTTACAGTTCTAAGGCCATAAAAGTGTCCAAGGCATCAACAAGAGGATACCTTCACTGAAGGACAGCCAATGGCATCCAGAACACCTCTGTCAGCTGGGAAGACACATGGCTGGCATCTGCAGGTCCTTTGCTCCTGGGTTGCCTTTCAAAATGGCTTTTCTAAAATGTCACTGGGCCTCTGTCTCTCTTAGCTTCTCTCAGCTCTCTGCTTGGTTCTCCTGGGGGCGTTTCTCTCTTTCTTTCCAAGCATATGGGAGTCCTCCCTTAGCTTCTCCGGGGCAAACACTGGGCTTCATCTGTTAGCTTAGCATCTCTAGGCATCCTTCTGTCTATATCTCCAAGGGTCTCCAAGTGGCAGCACTGTGTTGGCTCTTGAGCTCTCTTAAGTACTCCAGTGAACTAATCAAGACCCACTTGAATGGGCGGGGTAACACATCCATGGAAATAATCTAATCAGAAGGTCTTGCCCACAGTTGGGTGAGTCACATCTCCATGGAAACAACCTAATTAAATGCCCCACTCTAATCAAAAGACTAATAAATCTGCCCCCACAAGATTATATTAAAGAACATGGCTTTTCTAGAGGACATACTGTATCCAAACCAAGCACATATGGTGGCAGGGTTTTCTGATTGCAAGCAGCAGAAACTTCCCCAGAATGTATAGGAAGGTTGTCCCCAACTCATTAAATAAATCAACAGCAAGACTGGAGATCCGGGCCTGGAAAGTGCAAGTTGCTGGGGCTGCTCAGAGTCTGCTCCGGCCAATGTTCAGTCCACATGTCAGTCCTCCACTCAGGGCTCAAGGCCCAGAACAGAGGTGGGCGAAGTGGCTGAGCTCTAGGCATGCAACACCCCTTTGGACCGGGTAATAGAGGTGAACCATGGAGATATTGTCGGTTCGGTTCCAGACCACCCAATAAAGCGAATATCACAATAAAGAAAGTAATGCAAATTTTTTTTTGTTTTCCAGTGCATATAAAAGTTATATTTATACTGTACTGTAGTCTAGTGAATGGACAGGGTAACACATCCATGGAAATAATGCAGTCACATTATGTCTTTAAAAAAACGTGTTTTAGTTTCCTTGGCTGCTCAAGCAAATACCATGCAAAGGGTTGACATAAATAACGGGAATTTATTAGCTCATGGTTTTGAGGGTAGGGAAAAAAGTCCAAATCAAGTCCAAATCAAGGTGATACTTTCTTCCAAAGACTAGCATTCTGGGCTGGTTACTGGCGATCCTTGGTCCTGAGCTCCTGTCACATGGCAATGTATATGGCGGACTCTCCTGGCTGCTCCATTGGGTTCCATTGAATTTCAGCTCTTGCTTCCAGTGGCTTTCTTTCAGTGTGTCTGAATTTCATTCTGCTTATAAAGGACTCCAGTAATAGTATTAAGACCCACCCAGACTGAGGTGGGCCATGCCTTAACTGAAGTAACTTATCAATAGATCCTACTTAACAGTGGGTTCACACCCACAAGAATGGATTAGGTTGAGAATATGTTTTTTAGGGGTACATACAGCTCCAAGCCACCACACATACCTTAATTAAAATGTGACAGAGACATAAAATGAGCACATGCTGTTGGAAAAAAACGGTACCGATAGACTTGCTTGAAGCAGGGTTGCCACAAACCTTCAATTGTAAAAAACTCAATATCTGCAAAATGCAATAAAATAAGGTATGCCTGTACTTTGATGGACAGCCCCCCTAAACTGCACAATGGGGGAGGATGATACCCAAAAGGGAGCAGGGGTACTGTTACCTCCAATAGGGGGAATGGATTTGGGGCAGCTGTTGCCCAACAAGCAATCCCTCCCAGACTCTGTCATTCCCAGTTCTAGCACACTTCAGCCTTGAAAGGGCTGCTTTGGGGCTGGGGGCTGCAGCCTGGCTCCCACTGCTCAGACTCAAAGCAGAGCAAGGCCTAGAATCACAGGTTGAGAAGAATGGCAATTGTGAGTTTGTAGCTGGGGAAACTGAGTCCCATGAAGAGGCCATGACAGAGCAAAGGTCACACCGACACCATCACAGGGCAGAACCTCAGTAGGGACCCTCAGGCCTCCCCAAGGAAAGGGGTGGCACATGTTGCAGGCAGGAGCTGGGAGCTGCATGACCTTCAGCAGGCCGCCACAGCTCTCCAAGTCCCCATCTCCTCACCTATACAAGGAGGCCACTTCACTGGATTATCGTAAGGCTTAAACAAATAAAAATATATATACTCATATGACAATACTTAGAATGGAAATGAAGTCATATGCCCACACCAAGACTTATACACCAAAGTTCATAGCAGCTTTATTCATAATCACCCCAAACTGGAAACAACCCAAATGGTCCATCGACTGGTGAATGGATCAACAAACTGTGGTACAGCCCCACAATGGAATACTTACTCAGCAATAAAAGGAACAAACTACTGATACTCCCAGCAGCATAGCAGATCTCAAAAGCTTTTGCTGTGCAACGGAAGTCAGACTCAAAAGGCTACATCACTAAGATTCCATATATGTGAAACCAAAAAAAAACAAAACAAAAAATTCCATATTTATGAAACTAAAAATCTAACCCATGATGGTGGAAAGGAGATCGATGGTTGCCTGGAGGGGCAGGGGTGGATGGAAGGTAACATTGAAGGGCCATGGGGCAACTTCTGGGTGATGGAAATATTCTCTGTAGTGGTACCTGTACAGATGTGCCAGTTTGTATATATTGTCTCCCCAGAAAATCCATACTCTTTAATGCAATCTTGTAAGGGTAGACGTGTTAGTGTTGATTAAGTTGGAACCTTTGGATTAGGTTGTTTCCATGGAGCTGTGACCCACCTGTGATGGTTAGGTTCATGTGTCAACTTGGCCAGATGATGGTACCCAGTTGTCTGGTCAAGCAAGCACTGGCCTAACAATTGCTGCAAGGACATTTGTGGCTGGTTAATAAACCAACAGGCTGGTTTATTAAATCCTCAGTCAACTGGCTGCAGCTGTGACCAATGTTATCAACCAAGGGCGTGTCTTCCACAATGAGAGAATGCAGTCAGCTGGATTTAATCCAATCAGTTGAAGGCTTTTAAGCGAGACAGACAGAGGACCTTCACTTCTTCTTCCGCTGACCAGCGAAGCATTTTCTGAAGAGTCTGTCGAAGTTGCTAGTTCATTTCCTGAGGAGTTCATCGAACATCTTCATTGGAGTTGCCAGTTTGCTGCCTACCCTATGGAATTTGGACTCATGCATACCCACAGTTGAGTGAGACATTTTTATAAATCTTATATTTATAGATATCTCTCATTGATTCTGTTTCCCTAGAGAACCCTAACTAATACACCCACCCAACTGTAGGTGATAACTCTGATTAGATTACTTCCATGGAGGTGTGGCCCTGCCCATCCAGCTTGGGCCTTGATTAGTTCAGTGGAGCCCTGTAAAAGCTCAGACAGAAGGAGCTCGCTGCAGCTGCAGTTGAGACTCACCATTTTGAAGACAGCCATTGGAAGCTGACAACTGACATTTTGGAGAATGCCACTTTGAAATGCAACCTGGGAGCTAGCAGACACCAGCCATGTGCCTTCCCAGCTAACAGAGGTTTTCTGGATGCCAATAGCCTTTCTCCAGTGAAGGTACCCAATTGTTGATGCCTTGCCTTGGACACTTTATGTCCTTAAGGCTGTAACTTTGTAACCAAATAACCCCCCTTTATAAAAGCCAATCCATTTCTGGTGTTTTGCAAAAGGGCAGCATTAGCAAACTGGAACAACAGGTGTACATGTTTGCAAAGTTCATCAAAGTATACACTTAAATTGGGTACATTTTATTGTTGGTAAATTATACCTCAATAAAGTTGACTTTACAAAAACTACTGAACATCACGCCTATCTCGTTCCTCCATTCATCTTGGGACCCTGGGGCCAAACCCCATGAAGGCTCAGTCCCGGACAAAGGAAGGGGCAGGGAGGGCCACCTTGGGCTCCGTTTGGAAGCTGTTTGTGGCCCTCCCCACCCTGCTTCCCAAGTCACATTTGACCGAGGTCTTCTTCTCCAGCCCAGGTGTTCTCTCTCCTCCTGTGTCATTTGCTGTGTTATTCAGGACTCTCTGGGTTGAAAATGATAACAACTGTGTTGGTTTGAATCTGTTATGTCTCCCATAAAAGTCTATGCTCTTTTATCCAATCTTGTGGGTGTAGACTTATTGTGGGTGGGATCTTTTGATTAGGTTGTTTCCATGGAGATGTGACTCCGCCCATTCAAGATGGGTCTTAATTAGTTTACTGTTGTCTTCTATGAGACAATAAAAGGCAGAGACATTTTGAAGAGAACTCAGAGGTGCCTAGAGATAGAATGCCCAGAGACATTTTGGAGAAAACCACAGAAACCAGAGGCTAACTGTGATGGTTAGGTTCATGTGTCAGCTTGGCCAGGTGATGGTAACCAGGTGTCTGGTCAAGCAAGCACTGGCCTAACCATTGCTGCCAGGACTTTTGTGGCTGGTTTATTAAATCATTAGTCAGTTGGCTGCAGCTGTGACTGATGACGTCAACGAAGGGCGTGTCTCCCACGATGAGAGAATGCAGTTGGCTGGATATGGGTTTGCCTCCCTGCACGAAATGCTTCTCCCAAAACTACCATCCGTGGACTCACAGAATGCCTTATCCACCATCATGGTATTCCACACAGCATTAGAAAACTAGAACACTAACCCCAAGAGAAGCCCAGCAAACTCTGGCCATGTACCTTCCCATGTGACAGAGGAACCCCAGATACCATCAGCCTTTCTTTCTTCAGAGAAGGTATCATCCTATTGATGCCTTAATTGGGACATTTTCATAGCCTTAGAACTATAAATTTATGAACTAATATACCCACATTGTTGCTGTGAATAATTGATTGTACACTGTGGATGACTGTAGGGTGTGTTGATACATATCAATAAAGCTATTTTTTAAAAAATAAATGAACAATGGGGGGAGGAGGGGAATGGGATGTTTTGGATGTTCTTTTTTATTTTAGTTTTAATTTTATTTTTTGGAGTACTGACAATGTTCAAAGATTGAGTGTGGTGATGAATGCATAACTATATGATGATACCATGAACAATTGATTGTACACTTTTGTCCGGCGCTTCTCCGCCCCGCCTCGAGTCCTCGGTCGGCCGGCGATGGGGACCAGAGAGATAAGGGGAGAGAGGGTGCGGACAACGTCTTACCCGGAGCACTTGTGATCACTCAGGACTCGCGGTGGTAAAGCAGATAAACTTTTAATGGGACTAGGCAATCATCATCTTTACAGGTTCCACCCGGGGCGAGACACCTCGGGGGAGAACAACCTCGATGCGGCCGTCAGGTACGGCTCCTTGTGGGCTGTCTCTCCGAGCTTTGCCCGGGAACTTTCTTATAAACCTTGCGTGTATCCAATGGGCTAACGCCACGCACACAAGCATGATTGGTGAATACAGCGGGTGGTTACATACATCAGAAGCCGGAAGCAGGATGTGGGCGCCATCTTGGCACCACTCGATGGGCGGGGGGAACTCAAGGGCAGGCTGCAGCTTGTCTACTAGGCCAAATCCGGAAGGTGGCTGCTCACATCTCCCCCTTTTTGTTTTTTATGCCCCAGTGTCTCCAGTGATGAATGTGCTCCCGTGGACCAAGATGGCCCACAACGTATTTTTTGGTGCTTTGGGGAGTCTGGACTAGGTCCCGGCCATACCAAGGTGGGACCTCTGGCACCGACCAGAATGCTCACTTCATATAGAGACCGGAGAACCCGTGAGCCGGAAACCACGTGGCCCTCCTTGCAGTACTCAGTCTCGCAACTGGGGGACAGGAGGATTAGGAGAAGGTAGCCAGTGCCGAGGGCGTCACTAGGAGCCTCTGTGCAAACGCCAAGGGTCCCGTCTGGCCACAACTAGGACTCTGCGTAAGAGGTCCACCTGAGACAAAAATTAGGGCCACTGGTACCGAATGTTTATATACGAGATTTTTTCATATACTTAGCTGCGAACCTTACCCCCGAATGCCCAGCTTCGAGTGGTTGGGATGGGTGCTGGGCAGAGGGACTATAGTTATCAGGAGGGTTACAGGCAGAGGACATGGCCATCATGGCGGTAACACGTAATTGCTGTTGTCTTTGAAACAAACGCTCCAGCAAACTCTTAACAATGATCAAACCTACTAATAACCCCACAGCAAGAAGAACCCAGTTGGTCAGATTAGGCCAAGAGAACCAGGAGGGAAAAAAGGTCAATATTCCTGGCCCTCTTCCCGGTCTGCTGGGGAGTGGTCGACACCGTCGACATCATTTGACCGCTCATCACGCGAGTTGAGGACTGGATCCAACAGGTCACGTTGGGGGTTTAACGACCCGTCAGGCTGCAGTTCTTTGGTGTTCTCAGGCGACTGCACGGTTCTCACCAATCTCTCCGGTACCCACACTGGTTGGCGTCCTGGTTCCTGGGGAAAGACACAAACAGAGCCTCTGGCCCAGCTGAGCACTGGGTCAGGACCTTTCCATTGCCCCGACAGAACATCCCTCCAACGGACCAGGCCTCTATGCGGAGGACCTGGGGTGGTATGTTGTAGGGCAGGCGTCATGGTTGATGCGTTTTCATTTAAATAATTGTATGTAAATAGGGCGGCAGACAACTGGGCCCTGGGGGACAGACCATGACCTATTCCCTCCTTTTGCTTTTGCAATAGTTCTTTAATGGTCCTATGCGCTCTCTCGATGACACCCTGCCCCTGAGGGTTGTATGGGATGCCGTGTTTTAGGTTAACTTCCATAACATCACAAAACTTTTGAAAAGCTTTGCTAACGTAAGCCGGGCCGTTGTCTGTCTTAAAGCAAATTTTGAGGCATCCTCAGGGTGAAGTGGGATAGAAAAGAAGCAATCTCTAATGTCTATGACAACAACAGGCCACCGCTCCGGCAGAGTTGAGAGAAGGGGCAACCCCATCTGGACAGGTCCTAGAGGCTCCATGCAACTATTTATGGCCCTCAAATCATGTAAAAGCCTCCACGCACCTGATTTCTTTTTGATGACGAAGATAGGGGTGTTCCAGGGTGACGTGGAAGGGACGATGTGCCCCCTCTCCAACTGATCTGACACCAAAGCATGCAATGCTGAAAGTTTTTCCTGAGGTAAGGGCCACTGAGGTACCCAGACTGGAGCCTTAACTTTCCATGTTAACTTTATAGGTGTAGGCGGGTATGCACCCTCAGTGGCCCCTAGGAAAAACCCAGGCCTTGTCTACCGGGGTTAGAGTCAGCCTGAATGGGCTTCACGCGCCCTTGCAAGGAGGCTCCCAGCCCCCTGCCCGGGACATATCCCATTCTATTCAGCAACTGTTTAGAAGTTGGAGAGTAACCAGTGGTTAAAGTCACGTCCATTTGAGCTAGAATATCTCTTCCCCATAACGAAACAGGCAGGGCCAGCACATAAGGCTGAAAACTGCCTTGATGCCCTTCCTCATCCTCCCAATGGAGAGTAATGGCGCTCACCATGGGCGCTGAGATTTGGCCGATCCCTCTGATGGTGTCTTCCGCTTGGTTCGTTGGCCAAGCGGGGGGCCAATCTTGCTGTCTTATAATCGACCTATCGGCTCCAGTATCTAACAGACCTAGGAAGGCTCGGCCTTGTACTTTAAGAGTCAGCATGGGTCGAGACTCTAGGGACATCTGAAGACCCTCAAAAACTTCTCCGGAGGACCCAAATCTTTTATTCCCCCTCTGTCCTGGCTTGCTTGGAAAGACTGAATGCAGGCTGGGCAAGAGCAGAAGCTGTGCCAACCTATCGCCCTCTGCAATGACCAGAGTGCCCTGCAGAGACTGCACCATAACCTGGACATTACCCGTGAAATCTGAGTCTACAACACCTGGCACAATTGTTAATCCTCTTAACGCTATGGATGCTCTCCCTAATATAAGCCCCACGGTTCCTACTGGAAGGGGCCCCCTGAAAGAGGTCCCCACCAATTGGACTCCCATAGCTGGGGTTAGCACGAGCCCGGAGGTGGCACGGAGGTCCAATCCTGCTGATCCGGGAGATGCGCGGGTCTGGATGGGGGCCGCATCGTCCGTTGGTGTGTTTGGGGGCCCACCGCAAGGGTGGACCCCCCCTGCCCGTTTTTTGAATCTTGCTCAGGACGACCAGAAAGGCGTACTCCTTGCGCATTGAAGACTGACTTACAGTCCTCGGCGCGGTGAGGCCCCTTGTGGCAGCGGCCACACAGCCTAGTGACTGCACGTGGCCCGCGGAGGTGCTGAACGGCAGGCGGTTGATCTTTATTGGGGCAGTCTCTCTTAAAATGCCCAGACTGGCCACAGCCATAGCATCTTTTTGGCTTTACCTCTAAAGCTCTGGGGTCCTTTGTGTTTACTTGTAAGGAGCTGGCTAACATAGCAGCCAGCCCCGCATTAGTTAACGGGCTGCCAGCGTCCCTGCAAAGCCGAACCCACTCTGTCAAGCTCTTTCCCTTATTCTGTGCCAGGATAACCTTGCACTCCTTATTGCATTGCTCAAAAATCATCTGCTTAACCACAGTTTCTGCAACCATTGGATCTGAGAAAATCCTCTCAGCCGCAGTCTGCATTTTCGCTACAAAATCTACAAAAGGTTCTGTGGGACCCTGGTGTATGCCGCTAAGCGAAGCCTGCGCCTCTCCTTCCCCTGTCAATTTTTTCCAAGCCCCTATGAAACAGCGAAAAATTTGGGCATAAACCTCCTGGGGGTATCCTGTCTGATTCTGGGCGTGAGCACCTTTCCCTAAAAGCATATCCGCATTCCACCCGCCGTGCCTTGCCACAGCGTTTCTTGCGGCTTGTTCCTCAGCTAACTCCTCAAACCACGCCTTCCAATCGATAAACCTGCCAGGAGGCAAGCAAGAGCGAGCCAGCTGAAGGATATCTGCAGGTGTATGATTTAGGGCGGAGAGGTTTTCAACCATATTCAGGGTGTAAGGGGCGTTAGGGCCGTACTGATGGACGGCTTGCCTCAGCTCCTTCAAGAGCTTGTAATCATAGGGTTCATGATTACGAGCTTGCTGATTGATAATGACTGGGAACATCTCGGAGGCTGGTTCGGGTTCATTGAGCAGCGGTCGGTAGCCGCCAAGAACGCCAAAAGGTCTGAATGTGGTAAAAGGGCTCCACCTCCAAAAATGCCTCCTATTGGGTGAAGGGTGCGGAGGGTCCGCGTAGTCGGGTGGGGATTCTGGGCATTGCGCGGGAAGGTTAGGGTATGTACTCGGCATGTCCGCCAGAGGGAGCCCTCTATAAGGGCCCTTTACGGAACCGCTGAAACCATCCACCGGATGCAGGTGCATCCTCTGAGGCGCAGCAGCCGTTGCTGGTGGGGCGGAGGGCCGCGTGGGTGAGACAGGAGGCCCCTCTAGGTCAATCAGCGGAGGCGCTTCCGGCCCTTCATCTGCCTCACTTTCAGATTCTGAGTCAGAATTATCAGAACTAGCACTCGACTCCGGCGGCTTGCCCTTATGGGAGCCCTCCGCAGATGAAACAGACTGAGCCTCTTGGAGTGCATGTCGCGCCTGCAACAAGGCGGTAGGCGTAGTTAGGCCTGTGGCTGATTCTAACTCAAGTACTGCACGAACAGTCTCCCATATAAGGACTAGAATCGGGTCCAAACAGACACCCGTTTGGCGCGCTCGGTCTATATCACGACCAAGTTTCATCCAAGAGGGCAGATTAAGGCTGCCAGAACAAGGAAACCAGGGGGCAAAAGTGGCCACATCATCAAAAAATCGCTGGAGAGAGCTTCTCTTAACTGAGATACCCCACTGTTTCAAAAGGGTCTTTAAGGGGGTTAGTAGGGGTGAACTCCCGGACTGCCCCATGCTTGCAGCCGGCACTGTCTTGTAATCACTCGGAGAGCTCTTCCGAGTCCCCGGGGCTACCTGAACGCCCACGGGCCCTAGTCCTCGTATGGAAAGGGGGTGCTTACCTTCTCGCGGTGATCAGTCGCGGAGGTCAAACCACGGATCCCGGGAGCACGTCTCCGTCGGGGCGAGGGGAACGCAAATGAGGTTGCGGGTTCGAAGTTCCCCGTACGGGCCACCACTTGTCCGGCGCTTCTCCGCCCCGCCTCGAGTCCTCGGTCGGCCGGCGATGGGGACCAGAGAGATAAGGGGAGAGAGGGTGCGGACAACGTCTTACCCGGAGCACTTGTGATCACTCAGGACTCGCGGTGGTAAAGCAGATAAACTTTTAATGGGACTAGGCAATCATCATCTTTACAGGTTCCACCCGGGGCGAGACACCTCGGGGGAGAACAACCTCGATGCGGCCGTCAGGTACGGCTCCTTGTGGGCTGTCTCCCCGAGCTTTGCCCGGGAACTTTCTTATAAACCTTACGTGTATCCAATGGGCTAACGCCACGCACACAAGCATGATTGGTGAATACAGCGGGTGGTTACATACATCAGAAGCCGGAAGCAGGATGTGGGCGCCATCTTGGCACCACTCGATGGGCGGGGGGAACTCAAGGGCAGGCTGCAGCTTGTCTACTAGGCCAAATCCGGAAGGTGGCTGCTCACACACTTTGGAGGAGTCTATGTTACGTGAATATATCTCAATAAAATTGCATTAAAAATGGGAAAAAAAAAACCCATTGTAAAGCTAGTCCATTTCTGGTACATTGCATTTTGGCAGCTTTAGCAAACCAGAATAGCAAACCAACTCAAATCAGCTTAGGCAAAAACATAAAAGGGAAATTGATTTGCTTGTGTCACTGAAAAGAGCAGGATAACTCTGTCCTCAGATGTGATGTGGTGGTTTGTAACTGAATATACCCTAGAAAAACATGTCCTTAAACCTAATCCATTCCTGTGGGTATGAGCCCATTGTAAACAGGACCTTTCGATGAAGTTAAGGTGTGGCCCCCCTCAGTCAGGAGGGGTCTTAATCCTATAACTGGAGTCATTTATAAGCAGAATGAAATTCAGAGAGACAAAAAGCCACAGAGGGAACAACCAGAAGCTGAACATCAATGGAACCCGGAAGAAAAGAGAGAGACCAGGAGATGCCACCATGTTCACAGCCATGTGACAAGCCAAGGACCAAGAATCACCAGCAGCCAGTCCCAGAAAGTCAGTCTTCAAGAAGAAAGCACCACCTTGATGACATTTATTTGGACTTTTTCTTAGCCTCAAAACCATGAGCAAATAACTCCCATTCTTTGAGCTGACTCATTGCATGGTATCTGCTTGAGCAGCCTAAGAAACTAAAACACATGGCTAGATATAGGGGTAAATTGTGGTCACCAAGCCAAGGGCTGTCCCCACTCCTGTTTGTGTGTTTCTGTATCAGCTTCACTCCAGGAATGTGGGCAGGATGTTGGTCATCAGCAGCTCCAGAAGTCCACGGAAGGGGAGATTCTCTGTCCTAACAAAGACCCAGGCATGGATACCATTTACCCAACTCTCCATGGCATATGGGTTGGAACATATTGCCTGGCCAGACTTGGGTCCTGTGTCCAGTCCTCTTGAAGCGCATGAATTGAGGGTGGAGCAGGATTTTCTCCAAACAAAAACGCAGGTACCAATACCAGGAGATGAGAGAGTATACGGAAACCAGGCAGAAACAGCAGGTGTCCGATGCCCAGTTTGCCTTGAGCCATGGCTGCTTTTCTTGACTCTGTCATAGATACACCAAGAATCCCAAACCTAGCAGAGAATGGATGGGAAGTAGGATTTAAACTTAATATTCTAGAACCCCATGGAAAACAGGATATTCTGACTAAGTATCCCAGTAGAAATAGCAGAGAGATTTCCTAGGGCCCAAACCCTTATCCCTACAGCCCCCCACTGGTTAGAAATTCTGCATGGCCTTTCTCCCCCAGCTCCCTGCTCCCAATGGAGCACCCAGGTGCCAACTTATTTCTCTTGCCATAGGAATTCCATTGACCTAAATACCTTGTTTTTGCACCAACACCAACTGTTTTGAAAACTAAATCTTTTCCTGACATCCCAAGGGTGCCCTCATTCAGTTCTCGTCTTAGGGAAATTTCATATCTGGCTTTTTTGCAGGACCATGATCATGGAATTTCTTGAGCACCAGTGAATTTTCTCAGAATTTTGCTATTAGGGAATCAATTCTCCCCTCCCCCATTCCTTGTGACCCCAAAGAGTCTTATTTGAGGATACACTTCTTTTTTCTTTAATTTAATAAACATTTATTGAGTATCTGCTTTTCACCTGTTCTAGGCATTGGAAACAAGATGAAAGAAATGGTCCCTGCCCATGTTTCTTACTTCCTAACCTTTATACTTGTTATTTATTTTCTTGTGTTATTGCATTGGCTAGGACTCCAAAACAATGCTAAGTAGTAGCACTGAGAGTTAACATCCTTTCCCATTACTGCTACTAATGTTTCAACATTGAGTATAAAGTTTGTTCTGCATGTGTTGTAGATGCTTTATCATGTTAAAGAAATTCCCTTTTATTTGTAGTTGCTAAGAAATTGTGATTATTTTTAATCATAAATTGATGTTGAAATCTATCAAATGCCTTTTCTAGATCATATTTTACTGGAATCTGTAAACTAAAAGTTACACTATACTGAGCTAAAGTCAAGGGAGCATGGAACCTAGAGGAAAAGGAGGGGAGAATCAGGGACAGCCAGAGAAAGGAATATTTGAGTAAATCTTTCAAGGATGAGAAGAAATTAACTAGGCATCAGTGGGGGGGTGGCATTGTGGGTGGGTGGGTAGGACAATGTAAGCAAGGGAATGGGATGTGAACGTGCCTTCAGGGAATGGGGACTAGTCTAGTGTGGCCCTTTCATGTGACACTCCTCCCCTGGTTTGCAAACACCTGCCCACTGTGTGTCCAGGGCACGCTTCAGTCCCACAGGATATGACAGCAATTTCCAATTTGGGGATTCAACAGTGAAGTTAGCACATATGGCAAAAATCAAGAGAACAGTCAGGATTACCCTTGAAAATTGCCTAAATGGCCCATAAAAAATATACATGGGTTTTATGTCTAAACTCCCATAAAAATTTTAGAGTGTCCCTGCGTGCCTGCCAGGCTGACTCTGTTGTGTTTCTGCATTGAGTTTTATCCTATAACTTTAGTGCTCATTCATAGATTGGTTAGTTGCTGGGAGGGTTACCCGAGTTGAGTGCTCAAGTCAACCAGGAGTTGGAGAATGCAGGATGTTCCTGTGCCGGGCTCAGCAGGCATGGATGCCTTCTCCCACAGTGGCCAAGAAGGCCTCTTGGTCTCCTCCAAGTCTGGCTGAGGGTGGCCCTGACACCTCTGGAGCCCTCCTCCCTCATCTACAGGCATCTGTCCACAACCAGGGAGTGATGCGCGTCTTCCCAAGTCTGGCTAACCCAGGCAGGACCTCACTCTCTGCTTTTGCCTGTGGCTAACACCACCCCATCAAAGGATCCCTGCCCACCATGACCTCACAGACCTGGGCTTCTGGCCTTGACCACGGCTTTATTGCCACTGACCTCTCTGAGCTTACCTCCTCTTCATGTGCCACACTCCAGCCACCCAGGCCTCCTTCTTCATCCTTAAACCCTCCAAGCTCATTCCTACCCCAGGACCTTTTCACTGGCTGTTCCCTTTGCCTGAATGCTTTTCCTTCTCACCATTCAGCTTGAATGTTTCCTCCTCCAAGAGTCCTCCCCTGATCCACTCCCTTCCTAAAGTAGCACCCCCTTCTGGTCATCCCTGACCACATCGCCCTGCTTCTTTCCTTCTGACAATTTATCAACAGGAATGACCATCTTAGATATTTCTTTTCCTATTTATTGTCTGTCTCTCCCACCTACAGAAGAAGGGCTTGATGATCTCGCTCACCTCTTCCCTACCCAGGGCCTGGCACACAGTAAGCACTTAATAAATGTTTAATGATGGAGTCCTGTCACAGCTTCCTGTTTTGGAGTGTTTCCCTTCCTTGCACACACACACACATAGAGACACACACACACACAGGACCAAGCCTGCTTTACCTTGGGGCCCCAATGCCTTTCTGGAAGCCATCCTGGAATTTAAGTCCCCCCTCCAGGACTGGGCCCTGCCCCCAAGACCTGCTTCTCCCATCCCAGGGGACAGCTGGAATCCAGAGCTGCTCGCCCACCTGTCTGCTCTTTCCACCCCAGGGCCCAGGTAGGAGGTAGGGTGGCGGCTCTGGGGTGGGCGGGCAGAGGTGGCTGCAGATTCCCCCGCTGAACATCAGGGCCTGCTCGGTGCTTCCCTTGCCAGCCTCTCGGCCCTCTGCGGGCTCTGGGTGAGTGTCCCTTGGCGGCACCTCCTGCCCTATCCATCCCCATTAGCCGCTGTCCACACTGGGCAGGAGGGAGATCAATTACCAGTGCTGGCCACTGAACCGTGCTAATGAGGATGTATGCTCGGCCTGCTGGTTGTGTGCATGGCGGGGAGGGGCAGGCGAAGCAGACAGGCGGGGCAGTGATGGGGACCCTCGAGCTCCCAGGGGAACCTCACTAAAGGCGTGGGGTGCAGCCTCCCTCTGGGGACTGTGGAAGAAGCCTCCCTGATTCTGGAGAAGGAGAGACCCAGGGAACCACAGGTTAGCGCAAGCTGTGCAAGAAAGCAGAGCAAAGAGCCTGGCTGAGGGGTCTGGGGTTCAGGGGAGCAGGCTGACACTGTTCAATAGGCTTTCCCAGGCCTGGTCAGTCCTGGAATTCCATGCCTTCCATCCCTCTGAACCCTTGCTCAGGTTCATTCCACCAAGAATGCCCTCCCTGCATCCACGCCCACGCCAAGGAACAGCTCAGCTCTTCGCCTGCAATGCTCCCAGACCACCTTCATCCACATCCCAGACAAAAAAATCCACTCCTACCCCTGGGCTCCCAGGGCCCCTTGAGTCTCACTCTGTATGCTTCTGACTATGTGATTCTAACTATATTAGATCATATGGAAAAGATGCTCCACCTCACTTATGATAAAAGTAGTGCAAATGAGAACCACCAGAAGAGACGGTTTCCTTCTATCAGGTTCTATCAAGTGGGCACAAGGTGGATAAAACCAGGGCCGGTTCTGGCTACTGGGAGCGGGTAGGAGAAGATACTGCCTGACGTTATTCCTGGAAATGTAAATTGGTATGACCTCTTTAGAGGGCAATTTGGCAATATCTGTGTAAATTTAAAATGCACATGCCCTTTAACCCAGCAATTCTCTTCCAAGAATTTCTCCTAGGGAGATACAAGAGTCCAAAGCTGTAAGAACAAAAGTACTCACTGCTTAGGGGGGTTGTCAGGGCCAAAGCCTGAAAGCACATTACATGTCCATCGGGAGGGGCTGGGCAAATAAATTGCGCCACATCCACACAACAGGTATCACCCAGCCGGCTCATCTGTGGAGGGGGGTGAGCTTAGCACCTCCTTGAGCTGTTCTAGAGAATAGGTAAGTAAACATTAAGTGCTTAGAGTATGCCCAGCCCACAGCCAGAAATAAATCCATGCTATTATTGGTGTGCTGTTATTCAAAAGAATTGGGTGGGTCTAAACATAGGGGAATGTTGCTATCTCCCAGAAATGCTGGTCCGTGAAAAAGAGAGTATCCATAAAGGCAGGTATGTGAATTTCGCTCTGGCTTGCTATGTTTTTGCTTCTTTGTTTTCTGAGATCTTTTTTTTCCTTTTAAACTTATGATTACAGTTTTATTATAGCAAAAAGGATACAAATCAGAACCAGCCAATAAAAAGGCGTAGGTCGACGTCTGAGAGGGTCCCAAATGCTCAGCTTCTTTTGTCCTTTCCCACGAGGTCAGGACGAGTCACCCTTCCCTCTCATCAAAGTGTGACAATATTGCCAACCAGGGAAGCTCACTCAAGGTTGGGGTCCTGGTTTTCGTTTTTGTTTTTTGTTTGTTTGTTTGTTTTTTTGTTTGTTTTTTGGCATTCCATCATGTAAGCTTGATTGACTGACTCTGGGACCAAGTGGTTGGGCTCAATCTCCAGCTCCCCCCAACTCCCTAGCAGTTGGGCTTACAAGACTGGGGCTCAAAGCCCCAACCCTCTAATCAGGTGGTTGGTCTTTTGGGGCGTGGCCAGCCTCATGGTAAAACTACACTGAGTCATCTCATTAGCATAAAATAGCAGGTGGAAGGGGGGGTACCAAGACACTCCTATCACTTGGGAAATGAGGAAATCTTTTTAATGCATAGACCAACTCAGGAAGCACAAAGATGAGACTGACAACCAGGAAAGGAAGGAGACCAGGAGGCCACAGTGTGTGGGGGGGTTTGTACCTATCCTCCCATGCACTTTGCTATTTTTAACCACATGCCTGTACCACCTATTCAAACAAATCCTTTTATGGTGATTGTCCTGTCAGTGTGTCCCATCAGATGGTGAGACCCTTGAGAATAGGAATGGTGGAATGGCTGCACACAGAGGCAAATGTTGGCTGATTGGTGAGCTGCCTTGAAATCCATGTGGTCCCTCTGCCTGGGACCCCCTTCTCCCAGGCATGACTCCCATGAGATTCCCACAGACTTGGGGGTCAGAAGGTGCTGGAACACCCTGGGGAGGGGCTGGCCTCGAGGGAACCAGCTCTTCTAGGCAGGAGGCAGAACCTAGAGAGCTAATTTGCAGAGACGATCATTTCTGGAATCAGAACTGGTGGTCTAGCCTCCAGTTAAGGGCTGGACGCGTGGACCACAGCATGGTTCCTTTGTGTGCAGGGAGCCCACGTGCCCACCTCTCTCTGCTTTGACTGCGCTGGGGCCCAGAGAGCCATTACTGTGGCAACAGCCTGGGCGGTGCCAAGAGGTTAATTGTGTGGCTCTCACACCTCTGATGGGCTGAGTTCCAGGCCCCACATCTGTAACATCAACACCCAAGCCGAGTAGCAGAAATGAGGCTCCCAGATTCTGGAAGGAACATGCCGGGGCCAACCCCACCATCGGGAATGATTTGGGGCCTTCCCTCCCCTGCATCCCCTGCCCCTCCTACCCAGTGAAGCAGTAAGGGTTTGGCTGTGACTGTAACCAGAGCTAAGGGGTGGAAAGAATGCCAAAGTGGAAGCAGTCTGACCGTCCACCATGGGACAGAGCAGTGACACACAGTCTAGCCCTGCTGTGAAATATTTCTGCAGTCACACAAAATGACGTGGCTATATATGCACGGACATGGTTAGATCTTCAAAACACATCACGGGAGGCGGAAAAGTAAGCTGCAGCATGATGGGGATGTTATCAGGCCACTTAAACACACAAAACCATACCAGATATTTTCTACCGGTACGTAATGAGTGCAAAATGTTTTTTTTCTTTTTAATGCAAAAGGTCCAGAAGAATATATATCTCCCAGCTGTGGTTTTCTCTCAGGGATGGGAGGGCAGAGGGGAGCAGAATAGGGCACTAAAGGGACCGTGGTTTTATCCATCATGTTCTAATTCTTTTACATACACTGGGGTCCTATGTTACCTGTGCCATCAAAAATGATTTAACATTCACATAAAGTCTTTGCTCCATCTTGCTTGCTCCACAAGGTCCACTCTGATCTCCCTATTTTAATACCCAGATCTGCTTGAGCACCCCAGCACTTCCAATGTCCCTTGCTTGCTCGATTTTTCCCCCATAGCACTTTCCACTTCCTATCAGATTATTTGCTCTTATGATGCTAATTGTGCCTTGTCTTCCTCCTTCCACTAGACCAGGGCTTGGCCAACTACAGCTCACAAGTCAAATCCAGCCCAACGCCTGTTTTTATAGGGCCCAAGAGCTAAGAATGGCTTTATTTTGCTACTTTTTGGATCAATCTTTTTCTTTAATTTAATTTTATGGTTTTATATTTTTTTAAGAGTTGGAAAAAATCAAAAGAAGGATATTTTGTGACACACGAAAATGATATGAAACACAGAGTTCAATGTCTATAAAGTTTTCCCAGAGCACAGTCATGCCCATTTGTTGACATAATGTCTAAGGCTACTTTCCCGTGGCAATAATAGCAGAGTTGAATAACTATGACAGACAGCTTATGACCCGCAAAGCCCAAAGTATCTGCTATCTGGCCCTTTGCAGAACGCATTGCAGCTCTGGCTTTAGAATGTGAATTCCACAAGGGTGGGGCCTTTGTTTTGTTCCCTTATGTACCCTCAGTGCCTACTCAGTGCCCTGTAAGTGCTCAGTAAATTCTGTTGAGTGAGTGAATGCAGGTGGATGTGGGGGAGCATCCCTTCGAGAGCCCCTGCTCTTTCTGGGGCCGGGAAAGTGGCTCGGGTCTACGGGAGCCCTAGAGAGAATCTGTGGGGCAGGCAGTGCTGTTTGTTTCAAGATCCTCCAGAATATGGGGCAGAGAATGGCAAGGCCTGGATTTGGCACCAACAGGTGAGACTCTAGGTTTCTGGAACGTGTTGTGGCCCAACTCTGCCACAGGGGCCTGCCCCAAATGAACCCCATACTCTCAGCTTCTCTTTCCTTGCTGGTGCAACCCCTCTGCGGAGCATGGGCTGCGCTTTGGTGCCCTCTGGTGGTCACTGGGAGTAGCTTCCTCCAAGTCACTTGACCACCTTAAACTCCCTGGCCATCTTCCCACAAGGGTACCTCGGGGGCCCTTCCCCTGCCATCTGACCACCTCGCCCAAGAAATCCAGGTGCTCGCCAGCCAGCTGGGGACTTCTGAATCCGTCCTGGTTCCTGCCTCCTCTGCCTGCTTCTTCTGGAAACCCTTCCAGACTCAGAGTCCTAGACATGGGATCTAGAAGACCCCCTTGAACACACCAAGTCTGCTCCTGCCCCAGGGCGTTGGTACTTTCTGTTCCCCTTGGCAGGAAAAGCTCTTCCTCCAAATATCCACATGGCTCATACACCCACTTCCTCAGGTCCAAGGCCACCTTCTCAGGAGGGCCTTCCTGGGCATACTGTCTGAAATAGCAAACCATGCCCCTCCCACCTGTAGTCCCTGTCTCTAATCCTGCTTTACTTTCTGTTCTAGTTTGCTAATGCTGCCGGAATGCAAAAGACCAGAAATGGATTGGCTTTTATAAAAGGGGGTTTATTTTGTTACACAGTTATAGTCTTAAGGCCATAAATTGTCCAAGGTAACACATCAGCAATCGGGTACCTTCACTGGAGGATGGCCAATGTTGTCCGGAAAACCTCTGTTAGCTGGGAAGGCACATGGCTGGTATCTGCTCCAAGGTTCTGGGTTCAAAATGGCTTTTTCCCAGCACATTCCTCTCTAGGCTGCAGTTCCTCAAAAATGTCACTCTCAGTTGCTCTTGGGGCATTTGTCCTTTCTTAGCTTCTCTGGAGCAGAAGTCTGCTTTCAATGGCTATCTTCAAACTGTCTCTCATCTGCAGCTACTCTCTCAGCTTCTGTGCATTCTTCAAAGTGTCCCTCTTGGCTATAGCTCCTCTTCAAGATGTCACTCTCAGCTACACTGAGTTCCTTCTGTTTGTCAGCTCATTTATTTAGCTCCACTGATCAAGGCCCATGCTGAATGGGTGGGGCCATGCCTCCATGGAAATATCTCACCAGAGTTATCACCTATAGTTGGGTGGGGTGCATTTCCATGCAAACAACCTAATCCAAACGTTCCAACTTAATCCCCACTAATACGTCTGCCCCAAAAGATTGCATCAAATAATATGGCTTTTTCTGGGGGACACGATACATTCAAACCAGCACACTTTCCCACATAGCATTTCTCCCCACCTGACACACATTTTATCTATAATCTGTCTCCCTCCACTCGAGGATAAGCTCTGCAAGACAGAGACTGTTTAGGTCACAGAGCTGGCATGCAGCTGTTGCCCCAAAATGCCTATTGAATGACTGAATGGAAGGTTTGGGGGTGACAGGTACAGGTGTGTGTGTCTGGGACTGTGAGCACCAGGCCCCCTCTTGATAAGCCCATGGCTGCTGCAGCTATCCCCATAAAGAAGGGGCGGTGCACTGGCCCTCTCTCTTGGGTAGCCTGACATTGTGTGGATGGGGAGATGCTGGTTAGACAAGGCAGGTCCAAGTTTTCTGGGGAACCCCTAGACTGACAATACCCTCCCCCATCACCACCAGCATGCACCCCATCTTGACAGAGGATGAGAGGGTGACCTTGGTCTCCATAGCCCAGGGACCTGCCATACCCTACAGGGCTGGGTAGGAAGTGACTTTACAAGCTTGCTTGTGTTTCCTGCACATCTGGAGAGGCTGTCTCTCTGGGCAAAGTCCCCTCAGTGCAAGGAAAAGAACTGCTCTAAGTTCTACTTTGGGGACAGGAAATTTGTCTCTAACCAACCTGAAACATCACCCAACAGCGATCATCACGTGCTTGTCTCCACATGCACACATTGCACATCAGCAGCTGTTCCTGATCTGCCTCTGCCAAAAGACCGTGGGCTCCACAATGCAGGGAGGTCTGAGCTGCGCAGTGACCCCAGCCTTCAGCCAGGACCTACCTAAATGAATGACAGTGAATGGGGATGAGTGGAGGCTTGAATGCATGTGTGTGTATATGGAAAGGAGGGTGGGTGGATGGATGTGTAGGTGGATTGTTGGACAGATGGGTGGAAGGGTGACTGGATGGTGGATGGATGTGTAGGTGGAACGATGGGGGATGGTGGTGTGGATGCCTGTAGCAGAGCTGAGCTTTGGAGAACTCTGGGTCCCCAGCCAGGGTCCCAACTACTCCTACCAAGTTGCTCCCATCCCTTCTCATCAATCTTGTTCCCAGAGGTTTCAACCACCTCTGTGTCCATGCCTCTGGCCCTCACCCACTCCCACTTCTCCACCTACCCCAAACCCCTCTTGCAGAGCTTACCCTGGCTTCAGGACATCTATGGCAGCTGATACCAACGCCTGGGACACTGCTCCCCTGGCTTCCCAGTTTTGGCTCCCATTCCCTGACCACCTCATCAAGAAAGCCCTTCTCCCGGATACCGTGGCTGTCACTTTCATTTTCTTCCTAGCATGTATTACCAACAAGAATGCTTACTTGTCCATTTGGTTTCTGTCTGTCCCACCCCATCCCCCACCCACTAAGCATATAAGCCCTGTGAGAGCAAGGACCCGGCACTCTCCTCTATACTGGTAGCACCTAAGTAGGTGCTCGATTCATGCTTGGGGAATTAATGTTACACTACTGCCCCCTACTGGTTGCTGTTCTGGGTGCACAGGTTTCACCACCATATAGCCAAGAGGCAAAATGGGCGTGGTACCAAACCCCAACAAAAGTCACAACTGTGTGCCTCCTCCCAATTGCGTCCTCTGGGGAACCACCCTCCCCTCTGAGGCTTGTTTTCCTCTTCAGGAAAAGAATCTCCACCTTCCAAGGGTGTTGCGAGGTTTGAGACAATGAAAAGTGCAAGCATCTGAAATTAGAAAGTGCTAGATTCACGAGCTGCCTTTATTATACCATAGAAACCCACCCCAGCACCTGATCCCAGGACACCTTCCAGCCCACTCCAGGGAACCGCAAATCTGGGTGCCCACGCACTGCCCCCTGCCACAGCCCCAGCACATTTTGAGGGCAGACCAGCAGGGCCCTGGTGGGGGGCTGTCCGAGGGATCCACGGTGATACAGGGGCATAACTTGCCCCCATGTTTTCTTTGGCTTGCAACTTGTGTGTTTTTTAATTTATTGCCAACATTTAAAAATCAGGACAATTTCACATAAAAATCTGAATTTCTGGTTTCTCCAGATTTTCTGGCATTAGGCCCACATTTCCCCACTCTGGCAATGAACTACGGCCAAATGGCAGCTGCCACCTTTAGATGGGGATCCCTGCTTGTTTGCCATAGTCACAACCCCCCCACCATCGTCTCCAAAAGCCAGTTGCCGTTATCAATTTGACTGTGCAAATGTACTTATCACACGGCATTATCTCCCTGTGCCCATTCTCTATTAACAAAGGGCAAGTCTCAATTGCACTGCAAGGGCCTAGGAACTCACAGGCCTGCTTCCTTTATCTATGTAACTTACCTGGCCCTGTGGACTCTAAATTTAAGACCTCTGCACTTGCACCACACCCTCCTTTTATCCACAAAGAGCAGCCTGGGGAGGGTTGGGGCAGGGACACCCCACACACCTAGTCATGCAGCTGGGAACAGGCAGAGACGAGAGCAGCAGTCAGACTTCCCAAGTTGGAGCCAGTTTGCTCCTTTAGATGCTTTCAAATTCCCAGAGCCCTGAAGCGCTAGTAAGCAGGGTGGGCACACTGGGCTCGACTGGGTTGAGGTTGCCAGAGCAAAGAGGCAAGACCCAGGGAACACTGTGCTGGGGCGCCCTCTGGCGGGACAAGGCAGCTCTGCAGGTCCCAGGGATGATTTCTTTCCAGCTACCTCCTTTGCAAACTCTTCCTGAGTCCCATCCCACCCCTCGGCATCTCCCCTGGGCACCCATCTCAGCCCCCAGCAGGGCTGGGCTCCTCCCAGGCTGCACCCTCTCCAGCTGTTTGCAGGGGACGCCCCTCAAGACTGGGGATGCCTGCAAGGGCTGGACAGGGGCTCAGGGTTCCAGGGAATGTTACCACTTAGGAGTCAGTGGCTCCAGGTTTTCACTCATGAGATGCTGAGGATCTGGACTTTTATGCGAAATTGACCGTTTTTTTAAAGGTTGGCTCAAATGTATAAATTAACCAGGCTAAAGAAAACACATCGGCAGGGTGGGTTTGGGCCAGGGGCCCCAGATGGAGAGCTCTGCAGAGGTGCGCAGCTGACAGAACCTCCGAGATGGTGGGCAGGAGCCAGTGGGTCTCAAAGTTTTGTTTATTTGAGCAGTTTGTAGCCATCGTGATGTTTGATCCTGAGAGGCAAGCAAGGGAGAGAAAATTCTTGGACCAATTTCCGAGTCTGAGACACTGAGGCCGAGGTGGGCTCCTGGCAGGCTCCCAGCCAGCAGATGCGAGCCCTGAAGTTGCGTGCGGTGGTTTGCCAGGCAGCCGCGGGCCCCAAAGCCTGCTCCCCACAGCCATGCAGAGAGCCTGGGTGGGCAGCCTCCCCCTCACCCAGCAGCACCCTAATACCCCACCTGGCTTGGAACCTTCTAGTCTCCT
This sequence comes from Choloepus didactylus, assembly GCF_015220235.1. NCBI lineage: Eukaryota > Metazoa > Chordata > Mammalia > Pilosa > Megalonychidae > Choloepus > Choloepus didactylus. Next base: position 1,359,767 of record NW_023637577.1, read on the forward strand.
AGAGGGCCCAGCACCCCACAGCCAAGAGGGTGCCCCCCTGTGCACACCCACCCACGCGCCCTTTTCTTTCATGTGCACAGGGCCCCGGGCGACCTGCCCCACCAGAGCCCAGGTGGCTTTCGCCATGGGCGGACAAAGCACCCACATGTGAGTCCCCGGGGTGGGGGTGGGGCTCAGGTCCAAGCAGAAGCATCTCCTGCAGCCTTGCCCATCTCGGGCACAGTGGGGCCAGGAGGGTAGCCGTGGCTGGTGTGGCAGCCTCACCAGTTGGCTTTCACTGCCTGGATGTCACTCACAAGGTTCTGGGCCAGACAGATGCCAAAGATCTGTAAGACAGAAGGCAGGAGAGGGAGAGGTTGCTATGGGGCCCAGGAGCGGCCCAAGGCCCCAGGGATGGGGAGCCGAGGGGGGATGGGGGGCAGGGGCAGCAGCACCTGGAGAAGGGCGATGCCCACGAAGACCCCGGCCACAACGATCAGGTTGTCCTGCAGCCACTTCTCAAACTGGCCCACGCAGCCCTTGGTGTAGATGGAGCCCTGCTGCTCCAGCTCCTGGGGATACACAGCCACCGGGCTTGGGACGCCTGCCGCTGGGCCTCATCCCAGACCTCACTCACCCTTCCCAGCTCCAGTGTGCCAAGTTCATACAACCCAGGGTCCCTGTACCCTGAGCACCTGCTCCCTGGAGGGTCCTTGCATGGCTGACGTCCTTCTTGGGGCTCCCTGCACTCTCTCTCACTCCCCCTCCTCTGACAGGCCTTCCCTGACCCCACCCAAGGGTGCTGCCCAGCCCCTACCTCCTGTCACCTCCCTTTGCTCACTTTCTCCCTAGCCCTTAGCTGAAACAGTTGCATGGATGCTCATATGCACTGATCTGTGCGCTTCCCAGCACATGGGGGGAGAAAGCTGCTTGTCAGCAGGGGCTCTGTCTGTCTGCCTCATTCAGCTGGTGCTCAAGAGTCAGAATGAAGCACGCTGACCTCCGAGGGACCCCCAGCCCAGTGCCCCCAGCTGTATCCCCCAGCCCTGTCACCCTGGCCCTGCTCCCGGAGCCTGCCTCTCAAGCCCTATCACCCCAGACTTGCCCTACTACCTGTGCCTCCAGCCTTGTCCCCCACCCTGGCCCTGCTCCCTCAGGCCTGCCCCCCTCACCAGTTTGAGCCGGACATCATAGCCACACTGGGTGTTGAGGACGTCCTCCTGAGGAAAAACAGGCTTCTCAGTGACTTGGTAAGCAGGGACCCCATGGAGCCATGGGCACCCAGGCCCTCAAGACCCTCCCTCTCGGAGGAAGGGGCCCCTGCCTTATCCGCTACTCTGAAGTGAGCCTCCCTGAGGTGGAAAACCCGTCTCAGGCACCAGACGTTGGGCTGTGAAGGCCAGTGCGGCACTGCCTCCTGCTTTAGAGCCCTGCCTGCTCTGTCTTATGAGAACGGGAGCCCTGCTCTCAGTGTCCTGAATGCACTGTGCCTGGGTGGATGCCAAGTAAGGCTCAGCTACCCCCTTCCCCCAGCACCCCAGCATGGGGCCCTGCGGTGTGACAGTCAGCCATGGCCTGGGTAACCCCCTGCTGTGCCCCTAAGGGTTGGGGGAGTGATGCCGGCTCCCAGCCCCAAACCACCTGCAGACCAGGCCTGGAGTAGATACTGCCTGGAGTTGCATTTAGGAGGGAATACAGGGTGCACAGTCCCCAACCACTGGGATCCTGCAATTTCAGTCTCATTACAATCCAAGAGACAGGTTTGGCTGAGGAGGGAAAGCAGCCCCAACTCCATCAGGCCTCAGCAGTCACCCACAGATACAAACTCCCCGGCCTGGTAAGGCACTGCCAGTTAAAACTACCTTCCCACAGATTCCACAGCCCCCAGAGCAGGGTCGAGCCAAGCAGGGCCCTGGAATGGGATTTTCCCAGATTGCACCTGGGCACTGCGATGCCATCTGTCCTGCCTGCCCTGTTCTTCTCGCCATGAGGTCCTGGCCCTCCCCACCCACTCACCGCAGGGTCCCGGATGCAGCAGGAGAAGGGCACCCCGCAGCGCTCCCGGCTCGGGTTCAAGTCAGTGCAGTTGAAGTAGATATTGAGGTTCCAGTCGTTGGGCCCTCGGGCTCCACAGCAAGACCACTGGGGGTTGAGAGGGGGCAGCTCCAGGTGAGCCAGGCCCCGGGGCCAGCGGTCAGGCCCAGCCTAGAAGCCTCATCCAGCCTGGGAATAGCCCCAGGCTGTAGGGGGGGACAGGGCAGGGCTGACCGTGGGTCTAAGGGCACTGGAGAACCCCCTGCCAACTCCCCACAGTTGGCAGGCCAGGCCCGAGGCCAGAGGGATCAGAGCTCTACTCTCCCATCCAGGTTGGTGGGGCAGTGGGGTGCTGGGAAGGGGGTTCCCCTACGCCAAGAGAAGTAGAAAGAGGAGGGAGGGGGCAAAGATGTGAAGATGTGGACTCAAGAACTGGAGCTTTCTATGGACTTCTGCAAGGGGCAGGCAGCAGGCCAAGCTCCACAGGGATGGGGGCACCATTCAACCCCATGTCTGTACTGGGTTCTTTCCACATGTGCACCACAGATTTTTTGCAAAGACCTCTCCTCTTCCGTGCAGGGAGAAGAGAGGACTCCTGCCCCCCACCCCATACCCCTTCCCTTCCCATCGCCCTGATAACCATCCCCAATCCACATCTCCACCCCATCCCCACACTTAGCCCTGGGCAAGTGCTTCATAAATGCCTGCTGTTATCATCCTGCGTCCCCCATCACCCCCCACCCTGGAACATTCTGTCCCTCCACCCTAGGTGGGGCAATGGCCACCAGGAGCTTGTGTTCCAGTGAGAGGATGGGAGCATAGACCCTTAACTGATGGATGCAGCAGAAGCTGCCATGAAGCCTGCCCCCATAAAGGGCCAGCTCAGCAGAAGGCAGGCTCTATGGAAGAGTGAGGCACAGGCAGTGGGTGGTGGGGCCCTGTGTGCATGGGGTCACAGGGCCAGGCCTGGTTTCCACCCACCCCACCACTCCCTCTCAACAACCGTTGAAAGCTGACGCTGACATTTTGGAGAACGTCATTTTGAAACACAACCTGGGAACAAGAAGACGCCAGCCACGTGCCTTCCCAGCTAACAGAGGTTTTCCAGATGCCAATGGCCTTTCTCCAGTGAAGGTACCCTTTGTTGATGGACACTTTATGGCCTTAAGACTGTAACCTTGTAACCAAATAAACCCCCTTTAAAAAAACCAATCCATTTCTGATGTTTTGGAAAACAGCAGCATTAGCTAACTGGAACACTGTGAGTCTCCCTCTCCCCATTTTCACCCTGACCACAATTTATAATTAGGCATAAATTTCTTGCTTATCATCATCTCTCCCCAGCCTGCCATTCCCAAGATGAGGACAGGTGCCAGGCTTTCTACCGAATCCCCAGCACCTGGCCCAGGGCCTGCCATATATGAGGCCCACACGATTATGTGTTGAATGAACAGACTGATCCTATCATAACTGCCTGGTTGCATGGCAGTCTGTACCCTGGGCTGAGAGCCTAGAAGCAGGCAGCATTTCTGTTCCATCTCTGGGTACCTGAGCAGGTTCCTGGTGGTAGATGGCACCAAACGTGGTTGACCATGGGTAAGTGGGAGTGGGTGTGAGCATGAGAACGTGCATGTGGGAGGTATCTATGAGGGAGTAAACTGGACACTAACTGCTTTTCAGGGGTTAGGTTTGCAAGCTCGAGGGCAGTGCTTCTGTTGAAGGTGGCAAAAAAATATGTTGAGAGGCCCAACAAATGATGTAAGTGAGAGAAGAGGGCCAGCTAGGTGTACAAAAATACAGGGTAGTGGGGACAGTGGCAAACAGAGAGCCCCTATACTAGTGGTAAGAGGGGCAAAGGCAACGGAGTCCATACTCTGAGCCTGGGGTTTAACAGATTGGGGAAATCCGTATTTTTAGGTAAAATTCCTCTGTTTAAGCTGTCATAAGCTCTAGTCTGGGAGCTGCCAGTTAGGACCCTCCGGCCTGTGTTTCCCAACCCCATGCCCCTATAGGGCTAGCACAGCCGGCTTCTCCTCAGAGAGGAGGGGCCTCCTCGGTTTCTTCCTGGGGGCCCCCATCTGCCTGGTCTGGGTGGGGGGGCAGTGAAGGAAGCTGCCAACACACAGGGAACCCCCCCCCCCCCCGACCGCCAACTGCCTCCTGCGTGGGGCTCTTGCTGGACGCCCGACTCACGTATTCCTGAGCAAAGTCGATGAGGTTCTGGAGGTCAATGTCGTCCCGGTAGGCCTTGACGTTGTTGTTGATGAAGAGGTTGAGCTGGTCACGAATCCAGTCCTTGAAGACGAAGGCGAGGATCCCGGTGGCCAGCTCCAAGAAGAAGATGAGGCCGAGGAACACGGAGAACTGGGGTGGGTCACACAGACGGGCGGGGGTCGCGGGAGCCGGGATCTGATAGCCCCCTCTCCAGACCCCACTCCTGTCTGGGGATGCCATGGGGCAGAACTCTACCACCCCACCCACTGGGACCCAAGAGAACGTCAGCGTGCCCACCGACTATTGTTTTAATATTGTTTTATGATGGTAAAGCGCACCTCAACTCCTACCTCTCCTTCCATTCCCCTTCACTTCCCGTACAGCAGAGCCCAGCCCAGCCGGCTCCACCCACTTCCCCAAGCGCATGTGCTCCGAGCCTACCAATCAGAGCACTGCTCCTCCTCCGGGCCGCAGGGATTGGCCCAGAGACAGCCAATCAGAACCAAGCAGATTCAATTAACGGGCTTTGGCAGGCCAACTGGGGACGGCGCCTGGCCTCCAGTAAGTAGATTAGGGAGAAGCCAGCACCCGCCTGGGGGCGTCCCTCCACCACATGGGGAATGGAGCCAACCCAGGAAGGTGCACAGCTGAGAAAGGGAGGGCACTTCTTGTGACATGTTGGTGTCCCCTGGATCCAAAGATGCCTGCAGCCAGATCACCCCGAGCTTTTCATTCCCTGAGCCAGTAAAGAGCCTTTTGTACTTAGGTCTCTGAGATTTCAGCCACATACAAAACAAAGGACTCTCATCAATATAAGATAAGATGAATATAATCGTTATAATAGTAGCATAAATAATAAAGCTACCCACTCTCAAATCCTCCCTATATGAGAGAAGCGGGTGGTGGGAGGCCGGGTGCCCGGCACGGATCTGCTGGGGCACTCACAAACTTGAGCAGAAAGGTGTTCTCCCGGAGCGCCCCGATGCAGCCGGCAAAGCCCAGCACCGACATGACGCCTCCAACCACCACAAAGATCCACACGGGGTCAAGGCCTCCCAGGTCTGTCAGCGCCGAGATGTTGGCGAGAACGCCCTGGGCCAGGGGAGCAGAGGCAGGGTGGGGGGCTGAGCCTCCCACCTTCCTACGACTGCCCCACCCTCCAACCGGCTGCCTTACCTTCTCGCCCCAGGCCCAGAGGCCAATGGCCAGAAACAGGGCTCCCAGCACCTGCAAGGGCAGCAGGGAAGAGCTTAGGTTAGTGGTCATCCTCCTTCACCCCCAGCAGAGAGCAACCCCCCCCCAAGTTCTTAGTGCTTCAGGAAGCGGAGTAGAGAGGGGGAGAGGGGAAAGGGTTGTGATCGAGATCTGGGATCCAGGATCCATTCTACCCTCCCAACAACACATCCCACTGCTTCTTCTCCACCAGCCTGGTGGGGATTAGAACAGGGAAGGCCACCCTCCCCTAACCTAGGGGTGGGCATGGGATCCAACCTGGGCCATCAGAGCCCCCTCCTTGGAACTCAAAAACTGCCACCCTGGCCAAGCAGCGGTGACCCGAGCCTCTCCACCCCTTCCCAAGTCCAGCCTTCCAGCCACCCACAGCTCTGTGACTGCCCTACTCTTTCCCACCATCCTTCCAAAGCATTCCCCTTAACCTCCTTCTGCCAGAGTTGGTTTTTTTGTAGCTCATGACCAAAGACTCCTGAATGAAAAAGAATCTCAAGGGCCCCTTGCTTCAGAGCAGGCTGAAGCAAGGGGCCCTGGCCTGGGCCAGTGGCTTTGCCCTAGAAAACAGCTGGCCACAGATCTGCCAGGGCCTCCTAAACCCCAGCCCTGGGTTTCTCACCCAGGTGGGCCCAGGATGCCCCTCTCCCCCACCTCTTCTCTTTCCCACCATCCTGCCTTAATTTCCTTACTGGAAATACCCTGGCTGTCAAGGCTGCCCCCCACTCCCACTTCATGCCTCAGGGGGAGAAGACCCCTCCAGCCCAAGGCAACCACCCAGATCTCCCCCACCCATGCATTTTCTCTAGCCTCAGCAAAAAAGCTTAGACAACTCCACCCACCTTTAACCACTTCCCTTCCCCGACTTTCTCTGAAAATATCTGCCCTTCTGACTCCCCTCTGGGACAGTGGTGCTCACCGTATGAAACCCAAACTTCACTTCTCCTGCCTCATCTCAGTCGACCTGCCCATGGCCTTTAGACAGGTGAGGGCTTCCTCCTTCCTTGTTAACTCAACACCATTCCCTCCTCCACTCCTTCCCAGGCCACTCTGCCTTCACCTGCCACCCCCAGGTTCCAACTTCAGCCTCTTCCTTTCCTCACACTCACCTTCTGTTCCATCCTGCCAGGGCACTGGTGTCTCCTGGATCTACCCCCAAACCTTTCCCTGGCTCCAGACTGCTACTTCCACCTGCCTGCTGCAGACACATCTGCATCCTAGGTGCTGCCCAATGTGCTGGGACTACAGCACAGGCAAACACTCAGCCCTCGTGGAGCGTCAGCTCAAGTGGGGGAAACCGAGAGAAAGAGCAAACAAACCTGATAACTACAGACAGCAACAGATCCTTTAAAGAAATTACGACACGGCAATAAAGTGGGGAGTGGTGGGGTGTGCTTTAGAGAGGGTGGCAGAGAAGGTGGTGGCATTTTAGCTGCGGTTTGGAGGATGCAAAGGGGCAGCTGGGAATAGAATGTTCCAGTCAGGACAGGCAGAGGCCCTGAGGCTGGACCGGGTTTATGGTTCAAGGAAAAGAATGAATGAAGGGCACTGTGGATTGGTTTCAGGCAGCCCAAGGGAAACAGTCACAAGCGGCAGGACCAGAACCCACAGGACACGGATGCCCTGGGGAGAATCGGGACTATTCTAGGAGCAGTGGGCAACCACTGGAAGGTTCCAAGCAGGACAACATGAAAGTCTGCTTTACATTAAAAAAAAAACAAAAATCTCTGGGCCTGTTTCCTAAGCACGTCCCTCAGGCCACCTTGACCCAAACACCGAAACCTTCTCTCCTTCCCACCCAAGTCCTGTGAATTCGGCCCCCTGACTGGCCCTGCAGCCCTCCTCACCTTTCCTCCCCCACTGCCAGCTTTGCCCCAGCCCTATTCCCTAAACCCCCCTCCTCCAGGCCTGCCCCTCACCCACCCTCTCCATGGCAGTCAGACAGATCTACCTCCAAGATAAACAGAATCAGATCAACACCCCTGCACTGAAGCCCTAGCTCACTGCTCCACACTGTCCTCAACAAAACCCTGCTGCCCCAGCACCCTGCCTTTCATGCTTTTTGGCTCTGTGCCCCTACTTCCCTGCCTGGACCCCTGGAACGAGCCTGGGTTCGGGGCTCCCTCTGCTCAACATCCTGCCTCCACCTCTACCCACTGCCCACTCGGCTGTCACCCTGGCTCTGCCCCCACTGGCTGTGTGACTCTAGGCAGATGACTTAACCTTTCTGTGCCTATTTCCTCATCCGTAAAGCTGAGACAATAAGGTAGATATGAGAATACAATGATTCATTTAATCCGCTGAAAATTCTGAGAGGCAGGCTTTATTATCGACCCCTCCTAGACAGGGATGCTAGCAGGTAAGTGGCAGAGCTAGGCCTGGTACCCCCAGCCCTTCCGACTTCCTCACCAATGTTCTCTGCTCACTACCCATGCCCTGGAGTGCTGAGCTGTGCTGAGCCCCCAAGGATGGAGAGACCTGGGTGGCAGCGTGGGCAGCACGTGGGTAGAGGGCAGTGCCACCGAGTCCCACTGAAGACTGTTGAAAGGGCCTGGCAGGTTGACCCAAGGCCGCGGGAGCAGAGACTGCAGAGGCAGCAGCCTTGGAGAGATGGGATGGGGGAGGGAGAAAGGAAAGATGACTCGACAGGGACCTGGGACACAGATGCCACCCTGGGAGGGGCACCAACAGCTCCTTTCTCCAGGCAGGGGCACCCCTACCCTGGAGCATAGGTTGTGTCAGCTGTGGAATGTTTGATTCTGTTCCCTGTTCCCCGGAGCCAGCTCCAGGTCTCTCAACAGAGGAGATCCCCTCCCGGAGGGATCTGCAGCTCCTCCCAGCTGGCTTTCTCAGGGTACAGAGTGGGGTAGAGAGGGCCTTTCACCACCACTAGCACCCTCCCCCACCCCTCCCTTGCAGGAGGCAGAGGCCCCAAGCCCAGGTGGTGGAGAAGAGAGGGGCACGGGAGGGGAGCCACCCCCTCGCCTCGCTGCAGACTCGCTTCCCCACCCGCTAGGCCAGGGATGGAGCTGGGGACGCACCCCACGCCCCAGGGTGGCAAGGGGGCCGGGGTGGAGAAGGGGACAACCCGCACCCTTCATGCTCCTGGAAACACCTCCCTCTCCCCGCTGGCCTCGGGAAGACACGAAAATTCCCTTCCTCGGGTGGCTGGGACCTGCCCCCCAGCAATCCGGGCTTCTCCGCAGCTCCCAAGGGCTGTCCTGGAGGCGGGCGTGGAGGAGGGGGTGAGAGGAGTGGGAGGACGGTCCCCAACCCCAAACTCTCGTGGCAGGGAGTGAGTGATCTCTACCCTCCCCCACCCCCAGTAGGGAACTGAACCTCCTCCTCCTGCCACCCCCGGCGCAGGGCCTGGCACCGACCCCACGCTCACCCAGAAGACAATGTTGAAGCCAAACAGGAAGTATTTCCCGCAGCAGCCGACCTCGGGTTCCTGGAAGTGCTGGTGCTTGCCCGGCATGGTTGGCGGCCGTCCGCCGGCCCCGAAGCCGGAGCCGGAGCCGGGGGCCAGGCCCAGCCCTCCGGGGGCCGCCCTGGGCTGGAGCCGCCCCGGGCCTAGCCCGGCGGCTGCGTCTTCATGGCCGCGGCCACACAGGGCGCCCGTCGGGCCCCGCCCGCCCCGCAGGGACCGCCCCCGGCGCCCGCACCGCCCGCACCGCCCGCCCGCGAGTCTGGCTGGGTGCCCCCCGAGCCTCGCCTCCGAACCTGGCTCCGCCCCCTAGCCCGGCTCGCTCCACTATGAGCTGGGCCCCGCCCCAACCCATAGCTCCGCCCCTCCGCTCGGAGTCCCGCCCCCCGCCGCCGCGGCTCCGCCTCCCGCACAGGCCGCAGCTGCACGCTCCACTCGAGTCTTCCAGCCCCGCCGGAGGCGCACCCCGCAGGCATGGAGGGTCTCTGGGCGCCCCCTCCGCAGGAATAACTGCTTCTCGGATGAAGGGATGGGGATCCGGATGGTTTTTAAACACACGTGCAGGATGTTTCATTACAATGGAGTCGAAACAGAAATTCGACCGAGAAGCTGGGTCTTGGCGAGGGCAGCGCCCTCAGTGTTTCCAAGGGCCTACCCCCACCCCCAAACTCAAGCTCCCTGGGTGGTTGGGGCTTCCTAGCCTTATCCATCTCCCCCGTTACAGTTTGGGCCGTGGTCGGGGCCCTTGGTCCCTGGGGGTCTGCTCTGAACCCCTTCACAGCACGATGGGGGCAGATCCAGAGTTGGGGGGCCTGTTACTCAATGTTAGAGCCCTCTTAAAAAAAATAATTCAGATTTTGTTCAAAAGTATTTATTTAGAATAAGAAAAGCTTCATCGTCTTCAAGTTAAATCTCCTGGAACGGAACTTTGGCAAAGCCACCTCGGCTCCAACCAGAGCCTGAAAGCGTACAGGGTGTAGACATCACTGGCCACAGACCAGAAAATGAGGAAGAGGCCACCCAGGGCTTTCTCACGTCTCAGCTCCTGGCCTGTCCCTCTGGGCAGTGGTGGTGTTTGGCCTTTAACCCTTCCAGACTCTGGGGGTGAAGGGGGAAGCTTCCCAAGCCAGCCCCACTCCAGGGCCCCACCCCCAGCTGGATTCCGGGAGGTTATAAGATACAAGGTGGGCTCCAAGGCTACAAATTTTGGTAAGAGGCAACCCAGAACGGTTTATAAGCAGAGTGACCACAAAGAGGAGAGCCCCCTCCCATCCCCATTCCTGTCCCTGAACTTGATTTGCCTCCTCCAAAAGGAGGAAGTCCCTGCCCTCAGGCCACCTCACTTTTTCCCAGGCCCACACAGTAAGTGCCCCACCTCTTCCCAGGCTGGAGGATTCTCTCCTCTACCTGCTGTTAAGCCTCCTCCATGGATGAAATAAGGAAACCCAGGAGTTTCCTCAACCCAAGCCCTGCCAGAGAGCCCACGGAACGGCTGGGTCTTCAGGACAGCGCCCCCCCCCCCCATTACCACCAAGCTGCTCCCAGGCTTGGGCCCCAACTCATGTTGGGGGGTGTTCACATTTACTCCAGAACAGGAGAGAATCAGGCTGTGTTGCCTCCCAGTCCTGCCCAGGACTAGCTGTGCAAGTGTCCCCTTCCCCTTCCCCAAACACGTGCAGTAGTAAGGAGTTCAGGTGTGGCAGCTGTACCAAGGCCTGCTCACACCACAAACTTGTTCTTGGCTAGGGAGTGGCTCTTGGTGGCTGTGTCTGCATGGGCCTGGTAGCCAATGATGGTCTTGGTGGAGAGGCCCAGGCGCTCTTTGTACACACGCCTGCAAGGGGAGGTGGAGCCGGTGGAAAAGATACAGGTAGTCAGCTGCAGGGCCTGGAGATTATTACCTAGGCCTGGCACCCTGGTTCTGGCCACAGCCCCCTCTGCTTTGGATGCTTTATCCAGATAAAAACCAAAATGATTCTTTAATCCAAGAAGAGAAGAGTTTCACTGCAAGAAATCGTTTGAAATGCTCAGATTCCAAATGCTTCAAATGGATGGATAAGGAAGAAAGGGGAGAGTGGCACGGGGAGGTCCAGAGGGCTCCCCTTTGCAGGCCAGGACCCCTCCCACCCACCTCCTCCCCCAGACGGGATCCAGCCCCCACCCTATGCCAGAGAATACTGCTCACCCAATGTGCAACACGCCCGCCTGGTTCTCAGCCTCTCGTGTCCACACAGCTATCTTGTCCCCTTTGGCGCGGATGTTGATGACGGCGCCACACACTTCCCTGCTGTGTTCTTCAAAGCTCTCCCCGATCAGACACAGCAGCTGGGGCAGGGGAGAAGGACCTCCAGCTGGGGCACAGGATTGCGGAGCCCTCTGGCAAGACTACTGCCGCCACCAGACCCACAGCCAGCATGCCCCCCCTTTCCCTGGGGACCCTCCCCTCTTGGCTCGCCCACTCACCGTCTCCAGCCAGAGACGGTCCAGTTCACTGTGGCGCTGCTGCTTGGCAAGGCTAACCAGCCAGCGGCCACCCCGCTTATTCCTGCTGTCCTCCCACATGGGCTCGATACCATCCTACCAGGTGGAAGGGCAAATCAGGTTCTGGGCTTACCTGCATAGCCTCATCTGCCCGTTGTCCAGGCCCTGCTCCAGCCCCCCACCCACCCATCCCAAGCCTAGACAGGCCACGTTCTCTCTCTCCCCTGAACCCCCTCTGTACAAGCAGTTTCCACCACCAAACTCCCAGCCCACTAGACCCTCCTCTGAGCTCCCACTAGCCCTTGAGCCTCAATATTTGTTGTTTATGTGTGGGTTTGTCGAGTTCCCTGAGACAAGGGTTCAAATGGGGATGATAAAGGAAGACCCCAAATGTGGGCAAGGGGCAGATGTCCCAGGTTTGGCTCCAGCAGCCCCAAACCTGGCTGAGCAGATGTCACCTGGGGAGGCCTTTAAACACCCATGCCAGGGCCCTAACCACACACACCTGCTGGGTCAGCGCCTCTAGGGAGGGGGCTGGGCATCGGTGAGGAGTGTTCCCAGGCAATCCTGATGCATGTCCCCTACCCAAAACCTGGGCCCCTTCTTTGACAATTCCCCCACTCCAACCCCCATCTCCCTCCTGCCCCTTTTGGGCTTCTAAACATCCTTTAGGTGCAGCTCCAGTCAGACGTGCTTTGTCCAAGCTCCTGTATAGCAGAGCAACCCTCCTCCAATCAGAAAGGAAGGGTAGGGGCACTGTCCATGGCACCCTATGTAGAGGTGGGGGGGGGGAGCAGAACTTACCTTGAACAGGGCATAGTCACAGCCAGAAGAGAGCTTACTGGCCAGCTGGATGTGACTGTACATCCTGGAGAGAAACACACCCACCCCCACGTACCTTTCAAGGCCTGATTTCAACTGGCCTCAACCCTCTGAACCACTTGCCAGACCGCACTGCTTTCCCCCCCACCCTGGGTTCTCCATATTGGGCCTTTGCTCACACTGGGCCTGGAATTCCAGCCCCGTTTATCCAAGCCCTCAAATCCCACCTCCTCCCTGGAGCCTTTCTGGACCACCCAAGCCCAGGGAAGTCTGAGCCCCCAGGAGAGGTGGGGAGGTTGTTCCTGGCTGTGCTGGAGCCTCAGGCCTTCTCACGCCCCACCACCCCGCCCAGGGTTTGTCCAGCACTTTCCAGATCCCCTCCCGTGATACTCTTGAGCACTGAGGCACCCTCATCTCGCAGCTGAGATAGCTCAGAGAGAGGAAGGAGCTTGCCCGTAGGTCTCAAAGCTATGGGGTGGCAGAGCCAGGGCCAACTCCTTGCTTCTCCCAAGAGGGCTGTACCCCAACCCCATAGTGCACCAGGAGGAAATCCACCAGATTCCCAGCCCTCAGCAAATTCCCAAAGACCCCCCAAGGGAGGGCTGGAGAGGCTGGTGTGGGAAGCACCCCCCTAAAGGGGTGGAGGCATGGAAAGATCCCAAGCTAAGAGCCCCCTCCTGTAGCCTCTGCCAAGGGGCAAACACTCACGCCCAGAAGTCCTCCACGGTATCAAACTTGGTGACCAGATGCAGGTTGTCCTGCCAGGCCCGGCTGCGTTCATTCTTAAAGAACCACAGAGCCCACCTGTGGAGATTTGGTGATGGGGGCAGGAGGATGCAGGGACCGGCAGGGAGCTTTAGGAGATGGGGTTGGGGACATGGGCTTCCCCCCCAAGGAAATGGGACCCGAGAAAGCAAGAGGTCGCTCAAGATCCCACCACTATGGAGCACAGAGGCCAGCCTGAATGCTGGGGCCATGACTTACCTGTTCTGCAGTGGGTGCAGCTCTAGCCGGACCCCCTCAGGCCCCTCATCCCCGGCCATCTTCCTCAGAGACCCCAAAGCCAGGGCAGGGTCTGGAGCCTCCTCCTCTCCGACAGATGCCCCCGCTGCTGCCTGTTCTTCCTTGTTCTCCTTCCTCTTTCGGATTCCACCCTCCACCTCTCTCATCTGACCAAAGAAAGGAGTCCGGGTGGCCATGAGCCCTGCCTCCTCCACCCCTGACCTCCGCAGACCTGTCTCTTGTACTAACAGGGCCAGGCAGGTGTACCGTACAGGGCTGGTGGTGATCATCCTGCAGCTCAGACTCCACGGGTGATCTGCTACCCCCAGAGTGCCCCCAGCTGTGTGCCTTTAATCCCCCAGCGCCCCACCCCACCCTCCCAGGGCATGGGAGGGGAGGGGCCAGCGTGGGGGTAAGGGAGGGGCTCATAGGAGGAAGAGCTTACGTGATTCCTTCCATCAGCAAGCATTTAGTCAGCGCCTTCTGCATGCAGGCCAGGGGCTGGGGGCACAGCTGTGATCAGGCAGATTCAGTCCCTGCCCACCTGGCACTGGTGCTCAGTAGGGACAGAGACCCTAAACTGAGGGTCAGTAATAGGGGTCTAGCCCACCGAGGCTGCAAGGGTGGTCCCTGATTTGGACTCACACCCCAATGTCTTCTGGCTCAGGCATGTGTCTGATCTCTGGAAGCATCTGAGGGAAAAAAAAAAAAAGAGAGAGTGAGAGACAGGGGATGGGGGGAGAGATGGAGAGAAAGAAAGGAAGAAAGAAAGTCAATTGCTTTGCAACATTTTTAAACAGGGAGATTTTATATTAAAATTCCACATTTTTGGTTTCTCTTGAAAATTTGGAAAGGTCTGGCAACACTGGGACCCCTACAAGCAGCTGAGGCTGCCCTTTGGAAGGTTCCACGCAGCTCCCACCCAGCCCACGGAGTCATGCACATTGTCCCCTGGCCAGTCTGGGGGTCCTTGGCCTGGGTATTGATGGCGAGGAGCAGCATGACAGTCACACAGCCCAGGTTCAAGTCCTGCCCTTACCCTGACGTCAGCCAAGTCACCGAAGCTCATTGAGCCTCGGTTTCCCCAGGTGTAAAATGGGAATGTTAATAAGCTCCACCTGGGAAGACTGTTGTGCGGATGAAAGGTTATAAAACACATAAAGCCCCTAGAGCAAAGGGCTGATTCAGTGTTCAATGAAAGTCAGCTGAGGGCCCCCCAGGATGGAGGAGTGGGCAGAAGGAAGGGAAAGAGAAAGTGGGAAAGGCAGGAGGGAAAGCACTGGTTCTGGACTTCTTTTCGCTGCCTTCTGAACAGCCTCCTTTTCTGGAGGGTCTAAAGCCCTCCCCAACTCCTTTTGAGTTTCCCACCTTCCTTTGGGCCACTTTTAGGGTCCAGATCCTTAAGACGACCAGCCCCTCCCCACACACACCGGATAGGTGCCCATGACCACCTGGAGGCTGGCAGTCAACGTCTGTTCAGCCCACATCCCTTAAGCTCCAGGTCTTTGCCAGGTGTCGGGTTAGGGGTGACAATGCAAGAGTGAGTGAAAACAGAATGGCCCCAGCACCAGGGTCTAGCAGGAGAGGCCGGTATTCATCACACAATCCCATAAAGACCCCATGTAATGACAAACACAAACCTCTGTAGGAAAGGAATTCAGATGAGAGAAGATAAAATCCTTCACCTATACTGAGGACTAGAGCAGTGTGCATCAGAATCACCTGCAGGCTTTTTAAACAGACTGCTGGACCCGCCACAAAGATTCTGATTCCTTAGGTCCTGCCTGGGCCCTGAGATTTTGCATTTCTAACCATTTCCCAGCTGCTGGTGGTGGTGGTGGCCCAAGGACCCCACTTTGAGAATCACTCACCTAACAGCAGCTCTCTATAAAGGTGGTGTTTGAATTGAGGCCTGAAGCATGAGTGGGAGTTAACTAGGTAGCTGGGGGAGGGCATGCACGTGCAAAGGCCCTGGGGTGAAGTGAACATGGGGTACTGGAGGAAGAGAAGGTGAGCAGGTGAGCTGGAGAGGTGCAGGTGAACTGGGTGCTGGTGAGCTGGGGAGGTGATCAGATTTGCTTTTCAGCAAGTTCTCTGGGTTATAAGAAACAGACCCTATGAAGCAAGAAGGTTGGGAGGAAACCAATTAGAATGCTAACGTAGTTGTCCAGGTGACAGACAGGGGTGTCTGGGAAGATGGAGATAAGGAGATGGGCAGGTGATGCTGGCTGTCAGCTGGGAGCTCAGTTAGGGGAGTTGGCCGGGGCAGCTCTATCTGGCCTCTCCACATGGCTGCTTGGTTTCCTCGGGACCAGTTGGCTGGGTTCCAAGAGTGAGTCTCCCAAGAGATGGGAAGCAGAAGTTGCCAGTTTCTTAAGCCTGGGCCTGAAATCTGGCACAGGATCACATCCTCTTTATGCTATTAGATCTGTGGGGATCAGATTCAAGGGGAAGGGACCTAACCCCACCCCTCAATGGAAGGAGTATCAAAGAATTTGGGGAGCAGTTTTTAAAACTGCCAGGCAGATGGACAGAGGAAGCACTGGAAGAGGACCAGGCTTGGGAAGAGATCACCAAGCTAGATTTGAAGGAGGAAAAGGAAGGAAGCCCCCCACCCCCCCACACCATGCCGTGCAGGGTCTTGGAGTCCTAGCCTGGAGCCTGGCATGGGGTGACCTTCCCACTGTCTTCCCAACATCATCCACAATCCCTAGAGTCTGGGGTTGGGGTGTGTTTCGGTTTGCTAATGATGCCGTTATGCAAAACACCAGAAATGGATCGGCTTTTATAAAGGGGGTTTATTTGGTTACAAAGTTACAGTCTTAAGGCCATAAAGTGTCCAAAGTAAGTCATCAGCAATTGGGTACCTTCACTGGAGAATGGCCGATGGCATCTGGAAAACCTCTGTTAGCTGGGAAGACACGTGGCTGGCATCTGCTTGCTCCCAGGTTGCATTTTGAAATGGCATCCTCCAAAATGTCTCTAGGCTTATCTTCTCGGGGCAATCTCTGGGCTAATATCTCCAAAAGCCTCAGCAAAAGACTGCTTTTAACGGCCATCTCCAAAACATTTCTCTAATCTGCAGCTCTCCGAGCTCCTTCTGTCTGAGCTCTTATAGTGCTCAAGTAAACTAATCAAGACCCAGGCTGATTGGGTGGGGCCACACCTCCATGGAAACATTCAATCAAGAGGTCACACCCTAATCAAAGGTGTCACTCACAGTTGGGTGGGTCACATCTCCATGGAAACAACCTAATCCCAATATCCCAGGAGACTGGATTAAAAGATCATGGCTTTTTCTTGGAGGACATAATATATCCAAACTGGCACAGTGTGTCTAAGGAGAGACCACAAAGCCCAAACCTCCTATACTTCCTGGGATCTGGGCCCTTTTCTAAGCCCCACCCCCCTGGCTACCCCTGACCCACCAAGTCTATGGGAGACATTGTCACAGTGGTTTTGAACAAGCAGGAGCTCTTAAACCCCATTCCTGCCACTCTGATCCTAAAATATCTTGAACTGCCTATTCCTCTCCCATCTGAGACAAGCCATGCCATCTCTGCCTGGGTCACTGCATCAGTCTCTCCCAACACTCTCCTTGCCTTCATGCCTGCCGCCTTGCAGAACATTCTTCCATGTGCCTCAGAGCAAGCATTTAAAGCATTAGCCTGAGCACTTAAGTCTTCTATTTAAAATCCTCCAAGGCACCTAGGAGGTGATTCAGTCTAGGCTCCAGGCTTGCAAATTCCTGCATGCATCAGCCTCTTAGGGCCATGGGCGCACTGATCCTCCAACAGGCCAGATTCCTCCCTGCTGCAGGGCCTTTGCACTGCAGTGTCCTCTGCCTGGAAGGCTCCTCCTGCAACTCTTTACAAGACTGACTTCTTCTCCTTGTCCTTCAGGACCTGGCTCAAGAGTCCCCTTCTCAGAGAGGTCTCCTAATGATCCTATTTAAGGAAGACCACTCTCTCCATGTATTCTTTAACTCATCACCCCATTTAATTTCCTCCTTAACCCTTAGCACCATGCATGCATGCATGCATTTATTCATTTATTCATTCAGCTATGCATTCAACAAACACTTACCTAGCAATTGCTATGTGCCAGGCACTGTTTGGGGGCATATCCATGAACAAAATCGATGGTTTCTTGTCTTTGCTTTGGAAGCTCCCGTGGCTGAGTTCCCTCTGCTCTGTTAGGACACTTGCTGCTTCATGATCTCATCTAGTTGCTTGGGATTTAATTTCATAGAGTGTTATCTCTGGCCCTGTCATTTTCCCTCAAATCCAGAAGAGCATATCCAACTGCCTGCTCAACACCTCCACCTGGGTATCTGGGATTGAATTGTATCTCCCACAAAAGGCCATATTTGGATCCCAAACCCTGATCCTGTGAACATGAGCCCATTTGTAAATAGGACCTTTAAAGATATTATTAGTTAAGGTGTGCCCAAACTGAAAGAAGGTGGGCTTGAAATACTATGGCTGAAGTCCTTATGAGCAGAGGAGATTGGACACAGAAAGAGAGGCCACAGGGAGCAGCCAGAAGCTGGAAGTGAACAGGACCCAGAAGAGAAAGGAGAAGTCACTGCCATGTGCATTGCCATGTGACAGAAAAGCCAAGGAACTCTCAAAGATTGCCAGCCAGCCTGAAGATAAAAACCCTGGCAGGAAGCCAGCCTTCTAGCCTTGAAACCTGAGCCAATAAATTCCTGTTGTTACTCTAATCCATTGTGTGGTCTTTGTTTTAGCAGCTGGGAAACTGAAACAGTATCTGTGCCAGTTTGTATATATTATGTCCCCCAGAAAAAGCCATATTCTTTAATGCATCCTTGTGGGGGCAGACATATTAGTGTTAAGTTGGAACCTTTGGATTAGGTTGTTTCCATGGAGATATGACCCACCCGACTGTAGGTGATAACTCTGATTAGATTATTTCCATGTTGGCATGGCCACGCCCATTCAGCACCGGCCTTGATTAGTTCACTGGAGCTATATAAAAGTTCAGACAGAAGGAGCTCACAGCTAACAGTAGCTGAGACAGACATTTTGAAGACAGCCATTGGATGCTGATGCAGATATTTTGGAGAACACCATTTTAAAATGCAACCTGGGAGCAAGAAGACGCCAGCCATGTGCCTTCCCAGCTAAGAGAGGTTTTCCAGATGCCATTGGCCTTTCTCCAGTGAAAGTACATGTTCTAGTTTGCTAATGCTGCCAGAATGCAAAACACCAGAGATGGACTGGCTTTTATTTGGTTACACAGTTACAGTCTTAAGGCCATAAAGTGTCCAAGGTAACACATCAGCAGTTGAGTGCCTTCACTGGAGGATGGCCAATGGTGTCCGGAAAACCTCTGTTAGCTGGGAAGGCACATGGCTGGCATCTGCTCCAAAGTTCTGGTTTCAGAATGGCTTTCTCCTAGGACGTTCCTCTCTAGGCTGCAGTTCCTCAAAAATGTCACTCTTAGTTGCACTTGGGGTATTTGTCCTCTCTTAGCTTCTCTGAAGCAAGAGTCTGCTTTCAACAGCCATCTTCAAACTGTGTCTCATCTGCAGCTCCTGTGCTTTCTTCAAAGTGTCCCTCTTGGCTGTAGCTCCTCTTCAAAATGTCACTCTCAGCTGCACTGAGTTCCCTCTGCCTGTCGGCTCATTTATATAGCTCCACTGATCAAGGCCCACCCTGAATGGGTGGGGCCACGCCTCCATGGAAATATCTCATCAGAGTTATCACCTACAGTTGGGTGGAGCGCATTTCCATGCAAACAACCTAATCCAAACGTTCCAACTTAATCCCCACTAATACGTCTGCCCCATCGAAGAATATGGCTTTTTCTGGGGGACATAATACATTCAACCAGCGCAGTACCCAGTTGTCGATGCATTACCTTGGACACTTTATGGCCTTAAGACTGTAACTGTGTAACCAAATAAGCCCCCTTTTATAAAAGCCAATCCATTTCTGGTGTTTTGCAAAAAGGCAGCATTAGCAAACTGAACCAGTGTCTAATACGCATCTCAGGCTTATCACTTCCAAAGCTGAATTCCTGACCTCCCCCTATCCCAGATCTGCTCCTCCTGCAGTCTTCTCCACTCTTCTAGGTGCCCGGACAAAAATCTTGGAATGACCCTGGGTCCTCTCTTCCCAACATTCAAAATAGACCCAGGATCCGAGCACTTTTCCTCTATCTCCACTGCCACCACCCTAGCCTGAGCAACTGGAATCTTGTACCTGTATCATGGTGATGGCCTCTGGACTGGTTCCCGGCTTACTCTTGCCCACAAACAGTCTGCTTCCTAAACAGCAGCCATTAAAAATGAGGGTAAGATCACGTCCCTCCTCTGCTCACAGTATAAGGGCCGACAAAGCCCAGGAATTGTGGCTTCCCATCACCCCTAAGATCTCCTCTCCTGCTACACCCCCAGCCTACTTCTCTCCATTCCAGCCACACTGGCCTCTTTCCTTGCAGGTCTTCAAAACATGCCAGATAGGTAGGACTCTACCCTGGCTGTCCCCTCTGCCCGGAATTCTTTTCCCCCGGACTCCCATACACCTCGCTTCCTAACCTTGTTCAGGTCTTTCTCAAATGTCCCCTTCTCTGAGGACCTTCCTGGCTCCCTGTATCTCAGCACTCCAACTCTCAGTCCCTCTGAAGAAGGGCAAATGGGAGCATTTATCACCTCCTGACATGCCCAACATTTTTCTTCTCTATTTTATTTATGTTCTGCCTCCCCTCTCCACCCCCACTGGGATGTGAGGTCCCCACGGCCTCTTTTGTCCACAGTTGTGTTCCTCAGTGCCTGGACCACAATAAATATGCAGAGGTTGGGGTGACGAGGAAGAACTGACCATTGAATTTAGCAAGGTGGGAGTCACTGTTGACCTTGAGTCGCCGGTGACCTTGACGAGAACAACGCAAGCTGGAGCATCTTATTTGGTTTTTCATTCCCTTGTTTCTGGCCTGTTGCATCCTACCAGAACATCGCATTCCAGAAGGACAAGGACGTCACTGGTCTCGTTTTCTCCTGAATCTCCTGTGCCTGGAACATTACATGGCACTCAGTGGGCACTCAGGGAAAACTGATTGAAACAAATAAATGCCAAAGACCAGTTACATGATTTCCCATTTCTTGTCATCAGTTTCATCATCTGTAAAACAGGAATAAAAGTGCCTGCTTTGAAGGACTGGTCTCAGGGCTTAATGATGTGTTGGATGTCATACCTAGCATACAATAGGTGGTCCATAAATGTCACCCCCTCCTCTCTCTGTTCTCCTCCCCCCACCCTGCCTGCTTTGCAGGAAGTCTGCCTGTCTGCCTGACTTCCTCCCCATCCTGAAGTCTCTAGACAACAGGAATACTGATAAATGTTTAATCACGCTGGCAGGCACCGCTCCTGGAATTAAAAAGGCACGTCTAGATTTTTGCAGAACCCTGGGGCAGGGGGTGAGGATCTGCATTACCTTAGAACAATGCTCTCTGCTCTGGCTGCTCCAGTTGGGACTTTCTCCAAAACCCTTCCCCACATCCTCCCATCTTTCCCTAGCTTCGGTATTTTTTCTCCTTAATACATTCTTAGGAAAGGGAGAGGGACAAGAGGGATGGAAAGGCCCATTTCCCAGGGAAAGAACACAAACAAGGAGAGATCCATAAAGATTCACAGGTTTAGGACCCAGACAGAAAAAGACACCAGAAGCCTGGGTTCTGGCAGTCCTATGCCCTAAAGTGGGGGTGGCAGTGCAGCATGGGGTGAGGAATCCATTGTGCTACTAAGTGGCAGCTCAGCATCCATGCCCTGTTGTTTTGGGCACAGCACATATGAAGAGAGATAAAGAAAAATGTGGCAGATGCTAACAATTAGTGAATCCAGGTAAAAGGTGTTCGGCTATATGTTATACTAATATTGAAACTTTTCTGTGGGTTTTGTTCCTTGCACTGTTCTTGCAACTTTTCTCGAAGTTTGGAATTTTTCAAAACAAAAGTTAGGGGGAAGCAGCAGAGATGCTAGTGACCCACTAAATAACCATTCCCCACTCTCACAATTTCATTCTGGAAAGCCATGTATCTGACTAAATCACCACACTTAGCCTCCCTGCAGCTAGGAGTAGCCAATGGGAGATAAGCAGAAGTTACAGGGTGGGGCTTCTGGGCAAACTCCTTAAGAGTGTGACAGACAACCGGCAGATGCTCTTTTTTATGCTCCTTGCCCTCCTTCTACTTCCTGCCCAGACATGATGGCTGGAGCTCTAGCAGCCATATTGGACCATGAGGTGACCTTGAGGATGGAATCCATGTACTAAGGATGGTGGAGTAGAAAGGCAGGAGTCTGGGCCCCTGATGACTGACGTCATCACACCATTGTGGACTGTCTATCACTAAACTTCTTTAACTGAAAGAATAAATGTCTGCTTTGCCTAAGCTTCTGTACTAGCATCCAAATGCACTTCCTGCTTGAATCAGAATTGAATTTCTTTTCTATTCCCTCAATACACTGCACTTTTCCACATGCAAGATCTTCTGCTGGGAATGCTCCCCACCACTTGGAAGGTCCTTTGCATCTTTCAAAGCCCACCTCAGATGTCACCTCCTGGAGGCTTCCCCTGGATGCCCCTTCCTTCTTTGGGTTCCCATAGCCCCCTTTGCTACTGTTAAATTCCCCAACTGCCAATTTGCTGCCAATTCGAGGACTCATCTCCCCCTCCTGATCCTTCTGCCTCATCTACTCTGACATTCAGGGATTCTTAGTCACAAGCCACAAAATTGCTTCTGGCTAATTTAAGCAAATAAGGAGTTTATTAATGAATATTGGGCAGCGCAAACAATCTCCAGGAGGGCCAGAAGAGCCTCCTTGAAGATCACACAAACAGGCCCTTGCACACTCCCCTGATGCTGTGCCTGGCATGGACAGTACAGCTTGCCCTGTTGATCCTGGACACTCCCAGAAAGAGTGTCAGTGCTGCCTGGGGTCCCTGGCAGGAGCTGCCACTCTCACCATCACCTTCCTCTTCATCAAGCAGACTGCGCCTCTCCCCTGCTTCTTTCTGGCACCAGCTTCAGGTTCTGAGTCTGGGACTGGTGTGCCCAAATGGAGGACTGAGGTCACACCTCCAAGCCCTGGCTGCAAGGAAGTCTGGGGAAGCAAGTAGTTGGCATTATCAGCTCTTGGAGGGGGAGACGGGCTCTGCCACAAAAGGTGGGGGATTCCCCAAAGACAAGAAGAGGGCAATTCCAAAGCTGAGAGACCAAACATAATAGCAGATGTCCCTCATGCTAGCTTTAAAAATTGTACCAGTAAAATAGTGTTCAAGGTAAACAAAACAAAACAAACAAAAAACACCAATGGCACAAAAAGGAAGAAGATGAAATGTAGATGTCTCCCTCCCCAAGTCCTTTTAATACCATCCCCAGAGGCAACTAGTTAGTTAATAGTTTCTATTGGAAATCCTGGCAGATGTGTTCTTTGTATATCCAGCTATAAATACATATATATTTGTATATAAGGTGTCATGTTTATAATGTGTAGAGTATGTGATCACTATGTATATGTATCCTTTTCTACGTATCAAAATTGGCTCATTCCAAGCATACAGCTGGGCACCTGCTTCTCTCACTTAATATATCTTGACACACTGGCAGGCCAATACACATGATTCTAGCTTATCTTTTCTAATGGCACTGAATGGATGTACCAGAATTAATCCAGATTATTTTCAGTTTTTTTTCCCTATAATAAACCACACTGCAGTGAACATCCTTGCACAAATGTCTCTGTGTGCTTGCGTGAACAGAAATCCACAGAATAAGCTGGAAGGGGGAATGGTTGGCTCAAAAGGAGCATTTGTGTTTTTGATAAGCATTGCCAAATTGCCTTCCAAAAAGCTAGTGCCAATTCACAGTCCTATCAGTGGCCTGTGAACATTTTTTTCTTCGAGGCCCTGCACAGTCTGGCTGCTGGCTGCCCCTCATACCTCATCATCTGTCACTCGCACACTCTTGTGCTTCTGGCCACAGTGCCTTTGCCCATGATATACCCACAGCCTGGAATTCCTTTTCTCCCTTGTCTGCCAGTGAAAGCTGACTTGAGAGGCCTGGCTCAGATGTCACCTCCTCCATGCAGCCTTCCCTGACTCCCCTAAGCTGCAAGAGTCCCTTTTCCTTGGGAAACCATAGGCTCTTGGGCATAATTCTTTCACAGCTTTGACTGAGGGCTACTCCAGCCACACTAGCCCTTTATCTGTTCTTAAGCACAGTCCTGCCCCAAAGCATTTGCACTTGCAATCCCCTTTCTATGGATCTTGTCCTCATCCATTTCGATCTTGGTGGCCTCTGTCTTGAGTTTCTGCTTAGAGTCACCTCCTTGGAGAGGTTTTCCTGCTCCCTCTGTCTCAAGCCCCTCTTCTTTAGTCCTTCTGGTAACCCACCGTTTTATCATCTTCAATACACTTCTCACAAGCTGAAATAACCTTGTTTGGTTTAAGTGTTGATGTGATTATTTTCTGTCCTTCTTGCTTTCTCCAACCCCCGCCCCCTCCTCCACGAGAGCAGGGGCCTTGCTTTCCTTTTCCACTGTCTTTAGCCTTGAACCTGCCTAGTACCTATAGTCGCTCAGTAAACATCTGTTAAATGAGTCATTCCTATTTTACAGCACAGGGAACTGGCATTCAGAAAGGAGAGCTCAATAGCCCCAAAGTTCCCATAGTTAAGTAAGAAAGCACAGCTGGAATTTGAATCCAGCCTGTCTGAACTCCCAAGCCAACTGCATTATTCCTTCCTACTCTCAGCACGCTGCCTTGTGTCCATCAGACTGAGCTCTTGGGGGACGTCTGGCGCCCAGGTTTCCCCAGCGGCGCGGTCGGGGTCCGCCCCGCGAGGCTCGCGGGCTCCTCGGAGGTGTCGCCCTTCCCGCCCCCTGTCAGTCAGGCCGAGGGGGGAGGCGCGGCCGCCAGGGGGGGCGCTGAGCTCAGAGCCGCTGCAGAGCCCGAGCCGGAGCCGGAGCCAGAGCCTGAGCGCGCGAGCTAGTAGGGCGCGAGGAGCGAGCGGAGGCTGGCAACGCACCCGAGGCCCGGGCACTGCTGCGCCGCGGCTCAGGTCCCGCGCCCCGCCTGCTGCGGACCGACCCAAGCGCCTGGC
The DNA here is from genome assembly GCF_015220235.1 of Choloepus didactylus. NCBI lineage: Eukaryota > Metazoa > Chordata > Mammalia > Pilosa > Megalonychidae > Choloepus > Choloepus didactylus. Next base: position 1,384,078 of record NW_023637577.1, read on the forward strand.
CACGGCCCGATCCCCGGTCGGCCCGGAACCCACCCCAGCCAGGCCTAGCGAAGCCCCGCGTCGGCCCGCCGCAGCCGCCGCTCCGGCCCCAGCCCGGGCCCCGCATCCAGGTGAGGCGGGAGCGCGCTGGGCGCTGGGGATGGAGAAGAGGGTGAAGATGGAGAGGGGACCGGAGTGTTGATGAGGAGGGGGGTGGAGAAGGGGCTCGGGGTGGAGATGGGGAAGGGGATAGAGAAGGGGCTGGGGTGAGAAGGACGCCGGTGGGTGCGTTAGTATGCGCCCGGGGGATATGTGAGTCTGCTCGTCTGTGCACCGTCTGGGTGGCCGTGTGGACGTGCGTCCGCGCCCGTATGTCCGTGTGTGTCAGTGTCTGTGCAGAACGTCTGTGTGTCCTGTATGTGCACATGAGCGTGTCCGTGGGTGTATGTGTGTGTGTGTGCATGGCCGTGTGATCCTGCCGTGCATGCACAGGCGAGCCCGGGTCTTCGCGCCGAGCCCGGCGCTCCGGTTCCGCGGGGCTGCAGGTTGCAGGGCCCCGCAGAACTGAGGCGCGGCGCATCCCGCAACCTCGGGTTTCAAGGACGCTAGGACTCGCAGCCGCCCGGAGGCAACGCGCCGGGGTGGGGGAGGCTGAGAGCACGGAAGGGGACTCCGGGCACGGAAGGGCGCCGCGGTCTCAGGAGGGAGGGTAGGGGACCCCCGCGCCCCTCGGGAAAATAGCTGGGGTGAGGGTGCGGGGCCAGCGCACCGGTGCCCGTCTGTTCGCCCTCCCCAGGCCGCCAGGATGGACATGTTCATGAAAGGCCTGTCCATGGCCAAGGAGGGCGTCGTGGCCGCCGCGGAGAAAACCAAGCAGGGAGTCACCGAAGCAGCGGAGAAGACCAAGGAGGGCGTCCTCTATGTTGGTGGGCGAGGAGCGGGGCTTCCCTGGCTGCTGCGGTCGGGTGTCTTGGGGGAGTGGGGCCGGCTTCCTTAGAGGCAGTGAGGGGTCTGGGCAGGAGACTGTGAGTGAGCAGACGGGGTGAGGTTAGCAGGGGTCACTGGGGACAGAGGGAGCCCGGAAGCCTCTGTCAGTAAGGAGAGCGCTGGGTGAGTGGGCACTGGAGGGGTTGATGAGGGTGGAATTCCCCCTGACAGGCCAGAGACCAATGCAGTGATCAAAGCAGATAGCCTTCTTTTTTCTTGTTTTTATTATCATTGTCAATATTCATAGTTACCTTGGGGGTGAGCCCTTTACCTATGCCAAGTATGGTGGGGAATGTGTAACTTTCATTACCTCATTTAATGCTCCCAGCCCATTCTATAGATCAGGGAAACTGAGGCTGCGGTTTAAACCGGCCTTCCCCTTCAGCTTCCTCCACATCTGAGCCGCTCTCCAGGTCTCCCTGTTCCTAATGTCTGTGATTCCACCATGGCCATCTCTCCTCCCTGTCCACCCTCCTTGCAGCTGCCAGCTAGTGTCAAGAGAAAGACCAGGTGGTTAAAGTCACTCGCCCTAAGTGTGAAAGGAGACTGAGCCTGCAGGGCTATTTGCATAAATGGGGAACTGACATTTACCGAGTCCATCTGGTGACTCAGGGTTTGCGCATGTGGAGCAGGTGTAATTGTCTTCATAGGCAGACTCAGAAAAGCTGAATAATTTACCCAAGGTCACAGAACAGGTTGAGGATTGTGGTAATTTGACAGATATTTATCAAACACCTACTACGTGCCAGGCGTTATGTGGATATGGGGAGGCCTGTCCTCCTGAAGCTGAGCAAGAAAATATCAGATGTTGATACACAGCATTTCGGTAGTGAGATGTGACACCAAGTGGCTGGGGTGGGGACTACTTTGGATAGAGTAGTCAAGGGGAGATGACATGAGCTGAGGTCTGAATATTGAGAAGAAACCAGGTATGTATGTGTGAGTGTGTGTGTGTGTGTGTGTATGTGGTGGTGATGGTGAGAATGGCAGGTGCAAAGGCCCTGTGGTAGAATGGGCTGGAAGAGACCAGACTGGAGGAAACAAAGAAACTTTAGGCCAGAGTAAAGCATTGTTATATACAATTGCCAGAAGAGGTGGTAAGCAGGTGACAGAATCTGATTACAGTTTAGAAAGGCCCCTCAAGCTGTTAGATGCAGAATGAATTGTAGGGAGGTACCTGCAGCCACCAGATGGGGCAGGGGGTGGTGAGGCTAGGGCAGTGGTGATGGGAACAGGGAGAAGGCTTGGCCCCTAGCTCTGGCCTCCTTCCTCTCACCTCCCCCATGCCTTGTCACTCCTGTTGAGCCCCTGGCACCCCTGAAGTGGCCTACCTGTCAATAGATTCCACTCCACCCCAAGCCATCCTGCCCTTCCCCTTAGATCTGTACCTCCTGCCTCCTCCCCTTGCCGAGGAACCCCCAGAGGCCCTCTGGTTCCTATTCATTAAAGCCTCAGCTCCTGGTCACCTGGCATTTGCTGTCGTTCGAGCTCCTGCCTCAGTTTACCTTTCCAACTTTGTGTGTCACCATACCCCTTGCTTCATGCACTTCAAGCCAGCCCTGAAATCACACTCCTCAGTGTGTTGCTTGCATGTTCCCTCTGCCTAGAATACCCTCCCCAGTTACCTTTCTGCATCTCCACCTGCTCTCCAGGTGTCAAGACCCAGGCCACTCCCCTCCCCCATCAGGCATCCCTGGTTCCCCAGCCACCCTGAGGCTGGAAATCATCTTCCACCACTCAGGTCCATGGAATCTGCTCTTCTCTTACCACCTTGAGACAGCGAGCCACTGGCCTGGGGCCTGGCCCAGAGTGCTGTGAGCAAATGTTTGTGGCAAGATCAAGCTTGCGTATGCACCCGCCCCCTGCTCCCTCTGACCTCAGCCTGTCCAGATACCCATTTCCGGGTTGCCACATCTTTGGGGTGGCAGCCTCAAGTTCCAGCAAGTACCATCCTCCCTGCAGTTCAGGCCCACATTTTGCAGATGACAAAAAGTCACGGCCCTCCAGAGAAGGCCCAGCTGCTGCCGTGGACCAGTCACAACTGGGCCAGCACCCCTAGACCCACCCTGCACATAAGACATTCCCCCGTTCCCACGTTAGCCAGAGAAGGGGTTGGCACCCTTGCTAGGGGAAGGGAGTCTTTAGAGGAAAAGGACAGAGGGCAAGGGGATGTGGGTGTCCAGAGGCTGAATGTGAGCAGCCCAGTCAGGCCTTGGGGTGCCAGGGGAACCTCTCAAAATACACAGCTTTTTTGCATCCCTCTCCCAGGCCCCGCCTGCCTTCCACCCTGGGTTTCATACTCACAGAGTGGTGGCTGGAGTTTTAGAGTCCAACAGGCCTGCACTCCCAGGCCAGTTCAGCCCCTTATCAGTTGCAGGACCCTGGACAGCTCCTTTCCCTTCCCAGGCTGTCGTGTTTTTCCATCTGAGAAACAGGGGTGATAATGGCACCCCATTTCTCAGGGAGAGGAATAAATGTAAGGATGCAAATGAAATGCTTTGATCCTCTGCAAACATCCACTAGAGAGGCAGGTGTTAATATCAGGTGGGGGGTGGAGGGGTGGAGAAACGGGGTGGGGGAGTAGAAGTACTGAGAAAGTGTGTGTGGGGGGTGCTGAGGAGTGGAAGGGGGTGTAGCACAGGGGACGTGGGGACTTTGTTGGAAGAGACCCAAGGAGGAAGTGAAGGGGCCAGGATACCCATGGCCAGCCTAGTCCTCTGACAGCTCTTTACCCCGCACACCACACTGGACTCTTCCCTCCACTCAGAGCCCTTAAGTGTGCTTCGTTTTCTCCCTGCAGGAACCAAGACCAGAGAGGGGGTGGTACAAGGTGTCGTCTCAGGTACCACCCTCACCCAGGGCCTCTGATGTGGCTGGGATCCAGAGAGCCAGGGAGGGAGAAGGGGTGTGCACTCCCAAGACTTGGGTCATTGGAGGGGGGTGTAATCCATGGGGAAAACAAGCCTGGGGTACTATGGCAAGGGGGCACCTGGGCCTGCCCTTCACCCTGGTCCTCAACCCCTCCCCAACCCACCCGCCCCGCCCCACCCGCACCCCACCCCTGCATCCTCTAGTGGCTGAGAAAACCAAGGAGCAGGCGTCACATCTGGGAGGGGCCGTGTTCTCTGGGGCTGGGAACATCGCAGCAGCTACGGGCCTGGTGAAGAAGGAGGAATTCCCCACCGATCTGAAGGTGAGCCTTTCCCCCCACCCACACACATATCAAGCACACTTTATGAAGGTGTGGGTGTGCGTGTGGCTTTCCCCGTGACGGTCATCCAGATCTGGCTTGTATATGTGTGTCCTGCTAACAAGTGTGGCCCGGATCACTTCTGGCCACATCTGCACATATCACTGATTGTTCATTCATTTCATTTCATTCGATGAATAACCATGCCAGGCAGCCATTGTTCTAGGAGTTTGAATAAGTTTCTTGCATTAGTGGAGCTGACATGGTAGTGGGAGAAGATACACGGTAAAAAGCCAACCCATAAATAAACGAGGTGATTTCAGACTGGGAAAAGTGCTATGAGGAAAAGACAACAGAGTGATGGGATAGAGAGTTAAGGGGTGAGCGGAACAAGTGTAGCTTCTCTGAGGAGGTGACACCTAAGGTGGCAAATGAGGGATGAGCTAGAGGAAGTTGCATGGGAAGAATATTTCAGGCAGGGAAAATAGCAAGTGCAAAGGCCATGAGGCAGACATGAGCTGGTCCTGTGAGCCATGGGTGATCTGTGTCACACATTTGTGCAGACATGTTCCACCAGGGGAGTGGTGGCAGCTCCTCATGTGTGCATAGAAACAGGGACTCCATCAGCTCACCCTGTAAGACAAGAGCTGTGGGCTCTTCCTGGCCCTGTGACCCTGACCAAGTCCCATCGTGTCTCTGAGCCCGATTCTTTGCTTGCAAAATGGGAGGTGAACACAATAGGGTTCTTAGGCAGTTTGGGGATAACACAGAGCAGAGGTTCTCCAACTGGGGCACACATCAGAATCACCAGGAGGGCAGTTTAAAATACAGACCGTGGGGCCCCTTCCCCAGGATTTCTGGTTCAGTTGGTCTGAGGTGGGGCCTGAGACTTTGCATTGCTAACAAGTACCTGGATGATGCTGATGCCTGCTGGTCCAGAGATTGCATTTGAGAACCACTAATCAAACGAGCCTGGCTGGCACCATGGGAGTTCAATAAGAGACAGTGGTCCCATTATCGTGTGAGAGGGCCCCTGCGACTGCGGGTGTGCGTGGGCATCCCACCATTGCCGTGTGCTCTGTGGGCCCACCTGTGCGTGGACAGACAATCCCCTTGGGGGTGCACTGGGTCCATCTGTATACATGCATGTGCAGCCCTCCGCCTCTGCAAGGCTGGGGGGGCCCCTCTTCAGCACCTGGTTTGGCCGATCAGTGTACATTTGGCACGAGCCGCACCCATTGTGCGGTGGAAGATTCCACATCAGCCCTCCACTCCAGACATCTTGCACCACTGGTTCCTTCCACTTTGAGAAGTGTCTAGGACTTGACTCAGAAGTTTGGCTTCAAGTCCTGCCTCAGCCTTTGACTGGCCGTGTCATTTTCCCTTTCTTAGCGTGTTACCCAGGGATGGCTCCCATGCATTGATCTCTTGTGTCATGGAGTAATTCACTGGCTCTTCATCATAATGGTCCCATTTTCCAGATGAAGGATCTGAGGCTCAGAGAGGTCAATTGGCTTGCCCAAGATCCCAATTCCTGCCTGCCTGCCTCTCTTATAAGGTGGCTGGGTGGATAAGCTCAGATCCATTTAATGGGAATTCCTAGCTGCGGAGCCAGGCCCTGTGCTGGGAGCAGAGGTGAAACCGAGAGGGAGAGGGGCAGGTTCAGGCTGTGCCCTGTCAGCCTTGAGGCTGTTTGTGATGGGCATTTGCAGAGAATCATTTTTCTCTTGCTGCCTTCCTCCTACCAGCACTTGTTGTCTCCTCAAGGCCCCTTTCTCCAGGGTTACAAGCCAAACAACAGCCCTTTGGGGACACTGGGCATGGGAGAGCCCAGGCCAGCCCAGGGTCTGCATTTCCGAATGTCTCTATACCTACCTGTCGGCTTTATGTAAGGGGGTGCAAAATATAAGGGGGCGCTAGCTCTCAGGGTCTCATTTGCATGACCCTGGGAGCAAATGCCTCCTTAAAATGTACATCCTGAGTGCCTCCCCACTTCACCCCAGTCCTGGCCCTGCCTCCCCAACTCCAAGGGCAGATTCTGGCCTGACTTCTATAACCACCAGTGAGTTGGGTGTTTTGTTTTTTTTTTGTTTTTGTTTTTTTAAATTCAGTTTTATTGAAATACATTCACACACCATACAATCATCCATGGTATACAATCAACTGTTCACAGTACGATCATATAGTTGGGCATTCATCACCACAATCTATTTCTGAACATTTTCCTTACATCAGAAAGAATCAGAATAAGAATATAAAATAAAAGTAAAAAAAGAACACCCAAACCATCCCCTCCCATCCCACCCTATTTGTCATTTAGTTTTTGTCCCCACTTTTCTACCCATCCATCCACACACTAGATAAAGGGAGTGTGATCCACAAGGCCTTCACAATCACACTGTCACCCCTTGTAATCTACATTATTATATAATTGTCTTCAGGAGTCCAGACTGCTGGGTTGGAGTTTGGTAGTTTCAGGTATTTACTTCTAGCTATTCCAATGCATTAAAACCTAAGACGTGTTATCTATATAGTGCATAAGAATGTCCACCACAGTGACCTCTCGACTCCACTTGAAATCTCTCAGCCACTGAAATGTGAGTTGGGTGTTTTTAAACTGCCTCTAAATGTTACCATAAAGTACTTAACTCTTCTGATCTGGCTGGTTTCATTCAACAGTAAATTGGCAAGATTCAGCCATGCTGTTTTGTGTGCCAGTGTCGTTCTTCATCTTTGTGTAGTATTCCATTGTGTAATCCTTGTATAGTGTTCAATTGTGTGATTAGATCAGGATGTACAATTCCATCTGGCTGTGTTAGACATTTGGGTTGTCTCCAAACAATGTGTTCAAGCCAGGATAATTAAGATTTTGTTTCTTCCCTGGAAATAAGTGGCTGGGTGGTTTTGGGCAAACCAACTTTTCCCCACCTCCTTACCTTTGGTATAACCATCTGTAAAATGGGAGCAACAAGCTAGAAACTCATATGTTCCCAGGGCCCCCCGCCCTGCCCCCCCCCAACAGGTAACATAAAGGTACTGAAGATCTCTGGATGGGTTTGGTGCACCCAGAGCTTCCATTAGGGAGGGACAGTGCTCACACATGGAAAAAGGGGAGGTGGTGTGCCCCCTGCTGACAGGTTCCCCCAGAGGGTCCAGGCCCATGCCAGCCTACACGTGACCTTCAGCCTTGCACAGCCATGCATGTACCTGTTATTGTGTGTGCCTGCGTGTGCAGCCAGGCAGTTGTGTGTGTGTGCACATGCATGTGCTCGCCTACAGTGGCTGGTTATATGTCTGGCAGCTACCCCCCCCAACTTTGCCCACTGGTCTGTGCCTGTCTGGGCAGCAGATGCAGGGGGGAGGGGAGAGTCTTAGCTCACACATCCAAGCAACACCATGAGCTGTTGATTCCAGCTTATCTTAAAATAGCAACAGCTGAAGAAACCAGGCCACCAAGGGCCCTGGGGGAGGGAGGGATGGAAGGTGGCAGGGGAATGGCTCAGAGCCCCTACCCCGACCTGTTCCTGAGCCCCCTATCTTCCCCCAGCCCAGGGGAGCCTCCAGGGTTATCTCTGGGGGTCTCAAGGCCTGGCACAGAGCCTGACACACAGGGGGCAGGGGTAAATAGGTGACTGAGTTTGGTGGCTATCCCCTGTCCCATCCAGTCCAAATGATAGAACTGCAGGAGGGGGCAGGGCTCTCCTCCAGCTCCCCTCCCCACCCCCAGCTTCAAGTGGGTGATTTTGGGAGGGGGATGTACCCTTCACATCTCCCTCTCACTTCCAGGGCACATCAAATAAACAATTTAATTAAAAAGCTCTGCTTGCATTGTCAACACAGCCTAGCTCCCCCCATTCTTCAAGTCAGCCAAAAGCTTCCCTGAGCAGGAATCTGGGGGCTCTCCCGGGCTGCCCTCACCCGCCCTGTCCCTTCTCTGCCGGCAGCCAGAGGAAATGGCCCAGGAAGCTGCCGAGGAGCCGCTGATCGAGCCCTTGATGGAGCCCGAAGGGGAAAGTTATGAGGAGTCACCTCAGGTGAGAGGGCACCAGAGCTGAAGGGGACCCTGGGCATCCAGGGAGATGGTCTCTTGGCAGGACAGGGTTGGGCCAGGGGACTCCAGGGTCCCCTTTTCTAGAACCCAGTCCCCCAGGGGGTGGGTGCAGGGAAGGGAGGACAGATGGGGTCTAGTGCCCGGCCCCAGGCATCCCTGCCAGACTGTCACCAAGCTTCCTGGGTGGGCCCCTGTCCAGGGGGAGGGGGCATGCACTGCTCCTCCATAAAAGGGAGGAATCTCCCGGCCACGGCTTGACCCCCACCCATTTGCTCTTCTCCACTCCACCCCCACCCCTCTGATGCAGGAGGAGTATCAGGAGTATGAGCCAGAGGCGTAAGGGCCCAGGACGGCCCCTCACCCGCAGCACAATACTCATCCTGTCCCCTGCCCCGCCACCCCTACCCTCAACCCCCACCCCACCACGGAGCCAGGGCTGTCCTTCTACCCCATCCCCCCAAACACGAGATCTTCCTTCTGCTCCGAGGCTCCCCCTCGGAGCCTTTGTTAGTGTCTGTCCATCTGTCCGTCCTACCCGCCCGCGTCCACCCACGCGGCGTGGACAGGGCCAGGGCTACGTCCGCGCCTGGGATCCCCTTCCCACCCCGTCCTGTGCAGTGTCTGCGCGGATGTAGCATGTTTTCTGTGTTTTTCAACCAAGGTCGGAAAGCGACGGCTCCCTCCGCCCCCGACAGAGGCTCTCTGAGGGGCCCGGGGCCGCCCCGGAGTCCACCCCACCCACCCCCCATTCATCCACAAATCGACCCCAAGAACCTTTTTTTTTAAAAACCAAAACCAGGAGCCAGGCTGTGCCATGCCCCCTCCCTCCAGCCGGCCCGACCCCAGCGCGGGCGTCTGTGTTGTGATTGTGGCATGGAGAGTACCCCCAACCCCCGTATGAGCGTGTTGCGGACGGGCAGGCCCGGCCGCCCGCCGCGTGTACACGAATAAAGCCAATCTGTCTGCAGCCGGCGCCGCGCGGGCATAGCTGAGCTGGGCGCCAAGTGGGGGCGACCGACGGGCTTTGGGGTCCCAGCCGTGCCCCACTCCGCTCTTTCGGGCCAGATACACTCAGCCCAGGGTCACCCCTCAGGCCTGAGCTTCTCCATCTCCTACCCTCTCCCAGGGACGACCTGGAGGGACTGGGGTCCCCCCACCCAGAGCTGGGACTCGCAATAGCCTGGACCGGGCTGGGAGGAGGGAAGGTGGTCTCGGGCGCCACCTGCTGGGCAGTAAGGCGACTGCTGGGAGTGCGCGACCCAGGGAGGCCGCGCCGCTGCAGTGCAGGGGTCCGCGGCTCGCACCTCCGCGCCCACGCACGCTGGGCTGTGCACGAGAGCCCGCGTGCACGCACCCCGGTGGGCACGCACGTGCAGACACGCGTGCAGCCCCACGCGTGCGCTCACAGTTGCACACGCACCGCGGAGAAGTCCTCTGAAATCAACAGCGCGGGCCCTGAAAGAGGCTGTTTGGCGCAGAGTTCTCCCACTCCACGCCGCACACCCCGCAGCGCACACCAGCCGAACGCAGAAAACCCCGTCTGAGGAGAAGGGGAAAAGGGCAGTGCCCGCGCCCCGCCCCCGTTCGGAAAGGCGCCCCAAAGTTTGCGGCTCCGCTGGAATGGGCGAGGGTCCACAATAATCTGGGAAGCCAGCCAGGAACCTCGAGCGGAACAGGACCAGCACTAGGAGGACCCCAACACCGCCTCAGTGTGGGGAGGGAAGGAGCCGGGATGCAGTCAAGGTCGGCGCAGAAACATACCCGGCTTAGCCGGCGCGGTGAACCCCTCCCACTGCGATGCCTAAGCACCGCCCCCGCCCTGCCGCGCTCTTGCCTCAGTTGGCCGCCGAGGCCCTCTCTCCTGTCACTCGCACAAGGCCCCGCCCCTGCCATGCGGAGGCCCCGCCCCCTGCTGTTCTTTGCCGCAGAGGCCCCCAACCTCGTCTGCACAAGACCCCGCCCCCTTTCCTGCGGCGATCGGGCCTCCTTTGCATGCCCAAGTCCCGCCTCGCTCTACTCGTCCCACCCCCAAGTGTTAGCACCTCCTCCTCCCCTGAGTCCTGGGGGGCGCGAGGTGGTGATGCCCAGCCTGGAAAGGCCTTGGACTCGGCGGGAGACCGGTCCGCTCGGGTCGCCCCCGGCCTGCGCTGTAAGGATCTTCATTTCCGAAAGGAGGAGAGAGCTGGCACAAGTGTGTGTAGGGAAAACAAACCGCGGGGCTTTTATTCTCTGACTCACTTCAGGGTAGGTGTCCGGAGCGCCAGACCCCTTTTGGTTGAATTAAGTCGCTACTTGAAAACCCTCAGGCTGAATTTGGCCCGCAGATGTGTTCAATTTGTTAGCGCTATGTTCTAAAATGTTTGAATTGGAATATCTTCGGACTGGGCACGCCTTTTCTAGCTGGCCACGGTCCCCGCCCCTCCCGGGTATCGTACACCCATCCACTTCACCCATTTTCATGTACTGCCTGGCCTGAGTTGGCAACCTCTGCTCCAGCTACCAGCTCCTGAACCCCTTATTTATTTATTTATTTATTTATTTATTTATTTCCCCATATTTAGATGCCAAAATCTGGCTCACCATCTGGTCTATGGGGGGAGTTACTCCTTGCGGAGTACCGAGCCGTGCACCTGGCTCGGTTGAGCCTTGATCTGTTCGCAAACCAATGTGTTCATCTGCCAGGGTCATTTTAAACACTATTCCAGGTACAGCCCAGAGCGTCAACGGGAGATGCCAGCGCTGTCACAGACGGCAGTCCTGGCTGTGCGCCCGCGTGTGAGAGCACAGAGCTCATGGCTTCCTCCCGCATGACTGGGTTGGAGCCATTTCCCAAGTGCCCAGGACGTCCCAGGCATCAGATACTTATCTCCATTAATTTCACTTCAAACCGCCCTCAAGTCTTCGTGTTATCAGCCCCTTCTTACAGCGGAGGGAATGGAGGCAGGAGATACAGTTACCTGCCTGAGGCCACGTTTAGCTCCCGGCCTGACTGAGAAACCTAACGCCTTTGAAATTTTCCAAACGAGACTTGCTCCAGTTCTGAGGGGAGACAAACAGACAATAAGAGCAGGAAAACGTGAAGGCAGCAGGGTGAGGATTCAGGCCCTGGTGCAATGTCATAGAGACTGAGAGCGACACCGTGTGCGTGTGTGGGTTGAGGTTGTGTGCACATGCTTCTGTATGTGATACCGACGTGCGAGGCGCCGCGACTGCATGTCTGTATCTGTGTTCATGCATGTACACAGATGTTGCCCACGTGGGTTGGGCGCGATCGTTTAGTCATTCAACAAGTGCGTGCTGCACACCTGCTCTGGTCTTAGAAATGAGGGACTACAGGGAAGATCCCAAAACGATCACCCAATTCCAGCAATCTCAAAACGATCAGCCGATACGGAACCAGATATTTTCGAGTTTTGCTAAGAACGTAAAGTCTAGTGATGTGACAATGTGACAGCGAGGGGGCGGTGAACCACATTAAAACAGGGTGGTCAGGTCAGGTCTCCGAGAAGGTGAGGGCGGAGTTGAAACCTGAATGAAAAGGGGCAGCCGTGGGAAGCAGGGGGAGGGGAGCACTGCGGCTGCGGAAGAGCCCACCCTGGTGTGTGTGAGTTTACTGCGGGCTGCGTGGTCAGCGTGTACCCGGCGAGGTCTCCCGGGACCCCGGGGCCCAGCCCCATCTGGTTCTTCCTCCACCTCGACGGCTGCCCCAATTCTGCCTCTGGAAATCTGAGCTTTCCCTCCTCCCCTGCCCAGAAGTAATTTCTCGGCCCCCATCCCACTCACGTGTGCACACAGAACCCTACCTCCCCTGACCCGTGTCAGGACTCTGAGGCCCTTCCCTGGCTGGCCGACCTGAAAACTGCTCTCTCCCACTGCTGAAGGGCTGAGGGCTGTCCCCATGTCCCCACCCCCACCCCCCAGTAATGCAGCTCCACCGCTTTCCCAGGAACTTTATTTTTGTTTTCTCTCTTCCCTATTTATAGCTCTCTCCCCTCCAACCATCCCTGCATCCATCCCCGTTGCCTAGAAACCGGCTCTGGGCTGAGGGTGGGGGAAGGCCAGGCCGAGCCCAGGCAGGGGGAAAGGAAGAAATTCCACCCACTCCCCCTCTCAGCACCGCCCCCAGGCTCCCGGAAGCCCACCCTGCTCTCTGCCCAGCACCCATCGATGGTTTAAAACAACAAGAAAATGTGGAAAACAGCAGCCTTTGTGTTGTCCTCCTGGCTTCTAAAGGGCATAATGCCCATGGTTACACGTGCTTCACACACTAGCCCCCTCCCCCCTGCCCCATTCTCCCAGATGAGGAAACTGAGGCTTCCAGAGGTAAAGGCCCCACTACCAAAGCCTTCTTAGCAGAAATTTCCTGCTCTGGATTTGTTAACCTTGGGATATTGGCCCAAAACACTGGACAGAAGATTTTAAAGTGTAAATAATTCCCCAATTCCATTAGTGACTAGCTCCAGTCAGGGTAAAAGAAAAAAAATCTAGCCACAATCCTGTCACACACTGAGTCCTCCACTGTGTCCCCAGTGCATCACCCCACTGTACCCCCACCACACCACCCCTCTGTACCCCCATGCCACCCAACTGTGTCTGCACCACACCTCCCCAAAGTAACCCCCATGCCATCCCACTTCACCCCCACTACCTCACCCCACTCTGTCCCCAGTGTGCCACCCCACTGTACCCCCACCATACCACCCCACTGTGCTCCCACCACACCACCTCAGTGTGTTCCCCATGCCACTCCACTGTGCCACACCTACCTTGCCCCATCATACCATCCTGCCATGCTACTCCACTGTGTGCCCCCATGCCACCCTAGCATGCCATCCACTATACCTCACCATGTGCCGGCCATACCTCCACCATGCTCCTCATCCCGCTCAATGGCAGCCCAACTCCTGACCTTGATGCTTTCCTTCCGTGGATTGACCAGGAGGCCTGAGCTTGCTCCCCCACTCTGTCATTTCAGCAACTGTGTGACTTTGCCCAGCTCACTTACCCTCTCTGAGCTTTGCTTTCCTCAACTAGGTGAGGATGCTCTCATCCACCCCACAGGACTAGGAGGGGAAGGAAATGCCAGGCTGATGGGAAAGTGCCTTGTACACTGCAGAGTACTGTACAATTGTGGGTGGGCCATTGGAATAGTTGTTGTTATTTGCACCAAGAGGTAAGTAAAGCAGGGGAGCCAAGATGGGTCCTGGGATTCAAGAGTGAGTCCCTGGTCTGCTCTGTTTCAGGGCAGAAGGAAGGCTGTGGGCGGGGCTGCCCAAGAGCATCTGATGAACTTTGGGGAGCGAAGCCATATCCTAAGTGCCCCCATACCCTATTACCCCCCACCCCCTCTCCCTGTCTCCCCCTACTCCCTCAGTCCCACCGCTGCCTTCAAAATAGACTCTCTGGGCAGAATGGGGGAGGGGGCTGCCAAGGAGCAGCTGGGCCATGATTCAGCCTGAGTCACCCATCTGAATCCCAGGGCCGCCCCCAGTGGGGCAGGGGCCTGCAGCTGTTGGGGTGGGGGTGGGGGAGTGGAAAGGGAAGGAGGGAACAAGCCTGAGTGTGCAGGGGCTCTCTGCCCAGCCCAGGGGCTCTCATGAATGTCTGCAGGGTCCTGGGAGTGGTATGTGGGGGGGGGGGGGTCAGGGTGGGGAAAGTGACCCCTTGGACATCATATGAGGAAGGTTTAATAGTGTGGGCTGGAGTTGGGCTCCCAGCTTGGACACTTTCTAGCTGTGTGGCCCTGGCAAATTACTCAACCTCTCTGAACTTGAGTTTCTTCATCTACAAAATGGGAATAATAGTAGTTATCTACTTCAGATGATAACAGTAGTTATCAACCCTGTGAGGGTTGATGGAATGAGACAATGACTGTAAAACCCTTGGGGTAGTCAGTAAATGGTACCCCACCACCATTATCATCATTTAGGGCATACTGGATGGGTTCTTTGTGAGTGTCTGTATTCAGGAGTGTGCATGTCTGTACAAGCTTTATGGGGTGGGGATCTGGGTGAGTTTGTCTTGAAGGAGCATGTGAATATTTACTCTGAGGTAAACATGAGAATTTTCCAGAAAGTTGGATTTATATGGTTCTGCCTTCCATATAATCCACCCCTCTCTCTTTTACATACACACACACACATGCACACACACACACACCTTCCCTAGAAGCTGTGATTTGTCCAAGCAAAGTGGTCAGGAGCTGTGCTTGCTGTACTGGGAATCTCAGACCTTCTCAAAGGCTTTTTAGCTTCAAGCAAAGCCATGATGAGGGTAGCTGGCTGGACTCCCAGGATTGGTGTGGTGTCTGGGTGTGAAAGAGGGATTGTATATTTGATGGCATGAGAATGAACATGAGAGAGACAGAGAACGAGATGTGTGTGTGTGACTGCTGAGTGTGCGTGTGTGTGTGTAGGGATGGCATTGGAGGTGGCTGCTGTCTCTGCTCTGGTACAGTCTGCTTGTCTCCATGGCTCCTGTTGCCACACACGCTTGCTTTTCAGAAAGTCACTGGGATTGTTTATTCCACCCCCGGCCTGGGTGCCAGCCAAGGAGCTGCAGGCACTTGTTTATCTCTCAGTGTGTACGAGTGTGTATGACTCCCCAGCGACAGATCAACCCAAGATACACACTCACACACTCACACATGGGTGTGAGTGACCCTATTGATTTTAACAGGCTGAGTCCAAAACCCAGGATGAGCTGCACCACTAGCCCAGGCAGACTTTCTGCACATGATCCATCAGCAGCTCCAGGTATCCACACTGCCAGTTTAGGAACCCCCAAAGTTCTAGGAAGTGTGAGAGTCAGTTGCCCTAGCTTTGGTCCCAGGCTACACCCCCACCTCTGGAACTAATCACCAGGACTGTGATTGGCTGGACTTGTGCCCCTGCCCACTGCTAAAAGCTGGGCAATAAGAAGCACAGTGCTGGCCTTGCCGTAATACTGGTGCCCACAGTTAACTACACTATACCAGCCACTTGCAATCTTTTTTTCTCCTTACATCCTCAGAGCTGTGAAAGCTGAGTTCCACATATGAATTCGAGGCACAGAGAGACCTAGTCAAGGTCCCACAGCTTGTAAATAGCAAAGCTAAGATTTGAATCCTCCACTGCCTACCTTGTTGCCCTCTCTGAGTTCCCACTCTGCCTTAGCAAATTTTTTGCTTTGTTTTCTGGAAAATTTCATTTCAAAATGTTTTTATCAGCAAGTCCCCATGAAACAAGGATGGTTGAGGAGCACAAGAAGGGACATAGATAGAAAGGGTAGGTGCCCATGTAGCAGACCCTGTCAGTACTTGGGTACTCTTACCAGTTCTGTGCCTGCCAGCAAGACACCCCACAGCCAGCACCTGCATCTTTGTCAAAGAGCTGCTCTTGGGCTGCTTGAATCCACTCTGCCTGCATGCATTTTGGGCCAGCCATGAAACGCAGCCAAGGGATAACCTTTAACCCATGTCTGCCAGATGTTGGGATATCAATATCCCAGCTCCCTTGCTCTTGGCCAGGATAATTCTGAGGTGTATATTTAACCCCATTTCCCAAAGCTTCCCTGCAGGATTAAGCTTCAGTCCTTTATTGTCTGCTTTCTCTTCCCAAGTCACCTTTGCACTTCCCTGCTGGTGTCCTTGCATCCCACAAATAAACTACATGCCCTCAATCTTCATCTCAGGGTCTGTGAGCTGTTCCAGGGCTCCGGATCCCATCCTCTCCTGCCATCCTGGGCATCTGGCCCCACTTATCATGCTCTCTGTTCTGGCATCTTCTACTTTCCCTTTCTACTGCTCCCATCAGGATTTAAGTATCTTGTCTGCTCCATCTTAATCTTCTGTCACCTTGTAAAGACTGTATCTCTTTTCTCCTCCAAAGCCCAAATTTCTTGAAAAAGTTGTCTACAATTGCTCTCTCCACTTCTTTAATCTCATTTACTCATCAGTCCCTCCATGCCACCCCAAGTCTGGCTCCAGCCCCACTAGTTCACTGACTGCTCTCATCATTCCTAATCACCTTGTTCTTAAGCCCAGAGGTCACCTCTTAGGCCATATATTGTCTTCCAGATGTGGTTGACCCTTCTGACATTCTCTCCCCTTGACTTCCAAGATGTCACATCTTTCTGGGTTTCCTTCTGCTTCTCATTTCTTTTTGCAGCCTCCTTTCCCCAGCTGGTCCCTTAGTGTTGATGTTCCTAGGGTGGACCTGGGGCCCTCACCTCGACCTTTTTGGTCTACCCTCTCCCTTGTCGAACTGTCACCCTTCCCATGGACCTCCATAATTAGCTCAGTTGGTCTGACTTCAGCCTTTTCTACCCGAGAGCTCAGCTCCGGATATGGATGTCTCAGGGTGACTACCCCACAAGACTCCTTTCCCCCAGGCTCATCAGGTATCCCCGTCGTCTATCCATCCAGTCCCCTGAGGCAGAACCTCAGAAGGCATCAGAAACCTCTTCCCTTCACAGTTGGTTTACCCCTAACTTGGCTTTGTGTCTGTTCCCAACTCTCCCTCCCAACAGACGCTGCCACGGTTCAGGCGTCTTCATCTCTCATCGACTGCCACAGTCTCCTCACTCACACCCTGGTTCCTCTCCAACACCACTGCTGTCCACCCTCAGCCTACCTCAGGGAACATTTTCCATCACAGATTTTTCACATCTTGGGAATTTCCCCAGGCCTCGATTTCTTCATCTGTGTCATGGGGACAATAATGTCCACCTTGAAGGGCTCTAGGAGGAATAAAATGAAATGATGAATATGGAGTAGGGTTTGTAAACTCTGAAGCGAGTGTCCTTGTGGGCAGCGAATGAGCAATTTTCGGGGATCTAAACGTTAGGAAGGAGCCCTCGTGTGGGGTGCTGTCCACGGTGCTGAAAATGGGTCCCGCCCTGAACGGTTTTCTCCTTCCGCGGGATGCTGCCTGAGGCTGCCGGTCCGATGGATTTTCTATTTCCCATCTGGACTTCGTGTGTGTGTATGTGTGTGTATACATACATATATATGTAATATTTATATTATGTATATCTATTAAAGATCACGATGACATGTTCACCAGGTAAGTGGAGGAATAAAACGTAAAGGTTAAGTGTGAGATTTCAAGAATTAGACTGCTTAGACTTGTAATCCCAGCTCCACTACTAACAGCTATTGTGTGATCACAATAAATTACCTGTCTGCATCTCAGTTTTCTTCTCTGAAAAATGGGGATGATACTATATTAACTATTAACTTGCTCCTGGACGATTGGAAATTGAAATTAGATAAACCTGCAACACACACAAAACAAAAAACTTAGCACGGTGACTGCCCCTAAATAAGCTTTTGATCAACTTTAGTCGTTACTATTTTTAGTAGGTGGTGCCATGGTACCGGCGAGAGCATTTTATCACCTCTGGGAAGATTACAGAATTATGTTTTTTCTCTGGGAAGCTGGGGAGGAGGGGGCTTTTTCTTTGCCAGGAAACATGGAGGGGGTGGGCAGCAAGTCCTCATGTCCTTGGCAATTCTGATTCAACTCGCAATTCCCGAGCACCTCCTTCAGGCTCCTAGGCTCCTTCATTTTTCCAAGCCCAATGCGAGGTGATTGATGTAACTCCCATTGTACGGATCAGGAAACTGAGGCTCAGAGAGGTGAACGGACTTCCCCGAAGGTATCCAAAGAGAGGGGAACCGGGCTTGCACAGAACAGAGGGTGGGCGGGCACCCTGGCTGGGGAGGCCGGCAGCCGGAGAATCGGAGGCGTATCGTCTCTATCCACCCCAGGAGCGTCCCCACCGCTCGCGGGAGCGTGGGCGGCGGCGAGACAAAGGGCTGGGGCGGGGCAGGTGTGGGGGGGGAGAAGGCCGGAAGTGCGGCCGAGAGGGAGGCGGGAAATTTCCGCGCCGGGGGAGCTTGGAGATCACGCCCACCTGGGCCCCATCCAGGCCCCGCGTGTCCTCGGACAAGTGGCTTCCCCTGTCTGCGCCCCAATCCCTTCCTGGGTAAAACAAGAAGAAAGCCTTGGCGCGGTCGGATTGAGTGAGGTCTGGGGGAGCGCGCGCCACGCCTGCAGCAGGCGCGCAGTAAATGGGCAGCCTTTCCGCCCCTCGGTCTACTGGTCTGTGACAAGGGAACCCGGCCGGGGAGGGCGTGGAGTCCAGGAGCCCAGGGGCCGGCTGAGAAGCGGCGGTCGAGGGACACCCCTCCCTCGGGCACCCGCGTTCCCGCCGGCACCGCCCCCTCCCGCGTTCCGAGGCCGCCAGAGGGCCAGCGCGCATGCCCGGGCGGGGCGCGGGGCGGGAGCGCGGAGCCGGAGCGGGGGACGGCGGCGCGGAGTCGGCGGGTCCGCCCGCCAGCCCGGCCGGAGGCAGCCGAGGCCGCTCGGGCGGAAGGAGCCAGAGCGCAGCGCGGCGAGGAGTCGGAGCGTCGGCACCGCCCGGGTAAGCGCCGCGCCCGCGCCCGCGCCTGCTGACTCCTCCGGGCTGGAGGCGTCGACCCCTTTCCTGCGCTTGCGGTCAGCCCCGGAGCCGCTGTCCAGGGTTCTCGACCCGCCCCCGCTGCCGGGCTCCCGCACCGCGCGCGGCGGGTGGTCAGCGCGCGCCCGGGTGAGTGTGTGTGCGCGTGCCGCCAGGGCCGGTGGGTGTGCGTTTGAATGCTCCTGGACTGGGCGGGGCGGATCTCCGCCCCGCAGACCCGGGCCCCACACCCGAGGGGCTCTGCGGGACGTGCAGTGCGGTGGGTTGGACCCGGGCTGGGCTCCTGGCCTCACTGCGGGCGGCCGCTTTGTTCGGCATGGCCGTGCGGGAGGGGGGCGCTTCCCGCCACCGGGAGGGAGGGGGTCTACTCGCGTTGATTCATCTCTCCCCGGAACGAGCTCGGTTCTCGAGTGGTTCCACTCGCACCACTGAGCACACTCGCCGTCGCACACCGAGTGTGGCACACATTCTGGGCTCCGCCACACGCGCTGTCACATTCACCGCGTCCACGCACGGGCGCCTCACTCCTGGGCTAGGCCACAGGTATACACACTCACACACACACACTACTCTGGCCCTTGGTCATTCCATCAGACTCATACACGGCCACCTGTGCCCCTGCCCAGTACATGAGCGGGAGCCCTGCTACATGCCCAGGCACAGCTACGCACTCACACCAGCCATTGCTGATCACAACACACTCAAATCAGCAATACTCAACACACATGCAGCCACCTAGCTTTGGCCTGCTGGCCTGTTTACATCTGCTCATGGCGTCCCTCTTGTACCTCCCGACCCTGGAGCTGTCACATCCATGTACACTCTCTCACACACCCAGTCTTAGCTTGTCTCCCACCCCCCCACCCCCACTCAACCCAAGTGTGCACACTCCTGTTTGTCCACTCCTGCCCTCCAATGGATGGATGAATGAATGGTTGGTCTGCAGGTTGTTTCTGGAAGGTTTGGCTACTACCCTTTGCTAGACTCCTTCTCCCCCTATAGCCCCAGGCAGGAGGTTTGCTGCTTTGAAGATATTAGGGGCAGAGGGGTGGGCGTGGAGTGTAGGCAGGCAGGACCTAATTATCAGACACACGCACACAGGTGCACACTCATGCTGGCCGAGCTTGTCACTTATGGTCTTGTCACTGTGGGAGGAGGGCATTTCAGGGGCTGGGCAGCCCAGGATGGCTCCACATTGGGAAGAAATCCTAGCAGGGAAAGTAGGGTTGGCCGGAGTGGGCATTTGCAGAGGCTACTCTGCCTGGGAGCGGGGCACAGCATCTGTGCACTCCCCCAGGCCAGCTGTCCCATGAGTGAGCCTTTGAGGCCGCATGGAATTGTGCACATTCACAGGGTTCAAGTGGCCCCCACAAGGTATAAACACACACAAACACACACAGAGGCCGTTCTGCAAATACAGGTTGCAACGTGGACACCAGTTTTCATGTGCAGAACGCAGGAGCTATGTCCCCCCCCCAGGCTGGCCTATACCAGCAGAGACGTCCTTGAGCAGCCTGCATGCCCAGGTGGGGCGGCCCACACACACTGAGGTGGGCATTTCACCCTTCCTCAGCGGGCCACACTGACTTGTTTGTGCACATGTATGCAGGCTCATCTGCTCACAGGGGTGTGCATCTTCCCACAGGCCAGTGTGTACTTACAGGACACTCTTGCTTCCTCTCCTGGATGTTCCCTGCTGTTGTGGCCAGTGAGACCCAGGGGACCCCAAAGAGCGGAAAGGGGTTTTAAGAGCCAAGTGCCAATGTCCCAGATCTTAGTGATATGACGGGGAAGAACCTGGGCTTTAGGCTCAAACACAACTGGCTTTGAAACCTCTCCCCCACCTCCAGATGTGTGCCCTTGGTCAAGTCTTTTCTCCCTCTGAGCCTTGGTATTCTCATCTGTAAAATGGGTTGTTACCACCTCCCTCACAAGTTGCTGTGAGGTCCAGATGAAGCAATGGGCCTGAGTATGCTGGGCCCAGCACCAAGCACCCAGTGGGAGAGTGAGATGGGTTCTAGTGGGGGTGGGGCCCCGGGTCTGGGCTGCCTCTATGACAAGGGCCTGGAGGCTACTGAGGCTTCCTCTAGAGCCGGGAATGGCCCAGCAGCAGCAGAGCCTCTGGGAATGGTCTCTGGACAGATCTTAAATCCAGGGTTGGGCCAGCTCCTGTAGATATAATTATATTCCCCACCTCCCATTTTACAGATTGGAATATTGAGGCCCAGAGTGGGAAAGCTCAACCAAAGGCACAGTGCAAATTAATGGCCAGGCTGGGGCTTGACCCCAGACTTGTCTAACTCCCTGCACAGGCTCTGTACTTCCCCTGGGCCTTCTCCCACAACAGAGGCTGAGAACTGTTAAGTCCAGGGAAGCTGGCCTCTTCCAGGGAGACTTCCAAAAGATTGCATATTGCCAGCTGGACCATGCCTGCCTGTCAGAACCTCTGTTTCCTCCTCTGGAAAACAGGAAGACAATCCCCACCTGGCAAGCCTATGGCAGCTGTACATGGTACCGGAGGTCACCTCCCACCTTTCTCAGTACCTAGGCCAAGGGTGGAAAATTCATATGACTACAGGCCAGATGGATAACAAACACGAGGGGCTGATCATAAGAGAAATGACTGTGATCAGTGGCAATGGACAGTCAGCCTGGGGAGATATTAGGGAGAAGTGGAGAGTGTGGCTAATTGCCAACCACATGTCCGTCTACAGAGGCAGCCGCTACTTGGCTCCAGCTGACTGTTGGGTGTATGATGCACACTCAGCATTGCCAAATCTAGTTTTCCAAGAGAAGTTGGAAATCTGATTCTCACATGAAATCTCCTAATTTTTAAATGCTGATGCATTAATTGCTTTTTTCTTTCTTTTTTGTTTTTTTTTTAAAGAACTCTGGGTCAAAGAAGCATATCTGCTGGCCAGATTTTGTAAGTTTGAGCCTCTGCTGTGGGCCCTTCTCTCCCTGCCCCCTCCTGGGAGCACAGCTGGCTCTGACAGGCTGAGTAGATAAAAACAGGCCTTGCTTGTACACAGCCCGGCCCTCACACACCCCTCATCTCTAATTCTCACAACAGCCCTGAGGGAGCAGAGAGGAGGGTTTGTCAGGGTCCCCAGTGAGCAGAAGGGCCTTTCTTGAAGGCACACAGCCAGTGAGCAGGGTGGTCTTGACTTCCCGTCCCTGTGGCCTGGGCTCCAGCCCCAGGCCTCACCCCAGGGGAGGGAGCCCGTTGGAAGGGCCTACTGTGTAGACACTCCATGGCTGGGCTACCAGGGGTGAATATAGGGGAAATGAGGCCCCAGAGCACCCCTTCTTCAGCCAATGCTGACTCCTTCCAGCCGCAGCCTGAGCACCAGGCCAGAGCTTAACCCTTTCCAGAACCTGGGCCCTTGTCCTTCTCCCTCTGCCTTAGGGGTCCTCTCCCACAGCCCCAAGGGTAAGATAAACCCAAGGGCCCAAGCAGGTGATCTTAGGGGTCAAAGTTTACCTACAATAGTGTTTTCTTTGGCCTGCATGATACTTAAAAAATGAGCCAACATTTAAAATATAGAAAACCCCAGATTTATGACTTTAAAAAATGATGAGACCTGGCCACATTCATTTCCTGCGTCAAACATTCTGGAACGGAGCGGGGCGGGGGATGGGGTGGGGGTGTCCCAGCACCCTTATGATAAACCCCGGCTCCTCTCCATGGCCCTGCATGTTTTGGCTGCCACCTCCTGTCCCACATCACCTTCTCCCACTCCCCCTATCCTCCAGCCATTTCATGGTTGGTTCTGATATTGTCTCTTCAGAGGGGCCTTCCTTGACCACCTTATCTAAACCAGCTCCCATTCCTCAGTCTTCACAGCGCCTAGTATTATTTGAAATTATATTATTTATTTGCTTACTTGACTATTGCTCCCTCCCCAGTCTTCCCGTACCTCAAAGGTAAGGACCATGCATTTCGTATTCCACACTGTAATCCCAGTACCAAGAGCAGTGCCTGGAACATCGAATTCAATGTCCTCAAGAAGTGTTGCTCCCTAAATGTTGTGTTGATGGATAAATTCCTAACTGGCCACAATTGGCGGGAATGAGTGCAGCTGCCCCTGTGGGAGGGGCGAGTCTGCTCCGGTTTGCCACAGTCTGCACCACTCCCTCTTGTATCCCTGACTCTGAGGATAACAAGAGCCTTTTGTCATCTCATTTGCTCTGCTGTTTTTCTTACGGGAGAAACATTTATCAGTGCCCATTATCACTATCAAAAGGCAGAAAATGAAGAAGACCCAGTCCATGCCACTCGAGTTGGATGCCTGCCTGACCCCTGTGGGTCAGTGAGCTTTGAACACCCCATTTCTATGCTGATGAAACTATAACCAAAAAATTCCAGCCAGACCTCTCCTGAACTTCAGATCTGCCTCCCCACGATTCACAGAATGCCTTTCCCACACAAGGCCCATAGGCACCTCAGTTCAACTTCCCCAAACCCAGTCCCCCATTGTCCTTTGCAAAATTGCTCCTCCTTCTGTGTCCTCCTCTTGGTGTTGGACCCCAAATCCCATAGGCTCAAAGCTTGGAGGACCCAGTAGAGAACAGCCTCAATTGAGTCCCCATCTGGGGACCAGAGGTCTAGTGGAGGACCCTGAGGTACAAACATCTCCTTTCAGGATGGTGTGAGTCTGGTTAGGGGAACAGCAGGGGGCTGTGGGAATCGAAAAGAAGCTGGTGGGTAAAGAAGGCTTGCTACAAGAGGCGGCATTTAAACTGAGAAAGCCAGGCAAAGATGGAGGGAAAGACTTCCAACAGTGGGGAGGCTGAGATGGGAGAAAACACGAAGTCTTGGATGAACCCAAAGAAGTTGTGCACATGTGTGTCTGGATGTGTCATGAGTGTGTGTGACTGTGTATGTGTGTACATGCTTTTGGGGTGGGAAGTGGGTGATGAAAGATAAAGCCCAGCAGGTATATAAGTACATAGGTGCTTGGCAGCACATTGAAGAGTTGAACTGAACCCTAAAAGTAATTGAGAGTCATTAAAGGTTTGTCTTTTTATTTCATTTTCTTTATTAAAAGGTAGTACATGCTCACACAACCAAAATTCAGACATCCCAAAAGGGCATACAAAGAAAAGTCTCTCCCACCCCCAGATCCCAAGTCTCACTTCCCAGAGGCAACACTGATAAGAGTTAAATGGGTTTCCTTCCAGAAATGTTCTCTTCAAATATAAACCCGTAAATGTGTGTCTGTCCTTTTCCTGGGCAACACACATGGGATCCTAGTAACCAGATCGCCCCCTGGCTTCTTTTGTTCCCCACTCAGTTTATCATGGCATCATGCCTTATCACTTCACGCGTTCTAACAGCTGCCTGGTATTCTGTGTGGATGTCTTGCATTTCGTGCTGCCTACTTCCTGGTTTTCTTTTCATCATCCCATGTCCCATCAGTCTGTCTTCAAAACCATTCCTGGAGGTGGACCTGTTGGCCTAGACACTATGTGCATTGTTAACTCTGATAGATATTGATACATGTCCTTTCAAAAAAATTACAAACACTTTGCTTTCCCAGGAAGAGTGAGGAGGGCTTTGGGGGGTAGGGGTGGCAAAGTGGAGCTCCATCTTAGCAAGATTATTCTGTTATTCATTCAACAAATATTTATGGGTTGCTTACTTGCCTACTACATGCCAGTCATTGTTCTCAACTCAAGGGATACCACAGTGAGCACAACAAAGTCTCCATCCTGCTAGAGCTGACATTCCAATGGGAGAGACAAACCATGATCAGTAGACAAATGTATATAACGTCAGCGGGTGACAGGTGCTATGAAGAAAAATGGAGCAGGGTGAGGAAGATGGGGAATGCCAGCCAGTGTGGGGGAGGATGGGTCAGGGAAAGCCTCAGGGAGCCAACCATGCAGGTATCTGGAGGGAAAGCATTCCAGGCAGAGGGAACAGCCAGTGCAAAGGCCCTGAGGCTGCGGGGTGTTGAAGGATCAGCAAGAGCACCAGGGTGGCTGAAGCAGCATCCTGGAGAAGGAGAGTAGTAGGAGTCAAGGTCAAGAGAGGTAAAAGGGCCGGAAAATGCAGGATCTTGGGGGCCATCGTAAAGGTTTGCTTTAACTTTGAGTGAGATGGGGTAGATGCTGCAAGCTTCTGAGCAGAGAAGGGGCATGATCTGACTTGGGTTTCACTAAAGGTTGGTCTGGCTGCTGTGTTGAAAATCAATAATAGGGGATGAAGAAAAAAGCAGGGAGAATCCAGATAAGAGATGACCGGGGCCTGGCCGAGGGTAGAGGCCAGATTCTGGATATATTTTGGAGGTAGAGCCATTAGGGTTTTTGTTTTTTTTTTTAATTTTTATCGTGGTAGCATATGAACAACACAGCATTTTTCATGTTAGCCACTTTCAAGTATACAGCTCAGTAGCATTAATTACATGCATAACATATGCTTCCATATCACCCTGACCTTGACTGATCTCGGAAGCTAAGCAAGGTTAGACCTGGTTAGTCCTTGGATGGGGGACTCTAGGTTTTGCCAATGAATGGGATGGGGGTATGAGAGAAAGGCGAGGGTGACTCTGAGGATTTGGGCCTGAGAGTCCAAGAAAAGTGGCTTTGGAGAAGGGGTGGGGGGAGGACCAGGTCACTTTGGCTGCCGAGTAGATCATGGAATGGGGGAGCTTGCAGAACCAGCTGCCTGCCAGATCCTCTTCCTGGATGTCCTCCAGGCACCACACACTCAGCTTATCTGAAACAGAACTCCCCCCTTTCTCCGGATCTCCTGCCCAATACCATCTCTCAGCAGCTCCCCACCCTGGTCAGAATCCTACAGGCCACCTCTATCCTTAACCCCTCCACAGCCAGTCGGTCTGCCGTCGGTTTTCCCTCTCATCTCTCTCTTGGGCCTCCAACTCTCCATCTCCAGGACTTTGCTGTACTCTCCCTCAGATGACTACAACTGCTCAGGGCCTGTGACTGAGAAGATGCTAGGTGAATGAATGAAGTATTGAATGAATGATTGAACAACCTCCTCAAAGGCCTTGGCCAGTCCTACTCCGTGCCATCCCAGAACAACTTCAAAAGCACACACTTACAACTATGTCCCTTCCTTGACAATAAACTGTTCATGGCTCCCCAGGGTCTACCCAGACATAAATTGGTGGCCTACAGACAAATTTTATTTGGTCTACAAAGTATTGCCTTTTTTTTTTTTTAATCTTGAATTAATTTGGGAATTTTCCGTTAAAAGTCTGGATTTCCCACTTTTCTTGAGAAACCCAGCAAGCTGGTACTAGCAGGTATGTATTTCTCCATGGCAGTGCTTGGCTGAGTTGAGTGGTAGATTCTACCTGTAGATAGGGCATGTATCCTCCAGTTTGCTGGGGTCCCCACCATGCCCTCTTGTTTTATACCCAGCCCATCTTTCCTCACTTAAACTACCTCCCTGGCCCCTATGGCGTAATTTCTGTGTTGCATGTGCTTGGGGTACTGGCTGACAAGGGAGGGGTGATGGGAGGTGATAGTGAAAAGTTGGGCCATGGTGAAAGTGTGAAGGACTCTGAATGTCATTTTTTTTTGTTGTTCTTGTTGAAGATTTTATTGAGATATATTCACTTATCATATATTGAATGCCATTTAAAGAAGTCTGACTTAACCAGACAGCCCCTGGGAGCAGGGAAGCAGGGGAGTGACCTAGTAAGATTTGTGTTTTAAGCCCAGGCCTGCTGGGCAGGAGGGGAGCCAACAGGGGCAGGAAACCCTGTGAGGAGGCCCTGCTGCTAGGAGGAGGGTGAGAAGGAGGAGTCTGAGTCTGCTCTCTCTGTGTTTCAGAACCTAACCGCAGCCTCAGGCCCAAGCATGGTCAGGCGTGCAGATGGGCAGTGCTGAAGACCCAGCCTGGCTCCAGCTGCTCGGAAAGGACCCCAGACAACAGCCCTCTGCCACCCACAGGATGGGAGCCTGGGGGTTGGGGGCCCGGCCATGAGGGATTGCTGGCCCTCCCAGCAAAAGGCCAGCCCTGTACCCCCAGGGAGTATCTCTGACAAAGGCCCAGGCATGGACACAAGACACGGCAGCCCCAGTGGCGTTGGGGAAGGGACCTCCTCCTCTGAGAGCTCTGGCGGGAACTTGGCCTGCCCCTCCCCAACCTGCCTCCCTCCCCAAGAGACAGCCACCAAGGAGATATTGGGGGCACATGGAGTCTTGATCTCAGGAACACCAGAAGCCACCTTCTCTGGGAAGCCAGGGCCCTCAAAGCCAGAGCCCATGTCCTCACTGAGTGTTGACCCCACATCCTCAGATTACAGAAATCCTGAGTTCTTGGAGAAGATGGATTCCAAGTCTTCAAAGAAGGCAGATTCCATTTCCCTAGGAAAGGAAGATGCTGGGTCTTCAAGGAAGGCAGATGTTATGTTTATAGGAAAGACAGAGCCCTCGGTCTTGGTGAAAGGGGATGTTGTGTCTTCTGGAAAGATGGATCCTGTGACTTCAAGAAAGGAGGATCCTGGATCCTTGGGAAAGGTAGATCCTATGTTCTCTAGTAAGGAGGATACAGTGTCCCCAAGGAAGGAGGACCCTGGGTCTCTGAGAAAGGCAGATTCCATATCCTCAGGCAAAGAGGATCCTGTGGTCCCAAGAAAGGAGGATCCCAGGTACTCACAAAAAGAACATCCTATGTCCTCAGAAAAGGTGGGTCCTGCATTCTTGGGAAAGGTAAATCTGGTGTCCTCGGGGATGATAGATCCTGGGCTCTCAGGAAACATAGACTCCATGTCCTTGAAAAATATGGATTCTGCATCCACAATAAAGACAGATCTTGGGTCTTTGGAAAAGCTGATTCCAGGATCCTCAGGCAAGATGGAACCTGCATCCTTGGGAACAGTGGATCCTGGGTCCTCGGGAAGGATGGATTCTACAAGCTTGGGGATGGCAGGTCCCCAAGGGACCTGTAAGGGAAATGGGGGAATTGTGTCCTCTGCAAAAGAGGACCCTCAGTTCCTGGGAAAGATGGATCCTGCCTCCTCAGGAAACGGGCAGCCCGTGGCCATGAGGATGACAGAAACTGGGTCTGCTGGACAAGTGGATTCCAAATCTTTGGGAAGGGTGGATCCCACCTCTTTGAAAAATGGGGATCCCATGTCTTCAGGAAAGCCAGAGCCCATATGTTCTGGGCAGGCAGAACCTGTATTGGTGGAAAAGACCGAAACTACATCCTCAGGAAAGGGGGACCCCTTGTCCTCCGGAAAGGCAGATCCTGTTTTTGTGGGAAATATAAAATTGTCAACTTCTGGAAAAGTGAATCCTGAATCTTCAGGAAAGAAGGACCCAAAGTCCTTGGGGACTGTGGGTCCCCCATCCTCAGTAAAAGCTGAGGCAGTGTCTGGGGGAAAAGTAGATCCACTGTCTCAGGAGAAGGCAGATCCCTTGGCTTCTGGAAAGGTGGGTCCCACAGCAACAGGGAAGGCTGATTCCCTGGCCTTGGGCAAGGGGGACCCTGCAGCCAGGGGAAGGGCAGAAACTGTTCCCTCTGGAGAAGTGGAGTCCACATCTTCCAGAAAGGTGGACCCCGCGGCTCCAGGACAGACAGTCTGCATGTCCTCCGGGAAAGTGGATCCCATGTCTTCCGGAAAAGCAGAAGCTGTTCCAGAGGGAAAGGCAGATCCTCTGGCTGTAGAAAAGGGGAATCCTGTGAACTCCCGAAAGGTAGATGCCAGGGCCTCAGGGAAGGCAGAGCTGGAGCCTGCGGGCAAGGCAGATACAAAGCCCCTTGGCAAAGAGGGGCCCGTGTCTCTGCAGAAGGAAAAGCCGCTGGTCTTGGAGAAGGTGGATCCTGGATCCTCAAGGAAAGCAGACCCCACGGCGGAGCCCGTATCCCTGGGGAAGGCAGACTCCACATCTCCGAGACAAGCAGAGTCCCCATCCTCGGGGAAGGTGGCTCCCCTGAATCTGGGGAAGACCGAGCCTTCTTCCTCCAGGCAGTTAGATGGCAAACCTTTCGGCTCAGCTCTTCCTCCGGAGGGGGCCGGGGGCCGCGTGGACCCAGAACCCGCGTCCCGCTCCGGGGCCTCCAGCCTTGGCCAAAAAGACCCGGCGGCCGCTGGGACCCACAGAAGCCCCCGTCCCGCGGCCGCAGAGACCCTCGGGGCCGCAGCGCCCCCACCAGGGCCGCGGACTCGCGACAACTTCACCAAGGCGCCGTCGTGGGAGGCGAGCGCCCTGCCGCCGCCGCGCGAGGACGCGGGCACTCAGGCGGGCGCGCAGGCCTGCGTCTCGGTGGCCGTGAGCCCCATGTCTCCGCAGGACGGCGCTGGCGGCCCGGCCTTCAGCTTCCAGGCGGCGCCGCGCGCGCCCAGCCCCGCGCCCGGGCCGCCCTCGCGCCGGGACGCGGGCCTGCAGGTGTCGCTGGGCGCCGCCGAGACGCGCTCGGTGGCCACCGGGCCCATGACGCCGCA
The DNA here is from genome assembly GCF_015220235.1 of Choloepus didactylus. Taxonomy (NCBI): domain Eukaryota; kingdom Metazoa; phylum Chordata; class Mammalia; order Pilosa; family Megalonychidae; genus Choloepus; species Choloepus didactylus. Next base: position 1,413,155 of record NW_023637577.1, read on the forward strand.
GGCCGCCGCGCCGCCCGCCTTCCCCGAAGTGCGGGTGCGGCCCGGCTCCGCGCTGGCGGCCGCCGTGGCGCCCCCGGAGGCGGTCGAGCCTGTGCGCGACGTAAGCTGGGACGAAAAGGGCATGACGTGGGAGGTGTACGGCGCTGCCATGGAGGTGGAGGTGCTGGGTATGGCCATCCAGAAGCATTTGGAGCGGCAGATCGAGGAGCACGGCCGCCAAGGGGCGCCCGCGCCGCCGCCCGCTGCCCGCCCGGGTCCCGGCCGTGCGGGCTCGGTGCGGGCGGCGCCCCCCGATGGCGCTGCTAAGCGCCCACCCGGCCTCTTCCGCACTCTGCTGCAGAGTGTACGGCGGCCGCGGTGCTGCTCGCGGGCGGGACCCACTGCTGAATGATCTGTCTGCCCCGACCCCCTTTTTGTACGCCAGCGCCCGGTTTCCAGCCTTCTCGGGCTCATTCTTGACCCCAGGCTCCTAGAAGGGATCCCGTCGGTGCGCTTCAGGCCTCCTGAGGGATGAGCTGCCTCTAGGGCATTTTCATTTTCTTTCAAGTCTCCCCTCCTCCCAAACACACTAATGAACCCCTTCTGCCCAGTTCCCTCATGGCTATGAGCCCATGAGCTCAGACCTGATGCCCCATCTCTCCACTCTCCTGGTCACACGGGGCAACCACGGGGACCCGCTCAGCACCCCCACCCCCCAAACCCCCACCCCTCAGAGATGGGGCAGACTCCCAAGATGTCCAGACTGATGTGTTGAGTCTCCAGCCGGGGCCGGGTCCCCAGAACAGGAAAGACTCTGTGTGTACAAATCTCTGCATGGTTAAAGTCCCAAGTGTGCAAGGATTGGTGTGTGAGGCCCCTGTGTGCTAGCCTCTGAATTCAAGCTCTGGACGGGCGAGGTTCTGAAAGTGTGTGAGCGTGTCTTCACACGGAGGGCTGACCCCCATAGTTGGGGCATTTCCTGCATGCTATCGGTAGCCCTTCCCCAAGTCTTGTCCCCCCACCTGGCCTCCACCCCCTGCCCCCACTTAGCCCAGCCCTCCACCCCCACCCAGTCACTGGTTCCCAGCTCCCAGATTGGCCAAAGGCAGCGGCAAGAAGTGCCCTGGGGCTCAGCTGTGAGGGAGAGCCACAGAAAGGTGGATGCACAGGAGGTCACAGTCAGAGGTTTGTGGAAGGTGTGGGGGTACACACTGCCGGGGTGACAGCTGGTCTTGGACACTGGGGACAAGACGGAGAGTTTATTACATGACCACAGCTGTTTTTAAAGGCCACCTTCTCCAGCCCTTTGTCCCCTCACCCCATGCTGTGAGCCCTTATATGTCCCCTGTGACCTCTCAGTGCCCCGTCCCCACCCTGCCAGCCGTGGTTTTTGGCTACGAACTGTCACAGTGTACATTGGTAATAAAATCTTTCCCCAACCCTGGTCTGCTGTGATTGGCGAAAAGCAGAAGAGGTCAGGGCATCAAAATATATTATTGCACTTGGTGAGGGTTAAGGAACAGCTTGGGGGTGGACCCAAAAGAGTTGGGGGCAGTGTGGGGCTCTGGCAGCTCCCCACCCCATCATGGGTCTTTGGTGTCCAGGGCAGCATTGGTGAAGGACAACTCCTTCTTCCGTCCCCCTGCGCCCACCTGCCTTCTCGACAGCACCACATCCAGGGACTCTGGATCCGGTTCCAGCTTACTGCGCAGGGGCTTTTTCTGTGGGGAGAGGGAGACGAGGTGTGAAGATAGGGTGATCACCCCAGGCCACGTGGGTCACTTGGCTGGGGTCCCACCTGTTCCTCCTGGGGCTTCAGTTTCCTGCCTGTGCCCTGCAGGTGACCATTTGCCACTGGTAGCGCAGATGGGCCGGGTGAAGGCCTGGTCTGCTCTGGCCTTTGCCCCACCCATGGACACAGTGGCACTTTGGCAACCGGGTAACGCCAGGCCCGGTGCCAAGGAGCTTGTCCTGACACGGTCCTGGCTTTCTGCTCCCTGCGGCAGGCTCCATCCGTTTCCTGAAACACCCACAGAAGCCCCAGGGAGGGCTCGTGTGTCCCATTTCACAGATGTGGAAACGGAAGTGCAGAGGGCTCTCGTGGCTGGTCTTGCTGGCTCTAAAGCCCTTGCCCTGGCCATGTCTGTCACTGCCCCTGGATGGATTCAGCATCTCTGCTGCATTCCATGGTTCCCCCGTGCAGTTCCTCTAGGCTGCACACACACCCCAAAATCCCTCCCTCCTCCTTTTCCCCTGGGGTGGGGTGGCATGCTGCACACTCACATGCACAGCCGCTCACACCCACCTCCTCCCATGCACACCCTCCTGTGGAAACAACCAAATCCTGGCTCAGCTCCTCCACCCCCTGGACCCTCCAAAAGTTTTGTCCAGATGGGGCTGCTCTGTTCCCTGGTGAACAGTGGAACATCTGAAGGGCCCCAGGAGGGGCTAAACTGCTGCCCATGCTCCTCAGAGCCCTTGCCACAGACCCTGAGTGGGGAGCCGTTGGTGCAGGAAGGACTGGGCAGTGCCACCTGGCCTGGCACGTGGGAGCCTTGGGCTTTGTTAAAGCTCTCTGACCTTGAGGAAGTCGGCACCCCTCTCAGCCTCAGTTTCCCTATTGGCTCCTTGGAAAGGTTGGATGGGATGGCCTCCCAGGTCACCCACACATTCCACACAAATATTTATGGAGCTCTAGGATGAGCCAGTGGTACCAAGGTATTCACTGTAAAAGGTGCCAACTGTGTTCACCAAGCCAAAGGAGGAGAGGGGACAGGTGGCTCCCAAGAAAGTCCCATGGCTTCCTGGGCCTGTCCAGAGGCCCCGAGATTGGGGGCTGGAGCCTCTGGCAGTTTCTCAGCAGTATAACACCCCATATGGTCCAGCCTCACTGCTGGGGTCCTTGGCTCCACTCCTGCCCATGTCTTCCCAAGGGGCCAGCCCTGGCTTCTTCCAGCTGAGGTCATCTGCCTGCCTCCTTCAAGCCAAGATTTCCAGCAGGCAAGACTGGTCCTTTCTGCCTCAGTTTTCCCCAGACACGTTCGTCAGGATTTTGCAGCAAACCGTCTTGAAATAGAGATTAGTTGTCCACTCAGAAGCCTTCGGCACTACCTCAGACCCATCCTGGACAGACCTGCAGCCTGGATTGCCACCCCCAACCCCCATTCTTTGGGGTCTGTCTGGAGGCCCCTGCACCATATTACAGGGCCACCTCTCTCCCTGGGGACCCTGTGCAATATTCAGGTATTTTAAAGCCCAAGAGAGGATTTGGTTGACCAAATCTTTCCAAGCAAGTTGTCCTCAAGGGAAAATAAATACTGAAGCATGGGGGCGAGGCTGGGAGCCCCCAGAGGGCAGGGCCCAGAGTTGACAGCACCATGCAGATGGTAGATATAAGGTTCCTGGGGGTTGTGGGGTAGGTGAGCCCTTGCAGAACTGGCGACTGTTACAGCTCACATGAGCTTAGGGCATTGACTCCAGGGACTTTCAAAGTAAGAGGAAGTAGGTGGTCTCTCCCATGTCATGTACCCCTCCTGCAGATAGAGGATCCCCTACCAGGAACGATGAGCGGAAGTGTCTCTTGTCATTGACCCAGCTGTGGCTTTTACCTGCCGTGAGGCCCCAGGGGCCAGAGCACCAAGGGTGGGCGAGCGGGCAGCGGTTGCTGAGGATCCCACCCCTGCCTTGACTCCAGCCAGTGACATCAGGGTGTTGCCTGGGGCCCCACCCAGACCGACTCAATCAGGCTGTGCTTCAACAAGCCCTCCAGGTGATTCTGATGCACGCTGCCCTTTGAAATCCACCATCTTCTCAGTCCTGAGGGCACATTAGGAGCTCCTGGGGAGCTTTTACATGTTCATGGCCAGGCCCTGTCTCAGGCCATTGGACGTGGGACCTGGGCATCAGTGTGTGTGTTTAATTTTCATTATGGTAGCACATATACTACATGGCATTTCCCCATCTTAACAACTTTCAAGTGTACAATTCAGTGCTGTTCATTTCATTCACAACGTTGTGCTGCCGTCACCACCATCCATGACCGACACCTTTCCATCTCCATCTGCATCTCCCCAAGCAGAAACTCTGTACCCCTAAAGCCCTAACTTCCTGTTCTCCACCCCCACCTCCACCCCTAGTACCCTGTACTCTCCTTTCTGTCCCTGTGAATTTGCTTGTTCTAGTTATTTCATATCAGTGAGAACATTCAGTATATGTCCTTTTGTGTCTGGCTTATTTCACTCAACATGATGTCTTCAAGGTTCATCCATATTGTCGCTTGTATCAGAGCATCACTGAGTTTAAAGTTTGATTCTAATCAGCAGCCCAGGTTGTGAACGAACTCATTTAACTGATGGCGTACTGTGGCTTATTTGAGCCTATTTTCATCTCTTCTGCTGGACTATCTTTATTCATCTCTTCCTCACCTCCATCCAACTTTTATATAAAGGCTATAAGGGATAGAACCAGAGTTTTGAGCACTTGTTTTGTGCCCAGTGATTTATAAGCATCCTCCTATTGAATCCTCACAATAGCCCTGCCTCTCTGGTGTTCTGACATCCGCTTTTCAGGTAAAAAAAACTGAGAACTAGAGACAAGAAGTCATCCATTCAGGGTGAATAATTCCGGGAGGAGCAGGGACTTCCCAATGCCATGGGGCTTCCTGGTGCCTGGTGCAGAGAAGCCAGGCAGCTGATGCTGCAACTGCTGCGTGTGTCTGCAGCAGGGCCCTGGAGCTCCATCCCAAACCCCACGCCTTCAGAGAAGGACCCCAAGTCAGAAGCCCAGGCACCAGCTCATCCCCCACTTGCCTTGATGTCCTGTTTGTCCTGGTCCAGGTCCACAGAATTCTCATCCAGGGAGTTGAGGCTGTGGGAAAGATGGAGCTTGGATAGTTGACAGGCCCAGCCCTCCCTGCCTGTGGCCAAAAACCACCATCACCATCACAAGCACATCATCACTACCCACCACCGTGGACCAGTCTGGCTTTGTAGGGCTCTGCTCACCTGACATGGTCCAAGTCGCCGGAGGGGGAGAGGGACTCGAAGTCCAGGTTGTTGGTGGGGAGGCCCAGCATGGGGTTGGCCCTGGAGAGAAGGCTCAGAGTTGGCCTCCCAGTCAAGTGGCCGTGGACCTCAGCCCCTGATGGGTGCCTCTTACCCACCCTTTGACCCCTGCTCACCGCTCAGCGTTGTACACGTTGGTCCCAGGAATGGCAGAGACTGAGGGCATCACCCCCGCCGCTGTCCTCTGGGCCTCCTTGGCAGCTTTCATAGCACGAAGCTTCCTCTGGTAGCTGTGGGGAACCTAGAAGGGGTCACTATTTTCCCTGCACGCCCTCTGTGTGCCCAGAGCAGGCCCTGAGAGCAGCTTCACAACAACCTCAGCAGGGGAGACTCTTAGCTCCATTTTAGAGGAGGGCAGTGATTTGCTAACAGCCAGTGCTGAGACTTGGAATCAAACCCAGATGTGTCTCCTGCCTCCAAAAGTATTAGAAAGGGGGAAAGAGACAGCATTTATTAAACACGTAGCACACGTTCCAGACATCTTGCTGGGTGTGGGATGCATGTAACCTCATTGAGTGCTTTGAAGCATCTGGTGTTCTGCCCATTTTGCAGATGAGGAAACAGAGGTTCAGGGAGGGGAGGTGACCCACTCAAGAGCTCTACAATGGGTCACTGGGGATTGAATCCAGAGACGTGGGCTGCCTGAACCCAAGCCCTTGCTGCCCCCACCCCTCCCTGGATATCTTGGGTAGTGGCAGAAGGTGAGGATGCAGGAAGGGGTGCAGGTCAGTGACCCGAGGGCCAAAGGAGCAGCACCTTTTCCGGGTACAGACGAGAGCTGTGATCATGACTGCGAGGACAAGCAGCAGAGCCACCCCTAATCCTATGATGATGCTGAAGAGCAGCTTCGGCTCATCTGACTCCTGGCTCTCCTGGGAGCCCTGGAGGAAAAGGAGGTGTGAGGGAGGCTGTCAGGGGGAGCATCCCCTGCCCCTGCCCCCCACCCCCATCACCCACACTCACCAGCACCACCAGCCCCAGCTGCAACAGCTGCATCAGCGAGTCCTGGTCCTTCCGGATTATCCTGGCCACAGAACCCATCTCAGGTCTGAGGGACGCTGGCATCCCCCGGGCTTCCAGCTCACCCTCCTGCCCACCCCATGGGCAGCCCCACTCACACATTCAGCTCGTTTAGGGTCAGGGCTGACCCATTCAGGAAGACGAAGTAGGCATCGAGGTAGGAGCGGCCCCGGGCCCTGGAGTGGGGCAAGGGTAAGGAGTCAGCAGCCCGGAACCCCCAGCAGGCCCCTCCTGCTGCTGCTTCTCTTCCTACGAGTCTGTGGGCACTCACCTGGAAGTCCCCTGATTGGTGGAGTCTATGTTCTGAATGTTCACAATGTAGACAGTTGTCCTGGTCGCCTGGGTGAGAGCCCTGCGAGGGGAAAGTTGTCACAGAAGCCTGGGCTGGTAGCCTCAGCCCAGGCCTTTGGCTAGGGTTTGCCAGTAGAATTAGAAATTATGTGAATTAGAAGCGAAGACCTCCTCCAGACAGGCCCAGCCCCACCTACCTAGCAGGTAGCACTCCTTGTACAGGTTAGAAAAGGATACCCCTTCCTCTGGAGCTTGGCAAGCAAAGTACCCTTGTGCAGTGCACAGCCTTTGCAACTGTACATGGCAGCCCTGCTTAGGCATCTCTTTGCACAGCCAGCCATAGGCTTCAGGGAGCATATATAAGGGGGATGCAGACACAGGTTCTGAGTCAGAGACAGGGTTGAGACAGTCCACCCAGGTTTTCTCTGCGACCAAGCTCCCAGACCCTGTTCTTCCTCTACAGCCCTCTCCTGGGGTCCCCAGACGTACGCTTTAATTTCCTCCAGGTTGGCGCCCACCTCTTCCTTGTACATGGAGAATTGCAACCTTACTCGGTAACTCTGATCTACAGTGAAGAGCTGCAGGAGGAGGGTATGGAGGGAAAGGAGGTATAAGGGGCCAGGGGACTGGCAGAGGGCACTGGGGGCTGGGGTGGGGTGGGGGGCCTGGCACTCACATTCAGGGTGATTTGGGCTTCCAGGGCAGTACCCACGGAAGTTCTGTCCTGGGCCTTGACTGTTACTTGGTAGGTGCCTTGGAGAGTTGCATCAAGATTGGTCACCAGCCTATGGCAGGTGGGAGGGCACAGCTCAGTCTTGGACCCGAAACTCTGGATTCCTCTGGAATCCACTTGTACACCCCCCAGGATGGAGAGCTCACCTCCCAGAGGCCTCCTTGGGTGTCCACCAACCCCCATCCCCGTTGCAATGCAGGGGCCCGCCCGTAGTTACTCAATGCTGCCGATGAATATGTCGGCCTGCGAGGAGGTGGAGACCCGGAAGGAGCCCTGGAAAGGGATCGTGGCTCCGTCCTTAGAGATGAAGTTCGCTTGGGGGATGGAGAACTGGATGGCTCCATTGTCCCCTGAGTCGTCGTCTCTTGCCTGGGAGTAGGAGGGGACAGCGTCTGGGGTCCAGGCCAGGTGCCCCCTCAACCTCCAGCGGGGATCAGAGGCTGGGAGGCCTGGGAGGCTAGCCCCCATAACCTCCATCAGCACCCCCCAAACAAGAAAATGCCTTTGACACCTGGTGTCCAAATCCGGGTTTGGACAAGTCCCTACTCTTGTCAACAGATCACTGCCCAGAAGTCCCGCATGTGGAAATCCTGCCCTGCCCCCACCCCAACACACACATGCACACACACACACACACACACACACACACCAGCACAGGTTTGCTCAGATTTCCTGCACACTTATTGCACCAGGCATCGTGCTTGGTCCCCTCATTACAGTGTTGGCCAAAGTGAATACAAGTCCCCCTTGTGGGTCGTGAAATTGGGGCGGGGGGGGGACAAATATTTTCATTCATAATAGTGCATTTAAGAGAAAAATATCACCAAGTCACAGAGTGAGTCCACTGATGTTATTGCTCAGGATGAGGCCAAGGTTGGTGTTTAAGTTTCAAAAAGGAGTTGATTTCAAGAAAATTTTTCAAAGCCCTAGCCAAACTCATGACATTGGGATGCAGTGGGCTGAAGATTGGGGAATTGTTTCAAAGCTTGAAAGAACCTCGAGAGGGAGAAAAACTCTCTTCATTTTACAAGAGGATACACTGAGGTTCCCAGAGAGACCCTGCCCTGCCCAAGGGCACGCTCACAGCTCTACGTAGAAAACACCAGAACCATCTCCTACATCTGTGCTTTTACACCAGAGGGAGTGGCACCCAGCTATCACCCACCTCTTAACCCAAACTGCCCGGAACTGCTGTCCCTGATGCTTCAGATTTGCCACCTGCCTCTCTGAGAAGGGGGAAACTGAGTCCCAGTGGAGATGGGGGGCAGATCCCCAGATCAAGAAGACGCCAAGCCAGGCCCCAGGCCTTAGGGCAGGGCTTGCTCCCTGCACATAATAGACATCCCCCCTTCTAATAAACACACCTGCATCCAGCCCCATAAAAAACTTGAAAGCGTTCTTATAATCTTGCTCTGGAAATTATTTAGCTACAAAGAACTCATGCCATTTACAGTTGGCTCTGATTTCTCTGTGATACTCAAGAATTCTGGTATGGTGAGCCCGCCAGTGGTTTCTATATTTGTGAAATTTTTATGAATACTAAATTTAACAATTAATGTTTGCTCCTATCAATTAGGCAGCTGTTAATTTCCATTCTGGGGTTTTCTTTTTGTATGGCGGAGCCAATAAATTTTCTTTCTAGTGCTAAAATATTGGCGGGGGGGTGTGCAGTGGGCTGGAAGTCTTGAGTGTCCTGGGGCTTTGACTGCCTGTCACCCAGGACAGGGATCAAGGACTTACCTGGACAGAAGCCACCTGCTGGTTGGGTAGCACAAGTTCTGGGATGATCACTGCAGATGTGGATGGAGAGGATGGTCAGCAAGGCTGTGGCAGAGCCCCCACCTGTCTGGGCACAAGGCTCAGCCCCCAAAACCTGCCCTCAACCTCTCTATCCTGTGCCAGCTACCCCTGGGCCAATAGTTGGAAGATCTTCCAACTCTCATCTTGCAGCTGGGAAAACTGAGACCCAAAGAGGGAGGGCTTGGCGCAGAATCAGACATGAATTGGGGCAGAGCTGGGGTGAAAGCTCGAGTCTCCCCCTGCCTGATGGAACTCTGGAGTGAGGGAAATAAGGGTTGGAGGTCTTCGTCCCTTTATAAGGTCCCACCTGGGGCCTGAAGAGGGTTTATGGGGGTTACCCCAGGGTGGTCTTCGTGGGGCAAGGCATGTGCATGTGGGATTGCTGCTCACCAAAAGTCTTATTCTCAGGCAGAAAATAGGGTGCGTTGTCATTCACATCCTCGATAGTGATGGGGAGGGTTCCTGGGGGACAAGCTCGGTTGGCTCAGGGCTCTTGACAAAGGCTTGACCCAAGAAAGCCTGGCCTCAACCACAGTCCCCTCACCACCCATGCTCCTGACCCTGGATGCCCACTTGGTCTTCTCCAGCCTGTGTGGGAGGGAGTATCCTCTCCAGGACTCAGAGTGGGTGAGCAGGTGGCCCAAGGGCACACAGCAAGAGTGGTGGGCCAGGATTGAGGTAAGTTCCACTAGACCACCCAACTACGACGTTGTATCGACACTTGCTAGCTGTGTACTGGTTATTTAACTGCCCACTCTGGGCCTCAATTTCCTCATCTGTAAAATGGGATTAGGATCACCCACATGGGTGGTGTGGGGTAAAACAAAGAAATGCTTACAAGGCACCTGGCAGAGTCCTGGACTGTAGAAAGGGCTCGCTGTACACGAGCTGTTAACACAGTCACCATCGTTGTTTGGTGTCGGAAGTGGGATAGGAATTCAAGTGCCTCTGACTCTGAAGTGTGCTCTTTCCTTTATGCCACCCCACAAAATAACAGCATTAATTAAGTGCTTGCTACATGCCAGGCACTGCACTAAATGTTCTATGTGCATTTAATCTTCCACCCAAAACAGATGGGGGACCTGGAGCTCGGGGGCAGCGCTGTGACTTTCCGGATGACACAGCAAGTGAAGCCCGGAATCAGGATTTGAACCTGGACCTTGCAGGTCCCAGCCCAGAGCTCTTTCCCTCAGCCCCTAAGCCACAGCCAGCCAGCTCTGGCTGCCAGGACAACCTCACCATTGTTGCTGTAGGCCTGGAAGCGGGGGTCTGTGGTGAGGTCGTGGGCCTGCACGACCAGCGTCACCAGGTCACAGGCCTCGTAGTCGATGGCCTCACTCTGGTTGATGAACACGGAGCCGTTGGGCGCCACCGAGAACCAGCCGTGGCACAGGCCACCCACAGGGATACCAGCCTTGGTGCAGATGACGTTCACAAGCTGCACCTCCAGCTGGGCCTTGGTGTCCACGTCCCGGGCCACCACCAGGGCCACGAGGCCATGCTGTGAGCCATTCTCGGCCACACGGACGCTCTGGAGTGAAGCCTCCTCGAGGGTGGGTGGCTCATCGTTCACATCTTCCACCTCCACCTGGACTGCCACTGTGGTCTCACCCCCCTGGGGGTCTGGGTTCTCGGCACTCACGGTCAGGTTGAAGAAGGCCTGTGTCTCGTAGTCCAGGCTCACGTCCGTGGCCAGCCAGAGGTGGCCCTCAGCCCACCCAGGCCCCAGCACTGAGCCTTGGAGCACGAAGTTGTTGGCGCCGCTCCCCGAAAGCCGGAAGCTGATGCGGTTGTTGATTTCTGTCTGGTCTGCATCCCAGGCCTCCACCGCGCCCACCCGTGCTCCTGTGGACCATGGACAGAGCTCGAAGGGGGCCCCGGGCCTGCTGCTGGAGCCCAGCCCGGGTACGTCCCACCTGACCGTGATGTTAGATTGACTCCTGCTAGCTGTGTGAACCGGTTATTGAATCACCTGCTTTGTGCCTCGGTTTCCTCAACTATAAAATTGGATAGGCTTGTGATGACATGGATGAGCCCTGAAGACATCAGGGTGAGTGAAATCGACCAGACGCAGAAGGACAAGTATTGTATGATCTCACTCATATGAAATAATCAGAATAGGCAAATTCACGGAGTCAGAAATTAGAATAAAGGTTTGCCAGGGGCTGGGGTAGGGCTGGGAGTGGGGAGCTAGTGCTTAAGGGGGTAAGGAGCTTCTGTTTGGGGTGATGGGAAAATTTTGATCATGGATGATGGTGATGGTAGCACAATATCATGAACAGAATTAACAGCACTGAATTGTATACATGAAAGTGATCAACATGGGAGATTATATGTGGTACTGTGTATATGTCACCATAACACACTTTCTTAAAACAATTGGACAGGGTTCACCTACGTTATAGGTTGCATGGGAGTAAACTGAGGCACTTACAAAGGGCCTGGGATAGTTCTGGGCTTAGTAAGGACTCGATATACACTAGCTGTTGATATGGTCAATCCCTTTATTTGGTGTCGGAGGTGGGATAGAAATTCCAGGCTCCCTGGTTCTGCAGTGTGCTCACCTCCCTCAGGCACATACTCCAGGTCACCCCAAGAGGGGCTGGATGCCACACGACTCCCCAGACCCACTGCCCAGCCTGGCCCAGGGAAGACTTACCGACATCCCTCTCCTGCACCAGGAAGAGGTAGCTGGGCTTGCTGAACACGGGCAGGTTGTCATTGATGTCCTGCAGACAGAGGCAGGTCTGAGCCCCAGGGACCCCAGGGTTCAGCCTCTGGGGAGCAAATCTGAGAAGTCAATATTTCCTCTGCCCTGAGAAACAGACTTGGACAACACTGCCCAGCGCGAGCGTGCACCCATTTCACAGATGAGGACAACAGCCTCCGAGAGAGGGCGGAACTTGCCCAGGTGACCCATCTGGGGCTCGGCGGCACAACGGGGGGCCTCTGCAGTTAGTCACCCATAGTCAGAGAGCCCCACTACCTCCCAGTTTCTCTGAGCACAGCTCAGACCTGCTTTACATCCTGCTTTCTGGAAGGAAGTTTTTGAGTCCCCATCTGTGTTCCTGTCTGACCCAGCTTGACTCCCCATCTCTTGGATTTATTATGGTGCAACCATTATGTTCCCTTCTGCACTCAGCCATCCCCAAGACACTAGCTCTCCCCCGGCCCTGCTCTCTGTCTCTAGCTGTTTTCTGTTTTCGGCTTCCCTCTCTATCATGCCTAGACAGAATGCTCGCAGCTCATGGCCCAGCACAGAGACCACTCTGCCTTCCACTTTCTCCCTTAGCCCTGGTTTGGACTCGGGGGAGGGCTTGTAGGTGTCCCAGCCCTTCCGAGGTCTGCTCACAGCCCCCGGAAGCTCCCAGGCAGGAGATGTCAGAGCCATCCACTTTTTTTTTTTTTTTTTTTTTTAAATTCAGTTTTATTGAAATACATTCACACATCATACAATCATCCATGATATGCAATCCACTGTCCACAGTATGATAACATAGTTATGCGTTCATCACCACAATCTATCTCTGAACATTTTCCTTACATCAGAAAGAACCAGAACAAGAATAAAAAATAAAAGTGAAAAAAAAACACCCAAATCATCCCCCCATCCCACCCCATTTGTCCTTTAGTTTTTATCCCCATTCCTCCACTCATCCATACACTAGATAAAGGGGGTGTGATCCACAAGGTGTTCAAAATCACACTGTCACCCCTTGTAATCTACATTATTATATAATTGTCTTCAGGAGTCCAGGCTGCTGGGTTGAGCCATCCACTTTTGCATTCAGCTTTTTCTAAATAATGGCAAAACAATCATCTTTGAAAACAAATCTTTCTCTGCCTCAGTTAGATGTGTTTTCTCATGGAGATTTCCCTGAAATGGAGTTACTGGCTCAACACACATGAATGGCTGCGTTCTCAAAGTCATCCTAATTCACAGGAGCGGTTAAGAACACAGCTCTGAGTCAAACCCAGCTCCACTTCAGCCTCACGTGTGACTTGGACCTCTCTGGGCCTGCAAATTGGGGGACCAGTCCCCTCTCATTGGGCCCAGCTCACTCGGTAAAGGCAAGTCTGCTTTATTCCTTCTTTGTGGGTCCCACCCCCCTGCCACCACTGCCAACCCGTAGCAAAGACATTCTAATTTAACTTGTTTCTCTCTTTTCTCTGAGGTCTCACTCATTCTTATAGGAAAGTGGCACATCTCAACCCAGTGGGACACAGGGCTGCTCTGTGCAGTGGTGCAGGTTGTACACTGCACAACCCCCAGGGCGCCATCCATGTCGTGGGCATTGTATGGGGTGTATATTTATTCCCATGTTTTTCCAGAGGATGATGCCTGTGGGTTGGTGGCAGCCTTGGTAGCTGACAGACCTGGAATCAAGCTCTGCTCTGGGACCCTGTGCAAGCTACCGAACCTCTCTGTGCCCCAGTTGCCCAATCAATAAAATGCTAACACCATCCCTACCTTGCAGGGCCAGGTGTGCAGTGTACACTCTAAGTGCTGATTTTTCTCCCCTTCTCTTTGCCCTTGAATGATGGTGGGGAGATGGGGTTCAGGTAGGACTTGGAGGATGATAATTACAACTAATATTCACTGAATGCCTTCTACATATTTGGCATTCTCTTTTTACCATTATCACCCCCATTTTACAGATGGGGAAAGCTAGGGCCCAGGGAAGTTGAATGACATGCCCAGTGGGCTAGGATTAAACCCTGGCAGCCTGCTTCCGGGACTTTCTTAACCACAACATCTTGAAGGGCAGAAATGTGACTTGAGTTGGGTTGGGGGGAGGCTAGGAGGCTGGCAGCCTGCTCAGGAGCCCCCAACCCAGGGCCAGTAGGCCACCGGGCCCACCAGGACTTACCTCCACGGTGACGGTGACATTGACCTCAGTGCTGAGGACAGGCACGCCACAGTCAGACACGCGCACGGTCAGCACAATGAGGCCCCCCAGCGCGAGGTCAATGGCCTCTCGGTCCAGGGGTCCCTGGTTTCTGAGGAGGCCTGTGTTGAGGTCCAATGAGAAGTTGTGGCTGTAGGGCCCAGGCAGGAGGCTGAACTGCAGGTGACTGTTGTTGGTGCCAGGTTCATCATTGTCGTGGGCCTGTGCAGGTGCAGGGGAGGGGGGCAGGCATCAGCCATCGCATGCCTTCCAGCCCCCCAACCCCTTCCCTGCAGCCTGGAGCTACAGTCCCCAGCCCGGCCTCTCTCTCCAGAACCAGCCCATGCAGGCAGTAACTGGGCCTGCAGCCAGTGGACACCAGCCAATCTCCCTGCCTCAGTCTCCCATTTAAGAGGGTCAGATCTGGAGCTTGCAAGGTCACTCATTCACTCCACAAATGTTTACTGCACACCTACAACGTTCCAGGCCCTATTGTAGGTAGTGGGAAAACAGCTGTGGTCAAGACAGATCTCTTGTGGAGCTGACATTCTAGTGGGCAAGTGGGAGCTTGGGGCAGTATATTATAGACATTCAAAATTTAAAAAAAATACAAAAACACAGAAACATTAAATAAGTCCAACAGAATTCTGCTTTTTCTGAGATGACTACTTCGGGGCTGTATTTCAAAAAAGCTGCTTCTTCAGGGACTCAGACAGGTACTTGTTGGCCAATGTTCCCAGCAGCATTATTTACAATAGCCAGAAGAGGAAACAACCCAAGTGTCCATCAACAGAGGAACGGATAAACAAAATGTGGTCTATCCATGCAGCAGAATATTATTCAGCCATAAAAAGGAATGAAGTCCGGATACATGTAACTACTTGGATGAACCTTGAAAACGTTAGGCTACATGAAAGAAGCCAGATACAAAAGAACAACTATTTTATGATTCTACTTACGTGAAATATCTTGAATAAGCAAATTCATAAGGACAGAAAGTAGATTAGAGGTTACCAGGAGCTGAGGTGGGGGCAGGGAGAGTTATTGCTTAATGGGTACAGAGTTTCTGCTTTGGGTGATGTGCTGGTTTGAATGTGTTATGTACCTCAGAAAAGACTATGTTCTTTTAATCCAATCTGGGGGCAGATCTATTGTGGGTGGGACTTTTTGAGTAGGTTGTTTCCATGGAGATATGACCCCGCCCATTCAAGGTGGGTCTTAATCCCCTTGCTGGAGTCCTCTATGAGAGGATAAAAGGCAGATGAAACTCAGAGAGCTCAGAGAAACTACGAAATGTAATCCAGAGTTTGCCCCCCAGGGAGAAGCTAAGACAGAAACCCAGAGACATTTTGGAGAAAGCCATGGGAACCAGAAGCTAAACCCAGGCGAGAAGGACCAGTAGATAATGGCCATGTGCCTTCCCATGTGACAGAGGAGCTCCAGATGCCATTGGCCTTTCTTCAGAGAAGGTATCATCCTGTTGATGCCTTAACTGGGATGTTTTCATGGCCTTAGAACTATAAATTTGTGAACTAATAAACCACATTGTAAAAGCCAATTCATTTCTGGTATATTGCATGCTGGCAGCTTTAGCAAACCGAAACAAGCGATGAAAAAGTCTCAGTAACGGATAGTAGTGATGTAGCGCAACATTGTAAACATAATTAATGCCACTGAATTTGTACCTTTAAAAATGGTTAAAATGGGACATTTTATGTTCTATGTCTGTTACCACACACACACACACACACACACACACACACACACACACACACATACACAAACAATAGCTGCTTTTCACCCAATTTGTGTGTGCATATGTGTTCCTTCACTGCAAGTGCCCTGGACATGTGCTTGGTTTGCCTCTGGAGTCATCCAACCCCAAGGACGCTGTTCTGGTTTGCTAATGCTGCTGTTATGCAAAACACCAGAAATGGATTGGCTTTTATGAAGAGGGTTTATTTGGTTACAAAGTTACAGTCTTAAGGCCATAAAGTGTCCAAGGTAAGGCATCAACAAAGGGTACCTTCACTGGAAAAAGGCCATTGGCATCCAGAAAATCTCTGTTAGCTAGGAAGGCACATGGCTGGCATCTGCTTGTTCCCAGGTTGCATTTCAAAACGGTGTTCTCCAAAGGGTTGATCTTGGGGCATTTTGTCCTCTCTTAGCTGCAGCTACTCTGTGTCTTGGCCTGTGTGGCTCTTTTTAAAATACTTCGGTGATCCAATAAAGACCCACCCTGAATGGAGGGGCAATACTTTCATGGAAATAATCCAGTGAAAGGTCTCACTCAGAGTTGATTGAGTCACATTTCCATGGAAACACTGAACCAATATGTTCCAACCTAATCAACACTAATATGACTGGCCCCACAAGATTTCATCAAAGATAATGGCATTTGGGGGACATAATACATCCAAACTGGCACAGATGCAAGAGGTTCTTCTATGCCACTGGGCCTTTGCATGTGCTGTTCCCACAGCCCGAATACCCTCTCCACCTTCTGGGCCTGATCTAGGACAGGTTTTTTCCTCTTTTGGGCCTCCATGCTCCATGCCATCAACTTAGCTGGTGTTCTCCCCCCAAATGAGAGCTGCCTGGGGGGACTCATGTCTTTGGACCCAGGGCCCAGCAGAGAGCCTGGTGCATAGTAGGTTGTCAGCAAACGTGACTTTGAATCCAGATCTGGGATGCTCTAACTTGGAACAAGTTCTTTCCTCTTCCTTCTCACCCCCACCTTCAGCTCTGTTATTTCAAGTCTACTGGGGTCTTGTTCACTAAATGCCTCCTTTGTGGGAGGCTGGAGATGATTTTTCCATAAGTTTGACCCTGCCTCTTAGGCCTTTAGCCCTCTGAACTCAGGCCAGTTAATTCACCAAGAGCTTCTTAGGGTTCAGACTGTGCCATGCTGGGCACTGCGGTCACAGAGACACTTCTGAAATGCTCCCTGCACCTCACAGACAGGGTGAGAAATACCAGGGATTGAGGAACAATGGCCCAGTCTTCAGGGCTAGAGAGGTCTGGGTTCAGCCCCAGCACTGTATTTGGCTGTGCAACTACAAAAAAGTCACTTAACCTCTCTGACCCTCTGTTACCTTCTGTGAAATGGGGACAATTAGAGCATCTGTTTCACAAGCCAGTCAAGGGGCCCGAATAAGGTCAGGGATGAGACTGTGCACTGTAAACCACACAGCCCCAGAAAGATGAGAGGGCTCTGTGGTCACAAAATTGTCATTCTAAGGACAGGATTTCCCATTTTTCACAAGACCCTCTTTCAGATGACCCAGGGGAGAAGCGTCTCTCCCAGTGTGTCTCTGGAACCACTAAGTGGGTTTTTATTTCATAGACTCTGTGAACACAGCCATTGATCTTGTTTCCTTTTTTGCTTTGGCCATCAGGAAGCTCAGAACTAAATTTGCAGCCAACCTCTAGCAATTGTGTGGTTCTGGGTTCTAACCACCTCTATGCCCTTTAACAATGCCACCATCCTCATTTTCTCTTTTTCCTTATTTCTTCCCATAGTTTTTATCATCATATTATTGTTATTATTTTATCTAAGCCTCCTCAAATCCTTCTTGGAATGAGGTAGGGGTGTGAATAAAAAGGAGCAAGACATTTTCGAGAGCTCGCTCTGTGCCAGTCCCTGTTCTTTACATCCATTATCTCATTATTCCCCCAGTTACCCCACGAATAAGTATTCTGCTTGTCCTCATTCTCTGAAAAGGGAACAGAGGCCCAGAGAGGCCGAGTGACTTTCTCTGGGCCACACAGCAGAGTCCACACTCTGCCCAGGGCCAGGATGTCTCCAGAGCCAGGCTGGTCCCCTTGCCCTATCCCACCCGCTGTACCCAGGCCAGCTCGCACCTGAATGGTCATGGAGACATTGCCTCCCTCCTCCTGGATGAAGATGTTGTAGAAGCCGCTGACCACAGGTGGGTTGTCATTGATGTCCAGCAGAACGATCTGGAGGACGGTGGTGTCTGACAGGTTGCCGCCATCTGTGGCCTGCAGCGTGAGGTAGTACACAGGCTGCTTCTCCCAGTCCAGCAGCTCGCCGCTCTTCACCATCACCGTCCCTGTGTGTGGATCCACCTCAAAGAGGTCTGCCCTGCGTGGGGTCGCCAGAGTTAGTGGGTAAAAATCCAGGGCACCCAGATAAACAAGGACAACTATTTTGGGATGCCCCAGGCAAATCTTTACAACAGGCTTACATGAAACAATTATTCGTGGTTTCTCTGAAAGTCAAGCATTACTGGGCTTCCTGGATTTTATCTGGCAACCCTGGCCCTGCAGTGAAGCAGAAAGCTGCAAGCACACTAAAAGCCGTCGAGTTGTATCCTCTAAATGGGCTAAGGGTATGGGATGGGAATTATCACTCAAGAAAGCTGTTGGGAAAATAATAGGTTTATTGACTAGGAGCTAAGTGGGCAACCTCACAAGGAAAGGGAAGACATCCATGGCCTGTATTATAAGCCACATTAAAATTTCAGCTACGTCTCTTTCTAGCCGTACAACTTGGGCAATTTATTTAATCTCTCTGAGCCCTAATTTCCTAATCTACAGAAAGTGGATAATAAAATGAGCCAAGAGGTCACTCTGGTGGGCACTCTTATGCACAATATAGATAACCCTTTTTAGATTCTAATAACTTGGAATAGCTAGCAGTAAATACCTGAAACTATCAAACTACCACCCAGAACCCTTGAATCTTGAAGATGATTGTATAACAATGTAGCTTATGAGGGGTGACAATGTGAGTGGGAAAGCCATGTGGATCACACTCCCCTTTGACCAGTGTATGGATGGATAAGTAGAAAAACAGGGGCAAAAAACCAAACAAACAAACAAACAAAAACTAAAACTAAAGGAAGAATGGGGGGACAATTTGGGTGTTCTGTTTTTACTCTTGCTTTTTTTATTCTTGCTTTCACTTTTTCTGGTGCAAGGAAAATGTTAAAAAAAATTGATCAGGGTGATGAATGAACAACAATATGATGGTAATGTGATCAGTGGATTATGTACTTTGGATGATTGAATGGTATGTGAATAAATCTTAAAAAAAAAAGTGGATAATGAGGTGCACCCTCCAGAGTTGTAAGAACAACCAAGCTAATGCGAGTAAGCCTTTGACTCTGTACCTAACACAGAGCAAGTGTGTCATTTTATTTTAGTTAATGATGACGATGACGAGACAACATTTATGATGCTACGCTGTAGTGGGTTGGACATAGAGCAAATGCAAAATGCATTCCTATGTGTAAAATAGACCAAAGGAGTTCATTTGAATTTTACTATAAATCTTTTTAACCAAAAAAATAAAACTATATATACGTGGGACCCCCATCTCATCCCCAGGGAGCCCAGGATTCAGTGAATTAACGTGAAGTCACAAAATTAAACAACAACGACAACAATACAATGAAAGAAAGGAAGGTGGGCCTGGGCCCTGCTCTCCCACCCGCCTGCTGCCCACCCCAGACCTTACCCGTTCCCCGGGAGCAGGTGGTAGGTGATGTGGCCCCATTCACCCGTGTCTGGGTCGGTGGCCTGCGAGGCAGACGAAGGGGGCAGTGGTGGTCACTGCCAAGCAATTCACGGTGACAGGGCTGTTGGGCCTCCCGACACAAAGCGGGAACCCCTCTCCTGACTCACACAGATTCATATATACGTCCCCTGTACACACACTTCTGCACACTCCTGCACTCACACCCACCCTCCCCCCACATGCACACTCATGCACACCTACACCGACCCTCACACCCACCCACCCTCACTCATGCATGCACACTCGCACACACCCATACTCACATGCAACATATTCATGCAAACACACCTGTGTGCACACTTGCATGCACACACTCACACACACCCCATTCACACACACGCGTATGCACATCCAACCCACACTCACATCCACCCACCCTCATGCATGCACACTTGCACACACCCATACACTCACATGCAACATACTTGTGCATGCATACCCCTGCATGCACACTTGCATGCACACACTCACACCCCACTCACACATTCATGCACACCTATCACCCACCCCATCCTTGCACGCATACATGCACACACTCATGCACACATGCCCAAACCCTGCACATGTACACACACACACACGTGCTTGCTGAGACCCAGTGGCATCCCAGGCCTGCCCCCCTCTGTGTCTCCCTCCCAGCCGGGGCCCACTCCACGCACATGGATGCTGTCGGTGACCACGGTGCCGTCTGCACTGTGCTCTGCCACGGTGAGGACGTACGAGCTCTGTGGGAACGTGGGCCTGTGGTCGTTAATGTCGCTAATGTGGATGGTCACCGTGGCGATGGAGGAGTTCCCGCTGACTGAGTCAGTGGCTACAACCTGAGGACAGGGGAAGAGACAGCAGCATGGGGCCAGAGCCCCCCGTGGCCTGCCCTCCCCGGAGCCCGGAGTCCCTCTCACCTCCACCAGCATCACCGTCTGCTTCTCGTAGTCCACGAGCACGGACGATCTCACCAGCACCTGCACTTCTGCAGAGCCTGCTGCCCGTGCAGGGGAGACGCTGAAGGCCGCGGCATCAGGGCCTCCCAGGGACAGCAGGAAGGTGCCGTTGATGCCCTGAAAAGGTGGGCTGTTCATGCAGGGACCCCAGACCCCTGCAATGCACCTGCCTGCCTCTTTCCTCCAACCTCTGGCTCAGGCTCCTGCTTCAGGAAGCCCTGCCCCTGAGGTCCCAGGAGTAAGGAGCTCTCAGAGGACCAAGCGTGCAGAAAAGAGGCCCTGGGAGGCTGGACTGCAAATGGGAGCTCCTCCAGGGGGATTTCCCCAGGAATTGTGGACCCCAGGCTTGGTTGGGGACAGAACCTGGATACCCACAGCTCAGTTCCATAAACTACCACCATCAGCAGCAGCCATCACTTATCCTCAACACCAACACCAAATACCATCCAACGCTCACATCATCCCATCACCTATATGACCCTCCACTCTACACCATCAACTCAACACTGCCCACCAGCCTAATACCACCCAATACCACCCTCCACTCAACATTACATATCAACTCAATGTCACCAAATACCACCAAACACCATCCATGGTTATTCATCATTCAATGCCATCCAAATTACCCACCTCTCAATCGTAACTTCCTCTGAAGTGGGACCTCCAATTTAACACTCACTTAGACCACCCTGAATGCAGCACTGCCCAACTTCCCACAACACCCAATACCACCCCAAATCACTGACTTGCCAAAACCACTCAACCACCCATCACCACCCTCTCTCTATCAACACCACTGAAAATTACATTTCACTCAACATTACTCATCATCCATACCAACCTCCACCCCAGAGTGCCCCTCTGCTCAATACCACCTGGTCCTCCCTTCACACGGTACTCCCTACCAACTCAACATCATCCAACGTTTCCAAACATCAACCACCACTTATCACCCAATGACACCCCTTTTTTGCCCCCGTTCATGAGTCTGCAGTACAACCAGCACCATGGGTCCACACTCACCTTCCACGCCATATGTTGCACAGCTGTGCTCTGCCACTCCTACCCGCCTCTATTCCTCAGCCACCACCACATCCATCTCACTCTAGCCACCACCCATGTCATCCCTTGTGCCTGCCTTGTCTGGGTCGTAGGCCACCAGGCTGAGGCCCTCGATGGGGATACGGGTGGAAGCGTGTTCATCCACGTAGCCAGTGAAGTTGACTTGGGCCTCTTGGGGGGTGAAGGCGCAGGCCAGGAGGGTGCAGTTGTAAAACTCAGGTTTGTGGTCGTTGACGTCTGTCACTCTCAGCGTGACCCATATGCTCACCTTGGCCTCTTGTCCGTAGATGTTGGGGTGTATCTCGGTGGCCTGGGGACAGAGCAGAAGCCGGAGGGCAGAGAGAACCAGCACTCGGACAAGAGCTGAGATCAAAGGTCAGAGGTTCAGAGTTCAGAGTGGGGAGTCAAAGGGGATGGTGGAGCCCTCACTCACCGTGACCTGCAAATGCACCTCCTCGTCCTCCTCCAGGAGCTGCTCACGGTCTAGGGAACCGCTGACCTCGATGACCCCATCTGCTCCGATGTCAAACCAGCCAGACCTTGTGGAGTCTGGCAAGAAGGCAGGCACAGTAGGTGCTTCCAACTGCTTTGACGGAGCCCCCACTCCATCCCCAGCCCCCAGCCCCCCAGCCCAGGGACCCCCTCGCTCTCACTGGAGATGCTGTAGGTCACGGGGTCATTGATGCCTTTGTCTCCATCCACCGCCTCCACCTTCAGCACGGAGGCTCCCTGGAAGGAGGTGTGGTCGGCCCCCAGACCCGTCCCCCGGCCTGCCACCCCCACCCTGACCCCTCCAAGTCTCCTCCCCCGGCACACCTTGGATGCATCCTCAGCCACAGAGGCCGAGTAAAACTCCCTGACAAACTGGGGGTCCAGGTCGGGCTGGTCGATGACCGAGATGGACAGAAAAACAGGGGAGGAGCACAGGGTGACGAACTTGCCGCTGTACATGCCGCCCGAGTCCTGGGGGGAGACGGGGCTTTCTGTGAGCCAGGGTCCCGGGTCCCCCTGCCCCCAGCCCCCCTCCATCAGCCGCCCCACTCACACAGGCCTCCAGCTTCAGCTGATAGAAGGCACTTTTGTTGTTGTAGCTGAGGCTGCCATTGAGCACGATGGAGCCGTTGGCCAGGATCAGGAAGAGGTGCTGGTTGTCATCCGTGTCAGGGATGACCTGTGGATGGCCTGATCAGAGCAGGCTCCCGCAGGACAGCCCGGCCCCTGAGGACCCCCGCTCTGGAGACTGGGGTTCGAATCCCGGCTCTGCCTTGACTGGCTGGCAGACCTCTCCGAGCCTTGGTTTCCATCTCTGGGAAGTGGGGCTCATGATATCACCTCCATGGACTTAAATGAGATAACCCAGGTACCAGTCACGGAATTGGTGTTCGATAAATGGGAGCTATAATTAGCAAACTTGTCATCATTAGAACTGGGTTCAGACACCCCTTATCGTCTGTGGGCAAGAACTGGAACCTCTCTGACCCTCCATCTCCTCTTCTGTGAAGCCAGAAGTGCATCAGTCACTAGGCAGAGTGACGCTAGTGTTTGTAAAGGGCATAGACAAGCAGGTGGGAAGTAGGGTCCGGTCTGCCTCAGGCACCCTCCTTAGGCAACTCAGAGGGGTCAAGAAGAAGGCTTGGGAACCAGGTCTAGAACTCTGGCAGAACTGCCATCCTCACCCCAAGTCTCCTGGACTCTGTGGGTTGTTTAGGGCGGTGCTGCCCCCTGGTGGCCAGCAGAGCAGACAGGGCACACACCCGCGCCAGGTGCTCACTCCCGCCCTTTCACGCCCACACACTCACCTCCCGTATGTAGTACACCACCACACCCGCAGACCCCGTGTCCTTGTCGTTTGCCAGCACGGAGAATACCAGGGAGCCGACTGGCAGGGTCTGTAAGGAGGAACTCATCATCTCCGGGTTCAAATCCACTTCCCTCTTACATCATTCCCCCTCCTGAGCAGGCCAGAAACACAGTGTGTGTGTGCTGTGTATGTGTGTGTGTGTGTGTTTCCACAAGCGCCCCCTTTCCTTCCCTGACTGGGCTGATCTGATTTGCAGATCCCTTTGGGACCTGGGTGAGAGACAATCCCACAATCCAGCCCCACGGTGCCCCTAGCTGGCCAGAACAGTTTCACAGGCTCACTGGAGCCCACGCCTGGTGGAGCTGGAAGGTTCTTTGGGGAGGCCTTTGCCCCCTGTGATCCCTGCCCATGCCCTCACTACATCCACCTGGGGACCGAGGAGATCTTAAATCGTGAATCTGACCACATCACTCTTGCTCCTAAAACTCTCCAATGATGATTTCCCATTCTGCCCAGAATGCAGAACAGACTCTCCTGGCCTTGGAGTGGTCAGGCCACTGCCCAGCTCTCTGACCTCACTGCCTGCTCCTCACCCTTCAAGCTCATTCCCACCCCAGGGCCTTTGCATGTGCTGATGCCCTGCCTGGCACACCCCTTCCTGGAGCTTCCCAGCTCTGGTCCCTTCCTGTCTCTGCTCAGATGTTGGCTACTCAGAGATGCCACTGCTGGCCATCCTGCCTAAAGCCTCCCTTGGTTCAAGGATGGGCTTGTGATCCAAGATGGCCCACAAAAATCAGCCCTAGGGCTTTGGCTGGAACCATTGAGAAAGAGACAGTCTCTCTCTGCTGAAGCTGCGAGCTTGGTGGGATGTGAGCCTGGAGCTGCTGGGGGGCATCTTTATCACCACACGAGTCAACCACCTCCCACCCCCAGGATGGAGAGAGGAGAAGCAGAGCTGAGAGGTGGAGAAACATCCCCATCTTGGTGACATGCTTTCGGTACCCAGATCCAGCTGTGCCTGCAGCCACCCTTTCTCTCAATTCTTCAGATACCACAGGAAAATCCTTTCCACTCAGAGAAAGTTTCCTGGGATCACCCCCCCCCCTCAATTTAACTTAGATGTTACCTCGTTGATGCTGGTGGAGAAGCCCGTGTTCTGGAAGACGGGCATGTTGTCATTTCTGTCCTCCACTATCACCTGCATTTCCCTCTGCACCTGCAGGTAGAAAACGAGGGGGGATAGTGTCAATTTGGCACAGCTACTCAAGAGGACAGTTAGGCCACATTTGGGGTGACTTTTTATTTGATGTAACACCAAACACCAGAAAAGTTGCAAGTATAGTGTAAAAAACTCCTGAACAGCCTTCATTCACATTCCTTGATTGTTAACATTTTGCCACACTTGGGTTCTCTCTCCCCATATGTATGCAGAACCATTTGAGAATAAGTTGTAGAAGTCATACATCTTTTTTAAAAAATCCAAAATATGCCAGCCCTATCACAAGAACATCCACTTTAACTTTGTGTGCCATCTTCCAAAGCTGCGACTGACTGAAGGGTCCATCAGGGAGCACTAGCTTAAGAGCGTGGTACAACTCCACGCTGGGAGGCAGCCAGTAAAAGAGATGAGTGAGGCCCGTGTACAGACACGGAAAGCTCTCAAGAGTGATTTGCTGAGTGGTCAAGGCAGGTTCCAGACAATAGGTGCTGTAGAATCCCATTTGAGTTTCAGAAATGCAAAAAAAAAAAAAAAAAAAAAAAAATACCATCTATCTTCCACGGATGCGCTCGTGGTCATGAATGCCGAGCAAATAAAGGTGGATGCTTTGGCAGTGGGAGTGGGGTGGGAAAGGCTGACAAAGGGGACTTTAGCTCGATCAGCCGTGTTTGAAATGTTTGCAAGGGGAAAGCATTCATGAATACCCAAGTAACTAAAACTGTGTTTTAAATCGATGGGGTTTGGGGAATATGTTAGGGACAAAACCCTCAACTTCCACATATGATAACTTAAACCAGATAACCAAGGCACATTAGCATAAGTGTGTCATTTAGAAATGTGAGCATAGACACCAAAATATTCGGGCCAAGGAGTTGGAAGTGATTGCCTCAGAGGAGCTAGGATGGGAAGTATTGGGCACCAGATTAAATATATATATATAATTTTTGATAAAATTATATGATAAAAACAATGGACAAGGATACTTGTGATAAAAACAGACATTAATTTTTTATTTCCTGGGGTTCTCTCTGTTTTCTTAAGGTGGAGGTAGCCTCCATCCAGAGTGGCCCTCCATTCCCTGCTTTCCTGATCCCGGGACCACCCTTGCCTCCCCCTCGTTCCGACTCACTGGGTTGTTGTAGCCATCGCTCACAGAGATGGTGATGCTGAAGGAGTAGAGGGTCTGTGGGGTGGGGTGGGAGGGCAGAGAAAAGGGCCAGGAGTGAGCCCCGGGGGCTGGGAGCACAGACAGGGCACCCACCCCAAGGGGCTTGTTCCCAGGGCCCTCCCTGTCCCCCTCTGTGTCCGGAACCCTTCCCAGCTCCTTGACCTCATAGTCCAGGGGGCTGGCCAGCTTCACTTCCCCAGTAGCTTGGGTGACGGTGAAGAAGTAGGAATTGGAGCCACTAATCCCGTAGGTTAGAGGGTCATTGTCTCGGTCTTGAGCCACCATCCAGAAGGCCACAGCACCTGGAGATGGGACAGGGGAAGCCCCGGGGTCCATGGCCACCTCCTCGAGCGTGGCCCTGGCCAAGCTGCCCACGGGGACAGCAGGTGGACGGACCTCTCTGCCTGCAGACTCTACCTGCTGTCACAGAGGGAATGAAATCCAAGAGCTCTGCCACCCCCAGGGGGCCCCTGTGGTCGTGGACATCAGTTCTGGTTGTTGTAACTCAACATCCGTTCAGGGGCCTTTTGATAACAGGGCCCTGATTTTCTTTGGAGGAATTACCCCAACTCCATTGGACCCAGTGTGGTGGGGTGTTACCCAGTTATCTCAGCCTCCCCTGACCAAGGGTGAGTTATGTAGACCCCAGACAGAGTCAGCAGTGACTGCGGATCAGCCCTGCCTGTAACTGGAGTCCTGAGCGGAGCTGAGAGAGGAGGGCAGACAGTCAGCGGTAACTGATCCCAGCTCCAACAACAGGGTGCATTTTAGGAAGGGGGGCTCCAGAGGCCCTCCGGATGAAGCAACATGAGTGTCTACCAACAGATGAATGGATAAACAATACGTAATCTATCCATACAAGGGAACATTACTCAACCATAGGTGGGAATGAATTTCTGATACATGCTGCAACATGGCGGAACCTTGAAGACGTCATGTCGGGTGAAAGCAGCCAGACACAAAAGGACAGCTATTGTATGATTCCACTAAGATTAAATATCTAGAATCAGCAAATTCATAGAGCAAGAAAGTAGAGTACAGATTACAGGGGGCTGGGGTAGGGGCAATGGGGAGTTGTTTAGTGGGTATAGAGTTTCTGTTTGGGGTGATGAAAAAGTTTTGGTGGTGATAGTAACACAGCGTTGTGAATGTAATTAATGTCACTGAATTGTATGCACGAAAGTGATTAAAATGGGAAATTAAAAGAAAAGAAGGACCTTCAGGGGCTGCCTGGGCCTGGCCTCCTCTCAGGCCTTTTCCCTTCACTCAAGAGCTTGCTAGAACCTTCCAGAACATGCCCTTCCCAGTAGCAAAAGTTACCCCAAGTGGCTTCTGTTGCTGACCTCCCAAGAGCTGGACTCTTTCACTGTGTTCCGGAGAGCCTGTCCCTGGGCCCAGCGGGGTCTGGGAGACATGGGAAGGGGGCTTGCAAACCCAGTCTCCAGCCTGGAAGAAATTTCATCAAATCCACCCTTACTCTCCCTCCCCATCCAGGTTTTGCTCAGGGACCCCAAGTGATGATGCCAGCTCTCCTCAGCCATCCTTACCCCTTTATGCAAAAGGGTTTCTCCAGAACTCCCATCCCTGGGTCCCAGCAGGGCTATATCTACCCACAATATTTTAGGAGCCCACAAAAATGTTTTAATTTCTTTTAAGATCAGAAGAAAAAATGAAAAAAATAAATAAATAAAATTAAAAAAAAGACAGAAAAAGAAAAAAAAAACATAAAAAAGTAAAACAGAAGAAAAATGATTATAATCCAGCTGGCATTATATTTGTCTTTATAGTTTTAATGTAATTTTAATATATTTATACATATTAAAATACAATTTTTAAAAAATATAATTTTATATATATAACATAATTTTTATATAACTTTCTGGAGGAAGGGGTCCAGGAAGGCAAAGGGGTCTACAAAAGTTACAGTGTCATCATGGAGCCCTCCTCCAGGAAGGCCTCCAGGTCAGCGTTCTGCTAAAAAGGCATCCACGTCTACCTGATGTTTCCTTAGTGGTAAGACACTGTATGTCGAATGATTGCTTCTTTAGGGGAAACAAGTAACTATCTCAATTGTAAGACACATCCTGATTCAGAAAAGTTAAAAGGCAAAAAGATGGGGGCTTTATACCTCAGGAAACATGGGATGCGGGTGGGCACTTGAAGATCCTCATCTATAAGTCTCTGTCTATGGGCATAGATATATTTGTCATTTGGAAATGCTTCCTTTAAAAGTCTGCCTAAAAATTCAGGGACAGAAAATAGATTACAGGTTACCAGGGGTGGTGGGGAGAGCGGGAAAGGGGAGTTAATGCATAATGGGGGTAGGTTTCTGTTTGGGGTGATGGGAAAGTTCTGGGTGCTGGTGAGGGTACTGCACCGCTGTGGATGTGATTAACCCCACTGAAAGGTCTGCTTGGAAGGGGGTGAGATGGGAAAGTTTATGTTTATATGTTTCTGCAATTAATAAGAGAGAGAGAGAAACTTTAGAGATAATAATAATTAAATGCAAATACATGATCCTGCACTGGATTGAATAATGGAGGAGAAAATGCCCAAAGGACATTATTGGAACATGTGAAAAATTGGAATATAGACTGTAAGCTTGATATCAATGTTAAATTTCTTGAACTTGACAACTGTACTTCAGGTGGTTACGTAAGTGAGTGTCCTTGTTCTCAGGAGATGTACCTGGAAGTGTTAAGTTTAGAGGAGATGATGTATGCAGCCTACTCTCAAATGTTTAGCTAATAGATAGATAGATGATATAAAGATGGATAGATGATAGAAAGAATGATACAGTAAATGTCACAAAATGCTAAAAGTTGGTAAATCCAGGTATCTGGGTGAGGTCATATGCAACTTCCTGTAAGTCTGAAGTTACATCAAAACATAAATCTTTTTTAGAAGCCCCACAAGGACATACGAATTGGAATTTAGACTGTGTGCTGGTTTGGATGTATTACATCCCCCAAAACGCCATGTTCTTTGAGGCAATCTTATGGGGACAGACATATTAGTGTTGATCAGGTTGGAATCCTTTGATTGAGTGTTTCCACGAAGATGTGACTCATCAACTGTGGGCGAGAACTTTGATTGGATAATTTCCATGGAGGTGTTACCCCACCCATTCAGGGCAGGTCTCATTAAATCATTGGAGTCCTGTCAAAGAGTTCACAGACAGAAGGAGCTCAGAGCAGCTGAGAGGGACATTTTGGAGAGCAGCTGAGAGAGGAGCTGGAATACAACCTGGGATCAGCAGACGCCAACCACATGCCTTCCCAGCTAACAAGAGGTCTTATGGATGCCATTGACCTTCCTTCAGTGAAGGTATACTCCTGTTGATACCTTAATTTAGACATTTTAATGGCCTTTAGACTGTAAATTTATAACCCAATAAGACCTCTTTATAAAAGCCAATCCATTTCTGGTATTTTACATAATAGCAGCATTAGCAAACCGGAGAAGACTCAGTGTTAAATTTCTGGAAACTTGATAACTGCACTCAAGGTGGTTACATAAGTGAATGTCCTTGTTTTTAAAAAATGTACAGGGAAGTATTACATGTTCAAGGAGGCTGATGTATGCAACCTACTCCCAAATGTTTAGAAAATAAATAGATGAATAAATAGATAGAGAGATACATAGATAGACAGATGGATTGATAGAAAGAGAATGATATGGTAAATGTGGCAAAACATTAAAAGTCGATGGATCTAGGTATCTGGGTGGGGGGTAACTGGAGTTCTCTGTATGGGTTTTGTATTATTTTCGCAACTGCCCTGTAACTTTGAAATGATTTCAAAATAAAATTTTATTTTAAAAAGTCTGACAATTAAACTATTGTACAGCATTGGTGTTCCGGAAGACAGGTTTCCTTTGGAAGAGACAGGAGGGGGCAGTGGTTGGAAGGGGCTGGAGAGGGGCTCTGGGGGCACTGCCAGGTCTTACTGCTTGACCTGGTTGGTGGAGGTTACACGCGTGTTTGCTTTGTGACGATTCATTGTTCTTTTCTGTACGTATGCTATCCTTCAAAATAAAAAGTTTAGATAAAACACTCTTTAGAAATTGGAACAAAGTGGCTTTCACATTGTGGGAGAGCTGTAGAACTCATCTCAGGAGAGGAAGTGTCCTTTAGATTAAGAAAGCCCTGAGAGAGGCTGTGTGCCCATCACAGAGAAGAACCTTGTTTGGTCTGGCTGAGAGTGAGGGCTGAGAGAGGGATAGAGTGAGGGATAGTTTCCCCTGGAGGTTGGAGAGGGGAGGCAGTGGGGTGCAGGGGAGCTTAGGGCTGGAGGAGATATGGAGACAGGCAAGGGGTCCGGTGAGCCTCAGCTGGTGCAGGGGCCGGGCCGGAAGCAAACCTCCCTGCAGGCGGAGTGTCCGACGAACAAGAGCTGCAGAGATGATGATTTCCTGTTGAGTGCCAGAATCTCTTTCCTTATCCCTGAACCTTCAGTAAGGCTGCTACAAGCATCTAATGCCTTAGGGAAGGAAGATGCAGCCCGTATCCAAGCTTGAAGTTGAGTGAAGTGGGAATCCCGAAGCAACAGCCTCAGGAGTGGACAGGAACTGACTGGAGGGGACGGGGATTGGCCAGGGAGAGGGAAGAAGCAGCAAGAGGTGAGCCACAACCTCCAAAAGAACATATACATCCCTCACAGGAGCCTCTGCAACTAGGATGGAGACACAAGGTGCTTTATTTAAACTTTAAAGGGCCATCCCAGGAGGATAGTTGTCTTGCAGGCATTTGAGTCACATACATTTGTGGCATTTGTTTGATGTGTGTGCGTGTTTTGTATTTATTCATTTACTTATCTACTCACCTATCACCAAATAGCTATGAAAATTTATGTAAATACAATAAACACATACAACAATATTTCTCCATTCTACAAAGAACATTCACAGATGTCATATACTTTGGCCTCAGACTCATCCTCCAGGGAAGACTTTGTCATCTCAGAGTTTAGCGAGACCATCACCTCCCTCCTTTGGGGCTCTAGACCTTTACTAATATAACCCTTAATAGACTTTGTTGTCCTTTCTTTGTGTACTTGGGCGCAGGCTTCTGAATTCCAAGGCAGACATTGGGTTTCACCTTCTCTGGGTGAAAGCTTCTTGCTTCCTCTGTAGCTTTAGGTATTCTGGGACCCCAGTTTTGTGGCAGACTGAGTTGTCCCTCAATATCCATAGCCCCTCTTCTCTCATACTAATAGAACCCTGGGTTTTGAGCTGGACACCTGGCCAAGCAGAATAAACACTACACTTCTCAGGTTCTCTGACAGCTAATGTGGGCACATGACTGAGTTCTGGCTAAAGAGTTACGAGCAGAAGTGACATGTGCAAAATCTGTCTTGGCCCCTGTGCTCCCTCTGGCTGGAATGGGTTATTGCTTGAGCCATCCTGGACCTCGTGGATGAAGTCCACACCCTAAGGAAGGCAAAGCCATGGGATGGTGAACAGAACCTCCAACAGCCTTGGACTTGCTACGTGAGTGAATAACAAACCTCCGCATTAGGGATTGAATCATGACCCCCAAAAAGGTATGTTGAAAGTCCTCATCCCCAGTACTTCAGAATGTGACCATATGCAGAAATAGGGTCATTAACAGATGGAATTAAGCAAGCTAAAATAAGATCATACTGGAGTAGGGCGGGGTGCTGGTTTGAAACTGTTATGTACCCCAGGAAAGGCCATATTCTTTTCAATTCAGTCTTGTGGGTGCAGAGTTATTATGGGTGGGAGCTTTTGATTAGGTTGTTTCCATGGAGATGTGACCCACCCAACTGAGGGTGGGACCTTGTGATTAGATTATTTCCATGTAGGTGTGACCCTGCCCATTCAGGATGGTTCTTGATTAGTTTACTGGAGTCCTTAAGAGAGCTCAGGGAGAGAGAGAGAGCTCAGAGCCGACACAGACTCAGATGCTTGGAGATGCAGATGGAAAGATGTTTGGAGATGCTAAGCTAAGAGATGAAGCCCAGAGTTTGCCCTGAAGAAGCTAAGTGAGAACCCACAGACACTTAAGGAGGAAGCCACCGGGATCAGAAGCTGAAAGCAATGCAATCTGGGAGCAAAGGACCAGCAGACAGCCTTCCTTCAGTGCAGGTATCCTCTTGTTGATGTCTTGGACTCTTTTATGGCCTTAGAACTATAAATGTGTAACCCAATAAATCCCCTTTATAAAAGCCAATCCATGTCTAGTATTTTGCATAATGGCAGCTTTAGCAACCCGGAACGTGGCTACTAATGCAATGTGATTGATGTCCTTATAAGATGAGGAAACTTGGACATAGATGGAGTGACATAGGGGAGAAGGCCATGTGACTACAAAACACAGAGAATGTTGTGGATTGCTGGCAAGTCACTGCCAGCAGGCAGTAGAGAAGCAAGAAACAGATTCTCCCCTACAGCCTGCAGAGGGAGCGTTGCCCTGCTGACACCTTGATTTCAGACTTCCAACCTCCAGAACTGTGAGACGATACATTTCTATTGTTTTAAGCCACTTAGCTTTGTTACAGTGGCCCTAGGAAACTAAGATACTCTGCCTTGGCTGCACCTCTGTTATTTGGGGACTGTTGCATGCAGCTGACCCTGTTAATACAGTCATCTGTATTTTCTGCTTCTCCAGCCCCCGTCTGCTTCCTGTTATGTGCTATCTGGTCTCTGTGGCTTCATCTAAAACCATGTTTCCCAAACTTCATCCATTCCTTTTACACCCTGATGGCTTTTGCCTTATCTGTCATTTATTGCTGTTCTTTAAGTTGACTATTCCATAGAAATATATTTATTGTGAAAGCAAACTTTATATCACTGCTGTAAGTGGAAAGCCCATCTCGCTTGCTGCAGAGAGAAGGAAATGCTACAAATAAAGGCAAGAAAAGTTATTAACTTCTGAGGACATACATCTGAGAAAGGCTCTGAGCCTGAAGCCTGTTCTTTGTTTTTTTTTTTTTTTAATGGATGGAGGTAGAGGTGGAGGGAGATTGGCAAGTGAGGAAAGTATAAGTGAACTAAGCTACCCAATGGATACTTTCTCCTTGTGAAATCAGGGAAATGGCAAGAGATGGGAAATAGGAGGACGTTCTCGTGAGATGAGTCCTGATTATTTGAGGCTACGGGATGGCCCTTGGCAGTGAGAACACGGCTCTTGAGATCCAAGAGCTGTGGAGAAGAAAACAATGGCATGGAAAGGAACACATTTGCCCCAAGACAAGCCATGCTGGGGGTGGTGGACCTGCAGGGATGGGGAGAGTGTCCACCTGGGCACTCCTGGGACCCTCTCGTGGAGCTGGGCTTGGCCCAGTCTGGGCACAGGAACGATGACTCACCCACCGATAGGTCCTCAGGCAGGGTCACTACCGTCATGTTGGTCAGGAAGTTTGGGGCCACATTGGCTGCCACTGCAGGGGGACAAGGCGCTGGAACATCTGTATGCCCCTGTGAAGCCTGGCCCCCCACCTCTCATGTCAGAGCCCCCCCACCTGTGCCAAACTTCTACACCAGCTTCCCTTGTCTAGCCTGCATTCCTCCTTGGGTCCTCCCCAGGACAGCCTAGTCCAAGGCTGAGCCACAGGAGATGGGTGTTTGCTGATGAGGATCCCCCCATCTCTCTGGAGGGTCTTGCTGAGCGTCCCCTTGAGGTCTGCTCAGGGGAGGGGAAACACTTACCAGTCACCATGAGGGCAGGAAACAGGAAGCAGGACAGCCACGGCCATGCCATCATGCCTGCAGGAACCTAGGGGAGGAGGCTTTTCAGGGAAGGGGCACACAGACCCAGACCCAACCTGATCAGGTCTGCTCAGCCCCCTCCTTGGGCCCACCCACCATCACCACCACCATTCCCCCAGCAGTTCCCTTTAGGGCCTTCCCAGCCCTTACAGGCCTATTGGCCTCCATCCCTTTTCCAGATGCTCCAGGGGTGGGGTGAGCAAGCAGGGAGCCAGTGGGGGTGGATGGATTGCAGAGCCCCAGCCCAGACCCCAAGCCTCAGACTGAACCGGAACTTGATTCCAGAATTCAATTCCCACTATGCACCGGACACTGATCTGAGCACATTAGATGCTTTATCTAATTATTCCTACAGCCCAGAGCAGGGGTTGCTGTCATCAGTCCCATTTTACAGATGTGGACACTGAGGACGAGAGATTAAGGGGCTGGCCTGAGGTCACACCAAGAAGCAATGACAAGATGGTGCTCTGAACACAGGCCTTTTGGACTCCAGAATTCATTCCCTCAACTATAGCGCTATACAGCCCCTTTGGGTGTCAAAGCTAATAGTGTCCTGCAAAATCAGGGGCCCAGAGAGAGACCAGGAGTCTCTCAGAGAATCTATGAGTCATCCAGAGAATCTATGGGTGAGCTACGGTCCTGTGTCCCACTTGCTGCCAATTGAACAGCTGCCTTTGTAGCCTTCCCCAAAGTGTGCCCCATGGAACCCTGGCCCTATAAGATACCCCACAGAAGGGTTCACTGGCCAAGTCAGATTGGGAAGGGCTCTACACTCTGGGTCCCCTTGGTGATTCACAGCCAGGAAAGGACCCTTGGAAAACTCTGCCAACCCAGGATACTTGGCTATCCCATGTTGCAAGCCTTCCTTTTATTCAGGACAAAGGGGACTCTCTTCATTGTCACCAAGACACCCCAAACCTCAAAGTGTTTTCATTCCAAAAGACAACTGATATATAAGTTACCACAAAGAAAGGGGGAGGGCAGAATGGATTCTTCAAATGTTTTGTTTCTTTTCCTCTGTCGTGCCCACTACTCTGTAAGAATTCTAAAAGACAGAGGTTGGCAATTTTTTTCCATAAAGGGCCAGATAACAAATATTTTATGCTTGTGGACCACATAATCTTCATTGCAACTACTCAACTCCACCCTTGTAGCATGGAAACAGCCAAGGACAATAAGTAAGTGAATGACCATGGCTGTGTTCCAACTTTATTTACGGGCACTGGAATGTGAATTGCATGTAACTTTTACGTGTCACAAAATGTTATTTGACTTTCGATTTTTTTCAACCATTTAAAAATATAAAATGATTTTTAGCACGCCAGCTAAGACAGGTGGAGGGCCAGATTTTGCCTGTGGGCTCTAGTTTGCCAACCCTGGCCCCTCAGTGCCAAAACCGAGAAAGGAGGAGATGTGAGACTCTATTACCTGCTGTCAATCATCCAAGGCATAAAAGAGGCACCAGGCCTCCCTCCTTGTCCCTCAGGGAGCGGGCCCAGGGGTGGGGAAGTATAACGAGACCTTGCCTAGACTTTGACCTGCAAACCCTCCTAGGATGGAGGGGAAAGAGGAAGGCAATCTTCACTGCTCTGGTTTTAGAAGCAATTTAAGGAAAAAAAGCCTTGCCAGCAGAGGGCAGAAAAACCGTGAAGGTGAAAAACAATCACTACTTAATATTACCTTGGGTGGAAAATAAAAGGGACTTTGTTGGAAAACACCCACATGACTGGATATATCAATCTCTTTGAATTATGAACCTTTCTGAACCAATGAAGTGATTTAGCACCCAGCAAGGTCTCTTTGGCCAAGAATTCACCTAAAACAAAGTGGCCCACTACAGATGCTGAGATATCCTTACAGGAATGAAGACTGTTTCCGGCTTAAGTGACCTGGAAAGGCTTTTCTTCTATTGGGTCATCCATGTATGTCACCAACCGCCTTGTGGAAAACCCTGTCCTGGTGGGCTGTGTACGTCTCTGTCCTCCCAAAACTGATCGACTCTTGTTTCAGGTCATCTCAACCTCTATTATCCACTGTGCCAGCTTGAAACTGTAATATACCCCCAGGAAAGTCATGCTTTTTTGATCAATCCTGTGGGAACAGACTTATTGTGGGTGGGATCTTTTGATAGGGTTGTTTCCATGGAGATGTGACCCCGCCCATTCAAGGTGGGTCTTAATCATCTTTACCAGCATCCTCTATGAGAGGATAAAAGGCAGAGATACTTTGAAGAGAGCTCAGAGATGCTTGGAGATGCAGACAGAAAGACGTTTGGAGATGCTAAACTAAGAGATGAAGCCCAGAGTTTGCCCTGGGAGAAGCACGAAGGACCCACAAGAGAAGCTAAGATATGTAATCCAGGGTTTGCTCCCAGGAGAAGCTAAAACAGAAGGCCAGAGACATTATGGAGAAAGCCACTGAAACCAGCAGCTGAACTCAGGAGAGAAGGTTCAGCAGAGCCAGCCATGTGTCTTCTGATGTGACAGAGGAACCCCAGATGCCATCAGCCTTTCCTCAGAGAAGGCATCTACCTCTTGATGCCTTAATTTGGACATTTTCATGGCCTTAGAACTGTAAATTTGCAAACTTTATAAAAGCCGATCCATTTCTTGTACATTATATTTCGGCAGCTTTGGCAAACCAAAACCTCTACTTTCTCTGCTCTGGACACTGTGCTCTGTCAGATTAGATTGGGTCCTGAAGGATGAGTAGGAGTTTTCCCAGGAATCAAAAAGGAAAAGAACTTCCAGGTGGCATGAAGGCACAGAAGCCTAACAGCTCATGAGCTTCTCTGGGGACATGGCACCTCGGTGCATGGTCAGCTGGACTGGAGAGGAGGCTGGGAAGGCCCTGGTGTGAGGACAGGGGACTGGACTTGACCTTGTAGATTTGGCGGGAGGGCTCCCAGCATCGCGGGCCCACACCTAAGCTACCAGCAGCTTCGTGTCCTGAGTGGGAACCCCTCCCCCACTCTGGGACCTGCAAAGTCAGGAAGGCCAAGCCCAAGAAGGTTGGGACCCTTGTATGTCAAATGGAACAACCACTGCGGAAAAGTGATTTTCTGGTGATTACTCAGAAAGCTAAACACAGAGTCACCGTGTGGCCTGGCAATTCCTCACCTAGGTACATACCCCAAAAAATTGAAAACAGGGACTCCGACATCTACATGTACATGAATGTTCACAGCAGCCAAGAGGTGAAAGTAATCCAAAGGTCCATCAATGGATGAATGCATAATCCAAATGTAGTATATTCATACAATGGAATATTACTCAGCCATAAGAATGAATGAAGTGCTGATACCTGCTACGATATGGATGAACCTTGAAGCCCTCATGCTGAGAAAACTAAGCCAAACATAAATGGGCCAATATTGTATACACATAAGTGCTAGAATAAGCAAATTAATAGAGACAGAGAGGAGATTAGAGGTTACCAGGGGCTGGGGAAAATGGGGAGTTACTGTTTAATGGGTAGGAGTTTCTGTTTGGGGTGAGGAAAAGGTTTTTTTTAAAAAATTAAGATTGTTCACATACCATACAATTATCCAAAGATCCAAAGTGTACAATCAATTGCCCACAGTACCATCATACAGCTGTGCATCCATCGCCACAATTACTTTTTTTTTTAATTTTTAGAACATTTTCATTATTCAAGGAAAGAAATAAGGACAAAAAAAAAAGGAAACTTAAATACTCCCATACCCCAAAACCCCCTCCTCCATTATTGACTCATAGTATTGGTATAGTACATTTGTTACTATTGATGAAAGAATGTTACAATACTACTAACTGTAGTATATAGTTTGCAATAGGTATACTTTGCCCCACTATTATTGACTTCTAGTTGTAGTGTCATACATTTGTTCTAGTTCATGAAAGAGATTTCTAATTTTTGTACAGTTAATCATGGACATTGCCCACCACCAGATTCACTGTTTTATACATTCCCATCTTTTAACCTCCAACTTTCCTTTTGGTGACATACATGACTCTGAGCTTCCCCTTTCCACCACATTCACACACCATTCAGCACTGTTAGTTATTCTCACAACATGCTACCTTCACCTCTGTCCATTTCCAAATGGGGAAAAAAAATAAAAGCAACCGCTTCCCAATCTTTAGCCTCGTTCTATATCCTGGTAACTTATATTTCATGTCTATGAGTTTACATATTATAATTAGTTCATATCAGTGAGACCTTGCAATATTTGTCCTTATGTGTATAATTGATTTCACTCAATATAGTATCCTCAAGTTTTCTTCATCAACCCATTTTTTTTAAGATGGTTTTGTTCACACACCATACATTCGGTCCTAAGTAAACAATCGATGGCCACCATCACCACTATCTATATAAGGACATCTCCGTTTCTTCCACAAAGAAGGAATAAGAGTCAAAGAAGGTAGAGAGACAAAAGAAAAAGAAAAAAGAAAGACAGAAAAAAAAAACATGACAGCTAGGAAGCAACAAAAGGAAAGATAGGATTAAGCTAAAGTAGAATAGTCAGACAACATCACTAATGCCAAGAGTCCCATACCCCTCCCTTATGTCCCCTTCTTATATGCATTTAGCTTTGGTGTATTGCCTTTGTTACGTCAAAAAAAAGCATGATACAATGTTTCTGTTAATTATAGTCTCTAGTTTGCATTGATTGTATTTCCCCCCAATAACACCCTATTTTTAACACCCTGCAATGTTGACATTCATTTGTTCTCCCTCGTGTAAAAACATATTTGTACATTTTATCACAATTGTTGAGGAATATAGGTTTCACTGAGTTATACAATCCCAGTCTTTATCTTTCCTCTTTCCTTCTGGTGTCCCACATGCTCCTAATCTTCCTCTTTCAGCCATACTCACAGTCACCTTTGTTCAGTGTACTTACATTGCTGTGCTACCATTACCCAAGATTGTGTTCCAAACCTCTCACTCCTGTCTTTTCCTTTCTGTCTGTAGTGCTCCCTTTAGTGTTTCCTGTAGAGCAGGTATCATGTTCACAAACTTTCTCATTGTCTTTCAGAGAATATTTTAAGCTCTCCCTCATATTTGAAGGACAGTTTTGCCAGATATAGGATTCTTGGTTGGTGGTTTTTCTCTTTCAGTATCTTAAATGTATCACCCCACTTCCTTCTTGCCTCCATGGTTTCTGTTAGGAAATCTGCACATAGTCTTACCAAGCTTCCTTTGTATGTGATGGATCGTGTTTCTCTTGCTGCTTTCAGGATTTTGTCTTTGTCTCTGACATTTAATAATCCGATTATTAAGTGCCTTGGAGTAAGCCTATTCAGATCTATTCTGTTTGGGGTATGCTGTACTTCTTGGATCTATAATTTTTTGTCTTTCATAAGAGACAGGAAATTTTCATTGATTGTTCCCTCTATTATTGCTTCTGTCCCTTTTCCCTTCTCTTCTCCTTCTGGGATACCAATGACACATACATTCCTGCATTTCATTTTGTCCTTAAGTTCCCAGAGACATTGCACATATTTTTCCATTCTTTTCTCTATCTGTTCTTTTGTGTGTAGGCTTTCAGGTGCCTTGTTCTCCAGTTCCTGAGTGTTTTCCTCTGCCTCTTGAGATCTGCTGTTGTATGTCTCCATTGTGTCCTTCATCTCGTGTGTTGTGTGTTTCATTTCCATAGATTCTATCAGTTGTTTTTTCGAACTTTCAATTTCTACCTTATGTGTGCCTGGTGTTTTCATTATATACTTCATCTCTTTTGCCACATCTTCCCTAAACATTTTGAATTGATTTAGCATTAGTTGTTTCAATTCCTGTTTCTCAGTTTAAGTGTAAGTTTGTTCCTTTGACTGGGCCATAACTTTGTTTTTCTTAGTATAGGTTGTAATTTTCTGTTGTCTAGGCATCTGGTTTCCTTGGCTACCCCAATCAGGTATTCCCAGACCAGAACGGGCTCAGATCTCAGAAGGGGGCATTATTCAGTATCAGGTCTTCCTGAGCATGTGTCTTAGAAGATTGAGACACCCTGTGATGCCTCAAGCCACTGTACTTTTCCTAACCTGCCCAGCAGGTGGCGTCTGTCAGCCTGTAGCTCTTGACTGATGTAAGGAGGTGTGCCGGTTTGAATGTATTGTGTCCCCCAAATGCCATTATCTTTGTAGTTTTGTGGGGCAAAAGTTTTGGTGTTGGTTGGATTTGCTTGGAGTGTGCCCCAGCCAGCTGTGGGTGATGATTTTGCATGAGATGTTCCCATGGAGGCGTGGCCTTGCCCATTCAGGGTGGGCCTTGATCAGTGGAGC
Source organism: Choloepus didactylus (assembly GCF_015220235.1). Lineage (NCBI taxonomy): Eukaryota > Metazoa > Chordata > Mammalia > Pilosa > Megalonychidae > Choloepus > Choloepus didactylus. The sequence continues at coordinate 1,452,663 of NW_023637577.1, forward strand.
TATATAAATGAGCTGACTCAAAGAGAGGAAACTGAGTGCAGCTGGGAGTGATGTTTTGAAGAGGAGCAAGCTTGCTAGAGAGGAATGTCCTGGGAGAAAGCCATTTTGAGGCCAGAGCTTTGGAGCAGACGCCAGCTGCCTTCCTAGCTAGCAGAGGTTTTCCGGATGCCATTGGCCATCCTCCGGTGAAGGTACCCGATTGCTGAGGTGTTACCTTGGACACTTTGTGGCCTTAAGACTGTAACTGTGTAGCAAAATAAACCCCTGTTTTATAAAAGCCTATCCATCTCTGGTGTTTTGCATTCTGCAGCATTAGCAAACTAGGACAGGAGGTGTGGCCCCCTTAGTCCTTAGTTTCTGTTTTGGCTCGCTTCCCCCAGGCTCTGGGGTCTGGCTCTGAATGGAAGGCCAGTAGTAGGGCTGGGCACCACCTCCTTCCTCTTAGGGAAGATGCACCCCCTAGGGAGTTTTCATTTGCATTTAAGTAGGTTCTTTGTCTCTCCGACTCTGCTATCTCCACCCTTGTCTGGGTCAGAGCACTGTGAACTGAAAATGGCTGTGGCTTTCTCCACTGAGCTACCCAGGTTGAGAGAGAGAAAAAGGGAAAGAAAGCCCCCCTTCAGGGCAAGTCCACAGTCCCCCCAGCTTCATCTGCTGGCCAGAGATAGCACCTGGTCCTCTGGGCTCCCCCTTCTGGCACAGAGAAGTCCTCTGGCTCTTTAAGGTCAGTCATCACTAAAACCTCTGTCTGCTTGTTGGGGATTTGTAGCTTGTATTGAGCAGTCCATGTTTATTAATCAAAACCCCAGTTGGAGCTGGACTGAGGTGTATTTGTTTGTTTAGAGAGTGCTGCTCTCTATCACAGTGAAGTTTTGCAGTTAGGACTGTTGAGGGAGGGGGCTCCTGGCTAGAGTCCACAGTGTTTACTTACAGATTCTATGTGATCTTGGGCATTCCTCCCAATCCAGGTTGGTGTATGTTATGTGGACAGTCACAGTTATCCCTAGCAGTTATTCCAGATTATTTACTAGTTGTTCCTAGTTGTTTATTAATTGTTCCAGGGGGACTAACTAACTTCCACTCCTCTCTATGCCACCACCTTCTTTCAGGAAAAGGTTATAATAGTGGATGGGAATGATGGGAACACAACTTTGTGAATACCATTAATACTTGGAAGGAGCCATGCTTTCTTCTAAGGGTGCTGAGATCTGTGGCTGCCAGGAGTTTTCTAGGCCAGAGCCTGCTTGAGAATGGGGTCCATTCAGAGAACAGAGGGCTCTGAGTCAGCTAGAGAGAGCAAAAAGAGACAGAGTCCAATGGGTTGAACCCCTGGATCCAGCCATACCTGAAACCAATACCTTTGGACTTTCTAGTTAAGTAAGCCAATGAATCCCTCCCCCCTTTTTTTTGGCCTAAGCTGGTTTGGGTTGAATTTGGATCTCCTGCAACTGAAAGTGTATTGCCTGATGCTGATTGGCATCCATGAAAGGATTTGCACAGTCCTTTCCACAACTGAATTTGTATCCAAAAAGAGCAGCTGAGCCAGTGGGGAGGGCAAGAGGGATCACTTGGATGCCAACCAGCCAGGCAAGAACTCCTGAAACCAGAACCAATGGGGCTGAAAAGAGGCAAGACTGTCAGAGTTTGCCCAACCTCTCTCCACACCTCAGGAGGAGCAGCGGAAGGGGATAGGGAAGGCATGTCACATTCACCAAGCTCCTATCTATTGTGCACCAGGAACCTTATGTATATCCTCTCCTGAATCTTCACAGCCATCCTGCAAGCTGGGTGTTAACATGCCCATTTTATAGAATAAAAAGCTGAGGCTCAGAGAGGTGAAATGACTTGTCCAGGGTCACATAATAGCAAGTGGTAAAACCAAGATTTAACCAAATCTTTCTGACCCCAGAGCCTGACTCTTGCCACTCCACCCTCTACTGCCCCCAAGGCTCCAGGTCCCCATGGGCATAACCCACTCACAGCTCACCCTGGCCCTGGGTGACCACTCTTCCTTGGCATGGTGCAGAATGGAGAGGAATTTCCCCAATGCTGTAGCAGGTAGGTCCTTCTCTCATCTGACTCAGTGCCTTAAGTCACAGAATCTGGGAGTCACAGAGGGTAAGAGAAAGTGCCCGTGACAGAGGGTGCATCTGAGCTGGGATCCACCTTTGGCTCAGCCACTTCTGGCTGTGTGTGTCTGGGTAATTCCCTGCCCTCTCTGGGCTGTTTTCCCATCCATAACCAAAGACTGAACATTCCCACCTGTGCTGGTTTGGATGTATTATGTTCCCCCAAACACCATGTTCTTTGATGCAAGCTTGTGAGGGCAGATGTATTAAGGTTGATTAGGTTGGAATCTTTGGATTAGGTTGTTTCCATGGAGATGTGTGACCCACCCAGCTGTGGATAATACCTTTTGATTAGATTATTTCCATGGAGGTGTGGTCCTGCCCATTCAACATGGCTCTTGATTAGTTTACCTCAGCCCTACAAGGGCTTAGAAAGGAGCTTACTGCTGCAGCCAAGAGAGACATTTCGGAGACAGCCACTGAAAGTAGACTTTTGCTAGTCCAGAGTGTGTCTGGGAGAAACTAAGAGAACACCCCCAGATGCCTAGAGAGAAACATCCTGGGAGAAAGCCATTTTGAAACCAGAACCCCAGAGCAGATGGCAGCCAGAGGCCTTACCTGATGACAGAGGTTTTCTGGACACCATCGGTGTTCTTCATTGAAGCATTAGCAAACTGGAACACCATCTGTAAGGGGTCAGCCTCCCTCCCGTGCAAAAAAGAAAAGACCAACAACCCAATGGAAAAGTGAGCAAAGGATAGGAAGAGAGAGTTCACAGAATAGGAAACACAAATGGCTCTTAAAAACCATAAAGCCACTCAATGCACTCATAAGATAAATGCAAATGTCGACCAATTTGCAATCCAGTTTTCACCCGTGGAACTGGCAAAATAAAAATATTGGATAATACACTGAGCAGCTGAGGCCATGGGGAAACAGGCAAGCTCATGTATTGTGAATGGGAATGCAAATTGGCAACAACCTCAGGGAGGGCAACTGGGCAATGGCTCTTAAAATTATAAGTGCACATGCCTTCTGATTCAGCATTTCCACTTGGAGGAATTTCTCTTTCATGTGAGAAATGATATATGTAGAAAGTACATCCCTGCAGCATGTTAGAAAATGGCACAAGATTGGAAACTAGCTAGGTGCCTGTTAAATAATTTATGATACATACTCAGAATGGAAAGCTATTCAGCTGTAAAAATGAATGAGACATCTCTCTGTGCTGGCTTGGAATGGTCTCTAAGTTATACTGTTATGTGATACAAGCCAAGTGAGAATGGAGCATGCAATGAGCTTTTTTGTGCAGGAAAAGCAAAAGAAAGGAGTACCTATATTCTGTTCTGTGCTCAGAGTATCTCTGGAAAAATCCACAAGAAGCTGGCAATAACATCAGGGAGAGGGAGAAGGGTGTTACATGATGTGTTCTTTGGTACATGTTGGATTTTGTGTGACATGAAAGCCTTAACTTTTCAAAAACTAAATTTAAGATTTAAAAGCAAACAAAGGTATAGATGATCCTTTTTAGGTTCCAATGAATTGGAATAGCTAGCAGTAAATACCTGAAACTAACAAACTACAACCCAGAACCCTTGAATCTTGAAGACGATTGTATAAAAATGTAGCTTTTGAGGGGTGACAATGGGATTGGGAAAGCCATGTGGATCACACTCCCCTTTGTCCAGTGTATGGATGGATAAGTAGAAAAATGGGGGCAAAAAAAAAAAAGGCACCCAATGTTCTTTTTTATTTTAATTGTTGTTTTTTACTTTAATTTTTATTCTTATTATTTTTGTGTGTGGGGTAATGAAAATGTTCAAAAATTAATTTTGGTGATGAACGCACAACTATATGATAGTACTGTGAACAACTGAATGTACGCTTTGTATGACTGCATGGTACATGAATATATCTCAATAAAATTGAATTTAAAAATTTTTTTTAAAAAGCAAACAAAGGAACACAATGCTGCCAAGTACCTGGTTCCGAGTTCCCCCACCTCCAGGCCCCTTTCCCTCCTGCCCTGCAGCAGGCGGCCATTTTCCAAAGGAGCCCAATTCCCAAGCTATGGAAACAGCAAGAGGGAATAAAACCCAACACATGGTGAGCCCCAGAGGATGAGGGCCTCCAGGTAGAGCATGAGGATCCCAGAGAGAGAGGCCTCTATACCTGAACCTTCACCCTAAAACAGTGTCAAAGCCAGGATGCTCCTCTCCCTCCCACCAACCTCCCCCTCCCTTCTTAGTCCCTGTCTCAGGAACCCACCCACTTGGCCAGGTCACCCTGACACCTTCTTTGCCCAAATCCCCCACATCCAATCCATGCTGCCTCCTAAATCTCTCTCCCATCCACCTGTGTCTCTCCTGTGCTTTGCGGAAATCAGCCTTCTCAAGGTCTCCCTCCCTTCAGTTTCTTTAATTTGGTCCATTTGGTTAAAACAATCCTTTCTCTCACAGTCTAAATGATCCCTCCCACTCCCTTGCTCAAAACCCTTCAATGGCTCCCCATTGCCAGGGACCACACTCCAGAATTGGGCTCCCCAATGACCACCCATGACCTCAACCACCTCCCTCTCCAGTGTCATCTCTCACCACTTCCTGACACACACCCCTCATGCCTTGCCTGCCCACCAACTCACTCTGTTCTCCCTCACTGCTGGGCCTTTGCACATGCAGATCCCTCTGCATAGGATGCCCTTCCATGCAATCCTATCTTGTGAGCTCTTGTTCATTGGAAAAAAAAAAAAAAAAGCCCAGCTCTGTGGTCACCCTGCCCCCATGCTCCCAAAACAGATACTGGCTCTTCCCTTATGGTGACCTCAAAAGACACTGATCAGTTTGTAGCATCACCTCTGGAGATCTCAGTGCCTGCTATCTCTTTGTAGATCAGCCTCTCTCACCAGCCAGAAGCATTGTGAGGTCAAGATCCAGGTCTAATTCATCTCTGTGACCCTAGGACCAAGCACAGGGCTGAGCCCAGTGAGTAATTCTGAAATGAATGTATGAATGAGCTCATGAATTGCCATGACCCCAGTGACCTAATGGGAGACACCTGTTAGAGGGGCAGCATGTCATGACTAAGTGTGTGGACCAGAGAGCCTGTGTGCAAATCCAGTGTAATTGTGGGTAAATAATCAGCCTCTCTGGGCCTCAGTTTCCCCATCTGTAAAGTGGGGATCATAATAGCACCCATAATATGGGCTTGGCGTGAGGCTTGAACAGTGCCTGGCTCCCTGTTAGTGCAAGAAATGTTAGCAAATACATAGTCTCTAGCCCTTCCCATCTTTGAAGTTCCTCCCAACTGTGACCTGGCTAGCTTCAGTCACTTCATGTCTCCCAGGCAGTGAGAGATACCCTGGCTCTGGCCGGCCACCTGCCTCCAGGGCTCTGTCCTCCATACCCACCCTGAATTCCCAGCATGAGCACTCCTCTTTGAACTCAGACTTGTCCTTGCCCCAATATTCCCAGACATGCTGGGGCAACAAGGAGGTATCTGGGAGGCTAATACTTTTAAATACCTACTGACATTTCCTGAGCATTTACTATGTGCTAAGTAGCCTGATCCATTCTTTGGTATGTTCACTCCCTTAATAAATATTTATTGGGTGCTCCCTGTGTGCCACAGCTTTTTCCCTGGACTTGGGGATATGCTGACAAGCAAAACAGTCAAGGTGATGCCCTCATTAAGCTTATGGGTTAGTGAATAAGACAGACTTGAAACAAGCAAACAAAGTACTAACTGTTTACTGCATTAAGTAATATGAAGGAAGAGAATGTGGGTACCATGAGAGCAGAGAGGGGAAACTACACTGCATAGCAGATAAAGAGGGATACCAACATTTTGACACTTCTCCCAGCAAGAGATGGGGACTCTGTCCCCTCCCCTTGAATCCGGGCAGGCTCTGTGACTGATCAGTAGAAAATGGTGCCAGGGTTGCTGTGTCAGTTTCCAGGCCTTGGTCTTAAGGTACCAGCAGTTTCCCCTTCCTGCCTCTTGGAACACTCACTCTTGGAACTCAGCTACCATGCTGTAAGGAAGCCCCAATAGCACCTAGAAGGGGGTCATGTGGAGAGGGACCAAGTGTCCAGCTAAGCTCCCAGCAAACAAGCAGACATGAGTGTTGGCCATTGAAACGGATACTCTACCTCCAGATGAGCCAACCCTAGTGAGCCCTGCCCAAATTGTAGATTTCTAACATCATCAATAATGATGGTCATAGTTGTTTGCCAATAAACCTGGGGTGGTTTGTTATGCAATAGTGGATAATGGGAACAGATAGGTGGGGTTTCTGAAGAGACAAAATTTCAGCAACTATCTGAAGGATGAGAAGGGTCAGTTGTGTTAGGAGTGGAGGAGAGTTTCCTTTTAAACATGAAGTATTCAAAGTTTATCTCCACTCCCTCCCTGTTGAAACCCCATAAAATGACAGTAAAGATTTTGGAACTGAAAAGCGGATGGATAAGAGATTAGCAATTTAACAGGCTGCTGTAGATTGACTTGGGTACTCCAATTTAGACATGTTCTTAATCTGTAATTCGCATCACAATGGATGTGAACCCATTGTAAATAAGTTATTTTTAGTAAAGGTGTAGTCAACTGAATAAGAGTGGGAATTAATCCAGATTACTGGAGGCCTTATAGACAGAAGGAACTGGAAGCCAGAAGTCAAAGAAAGTCACAAGGAAGAGCCAGAAGCCAGAATCCACAGGAAACTGGGAGAGCAGACACAAGGAGAGAGAAATTGCCATGTGAAAGAGGCAGATATACAAGCCAAGGAACCCCAGGGATGGCAGAAAGCCAGTGCCAGAACTCTGGACTTCAGGGAGAATGCATGATATTGCCAATGCCTTTATTTTAGACTTCGTTTAGCCTCAAAACCATGAGACAATAAATTCCTGTTGTTAAGCCAAAATCAGTTTGTAACATTTGTGACAGCAGCTCTGGATACCTAATATACAGGCTGGTGATAGTTAAAATCAGAGTATGGACATGGTTGAGGACACCTATAGGAAGCAAGTTCAAGGCTCCAGAGAGGCTGAAATATTGAAGCTTCTAGGACTCTTCGGATGCAGAGGTGTGGAGAGGCTAAAAACAGAAGGACTGGTTGAAAGTTTACATGAGAAGTGATTAGACTCTCAGGTACTACTTCCCCAATCATGCATTCATGTGGCTGCCCCACTCCACCTCTTGGCCTACTGAATATAGATGTTATTTCCTGGAGAGCCTGAATCAGAAAGATAGTGGATCCAGGATGATGGAGTACCGTAGTAAAATAGGGGCACATTAAACAGTGACATCCCCAGCCCCTTCCCTTCTCTGCATTGGCAGCCTTCTGATATGATGCCTCCCCAAACAACCAGTAATTTTTAAAAACTGAGAAAACTGACCTGCCCAAGAGAAAAGACCCCCAGATTCTGAAATGTGGGTGCCTCTATTAGGTCACTCTATGGTAAGGACTCCAGGTAACAAGTTCCACCCACCACCCAGGGATTCAAATAAGCTCTTTGGTGCCCCACTCTTAATTATGAACAGCCAGCCAAGGATCATCAGACTTTAAAGGGAAGACAAAGACAGCAGCTTGTTGAAGCTTCTACAGAAAATTGCTAAATTTCCAGGAATCTTGCAAGTCACTTGATACCATGTTGGTGGCTTGAAATCAGCCATGGTGTGAGTATTTAAACCATGGAAATGGGCAGATGCAACAAACTGGAGCTTTATTTTTCCCTCGATCCACCTCATGCTGAAAACCTACACACCAAAGGATGGAGACAAGAAAAATAAACCAAACCAAACCCATATGCAAATAAAAGCAACACAGAAGAAACAGAGGCAATTCAAGAAGCTGAAGAAACTTACAATTAATATTCTCAGAGATATAAAAGAAACTACCAAACCCATAGATATTAATAGGATGATGATATTAAAAAAAAAACACAAACATTCAAAGAACAAAAAGTTTTTACAGATCAGGATTTTTCCACTTCATCACCACTGACATACTGGATTGGATAATTGTCTGTTGTGGAGGGCCGCCCAGTGCATTGTAGGATGTTTAACAGTCTCTGGACTGTACCCACTTGTGCCAGTTTGAATGTATTGTGTCCCCCAAACACCATTATCTTTGATGTAATCTTGTGTGGGCAGACATTATTAGTTTTGATTAGATTGTAATTCTTTGAGTGTTTCTTTGGAGATGCACCCCACCCAGCTGTGGGTGATGGCTCTGATTGGATATTTCCATGGAGGCATGGCCCCACCCATTTATGGTGGGCCTTGATCAGTGGAGCCATATAAATGAGCTTATGGGCAAAGGGAACTCATTGCAGCTGTGAGTGATGTTCTGAAGAGGAGCTACAGCCAAGAGGGACACTTTGAATAAAGCACAGGAGCTGCAGATGAGAGACATTTTGAAGATGGCCGTTGAAAGCAGACTCTTGCTCCGGAGAAGCTAAGAGAGGACAGATACCCCAAGTGCAACTAAGAGTGACATTTTTGAGAAACTGCAGCCTAGAGCAGAATGTCCTGGGAGAAAGCTGTTTTGAAACCAGAACTTTGGAGCAGATGCCAGCCACGTGCCTTCCCAGCTAACAGAGGTTTTCTGGACACCATTGGCCATCCTCCAGTGAAGGTACCTGATTGCTGATGTGTTACCTTGGATACTTTATGGCCTTAAGACTGTAATTGTGCAACCAAATAAACCCCCTTTATAAAAGCCGATCCATTTCTGGTGTTTTGCATCCTGGCAACATTAGCAAACTAGAACACCACAAAATGCTAGTAGCACCTCCTATCCAGTTGTGACAACCAAAAGTATCTACAACATCTTCAGATGTTCCCTGGAGAGCACCCCACCCCCACCCCCACCCTGGTTGAGAACCATAGTTAAGATAAATAATAATAATAATAGCAGGAACAAAAAAATATATAAGAATATAAGGTTGAGGAATGGAAAATACAAAAGAAAACATAAGAAATTAGAGAAATAATCCAGAAGGTCTAATGGCTTATTAAAAGAAGTTCCAGAAAGAGAAAAAAGAGGAAAAAGAGGGATGGGGACTACCAAAGAAGTGAGAATGAAATATTTCTCATAAGTGTATAATATAAATTTCCAGATAAGAAGGATTCGCAGCAAAAATGAAGAAAAAAAAAACACAACATATTGAACCAATTTCAGACATCTAGGGATAAAGAGAAGACCCTGAAATCTTCCGGAGAGAGAAACAAGTTACATACAATGCACCCAGAATCAGAAGGCCATGGGAGTACAATCCCTTAATTACAACCCTGGAAATTAAAAGATAACCAAGCAATATGTGGCTTATTGGAAGTGACTGCAAATTCTTTGACATTCCTTTCAACAAGATGTGGAGTCCAATCCCCTCTCCTTGAATCTGGGCTGGCCTTGGAGACTTGCATGGCCAATAGAATGCAGTGTTTGTAATATTCCAAGACTTCATAAGAGGCTTTGCAGCTTCCAACTGGACCTCTTAGGATCCTTGTTTTTGAAGTCCTTAGCTGCCTTGTAAGAAGTCCTTCTACCCTGAGACCTCCATGCTGTAAGGAAGTCTAACTAACCCTGTTGAGAGACCTCCATGGTGAGAGCAAAAAACAACCAGTCCCCAGCCATTCCAGCCCAGCCTTTCATGTTATCCCAGCCGAGGCCCCAGACATCATGGGGCAAAGTGGAGTGGTCCCTGCTATGCCCCATCCAAATTCCTGACCTGAAGCATCATGAGATATAGTAATAATAATAAATTGTTGTTTGAAGTCTCTATGTTTTGCAGCAATAGATAACCAGCATGCTAGTTTGTCTTAAAAAAGCTGAAGACAAATTATTTCCAATCTAGAATTCTATACACACAAAAGCTATCAGTTGTCTGAGAGGATGAAATAAAAACATATTCAGGGCGGGGCAAGATGGCAGACTGGTGAGCTGTATGTTTTAGTTACTCCTCCAGGAAAGTAGGTAAAAAGCCAGGAACTGCGTGGACTGGACACCACAGAGCAATCTGTCTTTGGGCATACTTCATACAACACTCATGAAAACGTGGAACTGCTGAGATCAGCGAAATCTGTAAGTTTTTGCGGCCAGGGGACCCACGCCCCTCCCTGCCAGGCTCAGTCCCGGGGGAGGAGGGGCTGTCAGCTCCAGGAAGGAGAAGGGAGAATTGCAGTGGCTGCTCTTATGGGAAACTCATTCTACTGATTCAAACTCCAACCATAGATAGACTGAGACCAGACACCAGAGACTCTGAGAGCAGCCAGCCCAGCAGAGAGGAGACAGGCATAGAAAAAGAACAACACGAAAAACTCCAAAATAAAAGCAGAGGATTTTTGGAGTTCTGGTGAACACAGAAAGGGGAAGGGCGGAGATCAGGCCTTGAGGCGCATATGCAAATCCCGAAGCAAGGCTGATCTCTCTGCCCTGTGCACCTTTCCTTAATGGCCCTGGTTGCTTTGTCTATTAGCATTTCAATAACCCATTAGATCTCTGAGGAGGGCCGTTTTTTTTTTTTTTTTTTTAAATCCTTTTTGCTTTTTCTAAAACAATTACTCTAAGAAGCTCAATACAGAAAGCTTCAAAGAATTGAAATTTGGGCACGTCAAATCAAGAGCAGAACTAAGAGAGCTCTGAGACAAAAGGCAATAATCCAGCGGCTGAGAAAATTCACTAAACAACACAACTTCCCAAGAAAAGGGGGGTGTCCACTCACAGCCACCATCCTGGTGGACAGGAAACACTCCTGCCCATCGCCAGCCCCATAGCCCAGAGCTGCCCCAGACAACCCAGTGTGACGGAAGTGCTTCAAATAACAGGCACACACCACAAAACTGGGCGTGGACATTAGCCTTCCCTGCAACCTCAGCCGAATGTCCCAGAGCTGGGAAGGGGGAGCAGTGTGAATTAACAGAGCCCCATTCAGCCATCATTTGAGCAGACTGGGAGCCTCCCAACACAGCCCAGCAGCCCAGAACTGCCCTGGGGGGACGGCACTCACCTGTGACATAGCACAGTCATCCCTCAACAGAGGACCCGGGGTGCACAGCCTGGAAGAGGGGCCCACTTGCAAGTCTCAGGAGCCATACGCCAATACCAAAGACTTGTGGGTCAGTGGCAGAGACAAACTGTGGCAGGACTGAACTGAAGGATTAGACTATTGCAGTAGCTTTAAAACTCTAGGATCATCAGGGAGATTTGACTGTTAGGGCCACCCCCCCTCCCCGACTGCCCAGAAACACGCCCCACATACAGGGCAGGCAACACCAACTACACACGCAAGCTTGGTACACCAATTGGGCCCCACAAGACTCACTCCCCCACTCACCAAAAAGGCTAAGCAGGGGAGATCTGGCTTGTGGAGAACAGGTGGCTCGTGGACGCCACCTGCTGGTTAGTTAGAGAAAGTGTACTCCACGAAGCTGTAGATCTGATAAATTAGAGATAAGGACTCCAACTGGTCTACAAACCCTAAAAGAACCCTATCAAGTTCAGCAAATGCCACGAGGCCAAAAACAACAGAAAATTATAAAGCATATGAAAAAACCAGACGATATGGATAACCCAAGCCCAAGCACCCAAATCAAAAGACCAGAAGAGACACACCTAGAGCAGCTACTCAAAGAACTAAAGATGAACAATGAGACCATAGTACGGGATATGAAGGAAATCAAGAAGACCCTAGAAGAGCATAAAGAAGACATTGCAAGACTAAATAAAAAAAATGGATGATCTTATGGAAATTAAAGAAACTGTTGACCAAATTAAAAAGATTCTGGACACTCATAGTACAAGACTAGAGGAAGTTGAACAACGAATCAGTGACCTGGAAGATGACAGAATGGAAAATGAAAGCATAAAAGAAAGAATGGGGAAAAAAATTGAAAAACTCGAAATGGACCTCAGGGATATGATAGATAATATGAAACGTCCGAATATAAGACTCATTGGTGTCCCAGAAGGGGAAGAAAAGGGTAAAGGTCTAGGAAGAGTATTCAAAGAAATTGTTGGGGAAAACTTCCCAAATCTTCTAAACAACATAAATACACAAATCATAAATGCTCAGCGAACTCCAAATAGAATAAATCCAAATAAACCCACTCCGAGACATATACTGATCACACTGTCAAACATAGAAGAGAAGGAGCAAGTTCTGAAAGCAGCAAGAGAAAAGCAATTCACCACATACAAAGGAAACAGCATAAGACTAAGTAGTGACTACTCAGCAGCCACCATGGAGGCGAGAAGGCAGTGGCACGATATATTTAAAATTCTGAGTGAGAGGAATTTCCAGCCAAGAATACTTTATCCAGCAAAGCTCTCCTTCAAATTTGAGGGAGAGCTTAAATTTTTCACAGACAAAGAAATGCTGAGAGAATTTGCTAACAAGAGACCTGCCCTACTGGAGATACTAAAGGGAGCCCTACAGACAGAGAAACAAAGACAGGACAGAGAGACTTGGAGAAAGGTTCAGTACTAAAGAGATTCGGTATGGGTACAATAAAGGATATTAATAGAGAGAGGGAAAAATATGGCAAACATAATCCAAAGGATAAGATGGCCGATTCAAGAAATGCCTTCACGGTTTTAACGTTGAATGTAAATGGATTAAACTCCCCAATTAAAAGATATAGATTCGCAGAATGGATCAAAAAAAATGAACCATCAATATGTTGCATACAAGAGACTCATCTTAGACACAGGGACACAAAGAAACTGAAAGTGAAAGGATGGAAAAAAATATTTCATGCAAGCTACAGCCAAAAGAAAGCAGGTGTAGCAATATTAATCTCAGATAAAATAGACTTCAAATGCAGGGATGTTTTGAGAGACAAAGAAGGCCACTACATACTAATAAAAGGGGCAATTCAGCAAGAAGAAATAACAATCGTAAATGTCTATGCACCCAATCAAGGTGCCACAAAATACATGAGAGAAACATTGGCAAAACTAAAGGAAGCAATTGATGTTTCCACAATAATTGTGGGAGACTTCAACACATCACTCTCTCCTATAGATAGATCAACCAGACAGAAGACCAATAAGGAAATTGAAAACCTAAACAATCTGATAAATGAATTAGATTTAACAGACATCTACAGGACATTACATCCCAAATCACCAGGATACACATACTTTTCTAGTGCTCACGGAACTTTCTCCAGAATAGATCATATGCTGGGACATAAAACAAGCCTCAATAAATTTAAAAAGATTGAAATTATTCAAAGCACATTCTCTGACCACAATGGAATACAATTAGAAGTCAATAACCATCAGAGACTTAGAAAATTCACAAATACCTGGAGGTTAAACAACACACTCCTAAACAATCAGTGGGTTAAAGAAGAAATAGCAAGAGAAATTGCTAAATATATAGAGACGAATGAAAATGAGAACACAACATACCAAAACCTATGGGATGCAGCAAAAGCAGTGCTAAGGGGGAAATTTATAGCACTAAACGCATATATTAAAAAGGAAGAAAGAGCCAAAATCAAAGAACTAATGGATCAACTGAAGAAGCTAGAAAATGAACAGCAAACCAATCCTAAACCAAGTACAAGAAAAGAAATAACAAGGATTAAAGCAGAAATAAATGACATAGAGAACAAAAAAACAATAGAAAGGATAAATATCACCAAAAGTTGGTTCTTTGAGAAGATCAACAAGATTGACAAGCCCCTAGCTAGACTGACAAAATCAAAAAGAGAGAAGACCCATATAAACAAAATAATGAATGAAAAAGGTGACATAACTGCAGATCCTGAAGAAATTAAAAAAATTATAAGAGGATATTATGAACAACTGTATGGCAACAAACTGGATAATGTAGAAGAAATGGACAATTTCCTGGAAACATATGAACAACCTAGACTGACCAGAGAAGAAATAGAAGACCTCAACCAACCCATCACAAGCAAAGAGATCCAATCAGTCATCAAAAATCTTCCCACAAATAAATGCCCAGGGCCAGATGGCTTCACAGGGGAATTCTACCAAACTTTCCAGAAAGAACTGACACCAATCTTACTCAAACTCTTTCAAAACATTGAAAAAAATGGAACACTACCTAACTCATTTTATGAAGCTAACATCAATCTAATACCAAAACCAGGCAAAGATGCTACAAAAAAGGAAAACTACCGGCCAATCTCCCTAATGAATATAGATGCAAAAATCCTCAACAAAATACTTGCAAATCGAATCCAAAGACACATTAAAAAAATCATACACCATGACCAAGTGGGGTTCATTCCAGGCATGCAAGGATGGTTCAACATAAGAAAAACAATCAATGTATTACAACACATTAAAAACTCGAAAGGGAAAAATCAATTGATCATCTCAATAGATGCTGAAAAAGCATTTGACAAAATCCAACATCCCTTTTTGATAAAAACACTTCAAAAGGTAGGAATTGAAGGAAACTTCCTCAACATGATAAAGAGCATATATGAAAAACCCACAGCCAGCATAGTACTCAATGGTGAGAGACTGAAAGCCTTCCCTCTAAGATCAGGAACAAGACAAGGATGCCCGCTGTCACCACTGTTATTCAACATTGTGCTGGAAGTGCTAGCCAGGGCAATCCGGCAAGACAAAGAAATAAAAGGCATCCAAATTGGAAAAGAAGAAGTAAAACTGTCATTGTTTGCAGATGATATGATCTTATATCTAGAAAACCCTGAGAAATCAACGATACACCTACTAGAGCTAATAAACAAATTTAGCAAAGTAGCGGGATACAAGATTAATGCACATAAGTCAGTAATGTTTCTATATGCTAGAAATGAACAAACTGAAGAGACACTCAAGAAAAAGATACCATTTTCAATAGCAACTAAAAAAATCAAGTACCTAGGAATAAACTTAACCAAAGATGTAAAAGACCTATACAAAGAAAACTACATAACTCTACTAAAAGAAATAGAAGGGGACCTTAAAAGATGGAAAAATATTCCATGTTCATGGATAGGAAGGCTAAATGTCATTAAGATGTCAATTCTACCCAAACTCATCTACAGATTCAATGCAATCCCAATCAAATTCCAACAACCTACTTTGCAGACTTGGAAAAGCTAGTTATCAAATTTATTTGGAAAGGGAAGATGCCTCGAATTGCTAAAGACACTCTAAAAAAGAAAAACGAAGTGGGAGGACTTACACTCCCTGACTTTGAAGCTTATTATAAAGCCACAGTTGCCAAAACAGCATGGTACTGGCACAAAGATAGACATATAGATCAATGGAATCGAATTGAGAATTCAGAGATAGACCCTCAGATCTATGGCCGACTGATCTTTGATAAGGCCCCTAAAGTCACCGAACTGAGCCATAATGGTCTTTTCAACAAATGGGGCTGGGAGAGTTGGATATCCATATCCAAAAGAATGAAAGAGGACCCCTACCTCACCCCCTACACAAAAATTAACTCAAAATGGACCAAAGATCTCAATATAAAAGAAAGTACCATAAAACTCCTAGAAGATAATGTAGGAAAACATCTTCAAGACCTTGTATTAGGAGGCCACTTCCTAGACTTTACACCCAAAGCACAAGCAACAAAAGAGAAAATAGATAAATGGGAACTCCTCAAGCTTAGAAGTTTCTGCACCTCAAAGGAATTTCTCAAAAAGGTAAAGAGGCAGCCAACTCAATGGGAAAAAATTTTTGGAAACCATGTATCTGACAAAAGACTGATATCTTGCATATACAAAGAAATCCTACAACTCAATGACAATAGTACAGACAGCCCAATTATAAAATGGGCAAAAGATATGAAAAGACAGTTCTCTGAAGAGGAAATACAAATGGCCAAGAAACACATGAAAAAATGTTCAGCTTCACTAGCTATTAGAGAGATGCAAATTAAGACCACAATGAGATACCATCTAACACCGGTTAGAATGGCTGCCATTAAACAAACAGGAAACTACAAATGCTGGAGGGGATGTGGAGAAATTGGAACTCTTATTCATTGTTGGTGGGACTGTATAATGGTTCAGCCACTCTGGAAGTCAGTCTGGCAGTTCCTTAGAAAACTAGATATAGAGCTACCATTCGATCCAGCGATTGCACTTCTCGGTATATACCCGGAAGATCGGAAAGCAGTGACACGAACAGATATCTGCACGCCAATGTTCATAGCAGCATTATTCACAATTGCCAAGAGATGGAAACAACCCAAATGTCCTTCAACAGATGAGTGGATAAATAAAATGTGGTATATACACATGATGGAATACTACGCGGCAGTAAGAAGGAACGATCTGGTGAAACATATGACAACATGGATGAACCTTGAAGACATAATGCTGAGCGAAATAAGCCAGGCACAAAAAGAGAAATATTATATGCTACCACTAATGTGAACTTTGAAAAATGTAAAACAAATGGTTTATAATGTAGAATGTAGGGGAACTAGCAGTAGACAGCAATTAAGGAAGGGGGAACAATAATCCAAGAAGAACAGATAAGCTATTTAACGTTCTGGGGATGCCCAGAAATGACTATGGTCTGTTAATTTCTGATGGATGTAGTAGGAACAAGTTCACTGAAATGTTGCTATATTATGTAACTTTCTTGGGGTAAAGTAGGAACATGTTGGAAGTTAAGCAGTTATCTTAGGTTAGTTGTCTTTTTCTTACTCCCTTGCTATGGTCTCTTTGAAATATTTTTTTATTGTATGTTTGTTTTCTTTTTAACTTTTTTTTCATACAGTTGATTTGAAAAAAGAAGGGAAAGTTAAAAAAAAAGAAAAAAGACAAACAAGGAAAAAAAAAAAAGATGTAGTGCCCCCTTGAGGAGCCTGTGGAGAATGCCACAGACATAGGGGACTGGTGGTTTGATGGGTTGAGCCCTCTACCATAAGTTTTACCCTTGGGAAGACGGCTGCTGCAAAGGAGAGGCTAGGCCTCCCTGTATTTGTGCCTAAGAGTCTCCTCCTGAATGCCTCTTTGTTGTTCAGATGTGGCCCTCTCTCTCTGGCTAAGCCAACTTGAAAGGTGAAATCACTGCCCTCCCCCCTACGTGGGATCAGACACCCAGGGAAGTGAATCTCCCTGGCAACGTGGAATATGACTCCCGGGGAGGAATGTAGACCCGGCATCGTGGGATGGAGAACATCTTCTTGACCAAAAGGGGGATGTGAAAGGAAATGAAATAAGCTTCAGTGGCAGAGAGATTCCAAAACGAGCCGAGAGATCACTCTGGTGGGCACTCTTACGCACACTTTAGACAACCTTTTTTAGGTTCTAAAGAATTGGGGTAGCTGGTGGTGGATACCTGAAACTATTAAACTACAACCCAGAACCCATGAATCTCGAAGACAGTTGTATAAAAATGTAGCTTATGAGGGGTGACAGTGGGATTGGGAATGCCATAAGGACCAAACTCCACTTTGTCTAGTTTATGGATGGATGTGTAGAAAAGTAGGGGAAGCAAACAAACAGACAAAGGTACCTAGTGTTCTTTTTTACTTCAATTGCTCTTTTTCACTCTAATTATTATTCTTGTTATTTTTGTGTGTGTGCTAATGAAGGTGTCAGGGATTGATTTAGGTGATGAATGTACAACTATGTAATGGTACTGTAAACAATCGAAAGTACAATTTGTTTTGTATGACTGCGTGGTATGTGAATATATCTCAATAAAATGATGATTAAAAAAAAAAAAAAAAAAACATATTCAGACATACAAAGCCTAAAAACTTACCTTCTATGCACCTTTCCTTCGAAGCAACTAGAGAACATAATGCATTATATCAATGGGGTAAACCAAGAAAAAGGAAGAGAAGGAATCCAGGAGACAGAGGGCTCAACATAAGAGAGGGAGGAATGGGTTCTCAGGGTGGGGGAAGGGAAGTCCTAGGAGAATAGCCAGACAACTGTCTGGAATGGAAAAAGAGTTCAGCAGGCTCCAGAGGACTGTCTCTAAGAAAACAGAAACACAACTGACGTGTTGAACATTCTGGGGGAACATTTACACCTCTGGCTAGAGTGTAAGAATGAATTTGTGACATTATGTTGAAAACTAAGCAAACAAAACTGACAAAGGTGGGAGGAGAGGAAGCTGTACTAGAAAGGACAGAGAAATACAGTACACTGCCTGGCTCAGCTGCAAACATTTCATAGCCAATGTGCTATAACTATATAGTGAAGATGGGAGAAAGGGAAGTGTGTTGGGGGTGTAAGAGAATTAGATCCTCATCTTCTACTTTGAGAAATCAAGAGATAATATCTAAAATTAAAAAAAAAAAAGAAATAGCAGTATAAATTTGCTATTTCGAAACATGGTAGAAAATGGAAGATGTAGCTAAAGGAGTTGAAAGCAGTTGCTTCCAGAGCTTGGGTATTGGGGTGGAGAGGGTAGGGCAGGGAATGGCTATTTTTGTTATAAACTTCATAGTACTATTTGATACTTTACAATTAAATATCCCTATTACTTTGACAAACAAGCTGTGTTGGAGGAGACATTCAAATAGGGTGGACAGTCAGTACAAGAGAAGCCCTGGGTCAGGTAAGAGCCAGATGTGTTCTAGGAATTGAACGAGGGTTGGTGTATCTGGAGCAAGGGAGAGAGGGGAGAGCGGAGATGAGGGCAAAGCAGGCAGGGGCCAGAACATGCAGGGCCCTATAAGACATATAAGGATGGCTTATTTTATTCTAAGAAAAATAGGGAATTATTTCAGGGTTTAAGCAGGGGAGCACAGGGACTAATTTCCTTTTCAAAAAGCTCTTTCCAGTGACTGAAATGGTGGGAGAGGGGATGGAGAGAAGAGGCAAGAATCGAGATATTTATTTTGGAGGCAGACTGTTTGGAATTCACATGATTTAACCTTTGCAGCGATCCATTCTGTAGACAAAGAAAAGGAGGCTCAGAGTGAGCTGCTGAGGATCCATAACCCAAGGGAATGGATAAGAAAGACATGGCTGAGTGCTTCCATAGAACGTTCTGCAGGTGTTAAGACATTACAGTGATGACAGCAATAGCTGCCCTATAAGAAGCACCTACTGTGTGCCAGCCATGGAGGTGAGCACTATTTAATGCACTCAACAGCCCTTCATGGTAGGTTAGTTACAATCATTCCCACTTTACAGATGGGGAAACTAAGGATCGGAGAAATAAAGAGCTTTGCTTAGGTTTACAGAAGTGAGAAGCAGAGCTTCATTGGACAGGAGGCCCTTCTCCAAGCCTGTTTGTCATCTGTAAGGTGGGAATAATAACCCTGATAAGTGAAGGGGGGTAAATGAATGAGAATAAGAAGGTGCCCCAATTCCCCTGTGTCTGTGGATCTGTCAGACCTAGAGAGCAAGTTATCTGCTTCCAATATACAAAGGAGGGACAGGAACAGGAAAAACATTTCCATTCCCATGGGGAGAAATTGGAAGGAAAACAGGGGTCACAGGTTCCCCCCACACCTCTTCCCCTCCCAAAAAAAAAGAGGTGTCAGCTCAGCCCCCAGCATACAGGGGGCTCAGCAAATGCAAATCCTTCCCTTCTGCATCAAATCCCTCCCTTCTGCATCTCACGTTATGACTGACTACTTATCACTCTTGTCACCATCAGCATGGAAACTTCCTTGTGACCTCCATCACTCCCCTGCTCTGAGGCTGAGCATAGAGTTCAGAGTGTCCAGAATGAGGCAGAGTGGGGGTGTATGTGGCTGGAGCTAAGGACCATTTCTGATCACTATCTACAGTGTGACTCTAGCCAGTGTCCCTTGGGAAGTGGCTGTTGAAACTGCTTCTTTACAGAGGTTCCCAGAGATGGCATGTGAGAACAGCCCACAAGCTGGGTAGCAGGGTTTCACTGATCCAGGTTGGGAAATACAGATGGGCCCAGCCGCTTTGGAGGAATGATTAAGTCACTGGCCCTCAGAATGTGCATAGCCACAGTCCTATCCAAAAGGGGTTTGGAAGTCAGATGTTGACAATGATATGGAGGTGGAGATCCTGTTGGGGCTATTGGAAGGATGGAGTTGTGGTCAAATGTAAGGATGGAGATGGTCCTGGAGCTGGTGATGGAGCTGGGGTTGGGGATGAGAATGAAAATTCAGCTAGGCATAGGGATGTTGGTGGAGATGGAGGCAATGATGAAGGTGGAGACACAGATGGAGGTGGAAGTGGAGAAGGACATGAAGATGGGGGTTAAGTTGGTGATGGGGTGAGAGTGGGGATGGGCATGGCAATAGAGGTGGAAGCAAAGATGGTGCTAGTGATAAGATGGGGTAGAAATGATGAAGGCATTTGTGATGATGAAGGTGGAGATGCAGATGGAGGTAGTGGAGGTGAAGGTCATGGGGATGGAGGTGGTGATGGTGGTGGGGCTGAGAGTGGAGACAAAGATGGAGTGGTGCTGGGGATGGGGATGGAGGTTGTGATGGTGGTGGGGCTGAGAGTGGAGAGGAAGATGGAGTGGTGGTGGGGATGTTGATGAGAGTGGCATTAGTGATGGTGGTGAAGAGAAGGATGGGATTTGGGTGCCCACTGTAGGAGAAAATCCAGGAGCACATTAATACCAGCAAGACACATCCTACTCCTGGATTCCTTTTGGGCTGTAATCTTGGACTTAAACCCCTCATCTCTTTTGTTCCCTTATTTCACCTCCTCAAGGTGAGTCAACAGCCACAGGACAATTAATCATCACATGTGCAATGGGCAGATTATGCTGGTGTACTTGTCGCAATTACAAAGTCCATCTTCATCCAGTTTAGAATAGATTCCTGCACTCAGGGTCCCTCCATCCAGTCCCCAAGTCCCTTGACAGGATGGGGTATGTGCCATAGCTGGTACTTTTTACCCATTGCTATTTAGTCCTCGTCCATCAGGGGAAGGGACATGACCCAGTAAGTCAGAAATGAAATCAGAATCCAAAGCCAGGCAGTTAGCCTGTGCCTTTTCTCTTTTCCAGTGTTCCGGATATTTTCTCCCTGTCCCTCCAGATTTCCCCACCAGCCACCCAGAGCCCACAGACAGGAGAGGTTGAGGGAGAACAGCCTTAACTTGGAACTTCCTTCTCCAGGGTCCCTGAGGCCTCCACCTACAAACCCCATTCCTACACTCACTCTCCCTCATTGCTCATTGAAGTTTCTCCCAACTTGCATTCTCCTGGGGGCTTCAAGAACTCTGCTGACCCTTCCTTAGGACAATAATCACAGTAAGTCCTTACATTTGCTAAAGGCACATGTGAAGTCCTCTCCCTGCCCCTGGTCCTTACAGTCATTTGGAAGGGAGGGATAGCTTGCCAACCCCCTTTACCCATGAGGACATCAAACCTCAGGGATGTTAAGACCCCTGCTCAGTGCCCCCTAAGCGGTCAGAGGTGGAGGTGGGAGACCTCTTGTTCTGGATTGAATTGTTTCCCTCTGAATGATATGAATTCCTAACCCCCAGTATTTTGGAAGGTGACCTTATTTGGAAACAGGGTGCAGAAGGAATTAGTTATGATGAAGTCATACTGGAGTAGGATGGGTCCCTAATCCAATATGACGTGTCCTTATAAGAGGAGAAGAGATGCAGACAGACACACAAATGGAAGACAGCCATGTGATGACGGAGGCAGAGATTGGAGTGGGGCTGCTAAGAGCCAAGAAACAACAGGAGCCACCAGAAGCCAGAAGAGTCAGAGATGTAGTTTTCCTTAGAGTACCCATAGGGAGCACAGTCATGTCAACACCACTTTCAGCCTCCGGAACTCAATTGCTTTAAGCAAACTTCAATTGCTTTAAGCCACCAACTTCTATTAGGGCCAGTTTGTTATAGCAGCCTAGGTAGGGGACTAACACATGGTCCCTTTTGACTCCCAGCCCCGTGTTTTCTCTTGCTGCATTCTGGTCTCTCCACCTTCCCACACCTGCTATCTTGCCTCCTCCTTGTCAGAGAGAATTTTTCCAAACACACTCATTTGATTATAATGAGACCAAAGTTCACACTGCAGAAGCGTCATCCCCTGGATTCGGTCACTTGAGTAAAAATGCACAGTGCCTGGAGGAGTTGGGGTAGGTATAAGGACGAACCAACCTGACACACCTTCTAACCTCATCGGGCCATGTCACTCCCAAACAACATCTCCCCCATGGCTTCCAGAGGCCACTGGACACACTTCCGGTTCTTGGCCTGGCCAGCTAGGTATGCATGATCCTGGGTTTCTCCTTTTCCCTCCTGTGGCCCGTGGAATCCACTGCTCCTGTTCTCATCCACACCCTATGTTTTCCTTCCTCTGTGCATTTGCATGTTCTGTCCCTCTGCCTAGGACAACTTCCCTTACTTCCTGCTTGTGTGCAAATACTTTCCATCCTTTAAGGCCCAGTCCAAGGCAGTCAGTGCCCTCTCTCCTGGGCCCCTGAGCTCCTGGTAATCCCAGCAAGCAGTGGTGCTGGGCTTGTCTTCTTTTTCCCTCTCTCCCTTCCCCAGCAGGCATAAGGGAAAGAGTAAGCACAAAATGAAAAAGCAGTGAATGGAGTTGACCATGGACTGGTTTTGGGGGAGGAAGGAACTTGACAATAGGCAAGGATGTCCCTTTCCCAGGCCTCCACTAGCCCTCAGGGTGCTTTGGGGACCCCCACTTCTCCCTGCATGGGCAGTGTCTGGCCAAGACCTGGGACTGAAGTGAGGCACATCCAATTCCAGCTCCCAGTCACTACACAACTGCATCCAGGGGTCCTGTTCCCCACCACAATGACTTTCAGTTTGCCTCTCTACAACATGGGGACAATCTACATTCTAGAGATTACAGCTTCCTTCCCTCCAACTCCCACCCCCACTCCCTGCCTCCTCCTTGCTTTCAAAAAGAGCTTCTGAAATGAACACAGAGATGAAACAGGGTGGCTACCCATTGCCCACACTGCCTGAGACTTCTTGGAACCCTCTCTGGCTTGGAGGGGGCAGACCCACCCTGACCATGGGACCCTGGGTGCTGGCCTGCCTGCCAGGAAGTGCTGGTCCCTCAGCCTCAGCTGGAGGTGACATCAGTGTATGGCTCCCAGACCTCTTGGCTAGAATCTTGAGTCAATAGGAGTGGGGGCCCCAGGGCTGCCCAGAGACTCCAGGAGGGCAGAGAGGGGAGTGCCACCCCCAGCGGGGATTTTAGCCACCTCCAGCTCACAGCCCACTTTCACTTCTAGTTTCTCACTGACTTTCCAAAAACTGTTCCCCAGGTAGGAATTATCATTCTGGGTTCCCAGTGAGGAAACTGGGAGTCAGGGCAAGTGAGGGATGGATGCCCAAGAACAAGGGCAACCAAGCCTGGCTCCAAAGCCAGGAGTCCCTTGTCAAACCAGGCACAAGCCCAGCCAAGGGGGCCTGGTGCAAGGATGGGGTCTCTAGAGGAGCCGGGTTTCCTGCCATAGGGCCCCCACGGGGTCCATCCCCCAGGCTGCGGCATCCAGATAACAATTAAGGAGTCAGTTTTCCCTGGGTTTGGATTCCAGCTTTTCATGTAACCTGCTTTGGAACCCCATGCCAGCCTGTTCCCCTCTCTGTGCCTCAGTTTCCCCCTGCTGAGAAGGGGGAGATTATAAGGACCAGAGTTCACCCACTGGCCACGGCCAGTGTGGACCAGCCAGATCTTACTGTCGATTGAGGCCCTGTTTTGTGCGTGGTGCCCCCATCCCTCAAGTTCCTGCCTCAGGGAGGTGGCCCAGGCCTGGTCCTGGCTCTCAGCTGAGTCTCTGCTGCAAACACCAGAGTGAGGGATGTGCCAGGCCTGGGAATGAGTTCAAACAGTTTGGTGTCAGTCCCAGGTATAGTCCTGGCCTGGAGATTCCCACAAAAAGGGCCTTGGGGCAGCCCCACCTCCGTTATCCTGGGACCCTCAGCGGATCCAATTACCCAAGCACTTGGAAGGGAAGGGAGCTGTCACAGCCCTGGGAAGGAGGCAGCATTAAGCCCCACATTGCAGAAGAAACGGAGATCTGCAGCTGGGCTGGGACTCTCGCCCTGGTATGTCCAACCCAGCGCGGGGCCCAGCACTCCCACCCAAATGCCGGAAGACATTGAAAGACACCCAAAGTTTGCCTTGGCCCCCAGTGGCCCCACCCCATCCCTGGCCATGAGACCCCCCCACCTCGCCCCTCCCCAGCCGAGCCGTGCGTTCCCTACCTGTGCCCCGGAAGAGGCCGCAGAGGCGGCGGGTGGGCACTGGGAGACACAGGCACGCAGCTGGCAGACTTTGGCACCATCCCTGCCTTCCCTGTGCAATCATTAACTCCACCAGGAATCGCACCTCCCGGGGTGGGGCTGACTCCTCAGGAGACCCCACCACAGCTGGGGAGGGGCCGGGGGTGGGACAGAGTGGCCAGGGGGCATGGGATGAGGCAGAGCCCCGGGGCAGGCAGGTGGTGAGGACGGTGATGGTCAGAGTGTGCTGGTCAGGGCCCTGTGTCCCCTCCCCACCACAGGAGTCCGCCGTGACATGAAACATATGCAGAAGATGACAGGGGGTGGCAAATAGGCTCGCAAACATGCTAATGCATGCCTCATTGAATGCTGTGACAACTGTCATTATCACCCCTTTTAATCTCCCCCAGGGACCAAGCCCCCAATTCCTTCTCCGGCCACAGAGACACAAAGTCCCAAAGTGGACACAGGAGAGACGGGCCAGACCTTTTACCCGTTTCTGTCTGGGTGGCCTGGAGAAGTCACGCCTCTCTTGAAACCATCCTGTCTGGACCCTAGGGAGCTAGTCCCCACACCCTCACCATCTGTGAGGGTGCACTGGGACCCACTTAGGCAGGAGGGGTGCTCAGTCAGCCCCGGATGTGCCAAAAGGAACCATGAGCTGCAGACACCCTCTAACTTGTCCCTCCCCCCACAAGCTCCTGGGAAGTCCTTGGAGATGTCTTTGTGTCTCCCAGGAGGAGTGGGTGTCTCCATTTATTGAGCACCTACAGTGTGCTTTACATCACGCTCTCATTGACTCACGTCCCCACCCGGGAGAGGCAGGTACCATTATAATCATCCCTGTTTACAGAAGAGGAATCTGAGGAGCAAATGGCTGAGCCAGCACCGGGGATGTGCCATATGGGCAGGGGAGGAGGGGTGGGGTCTTGCTCCTCTCACTTTCCTGGATGGCCTCCCTCTCCACCCCCAGAAAGTCGTCAGTGCTCCCTGGCAGGGGCGCCTGATGTTCCGCCTGCCCAGCACCAATTCCCACTTATCTTGGCAAAAAGCACCCACTTTCCTTTTGGGAAACTGCCCCACCCCTCCTTTCTCCCTTGCTCTGGTGGTGGTCATGTGATCCACGCCAGCCAATCAGAGCACAGCATCCCGTGGCCACTGTTATTGGTCAGGTTTAGGCATGTGACCCAAGCTGGGCCAATAAAAACCAATCGAGGGGAGTGATGACTTAGGGGTGTTTTTCATGAGGAGACAAAAGTGTTTTGAGAGTAGGCAGCGCTTTTAGTTGGAAAACATTGTGAATACACTAAAAAACATGAATTGTACACTTTTAAAATGATTCATTGTTATGTGAAGTTCACCTCCCCGAACCAGAAATAACTAATGGAATTCAGATGAAGGACTTTTGTTGGAACAGTTGAGAATGAGACACCCCCCCCACCCCCATCCTCCCTTGGAATCTCTAAGTTGTAAGAAAGTGACTCTGGGGCTTCCAATGGTTGACTTATTACCAGGAGGGTAAAATCTGATTGAGAAATAGTCTAAGACTGTGTGAAGTAGAATAAAGAAATGGAGAGCCAGGATTTCTCATGACATGTGTGACAACTGGATGCAGCCATGCTTGAAGCTATCCATCCCCAGGCTCTTCAGTTACTAAACCAACACATTCTCTTTTCTCCTAGATCTGGTTGAGGTGGCTTCTGCTTGACCACAATCCCCTTGAGGATGGATGTCCCCTGTCCCTACACCACCTAATCCAGGTGCTAAGGAAGGGGCATAGAAGAGTTGAGGCAGGAGAGGCAAGACTTTGAACTTGGCTTGGTCATCTCCCAGCAGTTGAGCCTTTTGAGTGAGTACCTACCTGTCACTGAATTTCCTAACTCAGAAAAAAATAATATTGCCTACTTCATGGGACACATGGTGAGAATAAAATTAATCAACATATGGCTCTTGGCATGGGGCCAGGTACATAACACCAATCCCTGCCCTTGTTTGGTCCCCCAAATCACACAATCCATAGCTTCCTTAGGGCATGTGTCTGTTGTTGTCAGTACCATGGGGAGACCCTCCCCTCGCAGTCAGAGCCCATGCTGATTCACACTAGATAGTTTGATATCAGGTAGTAACTACATGCCAGGATATTTCTTCCTGAACCCCCCAAAATTTAAAAAAAAATGATCAAAATATATATATGTTACCACATGTCTATAAATGCAAGGAAACTGGATGAAGTGAAAATAAGTGAGATAAATAAGTGAAATATAGGCCTGAGTAAAACCACAAAACATTTGCTTTTAAGTTCTGGGTAGTTGTCTAGGTGGGCAATGAATTGGGTTGGAAATCCCAGTAGGCAAGGCAAAGAAGGAAACAGGACCCATTAACTCCAACATCCATCCATTTAAAAACATATACGTATTGTGCCAGTTTGAATGTATTATGTCCCCCTAAATGCCATTATCTTTGTTGCAATCTGGTGTAGGCAGACCTATTAGTGTTGCTTAGACTTTAATTCTATCACCTGTTTCCATGGAGATGTGACTCAATCAACTGTGGACAAGACTTTGATTGGATAATTTCCATGGAGGTGTGACTCCACCCATTCAGGATGGGTATGAATTAAATCACTGGAGCCATATGAAAGAGCTGACAAACAGAAGGAACTCAGAGCAGCTACAGCCAAAAGAGACATTTTGGAGATGACTACTGAAAGCAGACTTTTGCTGATATTTTGCTCCAGAGAAGCTAAGAGAGGACAAACACCCCAAGAGCAACTAAGAGTGACATTTTTGAGGAGCTGTGGCCTAGAGAGGAACATCCTGGGAGAAAGCCATTTTGAAACCAGAACTTGGAGCAGACGCCAG
Organism: Choloepus didactylus; assembly: GCF_015220235.1. NCBI lineage: Eukaryota > Metazoa > Chordata > Mammalia > Pilosa > Megalonychidae > Choloepus > Choloepus didactylus. The sequence continues at coordinate 1,479,715 of NW_023637577.1, forward strand.
CCGTGTGCCTTCCCAGCTAACAGAGGTTTTCCAGATGCCATTGGTCATCCTCCAGTGAAGGTACCTGATGATGTGTTACCTTGGACACTTTATGGCCTTAAGACTGTAGCTGTGTAACCAAATAAACTCCCTTTATAAAAGCCAATCCATTTCTGGTGTTTTGCGAAAAGGCAGCATTGGCAAACTAGAACACATATATAGCCAGGCTCTGGGAGCTAGGGTGCAATTCTGAGTTCTGATACATGGAAGGCATTTCCTCCTTTGTGTCTCCAAGGAGAGGATACTGCAGTGGGGTGGATGACACTTGGCATGTCTATTACAACGCAGTGGTGAAAAGATCGAGCTCAGGAGTCAGAGGGCTGGGTTCATTTGTGGCCAGGCAAGTTACATTGCCTCTTTGAGACTGGTTTCCTAAATTATAAATTGTAGGTAAGGTAATGTAGAGCACCCACCCCAGAGAGTGGTGGTGAGGATTACACAAAATCATGCATTTTAAATCCTGAACACAGGTATCAATGATTGCTACTTTTGGGGGGCTGCTGATCTAAAATGATCTAAAATGATCTCATTTAATCCTCTCAACTACCCTAGGGATTATTACAGATGGGAAAATAGAGGTCCAGTCAGGTTAGACCACCACCCAAGTTTAGATTCCCATAGGTGAGAGAACCAGTACACGAAGCCACATCTACACAGCTGTCCTTCCCCCAGGCTAAACTACCCAGCTGTCAGACTCCTCTTGGAGAAAGTAGGCACTTGTCATTGATGGTGACTTAACTGATAGAAAGAGAGGAGATGACTCCAGCTCTGCCCCAGCTGCCCAGCCCCAGGTAGAAGAGACCCCAGACCTCTGGGCCAACAGCTCTGAGTCACTGCTTTGTTCCCCAGAGGGCATGGCCTGGCCTGCCCAGATCTTTGGACAGCATCTGGAGGGGGCAGTTGTGGCCAGATGGGCATGCCCATTTCAAGGGTCACCTGCATGCATTCCCCATGCAGCCTGGGAAGCTTGCTAGGCTCTGGGCAGGGATTACCTGGGTCTGAGTAACAGGTAAATAACTCTATATCTTTCAGTCATCCCTTGATGCTACTAGGGCTTTGCAGAGTGCAAAGTCCTTTCATCGCCCTGTTTTACAGCCGAGGGAGCAGACAATGAACAGCCCCTGAGTGGCAGAGACTCTTAGCCTTCCACCCCTGAAAGAATTTGGAACTCAGGAGATCAAATCCTCCCCATCTCCAGACACCCCTGAGTCTGCCTTCCTGGGTACAAATTCCCAGTAGCTCTTCTGCTATGACTTTCATACCTCCAGTGACAGGGAACTCACCTCCCACAGTGAACTCAACTCCATGGTACAGGTTGAGCACTGCCTAGTCACTTCCATCTTGTGCCCCCTCTGGGAGCACCAAACTCCATTTCCTCTCTCTGCTCTGGGATAGCTGGTGAGAACCTCCATCTCCCAAAGCCTTCCATCTGGACTCCTTCAATCACTCCTCCTTATCTAACCACCCCCTCCCCAAAATAAATGCAGGCTTTGTAGCCACACAGACCTAGGCTAAGTCCAGCCTTCCTAGCTGTGTGACCTGGGTCAAGCCACTCTCCCTCTCTGAGCCATAGCTTCCACGTCATAAAAACAGGGGGAAGTAAAAGAAGGAGGTGACTGTTTTCTTTCAGTTGATTCAGCAGAGCTCTGCCATGGAACATAATGCCTCTGAGCCCCCTGGGAATGTGACCCAGTGTGTTAGTTTGAAAGCTGTCATGCACTCTAGAAAAGGCTATGTTCCTTTTTTTTTTCTGCAAGGACAATAATACACATTTATTACATAACATATGGTAGTAAAATTTGTCAAGATTTATTATACAAACTCAAAGCACTTTAGAAAATGCATCAGTCTAATATACTATAGGTTGACAGTCTTTAATAAAATGACATGTCATCTGTCTTCAAATCATAACAATACTTTACAGCAATATTAACAAACTATGCACATTTAAGTACTATGGGAGTATCTAAGGGAATACACAGCATAGGAATGGTTACTGAAGAAACACAGCATCTATTTTCTTCTATAAGTTTGGAGGATGGCTTTCTACCCACCAATATGAAAGGAAAAAGGTGAGAACTATTATTTTGGTGGTAGAGAGGCAATTTCTTCCAAAAGGCAGTCTGAGCCATAAGAGTTTCATTCAGATCTAGCAGTTCAGACAGTAGTACACCCCAAGGGTAAGGGGAGTTCCTGCTGACTTTGTATATTATACTACAAAAATAGTCCTGGACTCTAAGGATTCTTCATATAGGAGTGGTTGGTTATAAGGTGACATCTATTTCCCATCTGTGACTGAGATGGCCAGTGTCATGAAGCAGTACATTGGACATACAATTCTAAAAGTTCATTAGAGGGTTTAGGGCAACAGGACCATGTACCCGAGAGGTGAGTAGCACCTATTAGCTAATATTAATACTGAAAGGAGTTCTGTCTTAGAGAAAATTTTATATTTTTTCCATAAATGAAAAGTGCAACTGTTAGATCAATAGGGAAAAAACATTTGGTTACAATATCCTGGGGGATGATAAAAAAATAATTTGAAATAAGCTAGTTTGTGGGCAAAATGCCCTTCTGATGGTGGTGGGACTAAAGCAACTAATGGGCTTCTGCACCTGTAGACCTCAGATCTTTATGGTGGTTGAATGTCTGTCCCCATCACTGCAAACCAGTGTAGGGCCTGAGTCTGGGCTGGATGTATTGTCTACAGTCAAGGAGCTGGGTGAGGACCTTTCCCAAGAGTACCAGGAGGGCAAGGACAACCATCCTCTGCTTCCTTGTGTGAATTCATGCAAAGCATGAGTCTGTCTTCCACCAGGCTGAATGGAGGGCTACAGTGTTTCTCTGTGTCCTGGCAGGGACATGAACCACACCCCTGGGCTGCTTGCACAGATCCAAGTCCTGTGGCTGCCCCCAGGCTCTCTTGCAGTGAACATGCTTCTGGAACATGAGAAATATGTGCAGGTGGCTCTGGGGGTCCCATTAGAGAGCTGATGTTTCTTTCCTCCATTCTGCATGCTTTTGCCTTCCTTTTCAGAGACCAGTTTTTCAAATTGGCTACACTTCTAAACCATGAGATGGGGTGGGGAGTTCCATCATGCATTTGTGAACGCCATCCTCCCGTGTCCGTATTTACACAAGCCGGGTCTCTGCTGGCCTGCCCCAGTGGGGGACTAGACATTCCAGAAACAAGGCTGGGTCTGCTAAAATTAGAAGAAAGCTCTCCCTGTTTCCTTTGAGCCTCAAAAGTGCAATCTATTGGAGAGGCAGTTCAGTGGGTGTAAACACCGAGTGCTCAGAAATCTGAGAAAAAGCATTGTCTTGGGAGCTCACCAATGAACCAGATGGGGATGTGCCTGAGGAGGATAAGCTGGAAGAGCTAGTACTTGGAGAAATGTTTAACTGAGGGGTTAAAACTTTCTTGGTGTTCTGGTTTGTGGCACTACTTTTGCCCCCCTTGATCCCCATGATCAAACTCTGATCTTTAGAATGGTCTAAGTCAAAGTCGCTCAGGGCTAAAAGCCCTTCCATCTCACCCTGGTCTGGGTCATACTCACTGAGGGTTAAGACAGAGTCCATGAATCTGCTCTCCTGACCAAACGGCTTTACAAAGTCACTACATGGAGCAATAGCTGCCCTATAAGGAGAACCTACTGTGTGCCAGCCATGGAGATGGTTGCTATAATGAACTCAAAAGCCCTTCAGCGTAGACTGGTTCCATCATTCATATTTTACAGATGGGGAAACCAACGTTTGGAGAAGTGAAGAGACTTGCTCAGGTTTACGGAAGTGAGAAGCAGAGCTTCATTGGACAACAGGTCCTTCTCCAAGCCTGTTTCTTATCTGTCAGTTGGGAACTATAACCCTAATAACCGGTAAGGAAAATGTTCAAAAATAGATTGGGGTGATGAATGCATAATATATGATGGTACTGTGAACACTTTCATTATACACCATGGATGATTGTATGGTATGTGAATTTATCTCAATAAAACTGAATTAAAAAGAAAAAAGAAACTACCAGACCCTTAGGTGTGAATAGGATGATGAAAATTAAAAAAAAAAAAATCAAAAATCAAAAAATTTTTACAGATCAGGATTTCTCCACTTCAGCACCATTGACATGCTGGGCTGGATAATTCCCTGTGGTGGGGGGCTTTCCTGTGGGTTATAGGATATTTAGCAGTCTCTGGACTGCACTCAGTAAATGCTAAAGGCACCTCCCATCCAGTTGTGACAACCAATAATATCTCTGACATTGTCCAATGTCTCCTGGAGGAGCAAAATCGCCCCCTATTCAGAAACATAGTTACAGATTTTTAAAAAATGATAGCAGGAAGAAAAAATTGATAAGAATATAAAGTTGAGGAATGGAAAACAGGAAAGATAACACAAAAAAAATTACAGGATTAATCCAGAAGATCCAATGTCTTATTAATAGAAGTTCCAGAAAGAGAGAACAGAGGAAAGAGAGGGTAGGGAACTACCACAGAAATGAGAATGAAAGATTTCTCATAAGTGAATTACATAAATTCCCAGATTGAAAGGATTTCCAGCACAAATGGAAATAAAAAACTACTCTACATTGTAGCAATTTCAGACATCTATGGATAAAGAGAAAACCATGAAATCTTCTGAAGAGAAAAGCAAGTCACATACAAAGCACCCAGAATCAGAAGGCCATGGGAGTACAATCCTCTAACAACAATCCTGGAAATTAAAAGATAACAAGCAACATGTGGCTGATTGGAGGTGGCTGCGAATTCTCTGACATTCCTCTCAACAAGAAGTAGAGTCCAATCCCCTCTCCTTGAATCTGCCGTGCCATTGGAGACTTGCTTGGTTAATGGAATGCAGTGGAAGTAACTTTCTGGAACTCCACAAGAAGCCTTGCAGCTTCTACCTGGACATCTTGGGATCCTTGTTGTGAAGTCCAGAGCTGCCTTGTAAGAAGTCCAACTACCCTGAGGCCTCCATTCTGTAATGAAGCCCAATTAACCGTGTTGAAAGACCTCCATGGTGAAAGAAAGATAACAGACATTCCAGCCCCAGCCTTTCCTGGAATCCTGGCCAAGGCCCAAGACACCACGGGGCACAGTGAAGCCAACCCTGCTACAACCCATCAAAATTCCTGACCTACAGCATCATGAGACATGTTAATAATAATAAATTGTTGTATTAAGCCTCTATATTTTGCAGCAATACATAATCAGCATACCATGCCTTCACAAAACTGAAGAGGAAATTATTTCCAATCTAGAATTCTATACTGTGTTCGTTTGGATGTATTATGTCCCCCCAAATGCCATTATCTTTGATACAATCTTGTGTGGGCAGACATATTAGTGTTGATTAGATTGTAATTCGTTGATTGAGTGTTTCCATGGAGATGTGACCCACACAACTGTAGGTGATAACTCTGATTAGATAATTTCCATGGAGGTGTTGCCCCACCCATTCAGCATGGACCTTGATTAGTTCACTGGAACACTATATAAGCTCAGACAGAAGGAGCCAGCTTGCTGCAGCCAAGAGGGACACTTTGAAGAATACACAGAAGCTGAGAGAGTAATTGCAGATGAGAGACATTTTGAAGATGGCCTCTGAAAGCAGACTCTTGCTCCAGAGAAGCTAAGAGGACAAACATCCCAAGAGCAACTGAGAGTGACATTTTGAAAAGGAGCTGCAGCCTAAGGGGAACAACCCGGGAGAAAGCCATTTTGAAACCAGAACTTGGAGCAGACGCCAGCCACGTGCCTTCCCAGCCAACAGAGGTTTTCCGGACGCCATTGGCCATCCTCCAGTGAAGGTACCCAGTTGTTGATGTGTTACCTTGGATACTTTATGGCCTTAAGACTGTAACTATGTAACCAAATAAACCCCCTTTATGAAAGCTGATCCATTTCTGGTGTTTTGCATTCCAGCAGCAGCATTAGCAAAATAAAACATATACCCATAAAAACTATCTGTAGCCTATGAGGAGAAAATAAAGACATTTCTAGGTATGCAAAGCCATAAAACTTACCTCCTAGGCACCTTTTCTCAGGAAGAAACTAGAGAACATATTGCATTATATCAAGGGGTAAAATGAGAAAAAGGGAGAGAAGGAATCCAAGACACAGAGGGCTCAACACAAGAGAGGGAGGAAAGGGTTCCAAGGATGGGGGAATGGAATTCCTAGGAGAGTAGCCAGACAACTGTCCAAAAGGGAAAAAGTGCTCTGCAGGCTCCAGAGGAATGCCTCTGAGAAAACAGAAATACAACTGATGTGTTGAACATTCTGGGGGGAGATTTACAACTCCAGCTAGAGTGTAGGGATGAATTTGTGATATTATGTAGAAAACTAAGTCAACGAAACTGAAAAGTAGAAGGAGGGAAAGCTGTACTAGAAAGGACACAGAAATATAACACACTGCCTGATTGAGCTGCGAAAATTTCATAGTCAACCATTTCATGAGGATGGGACTAGGGGATGTCTGTTAGGGATGTAAGAGAATCAGATCCTCAACTTCTACTTTAAGAAATCAAGAGATAATGTCTAAGGGGAAAAATTTTAAGAAATGGCAGTATAGGTTTTCTAGTTAGAAATACGGTGGAAATTGAAGCAGTAGCTAAAGGAATTGAAAGCAGTTGCTTCCAGACTGTTTGGCAGGGAGTGGCTATTTTTGTTATAAACCTCATAGTCTTATCTGATATTTTACAATTAAATACCCCTATTATTTTGATAAGAGTACTGTGTTGTAGGAGACATCCAGGTAGGGTGGACAGTGAGAGAGAATTCCTGGGTCAGGTAAGAGCCAGGTGTGTTCCAGGAATTGAAAGAGGGTTGATGTGACTGGAGCACAGAGAGAGAGGGGAGAGGGGAGAGGAGAAGGTTTATTTGATTCTAAGAAAAATAGTAGGTTATTTCCCCGTTTAAGCTGGGGGCCGACTGGGATTGATTTCCTTTTCTTTGCAGCTGCTGTGTGTCAGAGACTGAAACAGAGGCAGCAGGGCTGGAGAGAAGATGGAAGGATTGGGACACTTATTTTGGAGGCAGACTGTTTGGAATTCACATGATTTAAGCTTTGCCTTAATCCATTTTGCAGACGGTAAAACGTGGGGTCAGAGTGAGCTGCTGAGGATCTCATAGCTAGACGTGGCAGATCATGATTAAAACTCAGTTCCCCAAACCTATGCCTCTTGGTCTCACCCTTATACAAAGAGGGAAGGGGAGCACCCTGATTTCCTCCAGGTTCCTAGCAGGATAGGAAAACCCCGTTTCAGATATGGATCCCAAACCTTCAAAACACCTCCCCTCTGTGACCTAGGAATCCAAATAACCTAAAATAAGGGAGCTTTCTTTGCAGAAAGTTGATCATCATGAGTGATTACTTACAATCATGAAAAACTGGAAATCCCCTAAACAGGTAACCCAAGGGAATGGATAAGAAAACCTTGGCTTAGTGCTTCTGTGGATCATTCTGCAGCTGTTAGACATTACAGGGACAACAGCAATAGCTGCCCTGTAAGAGCTCCTAATGTGTGCCTGTCATGGAGATAGGTGCTCTTTAATGCACTCAACAGCACTCCAAGGTAGGTTAGTTATCACATTCCCATTTTACAGATGGGAGAACTAAGGCTTGTAGAAATGAAGAGCCTTGCTCAGGTTTACAGAGGTGAGGAGCAGAGCTTCATTGGACAACAGTTCTTTCTCCAAGCCTGTTTCTCATCTGTAAGGTGTGAATAATAAACCTAATAAATTATAAGCATGTAGGGTTAAATGAATGAGAATAAAAAGGTGCCCCAATTCCCCTCTGTCTGTGGACATGTGAAACATAGAGTACAAGTTATCTGCTTCCAATGGACGAAGTCGGGACAGAGACAGGATAAACATACCCATTCCCCTAGGGAGAAATTGGAAGGAAAACAGGGTCATAGGTGCATCCCACCCCCACTCCACCCCCAAAAAGAGAAGTTGCCAGCTCAGTACCCAGCTTACAGTGGGTGCTCAGCAAATGCAAATCTCTCCTTTCTGCATCTTCACGTTATGACTGACTGCTTATCAATGCAGTCACCATCATCATGGAAACTGCACCCCCTCCCTGTGCCTACCATCACTCCCTGTATTAGTTAGGGTTCTCTAGGGAAATGGAATCAACAAGAGATATCTATAAATATAAGATTTTATAAAAGTGTCTCATGCAACTGTGGGGATGCACGAGTCCAAATTCCATAGGGCAGGCAGCAAACTGGCAACTCCAATGAAGGTGTTCAATGAACTCCTCAGGAAATGCTTTGCTGGCTAACTGAAGATGAAGTGAAGGTCCTCTAACTTTCTCGTTTAGAAATCTTCAACTGATTGTATAAATCCAGCTGACTGAATTCTCTCATTGCGGAAGACATGCCCTTCGTTGATATAATCAGTCATAACTGCAGCTAACTGACTGATGATTTAATAAACTAGCCTTCTGGTTTACTAACCAGCCACAAATGTGCTTGCAGTAACGGTTAGGCCAGTGCTTGCTTGACCAGACACTTGGACACCATCACCTGGCCAAGTTGATACATGAACTTAACCATCACTCTCCCCCATTCTGAGACTGAGCACAGAGGTCAGAGTGTCCCAAATGCGACAGGGTGAGGGCATCTGTGGCTAGAGCTAAGGACCATTTCTTGTCACTGTCTACAGTGGCACTCTAGCCAGTGCGCCTTGGGAAATGGCTGCAGAAACTACTTCCTTGATGAAGTCACCAGAGATGGCATAAGGGGACAGTCCACACACTGTAGAGCAGGGTGACACTGAGCCATGTTGGGAAATGCAGATGGGCCCAGCATCTCAGGAAGAAATAATATGTCTTCGGCCCTCAAACCAGCCACAGTGCATAGCCACATATATCATATATCTTTTTGTTACATTGGCCAACACATTAATAGTAACTTGTTTAAAAATGCAGTCTTTTGGACTTCAAATTATTACAAAAGGATAATCAAGATTATATAGATACACTTTCTGAATTACTCAAATTCATTCCATTTTGAATGCAAAAGGTAAATGAAATTTCATAACCATTTCTCCTTCACATTTACCTGTAAAAGTCCAAAAACTAAAGCACTTTCCTGAAGATCTATTTCTACAATGAGTTAATGTAATCCTAAAAGACTACCAGAACTAAATTATCATTTGATAGTAACAATTTTCACCACATGTCTTTCCTAAAAAAAAAGGGGGAGGGTTGGATTTCCCATACTGAACTAAACATAATAGACTTCCAAATGTTCTGACTTTAATAAACCTCAACTCTTTTCCCAGTAAGAACTACCTACACCGTACAGTGCTACATACAATTATCCTAGTGAGATGTACATTTAGATGCACAATATGATCAACACAGGAGTGCCATACAAAGTTTCTCTGCAGATACAAATGCTAAGAAAGGCCACAGTGGACAGTGCCAGACGCCATGTACACGGTAGATTGCAGGTACTACTGAAGTTTAGAGGAGACCACAAGTTTCAGGGTTTTTTTAGCAATGGAAAAACAAAAACATTTAGAGAAACGTAGGAGTAGAAATACATAATTCCACTGTCAACAATTTCATTTTTCAGATACTATTTCCTTAAATGGGCAAAATAGCTTAACTTAAATTTAGATAAATTGAACATGATCAGAATATGAAAGATTTTCATTGTTTTTTCAAAGAAATGCACTAGGCTTAGAACGAGGATCTTTCTGGTTCCAGCATCTGTAGGTCAACCAAACGCTCCGGATCTCCCTAAAACTGAAGAAAAGGCCAATGCTGCCAACAAATCTCAAAACGTCTCCAGAATATTCTCCTATTATCGGAGCACACAGTAAGCACGGGTGACCACTTTTAGCACAGCTAGCCAGACAGGTGTCATCTGGATTAAAACTTCAGAACCCACAGCAGTTTAAATTTCTCTGGATGTCATTTCGAGCACTTGCTGTATTGTTCCACCCAACTTCAAGAAGCTGACCCAGTTGCTCCTGGTTCAGGGCTAAACAAGCACAGGATACAGAAAACTGAACAATAAATACAAGTAAGAGAATAATCATGTAAAAAAATAGCAACACCTAATGGCGTTTTACAGCTCCAATCAGCCCCACTAACGCAATCAGGAACAAGAAGATGCCCACTGCAATGACCACGCCCACCACCCCTGAGACTGGAAATCAGCCCGCAGCCGATGCCCCACGCGGCGATTCCAATCAGCAACAGACTAACCAACGCTTAGAGCAGGTTGAGGGCGCACAAGCAGTTCTTGGAACACGCCAAGCCTCTGCAAACCATCTTGGAGCCTGTAGTCCCCGGCAGCTGCAGTCAAATTCCGCTCCTGCGGAGGCTCCCAAGCAGCCTCTTTGTCCTTGTCTTTAGGGCCTGGCCCAGGCGGAGCAGGAAGGCGGACCCCGGGTGGGGGAGCGGGCGGACCGCGGCGGCTGGGGCTGCAGTGCGCCGGCGGGCCCGCGGCGACTCAGACCCCCACAGTACCATCTTATAGTTGCGCATTCATCACCCCACTCTATTTTTGAACATTTTCCTTACACCAGAAAGAATAAGAATAAAAAATAAAAATAAAAAAAGAACACCCAAATCACCGCCCCCATCCCACCCTATTTTTCATTTAGGTTTTGTCCCCATTTTTCTACTCATCCATCCATACACTGGATAAAGGGAGTGCGATCCACAGGGTTTTCACAATCACACTGTCACCCCTTGTAAGCTACATTGTTATATAATCGTCTTCCAGAGTCGAGGCTACTGGGTTGGAGTTTGGTAGTTTCAGGTATTTACTTCCAGCTATTCCAATATATTAAAATCTAAAAAAGTGTTACCTATACAATGCATAAGAATATCCACCAGAGTGACCTCTCAACTCTATTTGAAATCTCTCAGACACTGAAGCTTTATTTCTTTTCATTTTGCATCCCCCTTTTGGTCAAGAAGATGTTTTCAATCCCATGATGCTGGGTCCAGATTCATCCCCGGGAGTCATATCGTTCGTTACCAGGGAGATTTACACCCCTGGGAGTCAGGTCCCATGTAGCAGGGGAGGGCAGCAAGATCACCCGCCAAGTTGGCTTAGTTAGAGAGAGTGAGCCACATCTGAGCAACAAAGAGGCACTCAGGGGGAGACTCCTATTTGCCTTCTTTTTGAGAGACCACTTTTTCAAATTGGCAAAACTTCTTTTTAACCATGAGATGGGGTGAGGAGTTCCATCATGCATTCCGGAATGCCAGTCTCCAGTGTCCTTCATTGCACAAGCCAGTGGACTGCTGGCTTGCCCAATGGGGGAATCTGGCATTCTAGAAGCAAGGCTGGAAATGCTAAAGTCAGAAGAAACCTCTCCTTGTTTCCTTTGAGCCTGAAAAGTGCCATCTATTGGAGAGGAAGTTTCAGTGGGTGTAAACACTGAGTGTTCAGAAAACTAAGAAAAAGCATTGTTTTGGGAGGTCATCGATGAGCCAGACAAGAATGTGCCTGAGGAGGGTAAGTTGGAACAGATAGAACTTTGTCAAATGTGTACTCAGGAATAAAACCTCAGTGTTTTGGTTTGTAGCACAACTCTTGCCCACCTCAATCCCCATGACCGAACTCTGATTGATGAGCTTTTGCCCCTCCATTTGCAAAGACTTGTGCTGCTTGAGATACTCTGCTTCTCCATGCAAGACATCAGCTTCAGAGCTGGTTTTATCTTGTTTCTTGGCATAAATCACCCTGAGATAGGTCAGTCTGTAGTGCTTGTCATCTATGCTGGGCTCTGAGCTTTGCTGGTGTCACTTCAGGCTCTTTGGAGCCTCTGCTGCAGCTGTGAATAGGTAGCCAGGTGTGCACATGTCAGATGGGGTCGGGGCATGATCCCACAGCAGGACTTTTGTGTTCTACACCACTGAAACGGTCTCCGGCTTGGATTCACGAGGCTGTTTCATTTGAACCTCTTCATATTTAGAATGGTCTAAGTCAAAGTCACTCGGGTAAAAGCCCTTCCATCTCAGGCTGGTCTGGGTCCTACTCACTGAGGGTTAAGACAGAGCCCATGATTCTGCTCCCCTGACCAAGTGCCTTTCCCAGGTCACTACATGGAGCATGTACATCCTCATTTAGCTCATTCTCCAAGCTGTCATGGGAGGAGTCACGCAGTTGGCAGCAAGAGATATCTGAGGCATTCTCTCTATGATTACGTCTCACTGAAATCTCTCCCAAGAGGGAAGGGATTTGTTCTCCAAATATCCTTGGGCAATTTTTGATCAGAAATTGTATAAACAGGGAAACTTTTTTTGTAAATTCATTTTCTACTTCTGGACTGGAGGAAATGGGAGGCCAAAGAATGTTGGAGCAATACACACCACTAAATTAAATGTAGTCATCTGACTGGATGAGGAATGTTGCTCAATGTTGTATAATACCCCAAAAAGTTACCTTTAGAGAATGACATTGACTCTTGAAACTGCTCTAATAGCCTTTGGATTGTATTGATTTTCTCTTCATCATTCCCTTGATCCATGACACTGACCCAATGATCATAGAGAGCTGATGAAAAAATACTTCCTGGAATATTTTGTACAAAATCCTTGAGGACAGATGCTATCATAAAAACAGATTCACTGTCTAGGTGTGCTTCAACTCCAGAATTCAGTTTCTCTTTCAGCTCTCTGAAGGATTTCACATTGCCAGATAGCCTGAAGATACCTTTGGTGAGGGGCCCTTTTTGATTAAGAACAACATATCCAAGACAGGTTTCAGCAGATTGTCATTCTCACAAATATCTGACAGAGGAACTCCAAACAGCTGTCCTGGCATGGGAGATGTTGGTGACATGGGCAAATCGTCCAGGTGAGTGCTGGAACCCCGCCAACAGGCCCAGCTTAGGAGTGAGCTCCACCTTTTCGATGTCTTCTGCCCTGAAACACTCAGTTGCTGGGCTGCGGCCAGGCGTCTGGGCTTCAGGATGAACTGGCACTGCATCTCCCGGGGCAGCTGTTCCATGAGGAAAGGTTCTTGCAAGTTGGGAGGGGTGCTGCAGTCCTTTAACCTCTCTGTCAGGAGTGCAGAGTCTTGAACATGGCTCATTTTAATTACATAGGGATATTCATGCCCAATGAGAGGGAATGGGGCAGCTTCTTTGCCAGAAGTGACCCATAACTGGTAATCTCTCTCAGAGCCAGTTATCCCTAGCTTTGCTAGTGACATTTTGATAACTTTGTTTGCCGTATGTGAATTCATTACTGTTACAATTTTAGCATAGGCACAATTCCCAATGAATGTCCTTGGTGAAGATTTTGAGGGGAATGCTCTTTGGGTGGTCCTTCTCTTTCTCTAGGTTGCTGTATCTCTGAAAGGGAGAGAACCTTTTGTCCTTCTGTTCTGGACAACTGAAAGTGGCCACAAAGTTCACAGTGGGCCAGCCCAAGACAAAGGACTTCATGGCATTGGTGTTGCCTTCTCCTAGTTGATCCACACACCTTGCTGTCCACATGTTACTTAATTTAATTTCATTTTTTATCTTCAGATTGTTATTATATTTGATTTTGGCCACAAGAAACAAATCATTAAACAGGAAAATATGTCGTTGCTCCTGCCTCTTCAGGCATTTCTTGAGTTCCACCCGGCCATCAATCAACAAAGTCCTGTTGGTGCAGACAAAGGATGACAGAAATGCACAGGAATCCACGCTCCCAGAAGGGCTCTCCTTGGTTATCCGGCCGGTTTTGCAGGGCTTTGTCAAGGGTGAGAGATGGAGCACTCTTCCTCCTTTCCGCTAGTGTTTTCATTTTGTTCCTCCAGGCGGGCTGCTGGGCCCGGACATAAGCCGCAGGCCCTAACGACACAGAGCGGAACCTGCCAGTGGGAGGTGCGCTTGGAGATCTCAAAAGGCCGGGAAAAGGGAGCCCCCGATCCAGGCAGGCTCGCCGGACAAATGGAGGAGCCAGGCTGCCTCTGCGGTGGGGGATGGAAACTGGCAGGGAGGCTGAGGGGTCTGCTTCGGTTGGGAATAGGACGATCAATGGGAATAAGCCGAGGGTTCTAGGACGCCGCGGTAAGGTCAGACGTGAGAGCCCAGGGAAGGCGGGAATGTCCGGGGACGAACGCCACAGGGTGCGAGCCTGACCGTTAAATCCCGGAGAAGCCCGGCTCACGCGCAGCGGTCGCAGAGGGCGCGCTCTGGGTGTGGGGTGGCGGCGCGCGAGGAGGGCACGGATAGTGCTCCACGTCCTCACTTTCTTGATGCCGGGGTCTCCCACGGTCCCCAGACACTTCTGTCATGGAAGAGGAGCGCCCTCCCCCCGCCTCCCCCTCCTCAGGGTCTTGTGCTTGGGGGTCCTCGCTTCCATGAAGACTGTGAAGCAAATCTCCGGACGGCTGCCGTAGGAACAAGGAGGCGCGTCCTCCGCCTTCAGGCAAGGAGCCGAACTCCGGTTATGGGCAACACGCCCGCCATAGGGGCCTTGTACCGCCGCCTGTGCTCAGCACCATGGCCTGGAGGCGATTACAGCAGCGACCACCCGTCAGTCAGAATAGCAAGATTTGTTCATTTTACTGTGTATCTGTAAATTAGACCGTCCTATAGTTCTGTTCAAGTGTTGAAGGACGTACTCGAGTGAGTTAGGAGGTGGGCTGTGGGTGTCAGACCTGAGTGATATCCCTGTCACTTCCTAGCAGTGTGGCCCTAGTCAAATTCCTTTCCCTCACTACGCCTCAGTTTCCAAATCTTTAAAATAGGGATAATTTTCCCTTACTGGGTCAAGATTTAATTCATGTTAAGAATTTGGACAGGCCTGGTACACGGTAAGAGCTCCATAAATGGAAGCTTAAAAACAAAAACTAACCATCTCCCTAGAAGTAGATGCCACTGCCCAAGCACCCCTCGGCAGAGAAGCCAAGTCCGGCGCTGAAAAAGGGGGGCCGGGGTACCGGGCGGGGAACGGGGGACGGCGTCGTGGAGGCGGGAACTATGGAGACCACAAACTAGGGCCCGAGTCAGCTGGAGCGCAGCACGCTGGGAGCTGTAGTCCTCGCAAGTCTAATACGCCCCAGACTGCGGGGCGGCGGGAAGCTCTGAGGCTGGGGATTCCCGGTCTGAGCAGGCACCTGCCGGCCTACAGTCCAGACTGGCTCCAGCGATGGAATCCGGGGAGAGGCTCATGAGAATCTCTCCAGACGTCCCAGCCATGGGCCACGTCCTCTTGTCATTGGATCCTACCAACCTTCTCCTCAAGAAGATATGGTTTCTCCCATTTCGCAGAGGAGGAAACTGAGGCTCAGAGAATGGCCCAAAGGTACTGGCACCAAGATCTGCCGACCCCAGTGCACATCGATCCTCACACACACCACCTTTGCCCCCCACCCCCGAATCCAGCAAAGAAACGGCGTCAGCCATTCATGCAAGGTCACACAGGGAGAAAGTAGACATGTGGACCAAACCCTCTGCGCTTTGCCCTTGCTCGCTCGCCCTTTGCAGGCCTACGCCGAGTGGGCGTGGCCGTGCGGAGAAGCCCGAGATGGCGTAGCCGAGAGACACTCCGCCCCCTTTCGCCTTTCCCTCCTCCCCCTGTTCGGCGCGCGTGGTGCAGTCCGGGTAGTTCCACTCTCGCACTTTGGCGGGGGTAGGGGCAAGCTGCAGCACGCGTGGGTCCCGCGGGCGGGCCCCGCTGGTGAGGTCTGCGGACGGTTCCATTACGCAGAGTCGGAGGGGGGGAGGCCGCGGCAGGCGGCGCAAGGGCCGCAGCCGGACCCGGACCCGGACCCGGGGCTGCAGCGGGGAGCGACGCGCCAGCCGCCGGGTGGGGGTGGATCCCCGCCGCGGCCCCAGGTAACGCCCGGCCGGGACCCTGCGTCGTGTGTCCCAGGCGCGGGGCCAGCGAGGACGAGGCGATAGGGGGCGGTCGCGGACCGACGGAGTAGCGCTAGGGCTTCCTGTGAGGCCTCTGCCGGAACCCACAGGGCCGGCGCTTACCGCCCCGGCGCCTGAGCTGTGCCGCTCCTCAGCCGGGCCGCTGGTTTCAATGACCTAGGCTCCAGGAGCCTAAGGAACTACAGCTCCCAGTGTGCCCTGCGCCAGGCGCATGCCCCGATCGCTGCCCCCAGGCAGCACTCGGCTCCAGCTGGGACCCAGGCATCTGTCCTAGGGTGCCGAAGAGGGGTTGCAGGCCTCGTCATGTACATCCCAAACATTTTTTCCGACGTCCTCCGTAGGGGTTGTGGGGAGCCAGATTAGCCTGGGCCCTGTCCTGGAGCAGCTGCGGGTCCCGGGGGACAGCACGGCGGGTACTGCATTCAGGATGTCGAGACGCCTGGGGTACCAGAGAAGATCTGTTACTTGACCAAGGCTTCCACTGCCAAACGGTCGCTAAGCCCGGGTCCAGTGCAGGGAAGTGGGGGGAAGTGGGGAGCTGGAAGGTGGGACGGGGAGGGGGAAATGGGGAACTTGTAGGAAGCTGACCCTCGATCTGACAAGACATTTAAGAAGGACGTAAAATGGGGAATTCTATTGGACTCACTTCCCTGGGTCTGCCAGGCCCGGCACTCCTGCAGCCCCCTGTTTTAATCTCTGGACAATGGTCCCATTTCTGCAGACTAGTGGTGAGAGCTACAGAGTGGCAGGAGTCAGAAAGGAGAGACTCTTCCGACATCAACATCCACATCCACATCCACCTCGCACATCCAGATCCACATCCACATCCACATCCACCTCACACATCCACATCCACATCCACATCCACATCCACATCCACCTCGCACATCCAAGTGCAGTCCCAGACCTAGAAAGTCAGGCAGGTCCCCGGACTGAGAGCCACACACACTGTTGCCTGACCGAGGTAGGTGTTCCCATTATCCCCATTTTACAGCTGGGCAAACTGAGCCTCATGGAGATTAGTGACTTCCTCAAGGTCACAGAGCTAGTAAGAGACAGAGCTGGGATCCAAGCCCGGGCATGCTGGTTTTTGAGGCTCTATCTAACCTTGAATGCTTTCCTGCCTCAGTAGTGTATGGGAGATGAATACATTGCCAGGCACAAACTAAGTGTTTAGTGTATGTCATCTATCACTGTGTCACTAGTGTGACTATCCCGATTTTACAGAAGAGAAGGGAGGCAGAGGGAGGCCAAGTTACCTACCCAAAATGTCAAAGCTGGAGCCGAAGCGCTGGAAACCTGAGCCCCAGTACCGGGAATAGCTCTACAGGCAGCCGCCGCCACCACCACCCCCACTGCCCCACTTCCATCTGCATAAATGGTTGCTTCTCCTGACGGGAGCCAAAGCTTGGCACTCAGGTGTGAGGGCAGCTGTGCTCAGGCCTGCCCTGAGTGGAGATGATTGGGTGGGGGACTGTTAGCCCCCACCTGATGTGTGAGAGCCTCCTGAAGGTCTGAGTCCTGCTCTGGCTCCAGCAGGCTGTGTTGTGTGTCCCTGGGTGGTAGCTCAACCTGTATGTTCAGCCAGCACTGTCCTGGGAAGGCTGTTGGGCCCTGCCTGTTTGCAGGAGGGTTTGAGGGGCCTTGGAAGAAGAGAGCAGGGTACTTTCTGACTCTGAGGGAGAGAGGGAGGGAGGCAGCCAGCTGTCCCAGGCTCTTAGGCAGGGCCCCAGCAGGAAACAGTGACCCCACCCTCCTCTTCCTGCCCCAGCCTGCTCCAGTGGGGCCCTCCCACCTCCTAAGGAGGCCTCGGGAGAGAGTTGGAATGTAGTAGCATCGAGTGCTTGTACTTGCAGGGACCAGGATTCGGATCCCCTCTCTGTTGCTCATCCACTCTCATCTCAAGCCACCTGGTCTCCTCTTGCCCCAGAGACATTTGTGTTTTTCATTAGTGAATAGGTAATCGAATTGATTAGCGAATTGATTAGCGAATTAGGGTTGGCATTTGCATTGCATGAACCAAACTTAATTTGGGATTAGAATGTGATCCCTGCTGTGCCCTTGATGGCTGCGGTCCACTGGGGTCTCAGTTTCACTGGTACCTAGCCCTTAGGCCTGGGGGGGAGGGGATCAGTGAGAAGTTGATCAGTCAAGGACTTGCCCAGATTGGGTACGGAGCCCTAGGACCCCCATTTCTTCATTGAGCTTCATGGCAGATGCCAAGGCAGGGGCGAGCCACCCCTACCTGTGGTTTCTGTAGACCGCTAGGCCCCCCTTCCTGGTTCTGTGGCGTGGGTGTCACTTCCTGACTCTGAGCCCCTTTGCTCCTCTGTCAGATGAGTGTAAACAGTGCTCACCCTGGGGGCTGGGGGATGAGGTGAGACCAAGACTCATAGTGGGTGTGCAGGCCACGTTCCCGCATGGAGCAACCAGAGCACAGGACTCTGGGAACCTGAGGGGGGATGTCACAGAAAAGCCCAATTTTCTGGAGTGTGAGCCAGACTCTGGGCTGGGAGTTGCAGTGGGGGCACAGGGGGACAGTCACACAGACAGCCCTCTGCTGTGACGATGCAATGTGATTTCAGTTCTACAGTGCATGGAGGGAGCCCAGAGCAGCCTGACTGCCAAGTGACAGACGGAGGCTCAAAAGAGGTGGCCTTTGAGCTGAGCCCCAAAGGTTGAGCAGGATTTTGCCAGAGGCGAGGAGGGGCTGTTGAGGGCATTTTAGGTGGAGGCTTGGTGGCTAAAATGTACATAAGTGGACTGTGGCTGCAAAGTCGCTTTCTGAGGGCCGCAGAGTGGTAAGATATTCTTTCTCACTGTGTGGTCTTGGGCCAGTCACTTCCTCCCTTTGAGCCACAGACCCTCCCCTAGTAAATGGAGCTAGGTAACCTTGAGGGTGGCTGCCTTCCAGTGAAGGCTGGGTGTCAGTGTACTAAAAATGCTGAAACCCCTCAGGTGTGCTGCAGAAGGATTATTGAGTGAGATGCATGGCGATTATGACAGGGCTTTGTGCAAAATTAAATGGCATGAGGTGCATCTAGCCCTGAGCATCTAGCCCTGGGATGGCATGGGGTGGGGTGGGGATTGAGTGCAAGTTTCATAAACTGCTTCCTGGAAGAGGTGAGATGGAAGCAGAGCCTTAAAGTAAGAAGAGGAATGGATGGTAGAAAGGAAGGGAGAGGGCCTCCCAGGCAAAGGCAGGCAGGGAAGTCCAGAGGGATCACCACCATGGTTGTGGGAGAGGGGAAGTGAGCCTGAAAGCATGTGTGTGTGTGTTAAGCATAGCCGTGAAGGTCAGGCTCATACATGGTTGGCAATAGGGAGCCACTGCAAGCTCAGTTGCTACCCAGGCAGGCAGGGGTGGTCTTAACAAACATAGGCATCTTCAGAGTAGGGGAAGGGTTTTCAAATTGCTTTTACATGGTGGAGAAAATAAAAGGTTGGAAAGGTCCTAGGAGGTGAAGGAAGAGTTGAGAAGGAAACAGGTAGACGAAGGCATCCTTCCTCATTTATTCTCATGGAAACACGGTTTTAACTGTGATGATTACAGTCTAGCATTCCAGGTAGCTCCTGTAGTACCACTTCGTGAACTGGATCCCATTTTCAGTCATTGTGTTGCTGGCTACCCCTCCACAGTGATGCTGATTATCACTGGTCTGATACTGATTGTCACTGCTGAAAGCATGTCTGTTTCCCAAACTTCCTTCTGAATTATTTCCATTTGACAGCTTTCCTGAAGGGGGACTTCTGGATCCTAAGGAAACAGAAGTCTTTGGCTTAGAACATACTCTGTTATAGTTTTCTTTAAATTTTTTTTTTTCCAGTAGGCTTTAGTGTACAGGTTTTTTGTTTGTTTTGTTTTAAAAGAGCAAATGTACAAATTCATATTCAATAAAAGGGCTATCTCTGGACCCAGTTCTCCCCAGGGACAGTTGTTACCCAGTTTCCTGTGTACCCGTGCAGAAATATTCAGTGCAGATGTTGTGTGTGTATATATATATTTATATAATTTTTTAAAAACATTTGATACCTAGGGTTGCACCCTGTTCCCTATCTTGCTTTCAGTTTTTATTTAAAAACTTGGGATTATGAAATATACTAAAGCAGCACAGAAAATTACAAAGCCCTCTGAGTAGCCCACCACCCAGGTTTAACAAATGTTAACATCTTTTGGTGGCACCTTGTTTGTGTAGGGCTGTCTTGGAGGAAGCTTCTGTCAGTGCAGCTCCAGCTGCCTGTGTGGTGGCAGCAGAAGAGTGTGGTTAATAATTACATGGATGCACCATTCTTTATTTGACCTGTCCCCAGCTCTAGGATCTTTAGGATAGTGCTCAATTTTTTGCTTAAATTATCCACGTGGAGGTAACACCATACTTTGTGTGTCTGCCCAGAGGGTCATCGAGCCATAAGGGAACGAGGCTTCGTTTTAGCTTGGCTTCAAATTCCTGTCCAGCCACACTTCCTAGCTGTGCGACCCGGTCTATAAAATGGGCGGGCTGTTGTAGCAATCCGTCCCTCTTCCAGCTAAGGACGCATAAAAGCTTCCTTGAGGGGCTAGTTCCCTGAGCAGGGGGTTCCCGGAGAGCACGCTCACCTATCCCAGGACCAACCCTGAGAAAACCAGGGTGCCTTACGGCTGCCGTTCAACCTCAAGCTACAAACTGCTCCCCGCCCCTTTCCCCAGCCACGCTGGGGCGGGGCGGTTGAGTGTCTCTGTGACGTCAGCGCGCGCTGGACCAATCCCACTGCCCGGCGGACGTTAACTCGTTTGTATCGGTCGCCCGCCGTTGGTCCGTTGGGCAGTCCAGGCCGTCCCAGCCGCTTAAAGCCACCGCATAGTATAAACGAGATTCGGGGCGGCAGGGCCATGATGTCATCGGGGCGCAGCAGCTCTTGGGGCTGACGTCATCTCCGGGAAGGTTGCCGGTCCAGGGCTGTTAGGGCCAGTCTGACCACTTGGGCTGATTTAAGAGGCCGCCCCCGTCCCGCCGTGAGTCCACCCCGTTGCACTAAAGTGTCCCTGGCGGCGCCCCGATCCCGAGGAGAGGACCGTGACACAGTAAGTCCGGGCTGCCGTTCTCCCGGAGGGATCCACTTCTCAGGGAAATTAAGGCTCAGAGGCGATGTGGTTCGCGAGTTTGCAGAGCAAGTTCGAGTTGCAGCCGATCAGCCCTGCCCACCCCAGTGTCTCTTAATCTTGAGGTCAGGCCATGTGGCCCTGCCCCTTGCCGCTGATTAACGTTGCGGTCACTTTAAGCGCGAAGGTGGGGGCTAGGAGGAGGTTTAAAAAAAAAAAAAAGACCTGTCTTTCAAGATGGCGGCCCGCTACTCACGTCTTCTTCCGCCACAATTGATTGGTTCTCGGGGCCCCTGCGAGGCGGAGCTCTTAGCCCGGGGCGGGGCCCCCGCGGACTCGCAGCCGGCTACTGTTTGCCGGAGCCTCCCGGCGCGTCCCTGCTATCCCCCCTCCCACTTGGCGCGCGACCCCGCCGCTCCAAATGTTGTGAATCAAATGTGAGGTTACCTTCCGCTGCCGCCGCGGACACTTCTTAAAGGGCCAGTCGCCGGCAGCCGCGCAGAGCCGGCCCAGTGCTGCGCCGCCTCCTGCCCGCGCTCCCCGAGGGCTTGAGCCGAGAGGGGCGGACCGCGCGTGGGCTTCGCGAGGCAGAAGCCGTCGGGCGGACAACAAAGAGAGGGCCCCGGAAGGAGCCGGGCTGCCCCCGGACCGGGGGGTGGGGAGGGGAGCACACATTGTTCCGCAGGGCGGGGGCTCTTAAAGGGTCCGGGCAGCCCCCTCCTCCGCCCCCGTGCCCAGCTTGGCTGTCCTAGATCCCGAACAAAGGAGTCAACGTGTGGCCGGGCGGACGAAGGTGAGTCGAGGCCAGGGCTGCCAACTCCCGACTCTCGCACCCCTGGGGCTCCTGCCTCTCTCCTCTGGAACTGGGGACCGTAAATCAAGCTAACTCCACAGGGGTTAATCACTGGTGGCTCGGAAAGGGGACGGCGAGGCCCCCGGGGATCAGGGACCCTCGGAGCGCCCCCCGAGGCCCAGTCGAGGCTCTCCTCTCCGGAGGCTAAGCTTTGCAGTTGGAGAGGAAGGAGCCGCCCCCTCCCCCTGCCGCCGCCACTTCCTTTGTTGTTGCTTTTGTCTCACGCCGAGCACATGGTCCAGGATCGTCGGCTCTTAAAGTCACAGCGCCTCGGCCCCGGCGCCGCAGTCTGGTTCCCCGCCCCCCCCGTGGCCCTCCGAGCGCGGCACAAAGGAGGGGGTGCGGCGCGGGAGGCACCTCTCGGAACGGGTATTCGCGCCTTGGTCCCCGGAGCCCCACAGCCTGCTCCTGGCCCGCGTTAGGGAGGGGCCTGCCCCTCCGGGACGCTGGTTTCCTCTCCCACTGATGTGACCCCCCTGATTTCTTCACTTCTTGCTTCTTCTGGATCTTATTCGGTGCCCTGGAAAGGAGAGATTCCCCCCCCCCCCCCCCCCCCATTTTACAGTTGTGGCAACTGAGACTTGGAAAAGCGAAGAGATTTCCTTGCCCAAGGTCACTCAGGGAGTCTGGGCCGGCCAAGGACTCCCAGCCCCACGCCTGGTGCCATCTCAACAAATCCTCACAACAACCTTGGGGAGTGGGGAAACTGAGGCACAGAGAGGCCAGGCAGCTGAGTTTTGTGAGTGACCTGGGCCACAAAGCAGGAAGTGACCACGGCGTCCCCGTGACTCAGCCCCGAGTCAATGGCCTCAGTTGCTCACAGGGAGCGCTACTTGCCAGGAGGTAGGGAGGCAGTCTCTCCTGCGGGGGGTCCACTTGAGCCCCCAGGATTAGCCTTTGCTCTTCTGCAGAAGGGGTGAGGAGGCGTGGAGTTGCCTATTGCAAAAAGCCCCCAGGCGTAAATAACATGGGAGGGGTTCTCCAAACCGGGGTGGGGGTAGCTGCCTGGGGCACTGGAAGTAGGGAGTCACCTGCCTCCTGGGAGCGGGGAAACCAGCTTCCAGGCAGAAAGACAGGGGTGGCAGCTTGCAAAGCCACATTTACTCAGACCTCACTGAGAGCACAGCACACAGCAGGGAGGGCAGACAGCAGTCAGGGGTTAGCTACCCCCTGCTGTTTGACCTTGAGCAAGTTGCTAGTTCTTTCAGGCCTCAGTTGCTTCTGTACAAAATGGGACTAATCAAGGGTGCCCAAAGGAGAACACTCGACCTCCTTCCTGGTTTGGAATACAGATTTGGAAGGAGCTTCCTTCCTCTGTTACCTGTGTGACAATGAGAATCAGTGGTTGGAAATGTCTGGGCCTAGGAGCTAGGACACCTATGTTTCAGACACTCTCTGGCTTTGTGGCCTAAAGCCAGTTAACTTCCTTTTTCTTAGGGCTTCAATTTCCTCAACTGTGAAGTGGGCGTGTCCCCTCTGTGCCACCTCTCATCTTGTTAGGGCTTCAAGAACCCGGGTCCCTCCCTTCCCAGCCTGGGGTCCTTCCCAGGGACAGCATCTTTACCAGCTGCCTCTGGCAGTGCTGGAAGTGGCACCTGATTTGTGCTTGGGGGCCTGGAGGGTCAGCAATACCTTATTTCAAATCATGATCCTTCACACCCCACAGGTATGAGTGATCTGTAAAGATTAAACTTTACAGATCACCCTGCCTGAGCCGTCCTTGCCACTGCCCTGGGAGGTAGTAGTTATTGGGTTGCCCCCATTTCACCGAAGCTGAGGCTCAGAGAGGGGAAGACACCAACCCAAGCTCTTCAGCCAAGACTCTGCTCAGAACTCAGGGGTGTCACGTGTAGGAGCGTGAGGTTCAGTGGTGTTGTCTTGGGGGCACCATCGTCCCCAACTGGAGGAGGCTCGGTTTCTCAGCAACTTGTCATCTTGCCTTCCCTGAGGAGTGGGACTGGCCATGGAGCAGAGGCCCACAGGCCTGGCCAGCCACCAGCAAGCCAACCTGGCACAGGGGAGCAACTGAGGCCATTGACTCGGGGCTGAGTCACGGGGACGCCGTGGTCACTTCCTGCTTTGTGGCCCAGGTCACTCACAAAACTCAGCTGCCTGGCCTCTCTGTGCCTCAGTTTCCCCACTCCCCAAGGTTGTTGTGAGGATTTGTTGAGATGGCACGTGGAAAGTACTTGGCACGTGAGCAGCACTATAGTCACTTAATATTCGCCATTGGCAGGATCTCTTGTCACCTAGGAGCAGAGGTTCCCAAACCCTACAGCTGGGCTATAGAAAACTCCTGGGGAAGTTGTTAAAAATCTTGTTCCCCAACCCTCCAGAGGTTTTGAGCCAGAAGGTCTGGAGTGGGGCTCGGGAATTGGTTCCTTCGGTCATTTGCAAATTTTCTCTGAGTTTCCCCGGGTCCTTGCTTGTTTGGCTGGGTGGTCAGCAGGAGCCGGGGCGGCTGCCTGTGCGTCTCTTGTGTTGGGCAGACAGGACATGGGCCAGCAGTGGCCTGCAGAGAAAGCCCCCAGCAAAGGGGACAGCTGGGAGTGGCCTGGCAGAAATGAGACTCAGTGTGGCCAGGCTTTCAGTTCTCAACCCCCATCTCCACCCCTCGCACGAGACGCTGGATTTTTCTGTAATTTCCTGATCTTTCTTCATTGCCACCAGCTTCTTTGCTGTCAGGTAGTGGCCTCAGGCCTGTATGATCAGCTCTCTTCAGGGCCCATTTTCTGTGCCAGGCCTGCCTTGTGCTGGCCACACAGTGGGTCCGTGGAGCCTGCCCACCCCCTCGGCCCAGTGCCCACACCCTTCAAGCTCAGCCAGAGGAGGGTGAGTTCCAGGTGTTACACATAGTGGCTGTGTGGCCTCAGCCAAGCGATGTCCTGTAAAGTGGAGTCCGTGAAGCAGGTGGGTGCAAGGACTCATGCTTGTAGGGCCTGGCTCACAGGACGAGGTTCTCGCCACTGGTGGTGGCAGGAAGGAATAAGGTGCTGAGGGCACACTCAGGTTGGCTCGCTGGCTGTGTCAAGAGAAGGGTGGCATTTGAGCTGGGTATCGGGATGCATAGGAGTTCTGTCATGTGGGGAGGGGCAGAGGGGGCCTCCCTGAAAGAGTTTGAACAAAGGGCTGCTCCTGTCTGTCCTTCACCTTTGGGCAAGGCCTGGCAGGTTCCAGAAACTTCCCCTGCCAATGCCTCATCCCAGCCAAGAGCAGCTCTCTGAAATGGAGGGAGTGATTGGGAGCCCAAGGTGGAGCTGGGTGCCCTGACTTCCCCCACCCGAACCCCTCGCTCCAACCCGACTGGGGAGACCCTGCCCTACCCCACTCCCACTCACTTCCGCTCTGAGGCTCTTGCTTCTCCTTTTTCCTCAGCAAGCCCCACCTGCCCCTTTGGGGCCTGTTTTGGGGCCTCCAGAGCGAGGTTCACCAGTGACCAGCCTCCTTTGTCACCTCCACGGTAAAGCCCTTGCCCACCTCCCAGCTTTGACACTTGCTCTGGGGCCTGGGACAAGTCCCTTCCTCTCTCTGAGCCTCAGTTTCTCCTTGGTAAAATGAAGCTAACAGTACCTTCCTCAACTAATAGATAAAGTCACAGTTGGATAGGTCCTTTGGGAACAGGTTAAAGAAAGAACCATCCCACCTCACACTGGAAATCCCCAAGGACGGGAACCAGGTCTAAACCTCTTACCTGGCAAGGGTGGGAGCCGAACTGGGTCCCTGGTCTGTCAGTACAAAAGTGCCTGGAAGAGACTTCCCACAGCAGGGCATGGCGAATGGCGTGACCCCCGAATTCAGACTGCAGAGGTTCCAGTCTGTCTCACTGGCCCCTAATGGGACAAGTGACTGGACTTCTCTGTGCCCCAGTTTCTTTGTCTGTTTCCTTCCTAGGGTTGTGAGCCCCAGCCCAGCCCCTCCACCCCCTCACCACCCCTGATGCGACCATGGGCTCTGGCAGTGACTAGGTGGCCGCCCTCTGCCCCCGGGGGCCAGTGGCGATTCTCGGCAGCAGCCAGCAGTCCTCCTGGCCAGCTCTGGCCAAGGTAGGAAGGTGCCTCCATCCCTGGGGAGCCCAGGACCCCCGGGGCTGGGGCAGGGCCACGGGGGACAAGGGTGGGCACGAGGCCCTGAGCCCCCCTCCTCCCTCCCCGGTAGGGTAGTGGCCCCCTCAAACCTACCAGGGCCTCCTCTCTGGTGCAGCCCCAGCCGCAAGGGCCCCCTGGCCAGCCTGCCTGCCCAGGATGTGCGCTTACCCTCCCAGCAGCTGCCGCCCCACCCACCGCACCTCCCCATAGAGGAGCGCCGAGCCTCGGCTCCTGCGGGCGGGAGCCCCCGGATGCTGCACCCAGCCACCCAGCAGAGCCCGTTCATGGTTGATCTCCACGAGCAGGTAGGCAGGGTGCACCACCACCCTTCACCCCCCACCCCCCGCCCCACACACCCCACCAGGCTCGTGGCAAGCCAGTCCGAGAAGCAGAGGAAACAACCCTGGTTTCACTCACGGCGTGCTCAAGGGAGATATTATTGGTCTTGTTTTACAGGTAGGCAAACTGAGGCCTGTAGAAGGGAAGAGCCTTCCCTGGGGCCACACAGTAGATGAGGAGCAGAGTGGAAGCCCCTGCCACATTTCCAGAGGGTTCTCTTTTCCCTTGGGGGGTTGGGGGACAGCCTGGGCTGTAGCAAGCTAGGTACCTGGCCGGAGAAGGGAAGGGAGCTGGGTGAATGCTGGGCCTGGCTGGACTTTCTCTGCCGGTGTCAGGCCGTGTGGCCCTGTTTCCTCCCTACAGGACCCTGGGCCTCTCTCCACCCACAGGTGCATCAGGGACCTGTCCCTCTGTCCTACACAGTCACCACAGTGACCACCCAGGGCTTCCCCTTGCCTGCGGGGCAGCACATCCCTGGCTGCAGCGCCCAGCAGCTCCCAGCATGCTCCGTGATGTTCAGCGGGCAGCACTATCCGCTCTGCTGCCTCCCACCCCCAGTGAGTGAGCGCCTCCACTTCCTGTGCCCCCTTCCCAGGGCTGAAGCCCCCCAGGGCACAGGCTGGCAGAGCACCTGCCCGGGCTCCAAGCCAGGGCCCTCCCCACCAATGCATGTGTGTGTCCACACACAGCGGATTCCCCCAGCTCTGTCCTGTGGGTTCCTTGGGCATTGGGGTCCCAGCTCTGGGCTCGCAGAGTGTAGCATGCCGTGTGCCTGGGTGGTCCAGGCCAGGGGTGGCTTCCCGTGCAGACTCTGGAGCTGCTGGGCGTGCTGGGTGGTAGGGACCCCATGCTGGAAGGGCTGGCCCCTGTCACCAGCATGGGCCCGGCCCTGTCTCGGCAGCTGATCCAGGCCTGCACCATGCAGCAGCTGCCCGGTCCCTACCAGGCCTACCCCCACCTCATCTCCAGTGACCACTACATCCTACACCCCCCGCCACCTGCCCCACCACCACAGCCCACCCATGTGGCACCTCTTGGGCAGTTTCTGTCGCTGCAGACGCAGCATCCCCGGATGGTGAGTATTGGGGGAATGGTGTGGGGGTGGGGGTGGGAGAGCTGGGGGCTTCCCTTGTCACTCCCTGACTGCAGCTGACCCGAGCCCACCTCTCCCAGCCCCTCCAGCGACTTGACAACGACGTGGACCTGCGGGGGGACCAGCACCCCCTGGGCGGCTTCACCTATTCCACCTCTGCCCCCGGTCCCACCCTGGCCCCGTCCGTGCCCCTGCACTACCTGCCCCCCGATGCGCTGCCCCAGGAGCTGTCCTTTGGCGTGGTGAGTGCTGCCCGCACACCCCAGGGCTGCTGGGGTGCTGGGGAGGCAGGCCACTGGGCTGACCTGTACCCGGCCCCCTCTTGCAGCCCTATTCCCATGTGATGCCACGGAGACTGAGCACCCAGAGGTACCGCCTGCAGCAGCCGCTGCCCCCGCCACCCCCACCGCCACCCCCACCACCTTATTACCCCAGCTTCCTGCCCTACTTCCTGTAAGTACCAGCGGATGGGGCCCCCGGGCCC
The DNA here is from genome assembly GCF_015220235.1 of Choloepus didactylus. NCBI lineage: Eukaryota > Metazoa > Chordata > Mammalia > Pilosa > Megalonychidae > Choloepus > Choloepus didactylus. The sequence goes on from NW_023637577.1 coordinate 1,507,541, forward strand.
ACCAAAGCAGACACCCACCCCCAGCCCCTCTTTGAGCCCCCAGCCCCTCCTACAACACCCTGGGGTCCCCAGTGTGAGCTGTGCCGAGAGCTCTGGGCTTGGTTTGCATGGCAGAGGGGAGTCGAGAGTGGTTCGGTGCCCCTCACCCCCACTACCCTTCACCCCGGGCCCTCTGCTCATTTCCCTCCAGCTCGATGCTGCCGATGTCACCAACAGCGATGGGGCCCACCATCAGCCTGGATCTCGACGTGGACGACGTGGAGATGGAGAACTATGAGGTCCCACTGCAGACCCGGGAGGTCGGGCGGTGGGGTGGGGGTGGGAGTCACCTGCAGCCCTGGGAGCTGCTGACCCTCCCTGCCTCCTGCACCCAGGCCCTCCTGAACCTTGCAGAGCGGCTGGGAGATGCCAAGCCCCGAGGCCTCACCAAAGCAGACATAGAACAGCTTCCATCCTACCGCTTTAACCCCGACAGCCATCAGTCGGAGCAGACCCTGTGAGTGCCCTGCCTCCTGCCCCTCCCCAAGCCCCCCGGGGCCCCAGAGCTGGGTGGGGGGAGGAGGGTCAGGCCACTCCACTTGCAGGGACAAGGGGGCTGTGCCACGGACCCTCCCCGGTCAGCAGCGTGAAGGTGGGCGGCCCCATGCCTTCCCCAGGTGTGTCGTCTGCTTCAGTGACTTCGAGGCGCGGCAGCTGCTCCGGGTTCTGCCCTGCAACCACGAGTTCCACACTAAGTGTGTCGACAAGTGGCTGAAGGTAACGGCCTGGGCCAGCTCGGCCGGGGGGTCCTTGTATGGGGAGGGAGGAGGGTGGGCTTCCCAGGTTTCCCTCCTCATGGTTACAATTGTCCAGAAGTTCTGGCTCCTTCCAGGGCCCGAGCAGATGCACACACGCACGGGTGGGGAAGTGGGGGGACGCGTGAGAATTAATGAAGCCTGACGGCAGCTGCTTCCCCAGGCCAACCGGACATGCCCCATTTGCCGGGCCGACGCCTCCGAGGTGCCCCGGGAGGCGGAGTGAAGGCCGCACAGCTGCCCAGGAGAGCCCTGCCCGCAGCTCTGGACACCCCGGGTGGGGGGTGACCAGGGAGGATGGGGAGGGAATGGCCCGGGCCTGCCCCGTCGTTCCCACCTGCATCTCCAGAGCTGGTGCCAGGGTCCACCCCGCGAGAAGTCCCCTGCAATAAACCCCTGCATTTGCCAAGCTCCAAAGACTCCTTCCCCGGTCTGCCTGCCCATCTGCCCGCCTCGGGGCTGCCTGAGTGTCCCTCGTAGCCTCCCTTCTGCCTGCTCTCGGGTCTGTGTCCTTTCTTCTGCCAGCACGGGGAGCCAGGGGCCCCATTCCCCCAGTGTGGCCAGGGGGGATCCTCGGCCCCAGGTTGGGCAAAGCAGCCATCCTCCTGGAGCGTCTGGTCTCTCGCACTGACACGTGTGCCCTCTGCCCTGGTGGCAGCGACAGGCGCTTGGATGGACAAACAGTGGCACGAGGCCATTTGGGCTGGATGCTTCCGCCTTGATCCCATGCAGATTTAGGCAGCCAGCGCCAAGCAGGCGGCTGGAAGGGGCTCCCTAGGGGACTGTCCCCCTCAACAGGCACAACATTCCAGCCCCCACCCCAGGCCCCAAGGGGCTGAGAGGCAGGCCCTGGGCTGGGGTGGTGTGATCCTGCTGTGGAGTGTGCCCCCCCTAGGCTCCTGGTGCCCGCCCCTCCAATGCCAGTGACAGGGGCCAGACCTGTGCCCGACCTCTCCCCTCTCTGTCGTTTTGCATGAATGTGAGGAGCAGCAGTTTTTGTTTATTCATTTGGCCCAATATCACGTGTAGGATTTGGGGGTGTAGGTTTTAAAAAAAAAAAACAAACATAATTTTTTTTTTTTCTTTCGGTTTATAATGGGGGAGGTCCAGGAAGCCACCAAGGACCCAGAGCTCATGGGGTAGGGAAAGGGTCCCGTGGGGCTGCCTGGTCTGCTTGCATGTGCCCAGGCGGGCGGGGGTTTGTGCTCAGCTGATTACTGCCATGCACTGTCCTGCACACGTCCCCACAGCCTCCCGGGACCCCACGCTTTTCAGGGCATTTCTTCCGCCAGCCAGGGGCCCACCTCCCACCTGCCTGGGCGAGTCTCCTCTGGGGAAGTCCCAGGAGGACAGGGACCGGGGTGGGTGCATTGGCCCCCTACCTCTTGGGGGGACCCTTGGCAGCCCAAGCCCTGCTCTCCGAGGCCTCGGGGAGGGAGCCCCACCCCCCGGAGATGCTGGCTGAGCTCCCCCTGCCCCTGCCCCTCCTGGGTCCCCATTCCTTTCCTCTTCCTACCCACCCCCGCCCCCCTGCTGGGGTCGCTGTCGCGAACGAACCGCGTGTGGGGCTGGCACATCCTAGCAGGCAGCCCCTGGCGCCTGCTGCCTCAGGGATGCTCCAACCACCCTCGTTCTCCCCACAGCGCCCCAGTTCCCCCCCCGACACCCCCCAGCCTGCCATGGGGCCCCATCAGCCTGGCCCCACCCACCCACCCCCGTGGAAAACCCAAAGTCTTACTGTATATAACTCCAGGTGACGTTTCTATATTTATAGCAGTGTTGAAAACCCATGTGTTTTACACAGAGAACCACCCTCTCCAACCAACCCCCCCCCCTTCCTTCCCCACCCCAACAAAAGATTTTGCAAAACCCTTTGTGGTTCCTGGGGCAGGCAGAAACAGGCTCGCGGAGTGGGTGTAGGCTGCAGCAACGAGTCCAACCAGCAGCTACTGGGGGGGAGAACACAACATTAAAAAAAAAAAATCATTAAGAAAAAAAGATTTATATAACAATTATTTAGGACGTTTGTGATTTGCCGACCTTGCTATAGATGCCATGTCACCGATGATTTCCTGTGGTGGGGGCTTATTGTTTACTCTTTTATTTACCAACTTCTGGTCTAGGCATGACTGTGGGTATCACCACCCCCCCTCCCCCAGCCCTGGCTGGGCCCAGCGCCTGTGTTCTGTGTTAGAAAGGTTCTTACATATATGTATATGTATGTACGTAATTACATATATATATATGTAATTTGGGGGGGCCCTGTTCCTTGCACATTTTACAGTTACCTCATTTTTCCCATGTATGTATTTGAAAAAATGCTAATATATAGAGAAAAAAAATGGTTCTTAAAGCTTAAATGTGTGGTTTTTTCCATTCCATTGGATTCACATTGGTTTGTAGCATTTAACATGACTAGTATGTTGTATTATATATATGTGTATACTGATTGAAAATTTTTAACAGATTTGTACTTTTTTTAAAATGAAAGTTGCTAGTTCTGCTTGACCAAGTAGTGCAATCATTATTTTTTTTAATATTGTTGCTGATTTCAGAGGGATATTCACTAATAAATGTATGATGTATACCACGTGTGGCCTGAGCTGTCCTTGGCTGCCTTTGTTCTTTTGGTGGGAGGTTGGGGGGTGGGAGGCGATGCAGCGGACAGAAAAGATTGATCGCCGTGGAGCCTTGGGGAAATCAGGGAACCCGTGCTCAAGAGGGTTCTGTTAAGCCTATCCAGTGATGCCGTATCCCGGGCCATCTGCTTCACACGCAAATTAGGTGGGATTCTGTGGCAGGAGTCCATCTGACTGGCTAAAAGGAAAAGTCACTTATTGGTCTCCTGTGATGTAAATTTTGAGGTAGGTTCTGCTTCATGCATGACTGGACAGGGGGCCCAGGTGTGCCATTAGGAGCCAAGGGTCCCCTCATCTTACATCTTTGTACTTGGGCAGCTCTGGATGGTATTCCTTGGTAGCTCAGGCTCAGTTTCCTTTATTTGGCACCCTTTGCTGGGGAAAAATGGCTTTCTTCCCTAGGAATTCCAATTTCTAGGAGTGAGGCTTGCTAGAGCACAGTTGGGTTGTGTGTCCATCTGAATCATGTGTCCATCTGAATCACTACCTTTAGGGAACTAGTGTTTGTGACTGGCCGGGCCTGTGTTACATCCCGCTCCCCCCATCCACAGACCCCACTGAAACTACACGGGCTTGAGCCCCTCGACCCCAGGCTCAGTGGGGGTGAAGGGCTCAAGAGCCACCAAAGGGGCCTGGTTGGTGATGCTGTGTTCCTTTTGCCCAGGACGGTGTTTGGCTGACTTGGCAGGTCGTAAAGCAGCATGGCCTGGAGCGGGAGCAGTGGGCTGTGGTCAAGTGACCTTGTGTCTGAGGTGCACTAACTGTAGCCTTGGTCAAGGCATTTCTCTTGTGACCTTTGGATCATCTGCATATTTCTGTAGGATCACTTGAGTGAGTCCCTGAGTCTTGTTTCAGAGCAAGTCTTGTGGGAACATAATGGGTTGTGTCTCTGTGGTCAAGGAAATTTGGGGAGCCACATTGAAAGTAACCAAGAGTCTGTTTATATCTTGGGCTTCCTGAGACTTGACTGTGTGCTGTAAATCTCCAAAGGTGGATACTATGGCGGCATTTCTTACATTTGGCCTGTTTCACTAGGTGGGGGTTTCAGGTTGCATTCCCTGGGGCACATTGGGGCATGGTAGATTGACATGCAACTCAATTCCCAGTCCCTAGAGGTCTGAGAAAATCATAAGGTGGGGAAGTCGCCAAGCTGTTTTCAGTATTTCATAAAACTATGGGAAAAGAAAAATCCCGTGATCATATCAATTGATGCACCAAAAAGCATTTCAGAAAATATCAGTACTCAGGCATGACTAAAAAACAAAAACAAAAACAAAACCCTCTTGGCAAGCTAAGAATAGAGGGTAACTTCCTCAATTTGATAAAGCACATCTATTTAAAAAAAAATTACTATTACAACACCATGTTTAATGGGGAAAGACAATGCTTTCTCCTAAGGCAAAAGAATGTCTGCTCTCAACCCTTTTTAGGTTCTAATGAATTGGAATAGCTAGCAGTAAATACCTGAAACTATCAAACTACAACCCAGAACCCATGAATCTTGAAGATGATTGTATAAAAGTATAGCTTATGAGGGGTGACAGTGTGATTGGGAAAGCCATATGGGCCACACTCCCCTTTGTCCAGTGTATGGATGAATGAGTAGAAAAATGGGGGCAAAAAAAAAAAAAGGGCACCCAATGTTCTTTTTCACTTTAATTGTTCTTGTTCACTTTAATTTTTATTCTTATTATTTTTGTGTGTGTGGTAATGAAAATGTTCAAAAATTAATTTTGGTGATGAATGCACAACTCTGTAATGGTACTGTAAACAACTGAATGTATGCTTTGTTTTGTATGACTGCATGGTATGTGAATATATCTCAATAAAAATGAATTAAAAAAAAAAATGTTCTGACCTCTCCTAAGCCAGCACAATTGGGCAAGAAAAGGAAATAAAAGGCATACAGATTGGAAAGGGAGAAATAAAACTGTCCCTATTGCAGGTGACATGATAGTCTAGACAAAGATCTACAGAAAACTGGAACTCAAGGAATTCAGCAGATGGTAGGATACAAGATCAACCTACAAAAAAATCTATTGTAATTTTTATGTTAGCAATGAGCACATGGAAACTGACATTTAAAACACAATACCACTTACAATTTTTAAAAATACTTGGGTATAAATCTAGTAAAACCTGTACAAAACTTGTACGTGGAAAACTGCAAATCACTGATCAAAGAAATAAATGAAGAAAACATGGTGGTCTTGGACTGGAAAATTCAATGTAACCAAGATGTCAATTCTTTCCAAACCGATCTATAGCTTGTTTTTAAATTTATATGGAAAGGCAAAGGAACTAGACTAGTGCCGGTTTGGATATATTATGTCCCCCCAAAAGCCATGTTCTTTTTCTTATTAATTTTTTTATTTTATTTTTTCTTGAGCCATGTTCTTGTGTGCAATCTTGTGGGAGCAGATTTAGTAATCTTTTGATTAGGGTGGAAACTTTCAATTGAGTGTCTCCATGGAGAGGTGACTCACCCACCTGCGGGTGATAATTTTGATTAGATTATTTCCATGGAGGTGTGGCCCTGCCCATTCAGGGTGGGTCTTGATTAGTTCACTGGAGTATTTAAGAGAGAAGCTAAGAGCCATCCCAGACCCAGATGCTTGCTGATGCTGAGAGATGCTTGGAGATGCAGACAGAAGGAGGCTTGGAGATGCTAACCTAAGAGAAGCAGCCCGGAGTTTGCCCCAGAGAAGCGAAGACAGGACTCACAGACACAGAGAAACTCCCTGGGAAAAAAAGCGAGGACACACAGGAGCTGAGAGAGAGGAGCTAAGAGAGAACCAGAGATATTTTGGAGAAAGCCATTTTGAAACACAACCTGGGACCAGCAGACACCAGCCACATGCCTTCCCAGCTGACAGAGGTGTTCCAGATGCCATTGGCCTTCCTTCAGTGGAGCTATCCTCTTGTTGATGCCTTAGTCTGGACACTTCTATGGCTTTAGAACTGTAGCTTTGTAACCTAGTAACTCCCTTTTATAAAAGCCAATCCATTTCTGATATTTTGCATAATGGCAGCATTAGCAAACTGGAATAACTAGCTAAAACGATTTTGAAAAAAGTAAAGTGGGAAGAATCTCTCTATCTGATTTTAGGACTCACTATATAGCTTCATTAAGACAAGGTATTGCCAGAAGGATAGGCAAATAGGTCAATGGAACAGAGAACCAGAAACAGACCTACACAAGTATGGCCAACTGATTTTTTGACAAAGGTGCAAAAGCAGTTGGGTAGAGGAAGGATAGTATTTCCAACAAATAATACTGGAGTAATTGGACAATCATAGGTGGAAAACAAAAAGAAAAAGAAAAAGAACCTTGACCTAAACCTCACACCTTATACAAAAATTAAATTATCATAGACTTAAGAGGGTAAAATATAAAACTTTTAGAAGAAAATAAGAGCAAATCTTCAAATAATCCAATTAGAATATGGACAAAAGACCTAAACATTTCACCAAAGAGGACATAAAATAGCAAATAAGTACATGAAAAGATGTTCAACATCATTAACCATTAGGGAATTGCAAATTAAAATCACAATGAGGTATCACTACACATAAAATGGAACAGCTAAAATTAAAAACAAAACAAAACAAAACAAAAACCAGTGACAATACCAAATGCTGCAGAGAAACTGGATCTCTCATACATTGCTGGTGGGAATGTAAAATGGTGTCACCACTCTGGAAAATTGTTTGGCAATTTCTTATAAAAGTAAACATACACTTCAAATACAATCCAGCAATTGCACTGCTGGGCATTTATCCCAGAAAAATGAAAACTTATATCCACACAAAAACATGTACACGAATGTTCATAGCTGCTTTATCTGTGACAACTCCAAACTGGAAACAACCCAGATATCCTTCGGCAAGTGAATGGTTAAACAAACTATGGTGCATCCAGACCACGGAATACTACTCAGACAAACTTATTGAGACACATGACAACTTGGATGGATTTCAAGGGAATCAGGCAGAATGAAAAGCCAATCACAAAGGTTACATACTGTACGATTTCATTTATGTAACGTTTATCAAAACAACAAAATTAGAGGGGAGGGGAGAGAGGAGGGGAGGGGAAGGGAGGAGAGACAGACCTACCTGTGGCAAATCATATGAAGACCAGACATTACCCATCAGATTCATTTTGGGACTGAAATTTTGTTATTTTAAGGTGTGACAGTGGTGGGGGTCAGAGAGCATTCTGGTTACCTCTGTCAGAAGTTCTGCCTGGCATCAGCTACAATAGTGCCTGGACTATGGTGGGCATTTTTTGACTGACTGACTGGATGAATGAATGGGCAGTAGAAAGTGTCTTTATTTTAATAACAGTTGGTACAATTGGTGACACCTCCCCAAGGGGTAAATGCCGCAAGTTGTCCTTCAAGGGAGGAGGTTGGAACTTAGGCACTGGAGGCCTTCTCCCCACTTTGGCCCTGGTGTCCCCTACGTCAGTGAGAACATTACGAGATCTCCTCTCAGGAGGGTAAAAGGGCCTAGAACCTTCATGAGGGCGATTTAATTGCCACTGGCTCTTCAGGGCCTGCTGGGGTGCTTGGTAGGTTGGATGCGCCAAATAAATTAATCTCGCAAACCGGCTGAGTGCTTCTGCCCACAGCCAGGCACTATTCCCACATTGGGGATACTTCCATGAATGAGACAAAGCTTCTGCTTCCGGGAAGCAGGACTTCCAGAAGGAGAGAGAGCCAATGTACCAGTCAATACTGAATTCAAATGGTGACAAGGGTCGTGAAGGCAAACACGGTGATAAGTCTGAGGGACTAGGGCAGGGGCACCTTGACAGAGGGGTGGTCAGGGGAGGCGTCTTGGAGTAGAGGATGATGAGATTAGGTCAGGAGAAGAGCATTCCAGAAAGAGGCAACCAAACGTGCGGAAGCGCAGAGAGAGGTGAAGTTGGAGAGGAGGGTATGGGCTGGGTCAGGGTGGGTCAGGGCGCTTGGAAACCTTAGACACCATGGCCTTTAATTCGCTCCTCAAATCCCTGAGTTGGGGTATTCTCTTCAGTTTCCATTTGGAGGAATGGAGGCTCAGAGAGGCCTGGCTCCCACAGCTGGGAAAATGGGAACATCAGGACAGCCTGTGGTCCCACTCCTGCATTTTCCAGGTCAGAGAATCCACTTTTGAAGACCAAACGGAGGCCCTGGGTGAGGCTGGCCTCTGAGCCCTGAGGCCTCCCTTCAGCGTCTGTCCTTCCTGCCTCCTCCAAGCTCTGGGCACCGCCCTCCACGGGCCCCCAACACCTGCCCCGACCCGACAGGAGGTGGAAGACCTCTGTGTCTTGTACAGGAGACCCTGTACCCTCCTCCTGCGGCTGCCCCCCCCATTCTCCGCTCACCCACAATGTGCCCTGCTTTCACCCCCCTGGGCTTTTGCCCAGGCCTGCTGACCCCTGCAATGCCACTCAGGTGATTCACTAATTTTTGGGGTGCCCTAGCCTGCATGCTGCCAAGTTATCCCTCACGAGACCCTTCTTCTGTGTTTCTTGAGTAATCAAACTGTTGCTGTCTTTCCTTGCAGTTCCTTCTGAGGGAAACTGAGGCTCAGAAAGGGAGAAGTCCCAGAGCCAAGAAGTGGCTGAATTGGGATCTAGTCCCAGGTCTGCCTGCCTCTTGCACCCGTTGCCTCAAAGGCTTTAACTCCTCTCCCTTTCCTGGCAAACCGTGTCCCTTTTCCAAAGCCCTCCTCGAATGTCCCCTCCTCAAGCAAACTTCCCCCCCACTTCTCCCTCAAACCAGAGCACCAGGCTTCTCCCCTGGGCGTCCCCAGTGCTGGGTGCAGAGGTGTCTCCCCCACATGCCTCACCTGCAGCAGTCATCTGCTGGTGGCCGGTGTCTCTCCGTCCCTAGACCGAGGGCTGTCGCCTTTGCCATGTGCCCAGACCCTAGCAAAAGGGCAAGGTGGGGGGGTGGGAGCAGAGTGAAATTTACCATTATCTGTCCCATTTCTGTGTATTTTTAAATCTGATCATGGTTCCTTGCAGCCCCTTCTCTTGCAGTTTCACAAGCTGGGACAGATCGGTCAGTCTCTGCTGTAATTTCTACCTCAGATAAAGTCTCCGGAAGAAGTGCACCCTGGCAGGGACACTTGTACCAACAGCCGCCTCACCACCGTTCAGGTCTGAACACACGGCACGTCGGCCTGAGGGGGCCCCTCTTGGCTAGGGATTAGCCGCATCTACTGAGCGCGGTGGGATTATTCAGTAAAGGCATAAACACTGTGTGATTCTAACCAAAATATAAGCCACAGAAAAAAAGCTGGAAGCAAATACACCAAAACATTAATATTAACCACTTTGGGTGACGGAAATGTGAATCATGGGTTTCTTCTTTGTACTTTATAGTTTCCTGTGTTTTTGTTTTGCTTTTTTAAGAAAAGGTTCTGCCTCTTTATATGGCGTATAACCCAGCACAGTTCCAGTCTGCTTGCCAGGTACACTCCTGCATCCCAAAGGTGGGGCCTTGGAAAGGCCATCCTTTACCTTGGGCAAACCCTCCCCACAGCTACCCTGAGCTCTGACTTTTCGGTTCTGGGACACAGCTCATGGTTTTTTCCTTATATTAGCCAGAGTGGGTTTCCTGTTTGTTACTTGCATCTAAAGATCTCTGATGTGGGCCCCAAAAGGTAACAGCTGTGTGTGTGAACAGCCGGTGTGTGCAGTTTCTTTCCCTGTCTATATTGGTATATCACACCAATTATGACTTGTTATCTACTTGCCCTGCTAATCCCTGGGTTATAGTGAATCCAGAGTAAAGCCCGAGTCTTGTACTGGGAAGACCAGAGAGTCAGGTGGTCCAGGGACTTTGACTGGCTGGTTTAATAAAGGAATATAGCTTAGAGGAGTTTGAGAAGTTAATGGCATATCCTTTTAAACCATTCCCCTTGAATATGAATGGTCTCAGTCTGGCTTTAGGCAGGAAAGTGCATGCTGGATCTAGGGGACAATCTCTTGATCTGCTCAGTGTGGCTAATTAGTGTGACCACGTGGAGGATCAGAGACAAATCGAAGGTAAAGTTTAGCAAGACCCCAATGCTGAAGCCCCCAACTTCTAGGCTGGGGAGCTCAACTTTCACCTTGGGCAGAGGGGGCTGGGGTGGGCACTGAGCCTCTGAAGGACCATGTGACTTCTGTGTTCAGGAACAAACTGGCAGCAGGGAGGTAGGTTGGTGACAAGTTAGGAGGCTATGGAACAGTCCATCCCAAGCACCTCAGCTCTCTTGACCCACTCTTCTGGTGCATCCGCTCAGCAAATCCCAGCCCTATGCCAGTTCCAGTCCTGCCTTTTCGTATCTACACCCACTCTGGGATTCATGATCTCAGTCCCACCTGAGCCCTCAGGATTGCCCAGAAAGCTTCTAAGCTTTCCTACACTCTCTTACTCTAAAGTGGGCATCTCAAATCTTCCCCACTCTTTATAGGCCTCTGCTGCCACCTCCTCCCCTGACAGGGTGACGAGGACTCCCTCCACTTCTGCCTTCAAGCCTACCAGTGCACCCCCTCTTGCTCCCATCTTTTCCTTCATCCTTCCCCCTAAGCTAACCTGCTTCCACGGCCCCAGCGACATTTTCTTTTCCTTTCTCTGCATATCTTCAACCTCTTCCTCTATAATCCTGCTCTCAGTATTTAAACATGATCGTCTCTCATATCTTAAAAACAAGTAAATGAACAAACTTTCCCCAACCCTGGCTCTTTCTGGCTTGTCCTATTTTCCCTCATCCCTTCAACAACACATTTCTTGAGAGTTGCCTACGCTCCCTCTTTTCCATGTCCTCACCTCCCGTTCATTACTTCTGCTTTCTGACCCACTGCTCTACTGAAATAGCTCCTGTCAGGGTCACCAGTATCCTAAATACAGTTGTTCCAGTCAGAAACCTGGGCACCAACCGTAATTCCTCACCCCCTCCCCACCCCCTTTATACAAGCCTGGGTCATGCCTTCTAACTAGCTCTCATGGCCATCATCAATTTCTCCCTCCCATGCAACCCTTCCCCAATTCAAGGCTCCATCATCTCTCACCTCTTAGCCATGCCTGTCTCGTCCCCTCCCATCTTGTCTCCCCTCAGTGAAGGATCCTCTTTCTAAAACTCAAATCTGATGTTACTCCCTTGCTTAAAGCCCTTCAAAAGCTGCCCATTACCCTTAGGACAAAGTGTGAATTCCTTAACTTAATTCACATAATCTGACCCCCAACCTGTAGGAACTGGGAGAGGAGGGGACACAGATGGACACCTACTCTGTCAGGCACCAGCTGGGAAACTTACATTTAGAAAGGTCTTGTAAGAGGTCAATGAAAATGGTAATTAGGTCACAGGTGACCTTAAGAAAAGGCAGTCAGTGGAGATTAAAGGAAAAGAGACACTGTGATGTGTCGGTAAAGCAAGATTAAGGTTTTGTAAGGGAGAAGATGCCAATCAACTGCAGAGGGAGTTTCAAAATGGGATGGTTGTTGGTAAAGTTCTGGAGATGGTGGCAGAAGATGAGAGACAGGGTGTATCCTTGTACACTGCTGGCAGGAGTATAAATAACTTTTCTCAACTGCAATTTGGAGACAATACATACTTTTAAAAGGAAAAATTTCCATTCCTTTTTGACTCGGCAATTTCATGGCTAGGATGTTTTGTTTCTGAGAAAACAAACATAGAAATGTACATTTAGCTACAGGGATGTTTATCAATTTGCTATTTATAAAAACAAACAAAATATCACAACTTAAACATCACAAGAGGATTTTGATCAGCTGTGCAGCTATTAAAAAGGATGTAGAATTGAGATAATAGTGCTTACATTTTCCCATTTCTGTAGAAAAAATGTTTTTATCTGCAAGGAAAACTACAGGAAGATATATATATATAAAAGTATTAACAATGGACATCTAAGGACAGCAGATTCTGGATTTTGCTTTTTCTTCTCTGCACTTTCTAAATGTTCCTACTATGAAGAGGAGTTACACCCAAATCAGGAAAACAATTTATAAACTCACACACACACACACACACACACACACACACACACGAGTTCATTTATATGAAGTTTAAAAACAGGCAAAATACTTCTATGGTGTTGGAAGTCAGAATGCTGGTTACCTCTGAGGGGTCACTGACTGAGAAGATGCATAGGGGAACTTTCTCGGGAGACGGAAATATTCTGTATCTTGATTTGGGTGGTGGCTACGTGGGTATATACACAGGAAAAAATTCACCAAGCTGTGCATTTAAGATTTGGGCATTTTACTGTATGGAAATGGTATCTCAATTAAATGAAAATACCCCTACAAGACAGAAAAGAGCAGGCAGATGACATCACAGAGCCATTTTTCAGGTGAAAAAGGAAATGACAAAGTTCTGTGAAAAGACCTCAATTTTCTCAGGAGGTAGGCTGATGAAATGAGTTCACAGTGAGGAAGACACAGGAGACTTCACTTTGAGAAAGTGGGAAACAGGAAAAGTCTCTATGGAGCAGAGGCATGGGGAGTTCCCTAGAGCTGGATGCAAGGAGGGGCACTAAAACCCAGGGATCCTCAGTTTACTGTAAAGAATGCCAGGATTCTGCAGCTTAACAAGCAAGAGGAGAGAAATCAAATTGTGAGAATTGTGACAGTCAGTACTGGCTTGTGGTGGAGAGGAGACTGGAGCCAGGAAGGTTCTCGTAGGGAGAACTGGAGAGGGACAGAAAGGCTTTCAGGGCAGAGTAGGGCAGTGGGAGCTGGAGAGAAGGGGTGTGGCCAGAAAGGGAACAGTTCTGTCTGAGGTTTTGAGGGTGAAGCAGTGCCAAGTAAAGATCACGTCCAAAGCCTGGCACTGCTGGGGAATGATAGGAGGGAAGGAAGCTAACATTTACTAAGCATCCGACTACCCACCATGTCAGGATGCCTTGACCTTGCAAGGATGACTATTGTGTAACGTATAGAAGAGCAAATAGGTTCTAAGGAGGTCAGTAATTTGCCCTAGATCATAGTCAACAAGTGGCAGAGCAGTTTCAAATCCAGATTTGACTCCAAGTCTTCTTTCCACCATACTCAATTGCCACATGAATTCAATCAGGAACAGTAGGATCATGATTTTAGGGAATCCACATACATAGATGTGGGTACCATCTAAGTGGTTGGAGATGAAAATGCTATCAGTTGCCAACACTGGGGAAGGTGCCCTGGGATAGTGGCAACTGGAATGGGATAAAGTAGGCTGAGCAAATGGTCTGTGCTTCAGGATCCAGACAGCAAATGCAAGTGGCAGAAGAGAAATGCAGATCCTGCTTCCTGGCACCAGAATTCACAGGAAAATGAGCAGCCTCTGCTTCAGGGTATTTTGAGGTGGTGTTTTTAGGGAAAACCAGATCTCTGTTTCAGGGAAAATTTTAGAGTCCAATGGGGGTTTCTTGACATCATTCCATTCGGAGAGTCAGCAAGGGGAGCCGACAGTGGAGGGGAGGAGCAGGGCTGTGAGAGGAAGAAGAGACTCAGCCCTGCCTGGCGGCTGAGCTCACAGGCTTGGGGAAGGGACTCTGGGGGCTCATGGCTCCATCAGGGTAAAAGTCCACATGGAGTTCCAATTGCAACGCCAAAGAGTAGTGCGTCAAGAAAGTGCCAGTGATTAGCTGCCAATAAGCTGAGCCTAAACCCCCTCTCCACTTTTCCCCTCTTCTCTTTATCCACAAAGAGGTTAAATATGAGGTAACCTGGAGACCATGTTTTGAAAACAGTAATAGGAATTATTATTTACGAAAAGCCTGTCCCAGGTACCCTGCAACAGCCATTCAATCTTCTCAACAATGCTACAACCAGCTCCATTTCACAGCTGATGAAACCGAAGTCTAGAGTTGAGAGCACTTAGCCAAAATCATGGCCAGAGCTAGGATTTGGAACTAGGTGCGTCTGGCATTGGTTTCAATCTTCACTTACCTTGTGAACTGATGGCAAATATTTTCTATGTAAAGTTCACAATCAATTGTGAAATGTTCATTTTTAGTGGATTCTGACCTAGGGTTTTGAGTAAACTCTTCTTGCAGTTACCAGGAGTGGTAGATGTTCTACTTTACATTTGCCATGTACCGTTAAAAAATGAAGGCCCCGTGTCTTCAGAGAAGAAACAGGGCAGACTCTTAAAGGTGACAAGAATTCCTAACTCGCAGGAATGTTTTTTGTATAAGGACACACAATGAGGAAGAGAAAGGAAGGCAGAGAACTGAGCTTAAATTTTCTCTCAGAAATGAAAACATGAGCAATACCTTAAGAGGGGAATTTCAATCATCCCGAATCTTAGATCTGAAGTGACTCTACTCCCGTTGTTCCTTTCCAAGGACACAGGCCTGTTCTAGCAGGAGAAATGACAAATGCCTTAAGACGGTGAAAGTGATTATTACAAGAGAATATTCCTTCAAAATACACTATCATTGGAGGATGAGAAGCACAATGGCACCTATTTGTGTGCCCTGGTGTTCCACAGACATTTATTTCATTTAACCCACAAATCTATTCTGAGGTAGACAGTGTTGTCTTCATTTGCAGTTGAGGAAACTAAAAATCAGGGAGGCTAAAGAACTTGCCTGAGGTCACAAAGCTGACCAATGACAGGACCAAGATTTGAACACAGACTTGTCTGCTCTTTCCGCTACACCACACTGCCCAAGTTGCCATTTTTCACAAGAATACACCACAGAGAACCTACTTCAACTTCCTGCTTCTTTTTAGTCTACCTTGCTCCTTGGCTATGCAATGCCACGCCCCCTCCCCCAATGTTTTCCAACCTTTTCTTCACACAAAGAAAAATATCACCTCTTGCCTAGACAGAAAGACCCAGAGAAAACTTTTGTTATAAAACATTTAATGTTAACCTACAGTACAATGTAAACTTTTATGAAAAAAATTTAAAGTACACTAGATTTCTTCAGTAAGTTATCACGTAACTATTCAGGTGCAGTACAAGTTGGGTCACTGCATCCTTTGGGGATGGATTTCCTGTTGCTGCGTTCTTCACAAGTCCTAAAAAACCAGTTGTAAAGTGGAACTCCTTGTCCAAGCACCAGATGATAATATTCCCCGATTCTGCATTCTGGGGGTCATGCTTCTTCCCACATTTTCTCAAGCTCTTTCCTTGGCTTTGGCACCATTTAGCAATTTTCATAATGACTGCTGAGTTGGAGATTCCAGGTTCTTTTTAGTATATTTTTAGAAGAGAGCAATATTCTCTTCTAGCCATCTCTTATCCAAATATCAGAGTGGAGATAAGCAAGGAGAAAAATACTTGCTGCAGGAAATTCTGCAGAAGTGGAAGAAAAGACCAGAGGGCCCCATTGAGGCTGCAGAAATTCAACTGACTTCCAAGAGATTGTCCTTGCTTGGTCATGTCCCATGGTTGTTTGGCTGAATCTACAACTTCAGTCTTGGGGGTGCAGAACAAAACCTAAAAAACTGCCTTTGTTTAGTTGACGACTTGCCATATCCCAGAGGTGATTTGGAAACAAGAGCAAATTCTTGTAGATCAGTGGTCTCTCAGGGTGTTCTCCCTTGCAGGCCCCATTGAGCTCCCAGTGGTCCCTGGGAGTTAACTTACTGATTGTACTGGCAATAAGTGACAAAACATGCAGCTCACCTTTCAATGAGGAGAAAAGGAGATGTCATCTAGAGATCAGTGCTAGAGTCAGTGAGGAGATAGGAATAGGGTCTAAGTAAAGCAGGGCCATTTCAAAGGACTAGGGAGATGCTTGTGCTTCAGGTGAAGCCTCTTGAACCCCAACATAAATGGGTAGGCCACCCCAAGAGTTGTACGGACATAAGCAGGACTTTTTCTTAATATTCTGGCATCTGACCTCCTTCATTGAACCAGGTATCAAAAGGCAAGAGGCATAAAGTGCACACTGTAAAACAAGATGCAGAATTACGAAGGACAAAAATTATGACTTGCCCAAAAAGGTGTGGGCAAGATGCTCATACACGACACCCAGGAAGAATGAAGTTCCTTAATATCCTCCTGCATCCTGCTAGGGAAACAGCAGTGAATTCCAGACAGGGAGGGAGGTTCAAGTTAAGTGGGGGGGAATTCCTCTTTGTGTGGTTGTCAGTGGGAAGCAGATTTCACATAGGATTGAGTGGTGAACATGGGTCATCCTGTTAAGCCACTCCAGAAATATTTGACAACAATCAGATGGTGATTTCCCACTTGCCTGGCCTTGGGTGTAGGAAACAAAGTGGAAAACCAGGAGCAGAACTCTATTCCCCTAGATCTGGTGTGCCAGGTGCCTGTGCCAAGGCCTCTAGGACATTCTTAGGCTCTCCAGGAGAGCCCCATGAGGCTCTTCATCCTGCCCCACACTGTTTACCCTACAACGGAGGGATGCAGAGAATCTTAACCACATGACTGTTACCTAAAAGAGCTGTCCTTAGGTTTTAGTTGAACACTAGAGACTGCAGGTGTTCTAACAAGGTATGTTCTATCTTGATCTGAACACTTGGCTTCATGGCATGCTAAGGAGCTATAGTAATTTCAGTAGATCATAATGTTACGAGTCCACACCAGGCTAGCTATAGAACACTTTGGAATACTTGTCAGTTCACAATGGCATGTTAATACATGGCCTGACCCATGTACTGTTACCAGGAATTCAATCACAGATGAGACATCCAGATGTTTAAAAACCCTATTACTTTGACACAGCAAAGAGGGAGAGGATTAAAAACTGCCTCCAGTAGGTGGCTCCATCAGAATTTGAAACGTGCCTAACAGTTTACAAAGGCCAGGAGGCTGGTCTTGGTCCCCTTCCTCAAGGCCTCTGGTTCTATCCTTAAAGGGGAAAACCCTGGCACACATCCACTGACACAGGCAGGGCACTCTCGTGTGGTTCTGCTGGCTCCACCACAGGCCCTAGTCCTTTGGAAAGGCACCAAGCTTGGCAAGTCAGGAAAGCTCAGAGCTGGGGAGGAACAGCATGCACACATCTCAAGAGGAATGAAGAGCTGCTGTCCTTTGGTTCAGACCACATAACCACCCCCGGTACAGATTTCCATGGAAAAGCTGCCATTGTGTGTACAGGTGAGTATACACAGAGTCCTTGTTGCATACATGGGTGAATCTGTACATAGACAGAAAACAACCTTTATGGGACTATAAACCTAGATTTCTTCCCACTGCTCTAAGTTGGGTGCATAAGTGGCAAGAAAGGACAGCAAGAGTTGGACCAAAAAGAACGACCTCTCTGGGAAGTTGAGAGGAACAATTTGCAGAAATAAGCACAAACCAGCCCGGGCACCTTTATTACACTGCTGTGGGCTAAGGAGCCCAAGCCATGAACTCATGGGTTTAAGAATTGGCTCTTTATCAAATAAAGTTAAGGAAATAAAATACACCTATGTCAGCCTCATTCCTTTGGTCAATACAAAGCAACAGAAAAAAGTTAAAAAGTTATTCATAAATTGTGGGAAGTTCAAGGAATATCTTTGTTCTGTCCCTTCTCTTCTCTCTCTTCTCCAGAGGTGGGAGAAGTGAGTCCTCAGGAGATGCTGTAGAGCTGGTTGATGGAGGTTTTTCATTTTTCTTTTCCATAAAAGCAAGAATGAATGAGAACTAGTGGGAATGTCCCCTTCCCCAGTCAAGACAATGGACGGGCTGGAGGTGAAGAGTCTCCTTTCGCTGGAAGGTGCGTGGTACAGAGGCAGGAGGAAGGGTGGGCTTGCCAAGCGGGTACGTTCATCACTGACCTCTCTTGCACACACACCAAGTTGTGACTCTTGCAGGCAGCATGGTTTCTGATCCTTCCTTAGGATGCAGCAGTCTTTTAAAAAAAATATTGTATTATAATAATAATAATATGAATTCCTTGTTTTTTTGTTTTTGTTTTATCCATTTCTTTTAGGAATTGGGGTGGGTGGGGAGAGGAAGAAAGTGTCATTCATCTGTTAGGTCCTGAACAAAGAGAACTTCTGTGTGGCTGAGTCCGGCCTCCTGCAGCGTGGGGGGGTTGGGCCACTCCTCTGAGGGGATGCAGGGCAGCACCCGTCGGGGGAAGTTGGCTTCAATTTGAAATTTTTCAGGGCTTTCCTTCAAGGAGAATAAGAAGTCATGGATTACCTGCAAAGGTCATATAGAAAAAGAAGAAAAGTCAAGTCAAAACAAGAGCTGTGAAGTCAAAATGTCCCCCAGCTCTCCACAGGGATGACTCTGGAATATGAATTGATCAGATTGCATTAGAATTCTTCTGGGTCTTTCCATTTTACAGGGCAAGTATGTATTTTAAAATACAAAAGTACAAGGCAAGTATTTTAAAATATACTTATTACCTAATCCCAGTGCTAATCCTACTCTGAATTGAATCATATGATTCTTCTTTGACAACTTGTCAGATATAAGGCTAAAGAAAAATTTATTTAGAAATAATCACAACATTACAGAAAAGATGGAAGTATGGGACCCAGAATTTTTTCCCCTTGAACCAGTTGAGAATGAACTGTGAACCTGATGTCCCATCACCCCAGTATACTTGAGGGTGTATGTCTCACAAACAAGACAATCTCTGACAGAACTACAGTATAACCCTCAAAATCAGGAAATTAACACTGATACATTATTACCATAATAATACACGGTAATATTATATTACATTATTATTCAGACCCTGTTCAAGTTTCACCAGATGTCTTATAACAAAAGGATGCAGTTTAAATTTGTGTTACATTTAGTTGTGGTGTCTCTTTTGGTATCCTCCTTTAGTGTGGAACAAATTCTCAGTCTTTCCTTGACTTTCATGATTTTGACACTTTTAGAAGATTAATTTTCAATCTTTGTAGATATTATTACTATTATTTAAAAGATTATCGTGAAGGGTTTTCCTTAATTTGTTCATCTGAGATTTCTCACGATTAGATTCAGGTTCTGCATCTTTGACAGGAATATTACAGAAATGATGCTGCATCCTACTCATTGCTTCCTGTTTAGGTGGAGCACAATTTCATTTTGTTCCACTACCTATGATGTTCACTTTGATCACCTGATTAAGGTGGGTTTGCCAGGCTTGTCCACAGAGTTATTCTTTTTCCCTTTGTAATTACTAAGTACTTGTGTGGAGGTACTCTTTGAAACTATGCAAATAAATATGCAGTTCCTCAAACTTTCAAAGTATTCATTTATTTATTTATAACAATATAGGTACATGGCTTCCTATTCTATTCAATGGCTTATAATATTACAATCATTATTACATGTTCAAATTATCCACATGAAGTCAGAAGGAGCCCACTCAAACTGGCTTCTGTGTCTTCTGACATCTCTCCATTATTCTTTGAGCAATTCTTTGCTTTCTGGCACAGGGTATTCCAGGCCCATCTTATGTTTCCCCTACCCCAGCCCTACAGTCAGCCATTTCTCCAAGGAGCCCTGATTCTTCTTAGTGAACAATGATATTTAGAAAGCAAAATCTAGGTGCTAGATATGCTCACTGCTATTGGGTGTTGCTGCTCAGAGAGCTACAGCTAAGAGCTAGGAATTGTGTACACACAATCACATACACATATCTATGTCTGTATTTCTCTATATATCCATAGTGAACCTGTGAGTTCACCACCCCTCTTTCCCACTTATACCCCCTCTTCCCTATGTATACCCACCTCACCCTGCTCTGGCTCTGACACTTTATCCTGGGCCACTGAGTTCCCTGTCCTGGGCAGCCCCCATATGTGGACATCTTCCTCAACCTGACTGAAATCTGACACCCTCTCTGTGGACCACTCTCTGTGGGAATGCCCCCCTCTGACTCTTGACAAGAACAAGTAAACCCTTAATGAGAGGTGAGGCAACATCATGAGAACTCAAATTGTTAACACTTAAAATGTGAGTGAGAAACCTCTGGAATAGGCCACCTTTACCTCTCGCTGTCTCTGACCCATGCCATCTGTGAAGACCAGCGCACTGGATCCGCTCTCTGGCCCTCTCCGGCTAGCATTCTGTTTCTAACCAAGACTCTGAGTGAAGGGAAATCAGTGTTGTGAAGGGCACTGCTAACATCCTTCAGATCAGCCCCAAAGATTAAGAACATACTATTCAGGTTTTTATCCTTTCCTTTTTGGGAACCTATTTCTCTCAGAACAAGCTTTCTAAGTTTATTCCTGTGTATGTGAAGCAGTGCTTTCTTCATCTGTTTCAAACTTATCTCTCGAGAGCTTTTAAGGGGCCATGATTTGAGAATTTAAGGAGTAAATTCATGTTACTTTTGTTTGATCCATTCATGATTTTATAAACTTTTCATATTTTAGTCTCCTATCAACTTCAGTCATTTTTAGTTCCCTCCTCTGCTTCTACAATTTCCATTAATGTTCTCTCTCCTTTGCTTTTCTTGCGGTGCTTCAATTAGACTTGCATAAGGTATTCTTGGTAAGGACCCAACATGGGATTTATATAAGGGTGAAATAATATTTTCTGTTTCCTGTTCAATCAGTGTAAGAATTACCTAATATTGGTACAAAGTTGCCATTTTTGCTTGCCACTGACAACAGGCTGATAACTTCAGGAAACAGATTACATCACCTCCAGAAGTCTTTTTGGGTTTGTAATAGATAGAAAATCCAGTTCTGGGCTGACTCTTATTTGGAGTCTCTCTTTTATGGTTTCATTCAAAAGACAGTCAGCTGCCACTTTCCTGCCATGCATAGGACATGGTGGTTTCTCTAGTTTTTTCTGCTTAGCACAGTCTTAGCATAAGACTATCATGAGTTGACTACCACCTGCAAATTGAACATTTCACTGAACTCTCACCCCAAAATCGATTATGAAGGGGAGAGTCCATAGGAAGATAAGGACATAATGTCTGTAAAAGTGCTGATAGCCTATACACTATTTTTTTCTTGTGTGTTACTATCCTTATGAACATCAAAGGCCAGCACTACCATGATACTTCATGACACTTCCTTTCTAGCTCTGAGTACAGTCCTCATTTATGACCAAGCAATTCTCTCAGTCTTTTAAAAACAATTTTTAGTGAGAAACCTGTTTAAAAGCCTTCAAGGATTACATAGTTAGCAAATGGGTCTTCTTTGGCCCCAAGCCTATTCTATTCCACAATTCTAATAGAGTTCTTCTATTAAACCCCAAGGACAGTACATTTCCTCCGATTAAATAAAGAGAAGCAATGAATGTGCTACCCAGCCTTGCTTGATTAGTCATTTAATCAACTGCATCATCATTTCTATTATGCAGTTTACTCCTGATTATGACAAGTGATCATGGAAATGGCAGAATCTACTATTGTCAATTTGGAAAGGCAACATACCAACTCAATTTAAGCAGAAACTTTCTTTTGGTTTTAAATACCAATAATGACAGTTAGCATTTGTGTGCTTACTATGAGTCAAGCCCAGTGTTGAGCACCTTATATGAATTTATAATCTTAACAAACACCCTAATCAGGAGTGCCTATTATTATACTGTTTTTACAGATGAGGTGACTGAGTCTTAGAGATTAAGTAAACTGATCCAGGAACATTAGTAACTCTGGAAGAATTAGAATTTGATCTCCGTTCTGTGAGATTGTAAGAGTCTCTGCTTTTAACTCCTTCCCATTTCTTCCAAGAGAAAGGGGAAAAAGACTATGGAATGATAAACACTGCTTACCCATGGATACCAAATACACAAGGCAGCCCCAAGAAGTGACTCTTTTATAGGGTAAATGGGTAGAAAAAGAAGGACAATTGTATCTAAACTGCATGTGCACTTACATCCAGACATGTATTTCAGGTGTTTCTGGGTCACTGGAAGCAAAGTGATCTCTACAAAGCAATGCAAGAAGAGTAGCACAAAAGAGCTGGGTTTTGAAGCCAATGCAAGAAGAGTAGCACAAAAGAGCCTTCCACCCTCAAATTCACAACTCTTTTGTGGCACCTTCTTTGTAAGGTACCATTTTGCTTAGCAGAATATGACTGATGAAAGAAAACCTTAATAATTGCACTAGGGTGGCAGCTAGAACTTAAGGAACCTACAATAAATAGTTTACTGCACTCTTGTTGGTGTCCACTGATGTCATACCCGTGTCTGTCTGTCTCTCTGTTCCTCCTCTGCTCCTCAGAGAAGCGGATATATCAACAACATTCTTGAGAGTCTGTAAAAGTTTCCAAATTCAAAGCCCAGACTCTACATACAGTTCAAACAACTTAGGCGGTCCTTACTGTTAGAGACTGTGAAAAGTGGAATCGTCTCTCTACTCGAGAATCATTGGGTAATTTGAAGATGATCTTGACGCTGTCAGGGTCATCAGGGGAAGGCTCAGGGGGCAGGCACTCCAACTTCCTTTCCTTTTCCTCCTGTAAATTCTGTAGACACACAAAGCAAAAGTGAAAGTGAAGCTGTGGCTCCAACAGGGAAACAGGAAACAAGAAACACAACGATCATGTAGGTTTACTGTGCCATCAGAAGAAAAAAATTAATGAACTACCATAAGAAAAACCTCTTGGTGAGCACCAGAAACAATCTGGTTCAAAGTGCTACTGCATCCCATGTTTTATTTATTGGCTACGTTTAGGTATTTAACTATTTGAGAGGAAAGGGAATGGCTCTAAGACACTGGTGATAATCTAGTGGTAGTACATAATGAAATAAGATCATGAATGAAATGCTGAATTAGCTAACACTATAAGAATATTTAAAAACTACTCCTATACCCTAAAGTAAACTATGGACTATAGTTAATCATATAATTACAATAATATTATAATATTGTTTCATCAATTGTAATGAAAGTATCCCACTAATGCAAAGTGTTAATAATAGAGAAAACCTTGTGAGTGTGTATGTGTGAGGAGGGGTGTATATAGAACTCTGTACTTTCTGTATGATTTTTCTGTAAACTTAGAACTTCTCTAATTAAAAAACAAAACAAAACTACTGCTGTGAATTAAGACCATTTTGAACTATTTATTATGTCCTAAACTTCTTTTTCATGGAAATGAGCTGTTTTGCCTGGCATCTACTCACCATTTTCATTCTTTCTAAATAATTTTTTCTTTTTTTGTGAAAATGCAGAAGACACAAAAATGTCAAAGAAAATTTACATCACCTTCATTTCCACCATCTAGCTTTTTTCCTTTCATAATTAAGACCAAGGTGGCAAAATCTCCACAGACCGGGAATCACAACAAGTAAAGACACAGGTTCATTACCTGTCGCCGTCTCTCCTCTGCCAGCTTTTGCTGTTGTACCTCCTCTTCCTTCCGCCGCTTCTGCTCCCGCTCCTCCCGTTTCTTTCTTTCTTTCTCTTGGTCTGCCCTGAGAGAGGCCAGGTATGCCTCATCCTGCTGTTGTCTTAGCACTTGGGTCTGGTTTCTTTCTTCCCTGTGAACAGATGAGAAGCATGGAAGGAAAACACCAATCTTACAAAGCCCTGTGTTCACTTAGATTGAAATTTTGAGGGAGGGCAAAAATGATGGTTATTTCACATTACCATAAAGATTTCCAAAAGCAGAATGGCAGAATCTGAATAAGCCGTCTTTTTTCTCAGTTTAATTTAGCAGAAAAAGAAATGGCAAGCTCCCCCGCCTCCAACTTCGAACTTTTAAAATAAAAATTTATCTGTATTTTTCCAATTATTTTTATGAAAAGATAATCAAGATCATGGTTTACAGGTAAATATCCCTTGGTTTACTGGATTTTTGTACCTTGTGCTGTTTTCTTAAAACTAAAAACCACACACACATACACACTGACATCGTGTAAGACTTGAAAACTGTGGAAACGTATTCAGTTCCACTAATCAATCATCATAATATTTTGATGTTTCCTATTTTCTCTCCTACACAGTTTTATTTTTCCTTTCAGCTGGAACAATATTTAGCCAAGGAGATTGCTTGAAGAGATGAACATTCCTACTATCATATATGCATTTCTTTCTTTTCAAAATTAAGATAAATTTTAAATGCAGTGAAACACTCTTAAGTGTACAACTGAATGAATTTTTAGAAAATCCTTCAACTCAATGAATCTTGCTAAATAAAACCATGTAACACCACTCCAATCAAGACATAAAACACTGCTATAACCCTAGTAAGTTTCTTCTCCTATTCACTTTTTAATGGTAAAATCATGCTATATTTATAGTGTTCATAGCCTGCATTTTCCTAACGCATAACAACCATTTCCCCATGTTATTAAAAGTTTTCCAAAAAATTTATGGGCATTTTGGCATAATATATCAAAAGCCTTAAATATATTTATACTGTTTGACCCAGAAATGGCATTCCCAAGAATTTTAAATTTTAATGTAGGAAAATCACCACAAATTGCAAAAAGCTACCTCCACAGATGCTATCTATAATAGTAAAAAACTGAAAACAATCTAAAAGTCCAAGAAGAGTGACCTGGTTCAATTGCTGTATTCGATAATGGAATGCTATGTAGCAATTAAAAAACAACACAGAAGAATAAGAATAATATTCAATGAAGAAAAGTACTGTGACACACTATTGTATGTAAAAGGCTTATAAAATAGTATTATCCCAAGTTTACCAAAAAATGGGTATGTATATAGGTGTGTATGGTATATGTTTGTGTGTCTATAAAGTTAAAAGGAAATATACCAGAATGTTAAAAGTGGTCATAGGATAATGGACGATTTTTGGTTTCTTTTTGGTGCTCTTCTGTGTTTTCAAATCTTCTACAATTAACGTACATTTACTTATGTAATGGGGAGGGAGTGTTTATAACCATTCCAAATATTTTACAATTAAGTTCTTTACATCATGTTCAGCTATTCTGGATGACAATATATGCATTCTTGGGCACAGAATGCTGTCTATATTTTGCATTATATCTCTAAGAACAAAAGATAATCTGATGTAGAGTTATTTGGGTCAAAGTAAATAAATACTTTTACATCAAATGGACAAGCCTTTTTAAAGTTGCCTGAAAGAAGAGAAGAAGTCAGTATTTGTAAACTATACAAATCTATAGTGGTCTCTCAGTTCCAAAATGTAACTAATTTGTACCTTTCTAGGCGCTCTGACACCAGGTAAGTCTGGTTTGCATCCATGATAAATGTCAGTTGGTTAATGAGGTCATCAGGTTGAATGAGGCCTTCTAACCGTCCCACCACAGTCATCCTCCGATCCTTTAGCATAATCATGGCCAGGAGAGGATATGTGTTCTCTCGCAAAGCCTGGGATACTGACAGAAAAAAGAACCAAAAGATCAAGAGCCAAGACTGGGGGATGAAACAGATCAACCCTCTGCCTCTCTATAGTGATCAAGAGAGAACGGCTTCCCCAGGTGGGAAAGAAGGGAGGTATCATTTATTCTCTGTATTTTGTCCTCCTTGCCTCTATATATTTGTGTCCCTATCCCCAGTGACCGATTAGAATAGAACAGGTTTTTCTGGTGGGGGTGTGGTTGCAATGATGAAGCTGGGGAGGGCTGAAGAGCTCAAGGAAATGTGTTCCTGATGCTAGGAGAGTGATCTAGAAAGAATCTGGCTACTGCTTAGCCTACTTTTTCCCTGTATGAGGGATCAAGCCTAAAGAAGACAAGGCTACAAGTCGCAGCATGATGCTACTGGTGACATTCATCACCATCAACTTTTTCTCTTTGCCTTTTCTTCCTCTTGCCTTATCTCTTCCTTATTCCTTTCCCTCTGTCTTCCCCAACCCCTGCTCCAAAAGGCTAGCTTTTCTACTCCAAAGGAGTCTAGAAAGTTGGTCTTCAAACAGCAAGACTTTATTGTAAAGGAGTTTTACCTATGTTTTCCCTGTGGTTTAAAACAGGAGATTTAAATAAGCTTCTATAAAAAATATCCTTGGTCTCCTTCTATCCACTCCTCAGCCCCAAAGCCAAATCAGAGTGGCAAAACACATGCTGCAGATGTTTTAAAACATACCGGAAGTAAAGATGCAGATTATAGGATGCAGGAAAACATTCTTGCATCTTCGATCCCCAGGATCTGACAAAGTGCCTGGCATGCTAGCATGTAATTAAAGGTTGCTGAACAGAAGTAGCTAAAAAGTGACTACAATTTTCTTTACTGGACACCTTTATATTTTATACTGACCTCGAATAATATCTATTTCTAGTTAAAAGTTGCTGACAGCAAAGATCTGAACTCTCTCTCAATCCGTATCAGCACTCAAGGTACTCAAACAACTAAACTGGTTGTGCAAGAAGCTCTGGTAGAATTGCTGATGAAGAGAATAAACACTTCAGTAAGAAGCCCATTAAGATGAAAGGCAAGCTGCTGGCCAGGACTGGACGTTTTTAAAAATAAAACAGGTTCTGGCAATGGTTAACTGTAAAGAATGGGCTTTGGAGTCAGAGAGACCTGAACTTGCTCCAAAACGTGCTAACTGTGTGATCCTCAGCCAGCGCCTTAAACTCTTTGAGCCTACTTCCTAATCCATAAAGTGAAGGTAATATAACCCCATCTCCTGGGACTGCTGAGAGGATTAAACAAGATAATATACAAATAGCAACTAGCATTGTGCCTACCACTGTCATGCAATAAATGGCATGTTTTTTCAGACCATTCCAAAGAAATTCAACAGTCTTGACGAGGCAAAAGAAACCCAACTTACCCCTGTATCCCTCAGGTTTGTTTGTGGAGCATGCCCAGAAGAGCATCCTCGTGTTTATTAATGAAATAACTTCAGGTGCACAGAGTGTGTTGCTGTGGAGAGGGATGAAAAGGACATGAGAACAACTTGCTGACTACAAACTATCAGCAGATAAGGTCAGAAAAGAGAAAGAAAGGATCATTCCACTCACCGACAGAACTCATCAGAGTCCTGGTGATCATCTCCATGAAGGTAAACCAAAAGAAAGCGAAGCTCCCGCTTGGCATCATTAAGTGCCTGTGAGGAACAGAAGGTCACTGATTATTATGATGGCTGTGCCTTGAACTTTTAATTAGGTTAGGGTCCTAATGGTAGAGCTATATGTTTAGAAACAAAAAGAGAAAACAGGAAAAAAAGGCAAGCAAGAAACCAGAAAATGCCTGGGCTCCTATCTTCACACCCCTGGAATTTTTCTCCCTATAGAAAATCCAGGCAAATAAGCTTTAATGAAAAGGTTTTAGTGTTGTTAGGATTTAAATTGCATCAGGCATATGTGAGTAGAAAGGCTGACAAATACAGGTCCCCAACAAATCACAGAGTAGTCAGCTGTTCCCAATCTAAAGGAAGAAAAAAAAAAAAAAAAAAAAAAAAACAAAACCCAGGAGAATCTGGGCACATGAAAAGGGAAGTGAGAATTTTGCCACTTCACAGCTACAGCATCCTTGTAAATAAAAAGTAACTGTGAAGAGGAGCCTGACTGCAGGCCACATACCCAGAGGCATGAGGGAGTGGGAGACTCAAAGCTATTCTAAAGAGCAAGGTTTTAAAAGATCCTCAAAGATAAGGCTAGTGCCTAAGATTCCTGTGAATGTTTTTGCATTTTCACAATTCTGAGCACACTATCCCTGAATTAAGATTTCCTGAATGACCAATGGTGGTCTACCCTCAGGATCACAGCAAAGTGGGTGCCTGAAGGGTCCCCCATCTTGTTCATCTCTGTATTTCTAGCATTGAGCATGGGTACTTAATGTTTGTTGAGTGGGATGGGAGCAGCCAGAGAGACTGCCTGTGAGAAAGAACAGATGCGGGAGAATCAAGGCAGGAAACAACGGTAAGCATTTCTTTCTCCACATAGATTCAGGAATCCTAGAGGCTGCAGGATAGAGCCACACCTTTGCCTATGCCCACAGTGGTATTTCTACATTTTTCTCTGCCAAACTACAGATATGCCTAACACCACAGAACTATTTTTTCCCCTGAGAAGCAGCAGTACAATCAAAGGCCTGTGTGGCTTGGATTGAATGAAATGTATCAACTTGCATCTATGTTCCATGCCCTTATTCAATTCTGTGAGGGATTAAAGACGACAGGACTTATCCTCAAAGGGCTTACAGCCTGGTAGAGGAGATAAGACATGAACACACACAGTTTAATATAAGGAAGAATATGAAACTTCTATAAGTTAAAAAAAAAAAGTTATAGGAGAACCAAAGGAACTATAATATTTTTGGTTTTGAGATAGGGAAGGGTAGGGTAGAACAATCCAAAAAGGTTATAAGGAGTGACATGAGCTGGTTGAAGGATGGGCAAGATTCCAATTAGCAAAAATGTGAGGAAGGCATTCCAGGTAGAAGAAACAGCAAAAATATAGGCACAGAGATAGGAAGTTACAGAGTATTTTCAGAGGATGGTTTAGCAGGAATCTAGGACATAGGGAGAGACAAGTTATGTGAGAAGACTTCAAAGGGAGACTGGAATTAAGTCCAGGAGGATCCAGCTAAAAGGTTTGGTCTTTCTCCTCCCCACCATAAGCAGTAAAGAGCTACTTAAGGTTTCTGAATAAAAGAATGACATGATCGGTGCTGAGCTTTGCTTTCCTTTGAGGACAGAATCATATAAATAAATTGGCATCTATATGGTTTGTGGCACTGACCTGGCTGTACGTTCCCTGGTAGAAGACAGGGTGTGCCTTCCCATATTTCTCTTCAAAAGAGTGCATAAATGAAACAATGTCCCCAACAGGGTCAGTGACCCGGCTGCGAGGGTCAGGCCGTATAAAACGAAGAGCAAACCTGGGAAGGAAGGAATAAATAATCATATGAATCCGGCTTACTGTAGTGCACATAGAGTGGGCCAGTTTGTAAAGATTTCTAACAGAGCCAGAGGCATGGCAGCAAAGGGAGGTGAATGGTCTGTGAGGGGATCACAAAATCTGAGAGTAAAGTATGGCTGAAAAGCTGCAAAGCAGCAAGTGTCGCTCCATTGCCTGCTCAAGAAGAATGTAAACTACTGGGATTATAAATTCCAACAGTGGCCTAGACAAATCCTGAGTACTTCTTGCAGAAAAAATTAGAGTTAGGGCTAGAAGATTTGGTAAAAAGAGACACAGTGGATCAGGCTGTGCTTCCAGTCTCTGTAGAATGGCACTAACATGGTAGCCTCTAGCCACGTGTGAATATCTAAATTTAAATTTAAATTAATTAAAATTTAAATACCATAAAAATTTCAGTTCCTCAGTCATGCTAGCCACATTTTCAGTGCTCAATAGCCACATGTTGTTAGAGGCTTCCATACCGGACAGTGCAGATACAGAACATTTCCATCATCCTAGAAAGTTCTATTGGACAGCGCTGCTCTAGAACAGAAATCTGTCTCTGCCTGTCCTACTTGCCTCCCCCTCTCCTTTCTGTTCTTCTGGGATTTAGAATTTTAATTCAAACTCCCAAGGTATTCAGATTATGGATAGGAACTTCAAATTTTAAATTTTAGTCACAATTTACTTGCTCTTCAAAGGGACAAGTAAATTCTGCTTGATGATTTATGGCTGATGGCAATCATGGAGGAAGTTGTAAAACTGATCAAAAGTACATGTGGCTGGCAGCTATTGTACAGTTAAGGATGCAATTACCTGGTGGCATCACTTTATTTTTTTCTAAGTAGGCCATCCTACTGTATTTGTGTAGCCCCATTTTTTATCCTTTGGGTTTCCACAGAAGGCAATGGGGCAGAGGCCTGCTAAGTCAATGTGCTACATAACATAAACAAGTTGCTTGGATGATACAGCTGCATTAAAATTAGTAACACATGCCATGCATATTTTTCCATGGAAAACAAACAATATTCATTTATTTGAGGAATTTCTAGCACAGAAGAAGTGACGAAGTTATGACACTTTCTTCACCAAATCTTGAGTCAATTCCTATCCCCTTAAATTTCCTCTGTATGTATAATTCCACTTGGAATGTATCCTGAGTAATCAAATCAAATTTATTGACACAAACATTCCAGAGCAAATTAAAACCACAAAATATAAGAAGTTGTGTGTGCAGGCGGGTCGCTAGACATCCTTCAGAAGATTGATATTTTGATTACATCAGCAGATTCTAATTTCTTTTCTGAAATTAAATACTTTAAGATTATCTCCAAATCTTGGTGAACAGATAAAGGCTTTTAACTTTTTCTCATTACGATATATATATGGTCTAGATGATTTAGGACAATCAGTTTAAAAAAAAAAAGAGATGTCTATTCAATCTTCTTTAGATTTAAAAGATTCATGTGCCCATTCTTAGTAAAACAGTACTAATTGGTTAAATGGTGAACCATTAAGAACTTAGTTAAAGCAAGGAAGCCATTAAGCAGGCAGGCTCATAAAACACCAAGGGGCCAAGGTAAAAGGTACTGATCTGATCCTTGCACTTCTGCAGTAGCTGGGTCTTCGCCTTCAGTCTCTGCTCCCTAGTTGGATGTCCTATATTTGGAGGGAGGTACAGGTTGCCCTGTATGCAAGACCCAGACCACCTATTCTAGCTCTGTCCCTTGGCCTGGATACCCCCATAAACATTTTCATTTTCCCCCTTAAAACCTAGGCATTAAGCCTAGTTCATCCGTAGGCCAGATACCCCAATTCTGATGTGGCAACTAGATGAGGCCCACTCAGTGTTTTCTAGTCTTAGACACTCTGTAGCTTCCACTGAGCCCTTTGAATGGCGAATGAAGGAAGCTATAAGAAAGGTGAAGGTTTGAAGTGGGTGTATATATGAAAGGGTACCAGGATCAGCAACTTACAGCTACCAGGGCAGAGGGAATGTACAGGAGTGTGTAGAGAGGTGAAACTGGTGTAGGAGGAATCTCAGGAGAAGTGGGTAATCTCAGAGCAAGAGAATTTGTTGGGATCGAGTAGTGGAATGGAGTAGAAGTAGTTTAGGGTAAAAGTTATAACGAGTGTGAAGCTAGAAGATAATGGTGGTTAGAAAGGATAGGGTGTGAAGATTAACTAGGGAATGTAGAGATAACAAACAAGGTGGGGGGGTACTGATAAATGTAGGTAGACTGATTCTTGAAAATGATAGGCAAGATTTAATGCAAAACAATCCCATTTCATAACACCTATCATTATGTTTCAACAATTTAAATTATTTTCATATGCTATTAAAAGACTGCCCAGGAAGAACATCCAATCTGAAGGCAAATTGGCAAGTTAAAATTGATAGAGCAGAAATCTTATTCTGATCCAAGTTTAAGCTCCAAAGTCTATCCTGTTGCTACTAATACATAAATACAAAAAGGTACGTACCTAAATATATCAAGTATCGTATAATAGGTAAACCGGAATGGAAGCATAATCAGGTAATAACCCCATCCGAGCAGCCCCTAAAATTCCAAAAACAAAGTTAGATACCTTTTAATTTTCTCAATCCCTAGTACTTTACAAAACAGCACTTTCAGAACTTTATACTCTTTTTTATCCTTTCACATTATTTCTTCTCCAGTATGGTTCCCTCTTCCTGGCCACCTCAGCTTTCTTACAGACCAACTGCCTTTGATCTCATTTTGTCTAATACTATCATATTTTTCCCCCACATATTTTATTTTCATGTTAAATCTGCTTTAACACATTTCCTGTAGCTACTTAAACTAGTGTAAAATTCAGTTCCAAGTTTTGCCTCTCCAAATGATAAATATTTATTCTTTCCTTTTAGATTTAGATTTTTACACCAAAATAAGGTATATTTTGAAAATAAGATAACCACTATTACTAACTTGAGCATTTGTACAGAAATGACAATTACATAAACCACAATTATAAATCACCATATAGCAGCTCATCTTTAGTAATAATGTTAATTATTACTTTCTTTAAAATGTTGGCCATGTTGATTATTACTGCTGCTATTAATTACTAAATAGCAAACATATAGGGCTCTAAAGCTTTCAGAGTACTTTCTTATACGTCACATTTTGTTAACTTGGGGTCCTCTTTGTGTCCATGGCCAGGGAGTTCTGGAGACCCATAGCTGACATCAGGGCCTCAAACATCAAGTCAAGCCCCACACAAGTCTCAAACATTGGATATCAACAGAACTACTCTTTGAGTTGTATAACTGCAGTAAGCATCTGTGTTCTTCTACTTCAGAATACCCAACACAGCTCCTTAGAAATTCTATCTTCCAAACATTGTCAAGTGCTCCGCAAAAAGTACTACAATGGGGTAAACTGCTGTGAAATTAAAGGGGCTGCTTTCTTGAGATTCTAAATGTAAGTACAGGAAGTGAGTATAACCCCATGGATAAGAAAGAGAAACTCCAAGAACTTTTTGGGAGATCATTATATATATATACACAACTGACTTTCCTAACTAGACTGTAAGCAATCTGAAGGGGAGGATTGAATAACTCTAGATGCCCAGCAACAAAACACCAGGTATACCTGAGCACTCTTAAATGCCTGCTGAATTAAAATCAACTGCCCCCTTGCTGCTAGCCCTTCAAGACTAATTTCAAAGATGAGGCCAAGGTCCCCATAAAGATTCTAAATACTACCTAGAAGGAGTTTAAAATTAAGTAAACTGAAGATACAAAGAACTCAGTAAACAGACTCTAACTTCAAAGTGGGAGAGCTTTTAAATGTGTAGCAAACATTTTTAGATGTGTAAATAAACCTACTGTGTACTCAAAACAAGTGCAGAAAATACTCCCCAAGTAACTGCCGAAAGATAGAAAAAGTCAGGTTCAGCTAACAGTTTACATTTTGAAATTTCTTCTGCTCCTGTCATACAAAAATCAACATGGCCAAGAGAATGAACTTATAAAATAAAAAGAGGGAAATTACAGCTGCAAAACAACTTGCCCTTGGTTGTGGTCTTGAGACAACATAGCTGTAGATCCTGTGGTCTGCTGTATTAACCTGCAAGGGTCGGGACGGAGGTGGGTTGAAAACACTCGGTACACCCTCTTGCTCATTCAATCTGTCCTGTACAGCAGCCTGAGAAGGGGGGAAAAATTAACTCAGGAGAAGAGTTGAAATAATTATTGCTTGGTCTCAAAGGAGGAAGAACATTAATACACCAAAAAGACACCTGAGGAGTGTATCTTCACAGAACTTTTAATCAACATAACTTAAAGATTAACACATCTGCTGTAGTTGGAGGCAACATGTAGTTGGCTCCGGAATTCACACACAGGAGGGGAGAGGAGAGAACTTGTCTGGAAGCTACATTTATGAAGCAAATGCAAGGCTTTATTCAGATGGTATGTGTTATTTAGGGTGCCTGGGGTACAAGGCACTTCAGGAAAGCCATCCACATAGAAAATGGTGTGGATGGTGTCCCTGGAGTTGGGCAATGGAACAGTCCTGATGGGATGGTATTTGATGGAAGGCTCTGGCGTAGAGAAACTAAGATCTGAACCACAGCTCCATCACTCATATTGGCATATGAGTCTCAGTTTCTCCATATACAAAATGCAAGAATAATATTTCTCAAAATTAATTTGAAAGCCTAATGAGATGAATGTATGTAAAGATCCTGACACAACCCCTGGCAGACAGCTGACATTCAATAGGTAATAACGGAAGAACTGAGGGACCAAAAAAGGTCTGACTTGCAAAAACTAAAGAACAAAATGACAGAGGTCCTGTATTATCAGTATCACTTTAAAGGTAAACGGGTTAAACTCTCCAATCAAAAGGCAAAGACTGGCAGCATGGATGAAAAAGCATGAACTAACTGTATGCTGTTTACAAGAGACTCATCTTAAATTCAAAGATACAAGTAGGATGAATAAAATACTCCACGTAAACAATCAAAACAGTGGTGGTGTCTACACCAATATAGACTTTAAGTCAAAAACTGTTAAAAGGAACAAGATGGCACCACATACTGATAAAAGTGTGACTTCATTGAGAAGATATAATGATTATAAATATCTATGCACCAAACAGAGCCCCTGAATATATGAAGCAAACATTGACATTCTGAAGGGAGAAACAGACAGTTCTACATTAAAGGAGGCGATTTCAATATATCACTTTCCATAATAGACAGAAAGAACATCTAGACAGAAGATCACTAAGGAAATAGGAATTGAGCAATGCTATAAACCAACTAGACCTAACAGACAAATACAGGACACTTCAACCCACAACAGCAGAATACATTTTCTATTCAAGTGCCCATGGATTATTCTCAAGGATAGATCAATATATTAGGTAACAAAATAAGTCTCAATAAATATACAAAGATTGAAATCACAGAAATTATCTTCTCTGACCATAACTGGAAACTAGAAATAAATGACAGATGGAGAACTGGAAAATTCACAAACATGTAGCTATTAATACACTCTTAAACAACCAATAGGTCAAAGAAGAAATTATAAGGGAAACTAGGAAATACCTGGAGACAAATGAAAACAAAAACACAACATACCAAAATTTATGGGATGTAGCGAAGGCAGTGCTCAGAGGGAAATTTATAACTCTAAATGCTTACATTAAAAAAGAAAGATCTCAAATCAGTAACCTAAGCATTTACCTGGAGGAACTAGGAGAAAAAGAGCAAACTGAAGTGAAGAGAAGAAAGGAAATGATAAAAATTAAAGTGGAGATAATCACCTGGAGAAAACAAAACAAAACAAAAAACAACACAGGGATTTCTGAAAAGAGCAATAAAATTGAAAAACCTTTACCTGGACTGACAAAGGAAAAAGAGAAAATACAAATAAACAAAATTCTAAATAAAAGAAGTGACAATTCTACCAATGTCGCAGAAATAAAAAGGGGTAATAGAAGGATACAATGAACAACTTCATGCTAACAAATTAGATAATCTAGATGAAATGGACAAATTCCTATAAACACATAAATTACTTAAACTGTCTCAAGAAGACAGAGAAGACCAATAACAAGTAAAGAGACTGAATCAATAATCAAAACCTTCCAACAAAGAAAAGTCCAGTAATAGATATTTTCACTGGTGAATTTAACAAAATATTCCAAAAAGAATTACTACCAATCCTTATCAAACTCTTCCAAATAACTGAAGAGGGAACACCTCCTAACTCATTCTATGAGTCAGCATCACTCTACACTAAAATCAGATAAAGATATCACAAGAAAAAAAAATTATAGACCAATATCCTTTATGAATATAGATATGAAATCCTCAACAAAATACCAGCAAACTGAATCCAACAGCCCATACAAAGAATTATACACCACGACCAGGTGAGATTTATCCAGGAATGCAAGGGGGGTTGTGGTTCACCATAAGAAAACTAATTAATGTAATATGCCATATTAATAGAATGAAGGAAAGAACCCACATGATAAGCTCAGTGATGCAGAAAAGGGATTTGACAAAATCCAGCACCCTTTCTTGATATAAACAAACAGAAAACTTAGATCTGGAAAGGAACTTCCTCAACATGATAAAGGGCATATATTAAAACCCCACAGCCAACATCATACTCAATGGTGAAAGCCTGAAAGCTTTTCACCTAAGAAGAGGAACAAGAAAAGGATGCCTACTTTCATTACTGCTATTCAACACTGTACTGGATGTGCTAGCCAGAACTATTAGGCAAGAAAAAGAAAGAATTGCAAGCAAAATTGGAAAGGAAGAAGTGAAATTATTCATATTCACAGATGACAAGATCCTACAGGTGAAAAATCCTCAAGAATCTACAAGACAGCAACTATAGCTACAAAACTAATTCAGCCAAGTGGCAGGGTACAATATCATCATGCAAAAATCAATGGTGTTTCTATACAGTAGCAACAAACAATGTGAAAATGGAACTTAGAAAATAATTCAATTTCCAAAAGCAACTGAAAGAATTATGTATCATATCTAGGAATAAATTTAAACAAGGAGATAGAGGACTTGTAAACAGAAAACCATAAAACACTGCTGAAAGAAATTTAAAAAGACTTAAACCAATGGAAGGATATTCCATGTTCATGGACTGGAAGATGAAATATTGTTAAGATGTCAATTCTACCAATGCGATTTACAGGTTCAAGCAATTCCAACAAAAATTCCAAAGCTTTGTTTGCAGAAATGGAAAAAGCCAATCAACAAATTCATATGGAAGGGTAAAGGGCCCTGAATAGTCAAAACAATCTTGAAAGAGAAGAACAAAGTTGGAGGAGTCACACTTTCTGATTTCAAAATTTATTACAAAGCTACAGTAATCAAAATAGTGTGGTATTGGCACCAAAAAGAGATTTATAAACCAATGGAATAGAATTGAGGGTTCAGAAATAAACCCTCACATCTGTGGCAAACTGATTGTTTTTCTTTTTAATCAGAGAAGTTAGGTTTACAGAAAAGTCATGCATAAAACTCAGAGTTCCCATATGTAATCCTATTATTAACAGCTCGCATTACTATGATACAATTTGCTGCAAATGATAAAAGAAAGTCTTTATACTTGTACTATTAATTCTAGTCCATGGTTAACTTTCCAGTTCACTAAGTCATACAGTCCCTTGGAGATATATATATATAAATTCTTATTCTAGTAACATTTATACAACCCCAAATTTTCCTGTAACCACAAATATATATTTCAGTGCTGTTAATTATGTTCACAATGTTGTGCTACCATCACTACCATCCATTACCAAAACTTTTCAATCATCCCAAATAAAAACTCGATACAATTTAAGCCTTAATTCCTGATTCCCTACCGCCACCCTGGCACAGAGTAACCTATATTCTATTTTCTGACTCTATGAACTGGTTTATTCCAATTATTTTGTATCATCATATCCATGCAATCATATAATATTTGTCCTTTTGTGTCTAGCTTATTTTACTTAGCATAATGTTTTCAAGGTTCATCCATGTTGTTGCATGTATTAGAACTTCATTCCTTCTTACAACTGAATAATATTCCTTTGTGCATTTATACCACATTTTGTTTATCCATTCATTGGTTTATGTACATTTAAGCTGCCTCTACGTTTTGGCAATTGTGAATAATGCCATTATGAACATCGTGACCAAATAACTGTTCAAGTCCCTGTTTCAACTTTTGAGTATATGCCAGAAGTGGGATTGTCAGGGCATATGGTTATTTAACTTTCTGAGGAACTATTCAATTGTCTTCCACAGCAGCTGCACCATTTTATATTCCCACCAGCAATAAATGAGTTTCTATTTCTCCACATTCTCCAACACTTGTTATTTTCCATTTTTTAAATAGCTGCCATTAAAGTGGGTGTGAAATGACATCTCGTGGTTTTGATTTGCATTTCTCTAATGGCTAATGATGTTGAGCATCTTTTCATGTGCTTTTTGGCTATTTGTATATCTTCTTTGGAGAAATGTCTATTCAAGTCTTTTGATCATTTTTTTTTTTTTAAACTGGGTTGTTTGTCTTTTTGTTGTTGAGTTATAGGATTTCTTTATAAATTCTGGATAGTAAACCCTTACTGGATATGTGGTTTCCAAATATTTTCTCCCAATATGTAGAAATAAACCCTCACATCTACGCCAATTATTTTTTATAAGGTTCCCAAGTCATACTGAACAGGGAGAGAATAGTCTCTTCAACAAATGATGCTGGAAAAACCTGATCTCTACAGTCAAAAGAATGAAAGTGGAGAGTGATGTCATCAACATGGCAACGTAAACAGCTAATGAAAACTCCACTCCAGAGATTCAATGAAAAAAAGGAAAACTCTGAATTGTCTGAAACTCTGGAGGAGGATATAGACTGGAGAAGGATCCTACAGATGCCAAATTGAAGGAGAAGAAATATCAGGCAGGAAAATTCTGTCCCATACCAGCCAGTCCTCTCCCCTCCCCCTCACTCGGGTTCAGTGTGGGAAAGGCACAGAATCAGCAGATGGGAACACTCCCACCAGGGACACTAATTTTAAAATCTCTCAGAGCAGTGATACATACCCCCACTGTTTGAAGACCCAGGGGACAGAGGAGGACAATTCAAGGCCCAGGACGGAGAGGGACAAAGAGAACAAGAAAATGTGGACAGAGACTGCGTTTCCAGCCCTGAGTCTGAAAACCCTTTCCCCACCCTTGAGGAAAGTAGCAGCCAGGGGCCATTTCCTTGCCTTGGGGATGTCTGGAGTACTGAGTCAGCTGAGGGAATACTCGGCCACAGGTATAGCTCCACATTGAGCCAGATTTTGGACAGCAACGTGAGGGCATAGGAATCCTGCAGTTTTAGCTCACTTGTGTAGATGCAGCCTGTGCTTGGAGGCAAAGCAGTCTCTGAGGATAATTAAGTTACCAAACAGTGCCATCTGCTAGGCAGTCCGGAAAGTGCAGGGGAATAGAAGCCCTTTTAAAAAGATGCTTCAGACCCTTCATTAGGGCCACAGGAACTGGTCTACATGCCCTGCACAAAAACCCAGCCCAGCTTTGGCTGAGAAATATGGACAACCCAACCGTCAAAGCAGGGCTCTAAAACAAAACCTAGGTCTTGCTGACAGGTGGAAAACAGAGCACCACTGGAAGCCATTAAATCTATATTACCACACACAGTGAACATGCCGGGGTGCCCAGTGCCTACCTACCATCCCTTTGGGAGGCCATGGTGGCTGCCTGATTTGGGGAGAAGACTGGCAGCAGAGCCAATCTGACAACTGGACAGCGAGAGAAACAAAGAAATACAGAGATCAAAGAAAACCAATAAGAAAACCCAAGGCAAGAGAGAGAAAACAACCTCCACAATAAACTAATCAAGAAAATCAGATGCCTAGACAGCAGAAAATCATGAGCCACACCAGGAAACTCAAAGATATGGCCCAGTCAAGGGAACAAACAAACACCTCAACTGAGATTCAAGAGTTGAAACAACTAATTAAAGATGTTCAAACAAATCTTCTAAATCAAATGAACCAGTTGAAACAAAATGTGACAAAAGACATGAAGTATATAAATAAGACACTGGGTGATCATAAGAAAGAATTTATAAGCTTGAAAAAACAAATGGCAGAACTTATGAGAATGAAAGGCACAAAAGAAGAGATAAAAAACACAGAGGAGACACACAACAGCAGACCTGGAGAGGCAGAAGTAGATCACAGAACTAGATAACTGAACTAGATGACTAGATAACTAAACTAGATGACAGAACATCTGAAATCCTGAACTAGATAACTAGATAACTGAACTAGATAACAGAACATGTGAAATCCAAGACATAAAAGAAGAGATAGGGAAAAGAATGGAAAGATATGAACAGGGGCTAAGGGAACTGAATGACAACATAAAGTGCACAAATATATGTGTTATAGCTGTCCCAGAAGAAGAGAAGGGAAAAGGGGCAGGAAGAATAATAGAGGAAATAATCAATGAAAATTTCCCAACTCTTATGAAAGACATAAACTTACAGGTCCAAGAAGCGCAGCGTACCCCAAACAGAATTGATCCAAATAGACCTATTTCAAGACACTTACTAATCAGAGTGTCAAACGCCAAAGACGGGAGTTCTGTGAAGATGTCAGATTAGGAGAGACAGAGCAAAAGTCTCCTTTGTGAAAAACACTAGATAAAGGACAGAAAGCACTCCAGAACAGCAGTCCCAGGGTTCCACTGGCTGGGCAGGGACTTCTACACCCATAGTGGGTGTGTACTAGGAGAAACCGAGAGACTGCATTTAAGGTTGGTGAGTGTTTGGACTGGAATGCCACCGAGGAATGGGTGGTTGGAGCTGGCAGATGAGCGTGGAGGAAGGCAGCCTTCCACACCCAGGCACCCTCCTCAGCATGTGGCTTGGGAGATAACGCTTCGCAGAATGTCAGCCAAGAACCCCCGTGCCAGGAACTGGTGATTGGAGGGGGGAGACAGGAATGAAAGGGGGAAGCTTTCCAAGCCCCTTGCAGCCATCTTGGCAGTTGGCTGGGGAGACAACCCTTCACAGTCCCGAGGCCAAGAGCTTCCTTGAGAGAATTCGGGATTTACTGGCCTTGTGATGGCATCCACTCTTCCTCCACGGAAGCTCACGGTGTAAACAGCCTAGAGGCGGGGGTGCCACACTGAGGTGCCTGGAGCCTTTCCCCAATCCCAGGGACCCGAGGGTGCATGGCTGTGATGGTGAGGTTCATGTGTTAACTTGGCCAGGTGACAGTGTCTACGTGTCTGGTCAAGCAGGCACTGGCCTAACTGTTACTTCAAGGACATTTGTGGCTGGTTAATAAACCAGAAGGTTTATTAAATCATCAGTCAACTGACTGTAGCTGTGACAGATCACATCAACGACAGGGTGTCTTCCACAATGAAAGAACTCAATCAGCTGGCTTTAATCCAATTAGTTGAAAACTTTCAAGGAGGAGAAGGAGAGGACATTCACTTCTCTGGCTAGCCAGTGAAGCGTTTCCTGAGAAGTTCATCGAACACCTTCATCAGCTTGCCAGTTTGCTGTCTGAGGAGTTCATCAAACATCTTCATTGGAGTTGCCAGTTTGCTGCCTGCCCTATGGAATTTGGACTTGTGCATCCCCACAGTTGTGTGAGAAAATCTTATATTTGTAGATAGCCCTTGTTGATTCTGTTTCCCTGGAGAACCCTAACTAATACAATGGCAGACAGGAACTGTGAGGCATTTGAGCTGGAAGGTGAGATGCGCAAGTCTACAGCCAGAGTACTACACCCACAACCCCAGGAACAGCCAGGACCACTGTGTCCTTGAGCAGACTGCCTGCCAAACTGCACAGGGCATGCCCTCCACCACCCCACAGGGCTGGCAATCCCCAGTACACATGGAAAAGTGGTGCACTGATTGGACTTCCACATGGTTTGGACTCCTACTCAGTGCATGGATGAGGTTGGGGGACAACTGGTTTGAGGGCAGGAGTTAGCTGCAGCACGCCATCAGCTGGTAGGTCAGGGGAAGTGCACTCCACCAACCTGTAGCTCTGCCAAATTATGGATAAATGTTCAAATAATCCTGCATATCCTAAAAGAACCCTATCAAGATAAGCAAATGCCA
The DNA here is from genome assembly GCF_015220235.1 of Choloepus didactylus. Classification (NCBI taxonomy): domain Eukaryota; kingdom Metazoa; phylum Chordata; class Mammalia; order Pilosa; family Megalonychidae; genus Choloepus; species Choloepus didactylus. The sequence continues at coordinate 1,548,759 of NW_023637577.1, forward strand.
AGAGGCAAAAAACAGAAAATTATAAAGCATATGAAGAAACAAAAAGATATGGATAACCCAAACATCCAAATTAAAAAGTCGGAGGAGACACAGAACTTGGAACAATTAATCAAAGAAATACACACAAACATCAATGTCATGGATCAGGACACAAAGGACATGAAGAAGACACTAAGAGCTTAAAGAAGAATTTACAAGAGTGTATCAAAAAAAAAGCAGACCTTATAGAAAGAAAAGATACTGTTGATCAAATTAAGAATATTCTTGAGACACACAACAGCAGATTTGAAGAGATAGAGGAACGAATTAGCGAACTCGAAGACAGAATGACGGAATATGAAAGCACAAAAGAACAAATGGTGAAAAAAGTCAAAAAATTTGAAATGGATCTCAGAGAAATGGTGCAAAACATGAAGAGCACAAATATAAGACTCACTGGTGTTCCAGAGGGTGAAGAGTAGACACCCTCTTCGAATACGTGTCTACGTATTCGAAGACACCGTTGGGAAAAACTTCCCAACCCTTCTAAATGACATAAACATGCAAATCAAAGATGCCCAATGAACCCGAAATAGAATAAAGTCAAAAAACCCACTCCAAGACATATTCTGATCAAATTGTCAAACACTGAAAAGAAGGAGAAAGCTGTAAAAGCAGCAAGGGAGAAGCAATTCACCACATACAAGGAAAACAACATAAGACTAACTACTGATTACTCAGCGGGCACCATGGAGGCAAGAAGGCAGTGGTATGACATATTTAAAATTCTGAAAGAGAAAAATTGCCAGCCAAGAATTCCTTATCCAGCAAAGCACTCCTTCACAATTGAAGAAGAGTCTAAAATTTTCACAGACAAACAAAACAAATTTGTTAACAAGAGACCTACCTGCCCTACAAGAAATACTAAAAGGCGCCCTCCCGGCTGAGAAAAAAAGACAAGAGAGAGAGGTCTGGAGAAGGGCATAGAACTGAAGAGTATTAGTAAGGGTAACTTACAGGAAATAAACAGAGAGGGGAAAAAAAGATCTGACATATAAAAACCAAAGATAATATGGCTAAGTCAAGAACCGCCTTCACAATAATAACATTGAATGTGAATGGATTAAACTCCCCAATTAAAAGATATTGATTGGCAGAATGGATTAAAAAATATTAACCATCAATATGCTGTTTACAAGAGACTCATCTTAGACCCAAGCAACACAAAGAGAATGAAAGTGGAAGGATGGAAAAAAATGTTCCATGCAAGCTACAGCCAAAAGGAAGCAGGGGTAGCTATACTAATATCATATAAAACACACTTTAAATGAAAGAATGTCATAAGAGACAAAGGATGCTATATACTAATAAAAGGGACAATTCACCAAGACAAAATAACAATCATATATGTTTATGCACCCAATCAAGGTGCTCCAAAGTACATGAGACCTACACTGGCAAAACAAAAGGAGGCAATAGATGTATTCACAATAATCATGGGACATTTCAATACACCACTCTCTCCTATAGATAGATCAACCAGACAGAGGACCAATAAGGAAACTGAGAACCTAAACAATGTGATAAATGAATTAGACTTAACAGAGATATATAGAGCATTACATCCCAAATTACCAGTATACACATTCTTCTCTAGTGCTCATGGAACTTTCTCAGGATAGATCATATACTTGTACAAAAAACAAGCCTCAATAAACTTAAAAAGATTGAAATTATTCAAAGCACATTCTCTGACCACAATAGAATGCAACCAGAATTCAATAACCACGAAAGACCTAGAACATTCACAAATATCTGGAGGTTAACACACTCCTAAATCAGTGGGTCAAAGAAGAAATTGCAAGAGGATACTATGAACAACTGTACGCCAACAAACCAGAAAATGCAGAGGAAATGGACAATTTCCTGGAAACACATGAACAACCTAGACTGACCAGAGAAGAAACAGAAGACCTCAGCAAACCAATCACAAGCAAAGAGATCCAATCAGTCATCAAAAAGCTTCCCACAAATAAATGCCCAGGGCCAGATGGCTTCACAGGGGAATTCTACCAAACCTTCCAGAAAGAACTGATACCAATCTTACTTAAACTCAAAACATTGAAGAAAACGGAATACTACCTCATTTTAGGAAGCAACATCACTCTAATACCAAAACCAGGTAAAGACACTACAAGAAAGGAAAACTACAGGTCAATCTCCCTCATGAATATAGTCACAAAAATTCTCAACAAAATACTTGCAAATTGAATCCAAAGACATATTAAAAAATCATACATCATGACCAAGTGGGGTTCATTCCAGGCATGCAAGGATGGTTCAACATAAGAAAATCAATCAATGTAATACAACACATTAACAAATCAAAAGGAAAAAATCAAACAATCATCTCAATAGATGCTGAAAAAGCATTTGACAAAATCCAGCATCCTTTTTTGATGAAAACACTTCAAAACGTAGGAATTGAAGGAAACTTCCTCAGTATGATAAAGGGCACATACGAAAAACCTACAGCCAGCATAGTATTCAATGGCAAGAGACTGAAAGCCTTCCCTCCAAGATCGGGAACAAGACAAGGATGACTGCTGTCACCACTGTTATTTAACACTGTGCAACAGACACTGACAGAGTTCGTGAACAGGAGACCTCCTCTACAGAAAATACTAAAGGGAGTGCTACAGACAGATAGGAAAAGACAGGAGAGAGGGGTATGGAGAAGAGTGTAGAAATGAAGATACTAGGACAGAGAAAGAGGATAAAGATCGGGCATTTGATGTTGAAGTGTACAGAAGGTTAAACAGGATTGATTTTACAGATACAAAAATGGATAGTGCAATATTGGGTGATGGTAGCACAATATTGTAAGTACTCTAAAAAACATGACTGTGAATATGGTTCAAAGAGGAAGGTTAGGGGCATGTAGAACACCAGAAGGAAAGATAGAAGATAAAGACTGGGATGGTGTAAGTTAGTGAAACCTAGAGTGGTCAATGACTGTGATTAAATGTACAAATAAAAGAATATTTTTACATGAGGGAGAACAAATGAATGTCAACTTTGCAAGGTGTTAAAAATGGGGTGGTATTGGGGAAAAATATAATTAATGCAATCTAGAATCTATAGTTAACAGTAACATTGTAATATGCTTCCATTAATTGTAACAAAGGCAATATACCAAAGCTAAATGTCCATAAAAGGGTGATATAAGCGAAGGGTATGGGATTCTTGGCATTGGTGGTCTTGTCTGACTTTTTTATTGTATTTTATTTTAATTTTATTTTTCGTTTGTTGCTTTTTAGTTGTCTTTTTTTTTTTTACTTTTTTCACCTTTTCCTCTTTCTTTGTGGAAGAAATGGAAATGTCCTCATATAGACAGTGGTGGTGAATGCATAACCAGGACTAAGGTAAATCAGACTAAAGAGTAAAGGACAATATTGACGGTGTTTTAAAACTTCAAATTCTGTGTGAGACCAAAGGAAAATATGTTTATTAGGTGCAAAACCTACATTTTTGGAGCACACTATATAATTTAACTTGTATAGTCAGTTTATTCAAACAACATAATTACATGGAATGTTGAATAGAGAGTGAAATCTGGTTGATTTGTACAGGTTTGCGTGACGCCCCGATAGTTTGGGCAGAGAATAAAAATGTATTTGCAAAGCCCCCTTGATAGACTGGGAGAAAATGTAGAAATATTAAATTTCCCAACCTGGGGAATTAATGATATTATCACAAGCATTTGGGGCTACCCAATTTAGAAGGCCGAGTCCTTAATCTTGGGACTTGCCCTTATGAAGTTTCTTACTGCAAAGGTGAAGCTAACTCAACTTAAAATTGTGCCTAAGAGTCACCCTCAGAGAATCCCTTTTGTTGTTCAAATGTGGCCTCTATCTCTCTCTAGGCCAACTCTGAAGGTAAACTCACTGCACTCACCACCATGTGGGACATGACTCACAGGGGTGTACATCTCCCTGGCAACGTGGGACATGACTCTCGAGGATGCACTTGTCCCTGGCATCGTGGGATTGAGAAAGCCTTCTTGGACCCAAAGGCAGAAGTGAACTGAAACAAAATAAACTTTCAGTGGCTGAGACATCCCAAATAGAGTCGAAATTTCATTCTGGAGGTTATCCTTATGTACTATATAGATATCCCTTTTTAGTTTTTAGTGTATTGGAATAGCTAGAAGGAAATACTTGAAATTGTTGAACTGCAACCCAGTAGCCTTGATTCTTGAAGATGACTGTATAACTATATAGCTTATACTGTGTGACTATGTGATCATGAAGACTTTGTGGCTCTCATTCCTTTTATTCAGTGCATGGACAGATGAACAGAAAAATGAGGGCAAAAAGCAAATGAATAATAGGGAGGGATGGGAGTAAGGGATGTTTTGGGTATTCATTTTCACTTTAACTTTTATTCTTATTTTTTGTGTGTGATAATGAAAATGTTCAAAAATTGACTGTGGTGATGAATGCACAACTATATAATGGTACTGAGAACAACTCATTGCATACTGTGGATGACTGTATAGTTTATGAATATATCTCAATAAAACTGAAATAAAAAAAAGAATGAAAGTGGACCCCTATACCTCACACCATATATAAAAATTAACTCCAAAGGGATCAACAATAAAGAGCTAAATCTACAAAACTCTAAGAAGAAATCATAGGGAATGTCTTCAGGACTTTGGGCAATGAATTCTGAGACATAATACCAAAAGCACAAGCAACAAAAGAAAAAATAAACTGGACTTCAACAAAATTAACTTTGCATCAAAGGACTTTATCAAGAAAGTAGAAAGACAACCTACAGAATGGCAGAAAATATTTGGAAAACATATCTGATAAAGGGTCTAGAATCCAGAATATATGAAGGACTCTTACAACTCCTCAGTGAAAAAAACAAAAAGGTTAACTAAAAAATTGGCAAAAGATGTTAATAGATACTTCTCCAAAGAAGAGATAAAAATGGCTAATAAGCACATAAAAAGATGTTCAACATCATTAGCCATTAGGGAAACACAAATAAACTACAATGAGATACCACCTCATACCCACTAGAATGGCTATTATTTAAAAAAGGAAAACAACAGGTGTTGGCAACTTGCAGAGAAATAGGAACTCTCATGCACTGCTCGTGGGAATGTAAAATGGTACAGCCACTGTGGAAAGCAGTGTGGCAGTTCCTCAGAAAATTAAGTGTAGAATTAGCATATGACCCAGCAATCCTACTTCTAGGTATACACAAAAGAACTGAAAGCAGGGACTTGAACAGAAATTTGTATACTGATGTTCACAGCAGCATTATTTACAATAGCCAAAGGCAGATACAACCCAAGTGTCCATCAATGGATGACTTTTATGTGCACATGTATGTTATTTATTTTACCACAAGAAAAAAATTGCTTTTCTCACTTCACTAATATTGGTATCAATGGTGCAAAAACAATGCTGGCTGAAACTGTTTTTCCAAAGAGCCATTAACAAAAAGTAAAGGGGTGGTGGTGGGTGGGCGGGAGCTATTCTGAGGGATATGGTTGCCTATGGCTTTATAATATAAAAAAAACTTCAATCATATTCCTTTTCCATATCTTTATTTTTAAAGATTAACGAATTGTAATTGTGGAAAAAAAAAAAAACCACTGAGGGAAAAGATGCCTGCTATGGAAAAATATATATCTTTTAATTCTTTCTCACCGGGGAAAAAGAAATAAGCTGAGAATGAATTCTTTTATACCTCTATGTTCCAGTTATGCTGTTCCAAGGTATGACGACATTGGTCCATAGATTCTATGCCAGTCAGATCCTGAAAAGAAGGATAAACAAGAGGTTACTTAGGGAAAAACCAACAGTACATTTGTGGGCATTTTTACCCCTAACAGAAAACTTATGAATACAATGCTTATGAATTGCCTGAAACCTTGGATTGTTTCCCGGTGTTACTTTGTCTCTGATAATATAGCTCCTTCTCTGGCTCTTCTTCCATCTCTCTAACCGTAAATTTCCCTTAAGATGTGTCCTTGATTGTTACATCTCTTTCTACCTCCCTCCCTGGCAATCTCATGCAATCCTCAGCCTTCAACTACTTTTTCCTAAACAGATGATTCCTAATTTAATCTCTGGATCCGACATCTCTTCTGAAGTTTAGCAACACATGTACAACACCTATTCAAGATTCCCATGAAGATGTACCACCAGTACTTCAAATTCATCATTTACAACTACCTGTTACCACCATTCTTCACCATTCTCCAAAACATCTAGATAAAGATGATATTTGAAACCTCAGCCTCATCTCTGAGTATCCTATCAATTGAACTTTGTATTTCATCAATCAAGTTCCAACAGTTTGTTTTCTATCCTACATCTGTGGCCACATTTCCATTTTCACAGTCAGCATCTTTGTTGAAGCTTTCATTTCTCTCCCTCCTATGAATCTTTTTCACTTTTTTTTTTCCTTTTTTTGTCTGAGTTACTGCTCTGCTTAAAACCATTCAGTTGACTGGATAACAAATGCCAAAATCCTTAGCCTGGCATTTAAGCGTTTCCATAATGTGGCCCAACCTAGCTTATTTTCTCACTATTTCCTTTCAGATGCTCAGTACTCAACAAATCTAACTGTTCACGTGTACATCTCTGGTGCAGTCTCCACAAAGTTATATCCTAGCCTTCTTTCAAGGTCCAATACAAAAACTAAATCTATTCATCCATCTTTTATTCAACAAATGTCTATCACATGTCTATTCTGTGTATTACTTACTATGTCCAAGGCATATAAGATGAATAAATGCAGTCTCTATCCTCAAGAAACTTCTCTCAACAACCAGCAACAAGAGAAAGGGAATGATGTCTACCTGGCAAGAATCTGGTAGCACTAAACTGATGAGTCAGGCAAGCAAGGTTCTTGCCTTGATTTTGTTCCCTGTGACCATGGACTGGTCCTACTTTAATTCTGTATTATATCAGGGGTTTAATTTGGCCTGGATATCCTTGCCAGAGCTTAAAAAACAAAAATAAAAACTGAAGTTTGGGTTCTTTAGGTATACAACTGTATTTTGAGATTATATAAGTAGTATGTAAACTCTAACAAATGTTTAACTGTTTAGACTATTACAAAAATGTCAAATAATATTTATATAGACTTAAATTAGAATTTTCTTTTCCCTCCACTTCACTCCTAATAGGTAACCTATTTTATGTTGTTTTAATTTTATTTTTAAAATTATCATACAGTAAAGTCAACTTTTCTTTTTTATGGTGTACAGTTTTATGAATTTTAACATATGTATAGATTCATGTAACCACCACCTCACTGAGAATACACAACAGCTCCATCACCCACCCAAAAACTCTTTTGTGTTATCCCTTTATAGTCACATTGTGTAGGAAAACAAACAAAAAACTTCTATTACAGAATTAGTGCATATGCAATGTTAAAAATTAAAAATATAGACAAGAATTTAAAAATAAAATTTTCACAATATACCACCTAGAGATCACCAAATATTCTGGGTATTTCTCTGTGCTTGAGTGTGTGTGTGTATTTTTTTTTAAACTAAAGTGCTATACCCAGAACATTTGACAGCAGTCACATGAACAGATATTTGTACACCGATGTTCACAGCAGCATCGTTCGCAATTGCCAACAGACGGAAACAATCCAACTGTCCTTCACCAGAAGAGTAGATAAACAAAATGTGGTATATATGTTGGATGGAATACTATGCAGCAGTAAGAAGCAACAAGATCCTGAAACATATGGTAACATGGTTGAACCTTGAAGAAACCATTCTAAGTGAAACAACTGAGACACAAAAGGAGAGATATTATATGTTACCACTTCTATGAACTATCTGAACAACGTAAAATCAATGTCTTATAAGAAAATTGGGGACCTAGTGATAGATAGTATCTAGTGAGGGAAAATGATAATCGAGTATGTCCAGATATGTTAATGATGGTGAATTCAAAGGTATGGTAATGAATAGAGATGACAATTGTTTGTTAACAGGATTCTAAGTATCAAAGCTGTATTGAAGGTGAACAGGAATGAAAGGGTTTGTGTCAAGGCATGTTTCCCACAGATCAGCACCGCAAATATAAATAGGAGCTTGCATAATAGACTTCTAAGGTATGACACTAGCACAGAGAATTGACAACAGAAGGGTATATGGGAAAAATCTACATATTGCATGCTAGGGACTATAATTAATAGGAATACCATACTAGTATTACACAAATACTAGGGACAAATAATTAAGGGCTGACAAGAGCTACGACATGTTTTGGGTCATGAGAATTGTTTAAAATGCAGTGATGAGGATTGTACAACTAAGTGATTATAATGTGAGATATGGATGGATTATCGTGGATATAACATACGCAATGTGAACAGTCAAGCCCTCAATATTGAGGCTTGCTCAGGTCAAACTAATGGCTGGAGAGAAGAGGCTAAGCTCACCTGTAATTATGCCTGGAAGTCGCCTCCAGAGAACCTCTTTTGTTGCTCAAATGACAATTCTCTAAGCCTAACTCTGCAAATAAATTCATCACTCTCCCCCAGAGATGGGATAGGACCCCAAGATTAATGTGCCTTCTTGGCGACGTGGGACATGGATTCCGGGAATGAGCCTGACCCTGGCACTGAGTGATTAAGAATGCTTTTTGACCAAAAGGGGGAAAAGAAAGGCAACAAAATAAGGTTTTAGTGGTTAAGAGAATTCAAATAGAGTCAGGAGGTTGTCCTGGAGGTTATTCCTATGCAAGCCTCACCTAGATATGCCAGAAGACCTCAATATGATAGGCCCAAGTCAACAGTAGTCCCGAAAACGTTAAAGACGCCTGGATCCCTATCTGTGACTCTATAAATGTTTCACTCACTAAGTTTATTCGTCAGAAACTTAGATCCTTCAGAGTGCTCCTATGACAGCCAGGAACATCAACTAGACATGTCCCCTTTGCTCATAAAATTGACAGCCCTTTCCAACACAAACAGGTTAGAGTGGATGCCTAGACATCCCTGAAGATTGGGAAAGTGACTGAATTAGAGGAGAGAGTAGCAACAGACAAGATGGAATTTAACAAAGGATTATAAATACTGAATATTTATATAATGTTCTTTTTCTTAGTTGTAAGGGTATTAGAATAGTTAGAAGGAAAGAATTGAAATGGTGGAACTGTAACCCATAGGATCCTTTCAAATTTGTTCTATAGCTACTTGTTAAATGGGAATCTGAAAGCTATACCTTTCTGTATATATGTTGTATTACACCATAAGGAAATAACTGAAACTATGGTACTGTAACTCATAATGACTTCAGAAATTTCCTGTATACCTATTTGTTAAATCATATTTTGAAAGATATTATCTTTTTGTATATATGTTATACTTCATAATAAGGCAATAACTGAAACTGTGGAATTGTAACCTATAATATTCTTTGAAATTTGCTCTCTACTTGTGAAACTGCACTTGAAAAGTTGTCACTTTTATGTATATATGTTACATTCTACAATAAAAAAAGTAAAAAAAAATAAAAAATAAAGTTCTATTGTCTTGATATTGTTCTACAATCTGCAGTTTTCAGTCAGTGCTACTCACTTTTCCATTTCACTAAATTTCCATCTCATCTAATACCCAGATACAACCAGATTTCCCCTTGTAGAAAGTCAGACAGCAAATAATTTAGACTTTACGGGTCATACAGTCTCTGTCACAACTATTACAACTTTGGTTGTGGTATGAAAGCAACCACAGGCAATACATAAATGAATGACTGTGACTGTATTCCAATAAAACTTTAGAAATATTTATAAAAGCTGAAATTTGAATATCATATAATTTTCACCAGCTCACAAAATATTATGCCTCTTTTAATTTTTTTTTCCGATCATTTAAATGTGTAAAAACCAGTCTTAGCACGTGGGCAAGAAAAAAAATATCCACTGGATTTGACCTATGGGTTATATAGTTTGCCATCCCTCGAAGGAGACAATCGGAAGGAGTAAAGAAAAAGTGAGGTGGAAATACCTCCTCACTATGTGAATCAATATTATTTGATGCCATGAACACTAATACCATCTAAAACTATCTCAAGTATCACTGATTTGTGCCACAGTTCCTAGAACTCTGTTAGGAACCACTGGCTTTGGTAGCTTGGATTGTCTGAACTTTAGTTCCTGACCATTTCAGGTCCCTCCCCTTTTTGGCTATTGCATTCTGGCCTGTAAATCCCCTCCCTCCACTCCCAATTTCCTACATTATAGCCCACTGCAGGGAATGGGATATCCCGGGTTCCTCCTCTCCCATATGCATTCTCTTAAGATTTGCACTGTATGTATTCTTACCTTCTTTTCAGGGTGCAAATGATCACAACCTCTCCTTTAAAGGCCAAAATCATTTTCTACCTCATCTTATTCACCTATTATTGTCTACCTTCTATTATAATAATTTTACATCCATTCTACAGCCCTCTTAAAGGTTATACTTTTCCTGAGAGCAGTGTCTGTGATTCATCTATAATAATCCCCAGCTCCTAGTATGTAGTATGGGCTAATTTTTTTTTTTTTTTAATATTTAAAGAAAAATTCATTCCAAGTTAAAAAGACCTTTCTGTATAATCTTCAGTAAGCAGAGCTACAAGCTGAAACCCTCTAGACATTATGACAAAGCCTCATTGTATATTAATAAACTAGGGTTTTTAGACTCCAAATTGCAAATACACAAATTTGCAGAATTTCCCTGGAGATCAGTAAGTTAGGGATGGAGCCCAGACATCAGTGTTTTTTTGGTAAACCTCCTCATCTGATTCTAATCTACAGCCAGCGAGGGAAATCCGTAATATTAATGTACAATTCTAAGTAAGTCACTTATTAAAAATAAGGGTTATACACATTGTAGGAGAGAACAATCAGAGCAATTACACATCTTTAATAGACTGACATGCTTAACCTAATTTGAAAGCAAAACACTTCCAGCAGGATAAACTGGAAGTTTAACTGAACAAGCCTGCTTTTAATCACTACTAATCAGTATTAAAAGCATGTACTAGGAATAAACAATGCTGGACACACCTAGAATGGGATTAGTTATTCATATATTAATAAATATTCACTCAACTAGTATTCTAGATATTCAGGATATCCCTGAGTTCCTGAACTCATTAAGTTTGTATCCTAATAGAAGGAGACTGACCAAAGTAATATCCCCCTCCAACACACACACACTAAGTAAATAAATGAACAAAATTTTAAGATAGGGGATTCCTTTAGATTGGGTGCTCAAGGAAGACCTAAGGAGATAGCATTTCAACAGAGATCTGAATAAAAGACAAGGGATCAAGTATTATTCACAAGAGTCAAAAGGTGGAGGCAACCCAAGTGTCCATCATAGATGAATGGATAAATAAAATGTGGTATATCCATATCATGGGATATTATTCAGTTGTAAAAAGGAATGAAGTTCTGACACATGCAACAATATGGATGAACCGTGAAGACATGTTGAGTGAAATCAGCCAAACACAAAAGACTGAATATTGTATGATTCCACTTTTATGAAATATCTAGAACAGACAAATTCATAGAGACAGAAAGTGGATTACAGATTATGGGGGTGGGACATATAGCAAGTTATTGCTTAATGGATACATAATTCCTGTTTGGAGCCATGAAACAGTTTTGGTAAAGGAGGGTGGTGACAGTAGTGCAATACTGTGAATAATATCATGGAATTGTACACATAAAAGTGATTACAATAGGAAATTTTGTGTTATATACAAGTTACCATTTATCTATTATCTATTTATCTATTAAAAATAGATAAGGGGCCAACCATGAGAAGATCTTTAGGAAAAGTATTTCATTTAGAAGGACTACAAGTGCAAAAACTCAGAGACAGATGGTAACAGAACCCTATACATTTGTTAAAACCTACAGAATTTCACAGAGAGCAAACCTTACTGTATGTACATTTAAAAAAAAATTATTTAGGAGGTCAGATAATCCCAGATGGAACAAAGACTGTGTCAAAATATTCTAATTGTATTATAAATGTATAAACAGACGACACCACCTCACTAAAGGGGGTGGGGGAAAGGTGCAGACCTAAGTAACTTTGGAAATGAGTAAAAGGAATTACACATAAAGACTGCCCTTTAGTTGATAAAAGTTGTTTCCCATGGGGGTACGTGATAACAATTCTGAAACCACTATATATGCGCACCAGAAATGAACAATTAAGTAAATAGTTGGTGGATGGTAGCAGCCAGGTTTCTCACTGTTGGAGTAGGGGGGTTAAAGATAACCAAAGGGAGAAGACTAGAATAATCCATGTGGTAATGGAATAGAACTGGAGACATCAGTATCAACTCATATTTAGCTTCTCATAGATCAGATGGATAACTACAGAAATATTTAGATTAGTATATACACATGTATGTCCTAGCTCTGTTAGCTGAGAGGGTCTAGGAGCAGAACATGCCAGTAGCAAGCATGCCTAGTGCCTAGAACTTGGTTTCTAACGCCATTTTTCAATAAAAGGAACGAAGTCTTCTTGGAGAAATGGCCTTCTTGGAGAATTCTAAGACTGGGGAAGTAAAACATACAATATGAGCCTGGAGTATCTTTTAGTGCCAGAAGTAAGGAAGTGTTCAAAATACAAAACAAAATAAACCCCCACAATGATGGAAGAATGTCAAAGAGACCCAGGACCTAACTAAGTGACCAAAGCTTAAGCAATTTTCGTAACAAAATAAAGCAATAATGAACAGCTCAACAACAAAAAGACAACCCAAATAAACAAAGGGTTCCAATAGAGCTTCTTCTCCAAAGAAGACATACAATGAGCAACGAGTACATGAAAACATGCTCATCAGCCATTAGGAAAATGCAAATCAAAACCACAATGAAATACCACCTCACATCCACTAGAATGGCTATCATTTAAAAAACAACAACTAAAAAGAACAAAAATAACAAGTGCTGAAGAGGATGTGGAGAAATATGAACCCTAGTACACCGTATACCATTGATGAAAATGTGCAGCCACTATGGAAAACAGTTTGCCAATTCTTCAAGAAGTTAAACAAAACTATCATATGACCCAGCAATTGCACTTCTAGGCATGAACCCAAAATAACTGAAAGTAGGGACTCAGATATTTGCACACAATGTTCATAGCAGCACTGTTCACACTAGCCCAAAGGTGTAAGTAACACAAATGTCCATCAGCAGATGACTGGATAAACAAAATGAAGCAATACATACAATGGAATATTAATGAGCCATAAAAAGGAAAGAAGTTCTAATACAAATGACACAACATGGACAAACCTTGAAGACATTACATTGAGTGAAAAAAGTCAGACACAAAGGCACAGATAGTATATGATTCCACTTATATAAAACAAGATTATGCAAATACATAGACAAAAAATAGAGTACAGGTTACCAGGGGTGGGGCTGGGGGGTTGGTATTTGGGGTGTTAATGCACAGTGGGTGAAGAGTTTCTGTCTGGGGTGAAGGGAAAGTTCTGGTAATGTTTACTGGTGAGGGTAGAACAACACTGTGAATGTGATTAATTCCAATGAATGGTATGTTTGGGTGAAGTTAAGAAGGGAAAGTTTACATTGAATATGCTTCTGTGATTTAAAAAAATAAAAGAACAACTAAAGAGACATGACAAATGCAATATACAATCACTGGGTCTAATACGGGAGGAGAAAAGGCCCAAAAGGACACTGAAACACATGAAAAAACTGCAAAACAGACTATAAGCTTTGTATCCATGTTAACGTTCTTGAACTTGATAACTGTATTTAAAGTGGTTACTGTTAGGCAGTACCCCACCCCACGCCCTTAGAAATTCTGCAAGTCCACGACGAGCCACACCCCAACCCCCGCCCTTGGAGGTTCTGCAGGTCCGCAATGAGCCATGGCCCACCCTCCAATCCCCGCCCTTAGGAATTCTGCAAGTTTGCAATAATGTTTAAAATTTTAAACTTTCTGATTCCCAAGTCCCCACTCCCCAGTTCTCACTCTCAAGCCAGCCAATGGTACTTGCCAGCTATCCCCTTCCCCCAAAGTAGCCACTGAGAAACTGCTAGCCTAGATCTGCCAGCTTCCTTTCCGGGGACAAAGCACTTCCAGCCAACAACCATCCTATATAAGCCCTACCGCTCTCCTTGCTCTCGGGGCTGTCGCCATCTTAGGCTTCAGCCTGCCTGCATTCGGTGCACAATAAAGCTCCTTTCATTGAGTTTTGGTCTCTTCTCTTCCCAGTGGAGAAACCTAACACATAATGAATATCTTTTTTCTTAGGAAACCTAGGTGGATATATTATGTATTCAAGGAGCATGATGTATACAACCTACTCTCAAATGCTTGAAAAATACACAGAGATAGACAGAATGATCCAGCAAATGCAGCAAAATGTTCAAGTTAGTGGATCCGGGTGTTTAGTGGTGGAGGGGATTATTGGAGCTCCCTGTATAGGTTTTGTATTATTTTTTCAACTGTTCCGAAAGTTTGAAATTATTTCAAAATAAAAAGTTTAAGGAAAAAAAGATAGTCATTGTGACTGCAGTGCAAAGACTTAATTGAAGAGGGCACGAAAGAGAACAAGACGCCAACAAAGAGATTATATAGAAGTCAAGGGAAAGAGAAGGGAATCTTAGAATAGGACGGTAGTAGTGAAAAGGGAAAGCAGCAGACCCGTTTGGGTTGTATTTTGGAGGGGGAACCAAAAGGACTGGAGGATAGATTAAATGCGTGGTGATGAGGAAGAGAAATACTAAGGTGGACTCATAGCCTTGGACAAACGGGATGACTGTGTCATTTACCAAGAATGAGCAAAACTGCTGAAATAATTTTGCTTATCCTTGTGAGAAACAATTTGTTCATGATAAAAGGAAAATGTTTAAAAGAATAGAGAAAAAAAGTGGAACCAGACTGCCAAACAAAAATGAATGCAAAGATGAATACATTCTTATTTATTACACCATGATGCTAAATGCACCGTGTGGAAATGGACTGCCTGATCTCAATGCCAGCCAGCAGGATAACTTCTAGTGCTCTAACCAAAAGGTCAAACAAACAATTATGCTGAACTCATTCAGCACAAACTGAAAACAATTGCATCCATAACCCCGATAGGAATGGCTACCTGTGCTTCTATTTTTCCCTCTCAGCTTTGTATTTTTCTTTTAAACCTACTATACCTTAGTTAAAAGAAAATTTAAATACTAGAGAAAGATGGGAGATGGAGCTATTCCCTGTGATCCCAACTACTAATTAATACAACTGGTCTACACTTGAATATATTTCCTTCCAGTTCTCATCCTCCAAAGGTTTAAGGGTTGTGATTCAGCCTCCTTTTTCAAAACTTTTTTTTTTTTAACCGTAGCAGAAACTAGTTAATGGGCTTTACTTCTAGACTGTAAGCTTCTTGAGAATCCAATTCATCCTTGCCTTTCCTGCTTCATACTCTTCTTCTGTATTTCCTCTCCTGGCTTGGGAACCAACCTCTCTACCCAACTTTTTCCAGTACCAGCCCAACTTCCCAAATTGCTGCATACAGTTAAGGTTTGGGGAACCATCTCTATTTCCTTTTCTCTGTTGAGACTGTTCAGTCCCAGATATGTTCAATTTTGAACACTCAGTTACAGACTGTTCTCTTGTGCACTAATATTTATAATTATTTTAGTGGTTATATAATATTACAATTGGTTACAATAATTTATATATGGCTGTTACCACTGCTTCCAATTCTGCACTATTAAAAAAGTACTTTGATGAACAATTTCTGTTTCTCTGTATTTAGGATTTTTTCCCTTAGGATTCAGTTAAAATTGGGGGTCAAGGAATAAGCATATTTTTAAGTTCTTGATACATATTGCCAAAGTGGATTTCTAAAGGACTACTCCAGTGTACACTGGATAGGGCTGGTTTCAATCTGAGTCAAAAGCTAAATATGTCTCACGCCAATATTCATTCCCTTTTCAGTGCCAATGTGAGTTATGCAATGCAAGCTTTGTTCAGAACGAAAGAATACTGCAGATTTGGCTAGAGACACAGCATTAGCCTTGCTACCAATTCTTTTGAAACTCAGCAGTAACGTATAGTTTGGCTAACAGCACTTCTGAAGACAAGTGAAACAGAGTAGTAGAGGGAATGTTACTTAATAACTTCAGAGACAGGTTTCAAATTAATTTCTTCTGAACAAAACAGGTTCCCCCACCCCTCTCTCTCTCTCTTGTATTATAGTCTCTTTTATTCTTTCGGTAAAACTCTTCCAGAGTTAACTACTTCTGTTTGTAGATGATGAAA
Source organism: Choloepus didactylus (assembly GCF_015220235.1). Taxonomy (NCBI): domain Eukaryota; kingdom Metazoa; phylum Chordata; class Mammalia; order Pilosa; family Megalonychidae; genus Choloepus; species Choloepus didactylus. Next base: position 1,565,097 of record NW_023637577.1, read on the forward strand.
TGTATAAAGATCCACTTCAAATATTGACACTGCTATCTATGAACATGGTCTCCTACCTTCAACTCAGAAGTTAAGACTTTTGATTCTTGTTTTTATATTCCAGCCCCAGAAGTAAGTTAACTGTGGACATTATCTGAAGACAATCTTATACTGTATAGCAGTATTCTCTCAAATGAATTTAAATGCATTTTTATTTCTACACAGCCTACATGAGATGTTTTCTTAAAAACAATGTCTCCGGCTCCAAATAAATCAAGGTCAAAAATAAATGAAGAGTTCAAGATGGCATCAGTCCATCTGTCTAAGTCCTGGTATTATGTGGATGAAAAGCAGCAGCCAGTTATGATGACAGGTAGGAATTGCCAAGTTTGTTCACATTTCTCCATTTCTAAACCACCCGTAAAGAAAATCATACATGGAGATCACACCATCCTCACGGTGGTCCAGGAGAGCAAGCATAGTATCTGGAGTCATGTTTTCACCAATACAGAATTGGCAGTTTTTGAAATTAGCAAGGATGTGCTTGGTTTGTTCTGCAGCCCACATCATAAAAGGTTTAACTCTTTCTGGTCTCTGTTCTTCAAGTTTGCCTTTGATTTCAGGTAATCTTTGATGTACTTACTATAGGCTTCTTTTGTGAAGCTAGTTTCCTGCAAGTAGACAGTTCATGACACTATCAACACCGGTGATGAATGTGCTTTCAGTACCTTCACCCTTGGGGCCTTGGGCAGAAGCACTTCCACCAATGCTTCTCTGTCCTTCTGACCATCTTCCCCTCAACTTCCAGGCAGAGCCGTCTGCGAGCTCCCAGATCTTGTAAATGTCAAGAGAACATCTCATCATGGCTGATGAGGTCCCGGGAGATGATCAAGATGGCGACTGGAAGGAGGGGGTGGCGGCAGCAGTGCTGGCTGGGCAGGAGCCCAGAGCTTGGAGTGAGCGTCCAGCGCCCAAAGCAGCGCTGGGGTAAGGAAGGGAGCGGGCAGAAAAGCTCTCTCTTCTAAAAGGAAATTTGTTTTGAGGAGAGAACCTATTTTTCTCTATATCCCCAAGACCCAGTGCAGTGCCCAGTAAACTGTAGGAAATGTTGGAATAAAAAAACGAATGAATCCTGCCTTACCTTAACAATCATCCTTTGCTTATCTCTCTCTAGTTTTTAAAATATTGTCCTCAAATCTCCCTGGCAACGTGGGACATGACTTGCGGGGATGAGCTTGGCTCTGGCATCATGGGATCAAGAAAACCTTCTTGGACCAATAGGGGGAAGAGAAATGAAACAAAATAAAGTTTTAGTGGCTGAGAGATTTCAAATGGAGTCAAGAGGTCATTCTGGAGGTTATTCTTACGCATTTTTAGTTTTTAGTGTATTGGTATAGCTAGAAGGAAATACCTGAAACTGATGAACTGCAACCCAGTAGCCTTGATTCTTGAGGACGAGTGTATAACAATATAGCTTACACTGTATGACCATGCAATTGTGAAAACCTTCTGGCTCCCACTTCCTTTATCTAGTGTATGGATAGATGAGTAGAAAATGAGGACAAAAGTAAATGAATTATTGGGAGGGATGGGGGTTATGGGATGTTTTGTGTGCTCTTTTTCACTTTAATTTTTATTCTTATTTTTTTTGGTGTGGTAATGGAAATATTAAAAAATTGACTGTGGTGATGAATGCATAACTATATAATGGTACTGTGAACAACTGATTATACACCATGGATGACTACATGGTTTGTGAATATATCTCAATAAAAGTGAATTGAAAATTAAAAAAAAACAAACAAGAAAAAGTCACACACACACACACACACACAAACAAACACAAACACTGTCCTCATTTTCACCACCGGGAAGCCAAGGATCTGAGAAGTTATGTACCTTATCTAAGAATATCCAGATAATGACAATGGTGGAGCTGAGATTGAAACCTAGGACTGACCACTTCCAAAGATCAGGCTCTCTCCTATACCAAATGTCTCTGGTAACTCAAATTCATGTTACTAAACAAAAAGTTGTCATAAATACTCAGAGAATTTCAAAAGCAAAATTTTTGCTCAGTTGAGAATAAAATATTTGGAATTTTTCTAATTTTCACATAAAATAGCAACGATAGATTGGGGACTTATGAGATCTTTAATTCATCTCCCTTATTTTGCAAAAAAGGGAACAGGCATAGAAAATTTAACGAACTTTCCCAAGTCACATGGCAGTGGAGTGGCAGAACCAAGATGTCCAGTCTTCATTTCTTGGTCCCTTCTGTCTTCACCGTACCTATTCACTGTTGGCTGGATAACAGCCCTTAGATGGTGTGCCAGTTTGAATGTATTATGTCCCCCAGAAAAAGCCATATTCTCTGATGCAATCTTGTGGGGCAGACATAATAGTGGGGATTAAGTTGGAATGTTTGGATTTGGAGATACGCCCCACCCAACTGTAGATGATAACTGATGGGATATTTCCACGGAGGTGTGGCCCCGCCCATTCAGGGTGGGCCTTGATCAGTGGAGCCATATAAATGTACTGACTGAAAGAGGCTGAACAGAGTGCAGCTGTGAGTGACGTTTTGAAGAAGAGCAAGCTTGCTAGAGAAGAATGTCCTGGGAGAAAGCCATTTTGAAACCAGAACTTTGGAGAAGACGCCAGCCACGTGCCTTCCCAGCTAACAGAGGTTTTCCGGACGCCATTTGCCATCCTCCAGTGAAGGTACCTGATTACTGATGTGTTACCTTGGACACTTTATGGCCTTAAGACTGTAACTGTATAGCCAAATAAACCCCCTTTTTATAAAAGCCAGTTCATCTCTGGTGTTTTGCACTCTGCAGCATTAGCAAACTAGAACAGATGGATACAAATTTTTCTCCTTTGGGCCCAAGATCAACAAACACATTGGTAGGGTTTTGCTCCAGAGACAAAATGATCTGGGGTCATAAGACAGGAAAACACTGTACACCAAATCTCCCTTTTGAAAATTCACAATACATCTTTTAAAGGCTCTGCAAGGTCCTGCCGTTAGTTTAAAAAAAAAGAAAAGAAAATTAAACTTCACATAGGAGCTTTTTTTTTAAAGAACATTATTAACCTCTCTTGAAGAGTTCTCCCTTAGAATCAGCTTGGGAAACTACTGGTTTAGACCATCACTGGACATCTGATCAAATTGTGTTGAGATAACCATACCCACATCTAGATTCTAAAATATTTGATAGTTGACCAGACCCATATGACAGTTACACAAGAATGGATATTTTATAGGCAAATTCTCAAGTAGACTTGAATGTACATTGAAACACCACACGAATGAACATATCCCAAAAGAAACCCACAATACCCTTTATCCAAGCAATTAGAATAGGTGGAATAAATAAGTGGTTGAACTTTGTTGGAAAGTTAGAGAGACACCAGAGACTTCAACAATCCTTCATTCTAACTCTACAACTCACTGGCTTTTAACCATAGGTACCTTTCTGAGGTTCAGTTTCCTCAACGGTAAAATGTAAATTAAAAATAGTGCTTACTGCCTAGACATCCCTGAAGATTGGGAAAGTGATTAAACTATAGGAAGGGTAGCAACAGACAAGATGGGATTTAACAAAGGACTCTGAATACTGAATCTCTATATAATTTTCTTCTCTGTTGCTAGGGTATTAGAATAGCTAGAAGTAAAGAACTGAAATGGTGGAATCGTAACCCACAGAATCCTTTGAAATTTGTTCTGTAGTTACATGTTAAATTGTAATTTGAAAGTTATCTCCTTTTTGTATGTATATTTCACAATAAGGAAATAACTGAAACTATGGTACTGTAACTCCAAACATTTTTGGAAATTTCCTATATTAAATCATACTTTGAAAGCTATTACCTTTTAGCAATTGTTATATTTCACAATAAGGAAATAACTGAAACTGTGGAACTGTAACCCATAACATTGAAATTTGCTCTCTAACTACTTGTTAAATTGCACTTGAAAAGTTATCTCTTCAATGTACATATGTTATATTCTACAATTAAAAAAAATGATTAAAAAAATAGTGCTGACCCCCTTGGGTTGTAAAGATTCAGTGACCAGTGCTTAGCCAAATACATGGCACATAGTAAAAGCTCAATAAAAATTAGCTGTTATTATTACAATACATGAAGGAAACATTATAAATGAGATTATCATAAAACTTTATTCAGCTTCCTGTGGACAATAAGACAGTTATAAAATGCAGTGAGATAAGCTTGAACTTGCTTAAAAGGATCTGAAGTACTAAAATCAAACTACTTTATTCCATGGGAATCAAATAAATTACCTTTCATTAAACTTATTCAAGTGTCTTTTCTTTCATTCAACACACCAAAACCAAAAATAAGCAAACAAAAAACCCACCTGGGCCTCTTTCAACCTTTCCAAATGTGACTCTACAGCTACAGAGTCAAGCAGAAACATAGTTTAAAGAGACATCGAGGTAGTACTGCTTTCCTCTTTATGAGAAACACTACAGGGCAGCAAACTTCACTGGTCCTCCAAGTATAGTCACAGTCTGGTCTTTCCCACTCCCTCCTCCCCCACAAAAATCTTGTCACTATATACATTACAAAATAGTTTGAAATCACATTCCTAAAACTTGACATCTCTAATTAGAGTCTGATCTCTTATTCAGAACCGTAATCCAGTAGCCTTGATCTTTGATAATGACTGTATAACTATATAGCAAAAAAAAAAGGTCAGTTGCCCATGTTTGCACGGATCTACTTCAGGATATGCTGTTCTGTTCCACTGAGCTATATATCTATCTCTTACAATACTACACTGTCTTAGTTAACCCACCTCTATTGTAAGTCTTAAAATTGGGTACAGTTCAATGACAGTAATCAATAAGAGGGAGGGGTAAGGAGTATGGGATGTTTGGGGTCTTCTTTTTTCTTTTTATTTCTTTATCTGGAGTAATGCAAATGTTCTAAAAATGATCATGGTAATGAATACACAAATATGTGATGATACTTTGGATGGACTGTATGGTGTATGAATATATCTCAATAAAATCACGTTAAAAATTAAAAAAAAAAACAACTTGAATATGCATGCAAGACATATACGTAAGTATAATTTAATGTCAAGTCACGAAATATATTAATTTATTACTTTAATCCCAAAACCTGAAGTAGAGAATGCTCCAGGGTTTAGAGTCGATGCAACTATTAATTAAGCATCCATGACACTGCAGTATGTGCTTTCCCATCCATTCTTACAACAACTCTGTAAAGTTAGAAATATTAGAATCATTTTGCAGATACAGAAACTGAAGCCTAGAAGGATTAAGTAACTGTCAAAAGTAAATAACCAGGCTCCTAATACGGAGCTCTTTCCCGTATACCATTCTGTGAAGATGAGAATATGATTAACTGAATTTTTTGCTTTTCCCTTTCTCCTAAAAATAATTTAATTCTGTTGAAATTGCTTTTACAAAGAGAGGGAAAAAAACATCAACAACAAAAATCCTCTAGTTAAATGAGATTCTTGGTGAATTATTTACTTATTCAACAAATGTTAACTGAGCACCTGTCATGCAGAAAGCGCAACAAAGAAAGCACAGTACTGATTCCCAGTATCTTCGTGGAGTAAAGAGACATGTAATTAATTATATTATTAAGACAATTATTATATACCAGTAGAAAACAAATCCAGAAGTCTTTCAGTGGACACAGGCAAGATATCAAAGTTCTGACTTCAAGGTTCTGAGTTGAAAATTAGTGGAATGAGGTGTTTTAGGCAAAGGGAAGAGCATGAGGCAGACAGCATGTTGGAAGAACTAAAAAGCATCCCTGGAATAAAAATGGGAAATGGGAGGGGCAGAATTATGGGGTTGGATAGTGAAACAGGTCAGGTTATACAGTGCAAAGAAAGATATCATGCTGCTGTAGGCAATGCAGAACAAATGAAGAATCAAATCTTTGTTAGAAAGATTATACTGGAAAATGTGGGAAAGCTGAATTGAAGGAGAGAGACTTGACATTGAGGGCACTCGTATTAAAAGCTGTTGAGGGAGAAAGAAGATGGCGGCATAGAGCAGAGGGGAAATTAGGTAGCCCCCCGGAACAACTAATAAACAGCCAGAAACAACCTGAAAATAATCTGGAATAATTGCAGGGGGACAAATGTGACCGTCAACTCATCATACACCAACCTGAATTGGGAGGAATGCCTGAGATTGCAGCATAAAATCTGTAAGTAAAAACAGCAGACTCGAACTGGGAGCCCTCTCCCCCCACAGCCCAAACTGCAAAGCCTCCCAGCACTAGAGAGCAGCACTCTCCCAGCTGGCAAATATAGCTCAGCTGAGCTCCAAATGGGGTTTTAATTAGCACACATGGATGCTCAATAAAAGCTACCAATCACCAACAAACAAGACAGAGACTTTTGGTGATGACTGACCTTGGTGAGCTGGAGGACCTCTCTGGGAGGGAGGGGAAGCCCAGAGGACCGAGTGCTGTCTCTGGCCGACAGGTGAAACTGAGGGGGACCCCAGACTGACCCTGATGGGTGTCTTTTTGTCCCTTTTTCAGCTTAGTGGAGAAAGCCTCAGCCATTTTGAATTCCCAGCGCTCAGACCCAGACAAGGGTGGAGACAGCAGAGTCAGACAATTCAAATGCAAATGACCTCTCACCAGGGGGTATATCTTCCCTAAGAGGAAAGAGGTGGTACCAAGCTCTACCACCTGCCTTCCATTCAGAACCAGACTCCAGAGTCTGGGGGAAAATATTCACGGGCCACGCCTTGATATACCGGCCTGGAGCTACAGGCTGACAGGTGCCACCTGCTGGGCAGAAAAGCACAGTGACTCAAGGCCTCACAGGGTGCATCAATCTTCTAAGACACCCCAGGGAGACCTGAAACTATTGCCTCCTTCCAAAACCTGAGCCCATTCTGGTCTAGGAAAACCTGATTGGCCAGATGCCTACACAACAGAAAATTACAACCTGCACTAGGAGGGGTGAAAGTATGGCCCAGTCAAAGGAACATACTTACACTTCAACTGAGATACGGGAATTCAAACAACTAGTGCTGGATCAATTCAGAGTGTAGGGAAGATATGGTAAAAGAGATGAAGCGTATAATGAAAACACCGGGCATACATAAGGTAGAAATTCGAAGTTCGAAAAAACAACTGACAGAATCTATGGAAATGAAAGGCACAACACATGAGATAAAGGACACAATAGAGACATACAACAGCAGATCTCAAGAGGCAAAGGAAAACACTCAGGAACTGGAGAACAAGGCACCTGAAAGCCTACACACAAAAGAACAGATAGAGAAAAGAATGGAAAAATATGAGCAATGCCTCTGGGAACTTAAGGACAAAATGAACTGCAGGAATGTATGTGTCATTGGTATCCCAGAAGGAGAAGAGAAGGGAAAAGGGGCAGAAGCAATAATAGAGGAAATAATCAATGAAAACTTCCCATCTCTTATGAAAGACATAAAATTACAGATCCAAGAAGCGCAGCATACCCCAAACAGAATAGATCCGAATAGGCCTATGCCAAGACACTTAATAATCAGATTATCAAACATCAAAGATAAAGAGAGAATCCTGAAGGCAGCAAGAGAAAAGCAATCTATCACATACAAAGGAAGCTTGATAAGACAATGTGTGGATTTCTCAATAGAAACCATGGAGGCAAGAAGGCAGTGGGGTGATATATTTAAGATGCCGAAAGAGAAAAACCACCAACCAAGAATCCTATATCCTGCAGAACTGTAAAATATTCTCTGACAGACAATGAGAGAATTTGTGAACAAGAAACTCTACAGGAAATACTAAAGGGAGCACTACAGACAGACAGGAAAAGACGGGAGTGAGAGGTCTGGAACACAATTTTGGGTGATGGTAGCACAACCATGTGGTGAACAAAGATAATTGTGAGTATGGCTGAAAGAGGAAGGTTAGGAGCAGCATGTGGGACACCAGAAGGAAAGAGGAAAGATAAAAGACTGGGACTGTATAACTCAGTGAAACCTAGGGTGCTCAACGATTGTGGTAAAAGGTATAAATATGTTTTTACATGAGGGAGAACAAATGAACATCAACACTGAAAGGTTATCAGGATATAGAACAAGGCTAAAGAATGAGGAGCGGTTGCTTATTATGAGCAGAATGTTCAACTAGGGTGAACTTAAATGTTAGGAAATGGACAGAGGTGATGGTAGCACATTGTGAGAATAACTAACAGTGCTGAATGGTGTGTGAATGTGGTGGAAAGGGAAAGCTCAGAGTCAGGTATGTCACCAGAAAGTTGGAGGTTAAAAGATGGGAATGTAGAAAACAGTGAATCTTGTGGGGGACAATGTCCGTGATTAACTCTACAAATATTAGAAATCTCTCTCATGAACTAGTACAAATGTATGACACTATAACTAGAAGTTCATAATAGAGAGGCATATAGGAAAAAAATACATATACCTATTGCAAACTATATACTACAGTTAGTAGTATTTTAACATTCTTTCATCAACAGTAACAAATGTACTATACCAATACTATGAATCAAAAATGAAGGGGAGGTGGTTAGGGATATGGGAGGATTTTAGTTTCATTTTTTTTTGTGTCTTTATTCCTTTTCTTGAGTAATAAAAATCTACTAAAAATTGAAAAAAAAATAAACTGTGCTGATGGATGCACAGCTGTATGATGGTACCATGGACAAGTGACTGTACACTTTGGATCTTTGGATAATTGTATGGTATATGAACAATCTCAATAAAAAAAAATGGGAAAAAATTTCAGGAAAATAAAAAAAGCTACTGAAATGATTCAGAGGAGAAATGAACTATAAACTAGGGTAGTGGCAATGCAGATAAGAGGATTATTGAGGGAAATGAATTTTTTGTTTGACTTTTATTTAATTCCAAAGGGAACTTACAAACACTAAAAAAAAAAAAAAATACATAACACACCCTCAATTAGCATGAAAAGATTTTTTCTTATGAACATACTCTAGTACTGTGAGAAAAATTTCAAAATTTTCTTGTTGGAGAAATCCAAAGTTAAAAAGGCACTTCAGTGCTCATAGTGATTTCTACTATTCCTTTTGGCACTCAAATGGTAATTTAAAAACACATGCATGCTTACAAGGGGTGACAGTGTGATTGTGAAAGCTTTGTGGATCGCAGTCCTTTTATCCAGTGTATGGTTGGATGAGTAGAAAAATGGGGACAAAAAACTAAATGAAAAATAGGGTGGGGGGTGATTTGGGTGTTCTTTTTTACTTTTATTTTTTATCCTTCTTTTCACTTTTTCTGGTACAGGGAAAATGTTCAAAAAATAGATTGGGGTGATGAACACACAACTATATGATGGTACTGTGAACAACTGATGGTACACTTTGGATGACTGTATGGTATGTGAATATATCTCAATAAAATTGAATTAAAAAATGCATACACAGACTGGGAGCCTCCCTACACAGCCCAGCAGCCCAGAACTGCCCTGGGGGGACGGCACTCACCTGTAACATAGCATAGTCATCCCTCAACAGAGGACCCAGGGTGCACAGCCTGGAAGAGGGGCCCACTTGCAAGTCTCAGGAGCCATAGGCCAATACCAAGGACTTGTGGGTCAGTGGCAGAGACAAACTGTGGCGGGACTGAACTGAAGGATTAGACTATTGCAGCAGCTTTAAAACTCTAGGATCACCAGGCAGATTTGATTGTTAGAGCCACCCCCCCTCCCTGACTGCCCAGAAACATGCCCCATATACAGGGCAGGCAACACCAACTACACATGCAAGCTTGGTACACCAATTGGACCCCACAAGACTCACTCCCCCACTCACCACAAAGGCTAAGCAGGGGAGAACTGGCTTGTGGAGAACAGGTGGCTCGTGGACGCGACCTGCTGGTTAGTTAGAGAAAGTGTACTCCACGAAGCTGTAGATCTGATAAATTAGAGATAAGGACTTCAATTGGTCTACAAATCCTAAAAGAACCCTATCAAGTTCAGCAAATGCCACGAGGCCAAAAACAACAGAAAATTATAAAGCATATGAAAAAACCAGGCAATATGGATAACCCAAGCCCAAGCACCCAAATCAAAAGTTCAGAAGAGACACAGCACCTAGAGTAGCTACTCAAAGAACTAAAGATGAACAATGAGACCATAGTACGGGATACAAAGGATATCAAGAAGACCCTAGAAGAGCATAAAGAAGACACTGCAAGACTAAATAAAAAAATGGATGATCTTATGGAAATTAAAGAAACTGTTGAGCAAATTAAAAAGATTCTGGACACTCACAGTACAAGACTAGAGGAAGCTGAACAATGAATCAGTGACCTGGAAGATGACAGAATGGAAAATGAAAGCATAAAAGAAAGAATGGGGAAAAAAATAGAAAAAATCGAAATGGACCTCAGGGATATGATAGATAATATGAAACGTCCAAGTATAAGACTCATTGGTGTTCCAGAAGGAGAAGAAAAGGGTAAAGGTCTAGGAAGAGTATTCAAAGAAATTGTTGGGGAAAACTTCCCAAATCTTCTAAACAACATAAATACACAAATCACAAATGCTCAGCGAACTCCAAATAGAATAAATCCAAATAAACCCACTCCGAGACATATTCTGATCACACTGTCAAACACAGAAGAGGAGACATATTCTGATCACACTGTCAAACACAGAAGAGAAGGAGCAAGTTCTGAAAGCAGCAAGAGAAAAGCAATTCACCACATACAAAGGAAACAGCATAAGACTAAGTAGTGACTATTCAGCAGCCACCATGGAGGCAAGAAGGCAGTGGCACGATATATTTAAAATTCTGAGTGAGAAAAATTTCCAGCCAAGAATACTTTATCCAGCAAAGCTCTCCTTCAAATTTGAGGGAGAGCTTAAATTTTTCACAGACAAACAAATGCTGAGAGAATTTGCTAACAAGAGACCTGCCCTACTGGAGATACTAAAGGGAGCCCTAAAGACAGAGAAACAAAGAAAGGACAGAGAGACCTGGAGAAAGGTTCAGTACTAAAGAGATTCGGTATGGGTACAATAAAGGATATTAATAGACAGAGGGGAAAAATATGACAAACATAAACCAAAGGATAAGATGGCTGATTCAAGAAATGCCTTCACGGTTATAACGTTGAATGTAAATGGATTAAACTCCCCAATTAAAAAATACAGATTCGCAGAATGGATAAAAAAAAATGAGCCATCAATATGTTGCACACAAGAGACTCATCTTAGACACAGGGACACAAAGAAACTGAAAGTGAAAGGATGGAAAAAAATATTTCATGCAAGCTACAGCCAAAAGAAAGCAGATGTAGCAATATTAATCTCAGATAAAATAGACTTTAAATGCAGGGATGTTTTGAGAGACAAAGAAGGCCACTACATACTAATAAAAGGGGCAATTCAACAAGAAGAAATAACAATTGTAAATGTCTATGCACCCAATCAAGGTGCCACAAAATACATGAGAGAAACACTGGCAAAACTAAAGGAAGCTATTGATGTTTCCACAATAATTGTGGGAGACTTCAACACATCACTCTCTCCTATAGATAGATCAACCAGACAGAAGACCAATAAGGAAATTGAAAACCTAAACAATCTGATAAATGAATTAGATTTAACAGACATCTACAGGACATTACATCCCAAATCACCAGGATACACATACTTTTCTAGTGCTCACGGAACTTTCTCCAGAATAGATCATATGCTGGGACATAAAACAAGCCTCAATAAATTTAAAAAGATTGAAATTATTCAAAGCACATTCTCTGACCACAATGGAATACAATTAGAAGTCAATAACCATCAGAGACTTAGAAAATTCACAAATACCTGGAGGTTAAACAACACACTCCTAAACAATCAGTGGGTTAAAGAAGAAATAGCAAGAGAAATTGCTAAATATATAGAGACGAATGAAAATGAGAAAACAACATACCAAAACCTATGGGACGCAGCAAAAGCAGTGCTAAGGGGGAAATTTATAGCACTAAACGCATATATTAAAAAGGAAGAAAGAGCCAAAATCAAAGAACTAATGGATCAACTGAAGAAGCTAGAAAATGAACAGCAAACCAATCCTAAACCAAGTACAAGAAAAGAAATAACAAGGATTAAAGCAGAAATAAATGACATAGAGAACAAAAAAACAATAGAGAGGATAAATATCACCAAAAGTTGGTTCTTTGAGAAGATCAACAAGATTGACAAGCCCCTAGCTAGACTGACAAAATCAAAAAGAGAGAAGACCCATATAAACAAAATAATGAATGAAAAAGGTGACATAACTGCAGATCCTGAAGAAATTAAAAAAATTATAAGAGGATATTATGAACAACTGTATGGCAACAAACTGGATAATGTAGAGGAAATGGACAATTTCCTGGAAACATATGAACAACCTAGACTGACCAGAGAAGAAATAGAAGACCTCAAGCAGCCCATCACAAGCAAAGAGATCCAATCAGACATCAAAAATCTTCCCACAAATAAATGCCCAGGGCCAGATGGCTTCACAGGGGAATTCTACCAAACTTTCCAGAAAGAACTGACACCAATCTTACTCAAACTCTTTCAAAACATTGAAGAAAATGGAACACTACCTAACTCATTTTATGAAGCTAACATCAATCTAATACCAAAACCAGGCAAAGATGCTACAAAAAAGGAAAACTACCGGCCAATCTCCCTAATGAATATAGATGCAAAAATCCTCAACAAAATACTTGCAAATCGAATCCAAAGACACATTAAAAAAATCATACACCATGACCAAGTGGGGTTCATTCCAGGCATGCAAGGATGGTTCAACATAAGAAAAACAATCAATGTATTACAACACATTAAAAACTCGAAAGGGAAAAATCAATTGATCATCTCAATAGATGCTGAAAAAGCATTTGACAAAATCCAACATCCCTTTTTGATAAAAACACTTCAAAAGGTAGGAATTGAAGGAAACTTCCTCAACATGATAAAGAGCATATATGAAAAACCCACAGCCAGCATAGTACTCAATGGTGAGAGACTGAAAGCCTTCCCTCTAAGATCAGGAACAAGACAAGGATGCCCGCTGTCACCACTGTTATTCAACATTGTGCTGGAAGTGCTAGCCAGGGCAATCCGGCAAGACAAAGAAATAAAAGGCATCCAAATTGGAAAAGAAGAAGTAAAACTGTCATTGTTTGCAGATGATATGATCTTATATCTAGAAAACCCTGAGAAATCAACGATACACCTACTAGAGCTAATAAACAAATTTAGCAAAGTAGCGGGATACAAGATTAATGCACATAAGTCAGTAATGTTTCTATATGCTAGAAATGAACAAACTGAAGAGACACTCAAGAAAAAGATACCATTTTCAATAGCAACTAAAAAAATCAAGTACCTAGGAATCAACTTAACCAAAGATGTAAAAGACCTATACAAAGAAAACTACATAACTCTACTAAAAGAAATAGAAGGGGACCTTAAAAGATGGAAAAATATTCCATGTTCATGGATAGGAAGGCTAAATGTCATTAAGATGTCAATTCTACCCAAACTCATCTACAGATTCAGTGCAATCCCAATCAAAATTCCAACAACCTACTTTGCAGACTTGGAAAAGCTAGTTATCAAATTTATTTGGAAAGGGAAGATGCCTCGAATTGCTAAAGACACTCTAAAAAAGAAAAACGAAGTGGGAGGACTTACACTCCCTGACTTTGAAGCTTATTATAAAGCCACAGTTGCCAAGACAGCATGGTACTGGCACAAAGATAGACATATAGATCAATGGAATCGAATTGAGAATTCAGAGATAGACCCTCAGATCTATGGCCGACTGATCTTTGATAAGGCCCCCAAAATCACCGAACTGAGCCATAATGGTCTTTTCAACAAATGGGGCTGGGAGAGTTGGATATCCATATCCAAAAGAATGAAAGAGGACCCCTACCTCACCCCCTACACAAAAATTAACTCAAAATGGACCAAAGATCTCAATATAAAAGAAAGTACCATAAAACTCCTAGAAGATAATGTAGGAAAACATCTTCAAGACCTTGTATTAGGAGGCCACTTCCTAGACTTTACACCCAAAGCACAAGCAACAAAAGAGAAAATAGATAAATGGGAACTCCTCAAGCTTAGAAGTTTCTGCACCTCAAAGGAATTTCTCAAAAAGGTAAAGAGGCAGCCAACTCAATGGGAAAAAATTTTTGGAAACCATGTATCTGACAAAAGACTGATATCTTGCATATACAAAGAAATCCTACAACTCAATGACAATAGTACAGACAGCCCAATTATAAAATGGGCAAAAGATATGAAAAGACAGTTCTCTGAAGAGGAAATACAAATGACCAAGAAACACATGAAAAAATGTTCAGCTTCACTAGCTATTAGAGAGATGCAAATTAAGACCACAATGAGATACCATCTAACACCGGTTAGAATGGCTGCCATTAAACAAACAGGAAACTACAAATGCTGGAGGGGATGTGGAGAAATTGGAACTCTTATTCATTGTTGGTGGGACTGTATAATGGTTCAGCCACTCTGGAAGTCAGTCTGGCAGTTCCTTAGAAAACTAGATATAGAGCTACCATTCGATCCAGCGATTGCACTCCTCGGTATATACCCGGAAGATCGGAAAGCAGTGACACGAACAGATATCTGCACGCCAATGTTCATAGCAGCATTATTCACAATTGCCAAGAGATGGAAACAACCCAAATGTCCTTCAACAGATGAGTGGATAAATAAAATGTGGTATATACACACGATGGAATACTACGCGGCAGTAAGAAGGAACGATCTGGTGAAACATATGACAACATGGATGAACCTTGAAGACATAATGCTGAGCGAAATAAGCCAGGCACAAAAAGAGAAATATTATATGCTACCACTAATGTGAACTTTGAAAAATGTAAAACAAATGGTTTATAATGTAGAATGTAGGGGAACTAGCAGTAGAGAGCAATTAAGGAAGGGGGAACAATAATCCAGGAAGAACAGATAAGCTATTTAACGTTCTGGGGATGCCCAGAAATGACTATGGTCTGTTAATTTCTGATGGTTGTAGTAGGAACAAGTTCACTGAAATGTTGCTATATTATGTAACTTTCTTGGGGTAAAGTAGGAACATGTTGGAAGTTAAGCAGTTATCTTAGGTTAGTTGTCTTTTTCTTACTCCCTTGCTATGGTCTCTTTGAAATGCTCTTTTATTGTATGTTTGTTTTCTTTTTAACTTTTTTTTTCATACAGGTGATTTGAAAAAAGAAGGGAAAGTTAAAAAAAAAAAGACAAGGGGGAAAAAAAAAAAAAAAAGATGTAGTGCCCCCTTGAGGAGCCTGTGGAGAATGCAGGGGTATTCGCCTACCCCACCTCCATGGTTGCTAACATGACCACAGACATAGGGGACTGGTGGTTTGATGGGTTGAGCCCTCTACCATAAGTTTTACCCTTGGGAAGACGGTTGCTGCAAAGGAGAGGCTAGGCCTCCCTGTATTTGTGCCTAAGAGTCTCCTCCTGAATGCCTCTTTGTTGCTCAGATGTGGCCCTCTCTCTCTGGCTAAGCCAACTGGAAAGGTGAAATCACTGCCCTCCCCCCTACGTGGGATCAGACACCCAGGGAAGTGAATCTCCCTGGCAACGTGGAATATGACTCCCAGGGAGGAATGTAGACCTGGCACCGTGGGACGGAGAACATCTTGACCAAAAGGGGGATGTGAAAGGAAATGAAATAAGCTTCAGTGGCAGAGAGATTCCAAAAGGAGCTGAGAGCTCACTCTGGTGGGCACTCTTATGCACACTTTAGACAACCCTTTTTAGGTTCTAAAGAATTGGGGTAGCTGGTGGTGGATACCTGAAACTATCAAACTACAACCCAGAACCCATGAATCTCGAAGACAGTTGTATAAAAATGTAGCCTATGAGGGGTGACAATGGGATTGGGAAAGCCATAAGGACCAAACACCACTTTGTCTAGTTTATGGATGGATGTGTAGAAAAGTAGGGGAAGGAAACAAACAGACAAAGGTACCCAGTGTTCTTTTTTACTTCAATTGCTCTTTTTCACTCTAATTATTATTCTTGTTATTTTTGTGTGTGTGCTAATGAAGGTGTCAGGGATTGATTTAGGTGATGAATGTACAACTATGTAATGGTACTGTAAACAATCGAAAGTACAATTTGTTTTGTATGACTGCGTGGTATGTGAATATATCTCAATAAAATGATGATTTAAAAAAAAAAAAAAAAAAAAAAAAAAAAAAAAAAAAAAAAAAAAGAAGAAATAGCAAGAGAAATTGCTAAATATATAGAGACGAATGAAAATGAGAAAACAACATACCAAAACCTATGGGACGCAGCAAAAGCAGTGCTAAGGGGGAAATTTATAGCACTAAACGCATATATTAAAAAGGAAGAAAGAGCCAAAATCAAAGAACTAATGGATCAACTGAAGAAGCTAGAAAATGAACAGCAAACCAATCCTAAACCAAGTACAAGAAAAGAAATAACAAGGATTAAAGCAGAAATAAATGACATAGAGAACAAAAAAACAATAGAGAGGATAAATATCACCAAAAGTTGGTTCTTTGAGAAGATCAACAAGATTGACAAGCCCCTAGCTAGACTGACAAAATCAAAAAGAGAGAAGACCCATATAAACAAAATAATGAATGAAAAAGGTGACATAACTGCAGATCCTGAAGAAATTAAAAAAATTATAAGAGGATATTATGAACAACTGTATGGCAACAAACTGGATAATGTAGAGGAAATGGACAATTTCCTGGAAACATATGAACAACCTAGACTGACCAGAGAAGAAATAGAAGACCTCAAGCAGCCCATCACAAGCAAAGAGATCCAATCAGACATCAAAAATCTTCCCACAAATAAATGCCCAGGGCCAGATGGCTTCACAGGGGAATTCTACCAAACTTTCCAGAAAGAACTCACACCAATCTTACTCAAACTCTTTCAAAACATTGAAGAAAATGGAACACTACCTAACTCATTTTATGAAGCTAACATCAATCTAATACCAAAACCAGGCAAAGATGCTACAAAAAAGGAAAACTACCGGCTAATCTCCCTAATGAATATAGATGCAAAAATCCTCAACAAAATACTTGCAAATCGAATCCAAAGACACATTAAAAAAATCATACACCATGACCAAGTGGGGTTCATTCCAGGCATGCAAGGATGGTTCAACATAAGAAAAACAATCAATGTATTACAACACATTAAAAACTCAAAAGGGAAAAATCAATTGATCATCTCAATAGATGCTGAAAAAGCATCTGACAAAATCCAACATCCCTTTTTGATAAAAACACTTCAAAAGGTAGGAATTGAAGGAAACTTCCTCAACATGATAAAGAGCATATATGAAAAACCCACAGCCAGCATAGTACTCAATGGTGAGAGACTGAAAGCCTTCCCTCTAAGATCAGGAACAAGACAAGGATGCCCGCTGTCACCACTGTTATTCAACATTGTGCTGGAAGTGCTAGCCAGGGCAATCCGGCAAGACAAAGAAATAAAAGGCATCCAAATTGGAAAAGAAGAAGTAAAACTGTCATTGTTTGCAGATGATATGATCTTATATCTAGAAAACCCTGAGAAATCAACGATACACCTACTAGAGCTAATAAACAAATTTAGCAAAGTAGCGGGATACAAGATTAATGCACATAAGTCAGTAATGTTTCTATATGCTAGAAATGAACAAACTGAAGAGACACTCAAGAAAAAGATACCATTTTCAATAGCAACTAAAAAAATCAAGTACCTAGGAATCAACTTAACCAAAGATGTAAAAGACCTATACAAAGAAAACTACATAACTCTACTAAAAGAAATAGAAGGGGACCTTAAAAGATGGAAAAATATTCCATGTTCATGGATAGGAAGGCTAAATGTCATTAAGATGTCAATTCTACCCAAACTCATCTACAGATTCAATGCAATCCCAATCAAAATTCCAACAACCTACTTTGCAGACTTGGAAAAGCTAGTTATCAAATTTATTTGGAAAGGGAAGATGCCTCGAATTGCTAAAGACACTCTAAAAAAGAAAAACGAAGTGGGAGGAGTTACACTGCCTGACTTTGAAGCTTATTATAAAGCCACAGTTGCCAAAACAGCATGGTACTGGCACAAAGATAGACATATAGATCAATGGAATCGAATTGAGAATTCAGAGATAGACCCTCAGATCTATGGCCGACTGATCTTTGATAAGGCCCCCAAAGTCACCGAACTGAGTCATAATGGTCTTTTCAACAAATGGGGCTGGGAGAGTTGGATATCCATATCCAAAAGAATGAAAGAGGACCCCTACCTCACCCCCTACACAAAAATTAACTCAAAATGGACCAAAGATCTCAATATAAAAGAAAGTACCATAAAACTCCTAGAAGATAATGTAGGAAAACATCTTCAAGACCTTGTATTAGGAGGCCACTTCCTAGACTTTACACCCAAAGCACAAGCAACAAAAGAGAAAATAGATAAATGGGAACTCCTCAAGCTTAGAAGTTTCTGCACCTCAAAGGAATTTCTCAAAAAGGTAAAGAGGCAGCCAACTCAATGGGAAAAAATTTTTGGAAACCATGTATCTGACAAAAGACTGATATCTTGCATATACAAAGAAATCCTACAACTCAATGACAATAGTACAGACAGCCCAATTATAAAATGGGCAAAAGATATGAAAAGACAGTTCTCTGAAGAGGAAATACAAATGGCCAAGAAACACATGAAAAAATGTTCAGCTTCACTAGCTATTAGAGAGATGCAAATTAAGAACACAATGAGATACCATCTAACACCGATTAGAATGGCTGCCATTAAACAAACAGGAAACTACAAATGCTGGAGGGGATGTGGAGAAATTGGAACTCTTATTCATTGTTGGTGGGACTGTATAATGGTTCAGCCACTCTGGAAGTCAGTCTGGCAGTTCCTTAGAAAACTAGATATAGAGCTACCATTCGATCCAGCGATTGCACTTCTCGGTATATACCCGGAAGATCGGAAAGCAGTGACACGAACAGATATCTGCACGCCAATGTTCATAGCAGCATTATTCACAATTGCCAAGAGATGGAAACAACCCAAATGTCCTTCAACAGATGAGTGGATAAATAAAATGTGGTATATACACACGATGGAATACTACGCGGCAGTAAGAAGGAACGATCTGGTGAAACATATGACAACATGGATGAACCTTGAAGACATAATGCTGAGCAAAATAAGCCAGGCACAAAAAGAGAAATATTATATGCTACCACTAATGTGAACTTTGAAAAATGTAAAACAAATGGTTTATAATGTAGAATGTAGGGGAACTAGCAGTAGAGAGCAATTAAGGAAGGGGGAACAATAATCCAAGAAGAACAGATAAGCTATTTAACGTTCTGGGGATGCCCAGAAATGACTATGGTCTGTTAATTTCTGATGGATGTAGTAGGAACAAGTTCACTGAAATGTTGCTATATTATGTAACTTTCTTGGGGTAAAGTAGGAACATGTTGGAAGTTAAGCAGTTATCTTAGGTTAGTTGTCTTTTTCTTACTCCCTTGTTATGGTCTCTTTGAAATGTTCTTTTATTGTATGTTTGTTTTCTTTTTAACTTTTTTTTTTCATACAGTTGATTTAAAAAAGAAGGGAAAGTTAAAAAAAAAAAGAAAAGAAAAAAGACAAACAAAGAAAAAAAAAAAAAGATGTAGTGCCCCCTTGAGGAGCCTGTGGAGAATGCAGGGGTATTCGCCAACCCCACCTCCATGGTTGCTAACATGACCACAGACATAGGGGACTGGTGGTTTGATGGGTTGAGCCCTCTACCATAAGTTTTACCCTTGGGAAGACGGGTGCTGCAAAGGAGAGGCTAGGCCTCCCTGTATTTGTGCCTAAGAGTCTCCTCCTGAATGCCTCTTTGTTGCTCAGATGTGGCCCTGTCTCTCTGGCTAAGCCAACTTGAAAGGTGAAATCACTGCCCCCCCCCCCCCCCTACGTGGGATCAGACACCCAGGGAAGTGAATCTCCCTGGCAACGTGGAATATGACTCCCGGGGAGGAATGTAGACCCGGCATCGTGGGATGGAGAACATCTTCTTGACCAAAAGGGGGATGTGAAAGGAAATGAAATAAGCTTCAGTGGCAGAGAGATTCCAAAACGAGCCGAGAGATCACTCTGGTGGGCACTCTTACGCACACTTTAGACAACCTTTTTTAGATTCTAAAGAATTGGGGTAGCTGGTGGTGGATACCTGAAACTTTTAAACTACAACCCAGAACCCATGAATCTCGAAGACAGTTGTATAAAAATGTAGCTTATGAGGGGTGACAGTGGGATTGGGAATGCCATAAGGACCAAACTCCACTTTGTCTAGTTTATGGATGGATGTGTAGAAAAGTAGGGGAAGCAAACAAACAGATAAAGGTACCCAGTGTTCTTTTTTACTTCAATTGCTCTTTTTCACTCTAATTATTATTCTTGTTATTTTTGTGTGTGTGCTAATGAAGGTGTCAGGGATTGATTTAGGTGATGAATGTACAACTATGTAATGGTACTGTAAACAATCGAAAGTACAATTTGTTTTGTATGACTGCGTGGTATGTGAATATATCTCAATAAAATGATGATTTAAAAAAAAAAAAAAAAAAAAAAAAGACCTATACAAAGAAAACTACATAACTCTACTAAAAGAAATAGAAGGGGACCTTAAAAGATGGAAAAATATTCCATGTTCATGGATAGGAAGGCTAAATGTCATTAAGATGTCAATTCTACCCAAACTCATCTACAGATTCAATGCAATCCCAATCAAAATTCCAACAACCTACTTTGCAGACTTGGAAAAGCTAGTTATCAAATTTATTTGGAAAGGGAAGATGCCTCGAATTGCTAAAGACACTCTAAAAAAGAAAAACGAAGTGGGAGGAGTTACACTTCCTGACTTTGAAGCTTATTATAAAGCCACAGTTGCCAAAACAGCATGGTACTGGCACAAAGATAGACATATAGATCAATGGAATCGAATTGAGAATTCAGAGATAGACCCTCAGATCTATGGCCGACTGATCTTTGATAAGGCCCCCAAAGTCACTGAACTGAGTCATAATGGTCTTTTCAACAAATGGGGCTGGGAGGGTTGGATATCCGTATCCAAAACAATGAAAGAGGACCCCTACCTCACCCCCATACAAAAATTAACTCAAAATGGACCAAAGATCTCAATATAAAAGAAAGTACCATAAAACTCCTAGAAGATAATGTAGGAAAACATCTTCAAGACCTTGTATTAGGCAGCCACTTCCTAGACTTTACACCCAAAGCACAAGCAACAAAAGAGAAAATAGATAAATGGGAACTCCTCAAGCTTAGAAGTTTCTGCACCTCAAAGGAATTTCTCAAAAAGATAAAGAGGCAACCAACTCAATGGGAAAAAATTTTTGGAAACCATGTATCTGACAAAAGACTGATATCTTGCATATATAAAGAAATCCTACAACTCAATGACAATAGTACAGACGGCCCAATTATAAAATGGGCAAAAGATAGGAAAAGACAGTTCTCTGAAGAGGAAACACAAATGGCCAAGAAACACATGAAAAAATGTTCAGCTTCACTAGCTATTAGAGAGATGCAAATTGAGACCACAATGAGATACCATGTCACACCAATTAGAATGGCTGCCATTAAACAAACAGGAAACTACAAATGCTGGAGGGGATGTGGAGAAATTGGAACTCTTATTCATTGTTGGTGGGACTGTATAATGGTTCAGCCACTCTGGAAGTCAGTCTGGCAGTTCCTTAGAAAACTAGATATAGAGTTGCCGTTCGATCCAGCGACTGCACTTCTTGGTATATACCCGGAAGATCGGAAAGCAGTGACACGAACAGATATCTGCACGCCAGTGTTCATAGCAGCATTATTCACAATTGCCAAGAGATGGAAACAACCCAAATGTCGTTCAACAGATGAGTGGATAAATAAAATGTGGTATATACACACGATGGAATACTACGCGGCAGTAAGAAGGAATGATCTCGTGAAACATATGACAACATGGATGAACCTTGAAGACATAATGCTGAGCGAAATAAGCCAGGCACAAAAAGAGAAATATTATATGCTACCACTAATATGAACTTTGAAAAATGTAAAACAAATGGTTTATAATGTAACATGTAGGGGAACTAGCAATAGAGAGCAATTAAAGAAGGGGGAACAATAATCCAAGAAGAACAGATAAGCTAGTTAACGTTCTGGGGATGCCCAGGAATGACTATGGTCTGTTAATTTCTGATGGATATAGTAGGAACAAGTTCACAGAAATGTTGCCATATTAGGTAACTTTCTTGGGGTAAAGTAGGAACATGTTGGAAGTTAAGCAGTTATCATAGGTTAGTTGTCTTTTCCTTACTCCCTTGTTATGGTCTCTTTGAAATGTTCTTTTATTGTATGTTTGTTTTCTTTTTAACTTTTTTATCATACAGTTGATTTAAAAAAGAAGGGAAAGTTAAAAAAAAAAAAAAAAGAAAAACAAGGAAAAAAAAAAAAGATGTAGTGCCCCCTTGAGGAGCCTGTGGAGAATGCAGGGGTATTCGCCTACCCCACCTCGATGGTTGCCAACATGACCACAGACATAGGGGACTGGTGTTTTGATGGGTTGAGCCCTCTACCATAGGTTTTACTCTTGGGAAGACGGCTGCTGCAAAGGAGAGGCTAGGCCTCCCTATGGTTGTGCCTAAGAGCCTCCTCCCGAATGCCTCTTTGTTGCTCAGATGTGGCCCTCTCTCTCTGGCTAAGCCAACTTGAAAGGTGAAATCACTGCCCTCCCCCCTACATGGGATCAGACACCCAGGGGAGTGAATCTCCCTGGCAACGTGGAATATGACTCCTGGGGAGGAATGTATACCTGGCATCGTGGGATGGAGAACATCTTCTTGACCAAAAGGGGGATGTGAAAGGAAATGAAATAAGCTTCAGTAGCAGAGAGATTCCAAAAGGAGCCGAGAGGTCACTCTGGTGGGCACTCTTACGCACACTTTAGACAACCCTTTTTTGGTTCTAAAGAATTGGGGTAGCTGGTGGTGGATACCTGAAACTATCAAACTACAATCCAGAACCCATGAATCTCGAAGACAGTTGTATAAAAATGTAGCTTATGAGGGGTGACAGTGGGATTGGGAAAGCCATAAGGACCACATTCCACTTTGTCTAGTTTATGGATGGATGAGTAGAAAAATAGGGGAAGGAAACAAACAGACAAAGGTACCCAGTGTTCTTTTTTATTTCAATTGCTCTTTTTCACTTTAATTATTATTCTTGTTATTTTCGTGTGTGTGCTAATGAAGGTGTCAGGGACTGATTTAGGTGACGAATGTACAACTATGTAATGGTACTGTGAACAATCGAAAGTACGATTTGTTTTGTATGACTGCGTGGTATGTGAATATATCTCGATAAAATGAAGATTAAAAAAAGGCAAAAAAAAAAGCAATAATGAGCACTAAGTCTTAGATATTGCAATGGAGAGGTAAAAAAAAATAATAATGTTAATAATTAACTTGTATGAGGTACACAGTATGGGTGAGGTGTTGCTCTAAGTGTTCTACATAAATGAAATAATTAAAAAAAAATGCATACACTGGAAGCATTTAACATCAAATCTTCAATTTTATTACTTTACTACTCTATTTTTGCTACTCATTTTAAGCAAAAATACAATATTGGAGAAATGGCAATGGAAGTTCTTAAATACATGAAATGAACTTCATTTGGCCAAAGGAAACAAAAAATTAAATCTTTATCAATATACTCCAAAGATCTACTTCTAAAAGACTGAGTGCAGTACATGTAATCTTCCAAAGTACTGAGAAATTACACTACCTGGAAATTTACATAGATTTTATTCTTAGAGCACTTTAAGAAGAATGCAAAAACCTGGCTGGGCAGTTTATATAAACAACCTAATTACATGAAACCTAGAATAAGGAATGAGATCTTATTCTGTAAAGGTAAACGTAATACCCAGATAAATTCCAGAGTGTTTTGGGCAGAAAATTAAAAAGTATTTGTAAAGTCCCCTTCAGGGACTGGGGAAAAACATGGAACTATTAAACTTCCCCACTTGGGGAATTCCTGATATTCTCTCAAGCATTAGGGACTCCCAATTTAATAAGCCAAGCTCCCAGTCTTGAGGCTTGCCCTTATGAAACTTATTTCTGCAAGGCAAAGCCAGGCCTGCTTGTAAGTATGCCTAAAAGTCATCTCCAAAGAGCCTCTTTTGTTGCTCAGATGTGTCCTCTCTCTTTAAGCCATCTCTGCAAATAAACTTACTACCTTCCCATCTACCTGGACATGATCCCAGGGGTGTAAGTCTCCCTGGTAATGTGGGACGTGACTCCCAGGGATGAGCCTGGCCCTGGCAGTGTGGGATTGAGAATGGCTTCTTGACCAAAAGGAGGAAAAGAAATGGAATGAAATAAAGTTTCAGTGGCTAAGAGATTTCAAATAGAGTCAAGGGGTCATTTTGGAGGTTATTCTTATGCAAGTTTTAGCTAGATATTGCCAACTACCACAGTATGTGAAGCCCCAACCAACAGTATTCCTGAAAACCATAGGGAGTGCCCTGGGCTCTATCTAAGTCTCCATAAAAGTTTTTCTTAATAAGTTTATTCTTTTTCAGAAACTTAAGGCCTCCTGATTGATCCCATGCCAGATAAGTCCTGAAACCCAGAGGTACCAGTCTCTCCAAGAACACCAATCAGTTTCATTCCTATACCCCTGTGCTGGTTTGGATGTATTATGTCCCCCAAAATGCCATTATCTCTGATGCAGTCTTGTGTGGGCAGGAAAAGTACCGGTGTTGATTGGATGTTACCGTGGAAATGTGATCACTCAACTGTGGGCGAGATCCTTCACTGGGTAATTGCCATGAAAGTGTGGCCCCACCCATTTGGCACGGGCCTTGATTAGTTTACTGGAGCACTATATAAGGTCAGACAGAAGGAGGGAGCTTTGCTACAGCCAAGAGGGACACTTTGAAGAATGCACAGGAGCTGAGAGAGGAACTGCAGTTTACAGAGACATTTTGGAGACAGCCTTTGAAAGCAGACTTTTGCTCCGGAGAAGTTAAGAGAGGACAAACACCCCAAGAGCAACTGACAGTGACATTTTGGAGAGAAGCTGAAGCCTAGAGAGCAACGTCCTGGGAAAAAGCCGTTTTGAAACCAGAACTCCAGAGCAGACACCAGCTACGTGCCTTCCCAGCTAACAGAGGTTTTCTGGACACCAACGGCCATCCTCCAGTGAAGATACCTGATTGTTGATGCATTACCCTGGACACTTTATGACCTTAAGACTGTAACTTTGTAACCAAATAAATTCCCTTTATAAAATCCAATCCATTTCCGGTATTTTGCAAAAAGGCAGCATTAGCAAACTAGAACAATCCCCATAAGGTCAACACCCCTTTCCAGAACAAAGTTATTAAAATGGTCATTGCCCAGATATTCCTGAAGATCGAGAGAATGATCAAATAAGAGGGTGGAGGTGTAACTGAGAAATTAGGATTTAACAAATGACTGTGACTATGACTCAGTATATAGATATTTCTTTTTAGTGTCTAGTGTTTAAGAATAGGCAGCTCCCGAATGCCTCTTTGTTGCTCAGATGTGGCCCTCTCTCTCTGGCTAAGCCAACTTGAAAGGTGAAATCACTGCCCTCCCCCCTACGTGGGATCAGACACCCAGGGGAGTGAATCTCCCTGGCAACGTGGAATATGACTCCCAGGGAGGAATGTAGACCTGGCATCGTGGGATGGAGAACATCTTCTTGACCAAAAGGGGGATGTGAAAGGAAATGAAATAAGCTTCAGTGGCAGACAGATTCCAAAAGGAGCCGAGAGGTCACTCTGGTGGGCACTCTTATGCACAATTTAGACAACCCTTTTTAGGTTCTAAAGAATTGGGGTAGCTGGTGGTGGATACCTGAAACTATCAAACTACAACCCAGAACCCATGAATCTCGAAGACAGTTGTATAAAAATGTGGCTTATGAGGGGTGACAATGGGATTGGGAAAGCCATAAGGACCACACTCCACTTTGTCTAGTTTATGGATGGATGAGTAGAAAAATAGGGGAAGGAAACAAACAGACAAAGGTACCCAGTGTTCTTTTTTACTTCAATTGCTCTTTTTCACTCTAATTATTATTCTTGTTATTTTTGTGTGTGTGCTAATGAAGGTGTCAGGGATTGATTTGGGTGATGAATGTAGCACTATGTAATGGTACTGTAAACAATCGAAAGTACGATTTGTTTTGTATGACTGCGTGGTATGTGACTATATCTCAATAAAATGAAGATTAAAAAAAAAAACAAAAAACAAAAAACAATACCATTTACCACAATACCCCAAAAAATAAACTATTTTGGTATAAATCTAAAAAAAAAAAAAAAAAAAAAAGAATTGGGGTAGCTGGTGGTGGATACCTGAAACTATCAAACTACAACCCAGAACCCATGAATCTCGAAGACTATTGTATAAAAATGTGGCTTATGAGGGGTGACAATGGGATTGGGAAAGCCATAAGGACCACACTCCACTTTGTCTAGTTTATGGATGGATGAGTAGAAAAATAGGGGAAGGAAACAAACAGACAAAGGTACCCAGTGTTCTTTTTTACTTCAATTGCTCTTTTTCACTCTAATTATTATTCTTGTTATTTTTGTGTGTGTGCTAATGAAGGTGTCAGGGATTGATTTGGGTGATGAATGTACAACTATGTAATGGTACTGTGAACAATCGAAAGTGCGATTTGTTTTGTATGACTGCGTATGTGAATATATCTCAATAAAATGATTAAAAAAAAAAAAAAAAGAATAGGCAGAAGGAAATACCTGAAGTTACTGAACTGAAAACTGATCTTTGATAATGACTGTATAACTAGATGCAAAAAAAAAAAAAAAAAAAAAAAAAAAAAAAAAACCCACAAAAACTAGGTTGCCCATGTTTGTATGGATCTATTTCTGGATGTTTTGTTCTGTTCCACTGATCTACAAATCTATCTATGACAATACTACACTGCCTTAGTTAACCTACCTCTATTGTAAGTCTTAAAATTGGATTGAGTGCAATGTTACTGGTCAATAAGGTGGGGGTGGGGAGTAAGGGGTATGGGATGTGGGGTTTTCTTGTTTCTTTTTCTGGAGTAATGCAAATGTTCTAAAAATGATCACAGGGATGAATGCACAACTATGTGATGATACTGTGAACCACTGACTGTATACTCTGGATGGATTGTATGGTACGTGACTATATCTCAATAAAATTACATTAAAAAAAAGAAAAGAGGAGTACATAAACAAACACTGATGCCTAGCCTATTCTGAAGAAATAACCCCAATCTGAAACCACCTTGATTACAAATGCCTTCAATTGTCACATAAAATTGTATAAAGGAAAAAAGAGGCCAGCAAGCACTACTGAACCAGTTTGTCAAAAAGTTTTGTTGAAGACATAAATCTTGGGCAGGAAGATGCTGATCACACCCTCTTAAGTTAATTTATAAATTCAATACAATTTCAGTTTTGAAAAGTTGATTATAAAGTTCATCTGAAAGAACAAATAAGCAAGAAAATCTAGGAAAACTGTGAAAAAGAGCAAGGAGGGGGACGAGCCCTCCAGATTAAAATATGTTTTAAGCCTTTCTGAAGCCTCTATAATCAAGAGTGGCACTGGTGTATGGAAAGACCAATGGAACAGAAAAGAAAATCCAGAAATAGACCCCACTGCATATAGAAATTTAGTACTGATAAAGGCAGCATTTAAAAGCAGTAGGGGAAAAGAAAGACCTTTTAATAAGTGGTATGGAATAACTGGATAGCCATTAGGAAAAAAAAATGGAACTCTTCCTTAAACTAAAATAAATTCCAAATGGATCAGAGGTTTAAGTGTAAAAAATGTAAACACACAAGCATTAACGAACATAGGTAAATTTTTCTATAACCTGGAAGTGCAAAAGACTTGAACTGTGACTGAAAATGCATAAGCGATAAGGGAAAAAGACTACCATATACAAATAAAACATTGAGAATGTAAAAAGTTAAAAAAAATCTGTATCGCATTATGTAGGGCTGGGAAAGGATGGAAGGATTGAGCGGGACTGCTAAGGGGTCTGGGGTTTTCTTTTTGGAGTAATGAAAATGTTCTAAAATTGACTGTGGTGATGAATACATTACTCTGTGATTATATTAAGAGCCACTGATTCTACACCTTGGATGGATTGTATGGTATGTGAATACATCTCAACGAAACTGCTAAATTTAAAAAAAACACAAAAAAGGTTTGGCAAAAAAATACCATATGGTACAGAGCTTCTATCTGGGGTGATGAAAAAGTTTTGGAAATAGTGGTGATGATTACATAACACTGTGAATGCAATTAATGTCACTGAACTGTACACTTAAAAAGAGTTAAAAAGACAAATTTTATGTTATATATATTAAACATATATTTTTTCTTTTTTTATTAATTCAATTTTACTGAGATATATCCACATGCTATACAAACATCCTGGTGTATAATTAGTCATTCACAGCACCATTATATAGCTGTGCATTCATCACCACATTCAATTTTTGAATATTTTCATTACCATACACAAAAAAGAAGAATAAAAGTTAAACTGAAAAAGAACACCCAAAACATCCCATCCTCCCCATCCCTCCCTATTATTCATTTACTTTTTTTTCCTCATTTTTCTATTCATCTGTCCATACACTGTATAAAGCGAATGGGAGCCACAAAGTTTTCACAATCACACAGTCACACAGTATAAGCTATATAGCAATACACTCGTCTTCAAGAATCAAGGCTACTGGGTTGCAGTTCAACAGTTTCAGGTATTTCCTTCTAACTATTCCAATACACTAAAAACTAAAAAGGGGTATCTATATAATGCATAAGAATAATCTCCAGAATGACCTCTCGACTCTATTTGAGATCTCTCAGCCACTGAAACTTTATTTTATCTCATTTCTCTTCCCCCTGTGGGTCCAAGAAGGCTTTCTCAATCCCACAATGCTAGGGCCAAGCTCATCCCCATGAGTCTTGTCACATGTTGCCAGAGAGATTGAACCCCCAGGAGTCACGTCCCACGTAGGGGGGAGGGTAGTGAGTTTACCTGCAGATTTGGCTTAGTGAGAGAGGCCACATCTGAGCAACGAAAGAGGTACTCTGGGACAACTAGCTTCTCCCTTGCAGTAACAAACTTCATAAAGGCAAGCCCCAAGATCAAAGGCTTGGCTTTCTAATTTGGTAGCCCCAATGCTTCTGAAAATACCATTATTTCCCCAGGTGGTGAAATTTAATATTTCCACATTTTCCCCCAGACCGTTAAGGGAGCTTTGCAAATACATTTTTATTCTCTGCCAGAATTAGTCAGGGATGTAGTGGGGCTTCACACTAATCTGCACAAACCAACCGGACCTCACTCCCCAATTAATGCTCCACGTAATTATGTCGTTTGAATAAACTGACCACACAAGTCAAACTATGTAACGTGTTACAAACATATAGATCCTGCACCAATAAACATCTCTTCCTTTAGTCCCACACAGAAGCTGAAGCTTCAAAAATGCCTTTCAAGCCAACTTGAAAGGTGAAATCACTGCCCTCCACCCTACGTGGGATCAGACACCCAGGGGAGTGAATCTCCCTGGCAATGTGGAATATGACTCCCAGGGAGGAATGTAGACCTGGCATCGTGGGATGGAGAACAACTTCTTGACCAAAAGGGGGATGTGAAAGGAAATGAAATAAGCTTCAGTAGCAGAGAGATTCCAAAAGGAGCCGAGAGGTCACTCTGGTGGGCACTCTTACGCAAAATTTAGACAACCCTTTTTAGGTTCTAAAGAATTGGGGTAGCTGGTGGTGGATACCTGAAACTATCAAACTATAACCCAGAACCCATGAATCTCAAAGACAATTGTATAAAAATGTAGCTTATGAGGGGTGACAATGGGATTGGGAAAGCCATAAGGACCACACTCCACTTTGTCTAGTTTATGGATGGATGAGTAGAAAAATAGGGGAAGGAAACAAACAGACAAAGGTACCCAGTGTTCTTTTTTACTTCAATTGCTCTTTTTCACTCTAATTATTATTCTTGTTATTTTTGTGTGTGTGCTAATGAAGGTGTCAGGGATTGATTTAGGTGATGAATGTACAACTATGTAATGGTACTGTGAACAATCAAATGTACGATTTGTTTTGTATGACTGCGTGGTATGTGAATATATCTCAATAAAATGAAGATTAAAAAAAAAATAAAATGGATTAAGGAAAATGTGAAAAAAAAATGCCTTTCATCCTTTAACCTTCAGCATGATTTTCCTTAGTCCTAACCAAGTCCATTTTGTTCATACTTCTAATCGAAGTCTGATCTCTTTTTTCAGACTCTTAACATTTGCTGTACTGGGTAATGTTGACATTCATAGCTGCTAGACTCTGGCTCTGAGTCTCAGGTTTCACACGAATAACCAAAGTTCCAGGGACCAACCAGGTATACACAAAGAGGTAAGCATTTCAGAGTTTAGAAATAACCATTACAACTCAGCAGTAGATGTAACTGTTATAAGAGCTTACAATCTAGGAACATTTACAATAAGCCTTCCACTGATAACCTATGCTCTCAGCCTCAATTCTCAGAGTTTGCACATTAAATTTAGTCCATATTAGTGAGGCATTATAGTATTTTTCTTTTCATTTCTGGTTTATTTCTTTCAACATACTGTCCTCAATGTCCATTCACCTTCTTGTAACAGCTCAATATTCCACTGTATGAATACACCACAGTTTGCCATTCCGTTCATCAGTCCACGTACACTTAGGCCACATCCATCCACTGTGAATCATGAATACTGCCACCATAAACCCCACTGTGTAAATGACCATTTGTGCCACTCTTTTCAGTTCTTCCAAGTATACACCCAATAACAGGGTTGCAGGACCATATGGCAACCCCATGCTTAGCTTCCTATGGAACCACCACACTGCCTTCCACATGGGCTGCACCATTCTACTTCCCCACCAACGTTAATAGGTATATCACTTTCTCCATATTTTCTACAGCACTGTATCCCTCTGTTAATTTTTCAGATGGCTTTATTCATACAGCATACATTCTATTCTAAGTAAACAATCAATGGTTCCGTGTATAATCACATAGTTATGCATTTAACACCATTATCTATATATGGACATTTCCATTTCTTCCACAAAGAAAGAGGAAGAGGTGAAAAAAGTAAAAAGAAAAAAGAAAAAGAAAAAAAAAGCGACAACTAAAAAGCAACAAAAGAAAAATAAAATTAAAATAAAATACAATAAAAAAGTCAGACCACACCAATACCAAGAATCCCATACCCCTCCATATATCCCCCTCTTATACTTAGTTTTAGTATATTGCCTTTGTTACAATTAGTGGAAGCATATTACAATGTTATTGTTAACTATAAACTCTAATTTGCATTGACTGTATTTTTTTCTCCAATACCACCCCATTTTTAACACCTTGCATAGTTGACACTCATTTGTTCTCCCATGTGTAAAAACATATTTGCACATTTAATCACAATCTTGACCACTCTAGGTTTCACTAAGTTATACAGTCCCAGTCTATATCTTCTATCTTTCCTTCTGGTGTCCTACATGCCCCTAACCTTCCCCTTTCAACCATACTCACAGTAATCTCTGTTCAGTGTACTTACATTATTGTGCTACCATCACCCACTACCGTGCTCCAAACCTCTTACTTCTGTGTTTTCCTATCTGTCTATAGGGCTTGCTTTAGTATTTCCTGTAGAGCAGGTATCTTGTTCACAAACTCTCTCAGTGTCTGTCTGAGAATATTTTAAACTCTCCCTCATTTTTTAAAAATTCAGTTTTATTGAGATATATTCACATACCAAACAATCATCCATGGTGTACAATCAACTGTTCACAGTACCATCATATAGTTGTGCATTCATCACCCAAATCTATTTTTGAACATTTTCCTTACACCAAAAAGAATAAAAATAAGAATAAAAAGTAAAAGGAAAAAAGAACACCCAAAGCATCCCCCCATCCCACTCTATTTGTCATTTAGTTTTTGTCTCCATTTTTCTACTCACTCATCCATACAATGGATAAAGGGGGTGTGATCCACAAGGTTTTCACAATCATACTGTCACTCCTTGTAAGCTACATAGTTATACAATTGTCTTCAAGGGTCAAGGCTACTGGGTTGGTTTGATAGTTTCAGGTATTTCCTTCTAGCTATTTCAATACAATAAAAACTAAAAAGGGATGTTTATATAGTTTATAAGAATGCCCACCAGAGTGACCTCTCAACTCCATTTGAAAGTTTCCACTGAAACTTTATTTTGTTTCATTTCGTATCCCCCTTTTGGTTAAGAAGATGTTCTCAATCCCACGATGCCAGGTCCAGACTCATCCCAGGGAGTCATATCCTACACTGCCAGGGATATTTACACCCCTGGGAGTCACGTCCTACATAGCGGGGAGGGCAGTGAGTTCACCTGCTGAGCTGGCTTAGCTAGAGTAAACTCTCCCTCACTTCTGAAGGACAGTTTTGCCGGATATAGAATTCTTGGTTGGCAGTTTTTCTCTTTCAGTATCTTAAATATATCATACCACTGCCTTCTTGCTTCCATGGTTTCTACTGAGAAATCCGCACACGGTCTTATCAAGCTTCCCTTGTATGTGATGGATCGCTTTTCTCTTGCTGCTTTCAGAATTCTCTATTTGTCTTTGACATTTGATAATCTGATTATAAAGTGTTGTGGCGTAAGTCTATTTGGATCTATTCTGTTTGGGGTACACTGTGTTTCTTGGATCTGTAATTTTATGTCTTTTATCATAAGAGATGGGAAATTTTCATTATTGTTTCTGTCCCTTTTCCCTTCTCTTCTCCTTCTGGAACACCTATGACATGTACAATCATGTGCTTAACGTTGTCATTCAATTCCTGAAGACCCTGCTCATATTTTTCCATTATTTTCCTTATCTGTTCTTCTGTGTATAGGATTTCAGATATCCTGTCCTCCAGTTCATGAATCTTTTCTTCTGCCTCTTCAAATCTGTTGTTGAATGTTTCCATTGTTTTTCATCTCTCGTATAGTGCCTTTCATTCCCATAAATTCTACCAATTGCTTTTTCACACTTTTGTATTCTTCCTTATGTTTTCCCAATGTCTTCTTTATATCCATCATCTCTTTTGCCTTATGTTCCCTCAACTAGTTGATTTGATTTTTGGATTGATTTAGGAGATTCGTTGAATAATTAGTTGTTTCAATTCCTCCATCTCAGTTTTAAGTGTAAGTTTCTTCCTCTGACTAGGCCATATCTTCATTTTTTCTAAGGAGACTCAAAATCTTTTGTTGTCTAGGCATCTGGTTTCCTTGATTACCCCAATCAGATTTTCCCAGATCAGATGGGCCCAGATCTCAGAAGGAAGGTGTACTCAGTATCACGTTTCCCTGAGGAGCAGGTTGTCTGACTTCCATGAGGCCTCTAGACTCTATGCTTTTCCTATCCTGTCCAGCAGGTGGTGCTTGTCACCCGCAGCTCCCTACCAGTGTAAAAAGGTGGGTCCCTTTAATACACAGTGGACCCTGTCCTGGTCAGGGGCCCAGGGTGTCAGAAGCGAAGGTTAAGTTGTTTCTAGGTTGTTGTTTTTTCCCCCAGGCCCTGGGGCCTGAGTTCTCTGAGGGAGGGCTGTGACTTGAGCTGGGCCCTGCCTCCCTTTTCTTAGGGAAGATACACTTCCCCATGGAGTTATCTTCTACACCTGAATTCCTCCTTTGTCTTTCTGACTGTCTTAACTCCACCCCTGCCTGGGTCAGCACTGACAACTGAAAATGCCTGTGGTTTTCTCTGATGAGCTGCTTAGAATGAGAGAAAAAAAACAAAATCCCCTTTTCAGAGCCAGTCTCAACCCCTCAGTTTTGTTGTCCACTGGTGTCTGTACCCAGTTCTGTGCCCCTCTTTTTGGTACACGGCCATTTTCCAGTATTCAGTACTCAGCCATCTCCAAAAGCCTCTGTTTTTATTTAGTTATGCTTTTTTTTCCCCTTCAGCCCTGATTCCTCTCTGCCAGGAGGAACCTCAGATTTCTGCTCAGGGCTTATCTGTATTTGTAGCTCGTATTCAATAGTCCAAAATTGTTAAGTTAAAACTGCAACTGGAGTTTGGTTGAGCTACATTCCATTGCTCCCGGCAGGGACTGCTTCTTTCTCCCACAGTGAAGTTTTGCAGCTCAGCCTGCCATGCTGGTGGGGGAGGGGCGCAGGCTCTACAGTGTTACTTACAGTTTTGATGCTGTGCTCTCAGGCGTTCCTCCTATTCCTGACTGGTGTTCAATGTGTGAACTGTCACGGATGTCCCCCAACAGTTGTTCCAGACTATTTACTAGTTGTTCCTGGCTATTTACTAGTTGCTAGAGAGGACTAACTAAATTCCACACCTCTCTATGCCACCATCTTGCCCCACCTCCTATATATATATATATATATATATATATATATACATATATTTAAAAACACCATATGCAAGATAAAATAAAAATGAAAACCTGAGGAAAATATTTGCAACTTTTTTCATAGACAATGGGTTAATATTCCTAATAGATATAATTTCTAAAAACAGAAAAAGGCCAACAACCTAATAGAAAAGTGGGCAGGAAAAATGGACAAGTCACAATAAAAAGAACCTTGAGTGGCCCTTAAATATATAAAAAGCTATGCAACCTCACTCATAAGAAAAAAGTAAAAGTAAAAGCATTTGAAACACACTTGGTGAGATTCTCACATATTGCTAGCTGGAATACAACATGGTCCAATCCTACAGAGGGGAATTTGGCAATCTCTAGCATAATTATGTATTCATATGCACACATAATAAGCATTTATCCTTTCACCCAGAAATCCTTCACTAGCAAAAAATAAAAAGACATATGTACAAGGCTTATTGCTGTACTATTTGTTACACTAAAAGCCAAGAAAGAACCAAATTTCCATCAAAGAAGGAACCACTGGAACAAATTACAGTATATCCATTCAATGGAGTATTACATTGTTGTAGAAACAAAAGAGGGAGTTCTCTAAACTGCTGTGGAGTGATCACCAGGCAATAATAGGTATATAAATAAGTTGGTGGTTTTTATCACGCTTTACTTTTTTCCCCTTGAAGAAAGTAATCTAAAGAAATTAAAATTTATTTTCCATCTACCCACTTCTTTCTTTGTCTAGGATCATACGAGATAATCATTAATGTTGGGTGGTTTCTAACTCAGCCAATGCAGTTGTTGGATTTGTGGTTTCCAACAGATTTGCAGTTTGGCTTTTCATCTTTGACTAATGATAACTTTTAGACCTTTGTAACATATCATTTTCCTAACATCTTAAACAAATAGTGAAATGTCATGGAAAAAAAAATGTCGGAAAAAAGTGTATAATATATATCACCATTTATCTAACAAGTGTGTGTTGGGGAATCACAAATACATCTACCTACTACTTATACTTAAAAATAGTAAAACTTTTTTTTTTAAAGCTTATCTATAGGGGAAGGGAAGGAACGGGGAAGGAACAGAAATAGAAGCTAGATTTCTCTAATATACCGTCACATGCAGACTTGACTTTGAAATCATGTAATTATTTTATAAAACAAAATTCAAAAAAAGCAACAGCAATCCCTAACTACCAGGGGCAAAATCAAATAAATGTATTGAGTTGGTGGTATAATGACACAGAAAATCTATTCCAAATTACTTAAAACATAGTAAACTAACTATATTTCCTGAGACACAAAAAGGACTAAACAATCATACTGTTGGCTATAGTATGGGATTGTTATTTTGAGGTTTTTAGTGTTGATGATGGGATAAAACAAAGGGATAAATGTTAGAGTTACTAAGAACCAAGTTTTTTGGCATGGGAGAAAGTAGACAGACAAGAAAGATGTATTGTTGGTAGTCCTGAATTTGAACTGGAAATATCAAAATCAATTAATGAATTGTTTTATCATAAAAATAAATACAAATGTGTGTGTGTGTGTGTGTGTGTGTGTGTGTACTGCATGTATCTCTTAGCTCTGTCAGCTAAAATATTCTAGAAGCAATGATCAACCCAGTAGCAATGAGCACACACTGTTCCCAGACTTTTTTTTTTTTTTTTTAAACAAGCCTTTGATTTTTATTATTCAAAAAAGCTTCATACATTTTTATTTGGCTTTCTGACTCTGTGCTTGTGCCTTCAACACTTTCACAACGATTTTCTGCTCTTCAATCAGGAAAGCACGCTTGATCCTGTCACGGACACATTTCGCACACATGGAACCACCATACGCTCTGCTTACATGTTTTTTTGTTTTAGACAACCTCATAAGAACTTTAGGCCTCACGGCACGAACACCCTGAAGTCGGCCTGGGCACACGCCACATGCAGATTTTGGTGCCTTCCCAACCTTCTTGGTATAAAGGTAAACAATTCTATTACCAGCGGTCCGGGACAGCCTAGTTTTGTTGGAAGCAGTATTGTAGGATAGCCTACGACGGTATGTCAAATGCTGGACCATTTTGAATGCCTCTAGGTTCCGTCACCGGAAGAGAGGTTCCCAGACCTTTTGGACTCAAAATATCATTTCTTA
The DNA here is from genome assembly GCF_015220235.1 of Choloepus didactylus. Taxonomy (NCBI): domain Eukaryota; kingdom Metazoa; phylum Chordata; class Mammalia; order Pilosa; family Megalonychidae; genus Choloepus; species Choloepus didactylus. The sequence goes on from NW_023637577.1 coordinate 1,601,831, forward strand.
CCAACATTTCTCAGGTTCCTCTAAGAAAAAGTTGATTCTGGATCCGGGCAAAAAATGTACAAGTTGGGTCTGAAACATCCTCTCATACCAAAAAGTTAATGAACTATCAAAGACTACTTATGGCAATATGACAAAAGCTCTCAGGACTTTTTCATATTCAAAAGAAATTTTTCTTCTGTGTCACTAAAAAAATAAATTGCATAATGAATGGGATTTCCTTACACTAAAAAGTCCTTAGGAGCCAACCTAAAAGTGACTCATTCTGGTACAATCTAAGATTCAATAAGCATAATTGGCAATGAATCGCAATACATCAAATATGTTAAAAATCCATGAGTTCAGAGTAACTCTCAAATTTAAAAAACTTCACAAGTAACTTTGGAGGATGCTAGGAAACCAATTCATGTTTATCTGTCTTTACTGTATATGCTATATACCTCAGTGTAATTAAACAGGTGAGGGACAATTTCTCTTCATGGAGGCAGTCCTACTAATAAAGAAGGAATGAAAGAATAAGAATGTCATCATCATTTTGCAACGATTAAAGCAAAGGATCTAGGTGATAGTCACCAGTGCTAACACTGCATGGCAATGTTAACAATGCAAAAAGAGACATTAGGTACCTCCTATCAGAAGTATGAAACATCACATATGAAGCATTCTTGTCCCTCTCCCCAAAGCCAAAAGGAAAAAAAAAATTCAACCTGAATCAGATCAAGCCTCTAAATCTAACTGCCAATTTACGGGAAATAAATAGGGACAGAGGAACATAGCACACATCACCTTCAGGATGCAATCACAAAATCCAGTCTGTGGGAAACTACTATAAATGACCCATATATTAAACAAACAAATTACAAGCGGAAAAAGACAGGGAGAAGCAATGTTTAATATTTAAGAGGCATATCGATCAGCTGAAATTCATGTACTTTACTTGGATCTTAATTTCAAATAAAATATTGAGCAAAATTTCAAAGGATTTTTTAATTGTACTATTTGACTTTAATAGATCTTTTAAAATTATAGCAAGTAGGCATATCATTTAGCCTTGACTAAAATATCATGATGAGCATCAAGTCCTGGGTAAGAAACCTAAGCCCCAATTAAAAAACTGAATGGCAAATCAAATTTAACTCCCCACCCCCCTTACAACCTTTTTCTAAGAAATCAACCATAGTCTAGCCAACAAATATCTACTGAGATATGTAACAGGCTTGAAGATAGACCCTGCAGATTCTTAATGAATAAGATAGGAAATTTCTGCCTTCATGGAGTTTACTATCTAGCTACTATAAATCAAGGAATTATTTTTAAAAAATTCATCTGCACCTCTCTATAAAGAAATAACGATTTAATAAAAAATTTTATTCAAAGGAAACACTTGGGCATTTACTCAACTAGCACTGCTAAAAATGGACAGATTTTAGAGAGGTAGCATGTGATTTGGGGGGCAGAGTATAAATATACCAAGTGTAAGATCTGGATTCTACAATGATAGTAACTTAAATTTATTGAGCAATAACTCTGTGTCAGACACGATGCTGGGGAGTTTAATATATGTGATCTATCTAATTCCAACAATTCTTTGACATAGTAATGTCTTAATTTTTATAGATAAGGATCCTGAGGCTTAGAAAATGAAATAACGTTCCCCCTGGCAAATGGAAGGCAAGATATAGAGCCAAGACTTTGAACTTGGGGGTCTCTGACTCCAAAGTTTATGCTCTGGCCACTACATTATGTTGCCCATAACTGTGCTCATAATTGTGCTCATCCTAGCTGTTTCCTTACCTATAAAATGAGAAGCCCACAAGAGGCATGATTCCCAAGGGAATGAATCTCCCTGGTGACGTGTGACATGACTCCCAGGAATGAGTCCGGCCTTGGCAGCAAGGGACTGAGAATGCCTACTTGACCAAGAGGGGGAAAAAAGAAAGGTAATGAGCTGAGGCCACAGTGGTTGAGAGACCCCAAATAGAGTCGAGGGGCTATCCTGGAAGTTTTTCTTATGCAAGCTCCAGCTAGACATCCCAAATGGCCACAGTATGCCATGCCCTTACAAAAAGTAGTCCCCAAATACCCAGGACCCTACCTGAGATTCTATAAAATATTCATTCATTAAGTTTTATCTCTCAGAAACTTAAATCCACCAGAGAGTTCCTATGCCAGACAAGTACTGAAACCCAGAGGCAACAGCCTCTTTAAGAATAACAATCAGATGCAGCCCTTTTCCCCATACTGTCAACATCCCCTTTCAAAATGAACAAGTTAGGGTGCTCACTGCCTAGACACCCCTGAAGATGGAGAAACAGATTAGGTGAGAGGAAGGGGTAGCAACAAACAAGATAAGATTTAACAAAGGTCTATAAATACTGAAACTTTATATAAATATATATTTTTAGATTCTGAGGTGTTGTAATAGCTGGAAGGAAGTAAATGCCATGGGTGGAACTGTAACCTATAACATCCTTTGAAATTTGTTCTATAGCTATTCGTTGAATTGTGCTTTGAAAGTCTTCACCTTTCTATATATACCCTATATTGCATAAGGAAAGAACTGAAACTGTGGAACCATAATCCATAACAATTTTTGAAATTACCTATATAACTGCTTGTTGCGCTGTACATCGAGAGTTGACACCTTTCTGTATGTATATTATATTTTACAATAATGGAAATAGCTGAAGTTGTAGAACTGTGATCCATGACATTCTTTGAAATTTGTTCTCTAACTGCTTGTGACATCATACGTTGAACATTATCACTGTTATGTATATATATTGAAGTTCACAATTAAAAAAAAAAATGGGGAGCCCAAACTTCCTGTTATCTATGAGCCATTAAGAAAGTGATGTATGTGAAAAGCTAATGAAACATAATCTGTTAATATTAAACTTGTGGAAAATGTGTTTAAAGATACAAAACCTGCAAGTTAAATTGGAATTTTTAAATGAAAAAAAAAAAAACCTACATAGTTTAATCAGCAACACTTTTAATTCACAAATCACAGGTTTAATTCTGTACATGTGAACAATATCAGACAAGGTTTCTACATACAAAATCTTGTATCTATCCTTTTTGAAAAGGAGTTGCATGCCTTCAAGTATATTTTAGGCTGCTTGGTAAGTGTTTTTTCCCCCCAGATTCCTATTTAAAAAAGGATTAACAATATTTTTACACAAATTCTCAATCCTAGTCTCAATTAAATATTCCCCAGAAAAATAAGGCAAATATAAGAGAACATTACTATGTGCACAACCAAATGTTCTCCAGGACTGCCTCTCTTTTGATAGAGCCCTGTTACATATGAGATGCTTTACACATGTTGTCTCACTTAACACTTTTAAGAAACCCAAGCACACTTCCATGATAAAAAACAAAACAAAACAAAACACACACACTAAACTAGGAGTAGAAGGGAATTTCCTCAGCCTTAAGATAAAGGTATCTACAATACACCGATGGCTAACTTAAATATCAGGAACAAGAGAAGGCAGTCTGCTCTCACCATTTCTACTCAAACATTTGTACTAGAGCAAATAGACAAGAAAAAAAGAAAAAACATCCAGACCGGAAAGGAAGAAGTAAAACTATCTCTACTTGCAAATGATGACCTTATATACTGAAAATCCCAAGGAACCAACAAATACTATTAGAATAATGAACAAGTTAAGCAAGGGTATAGGATACAAGACAATGTACAAAATTCAGTTGTATTTCTCATTCACTGGCAACGAGCAAGTGGATAAAATTTAAAAAATTTGATTTATAATAGCATCAGAAAATATTTAGGAATAAATTTAAGAAAAGTATGGCAATATACTCTGAAAACTACAAAACATCATACCAAGAAATTACATGTCTTGCCATTTGGCAAGACATTTCATGCTCGTGGATTAGAAAACTTAGTACTGTTAAGATGACAATTCTCCCCAACTGGATTCATATCTGATACAACAGCAATCCCTGTCAAAATCTCAGCTCCCTTTTTTGCAGATTCTAAAATTTTACTGACCCTAAAATTCATATGGTAACATAAGGGGCCCAAAATAATCAAAACAATCTTAAAAAATGGACAAAGTTGGGGGATTCACATTTCCTGATTTCAAATCTTTCTACAAAGCGACAGCAATCAAGACAGTGTGGTAATGGCATAAGGATGGACATATTGATCAATGGAACAGAACTGAGAGTCCAGAAATAAACACAACTATCTGTGGTCAATCGATTTCTGACACAGTGCCAAGACCATTCAATGGGGAAAGAGTAGTCTTTTCAATAAATGGTGTACGGAGAACCGATATTTACATGCAAAAGAATGAAGTCTGACCCCTACCTCACATCCATTAACTAAAACGGATCACTGATTCAAATTTAAGAAATAGACTATAAAACTCTTAAAAAAAAGCATAGGTAAATCTTCATAACCTTAGATTAGGCCATGGTTTCTTAAGACATGATACCAAAAAACATAAGGAACATAAGGAAACACATATATATTGTACTTCATAAAATTAAAAACTTCTGTACCTCAAAGGACACCATCAAGAAAGTAAAAAGACAACCCACAGAATGGGAGAATATTTTTGCAAATCAAATATCTGATAAGGGACTTGTATACAGAATATACATACAAAGGACTATTATAACTGAACAATAACAGATAACCCAATTTAAAAATGGGCAAAGGATTTTTTTAAAAGTAATGAATCATAAATTTTATTTTAAAATGTAAACATCACTAAGCATGCATACATTTTAAAATGATAAAATGTACAATTTCGCTAATCTTTTTCTTTTTGCATAGGACATCATTACAATATAGAAGCTATGCCATACAAAATAATACAAAGTTTCATCTAGGCAAGCCATGGCTAGACTGGGAGTTGTACAGTCTGTAGTGATGTGGGAAAGACAAAACGTGGCTTTTGGGAACATGGGGTGGTGCTGGTCAAAAACAGCAAAAAAAAATTCCTATAGAAAAGGAAAATGTGTGTTCAATGGAAATGATCTTAGACCCTTGGGTTTTGCCTTTACATTTCAGCAAACGATTTCAGAGAAGCTTGCATCAATGGCTTTGGATGAGGAAGGGGATGTCTGTGCAGCCAGGAAACTGCTGAGACCTACAACGCACCCACATCCACATAGGTGATTTTGGCCCCACCCAAGCCAAAACAAGCCCCATACCCAGACAACACAAAGTTGCTCAGGAGATACCCATATGTGGGGCCCTTGAGGTCACTGGCACTCAGCACACTGGGAGCCTCAAGGCCAGGACTGGGGAAGCACAGCCCCTTGCTCACACCCAGACAGGCCCCCTGACCTTGGGAATGGACCCTGGGCTGATCAATACTGAGAAGTGGCCCCCTGTGGAGGGGTCCCTGGAGCTGTGTGGAGAGGACAGCCTCTAGCGAGGCCCATGGTTTGCTCATTCAGCCCACAAGTTGGGTTTCCTGATGAGTGTGTGCAGGTGCTTGTCAATGTGTCCTCTAGGAGGAGACACTAGAGAAAACTAAAGGTTCCAGGAGCCCTGGGAGAAAGTGGCTCACACTGCCCTCCCCACAGGGAATGCATGCTGTGAAGGGCAAGAGATGCTCTATTTCTCCTACCCCGTTCATTTTAAAATAAAAGTATAGTAATGCTTTAAAGCTGAGTTGTGGTGATGAATGCACAACTATATGATGATACTGTGAGCCAATGACTGTATATTTTGGATGGATTATATAGTGCGTGAATATATCTCAATAAAACTACATTTTTAAAAAAATGCTGTCTGAATAGCAGAAAGGCTGAGTGGGGTTGGTGGGTGTGCCGGTTTGAGTGTATCGTGTCCCCAAAATGCAATTATCTTTGTGGTCTTGTGTGGGGCAGAAGTTTTGGTGCTGGTTGGATTTGCTTGGAATGTGCCCCACCCAGCTGTGGGAGATGATTCTGATGGGATGTTCCCATGGAGGCGTGGCCCCGCCCATTTGGGGTGGGCCTTGATCGGTGGAGCTATATAAATGAGCTAACTTGGGGGGAGAAAACTGAGTGCAGCTGGGAGTGATGTTTTGAAGAGGAGCAAGCTTGCTAGAGAGGAACGTCCTGGGAGAAAGCTGTTTTGAGGCCGGAGCTTTGGAGCAGATGCCAGCTGCCTTCCTAGCTAACAGAGGTTTTCCGGAGGCCATTGGCCATCCTCCGGTGAGGGTACCCGATTGCTGATGTGTTACCTTGGACGCTTTGTGGCCTTAAGACTGTAATTGTGTAGTGAAATAAACCCCCATTTTATAAAAGCCTATCCATCTCTGGTGTTTTGCATTCTGCAGCATTAGCAAACTAAGACAGTGGGGCAGGGTGTGTGTGTAGCACACTGCCAATCCAGTATCTCAAGATGGGGTCATGTCCACTTTTCTTGCATGGACACCAGGAGCCACCTCCTGCCAAACCCAACCCTTGTAACAGATAAGGGGCAGGGTGGCAGGTGGGGACTGAGGGGGGCAAGGCCAGAGGAGAAAGGGCCTCACCTTGGAGCAGGTTGAGATGTTTGTCAGAAGTAAGCTGGATGGTATATCCAAGTTCTGGCAGAAAACTCTCTGGAACATGTCTAGGGCAAATCTCTAAAGCCTAACCTCAGTATTGGGAAAATCCTATGGCCTGGCTTTTCCCTGGGGCAAGCCTGAATTTAAAAACTGTCAGCTTCACATCCCGAAGTAATTTGGACAGACAATAAAAATATATATGTAGGGCCTCCCTGAGGAGCTGGGGGAAAATGAAGAGGTGTTCAGCTTCCTCACCTGGATTGTTGCTGATGTTCTCATAAACATTGAGGACTGGCAGTTTGATGTGCCAAGCCCTCTATCACAGGACTTGCCCTTATGAAGCTCATCACTGCAAAGGAGAGGCTAAACCTGCTTATAATTGTGCCTAAGAGTCTCCCCCTGAGTACCTCTTAGTTGCTCTGATGTGGCCCTCTCTCTCTAGCTAAGCCAACTTGGTGGGTGAACTTACTGCCTTCCCCTCTACGTGGGATCTGACTCCCAGGGGTGTAAATCTCCCTGGTAATGCAGGATATGACTCCCGAGGATGAATCTGGACCTGACATCGTGGGACTGAGAACATCTTCTTGACCAAAAGGGGGATGCGAAATGAAACGACATAACGTTTCAGTGGCTGAGAGATTCCAAATGGAGTCGACAAGTCACTCTGGTGGACATTCTTATGTACTATGTAGATAACACTTTTTAGGTTTTAATGCATGGGAATAGCTAGAAGACCTGAAACCATCAAACTGCAACCCAGTAGCCGTGACTCTTGAAGATGACTGTATAGCAATGTAGCTTACAAGAGGTGACAGTGTGATTGTGAAAGCCTTATGGATCACACTCACTTTATCCAGTATATGGATGGATGAGTAGAAAAATGGGGACAAAAACTAAATGGAAAATAGGGTGGGAGGCTGTTTTGGGTATCCTTCTTTACTTTTATTTTTTATTCTTATTTTCACTTTTTCTGGTACAAGGAAAATGTTCAAAAAATAGATTGGGGTGATGAATGCACAACTATATGATGGTACTGTGAACTGACTGTACACTTTGGATGACTATGGTATGTGAATATATCTCAATAAAACTGAATAAAAAAAAACCATTAAAAAAAAACCTGTCTGCTTGCATCCTTGACTTGCGCCTTGGAAAACACAGTTACCAGAATCCCCTATGGAATGGAATCTTTGGATAGCAGAAGATGAGGGATGACCAGCAAAGCCTTGCTTCTCACTGGTCGCAAAATCACTGATACATCAAACCCTTTTAAACCTCTAGCACAGTTTCTATGACTACATGACTTTTTTCTAAAAGAGTTGAAAAATATGTGTGTGTGTGTGTGTCAGTGACACCTGCCAGAGTCAAAATAATTAGGTAGCCTCGAAAACACAGCTCAAACCAGGAGAAGCAGAAAGATGAGGGGTCACGAGTGCTCAGGGCATGTTTTCACATCAGGCTGAGATCACGAGTGAAGTCTGTGGTGAGAGCTGAGATCCTGTGCGGTTCATCCTAGCACCTGTTTCTAGCAATAGTTCTGCCACACTTTGCTTGGGACCATGGAAAGTCGCCAGTCCTCCCTTTGCAAGCTCCTGTGGCCTGTGCGCTGACCCATGGCGTGGTGAGGTCTGGGGGTGCCAATGTTCCGGTGATTCTGTCCTCAGAGGCCTGGATGTGCCCGCTGTGGAAGCCCCTGCCCTGGATGGACAACTAGGAAGGGCACCTCCAGGGCCATGCTGGGCAAAGGATTTTAACTAGATATTTCTCCAAAGAAGATATACAAATGGCCAATAAGTAAATGAAAATGTTCAACATCATTAGTTATTAGGAAAATCAAAATCACAATGAGATCCCACTGCACACACACTAAGATGGCTATTATTAAAAAACGGAAAATAAGTAGTGTTGGCTAGAATGCAGAGAATTAGGAACCCTCATGCACTGGTGGTGGGAATGTAAAATGGTGCCACTGTTGTGGAAAACTGCTCAGAAATTAAACTCAGAATCATCATATGACCTGGCAATCCCACTTCCAGGTATATATCCAAAAGAATTGAAAGCAGGAACGCAAACATATTTTTACACCAATGTTCACAGCAGCATTATTCACAGTAGCCAAAAAGTACAAGCAACCCAAGTGTCTACCAACAGATGGAGGGATAAAATGTGGCCTATACAAACATACGTTTAGCTGTAAAAAGGAATAAAGTTCTGAAATATGCTACAACATGGATGAACCTTAAAGACACCATGTTGAGTGAAATAAGCCAGAAACAGCAGGATAAATATTGCATGATTTCACTCCTATGAAAGACCTAGAAAAAGTAAATTCATAGTGAGAGAAAGTAGATTCAAGGTTACCTAGCACAAGGGATTGGGGGAAATGGGGAGTTAACGTGTAATGGGTACAGGGCTTCAGTCTGAGGTGATGTTAAAAGTTTTGTTAATGGATGATGATGATGATGGTAGCACAATATTGTGAATGTAATTAATGTTAATGAATTGTACACATGAAAGTGATATGTGGCAAATTACCATGGGAAATTTTGAGTTATATATACCAACTAAAATTTTTTTAAATGTGTATAAAAGAATATTTAAGAGTTACTAATATTTTTCAAAAATCAAAAGAAAAAGAAAAAAAAACAACAACAGTGAAGGGGTCCTGTCCTAGCAGATATTAAAACTTAGCCAAAGCTATTGTTATGAAAACAGTAATGGCACCAACACAGGTTAATGAAACAGAATTCAGCGGAGAAACAAATAAATGGGAACTTAATACAGTATCGATAAAGGGGGCATCTCTAATCAAATGGGAGAAGGAATGGATTACGCAGCTAACGTCTGCCTATTCTGAAAGCAACCCTCCCATACACCAAGGGACACCTGTATTTTCCCTTAAAAATAGAGGCGAAGTCATTTCCTAACTCTTACGTCCCTACTCTTTGCCATCTGAAATAGTTTAAAACAAGTCTCGGCGTTACTTTTCAAAAGTCTTTTTAAAAATTTTTTTATTTCTGTTTCTTTGTTATTTTATACATACTAGTTTTTTTTCTTTTAACTCAACCAATAGCAAAACAAAACCAAAAACTACATCTACCACCCACATTAGAAATACAACTTAAAATGAGATCCTGTTCCCCCTCATGAGATTGACAAAAATCAAAAAAGATACAATCCAATGCTGGCAAGGGTATAGGGAACAGACCTTCTCACATTCTCCTGGGGGGAGTGTGAGCTGCCAAAACTCTTTGGAAAGTAGTCTAGCAGTAGCTATTAAAATTTACAAAGTATATTTGTTTCGGCCCAGTAACACCACAATTTTAGGATGCTGTTCTACAGAAATAAAAGCCCCACTAAATCAGCAACATCCTCTATAATTTTAACCTCTTTTCTCAGCATTTCCTTCACCTTCATGTCCTAACTGAAACCTCGTTTTTCCTTGAGGTCTTCTCCCATATTTTTCCTCCCATATTTTCATGGTCGTATCTCTGGGCATGGAAGTGAGATAACTGCCCTCCTTAATTTTCCTTCTCACTTTTGGGCTGTTCCAGTTTGCTAATGCTGCTGGAATGCAAAACACCAGAGACGGATTGGCTTTTATAAAAGGGGGTTTATTTGGTTACACAGTCAGAGTGTTAAGGCCATAAAGTGTCCAAGGTAACATATCAGCAATCGGGTACCTTCACTGGAGGATGGCCAACGGTGTCTGGAAAACCTCTGTTAGCTGGGAAGGCACATGGCTGGTGTCTGCTCCAAAGTTCTGGTTTCAAAATGGCTTTCTCCCAGGATGTTCCCCTCTAGGCTGCAGATCCTCAAAAATGTCACTCTTAGCTGCACTTGAGATATTTGGCCTCTCTCAGCTTCTCTGGAGCAAGAGTCTGCTTTCAACGGCCGTCTTCAAACTGTCTCTCATCTGCAGCTCCTGTGCTTTCTTCAAAGTGTCTGTCTTGGCTGTAGCTCCTCTTCAAAATGTCACTCACAGCTGCACTGAGTTCATTCTGTTTGCCAGCTCATTTATATGGCTCCACTGATCAAGGCCCACCCTGAAGGGGTAGGGCCATGCCTCCATGGAAATATCTCATCAGAGTTATCACCTACAGTTGGGTGGGGCACATTTCCACGCAAACAACCTAATCCAAATGTTCCAATTTAATCTCCACTAATATGTCTGCCCCACAAGACTGCATCAAAGAATATGGCTTTTTCTGGGAGACATAATACATTCAAACCGGCAAATGGGCCCTTCTCCTTCCCTTCTCCTTAAAAATGTACACTACCTTGTGAGATTGAGAACATCTTCTTGACCAAGAGGGGGATGTGAAATGAAAAGAAATAAAACTTCAGTGGCTGAGAGATTTCAAATGGAGTCGAGAGGTCACTCTGGTGGACATTCTTACGCACTATATAGATAACACTTTTTAGGTTTTAATGTAGTGGAATGGCTAGAAGTAAATACCGGAAACTATTAAACTCCAACCCAGTATCCTTGACTCTTGAGGACGATATAACAATGTAGATTACAAGGGGTGACAGTGTGATTGTGAAAACCTTGTGGATTGTACTCCCTCTATCCAGTGTATGGATGGATGAGTAGAAAAATGGGGACAAAAACTAAATGAAAAATAGGGTGGGATGGGGGGATGGTTTGGGTGTTCTTTTTTTACTTTTATTTTTTATTCTTATTCTGATTCTTTCTGGCATAAGGAAAATGTTCAAAAATAGATTGGGGTGATGAATGCACAACCATATGATGGTATTGTGAACAGTTGATTGTACACCATGGATGATTGTATGATATATGAATATATCTCAATAAAACTGAATTAAAAAAAAAATTTACACTACCATGTAGAACAGATTGAGAGTTACCACAAGTGATGATGTCCAGGATTAGAATCAACATTTGGGCTTCCTTTGCTGTGTTTTCTCTTTTTTAAAAAACTGCTACACAGCTATTTCTATTAACCCTACTAATGTATTTGTAGTCAAAGAGAAAAGAAGTCAACACATAAGGCCAGAGATGCAGTGCTAGGTGATGACAGAGAGGAAAAATGGGAATACAGAGATCTGGGTTCAAATACAATTTGTCACTAACCTTGGGTAAGTTACTTGCTGATTATAGTTTACTCACCAGTGCAATGGAGATACCAGAACCTACCTCATTTGTTTATTGGGAGGATTCATTAATACAATGGATCTATACCACTTGAGACAAAGTAAATGCTCAATAAATGTTTAAAAGACATCAAAAGCAAAAACAGCTTCATATCTCAACGTTTCATCAGACCATACCATTCACTAACCCTCCCTCACTGGGGTCATTTGCTCACTCCAAACCATTTCATCCTCTATAATTTTAGCTCCTGGCTCCCCTTCATTCTCTCCAACCCTACTGATGTCCTGGTGATTCTACTACTTGCACAACTGTTCTAATAATTTGTGTCACTCAATTCCTAGTCTGTCTCTCCTCCAATGATCTCTACCCTATCTTAGTCATTCACTTCTGGGTTCAAGCCCTAGATCTCAACATTATCAATAACTGCCAGCCTGTCAACATTCTCATACCACATCCTCCTACATTTTCGGCTTCCTCCTTCTATTGGCCTTTCTCTAATAATCCTTTGACACTGACAGGACTTACAATCCACTGATCCCACTACCTTTTCACCATACCTCCCCTCCTCTCCTCATTTCCCATCTTACCCATCATAAGTTCTATAGGTCAAATTTATCATCACTCTGTTATACATATCCTTGACTCCTCTGCCCTCTATCACAATCACATACCCTTGGCTAAACCACAGTATTTTAAAATTTCAAATCTCTTCCTACTCTGCACCTCTACCCTCACAGCTGAACAAGGGTGACTGGTTTTCAAATAAATTTATGCTCACTAACCTCAAGTGGACTCGTAATGCTGCCTGACCTTTGTACTAGTTGCTTGGTCCATTCATTCTCCCATACCCCTAGAGGAGTTTTTTTTGTTTTTTGTTTTTTGTTTTTTTTTTTTTTGGCCAGGGAATTTGGTGTTGTGGAAAAACATGAGTTTTGAAACAGGAGGAAAACCTGAATTAACCTTCTAACCTAGCTTCTGGTAGGTTCTGTGACTTTGAGCAAATTCTCACTTCTTTGAGCCTTTCCTCATCTATAAAATAGGGACAGTATTATCTAATCCACAGGATTCTTTTTCTTTTTCACTTTTTAAAACATCTAACACTTTGCTTGTTGCAAGTCAGTAACATACAATTATTTTAAAAAGGAATTTTAAAAAATAGTAAATCTCATCTTATTGCCCTCATTCTAACTCCAGGTTTGCTGTGTAACCTTTGCATACTTTTTCTTCTGCATATACAGATATACAGTACTTAATGTGGATGTTCTCTTACCCTAACTGACTAGTTGGAACAGATGCCCTTCATTTCCTAAGGCCTTCTCTCTAGTATAACCAAGCATTTCTGCTACCATCAGTTGAGTTGTGCTCTTGACAAGAACTGGTTGTGTTTGCCCCCTAATTGTGTGTGCTGGTTATATTTGTCATATAAATGTAATTAAATACATAAATCTAAATTATTTGCTTTGGAAAGGCTCTATGGGGGCTAGTTGTTAAAAAAAATTGCTATTCAGTCAGATGTGGGTGAGATAACTGTAAATTACTTTGGGATAAATCATTGTGATATAGAAGAATTTTGTACTCATTGCTTGGCAAATGTTTGCAGTCTCACTACAACTTAAAAATAATCGAATCAGTGTTTATGGATGTAGTTTGTCCTAGAAAGACTCCAAGAAATGCCAAAGGACTCATTTCCAAAAGAAAAGACTAGGTTTCCATCAAAAGATTTCTACCTAAATGTGTATGCTTTATGTAAAATGAAATGTTCAAATAACGTACGGGATTTTTAAATTCCTCACTTTAAGTGATTTTTCGATTAATTGATCAATTATGGGTCCCAGTCTCCATGGGTAAGAAAGTTTCTGCTATCTTTGTCTTCTACAGATAGGATCGTATTTTACTTTTGAAAGTCAGCATAGCAAATGGTTATGAAGACTGGCTCTGGAATAAGATTGCCTGGATTTGAATCCTGGCTTCTCCAATTGCTAACTTTGTGACCACTACTTAACCTCTCTATGCTTTAACTTGTTCATTTTTAAATTGAGACTAATAGTATTGCCTACCTAATGAGGTTGTTTTGATGATTAAATGTTAACATATCCAAAGCACTGACAAATATTAAGCCCTTGAATGTTAAGCATTATTATTATTACTTGTAGCCTTTCAAAGCTATGAACAACAGCTTAAACTTTAATCTGTAGGCGTGAAGAGTCAAAGGTTTTTTCAACCAAGGGTGACACAACACCAGGTTACAGATTTGCTTCACAGCATGGAGTATGTGCTGGGAATCTCCCAGGCAGCAGGATATAAGAGACATGACTGTCTATCATTTTTGTTTGTTTGTTTTTGGTGACATTTGATTTGACTGGAACTCTCTGTGATGAGGTTTTAAATACATGAACAGAAAGCACCATAGACTTTTTTTTTTTTTTTTTTGCCTTAAGTCATAGAGTCTGATGGAGCCAAAAACGTTTCAAAACGAGTTATAAACTTGATACTACAGCCCTGAGTTCAGGCTTAAATTTCTAAAATTTAAGAAAACAAGGCCATATCCTGATATCCATCTAAAAGGAAAGAAATTTCTTACTCCTGTGCAAGCAGAAAAGGAATTATTTCTTCCTCCACTGGCCATGCAGAGCTCCTTCAGTCCCTTCTCTGTCTGTCCATGTTAACCTTCTCCAGGAGTTCAAACAGCAACCTTGAGGCAGTGAACCAAGGCCCTAGGGGTGTCTGCTATATTTGGAAATTTGCAAAAATGGACTTCAATCTTTAAAATGTCAAATTTATTCTATAGCCAACTTGGTCAGAAAATAACCTTCCATATACCTGCGTTAGCTCTCTAAACTTATGCCCCTCTTCTTTCCCATTTGAAATAGCTTAAAACAAATGCCTGTATTAGTTATTCAAACTCAACTGGTCCCAATATAAACAAGAGAAAAATCTTAGAAGACATCAATGGACTGAAAAGCATGATAAATTCATCCTAGGGAGTTCCAACCAAATCAAATGTTACACACACACACAAAAAGTGAATCAGAGGAAACCCAAGATTTCCAAAATAATTTTACTTTCTCCAATTTCTATATATCAAGTGAGGTAAAATACTGAGAACCAGCTCCTGGCAAATGTCACCCTGTTCTGTTTTGATCCCCATAGAGATTCCCAGTACATACTCCATACTGTTAGTGAAGCAAACCTGAAACCTAGTATTATGTCATCCCTGGCTGAAAAAACCTTTGCTGACTCCCCACGCCTACAGATTAAAGTTTAAGCCACTGTGCACAGTTCTGAAAGGCCTCCAGAATCGCCCTAAGTTACCTTTCCAGACTTATTCTCTAAATCAACAGACATACTCCGCAAGTTTCTAGCTCCATACCTTGTGTAGGCTGGTACCTCAGAGGTTTGAACACCCTCCTGCCCACCACCTGTTAAATTCTATTCATCCTTCAAAATAACAAGGTACAGTAGTAAGACCCAGGCTTTGAATTCTAGCTCCAGCCCCACTAGAATTCGAATTCCATCTCCATTACTTAAGAGCTTCATGACTTTGAGCAAAAAACTCAATGGATGTTTCCTCTCCTGCAGGCAAGCATACCACCTATTATACTTACAAGGCTACTGTAAAGATTAAGCATAATGGTTACAAATTACCTAACACTATGCCTAAGGAATACCAGATTCTTAATAAATGGTAATTACTAAGCCTTCATTCTTTCCCCTTCCCATAACTGTCTTATACAGACAGGATCATATTTTACTTTTGAAAGTCAGCATAGCAAGTGGTCATGAAGACTGGCTCTAAGCTGTCACAGCACTTTCTTTGTTCATATCATATTACACCAAAAGCATTAATATCTTGCAGGATACTCATTATCTGTGTATAAATCTGATTTTCTGATTTCTCCATTGGGTTATAGGCAAGATGGCTATGGATATAGATTTCTAAATCTCTGCCACTCACTACGTGTGCAAGTTATTTGACCTCTCTGAACCTATAACTTCATTAATAAAATCAGCAAGGGTTAACACTTTGCAGAGTTAGTAAAGGATTTAAACTACCTGGTATAATGCTTGTCACCTAATAAGCTTCAGAGAATGTTTAATGGTAATCTGGTTGATGAATCTGATCAAGATTTGAATAAAAGAATATATAAATACAAATCTTATTTGCCTCCTTAAACCCAATTTCAAAAGGCAATCTTAATATAACTTTAACCTGCTACCCACCTCTCTTACTGATCTAGATGTCCACTGACGACAAAATGGAGGTTTCCATGGACTTTACCTTGGAGATACTATCACATATTCATGTTCTTCTGGTACCAGACTAAGTACATCATGATTTATAATTCATATCACCTCATTACACTGAGAACATGGGGACCTACCCCTGAACAGTTGTGAGGGATAAAACGGTCTGCCAAAGTTAAACATAATTCTGAAATGAGTGATCTACTAGGAAACAGAAGCTGGTTGTCCACTGTTCATTTCTTCGATTTTAATTTGCTGTGTCATCAATTTCTTTACTCAAAACTCCAATCAAATGTCAACTACTTCTATGACTTTTATATACTTCCAACCCATTGCTCGAGGGAAGAGGAAAAAATTTCAAAATTATAGTGAAATCTACTCAAGGAAATTACAGAAAAGTGGGGACTTGCACCCCCCCCCCCACACACAAACACAAGATCACTGCATTCCACTCCCTCAGCTATACACTAATACTGATATATAGGTTGCATAGCACAGAAGTTAAGAGGCCAGAGAAAAGATTCTGGAAAGACGGACCTGGCTATGAATCTTGTCGCTGCCGCTTTCTAGTTGTGTAACCTAGGCATGTTACTTACTATTCCTAAGCCTTTGATTCCTCACCTGTAAATTAGGGACCATAACAGTTATCAATCCCAAAGGGTTGTTGTGAGTAGTAAATGCGATAATGTATTCTAGGTGTTTGGCAAAGTACTTACAGTAAATGCTCAATAAATGGTACTGTACCTAACAGTGCCTGAGTACTGAGGCTCTTGATAAACACTGCTGAATGAACGAATGAATGATTAAAACATTTTACGTTAAGAAATAAGAGTACCACTGATTTTACTTCTATCTTAAGTTAAATAATGATGAACAGCAGCAGAATTTTGGGAGCATTTTACAGTTTACAAAGCCCTTCTGAAGTCCATCAGCTCATTTGATTTCCACAACATCCTTAGGAAGGAGACATTTTTAAGAAATGCAGTTTAGAGATAAGGAAACTGGTATCCATCAGGTAACAAAGAGCCAAGGTTACCCACCCTAGTGGCCTTCTCCAACCAGATTCCCAAGCTACCAGATAAGTGCCTAGTGCCAAATGTACTGAGCACAACAGCCGATAAAAGGAGGCAGATCCCTGCAAGTTATCACCCTCCTTAAGCACAGTCTCAAGCACAGGAGTCCAGGAATAACTCCTGCATAATTAGCCCCATCAGAAGCCACTGAAAATACTTATAATACCTTGAGGGTGGGAAGGCCAGAACCGCCTATAGGCGGGGCCCTCGCCACCACCAGAGTGGGACCTGACAACCATGAGGCCAGCAGTAAAAATGTTTTGAAGAACTGACATGGGGACGCGAGTAGGAAGTTTTCCAGAGACACGAACTGAAGTCAACTTCGCGGAAGGGAATTAAGCATCTGCCCCGCACATCTACAGAGTAGCCTCTGGGCGGAGATGGTCCGACCGGTAACCCAGCTGGGAAAGATGGTTTGAGGACAGGCGCGTTGAGGGAAACCAAGGAGAAGCCTGACCCGCTGATGATAAAGGACAGGGGGAGGAGGGCCTGGCCTTAATGATGGCTGAAAGGCTGGGAACAGATAGATGATCGGGGCCCCAGGGAAGCAGGACAGTTGGCGTCTGGGGGGAGGGGGCTGCTCGCTGATATGAGAAGGGTACCGCCCGGGCCCAATCTAAGCAAGGTCCTGGCCTCCTTTATGGGCCCATCCCCCATGCCGCCACGGCGTCTGCCGCACCGAGTTGTCGCTGCTACCTGAAACTGCAGCAGTTTCTCTGTCTGCTCCTGGGTTAGATCCCGCTCCTCAGGCGCCGCCATTTTGCCGCCGCCTCTACGCTTCTGACCCGTCCGCACCATCACCCGCCGGAAATGACCTCAACGGCAACCACGTCCGGGCTGAACGGCCGCCAGGAAGCAACTGCGTCTGCGCATGCTGGTGCACCGACCGCAGCCCAGCCAGACGTGAATGATAGTTCCTGCCGCCAGAGGGCGCCACACTCGGGCGCGCCCGAACCCTTCAGGAAATTGCCGAGAGACTGTCGGTACAAGTCGTCCTAACAACATAAGCGAACAACAGAACTGCTAGAGATCTGACACTCCTGAATGGTTCTCAAAGAGCCAAAAGATCCCGAATGGGCCTCGAGAAGCTCCGGAAACTCCCGAATGTCACTCGGCTAATTTCTCCTGCTCCCTAACCATTCCCCTGTAATCTCCGACATTACTGAATGCTTCTCGGAAAATTGTAGCGGTTCTGAAATATCGGCTGTTTGAAGCTTGATGCCTGCTCTGACGTTTCCAAAAGCTCTGTCTCGATTTTCGAGCTCCCGACTATCTCTCGAGAGGTTCCGAAAGCTCCCGAATGCTGGTGAGGCACTTCCGACGCTGCGTTCCAACCGGAAGCTGCCGAGTTCTTTGGCAGAGTTTGAAAGGCGGCATCGAAGGTGCTTGCTAGGAGTGTTTGAACCCGGTTACTGGCCCTTGACGGCTGATGGCGCTACCAGCCAGCCGCAGAGCTTTTTATCCACCTCCGTGGCGGCGGTTTGGGAGCCTCGGGCCGGTCCTTGCCCTTGCCTGCCTCAGGCCTTCTCATGTCTCTCTTTCACCTGGCCCAGGACCGCCTCTTCCCAGTGAGGGCAGAAGAAAGATCCCGGACTGGGATGAAGAGATTTAGGTTCAGGTTCCACCTCATCTCTGGGCTCCATTTTGCCATTGGTGGAATGAGGTTCCTTGACAGCCTCAGATAAGCCACGTCTGGTTATCACCTTCTCACCTTCGGGAGGAGAAGACCTTTCCCTTAGGCTATGTCCACTGCCTTGTCCCCACCCCTGGATCTCTGCTTCCCCAACACTTTCCTTACCTCTTCCAGCCTGCATCCTCTCTGTAGATCCCTCTTTTCCATTCCCACTTCTCTTTCTCCTGCCATCTCCCTCCCGTCTACCCTTCTGGAAGACTTGGGCGGGTAGAGCGGTCTGGGTGTTAATAACACACTTTTGTGTGACCTCCAGCAGGACACTTGGCCTCCTGAGCCACACTGTCTGGTGTTGTCTTCATCTGTGGAATCCCGCTCCTGCCACTTCATAAGGCTGAGCAGGTGACAGAAGGTAGGAAGTGCTTTGAAAGCTGAAGTTCTGTAATTATACATTAAGAGATGAAAGGACTTGAATTTCAACTACTTCCTTACAGCCCTGTATCAGATCTTAACAGGTCTGCACAAACTTCCCAAACAGTGCCCTGGAATTTTTCTTAGACCCGGAAGGTTAGATCTGAAGGAAACGGCTGTGACTCTCAAGAATTTACTCCATCAACTCAAAGCTCAAAGGAGACTGGGTGCTATTCAACATCTCCAGTAATGTTGGGTCCATACAATTGAGATGAGGGTCTACAAAGTCAGATGCTCGTTGGAGTCAGACACGTCACGTAAGTGAATGAAGCATAGAGAGCGCAAATCACAATCCCGACTTTCTTTGGCTTGTTATTTGTTCTTTCAACAGACATACTTTGTAGTTCTATTAATCACCATTGAATATTCTTCATTTCCTCAAAGAAACATATGCCCTCTTGGTCTTTCTGTTTTCATCTTTCAATAGACTTGGTTACAAGAAATATTTTCTTTTTTTTTTTTTAACTCTAGTGTAAGAATTTGCCTCAGTACAGGAGACACAAGATGGGAAACTGGATGGTTCTTCATTCCTTGTCCAAAGGCAATTTCTACTTTTTAGCTGCAGCTGACGGCTTCCATGTAAGAGACCAGTATTGCCAGACTTCCCATCTTTTTGGATCTGTATATGAAATCTCCCCATTATAAAATGATGGTTACTAATTCATTTTTAAAGAAAATTGCTCTGTCAGTCAGCTATAATTGGAAGCCACATTTGAACTCAAGAGCTTCCAGTCTGCCCTCTCTGATCTAGGTAGAATCCTCATGGCCTCTGTTTACCACGTGAGAAGGTGGCCTTGGAAGAAACAAGCTTTTCTGATACGTTCAAGGTGTGGAAAGTGTCACCTATTATTGTCCTGCCTTTTCCTTACAAAACAATTTTTTCCTGACCTTTTCTCACCTTCTCAGGCAGTCCTGGCCAAGCAAAATATGTGAGCCACATGTGTCATTTTAAATAGTCTAATAGCTTGTGGGGACCCAGGGCCCAGGACCCCTCCCCTCCATAGTGAAACTGAGTTATTTCACTTAGCCACCGACTTGACAGAACACTTCCCCAGGGGGAAAAGAGTATACAAATGGTATCATAAACAAAGCATTAAAACTCCCCTCCCCGATCACTGTTGATAACATATCTCCACAATCCTCTGTTACAAGACCCTGCCAAAGCTCTGTTCTCACACCCTATGGAATGTCTTTGTCCTAACCCTTATAAACCACCCCTTGGCACTTCCTGCTCTTTGCAGAGCGCTAACTTCCATTTTTCCTGGCTGGCTGTTGCTGTAGAACCATCTCTCCTGTCTGTAAGTCCCGTTAAACTCATGTCTAACTTTGTGCCTGGCATATTCTTCGGTCTTGGGGCTGAGCTGGTTTGGAACATAGCTACATTTTAAGAGTAAAATGAGAAAGGTGACATTGATTTAAATAGTAAATTTTATTTAACCCTATATATCGAAAATGTTATTATTTGTCTTTTTATTTTTTATGCTAAGTCTTCAAAATCTGGCATGTATTTAACACTTATACCACATCTCTACTTGGACTAGCCATATTTCAAGTTCTCTATTGCCACACATGGATAGTGGTTACTGTATTGGACCATGCAGTTTTAGAGTATTCTGAAGATTTTTTTAACAGATTTATTAATTATATTCATCTGCAGATATTATGGAATCATTCAAAAAATATTTATTGAATGTTTATTCTGAGCCAGGCTCTGGACCAGATGCTGCAGATGCAAAGATAAATAGGGCACAGCTCCTGCCTTTTAAATACAAACATTTTAATAGAAAATTGAATGAATTTCATCACCTCCCTGGGAGGAGGTGTGTGTGTGTGTGTGTGTGTGAGAGAGAGAGAGAGAGGGAGAGAGAGAGAGAGATAGGTTTGTTTATTATTTTATTTTATTTTTCTGTTTTTGTCTTAACTTTTGTTGTGCGTGTGCATGTGTGTGTGTTCTATAGGTTTTTGAGTGCAGTTTTATACTGATCATCTACTGGGACCTCTGAGAAGCTAATGAATTAGTGTATTTGTCTCTACACTCCTATTAATAAGGCTTTGCTGGTGCTTTATCATTTTGTTTCTGATAAAAGATGGATTCTGTCCTGCTGAGTCATGGAAATCCTAGAACAAGCCCTCAATTTCTGAGCAGCAGGAACATAAACTATTTTCTATCATATGGGGACACAGCATCTTGATTGCTGAGTAAAACAGACCGTTGAGATGTTAGCAAGAGTTTTCTTCAGCTCCTGCCCTGTTGAATTATTCATTATAGACATTAAGTGGAACCAACAGAAATTAAGGTGACTCAACAAGATTCATCCAAAAAGTAAGAGGAGTAAGAAAGCTATGGCCTGCACTCAATAGTATGTTACAGATCCTCGGGCCTCTGCTACGGGGTATTTGGACCAATGAAGCCAGTTAGGCCCGAAGGTAAGGTTTTGCCTTATGCAAGTCACAAGCTACATCTCGTGCTCATCAGGGAGTTCCCAGTACAAACTCTGATGCCACCACTAATTGACCATGTGACTGGCAAGTTAGTTAACCTCTCTAAGCCTCAGTTTTCTCATCTGTCAGCTGTAAATGGGCTAATAGGACATGCCTTACAGTGTTGTGGCAAAGATTAAATCAGAGAGGACGTGTAATGTTCAGGGCCCAATCACAGCCACCTTGCAGACTTGTTGAGAGGATAGAGTGGATTAAAAGAAGTCTTTGTCATTGCTAATGCCCTTTAGGGAAGTTAAGTTTTGCTATAGATTCATTCAACATGCATTTGTTACTGTCTGCTAAATACTTACCTCTGGGGGTCACCTAGCCTCAGAAATGTCCTAGTGTAGCAGAATGTCAATTGCAAGTTCAAACAATAGCTCCGATGGAAAGTGACATAGATGCAGAGATATATAGTTGATAATAGACTGTAACCAGGTCCCTTAGCTCCCCATCTCACCTCCCACCTGGATCACTTTAGGTACCTCCTGACTGATCTCCCTGATTTTGCTCTCACCCCTCTGTAATACAATTTCATTACAACTGCCGGAGAGCCTATCACTTCCCTGCTCAAAACCCTCTGTTGGCTTCCCATTGTCCTTAGAACCAAATCCAAGCTCCATCCCTTGCCTTACGTGATCTGGTCCCCACCTATCTGAACTCCCTACTGCTAGCTCATTATTCTCAAACCTCATTCTCATTCATACCTCAGAGGCTTTCCATTTGCCTGCCCTCAGCCTGGAATACTCTTTTCTTAACTCCCCAGGTGGCTGGCTCCTTTTGACATTTAGAATTCAGTACATGACGACTGCATTCTCAGAGAAGGCCTAAATATTTTGTGTTTTCTTCCAAGCACGTATCATTGGATGACGTTATCTTGTTTATTTATTGATTGTTTATCTCTCCATGCTCTAGATTCCATGAGGACAACAGAGACCAAGTCTGGTTTGGCCATCACTGAATCCCTAGTGCCTAGAACTGCACTGAGCCCAGAGAACATGCTCTATAAACATTTGACCCATCCTGGAGCCTTAGAGCAAGGACCTCATGAATGTGGGTGGATTTGCTAGAGTAGAGCCCTAGGAGCTAAATTAGGAAAATAAAGCTACCAATTGGGGGATGCCCAGGGATGGTCTTTAATTAGAGTATCTCCAATCAGAAGATAAAAGAAAGTCCACCTCTGTTTTGGGTGGTGGAGTAGGAATGCTAACAGATGACCTTTAGAGCAGAGATATTCTATTGCTCTTTAAAATTCCCCCTGCTCATAAAAAATAACATGGTTTGTCAACTGTGAACAAGTCCAAACAACACCTCAGTTGGCAAGATGGGAAAGGGAGGAAATGCAAGAGACCTATTTAAAGATGGCTTCGATAACCCAGATGCATTTAAATTGTCTCCACAAGCTTGGATTCTGACTGGTTGGAGCCCTGGTTTGGAGAGGGGTGGAAGGGGAAGGATGTTTTCAGGGAACATAGTATGTGTTCCACTGAACTGGAAGCTTCAATTACCTTATGCCAATGAAGCTAGAGGTGGAGGAGTTATTTACTGGCAGAGTAACTCCCCTGACTACCTAGATGGGATCAGGAAGTATATGTCTGGAGTCTAGAGGACTCACTGGAACATCTCTTGGTGCTTCCATATCCAGTGATAATAGAAAATAGGCAATTGCAAGAGCCCCAGCTTGCTAAAGGGAAGGTAACTAAAGGCTCAAGAGCCCTCAGAAATGAAAATCCAGGTCATCCCACTGGAAAACAATCAGGCCAACCAGTCTTAACCACGGTGAGAGAAATCTACAATGAGTGGTGGAGGAGGGAGAAGATATGATTATCATTTACAGCCTTGGGACCAGCTTCAGTCGCAGAGAACTGCGTCCTGTTTCACTAACTCACTTGCCTTAAGACTTTATGGACATTGTGTCTGGCTGCTACATTAAAGGGAATTTCGTGACCAATTGGACTTGTAACTCCCCTCTTAGAAACAGTGAGGGCATTTTGTTCTCATGAAAGTAGGGGACCCATTTAGTACTATGGGGCCAGATATAATGAGAGGGGATGAGCAGTACTGAGTAGTGCAAGAGATGGAGTGCATACAATACCTCTTATGTTTCATATCAGATCTTTGCAGCCCTTGGCCACTTGTTTCACCACAGCCACTTCCCTGGTGACCAATTCTGCATGGATTCCGCCTAGCTACCACCACATTAGCCAGCTTCCACAGACAACAGCACCTCATCTCATGCATGCACCACCAGCCTCTCACCTTCCACTCTAGAGCTTCCCTATTGCAAATGAAGCATGACACCATGGACCAGCACAGTGCCCACAATGCATAAACCAGAAGTGCAGGGCATCAATATCCCAAGAGAAGACCCTTGACCAACAAGAGATGGGATCCACCAAATAATATTTTCTCATTTTCTGCCCTCTGATGAACTGTCTTGACATGCAGTAGTTTACATGGTCTCTCTGAGGACAGATCTGTGGGCTCTAGAAATCAGTTGCACTTAATATCAAGCAGTGCCCAGCCCTTAGATTAGCCCTCCCTTCTTCCCTACCCCCCACCCCTGCTCCCTTGTGTTTGATTCCCTGGGATTGCACTCTCCAATAAGGCATACACGTGTAAGCTTTTGCTGCAGGCTGTGTTTTCTCTGGAACCCAGGCTCTGACACTGTATATCAAGTCCATGGCTCACCCACAGAGAAAAGAATAATTTCAAGTGAATGTAAAACACACTGCTATGCCTATATGTTTCCTATAGGATATATTTTAAGAACAAAAAGAATGGCAAAGAAATCTTAAATGGTATTCAGTAATTGTAATATTAGTAATAGTATTTATATGGATATTTAAACATTATTATATGTATTTACATATGTATGAATACAGCAAAGAAAAGTATTTATGTTATGCAGCAGAACCAAAATTTATAGTGAAAGAGAGACTATATATGTTTAAAATCAAAGAGATTATGTAAAAGCACTATCATCTTAAAATTAATATGGAATATCAGTAAGAACGCAATGTGTTTTTCAAACAGAAATCGTATTTCTTACCTGTGTGTTTTTTAAACTTTTTATTTGAAATAGTTTCAAAATTCCTGCACAGTTGCAAATATAATACAAAACCAATTCCAAGAACTCCAATATACCCCTTACCCAAGTAACCAGGATTTACCAACTTTTAATATTGTGCCATGTTTGTTATATCATTCTATCATCTATCATCTACCTATCTATCAGTCATCTATTTCCTAAACTTTTGAGAATAAGTTGCATGTATCATGCTCCTCAAAGACATAATACTTCCATAGGTAGTTCCTAAGAATAAGGATATTCATTTATGTAACCTCATTAAGTAAGTTATCAAGTCCAAGAAATTGAACATTGATATAAAGCATAAAGTCTATGTTCAATTTTTTTTCAATTGTACCAATAATGTGCTTTGGGTAATTTTCTTCTCCAGTATCAGATCCAGTCCAGGATCTTGTATTGCTTTAATTGTCATCGTCTCCTTAGTCTCTCTCCTTTTTAATTGTGGAAATGTATATACAACATAAAATTTCCCATTTCAGCCTCTCCCAAGCATACAATCCAGTGAGATTAATCACATTCACAATTTGCACCACCCTTACCACCATCCATTACCAAACCTTCCATTGCTGCAAACAGAAACCCTGTACCTATTTTGCATTAACTCCCCATGTCCCTCTCCTCACCTTGCCCCTGGTAATCTGTACTGTACTTTCTGTCTCTGTGAATCTGTATATTCTTGTTATTTCATATCTGCTCATTTGTATCTGACTTATTTTCCTTAACACCATGTCTTTAAGGTTCATCCAGAGTTTCAATTAGGAGTCATCAGCATAGGAAAGGGTAGTTGAAGCCTAGGAATTGAATGATATTGCTAGGGAGGAAGACAGAAGGAGAACTAAACCAAGGATGCATCCTTAGGGAAATTCTTATTTTTAGAAAGATTGAAGAAGAATCAGAGAAGGAGCTTTGGTCAGAGACAAGGTATATCCTGAGAGAAATGCAAAGGGAGAGAGTTGGGAAAAATCTTAGGGAAACATCTGAATTACAGGTTGTTTTTAATAAAAGGTTTTACACAGTTCATATTTAAGCTCAGTTATATACCAACAGGTAAAATGATGTGCATTAATGAAAATTACTAAATATTGCAGGAAACCTGCATTATCTCATTATGTGTTGTAAACAGAACAGTTCGTTCACATTAAACAATAGTTTGCTAGGCTCAGAGGTTGAAGCATGTTGAAGAAATCATTAATTTTTTAACTTGAATTTGAGAGAATGTAGATTCCTTTTAATTAGAAATCTTGATGTTTAAAAGAAAAGGAATTTTTACCTTTTTGTTCCTTAAGAGTTATATCTGCTATAGCTGACTGGATAAATTTTGAAGCAGAGAAGTTTTACCATACTTTAACACTACCTTCAACACTTTTTAGTATGTTTTCCTAGCAGTACTCATAAATATTCTATTAGGGATAAAAATGCCCACAAATGTACTGTTTGTTTTTCTGTGAGTAAATTTTTGTTTCTCTCCTTTTCAGGATCTGACTGGGATAGAATCAATGGACCAATGTTAACATACTTTGGAACAGCATAACTGGAACATAGAGATATAGTAGGCTACGTTCTCAGCTTATTCCTTTTTCCCTCATCTGATAAAGAATTAAACACATATATTTTGCCATAACAGGACTCTTTTCCCTCAATATTTTATTTTCTAAGATTATAACCCTTTAGTCTTTAAAAATAAAAGTGTGGGAAAGGTGGAGAATGTGATCTAAGTTTAAAAAAATCATAAAAAATGATGAAGGCAACTGTTTTAGTTTCCTAGGCTGTTCAAAGCAGATACCATGAAATGCATGGGCTTTAACAAAGAATTTATTAGCTTACAGTTTTTTTTATTGAGATTGTTCACATACCATACAATTATCCAAAGATCCAAAGTATAGAATCACTTGCCCATGGTACCATCATACAGTTGTGCACCATTACCACAACCAATTTTTTTCTAATTTTCA
The DNA here is from genome assembly GCF_015220235.1 of Choloepus didactylus. Taxonomy (NCBI): domain Eukaryota; kingdom Metazoa; phylum Chordata; class Mammalia; order Pilosa; family Megalonychidae; genus Choloepus; species Choloepus didactylus. Next base: position 1,628,411 of record NW_023637577.1, read on the forward strand.
GAACATTTTCATTACTCCAGAAAAGAAATAAAGACACACAAAAAAGGAAACTCAAATCCTGCCATACCCCTAACCACCCCCCTCCATTACTGATTCATAGTATTGGTATAGTACATTTGTTACTGTTGATGAAAGAATGTTAAAATACTACTAACTGTAGTATATAGTTTGCAATAGGTATAATTTTTTCCTATATACCTCTCTATTATTAACTTCTAGTTATAGTGTCATACATTTGTTCTGTTCATGAGAGAGATTTCTAATATTTGTACAGGCAATCAAGGACATTGTCCACCACAAGATTCACTTTTTTATACATTCCCATCTTCTAACCTCTAACTTTCTTTCTGGTGACATGCGTGACTCTGAGCTTCCACTTTCCACCACATTCACACACCATTCAGCACTGTTAGTTATTTTCACAATGTGCTACCATCACCTCTGTCCATTTCCAAACATTTAAGTTCACCCTAGTTGAACATTCTGCTCATAATAAGCAACCGCTCCCCATTTTTAGCCTTGTACTGTAGCTTGATAACTTACATTTCATGTCTATGAGTTTACATATTATAATTAATTCATATCAGTAAGACTCTGCAATATTTGTCCTTATGTATCTGTCTTATTTCACTCAATATAGTGCCCTCAAGGTTTCTTCATCAACCCATTTTTTTTAAGATGATTTTGTTCATGCACCATACATTCCGTCCTAAGTAAACAATCGATGGGTCCCTGAATAGTCACGTATTTATGTATTCACCACCATCGCCTCTATTTATATAAGGGCGTCTCCATTTCTTCCACAAAAGAGGAGGAAGCGTCAAAGAAGGTAGAGAGACAAGAAAAAAGAAAACAAAGAAAGACAGAAACAAAACAAAACAAACATGACAGCTAGGAAGCAACAAAAGGAAAGAGCATTAAACTAAAGTAGAATAAAGAGTCAGACAACATCACGAAGGCCAAGAGTCCCATACCCTTTCCCTATGTCCCCCCCACCATAGGCATTTAGCTTTGGTATATTGCCTGTGTTATATTAAAGGAGGTGTAATACACTGTTTCTGTTAATTATAGTCTCTAGTTTGCATTGATTGTATTTTGCCCCCAATCCTACCCAATTTTTAACACCTTGCAATGTTGACATTCATTTGTTCTCCCTGTTGTAAAAACATATTTGTACCTTTTATCACGATCATTGAGCACGCTAGGTTTCACTGAGTTATACAGTTCCAGTCTTTATCTTTCTTCTTTCCTTCTGTATATCCCCCATGCTCCTAACCTTCCTCTTTCAACCATACTAACTATCATCTTTGTTCAGTATACTTACATTGCTGTGCTACTGTCTCCCATTATTGTCTTCCAAACCTCTCACCATCTCTTCCTTTCTTCTGTAGTGCTCCCTTTAATGTTTCCTGTAGAGCAGGTATCTTGTTCACAAACTCTCTCACTGCCTGTTTGTCAGAGAATATTTTAAGCTCTCCCTCATATTTGAAGGACAGTTTTGCTGGATATAGGATTCTTGGTTGGTGGTTTTTCTCTTTCAGTATTTTAAATATATCACCCTACTTCCTTCTTGCCTCCATGGTTTCTATTGAGAAATCTGCACATAGTCTTATCAAGCTTCCTTTATATGTGATGGATGGCTTTTCTCTTGCTGCTTTCAGGATTCTCTATCTTTGATGTCTGATAATCTGATTATTAAGTGTCTTGGCGTAGGCCTATTCAGATCTATTCTGTTTGGGGTATGCCGCACTTCCTGGATCTGTAATTTTATGTCTTTCATAAGAGATGGGAAATTTTCATTGATTATTTCCTCTATTATTGCTTCTGCCCCCTTTGCCTTCTCTTCTCCTTCTGGGAAACCTATGACATGTACATTCCTACATTTCATTTTGTCCTTAAGTTTCTGGAGATGTTGCTTATATTTTTCCATTCTTTTCTCTATCTGTTCTTTTGAGTGTAGGCTTTCAGGTGCCTTTTTCTCCAGTTCCTGAGTGTTTCCTTCTGCCTCTTGAGATCTGCTGTTGTATGTCTCCATTGTGTCTTTCATCTCTTGCGTTGTGCCTTTCATTTCCATAGATTCTGTTAGTTGTTTTTGAACTTTCATTTTCTACCGTATGTACACCCAGTGCTTTCATTATATGCTTCATCTCTTTTGCCATATCTTCCTTAAACTTTTTAAATTGATTCTGTATTAGTTGTTTAAATTCCTGTAACTCAGTTGAAGTGTGTCTGTTCCTTTGACTGGGCCATAACTTCATTTTTCTTAGTGTAGGTTGTAGTTTTCTGTTGTCTAGGCATCTGGTTTCCTTGGTTACCCCAATCAGGTTTTCCCAGACCAGAATAGGCTCAGATCTAGAAGGAGGCAATAGTATCATGTCTCCCTGAGGGTGTCTTAAATTGATACATCCTGTGAGGCCTCAAATCATTGTGCTTTTCTGCCCAGCAGGTGGTGCCTGTCAGCCTGTCACTCTGGACTGGTGTAAGGAGGTGTGGCATGTGGCTGTTTTCCCCCAGGCTCTGGGGTCTGGTTCTGAATGGAAGGCAGGTGGTAGAGCTTGGCACTGCCTCTTTCCTCTTAGGGAAAAGACACCCCCTACGGAGAGGTCATTAGCATTTGAATAGTCTTCAACTCTGCTATCTCCACCCTTGTCTGGGTCTGAGTGCTGGGAATTGAAAATAGCTGAGACTTTCTCCACTGAGCCAAAAAAGGGACAGAAAGCCCCCCTTCAGGGTCAGTCTGCAGATCCCCTCACTTTCACCCATTGACCAGAGACAGCACCTGGTCCTCTGGGCTCCTCCTCCCTCCCAGAGAGGTCTTCCGGCTCTCCAAGGTCAGTTGTCATCAAAAGCCTCTGTCTGCTTGTTGGGGATTCGTAGATTGTAGTGAGCAGTCCACGCTTGTTAATTAAAACCCCAGTTGGAGCTGGGCTGAGGTATATTCGCTTGCTCAGAGAGTGCCACTCTCTAGCATCACGAGGCTTTGCAGTTTGGGCTGTGGTGGGGAGGGGGCTCCTGGCTTGGATCCACAGTTTTTTACTTACAGATTTTCTGCTGTGATCTCGGGTATTCCTCCCAATTCCTGTTGGTATATGATGAGTGGATGGTCACATTTGTCCCCTGCAGTTATTCCAGATTATTTACTAGTTGTTCCTGGTTGTTTATTAGTTGTTCCAGGTGGACTCATTAGCTTCCACTCCTCTCTATGCTGCCATCTTCTTCTGCTGTTATCTTACAATTTTGAGGCTGAGAAAAATGTCCAAATCAAGGCATCATCAAGTTGATGCTTTCTTCCTGAAGACTGGCTGCCGGTGATGCTTGGCTCCTCTGCCACATGGCCAGGCACATGGCAGCCTCTGCTGGTCTCTCCCTTCTCTTCTGGGTTTTGTTGATTGCAGCTTCTTGCTTCTGTGGCTTTCTCTCCAGCTCTCTGTATCCATTCCATTTATAAAGGGCTCTAGTAAGTGAATTTAGACCCATCCTGAACAAGTTGGGTCACACCTTAATTGAAGTAACCTCATCCAAAGGCCCTACTTACAATGAGTTCACAGACACAGGAATAGAATAGATTTAAGAACATGTTTTTCTGGGATACATGCAGCTTCAAACCACCATGATGGATCAAGCTGACAATATCTAAACCTATTGATCTGTCTTTAAAAAAAAAAAAACAAAAAACTTTTTATTTTGAAATAATTGGAAATTTACAGGAAAGTTACAGAAACAATACAAAAACAACATTTAAAGCTCTAGCATATCCTCAACCCATATACCAAAATTTACCAAATGTTAGCATTTTACCACATTTGTTATATCATTCTGTATTTATCTATCCATAAATCATCTAATGCTGATCAATATTAATGTCACAAACAGGCAATGCGACATGATGTGATAGCTGATGTGATGCAATGGGAATTGCCCAGCACCATGGGTGAAATATTCTTGCCAAAAAAATTAAAATCTGGAATCTCATCAAGCCTCTAGATCCTGGTTTCTCAACCTGTGCACTCTTGACATTTTGGACCAGATAATTCTTTGTTGTGGGAGGCTGTCCTGTACATTGTAAGATGTTTAGCAGCATCATTGGCCTCTACTCACCAGAGGTTAGAGTACCCCCTCCAGTTGTGACACTAAAAAATGCTCTATATATTTTCCAGTGGTCCCTGGGGCAGGGTGCAAAATGGCCCCTGGTTCAGAACCACTGCTCTAGATTTGACGACCAATTTCTAGGAAATTCAAAGTTCAGAAGAACATATTAAATAGCACCACAGGAATGGTAACAGAAAGATCTACACTAAGGTAACTTGTGTGTGATGAACAAAAGAACAGAGGATTTCTTCAACAACAGAAATGAAATTTGCATGAAAAAAGGGGGAAATATCAATTTTAAAAGACTTAAAAGGGATGCCTTTAAGCCAATGACCTGGGAAACTATGCAAAGTTAAATTTCACCCTATCTGGGGAGAGTGAGGATCCCTAGAGGCCCCAAAATAGGAGAATGTCAAGGAGGGGGAGGCAGGCTTGGGACCAGCTGCTTGTCCAGGACAGGGGATTGATAGAGACCAGTGTGAGGTACACACCTCAGTTCCTGCCCCAGAAGGAAAGGCAACTCCCAAAGGTTAATTTAGAACTAGAGATTCAGAATTTGTTTCACTGGCTTTTTTTTTTTTTTTTTTTTGGTTACTCTGTAGAAGTAAATATTTTTAATGGCTGGTTAATTATATCACTACATTTTTATTGCAATGTAGTACTCATTTAAGCACTTTAAAATGGAAGGTGGGCAAAGATTAAATTAAGACACAGTACATATCTGGTTTTTATATAAATAAATATCCTCACCACACAGTCAACATGTAACATTTATAATACAATGGTTAAACTTATGAGTCATCAACAGAGCTCATCTGTAGTTAAACAGGAAACAAAGTTGAAAAAGATCATGTTAAAACAAAACTACTGGGACTAACAGGTTGGGATTGTAAGTAGCAGCAGGCATGTTCATTCAGCTCTTAAGTATTTCAAGTTTTACAGTTCATATTAAAAATGATTTATTCTATCAACACTGTCCAATGTTTAGGCATTTTGCAAGTTACACTGACTGGAAGCATGTAAGTGAGCAGAGGTTGGAACATCTCCCAATTTGAAATTTATATCCCTCACATGCTAACACAACACACCTTGTTCCGTTTCCTTTCCTCCTCTCCTCCCCCAGCAAAGAAGGCCAGATATTTTGGTTTCTTGTAGGAAATTGCTTTAAAGGATTTGTGATGATCAATTTGAACATGTGAAATTCAGGAATTTTTAATGCTTGGACAACTAAGAAGTTTGAGATGGAAAATCATTTCTCCTAACACTAAGTTAGAAAATCATTTGCACCATGCTGTAAACTAGGAAGCAATGTAAACTGGAAAAACCTGTCCCCAGCACATAATTTATAAAATCTAAATTTCAAATCAGCAGAGCTGGTCTACTTCCAGGTTGACTATATGGCGCAATATAAGTTTGAGCTCTTTAAATGCATGGCTAATGTAGTTAGTCTTCCACTGTGGCAAATGCACAGGATCCAATTCCTGATCGAGCCATCAGTCCTAGACATTGTGTGGCTTGTCCCATTGCTAGGGCAAATGGAGCATACTTTGGCAGATTGTGCTTTTCTAATATTGCACTGTTAAGAGCTGAGCACCCAAGGTTCTCTTTGAATTGGGTCAAGTTGGTTTCCAACAGGGCTGTTCAAAGGATCAGAATAAGCTGGTAAACTTACCCTGTTTCCAAGGGTTCCAGGAACCTCAGGACACCATCTGCATCTTTGGGGCTGTGTGTTTCATTGTCAACCAGAAGTCCTCCTCCAATCCCTCCTGAGAAGGAAATGTTGTTCAAAGAAATGTCTGTGTCCTGTTTCAGCAACTCCGCTAATTCTGACAGGAGCACATACTCTGATGAGGGTGAGTTTTGCTTTTTGTAATCAATGGTATTTATCCTTCACAAATACATTTGTTTTCTCTAAAAGACAAAAGACTTAAGAGGAGATTTCTAGTTTTCTACTTCAGGCTATGAAGGAATAACAAGGTTCATAATTACTCTTCCACTATAAACAAGTAGAAAACTGGCCAAATTTTTAAAACAGTTTTTATTAGGCAATGACAGTAAGTAGCACAACACTGTGATTCCTGAGAAGAGAAACAAATAAAGTGGGCCCTATAATTTTTCAGACTTCTGCCAGAAGGCAATTTATAAACTAGTGAATAGGGAAGGAAACCCAAATGGAGCCCAAGTGATCTCATAGAGTTGAAGAGACAGAGGTAGGGGTTTGGGGATGCTGAAGTCACTAGAATTTGCAGAGTGGCGTACTAGAGGGGAGAAAGCTAGGCAAGATAGCAATCTGTTGCACACATAGAATGAAACCCCACACCCTGGGCAAAAATAATTTATGGGGATAGAAAAATTATCAGAGTGCTCTTAGTTGAATGATTCCTGAAGCTCACACAGGACACAGAATCATTTGAGTAATGCTAGTCAGCGTGGAAAGACCTCTTTGAATACATTTAGCATTATGTAAAAAACTTAGATGATGTGCTGGTTTTGATGTATTATGTCCCCCATTATCTTTGATACAGTCTTGTGTGGGTAGGAAACATATTGGTGTTGATTGGGTTGGAGACTTTTGATTGGATGTTTCCATGGAGATGTGGTCACTCAACTGTGGGTGAGATCTTTCATGGATAATTTCCACAGAGGTGTGGCCCTGCCCATTCAGCATGGGCCTTATTAGTTTACTGGAACACTATATAAGCTCAGACAGAAGGAGGGAGCTTGCTACAGCCAAGAGGGACACTTTGAAGAAAGCACAGGAACTGCAGATGAGAGACAGTTTGAAGACGGCTGTTGAAAGCAGACTCTTGCTCCGGAGAAGCTAAGAGAGGACAAACGCCCCAAGAGCAATAGAGAGTGACAATTGGAAGAGGAGCTGCAGCTAAGAGAGGAATGTCCTGGGAGAAAGCCATTTTAAAACCAGAACTTGGAGCAGACACTAGCCACATGCCTTCTGAACCGGTTTGTATATATTATGTCCCCCAGAAAAAGCCATGTTCTTTGATGCAATCTTGTGGGGGCAGATACATTAGTGGAGATTAAGTTCAAATATTTGGATTAGGGTGTTTCCATGGAGATGCACCACACCCAACTGTGGGTGATGACTCTGATTGGATAATTTCCATGGAGGTGTTACCCCACCCATTCAGGGTGGGTCTAAATTAAATCACTGGAGCCATATAGATGAGCTGACAAACAGAAGGAACTCAGTGCAGCTGTGAGTGACATTTTGAAGAGGAGCTACAGCCAAGAGGGACACTTTGTAGAATGCACAGAAGCTGAGAGAGTAGCTGCAGAGGAGAGATAGTTTGAAGACGGCTGTTGAAAGCAGACTCTTGCTCCAGAGAAGCTAAGAGAGGACAAACACCACAACAGCGACTAAGAGAGACATTTTTGAGGAACTTCAGCCTAGAGAGGAATGTCCTGGGAAAAAGCCATTTTGAAACCAGAACTTTGGAGCAGATGCTAGCCACATGCTTTCCCAGCTAACAGAGGTTTCCCAGACTCCATTGGCTATCCTCCAGTGAAGGTACCTGATTGCTGATGTGTTTACCTTGGACACTTTATGGCCTTAAGACTGTAACTGTGTAACAAAATAAACCCCTTTTTTATAAAAGCTGATCCATCTCTGGTGTTTTGCATTCCAGCAGCATTAGCAAACTAGAACACCTTCCCAGCTAACAGAGGTTTTCTGGAAACCATTGGCCATCCTCCAGTGAAGGTACCCAATTGTTGATGCCTTACCTTGGACACTTTATGGCCTTAAAACTGTAACTGTGTAACCAAATATATCCCCTTTATAAAAGCTGATCCATTTCTGGTGTTTTGTGAAAGGGCAGCATTAACAAACTAGAACAGATGGGTCATGTATTTCAGTAGTGGGATTAAATTGTTCCTAGAGAAAAGGCTTTTCTATACCTGTCCCCAAAACAACTAAAAAAGTCTTTGAAAAGATCAAACTGATCTACAAGTAATTAACCTGCCCATCAGAACAAATTCCAATGCTCTTTAAAAGGATACACAAAATCTGACACCCAACAATGCAAAATTCACAATGTCTTGCATCTAATAAACTTTACTATATATGTAAAAAGGCAGGAAAATTTGACCTACAACAAGAATAAAAATAAATCAGTAGAAACATATATAAAAAGACAGAGATGGTGGAATTAGAAGACAAGGACATTAAACAGCTATCATAAATTTGCTCAATATGCTCAAGGGTTTAAGAGAAAACATGACCATAATGAGAAGGGACATGGAGGAAATAAAAAAGAACCAAGTGGAACTTCTAGAGATGAAAAATACAATGTTTGAAATGAACATTTCACAGGATGGATTGTACAGTCTGTAAATACTGCAGAGGAAAGTTTAGTGAATTTGAATACACAGAAATAAAAACTATCCTAAATGTGATGGTTAGGTTCATGTGTCAACTTGGCCAGGTGATAGTGTCCAGGTGTCTGGTCAAGCAAGCATTGGCCTAACCATTACTGAAAGGACATTTGTGGCTGGTTAATAAACCAGAAGGCTGGTTTATTAAATCATCAGTCCATTGAATGCACCTGTAATTGATTATATCAACGAAGGGCATTTCTTCTGCAATGGGAGAATTCATTCAGCTGGATTTAATCCAATCAGTTGAAGACTTTTAAGAGAGAAACAGAGAGGACCTTCACATCTTCTTTGGCTAGCCAGTGTCTCCTGAGGAGTTCATCGAACACCTTCAAAGGAGTTGCCAGTTTGCTGCCTGCCCTATGGACTTTGGACTCATGCATTCCCAGAGTTGCGTGAAACACTTTTATAAAATCTTATATTTACAGATATCTTTTATTGGTTTTCTTTCCCTTGAGAACCCTAACTAATACAGTAAATGAAGTGCAGAAAGAAATAATGAAAAAAATGAATAGAAATTCAGTGACCTGTGGGACAATAGTAAACCAGTTTAACACATGTATAATTGATGTGCCAGAAGGAGTAGTGGAGGGGACAGAAATAATGACCAAACTGTTTCCAAATCTGATTACAACTGTAAGTTGCAGAATGTTAATGAACCCTAAGCAGGATAATAAAAAAACACGATAATCAAATTTCTGAAAACCAGTGATAAAGAAAAAATGATAAAAGCAGCTGGAGACAAAAGGCCCATTACATATAGAGAAACAAATATAAGAATGAATGCAGACTTCTTGTAAGAAATTATGCAAGCCAGGGAACAATGGAAATATATTTTTAAAATTCTCACAGGAGAAAAATAGAGACAATTATCAACCTAGAATTCTTTGCTCAGTAAAAATGTCTCTTAAAAATTAAGGCAAAATAAAGATCTTTTAGGCAAACAAAAGCTAAGAGAATTCATCATCCGCTGATCTGCACAATAAGAAATGTGAAAAGACATTCTTCAGGCAGAAGAAAAATGATACCCAAGGGAAATTTGGATCTGCATAAGGAAATAGAAATGCTGGAAATGGTGAATATATGGGTAAATATATGAGGTTTTTTTCTCATTTTTTAGTCTTTTTAAAAGACAATTGACTTTTTCATTAAAAAATTTTTTTTTGGTATTTTTATTTTTTTGACAATTGACTTTTTTTGTTAAGAATCAATGACTTTTAGTATATTCAAAGAGTTGTGCATTCATCACCACAATCAATTTTAGAACATTTTCATTACTCCAAAATTAGAAATCCCATACCCCTTAGCAGTCACCAATCAATCAAAAGTCAATCAGTTGACTTTTAAAGCAAAACTATCATCAATAAATTGTGGGGTTTTTACCATACGTAGAAATAAGACGTGGAACAAAAATAACAAAAACTGGGAGGACAGAAATGGAATGATACTATTGTATGCAAAGTAGTATTATCTGAAGGTAAAACTCCTATAAGTGAAAGATGTATATCATAAAACCGAGGGTAACCACTAACAAACAAATACAAACTGAAACCTAACCATACATAAATATAAACGTATAAACATTCCAATTAAAAAACAGAGTATCAGACTGGATGAAAAAGCAAGAGCTCAACTATATGCTTCCAATAAGAAAATCACTTTAAATATAAAGATGTAGGTTGATTAGCAAAAAAGAAGGGAAACAGGCTACTGTTGCCGCCACTGCTGCGTTCGCGTGTAGAATTTGGAATCCCTGAGCCTGGTTAACAAAGAAGAATTCCAAAATGCCGGGCTTTCTCAGCAAGCTTTGGACACTCGTAGAGGAAAACCACGCTAATGAGTTCATCACCTGGAGCCAGAATGGCCAAAGTTTTCTGGTTTTGGATGAGCAAAGATTTGCAAAAGAAATTCTTCCCAAATACTTCAAGCACAATATCATGGCAAGCTTTGTGAGGTGACTCATTACGTATGGCTTCCGTAAAGTAGCACATATGGACTGTGGAATTGTAAAGCAGGAACGAGATGGTCCTGTTGAATTTCAGCATCCTTACTTCAAACAAGGCCAGGACGATTTGCTGGAAAACATTAAAAGGAAAGTTTCATCTTCAAAACCAGACGAAAATAAAATTTGTCAGGAAGATTTAACAAAAATTATAAGCAGTGCTCAGAAAGTCCAAATAAAACAGGAGACAATTGAGTCCAGGCTTTCTGAATTGAAAAGTGAGGACGAATCCCTTTGGAAGGAGGTGTCAGAATTACGAGCAAAACAGACACAACAGCAACAAGTTATTCGAAAGATTGTCCGGTTTATTGTTACGTTGGTTCAGAGTAACCAACTTGTGAGTTTAAAACGTGAAAGGCCTCCACTTCTAAACACGAATGGAGCCCAAAAGAAGAATCTGTTTCAGCAAATAGTCAAAGAACCAGCTGATAATCACCATCATAAAGTTCCACACAACAGGACTGAAGGCTTAAAACCAAGGGAGCAGATTTCTGATGACATCATTATTTATGATGTTACTGATGATAATCCAGATGAAGAAAATATTCCAGTTATTCCAAAAACTAATGAGGATGTTACATCTGATCCTTCCAGCTATAGCCAGTACCCTAATATTGTCGTTTTTGAAGACAACAATGAAGATGAGTATGCACCTGTCGTTCAGAGTGGGGATCAGAGCGAACCACCCTGTGATGGTGGCTGCAATGATGGCAGCAGCCCACTAATGTCTAGTGCTGTCCAGCTAAATGGCTCTTCCAGTCTGACCACAGATGATCCCGTGACCATGATGGATTCCATTTTGAAAGATAACATCAATCTTTTGGGAAAGGTTGAGCTGTCAGATTATCTTGACAGTATTGATTGCAGTTTAGAGGAATTTCAGGCCATGCTGTCAGGAAGACAGTTTAGCGTAGTCCCAGATCTGCTGGTTGATTCAGAGAATAAAGGATTAGAAACTACCAAGAACAATGTAGTGCAGCCAGTTACAGAAGAAAGAAGAAAATCTAAACCCAAAGCAGATAAGCAGCTCATCCAGTACACTGCCTTTCCACTTCCTGCATTCCTTGATGGGAATCCCACTTCTACTGTTGAAAAGGGGAGCACAGGATCATCAGAAGTTATGTCTTCTGTAGACAAACCTGTAGAAGTTGATGAGCCCATGGATAGCAGCCTGGACCCAGAACCAGTCCAAAGTAAGGTTGTTCATCTGGAGCCATTGACTGAAGCTGTAGCAAGTGAAGCCACACTGTTTTATTTATGTGAAATTGCTCCTGCACCTCTGGATAGTGATATGCCACTTTTAGATAGTTAAATCCTCAAGAACTGGACTAGGTATGTATATATTCATCAAAATAAAGAAATATTTATTTTAAAGTATCATTTGGTACTTTTTGTAAATTGCTTTGTTTTGTTTAGTCAGATACTGTGGAATCTAAAGTACTTTTTGCTTTTCTCCTAACTGCACACTCTTACAAAGCTCTCAGGTGTTACTCAAATGCACAGCTACATGAGATTTAATGCACGTTATTGGCATAAATTTAGGTTGGATTCAAATGGCCTTTTTTCTCCAATTGCAGCGAATTAGATTTCTTTTTTACATATATGCCAATTAACCCCAGTTTAACTTCTGTTTTTTTGTTTGTTTGTTTGTTTTACTTGTTTGATGCTCTCTGTTTGCATTGAGTGTTAAGTCTCTAGAACTAATGGTTAGAACTCCTAAAGCTTTCTCTGTTCTAGTTACTTTCATTAAATATTTTTCACTTGGCTTTTTTTTTTAATATTCATTTTGTTGAGATATATTCACATACCACGCAGTCAAACAAAACAAATCGTACATTGATTGTTCACAGTACCATTACATAGTTGTGCATTCATCACCAAAATCAATCCCTGACACCTTCATTACCACACACACAAAAATAACAATAATAATAATTAAAGTGAAAAAGAGCAGTTAAAGTAAAAAAGAACACTGGGTGCCTTTGTCTGCTTGTTTGTTTGTTTGTTTGTTTCCTTCCCCCATTTTTCTACTCATCCATCCATAAACTAGACAAAGGGGAGTGTGGTCCTTATGGCTTTCCCAATCCCATTGTCACCCCTCATAAGCTACGTTTTTATACAATTGTCTTCAAGATTCATGGGTTCTGGATTGCAGTTTGATAGTTTCAGGTATCTACCACCAGCTACCCCAATTCATTAGAACCTAAAAAGGGTTGTTCATATTGTGCATAAGGGTGCCCACCAGAGTGACCTCTCGGCTCCCTTTGGTATCTCTCTGCCACTGAAGCTTATTTCATTTCCTTTCACTTCCCCCTTTTGGTCAAGAAGATATTCTGCATCCCACAATGCCGGGTCTACATTCCTCCCCAGGAGTCATATTCCACATTGCCAGGGAGAGTCACTCCCCTGGGTGTCTGATCCCACGTAGTGGGGAGGGCAGTGATTTCACCTTTCAAGTTGGCTTAGCTAGAGAGAGAGGGCCACATCTGAGCAACAAAGAGGCATTCGGGAGGAGGCTCTCAGGCACAATTACAGGGAGGCCTAGCCTCTCCTTTGCAGCAACAGTCTTCCCAAGGGCAAGTCCTGTGGTAGAGGCACTTGGCTTATTTTTAAAACTGGGAACATAAAGTACCTGTAACTTGTAAAACTTCATCTGTCTCTCTTGGTTCAGAGAAGTTCATTTATGTTCAGAGAAGTTCATTCATGCTCAACAGAGAGGCAAAGTGTTCATTAGTGCTCACTGTCTGATACGGTTCCAACTCCATGCACATGGAAAGAAGAAAAAACATGGAAAGAAGGATGAGGTAGAATCAGCCCCATCCACTCAGTTGGACTAGTTTTAGGTAGAAGTTATCTGGTTTGTGTGTTTTTGAACCATACTATTTAGTAAAATAAATATAATGAATGTTGATTAAAAAGAAAAAAAAAAGAATGGAAACAAATATACCATACAGACACTAATCATGAGAAAACTGAAGTGCCTATATGAGTATCAGGCTATCTAGATTTCAGAAAAAGGAATATTACTATGGCTAGAAAGTAATATCTCATCATGATAAAGGGACAAATTCTTCAGAAAGATCTAACAATCCAAAATGTGTATGTACCTAATAATAGAGCATCAAAATACATGAAAGCAAAAACTAATAATAACACTGCAAGGAGGAAAAATCCACAATAACAGCTGAAGATTTTAATACTCCCGTCAGTAACTCATATAAGAAGTAGAAAGAAAATCTTCTATATAGGGATATAGAAGACTTAAACAACATTATAAACCAACTTGATTTAATTGACATTTATAAAATATTCTACCCCCAAACTGCAGAACACATATTTTTTTTCAAGAGCATAAGAACAACCATATGAAGGGTCATAAACTGCAAAAAATTTCAGAGGCTTGAAATAATACAGACAATGTTCACTGGAATGCCCCAAAATATTTGGAAATTATATAACACACTTCTTAATAACTGGTAAGTCAGGGAAAAATCATAAAGAGAAATTGGAAGATATTTTAACTGAATTTAAAGTAAAATATGATGTATCAAAATGTGTGAGATGCAGCTAAAACTGCTTAGAGGGAAATTTATAGCATTAAATGCTTATTATTATTAGAAATAAGAAAAGTTTAAAATAAATAAACTAAGCTTCCTCTCTAAGAAGACAGAAAAAGAGCAAATTAAACTCAAAATATAAGAAAGAGAATGACAAAAAGAGCAAAATCAATGAAATGGAAAAGAGACAATAATTGAGAAATCAATGAAAAAGGCAGTTCGTAAGTAAAATTGATAAACACATAGATAGAATGATCAAGAAAAATGACACAAATGAACATTATTGAGAATTAAAGAGGAGTATCAATCAGATTCTGTACATATTAAAAGAATAATGAGGAAGATGGCAGAGTGGGTGAGGCAGAGCAGATTTCTCCTCCATGAAATAACTAGGGAGGGGCCAGAGGATGCCCAGGGCCATGGTTTCAGGGTGTAATCAGCCACAGAAGGACCCTTACAGTACATGAAGATATGGACAAAAACATGGAGAGATGGAGCCTCGAGGGACAGGGTGAGTTAGTTCAGTCTGGGCCCACCTCCCAGGGCCAACAACAGCAAGATGGCCACTAGGCAAGGGAGTGAGCAGCGGCTCTCCACTCCCATGCACCCACCTTGGCAGTTAGCAGGAGAAGTGATACACCACATCCACATGGTCGGGAGTTCCTGTGAGGGAACCTGGGAGGCAGCATTTACTCTCCCCCCATGGAAATCTGGAGTGTGCACTGGCAAGAAGAGGGAATAGGAGAAGGGCCTCTCCCACACCCGAGAAGCTCATGGGTACACAGCAAAAAGGGAACAGGGCACACTTGATCTGGAGGGTGCCTTGAGCTGATTTCCTGCAGAACTGCACAGGGCCCACCTTGTACCCCCAGGGCAGGCAGATCCCAGTGCACACAGAGAACTGGTGCACTGAGTTCTTCCCCACCCAGTTTGGATGCCACCCATCACAAAGAAGTAGTTTGGGAAGGCTGACTTGAGAGTAACAGGCCACTCAAGAGCAGCACCTGCTGGTAGGATAGGGAAAGTGCACCCTACCAAGATGTAGCTCTGCCAAAATATATATAAATGTTCAAATAATCCTGCATTTCCCAAAATAATCTTATCAAGACAAGCAAATGCCCCAAAGCCAAAAGAAAATGATAAAGCACTTGAAGAAACGAGAAGACATGGACAAGCCAAATTAACAAATTAAAAAGCTGGAAATGTCACAAAATTTAGAGCAATTAATTAAAGAAGTACACACAAACCTCCAAAACAACTTCAATGAGATGGCTAAAGACTTAAGGGACATCAAAAAGACTCTAGAAGAGCATAAAGAAGAATTGGAAAGAGTAAATTAAAAACAGCAGATTTTATGTACATAAAAGATACTGTTGATCAAATTAAAAGCATACTACAGACACATAATAGCAGATTTGAAGAGGCAGAAGAAAGGATAAGTGAACTTGAAGACAGAGCAATTGAATGCAAGCACACAAAAGAACAAATGGTGAAAAAAATAAAAAACAAAAACTAACTCAAAGTGGATCAAAGACCTAAATGTAAGAGACAGCACAATAAAACTCTTAGTAGATAACATAGGGAAATATCTTCAGGACCTAGTAATAGGAGGTAGCTTCTTAGGTCTTACATCCAAAGTACAAGAAACAAAAGAAAAAAATAGATAAATGGGAACTCATCAAAATCAAAAGCTTCTGTACCTCAAAAGACTTTCTCAAAAAGGTGAAGAGGCAGCCAACTCAAGGGGAGAAAATATTTGGAAACCATTTATCTGATAAGAGACTGATAGCCTGCATGTATAAAGAAATCCTACATCTCAACAATAGTACAAATAGCCTATTTATAAAATGGGCAAAAGATATGAAAAGGCATTTTTCTGAAGAGGAAATACAAATGGCTAAAAAACACATGGAAAAAAATTTCATCCTCACTAGTTATTAGTGAGATGCAGATCAAAACCTCAATGAGATACCATTTCACACCAATAAGAATGGCTGCCATTAAATAAACAGGAAACCACAAATGCTGCAGAGGATATGAAGAAATTGGAATTCTTCTTCATTGCTGGTGGGAATGTATAATGGTACAGCCTCCGTAGAAGACAGTTTGATGGTTTCTCAGAAAACTAGATATCAAATTACCCTATGATCTGGCAATTCCACTTCTCACTATTTATCCAGAAGATCTGAAAGCAGTGACAAGTGTATGTACCCTGATGTTCATAGTGGCAGTTCACAACTGCCAAGAAATGGAAAAAAAACCAAGTGTCCTTCAACACATGAGTGAATAAACAAAATGTGGTATATATATATGATGGAATACAATGCAGCAGTAAGAAGGAATAAAATCCTGAAATATATGGCAACCTTGATGAACCTTGAAGATACAATCAATTGTTAGCAAAAATAAGTCAGACACAAAAGGTGAGATATTGTAAGTTACCACTACAGTGAACTCCCTGAACAATATAAAATCAATGTCTTATGATGTAGAATATTGGGGACCTAGTGATGGAAGCTAGTGGTGGGGGAATGATAATCTAATATATTCAGATATGTTAATGGAGGTGAATTCAAAGGTAAGGGAATGGATAGGGGTGATGATTATTTGTTAATTGGATTTTAACTCTCAGAGCTGTATTGAAAGCAAATATAATTGAAAGGGGTTGTTTAAAGGCATATATCCCACAGATCAGCACCACAAATATAGATAGGTGTTTGCCTGATAGACTTTTAAGGTATGACACTGAGAATTGACAACACAATGGTATATGGGAAAAATCTACCTAGTGCATACTAGGCGCTATAATTAATAGGAATACCTTATTAGTACCACACAAATACTAGGGACAAATAATTAAGGGCTGAAAAGAGCTACAGGGCATTTTGGAACATAAGAATTGTTTAAATTGGAGAGTGATGAAGATTGTACAAGTATGTTATGATAATGTGGGATATGGATTGATTATCATGGACAGAACATATGCTATGTGAACTTAGGAATCCTCTACTTCATAAGCCAAGCCCTGAATCTTGAGGCTTGCTCTCGTGAAACTTGTGGTTGTAAAGGGGAGGCTAAGCCCACCTATAATTATGCCTAGGAGTCACCTCCAGAAAACCTCTTTTGTTGCTTAAATGTGGACTTTCTCTCTCTAAGCCCAGCTCTGCAAATAAATTCATCACCCTCCCCCAATGTGGGACAGGACTACCCAGGTGAGTGAGTCTCCCTGGTGACATGGAACACAGATCCCAGAAATAAGCCTGACTTTGGCATTGAGGGAGTGAGAATACTTTTTTGACCAAAAGGGAGAAAAGAAAGGAAACAAAATAAGGTTTCAGTGGTGTACTGCTTTGGATGTATTGTGGCCCCCAAAATGCCATTATCTTTGATGCAATCTTTTGGGGGCAGATTGATTAATCTTTTTGATTAGGGTGTGACCTTTAGATTGGATGTTTCCATGGAGATATGACCCACCCAACTGTGGGTGATGACTTTGATTGGATAATTTCCATGCAGGTGTTACCCCACCCATTTAGGGTGGGTCTGAATTAAATCACTGGAGCCATATAAATGAGCTGACAAACAGAAGGAACTCAGAGCAGCTGTGAGTGACATTATGGAGGGCAACTGAGAGTGACATTTTGAAGAGCAGCTGCAGCTAAGAGAGGGCAAAATGCCCCAAGAGCAACATTTTGGAGAATGCCATTTTGAAATGCCACCTGGGAGAGCAAGTGGACGTCAGCCATGTGCCTTTCGAGCTAACAGAGGTTTTCTGGATGCCAATAGCCATCCTTCAATGAAGGTACCCTATTGATGCCTTACCTTGGACACTTTATGGCCTTAAGACTGTAACTGTGTAACCAAATAAACCCCCTTTATAAAAGCCAGTCCATTTCTGGTGTTTTGCATAACCGCAAACTGGAACAAGTGGCTAAGAAAATTCAGATAGAGTCGAGAGGCTGTCATGGTGGTTACTTCTATGCAAACTTCAGCTAGATATCCCAAATGACCACAATATGATATGCCCAAGTCAACAGACGTCCCCCAAACCCTAAAGAATACCTGGATCCCTATCTGAGACTCTATAAAAGTTTCTTTCACCAATTTTATTCTTCAGAAACTTAAATCCTCAAGAGAACTTATGCCAGATAAATTCCAAAACCCAGAGGCAATAGCCTCTTCAAGAACATCAAACAGATATGTCCCCTTTTCCTATAATGTCAACACCCCTTTTCAACATTAACAAGTTACGGTGGTTACTGCCTAGACATCTCTGAAGATTGGGAAAGTGATTAAACTAGAGAAAGGAATAGCAGTAGACAAGATGGGATTTAACAAAGGATTATGAATACCAAATCGCTATATAATTTTCTTTGTCTTAGTTGCTAAAGTATTAGAATAGCTAGAAGGAAAGAACTGAAATGGAGGAACTGTAATACCTAACATACTTTGAAATTTGCCATATAGCTACTTGTTAAACTGTAATTTGAAAATTATCACATTTTGTGTATGCCATATTTCACAACAAGGAAATAACTGAAACTATGGTGCTGTAACTCAAAACATTTTTGGAAATTTCCTATATAACAACTTGTTAAATCATACTTTGAAAGTTATCAGCTTTTTGCATATATATTTTATCTCACAATAAGGAAATAACTGAAACTATAGAACTGTGTAACCCATAGCACTCTTTGAAATTTTCTAACTACTTGTTAAATTGTACTTGGAAAGTTATCACTTCTATATATATATATGTTGTATTCCACAATAAAAAATATTATTTAAAAATATTTAAAAAGAATAATTAGGGAATGTTATGAACATCTTTGTTCCAATCAATCTGACAACTTAGTTGAAATGAAAAAATTCCTTAAAGACACAAATTACCAAATTGACTCAAGAAGAAACTGACAGCCTGAGTATCTCTATATCAATTTTTAAAAATTGAGTTCATAGTTAAAATCTTTCCTTAAGGAAAATTCCAGGTCCAGGAGACCCTGAGCCAGAACTGCCCAGGTAAGCACTTTCCAAAGTCCTGAACCAAAGCAAATGTGAGAGATAATGAAATGATGTTCTATGCAGCTAATTTTTGGTTGACTTGTTCTTCAGCAAAAGATACTTGAAACATCATGTACTAGGAAAATCTACGACTAGAACTAATAAGTAATTATCAAGATCACAGGAAACAAGTTCAATATACAAAAATCAACTGAATTTCTATTTACTAGCAATGAACAAGCAGAAAGTGAAATTTTGCAAAATGTATTTACAATAGCACATAAAACCATGTAATATTTATATGGGCAAGACCTATACTCTGAAAATTTAAAAATACTGCTGAAAGAAAATTGCAAAGACTTACATAAATAAGAGATATACCACATTCATCAATTGGAAGACTCAACAGTGTTAAGGTGTTTTGTAATATTAAATCAGGCTCCCCACAAAAGGAATGCTGAAGACCTAACCCCTGGTCCTGTGGGTGTGAACCCATTTGAAAATAGGACTTTGAAGATATTATTATTAGTTAAGGTGTGCATCAAGTGAATGAAGGTGGCCCTTAGTCTGATTGGCTGAAGTCCGTATAAACAAAGGAAATTGTTCACAGAAGAGAAGGCCACTGCGAGAAGCTGGAAGTCAATGGAACCCAGCAGAAAAAGGAACGATCATTGCCTTGTGATGGAAAAGCATTAGAATCCAACCAGCCAGAATGATACCAACCCATGGAGGAAGCAAGACTTCCTCCAAAACTCTGAAACTGTGAGCCAGTGAATCCTGTTGTTGAGCCAACCCATTGTATGGCATTTGTCTTAGCAGCCTGGAAACTAAGAAAGATGTCAATTCTTCATGAGATGATCCATAGATTCAGTTCCTTTGCAATAAAAATGCCAACAGATTTGAGGCTTTGTTGTTATTGTTGTTGTTGTTGTTGTTTTGGGGGTAGTAATTGATAACCTGATTCTAAAATTTTGGGGAAATGAAAAGGGTCAAGAAGAGCTAAAATGATGTGGAAAAAAAAAACATAGATGGAGGACTTATGCTATCTGACTGAGGAACTTACCTAAAGCTACAGTAATCAAGGCAAAGTGCTATTGGTATAAGAATAGATACATAGACTAATGCAGCAAAATACTGTCCAAAAATAGATGTGTGTGTTTGTGTATAGTCAATTTATGTTTAACAAATCTGCCAAAGTAATACAATGGGAAAAAGAATGTTCTTTTCAACAAACAAAGCTGGAACAATTGGACATCTGTCTGGGAAAAATTCAATCTCAACCCTTATCTCGCACCAAACACAAAAATTATCTTGAGATGGTCATATACCTAAGCATAAATGCTAAAACTATAAAACTTCTAAAAGGAAACAGAAGAAAAACTTTTAGTAGATCACAAAAAAATATGAAACATAAAAAAATTGATGAATTTGAGTTCACAAAAATTTAAAACTTCTGCTCTTCAAAAGACACAGTTTGAGAAGGAAAAGGCAAAGCATATATTTGGAGAAAATATTTACAATATGTGTATCTGAAAAGGACTTGAACCCAGAATATATAAACAAATTCTTTTAACTCAATAATAAAAAAACAACCCAATAATAAAATGGGTAAGATTTGAACAGACCCTTCATAAGATAAGATATACAAATGGCTAATAAGTACATTAAAAATGCTCAATATTATTAGTTACCCAGGAAATGCGAATTAAAACTATAATGAGATATCATTGTATACCCACTAGGAGGACTAAAGTTAAAAAGACTAAGTGTGCGCCCTCCCGCTTATGTGGGACCTGACTCCCAGGGGTGTAAATCTCCCTGGCAACGCAGGATATGACTCCTGGGAACGAATCTGGACCTGGCATTGTGAAATTGAGAACATCTTATTCACCAAAAGGGGGATGCAAAATGAAACGAAATAAAGCTTCAGTGGCTGAGAGGTTTCCAATGGAGTTGAGAGGTCACTCTGGTGGACATTCTTATGCACCATACAGATAACACTTTTTAGGTTTTAATGTATTGGAATAGCTAGAAATAAATACCTGAAACTACCAAACTCCAACCCAGTGGACTTGACTCTTGAAGATGATTGTTTAACAATGTAGGTTACAAGGACTGATGGTGTGATTGTGAAAACCTTGTGGATCGCACTCCCTTTATCCAGTGTATGGATGGATGAGTAGAAAAATGAGGACAAAAACTAAATGAAAAATAGGGTGGGATGGCGGGGATGATTTGGGTGTTCTTTTTTATTTTTATTTTTTTATTCTTATTCTGATTCTTTCTGGTATAAGGAAAATGTTCAAAAATAGATTGGGGTGATGAATGCACAACTATATGATGGTACTGTGAACAGGTGATTGTACAACATGGATGATTGTATGGTATATGAATATAGCTCAATAAGACTGAATAAAATAATAAATAAATATTGCTGGGTCCAGGTGATAGGAAAATCTGTGAATCAATCTGTAATTGAAAATGCAAAACTAAACTCTAATGTTTAGGGATGCAACTTAGATGATACAACTATAATTAAAAGCAAGGAAGTGATTATCATTAAAAAAAAACAAAAACCGGTAAGTGTAGGCAAGGATGTGGACAAACAGGAACTCTCAAACTTTACCGGTGGGAATGTTGAATGGAACAATCACTTTGGAAAACAATTTGGCTCTTTCTTTCAAGGTTAAACATGCACTTTCCATATGACCCAGCAATTCCAGTCCTAGAAGTGCACCCAAGAGAAACGGAAATATATACACAAAGATTGTATAGGAACTTTCATAGTAACCTTATTCATAACAGTAAAAACTTGGAAACAATCTAAATGCCCATCAACAAGTGAAAATATTCACAATTTATGTTATATCCATACTACGGAATTCTACTCAGCAATAAAAACATTGTTACATGCAACAATATGGATGAATTAACGAGAACTCATCTGTAATAATAGAAAAAGATTAGTAGTTGTCTGGGGTTGGGGGTTGAGGTTGGGGTAGTTGATGACAAGGGACCCAGAAGGCCCTTTTGAGTTGATGGAAATGTTTCATATCTTGATTGTGTTGGTGGTTATACAGGTGTACACATTTGTTAAAGCTCATGGAATTGTACACTTAAAATGGACACATTTTATTGATGATAAAAATATTTGGGGATGATCATGAAAATTTGAATACTGACAATATATGCTGATAGTAATATTGTTAAAAATTTTCAGATGTTATGATGACATTGTAGTTATATTAAAAGGGGAGAAGAAATCTGTCTCCTTTAGTGATACATACTCAAGTATTTATGGATGAATTGATGCAACATGGGGGATTTGCTCCAAAAGAATTCAAGTAGGGGACAGTGATGGGGTGTAGATGAAACAAGTTTGGCCATATGTTGAGAACTATTGAAGCTGGTTTAATGGGCACATTGAGACTTATTGTATTATTCTTTCTATTTTTAAGTATGTTTGAAATTGCCCATAAAAGGAACAACTTTAAAGAACTTAAAAATGATATCAACCAAATGCAGGGTGTTGACCTTGTTTGGATCCTAATTTGAACAAACCCACAATAAAAATATATTTATGGCACGATTGGGGAAATTTAAATACCGACAAGATAATAGATGACATTAAAGAATTTTGGTGGGGGGGGTAGTTTAAAATGTTACAATAGTACTGGGGTTGTGCAAAAATAAAGAAGACAACAATGAAGAAGAAAAAGCAGTGGCCAATGATCACATCTAGTGCCTAGATCTTGGTTTCTAAGCACCATTTTCTACTCAAAAGATACCAGGGCTTCTCATAGAATGGCTTAATTCTTAAGCCTGGAACATTTTGTGGTGCCACAAAGTAAGAAAGTGCTCTGAGAATGATGTGGATATACCAAAGAACACAAGAACCAGCTTGAAGAGGCTTCTGCTGACCCATTCTTGGACAATTTGAGCACCAAAATAAATAATGATAGTAAAGGATTACCAACCATTGGTTAAAATAAGAGCCCATTAATCTACACTGATTAATTAAATGCATTATAGAAATGGAAAGCTTTTCCATATAGTAGAATACTGACTGTTGGAAATGGGGCTGTGTTCAGGTCCCATCTCCTGGTCTTGTGGGTGTGAACCCGATTGTAGATGGAACCTTTGAAGATGCTCAAAGTGAATGAGGGCAAGCCTTCATCCAGTGTGACTGAAGTCCTTTTAAGTAAAGGAAATTGGGCACAGGGATCAGTCCCTCCATCAGAACAATTATTAAGCAGGCAGGAACTGTCTGAATCAACTATTCCAAGACTCTGGAGTCTAGTAGAACGCTGTGCAGCATCCAAAGAAAAGCAGGAGGAAGAGGCTGGTAAATTGTAGCAAAGAACAGTGAATTGCACTGTCTACACCCTGTGGTTACCATTGCCCTCCCCCTCTCAGGCAGCAGGCAGCAGGGGGTCCGGCCCCTGGCTCAGCTTGCTGGTGTCAGAGTGGGACATAAAAACTAACAAAACAAACTACCTAAACTGACTCAAGAAGAAATAGAAGATTTCAAAAAACCAATAACTAGCAATGAGATTGAATCAGTAATGAAAACCTCCCAATAAAGAAAATCCAGGACCAGATGGCTTCAAGGGGGAATTTTGCCAAACATTCCCAGAAGAATTAACACCAATTGTTCCAGTTTGCTAATGCTGCCAGAATGCAAAACATCAGAAGTGGATTGGCTTTTATAAAGGGGGTTTATTTGGTTACAAAGTTACAGTCTTAAGGTCATAAAGTGTCCAAGGTAAGGCATCAACAATTGGGTACCTTCATTGGAGAAAGGCTATTGGCATCTGGAAAACCTCTGTTAGCTGGGAAGGCACATGGCTGGCGTCTGCTTGCTCCCAGGTTGTGTTTCAGCTCCTCTCTCAGCTCCTGTGCATTCTTCAAAGTGTCCCTCGTGGCTGCAGCCCCTCTTCAAAATGTCACTCTCAGTTGCTCTCCAAAATGTCACTCACAGCTGCTCTGAGTTCCTTCTGTTTGTCAGCTCTTTTATATGGCTCCAGTGATTTGATTCAGACCCACCCTGAATGGTTAGGATAACACTTCCATGGAAATTATCCAATCAAAGGTCTTGCCCACAGTTGATTGAGTCACATCTCCATGGAAACAATCAATCAGTAGGTTCCAACCTAATCAACACTAATACATCTGCCCCCACAAGACTGCATTAAAGAATGTGGCTATTCTGGGGGACATAATAGATACAAACTGGCACACTAATCTTGCTCAAACTCTTCCAAAAAATCAAAGAGGAAAGAACATTTCCTAATTCACCTTCATACTAAAGCCAGATATAGATACCACAAGAAAAGAAAATTACAGATCAATATCTTCTATGAACACAGATGCAAAAATCCTCAAAAAAGTAATAGCAAAATGAATAATGTTGGATTCATACAATTATAATTCATATGAATAAAAGAAGTATATACCATGAGCAAGTGGGATGTATCTCAGGTATGCAAGGGAGATTCAGTATAAGAAAATCAATTAATGTAATATGCTACAGTAACAGAATGAAGAGAGGAAACTACATGAACATCTCAATTGATGCAGAAAACACATTTGACAAAATCCAGCACTCATATTGTGAAATATATTTACATAGAAATGATAACTTTCCAAGTGCAATTTAGCATGTAATTAGAGAGCAAATTTCAAGGAATATTATGGGTTACAGTTCCACAGTTTCAGCTATTTCCTTATTGTGAAATATAACCTATATGCCAAAAGGTGATAACTTTCAAAGTACAATTTAACAAGCAGTTATATAGGAAATTTCCAAGAATGCTATGGGTTACAGTACCATAGTTTCAGTTATTTCCTTATTGTGAAATGTACCATATATACAAAAAGGTGATAACTTTCAGATACAATTTAACAAGTAGCTAGCTATATGGCAAATTTCAAAGAATGTTATAAGTTACAGTTCCACTATTTCTTTTTTATTCATATTTATTGAAATATATTCACATACCATGCAGTCATACAAAACAGAGCATGCATTCAATTATTTACAGTACCATTATATAGTTGTGCATTCATCACCAAAATTAATTTTTGACATTTTCATTACCACACACACAAAAATAATAAGAATAAAAATTAAAGTGAAAAAGAACAAATAAAGTGAAAAAGAACACTGTGTGTCTTTTTTTTTCTTCCCCCATTTTCTACTCATCCGTCCATAAATGAGACAAAGTGGAGTGTGGTCCTTATGGCTTTCCCAATCCCATTGTCACCCCTCATAAGCTACATTTTTATATAATCGTCTTCAAGATTCTTGGGTTCTGGGTTGTAGTTTGATAGTTTCAAGTATTTACTGCCAGTTATTCCAATTCATTAGAACCTAAAAAGGGTTGTCTATATTGTATATAAAAGTGCCCACCAGAGTGACCTCTCAGCTCTCGTTGGAATCTCTCTGACACTGAAGCTTATTTCATTTCCTTTCTTTTTTTTTTTTTTTTTAATCTTCATTTTGTTGAGATATATTCACATACCAGGCAGTCATACAAAAACAAATCGTACATTCGATTGTTCACAATACCACTACGTAGTTGTACATTCATCACCCAAATCAATCCCCGACACCTTCATTAGCACACACACAAAAATAAGAAGAAGAATAATTAAAGTAAAAAAGAGCAATTGAAGTAAAAAAGAACACTGGGTACCTTTGTCTGTTTGTTTGCTTGTTTCCTTCCCCTATTTTTCTACTCATCCATCCATAAACTAGACAAAGGGGAGTGTGGTCCTTATGGTTTTCCCAATCCCATTGTCACCCCTCATAAGCTACATTTTTATACAATTGTCTTCGAGATTCATGGGTTCTGGGTTGTAGTTTGATAGTTTCAGGTATCCACCACCAGCTACCCCAATTCTTTAGAACCTAAAAAGGGTTGTCTAAAGTGTGCATAAGAGTGCCCACCAGAGTGACCTCTCGGCTCCTTTTGGACTCTCTCTGCCACTGAAGCTTATTTCATTTCCTTTCACATCCCCCTTTTGGTCAAGAAGATGTTCTCCATTCCATGATGCTGGGTCTAGATTCCTCCCCAGGAGTCATATTCCACGTTGCCAGGGGGATTCACTCCCCTGGGTGTCAGATCCCATGTCAAGGGGAGGGCAGTGATTTCACCTGCCAAGCTGGCTTAGTTAGAGAGAAAGGGCCACATCTGAGCAACAAAGAGACATTCGGGAGGAGACTATTAGGCACAATTATAGGCAGGCCTAGCCTCTCCTTTGCAGCAACAGTCTTGCCAAGGGCAAGTCCCATGGTAGAGGGCTCAGCCCATCAAGCCACCAGTCCCCTATGTCTGTGAGCTAATTAGCTCTGCATATTTTCTCCTTTTTTTTTATTAACTCTTTTTTAAATCAACTATATAAAAATAAAATAAAATTAAAAATACAATAAAAAACATTTCAAACAAACCATAACAAGGGAGTCTAACATGTTCCTACTCTACCCCAAGAAAATAACCTAATATAGCAACATTTCTGTGAACTTGTTCCTACCATACCCATCAGAAATTAACAAACCATAGTCATTCCTGGGCATTCCCAGAACATTAAATTTACCCATGACAGCTTATCTGTTCTTATTGGGTTATCATTCCCCCTTCATTAATTGCTCGCTATCACTAGTTCCCCTACATTCTACATTATAAACCATTTATTTTAGGAGTGTGTTGTTTAACCTCCAGGTGTTTGTGAATTTTCTAAGTCTCTGATGGTTATTGACTTCTAATCGTATTCCATTGTGGTCAGAGAAGGTGCTTTGAATAATTTCAATTTTTTTAATTTATTGAGGCTTGTTTTATGTCCCAGCATATGGTCTATTCTGGAGAAAGTTCTGTGATCCCTAGAGAAGAATTTGTATCCTGGTAATTTGGGATGTAATGTTCTATATATGTCTGTTAAATCAAATTCATTTATCTGATTGTTTAGGTTTTCAATTTCCTTATTGGTCTTCTGTCTGGTTGATCTATCTATAGGAGAGACTGATCTGTTGAAGTCTCCCACAATTATTGTGCAAACATCCATTGCTTCCTTTAGTTTTGCCAGTGTTTGTCTCATGTATTTGGTGGCACCATGATTAGGTGAATAAACATTTATGGTTGTTATTTCTTCTTGTTGAATTGCCCCTTTTATTAGTATGCATTTAAAGTCTATTTTATCTGAGATTAATATTGCTACTCCTGCTTTCTTTAGGCTGTAGCTTGCATGAAATATTTTTCCATTCTTTCAATTTCTTTTTGTCCCTGTGTCTAAGATGAGTCTCTTGTAAGTAACATATTGATGGTTCATATTTTTTGATCCCTTCTGCTAATCTGTATCTTTTAATTGGAGAGTTTAACCCATTTACATTCAATGTTATTACTGTGAAGGCATTTCTTGAATCAGCCATCCTGTCCTTTGGTTTATGTTTGTCAGATATATTTTTTCCCTCTCTCTTTTAATGTCCTTTAATGAACCAATATTGAATCTCTTTAGTACTGAACCTTTATCCATCTCTCTCTCTCCTTTCTTTGTGTCTCTGTTGGTAGGGCTCCCTTTAGTATCTGAAGTAGGGCAGGACTTTTATTAGCAAAATCTCTCAGCATTTGTTTGTCCGTGAAAAATTTAAGCTCTCCCTCAAATTTGAAGGAGAGCTTTGCTGGATAAAGTATTCTTGGTTGGCAATTTTTCTCTCTCAGAATTTTAAATATGTCATGCCACTGCCTTCTTGCTTCCATGGTGGCTGCTGAGTAGTCACTACTTAGCCTTATGTTGTTTCCTTTATATGTGGTGAATTGCTTTTCTCTTGCCGCTTTCAGAACTTGCTCCTTCTCTTCAGTATTTCACATTCTGTTCAGAATATGTCTCGGAGTGGGTTTATTTGGATTTATTCTATTTGGAGTTTGCTGGGCATTTATGCTTTGTGTATTTATATTGTGTAGAAGGTTTGGGAAGTTTTCCCCAACAGTTTCTTTGAATACTCTTTCTAGACCTTTACCCCTCTCCTCCCCTTCTGGGACACCAATGAGTCTTATATTTGGAAGTATCATCTATCATATCCCTGAGATCCATTTTGATTTTTTCGATTTTTTTCCCCATTCTTTCTTTTGTTCTTTCATTTTCCATTCTGTGGTTCTCAAGGTTGCTGAGTTGTTGTTCAGCTTCCTCTAGTCTTGTACTATGAATATCCAGAGTCTTTTTAATTTGGTCAATAGTTTCTTTTATTTCCATAAGATCATCTATTTTTTTTATTTACTCTTGCAATTTCTTCTTTATGTTCTTCTAGGGTCTCCTTCATGTCCTTTATATCCTGTGCCATGCTCTTGTTGTTTGTCTTTAGTTCTTTGATTAATTGCTCTGAGTACTGTGTCTCTTCTGATCTTTTGATTTGGGTGTTTGAGTTTGGGTTATCCATATCATCTGGTTTTATCATATGCTTTAAAATTTTCTGTTGTTTTGGGCCTCTTGGCATTTGCTTTACTTGATAGGGTTCTTTTAGGATATGTAGGATTATTCAAAGATGAATCTCTAATTTGTCAGGTCTACAGCTTGGTGGCATATACTTTCTCTAACTAACCAGCAGGTGGCTTCCACGAGTCACCTATTCCCCTCAAGTCAGTTCTCCCCAGCTTTGTCTTTGCGGTGTGTGGGGGTCTGGTTCTTGTGGGGTCCAATTGGTGCACCAAGTTTGGGTGTGCTGTTGGTGCTGTCCACCCTGAATGTGTGTCTGAGCAGTTAGGAAGGGATGGCAGCTTTAATAATCAAACCTCCCAGGTGTTCCTGGAGATTTAAGGCTGTTGCAAGAGTCTAAACCTTCATTTCAGTCTCACCACAGATTGTCTCTGCCACTGACCCAGAAGTCTTTGGTATTGGCATATGGTCCCTGGGATTTCCGAGTGGGTCCCTCTTCCAAGCTGTGCCCTCCTAGGGCCTCTGCTAAGGGAAGGCTGTGCTACATCACAAGTATGTATTGTCCCTCAAGGGAAGTTCTGGGCTGCCGGGCCATGTAGGTGCATTCCCAGCCTGCTGTAAGAATGGCTGTATGGGGCATGTTAATTTCCCCCTTTTCACACAGCTCCACCTTCCCAGCTCTGGGACAATTAGCTGTGGGTGCATGAAAGGCTATTGTCCATGCCTGATATTGTGGCATGTGTGTGTGATGCTGGAAACACTTCTTGTCACACTGGGTTTTTTGGCACAGCTCTGAGCTGTGGCTCCGGCACCGGGCAGGAGCGTTCCCAGCCCATTGCGAAGATGGCTGCAAGGGGCATGGTTTTTTTTCCCCTTTTGGCTTATCTCTGCCTTCCTCACTCTGAAACAGTTAGCAGTGGGTGCATGAAAGGCTATCATCCATGCCAGATACTGAGGTGTTCGCACAGCCCGTTCCTGCCGCACTTCACTGTGTGGTTCTCACTGCTGTATCTGCAGCCGCTTTTGGGTTTTTTAAAAAAGAACTAGTCCACCTCCAAATGCCAACCCATGGTTTCCCCACACTGCAGCATGGCTGCTGGATATTCAGTAGGCTTACTCACTCATTTCAGAAAGCAGATTCCTGGTTTCACCAAGTGCATGGTCCAGCTGGTACATCACTGGAACTGGTGTTCTGGGTGAATTTCTGGCTTTTATCTAGTATTTTTCATGGAGGTGTTTTTTTGCCCTGTCTCCTAGCCACCATCTTCAGTTCTCCTTTCCACAGTTCCACTATTTCAGTTCTTTCCTTCTAGCAATCTTTCCCTAGCAACTAAAAAAAAGAAAATCATATAGAGATTCAGTTTTCACAGTCTTTTGTTAAATTCTATCTTGTCTGTTTCCACTCCTTCCTCTAGTTTAATCAGTTTTCTGATTTTCAGGGATGTCTAGGCAGTGACCACTCTAACTTATTCATGTGGAAAAGGGGTGTTGACATTATGGGAAAAGGGGACAGAACTTGTTGATGTTCTTAAAAGGCTGTTGCCTCTGGGTTTTGGGACTTAGCTGGAATAGGAGTTCTCTTGAGGATTTAAGTTTCTGAAGAATAGATTTAGTGAGTGAAACTTTTATAGAGTCTCAGATAGGGATCCAGGTATTCTTTAGGGTTTTGTGGACTTCTGTTGACTTGGGCATATCATACTGTGGTCATTTGGGATATCTAGCTGAAGCTTGCATAGGAGTAACCTCCAGGACAGCCTCTCAACTTGATTTGAAATCTCTTAGCCATTGAATCCTTATTTTGTTGTCTTTCTTTTCCCCCTTTTGTTCAAAAAGGCATTCTCAGCCCATCGATCCCAGGGTCAAGCTCATTACCAGGATCCATGTCCCATGTGACCAGGGAGACTCACTCACCTGGGGATTCCTGTCCCACATCAGAGGGGGGGGGGGGTGATGAATTTATTTGCAGAGTGGGCTTAGAGAAAGTCCACATTTGAGCAACAAAAGAGGTTCTCTGGAAGTGACTCCTAGGAATAATTACAGGTGGGCTTAGCTTCCCCTTTACAACCATAAACTTCACAAAAGCAAGCCTCAAGTTTGAGGGTTTGACTTATAAAGAAGGGGGTTCCTAATTTAACATAGCATATGTTCTGTCCATGATAATCAATCCATTTCTCACATTATCTTCACTTAGTTGTACAATCTCATCACTGTCCATTTTAAACAATTCTTACATCCCCAAACACCCCATAGCTCTTTTCATACCTTAATTATTTGTCCCTAGTATTTGTGTGGTACTAGTAAGGTATCTCTATATCTCATATGCCACTCTGTTGTCAACTCTCTGTATCAGTGTCATACCTTAGAAGTATATCATGCAAACACCTATCTATATTTGTAATGCTGATCTGTGAGATATATGCCTTTAAACAACCCTTTTCAATCCTGTTTGCCTTCAATGCAACTCTGATACTTACAATCCCATTAACAAACAATCATCATCCCTATCCATTCCCATACCTTTAAATTTACCCTCATTAACATATCAGAACATATTAGATTATCATTCCCCCTTCACTAGCATCTGTCACTAGATCCCCAATATTCTACTTAATAAGCCACTGATTTTACATTGTTCAGGGAGTTCATAGTAGTGGTAACATACAATATCTCTCCTTTTGTTGTCTGACTTATTTTCATCAGTATTAGATATTCAAGGTTCATCCATGTTGCCTATGTTTCAGGACCTTGTTCCTTCTTACTGCTTGCATCAGTTTGATGTATAATGTCCCCAAAATGCCATGTTCTTTGATGAAATCTTGTGGGGGTAGACATATTAGTGTTGATTAGGTTGGAATCCTTTGATTGTTTTCAGGGAGATGAGACTCAATCAACTGTGGGTGAGACCTTTGATTGGATACTTTCCATGGAGGTATTACCCCACCCATTCAGTGTGGGTCTTAATTGAATCACTGGAGTCCTGTAAAAGTGTTCACACATAGAAAGAGGTCCTGCAGCCAAGAGAAACATTTTGGAGATGGCCATTGAAAGCTGACTTTTGCTGAAACTTTGCTCCAGAGAAGCTAAAAGAGGACAAAACACCCCAAGAGCAACATTTTGAAGAACACACAGGAGTTGAGAGAGGAGTTGGAACACAACCTGGGATTGGCAGACATCAGCCACGTGCCTCCCCAGCTAACAGAGGTTTTCTGGACACCATTGACTTTCGTTTGGTGAAGGTATACTTGTGTTGATGCCTTAATTGGACATTTTCATGACCTTCAGACTGTAAATTTGTGACCAAATAAGCCCCCTTTATAAAAGCCAATCCATTTCTGGTGTTTTGCATAATAGCAGCATTAGCAAACCAGAACACTGCTGCATAGTGTTCCATCATATGTTTATACCACATTTTGTTAATCCACTCATTTGTTGAAAGACACTTGGATTGTTTCCATCTCTTGGCAATTGTGAACAATACTGCTATGAACATTGGGGTAAAAGTGTTTGTTCCTGTCACTGCTTTCAGATCTTCTGGGTATATACCAAGAAGGGGAATTGCTGGATTGTGGGGTAATTCAGTATCTAGTTTTCTAAGAAACCACCAAACTCTCTTCCACAGTGCTGTACCATTATACATCCCCATCAGCAATGAATAACAGTTACAATTTCTCCATATTCTCCCCAGCATTTGTGATTTCCTGTTAATTTAATGGTAGCCATTCTTATTGGTGTGAGATGGTATTTCATTGAGGTTTTGGTTTGCATTTCCCTAATAGCTAATGAGGAAGAACATTTTTTTTTTCCATGGGATTTTAGCCATTTTTATTTCCTCTTCAGATAAATGCCTTTTCATATCTTTTGCCCATTTTATAATTAGGCTGTTCGTCCTATTGTTGTCAAGTTGTAGGATTTCTTTATATATGCAGGCTATCAGTCTCTTATCAGATATATGGTTTCCAAATATTTTCTCCCCTTGAGTTGGCTGCCTCTTCACCTTTTTGAGAAAGTCTTTTGAGGCACAGAAGCTTTTGATTTTGAGGAGTTCCCATTTATCTATTTTTTCTTTTGTTGCTTGTGCTTTGGGTGTAAGGTCTAAGAAGCTACCTCCTATTACTAGGTCTTGAAGATGTTTCCCTATATTATCATCTAAGAATTTTATTTGCTGTCTTTTATATTGAGGTCGTTGATACACTTTGAGTTAGGTATTGTATAGCATGTGTAGGTAGGTGTCCTCTTTCTTTCTTTTGGGTATAGCTATCCAGTTCTCCGGCCCCATTTGTTGAAGAAACTGTTCTGTCCCAGATCAGTGGATTTGGGAGACTTATAAAAAATCAGTCAACCATATACCTGGGGCCTATTTCCAAACTCTCAATTTGATTTTATTGATCAATATATCTATCTTTGTGCCAAAACCATGCTGTTTTGACCACTGTGGCTTTATAGTAGGCTTCAAAGTCTGGAAATGTAAGTCCTTCCACTTCATTCTTCTTTTTAAGGATGTTTTTGGCAATT
The DNA here is from genome assembly GCF_015220235.1 of Choloepus didactylus. Taxonomy (NCBI): domain Eukaryota; kingdom Metazoa; phylum Chordata; class Mammalia; order Pilosa; family Megalonychidae; genus Choloepus; species Choloepus didactylus. Next base: position 1,661,396 of record NW_023637577.1, read on the forward strand.
TAAGGCCACTTTCCCTTCCAAATACACTTGATAACTAGCTTTTCCATGTCTGCAAAGTAGGTTGCTGGAATTTTTATTGGAATTGAGTTGAATCTGTAGATCAGCTTGGGTAGAATTCACATCTTAATGACATTTAGCCTTCCTGTCCATGAACATGGAATATCTTTCCACCTCTTTAAGTCCCCTTTGATTTCTTTTAGTAACAATTGGTAATTTTCTTGTAGAGGTCTTATACTTCCTTGGTTAAATTTATTCCTAGGTACTTGATTTTTTTTTTTTTTTAGTTGCTATTGGGAAGGGAATTTTTTTGATTGCCTCTTCAGTTAGGGCATTACTAGTGCATAGGGACATTACCGACTTATGTGCATTAATCTTTTATCCTGCCACTCTGCTGAATTTATTAGTTCAAATTGCTTTGTCATCATTTTCTCAGGATTTTTCAAATATAAGATCATATAATCTGTAAATGTTGACAATTTCACTTCTTCCTTTCCAATTTGGGTACCTTTTATTTCTTTGTCTTGGCAAATTGTTCTGGCTAGAACTTCTAGCACAATGTTGAATAATAGAGGTGACAGTGGGCATCCTTGTCTTGTTCCTGATCTTAGGGGGAAGGCTTTCAGCCTCTCACCTTTGAATACTACGCTGGCTGTGGATTTTTCATACATGCCCTTTATCATATTCAAGAAGGTTCCTTCAACACCTTTTGAAGTGTTTTTATCAAAAAAGATGCTGAATTTTGTCAAACGGTTTTTCAGCATCTATGAAGATGATCATTTGATTTTTCCCTTTCAATTTTCATTGTGTTTTATTACATTGATTGATTTTCTTATGTTGCATACCAGGGATGAACCCCCCTTGGTCGTGGTGTTTAAGTCTTTTAATGTGCCTTTGGTTTTGATTTGCAAGTATTTTGTTGAGAATTTTTGCATCTATATTCATTAGAGAGATTGGCCTATAGTTTTCCTTTTTTTTTTTTTTTTTTTTTTTTGTAGTATCTTTACCTGGTTTTGGTATTAGAGTGTTATTAGCATCATAAAATGAGTTAGGTAGTGTTCTTTTTTCTTCAACTTTTTGAAAGAGTTTGAACAGGAATGGTGTCAATCCTTTTTGGAATGTTTGGCAAAATTTCCCAGTGAAGCCCTCTGGCCCTTGACTTTTATTTGTAGGTAGATTTTTGATGACTGATTGGATGTCTTTGCTTGTGATTGGTTTGTTGACGTCTTCTGTCTTCTTGGGTCATTCTAGATTGTTCATGTGTTTCTAGGAAATTATCCATTTCCTGTAAATTGTCTAGTTTGTTGGCATACAATTGTTCATGGTATCATCCTATGATTTTTTTTTATTCCTTTGGAATCCATAGTAATTATCCCACTCTTATTTCTGATTCTGTTTATTTGTGACTTGTCTCTTTTTAACTTTGTCAGTGTAGCTAAGAGTCTTTCAATCTTGTTGATCTAAAAGAATCAACTTTTTTTTTTTAATCATCATTTTATTGAGATATATTCACATACCACGCAGTCATACAAAACAAATTGTACTTTCGATTGTTTACAGTACCATTACATAGTTGTACATTCATCACCTAAATCAATCCCTGACACCTTCATTAGCACACACACAAAAATAACAAGAATAATAATTAGAGTGAAAAAGAGCAATTGAAGTAAAAAAGAACACTGGGTACCTTTGTCTGTTTGTTTCCTTCCCCTACTTTTCTACACATCCATCCATAAACTAGACAAAGTGGAGTTTGGTCCTTATGGCATTCCCAATTCCATTGTCACCCCTCATAAGCTACATTTTTATGCAACTGTCTTCAAGATTCATGGGTTCTGGGTTGTAGTTTAATAGTTTCAGGTATCCACCACCAGCTACCCCAATTCTTTAGAACCTAAAAAGGGTTGTCTAAAGTGTGCGTAAGAGTGCCCACCAGAGTGATCTCTCGGCTCGTTTTGGAATCTCTCTGCCACTGAAGCTTATTTCATTTCCTTTCACATCCCCCTTTTGGTCAAGAAGATGTTCTCCATCCCACGATGCCGGGTCTACATTCCTCTCCGGGAGTCATATTCCACGTTGCCAGGGAGATTCACTCCCCTGGGTGTCTGGTCTCACGTAGGAGGGAGGGCAGTGATTTCACCTTTCAAGTTGGCTTAGCCAGAGAGAGAAGGCCACATCTGAGCAACAAAGAGGCATTCAGGACGAGACTCTTAGGCACAAATATAGGGAGGCCTAGCCTCTCCTTTGCAGCAACCGTCTTCCCAAGGGTAAAACTTATGGTAGAGGGCTCAACCCATCAAACCACCAGTCCCCTATGTCTGTGGTCATGTTAGCAACCACGGAGGTGGGGTAGGCGAATACCCCTGCATTCTCCACAGGCTCCTCAAGGGGGCACTACATCTTTTTTTTTTTTTTTCCTTGTTTGTCTTTTTTCTTTTCTTTTTTTTTTTAACTTCCCCTTCTTTTTTAAATCAACTGTATGAAAAAAAAAAGTTAAAAAGAAAACAAACATACAATAAAAGAACATTTCAAAGAGACCATAACAAGGGAGTAAGAAAAAGACAACTAACCTAAGATAACTGCTTAACTTCCAACATGTTCCTACTTTACCCCAAGAAAGTTACATAATATAGCAACATTTCAGTGAACTTGTTCCTACTACATCCATCAGAAATTAACACACCATAGTCATTTCTGGGCATCCCCACAACGTTAAATAGCTTATCTGTTCTTCTTGGATTATTGTTCCCCCTTCCTTAATTGCTCTCTACTGCTAGTTCCCCTACATTCTACATTATAAACCATTTGTTTTACATTTTTCAAAGTTCACATTAGTGGTAGCATATAATATTTCTCTTTTTGTGCCTGGCTTATTTCGCTCAGCATTATGTCTTCAAGGTTCATCCATGTTGTCATATGTTTCACCAGATCGTTCCTTCTTACTGCCGCGTAGTATTCCATCGTGTGTATATACCACATTTTATTTATCCACTCATCTGTTGAAGGACATTTGGGTTGTTTCCATCTCTTGGCAATTGTGAATAATGCTGCTATGAACATTGGCGTGCAGATATCTGTTCGTGTCACTGCTTTCCGATCTTCCGGGTATATACCGAGAATTGCAATCGCTGGATCGAATGGTAGCTCTATATCTAGTTTTCTAAGGAACTGCCAGACTGACTTCCAGAGTGGCTGAACCATTATACAGTCCCACCAACAATGAATAAGTGTTCCAATTTCTCCACATCCCCTCCAGCATTTGTAGTTTCCTGTTTGTTTAATGGCAGCCATTCTAACCGGTGTTAGATGGTATCTCATTGTGGTCTTAATTTGCATCTCTCTAATAGCTAGTGAAGCTGAACATTTTTTCATGTGTTTCTTGGCCATTTGTATTTCCTCTTCAGAGAACTGTCTTTTCATATCTTTTGCCCATTTTATAATTGGGCTGTCTGTACTATTGTCATTGAGTTGTAGGATTTCTTTATATATGCAAGATATCAGTCTTTTGTCAGATACATGGTTTCCAAAAATTTTTTCCCATTGAGTTGGCTGCCTCTTTACCTTTTTGAGAAATTCCTTTGAGGTGCAGAAACTTCTAAGCTTGAGGAGTTCCCATTTATCTATTTTCTCTTTTGTTGCTTGTGCTTTGGGTGTAAGGTCTAGGAAGTGGCCTCCTAATACAAGGTCTTGAAGATGTTTTCCTACATTATCTTCTAGGAGTTTTATGGTACTTTCTTTTATATTGAGATCTTTGGTCCATTTTGAGTTAATTTTTGTGTAGGGGGTGAGGTAGGGGTCCTCTTTCATTCTTTTGGATATGGATATCCAACTCTCCCAGCCCCATTTGTTGAAAAGACCATTATGACTCAGTTCGGTGACTTTGGGGGCCTTATCAAAGATCAGTCGGCCATAGATCTGAGGGTCTATCTCTGAATTCTCAATTCGATTCCATTGATCTATATGTCTATCTTTGTGCCAGTACCATGCTGTTTTGGCAACTGTGGCTTTATAATAAGCTTCAAAGTCAGGGAGTGTAAGTCCTCCCACTTCGTTTTTCTTTTTTAGAGTGTCTTTAGCAATTCGAGGCATCTTCCCTTTCGAAATAAATTTGATAACTAGCTTTTCCAAGTCTGCAAAGTAGGTTGTTGGAATTTTGATTGGGATTGCATTGAATCTGTAGATGAGTTTGGGTAGAATTGACATCTTAATGACATTTAGCCTTCCTATCCATGAACATGGAATATTTTTCCATCTTTTAAGGTCCCCTTCTATTTCTTTTAGTAGAGTTATGTAGTTTTCTTTGTATAGGTCTTTTACATCTTTGGTTAAGTTGATTCCTAGGTACTTGATTTTTTTAGTTGCTATTGAAAATGGTATCTTTTTCTTGAGTGTCACTTCCGTTTGTTCATTTCTAGCATATAGAAACATTACTGACTTATGTGCATTAATCTTGTATCCCGCTACTTTGCTAAATTTGTTTATTAGCTCTAGTAGGTGTATCGTTGATTTCTCAGGGTTTTCTAGATATAAGATCATATCATCTGCAAACAATGACAGTTTTACTTCTTCTTTTCCAATTTGGATGCCTTTTATTTCTTTGTCTTGCCGGATTGCCCTGGCTAGCACTTCCAGCACAATGTTGAATAACAGTGGTGACAGCGGGCATCCTTGTCTTGTTCCTGATCTTAGAGGGAAGGCTTTCAGTCTCTCACCATTGAGTACTATGCTGGCTGTGGGTTTTTCATATATGCTCTTTATCATGTTGAGGAAGTTTCCTTCAATTCCTACCTTTTGAAGTGTTTTTATCAAAAAGGGATGTTGGATTTTGTCAAATGCTTTTTCAGCATCTATTGCGATGATCAATTGATTTTTCCCTTTTGACTTGTTAATGTGTTGTAATACATTGATTGTTTTTCTTATGTTGAACCATCCTTGCATGCCTGGAATGAACCCCACTTGGTCATGGTGTATGATTTTTTTAATGTGTCTTTGGATTCGATTTGCAAGTATTTTGTTGAGGATTTTTGCATCTATATTCATTAGGGAGATTGGCCGGTAGTTTTCCTTTTTTGTAGCATCTTTGCCTGGTTTTGGTATTAGATTGATGTTAGCTTCATAAAATGAGTTAGGTAGTGTTCCATTTTTTTCAATGTTTTGAAAGAGTTTGAGTAAGATTGGTGTGAGTTCTTTCTGGAAAGTTTGGTAGAATTCCCCTGTGAAGCCATCTGGCCCTGGGCATTTATTTGTGGGAAGATTTTTGATGACTGATTGGATCTCTTTGCTTGTGATGGGTTGGTTGAGGTCTTCTATTTCTTCTCTGGTCAGTCTAGGTTGTTCATGTGTTTCCAGGAAATTGTCCATTTCTTCTATGTTATCCAGTTTGTTGCCATACAGTTGTTCATAATATCCTCTTATAATTTTTTTAATTTCTTCAGGATCTGCAGTTATGTCACCTTTTTCATTCATTATTTTGTTTATATGGGTCTTCTCTCTTTTTGCTTTTGTCAGTCTAGCTAGGGGCTTGTCAATCTTGTTGATCTTCTCAAAGAACCAACTTTTGGTGATATTTATCCTCTCTATTGTTTTTTTGTTCTCTATGTCATTTATTTCTGCTTTAATCCTTGTTATTTCTTTTCTTCTACTTGGTTTGGCATTGGTTTGCTGTTCATTTTCTAGCTTCTTTAGTTGATCCATTAGTTCTTTGATTTTGGCTCTTTCTTCCTTTTTAATATATGTGTTTAGTGCTATAAATTTCCCCCTTAGCACTGCTTTTGCTGCATCCCATAGGTTTTGGTATGTTGTGTTCTCATTTTCATTCGTCTCTATATATTTAGCAATTTCTCTTGCTATTTCTTCTTTAACCCACTGATTGTTTAGGAGTGTGTTGTTTAACCTCCAGGTATTTGTGAATTTTCTAAGTCTCTGATGGTTATTGACTTCTAATTGTATTCCATTGTGGTCAGAGAATGTGCTTTGAATAATTTCAATCTTTTTAAATTTATTGAGGCTTGTTTTATGTCCCAGCATATGATCTATTCTGGAGAAAGTTCCGTGAGCACTAGAAAAGTATGTGTATCCTGGTGATTTGGGATGTAATGTCCTGTAGATGTCTGTTAAATCTAATTCATTTATCAGATTGTTTAGGTTTTCAATTTCCTTATTGGTCTTCTGTCTGGTTGATCTATCTATAGGAGAGAGTGATGTGTTGAAGTCTCCCACAATTATTGTGGAAACATCAATTGCTTCCTTTAGTTTTGCCAGTGTTTCTCTCATGTATTTTGTGGCACCTTGATTGGGTGCATAGACATTTACGATTGTTATTTCTTCTTGCTGAATTGCCCCTTTTATTAGTATGTAGTGGCCTTCTTTGTCTCTCAAAACATCCCTGCATTTGAAGTCTATTTTATCTGAGATTAATATTGCTACACCTGCTTTCTTTTGGCTGTAGCTTGCATGAAATATTTTTTTCCATCCTTTCACTTTCAGTTTCTTTGTGTCCCTGTGTCTAAGATGAGTCTCTTGTATGCAATATATTGATGGTTCATTTTTTTTGATCCATTCTGCAAATCTATATCTTTTAATTGGGGAGTTTAATCCATTTACATTCAACGTTAAAACCGTGAAGGCATTTCTTGAATCGGCCATCTTATCCTTTGGTTTATGTTTGCCATATTTTTCCCTCTCTCTATTAATATCCTTTATTGTACCCATACCGAATCTCTTTAGTACTGAACCTTTCTCCAAGTCTCTCTGTCCTGTCTTTGTTTCTCTGTCTGTAGGGCTCCCTTTAGTATCTCCAGTAGGGCAGGTCTCTTGTTAGCAAATTCTCTCAGCATTTCTTTGTCTGTGAAAAATTTAAGCTCTCCCTCAAATTTGAAGGAGAGCTTTGCTGGATAAAGTATTCTTGGCTGGAAATTCCTCTCACTCAGAATTTTAAATATATCGTGCCACTGCCTTCTTGCCTCCATGGTGGCTGCTGGGTAGTCACTACTTAGTCTTATGCTGTTTCCTTTGTATGTGGTGAATTGCTTTTCTCTTGCTGCTTTCAGAACTTGCTCCTTCTCTTCTATGCTTGACAGTGTGATCAGTATATGTCTCGGAGTGGGTTTTTTTGGATTTATTCTATTTGGAGTTCGCTGAGCATTTATGATTTGTGTATTTATGTTGTTTAGAAGATTTGGGAAGTTTTCCCCAACAATTTCTTTGAATACTCTTCCTAGACCTTTACCCTTTTCTTCCCCTTCTGGGACACCAATGAGTCTTATATTTGGACGTTTCATATTATCTATCATATCCCTGAGGTCCATTTCGATTTTTTTCAATTTTTTTCCCCATTCTTTCTTTTATGCTTTCATTTTCCATTCTGTCATCTTCCAGGTCACTGATTCGTTGTTCAACTTCCTCTAGTCTTGTACTATGAGTGTCCAGAATCTTTTTAATTTGGTCAACAGTTTCTTTAATTTCCATAAGATCATCCATTTTTTTATTTAGTCTTGCAATGTCTTCTTTATGCTCTTCTAGGGTCTTCTTGATTTCCTTCATATCCCGTACTATGGTCTCATTGTTCATCTTTAGTTCTTTGAGTAGCTGCTCTAGGTGCTGTGTCTCTTCTGGTCTTTTGATTTGGGTGCTTGGGCTTGGGTTATCCATATCGTCTGGTTTTTTCATATGCTTTATAATTTTCTGTTGTTTTTGGCCTCGTGGCATTTGCTGAACTTGATAGGGTTCTTTTAGGGTTTGTAGACCTACTGAAGTCCTTATCTCTAATTTATCAGATCTACAGCTTCGTGGAGTACACTTTCTCTAACTAACCAGCAGGTGGCGTCCACGAGCCACCTGTTCTCCACAAGCCAGTTCTCCCCTGCTTAGCCTTTTTGGTGAGTGGGGGAGTGAGTCTTGTGGGGCCCAATTGGTGTACCAAGCTTGCGTGTGTAGTTGGTGTTGCCTGCCCTGTATGTGGGGCGTGTTTCTGGGCAGTCGGGGAGGGGGGTGGCCCTAACAATCAAATCTCCCTGATGATCCTAGAGTTTTAAAGGTGCTGCAATAGTCTAATCCTTCAGTTCAGTCCTGCCACAGTTTGTCTCTGCCACTGACCCACAAGTCTTTGGTATTGGCGTATGGCTCCTGACACTTGCAACTGGGCCCCTCTTCCAGGCTGTGCACCCCGGGTCCTCTGTTGAGGGATGACTGTGCTATGTCACAGGTGAGTGCCGTCCCCCCAGGGCAGTTCTGGGCTGCTGGGCTGTGTAGGGAGGCTCCCAGTCTGCTCAAATGATGGCTGAATGGGGCTTTGTTAATTCACACTGCTCCACCTTCCCAGTTCTGGGACATTCAGCTGGGGTTGCAGGGAAGGCTAATGTCCACGCCCAGTTTTGTGGTGTGTGCCTGTTATTTGAAGCACTTCCGTCACACTGGGTTGTCTGGGGCAGCTCTGGGCTATGGGGCTGGCGATGGGCAGGAGTGTTTCCTGTCCACCAGGATGGTGGCTGTGAGCGGACACCCCCCTTTTCTTGGGAAGTTGTGTTGTTTATTGAATTTTCTCAGCCACTGGATTATTGCCTTTGCCTTTTGTCTCAGAGCTCTCTTAGTTCTGCTCTTGACTTGACGTGCCCAAATTGCAATTCTTTGAAGCTTTCTGTATTGGGCTTCTTAGAGTAATTGTTTTAGAAAAAGAAAAAAGGATTTAAAAAAAAAAAAAAAAACCAAAAAAAAAAAAACGGCCCTCCTCAGAGATCTAATGGGTTATTGAAATGCTAATAGACGAAGCAACCAGGGTCATTAAGGAAAGGTCCACAGGGCAGAGAGATCAGCTTTTCTTCGGGATTTGCATATGCGCCTCAGGGCCTGAGCTCGGGCTTAAGCTCTGCCCTTCCCCCTTCTATGTTCACCAGAACTCCAAAAATCTTCCGATTTTATTTTGGAGTTTTTCGTGTTGTTTTTTTTCTATGCCTGTCTCCTCTCTGCTGGGCTGGCTGCTCTCAGAGTCTCTGGTGTCTGGTCTCAGTCTATCTATGGTTGGAGTTTGAATCAGTAGAATGAGTTTCCGATAAGAGCAGCCACTGCACTTCTCCCTTCTCCTTCCCGGAGCTGACAGCCCCTCCTCCCACGGGACTGAGCCTGGCAGGGAGGGGCGCGGGTCCCCTGGCCGCAAAAACTTACAGATTTTGCTGATCTCAGCAGTTCCACGTTTTCATGAGTGTTTTATGAAGTATGCCCAAAGTCAGATTGCTCTGTGGTGTCCAGTCCACGCAGTTCCTGGCTTTTTACCTACTTTCCTGGAGGAGTAACTAAAACTTACAGCTCACCAGTCTGCCATCTTGCCCCGCCTCCTAAAAGAATCAACTTTTGATTTATTTTCTCTACAGTTTTTTTTTTCTCCTGCTCATTTCTTCTCCTTGTTTTAGGGTTAGTTTCCTGATCATTCTCTAGCCTCTTCAGTTGTTCATTTAGGTCTTTGGTTTTAGCTTTTTCTTTCTTTCTGATATATTCATTTAGAGCTATAAATTTCCCTTTCTGCACCACCTTCACTGCATCCCACAGGATTTGATATGTTGTGTTCTTGTTTACACTCATCTCTAGATATTTACCTATTTCTCTTGCAATTTTTTTCTTTGACCCCCTGGCTGTGTAGGAGTGTGTTGCTTAACCTCCATATATTTGTGAAAGAACTGGTTCTTTGGTAGTTGTTGATTTCCAGTTGCATTCAATTATGGTCAGATAATGTTCTTTGAAGAATTTCAATCTTTTTAAATTTATTAAGACTTCTTTTGTGCCCCAGCATATGATTATCCTGGAGAACATTCCATGAGTTCTAGAGAGGAATGTATATCCTGGTTCTTTGGGAGATAATGATCTATGTCTGTTGAGTCTAATTCCTTTTATCATATTGTTTAGGTTCTCAATTTCCTTATCGGTCCTCTGTCTAGTTGTTCTATCTATAGAAGAGTATGGTGTATTGAAATCTCCATCTGTTATTATAGAAATGTCTATTCCTCCCTTTAGTTTAGCCAATGTTTGTCTCATGTACCCTGGAACTGCTTGCTTGGGTGCATAAACATTTATGATTGTTATTTCTTCTTGGCAAATTGTCCCTTTTAATAATACATAGTGTCCTTCTCTGTCTCTTATGACCTCATTGCATTTAAAGTCTATTTCATCTGATATTAGTATAGCTACCTGTGGTTTATTTTGGTTGCAGCTTCTGCAGATTATTTTTTTCCATCCTTTCACTTTCAGTGTCTTTGTGTCACAAAGTCTAAGATGAGTCTCTTGTAAACAGCATGTTGATGAGTCATACTTTTTATTCCATGATACTAGTCTGTATCTTTTAATTGGAGAGTTTAATACATTCACATTCAAAATTATTACTGTGAAAGTTGTTCTTGAACCAGTCATCTTATTCTTTGATTTTTGGTTGTCAGATCTATTTTTTCCCCTCTCTTTTTTTCCTTTATGCTGCCCTTACTAATACTCTTCAGCTTTGTGTCCTTCTCCAGACCTTTTTCTCCTTTGTTTTTTTTTTTTTAGCTGGTAGAGCTCCCTTTAGTATCTCTTGCAGGGCAGGTCTCTTGTTAACAAATTCTCTCAGCATTTGTTTCTCTGTGAAAATTTTAAATTCTCCCTCAATTTTGAAGGATAGCTTTGCTGGATAAAGAATTCTTGGCTGGCAAATTTCCTCTCTCAGTATCTTAAATATGACATACCACTGCTTCTTGCCTCCATCATGCCCACTGAGTAGTCAGTGCCTAGTCTTATGTTGTTCCCCTTGTATATGGTGAATTGCTTCTCTCTTGCTCATTTCAGAACTCTCTCCTTCTCTATAGCATTTGAGAATCTGATCAGCATCTGTCTCAGGGTGAGTTTATTTTGATTTATTCTAGTTGGAGTTCATTGGGAATTTTTGATTTGATATTTATGTTGTTTGAAAGAATTGGGAAATTTCCCCCAACTATGCCTTGAAACGCTCTTCTTAGTCCTTTACTCTTCTGTTCTCCTTCTTGGACACCAATGATTCTTATGTTTGTACATTTCCTGTTGTCCACCATTTCTCTGAGATCCATTTCAAAAATTTTTAAAATTTTTTTTCACCATTTGTTCTTTTGTGTGTTTGCATTCAATTGGTTTGTTCTCTAGTTCACTTACCCTTTCTCTGTCTCTTCAAATCTACTGTTGTGTGTTTCTCACATATTTTTAATTTGATCAACAGTATCTTTTATTTCAAAGTCTTCTTTATGCTCTTCTAGAGTCTTCTTTATGTCCTTTATGTCTTTAGCCATCTCATTGAAGTTGTTTTGTAGGTTTCTGTGTACTTCTTGAATTACTTGCTCTAAATTTTGTGGCTCTTCTGGCTTTGAAACGTGTTCATTTGGCGTGTCTGTATCTTCTTGGTTCTTCTGGTGCTTTATGATTTTCTGTTGGCTTTTTGGCTTTTGCTTGTCTTGATAAGGTTATTTTGGAAAATGCTGAATTACTTGAGCACTTATATATAATTTGGCAGTGGTACAGCTTGCTGGAGTGTACTTTACTTGCCCTACCAGCAGATGGTGGTATTGAGTCATCTCTTACTCTCAAGCCAGCTTCTCCTCAACTTCATCTGGATGCTGGGTGGGGTCCAAACCTGGTGGGAATCCAATCAGTGCACCAGTTCTCCATGTGCACTGGGTTCTGTCTGTCCCAAGGGTGCGATGTGGGCTCTGGGCAGTTCATCAGGGAATCCACTCAAGGGCACCCTCCAGCTCAAACGTGCCCCACTCCCTGCCTTCCATGTGCCCATGAACTTCTGGGATCTGGGAGAACATCCTGGTGCTTCCATATGGTGTCCTCTCTTATATCCACTTCCTGCCCATGCACCCCCCGCCCCCAGACTTCTGTAGGGAGAGAGAAATCGCAGTCAATACTTGTTCACTGCCTCCCAGGTTCCCTCATGGGAGCTCCTGGCTGTGTGGCTGTGGAGGATTTTCTCCCCAGTTAATTGTTAAGGTGGGTGCATGGGAGTGGAGAGCCACTGTTCACTCTCTTGCCCTGGAGCCATGTCCCTGTTGCCAGCCCCAGGAGACAGTCCTGGCCAACCAAACTCACCCTGTTCCTCAATGTACTGTCTCTCTGCTGCTCACACCCCAAAACCATGGTCCTGGGGGTCCTCCAGCCCCTATCAGTTACTGCATCACTGGGTCAAGACATGCACAGCACGTGGGGCTTCCCAGGTGCCACCCCCAGCACCCCTTCTTGATAAAAACAATTACAAAACTGGGAATAGAAGGAAACTTTCTCAACATGATAAAGAACATATATGAAAAACCCACAGCTAACATACTTAATGGTGAAAGATGGAAAGCTTTCCCTCTAAGATCAGGAATGAGACAAAGATGCCCACTGTCACCACTGTTATTAACATTGTACTGGAAGTTCATGGCAGAGCAATTGGGCAAGAAAAACAAATAAAATCATCCAAATTGGAATGGAAGAAGTAAAACTTTCCCTGTTTGCAGATGACATGATCTTATATACAGAAAATCCTGAAAAATCCACAACAAAGCTTCTAGAGCTAATAAATGAATTCAGCAAAGGGACAGGGTACAAAATAAGCCCCCAAATCCAGTAGAGCTTCTATACACAAGCAATGTACAATAGGAAGAAGAAATCAAGAAAAAAATCCATTCATAATAGCAACTAAAAGAAAAAAATATCTAGGAATAAATATAAATAAGGATGTAAAGGACTTGTACACAGAAAACTACAAAATATTGCTAAAAGAAATCAAATCAGACCTAAATAAATGAAAGGACATTTGTGTTCATAGATTGGAAGACTATATATTTGCAAAATGTCAATTTAAGACCCAAAGTGATTTACAGATTCAATGTAATCCCAATCAAAATTCCAACAATCTTCTTTGCAGAAATGGAAAAGCCAATCTTCAAATTTATATGGAAGTGTAAGGGGGCCTACTAGTCAAAGTCATCTTGAAAAAGAAGAATGAAGTTGGAGGACTCACACTTCCTGATCTTAAAACTTATTACATAGCCACAGTAAATAAAAACAGCATGGTATTAGTACAAGGACAGAGATATAGAGCAATGGAATTGAATTGAGAACTCAGAAATCAGCCTTCACATTTATGGCCAACTGATTTTTGATATGGGGTTGGAGAACACTCTGTTGGGAAAGAATAGTCTCTTCAACAAATATTTCTGGGAAATCTGGATCTTCATATACAAAAGAATGACCAAAGACCTAAATATAAGAGCCAGAACTATAAAACCCCTAGAAGAAAACATAGGGAAGCATCCTCAGGACCTTGTGTTAGGCAACAGTCTCTTAGACATTACACCCAAAGCACAAGGAACAAAAGAAAAAAATAGACAAATGACACTGTTTCAGTTTGCTAAAGCTGCTGGAATGCATTATGTTAGAAATGGGTTGGCTTTTACAATGGGGATTTATTAGTTTACAAATTTACAGTTCTAAGGCCATGAAAATGCCCCAGTTAAGGCATCAACAGGATGATACCTGGACTCTGAAGACAGGCTGCTGGCATCCAGGGTTCCTCTGTCAGACAGCAAGGCTCATGGCCAGTTTCTGCTTCTGCTTGACTCCTGGATCTCATTGCTTTCAGCTTCTGGTTCCCGTTGCCTCCTATCTGAGCATCTGTGTGTCCTCTTTTAGTGTCTCTGGGGCTTTTTTCTCCCAGATCTCTGGTTGTTTCCCTCTCTGAGCTCTCTTAGCTTTTTTCTGTCTTTTATTCTCTTCATAGAGGACTCCAGTAAAAGGATTAAGATCTACCTTGAATGGAGTGGGTCACTTATCAATTGAAATAACCTAACCAAAAGTCCCACCCACAATAGGTTGGCACCCACAGCAATGGCCTAAAAGAACACGGCCTTTTCTGGGGTACATAACAGCTTCAAACCAGCACAGGCAACACATCAAAATTTTAAACTTTTGTACATCAAAAGACTTTATCATGAAAGTAAAATGATAACCTACAGTATGGGAGAACATATTTGGAAACAACATATCCAATAAAGGCTTAATATCCAGAACATATAAGGAAATCCTATTACTCAACAACAAAAAGACAAACAATCCAATTTAAAAATGGGCAAAGGGATTTAAATAGATGTTTCTCCAAAGCAGATATACAAATGGCCAAAATGCACATGAAATGATGCACAATATCATTAGACATTAGGGAAATGCGAATTTAAACCACATTGAGATACTATTTCACACCTACTAGAATGGCTACTATGAAACAAAAATCAGAAAATAACAAGTATTGGAGAGGATGTTGGAGACTATGGATATCTCATTCATTGTTGGTACAAGTATAAAATGCTGCAATCAGCATGGAAGGCAGTGTGGCAGTTCCTTAGAAAGTTAAGCATATAATTACCATGTGACTTGGCAATCCCACTTCCGGGTATATACCCCCAATACTGAAAGGTACTCTGTGGTGTTTTGAAGCTGAATGTACCACAGAAAAACATGTTCTTAAATTTAATCCATTCCTGTGGATGGAACCCATTGTAAGCAGGACCCTTTAAGGGAGCTACTTCAGTTAAGGGGTGACACCTCAATTAGGATGGGCCTTAATCACATTACTGAAGTCCTTAATAAGTGGAACGAAATTCAGACAGAGAGAGAGAAAGCCACCAGAAGCAAGAAACTGGAATCAGTGAAACGCAGAAAAGAAGGAAGAGACGAGGAGATGCCACCATATACCTTGCCATGTGACAGGAACCCGGGATCAGTGGCAGCCAGTCCTGGAATGCCACAGTCTTAGGGGAGAAAGCATTGCTTTGATGATACCTTGATTTGGACATTTTCCCAGCCTCAAAACCATGAGCAAATAAATTTCCATTGTTTAACCTGACCCATTTCATGGTATTTGCTTAAGCAGCCGAGGAAACTAAAACAGATTTTAGTTTTATAGCAGCATTATTCACAATTGCCAAAAGATGGGAACAACCCAAGTGTTCATTAACTGACAAATTGCTAAATAAAATGTGATATGTACACACAATGGAATATTATTCAGCTATGCAAAGGAAAGAAGTACTGACACAAAGTGACAACATGGATGAACCTCGACAACATCATGTTGCATGAAATAAGCCAGACACAAAAGGACAACTATTGCATTATCTCACTGAGATGAAATAATTAAAGGAAATTCTTAGTGTCAGAAATTGGAAAAAGGCTGCCAGGGGATAGGGTAGGGGTAGAGAACAGGGAGTTGATACTTATATTGTACACAGTTTCTATTTGTGATGATTGGAAAGTTTTGGTAATGGACAGTGATGATGGTAGCACAAACACTGTGAACATAATTAACAGTACTGAATGATACACTTTAATGTGATTAAAAGGGAAAATTTTAGGCTGCATACATGTTACTAGAATTTAAAAAAATGTTTAAAAACTCATGGACTATATAATACAAACAGCAAATCCTAAGGTAAACTGTGGATTGTAGTTGATAGGACAATTATAAACATGTGCTTTCATCAATGGTAAAAAATGTACCTCACCAATGCAAGTTGGTAATAATAGGATGGTATATGGGAACCCTGTATTCTACACATGAATTTTTCATAAATCCACAACTAATAAAAATAAAATAATAATAATAGTAAAAGAACCCACAGGGAGCAGCCAGTAGGTGGAAGTAATGGAACCTGGAAGAGAAAGAAGATGCTGCCATGTACGTTGCCATGTGACAGAAAAGCCAAGGACCCAGGGATCCTTGGCAGTCAGCCCCAGAACTCCACAGTCTTCAGGGAGAAAACATTGCTTTGCTGATGCCTCCACCCTGGGTTTCTCCTAGCCTCAAAACTGTGGGCTAACAAATTCTTTTTGTTACGCCAACCCACTATATGGTATTTGTTTTAGCAGCTAGAAGACTAAAACACCAACTAATAAATGTATAAAGGATCATGGAATTAGAAAATCACTATTTCACAATTATTGTAATAGTAATGAATCTTGCAAAAATCATCAATAGATACTAAAACAAATGGGTGAAAGTTTGAGGAGTGACAAAATTTACATAGTCTCAATGTAACTCTTTGCAAAATAGTTATTAATTATAAAGGGAAAAATAGTAATTTTACAGTGAAGAAACCTAATAGAAACCACTTAACCAAATGATCAACATTAAATCATCAGTTATTGGACAAATCGACTTTATGCGTCTCCTGATATAGTGCATGGGGAAGAAGTCAGCATCATATTTGTGATGGTATTACTGCAAAAAGTTTGTAATCTGAATCTAACCATGAGGAAACATTAGCCAACTGAAATTGGGGGACATTCTACAAAATGACTGGCCAGAGCTCTTGAAGAATATCTATATGATGAAAGACAAAGAAAAAGAGGAACTGTTGCAGATTAAAGGAGATGAAGTGGACTTAACAACTGAATGCAATATCTAATCTGAGATTTTCATTTGCTGTATTATTAGGACAATTGGTGATGTCTAAGTTTTATCAATTAGATAATGGCATCCTCTCAACATTATTATCCTGAATTTGATAATCGTACAGTGGTTATTATGACAGAATGGTTATTATTTCAATGGCTAATAAGGTCAGAGAATGTCTTTATTTTTAGGAAAACACACTGAAGCATTTAGGGATGAAGTGGCATAATCATGTCTTCATCTTATGTTGCAACAGTTCAGGAGAAAGAGAGAAAGAGAAGGAAAAAAAAAGGATAAAGCCAATGTGATGAAATGAATCTGGGTGACAGGTATATGGGAATTATTTGCAACTTTCCTGAAAGCCTGAAATTATGTCAAAATAAAGAGTTGAAATTAAAATCAATTGATAAAAAAAGTTTATTATACTGACTTATTTACAGATGAAATTATATATGGGGAAGAATAAGTGATGTAGATGAAACAATATTTATTGACTGTATGTTGCTAACATGAGGTTCAGTGATGAGTGTGGGGTTTCATTATGAATATATTCTCTCTACTCTTACATATGTTTGAAAATTTCCATTAAGAAAGTTTTGAGATTTCTCCACTTCAGACTTCATAAACTGAAACTGAGGTTCTGCAAGATTGTCCCATATCTTTACTCAAGGTGGGGGAACTTTATCTATTGGCTGGGTTTCACAATTAATTGTAGACTTGGAAAACTAGAATAGTGTTTAGAGGCTGTTTTGGTTTGCTAAAGCTGCTGGAATGCAATATACCAGAAATGGGTTGGCTTTTACAATGGGGGTTTATTAGCTTACAAATTTGTGGTTCTAAGGCCATGAAAATGTCCAAAATAAGGCATCAGCAGGACAATACCTTCTCTGAAGAAAGGTTGCCAGCATCTGGGACACCTCTGTCACATGGGAAGGCACATGGCTGGTATCTGC
This sequence comes from Choloepus didactylus, assembly GCF_015220235.1. Classification (NCBI taxonomy): domain Eukaryota; kingdom Metazoa; phylum Chordata; class Mammalia; order Pilosa; family Megalonychidae; genus Choloepus; species Choloepus didactylus. The sequence continues at coordinate 1,678,772 of NW_023637577.1, forward strand.
TGGTCCTTCTTTCCTGGGTTTTGTTGCTTTCAGTGCCTGGCTTCATGAGCTTCCTCTCTCAGCTTCTGTGGGTGTGCTCTTGCCTCTCAGCTTCTCTGGGGCTTCTCTGAGCTTCTCTTAGTTTCATTTCTTATCTTCTCTGTGTGTCCTTTATCCACTTATAAAGGACTCCAGTAAGGGGATTAAGACCCACCTTGAAAGGGTTGGGTCACATCTCAATTGAAATAACCTAATAAAAAGGTCCTATCCACAGTAGGTCTGTACCCACAGGTATGGATTAAAACAACATGGCCTTTTATGTGGTACACGACAGCTTCAAACAAGCACCTAGACCTACAGAGATAATTAGGGTGAGTGTCAAGAAACTGGGACTCTTCAGCAGATAGAAGTGTCATGTGGTTCAAAATATAATGTTAATAGTAATCTTTAATAGAAATGCATAAGAATAGGTTCTATATGCATGGCTGCAGAATAATCTGGGCAAATAACTTATATAAGTTAAATATGGAGATAAGTTCTCTTGATGGCTAAATTAGGGAGGAGTAGAAAGGAAGGAGTGGCTAACTAAGAAGAGGGTCTGCCATGGATTTGCATTGTGTACATGCGGTGCTGTGTTGCCTAACGTTACTGACTGAGGCCTCGGAGAATCAAATAACAATATCCCAAGGAGATCACAACAGATGTATGGTGTGTTCGCTAGTCTTTCTGTAGCCACAAAACCTGGAATTGACATCCATGGTTGGGTTGTTAAATTGGCTAATTTTCTATGTCTTTTCAGTACCCAAACCTGTGGTTGGGGTAGTGAAGAAGAGATATGAGCTGATGCTGCAGTGGTGGGCTTGGACCACTTAAAGCCTTAAGTGTGTTTGAAGACTTTCCCTTTCTTCTCTCTCTTTCTCTATCTCTCCTTCCCTCCCTCCCTCCCTCCCTTCTTTTCCAATATCATATTACTGAGCACCCCCTTTCCCCCCAAGGGAACCACTACCTACAGCTTGGGCCACATCCTTTCTCTCTCTCTCCTCCAGTCCCTAATTCATAGTTGACCTTCAGGACTCAAAGCAGAAAAGGAAAATTGTTCAAATTCAATGGTCTATCTCTGGGTCTTCCAGCACCCCATGCTTAAATCTGAGTGTATCTTATACACAGTGCTGTGACTGCTATTTGGCCTCTTTGGCTTCACTAGATTACAATCTCCCCAAGGCTGGGGCTAGCTCATACTAAGTTTTGTTGGCCCAGTGCTTGGCAAAATACTGCAGGGAGGAGGCATTCAGGGACCGTTTACTGAGGGGTGTTGGATGGAGGAGCAGCTGGCTGCCCGGGTCAATTAGGTCTGCCATTCTCAGAGACATTTAAGGGGCATAATCTCTAAGTAGGGGTCCAATCAGATCATAGAAACTCTGGAGGCCCCAGCTGAAGCCTGATCTATTGAAGAGAAATGAACTAAATGCACAAGAATTGGACTAGAGGCACGTGGCTTAGCGGAAAGGCCCTGAACTTGCATTTATATAGATAGATAGATAGATAGATAGATAGATAGATAGCAATGAAGGGTGACTTTGTGTGACCCTGAACTTGTCTCCTCACCTGTCCGTGCCTCATTGTCCTCCATTGACGGAGAAAGAGGCTCATGATAATGGGGTCGATAACATCCGTCCAGCGTCGGTGGAAAAGCGTTTGCAGAATGAATCAGGAGCAAGGTCTATACAGCTCCTACCCGCTCAGTACTCCCCAGGCCACCGTGCACGCTCTATGGCCACTTCGTCTCGTCCACTTCCCCTCGCGCCCCGGTCCGAGCTGTGCCGCATCTTGGTGTCTTGGAAATGAGCGCGCACGAGGAGTGAGCCTGGAGCGCCGTCCCAGCCGCCGGGCACCCCGGGCCGCGCTGCCGCCCCCCTGTGGCCGCTACGAGGCGACCTCCGGGGCGTCCTGCGGGCCCCCTCCCTCGGCCGGTGACATCACCGCATTCCCGCTCCCGGCTCCTCCCGCCGCGGCGCCTGCAGCCGCAGTGACAGGCGAGCCCGGGCCGGGTGGCGGAGAGGAAGTGCGGGGCCACCGCGCCAAGCCCGTCCCCGCCGAGGCCGGCTCCCCCCCGGGCGGGTCGGGGGACAGTGTCGCCGCCGCCGGGGCGCAGCGCCGGGCACGCGCCGGGCCGAGCCAAGCGCCAGGCTCAGGCTTCAGCAGAGACGCGGGGAAAATGGCTGATGACTTTGGCTTCTTCTCGTCTTCGGAGAGCGGGGCCCCCGAGGTGGCGGAGGAGGACCCGGCGGCCGCGTTCCTGGCCCAGCAGGAGAGTGAGATCGCAGGCATAGAGAATGACGAGGGCTTCGGGGCACCTGCCGGCAGCCTGGCGGCCCTCGCGCAGCCGGGACCCGCGAGTGGGGGTGAGTCAGCGCGGTGGCCTGGGACCCCGGGGGCTTGGGGCTCGCACCGCGATACCGGGGCCAGGGCAGATCCGGCCCGGGGACCACGCAGTCGGGTGAAGGGGCTTTCTCTCCAGGAGCAGCCGGAGGGGCAGCTGAGTGAAATGGGGGAAGGCTCTTGGTTGAGATCCCTATCCGGGCACCCTCCTGGGGCTGTGGCTCTCTGGTGACTCCTGGGACAGGAATTCGGTCATGACATTTCATCCCCAGGCAAGCTCCACCACTGCTGAGCTCTGGAATCCCATGCACCAGCCCGGCCCTGAGAGTCAGTCCCCTCTGAGCCTCTGGGAGTCCTGTGGTCCCCAGGCTCCCAGTTAAGGGGCGCAGGTGTGGGCAAGCCACAGACCTCCCCCTCTTCAGGCTTAGCCCTCTCACACAGATGGGAAAGCAGGGGAGACTGGTGGGGCATGGGGACCACCTGCCATTCCGCAGCTCCAGGGCCAGGCCCTCTGCTTATATTTAATCATTTCATCTTTATTATTAAACCCATTTCAGAGACAGAAAAACTGAGGCTCAGGGGTCTACACTAGTTAAACGACCAGCAAGTGGCACAGTGAGGATTCTAACCTCTCTCCACCTGCCCACGCTGTCTTCCAGTGTGCCTGGCTCTGAGTTGGGTAGACATTGGCTTAGGGACACAGGGCAGCAGTTTGATGTAATCCTGCCCTCTAAGATCTGTAATCAGCTACTCAATGGTTTTACAAAAGAGGTCCAGGGCTATTGTGATTGGCCTGGTTCCTGCAATATCAGTCATGTTTATCAATGATGTCTCTTTCTCTGGTTCTGGCTTGAAGGAACAATTGCTCAAAATATTTACCAAAAAAGCAGCTATCACCTTAATGGGTCATCCCAAACAGCACTTGCTTCAGGTTAATTTTGTCATTTTGGTGGGGTTTAATGGGCCTGTTGAAATAAGTGGTACCTTATATTTTAAAAAAATGTCTACAAGGCTCTTTATAGTCATGTCTGTATTCGTTCCACATTTACTGTGCACCTACTGTGTACCAGGCCCACTGGAGACACAGAAGTAAATAAGACATTTCCTGTGGCTGAGGAGTTTGAAGCATTTCTGGGTGCCCTCGAAATGAGAAATGTAGTGAGCCTTTTGGAACCCTGAAGAAACTGGAGGCCCAGAGAATCTGAGTGTCTTACTCAAAGTCACACAGTCAATGAGTGACAGATCTGGGACTCGTTCCCAGGCCTCCCTGACTTTGGGCTCCCTGCTTTTTCAAAGACTGTGGCAGCCCCCCCCCCCCCCCCCGGGAGGTGATGAGGACAGGGTGTCTTTTGCCACCCAACCAAAGCCAGCCTTGGAGGTCTTCTGAAGCAGTCACTCCCAGCCACCTCAGCACGGACCCTCACCTGTCCCGGGAAGTTCACAGGAAATGCCTGCCTCCATCCATGCACTAGTGTTCATCCCTGTCCATCTCTCCTCCTTGAGACCACCTCCATCCCCAGTTCCACTCGGCCTGGGGGAGGCCCTGTTGAGGAGGAACTGATGTTAGAACCATGGGGGAGGGAAGGGCAGGTGGAACTTGAGCTGAAGCCTCTGGGAGTTGAGCAAGGTGTGGCCTCTCCCGGGAAGGTGGGGCTTCAAGGGCTTGTAGCCTTGGTGGGTGAGGCACCGACTAGCCCTAGACCCGAGGGGACAGGGAGAGAAGCAGCAGCACACTCTCTTTTTCCAGGGAGCTGCCATTCAGGGACATGGCTCTGGGAGGGCAGGGGTCTCCCAGACTCACATCTGCTGAAGTCCAAGATGCTCGGCTATCCTCTAAGTGGGGCTGGGGGAGCAGCAAGGTGCTGCGGGATGGTGGCTGAATAGGTGGCTAGACAAGATGCAATGGATCTGACTGTTTTTTAGGCAGGTAATCCTCTCCTGACCTGCAAAGGGTGCCAGAAACCTGGAAGGGGTGGAGAAGAAGGCCTTGGACTGCTCAGAGCTGGGTGGAAACTGGTTCCTGCAGCAGATGCCAGTCAGCATCCCTGGAATCACCTTCTCTCAGAGGATGGGGTCCTTAGATTTGTCAGCCCCTGAGCCAAGTGCCCTGACATTCAAACCCAGGTGCTCCTGGGAAAAGAAATGCTGGCTTAGGCCTGAGCCTCTCATCTTGGGCTGGATCTATGGCCAGCTAGAGAGACGCACGCTTTGTTTCCATTCATCAGCCTTGGGTAGGGCTCAAAAGGTTTACATTTTCACACCCAGATTGCTCAGCGCCAGGCCTAGCTCCACCCCTGACTTTGCCCGGTCAGTTCAGGGCAAGCCCATTTTCCCCGCTGGGCCTCAGTCAGCTCACAAGAATGTTCCAGACCCTCTCTGCCCTGTTCCAAAAGGGGTCAGGGATCTGAGGGAAGCAACACCCATGGAATTACCCCTGGGACTCCCAGGAGCTGGCTGTGCTCCAATGCCACAGGCCCATGATTGCAGACGCACTATTATAAATATGGCACAGACTAATCCGAAAGCATTGCAGGAACAGATACTGGTAATTCTGTGTGTGTGGGAGGGGGGTGTTGGGGATTCCCGAAGATGGCTGAAGCTGAAGCAGGAAGATATCTCATCTCCAGAGGAACACAGAGAGTAGAGTCTGAGAGACTGTAGCAGGCAACTTTCCCAAGACCAGGGTGGGCACTGGGCGGCTGCTTGCAGATGAAGAGCCTGAGAAGGGGGCTGGGTTAGGGCTGGGTGGTGGTTCTACTTCTGTTCCAGAAAGGGCAAGCGTCCAAATCGGCATGTTCATGAGAATGGACCCTGGTAACGTGAGGCCCTGGTGGAGGAGATACCTCAGAAGAGGAAGACCCTTTGCAGAGGCTGCTGCCCCCGAGACCCCGTCAGTCAGCCCCACCCTGATTTAGGGACCAGGCCACCCATGCGGGAGTAACTTATCTGAATGAGTAGATGGAGAGCCAACAGTTAGACAGAATCAAACACTGTTGGGCTCCAAAAACAAAGTCAAGTATAATTTGTATTGACTGGGAACCCTGTCCCTGGGATTGAGTATTTGTCTCTTCAGTCCCCGGGCTCCATCACTACTCCGTCACTGCTGCTCACAGCCCTATATCCATCTGGTAAAGGGATTTTTGTCCATCTGTGTTAACCCAGTGTGGCTTCCTGTGGCTCTTCGCTGGCAGGCGTGGCAGATTTGCAGGGGCCTTAGACAGACCTTGCAGATAAGAGTGAGCCCCCCCAAAAGCAATTTAACTTTCATTTAGCCAAAAGTTACTGCTGTTCTCATCTGTGTAGGAGCCTTAGGAGCTAAGGAAGCTATAGAGCTTGATAAGGGAGTGCATGATCCCTGGGAAGGCGGTGATGTGGTGGTGGGTCACGGGAAATTGCACAAGGGTGGTGATTGCTTCATGATGTCCTGGGCTGGCCCAGGGGTAAGAACTTCCATCAGTGCTTAGCGAAGTAGGAGAAGGCTTTCCAAAGGAGGCGACCTGTGACTCGGGCCTTGGAGAATGACTGGCTCCAACTGAGAGGTTTTCAGAGAGGGAAGCAGGAAGAAAGACATGGGGTCCACAGCGGTGGATTTGGGGAAGGGGGAACCCAGGATTTAGTTCTGGTTTAAGTTCTGGTGGGACTGGTGGGAAGTAAGGCAGGAAAAACAGGCAGGGCGAGACAGTAAATGCTGGGGATTAGATGTACTCATTCAACAAATATTTACTGAGCCCTTACTATGTGCCAGGCACTGTTGTAAGTGCTTGGACCCAGCAGTGAACAAAAAGTCCCTGCTGTCACATGTGGTCCATTTAAGTGGAGAAGACAAATAACAAATGCATACACAGATAAACAGATCAGTCCATGGTAGGTGCTATGGAGAAAATATTGCCGAGGGAGGAGGAAGGGGCGTGGGAGGAGTGGATGTGGGGGTGGTCAGGTAAGGCAGTGTTTGAGCAGAGGCGGAGGGAATGAGGGGAGTGGGCCCCCTGGGTATGCGTGGCACAGCATTCCAGGCAGAAGGAACAGTACCTGCAAAGTCCCAGAGGCATGAGCAGACTCTTAGGCCACTGTGGTCCCTGGAAAGTGGATTTCTTTTTGGTTTGGCTTTTTATTATATTCCTAATCAGGAAAGTGACATAGGCAAGTCTGTTTTGAAAAATATCAGCCTTGGCAGTTGGTTTGAAGAGGGGATGGGAGAGGATGAAGCTGGAGTCAGGGAGACCTGTGACAGGGCAAAAGCCATTCCTTTCTTCCTTCATTCTTTCTTTGACACATTCATTTGTTTATTCACCAAATAGTCACTGAGCTCATACAAAGTTGCAGGTACCACTCCACGGCTCTGGGGAAGTGGTGAGGGCCTGGACTGGAGCTGGGGCAGGGATGAGAGAGCAGAGGGCCGCTCTGACAGACCCTGCTGCCCCAGAAGCCATGGGTATTTGTGACTAATCAGATGTCAAGGGGAAGGGATCAGGAGGAGTCACTGATGGTGGCAAAATAAAAATCTTTCTGGGAGGGACAGATGGAGAAAAAATAGGCCAGGTGCTACCAGGTGGAGCAGTTGCTCATGGCAGGGACAGACAGGGACACGTAGGCCCCTCTCCCTTACCCCTTGCGGACCCCGCCCTCAGCCCACAGCGCCTCAGTCTACCCTTCAGGCCGTTCCCAGCGATGGCTGCCAGTAAATTAATTTCAGGTAGGTGTGGAGCTTTTACCGGCTGGGTGACCTGGGGCCATCACGTACCCTCTCTGAACTTCAGCTTGAGAATCTATAAAATGGGTTGATGATGACTCCCCCCCCAGGGTCTTGGGGAAAATCAAACATGGTAATGGCTACAGGAAGGCTTTGTGAACAGCCAAGGAATAAGCCCTATTTATTCAAGGATCTGTTACGTCTCTATGTGCATGCATCAAAATATACATGGGCCTAGGCAGGGGTTGGCTTGGGCAGATGAAGGTAGGACCATTGTGTGCTCGCTATAAGCTGGGCAACGACTAATGCTGCCTTCTGGTTCTCTTTCTAGCTGGTTCTGAGGACATGGTGGGGACCACAATCAATGGAGACATGTTTCAGGTGAGCAAGATGCTGCCTCAGTGGTGATGGGGCTGACCACACCACTGGGGACCTCTGGGATCTCCCAGCAAGCTGCAGCCCCCATCGGCTGTAGGCTTAGGGCTGCAAGTCCTTCTGTTCATGTCTGATGCATTGGGATGGGAACACAGGGAAGGTTGTCAAACAACCTTTTTTTTGCATGTAGGGCAAGGGGGTTCAACGATAAAGACCATCCAAGACAGGGAAGGATGGGGTACCAGGTTTTCCATGGTGATGCCAGGTATTGGGATGGAAAGACAAAGTGACCCACAATGGCATGGACTGAAGGAAACATTGGGCCACGCCTTTGCATGTACCACTGATGGGAGGCTAAAGTGAGTGACCTTCTCCAACACGTATGCATATTTGAAAGGCACAGGCCCTTTGAGCCGGAAATTCCGTTTCATGGAATTTACCCTCAGGAAATAATTTGGATGAGGACACCCAGATTCGTTGAAGGATTATTTATAACAGACAATCTGGAAACAACCTAAGTGTCCAGCATCAGGGGACTGGGTAGGTAAGCTGGAAAACCATCCTGTGGTTGAGAAGAACAACCAGAGCTTTCTGTGATGACATGAAAAGATTCCCACAATATATTAAGAGGAAAAAAAGCAGCTTGCAGAATCCTATGCACAGTATGGTCCTGTTTTTTTTTTTTTATTTCAATGATATGTTTGCACAAAATATCTGGAAGGCTGTGCGCCAACTGTTAACTAAAGTGGTTAGCCTCAAGGGAGGAGGGAGTGAGGAAAGAAAAGGACTTTTGCTTTTGCTGGATCGTTTTAAAAAATCTTTACAGTGATCCTAAACCAGAAAACAAACAATCCAAAAAAAAAAAAAAAACCCCGAAACAAAAACACACAGTAAGGATGTTGCTGAAGAACTGCTTCTCTCTCCTAACCCACACCTGTACACACAAATCTGTCTAAGAACACTTAGACTGAGGAGCTCAAACCACCAATGGCTTCCCCAGGACCCCCATACCTGCCACAGCCCTCACCCTGCTCTCCGCCCCCCGGGTCTGTCTAGGCCTTCTCTGGACAAGCCCTAATTCCCATTCCAACTGGCTCAAAGACCCTGGAGTGTGGAGCCACAGCTCTGGGATCTCCTGGGCCCCACCCTGTTTGAGGCCTTGGCCTCCTCAATCCTCTGGGGAAATGAACAATACATTCTTATGTAAGAGGGATGGGCTGGTACCTTGGTCAGGGAAACTGGCCAAGTCCCATTTCTGGAAAATTACTCAGCTGTAAGCAAGCTAGAAAAGTCAGTCTCTAGGACTTTGGGAAGGAACTTCGTGCCTAGTTGGGCCTGAAAGGGCCAAGGATCCAGCATTTACTCCTGCATGGTCTGGTAGATTCTTGAGGCTTAGGCCACCCAGGCTGCGGGCAGACGCAAAAGGACTTTGCTTGACCCAAAAGTTCTGTGTCCTAAGGTGGACCTGGAGCTGGAGAGACCCTTGGAATCACAGAAGCACCCAGGGCACTGTGAGCAGCATAATATTCCTGTTCTATAGATTCAGATCTTGAGGCTCAGAGAGGTGAAGTGACTTATGCAAAGTCACACAGGAATTCAGTGATTTGCAGAGTTTTCATTGACTTGGTTGCCCACCTCCTGTCCCCTGCTGTAGGGGGCCCGGCCTGCTTTGCCTTTGGTGGATCTGAGACGTGGGAGTTGGAGGAACCCTGTTACTAATAAGAATCTTGGTGTGTTTATTTGTAAATCATTTCACATCAGCGCCATCCTGGAATCCTTACAGGCAGGGGAGGGATCACAGATGAAGCAAGTCACTCAGAAGCTTAGTGGCTAACGTCAGGCTCACCTGGGTCTTCTGACCCCTGTCCTGGTGCCCTTTGTCCTCGCCCTCCGTTGCTGGATCTGGCCAGCCATGGCAGCTGGGTCGCAGGTGGAGAACCCTGCAGACTTTCTTTAGGCTCAAACACGGAGCAGGGCTAGGCTTGCACCTCCAGGAAGGAAAGAAGCCTTGCTCTGAGAATGCCCAGGGCTTCAGGGTCCTGGGCAGAGCTTGCTTGCTTGCTTTTTTAATTTTGATTTTTTATTAATTTTTTAAATTAAAGAAGTTGGAGATTTACAGAAAAATCATGCAGGAAGTACATTGTTCCTGTATACCCTGCCCTCACACACATTTTTTCCCCCTATTACTAACACATTGCATTAGTGTATTACTTTTGTGACAATTGGTGAAGCCTTGTTATTAGAATGATACTATTAACTGTAGCCCATAGTTTACATTAGGGTTCACTGTTTGTGGCATACAGTTCTACGTTTTTTGTTTTTTTTTTTTAATTATTATTCTGGTAACATATATACCATTTAAAATTTCCCATTTTAATCACTTTCAAATATACAATTAGCTGGTGTTAATCACATTCACAATGCTGTGCTACCGTCACCACCATCCGGGACCGAAACTTTCCCATCCTCCTGAATAGAAACTCTACACTCAATGAGCATTAATTCCCCACTCCCCACCCCACCCCAGTTCCTGGTAACCTGCATTCTGGTTTCTGACTCTATGAATTTGCCTATTCTAATTATTTCAGATAAATGAGACCATATAACGGTTGTCCTTCTGTAGGTGGCTTATTTCATTCAACATGATGTCTTCAAGATTCATCTGTGGTTTGGCATGCATCCAAACTTCATTCCTTTTTATGGCTGAATAATGTTCCATTGTGTGCATGTACCACATTTTGTTTATCCATTTGTGGGTTAATGTACACTTGGGTTGTTTCAGTTTCTTGGCAATTGTGCATAACGCTCTATAGAATTTTCTAGCTCCATTTCTTACTCTTCTGGCAACTTTCTAGAAGGTCCAGCTACAAGCATGTTTGCCCACGTGGTCTAAGGATTGGCCTGCCCACACCTGTTTTGGTTCCACCTGCTAGGGGCAGGGATAGAAGGACTCTGTAGGACCCCCCTCCCCATGCAAGCTCTCTCTTCCTCTCCCCAGCCCCACAATCCCATCATCTCCCTTTGAGCTAATTAGAGGATGTAACAGCTCAGCTTAGCTTATCTTGAGCTGGTCAATCCCACCAAAGATGGCTATGTCACATCTTCCTGACTATCTCTGGAGACACAGCATATGCTCGGCCCAGGGTGGCCCAATAACAAGGGATACTTGAGATAAGCCTGACCTTGACTGTAGCCCCTGCCTTCTGGTCCTAGCCATTGCTGACCCTGTCCTTCTCCAGAGCTGGGGAGTGGCTCAGAGCATTCCTGAGCCACTGGTGAGCGCCCCTGGGCTGCCAGCCCTCCCAGTAGCTGACCCAGCTCCCCACTGGGATGCTCAAGTGAGTGAACAGGAGCCCTGCTGGACCCACGGCCCCTCACTGTCACCTGGCAGGAGAGGAGAATAAATCCAGGTCAGACCCAAGAAGGGGAGCCAGTAAGCTGTTTCAAATGGCTTTGCCTGCCAGAAACCGCACTGTGCTCTTCTCAGTTCGTGCAGCAAAGCCAGCAGCTTTCATGGAGCCTTGGCTCCACAGCCACGATAAGCCACAAGAACTATCCCATCCCTCCCAGTCTCACATGATCTGCAGACCACAGAACACTTCCATGCCAATGACTTCACATGAGCTTCACTTGGCACCATGTGTGGGAGGCGACAACTGTCATTTAATAGCCGATGAAGTCCAAGGATCCCAGAGAAGGAAATTATCAAAGGTCACACATTTAGCAAGTGGCAGAAGGAGGACCTAAAGCCCAGGCAGTCCCCCTGCTTCTGGGTCCAGAGCTCTTCCCAGAACCCCCACCCACCCACATTACACTGCAGTCATCCATTCGTACTTTCATTTGTTTGGTCAACTCAGTTTTTGCATGCCTCGCACTGTGTCCAGGAGAGTGGACATAGAGGCAAATCCAACAGGGAGTTTGTCCTCAAAGATGTCACTTCTAATCGAAGATAGAGGCCTGGAGAGAAATAATGGTTACCTAGGATGGCAAGAGCTGGGATGTGGGTATAGTTGCAAGAGCTAACAGTTTATGTTCTTACTATGGGGCAGGCACCATGCAAGAGTGTTGCATGGATGAACTCATGGAGATAGGGACTGTTGTTAATCCCCACTTATAGATGAGGGGAAGGAAGCACAGGGAAGTTTAATAGCTTGCTCTAGTTGCACAGCTAATAAAAGTCAGCACCTGAATATAGGCCTTCAGATGCCAGAGTCTGCAATGAAGTGACAGGGAGGGGATGGTCTGGGGGCTGCCCCAGGGGGAGGGGGATGCGGGTGGTCCTGACTAAGGGGAGAGCATGAGCCAAGACACAGAGGGTAAGATATCCAGTGCAGGGCTCGCCCAAAGCTTGGAGGAGGCAGGAGAGGCCAAAGGTTCAGAGCCAGGGGTGGCAGGCAGGTGAGGGGGCTGTGGAGGGGAACGTGGTGGAGACGGTGGACCCAGCTCGACTAGGCCTGCTGCCCTGGGCCCGCGGCAGGGCCACCCCCTCGCACAGTGTGCTGTGGGACACGCTGCAAATGGGACCCCTGGATGTGAGGTGCAGCTGCTCCAGGGGCCAAGAGAAGCCCCCAAGAGGGCTCTAAGTGGCACCTAAAGGCCACACCCACACCCTACTTGGACTCTGTGGTGGGCGGCAGAAGACCTGGTCTTCTCTTCTGGCTTTCCCAGTGGGGTGACCTGGGATGATCAGTTAACTGCTCTGAGCCTGATTTCTCAGTCGTAAATTGGCAGTCAGAGGCTCTGCTCAGCTGTTCCCATGGGGCTGTTGAGAAAAGTGCTCGGTAGCCTGGGAAGCAGCTTATAAATGTAAGATAGGCTTGGATTCATGCCTGACCAGGTCACTAAGTGAGCTCACTGGCATGTGTGTGGGTGTGAGAGAGAGAGAGAGGTAGGGATCGGGGCGTGGGAGCAGCGGGAGAAGGGAGTGTGGTCTCTAATCTTGGGAAGGTGGACTTATCAGGGAGTTAGCAAACAAGCACAGAAATTGTGATGCGGAAGTGACTTAGATCCCTCTGAGCCATTGGATATATTCATAGCCAATAATTCCGTTGGGATCCCGGCTCTGCCACTTCCTGGCTGGGTGACCTTGAGACTTTGGAGCTAGGGCTTCCCCACCAGTTAAAACAAGGCTAATAAAACCCACTGTGTTGGGTGGTGAAGATCAAAGAAAGCCACTGGCAAGTTCTTCCCAACTTTTAATGCACCATAATCTGCAAGTCTTTAATTTTAGGGCAGACTTTCTGAAGGTGGGTGGGCCCTGCAGGATGTGAGTGGGAAGTGAGTGATGCCCAGAAAGCCCTTCTCCAGCCCACCTCTCCCACCCCATTGTCCCCGACACACCCTCGGCTCTGGTGCCATCTCCATCTTCAGAGTTACCCAAGCGCCTCCTGCTACGGGTCCTTACACATGCTGGCCGGAAGGACTGTTTCCTGGTCTCCTCCTGCTTACTCTGCCCCAGGCTGGAATGACCATGCCTTCCTTTGTCCCTCCTCTTCACCTGACCTTCCTTCCAGAATGTACCCCAGCTGGCAGCCCTTGTTTGTTAGGGACTCCCCCTACCAAGCTTCATCTCTGTCCCCAACCCTGAACGTCTATTAATGCATTCAGTAAATATTCTTGAAATCCTCCTCCAGCCAGGAGCTGTTCCAGGTACTCTTACAGAGAGGCGCACCGTCCAATGATTTTGTGCCACTGATCCTTTTCAGGGAGAGACAGATGGTAAACGTGAACAAATAAGCCGGTCATTTCAGATGGGGACAAGTGCAATGGAGAAAAATGACAGAGGAGCTTGAAGAGGCTGTCGTAGTGGAGGGGGAGGCTGCGTTAGCCAGAGTGCTCATCAGAGAAGGCCTCTCTCCTAGAGCTGGGACCTGACTCTTGAGATGTAGGGCCTAGATTCAAGGGGAAGAACATTCTAAACAGAGACCCTGAGCGGGGCCAAGCTGAGCTCCTTCTGACGCCAGCATGGCCAGAGCATCTGATCAAGGGAGGAGGAGATCAGAAGAGCTGGGGGAGACCCGGTCACTTGGGTTTTATCCTCATTGCAAAGGAAAGCCTTTGGACGTTCCTAAGCTCGTTAGGCTATTAACAATCATTCTGGCTGTTGTGTGGAAAACGGGGTGCAGGGGAGCAGGGGTGGTGGCAGGAAGACTGGCGGGATCTGGGGCCAGAGGCTAGTGGGGAGTGGTGGGAAGTGATCCAACAGGGACATGTTTTAGAGGTTGTGCCCCAGAGAGTTCTGATGGGTTTGGTTGTGGGATATGAAGGAAGGTGAAATCAAGGATGAACTTGAGGCTTTGGCCTCAGCAGCTGAGTGGAGGGTGGTGCCTTTAACTGAGGGGAGGGAAGAGCAAGTCTGGGGAGTAAGAAATTCAAGTTAGGTTTGAGATCCCAGTGGCTGGACATCCACACGGGCCTGGCATCCAGGAAGGGCACGGTCCTTGCTTGTTAAGTGCGTGGGAAGTGGATGGGTAGATGGTCAGATGGGGGCCTTTATTTCATTTTTATTTTAGAACTTCTCATGTCAACTGGCTGAACACATTATACACCAAAGTGACAGTACTCCATTCATTCTTTTTCCCCCATCATCACTCCTTATTTACATATTTTCAAAAGGCTGCAAATGTTCTCTTCCCACCAACTGAAGCTACGGATTTGGGTTAAAATAGCAGATCCTGGACTGGAACACAGGACCTGGGTCCTTTTTCCAGGGTCATTGCACCCAGGTCTACGTTAATTTGGTTAAACCCCTCTTCAAAGTTAATCTCTTGCTGCTTATTTTTTGGTTTGTTACCTTTTTTATTCTTTGACCCATTTTTTAACCACAATTTCTCTCTCCCTTTTCAAAACTATAGTTATACTTTCCATGCAGTAGAATGTACAGATTTCATGGGTACAGATTGATTTTACATATGTATATTTCTTTGTAGCCCCTACCCAACTTGTAGATATGGAAGACTTTCATCCGCTTTTGGGTCTTTTCCAATTTTTAACCTCTATTTTGGTCACCGTACTTTAGCTTTGCCTGCTCTTGAGCTTCCTCTAGATGAAACCATATGGCAAGTACACTCTGAGCCTTCTACTCATCATGTCTGTTGAGTGTCTTTTTAGACCAGGGGCTCCCATCTTTGGCTTGCCCATTGGGTTCTCCAAGGAAGCCTTAAAAATCCTGCCACCTGGGTCCCACCCCCAGCCCACTGAGATCCAGAATGAATGAGTCTGGGGTGTGGCCTGACACTGGAATTTTTTAAAGCTCCCCAGTTGCATCTAATGTGCAGCCAGTGAGAGAACCCCTGGCCTGGGAGGCCACCCAAGGTGGTCAGGAAAAGAGGATGGGCTCCTGGGGTCCCCCAAACAGGGGCAGAGCCCTTTGGGCAAACATTTTCAGCAGCTCATGTTAGACATGGACCTGGAGATAAATTCAGAGCAGAAAAATAGGCTCCAAGAGCAGAGATTCCTGGTAACTAGGGTTCTTTGGAGCTAAAAATTCCCCTAAAGGCAACCCTGAGCTGCCTGGTGGTTTCCTGCCTCCAGGCCCCTATGCACAGTTCTCAGGCCTCAGAGGGAAGGTTTGTTTCCTTAGAGAATGTTGCCAGTTCACAAGTGGCCATCCCTCGTGTGCCCTGATGATGGCCTCTGTCTATCTTCCCCTCTGGGATGCCCGACCAGGCCTCAAGGGATGGATTGCAGAAGGGAAGTTCTATAGATTGGGCTGAGGACAGGGGGGAGTCCCTGGTAGCCTGGCCTCGGGGCAGAGCTGTTCCCAGAAGAGTGCAGAGGGGGCTCGCCCCAGGACTTCGTGAGCAAGCAGCTCCTGCCCTCCAGATAATGGTCCTGGGAAAGGCCCTGGGGATGTCCTGAGCAAATCTCTAAATGGAAGTGTAATGTTGTCCAGGAAAGAGGAGTAAGAGCTGGACCTGGGCCGAGGTGCCAGGCTGCACCCAAGAGCTGGACCTGGGCCGAGGTGCCAGGCTGCACCAACCTGCCCAAGTCCCCGCCTCCCCTCCTGTCCCGGCCCACTGGAGACAAGCCCTGATGCTGTTTGGCCCTGGTTGCTGCACCATTTGGGGCAAATGCTGACTGAGCGCCTCCTCTGGACTGGCACATGCTGGCTTGGGGGTAGGGGTTGGGCGTTCTGCCTTCATTCCACCTCTGTTTATTGAGCACCTACTACATGCTAAGGACAGGTCACAGCAGACACTGTCCCATGGAGAGGGGGCACCAAGAAGCACGAGTAACCAGGACCGTTTTGATAAGTGTGTGAATGAGGAGAACAGAGAACAAGGAATGGGTAGAAAAGAGGGGTTCCAGGCTGGTGAATCGGGGCCTGCCCTGCCTGCCAGGATTGACTCCACAGAAGGTGGCGAGGGCTGTGACAGAGGCAGGGGCGTGAGATCTGCTTGGGGAGAGGGAGGGGACCATCACAGAGGAGGGGACTTTTGACCTGGAAGTTCGCGGGATGGAATAAGATTTCGCCAGATTGAGAAGGGAGGGGAGAAAAATCCAGGTGGAAAGCGCCAGAGAAACAAAGACATGGGGAGCACAAGCATGTGGGAGGCATGCAGACAGGAATGCACCGAGTGTGCAAAGGACCAGAGGAGGGTTGGAAGAGGACTGGGCAGGTTGGCAAAGGGTGCCTGCTGCGGTGAGGCCCCTGGGGTGCCACGTCCTCGTGGGGCTGAGCTCTCAACCCCCAGTGGAGAAGCAGGCAGAGCCCTGGCCTGGGAGTCTCGAGGGCTGGACTCTGGCCCTGGCCCTGCCATCTCTCCTGGCCTCGGTTTCCTCCCCTGTAAAATGGAAACAAAGAATAACAATCCTAATTCTGGCTGCCATTCCTAGAGCCATCCCTCCAGGAGCTCTTCCAAGTGTTCTACAAGTATTGTTTTAGGAAATCCTCACAACAGTGCTTAGAAATGAGTTTCTTTTATTATCCCCATTTTCACATGAGAAAACTGAGGCCCAGCGAGTTCAGGCAGCTTGCCCCAGGCCACACGCACATCTGGTAAGTGGCAGAACCCACACTCTTCCCTTCTGCATAACCGTAGCTCGCACCGAGTGGTCATTCATTCACCCAATATTTACCCAGCGTCTGCTACGTCCCAGGCTCTGTGCTGGGTGCCGGGAACACAGCAGTGAGCAGTTCAGACGCCATCGCTGCTGTCATGAAGGTGCCTTTCTGAAGAAGAAAGAATGGATGAGTAAATACATCTAAAATGAGATCATTTCAGAGGGCGATTTGCGTCACTGAGTACATAAAACTCTACTAGGGAGCGGCTTTAATGAGAGTAGTACAAGGGATTGCCGTGTGCCAAGAAGCGTGCTACATTCTTTATAGATCCTCAGTGAATCCTTATGTCACCCCTATGGGGCAGGTCCTGTTATTTACCCCATTCTCTGATGAAGAAAGCAAGGCACAGAGAGGTTGAGTAACTTGTCCAGGGTCACACAGGGTGAGGAGTGCTGCTGGCAAAGGGAGCACCTAGTGCAAAGGCAGGGACATGGTCACGGGAGGTGGGGCGGGGTGGGAAGTGGGTGTGAAGTTGTACCCAGGGGGCGTCTGGGTTCTCGGGTTCCCCAGCAGGGGGCAGCAGAGACCGCAGGAGCAGGCGCAAGGGGCCGGATACCCCGCTGCATGTTTGTGTCCTAGGAGGCCAACGGGCCCGCCGACGGCTATGCTGCCATCGCCCAGGCCGACAGGCTGACGCAGGAGCCTGAGAGCATCCGCAAATGGAGAGAGGAGCAGAGGAAACGGCTGCAGGAGCTGGGTGAGGGCAGGGCTGCAGGAGGCCCCCCGTCTGCCCCCCCACCACCCAGCGCTCACAGCTGGGTTGGCTGTTTGAGTGGGGCAGCCCCCTGCACTGCCTTGGTGGGGGATTGGGCAGGATGGCCGGGACGGCCTTGCAGGGCCGAGGAGGGGCAGCTGGCTCCCTGGGTGCTCCTGGAAGGTGGCCACTTATTCTCCTGTTGGGACCACAGATGCCGCCTCTAAGGTGACGGAACAGGAGTGGCGGGAGAAGGCCAAGAAGGACCTGGAGGAGTGGAACCAGCGCCAGAGCGAGCAAGTTGAGAAGAACAAGATCAACAACCGGTGAGGGCAGCTATAGGGGTGTGGGGGGAGCCAGGGTGATGGGGGGGCAATGAGGGGCATGGGGGGAAATAGGGGCTGTGAGGGGATCCGAGGGGAAATGAGGGGAGTCATGGAGACAGTGAGAGGAGCTATAGGATGGGGACTGTCTGTAGGATGAGTGGTTTAGTGGCAAGAGCCCAGAGGAAGGAGAAGCTAAAACCCACCCAGGCTTCTGCTTGGGGTGTCTATGGACTTCATAACTCTCCGGAGCTGTACACTTTGAGCCCTCACCTCCTCTCCAGGACAGAGAGGGAGCAGAATAGGTCCTGGGGTCCCAGAAGATGAGCCAGACTACCAGGGCCCAGCAGCCAACAGTTAGGCCCAGGCCCTCTGTGACCGGGGTTTAGGGTCAGAGTGGGAAAAGGCCTGGCTGGCCGTGAAGAACCAACCTGTGAACAGGTTTTTACTGCTAGTAGAGATGACGGTACTTCACCCCAAAGTGGCTAAAGGATAAAAGGAAATCAGTGGCCCATATAACTGAAAAGGCCAGAGAGAGGACTGCAGGCACAGCTGGATCAGGGATCAAAGTTAATCAGCACTCACTTTCCCTTTCAGCTCTGCTTTCCTGTGTTTGCTTTACTCTTAAACACACACTCCTGGTATAGGAGGGGTGATGGCAGCCAGCTCCTCCAGGCTTCTGCCCTATTGTCTCATCAACCCCAGGGAAAATAACTTTACCAGTAGTTCCAGCTGAAGTCTTAGACATAATCCTCACTGGTGTGGCTCGAGTCACATGCCCATCCTAGGACCAAAGACTGTAGTTAGGGGAAAGGGACTCTCTGATAGGCCCAGCCTGGGTGATAGGCCCATTCCTTGGGCTGTGCCTGGGATCAGTCCCATCCAAACCACAGGGACTGAAGTGGAGGCAGATTCTGCAAAGAGCAATCAGAGTGCCTTCCTGGAAGAAGGGGGGATGAATGCTGGGCAAGCAAAGGCAGCAGGTGTCCTCCAGAGCACACCTTGGTGGACCTGGTCTCAGATTGGATGCTGCCCAGCAGCCCCTGCCTTCGAGGCTGTGTCCTTCAAGGTACAAATCCTACCAGGAAGGGAAAGGGTCAGTCTGGAAAGTCTTCACATTTTGTTCAAGAAACTGTCAACATGCCAGGCCCTGGGCTGGGCCATGGGGAGATGGAGACGAGGAGGACCCCATCTATGCCCTTGGAGAGTTCTGAGGAAAGAAACGCACCCATGTGACTGAACTCAAATCCAGTAGGGCCCTCTGCACAGAGGCTGTGGAAGCCTGGGTGTGGGTGGGGGCAGGAACCTCTGTGTCTGGGACTTGGGCTTTGGAGGATGAGCAGGAGTTCATCAGGGGGAAAAAAGAGTGGGGGGCAGGGCATTCCAGACCAGGGAAGAGCAAGGTATGAAAGGAAGGACACGATGTCTCATACAACTATCAGGGAGTGGTGGGCAAGAGGGAAGGAAAAGGGTGGGGTGGTAGTCATAGTGCAGGTCAAATGATAGGACAGACCACAGCCACAGGCAGTAGGGAGCCACTGAAGGTTTATGACCAGGAGGAGTCAGATGATCAGGGCTGAAGTTTAGAAACGGCACCCTGGCTGGGGAGAGGATCCTTGTTCTCTCGGGGGAGGCTTCCAGAAATGTGCTTCCTAACCCTTCTGCCATGGGAGGTACTAACACTGTCTCTTTTTTCTCTTTCACCTTCTGCCTGCCTGTCTATCCTGCCATCCTGTCTTCCCCCACCTAACACCTTCTCCTAACCTTCTCCTCAAGGATCGCTGACAAAGCATTCTACCAGCAGCCAGATGCTGATATCATCGGCTACGTGTACGTGTCTGCTTTGCTGCACTGTGGGTGGCAGGGAGCTGCAGAGGGTGAGGGCCCCTAGGTGTGGCTGACACACAGTCTCTTGAGTGTCCTGCTTTTGGGGTACAGTTGAGTGTGGCTGGGCTTGGGGCCAGGATCAGAACAGGAGGCGAGCCCCTGGCTGGACACAGGCACCAATCCATGCCGCCAACCCTCAAGCAAACATTTGTTGAGCATCTACTCTGCCTGGAGGCAGCTTTGCTAAATCAGAGCCTTACAGGATTGGGGCAACGAAAAGAATGCACTGGACATCTCTAGGTGGGAGGGTGAATGGCAAAGCGGCCCCAACTCCACCCCTCAGAGATTTCTCTTGGGGGTGGGAGATGGAGTGAAGAGGGATTTTATTGAACAAAACCAGCCCTGAGCAGGGGATGCTGGCAGGGGCATGGGGGAGGATGAACAATAAGAGATGGTTTTATATGCACATGATCCCCGCCCCCTGCCCCAAAGTGCTTGGCTCCTCCTAAAAACCTGGGCCTGAGTTTGGCTGCGAAGCCCTTCCCAGACCACCACAGGCCCCTCTCGCCTGTTCTGGCTTGGGGTCCAGTTGATACAGTGACGAATCGAGACCTAGAATGGCAAACGGGTTTTGTCTCATGCCAACTCCAAAGGATTGGTAGTGAGCCTGAAGTAGGGTGTTGCAGTTTCTGAAGCTAAAGGGGAAAATGCAGTGGCTGATGAGTGACGTCGGCTGTGAGCCTGTGTGCCAGGTACCTGCTGTTCCTGATGTAGCCACTCTGCTCTCAGGGGCCTGCTGATGTGACCCTCTTGCAGCACAAACGGCACACTGGGGCAACAGCCCTCCCTCTTTCCTTCCTTCCATCCACTTTCCCACCTGTCCAGTGCTTTTGCTTGGGGCAAGCGGCAAAGTGCCTGGAATGTCAGACTGAGAAGCCGGGATTCGATCCTGGGGGTCCTGTCACACCTGAGGAAATGGCCTGAGACCCCCAAGACAGCCCCAAAGAGAGGAGAGAGTTGGAACTTCTGGGGCTTTAACCTGCCTTTAATCTAGGGATCTTGTCCAAGTGCAGACTCTGATTCAGTAGGAGAAAACAGGGCTGGAGATTCTGCATTTCTAATATGCTCCCTGGTGCTGCCGATCTGCTGGTCCAAGAAACACTCTTTGAGCAGCCAGGATAGAGGGGAACCTCCTGATCCCGGAGGGGCAGTTCAGCTCCTTGGAGAGCTCCCCTTGTGACCACACACCATCCAACCCTGCCCAACACTTTACATTTTCCCAAGTGTGCTGCTCATTCCTCCTTTTGGGTTTGCTGATGCTGCCATTATGCAAAACACCAGAAATGGATTGGCTTTCATAAAGGGGGTTTATTTGGTCACAAAGTTACAGTCTTAAGGTCATAAAAGTGTCCAAGCTAAGGTGTCAACAATAGGGTACCTTCACAGAAGAATGGCCGATGGCATCTGGAACACCTCTGTTGTTGGGAAGGCACGTGGCTCGTGTCTTCTTTTGCTCTCAGGTTGTGTTTCAAAATGGCTTTCTCCCAGGACATTTCTCTCTAGGAGTCTGGGGGTATTCTCTTAGTTTCTTCCAAGCAAACTTGGGAGTAGCAAAAGTCTACTTTCAATGGCCTTCTTCAAAATGTCTCTCTTGGCTGCAGCAGCGAGCTCCTTGTCTGAGCACAAAAGGGCCCCAGTGATTTAATTAAGACCCATGCTGAATGGGCAGGGCCATAACTCCATGGAAATAATCTAATCAAAGGTATTACCCACAGTTGGGTGGGTCACATCTTCACTGAAACAACCTAATCCAAAGATTCCAACTTAATTAACACTAATACATCAACCCCCACAAGATTGCAGTGAAGAACATGGAGTTTTGGGGGACATAATATATCCAAACTGGCACACCTCCATTAGAGTTTCATTGAGACAGATTGGTAGGGCAGAGGCTGTGAGCCTTATTTTATGGTTCAGGAAATGAGCATACAGTAGGTAAGCAAGATCGTTAGGGAGGTGCCAGGTCATCTTGGCACAGACCTTGGGAATTGCCTGGAGAGCTTCCCACCATCAGCCCAGAGCCTGGAGCATGGCAGAGCCGGTTCTGCTCGAGCTTCAGAGGGACCCTTGTTGGCCAGACAGGGCTCAGACAAGTCCTCCCCACTCAAAAATTCTTTATTGTCTTTCCAGTAATGATTCCCATGTTTCGACTTTGTCTGCTAAAACATATTTACTACTTTGTTTTCCCATTGTTCCATAATCAGTGGCTTCTATAACTGTCAACCAGAACTTCTGATGAAGAGACCACCAGTTTTCAGCCTGACCTGATTCCATCCAAAAGCAAAGACTGACTTCGATGGAGCATTCCCCAGGCCACAGCTCAATAGAGATGATAGTCATTCTGTGGCTAAAAAGGGCTCCGTAGTCAAACACACTTGGAAAGAGGGAGATTCAATATCCATCACATAACCCACCTTGGAGATTCAGGATGCACAACCTTAAAGACATTGAAAACTTTGCTATAAAGATCCTCTTTAACTGAGTTTTCAGTATGTATCTGACCACACAACCCTTTTCTGGAGAACACCTATAATGTCCACAGAACATTCAGGCCATGCTGAACCAGGGATTTTAGTTAGTCAGGTGGTTAATCAATGCCCTGTCTCTGCCAAGGTTTTTGGAAATAGCTGGGGTAATGTCATTAGTTTCTCTAAGGGCCTTTGGGTGTCAGGAGCCCCAGGTTGGAAACTCCTATGGAGGTAACAGAGTGACTGACCGGAGAATGGGTACTTTAGCTAGGGTGACAAGATGAGACTTTCATTGAGAACTGAATGAATGAACAAGCAGCAGCAAGAGCAAGCCATGAAAGGTCTGGGGGAAGAACATTCCAGGTAGAGGTGACGATAAGAACAAAGTCCTGCCTTGTCCCTGAGGCAGGACCGAGCCAGGCTTCCTCTGATGCCATAGCTTTTTCTGGGGGTCTGAGGTCAGAAGGCACAGGGCTGGGGAATGGCACTCTGAACAAAGTGCCCCAGTGTAGGCTGGGCGAGGGATCGTTGCCCAGTGGGAACAGAGCATCACCGTTTCAGGAGAAAGGGGGACAGTTGTGAAACCTCTGTCCTATCTCCACCTGCAGGGCATCTGAGGAGGCTTTCGTGAAGGAATCCAAGGAGGAGACCCCAGGCACAGAGTGGGAGAAGGTGGCCCAGCTGTGTGACTTCAATCCCAAGAGCAGCAAGCAGTGCAAAGACGTGTCCCGCCTGCGCTCGGTGCTTATGTCCCTGAAGCAGACGCCGCTGTCACGCTAAGATGCCTACCCCAAGCACGGCCACAAAGCGTGGGCGGGGAGGGGCAGAGGGGCAGCCCTGTTGGTCAGGATGGAAACCACCTGCAGCAGCTGCCACCCACAGCCTGTTCCATTCCTCACCAATTCCCGGGCCTGGGAAGGGGAACTTCGGTCCTCTCACTCCTCATACCCTCCTGGCCACATGGCTTAGACCCCTACACCTCCTGTCAGTCTGCTCAGTTGTGACTGTCCCTCTTGATGTATTTTTTTTTCTTGGCTTAAAGGATGTGTTGTTAACTCTTTTTACACTTATTTATAATCATTCTCATTTCTCTGGAAGTCAGACCTGATGTCAGGGCCTCAGTCTGTGCTTAAGACTCCCCCAGCTTTGTAGCCTTGAGCAGTGAGGATATTCCCCTGGGAACCCTGAAGCTCTCAGCTAGAAGTGGGAATCCCAACCTTTCGGGCACTGCCGCCTCCACCCCCACAATGAAAGACAACCTCTCCCTTGGATTTTACAACCTTGATCCCTTCTGATCCTTTAATGAGCCTGTGAGGTAGGGATTCTGTTATTGCCACAGTATGGCTGAGGACACCGAGGCTCCCAAAAGGCAAACGGCTCAAAATGGGAGGTGAAGAGGCAAGACCAAAGGATCCCGGTGGAGGCTTCCTCTAAGCCCAAGTGAGAGGGGGTGAAGGCAGCCTCTGCCAGACCCCCTTCCCCAAAGTGTGCCCAAGGGAGGCCTGGCAGGACTGGCCAGGACCCTATGGACATGGAAGATCCATCTCTCTGCACATTTCACCCCCTTTTCAGCTGTATCCCTCTGTGAATTTGGGATAAACAACTAGTGACCATATCTCCTTCTTCTCCTTTAGCAGAGGTTGTAAACAGGCTATGTTCAAGTCATTGCAACGTGCACAGTATTTTAAAAGGTTTGAGTTACTGCCAACATTTAAAAATTGGAATATTTCACACCAGAGTTTGCATTTTGGACTTGGAGATCAGCTCTGGCATCACTGGGTCCACGTTCTTGAGTGGGAACAAGCCAGAGGGATAGTGGCTGTCCTCTTTAGAAGGGCCACAGTCCTCACACCTCTGTGTCCTTTCTTTGTACCTTAAGGCCAAGGGCCACCATGCAGCACTGCTCTACATTTAATCCCTGCCTTATACCTGGGACACCATGGTTGGGGCAAGAAACATACCTGGCCCTAGTCATAATCCTTCACTTAGAAACCTAGACTGGTTCTTGGAATTTGCTCAGGTCTCTAGCCTCCTCTTCTTCCATAATGCTGAAACCTAAAGGAACTAGGCTCTTTCCACTAAACCAGGCTTTCTCTGAGCCTTGGTGTTCTGTTCCAAAAGATGTACCAAGAGCCCAGATGGTCTAGAACACAGGAGCCCTAAGGGCTCTCCAGAAGTGCGAGTGGGGAGAGGAGGAAATTGGAGGGCAGAGTAAACTGCCTCTGACAGGACCACAGCAGCTCCATGTTGCATACTGCTGAACCAGCAGCAAGACTCACCCCAAAAGAAGACAACAGGGAGCTCCAGCTGGGACTGCCCCAAACCTCCCCAAAATGGGGCTTACTGAGATTCCAAAGAAAGAGGCACTAAATGCCAGGGTGATCAGTCCTTAAACATTTATTAGGGGAACTTATGTAGAGAGCTGCAGCTATCTTATGATGGACAGCAAGAGGGGCAAGAAGTTTAGTTTATTTTGGTGTGTCTACACCTATGACAACCACCCACAGGTTATCCATGGCTGGGAAACAAAGGTGGCTAAATGCCAGAGGCTTGCATGCAAGTTCTGGGAAAACATCTGGGTATGTGCTGTTTGCTCAAAAGAAGATGTATTCAGGATGGGCAGCATTCAAGTTTATAGTAGCCAAAGTTCAGTGTGCTTCCAGGAAGTTATGCGGGGGGATGCCTTAAGAGAGGGAGAGGGACAAGGTCAATCCTTGGACAGGTAGGAGAGGCTATATATATCACATATTCCACTTATACTGTGTTTTATGGCAGACCTCATGTGAAGGAAGGTTTTCCTCTGGCTAGATCAGTTTTGCTCAAACTGTCCACTCATAAGCATCACTCCAGACTCACTAAACTAGAATCTCAAGGAGATGGATGTGGGAATCTCTATTTTTAAAGCACCCCAAGTGACTGGTAGCAGGAAAGTTTGGGAATCACTAGGTAAGATGATTTCTAAGGGCCCCTACAGTCTGAAGTCTGCCTCCTCCGCAAACCAAACACCATAAGCCATAGGAGGGAGGTGAGCTTGAGAACGATTTCACCAAACTACAAGTGGATTAGCGTTTATTAAGTAGATGACATATACAGAAACATGCAACACTCAACCCGAACCGAACATGGGATTCCCGAATTAAAAAATGTGAATTATACAATCAACCACTTCCTCCCCCAGGGACAAAGAGACCGATCAGGGGAGCTGAGGGAATAACCACGTATGGCTAGTGGTTGTTCTTGAGGATGGGAAGGATCTCCGCTGGGTTTTCAAGGCCGGGCCGGGGGCTCAGTGTCGCGACTTCATAGCGGATGCAACCAGACCCAGCAAGATGGCTGCGATCGTGAAGCCTTGGGCAGCGATCCGGGTGCGCATCATGAGTTGCGAGCGCTGGCTGTGGCCCCGGTGGAAACAGAAAAGGCCATATGTGAGGGCGGCCGCCGTGCCCAGGCATCCTGAAGAGAGGACAAAGCGGCTGGGGGACAGCAGGCCCAGCCCCGGAGGCTCCTCCCCTTTTTGGTTCACCTCCCCCAGGGGGATGATCTCTAGAAAGCAGCGTGATGGTAAAAAAAGAGTCCTCCACATTCTGGAGCCGAGCCGAGCCGAGCCCAGCCCGGGGCTCTCCTCCACATCAGCTCCCCAGAGCTGCCGCGGCCGCTGCCCCAATCAGATTCATCCACCCCCACCCCGCCTCTTCGCCACATACCTGGTCCACTCTCATACCGGTCCCCATTGGCGCCCCCCCGGTTCCTCGCCTATTGCATTCCCCACTACATCAGTGTCCTCCTCTCTACAGTTCCTACAGCACCTGCTTACCTACCTATGGGTACCATTGGGTTTTCGCGTGTCTTGCGAAGGAACTTTTCCTTGAAGCTTTCCGGAGAGCTGTAGACACTGGGACTAAAGCCCTCAATGACCGGGGGTTGCGACGGGTCAAAACGTCCCTCTGGAGTCACAGGGCCAGGAGCCGCCATGTCCCGGGCAATAGCTGCAGGAGAAACTAGGTAAGCCGAACTCCGCCCCCTTAGTGACGTCAGAAAAGGGGCGGGAGAAGTGTATTTGCCGAGCATTGCACGCAGGAGCAAACGCTCGTTGCATTCTGGGAGTTG
Organism: Choloepus didactylus; assembly: GCF_015220235.1. Classification (NCBI taxonomy): domain Eukaryota; kingdom Metazoa; phylum Chordata; class Mammalia; order Pilosa; family Megalonychidae; genus Choloepus; species Choloepus didactylus. The sequence goes on from NW_023637577.1 coordinate 1,704,741, forward strand.
TGGAATTTACGTGATATCACTACCGGAGGACTACGTTTCCCAGAAAGCCTGCAAGCTGCGCGCGGACCCGCCGGAAGCAGGCGCGGGGCCGCCGGAAGGAGCCTGCTGCACGAGGTCCTGAGACTGAGCGGCTCGCAGTTGGAGTTGCTTGTCTTCGTTCGCCGCGATGCCCAAGGCTAAGGGCAAGACCCGGAGGCAGAAGTTCGGTTACAACGTCAATCGGAAGCGGCTGAACCGGAATGCTCGACGGAAGGCAGCGCCACGGATCGAGTGGTGAGGGGGCCGGGATGGGTTCGGGAGGCGGGGGCCGCGGGCTGGAACAGTGCGCGAGATGAGGGACCCACGATCTCCCTCTTTGCCGGCAGCGCCCACATCCGACATGCCTGGGACCACTCTAAGTCGGTGCGGCAGAACTTGGCCGAGATGGGACTGGCCATGGACCCCAACAAGGCTGTGCCGCTCCATAAAAGAAAGGTACTGACATGGTAGGGTTTGACCCATTCTTGTAGCTGGGCTTCACAACTTGAACCTATCCATTACCTCCCTCGCTCCCTTCCTGTGTTTGCGACCTCCTCACAGTCAACCCGCCTATCCTGCTCTTATTGTAGTTAAAGGTCTCTTACGACTCCTATCGTACTCCTTGCCTAGCCCACAGTTGTACATGGGTCGGAGCTTCCCCTTATCTCCTAGTCATTTTTTTCCCCTGAAATTAATTTGTTTGGGTCACGTGACATCTCAATAGTGTTTTCAAGAATTCTTTTTTCTCCACCCTTAACTTTCCTAATAAGAACTCTCCAGAGTTTGGGACCTTTACTGTTCCATCCCCTTGTTCCCCAGTCATCCTTGGCGTGAGCCTTTCTTAAAGCTAGTTTCTCCCATGTAAGTCTTTCCTCTTCTGGACCACCCTTGCTAAAATCACACCCTTCTTTATTCACTAATCCCTTCCCTGCTTTATTTTAATTCATTTTTCTGTGCTTCTCCTCAACATATGCTACTTGAGAACTAGGACTTTGTTTATCAGTAAATCGCTAATGTTGGCTTAGGATGCATAAGAGCTCAATAAATAGAACTTACTGAATGGGCTTGCCACATGAACTTGTCCCATTACCTTTAGACAGGTTTCTTTTTATTTTTTTTAATGCGAGAGGAAGTGGCACTACAGTTTCTTTATAAGTTGTAACCAAGCCCTGTCAGGTAGGTCTTCTCCATAGAGATGATATGTAACATCTCCCCTTGGCTGTAAATAATAAAGTGTTTTCTCTGTGCATTGTTTCACTTGATTATTGCATAACCAAGTGAGGTAGGCAAAGAATGTTACAGCCATTTTACAGCCTATCTCAATCAGAGTTAGGCAAACAAAGATGAATCGCTTGCTTGTGTTTTCCATGGGAAACCATGGGTTCTAACTGTCAGAGCCTCAAGAGCATTGCTTCTCCCTATCACCTACCTTGTTCTCCCTGACCCTGGGCAGGGTTTGTTAGGGGTGGGATGGGCAGGAGCCTTCAGAACTGCTTTCCTTACTGAGGATCCTTTATCTACTGGCGTCCTTACAGAGTCTGTTTTCTGCAGGCGAATTCCATGGAGATGGATGTGGAGAGACCGAAGGAGCTTGTGCGGAAACCCTATGTGCTGAATGGTGGGTGTGGGCCACTTGCCTCTGGGTCACTGTTCTGCCATGTCAGAGCTGAAAGAGCCCTTAGATGGAGAAATGGAGGTTCACAGGGGAGAAGCAAGCTGGCCAGGGCTCCCAGAGTTAGGAATGTGTTCCCAGCTGGGACATTTTCAAAAATCTACTGACTGAACTCAAGATGTCCAGGGAGGATGTAGCCAAGTGCCTGAGAGGATAGAAAAGAACCACTGAATCTCAGGCACGTGCTGCGCCTCTGCTGTATTTAAGGTTGAATTGATTTTAGAGGTTTCATCATCTCATTTACTCTTCTCAACTACAAAAATAATTTCATGGGTATTAAGAGTATAGAAGCAGAATATTAAGACACAAGAGCGTAAACCCTGCAGAGAAGCAGGGATACTCTCGACTTCTCCACCCATCCTTACCACGTCCAGTGTGTGCGTGGGGAGGAGGGTGTTAACAGTTTTCTTGAAGGTGAAATGGTTTGAAAGGGCAGACATTTGATAGAGAAGTCCTTTGGTTCCTGTTTCTAGTGGTTCTCGTAAGAATAACTGTGCAGAATTACATATAAAAACCCATGTTTATTTTAATATAGCAGTTTTAGCATGTAACCCCTAGATAAGATTTGACTGTCTAATTTACTCTTCATTATAGTTCCATGAGGTAACTTTTATTCTCCTTTCACAGATGAGAAATTAACCCAGGTCACAGAGCTCTTTTATAAGTGAGGCATTATCAGGCTCCAGAATCTGGATTTTTTTCCCCTGCATCAAGCAGTGAGGTGGCTGAACCCACCTTCAGGCCTCTGTCTCTGCAGCTCTTGTTTATTCAGACCTCTGGGGCATCATACTTCAAGAGAAGAGGTTCTCAATCAGAGAGTTTTAGATCTGTGGGCAGGTAGTGTATCTTCAGAGCTCTATCCCTATGATCCAGCACTGAGAGAAGTTATTAGTTTGATGCCCTTATATTACCCATCTGAGGCCCAGGGACAGATGACTTGCCTTTCAGGTGTCACAGGAGGTGGAGCTTAGATCCAAGGGCCTGAAAAGGAAGGTCCAGGTGGCTGGAGTAGCAAATTGTGGCTTGAAATTTGGCAAAGGGGTGACTGGGCAGCTCAAAATAGTGTAGGAGGCAAAGCCTCGTTTCTTTTCTCCTGGCTTCTCTCCCCGCCCAGATCTGGAGACAGAAGCTAGCATTCCAGAAAAGAAAGGAAATACCTTGTCACGGGACCTTATTGACTACGTCCGCTACATGGTGGAGAACCACGGGGAAGACTATAAGGTGAGTGGCTCAGGCCTAGCAGGAAGACCACCAAGGCTGGATGGGAGGGCCCCATGAATGGCCCAATCTACTTGCCTAGGGCCTGTTTCCTGAGATTGAGTGGAAAGAATGAGGAAAGAAAGACTCTAGGATATGGATCCCATTGACAGGGGTCTAATGTTAACAGAATGCAGGGATAGACCCCACTCAGAGATACTGTTTTGCTTGCATGGTACTTTTTAAGAATTTGAATTGTCAGTCTAATTAGGAGAGATGTCAAATAAAAGTCCATATTCTCAGCTTCTCTTTAAAAAATTGGAAGCTCTGGCCACACTGGGCCCCATCCTTAGGTGGGATTAATTGACTGTGGAGGGACATGAGCTCCTTCAGCTGGCCCTGGTCCTGCCTGGCCCCTAAAGGCATCTGCACCCGTTTCCCCAGCCCCTCACTGCCACCTACATCACTGTGTGTGAGGAATCTGAATCTCAGAACAGGAAGTGACTTGCCCACGTCAGGCAGAGCTAGGATTTGAACTCTTGCCTTCCCAGCCCTCCTCAAGAACCTCTTCTCCCTTTTTAGGCCATGGCCCGGGATGAGAAGAATTACTATCAAGATACCCCAAAACAGATTCGGAATAAGATCAATGTCTATAAACGTTTTTACCCAACAGAATGGCAAGCTTTCACCGATTCTTTGCAGAAGAATAAGATGGAGGTTGAGTGACTGGTTTGCACCTGCCCCAGGCTGAGGCCGCCTCTTGGACCAGAAGAGCTGGCACTACGGTTTAAGGCCAGGAGGGGTCTGTGGCTACAGATGAGGCTAGCCATACCCCATGGAATCAAAAGTTTACACACACATCTCCATCTCTAGGCAGGGCGAGGGGGCAGCTAATGCTGAGGGAAGTCTCCCAGAGGCTCTCATCTAAATTATTCTGGAGGCTCAGGGAAAAGGCAGAAACTGCTATGTGTGGAAAAGGTGTTTGGTTTGTATGAATACTGTCTGTACATAAAACGAGGCTATTTTACTTCCCTAATGATTTTGTCTTTGACTCTCCCAGCCAAGCCCGGATGCTGCCCCTGCGAAAACCCATTCAACCAGGGAGCCAGGAGGCCATCCAGCCCTTCACCCCTGCCATGCCCATGTGCCCTCCAGAGGCCCAGTCTTCCTCCCCTTCCCTGTTCATGGTTCAGTTGCTGTTGGCCTTGGTTTCCTGCAGTTCCACTAACCCTCCTCCAAAAGCCTGCCTTGCCAATGTTTCTCCTGCCCCTTCGCTGGGGTCCTATGGGCTGACTGTCCACAATCCCAGCCCCTGCCTGAGGCCAACTGGCACTCAAAGGCTACATAGTGAGGAGCTGCTGCCTCCCAGTTACCTGCCATTGCTGCTTTTGGATTGCTTGTGTTGGCCTTGATCCGGAGCAAACCTGAGGCCCCCAATCCTGTCCCCTGGGGCTCTCTGATGGTCCACTGCATGCCAAGCACTGGCCTTCAACTGTGGGGCTGGGCCTTCCTGATTTGGTGGCATGTGAGGAGATGGCAGGGTCATAGGCAGAGGGTGGGGTAGGCACTTGGCATTTTTAAGTCTTGATTCTTTTCCCCAGCTATTAATATTCCAGAAAGCACTCATTCCTAAGGTTTTTCCTAGTAGCACAAAGAATGGTTTGGTTTTTTTGTATAGCTCATTTCATGTAAAACTCTGTTAGTTGTGTGACTTAATCCTCATCTTAGAGGTCAGGAAATTGAGGCTTGAAAAGTGTCAAAGTGGGGTTTGAAGCCATGTCTGTCCAACCACAAGCCTGGGCTCTTTGTGCTAGCAATCCTGACCCCTGAAGGCAGCCCATCCACCCCACTATTGAGGTGAGCTAGAAACTGGGCAGGCTGGAAAGGTCCCAGAAGCCCCTGCTTAGTGGACCCAGCCTGCTAAGACTGCAGCAGGGATACCGCCTTGCAACCACAGTGAGCACAGCTTTTAGGAGCTAGTCTGCAGTGCAGCAACCAAGGGCCTTAGTTATTTGCATGTAAACTGTGTCCTCCACAGGACATGAAACTGTTTGCACCACCTTCGGGCCTTTTGACTGGGCTGTCCTCTTAGCTTGTTTCTTTACCCAGTTCAGGTGCCAACTTTAGGAAGTCTTTCCTGACCACTGCACCCAGGCTGTGTTAAGTAGCCCCGGGACTTCTGTAGAAACCCCTATTGCTGTCATAACTGCCTTTTAAAATTAAGCTTGACATCTCCCACCAGGCTGAGCTTGAGGGCAGGGACCTTTTTCAGGAATCTAGAGTCTGCCCGAATAAGTCCTTGGGAATTCTTGTAAACATGAATGATTGCATGGTTCTGTGACCCCCTATTCTGACCTCTAGCATGGAGGCAGTCAGAAGACTTCCTTGCCCTTACTTCCAACCCTAGCTGTCTCCGTCAGCTAGAACGCCTCCCAAGTGCCACGTAAGGCTTTGGACACCTGCAAGGTGTTGAGTTAGGCCACTGCTGCTGTTCCCTACCACTTGCTCCAATGTGAAGCTGACTAGCTCCCAAAAGCCATGCTTACCGTGGCTGCAAGGGGAAATCCCTGCAGGACCAGGGGACTAAGATTTGTCATTTGACATGTGTTTAAGTCATACTGTATCACAAGGAAATGTTCTGAGAGCATACTCCACAGCTGTCCCTCACTGAGACTGTAAACACCAAGCACACTTCTCAAAATCAGAATTGAAAGGAAACGTCAGTTTTTCGTATTTATTTTGTACCTCAAACATCTGTTGATAACCCATTCTATGCAGTTTGTCCTTGGCATAAGGACTGGGCTCGGTGACCCTTTTCTTATGCCTTAATGGCCCTCCTCTCAGAGATAGCAGCCAAGGAAAAGTGGAGGTTCCCCTTTTCATTGCTACTAGATAGGACTTCACATCCAAAAGAATTAATCCCAACCTCTGAGGATGTGTGAGCCAGAAGGCAGTCCTGAGGGCAGTGTGCTCAGCTATCAGGTCTGACATCCGGGATGGCCGCACAAGGATGGGACACTAACAGGTAAGTTTCAGCAGCTGATTTGAAATGCAGGCCATTCCTACCTAACCTAGGCATCAGAACAGGATGTTTTCCAAAGGCAAGTGGAACCATTTTCTGGAGAGGCACACAGGTAAGAGCTGTCAGGTTTCCACAGCACCTCTCTACTAAAGCCCAAAGTCTGGATGGACTGATTTCACCACTTCCTCCAGTCCTTACAGCTGAAGACCACTGCTTCAGCACAAGCCCCACAACTGCAGGTCTGGACACCACCAGTTACCAGAGGTGGCTTCTTGGGGTGGGCAGCCAGTCTGAGGTGGTGGTCCCAACCACCCTCAGGTGCCTTCTCACCCAGACTGTCCAAATGTGTAAGCTCTGGGCTAGGTTGGCCTCTCATGGGAATGGCAACAGGTCAAAGAATGGAAAACCAGAAGCCATGGTTTCACTTAAATAACTCTTAAAAACCAGAGCCCTCATCTATACCCCAGTGCTAGGGTGAATGGTCAAGTTCACCAGGTGAACAGACTGGTGGCTTCCCTTCTGTGGGAAGAGTGGATACTTGGTACAGTCGGTGCCCACTCACACTCTTGAGATCCAGAGCCTTGCTCCAGCCCCCTGCATTAGGACATGAGAGCTGCCTAGACATGAACCCCCCTGTTCCCAGGCTCAGGTCGGGAGCTGCTGGGTTGGGGCGGTGGGGAGGACAGCCACCCTGGCAGGAACAGGGACCTCAATTTGAGTTGGGTAGCTCCAGGTAACTGGGCTGATTATTGAGAGCAAGTGATCTGAGCTCCTGAATCAGAAAGGCATTCAGGAGGCCAGACAGCTGAGGTTCTTAAGAAGCACCCCCTCCTCCTAGTCTAGTCCTGGTTAGCAGTAATCCTGTCTCTCCTGTCCTAACCTGGTAGAAACCAGAGCAGGTGGGCATCGTTGGCACTCCCTGGGTGAGGGGCCGGCAGCCATGAACGTGGTGAGGCAACCCGTAGGCCAACAATCCTCATGTTCAGTACAAGTGTCAGAGAGGGGTGCACTCGAGACCTTCAGTGCCACTCAGTGTCCCTGTCTTCTGGGGTGCTCTTGGGGCCTCTCCATTCTGAGAGGGGTTGCTGACGAAAGTACAGCAAGTAGACATAGTTAAACTCTTTATTCCTCAAGGTCCCCTCCCCGCCACCAAGGACTTAAGAATGCTATTCATGAGACCAAAGGCAGGTCTTAATTAGGAAAAAAGGGCCTCCCTCAATCAATGCTGGTTCCAAAGGTAAATGGGAACAAGGTGGAGTCAACAAAGAAGTAGTGTCTCACCTTTGCAATGACAAAATGAAAAGCTGCCAGCAAAGTGTCAAAGTAATTCCTTAAAATTCGTCAGTAAAAGCCGACAAATCATTTCCTAATGCCACAGTGATTCTATTCTGATACAACCACAGCCCAAGAGCACTGCAGGGCACTTTTTCTCAAGCTTGCTTCTTACTTCTGGAGCTCCCCACCCACCTCCCTTCCTCTCAGTGCCCTGGCCAGAGTATGGAACTAAAGCATACCGAGTACATGTCAAATGAAACAAAGGCAAATAATCACTATTCTCAATTAAAAAGCAAACTGAATTGGATGTTTCCTCTAAGAAAAAAAATTTCCATCTGTGGTTGCTGATTATTCAATGGTCTGTGGCAAACAAAGCCTCCTTCCCTTTGCTTGCAATGAAGAGAGTGTCAATATAGAGATGGCCCTCACACCAGCTGGTCACCGAGGTACAGGACAATCATGGAATGTGTATTAGAGAGAACCCCAGAAATTCTGTGATGTACACAAGGCCCCCCAGTGGGCTGGTCTGCTCATTCCCCGTCCAAAGGCTTTTCTTTTTACCTGGATTCACATGGTGGAAATATCCTCTCCCAGTTATTGTTACCTGAACAGAAAGGGTTTGCATCCCTTCAACGTACTGTGCCAAGTGATGAAGTTGAAGTTCACTGTCAGTCAATGTTAAGTATTATGATTTCAAATATAAACTCAAAGGGGGTGGTGAGGCAATCTACAGCTGTCTCCACTGACATATCTAAGTTGTCACTGTCATTCATGAGTCCAGCTATTTTCCTCTTCCAAAATTTTCATGACCATCATTCGAGATTTGATAACAGCACCTAGAAACAGAGCCTCAAACTTCGGCCTGTTCCTTTTATAAATAAATAAATAAAATGCAGTTCTGAGGCCGATATCCAGCTCCCTCAGACAGTCTTCTTCCCAGGGACACGGACTCCTTCCTTCCCCAGACTTATGTAAACATGGGCATGGGCACAGTTAGTGCGAGAGCAGCAGCTTCTGTCTTCAGATCAGGAAAGAAACCAACCTTCGATTTTTCTCACTGGTGGTGAGTACCACTTATTCTGTTGTTAAGAGAGGCTGGCAGGTGGCACAGGGGGAAGCAGGGAGGTCTTCAGAGAGCTCCTTGCTAGGATCTCTAGGTTTGTTCTGGCACTTATCTCCAGGGCTGGGAAATGCATCTCCCAAAGAAAAGACTGTGGAAATCACCTCCCTTTATAAATGATAGCCCAGGGTGGAGAGGCAAAGAGACTGCACAAGGCCACAAGCGAGTTAGGCAGAGCTGGGGCTGGAGCACAAGGCAGGGCTGGGAGGCACGGGTTCACTGGGGACTGCCCAGAACCTGCCCAAGTGAGAAGGGCACACGTCACCAGGAGGGAATAGGTTTGACTGGGAGACTTTGAGGTTCCTGGGGTGCTTCTGATACCTCCACTGGTCCATCAACTATTGTGACCTACAGTGGGGGACGATGAGCCCACTGAGCATCTCACTGTGCAGGTAAGAGAAGGGGGTGTCTTCACTGGTGAGAGGGGACCCCCATTCCAGCTGTGAATGGGCCAGACACAACCCTCCAACCCTTTGCCTTACCCACCTCCCTGCTTGAGCCTCAGTGACTTCACCAGGAAGGATTCTGTGCAGTTTCTTGGTCCTGCCCTAGCCCGGGCTGGTGATGAAGAAACAGGAGCAGCAGATTGTGGTCTTCAGGCCTGGGTGGTGGGCAGGTGGGTTCCAGTCTAGGAGAGAAGCTCCAAAAGCAGCTTCCAGATGTGCACAGTGCCGGGATTGCCAAAGCCAGGCCCTGCAGGAGCAATGCTGGCCGCCAGAAGGAAGACCTCCCGCTGGCTGTGAACAGCCTGCAGGCCCAGTTCCCGCTGCAGCTCCACCACGCTCATGGCCCCATTCAGGTCCTGGGGTGGGACAGAGAAGCTGGTCAGGACAAAGCTGACAGTGTTTCCCAACATGCTCCCACCCTTATCATCCGTGAAATTAACTATTCTTTGCTCCCCCCAGGGAACATCAGGGCCCACAAGTCCTCAGAAGTGGGCTCTGGACCCCTCGGTCTAAGCTTGACACCATCTCTCTCATCTGATTCTCCTTTGTAGCAACCTCTGTTCATCTTGTCATCAGCCACTCTGGTAAGAAACAGAGCACCTCCTCTCTGTCAGGCTCTGTGACAGCACTTATGTGCCTAGTCTTGTTTAATCCTAACAGTCCACCCTTAACTGATGAGGAAGATAGCTCAAGGAAACAGTGGTAAGTGGCAGAGCTGGGTTTTAAACTCAGGTTAGCTTGATGACAAAGCTTGATTCTTGCAGGAATCCCAGCTCAGTTTCCTAAACCCAACAGTGAAGAGGTCTCATGATAGATCACTTCTTAGACAAGGGCCTTACCTTTCCAGACTCATAGAAACTGGCCAGAGGGAAAAAAGAGGCCACAGAATAGCAGGGCTGGCAATGGTGCATTTTACATTTCAACACTAGCCCAAGATTAAAATGATTCTTCTTAAAGCAGTTCATAGAATGCTGGGACTTTAGGTGGTATCTCCTGTAGGTTCAAAATTTGTAAGTGATAGTTCACAAATAGGAGCATTCACTGGCCAAAGTGGGGTCCTTCTGAGACTCAAAGGGGATACTATTAATAGTTATGCCAGAACAACAGGCATAAATGGGGACTCTCCCAGGCAGACCAGGACATACTGTCACTCTCTTTATATATGACTGTCAAGTATTTCCTAACAGGTAGGGAAGACCTGAGGTCAAAGATGTACAGTCTCTCTCCAAGCCAGGTTGGAAACATGGCCCATGGCTCTCAAGAGACACATGGCCACAGGACGTATGACACGGGGAAGTTTCACCTGGTGTTGAGATCAGCACCTAAGGTCTGTGACACCGAGGGCTGCTGGCACCAGGAACAGGTGCAGTGTAGTGGATAAGAGGAGGAACTTCAAGGAAGACCTGAGTTCAAGTCCTGGCTTTGCCACATACTATAACTTTAGGCAACTTCTCCAGGCCTCAATATCTGCAAACTGGGGATAACAACGGGGGATATGATGGGATTCTTGTGGGATAGAAGTGAGATCATGATTGTCAGGTGCTCAGCACTGTGAACATGCAATAAATGTTAGCCATTATATTTATTTAATCTACTTTTTGTCACTTCCCAGCTTTGGCTCTCTGGTCTAAAGCCAGAAGTTGCAAGGACATAACAGAGTGGAAAAGGCACAGGTTTTAGAATTAGACATCCCAACTTTCAAGCTCTGCAACTCTAGGGACATCACAAAACCTCTCTGAGCTTTAACTTCCCAGTGTGTAAAATGGGAATGGTATCCCATATAGAAGCATAATATGAAATATCATTCAACGCTACATGTGGCACATAGAGGTGATCAATAATGATTTTTCTCATCTTCCTAGGGTGACAGATGATAGGGAAACAAAGAGAAAAGAAGCAGAGCTCTGGGATTAGGAAAGAATACAGGAAGAAGAGGTGGGGGGAAAGTATCTCAGTCAAGCTTTCCAGGACATGGGACGAGGCCTGAATCCCTCCACAATGCTCCCTGCCCTGCCTAGGGCACCTGTAGGCAGAGTCCCAGTTGGCCTGAGCCAGCTTCCCTGCAGCCCTCACCTGCTTGTTGGCCACGATGACGACGGGCAGGTCAGGATCTTTAGCCAGCAGCTTGTGCAGCTCCCGTCGGGCCCTTGGCAACCGCAGGTGGTCAGATGAGTCCACCACAAACACCAGAACGTCCACCTCATTCACAAACTCCTTCCAGTAGAAGCGTAGGTTCTGGCTGCCACTGACTGCAGAGAGGACAGGGGCCAGCTCAGAGCCTCCCTGGGCCCTGGCTCTCCATGTACACCTCCAAGCCCACCTCATTCCAGCTTCCCAAAGTGCCATCAGCCATGGTCAAGGAGAAGACCACAGGTTCCAGAGCCACACAGACCTGGGTTTAGCTCTAGCTCTGCCAGCTAGGTCCCCTTGGACCTTCAAGCCTCAGTCTCCTCCTCACTGCACTCACCTAACAGGTTGCAGTAAAACCCAAAGGTACCAAAGACAAAGCACCTTTCATAGGTGCTCAATAAATGGGATGCCCCAGGTCTGTTTTCTGGGCTGCCTTCCCACCTGCAAATTCCTAGCTTCCTCTGGATCAGTGATGGCTGTGACAGAAGCTGGAAGTCCCAATGCCTAGAAAAGGCCGGACCCCCTCTGCCAATATGCAGCCCTTTGTTCTCATTCTCCCATTCAGTCTGGTCACCCCATTTGCTTTTCTTGGAAATGCCACACTCCAACCTGCCACCACATGCTAGCCTACACAGAGCTCCCAGCCTGGGCTGCCTTCCTGTTCCACTGTCCCTCTGGGTGCACTATGGTGTTGCTGGAGACACTTCTGACACCTATGGACTCTAAAGTCTTTGAGAGTTAGACTTTTTATTTCTGGAAGGCCCAAAGCCTCAGCACAATGCCTGGCACATAACAGGCACTCAACAAGTATTTACTGAGTGCTTAGTAGGTGCCAAGCACTGATCTGGGTGCTGGGGTTATAGGGGTGAGCAAGGCAGGCCGGGGTCCTGCTCTCAAGGAGCTCCTTCCCTAATCAGGTGGGACCCGACGATAATAAAGGAAGGAAATAAAGCAGAAAAAGTGAAAGTGGCTGGGGTGAGGGAGGGGCATCTTTGGATGGGGTGGTCTGGGAAGGTCTCCCTGAGAAGGTGGCATGTGAGCTGAGTCTGGGATGAGGAGGAACCAGTCATGGGAAGAGCCAGAGGAAGCCCATGGCACACAGCGGGGAAAGCAGGCTCACTGTGAAACAGAAAGAAGGTCAGGGTGGCTGAGGCTCCGCCAGTGGGAGAAGGGGAGGCTTGACCAGTGAGGCTGGCCAGGGCTGGACCACCCAGGGCTTTGTAGTCCACAGTCAGGTGATCAGGAAGCCCTTGAAGATTTTATGTAAGACATGATCTGACGTGGGTTTCTGAAAGATCCCCTTGGTGATACTGAGGACAGAAGTGGAAGCAGGAAGACCAGTCAGGAGGGTGCTGCAGTACTGAGATGGTGGTAGCCTGGACCAGGGAGGCAGGGATGGAGATGGGGAGAAGGGGACGGACACAGAATCTGTCGGAAGATAAAGCTGACAGAACTTGCTAATAAACTGGATATAGGTGGTTGGGGGGAAGGGAAGAGCCATCAATGAGTATTGGATTCATTTATTCAATTATCAATTATCCAAAAAGGACCCATACTCTGCTGGGCCCCAAGGCAGGCACTGTCGGGGGATGACCGTGAAGTGATATTACTCTGTGTGGGGGAAGGCCCAGAACTTGGTTGGGAGATCTGGGTTTGAATCCAGGCTGGGTGACCCTACTGAGCCTGGATCGTTATCCGTCACACCCTCAGGTAACATAAACACTAGTTCCCTCCTTCCAAGGTTGGAGGGCAGGGGTGGCTACCATCTCTCTCTGCCAGACTGAGAGGTCTTCCAATGCAGAACCCCCACTTGACCAGATATATCAGGGGAAATTTCTGGTGAAAGGACCAGAATCTCCAAGCGAATATCAATGTTTCTGCAGTCAGGGAGGAAAGCCACAGCTGTAGCCAGGCCAGCAGGAAAGTGCCTGAAACCAGAAGCACCAGGCCTGTTCCTACTAACCAGGCCTTCAGAGCCTGATCCCACTACCTGGCACTTAACTAAACCCACCCAGTGTTTATGGTCTGAGTCCTGTGGAGGGCAGGAAGTTCACCTGTCCCTCTCCACCAGGCCCGTGGCTGGGCCCAGGTGGCAAAGTGCTGTCGCCCTCCCAATACCTTCTGCTCTGCTCCAGGAGCCCAGAAGCCATGAGGATGAGGGGAGGGGGCTGCTCAGCCACTCCCCAATTACTCAATCAACCAGCTCCCCCAGATGCCTGCCTGGAGCTGGGGCCTGGAGCTCAGAGATGGACCAGACCCCATCTGTGCCTAAGTGCCCATAGCCTAGTCAGGGACACAGGCTGGGAAGTGGCAAACACTGTAGCAGAAGAGGAGCCCACAGGAGGAGCCCCTAACCTAACCTGGGAGTCAAGAAAGGCTTCACAGCATGTCAGGCAGGCTTGAACTAAATCTCAAAGGATAAACAGCAGTTTACCAAGGGAAGAAGGGCTTTCCAGGCTGAGGGAATATACTTGCAAAGGACAAGAGATAAGAAAGAGAACAGCAAGCACCCTTTGGAAACAAACAACACAGCATGGTGCTTAACCGCAAGGCCTTAGGGCCAGGAGGCCTGCATTTGAAGATTGCCTCCAACCCTCAGCCTGGATCAATTATTTAATACACTGGGCTCAGTTTCTTCACGTGTATAATGAAGGTGAACATGGTTTCTAGTTTTATGGGGTTGTGATGATGTCAAGGAATGCCTGTCAAGCGCTTGGCACAGAGCAGACCTTAGCTGACAGTATCTCAGTGTTAGGTAGGTGTGCTTCAGCAGGGGTTGGGGACAGGACACTAAGCAGGAAGTGCTTGATCACTAAGGATCCCAAATGCCAGGATACAGAGCAGATCTCTGTCCTGGTTCCGGGTAAGGGTGGCAAGGGTTTCATACGGGGGAGTGGCCTGCTGAGAAATGCATTTTGAAGTCACACCCAGGGCAAAGAGTCCAGGCCTCGGGCCAACAGATGCGATGCGGGAGGGATGGGAGGCAGGGGTCTGCTCACTCTCTAGTAGGTCCACCTCGAAGTTTTTGGTGGGCAGCCGCACAGAGTTGAAGCCCCAGGTGGGGACGTGGCCTTCCAGAGGCGGCTTCCCCGACAGCACGCGCAGGAACGTGCTTTTCCCGGAGCCATCCAGCCCCAACACCAGCACCTCGCGCTGCTCCAGTTCCTCCAGCACCGGCTCCTCGTCCTCCTCGTCCTCCAGCTGCGGGGCAGAAGTCGGGCTGCGACCGACAACCTCCCGCCCGACCCTTCCCGAAGTGCGACCCAAACCACCAAAAGCCCATCCCCGCCCTCCAGCCGCCAAGGGGCGGGCACGAAGGATCTGGGGTGGAACCAGCACTGCGTACGGGGTCCTGAATTCCAAACCCCACTCTCCTGCTTTCCCTGAAGTGGCCTCTGGCAAATCCCTTCCTCTCCCGGAGCCTCCGGTGGCTGGAGCCTCGGCTATCTCGGATTTCTAATCCCCGCCTCCCAGGACCGCTGGCGCAACCGAGTCGGGCCAAAGTGCAACTCCGCCGCGGGTACCGGAAAGGCGCGGAGGACATCTCCCTGCAGCGCCAGATGCGCGCGCCGCCACGCGTATTGCGCAGGCGCAGGCGAGCCCCGGGATCCCCTAGCTCGTTTCCAGGCCGCGCCTTGTAAGTTTTGGTGGCAGAGGCCGCCGCTAGGCGGGAAGCCCCGTATTACCACACCTGCCTAAACACGCTTCCTCGTGCCTTGGTTCCCGTACTCAGCGACTGACCGCTGCGTGCCAAGCCCCCGCCCCGGACGCCCCTGGCCCTCCGCGACACTCACGTCCCACTCGTCCCACTCCGGGAGGCCGGCAGGCTCCGCGCCCCACCAGGCCTCGCCCTGGTCCCAGCGCCGCTCCCGGCTGCGGCCGCAGTAAGCCTTCCAGAGGATGAAGAGCACCGAGCCGAGCAGGGCCGCGGCGCCGCCCAGCGCCAGCACCAGGGGCCCCAGCGGCCGCGGCGCCATGGGGCCGGGCGAGGGGCGCGGGGCGCGGGTGAGGGCTGCGCAGGTCGAGCCCGCCCGCCGAAGATGGCCCCGCTGCAACTGCGGCGGGCGCGCCCACCCACCCAGACCCTGCCTCACACTACAAGCCCCACAATGCACCCCGCTGTCGCGACCGGTCGCCCGCGGAGGGAGTGGGGGTCGCCAGCCCTCGCGCTGGGGCCTCCCGCGGCTCTGCAAGGGGCAGTGCTCGTCCCCCAGGCTGTGCCCGGGGAGGGCGCGAGACAGAATGGTACTGGCTATCATCTGTCGTGCACTTGCTGAGTGCCAACGGTTGCCTCGCAGCAGGGGGTAACTGAGCCCCAGGAGACCAGTATCTTACCCAAGGTAGTGCATTGGTGCAACCTGCATTCAAACTCAAGCGGTCTGTCTCCAGGTTATCGCTCAAGATCCCGGGGAGGAAACTGAGGTTCCGACTTAGCCAGGGTCACACGGCTATGGGGTGGCAGGTATGGAGTGGCAAAACCGGGACTGGAACCCGGGTCTCTAACTCCCAGCACCCTCTGCCTCACTTGGCTGCTTCCTGGACCCCAGGGATAATGCTCTCTTGGGGTCCTGGGCACGCCGACGAAGCAGGCAGGGACAAGGGACAGGAGGCAGATTGCTTAGACTTGACCATCTTGTCCTTAGTGATTCCCAGTGACTGCCGAGGCTTCCAGGTGTAGCCCAAGGAGGAGGAGCTGGAGAAACGGTCTGAGGTAGAGCAGCTGAGTTCCATGGAGGAGTCTAGGGCTAAGGGACAGCCTAAGGTTCTCAGTGCCCAGCAGGGCCTACTTGTGCCCCAATGTATCATCACTTTCTCCAGACTTCAGGAAAAGAGGGCTCCTTTCAATCCATGGTTCCTCTGTAACCCTGGGCTGTGCATCCCAGCCTCTTTTCCTTTAGACTTTGCTCCCCTTTCCCTTTGGCTACATACCTGTGTTCCTCTCTTCCCATCCTGACTTTTGTCCACATTGTATTTCTCCAAGTATTGATAATGATGATGATGATGATTCCTCCTCCTCTTCTTCTCCTTCTCTTCCTCCTCCTCCTCCTCCCTCCTCCCTTCTCCTTTCTCCTCCTTCCTCGTACCTCCTTTCTTCTTTTTACATTCTATATTAACACTTTGGGGTAGGGGGATGCATGTACTGTATTTTAGAGGTGATTCCAGGAGGCAAGTTGAGCGACTAGAGAGACTTGGCAGGAAGAAGGAAAAGCTATTGTAAGGGTGCAGCATTCAGTGAAGCTGCTGAAGCCCCTCTGGGCTGAATTCCACTGGGACCTCTGAGAAGTGTACCATGTAGCTCTCAAAAGGACAGGAGTGTGGCACCCACTGGCTCCTGGTCCCCATTGGTTTAGGGTCTATATTAACATTAGTTTCTTAATGTATTTTTTTTTTTTACTTTTTATTTTGAAATAAATTCAAACTTACAGGAACAGTTGCAAAAATAATACAAACCCCATATATAGAACTCCAGCATACCCTGAACCCCCTCCACTGATACCCAGATCTACCAACTTTAATATTTTGTCACTTAATCATTTCTTTCTTTCCCTCCCTCCTTCCCTCCCTATCATCCATCGTTTATTGCTCTGTCTTCTGAACATATGAGAGCAAGTTACACACATCCTTGAACAAATAATATAATTCACATATACATTTCCTATGAACAAGAATATTCATTTATGTAATCACAGTAAGTGTAGTTAAGAAGTTCAAGAAATTTAACATTGATATAAAGCTTACATTCTATATTTCATTTTTTCTTATGTCCTAATTGTTCCTTTTGAGCCTTTTCTCCTCTATTCTTAGATCTCATCCAGGATCATCTATGGCATTTAATTGTCATTATCTATTTAGACTGTCTTTTTTTTTTTTTCCATTGTGGAAACATATATACAGCCTAAATCTTCCCATTCCAACCCTTCCCAAGCATTCCATTTAGTGGGATTAATCACATTCACAGTGTTGCAATGCCATCACCTTCCCACCATCAAATTTCCCTTCACCCCAAACTGAAACTCTACACTCATTTCTTATTAACTCCCCTTTGTCCCTTCCCCCATTTCTTGTAACCCATACCCTACTTTTCATCTCTATGATCATATTCTCTGATACTTTCTTTGTGTTTACTGTGGGGCTTAAATTTAACGTTCTAAATCTGTAACAATCTTGTTTTCTTTGATACCAACTTAACTTTAATAGGACACATAAACTATGTTCCTATACTCCTCCATTCCCCCACCTTTATGTAGTTCTTGTCAAAAATTATATATTTTACATTGAGTCCAAAACCACTGATTTATCATTACACTTTATGTATTTTAGATCCTGTTGGAAGTAAATAGTGGAGTTACAAACCAAAAATACCATAGTATTGGTATTTATATTTACCATGTGATCTTTACTGGAAATCTTTATTCCTTCATGTGGTTTCAGTCAATTTTTTAATGTCCCTTCCTTTCAGCCTGCACATTTCCCTTTAGCATTTCTTATAGGACTGCTCTACTGGTGATGAAGTCCCTCAGCTTTTGATTATCCAGGAATGTTTTCATCTCCCCCTCATTTTTAACCTCCAGGTGTTTGTGAATTTTCTAAGTCTCTGATGGTTATTGACTTCTAATTGCATTCCATTGTGGCCAGAGAATGTGCTTTGACTAATTTCATTTTTTTTTTTTTTTTATTTATGGAGGCTTATTTTATGTCCCAGCATATGGTCTATTCTGGAGAAGGTTCCGTGATCACTAGAGAAGAATGTGCATCCTGGTGATTTGGGATGTGATGTTCTATATATGTCTGTTAAATCAAATTCATTTATCAGATTGTTTAGGTTTTCAGTTTCCTTATTGGTCTTCTGTCTGGTTGATCTATCTATAGGAGAGAATGATGTGTTGAAGTCTCCCACAGTTATTGTGGAAAAATCAATTGCTTCCTTTAGTTTTGCCAGTGTTTGTCTCATGTATTTTGTGGCACCATGATTAGGTGCATAAATATTTATGATTGTTATTTCTTCTTGTTGAATTGCTCCTTATTAGTATGTAGTGGCCTTCTTTGTCTCTCCTAACATCCTTGCATTTAAAGTCTATTTTATCTGAGATTAATATTGCTACTCCTGCTTTCTTTTGGCTGTAGCTTGCAGGAAATATTTTTTCCATCCTTTCACTTTCAATTTCTTTGTTTCCCTGTGTCTACGATGAGTCTCTTGTATGCAGCATATTGATGGTTCATATTTTTTGATCCATTCTGCCAATCTATATCTTTTAATTGGGGAGTTTAATCCATTTACATTCAACATTATTACTGTGAAGGTGTTTCTTGAATCAGCCATCCTATCCTTTGGTTTATGTTTGTCAGATATATTTTCCCCCCTCTCTTTCTTATTGTCCTTTTATGAACCAATATTGAATCTCTTTAGTATGGAACCTTTCTCTATATATCGCTTTCATTTCTTTGTTTCTCTTTCGGTAGGGCTCTCTTTAGTATCTGAAGTAGAGCAGGTCTTTTATTAGCAAATCTCTCAGCATTTGTTTGTCTGTGAAAAATTTAAGCTCTCCCTCAAATTTGAAGGAGAGTTTTGCTGGGTAAAGTATTCTTGGTTGGAAATTTTTCTCTCTCAGAATTTTAAATATGTCATGCCACTGCCTTCTCACCTCCATGGTGGCTGCTGAGTAGTCACTACTTAGTCTTATGTTGTTTCCTTTGTATGTGGTGAATTGGTTTTCTCTTGCTGATTTCAGAACTTGCTCCTTCTCTTCAGTATTTGACAGTCTGATCAGAATATGTCTTGGAGTGGATTTACTTGGATTTATTCTATTTGGAGTTTGCTGGGCATTTATGCTTTGTGTATTTAGATTGTGTAGAAGGTTTGGGAAGTTTTCCGCAACAATTTCTTTGAATACTCTTTCTAGACCTTTACCCTTCTCTTCCCCTCTGGGATACCAATGAGTCTTATATTTGGACGTTTTATTTTATCTGTCATATCCCTGAGGTCCATTTTGATTTTTTCGATTTTTTTCCCCATTCTTTCTTTTGTTCTTTCATTTTCCATTCTGTGGCCCTCAAGGTCGCTGATTTGTTTTTCAGCTTCCTCTAGTCTTGTATGAGTATCCAGAATCTTTTTAATTTGGTCAACAGTTTCTTTTATTTCTATAAGATCATCTTTTTTTTTTTATTTACTCTTGCCATTTCTTCTTTATGCTCTTCTAGGGTCTTCTTCATGTCTTTTATATCCTGTGCTATGCTCTCGTGGTTTGTCTTTAGTTCTTTGATTAATTGCTCGAAGTACTGTGTCTCCTCTGATCTTTTGATTTGGGTGTTTGGGTTTGGGTTATCCGTATCGTCTGTTTTTCTCATATGCTTTAAAATTTTCTGTTGTTTTTGGCCTCTTGGCATTTGCTTTACTTAATTGGGTTCTTTTAGGATATGAAGGATTATTCAAACACTAATTTCTAATTTGTCAAATCTACAGCTTGGTGGCGTACGCTTTCTCTAACTAACCAGCAGATGGCATCCGCGAGTCACCTATTCCCCTCAAGTCAGTTCTCCCCAACTTTGTCTTTGTGGTGTGTGGGGATCTGATTCTTGTGGGGTCCAATTTGTGCACCAAGTTTGGGTATGTTGTTGATGCTGTCTGCCCTGAATGTGGGGCTGTGTCTGAGCAGTTAGGGAGGCAGGGCAGGTTTAATAATGAAACCTCCCAGGTGTTCCTGGAGATTTAAAGCTGTTGCAAGAGTCTAAGCCTTCGTTTCAGTCTCACCACAGATTGTCTCTGCCACTGACCCACAAGTCCTTGGTATTGGCATATGGTCCCTGGGATTTCTGAGTGGGTCCCTCTTTCAAGCCCTGCCCTTCTAGGGCCTCTGCTGAGGGAAGGCTGTGCTACATCACAAGTGCACGCCATCTTCAAGGGAAGTGCTGGACTGCCAGGCCGTGTAGGTGCGTTCCCAGCCTGCTGTAAGGATGGCTAAATGGGGTGTGTTAATTTCCCCCTTTTCACACAGCTCTGCCTTCCCAGCTCTGGGACAGTTAGCTGTGTGTGCGCCTAAGGCTATTGTCCATGCCCGATATTGTGGCATGTGCCGTGATGCTGGAAACACTTACAGTCACACATGGTTTTTTGCTGTGGCTCTGGGCTGTGGCGCCTGCACCAGGCAGGAGCGTTCCCAGCCCACTGGGAAGATGGCTGCAAGAGGCATTGTTATTTTCTCCTTTTGGCTAACCTCTGCCTTCCTCACTCCGAGACAATTAGCAGCGGGTGTGTGAAAGGCTGTCCTCCACTCCAGATATTGAGGTGTTCACACAGCTCATTCCTGCCATGCTTCACTGTGCGGTTCTCTCTGCCATATCTGCAGCCACTTTCGGGTTTTCTCAAAAAAGTACTAGTCTGCCTCCAAATGCCAGCCCACAGTTTCCCCACACTGCAGCGTGGCTGCTGGACATTCAGCCGGCTCACTCACTTGTTTCAGAACACAGACTCCCGGTTTCACCAGGTGCATGGTCCCTGTGGATTTAGCAGACCTTGTCCAGCTGGTGCATCGCTGGAACTGGTGTGCTGGGTCACTTTCTGGCTTTTATCTAGTATTTTTCACAGAAGTGTTTTTTTACCCTGTCTCTCCTCGCTGCCATCTTAGGTTCTCTCTTAATGTATTTTTATTGTAAACCATCCAAGTCATCTTGTGGAACCAGGTGGGAGTAACTTATAAATATATAGAATTGTACCCCTCACTCCCTCCGGCAGGCTCTTTTCTAGCACCCACACATATTCTCAGATCTCTGCCCATTAGGAAAACCTGCTGCTCCTTCTGGTTGCCACTTCTCTCTCCTGTCCATTTCAGCTCAGCTTCTGGACTGTGTGCCCATCCTACACCTCACCCCACCCACCCATCGAAACGTCTCTTACCTGTTTCTCTAACAAATCCTTTTTTGGTAAATCCTCTGGGAACATCTCAGCCCTCATCTTGCTCAACCCCCTGGTACCATTGAACACTGTTAAATGTTGGGGTTTTAGTGGGTCCATAAATAACATTTTCTTTCCCAAGTTCAGAACCAACAGAAGTAAGATACAGGAGACACCAAATGAAGAGGGGGAAAAATATGTCATTTTTATTGTCAGTAAAAGGTGGATTGGAAGAAATGGCTTAAATGTGGGGCCAAAATAGGATTGCTAGTACTTCCTCCTGAAACAGATGGACTGTCCACCCCGTCACTGACACAACTAAGTGAGCAAGGGCAGGAGTGGTAGTAAAAATATTTACCAGCTAGAGAGATTTCAAATGGAGTCGAGAGGTCACTCTGGTGGACATTCTTATGCACTATATAGATAACACTTTTTAGGTTTTAATGTACTGGAATATCTAGAAATAAATACCTGAAACTACCAAACTCCAACCCAGTAGCCCTGACTCTGACGACTGTATAACAATGTAGATTACAAGGGGTAACAGTGTGATTGTGAAAACCTTGTGGATCACACTCCCTTTATCTACTGTATGGACGGATGAGTAGAAAAATGGGGACAAAAACTAAATGAAAAATAGAGTGCGATGGGGGGATGATTTGGGCGTTCTTTTACTTTTCTTTTTTATTCTTATTCTGATTCTTTCTGGTGTAAGGAAAATGTTCAAAAATAAATTGGGGTGATGAATGCACAACTAGATGATGGTACTGTGAACAGTTGATTGTACACCATGGATGATTCTATGGTATGTGAATATATCTCAATAAAACTGAATTAAAAAAATATTTACCAGCCAGTATGGCGCAGGTGCCCAGCAATCAGAAAGGAGAACTGACCATCTGTGAACCTCTGACAGAGTTGTCCTAGGGGACACCTGCTGACCCCGCAGGGCCAGGTCCCTCCCCAGGAGGCAGGGAGCATCCCGTCCCATCCTCTCTGATGTAGACAGGACCAGGATGAGAGCCAGAAGCGGCTGTGTTGAGCATGCCCATTGCATTCTTCCAACCTCCCCAGTCAAATAATGGGGAGGGGTGAGTGAGGGCTCGGGAGACAGCCTAGGACCAGGACTCCAGTGCTGGGCTTCAAACCGTGAATCAAGACCAGTTGTGAATCATGGAATCAATTTAGTGGGGAGCAACTACACAGAGATATTTAATTATAAAATGAAATTGAATAGAAAAAGAACAGCATATAAAATATCAGCATTTCATGAAACTTCTCTCTGTGTGTATGGGAGCACCATGTAAAACATTTCTTTCTGTGGGGTGTCAAGAAAATTGAAATTTCCTGCTATACTGTAAATCTCTGCACAGGTATTAAAACCTCCAGTGATTAATAAGTCTTTGTGGAGAGATACTTTTGAGACTTTGCAAATATCCTTTTCCTTCTTATGTTTTCATGAATTTTAGCATTCATTGCTAGATTTTGCCTACAGCAATTATTACTGTGGTGTTCTAATGCAGGCATTGTACTTCTATCATTACTTCTATATTTATTCATTGGAATTCATCCCTTCTTCCCCATTTATTTATTTCTTAAATCATTTTATATCAGTATGGACCCAAATATATTTATTTTAATCTTTGGGTTGTAATCCAATAGTCTTATTATTTGTTTTGCTACTCAAATTGTTCCAATTTTAGCCATCGGGAGCTGTTTCAGATCAGTTCCTATATACATATATAGATAGATAGATAGATAGATAGATAGATAGATAGATAGATAGATAGATATAGATATAGATATAGATTCCCACTCTGTCCTTGCAGGTTGTTCTGATAACTGCAACCCTCTGGCTTCTGGAAGTTAAACATTCTATGAAGACTTCAGGTACCAGCCACTTTAGTAAACCTTTGAGGGGTCCAGTAGTCAGGGGTGTGCCCAGATTTCCCCTCCAAAGTAAAATACAAATTGCTGTTACTTGCATACCCCAAGACAAAGAAGTAAGTACAGTGCTTGGCAGGTCTCTTTAGGTCTGGAGGTAACGCACATTCCACAGCTAGGAATACTGCTCAAGTTCACATACCAAGTGACATGGAAGACTAGCAGCTTTGAATAGTTTCTGGAGAAGCAAAGGGCACTTCAGCAGGTCCATCCAGGCTGTGGTGCAAGCAATCCTGCAACTTGGACCATATGATCCAGCAGACCCTATGGTGTTGGGGGTTTCAGTGGTGGAAAAGATGTAACCTGGAGCTTACGGCAAGCTCCAGTGGGAGAACTACAATGCAGGCCCTTGGAATTCTGGAGTAAGGCTATGCCATCCTCAAGAGAGAATTAAATGCCTTTTGAAAAACAGCTTTTGGAATATTGCTGGGCCTTGGTAGAGATTGACTGGACTGTGATCATGGGATACCAAGTGACTGTGCATCCAGAAGTGTATCATGAGTTGCATTTTTTAGATCTCCCAAATAATGAAATCTAACAGGCCCAGTAACATTCCATTGTAAGTTGGCTCAGTGAGCTGGCATTGAGGCTAAGCAGAACCAGAGGCATGGATAAGTTTCAAGAGTGAGTATCCCATGTTACTACCAGCCGCCCATGTCTGACAACATCCTCACCAGTGCCCCTCCTCAGCTTGCTCCTGTGATCATATGGTGGGGCCAGATGAAAGAGGAAGAAAAAGCTTGAGCTTGATTTATGGCTGGGTCTACTCAATTCCTGGCACAAGCTCCAAATGGACAGTGGCTACCTTACAGCTATTCAAAGCTCACCCTAAAAGAGAGTGAAGAGGGGAAATCTTTCCAATGGATGGAGCTGCAAGCAGTTCTCCTGGTCATCTGCTTTGTGTAGAAGGAGAAGTGGCTTGAGGGGAAAATATATACAGATTCCTGGCCATTGGCCAATGGCCTGACTGTGTGGTTGGAAGCCTGGAAGGAAAAGAACTGCAGGATCAAAGACAAAGAGGTCTGGGTTAGAAATACATGGATGCACATATGGGAGTGGGCACAAAGTGTGAAGATCTTTGTATCATATATTAATGCCCCTTGGAGAGTACCCACCTTGGAAAAGGCACTGAATAACCACGTGGCCCAAATGACTCAGACAGTTGATGTTAGCATCTGCCTTAATGTGCCTGAGCTGCTATCACAAACACCACACAATGGGTTGGCTTCAACAACGGGAATTTTTGTCTCATGGTTTTGGAGGCTAGAGGTTTGCTTCCTCCTCGGGTCAGGAGTGTTCTGGTGCTGGCTACTGGCAGTCCTTGGGGTTCCTTGAATTGCGTCTCTAGCTCATACCATATGGTGATGTCTTCTCTTCCTCTTCCAGGATCACACTGACTTCTTGCTTCTGGCTCTTTACAAGGCCTCCAGTAATCCAGATAAAGACCCATCCTCAATTAATTGGGCCACACCTTAACTCAAAATAATATCTTCAAGAAGTGGTCCACTTTATAATGGGTTCATACCCCCAGGGACGTGGATTAAGATTAAGAACATGTCTAAATTGGGCTATATAATTCAGCCTACTACACCAGCCTTCATCATCAGCCACTCCAGAAGGGACATGATGGGCACGTGAACAGAAGAGTCACACTCACAGAGATGGAGGCTTTGTATTGGCCCAATAGCATCAATGCCCACCATCAAGGCAGATCTAGCTACTGTTGCCTGTGAATGTCCAAATCCTCAACAGCAGAGCCCAACGTCAAGCCCCTGATATGGCATTATTCCATTCCTTGAAGACATCGACTGGTCACTTTGTGGCCCATTAACTTCATTAGATGCCTTCCATTCTGGAAGGATCAGTGGTTCGTCATCACAGGGATAGTTATCCATTCCAGGTATGGGTTTGCCTTTCCTGCAGAGCCTCAGATGGGGACTCAGAGAATATCTGATCCACAGGATGTTTCTATAAACAACAAAGCATCCAATGAGGGGACCCATTTTACAGTGAAGGAGGTGCAGAAGCAGGCCGCTAACCAAGATCCATTGGTTATATCATGTGCCGCACCATCCAGAGGTAGCCAGTTTCATACAATGCTGAGTCAGCCTTCTGCTTTTCATGTATTTATACCTTCTTCATGCCATTTAGAAAATATTCTCAATCTTATTTTCATCCTTGCTTATTTGGTCTTTGGCCACACCCTCTCTGCTCTTCAACCCAGTCATTAAGCTCTTTATTTCATCTGTAATGTTTTTCATATCTGGTTCAATAATTGGTTCTTCTTTGTGATTTCTTGTTCTTGCTTCATATTTCCAAAATCCTCACTTTTCCTTTTTTTTTTTTTAGGTTAGTGTGCCGGTTTGTATATTTATGTCCCCCAGAAAAATCCATATTCTTTAATGCATTCTTGTAGGGGCAGACGTATTAGTGTGGATTGGGTTGGAACCTATTGCTTCAGTGTCGATGGAGGTGTGACCCACCCAACTGTACGTGATAACTCTGATTGGATAATTTCCATGGAGGTGTGGCCCCACCCATTCAGTGTGGGCCTTGTTTAGTTTCCTGGAGCATTATATATGCTCAGACAGAAGGAGCGAGCTTGCTACAGCCAAGAGGGACACTTTGAAGAATGCACAGGAGTGAGCTGGAGCTGAGACAGACATTTTGAAGGCCGTTAGAAGCTGATGCAGACATTTTGGAGAACGCCATTTTGAAATGCAACCTGGGAGCAAGCAGACACCAGCCACGTGCCTTCCCAGCTAACAGGTTTTCCGGATGCAATGGCCTTTCTCCAGTGAAGCTACCCTTTGTTGACGGACACTTTTCAGCCTTTAGACTGTAAATGTATAATCAAATAAACCCCCTTTTATAAAAGCCAATCCATTTCTGGTGTTTTGCATTCCGGCAGCATTAGCAAGTGTTCTAGTTTGCTAATGCTGCTGGAATGCAAAACACCAGGAACGGATTGGCTTTTATAAAAGGGGGTTACACAGTTACAGTCTCAAGGCCATGAAGTGTCCAAATCGGGTACCTTCACTAGAGGATGGCCAATGGTGTCTGGAAAACCTCTGTTAGCTGGAAAGGCACGTGGCTGGTGTCTGCTCCAAAGTTCTGGTGTCAAAATGGTTTTCTCCCAGGATGTTCCTCTCTAGGCTGCAGTTCCTCAAAAATGTCTCTCTTAGTTGGACTTGGGGTATTTGTCCTTTCTTAACTTCTCTGGAGCAGGAGTCTGCTTTCAACAGCCATCTTCAAACTGTCTCTCATCTGCAGCTCCTGTGCTTTCTTCAAAGTGTCTCTCTTGGTTGTAGCTCCTCTTCAAAATGTCACTCACAGCTGCACTGAGTTCTTTCTGTTTGTCAGCTCATTTATATGGCTCCAGTGATTAATTTAGACCCACCCTGAATGGGCGGGCCAACACCTCCATGGAAATTATCCAATCAGAGTCATCACCCACAGTTGGGTGGGGCACATCTCCATGGAAACACTCAAAGAATTACAATCTAATTAACACTGGTGGGTCTGCCCACACAAGATTACATCAACGATAATGGCATTTGGGGGACATAATACATTCAAACTGGCACAGCAAGCTAGAAAAGTTAGTATTGAAGATGTTTATTTTAAATTCTGTTCTGCCTAGTATATTCACTCTGCTTTGGAGACGGTAGTCTAAAATATTGTTTTTTCTTTTGTAGGGGCTCTGTCCCTCAAATATCTCTTATCTATTCCCTAAGGGCTTCTATTTCCTATTTCCTTGGGGGGTGCTTCCAGGGCCAGTACCGAGTATCTGGGGGAAGCTCTGTTGCTTGAATCCTTCCTAGGAGGAGGGAGTCTCTGGTGTTACAGTCTAGGTTCTATAACCCCTGGTTTGTACCCTTCACCCCCAAGAGGGCACTGTCCTCAGTAGACAGCTGCAACCCTGAAGAATTTGCATGTACTTCTCTCTGCCCTGGTAAGGCTCTTCCTAGAGGCTGTCATCCACAGCTGCCATCAACTAGTTTCTAGAATATAGGGAGAGTGAAGAGGAGTGGGTTAAGAGAGGCTGCTGAGGTATAGGCCAGCTCATGGTCTCCTTACCCCGGTGGCCCTAGGCCACCTCCATCCAGCCAGTGCCTTCTCAGCCTCCAGTGATTATGTGTGACGGCAACAGGGCTAGCCAAGGTCTGTCTAGGACAACATGGGGAGGCGGAAAGGACACATCCATCTATCTGAAAACTCTTACAGGGCCTGATTCCCTTCTGCAGAGCCCTCTTCTCTTCTACTTTGGGCTGCTATTCCCCCCACACCCAGATGCAACTCTCTTCTCATAGCTTCAGGGAGGTCTCATAACATTCATGCTGGTTTCCCAGGTCTGTCACCCTCCTTTCCACTCTTAGGTTGGGGTTGACTTGTGCTAGTGAGGCAGGATAGAATAGGGCATCAAAGCTGTGGTCCCTGGTCTTCTATTCAGCTTCAAAAGAGTTAATGCAGACCCTTGAACTTCTCTTTGGACAAAAATTTCCCCTAAAGCTCTGAAGCCTCCTAAAACCATAAAAGCTTGTATAATCATGGGCCCAAAGCAAACTCTTAGTTAATAACAAAAAGCATGGAGTCATAAAGATTGTTAAACATCTGCCATAGACAAATTTTGGATACGTGAGGGCAGGCCACAAGTCCTGTAGCTATCTCCTTCTAGGACAAACAAGATACCTAGTTAATGCAAACCATGGTTAAAACAAACGTTGTAAGCCCCTAGTGTTCAAAAGGTTGCTATGCAATAATTCCTCTGGAAAGTCAGGTATTATATTGGCTATTACTCACCATGAAATACTTTAGCCTAGTATAATTTATACATGTGCTGGTTTTATTCTGTAACTTGGGGGTGGTTAACTGAATTCTGAAATATCTGATTTAGGATATGGTTGGTTAGCTTTAAAAGAACCTTATCACTATTAATTTATTCTATAACTACTTGTTATATTGTAATTTGAAAGCCATCACCTTTTTGTATATATTTTATATTTCACAATAAGAAAATAACTGAAACTATGGTACCATAACTCATAACAACTTTGGAAATTCCCTATATAACTACTTGTTAAATCATACGTTGAAATATATTACCTTTTTGTATATATGTTATATTTTACAATAAAGAAATAACTGAAACTGTGAAAAAAAAAAAAAAAAAAAAAAAGGTTGCTATGGAATCCTTCCACCAGCAAAACTTTCCTATGAAACAAGCCAACCCACTCCCACTCAGTGCATGCTTCTCCTGCAAACATGCCCATGGTATCTCTTTAACATGTATCTTTCTCTTTTTCTTTAATAAACTTCGCTATTTATTCCTACTGGCCCCTCTCATCTCTGAATTTTTCCATGGTGAGAGTCCTGAACCTGGATCGGGGTTCTGCGTGGTGTTGTTACCAGCGGGGCACTGGTTACACTAGTCTGCTATTTTGTCAGCTTATCTCTACCTTATAAAAGAGGAAACTGAGGCTTAGAGAGTGCAAGTGACTTCCCCAAGATCATATAGTGAATAAATGGTGCAGCTGGGGTTTGAACCAGGCTCAAAACCATACTCATATTTTCCTCGATCCCTCTTTGCAGATGGTGGAATCCAGCCAACTCATTTCTTTAGGCTTTTCTTCTGACAGTGCGAAACTCGAGATTGAATTTCTCACATGTTTCCTCAGTTGGATTCTAAGGATGTGTCAAGTTCACAGCCACAGCAAGCTCTTGAGTTGTGTCTTCATCATTTTAATTAATTGGCTTTAATTGTTTTCAAATTTTAAAATTGTGAAATATTTCAAACAAACATGCTGAGATACCCATGTATTGACCTCTAAGACTTAATAGTGAACATTTTGCCATATTTTCTTTGTATCTCTTTTTATTAAAAATTTTACAGACATAAGTTAAATGATATCCATACCTCATTCTTCCCTAGAGATACCCATTATCCCAATGTTGATGTGTGTCACTCCTGTTTATGTTTTTTATCCTTTTATTACACACATCAAAACCTTTTTTTGGGTATTTTAACAATTTACATAAATAATAACATATTGTTGTTATATATTTTTTTAATCCAACATGATTTTCTTGAGATTTATCCAAGTTGATAGGTGGAGATCTAGTTCATTCATTTGTACTGTTGTATAATATTCCATTCATGGACATACTGAAACTTACTTTGCTACTCTTTTGTGGTTGAAATGGTTGAGCTGAGTACACATTTTGCTATTACAAATAGTGATGCAATGAATGTTCTTTTATATGTCTTCTTGAGCACATTTGCAAGAGCTTTTCTAAGGTATATTCCAAGGAATTGCTGGGTTATCCTGTTTGTGTATTTTCAACTTACTAGATATTGCCAAAGGCAGACTGCAGAGTTGTCTATCTGCACTTCCAGATGGGCCCCTGCTTGCATGGCTCTTGAGGGAAAGACCAAAATCCATAACTTGATCTACAAGGCCCTGCCAGTCTTGGCTTTGCCAACTTCTCAGACACTGCTATCCACTCCCAGTCTCCAACTCTACTTTCTCTCGGTTGCTCAGACACAAGCTTTCTCCCACTTTTCGGCCTTTGCCCTTGCTTTGGTGTATCACTTGGAGCATCCTCTTTCACCCATATCTTTGCCTCTACAACTGATATTTTCCCTTCATGCTCCAGATTGAGTCAGGTCCCTATTATATAGCACCTGGTGCTGTGGCTTCCTGACACCTGGCACATTGGTAATGATTCACAATCATCTACTTACAGTCTGTCTCCTCCTCAAGGGGAGGCTGTAGGATCCCTGAGTCAGGGACTGTGTCTTCCTCCCCAGGATATCCCAAGCCTCGAGATGGTGCCTGACCCAAAGTCAGACACAAGAACCTATTTTTGTCTTACCAAAGAGGCCTAACCCTGCCCTAGTCCAGCTGTGTGATATTGGGCTGGTTCCTTCTGCTTTCTGCACTTTAGTTGTGCTTTCTGTAATGTCAGGCTGCAGAAGCTGGTCTTTCTTCAGTGAAATCTTTCCCCCTCACCACTAGAGGGAAGCGTTACTTCTAGTTGTTCCTTGGGAATGTGCTTTCAACCCTGTGGCTCCAGGGAGGTTGAAAGGGGACAGCTGAGGCCAAGGACAACCAGCAGCCAAGAGTCAGTTTTAAGCTTGGTTGCTTGGTCACAGTGCCCAGCAGCCAAAGTATCATCTGGGCACTCAGTTCTCGATTTGAATTTCACCTCTGCCACTTCTTGGCTGAGGCACTTGTGCCAAGGCACCCTTGAGAGCCTTAGTTTCCCCTGCTGCCAAGTGGGCAGTGGAAACAGGCAATTCCTGAGCACTGCTAGGTGGAGTGCCTCAACTATAGTGATATGGGGGGCAGGCTTCCAGATAGAGCTCCCCATCTAGAGACCCCAGAAATGCAAATGCCCCGCCTGGAACCAACTAGTAACCAAGTTCTGTCTGCTAATGGGTTGTCTGTAGCTTTAGATTCTGGACATTTCTAAGGCCCTGTACTGGCCAGAGAGGGCTGAGGTTTGGAAGAAGGCAGGTGGGAAGGATTCTGTCCCACTCCCTGCCACCTCCATGAAGAAGGAATGAAGGATGATTTGGGGCATCCAGAATGGAGGTTACATAGCTAAGTATACAAGAGAGTTGCTCACCGATTCCAATTTTTGAGGCTTCAAGTTTATTGAAGTATGAAATGCCCAAGGAGGTGCAAAAAGACAAATTCAGAGACAGAAGCATCTAAGAAATTAGTTTCCTGGTAAATGTGTCGTGTAAGCTTACATAAAAAGGCAACCAGATTCCCTGGTCAGCCACCCATAGGGACCCTTGCCTGTTGTCTGCCACCAGACAAGAAATCATATAGTCAGATCTCAAAGACCAGCTTCTCAACAAAGCTGACATCCCTGGCGGGGATAAACCTGTTGCACACAGAACTGGAACCAGGCTTGGCTGAGAATCAAAACCAGAAGGAGAAAAAAGCAC
The DNA here is from genome assembly GCF_015220235.1 of Choloepus didactylus. Classification (NCBI taxonomy): domain Eukaryota; kingdom Metazoa; phylum Chordata; class Mammalia; order Pilosa; family Megalonychidae; genus Choloepus; species Choloepus didactylus. The sequence goes on from NW_023637577.1 coordinate 1,735,414, forward strand.
AAAGAGGATGAGGGAGATTTACCACAGGAACTGAGAAAGGTGTTCTGAGTGTACACAGCTCAGGAGATGCCCTGCTGCCCTTCTTGGGCTTCATAGTTCAGTCCTGAGTCCACCTGGATTCCTTCCCAGCTGGGACAGGAAAGTTCTAGAACCAAACCATTAAGAAAAGTAGTCTACTTGCAAAGAAGATTTTTAAGGCAGTCCAGGCTTCAGAAGGATTGGCTCCCATATAAAAACACCACTACCCAAGTAAATAGATGCAAATCCACAAGATTGCCAAGGTTAACAAGTCTACAGCTCTTTGTGGAAAGCAGAGATTTTCTCACAGGGCTACCACCCACCAAAGTCGTGACATATCTTCAGACAGCAGTAAGGGGAAAGTCAGGGCTCAAGTTTTTGTCAGAGAATCAGTAACTTCCAGGAAAGGCTTAAGATTTCATTTACTTTGGGATAAGAACCGAACAAGGCGATCCTTTTTTTTTTTTTTTTTTTTTTTTTTTTTTTTTTAATGTAAGGCTGTGAAGTGCTGTTTCTTCCCCTCCTAACTGTGAGATGTGATATGCTCGATTCCTCATAATGGAGACAGGGCATGGTGTCACCTCTGCTTCCGCAGAGGTTAAAAAGAATCAGGGCATATTTTTAAAAATCTAAATTAACAAAGTAACACCTTTAACACACAAAAATCACACTGCAGTGTAATTGTGCTATTCCTAAGCAAAGTACAGAATTTATAAAAGGGGTTAATTCACGGTGCACTCAAATGCTTTGGGTCTGGTAATAGCATTTAAGTTTCAGGCTGCTGGAGCGAAGCCTTCTCTCAGTCCTGCCAGTATGCCTGGCAAAGGTCAAATGTTTAAATCTCAATATGAGTTCCACATGGCACCCACACCCCCATAACCCTCCTGAGTTAAGCCTTAGCGGCAAGCTTTGGCGCTATCGTCGAAACGTGGGTAGATTTTTTTCCCAATTTATTTCACTTCCTCCAGGGGCGTGTGTGTGTTGTTTCTTTGTCATATCGGTAAACCCCACAAGGAAAAGAGAAGTCTTCCTTTAGGATGTGACATATCAGCTGGCTCCTTTTCAAGCCTAACTTCCTTAGTGGAAAAGGGGAACGATTTCTGATCACCTTCTCTCAGGGAGGCAGGTACGGTTTGCTCCTCTTTTAGGCTCAGTTTTTAGTCTGGTGACTTCGCCTAACCCAGCCATTCCCGGAAAAGGGTCCCTGCTTACTCCACTTCTTAATAGTCGAAGTGACTTCATCTCTCTGGGCTTCAAAAACACAGAATGAAAAACGCTCACATCCTCAAAAACACAGAATGAAAAACGCTCACATCCTCAAAAACACAGAATGAAAAACGCTCACATCCGGGCAGCACTTTTTGGATCTCGTGGCTTGGGTTTGAGAGTAAACCCTCAAATCCAAGCATAACCCAAGAAGAGGTCATCTCCACTTCCCTCAGACAGTGTAGGCGCTGAGGAATTAGTGGTTAGGGGTGTTTTTTCCACTTAGAGCTGGCGGATTCCACACTTGGAGCTAGCGCCCCCAATCCCACAGGGCAGCTGAGGGCGTGAGGCCTTCCGTGTGTACTACAACTCCCAGCATGCCCCCAAGGCCTCCCGGGCCAAATCTCGCGCGAAGTGCGGCGGTGTCGGGAGGCTTTATAGCGAAGATGTTCGCCTGCGGCCCAGCAGCCTGTGCTGCCGGGGGGGTGGTGGTACCTAAGACCTTCGGTGTCGCCGCAGGGAGAAGCCCGCCCACAAAATGGCTTGGTTCCGGACTTCGTCACAGCGTCTAGAGAAATGTGGGTCCTCGGAGCCTCTTTAATGCTGGAGCTCGGGCCGCAGGCAGCCCCGTGGTGGTGGAGGAACAGGTGACTGGCCGGACCGGGCCCTCCTCAGGGTTTTGTCCTCCGCCCATGCAGAGGGGCGCGCTGCTGGCCCCTCAACCAAGGCCTTGGCCCGGGACCCCTCTCTGCCTCCCCCCTCACCCCTTGCCCGGGCTCAGAGCCGGGCAGGAATGTCTTTTGTCCCTCACGCTCCCCTGGCTGGGGCCCCCCCCAGAGGGGCTTTTTATTATGCCCCTGTGGTATCCCCTTCGTCGGGTAGGCGGTTCCCGAGCCCACCACTCGCACTGCCTGCCCGCAACCTCATCTTTCCTCATCTTTCAAGACCCCGCCTCGCTCTGCCCTCGGGAAGCTTCCGGCCTTCTCCAGGCCCCGGCTCTAATCGCTTTGTCTCCCGGGTGGGAGAGGGGTTTGTGTCAGATCTGGCCTTCTAAATCCTGGTGGCATTGCCCTGCGTCTCATGAAGAGGCAGGAGGGGCGGTGAGCTCCGGGGCGCGGGGTGAGGGGTGGTCCGGAATGCACCCTGGACCGGGAGGATGGCTGAAGTTTGGTTTCTGTGACTTTCTTTAGAGAACTGTCCGGTTTGTCCTCTTGAGCTCTAATCAGGATAGAGGGGCAGTGTAGCCAGTTGAAAAGGAAATAACTCGGCTTTCTCAGGGCCTTGTTTTAACTCCCCTGTGAAATGGAGAAGTTATCCTCCTTGCAGATGGGCCCCTTATTGGTGACCTTGGACAAATCACTTACCTCCTCTGATTTTCAGTGTCCTTGTCTTTAAATTCGGGATTAATAATGCCTGCTTTGCAGGGTTGCCATGAGGGTTGAAACGTAAGATAATTTTTGTGTTAAACCCTGAAATAACAGAAGGTAATGAGTTGACCTTCTGTGGTACCCGGCCCCCTGTTGTGAGTGAAGTGATTTTTGACCCTGAGCCTTAATTTATTTAAAAATGAAATGAGGATAATACCCTTTTGCAGGGTTGTTACGGGGAATAAATGAATGTATGGAAAATGTTTGGCAAACTGAAGAGCTGTACAAATGCTGGTTGTTTATTGTTATTAGATTCTCTGGATGGAGTCTTCCTGGGAAGCTTTGCTAACTTGCGGCAGCTGGACAGTGTTCCTCATTAATATATGTCTGTCAGCATAATCATCACATCATTTCAGCGTGGTAAGGTGACTTTTCACCATGTATACTGTTTAGCTTTGTCTTCTCACAGGTGTTAAGAACAGCCACGAATGTGGTGAGACGTTTGATTTTATTCATTTTTTCCCCCTTGGCATGTTTGTCATCCATTGTCTCTTGTATGTGTGTTTCAACCTTGTAAACAAGCCATAAAACTCTGTGTGCCTGCCAAAAGAACAAGCACTGGCAGCAACTCTTTGGTGTTCACCGTAAGAACATGCCCTTTGTTATTTTTATTAGGTGGCAGGGACTCAGCTCTGGAATTCTATCTAGAAAAAGCATCTGGATCCCGGTCTTACAATGGCTTCAAGACAACCAGAAGTACCTGGTAAACTTAACTTGTTTTGGTAAAGTCATGTTTTACCTTTAACTTTTTAAGCTAGACAGAAACTACTTTACTGGAACCATACATTAATGGTTACTCTGCCACCAGGCAAGTACATAGACTTAACAGATTGTCATCACTTAAATATTACCATATTAAACTCCAACCCAGGATATGAACCCCAAACTTAACTAAAAAGAGCACAGTCATTTTACTGTGGGTATGACAGAGTTGTCATTTTCTCACAGGTATCAAATCAGAATTCAGAATGAGTTGTAGTCCTTGTGTTATAGTATTTGCCAAAATGATTAAACTTGCTGGCTTTTTTTGTTGTTGTTGGAGGATGGCACAGAGAGGGGATGGAGAGCTGGGCCAAAATGCACCAGCCTGCTGCAGTGACAAACTGAATTTAGGAAATTGCTCACAGCAGCATTCAGTGAGTCTTGAGTCTGTGGAGGGCAATAATCTCTGGGTTACTAAAGTCATTGGTCCCTTCTTGGACTTTCTTAGTGGGAAGGGCAGGTGATTTTTAACCAAATTAATCAAATTTTTAATCAAAATCACTCCAAATCTGATACTCTGTAAAGTAGAGATGATAGTGCCATGAAGATTGAACATAAAATGTGAAAATAAGAGTCAAAAGTTAGTGATAAATATACGTTTACTGCCCAGAAAATGTTTTGGTCCCTATTGGTGGAATGTATTTCCTAATAAGTGTTAGCTGACTTCGTTATTATTATTTGTTATTATTATTAGGAAGGCTACTGGGATGGCTGCTGAGGGTGTCTTTGAGATGTTTTGAACACTGCTCCAAATTAGGTAGATTAACAGAAGACCTCCCTCACATCCCCCAGTGTGGATCCATCTCTAGTCTCTAACATCGGCATGCATTTGATTTGTCTTGCATCACTGTTGTGGTTACCCTAAACCTCCTGTAACCATCCTGGGCCACCAGGCTGCACTCCTCTAGGTTAATGGTTTGTAGCCTGTGGAGCATGGAGTGTTTCCTGAGGCTTGTGAGTGCTGGCGTCAGACCTGTGTTCCTGTCCTTGCCCCATACGTGCTGGCTGGTGCTATTGGGCAAGTCGCTTAAGATACATGCTTCAGTTTCCTGACTTGGGAAATGGGAAGAACACCTGCTTAATGAGGACCAGATAAGGTGGGGGTGTAAAGTGCCTGGCAAGGAAGAGTCCTTAGTAATTATTATCACTTTTTTATGTTGAGATATAATCCATATACCATAAAATTCGCCATTTAAAAGTGTACAATCAGTGATTTTAGTGTATTTACAAGGTTGTGCAGCCATTACCACTGTCTATGTCCAGAACATTTCATCACCCCAAAAAGAAGCCTCATACTCACTGACGGTCACTCCCTGTTTCCCCCTCTCCTCAGCCCCTGGCAACCACTAGCCCACTTTCTGTGGATTAGTTAGTAATATGGATTTGTTAGTAATTATTGCTGTTAGTAATAGTAAGAGTAGCTACTTGGTCCTTTACTCTTTAACCAGAGGCAGATAAATCAAATGTCTTTCATGGTGTTGGACTTATTGCAAGATAGATGGATGTCGTGGAGAGTGTGATTCTGGAATTGTAGCAGCAGGAAAATGTTACCCTGAAGGTGGACCTGGAACATTAGTTCTGATGTGGGAGGATTAGCAAGCCAAACAAAATGAACTTTGCTCCCTGGTCTGGCATGGCTGTGAGTGCCCTTGATGTCGGGTTGTGCGTCACAGCAGACCATTCTGGCAGTCAGTTCCAGTGCGTGAGAACGCTGGATCAGCTGGCCCGTGTTTTGCGAGACTGTTTGTCAACAGTTTCTAAGAGGGAAATTGGCTCACTGTTAAACTCATATGGAACACTTGAAACTAGAAATGATGTTGGACATGTTTTCTTTTTGTTGAGGTAGGAAGTGCAGAGGATTTGTGGTCAGACCTGGTCTGAGCCCACCAAGATTTTGTTTTGAACTTGGGCAAATCACTTTAGTTTCTTCATCTATAAAATGGGAACAAGAGCTTTACATGCCTTTTTAGCCTGGTGAATCATTAGGAAATCACTTCACATCCTCAGTTCTGCATGAATTGGAAACATTGGTCTGGTAATGTATGGCAGCTTCTGTGGTATAAAGAACACAGTTTTGCAATCAGACAGGTTTGGGTTTTGATTCCAGTGTACTTTTAAGTCATGTAATCATGCTCAGGTCAATTTAAATTGAACTTCCGTGTCCTAATCCATAAAGATGGATTAGGGCCGCTGAGTGGGGGTTAAGTGGAGAATGCAAAGTGTCAGGAACAAAGGAAGGGATTAGCACTCTTACCTTTTCTTGAATGGATTAGCCATTCCAGATAATCAGCTCTGTCCCAGAACAAGAGTGTGTCAGAGCTTTTGTCTCTGCAGATTAATTGAAAGCTGCTAGTATGCTAAATTGCTGAACCCAACCTGACAGGTGTCTCTGTTCTTAGCTCTTGAGCCTAGTGGGCCTCTAGGCAAGATGTCCCTGCCCATCGGGATGTACCGCCGGGCATTCAGCTATGATGATGCCCTTGAGGACCCCACGCCCATGACTCCTCCTCCATCAGACATGGGCAGCATCCCTTGGAAGCCAGTGATTCCAGAGCGCAAGTATCAGCATCTCGCCAAGGTATCTGCCCCAGCTCATTGCTTCAGTGGCTCCCTCTACCCAGAGAGTTGGGCAGCAGCCACTCCCTGTGTATGTTTTTTTGTGCCGTAGAGTTAGAATGTCTTTTTTCTTCTTTTTAATTCAAAACTAGAATGGCCATGTCTTCCCTTATTTGAGACTTCCATAGTTCCCCACTTCCCACAGCATTAAATCCAAGCCCCTTAGCTTCCTCGTAAGTTCTGCATGATCCTTTCCCCGGCCCCTACCCAGTGATCTATCCATGCAAGTTCCCTAAGATTCCTTGCACCTATGAGGGTATTTTATGGCTCTTAAGTCTTTGCTTCCCACTGCTCCCACTGCCTGGAATGCTTACCTTCCCTTCCATTTCCTGATCCCGTCCTCCCCACCCCATCTGCCTGACAAATGGTATCCTCTAAGTCTTAGCTCAAACATCTCCTCTGTGAAGATTTTCTTGAATCTCCTCTGTCCTCCCAATAAGACCGCCATCTCTCCCTTTGAGCTCTCCACTGTACTATCGACCTCTGTCATAATTCCATAATCCCGACATTACTTTATTTCCTACCCTGAGCTTCTTGAGGGCAGGGGCCATGGCTAATTTTGTTTTCTTATCTGCAGTATTTTAACAAAGGGCTTGGCACAAAGTAGACTCCAAAAAAAAAAAAAGAAAAAAAACAACAAAGAGATGTTCATTGAATGGGGAAAAATTGGCTCTTTCCCAAACACATGCTGAGCTTTTTCCTTACACAGTTTCCTGCCACAGATGCCCTTCCTCATTGCAGGCCTCTATCAGAGCCACCTCCTTCTTCAGGCCTTTTCTGACACACATACACCTCAGTTCTCCTTGATCCACTTGCAGCCCTTTTGTGTGGTTTGGCCTCATCGGTACTTACATGCTGTTGCAGTCCTGTTACTGAAACCTGAGTTTCCTAACTGCAGGGACTGTGACATCTCTCACCTGTGACTCTCCAGCCACCAAAACACAAGAAAGGTTATACTGTTGCCTGAATAATCTAGGCCTGCCAAGTTCAGATAAGGTCACTTAACCTGCAGTTCCGCTTTCACTGAACTTTGAGAGCTGCGTGACAGCTGAGGGTCTGAGAGGAAGAACACAGTAAGCATCTGCTTACACGGACCTGGGTTTGAATCCCCAGTGGTCTGCGTCCAAGCTCTGCCCTGGGGCACATGACTTTGCTCCTGAACTACAGTATCCCCATCTGAGAGATGGGAGTAATTTACATCATAGAGGTGTTGTAAAGATTAAATAAAAGAGGATTTGAAAGATTTGGCGCATATTAGCTGTGTAGCTGATGCTAGGACTCCTGGCTACCTGCTTAACTTTCACTTGATGGAACTGCGTTTGATCCTACCTAACGAGCTTTTTTTCTCCCTCCCATTAAATTCTCAGAACAGGGAAGGGAGCTCCTTTCTAGGAAGGTGTCCCATATAACTTTGGGGGAAATTCTCTATATCAAAGATCTACTGAAATCTGACCCAGTCAGTTATTGAGGAGAAAATATCCTGTATAAAAAGTACTGGAAGTACTAAGAGAAAAGAACCCCAGTAGCCTGCCTGTGGTACCAAAGCTGCGGACTCAAGGGACTAGAGCAGATAATAAATAAGGCTCCTGATACTGAAGCCTCTCATCACCCCTTTTCATTTATAAAGGCTGCTTGGATCTTTAGAGCAATGGTCCTCAAGGTGTAGTCTCGGGACCATCAGAATCAGCATCACCTGGAATTTGTTAGAAATACAAATTCTCGAGCCCCACCTGAGACCTACTGAATCAGAAACTCGGAAGTGGGGTCCAGCAATCTGTGTTTTAACAAGCCCTTCACCTCCAGGGGACTCTGATGCTTTCCAGAATTTGAGAACCACGTAGGGAATGCTGCGATTAAATAAGCAGATCCAGCACAGTGCCTAGTGTATGGTCAGTGCTTAGTAATAGGATCTCTTCTGCCTTCTCTGGACATGGTAGTGTAGTGTGTTAGATGAAGCAAGGGCTGGGAAGATAGACCTGAGTGCTTCAAATTCTGGCTTTCTCACTTTTATAAATGTAAGCTAATCCTAAAATATCTTTATCTGTCATTACTGGCAAAATACGAATAATGCCTACCTAACCCAGTGGAGAGGACCAGCTCCCCTCCCCCCTTCAAATATTTCCTCACTTGACAGATGGAAGGTATATAAGTAACTTCTCCAAAGGAATAAGTTTAGTTATGTGACTCCCTTGCCTGCTCAAGTGCCTCCTCACCTCTCTTGAACAGGTGGAGGAAGGAGAGGCCAGTGTATCCTCCCCTGCTATGACCCCATCACCGGCCACTGGCAGTGTGGACAGGGTCCCAGTGGTGAAGGCTAAAGCTACCCATGTCATCATGAGTTCTCTGGTCACAAGTAAGCACTCTTCACCTCTCAGCAGTGAAGGAAGGGTGGGGAAAACCTGAGGCCACCTAGAGTCCAGCTGTGGAGGATTCGGCACACGTATGTCTCGGGGCTTGTTGGTCATAGCTGTGGCTGCTGGATCACCTCAGTGCCGAAGCTCCTTTAGGCAGAAGATTTTCCAGACATTAAAGCATCTCGGTTGATCTAGGAGTGTTCCTGCTGCTTTGGTGATAATCTGTCAGTGTGGCCCTGGGCAAATTACTCAACTATTAAGACTTTCCCCCTTTATAAAATGGGGATAACAGTACCTGGCTAGCAGGTGGAGGTGCACATTAAATGGGAATCTATATGTCAGAGCCTGGCCCAGGGTCAGTAGCTGGGAGCTATTGCTGTTACTTTTCTGAGCTCTGCTGGGAGAAGGTGACACACTGAGGCACCTCCCACCTGTCCTGTCTTTTTTTTTTTTTTTTAATTAAACCACTCAAAGTTATTTGGTGCCTTGAGTGCCTTAATCTTAAGAATATGTGATTTGTGATCCTAATGAACTCTCTGACACAAGAGGCCTTACATATATATTTTATAACCTTATAACAAATTAACTTACTGGTTCTGGCAGGCCCTTCTAGTTGCTGTGGGATGTTAACAATTATTAGATACACAGCTCTGCTGGTCCGCAGTAGTGCCTCTGCCAGCAGGGAGGGCACAGAGAGGTTCTCTTTGGTCGGCTCATTTTTTGAAGTCAGAAGCCCTTGTTTATTTTTCCTGGGAGGGCATCAGTTTATCTTGGGCAATTCTTTGAGAATTCACCCAAAAACCAAGAGTTTAAACTTACTTTGACCTCTCTTGTTCACACCTAAATGCATTATTTGAATCAGCAACTACTACTTGTATTTTGCAAGCTACAGAATGTGTTCTAGCAGTGTTAGAAAATTGTCATTGTTCTTTTTGTACAGCATGACTTCTTTACTGAAAATATAATTTACCAACAGCATAGAACATTATAACACCAGATACTCATTTGGCTTATCTCCTCCATGTAGATGCATATTCTGCATATTTTATATACTTGCAGTTATGGTAGACATACCTTTCTTTCTTTTTTTTTTTTTCCCAAGTAATACCCCTGCAAACTTTTTTGATGTTGCTGTAGTCTTCAAAATTTTTAAATAGCTACATTTAAAAGTCCTGGTATTGTTATCCTGTAATTCATTAAATCTGTTTCTTCCTTTTAGACTTGAAGACTGGAAAACATCTTTATACATATAGTGTTTTTACTTTGCTTCTGTTTCTGAGGGCAGCGCTTCCTTAGAAGGGGAATGACTAAGTTGAAGGGTACACATGGTGTCTAGGCTTTTGGTGAAAGTCACATTCCTGTAGGTAGGTGTGTAGTATGTTGTGTGTGTACACATGAAGCAACAATCCAGTCATTCCTCAGTGTAACTGACATCCTGATCATGGAATACTAGGTCAGACTGAACTGTGTTGGGTCTCTCTCCCATGCCAGGTGCCACATGAGCAACGTTGCACATGTGAGGAACGTTGGGCTGGCAGACCTTGGCTCATTCAAGCAGGTTCCCTGACGTTCGAATCTGATGGGTCTTGGTGCCATCTAACCTAATGTGGCCTATTTCTCCTGCTGGCAAAGGTTTTTGTGTAGGTGATGAGGGTGGTTAATGTCCCTCTGGAAACTATGTTTGGAGAACTTTCCGTTTTTCTGAGTGATGGCAGCTGCTTTCTCCAGCCTGCCTTTCTACTTACAAAGAAAATGTCACAATGTCCACGTAAGAGGAAGATGAGGTTATTCATCTGTTCCTTTAGGAGTACCTGTTCTTGAGCTTGGTAGGAAGGAAGCCTTTCTTCTAGTTAGAGTACCTTTGTGTGACGTTCAGAATTACTGCTAAGATGCCTATCTGGGAACCTTCCTCCTTGGATGGGCAGTGTGAGCTCTTCTAGGGAGCACAGCAGATACCTGTGCCTCGTCTTCCAGGTTGTGATGGGAGAAGGGGATGGGCGTGACTGTCATCTCCTCTGTTCCCAGAACAGAACCAGGAGAGCATTCAGCGTTTTGAGCAACAGGCAGGGCTGAGAGATGCTGGCTACACACCCCACAAGGGCCTTACCACCGAGGACACCAAGTACCTTCGAATGGCAGAAGCACTCCATGTAAGCTGGTTTCTTAGGAACTTAAAAAAAAAAAATCCCACATCACTCATGGCTGGAGATGTGGCTGTGGCTTAGAAGTTATCAGCTCAGCTACTTGGGATCTGTGATTAGACTTGGAAGGTAGCACTGGTTTAGCTTATTTAGGTATCTGTTTTGCTTACTTCAGGTTAGGAGGCTCAGATGAGATTCTCAGCTAACTTATGTCATATGTGTGAGCACTTCATGAATCATAAAGCAGATGTGGATTACTCTGTGTACCAGAGTGATCACCTTTGAGGAAGAGAGAGACTTGGGCTGTCTCGACAGAGGTACCAGTTTAGCTGGAAAGAAACAGCATGCTCTGTATTTAATTTTTTAAAAATTAAAATCAAATGTGGAAATGGAATGTTTTTGCTTTTTAATTTGTAAAGTTGGAATGAAGAATAACCTGGTAAGGGTTAATGGTGACCAAGTATTTGAATTAATGAAATAGTTTCAAATGACTTCTTTCAGTGAGTACCACTTCATACTGAATAGTGCTTTGTGATTTATGAAGACCTTGCATTAGCTTGATATTTGCATTAACCTTTGGGATAGATACTAGTCTTCATTTTATAAATGAAGATTGAGGCCAAGGCCCTATTATAAGTAATGGACTCAACAAATCTCCTGATGCCCTATTTCCTGTTTGTTTTTCCTCCTTTTTCCAAAGTTGTTGGAGAATCTAGCTCCTGAAGGGGCTCACAAATGAGGGCAAAGGGAGATCCTGAAGTCACAAATACTGCTAAAAAGCTTGGACTCCTTTCTGTAGGCAAGGGAGGGGCCTAATCAGATCTTCATAACAGGCTTTAAGAGTTCTGAATAAGGCATGAGGAAGGCCTTGTGGGCATGGCGAGAAGAGCACAAAAAGCAGGAAAGGATCATGATAACCAGTACATGGGAGAGAGGTAGTGTGGCCCTTGTGGCTTCGCATTCTGTAACGAGCATCCTAGATGATTCTTTTGTACATTGAGTTTTAAAACCACTGCTGTGGGGGATCAGGGTTGGGCTGGTGGCTAGGGCCCTCAGACAAGACAGATGCTTCCAGAGAGGGGCATTGCCAGTCTTTGATGCTTAACTAATAACCTTTCCTAGATTGGTGTTAAGTCAGTAGAATTCCATCTGAGCAGTTCATCCTATTTAATGGTAAAATTGACATTGATTGGATCATTTTCTGCATCTTGGCCAGGAGTAGAACATGAGGATGACTGAAATGCTTGAGGTGATTAACTAGCCCCGTCTTCCGTAAATTGACATGCTGGGTGTTTGAGAAAATTCACATGTGCTCAGTTTTTGGAATGTAGCTTGGCCTAAGCAATGGCATGCTAGACATCGAGGGTAGAGACAGCATGGGAGCATGGTCTAGAAAAGCTGAGTAGATTTTTCTCTCCCTTACTAGACTGTTGGTCTGTTAAAGTTATGTTTCCAAGGCTGGGGGATCTCAGAATGACTGGTTAGTAAGAGAGAAAAGGGAGAAGGGAGCAGGCTCCACCAGGAAGCATTTAGCATGCCTCAAGTCTTGGCTGTGAGAGTCTAGGAAAGGCAGGGATTTTTGTGTTAGGAGATGGAGTGAGAGAGGAGATCAAGGCTCAGCTTAAAAGGCCAAGAAGGCTGGTCTGCAGCTTAAGTTGGCTCTTCCACGTTCTGGCTGGGTGAATGTGGGAAAATCACTTCAGTTCTCTGAAAGTAAAAGCTCTTGCTAGTATTTACAGAGATGCTTGAGAGATTTTGTAAAGTGAGTACATTTTTTCAAAGATGGAATTCCATCAAGTTGGGCAAAAACAAAGGGATATCTGTTTAATAAAAAATTATTCCAACTATGAACATTTTTCTTTTTGCCTGAAGTTTGTTTTATGCCCAAGCTTAGGTGTTTGTAGCTGTTTTGGATTTGCTCTCATTTTTAAAAAGTCTCTCTTCTTACCCATCTGAACAGAAACTAAAGCTACAGAGTGGAGAGATAATAAAAGAAGAGAAGCAGCCTGCATCAGCCCAGTCTACTCCAAGCAGCACCCCCCACTCTTCCCCTAAGCAGAAACCCAGGTGAGGCTTTCCTGTGAGCCCTCTGAGCCTCTGTGTGCCTCAAGGAAAGCTGTGTTGCACAGGAATCTGGGATTTAAGGCTGTGGTTTCAGAGTGAGAAGGGTAGTTGACAGTCCCTATTCTTTTCACGTGAGACATTTCTAGAGGTGTAGGGAGACGTTATATTTAGATATGTTTTATTTTTCCTCTTTTCCAGAGGCTGGTTCACTTCTGGTTCTTCCACAGCTTTACTTGGCCCAAACCCTAGCATCATGGATTCTGGAAGTGGGGATAAGGACAGAAACTCATTAGAAAAATGGAGCCTCTTTGGACCCAGATCCCTCCAGAAGTCTGATTCAGGTAAGGCAACTCCTTGAAAAAGACAGCAATTTGGCAGGCACCTCACCATGTCATACATTGGGAGCTGTTTACTTGTTTTGAAATCATTTGCCGTCTGGTTTTCTTCTGTAGGAGGCTTTGCCACCCAGGCCTACAGAGGAGCTCAGAAGCCCTCTCCAATGGAACTGATCCAAGTCCAGGCCACCCGCATGGCTGAGGACCAAGCAGTCTTCAGACCGCCCAAGATGGATGTGCCAGTGATGGAAGGGAAGAAACCATTGGCACGGCCCCATAATCTCAAACACCGTGACTTGAATGTGCTCACACCCACTGGGTTCTAGAATGCTTTGAATTCCCGAGACTCCGGATAGAGGGTGTCTTGTCTCTTCCACCGCCCTACCCCCCTTGCACCTTGGCTCTGACATAGGAAAAGTATATTTTAAAAAAATCTTTTAAACTGAGGCTAGAGACGTAATTGGCTTTTGAGAAACATTAGTGCAAAGCTTGTCTTTATTGTGTGGAAGAAGCCATTTTGTACTGCTTTGGTTTGAAGTTAGACTAATCTCAGCACTGATGTATTGGGGCCCTCATTACCTATTTTTGTATCATTTACCCTGAACAAGAACTTTAATTATTGCTTACTAGGTAAATAAGGTCTATAATATTCCAAAACCCAGGCTGCTTCATTCCTTTTCCACTAGCAACTTGAGCACTGACAAATCATGGAGTAGTGGTGTTCACTGACTAGTTTAAACAACCCTGGCCCCCTTGATGCTGTGCCGTACTGTGCTCTGGCTTTGGTGGTGAGAGGGACCTAAGATCTGTTAAAAAGCCAGACTCGGCAGGGACCCCTCTTCCTGTTGTGGGAACTGGACTCTCCTGGCTTTTTGGGAGACCTGATGGACCACTGCGTATTGCAGCCAGTGTTCTTCCTCTTGGGCCAGTACTGTTGGAGGATTTTTCTTTGATGTGTCATACAGCAAACACTAGGTCTTACATATCCTTTCTTGCACTTTAAAGTGAGATTAATTTAACCCCAATTTGGTTGAAAACTTCCTAAAGGAAAAAATTCATGTACTAAATGGATGTTTAAGCTTTTTTAAAGTCAAGAAGATGGTAACCACAGTTAGATTATAGTCTTGAGGTTTGTTTGAAACTATTGTCATCCTATTTTGATTTCTTCGTTCAGCCCAGGACCTGAAACCATTTTTTCTGGGGCATGGAGGAAATTAAAATTTTCTGTACAAAAGCATTTTCCCCCAAAATGAGCCTCATACATTTATATACATACATACCTTATTGAGGAGAGGAAAGAGGGAAACTGCCTTTTTATTTCTTCCCACTGTTAAATGTTTAGTCATTGTCTTGAGCCCTGTCTCAAATACCTGCTGTTTTATGTGTTGGATATTACTTTGTCTACATAAGGCGCTGACCTTTCCATAGAGAGATCCTGGAGTCTAGGATGATCAGATAAATTAATTTATTTGTGTCTTCTGTTAAGCTTGTTTCTTTTACTGGTTTTGACAATAAAAGTCCTTACTACTTTCTCAAATGTGGCCAGCGTTTTTGTTTTTTTTTTTTGTTCTTGGAAAAAGAGCTGTCACATTCTGCCTACTTAGTCATGGAACCTAAGCATGGTAAACCTGGTGTTTTGAAAAACCATTGCCTTTTTATTGTATCCTTTCAACATCAAATTATTTGTAACAAATTCAGTCCTTTACCCCCCTCACCTCAATTACATTAGATCTTATGACTGACCACAAAATCAAATGCATAGACAGTATAATAGGTCTAATAATATGGGATATGTGTGTTCCATTAGGGAGAAATGAATAGTCATATGTCCTCTCCAGGAACAGGTCGTCAGTACCTCGAATGACATAAACTTGATGTCTAGAATTTGTTCAGAGAGGGATTATTTTTTCACATCTTGAATGGAAATGTTAAACATATAGTGTATATAGTATTACCTGTTTCAAAAAAAGTATAGATAAATAATTTATTAAAAAATATATATACACCTTGTATATTTAAGCCATATTTTAGAACAGGCTAGGATTGGATTATCAAAAGATATTTCCTAGTGTTAGAAAGTTATTAAAACCTACAGATAAAATAGGTTTGGTCCTGTAAGGTTTTCAACTACTTTTTGTACTTTCGGAACTTGCAAGGAGACAGAGTTCAGGAGGTATTCTTGGTGTCCAGTGCTTAGAAAGACCTCAGGGTTTGCTCCAGCCCTTTGCAGAGGCCTCTGCATCGGGGTTCAAGTCTGCGGCGTAGAAGAGCAGGAGCTTCAGCAAGTGCACTTTGTCTTGGAGCTGCGGGACGAGTGGCTCTCCCAGCATCTGGATCAGACGGCCACGGAAGGTCTCAATCTGCTTCTCCACGTCCACCACTGTGATGTCATCTCCCTGCTGGGGCTTGGGCTTAATCTTTTTTATTATTAAGTCTTTTCGATCGATTACTGAACTCCGTAAGTGTTCTGCAAGAGGGAGAAAATCAGCTGAATTGCCCTGAGTTGCTTTCTATTCATTTATGATTTAAGAAGATGAAATCCATTTTTAGGAGGTAGAGTCTTGGAAAAGACTTGTTGACTGGCTACTGGGATAAAAGTCAGAGGCCATGGGGTTGCCTGTGGTAACTCCATTTCCAAAAAGTGCCCTGTTCTTGATTCTCTCTGGTCCCCAAGAACTTTTACATATATTAAAAAAAAATTGTATTCTATGTTGATTTAAACAATGCAACTATATTAAACAATAAAAATTTTTAAAATTAATGTTAATCACAAAAAAATTCAAGTGGATTTTGAATATGTGCAGGGAGATTTTATCTAGGTATAAAAAGAACTGCAAAGAAAGACTGCATTAAGCAAGTTGGTTGTAGTATTAGTGTAAGGCAGTAATTCTGAAGCAATTTTATATGTATCATAGGAATATATTCATGTTGTGGGATAAAGGTGGAAGAAGAGATTCTGGCACAGAATGGGAGGACAGAAAGGTACAGAGTGGTACTGGAGTGGAAACTGAGCTTTCAGTATGAACTAGTATTTTTGAAAACGATAAAATTTCCTAGCTCTCATCTGAAAGGGCCTAGAAAGCAGAGGCACTCCAGTAGGAATCAGTATACTTAGCAATCAGATCTTGGTTTCTCAATAATACCATTCTCCATTCCCCACTAAGAGGAACCAAAATTTTTGGAGGAAAGGCTGATTCTAGGACAGAGGCAAGAAGATTACAAGGTGAACCTGGAACATCTTAACACAAGAAAATAATGGTTAAAAACTAATGGGGACATGTCAACAGGACATAGAAGCCAACATGAAGGGCTCCTTTTGGCCACATTTTGGACAACTTGATCATTAAAAATAATGACAAAAATGAATTACAATATATTGAATTAAAAAAAGTCCTGACTTCCCCACCTGGGTTATTACTGATATTATCATAAACACTGCCGAGCCCTCGATCTTGGGGCTTGCCCTTGTGAAGCTTGTTACTGCAAAGGAGAGACTAAGCCTACTTATAACTGTGCCTAAGAATCTCCCCCTGAGAACCTCTTCGTTGCTCAGATGTGGCCTCTCTCTCTAAGCCACTGGCAGGTGAACTCCCTGCCCTCCCTGCTATGTTGGACATGACTCCCAGGGATGTAAATCTCCCTGGCAACGCAGGACATGACTCCTGGGGATTAGCCTGGACCTGGCATCGTGGAATTGAGAAAATCTTGACTAAAAGGGGGAAGCAAAATGAAACAAAATAAAGTTTTAGTGGCTGAGAGATTTCAAACGGAGAAGAGAGGTCACCCTGGAGGGCTTTCTTATGCACTATATAGATATCTCTTTTTAATTATTAGTGTATTGTAATAGCTAGAAGAATATACCTGAAACTGTTGAATTGCTAACCAGTAGCCTTGATTCTTGAAGATGATTGCTTAACTATGTAGCTTACATGGTGTGACTGTGAGATTTGTAAGAACTTTGTAGTTCATACCCCTTTATCCAGTGTGGTGACAAAATCTAAATGGGAAAATAGGGTGGGATGAAGGGGATGGAATGTTTTGGGTGTTCTTTCTTACTTTTATTTTGATTCTTTTTGAAGTATGGAAAATATTCAAAAATTGTTTGGGGTGATGAATGCACAACTATATGATGGTACTGTGAGCAGTGACTGTACACTGGATGACTGTACAGTATATGAATATATCTTTAATTAAAAAAAATTTCTGAGTCCATAGCAAAAAAAAAAAAAAATTTAAAAGGGTAAGGGAAAGGTCCTTTTCCCCAAATAAAGTCAGTTAATAAATATAGAAGAAATGTATAACTAGAAAGTCACCATTTTGCAACTTACTAAAATAATAATTCATTTAGGTAAGAACCATCAGTGGATGTTAAAACCATTGAGTGATGAACAGGATATTCACAGTCTCAAAAGTTTCACCCTCTGGATTACATATTAATAACAAAGGGAAAAGGTAACTTGCCAATGGAGAAATCAGATGGATACCACCTTACCCAAATGATCAAACTTAAAATGGGACCAAAATGATATTATTGCCTCTTGATGTCACATACTAGGAAGGAGTATACATTATTATCTGTTCAGTGTTCTTGCCAGTTTTTTTGCTTTTGTGTTTTTTTTAACATAGCTTTTTTTTTAAAGTTAATATTTTTAATAGAACACAACATATATTATATGACAAAAAGGTAATATAGTGAATATCTTATAGCTTTCAGACTGATAATGCCAACAGGTGGAACCTATAAAATGTCCTCCTGTATTTTTTTTAATCATTTTTTAGTTTTATTGAGATATATTCACATACCCTACAATCATCCACAGTGTACAATCAACCATTCACAGCACCATCATATAGCTGTGCATTCATCACCAGAATCAACCTTTGAACACTTTCCTTCTCCAAAACAAAACAAAAAACACACACAAAAAAACAAAAGTAAAAACACCCAAAATATTCCACCACCACCCCCATCCCACCCTATTTTCCATTTAGTTTTTGTTTTGTTTTCTACTTATCCATCCATATACTGGATAAAGGGAGTGTGATCCACAAGGCTTTCACAATCACGCTGTCACCCCTTGTAAACTACATTGTTATACAATCGTCTTCAAGAGTCAAGGCTACTGGGTTGCAGTTCAATAGCTGCAGGTATTTCCTTCTAGCTATTCCAATATACTATATAGATATCAGTGCCTAAGAATGCCCTCCAGAGTGACCCCTCGGCTCCATTTGAAATCTCTCAGCCAGTGAAACTATTTTGTTTCATTACTCTTCCCCTTTTTGGTCAAGAAGCCTTTCTCAATCCCATAATGACAGGTGTAGGCTCATCCCTGCGAGTGATGTTCCGTGTTGCCAGGGAGATTTATACCCCTGGGAGTCATGTCCCACACAGGGGAGAGTTTCCAGTGGTTTTTAACATGAATCTGATCATGCAGAAAGAAGACAATCCAAATTAAGGAACATTCTACAAAATAATTGGCCTGGATTCTTCAAAAATGTTGGGGTCATGAAAGAGACAAATAAAGGCTGGGGAGCTATTTTAGACTAAAGGAGACCAAAGAGTATGACAACCAAATACAATGCTTGATATGCGACTGGATCCTGGCTCAAAACAAACAAAATCAACCAACTATAAAGGATATTATTGGGACAATAATAGATAATAACCTATCGATAGGTTTCTTGAGAGTGATAATGAATAGTGGTATGAAGAATATCCTTATTCTTAGAAGATACACACTTAAGTATTTAAACATGAGGATCATCATGGTGCAACTTACTCTTAACTAGTTTAACCAGAAAATAAAAGTATATAAGAAGGATCAATAGAGAAACCAAATGTGGCAAAATGTTAACAGCTGGTTAAATCAAGGTAAAGGGCAAATGGATGTTTGTTGTACTATTCTTTCAAAGTTTCTGTAGGTCTCAAAATAAAAGAATTGGGGAAAAGCAAAAGTGCCTTTAAAGGTATCTCAACCCAAATCCACCGATAGGGTTCTGGAAGTGTGTGGGATTGAGGCAAAGGAGCACAAGGTCTCATATAATGGACTAAGAGAAATCCCAAGGACTTCATGACTTCCCAGAAACATCATAGTCCTCTAGAGCATCATTTTCTCAGTCTCAAATAACATTCTCAATATGTTTTTCCTCAACCTCCAGATATCTTTTCAGGTAAAGTCCTTCTAAATTTACAGCAATGTGCCCAAAAATGGTACACATTGGTAATCTGAGAGAAAAAAAGTACAATAAATACACCACAGAGTGTCCAAAAAGTCTGGATACATAGGGAACCAAGTTGCCTTGAGTTGTAATTGCAAGGCCCCTTCATCATTCAATCAAACATTCAATCAATACATTTTATGTATCTGGAACCAGGCTAACCTCTGGGGGATTCAGGGGAGAATCAGAGATGTCCCCTTGCCCATAAAAGCCAAACTCCTCGTTGTTAATGTGGCCCAGCCTACCTTCCAATCTCATGTGGTACCACACTCCTTCTTTCTGCCCTGATTTTACCTCTAGTTCTCAAACTGGGTTTTTGTTCTTTTAAATATTATGTTTAAATGACAGCAGGTTCCTATCACTGATAGTTTCAAAATACGACATGCTGTCTATTCACAAACATCAGGAAAATTCCTTGACACAGAGCAATTTATAGTTTTGCTGAGGCTCAAACTTGAGTCACTGTGGCTATAAAAGTGGGGAGTGGGGGAACTGATCCTCCTAGCCAGAGAATGTGTGCTCAGTGGACAGCCCAGCACCCACATCTCAGTGGGACTGCTCTGTCCTTTATGGTAATGTTTGCAAAATGTGAGGGTTCAGGATATACTTCTCAATGTCAAGGGTCTACTGTACAAAAGTAATTTAACAATGTTCAGACTTTAGAAAATAAAAGTGGGGGAGGGGTTCATTCGAATTAGAGAACTTCAGCTTTTAAGGTCATCCAATCATTTCTTAGAAAAGCAGTTCCTTCCAATGTGTTTCCAATGCACACAGACTTGTTGACTGACCAAAGTTTGAATCCTGGTTTTGCATTTACTTCTCTCTCAGCCTTTGCTTTCTCATCTGTAAAACGGGGAAGACACCTACCTTCACAAGGACATTTGATTAGATAAGAAGTGTTTGTGAATTTAACTAGTTGCCTTCCTCTCTTCCTCCAGGCTAAGAGGTTCCCCTAAAATAAAGCGTGAACCTGGACTCTCTAACTCCTTCCCTTCTCTTCCCTTCCTTGGAGCTGGACCAACTCAGGCTGATCTCAAATTGCCCTCAATAATGTCCTCAAAACACTTAAAGAGGGTAGAGGTGACTAAGGACCCCTCACAGTAAAATACTTACTGGCTGACAAGGGACAATGACCATTTCAGGGTACTCCCTTTGAGACAGGATAGAATAGGGCATCCAGGCTGTGGTCCCTGATCTACTCAGCTTCAAAAGAGTTAACGCAGATCTGCAAGCTTCAACTGCAGACTTCATGGAGCCAAAATTTCCCCTAAAGCTCTGAAGCCCCCCAAACCATAAAAGTTTGTAAAATCATGGGCCCAAAGCAAACTCTTAGTTAATGACATAAAGCATGGGGTCATAAAGATTGTTAAACATCTGGCATAGTCAAATTTTAGGTACATATGACAGAAGCCATAAGTCCTGATAGCTATATCCTTCTAGAACAAAAAAGATACCTAATTAATGCAAACCATGGTTAATACAAACCTTGTAAGCCCCCAGTGTTCAAAGGTTACTATGGAAACTGCCACCAGCAAAACTTTCCTATATAACAAGCTAACCCATTCCCACTCAATGCATGTTTCTCCCTTGAAGATGTCTTTGTTATCTCTGTAATGTGTATCTTTCTCCTTTTCTTTAATAAACTTTACTACTTATTCCTATTGGCCCCTCTCGCTTTGAATTCTTTCTGCGGCGAGAGTCCTGAACCTGGAACGGGGTTCTGCCTGGCACTGTTGCCAGCAGGGCCCCAGTAACACCTTCAGCTATGTTCTTTGTAGGACAATGTTTTCAAACTACTGGTCCTAAATATTTTTTCTCCTTCTCAACTCTTGGCCTCCAAAGAAGTTGGAGAGGCTGAAAGGGATAAAATACCATTGGAACACACCCCACTTATTGTTGGCCAGTCAACACTAGTCTGAGGCCCTCCCTTCTGTTAGTTGAAGCATAAAAAATATTATGTAATATAAGTGGATCCCAGGTTCATCTTAAGTCACTCGTACTCATGACCACTTATAAGCTGTATTCCTTGGGACTCAAAACAGAAATGAACAGGAAGTGTTAAAGGTGAACTCTAAACAAAACAGGCTGCTTTAATATTAAACTTCCTCATAGATCTCCCAAAGAAACAATTATGTAAATCCCAGTGAGGCTAAGCACACATGGAATTTGCCTTTGGGGCTTTCCTCTGAGAAAGACATGTAGGTTTCTCTGGGGATGCTAAAGGATGCACATGCTATATAATCACATATTGTGGCCTTGACAACACATTCCTTTAAGTCTTAGTTACAAGAGCCTGAAATACAGAGAAGACCCTGGTCGCCTTCCCCTGGCCAGGCAAATAGCCAGACTGAGAGTCAACTAATATTGATTAAGCACTTCCTTCTTTTTTTCTCACACCCATTAGCAATCAGTCTGGCAAGTTATTGATTACCAACTCCATTCTATGGAAAGAAGAAACCGAGGGCCAGAGAAGTCGAGTTAGCTCCACAGGCAGAGTCCATTGTGGTGTTGGGATGTAAACCCCTACGTTTCAGTTCTTAAATTCAGTGCTTTTTAAAATGTCTCTTCAACAGCTTCCTCAGTGGCAGGCGTGAAAGGGTGTTACTCAAAGTAAGTGCCATTCAGTAGTCACGATTTGCAATGAATGGAGGTGGCCTACTGGTACATGGAAGGGTGAACGGAAGAGTGAACTGTGGTGTATACATACAACAGAATATGAGCGACTGCAAGAAGGAATGAAGTCCTGAGGCATGCCACTAGGTGAATGAAACTTGAGGACATTATGCTGAGTGAAATAAGCCAGTAAAGGACAAACATTGTAAGGCCTCACTAATATAAACTAACCATAATGAGCAAATGCTGAGAATTGAATTCCAGAGCATAGGTTATCAGGGGACAGAACATGGACAGAGATGGGGTGACCGACCATGAAGGAGTACAGAATGTTCAATAAGGCTAACTGTAAAGGTTCCTAGATTGTAAGCCCTTACAGCAGTCACATCTATTCCTGAGTTTTGACTGTTATTTCGGAGATGTTTATTTGGTACAAAATTTATACTCTCTGTAGCACACCTTTTAATTTAACCTACATGGTCAGTTTATTTAAACAAAATAATTAAATGGAACCTAGAATAGGGGATGAGATCTTGTTATACTGTACAGTTTAATGTAATACCCTGATACACCCCAGAGAATTTTGGACAAAAAATAAAAAAGCATTTGCAAAGTCCCCCTGAGGGACTGAGGGGGAATATATATATATATAATAGTGGGGGATAAGGAGTATGGGATGTTGGGATATTTTGGGTGTTCTTTTTAATTTTTTCTTTATTTTGGAGCAATGAAAATGTTTAAAATTGTTTGTGGTGATGAATGTACAACTATATGATGATACTGTAAGCCACTAATTGTATACTTTAAATGGACTATATGGTGTGTGAATATATCTCAATAAAATTGCATTAAAAAAAAAAAGTGCCATTACTGAGCTAAAGTCAACTTTAACAGGATCACAGGTAAATTTTATATATACCTTTTTCACTGACTATTTGAGAAGAAGCTGTACATACTATGTTCTTTTATCCCCAGTTAGATTTTCTAAGACCAAGGACATTTACTTTCATAAGCCTGAATAATTACCAAAAATTGGAAATTAAATACTGACACAACACTACACTATTTAATATATTCAAATTTCATCAATTGTTCCAGTCATGTACTTTATAGCTTTTCTTTTCTTGGTTCAGGATCGAATCCAGGATCATGTGTGGCATGTAGTATTCATGTGCTTAAGTCTCTTTTAGTCTGGAAAGACATGGCACATGTCTTGACATTGGCACATTTCATGAGTACAGGCCAGTTATATTGCAGAAGGTCCCTCAATTTGGGTTTGCCTGATGATTCCTTGTGATTAGATTCAGGTTATGAATCCTTGGCAAGATTGTTACATAAGCAATGACGTGTCCTTCTCAGGGCATCACCTCAGGGGAAAACGCCACATTTCTCCCCTGTAAAGTTACTAGTTTGAATTTTGTAATTAATAAATACATTAGTTCTTCAGTATTCCCAAGAGCCTCAGTTAAATCCTTGGCTAATAAAATCCTTCTCATTGGAAGCAGCTATTCCATCAACATCCTTGTCAATATTTGCCTCCTTAGTGAGTGTTACCTGGTCTCAGTCTCCCAGACCCTCATCAATCACTGGTGCATGTGATTTGAGCAGTCTAAAGAGCTACTTTCACAGGATTTAGGGTACCTGACATTTTTTGCAGGATGTATACTTTCACCTTGCAACTGATTTGCTCGTTTTGCTTGGTAATGACAGATGTTAGTTAGCAAATGTCTTAAAGACGGCCAGGGAGAGACACCAGGGCTAACTGAGGCAGGGCTATTTAAGTCGTTACTGAATTCTTTTTATGTTATGCCGACTTTTTCTTGCCCACATAATCTAATAACTATGAGGAACCCTAATATTATGGGCTGTAACAAAAATATATGACTTCCTCTATTTTGTAGCAGTGATTCCAGCTGTATCACTTTAGTCCTTAGAGTCACAACCATGGAACAATGTTATTACTTAAGTAACAAATCAGAATCCCCTGTATAACTCTAACTCATAATAATGCCTCAGAAATAATGGGAGACTTTCCACAATACCTTATTTGTGAACAAACGCTCCTTACCTCTTAAAACATGCTGATAACTGGACAATAGGAACTGCAGATGCTCAACCAGCTCATCCCAAGTTTGCCACTGGGTTTTATCTGACTGTGGAGACAGTAAAAGCAACTTATAATCAGTACCTTCCCAGTTAAAGATTTTGTACAGTTTTCAAGTTACTTTTACATAATGCTCAAACAGTTGTGTTTCAAGTTAAAACCTATGAGTAGGACTAGGAAAAGGTGTGTTAGACCTGAAAGTGAAGCAGGCAAAAATGTACCTGGCACTTGAGCAATGACGTGGAATTGTTCAGAAAATAGAGGGCCTGGGCCAGAGACAAGGGCAGGCAGGTGGGCGTCTCGCAGCTGTGCAGGAATATGATCTCTAACACCTTGCAGCGCAGGAGGTGGCTCTCCATGGTGGTAAAGAACATCTCTCTGCAAGAAAGAGGAGAAGGAGTTAACCATCACAGCTGTTATTTCAAGGAACGAATACCACAGTTCCACCTAACATGCACTAGAAAGGAAGGCTAAGGAGGAATAAAATGGAGGGCTACAAAATCACAGTCTGTGTTTATCAAGGGCAGAGATGAGTTAATAAGTACCAGAAAGAGGGAAAAGTCTTTGACATTCGAAAAGAAGAGTTTAGGACACATTAAAAAGAAATACTTCAAACTGTAATCAAGAGAATTAATCATGAAAACCAATAGTTATGAGTGCCTAACTGTGCCAGACACTGTTTGACACAAAAAGGAAAGTTAAAGATAAATAAAAGAGTGTATATTCTCAAAAAGCTGATAATTACAAGAGCTATGCAGCAGGAACCTAAATAAAGTGCAGGGCAAGTGTCCACATGTTAGGTGCCAAGAGTGCTCTGGAGATTCGAAGGGGAGAGAGTACATTTGGACAGGGGATTGGAAGTGACCTTTCAGTGGAGGAGGCAGCACTGGGTGATGTGGCCCAGGAGTAAAGACAGCTCATGGCAGGAGGCATTTAACTTGAGGAAAACATGGGAAAAAAAAAAAAAAAAAAAAAAAGGAAGTAAAAAATACATAGCTGTGGCATTGCAGCTTCTTTATTTCAGAGTCTGGGCTTCAAGAGTTCTTTTGCCCTTGACTTTGTCACTCTACCCAGTGCAGGGCTTGATGAGCAATGGTGGGCTGGAGCATCTTTAGATGCTTCTGAGTTGGGGAAGTGACAAAACTGTAGCTGTACTTTAGGAAGGGGAATCAAACTTCTTGTTCTAAAAGCAATGTTGGCTTCCCAAAGAAGAGTCTAGATCTCAGATGCAGAGGGGCCATCTCTGGACTGCCTTAAAAATCTTTGGTCCATTTTGTAGTCTGTGACAGGTTTGCTAGTCACAGCAATTTTGGGAAGTAGATAGCTTATTAGCAGAAGAGGAGATAGCAGCAAGGAGTAAGAGCACGACCTGACTAGTCAACAAGCAACAGAGTTAGCCCCAGACCAAGAGTTCTTTCTCTGACAACATGCTGCCCCTTTGTACTTTTCCAACATGCAAAAAAAAAAAGAAAAAAAGAAAAAAAGAAAAAAAAGATAGATTTTCCTGTGCCTTTGCCATTTATAAAAATGATAAAGACTAAGCCTTAAGACTCAGGCCCAATAATAAGGGGTGCTTTAGAATGACCCTAACAAATCCTAAAACCAAGCCTCAACAGGAAAAAGCTTAATCTTCCAACAAATTAACTGCTTGCCAGAACAAACGCAATACTCCTTAAAAGAAGACAACAAAATCCAGGCTCTCAACAACATGGCACATCCAAAGTCCAGCACACAACAAAAAGTTACCAGACAAGGGAAGATGTGGGAAAATATGATTCATAACCAGGAGCGAAATGTCCACGGAAACATATGCAGAGATGAAAAGATGCTGGAATTAGCAGACAAGGGCTTTAGAATAGCTATTATAAATATGTTTGAGAATTAAAAAAATAAGATGTATATAATGAGTGACTAGATAGGGATTCTCAAAAAAGAACAATGCAAGCTATAAAAATGAACTAAATGGTCTCTTCAATAAATGGTGCTGGGACAACTGAATAACCACCTGCAAAAGAATGAAGATGGACCCCTACCTCACTCCAAACATAAAAATTAACTCAAAATGGATCAATAGATCATTAGATTAATTGATCCATTTTAGCTCTTCTTAAATAGAAGGGCTAAACTACAAAGCTATTAGAAGAAAACATATGGGTAAATTCTCATGACCTAGTTTCAGCAAAGGATTCTTAGATTTGACACCCAAAGCATAAAAACTTTTGTGCATCAAACAGCATTATCAAGAAAGTGAAAAGACAACCTACAGGACAGGAGAAAATAGTTGCAAATCGTATCTCTGATAAGGGTTTAGTACCCAGAATATATAAAGAACTCTTACAACTCAACAACAAAAAGACAAACAACCCAACTAAAATTTAAAAATAGGCAATGGTCTTGAATAGACATTTCTCCAAAGAAAATATGCAAATGGCTAACAAGTACATGAAAAGATGTTCAACTTCCCTGGTCATTAAGAAAATCCAGATCAAACCCACAATTAGTTACCACTTCACACCCACTAGGATGGCTATAAAAAAAGGTAAATAACAAGCATTGACAAGGATGTGGAGAGAGAGGAATGCTTGTACGTAGCTGGTGGGGATGTAAAATGGTGTAGCTATCTGTGGAAAGGAATTTGGTGGTTCCTCAAAAGTTAAATATAGAATTAGCATACGACCCAGCAATTTCAATCCAGGTATATACCCAAGAGAAATGAAAACATGTCCACACAGAAACCTGTCATGAATGCTTATAGCAGCATTATTTATAATAGCCAAAAAGTGGAAACATCCCAAATGTCCATCAAAGGATGAACTGATACATATCCATTCACATATTTATCACCCTCACACATCCACAACTATCTATCTATATTTTTTAGAAACCACAGTTCATACTGATACTTCCAATTCCAATCTAGCACCACGGGATTCCTTCTATCCTTTCTCCTTTTCATATGTATAATTCTCTTCTCTGTCAGTGAGAAATCTGGCTCCCATTATTCACAATGTATTTATTTGTTTAATCCTAGAATACAAAGGTATAGAGGTAACCTATACCTCTGTGAAAAAGAAAACTACTAACTTGAGTATAATATTTACTTCTAGTTTACTTTGTCTTTGGCCTGAGGGTATATAGTCCAAACACTTGTTTAAAAATTACTTGGTCAGCGATGGAGAACAGATTAGTGGTTGGCAGAGGTAAGGGAGGCAAGGGAAGTTGTGGCTATGACAGGAAAGCAAGAGGGATCCATGAGGTGATAGAACATTTCTGTATCTTGATTGTGGTGGTGGTTACACAAATCTACACGTGATAAAACTGCACACAAACAACTGCATGTAAAACTGGTGAAACCTGAGTGAGGAAGGCCTGTACTGATGTCACTTTCCTCTTTGTGATACTGTTCTAGAGTTACGTAAGATGTTACCACTGAGGAAAATAGGGTGAAGGGTACACAGGGCCCTCTGTACTATTTTTTACAGGTTCCTGTGAATCTATAATTATTTCAAAATAAAAAAGTTTTAAAAAAATGTTACTTGGGCTTGTCTGTCCCCTTCTTTCCCACCAGTGTGGTTATGTTATTCACTTAAAATACAGCTAGTTCATTTCTACTTGTATTCTATTTTAAGGCCCCCTCTTCTTTGTGGATTTCTTTTTTCTTTTTTAAGTATGTGGAACAGTAACATGGTCCTAAAAAGTCTAAAAGTCGTAACTATACAAAAAGGTATATCCAGGGAAAGATTACCCCACTTCCCATTTCCTTTTCTTCCTCCCAATTCCTTTTCTTCCTTCTACCCCATTCCTACCCATCCCTAGTAGGTAAGGAATTAGATTAGTGTGTGGTTTATCTTAACTTTCTTTTTTCACAAATGGTCAGAATCATGTATATTTTTAAATTTCTCTTTCTTACAAAAAAGGCATGTATGTTTATTATATGCACTCTTTTGTACTTTGCTTTTTTCACTTAATGTATCTTAGAAATCAATTCATAGACATTTTCCTTTTTGTTTTTAATTTTTTTTTACAGCTCCATCATGTAGATGTACCACAGATATTCAACCACTCTCCTATATATGGGCATATGGGTTGTTTCCAATATTTTGCAACTACAAACAATGATGTAGTGATTATCCTTCTGCATATGTATTTTTATATTGTTAGAGGAGTACCTTCAGGGTAAATTCCTAGACATGAGATTGCTGGGTGAAGAGGTAAAGGTACATATAATTTTGTAAGATATTGCAAAATTCCCCTCCAAAAAGGTTTTACCAATTTGCATTCCTACTAACAATGTATGAGTATCTGTTTTTCCAAGCTTTGTTAATAGATTGTATTACTGTACTTTAATAAAACTTCTGCTATTCAGATAAGTGAGAAATGATATCTCAGCTTAGTTATAATTTGTATTTCTTTAAATATGAATGAACTTGAATATTATCAGAAAATAAAAATAAAATTATACACCATTATTCCTCATAAGCATAGAAAGAAAAATCCTTAACAAAATGTTAATAATTTGAATCTATCAATTTATAAAAAGGATTAACATATTACAACCAAGTAGGGCTTTATCCCAAGAAAGCAAGATTAGTTTAGAGTTAGGAAATTAATCATGTAATTCACCACTTCAACAGAATAAAGGAGAAAAAATCATGATTATTTCAATGGTTGCAAAAATATATTTGACAAACTTCAATGCCCATTCTTCATAAAAACACTCAATAAACTAGAAATAGAAGGAAGCATCCTCAATCTGATAAGGGCACCTTTGAAACCTCTACAGCTAACATCACACTTAATGGTGAAAGTCTGAATGTTTTCCCCCTAAGATTGGGAACGAGGCAAGCATGTCTGCTCTCATCACTTGTCCAACATTCAATTGAAGGTACTAGCCATGCAAGATGGAAAGTAAAAGAAGCAAAAGGCATACAGATTGGAAAGGAAGAAATTAACCTACCTCTGTTTGCAGGCAGCATGACTGTATATTCAGAAAACCCCAAGAAAATCATAAAAAAACCCTACTAGAATTATTGAGTGAATTTGCAAAGATTGCAGGATTTCTATATGCTATCAATAAACTACTGGGAGATGATAGAGGAGTATAGTTCATACAGATGTACACATTTGTCAAAATTCATCAAACAGAGTACTTATGTAAATTAGTTTATAAGTTCACTTGATGTAAACTATACTTTAACATGAAAAATTAAAATAAACCCAGGTAAAGACCAAATAAAGTGTCTTCTAATATCATTTGCATGGGTCAGCAATTTGAGAAAACTTTTGAGAATTTTCAAGAAGGGTCAAGATTTATTTAACTTATTTTTGTCTATTTTAAGTACAAATTTGTTTATAGTTACTTATTTTTTATATTTTCCTTCTCTCACCAGAAGACTAAAATGAATGTCATGGGAGATGGACCCAAATGCAAAACTTCTGACAGAGTGGTAGAGCAAGCATGACATTTATTTGCACGTTCTTCTACGTATCTGACTACTACAACATACTGCCTCCTTTGAACCATGAATTTGGGATTAAGCAGCCCTGGGTTTAAATTTGGGTTGTGAATCTGATTAGCCATGTAACTGTGGGCTAGTTACTTCAACTCTCTGGGTCTATTTTCTCATTCGTTAAATAGGGGCAATAATATTTACCTTCTATGAGGTAATATGTGTGACAATGGCATACTTAACAGCTGAATCTTAAAGGATGACTAAAGTTGTTAGCCAAATGGATGAGGTAGAGAAATTTAGGCCCCATTTAGTGTATTCTGCTCCTTCCCAAGAGATCATGTCTTAGTTGCAAATAATAATTGGTTGAATAACTCCTTCTTTCAAGAGGTTGAAGAGACAAGAATGATCCCTCTGCCCCTTTCTTCCCAATTTAACCACTGTTTGGAATGTTCTCTTTTGAATTTCTGCTCCTTAGCAAGCCAGATAGAGAGAGCAGTTGTCTTAAGATAAACCACTTCCCTAGAAATTTAAAAAAAAAATCAAGTCTCACCTCTGACTCCTCTCAGGAATATCCAGCACAAACCCAAACATCATCTCAGCAATTTTACTGGAGCTGCAGGTGGGGGTCCTGTCCACCTCCACAGCTATGGACAACATCCTCTGCAGCTGGCATACAATCCTGAGTCCAGAACACAGAACACAAGTGAGCAGGAGGGACTCACAAGCAGCCACCCTGAGGGCTGGGAGGAGGCCTCCACCAGTATACATCGCGAATAGAGACTACTAAAGTGGGTCAGGGAAAACTACCCAAGCCACCAATATGCTTTTATTTGGCAATTTTACCTACTTTTAGCCCTTTTGCCAGATCATACTATCTGAACCTTTCAGAACCTAGGGTTGAGCTGCAAAAGCAAGCTGCTCTTGAGCTGATAAACAGTACCATGCAATCTTAAGGATCTAGACACCTGTATTAATCTATAACAACTTTCCTATTTTCCAGATGAAGAAACTGAAGTCCAGAACAACTGAACATTATTTGAATTTCTTTGATTCAGAAGAAAATACAGATTTCCTATATGGTTTTCTCCAGTTATTGGTTCCTCTGTAGCACTCTCTTCCTAAGTTCAGTCTCAGGACTCCCACTGGTGGACCCTGTCTCTCTCTTCCATCAGACTTAGCTAGGAGAGAGCCAGGCTGATGTGCTGGAGGGAAGCTGGGCAACACCTCAGGAAGGTGAGCATCCTGATCTGACGTCTTTTCTAACATGTATTATTTGTGATGGAAGAAAGGGCTCTGTTTTCAGAAAAGCAGCAGGCAGTTTCTTAAATTAGTTGAGGCCCCTAGACCATATATGAAAATCAGATTGGTGAAACAAGATTATAATGTAGCAATTAAATTTAAGTAAAAATGCTATATTTGAAATGTCAAGTGTGAACAGACTTTAACAATATGATTGATGTGGAATTGTAGGTTATGTGTGCAATGGTAGCCAAGCCCCTAAAATCCTGGCATTTCTCAAAAAATGCCAAGACCACTCTCAGCCCCATTAAAAAAAAAAATGCCACGGCTCTCTTTCCAGTGTAGTCGGAAGTAATGGGACCTGCCCTGGTCTGAGCCATTGCTGGTACAACCTGTTGGAACCTGCAGGTTCAACTGGTGTTCTTCTACTCAGATTGGAGGAGCCATCCCAGGTCCGTGAGGACAAGAGGCTGCCAGAACACTCACTACCCACAACTCCTGCTCACTGTCAGCGGACATTCGAAGTCATACGTAGTTATAATTCTTTACTGTCTTTTGGAATCCAGGAAAGGGAGAACAGCATCCTCTAGCTTTTGTTTCACTGTTGCTTTGTGAATCTGTATTCACTTAGTGACGTCTTATTCATTTGGTGGGAAGTAGCTACTTTTGTTCTACCTTTGGAATTGGAAATTTAGTTTTTAACCAAACTAAGACAGTCTTTAATAAGAATCAACTTATATTAGAAGAACACTGATTTTGGGGAAAGCTGCTCTTAGGGAGTGGTGCTATTCCTTACAACCCTAAATCCTAGTAACTCCTGGGAAAGGCAACTTCTGCCTGCCCTTACAGCTGATTGCTGTTCTTTGTCAGGTTAGGCTGGGGAGAAGGGTTGCTACTGTTGGCCTTCAAGGTTCCTGTTTCTGAAGGGGTTTGATTCCCATTGGCGAGCTGAGTCCATCTATCTTCAGTTACTGCTTTGACCAGCCACTTGATAACATCCCTGCAATGGAAAAAAGACAAGTAAGAAAAGATTTAACTTCTTACAATGTGAAAGGTTGTATGGTGCTCAGAACTGTAGCCTTAACCTGGCTCCATCTCAGACCCCTAGATTTCCCCAAAAGCAACAAAGTAGGCTCTCAGGCTATTTTCAATATTTAAACAAGTCTAATGGAAACCTCATATTTAATTGTAATAAGGCTACAAAAGCTAACCAAAAATACCAAGATTTTTCTGGGAGTTATAATTCTGAAAGGCACCTCAGAGGTAAAAGGGCACTATCTGTGGCTTTCTGATGAGGAACATTCCTTTGGAAAGTTGGATGGACGGCCCTTGTCATCCAGAGAGTCCTTGTAGGCTCTCCATATTAGGTGTCATCTATTAATACTAATAACTAAGGTTTAGGGTACGTGCAGCGCAGTCACACTTTATTCAGGACTTAGGTTTTAAAAATTAGTAAGGGAAAAACATCTCATGTAATTCAAATAACTTTGACAATCACTCAGGTAATCCAGGTAAAAATGGTAGATTGAATGCACACATATAATTTTTGTTCCCTCCTAAAACCCCATTAATACTTAAATACTATATTTCTTTTTTAAAGGCAAAAGTCTATAAGGAAGAGGAGGGGAGGAGAGGAGACAACAGCAGTGAAATTTTGGAAGCTTGGAGCCAAATGAAGTATACTCACTGTTCTAGTTTGCTAATTCTGCTGGAATGCAAAACACCAGAAATGGATTGGCTTTAACAAAAGGGGGTTTATTTGGTTACACAGTTACAGTCTTAAGGCCATAAAGTGTCAAGGTAACGCATCAACAATCGGGTACCTTCACTGGAGGATGGTCGATGGCATCCGGAAAACCTCTGTTAGCTGGGAAGGCATGTGGCTGACGTCTGCTCCAAGTTCTGGTTTCAAAATGGCTTTCTCCCAGGACGTTCCTCTCTAGGCTTCAGCTCCTCAAAAATGTCATTCTTAGTTGCTCTTGGGGTGTTTGTCCTCTCTTAGCTTCTCCAGAGCAAAAGTTGGCTTTCAAAGGCCATCTCCAAATGTCTCTGTAAGCTGAAGTTCCTCTCTCAGTTCCAGTGCATTCTTCAAAGTGTCCCTGTTGGCTGTAGCAAGCTGGCTCCTTCTGTCTGAGCTTATATACTGCTCCAGTAATCAAGTCCCAGGCTGAATGGGTGGGGCCACACCTCCATGGAAATTATCTCACCAGAGTTATCACCTACAGTTGGGTGGGTCAAACCTCCATGGAAACACTCAAAGGATTCCAATCTAATCAGCACTAAAGCTTCTGCCCCACAAGATTGCGTCAAATAATATGGCTTTTTCTGGGGGACATAATACATTCAAACCAGCACACTCACAAAATGGAATATTACATAATAGTCAAAATGAATAAGCTACTCTGGCAGGCAACAATATGAATGAATATTAGTAATATATAATATTAAGTGAAATATATAAGTCCCATTGGATTACATACAGCATGATACCCTTTTCCATAAAGCTAAAAGGAATGAAAATAAAAATATATACTTTTTAGGAATAAATGTATATGTAGTAAAACCATATAAAAAGGAAAGCAAGGAAATGATGAACATTCAGGATGATGATTACCTTAGTGCAATAAAGCAAAAGAGATTAATGGGGGTTGGATGTGTGGTTATATTTAGGTAATTGTAAAGGACATAGCCTTTTACTTAGGTGGTGGGTTAGGAGATGCTGATTACAAAATTAAAAGTAACCAATTAACTAAGTAAATAAAGCAAGTGTGTCAAGGTTAAGGATGACATTTAGTCCAACCCTAGGACCTCGGCAAAGGAATGAACTTTAACTGACTTAGCAAAATTGAGAAGCTGAATCCTAAGCCAGCAGTAGAGAAATCTAAGAGTAATCATATTTACCAAAAAAAAAAAAGGATCGTTAATAAGCTTTGCAAATAAGAGCTCTAAGTTTTTTTAAAGTGGGTGTGAAAGGAGGCAAGTTAAAATAAAAATAAGTAGGATGATTTCAAAGTCGTTTAAGAAATCTTCAGATCCCTAAAGATTCTTCTCCAACTCTGTAGACCACAGGCAATTTTTAAAAAATTTTATTTTTTGAGCAGTTGAAGGCTTACAGAAAGTACAGTTTCCACATATCATCCCTCACACACACAGTTTTTCCTATTATTAACATTTTGCATTAGGGTGCTACATTTGCTACAAGTGATGAACCAGTATTATAATTATATTAACTCAAGTCCATAGTTTACATTAGGGTTTGCTCTTTGTGTGGTATAGTTCCATGGGTTTTTTAAAATTTTTTATTGTGGCAACATATATACAACACAAAATTTCTAATTTTAACCACTTCCAAGTATATAATTCAGTGGTGTTAATTACATTCACAACAGAGGGTCTCTGGACAGTGGGGCACCAGGCACAGTTGGGAGGAAAGGCACTGAAGCAAAAACAGGGGCACCAAATGAACAGATACACACTGAATGCAGACTCTTGGCCTTGTCCCATACTTGGCTTCCAGAAACCTTGGTTTCTTTCACTTAGGAGATTACAAGTCTTTTCTGGAAAACTCAACCAGCCCAAGAGGACATTCCTAAAGACATGGAGGATTTTCCAAGAAATGGGCAGCCAGTTCCACCTACAGGGCAATTCAGAAACGACAAGTCCTCCCACACGCTCAGAGCTTCAATCAAGTTTTGCGTCTCTTGCTTTTAAACTTAGGTAGACTGTCACAGTTTACCAGACATCTAAGGAAAGCTTCTAACATGAAAGAGAGAGACCAAAATAACCAAGCAACCAAACAAAAAGAGCAACTTGGGAAAAACAAACAAGCATAGAAAAACCAAAAAAAAATTCTATCATTAGTATCATCAAAGACATGAGAGAAGACAGGGATTCATGAAAGAAGAAAACAAGAACAGAATACTATTTGTTTTAAAAAAAGAACATTTGGAGAACAAAAAGCTTTTAGAAATAAGAATATCATAAAAGAACTGAAAAACACTATTTTGCAGAGCTGAAGGATGTTTCCAGACTGAAATGGCCCACTGAATGCCTAGCACAAAGGATAAATTTTGACCCATGACAAGCATACTGGGCAAAAGAGGATTCTACCTACCTCAGGGGGCAGGGCACATACAACTAATCAGTCATCAAAATAGTTTGTGAGTTCTTAATAGCAATTCTGGAAGCCAGAAGACAATGGAAGATTTCCTTCAAAATTCTTCTGTAGGAAAGTTATTTCTAACCTAAATTCCTATTGTCAGCTAAACTATCAATCAATGTGTGGGCATAAAATGGCAATTTCAGAATGCAAGAGCTCAAAAACTTTACTTTCCACATACCTTTCTTAGGAAGCTACTGGAAACTAATCTATTAAAATGACAGAGTAAACCAAAAAAGAGAAAGACATAGGACAAAAAACCAAGAGATTCAAGACTGGAGAGAGGTGAAGGGAATCCTCATATTTATGGTGAAGAAGACTGGCAAAGAGAACAACCAATCCAGACTGAAGGAGTTAAAATATTCCATGACAGATTTCCTCAAAGAAGGAAAGGATAGACTACTTAGTATGATAGGCATTTTGAGAGGAAATCTAGATAAGCTAGCAGAGAATTTGGGGTTAACTTTCAATTATGCACAGAGAAAACTAAAATAAGAAATTAAAAATAAGATAATTAGTTAACTCTAAAGATTACAAAAAGGTATGAATGAAAGGAAAAGTAATGATAATTTACTACTTGGCTCAATTCTGATAGCATACAGTCACAGTAACAGAAACACTGAAAAGCAATCTACACAAAAATATGATGTAACTATATAAATGGTATGGGGGCTGGAAAATGTGTGTATGTTTTGGAGGGGGGAAAGGGTGGGGAGGAAATGTGGCAAGTCAACAGATAAAGGCTAACAAGGAAAAATCAAGAAGTAACAACACAAGCGTGTTATTTAGCCATATAGAGTTACGTCCCTCCCAAAAGCCACGTTCTAATCCAATCTTGGGGGATATTTGGATTAGGTTTTTTCCATGGAGATATGACTCACCTAACTTTAGGTGATATTTTTGATTAGATTATTTCCATGAAGGTGTGGCCCCGCCTATTCAGCAGGGGTCTTGATTAGTTTACTGGAGTCCTTTAAAAGAGCTGGCCCAGACCCAGATGCTTGCTGATGCTTTGAGATGCTGGCCCAGAGTTGCTCTGGAGGAGCTAAGAGACGACAAAACGCCCCAAGAGCAGCTGAGAGAGACTTTTGGAGAGATGCTTGGGAGCTGAAGCTCAGAGATGCTTGGAGACATTTGGAGATGCTAGCCCAGAGACTTCTGGGAGAAAGCCATTTTGAAACCAGAACCCCACAGTAAAGGATCAGCAGATGCCAGCCACGTGCCTTCCCAGCTAACAGATTTTCCGGACACCATCGGCCATTCTTCAGTGAAGGTATCCTCTTGTTGATGTCTTAATTTAGATGTTTTCATGGCCTCCGGACTGTAAATTTGTAACCTAATAAACCCCCTTTATAAAAGCCAATCCATTTCTGGCATTTTGCATAACAGCAGCATTAGCAAAATGGAACAGGAGGTAAATATCAAAAGAATCCAATAAATGAGTTGAATGTAGTTACCTCTGGGAAAAAGGGAAATGTAGGAGAGGGCACCTGGGGACTAGTGTATTTCTTAAATCTTATAGAACTAGTTTATTTTTTGAATTCATAGTTAATAAAAAAAAAAAATCTCTTAAGAACAGGTGGCCATATTGGAGACCAACTTACCATCTCTCTCTCTCTTTAAAAATCATC
Source organism: Choloepus didactylus (assembly GCF_015220235.1). Lineage (NCBI taxonomy): Eukaryota > Metazoa > Chordata > Mammalia > Pilosa > Megalonychidae > Choloepus > Choloepus didactylus. Next base: position 1,771,755 of record NW_023637577.1, read on the forward strand.
TTTGAAGTGTAATTGACATATAATAAATTGTGCAGGTGTTTGATGAGTTGTGACAAATGTATGCATACATCCATGTAACCACCACCTCAATCTAACATCTATCTCTTAATGAATAGCTGGAACAGATGGCTTTATTTTCATTTACTGAGCACAAAACGGAACACCCAGCTTGCTTTTAGAGACCAGTATCGTGAAGGGCCAGAAGAGGTGAAAATGAGAGAACCTGAGAGAATAGTGGCTTTGTGCCTTCCTTCTCACACTCACCCCAGTGCCTGTGTTCAAAAAGCATCATAGTGGGTAGAATTATCCTTGTATTTACATACTTATTTTTCAATTTAAGACACAATTCCTCTGCTATGCACTATTTGGAGATTCTCTACTTTATTGATTTTCTATACTATATAATCAGTAACATTTAAAATTTACCTAAAATGCTACATATAGGGAAATGGATAAGGGCATGCAAACTAAAGGGGGGAAAAGCTGACCAATGCCCAAACATAATGGAACTTCCTCCTTTTTTGCTAGAGGAATTATAATAGTCAATATCCAATATTGGCTTAAGAAAACCATTCTCAAGAAATATGTAAACTCATATAGGAATGTGAAGAATTTCAATGTTGTTCTGAAGAAAGGATGCTGGCATACTATTCTGCTGAGAGCCAATTCTAAAAAAGTAAGAGATGTGGTTCTAGGACGAAAATTCTAGCCTGACATTCCCATCCTAGAAATTCCATTTTTTCCCCTTGGTATAAGGATATAGTAGTTCCATGCTCTCAAGCCTCTAAAGGCTCTAACCCTGATTTTACAAAAAATAGAACACATACTTGCTACCTGGTCATATGGTCAACCACATGACCTGTTACCATACTCTCTTTTCAGAAGCTAGTAGTGACAAATGAAATTTATCTTAAGTTGTTCAGGGGGATGGACATAAATCTTGGTTTGCAAAAGCTTTAAAAAGTTTTATACAAGTTAGCATTTCCCACCTGAAAACCAAGGTTGCTTAGATAATACTGAAATAGATCCAAGGAAGTCTGATGATCTTGACAGAAATATCATTGGAGACATGAGCTTGACATATGGTTGGTGCAGAGGAAGGGTTTCTTTCATTACTGTCTATAGTTTTAATAAATATCCCTGTTACACTAGCTAGTGACTAGATAATCTCATCCACCTGATACTCTCTGGCCCTCACATGAAGAACTGGACAAAGTGAGCTTCTACTCTGTAGCTGCCCACCTATAACCCCTACCTCTTGTCATTCCAGGACTTGGGTGACTGGTTACCTGACGTTGTGGGGCTGCTTGTCACAGGACAACATGGTGCTTGCAATGGATTGCTGAAGGTGCTGTCGTTGCCTCCTCAGGATCTGCTGGAAGTCATCTTCCAGGGTCTGTACCACATAACGCAGAAAAAGGACTCGCCCAGACAGATTCTGTCCCTGTAGGGAGAAAGAATGAGATGTCAGTATTTTTGTTCAATATGATAGATGGTAGTGGGCACTTGGCTGTCATAAATACTAAGCCCAAGGAAGTCCACAAGTCAACAAGTGTGGCTGTACCTAGATTTATGTCCATCCCCCTAAACAACTTCAGATAAATCTCTCCCAGGGGAGAACAGTTATTACAAACAAGATAGCCCACAGAATTTTTAAAATTCATACTCTATAAGGTTTCAGAAAGCATTTTCCAATCCCTAGTCCCTCATGTGTCTTCTTTACCAGTAAGCAAGGGGTCTAACCATAAATATACTTTCTAGTCAACAAGCTCTCTACACCTGATGCCAGAAACTGGGAGTCCAAAATAATTTATTTATTGAAAAGACCTAGGCATCTCTGGATAATACATTTCTTAACAGCTAAGCTGCAACCAAAGGTCTGCTGGAGTCTCTAGGAGTATAGACTCTTTGATCTTAAAAGAGGGAAGTCAGCCTGTCCCTCTCATTGAATCTATCAGCCTTAGGAAAAACCCCAAACTGTGGATAGCAAAACAGAGACAGAAACTGGATCCTCATGACACTGATGAGCTGCTGGAGAAAGCAACCATTATGTCCACCCCATTGTTGAACTCCCAGTAATGTGAGCTGATCCTTATTGTTTAAGCAAGCGTGAGCTGGGTTTCCTGTTGCAGGTGAAATGATCCTGATCCTAACTGATTAAAGCACGACTGACACAAGTAAAGAGCATAGGTATTGGAGGCACACAGACCTTTTTTTTTTTTTTTAAATCCCAACTCCATCCCTTATTTAACTCTGCCCCTCTGAGCCTCAGTGTCCTCATGATTTACATGGGGATGATTCTAACCTTACAAAAGACAATGTAAGAACCTGTCACATGGCAGGCATGAACAATTTGTTGGTTTCCCTTTATTGTGATGCAAGTACTTGGGTCTTGGGCTTTGAAACTTCAAAAAACAAGAAGGCACCAAACTGTTTCTGGACTCAGTGGGAACTACTCATACTTCAAGGGGTAGGCATATAAATTTATGGACCAGGGAATGGTGCAGTCAGCAGGAAAAAGAATGACCATTCTAAGTACATACCATTTTCTTTCTCTCTTTTTTGGGAGGTGAGGACAGGATATCTTTGTCTTCCAAATGCATGTATTTTTTCTCTAATCTTTAATAATTGATTGAAATGGATTTTAAAAAATCAAGTATTTCTTCTAGATTTGTGATGAAAGTAGGTCTTCTACTGACACCATCCCACACCACCAATTGTCCCCTGCAGTTTCCTAGAGGGAATAATTTTCAACTCTCACTTCTGAAAGTTACCCTAAATATCTCTAAAGAAATATGCTTTTACCACTATTTATCAACTTTAACATTATCTTCTGATTTCTGCTAAGATAGATAAGGATTTAACTTACTTATGCCACTCCCCCACCTCTTTTCTTTCAAAAACATTTGTCTCAATTTATGTTTTATCATCTACACAGTATCTTTTGACTCCCCATTTTGTAAGATAAGGATGTTAACAGCCGTAGTATTTTCAGATTCTATCTCTTTTTGTCCCTCAACTTTTATCTTCTATACTTTTCATTTTACATTGTAAAGGCTCATAAAATTATCTTCTATGCTTTGATTATAAATTGATTCTAAATGCTATAACTAAGTAGTGTTTAGAATATCCAGGACTATTTTTAAATTATTTCTTTTACTGTAAATTCATGTGGAATACTAAGGAAATAGTTCCTTTCCTAGGAAGCTTTTTGTCTTTTTCTGGAACTTTTTATTTGCCCTACAATGCCTGCCATTATCATATTACTTCTTCCAACTCCCCAAGAATGATGTTGAATCTTGAGAATACCCTTCTTTTCCAGATTGCTTTTTCCTAAAGCCCTCTGTCCTTTTGCTCCAATCTGGGTTGAATGCTCCTGTGCCAGTTTGGATGTATTGTGTCCCCAAAACGCCATGTTCTTTGATGCAATCTTGTGGGGGCAGACAAATTAGTGTTGATTAGGTTAGAATCCTTTGATTGAGTGTTTCCATGGAGATGTGACTCAATCAACTGTGGGCGAGACCTTTGACTGGATAATTTCCATGGAGGTGTTTCCCCACTCATTCAGGGTGGGTCTTAATTGAATCCCTGGAGTCCTATGAAAGTGTTCACTGACAGAAGGAACTGCTGCAGCCTAGAGAGGAACGTCCTGGGCGAAAGCCCTTTTGAAACCAGAACTCTGGAGCAGATGTCAGCCACGTGCCTTCCCAGCTAACAGAAGTTTTCCAGACACCATTGGCCATCCTCCAGTGAAGGTACACGACTGTTGATGCCTTATCTCAGACACTTTATGGCCTGAAGATTGTAATTGTGTAACCAAATAAACCCCCATTATAAAAGCCAATCCATTTTTGCTGTTTTGCATAATGGCAGCATTAGCAAACTGGACCAGCTCTCCCTAGGCCTGCTATTTTCCATCATCCTGGGACTTCTTTTCCTTACTTTCCTAGATTAGATCTAGTGTTTCCTGGGTCCCATGTCTTCCTCATTTTTGATTACTCCCTCAATCTTCTGATGCATACTCTCAAGTAACCTCCTAAGAAATGGGGCATGGGGACATATTTTCAAGTTCCCGCATGTCTGAAAATGTCTTTATTTTATCCTCACATTTGACTAATAGTTTGGCTGTGTACAGAATTCTAGGTTGAAGATAATTTGTTCATCCAATTGCTTTTGGGTGAGTTGGCAGAAAGTAGGCAATTATGCTTAGGGACCTCTAAAGATCAGAATGTGGAAGACTATTTTTGGGTGGCACCAACTCTATATTAGCTGTCCTCATTTATTATATATGGTTCATTCAATTTCTTTAGACAATGAATCCTGTTTTTTTTTGTGTAAAGGGTAGGTAAGCTGGTTCCTGAACTTTCTGTACTCAAGAATGGAGAGGTGGCCTGTTCTATCCACAGACTTTCAACAATTATCCATTTGCAGCCTATATTTCACTCCTACCCTCCAATATACATTGTGTTTCTGAGTCCAAAGCCTCTCTAGTGTTCTAAAGGATAGCCTGCCTCCTTGGCTGTAGCCTGTGGCTTTCTCTGCCAAGCTTCATCAGTCATCACTCAAATTCCAAAACTTTGTTCAAATTTATTGTCCTACTTAAGTACATTATAATTTTCTCTATTCACTTACTATTACTTTTAATGGAATCTCAAGAGGGAGAGGGGATAAATGAATGTATTCAGTCCAATTGGAAGACAGCACATACCATCTCAATAGGATTTTTTGTGGGGGTAGGAGCATAAGGAGGGAATAAAGGCAAAGACTTTACTACCTGATTTGCTGTCGCTTCTTTTTCTAGTTAAAACTGCCCCTGCAAAAGATACACCTTTATAATTGTTATCTTACCTCTTCCTCCATGACATAGGTAAGCAGCTTCCAGTCCCACTCCACTGTCTTGGCGTTGGCTGGATGTAGCCTGGAAGTCAAGTAACATCCATTAGAATTCTGGAGAGTTTAGTGGAAGAAGGGCTGGGATCTGGAAGCTGATAAAAGAAAAATGCATCCTTTTATCCTGAGTATGCTTGCTCACTATCTAGTACTGTACCACCTCAATTTGTGTACAGTGGAGAGTCACTGTATTTTTGCTACCCTGTGTTTACTCACTCTTTTGGAGGCATTAGTATCCCATTTTGCCTTGAAGAAACTAACTACCACTTTTAGTCCATATGCAGCCAGCTGGCTTTACCTATCGACCAGGACCCCAGGATGAGGCTTGTGACCTGTCGAGCCAATCATGATATTCCTGCCCTAAGTTCAAAGTGACTGTTTCAAAGATGGACACGTGTCTCATGTTAGGCCAATGGAACCCTTCAAGACTCAATTTTAGAAGTCCTGTGTGACTTCAGGGAAATGGAAACTTTCTCCCACAGGGAATGTCTTAAAAGCCTGAAGCTGAGGGCTACCACATGGAACCTGAAAACAGAACCAAATCAGAGCTGGAAAAGGATCTGGGTGACCAGTTCTGAACACTTTCTCAAGTCACACCTGACCCCCAGGTTTCTAGCAACACGAGCCATTACATTTTCTTTTACCAGCAGTTAAAATCAGTTTGGTTTGGATTTCCCATTCACTTGCAACCCAAATAACACTAATATACTAAGTCGGCCTCCCTAATGGTCAGCTGAATAAAGCTTAGGCAAGAGAAAGCTCTGCCCCAAGTCCGGGTTTCCTAGATTTGTCTAGAAGCAGCTAGCTGGGAAGGTCCATACTGTTGAATTTTCATGAGAAGCATGTAGGCCTCCTTTAGGACATCCACGGTCTCACAGCTACTCAGCAGGATTTTCTGGATGATGTGAGCTACAATTTCTCCAGGTGGGTAATGCTGGGGTGATACAAAGTCCATCAAAAACTGCACAGTTCCCAAGGGAAAATTTTCTTCAATGGTGTTTGTCACCATTCTTAGTCTTCGATGAGGGATGGGCTCTAATTTTCGACCCATGTTCTGTAGAGATAAAATGAAATGAATCAGGATGGGTTTCCCTCACAGAAAAATGAGAGGTTTGGCAACAGATTGAAGACAGCCAAGTTTTTGTGCACTTCTAATATTTTATAATTTGAAAAAACAGGTAGGAAAGTCTTACCTAAAGAACTTCTAATGACACAGGAAAATGCTTACATTAAATTGAAATCAGAATTCAAAATCCTACATACAATACAATTTCCTCCGTGTTAAAATATAGCATAGAAAGGAAAGTACTAGAGTCAAAAGCTAGGGTGATCTGATTTCGAGGTGAGGGTGACAAGAGATTTAGGAGTAGTTGCAATGCTATAGCAGATACTAAAACTGATAAAGACATTTAGACAAATTTTATTGTTAGAAGAAGAATCTCATTTTGCTGTCTTTTGAGACAACATAAATATTAAGTTGTTTTTCAAAAAAAGTATGTATTAAAGATTGGGAGAGAAAATGTTAAAAGTGGTTTTCTTGTATCTGAGTGGGGGAATTATAGGTAATTATTTCTTCTTTATTCTCCTTTGTGTTTTTCAATTTTTCCAAAATAAGCACACACTCCTTTTATAATCAGAAGGGAAAAAACATTAAAAAGTTTGCTTATAATTTTTAATGATATGGGAATATAATAATAATGATAATTTTTTAGACAATTTATTTTCATTTAATTCTCAGAACCCTAAGAAATACACACTGTTATTATTCCTACTTTACATATAAGGAATCTGACATTTAGAAAGATTAAATACTTGTCATGCAACATATGGCAGAGGCTGGTTTCAAACATAGGTGTTGTAACTCCAGAGCTATCCTTTTAACTCCTACTTTCTACTCTCTATAAACAACAATAATAATATATATATGTGTGTATACTATAAATATATGTGTATATACGTACGTATGTATATACCTTTATACAATGTCATCCCAATTATTAAAAAAGTTAAAATGCATAAGTATAAAAAACAAACCAGAAAGGAAATAAACCAAATTATTAACAATAATAAATGCTAAGTGATTTAGCACTATGGGTGATTATTTTATAAGCATTTGATAAAGGCCTAGAATGAGCCAGACACTCTAACAGGCACTTTATATATGTCATCTCATATAATAGCCTTGTGAGGTATGCTTTTATCTCCATTTTGCAGATAGGAAAACTGAGGCACAGAAAGGTAAAGTGATTTATACACCAATTTTTAACTGTGGGGCTAAACTTTGAATCCAGATCTGAAACTCTACACTGAATGGTCTCCGCAAGTAGGGGAAAGAGAAAAATATCAAATCTATACTGGGCCTGTTATCTCAACCACAGACTCCAGGCACGCTAGTCTTATCTTTGGCCTACACAAAGGACACCAATCCTTAGGGGAAGAGATGCTAGCTCACCTCTCTTGAGTCTTTATCTGGTATTAGTGTCTGGAAGAAGAGGTGATGCACTGGAGGTCGCAAGAAGTACTTCAGTCTATGCAGGCATGGTCTGTTGGACAACCCACCTCGTGGGGTTGGTGCTTGTACCTGGGCAAGCTCGGGGTTGGCGGGCTCTGATAGTGATATCTCTCTTCTGGTTGGGGTTTCAAGGACAGAGAGCCAAGGAACTTTCTCCAAAGGAGTTTCACACTGTGAAGACTGTGGACTGGGAGAGCAGCTCTGTGAGGATGGAGCGGAAATATCCATTGGGGTGTCACGGCTCTGTATGTCATTCTGGGGAGGGTTACGCTTGTCCTGTGGTAAGCCAGGCAGGTCTCTAAGTGAGTGTGGCACATCTCCAGGGGAGTGTAGCACATTTTCAGGTGAGTGTGTCACGTCTCCAGGCAAGAGTGGCACATCTCCTGGTAAGTGTGGCATATCTCTAGGTGAGTGTGGCATACCTCTAGGTGAATGTGGCATGTCTCCTGATGACTGTGGCACATCTTGCAGTGACTGTGGCATATCTCGCAGGTATGTCACATCTTGTGGATAGGATCTGCTTTGAGGTGGGCCAGGTACATTGTGAGGTAGGCCCAGGGAGTCCTGAGGTGGGCGTGATGAGTCTTGAGGTGGAAACAATAAGTCCTGACATAGGCAGAGTGAATCTTGAGGTGGGCTTGGTGAGTGTTGAGGAGGCCATGATGAGTTTTGAGGTGGGCTTGGCATATTCTGCTGAGGGCATGGCACAGCTTGAGGAAGGGATGGCACACCTTGTGGATGGCATGGCACAGCTTGAGGACCGTATGGCATACCTTGAGGAAGGCATGGCACACCTTGAGGAGGATATGGCACACCTTGAGGAGGGCATGGCACAGCTTGTGGATGGCATGGCACACCTTGAGGAAGGCATGGCACACCTTGAGGCGGACGTGGAACATCTCGAGGAAGACGTGGCACAGCTAGAGGAGGACATGGCACACCGTGAGAAAGGCATGGCACAGCTAGAGGAGGACATGGCACATCTCGAGAAAGGCATGGCACAGGTAGAGGAGGGCATGGCACACCGTGAGGAGGGCATGGCGCAGCTAGAGGAGGTCCTGGCACATCTTGAGGAGGGCATGGTGCTGCTAGAGGAGGGCCTGGCACACTTTGAGGAGGACATGGCACATCTCGAGGAAGGCACGGCATGCCTTGAGGAGGGCATGGCACCATTCGAGAAGGACATGGCACATCTCGAGGAAGGCATGGCATCTCTTGAGGTGGGTGAGGCAAGGTTTCTAGTCGGCACTGCATGGTTTGTAGTGGGCATGACAAGGCTTGTGGTGGGCATGAAGAGGCTCGTGGTGGGCATGGCGAGGTTTGCAATGGGCATGGCAGTGGTGCCCTTTGATTGTTGCTGCTACCATTATTGCCTGTTGGGGAGAGGGAGGGAACATCTGAAGTCAGCTGTAGGCTTGCCAAGAAGCCAAGGTCACCTTTAAATGTTGTTGAGCTACAGCTCGGCTCCACTGGATAAACAGAGCCTCCACTGATGGATGTGGGAGGTTGGGGACCTTCACATGTGGTCTCTTCCAGCAGGTCCAGATCCACAGGATCACTGTTAATGATTCTCTGTGCAACAGGCCAAGAGCTTCGGTCTACCCGGCCATCCATCACCTCTTTGCTGGAGAGGCTGACACATGTCTGAACACCTGTGGGCTCCTTCTGAGAAGGAGCAACAGGTTCTACAGTCAAGTCAAGGGTGGCAATAGGCCTAGTCTCCTCGTCAGTTCTTGTCAGGTCGATCACACAGAGTCCACTGTGATCCTTTGCCCTTGGTCTGGTTTCTTTAGTTAAGTCAATGAAGTCCTGTTGAAGGATTGTGAGAAGATAAGAGGTCAAGCAGGGATTCTCAGCTTTATCTAAGAAAACTTAAGTCCTAACTTTTAGAGATGAGTATTATTTTACCTTTTCACTTCACTGATAATGTCATCCTGTATAACATAAACGTTAATTTATTTTCTTTGGTCAACATTTTGTTCTGTCAAAGCTGTCAATTTCTCTGCCTTCTAAAATTATTCAAATGTCACACGTGTATTACTAGGGGAAATTTTTCTGATCCAGTGGGGACAGGGGCACATTCAACCTTAATTTGCAAAGTACAAAGCAACCTTTGTTTGGAAAAGCAGATATACATTATTACTTACAACAGAAGCTAAACAAGAAGGGAAGCTAATACAAGAGAATCTACTATGTGCTAAAAAATGTGTTTTTTAGTACATGGTATCTTTAATTTTCACAATGATCCTTTAAGGTAGGCATTGTTACCTCTAAGATGTAGAAGGGGAAACCGAAGTTTAGAGGGGTTAGGTTATTTACCTAAGAATTATACAACTAAGTGCCAGAGTCATATTGAAACCCAGGTCTATCTCCTTTCTCTAGGAATGTAGAACATACTTCAGTATGTAATCAGTCTAAATTGAGAGATGGAGCATAATATAATAGGGGTTATAAAACCAAAAGTCTTATCTTCTTGACCAAAAGGGGGATGTGAAAGGAAATGAAATAAGCTTCAGTGGCAGAGAGATTCCAAAAGGAGCCGAGAGGTCACTCTGGTGGGCACTCTTGCGCACACTTTAGACAACCCTTTTTAGGTTCTAAAGAATTGGGGTAGCTGGTGGTGGATACCTGAAACTATCAAACTACAACCCAGAACCCATGAATCTCGAAGACAGCTGTATAAAAATGTAGCTTATGAGGGGTGACAATGGGATTGGGAAAGCCATAAGGACCACACTCCACTTTGTCTAGTTTATGGATGGATGAGTAGAAAAATAGGGGAAGGAAACAAACAAACAAACAGACAAAGGTACCCAGTGTTCTTTTTTACTTCAATTGCTCTTTTTCACTTTAATTATTATTCTTGTTATTTTTGTGTGTGTGCTAATGAAGGCGTCAGGGATTGATTTAGGTGATGAATGTACAACTATGTAATGGTACTGTGAACAATCGAATGTACGATTTGTTTCGTATGACTGCGTGGTATGTGAATATATCTCAATAAAATGAAGATAAAAAGCAATAATTAAAAAAAAAAGCCAAAAATAAATAAATAAATAAAACCAAAAGTCTTAAGTCTGAGTCCTAACTAGCATTAATTACTAGAAAACCCCTGTTCCTCAGCAAAACATTAGGTAGTTGACAGAATCTGATGATGCCAGCCAGGGGCACGGTAATCAACCTCTGTACTGTGAGTCTATAACAGTCCCGCTCTACCTTCCAGGTGTCTCCTTACCTCGTTGGGCACCACGGCCACTGTTACCCCAGGACTGCCAATGCTATGGCTGCTACCACAGCTATTTCTCTTAATAAATGCTCAAAGCAGAGCACAGGATTCTGGGTGGGTCAAGGGAGCAGCTGGAGTGAACCTTATCCTGGAAGAGGGATTGCTTGTTGAAACCTAATGCCTTGTTCCTAGGAAGCGCCATACAGTATCACTGCCCTGCTCCAGAAGCCTTCGGTGGCTCTCTAAACTGCCAGCCGAATTGTACACAATTACTACAGGGCCACAGAGGGTCTGAACTCAACTCCTCTTCCATTGCCAACTGCTAAAATGCAACATCACCATGTCTCTCTCATTTAAAACTCATCAGTAGTTCCATATGAAGTCTCAGGATAAAGCCCAATGTCTTAGTAAGGCACATAATGTTCTTCATAATAAGGCCCATAGCTACCTCTAGCCACTTGGCTATTTTCCTTTCTCACATGATCAAACCATACAGGACTACCTCAGATCCCCAAATGTGCCATGCTTTCTTAAGTATCTTTATTTTCACATTTGCTGATGTTCTTTGCTTTGCCTGGACTATCATCCCTTTGATTGCCTGGAAGCTTCTTGTCTTGCAAGACTCAGCACAGATATCACTGTGTGGGAAATCTTTCCATGTCACTTCTCATCCTAGATTAAATTAACCGTTTCCTCCCACAGGTCCTCATTGCACCTGCACTGACCTTTCAGTGCCTGCAATGATTATTGTACTTATTGGCTTTTTAAGGGTGGAAAACTAAAATGCCTTCAGGGCCAGATAGATAAATGCATGCAAGTGAAGCAGGCTTGGTATATCACAGCGGGGCACTGTGGGGAATGTGGCAAACAAAGGCATTCAAACTGAAAACACTGTTCGTCAAACAAAGTATAGTAAAGTATGATGCACCAGTGGGCTCCCAGGTTGTAAAGACCAGAACATGCTTCTCTTACCCACTAAATATCAAGGAAATTAATTCATTTATTCATTTAGTCAATAAATGCATTAGTAAGCAAAAAGGCTGATAAGGAGCTTCAGCTTAATCCTTTAAGGACAGAGTGTGTGTCTCATTCATCTCTCTCACCAGCACCCAGATCAATAAGCATCAGTGTAGGACTACTTGAACTCACAAAGCTGAAGACTTAGAAGCTCACAGAACCTCCCCGCCCCAAGCTGAGGCAGTAACGTCTTTTTTTTCTTCCAACATGTTTTATAAGAAAACCTTCACTTTCTCTCCAAGAAACGGGTTTCTCTTTCTTCCTCCACCTGGGGGAAGACAGTGAGGAAGAGAACAAGGTATAGAAAGGAAGCATTTTAGTTCACTGGCCAGCTTTCAATGTGGTAGATTTGGAGACACACATCATCTCCTTTCTGAATAATGGGGAAGGTAGGAAAAGTTAGTACTATGGTTCAGCAAGTGCTCCTTTTTGTTATTAATCACTTTTTTTGAGGTATAATTTATGTACAACAAACTACATAAAGCATACAATTTCAAGAATTTTAGCACTACCACATCAACATACAGATCATTTCCACCCCACCCCCCAATGTTTCCTTGGCCCCTAAAGCAATCACTGTCAATCTAGATTAGTTTGCATTTTCTAGAATTTCACCTAAGTGGAATCATACAGCAGGTACTCTTTTGTGCCTGGATTCTTTCACTTAGCATCATGTTTCTGAGATTCATCCATGTTGTTGCAGGTAGCAGAAGTTTGCTCCTTTTCATTGCTAAGTAATATTTGATCATATGGGTCTACCACACTGATGTCAATGGATGTTTGGATTGTTTCCAGTTTGGGGCAATGAGCCATAAAGCTGCTATAAAAGTCATGTGCAAGTGTTTGTGTGGACATGTTTTCATTTCTTTTGGGTAAGTATCTAGGAGTGAAACTGCTGTGTCATAGTGGTGGTATATGTTTAATCTTTTAAGAAACTGTGACAAAATTTTTTTTCAAAGTGATTAAACTATTTTAGATTCCCACCAGCAGTGTACTAAAACTTTCGGTTGGCTCCATATTCTCACCAATGCTCAGTACTGTCAATTCTTAAAATTTTAGCCATTTCAATGGGCAGGTAGCACTATCTCACTGCAGTTTTCATTTACATTTTGCTGAAGACAGACAGTTTCGAGCATTCTTTCTTGTGTGTTTTGGCTACTCATTTATCATTGTTTTGTGAAGTATCTTTTCAAATCATTTTGCACATTTTATAAAATTGATTTGTTTGTCTTTTGGATATATGCCAAATACAAATACACACATTGTATATATGTATTGTGAATATTTTCTCCTTTTCTGTGGCTTGCCTTTTTGTTTTCTTAATGGTGTCTTTTGAAAAGCAGATGTTTTAAATTTTAAGTCCAAATTATCAAACACTTTTCATTTTTTTTTTTTTTTTTAAATCTTACCCAAGACATCTTTGCCTACCCCAAAGATTTTCTCCTATGTTTTCTTCTATAAATTCTATAGTTTTAGCTTTTACCTTTAGGTCTTTGGTTCATTTTGAGTTAACTTTTATTATTTGGTGAGAGGTAAGGATTGATGTTCACTTTTTCCCATATAGATATCCAATTGTTCCAGTACCATTTGTTGAAAAGACATTTTCATTTCCTTATCAAATTGCCTAGGCAACTTTTTGAAAATTAAGTGACCATAAATGTGTGGGTCTATTTCTAGACTTTCAATTCTGTTCCATTGATCTAAATGTCTACCTATTACCGATATCACACTCAAGCTTTATTACTATAGCTTGAGATAGTAAGCCCTCCAATTTTTTTCCCCCTAAAATTGCTTTGGTTATTCTAGATTGTTTGCCTTTTCATAAAATTTAGATTTGCTTTCTCAATTTCTACAGAAAAAAGTCTGCTGGAATTTTGATTGGGATTGTGTTGAACACATACATATACTTATACATCAATTTAGAGAGTGATGCCTTAATAATATTGAGTCTTCCAATACACAAACAAGGTATATTTAGGTCTCTTTTAATTTCTTCCAATGGTGTTTTGTAGTTTTTAATGTACAAATTTTGGACATATTTTGTTAGATTTATTCCCAAGCATTTAATATTTTTAGTGATATTGAAAATGTAGATATATCTTTATTTCCTTTTCCAATTGTTCATTGCTAATATATAGCAATACTACAATTTATGTTTTAATCCTGTATCTTATATTTTGCTAAATTCATTTACTACTTCAAATAACTTTTTCTTTGAAGATTCCTTAGGATTTTCAATATAAGCAATCATGTTATTGGTGAACAAAGAAGTTTCACTTCTTCCTTTCCAATCTGCATGCCAGTTATTTCTTTTTATTGTCTTGTTACAGTGACTAAGACATCCAGTATAATTCTGAATAGAAGTAGTAGGAGCAGACATCCTTGCTTTGATCTTGAACTTAGAGGGAAGAATTGCAGTCTTGCATCATTAATATATAATGTTAGTTATGGTTTTTTCACTGATGTCCTTTATCAGGTTGAGGAAGTTCCTTCTTTTCCTGGTTTGCAGAGAATTTTAATTTGGAACAGGTGTTGAATTTTGTTGACTGCTTCTTCTACACCTACTGAGATGATCAATCATAAGATTTTCTCCTTCGTTCCATTAATATCAGAAATTATATTGATTTTCTAATGTTAAATTCACCTTGCAATCCTGGGAAAAATTTGGTTATGATGTAGTTCCTTTTTTATATTATGTTGGGTTAAACATATCAATATTTCGTTAAGAATTTCTACATGTTCATGAGGGATATTCATTTGTAATTTTCCATTCTTGTAATTTCTTTTTCTGGTTTTGCTACCGGAATAAAACTGGCCTTATGAAATGACTTGGGAATTATTCCCTACATGTCTATTTAGGTGTTTGGTACTGTATCTTCTTTAAAAGTTTGATAGAATGCAACAGCAAAGCATCTGAGCTGAAAATTTGCTTGGTAGAAAGGTTTTAAATTACACATTCAATTTATTTAGTAGATATAGGGCTATTAAAATTTTCTATTTCTTCTTGTCTCAGGTTTGTAACTTGTGTTTTCCCAGGAATTTGCCCATTTCATCTAAATTGTCAAATTTATCAGCATAAAATTGTTCATAATGGTCTCTTATTATCCTTTTAATTTTATACTCAATATAGAATCATTTTCCCCAATTATCTCTTTCTCAACATTGGTAACTTGTGTCTTCTCTATTTTTTTTGTCTTTGATCAATCTAGCTAGAAATTTATTAATTTTATTGGTCATTTCAAAGAACAGGTTTTTGCCCATTTTCTATTTCATTTATTTCTGTTATCGTTATTATTTCCTTCCTTCTACTTACTTTAGATTTAATTTGCTCTTCTTTTCCTTGCTTCTTAGGGTGGAAGCTTAGATAACTTTAGACCTTTTTCTTTTTCAATATAAGCATTTACAGCTATAAATTTCCCTGTGAGTACTACTTTGGCTTTATCCCACAAATTTTTAATATGTGGCTATTTTATTATCATATAATTCAAAATATTTTCTAATTTCCTTTGTGATTTCTTCTTTGACCATGGGTTGCTTAGAAGAGTTCATTTCCTGACACTTGGAGCTTTTCTAATTGTTTGGTTGTTGCTGATGTCTAATTTACTTTCATTATGGTCAGAAAACATACTCTGTAATATAGATTTCAATCTTTTAAAATATGTTGAGATGTTTTACAGCCTATCATATAGCCTGCCTTGATGAATGTTCCCAGTGCACTTGAAAAAAATGTGTATTCTGCAGCTATTGAATATAGTTCTATAAATGTCAGTCAGGTCATGGTAGTTGATAGTGTCTTCAGATCTTTGCTATCCTTACTTTTGGGGGGATCTAGTTGTGTTATCAATTACTGAGAGGTGTATTAAGTCTCCAACTATGAGTGTGGCTTTGATTATTTCTCTCTTTAGTTCAGTCAGTTTTTGCCTTCATGTATTTTGAAACTCTGTTCATTAGGAATGTATTTATAAATGGTATAGCTTTCTATTGCATTGATCTTTCTATCATTATGAAGGATCACTCTTAGTTTCTAGAAAATCTCCCTGTATTGGAGTCAAAATATTCTGGTATTAATAAAGCCACTCCAAATTCTTTATATATAACTTTTTACTCTCAATGTATTTGCGCCCTTGTATTTAAACTGCATCTCATATAGATAGTACACAGTTGGTTCTTGCTTTTTTGTCCAGTCTGAAAATCTCTGCCTTCTGATTGGGGTTTTTGGTTCATTTACATTTAATTTACTGCTATTATTTAATTGTTGATATTTTTTCTTTTAAATCTACAGTCTTGCTATTTGTTTTCTATTTGTCCTGTTTATTGTTCCTCTGTTCTTCTATCCTACCCCCCTTTCTGTTAATCACATATTTTCATTCTATTCTACTTCCTCTCGTTTTTCTAGCTATATCTTTTTGAATTTTATTGTTAGTATTGCTCTTGGGATTACAGATTGCAAATTCAACTTACTCCAGTGTAAGTAAAATATTGAATTAAGATAAAATATGGGAATTTTGTAAAATTATGTTTCTATTTACTCCACATCTGATCCTTGGTGTTTTTGTTGTCATATATGTTACATCTATATGCATTATGCACCCATCTATATAGTATATCAATTTTTGCTTTCCACAGTTGTTCATCTTTTAAAGAAATAAAGCAGGAAAACTATTTTCTCTTTACCCAAATACTTAGAATTTCTGCTTCATTCGTTTGTGTAAATTCAAGTTTCCATTCTCTTTATTCTAAATTTCCCATAGTGCAGATCATTTAGCAACAAATTCTCTCAGATTGTTTATCTGAAAATATCTTTTTTTCCCTTCATTTTTTTACCATTTTTATTGAAATATATTCACATACCAATCATCCAAAGTGTAAAACAATATATCATCATATAATTGTGCATTCATCACCACAATCAATTTTTGAACATTTTCATTACTCCAAAAAACAAGAATAAAAATAAAAATTAAAAAAAAACAAACAAAAAAACCCCACTCAAAATGTCCCATACCCCTTCTCTCCCATTTTAGTCATTTACTTTTTGTCCCCATTTTTCTACTCATTTGTCCATACACTGGGTGAGTGTGAGTCACAGGTTTTCAAAATCACACAGCCACACCATATAAGCCATATAGCTATAACTTGCCTTCAAGAATCAAGGATACTGGATAGCAGTTCAACAGTTTCAGATATTTCCTTCTAACTGTTCTGACAAACTAAAAACTAAAGAGGGATATCTATAAAATGCATATGAGTTACCTCCAGAATGACCTCTTGACGCCATTTGAAATCTCTCAGTCACTGAAACTTTATTTTGTTTCATTTCTCTTTCCCTTTTGGTCCCAAAGGCTTTTCTCAATCACATGATGCAGGGTCCAGGCTCATCCCTGGGAGTCACAACCCACATTGCCAGGGAGATTTACATTCCTGGGAGTCAAGTCCCATGTAGTGGGGAGGGAAGCGACTTGATCTGCTGTTTTGCCTTAATTTTTGAAAGATAATTTTGCCAGATATAGAATTTCTGGCTGAATGTTTTTATCTTTCCATCATTTGAATATATCATTCTAATATTTTCTGGCCTCTGCAGTTTCTGATAAGCAGTCACCTTTTAATTGTATTGTTATTCTTGATATGTAACATATCACTTTTCTCTGGCTGTCAAATAATAGTTTCGTTTCTCTTGTTTTGGGTCTGTTATGCTTCTTGGAAATGAAAGTTAATTTTTTTCCCACCAAACTTGAGAAAATTCTAGCCATTATTTTCTCAAAAGGTTTTCTACAACTTCCCCCCTCCTCCTGCCCAATACTCTCAATAACACATATCTTGGATTCTTGTTATTGCCCAACAGGTCTCTGAGGCTCTGTTCAGTTTTACTAAAAATTTTCTTTGTCTCTATCCTTCAAACAGGGTAATTCCTATCGATCTATCTTTAACTTCACTGATTCTTCTGCCACTTTCAATTCGCTGAAGTGCCCATTTACTTAATTTTTTATTTCAGTTACTGTATCCTCAATTCTAGCTTTCCATTTTTATAGTTTAAATTTCTCTGTTGAGATTTTCTACCTATTCACTCATTGATGCCATATTTTCTTTAATCCTTTGAACATATTTAATAATAATTGCTTTTAAGTCTTTGCCAAATCTAATACTTGGGCTCACTCACAGTCAGTTTCAATTGACTGTTCCTTTTCTACCTGAGTATGGGTCACACTTTCTTTGCACGTCTAGTCTTTTTTGGTTCAAAACTGGACACTGTAGGTGACACTGTAACAACACTGGATGTGACTGTATTATTCTAGAAATTGCCTTTTTTTGTTGTTCTAGTAGAAAGATAACTTGCCTGGATTCAAACTGCAAACTTTGTCTCCCTCGCATAATGTAGGTTGATATCTCTGTTCTTATTGTTTCCGGTGCAGTGCTGCTGTTTTAACCTGAACCCTTGAGTGTCTCCCCTGTGCCTAAATAATTAACCTGTCAGCCAATAATTTGGGCAGAATTTGTACTCTAATTTTGGGGCTTGCGCATCTTGTAGTTTGCACACTTCTAAGATTCATCCCTAATTTCTAGCTGCTCTGCCAGCCTTGAGCTGTCCCCTGACATTTCGAGCCCATCAAATTTCAGCTGTCACCCCAGGAGTGAATGATTGGGGAATGCATTCAGTTAAAAAGCAGCAAACTCACAAAATATTGCCTCATGCAGCTATATTTCAAGAGTAGATTCCACTGCAGTATTTGCCTGATTTTTCACTGGGGCCATAAAAATGTTTTAACAGATACGGTGAGGGAGTTTCACTGATTGGAAATAGAAGCCAACTCCATTACTGTCTCCATCTTGGAGAAAGTTCCTTGCACTTCTCTTCAATGATCCCATAGTACAATGTACATGGTAATAAGATGATATTACTTTATCACAGTGCATTTTACAGAGCACTTGGTTATCCCTTTCTCCCATTAGACAATACCTCTTTTAGTATTTATTCATTCCTGTAACCTTAGTTCCTATATGCTGTCTGTGACTCAACAAATGTTAAATTAATAAATTTAATCCAGTAACATCAGTTGATTTGTCCTCCCATCTTTCTAATGTCTAATAAAGTAATTTGCATTTCAATTACACGTTATTCTAATTAAGCTTTCCCAGATAATGAATCCTTTTTTTTCCCCAGGATTCTGGACTTATTTAAATTGGAAATGTAAGATTCATCTATACCAGCAAGCTGTTGGTCCAAAGCTTATCATCTGATTGTTGTGTTGATAATGGAATCTGCTGCTCATCATTCCAGTTTCAGCTCATGGTTTTGGTTTTATTTTTATTTCTTGGTGATTTTTGTTAATTCTGGCCAGCTCTGTAAAATCAGTTTCATTCAGGACCTAGTTTTTTGTGTTGTTTTGTTATTTTTAAGCATGAGAACCTTTCAAAGTTTGTCATACTGCTGAAGACTGAAGTTCCTATTCCAGACTCCTTTACAATAATCTAATATTAGCTGCTGTGATGGTTAGGTTCATGTGTCAACTTGGCCAGGTGATGGTACCCAGGTGTCTGGTCAAGCAAGCACTGGCCTGTTACTGCAAGGACATTTGTGGCTGGTTTATAAAAAAATCATCAATTGGCTGCAGCTGTGACTGATTACGTCAACGAAGGGCATGTCTTCCACAATGAGAGAATGCAATCAGCTGGACTTAATCCAGTCAGCTGAAGACTTTTAAGCGAGACAGACAGAGGACCTTCGCTTCTTCGGCTAACCAGCAAAGTGTTTCCTGAGGAGTTCATTGAAGTTGACAGTTAGTTTTCTGAAGAGTTCATCGAACACGTTCATTGAAGTTGCCAGTTTGCTGCCTGAGGAGTTCATTGAACATGTTCACTGGAGTTGCCAGTTTGCTGCCTGCCCTACAGAATTTGGACTTGTGCATACCCACATTTGCGTGAGACACTTCTATAAATCTTATATTTATAGGTATCTCTTGTTGATTCTGTTTCCCTAGAGAATCCTAACTAATACAGCTGCTTATCTTTCCCATTAGGGTCTAGCACAATATCAGTGTCTGGCACATAGCAAAGTGCTCAAGAAATATCAACTGAATTGTAATGAAGTAAGTGTGATGGGGGAAAGCTGATCCTCCACACTTCACATATGACATCTCATTCACCAAGACAGAAAACAATAGATACTTCAGGCCTCTCTCCACCTATCACTCTTTGCCACAAGGAAAAAGAAATGCCTTCATTATGTAGTGAAACTAGAATCAAGAACTAAATCAGGAATGGCTCAGACCCTTTCTCTGTTTTAAGCCCCATACCCTCAAGACAGACACAACTTTTCCCTTGGGTAAGTTCACCATACATCCTCTGCTCTTGAAATTTAGGTTAGGGGTAGGGGGCAAAGAGAGAGTATAGGGAACTCAAATGGGAGAGTAGACCCATGAAGCTTATTCTAATCAGGTTTTATCAGTAATCTGGCTATTATATTGATCTCCATCAATCTGACTTGTATATCCTGATTCTGTCTCTATGGAATTGCCTATTCTGGACATTTCAAATAAGTGGCCTTTTATGTTTGGCTTCTTTCACTTAGCATAACGTTTTCATAGTTCACCCACACTGTAGAATGTATCAGTACTTCATTACTTTTTATGGCTGAATAATATTCCATTATGTGTGTGTGTGTATACACACACACACACACATTTTTTATCCATCCATCAGTTGATGGACACTTGGGTTGTTTCCACTTGTTGGCTATTATGAACAATACTGGTATGAACATTTATATATAAGTTTTTGTGTGAACATGTTTTCAATTTTCTTGGGTATATATCTGGGAGTGCAAATATTGGGTCATATGGTAAATTAATGTTTAACTTTATAACCACTTGCCAAACTATTTTCCACAGAGGCTGTATTGTTTTACATTCCCACCAGAAATGTATAAAATCTAGTGGCTCTGCAGGGTTGTCAGCACTTGGTATTACCAGTATTTTTATCATAGACATTTTAACAGGAGTGTAGTGGTATCTAATCATAAATTTGCATTTCTCTAATGGCTCATGGTGTTGAACATCTTTTCATGAACTTATTTGCCATCCATACATCCTCTTTGGTGAAGTGTCTGTTCAAGTCTTTTGTCCATTTTCAGTTGGAATGTTTGTTTTCTTACTATTAAGCTAGAGCATTCTTTATATATTCTGGATACAAGTTTTTGTCAGATATGTTATTTGCAGATCTTTTCTCCCAGTCTGTAGCTTGTCTTTTCAGACTCTTTATAAGTTCAATTTATTAATTCTTTTTCTTTTATGGATTACGCTGTTGGTGTCATATCTAAGAACTCCTTACCTAACTGCAGGTCATAAAAATCTCTCCCCAACTATGTTTTTTTCTAAATGTTTTATATTTTATATTTAGATCTAGGATCCATTTTGAGCTAATTCTGGTATAAGATGTGATGTTTATGTTAAGGTTCTTTTTTTTTTTTTTTTTTTTTTTTTGCCTATGAATGCCCAATTCTTCCAATACCATTTGTTGAAAATACATCTTTCCTCCATTGAATTGCTTTTGTACCTCTGTCAAAAATCAGTTTGGTGTATTGGTGTGTTTTCAGACTATATATTCTAATATTTTTCTTTTCATTTCTGGTTTATTTCACTCAACATACTGTCCATGTGTAAATTCCTACACCGATACCCAGTGTCATGGTTACTGTAGCTAAATAGTAAAACTTAAAGTCAGGTAGTTTGAGTCCTCCAACTTCATTCTTTTTCAAAGTTGTTTTAGCTAAACTAGCTCCTTTGCCTTTCTACATAAGTTTGAGAATCAGCTTACCTATATCAATAGTCATTCAGGGTTTTGATAGATTGAATTAAAGCTACACATCAACCTGGGGAGAAATGACATCTCTAGTGTGTTGAGTCTTGTAATCCATGAACATGGTATGGTATTTAGGTCTTCTTTGCTTTCTTCATTAGCATTTTGTAGTTTTCAGCATACTGATCATACACATATTTTGTTAAATTTATACCTAAGTACTTCACTTTTTAAAAAATTTTATCGAGATATATTCACATACAATACAATCATCTCCAGTGTACAATCAATTGTTCACAGCTTCATTCTGTATTTGTGAATTGATCAAAACATTCAATTTTTGTACATTTTCATTACCATACACAAAGAAGAATAAGAATAAAAGTCAAAGTGGAAAAGAACACCCAAAACATCCTACCCCCCCATCCCTCCCTATTATTCATTTACTTTCTGTCCTCATTTTTCTATTAATCTGTCCATACACTGCATAAAGGGAGTGGGAGCCACAAAGTTTTCATAACCACACAATCACACAGTGAAAGCTATATAGTTATACAATCACCTTCAAGAATCAAGGCTACTGGGTTGCAGTTCAACAGTTTCAGGTATTTCCTTCTAGCTATTCCAATACACTAAAAACTAAAAAGGGATATCTATACAATGCATAAGAATAATGTCCAGAATGACCTCTCAACTCTATTTGAGATCTCTCAGTCACTGAAACTTTATTTTATCTCACTTTCCCCTTTTGGTCCAAGGTTTTCTCAATCCCATAATGCCAGGGCCAAGCTCATCACCGTGAGTCATGTCCTACATTGCTAGGGAGTTCCACATCCCTGAGAGTCATGTCCCATGTAGTGGGGAGGGCAATGAGTTTACCTGCAGAGTTGGCTTAGAGAGGTCACATCTGAGCACCAAAAGAGATTCTCTGGGGCTGACGCTTAGGCACCATTTTAAGTAGGCTTAGCCTCTCCCTTGTAGCAACAAACTTCATAAGGGTAAGCCCCAAGGTCGAGGGCTTGGCCTTTTAATTTGGTAGCCTCTAATGCTTGTGAGAATATTATTAATTCCCCAGGTGGGGAAATTTAATATTTCCACATTTTCCCACAGTCCTTCAAGGGGACTTTGCAAATACATCTTGATTCTCTGCCAGAACTGTTCTGGAATGTATTGGAGCACACTAACATGCACAAACCAAACAGACCTCACTCCCCAATCAATGCTCCATATAAGTATGTTGTTTAAATAAATTGACCATAGAAGTCAAATTATATAATGTGTTACAAAAAAATATACATCTTGCACCTAATAAATATATCTTCCTTTGGTCCCACACAGAAGCTGAAGCTTCAAAAAATGCCGTCAATATCATCCTCTACCCTTCAGTCTGATTTACCTTAGTCCTAACCAAGTCCATTTCTTTCATATCTCTGAAGTCTATCTCTTTTTTCAGACCCTTTAATATCTGCTGTATGGGGTAATTCTGACATTCATAACTGCCAGACTCTCTCTGGCTCTTAGTCTCAGGTGTCACACAGATACCCAAAGTTCCAGGGACTGACCAGGTTATACACAAACAGCTTGGCATCTCAGTTTAGAAATAACCATTACAGCTCAGTTATAGATGTAACAGTTGTAAGAGCTTACAGTCTAGGAACCTTTACAATAAGTCTTCCCCTGCTCTTAAACTCAATTCTCAGAGTTTGCACATTATAGTTAGCCCGTATTACTGAGGCATTATAATATTTTTCTTTTCATTTCTGGTTTATTTCACTCAACATACTGTCCTCCATTTCCATTCACCTCACAACTTCACTCCTTGTAGCAGTTCAATATTCCACTCACAGATCGCCATTCCATTCATCAGCTGACGTACCCTTAAGTCACCTCCATCCACTGTAAATCGTGAATACTGACACCATACACCCCACTGTGCAAATATCCCCTATGTCCTTTTTTTCAGTTATTCCAACTATATACCCAAAAACCAAGTTGTAGGACCATATGGCAACCCCATGCTTAGCTTCCTGTGGAACCACGACACTGCCCTCCAGATGGGCCACACCATTCTACTTCACCACCAGCGGTGATTAGGTGCATCCCTTTCTCCACATTTTCTCCAGCACTTGTATCCCTCTGTTTGTTTTTTAGACTGTTTTAGTCATATACCATACATCCCATCTGTTCTAGTCTGCTAATGCTGCTGTTAAGCAAAACATCAGAGATGGACTGGCTTTTATCAAGAGGGCTTATTTGGTTACAAAGTTACAGCCTTAATGCCATAAAGTGTCCAAGGTAAGTCATCAGCAATTGGGTACCGTCACTGGAGGATGGCCAATGGTGCCTGGAAAACCTCTATTAGAGGCTCCAAAAGTTCTGCTCCAAAGTTCTGGTTTCAAAATGGCTTTCTCACAGGACATTCCTCTCTAGGCTGCAGTTCCTCAAAAGTGTCACTCTTAGTTGCTCTTGGGGCGTTTGTCCTCTCTTAGCTTCTCCAGAGCAAGAGTCTGCTTTCCACGGCCGTCTTCAAGTTGTCTCTCATCTGTAGCTACTCTCTCAGCTTCTGTGCATTCTTCAAAGTATCCCTCTTGGCTGTAGCATGCTCGCTTCTTCTGTCTGAACTTATATAGTGCTCCAGTAAACTAATGAAAGCCCACACTGAATGGGTGGGGCCACATTTCCATGGAAATTATCTAATGAAAGATCTCGCCCACAGTTGAGTGATCACATCTCCAAGGAAACATCCAATCAAAAGTCTCCAACCCACTCAACACCAATACGTTTCCTACCTACACAAGACTGCATCAAAGATAATGTCATTTTGGGGGACATAATATATTCCAACTGGCACACCATCCTAAGTAAACAATCAATGGTTCCCTGTATAATCACTTAGTTATGCATTCACCAACACTATATATATAAGGACATTTCCATTTCTTCCACAAAGAAAGAGGAAGAGGTAAAAAAGTAAAAAGAAAAAAAAAGGAAAAAAAGGTGACAACTAAAAAGCAACAAAAGAAAAATAAAATTAAAATAATATACAATTAAAAAGTCAGACACCAACACCAAGAATCCCCATACCCCTCCCTTATAGCCACCTCTTATAGAAATTTAACTTTGGTATATTGCCTTTGTTACAATTAGTGGAAGCATATTATAATGTCACCATTAACTATAAACTCTAGTTTGCATTGGTTGTATTTTTTTCCTCCAATGCTACCCCCTTTTTAACACCTTGCAAAGTTGACATTCATTTGTTGTCCCTCTTGTACAAACATATTTGTACATTTAATCACAATCATTGACCACTCTAGGTTACACTAAGTTACACAGTCCCGGTCTGTATCTTCTATCCTTCCCCCTGTTATCCTACCTACCCCAACCTTCCTCCCTCAACTTTACTCACAGTCATCTTTATTTAGTATTATTTAGTATTATTATTTTGTTACCATCACTCAATATTGTGCTCCAAACCTCTCTTTCCTGTCTTTCCCTATCTGTGTGTACTGCTCCCTTTAGTATTTCCTGTAGAGCAGGTATCTTGTTCACAAAATCTTTCAGTGTCTGTCAGCCTGAGAATATTTTAAACTTTCCCTCATTTTTGAAGGACAGCTTCACTGGATATAAAATTCTTGGTTGGTAGTTCCTCTCCTTCAGTATCTTAAATATAACATACCACTGCCTTCTCGCCTCCATGGTTTCCACTGAGAAATCCGCACATAGTCTTATTGCGTGTCTCTTGTATGTGATGAATCGCTTTTCTCTTGCTGCTTTCAGAATTCTGTCTTTGACATTTGATAATCTGACTATTAAGTGTCTTGGTGTAGATCTTATTTGGATCTATTCTGATTGCGGCACACTGTGCTTCCTGGATCTGCAATTTTATGTCTTTCATAAAAGATGGGAAATTTTCAGTGATTATTTCCTCCATTATTGTTTCTGTCCCTTTTCCCTTCTCTTCTTCTGGGACACCTATGGCACGTACATCAATGCTGTTCATTTTGTCATTCAATTCCCTAAGATGCTGCTCATGTTTTCCCCTTCTTTTCCCTATCTTCTCTTTTGTGTGTAGGATTTCAGGTGTCCTGGCCTCCAGTTCATGAATGTTTTCTTCTGCCTCTTCAAATCCCATTGTATGCCTCCACTGTGTTTTTATCTCTTGTATTGTGCCTTTCATTCCCGTAAGTTCTGCCAATCGTTTTTCCACTTTCGATTTCTTCCTTATGTTCTCCCAATTGCTTCTTTATATTCTTCATGTCTTTTGTCATATCTTAACTCATTGATTTTATTTTTGAATTCATTTAGGAGATTTGTTTGATAATAATTAGTTGTTTCAATTAATGTATCTCAGTTGAGGCATAAGTTTGTTCCTTTGACGGGGCCATGTCTTCATTCCTAAAGTAACTCGAAATCTTTCGTTGTCTAGGCATCTGTTTTCCTTGACTACTCCAATCAGATTTTCCCAGAGCAGATGGGCCCAGATCTCAGGAGGAAGGTGTCATCAGTATCAAGTTTCCCTGAGCAGCAGGTTGTCAGACTTTCCCGAGAGGCCTCTAGACTGGGTGCTTTTCGTACCCTTCCCAGCAGGTGGTGCTTGTCAGCCCACAGCTCCCACCAGCCTAAAGAGGTGCCGTCCCTTTAATTCACAGTGGACCCAGTCCTGGCCAGGGGCAGAGGGTGCCAAAGCCAAGCTTAAGTTGTTTCTGGTTTGTTTGTTTTCTCCCAGGCCCTGGGGTCCGAGTTCCCTGGGGGAGGGCCATCACTTGACTTGGGTCCTGCCCCCTTTTCTTAGGGAAGATATACCCCCTATGGCATTCTCTTCTACACTGGAATTCCTCCTTTGTCTCTATGACTCCACCCTTGCCTGGGTCAGCTGCTGCCAATTAAAAATGCCTAAGACTTTCTCTAATGAGCTGCTCAGAGTGAGAGAAAAAAAATGGAAAAAGAGCAAAAGCCCCTGTTCAGAGCCAGTCTCCAGCCCCTCAGTTTCACTGGTTGACCGGAGTTTGTTCCCAGTTCTCTGTGCCCCCCTTTTTGGGACATAGCCATTCTCCAGCACTGAGCTCAGCTGTCTCCAAAAGCCTGTTTCAATTTAGTTAGGTGTGTGTGTGTGTATTTTTTTTTTTTCCTTCAGTCCTGCCACCTCTCTACCAGGAGGAACCACACAGATTCCTGTTTGCTCAGGGCATAACTGTGCTTGTATGTTGTATTCAATAGTCCAAATTTTTAAAATTAAAACCACAATTGGAGCTTGGCTGAGCCACCCCTCCCTGCTCTGACAGGGACTGCTTCTTTTCATACAGGAAGTTTTGCGGCTTGGCCTGCGTGCCAGGGGGAGGGGTTCCGGTCTGCAGTTTTTACTTACTTTATGCTGCAATCTCAGCCATTCCAACCATTCCTGACTGGTGTATGATGTGTGAGCAGTCATGGATGTCCCCCAACAGTTGTTCCAGACTATTTACTAGTTGTTCCTGGCTATTTACTAATCGCTCTAGAGGACTAGCTAAATTCCACACCTCTCTACCCACTTTTGGAGGTGTGATTGTTAATGGTATTTATTGTTTTAAATTTAGGTTTATTATTTATGGCTAGCATATAGAATTATGATTGATTTGTCTGTGTTGACCCCATATACAGTGACACTGCTAAACTCATTTATTAGGTCTAGGAGGTTTTTACATTTTGTTTTGTTTTGGTGGACTCCTTGAGATTTTCCATGTGGATAATCATGTTATCTGCAAATAAAGAACACTTCTTATTTCTTCCTTTTCAATTTATATGCTTTTAATTTCTTTTCCTTGCCTTATTGCACCAGTTAAGTCCTCCAGTATAGGAGGGGTAAGAACAGAAATCCTTGCCTTGTTCTAGATCTCAGGAGGAAAGCACTGAGTCTTTTACCATAAATCTGATGTTAACTCTAGTTTTTTTTTGTAGATGCTGTTTATCAGGTTGGAGAAATTCCCTTCTATTCCTAAGCTACTAAGAGATTTTATAATGACTAGGTGTTGAATTTTGTCAAATGCCTTTTCTGCATCAATTGATATGAACATGTGGTTTTTTTCTTAAGACTATTAATAGGATGGATTACATTAAGTCATTTTCAAATAAACAAGCTTTGCATTCCTGGAATAAACTCCACTTGGTTGTGATGGATTATTCTTCTAGATTCCTGGTTTTGTTTTGCTAATATTTTTTCTATTGCTCTATAGTTTTTGTTTTTGTTGTTTGTTTTTGGTACTGCTTTTGCATTTGGTATAACGGTAATTCTGGCCTCATAAAAGAGGCAGGAAGTGTTTGCTCTCATATTTTCTGGAAGAAGTTGTATAGAATTGCTGTTATTTCTTTCTTAAACATTTGGTACAATTTGCCAATGACACTTGTGAGCCCAGAGATTTTTTTTGGAATGTTTAAAATGACTAATTCAATCTCAATAATAAATTACCTGTTTAATCTTGGGTGAGTTCTGTTAGTTTGTGATTTTCAGGAAAGTGGTTCATGGTTCATTTAAACTAAACTGTCAAATTTATGTCTGTAGGTTTGTTTGCAGTAGTCCTTTACTCTTTTAATATCTGCTGGGTCTGTAGTGATATTTCCTTTCATCCCTGATGGGGATGTTTCTTATCTCATTTTTTCTTTGTCACTCTTGCTAGAGGTTTATTAATTTTATTAATCCTTTTAAAAAAAAACATCTTTTGGCTTTGACTGATTTTCTCTTGTTTATTTTCTGTTATCAATTTCATCTCTAATATTTATTATGTCCTTTTTCTGCTTGTTTAGGTTTATTTTGTTTGTACTTTTCTTTTTAGCCTCTTGAGGTATGAACATGTTATTGATTTGAGACCTTTCTTCTTTTCTCATGCAAACATTTAGTACTATCAATTTCCCTTTATGCACTTCCTTTAGCTGTGTCCCACAGATTTTGATATATTTCCATTTTTAATCAGTTCAATATATTTTCCCTTGAGCTCTCCTTTTTGATCCATAAGTTATCTGTGTGTTGTTTCTGTTATTGATTTCTACTTTGACTCCATTATTGTCAATTCATTTAAATTTTACGTTTGTTTTAATGACCCACATACAGGATTTATCTTGATTAGCATCCCATGCATGATAGCACAGGAAGTATATTCTGCTCTTTGGGGAAGGAGAGCCAATTGTCTTTTGAAAGTTAAAATACATTACTTGGCATAATGATGTACTAACTAAGAATAAGAAGAGGAGTGACTCACCTACCCCAGGCTAAAAAAGTCACTTTTAAGTTTCTAATTAAGTGGGATCAACCTTTGGAACTTTGGGAAATTTTAAAGTTGCATTAGAACAGCAGAGTCTGAAGGATTCTAGGGCAGCAGAACTTCCTTCCATCACCACAATTGGATCAATCTCACACAACTAAGACTTAACTCACCCCCAGGATAAAGAGAGTAAGTATGATATAGGTGCAACTTACTGGGATGTTAGGTTCCAAAGTCAGCCAAGACAACACAGTGCCAGTTCAAAATAACCTTTGAACAAGAGCCAGGATAATAGGGCTCCCTGTGGTCAAAACTAGGTCAATTTGAGCATCAAGATAAATAGTAATTCATCAAATAGTGCTGAAGCAATTGACATTCATAGGCAACATAACAAACCTTGACCTAAATCTTATATCTTGTACAAAAATTAATTCAACATGGATTATAGATGCAAATATAAAATGTAAAACAAGAAAATTTCATAAAAAATAGGAAGATATAGGGCTAGACAAAGAATATTTAGACTTGTCACCAAAGGATGATCTATAAAAGGAAAAACTGAAAAATTAGACCTCATTAAAATCGAAACCTTTTGTTCTGTGAAAGCTCATGTGAAGAGGATAAAAAGACATGCTATAGATGGGGATAAAATATGTGCAAGCTACTTATGAAACAAAAGACTAGTATCTGGACTATATAAAGAACTCTCATAACTCAACAGTAAAAAGAAAAACAAAAAACCCACCAATAATCCAAGTCAAACATGGGCACAAGACATGAACAGACATTTTACTGATGGCAAATAAGCACATGAAACAATGTTTAACATCACTGGCAATTATGGAAATGCAAATTCAAACTCAATGAATTAGCACTACAAACCTATCAGAATGGCTAAAATAAATAAAATGACCAAATACTGGCGAGGATGCAAAGAAACCGGACAACTTATACATTGCTGGTGGGAAAGTAAAATGGTACTAGCATTCTGTAAAAACAGTTTGACAGTCTATTTAAAAAAATTAAGCATAAAACTACTGTAGGACTTAGCAATTACACTCTTGGGCATTTATCCTAGAAAAATGAAAACTTACATTCACACAAAAACCTTTACATGAATTTTCATAGCCGCTTTATTTGTAATAGCTAAAACCTGGAATTGGCCCAGATGTCCTTCAATAGGTGAATGGTTAAGAAGACCGTGGCACATTTAATACCATGGTATACTATTCCACAATAAACAGGAATGAACTACTGATGTACACAAAAACTTGGATGAAGCTTCAGGGAATTATGCTGAGTGTAAAAAGCCAATCCCAAAAGGTACATATTACATGATTCAATGTATATAACATTTTCAAAATGACAGAATTTTAGAAATGAAGTATAGATCAGTGGTTATGAAGGGCTGGGTGGTGATGGTAATGGAAGAAAGGTAGGTGTGGTTATAAAAGGGCAATATGAGGGATCCTAGTGGTGTTGAAACTGTTCAGTATCTTTGTTGTGGTGCATACATGAACCTACACAGAGGATAAAACTGTATAGAACTTAATATACACATGTACAAATATACCTACAAGTAAAACTGGGGAAATCTGAATAAGATAGGCAGATTGCATCAATGTCAATACCCAAATTATGGTATCATACTATAATTTTCTAAACCAATACTACTGGGAAAAAACTGGGCAATGTGTACAAGGGATCGCTTTATGTTATTTCTTACAACTGCCTGTGAATCCATAATTACCTGAATAAAAATAAGTAAACAGGAATATAAATGGATTTAATCCATTGAGTAAAATAGGAATCCATGAGTCTATACTAATGATAAGTAGGTAAGACAGAGAGGCAGAACGACGAGAAGGAAAAATTCTTTACAATAGAATACCAACTAATAATTGAAGGGGGGATATAACAGATGTAACTAGGAAAATGACTATTTTGCAACCATCATAATAATAATTGATTCAGATAAGAATCATCAATGGATGCTAAGGCTAGTGTAGCAATTTGATGAGGATCAGAACATTTAATGGTCTCAAAGCATCTCCCAACAAATTTCTTATTAATCATAAAAGGAAAAATAGTATCTTTGATAGTCTACAAAATAAATGGCTTGAAGTCTTCAAAAATGTCAAAGACATGAAAGACAAAGACTGAGGAACCATTCTACACTAAAGGAGGCTAAAGAGTTATGAAAACTAAATGCAATGCATATTCCTAGATTGGATCCTGGACCAGGAAAATAAATTGCTATAAAGGGCATAATTGGGATAATTGGCAAAATTTGAATAAGATCTATATATTATAGTATCTTATCAAGGTTAAACTTCCCATATTTTATATTTGTATCATACAAGTGAATGCCCTTGTTCTGAAGAAAAACACAGTACAGTATTTAAAGGTAAAGGGGCACTGTGTCCACAACTTATTCTCAAGTGGTTAAGAAAACACACATACACACACAGATAGGGGAATATGATGAAGCATATGTGGTAAAATGCTAACAATTTCTGGATTTTGGGTGAGAGTATATGGGAGTTTTTGTACTATTCTTGCAACTTCTCTGTAAGACTTTTTGCCAGTTTGTATATATTATGTCCCCCAGAAAAATCCATATTTTTTAATGCAATCTTGTAGGGGCAGATGTATCAGTGTTGATTAGATTGGAATCCTTTGATTGACTGTTCATGGAGATGTGACTCAATCAGCTGTGCTTGAAATGTTTGACTGGATAATTTCCATGGGGGTGTCACCTCGCCCATTCAGGGTAGATGTTAATTGGATCACTGGAGTACTTTAAAAAGAGCCTCATGGGCCCAGACACAGAGCAGCTAAGAATGACATTTTGGAGAGCAACTGAGAGTGATATTTTGAAGAGGCGCTGCAGCTAAGAGAGGACAAAACACCCCAAGAGCAACATTTTAGAGAACGCCATTTTGAAACGCAACCTGGGAGCAAGTGGACGCCAGCCACATGCCTTCCCAGCTAACAGAGGTTTTCTGGATACCATTGGCCATCCTTCAGTGAAGATACTCTACTGGTGCCTTACCTTGGATACTTTATAGCCTTAAGACTGTAACTATGTAACCAAATAAACCCTTTATAAGACCCAATCCATTTCTGGTATTTTGCTTAACAGCAGCAGTAGCAAACCAGAACAGTTTTAAATTATTTCTATTCAAATGCTAATATGTTAATATTTCACTGTATTTCACGATTGGTTCAACAGCTGGTGCAGTAAAATGCCCTCTTCTTTTTTGACTATAAAACTTCTATCACTGCTGGGGCACAGAAGGCCATGGTTTGTCCAATCAGACTGGGCCAAGAACTGCCTGCTCTGCCTGCTTAAAGAACTTCATCAACTTCAAAAGTCACAGAAGACTTTGGACCTACCCAATTTAATATTAAATTTGCTTCTCTAAAGTTAAATACCACCAAAGAACAAAGGCACACAATGAAGACAAAGAGACACAAAAAGATGAAAAAGAAACGGAAGGATAAACACAAATAAAAAAAAAAATAACTAAAAGAATTCAGTGGGGGAAAACCAGCCATTTTATAATGATAAAAGGTATAATTTACAGACATCATAATAACTACAACATAACAGGAAAATAAAGAGCAAAAACAGCTAAAAATACAAGAATTTGAAAAAAACAATCAAAATGGGAGACTTTACTGCTTCTTTCAGAATTAATTCATCAATAAATAAAAATGCAGAGGATATGAATTATCTTTATGAACTTGATTTAGAGGCCACAGAGTGGTATAAACAGAAGATTTATAAAAATTGATTATGTATCATACAACAAATAAAATTTCAATGGAAGTCCAAAGAGCAAAAATTTTAAAGGCCATTCAAACTTCAATTCTCTATGAGATCAAGGGAAGAGATGTTAATTTGGTGCAGGATCTATATTTCTGCAGTACACTAAATAATTTAACTTGTACATTCAGTTTATTCACACACCATAATCATATGGAACTTCGAAAAGGAAGTGAGATCTGGTAGATTTGTACAGTTTAGTGCGAAATCCCAATACATCCCAAAGTAATTTGGGCAGCCAATAAAAATGTATTTGCAGGGCCCCCCTGAAGAACTGGGTAAAAATGTGGAAATGTTGGACTTCCCCACCTGATTATTACTGATATTCTCACAAACACTGAGGACAAACAATTTAGTAGGCTGTGCCCTTGATCTTGGGGCTTGCCCTTATGAAGCTTGTTACTGCAAAGGAGAGGCTAATCCTACTTAAAATTGTGCCTAAAAGTCTCCCTCAGAGAACCTCTTTGTTGCTCAGATGTGACCTTTCTCCTTCTCTAAGCCCACTTGGCAGGTGAACTCACTGCCCTCCCCCTATGTGGGCCATGACTCCCAGGGGTGTAAATCTCCCTGGCAACAAGGGACATGACCCCCAGGATGAACCTGGACCCGGCATCATGGAATTGAGAAAATCTTCGTAACCAAAAGGGGGAAGTGAAATGCTAATGCTAATGCTGCCGTTATGCAAAATACCAGAAATGGATTGGCTTTTATAAAGGGGATTTATTTGGTTACAAAGTTACAGTCTTAAGACCATAAAGTGTCCAAGGTGAGTATCAACAACAGGGTGCCTTCACTGGAGAAAGGCCACTGGCATCCAGAAAACCTCTGTTAGCTTGGAAGGAACGTGGCTGGCGTCTGCCCAGTTTGCATTTCAAAATGGTGTTCTCCAAACTGTTGGCATCAGCTTTCAATGGCCATCTTCAAAATGTCTATCTCGGCTGCAGTAGTTCTCCAAAATGTCACTCTCAGTTGCTCTGCCTCTGGTCCTGTGTGGCTTTTTTTTCTAAACGGTACAACTCTACAGTCGATTTATTCAAACACCACAATTGCATGGAACTTTGAATAGGAAGTGAGATATGGTAGGTTAGTATAGGCTGGGGTGAAATAGTGACACATCCCAGAGTAATTTGGGCAGATAATAAAAAATATATTTACAGCCTCCCCCTCCCCAGCCCCGAGGATTGGGGGGAAGGTGTGGAACTGTTGGACTTCTTCAGCTGGACTGGTGTTGATGTTGTCACAAGCATTGGGACTGGAAGTTTGATGTGCTGAGCCCTCAATCATGGGACATGCCCTTATGAAGCTAGTTACTGCAAAGGAGAGGCTAAACTTGCATATAATTGTGCCTAAGAGTCTCCCCCTGAGAACCTCTTTGTTGCTCAGATGTGACCCTCTCTCTCTCTAACTGAGCCACCTCGACAGGTGAACTTGCTGCCCTCCCCCCTACGTGGGACCCAACTCCCAGGGTTGTAAATCTCCCTGGCAAAGCAGAAAATGACTCCTGGGGATGAATCTGGACCCGGCATCGTGGGACTGAGAGTATCATCTTCACCAAAAGGGGGATGCAAAATGAGACGAAATAGTTTCAGTGGCTGAGAGATTTCAAATGGAATCGAGAGGTCACTCTGGTGGACATTCTTATGCACTATATAGATAACATGTCTTAGGTTTTAATGTATTGGAATAGCTAGAAGTAAATACCTGAAACTACCAAACTCCAACATAGTAGTCTGCATTCCTGAAGACAATTATATAATAATGTAGATTACAAGGGGTGACAGTGTGATTGTGAAGACCTTGTGGATCACATCCCCTTTATCTAGTGTATGGATGAGTAGAAAAATGGGGATAAAAACTAAAGGACAAATGGGGTGGGATGGGGGGAATGATTTGGGTGTTCTTTTTTCACTTCTAGTTTTTATTCTTGTTCTGGTTCTTTCTGATGTAAGGAAAATGTTCAGAGATAGATTGTGGTGATGAACGCATAACTATGTTATCATACTGTGGACAGTGGATTGTATACCATGGATGACTGTATGGTGTGTGAATGTATTTCAATAAAACTGAACTTAATAAAAAAAAAAAAATATGTGAATGAAATAAAAAAAAGTTTTTGAAAAAAAAGGAAAAGTACTCCAGTGATCCAATAAAGACACACCCTGAATGGTGGGGCAACACCTCCATAGAAATAATCCAATGAAAGTTCTCGTCCACAGTTGACTGAGTCACATCTCCATGAAAACACTGAACCAATAGGCTCCAACCTTATCAACAATAGTATATCTGCACCCAAAAGACTTCATCAAGGAGGCGGGGCAAGATGGCAGATTGTTGAGCTGTATGTTTTAGTTACTCCTCCAGGAAAGTAGATAGAAAGCCAGGAACTGCGTGGACTGGACACCACAGAGCAATCTGACTTTGGGCATAGTTCATACAACACTCATGAACATGTTGAACTGCTGAGATCAGCGAAATCTGCAAGTTTTTGCGCCCAGGGGACCCGCGCCCCTCCCTGCCAGGCTCAGTCTCGTGGGAGGAGGATCCGTCAGCACTGGGAAGGAGAAGGGAGAATTGCAGTGGCAGCTCTTATTGGAAACTCATTCTACTGATCCAAACTTCAACCATAGATAGACTGAGACCAGACACCAGAGAATCTGAGAGCAGCCAGCCCAGCAGAGAGGAGACAGGCATAGCAAAAAACAGAAAGAAAAACTCCAAAATAAAAGCGGAGGATTTCTGGAGTTCTGGTGAACATAGAAAAGGGAAGGGCAGAGCTCAGGCCCTGAGGTTCATATGCAAATCCCGAAGAAAAACTGATCTCTCTGCCCCCTGGATCTTTCCTTAATGGCCCTAATTGCTTTGTCTCTTAGCATTTCAATAACCCATTAGATCTGCGAGGCGGGCTTTATTTTTTTTTATCTTTTTTTTTTTTTTTTCTGTTTCTAAAACAATTACTCTAAGAAGCCCAATACAGAAAGCCTCAAAGACTTGCAATTTGGGCAGGTCAAGATACAAGCAGAACTAAGAGAGCTCTGAGACAAAAGGCAATAATCCAGTGGCTGAGAAAATTCACTAAACACCACAACTTCCCAAGAAAAGGGGGGTGTCCGCTCACAGCCATCATCCTGGTGGACAGGAAACACTCCTGCCCATCGCCGGCCCCATAGCCCAGAGCTGCCCCAGACAACCCAGTGTGACGGAAGTGCTTCAAATAACAGGCACACACCACAAAACTGGGCATGGACATTAGCCTTCCCTGCAACCTCAGCTGATTGTCCCAGAGTCGGGAAGGTGGAGCAGTGGGAATTAACAAAGCCCCATTCAGCCATCATTTCAGCAGACTGGGAGCCTCCCTACACAGCCCAGCAGCCCAGAACTGCTCTGGGGGGACGGCACTCACCTGTGACATAGCACAGTCATCCCTCAACAGAGGACCACTGGGTGCACGGCCTGGAAGTGGAACCCACTCGCAAGTGTCAGGAGCCATATGCCAATACCAAGGATTTGTGGGTCAGTGGCAGAGACAAACTGTGGCAGGACTGAACTGAAGGATTAGACTATTGCAGCAGCTTTAAAACTCCAGGAACAGCAGGGAGATTTGATTGTTAGAGCCACCCCCCCCCCTCCCTGACCTCCCAGACACACACCCCACATACAGGGCGGTCAACACCAACTACACATGCAAGCTTGGTACACCACTTGGACCCCACAAGACTCACTCCCCCACTCACCACAAAGGCAAAGCAGGGGAGAACTGGCTTGTGGAGAACAGGTGGCTCGTGGACGCCACCTGCTGGTTAGTTAGAGAAAGTGTACTCCACAAAGCTGTAGATCTGATAAATTAGAGATAAGGACTTCAATTGGTCTACATATCCTAAAAGAACCCTATTAAGTTCAGCAAATGCCAAGAGGCTAAAAACAACAGAAAATATAAAGCATATGAAAAAAACAGACGATATGGATAACCCAAGCCCAAGCACCCAAATCAAAAGATTAGAAGAGACACAGTACTTAGAGCAACTGATCAAAGAACTAAAGATGAACAATGAGACCATAGTACAGGATACAAAGGATATCAAGAAGACCCTAGAAGAGCATAAAGAAGACATTGCAAGACTAAATAAAAAAATAGATGATCTTATGGAAATTAAAGAAACTGTTGACCAAATTAAAAAGATTCTGGACACTCATAGTGAAAGACTAGAGGAAGTTGAACAACGAATCAGTGACCTGGAAGATGACAGAATGGAAAATGAAAGCACAAAAGAAAGAATGGGGAAAAAAATTGAAAAAATCAAAATGGATCTCAGGGATATGATAGATTATATAAAACGTCTGAATATAAGACTCATTGGTGTTCCAGAAGGGGAAGAAAAGGGTAAAGGTCTAGGAAGAGTATTCAAAGAAATTGTTGGGGAAAACTTCCCAAATCTTCTAAACAACATAAATACACAAATCATAAATGCTCAGCGAACTCCAAATAGAATAAATCAAAATAAACCCACTCTGAGACATATTCTGATCACACTGTCAAACACGGAAGAGAAGGAGCAAGTTCTGAAAGCAGCAAGAGGAAAGCAATTCACCACATACAAAGGAAACAGCATAAGGCTAAGTAGTGACTACTCAGCGGCCACCATGGAGGCGAGAAGGCAGTGGCACGATATATTTAAAATTCTGAGTAAGAAAAATTTCGAACCAAGAATACTTTATCCAGCAAAGGTCTCCTTCAAATTTGAGGGAGAGCTTAAATTTTTCACAGACAAACAAATGCTGAGAGAATTTGCTAACAAGAGACCTGCCCATACTAAAGGGAGCCCCTACAGAGAAACAAAGAAAGGAGAGAGAGACTTGGAGAAAGGTTCAATACTAAAGAGATTCGGTACGGGTACATTAAAGGATATTAATAGAGAGGAAAAATATATATGACAAACATAAACCAAAGGATAGGATGGCTGATTCAAGAAATGCCTTCACGGTTATAACACTGAATGTAAATGGATTAAACTCCCCAATTAAAAGATATAGATACACAGCATGGATTAAAAAAAAATGAACCATCAATATATTGCATACAAGAGACTCATCTTAGACACAGGGACACAAAGAAATTGAAAGTGAAAGGACGGAAAAAAATATTTCATGGAAGCTACAGCCAAAAGAAAGCAGGTGTAGCAATATTAATCTCAGACAAAATAGACTTTAAATGCAGGAATGCAAAACAAATCGTACATTCGATTGTTCACAGTACCATTACATAGTTGTACATTCATCACCTAAATCAATCCCTGACATCTTCATTAGCACACACACAAAAATAACAAGAATAATAACTGAAGTGAAAAAGAGCAATTGAACTAAAAAAAAACACTGGATACCTTTGTCTGTTTGTTTGTTTGTTTGTTTATTTCCTTCCCCTATTTTTCTACTCATCCATCCATAAACTAGACAAAGGGGAGTGTGGTCCTTATGGCTTTCCCAATTCCACTGTCACCCCTCATAAGCTACATTTTTATACAGTTGTCTTGAAGATTCATGGGTTCTGGGTTGTAGTCTGATAGTTTCAGGTGGTACCCCAATTCTTTAGAACCTAAAAAGGGTTGTCTAAATTGTGTGTAAGAGTGCCCACCAGAGTGACCTCTCGGCTCCTTTTGGAATCTCTCTGCCACTGAAGCTTATTTCATTTCCTTTCACATCCCCCTTTTGGTCAAGAAGACGTTCTCCATTCCACGATGTCTGGTCTACATTCCTCCCCGGGAGTCATATTCCATGTTGCCAGGGAGATTCACTCCCCTGTGTGTCTGATCCCACATAGGGGGGAGGGCAGTGATTTCACCT
Organism: Choloepus didactylus; assembly: GCF_015220235.1. NCBI lineage: Eukaryota > Metazoa > Chordata > Mammalia > Pilosa > Megalonychidae > Choloepus > Choloepus didactylus. Next base: position 1,810,097 of record NW_023637577.1, read on the forward strand.
TTCAAGTTGGCTTAGCTAGAGAGAGAGGGCCAAATCTGAGCAACAAAGAGGCATTTGGGAGGAGGCTCTTAGGCACAATTATAGGGAGGCCTAGTCTCTCCTTTGCAGCAACAGTCTTCCCAAGAGTAAATCCTGTGGTAGAGAGCTCAACCCATCAAACCACCAGTCCCCTATGTCTGTGGTCTGATTGGTATGTGAATATATCTCAATAAAACGAAGATTAAAAAAAAAAAAAAAAGAAATGGTTACAGCAATCTCCGTGATGGAATAATATTTGTCTTTGCACTGCAGAAAACATGCAATAATGGGTTGAGAAAGGCTGCGGTTCCTCCTCCCCTTGGAAGCACCCCCCCTTGCCCCCCAGCCACCAGAGGTTTCCTTTCCTGCTCGGGGCGCGCTCTTGGCATGTGAGAGCCTCATTCGCGGTGAGCAGAACGACCAGCACCAGTGTGCCCCCGCATGGCCACTGCTGAGAACATCCCCTTCTGGCGAAGCACAATATGGTTTTTTTTTGTTCTTTTTTTCCTCTTTATAAAAATATCAAATTTATTTCAATATCTAGTTTCATTTTTAAATTAGCTGTTAGACAATTTTCTGTAACTTAAGATTCATATAAAAAGTAAGGAAAACATTAATAAGCTATGAAAGACTGACCAAGAAAACAAATTTTAGAGCACATATTTACAAAAGCCATGTTTAATAGCAAAAATTCCAGTTTTACTACTTAATGAGAAATAGTCTTTAGCTCTTTACTTCCAAATGTAACATTATCATTTTGAAGTAATTTATCTATTTTCACCCCAATTACTATTCCCAACAAAATTTTTCCAAGCTTTCCTTAACACTTATGAAGTAGACTCAACTATTCATCTTAAGAGTTCCTTAAAAGAACTCTTTTGTTTGATCAAAAAGTATAGGACATCACTACCACATGAGTTAAACAAAAATTGGAGTAAAAAACAAAAGTGGTATATAGTAAGCAAATTACCTGATAAGAATATTAAATATTTCACATTTCTACTTAGCACAAGCAAAAATAAAGAGGTTTCAAGGTACTATAATGTTTGGCATTTGTACTGCAAGCTTTAAATTATAATTTTATTCTACACAAGTCATGTCTAAGAAAATGGCCGTGCTCGAAAATAAAAAAAATGTTATATCCAGCAGGCAGTATTCTACTAGTCAAGAGAACTCTTTATAAAATTAGGTTTAAAAAATGCAGAATGTCTGATATTTATATTACCACTGTAAAGGCTAAAAATCACACAAACCATATAGAAAATAAAGAATTAAATGATTAATATTTGCTTTGAGGAAACCAGAAATGATTATATTGCATGAAATAAGCAATAATGACAAAGGATGTGATTAATACACTTTTTTTAAGCCCAAACATACTTTTCATCTTAAAGAGGACAATTCTGACATTTACTTTCTTTGTCCAGAACAGGACTTGAATTTAAACCGCTATTTGAATAAAGTTCATAATCTAAAGTCATTTTTTTCACCATAGGATATTTTTATTTCAGTAGATAGCCTAATAAATGATCAGTTATAAAGATTTTGTAGAATAAATGCCAATTTACACAATAACTGTCACAGATACCAACATATTTCTATATCCAAGCGTAAAAGTTACTACAGTACTGAGGTCATAACTAACATGATTCTTCCATATAGTCAGACTTTGTTTACTATATAATATGGTCACAAAACCCAAAGAAGAAACCTTAGTTGAGTCCTTCTCCAAAGCTGCATAATTTTCCAAATAATTTTCCTCTGGTTTCAGAGCCTGTTCTTTTCTTCAATCCTTTTTTAGTCGTTTGGCTTTTGCAATATTTTCTTGACGTTTTTGTTTCTTCTTCTGCTCCTTTTCCCTGGCCTCAATCATCTTGGCCAATTTCCAGGATAGTACAGCACTTGCTAGGAACAATGGAGTAAGGGCCAAAATCACTGTTGTAAGGAAGCCATATGGGTCCTTTGCAGCCCATTCCACAACATACTCAGCTCAAGCCTTTATATCAAACATCTTTGTAGTGGTCTTAGGAAAACTTATGCTTGAGTCGTGATCTCTAACTTTGTCCTGGAATTACTAGAGAGCCAATCACAATTTCAGATGACCCTTGGTTATCGTCTTCTTTAGTTCTGCCATACAATTCTGAGAGAAGGTTTAAATTCGTCAGACCGGAAGCAGGAAGCACAATATGGTTTTGATTCAATTCGATCGATGAAGGCAGAGGCTCGGTGAGTCTGACTGTGAGCGAGCCTTGGTCCTGGGCCCTGCAGAGACTATAAAAAAGAGCTTTGCGGCTCATGGGGTGGAGATAAGGGCACGTGGAAATGGATATATAGAAGAATGGGGTTAAGAGTTAATGTTTGGAGCCAGACTGTCTGTAATTCCCTGTTCTTGCTACTGAGGGACTGTACGATATTGAGCAAGTGATTAAACTTACTAAATAATGGCCATCTTGACCTCCCTGGCTGAAAGAGACGACATTCAAAGCGCCTCACACAGTGCAGTGTTTGGAGCAAAAGACATGTTCAATAAATGTTCATTAATTATGAAAAAAAAATAAATGCAGGGATGTTTTGAGAGACAAAGAAGGCTACTACATACTAATAAAAGGGGCAATTCAACAAGAAGAAATAACAATCATAAATGTTTATGCACCCAGTCAAGGTGCCTCAAAATACATGAGAGAAACACTGGCAAAACTAAAGGAAGCAATTGATGTTTCCACAATAATTGTGGGAGACTTCAACATATCACTCTCTCCTAAAGATAGATCAACCACACAGAAGACCAATAAGGAAACTGAAAACCTAAACAATCTGATAAATGAATTAGATTTAACAGACATATATAGAACATTACATCCCAAATCACCAGGATACACATACTTCTCTAGTGCTCACAGAACTTTCTCCAGAATAGATCTTATGCTGGGACATAAAACAACGCTCAATAAATTTAAAAAGATTGAAATTATTCAAAGCGCATTCTCTGACCACAATGGAATACAATTAGAAGTCAATAACCATCAGAGACTTAGAAAATTCACAAATACCTGGAGGTTAAACAACATACTCCTAAACAATCAGTGGGTTAAAGGTGGGTTAAAGAAGAAATAGAAAGAGAAATTGCTAAATATATAGAGACAAATGAAAATGAATATACTACATACCAAAACCTATGGGATGTAGCAAAAGCAGTACTGAAGGGGAAATTTATAGCACTAAACACATATATTAAAAAGGAAAAAAGAGCCAAAACCAAAGAACTAATGGATCAACTGAAGAAGCTAGAAAATGAACAGCAAACCAATCCTAAACCAAGTACAAGAAAAGAAATAACAAGGATTAAAGCAGAAATAAATGACATAGAGAATAAAAAAACAATAGAGAGGATAAATATCACCAAAAGTTGGTTCTTTGAGAAGATCAACAAGACTGACAAGGCCCTAGCTAGACTGACAAAATCAAAAAGAGAGAAGACCCATATAAACAAAATAATCAATGAAAAAGGTGACATAAATGCAGATCCTGAAGAAATTAAAAAAATTATAAGAGGATACTATGAACAACTGTATGGCAACAAACTGGATAATGTAGAGGAAATGGATAATTTCCTGGAAACATATGAACAACCTAGACTGACCAGAGAAGAAATAGAAGACCTCAACCAACCCATCACAAGCAAAGAGATCCAATCAGTCATCAAAAATCTTCCCACAAATAAATGCCCAGGGCCAGATGGCTTCACAGGGGAATTCTACCAAACTTTCCAGAAAGAACTGACACCAATCTTACTCAAACTCTTTCAAAACATTGAAGAAAATGGAACACTACCTAACTCATTTTATGAAGCTAACATCAATCTAATACCAAAACCAGGCAAAGATGCTACAAAAAAGGAAAACTACCGGCCAATCTCCCTAATGAATATAGATGCAAAAATCCTCAACAAATACTTGCAAATTGAATCCAAAGACACATTAAAAAAATCATACACCATGACCAAGTGGGGTTCATTCCAGGCATGCAAGGATGGTTCAACATAAGAAAATCAATCAATGTATTACAACACATTAACAATTCGAAAGGGAAAAATCAAATGATCATCTCGATGCTGAAAAAGCATTTGACAAAATTCAACATCCATTTTTGATAAAAACACATCAAAAGGTAGGAACTGAAGGAAACTTCCTCAATATGATAAAGAGCATACATGAAAAACCCACAGCCAGCAAAGTACTCAATGGTGAGAGACTGAAAGCATTCCCTCTAAGATCAGGAACAAGACAAGGATGCCCGCTGTCACCACTGTTATTCAACATTGTGCTGGAAGTGCTAGCCAGGGCAATCCGGCAAGACAAAGAAATAAAAGCCATCCAAATTGGAAAGAAGAAGTAAAACTGTCACTGTTTGCAGATGATATGATCTTATATCTGGAAAACCCTGAGAAAGCGACGATAAGCTACTAGAGCTAATAAACAAATTTAGCAAAGTAGCGGGATACAAGATTAATGCACATAAGTCAGTAATGTTTGTATATGCTAGAAATGAACAAACTGAAGAGACACTCAAGAAAAAGATACCATTTTCAATAGCAACTAAAAAAATCAAGTACCTAGGAATAAACTTAACCAAAAATGTAAAGGACCTATACAAAGAGAACTACATAACTCTACTAAAAGAAATAGAAGGGGACCTTAAAAGATGGAAAAATATTCCACGTTCATCGATAGGAACGCTAAATGTCATTAAGATGTCAATTCTACCCAAACTCATCTACAGATTCAATGCAATCCCAATCAAAATTCCAACAACCTACTTTGCAGACTTGGAAAAGCGAGTTATCAAATTTATTTGGAAAGGGAAGATGCCTTGAATTGCTAAAGACAGTCTAAAACAGAAAAACGAACTGGGAGGACTTACACTCCCTGACTTTGAAGCTTATTATAAAGCCACAGTTGTCAAAATAGCATGGTACTGGCACAAAGATAGACATATAGATCAATGGAATCAGATTGCAAATTCGGAGATAGACCCCCAGATCTATGGCCGACTGACCTTTCTTAAGGTCCCCAAAGTCACTGAACTGGGTCATAATGGTCTTTTCAACAAATGGGGCTGGGAGAGGTGGATATCCATATCCAAAAGAATGAAAGACGACCCCTACCTCACCCCCTACACAAAAATTAACTCAAAATGGACCAAAGATCTCAATATAAAAGAAAGTACCATAAAACTCCTAGAAGATAATGTAGGAAAACATCTTCAAGACCTTGTATTAGGCGGCCACTTCCTAGACTTTACACCCAAAGAACAAGCAACAAAAGAAAAAATAGATAAATGGGAACTCCTCAAGCTTAGAAGTTTCTGTACCTCAAAGGAATTTCTCAAAAAGGTAAAGAGGCAGCCAACCCAATGGGAAAAAATTTTTGGAAACCATGTATCTGACAAAAGACTGATATCTTGCATATATAAAGAAATCCTACAACTCAATGACAATAGTACAGACAGCCCAATTATAAAATGGGCAAAAGATAGGAAAAGACAGTTCTCTGAAGAGGAAATACAAATGGCCAAGAAACACATGAAAAAATGTTCGGCTTCACTGGCTATTAGAGAGATGCAAATTGAGCCCACAATGAGATACCATCTCACACAGATTAGAATCGCTGCCATTAAACAAACAGGAAACTACAAATGCTGGAGGGGATGTGGAAAAATCGGAACTCTTATTCATTGTTGGTGAGACTGTATAATTGTTCAGCCACTCTGGAAGTCAGTCTGGCAGTTCCTTAGAAAACTAGATATAGAGTTACCGTTCGATCCAGCGATTGTATTTCTCAGTATATACCTGGAAGATCGGAAAGCAGTGGCACGAACAGATATCTGCATGCCAATGTTCATAGCAGCATTATTCACAATTGCCAAGAGATGGAAACAATCCAAATGTCCTTCAACAGATGACTGGATAAATAAAATGTGGTATATACACACAATGGAATACTACATGGCAGTAAGAAGGAACGATGTTGTGAAACATATGACAACATGGATGAACCTTGAAGACATAATGCTGAGCGAAATAAGCCAGGCACAAAAAGAGAAATATTATATGCTACCACTAATGTGAACTTTGAAAAATGTAAAACAAATGGTTTATAATGTAGAATGTAGGGGAACTAGCAATAGAGAGCAATTAAGGAAGGGGGAGCAATAATCCAAGAAGAACAGATAAGCTATCATGGGTAAATTTAATGTTCTGGGAATGCCCAGGAATGACTATGGTCTGTTAATTTCTGATAGGTACAGTTGGAACAAGTTCACAGAAATGTTGCTATATTAGGTAACTTTCTTGGGGTAGAGTAGGAACATGTTGGAAGTAAAGTAGTTATCTTAGGTTAATTGTCTTTTTCTTACTCCCTTGGTTATAGTCTCCTTGAAATGTTCTTTTATTGTATGTTTTTTTTTAATTATTTTATTTTTATTTATTTTTAAAATTTTTTTATTTTTCATAGAATTGATTAAAAAAAAAACAAGGAAAAAAATATGTAGAGCCCCCTTGAGGAGCCTGTGGAGAATGCAGGGGTATTCGCCTACCCCACCTCGATTGTTGCTAACATGACCACAGACATAGGGGACTGGTGGTTTGATGGGTTGAGCCCTCTACCACAGGATTTACCCTTGGGAAGACGGTTGCTGCAAAGGAGAGGCTAGGCCTCCCTATGGTTGTGCCTAAGAGCCTCCTCCCGAATGCCTCTTTGTTGCTCAGATGTGGCCCTCTCTCTCTGGCTAAGCCAACTTGAAAGGTGAAATCACTGCCCTCCCCTCTATGTGGGATCAGACACCCAGGGGAGTGAATCTCCCTGGCAACGTGGAATATGACTCCCTGGGAGGAATGTAGACCTGGCATCGTGGGACAGAGAACATCTTCTTGACCAAAAGGGGGATGTGAAAGGAAATGAAATAAGCTTCAGTGGCAGAGAGATTCCAAAACGAGCCGAGAGATCACTCTGGTGGGCACTCTTATGCACAATTTAGACAACCCTTTTTAGGTTCTAAAGAATTGGGGTATCTGATGGTGGATACCTGAAACTATCAAACTACAACCCAGAACCCATGAATCTGGAAGATAATTGTATAAAAATGTAGCTTATGAGGGGTGATAATGGGATTGGGAAAGCCATAAGGACCACACTCCCCTTTGTCTAGTTTATGGATGGATGAGTAGAAAAATAGGGGAAGAAAACAAACAAGCAGACAGACAAAGGTACCCAGTGTTCTTTTTTACTTCAATTGCTCTTTTCCACTTTAACTATTATTCTTTATTTTTGTGTGTGTGCTAATGAAGGTGTCAGGGATTGATTTAGGTGATGAATGTACAACTATGTAATGGTACTGTGAACAACTGAATGTACTATTTGTTTTGTATGATTGCGTGGTATGTGAATATATCTCAATAAAATGAAGATTTAAAAAAAAAGACTGCATCAAGGATAATGGCATTTTGGGAGACATAATACATCCAAACCGGCACAAAAAATGATACAAAATAAAGTTTTCAGTGGCTTAGAGATTTCAAATGGAGTCGAGAGGTCACTTTGGAGGGCATTCTTACGTGCTATATAGATATCCTTTTTTTAGTTTATTGGAATTCCTAGAAGGAAATACCTGAAACTGTCGAACTGCAACCCAGTAACCTTGATGCTTGAAGACAATTGACTAACTATGTAGCTTACATGGTGTGACTGTGTGAATGTGAAAACCTTGTGGCTCACACTTCCTTTATCTAGTATGGACAAATGAGTAGAAAAATGGGGACAAAAACTAAATGAAAAATAGGGTGGGATGGAATGCTTTGGGCATTCTTTTTTACTTTTAATTTTATTCTTATTTTTATTCTTTTTGGAGTAAGGAAAATTCAAAAATTGGGGTGATGAATGCACAACTCTATGATGCTACTGTGAACAGCTGATTGTATACTGTGGATGATTGTATAGGATGTGAAGATATGCCAATAAAACTGAATTAAAAAATTTTTTACAGACCAAATTTTCAGATAACAGTGAAGTAAAACTAGAAAATAGCAACAGAAAATAAATTAAAGAAATGTAACTATTTGAGAATTTAAAACAATTTTCAAAATAGCTCCTGGGTCAAAGAAGAACTGTAAATTAAACAAAAGACTATTTAGGAATTAATGACAAATTCACTACTTTTCAAAACCTATGGGGTGAGCCTACATTCAATGAAAGAGGAGATGCACAAGACCTGTGTGGAAAAAATTATAAAACTGTATTGGGATACACTATAGTAGGTCTAAATAAAGACCACTGTTCATGTATTAGAAGATTCACAGTAATTAATATGCCAATTCTTTCCAAATTGATATACAGATTCAACAATCTCAATCAAAGTCTCAATAGGTTTTATTGAGAACTTGAGAAGCTGATCCTAAAATCTGAATGGAAGAACCAAGGCCAGACAAGGTACTTCTGAAGAAGACAGTGTGGTACCGGCACCAGACAGTCAAACAGAGAAATGGGGCATAAGAGCAAGTTTACAAACAGACCTATACTTACATGAAAATTTGATTTATGTCAAAGCTGGTGTTAAAGATTCAGGAGGGAAAGGATGGATGTTTCAATTAATGTTACTGGAACCAGCATCATATTGTGGAAAAACTAAATCAGATCTCAACTTCACACGAAAACTATAAATCAATTTTAGATATATTAAAGACTTACAAGTGAAAAAACCCAGCTAAAAATCTTGTAGAAAAAAACAAGAGAATATCTTTATATCCTCAAGGTAAGGAAGAATTTCTCAAATAAGATACAAAGTAGATTCCGTAAAAGAAAATACTTGACTAGATTAAAATTAGGATTTCTGTTCATCAAAAACACCATAAAGCTGTGAGATGCCACAAACTAGAAGAATGTTGGCTGTGATTGATTTAAGATATAGAATACAATAAACCCATGAAAACAAACTAACTAGAGCTATGTGCAATAAAGGATCAATCTTGTAACGGAAATATTGTGGGGAAAAAGCAAGACAAAAGAGAATAACATATAGTATAATTTCATTTATATAAAGTTCAAAAATCTTTCTCAATAAACATATCTTAAAAAAAGAAAGGGAAAAATAAGTCCCTAGAATAAGCTCAATGGGATATTTCATGACTTCATGAAGAAAACTTTAAAAGCCCATTTGAAAAAAGAATCCTAAAAGTCTAAATACATGGGAGTACTATACTTCATTCTTTTTTTTTTTTTTTAATCATCATTTTATTGAGATATATTCACATACCACGCAGTCATACAAAACAAATTGTACTTTCGATTGTTTACAGTACCATTACATAGTTGTACATTCATCACCTAAATCAATCCCTGACACCTTCATTAGCACACACACAAAAATAACAAGAATAATAATTAGAGTGAAAAAGAGCAATTGAAGTAAAAAAGAACACTAGGTACCTTTGTCTGTTTGTTTGCTTCCCCTACTTTTCTACACATCCATCCATAAACTAGACAAAGTGGAGTTTGGTCCTTATGGCATTCCCAATCCCACTGTCACCCCTCATAAGCTACATTTTTATACAACTGTCTTCGAGATTCATGGGTTCTGGGTTGTAGTTTAATAGTTTCAGGTATCCACCACCAGCTACCCCAATCCTTTAGAACCTAAAAAAGGTTGTCTAAAGTGTGCGTAAGAGTGCCCACCAGAGTGATCTCTCGGCTCGTTTTGGAATCTCTCTGCCACAGAAGCTTATTTCATTTCCTTTCACATCCCCCTTTTGGTCAAGAAGATGTTCTCCATCCCACGATGCCGGGTCTACATTCCTCCCCGGGAGTCATATTCCACGTTGCCAGGGAGATTCACTTCCCTGGGTGTCTGATCCCACGTAGGGGGGAGGGCAGTGATTTCACCTTTCAAGTTGGCTTAGCCAGAGAGAGAGGGCCACATCTGAGCAACAAAGAGGCATTCAGGAGGAGACTCTTAGGCACAAATACAGGGAGGCCTAGCCTCTCCTTTGCAGCAACCGTCTTCCCAAGGGTAAAACTTATGGTAGAGGGCTCAACCCATCAAACCACCAGTCCCCTATGTCTGTGGTCATGTTAGCAACCATGGAGGTGGGGTAGGCGAATACCCCTGCATTCTCCACAGGCTCCTCAAGGGGGCACTACATCTTTTTTTTTTTTTTTCCTTGTCTTTTTTCTTTTTTTTTTTTTTTTAACTTTCCCTTCTTTTTTCAAATCAACTGTATGAAAAAAAAAGTTAAAAAGAAAACAAACATACAATAAAAGAACATTTCAAAGAGACCATAGCAAGGGAGTAAGAAAAAGACAACTAACCTAAGATAACTGCTTAACTTCCAACATGTTCCTACTTTACCCCAAGAAAGTTACATAATATAGCAACATTTCAGTGAACTTGTTCCTACTACATCCATCAGAAATTAACAGACCATAGTCATTTCTGGGCATCCCCAGAACGTTAAATAGCTTATCTGTTCTTCTTGGATTATTGTTCCCCCTTCCTTAATTGCTGTCTACTGCTAGTTCCCCTACATTCTACATTATAAACCATTTGTTTTACATTTTTCAAAGTTCACATTAGTGGTAGCATATAATATTTCTCTTTTTGTGCCTGGCTTATTTCGCTCAGCATTATGTCTTCAAGGTTCATCCATGTTGTCATATGTTTCACCAGATCGTTCCTTCTTACTGCCGCGTAGTATTCCATCGTGTGTATATACCACATTTTATTTATCCACTCATCTGTTGAAGGACATTTGGGTTGTTTCCATCTCTTGGCAATTGTGAATAATGCTGCTATGAACATTGGCGTGCAGATATCTGTTCGTGTCACTGCTTTCCGATCTTCCGGTTATATACCGAGAAGTGCAATCGCTGGATCGAATGGTAGCTCTATATCTAGTTTTCTAAGGAACTGCCAGACTGACTTCCAGAGTGGCTGAACCATTATACAGTCCCACCAACAATGAATAAGAGTTCCAATTTCTCCACATCCCCTCCAGCATTTGTAGTTTCCTGTTTGTTTAATGGCAGCCATTCTAACCGGTGTTAGATGGTATCTCATTGTGGTCTTAATTTGCATCTCTCTAATAGCTAGTGAAGCTGAACATTTTTTCATGTGTTTCCTGGCCATTTGTATTTCCTCTTCAGAGAACTGTCTTTTCATATCTTTTGCCCATTTTATAATTGGGCTGTCTGTACTATTGTCATTGAGTTGTAGGATTTCTTTGTATATGCAAGATATCAGTCTTTTGTCAGATACATGGTTTCCAAAAATTTTTTCCCATTGAGTTGGCTGCCTCTTTACCTTTTTGAGAAATTCCTTTGAGGTGCAGAAACTTCTAAGCTTGAGGAGTTCCCATTTATCTATTTTCTCTTTTGTTGCTTGTGCTTTGGGTGTAAAGTCTAGGAAGTGGCCTCCTAATACAAGGTCTTGAAGATGTTTTCCTACATTATCTTCTAGGAGTTTTATGGTACTTTCTTTTATATTGAGATCTTTGGTCCATTTTGAGTTAATTTTTGTGTAGGGGGTGAGGTAGGGGTCCTCTTTCATTCTTTTGGATATGGATATCCAACTCTCCCAGCCCCATTTGTTGAAAAGACCATTATGGCTCAGTTCGGTGACTTTGGGGGCCTTATCAAAGATCAGTCGGCCATAGATCTGAGGGTCTATCTCTGAATTCTCAATTCGATTCCATTGATCTATATGTCTATCTTTGTGCCAGTACCATGCTGTTTTGGCAACTGTGGCTTTATAATAAGCTTCAAAGTCAGGGAGTGTAAGTCCTCCCACTTCGTTTTTCTTTTTTAGAGTGTCTTTAGCAATTCGAGGCATCTTCCCTTTCCAAATAAATTTGATAACTAGCTTTTCCAAGTCTGCAAAGTAGGTTGTTGGAATTTTGATTGGGATTGCATTGAATCTGTAGATGAGTTTGGGTAGAATTGACATCTTAATGACATTTAGCCTTCCTATCCATGAACATGGAATATTTTTCCATCTTTTAAGGTCCCCTTCTATTTCTTTTAGTAGAGTTATGTAGTTTTCTTTGTATAGGTCTTTTACATCTTTGGTTAAGTTTATTCCTAGGTACTTGATTTTTTTATTTGCTATTGAAAATGGTATCTTTTTCTTGAGTGTCTCTTCAGTTTGTTCATTTCTAGCATATAGAAACATTACTGACTTATGTGCATTAATCTTGTATCCCGCTACTTTGCTAAATTTGTTTATTAGCTCTAGTAGCTGTATCGTCGATTTCTCAGGGTTTTCTAGATATAAGATCATATCATCTGCAAACAATGACAGTTTTACTTCTTCTTTTCCAATTTGGATGCCTTTTATTTCTTTGTCTTGCCGGATTGCCCTGGCTAGCACTTCCAGCACAATGTTGAATAACAGTGGTGACAGCGGGCATCCTTGTCTTGTTCCTGATCTTAGAGGGAAGGCTTTCAGTCTCTCACCATTGAGTACTATGCTGGCTGTGGGTTTTTCATATATGCTCTTTATCATGTTGAGGAAGTTTCCTTCAATTCCTACCTTTTGAAGTGTTTTTATCAAAAAGGGATGTTGGATTTTGTCAAATGCTTTTTCAGCATCTATTGAGATGATCAATTGATTTTTCCCTTTCGAGTTTTTAATGTGTTGTAATACATTGATTGTTTTTCTGATGTTGAACCATCCTTGCATGCCTGGAATGAACCCCACTTGGTCATGGTGTATGATTTTTTTAATGTGTCTTTGGATTCGATTTGCAAGTATTTTGTTGAGGATTTTTTTTTTTTTTTTTTTTATCATCATTTTATTGAGATATATTCACATACCACGCAGTCATACAAAACAAATTGTACTTTCGATTGTTTACAGTACCATTACATAGTTGTACATTCATCACCTAAATCAATCCCTGACACCTTCATTAGCACACACACAAAAATAACAAGAATAATAATTAGAGTGAAAAAGAGCAATTGAAGTAAAAAAGAACACTGGGTACCTTTGTCTGTTTGTTTCCTTCCCCTACTTTTCTACACATCCATCCATAAACTAGACAAAGTGGTGTTTGGTCCTTATGGCTTTCCCAATCCCATTGTCACCCCTCATAAGCTACATTTTTATACAACTGTCTTCGAGATTCATGGGTTCTGGGTTGTAGTTTGATAGTTTCAGGTATCCACCACCAGCTACCCCAATTCTTTAGAACCTAAAAAGGGTTGTCTAAAGTGTGCATAAGAGTGCCCACCAGAGTGACCTCTCGGCTCCTTTTGGAATCTCTCTGCCACTGAAGCTTATTTCATTTCCTTTCACATCCCCCTTTTGGTCAAGAAGATGTTCTCCGTCCCACGGTGCCAGGTCTACATTCCTCCCTGGGAGTCATATTCCACGTTGCCAGGGAGATTCACTTCCCTGGGTGTCTGATCCCACGTAGGGGGGAGGGCAGTGATTTCACCTTTCAAGTTGGCTTAGCAAGAGAGAGAGGGCCACATCTGAGCAACAAAGAGGCATTCAGGAGGAGACTCTTAGGCACAAATACAGGGAGGCCTAGCCTCTCCTTTGCAGCAACCGTCTTCCCAAGGGTAAAACTTATGGTAGAGGGCTCAACCCATCAAACCACCAGTCCCCTATGTCTGTGGTCATGTTAGCAACCATGGAGGTGGGGTAGGCGAATACCCCTGCATTCTCCACAGGCTCCTCAAGGGGGCACTACATCTTTTTTTTTTTTTTTTTTTTTCCCTTGTTTGTCTTTTTTCTTTTCTTTTTTTTTTTTTTTTTTTAACTTTCCCTTCTTTTTTCAAATCACCTGTATGAAAAAAAAGTTAAAAAGAAAACAAACATACAATAAAAGAGCATTTCAAAGAGACCATAGCAAGGGAGTAAGAAAAAGACAACTAACCTAAGATAACTGCTTAACTTCCAACATGTTCCTACTTTACCCCAAGAAAGTTACATAATATAGCAACATTTCAGTGAACTTGTTCCTACTACAACCATCAGAAATTAACAGACCATAGTCATTTCTGGGCATCCCCAGAACGTTAAATAGCTTATCTGTTCTTCCTGGATTATTGTTCCCCCTTCCTTAATTGCTCTCTACTGCTAGTTCCCCTACATTCTACATTATAAACCATTTGTTTTACATTTTTCAAAGTTCACATTAGTGGTAGCATATAATATTTCTCTTTTTGTGCCTGGCTTATTTCGCTCAGCATTATGTCCTCAAGGTTCATCCATGTTGTCATATGTTTCACCAGATCGTTCCTTCTTACTGCCGCGTAGTATTCCATCGTGTGTATATACCACATTTTATTTATCCACTCATCTGTTGAAGGACATTTGGGTTGTTTCCATCTCTTGGCAATTGTGAATAATGCTGCTATGAACATTGGCGTGCAGATATCTGTTCGTGTCACTGCTTTCCGATCTTCCGGGTATATACCGAGGAGTGCAATCGCTGGATCGAATGGTAGCTCTATATCTAGTTTTCTAAGGAACTGCCAGACTGACTTCCAGAGTGGCTGAACCATTATACAGTCCCACCAACAATGAATAAGAGTTCCAATTTCTCCACATCCCCTCCAGCATTTGTAGTTTCCTGTTTGTTTAATGGCAGCCATTCTAACCGGTGTTAGATGGTATCTCATTGTGGTCTTAATTTGCATCTCTCTAATAGCTAGTGAAGCTGAACATTTTTTCATGTGTTTCTTGGCCATTTGTATTTCCTCTTCAGAGAACTGTCTTTTCATATCTTTTGCCCATTTTATAATTGGGCTGTCTGTACTATTGTCATTGAGTTGTAGGATTTCTTTGTATATGCAAGATATCAGTCTTTTGTCAGATACATGGTTTCCAAAAATTTTTTCCCATTGAGTTGGCTGCCTCTTTACCTTTTTGAGAAATTCCTTTGAGGTGCAGAAACTTCTAAGCTTGAGGAGTTCCCATTTATCTATTTTCTCTTTTGTTGCTTGTGCTTTGGGTGTAAAGTCTAGGAAGTGGCCTCCTAATACAAGGTCTTGAAGATGTTTTCCTACATTATCTTCTAGGAGTTTTATGGTACTTTCTTTTATATTGAGATCTTTGGTCCATTTTGAGT
The DNA here is from genome assembly GCF_015220235.1 of Choloepus didactylus. NCBI lineage: Eukaryota > Metazoa > Chordata > Mammalia > Pilosa > Megalonychidae > Choloepus > Choloepus didactylus. The sequence continues at coordinate 1,825,242 of NW_023637577.1, forward strand.
TAATTTTTGTGTAGGGGGTGAGGTAGGGGTCCTCTTTCATTCTTTTGGATATGGATATCCAACTCTCCCAGCCCCATTTGTTGAAAAGACCATTATGGCTCAGTTCGGTGACTTTGGGGGCCTTATCAAAGATCAGTCGGCCATAGATCTGAGGGTCTATCTCTGAATTCTCAATTCGATTCCATTGATCTATATGTCTATCTTTGTGCCAGTACCATGCTGTCTTGGCAACTGTGGCTTTATAATAAGCTTCAAAGTCAGGGAGTGTAAGTCCTCCCACTTCGTTTTTCTTTTTTAGAGTGTCTTTAGCAATTCGAGGCATCTTCCCTTTCCAAATAAATTTGATAACTAGCTTTTCCAAGTCTGCAAAGTAGGTTGTTGGAATTTTGATTGGGATTGCATTGAATCTGTAGATGAGTTGGGTAGAATTGACATCTTAATGACATTTAGCCTTCCAATCCATGAACATGGAATATTTTTCCATCTTTTAAGGTCCCCTTCTATTTCTTTTAGTAGAGTTATGTAGTTTTCTTTGTATAGGTCTTTTACATCTTTGGTTAAGTTGATTCCTAGGTACTTGATTTTTTTAGTTGCTATTGAAAATGGTATCTTTTTCTTGAGTGTCTCTTCAGTTTGTTCATTTCTAGCATATAGAAACATTACTGACTTATGTGCATTAATCTTGTATCCCGCTACTTTGCTAAATTTGTTTATTAGCTCTAGTAGGTGTATCGTTGATTTCTCAGGGTTTTCTAGATATAAGATCATATCATCTGCAAACAATGACAGTTTTACTTCTTCTTTTCCAATTTGGATGCCTTTTATTTCTTTGTCTTGCCGGATTGCCCTGGCTAGCACTTCCAGCACAATGTTGAATAACAGTGGTGACAGCGGGCATCCTTGTCTTGTTCCTGATCTTAGAGGGAAGGCTTTCAGTCTCTCACCATTGAGTACTATGCTGGCTGTGGGTTTTTCATATATGCTCTTTATCATGTTGAGGAAGTTTCCTTCAATTCCTACCTTTTGAAGTGTTTTTATCAAAAAGGGATGTTGGATTTTGTCAAATGCTTTTTCAGCATCTATTGAGATGATCAATTGATTTTTCCCTTTCGAGTTTTTAATGTGTTGTAATACATTGTTTTTCTGATGTTGAACCATCCTTGCATGCCTGGAATGAACCCCACTTGGTCATGGTGTATGATTTTTTTAATGTGTCTTTGGATTCGATTTGCAAGTATTTTGTTGAGGATTTTTGCATCTATATTCATTAGGGAGATTGGCCGGTAGTTTTCCTTTTTTGTAGCATCTTTGCCTGGTTTTGGTATTAGATTGATGTTAGCTTCATAAAATGAGTTAGGTAGTGTTCCATTTTTTTCAATGTTTTGAAAGAGTTTGAGTAAGATTGGTGTCAGTTCTTTCTGGAAAGTTTGGTAGAATTCCCCTGTGAAGCCATCTGGCCCTGGGCATTTATTTGTGGGAAGATTTTTGATGACTGATTGGATCTCTTTGCTTGTGATGGGTTGGTTGAGGTCTTCTATTTCTTCTCTGGTCAGTCTAGGTTGTTCATATGTTTCCAGGAAATTGTCCATTTCTTCTACATTATCCAGTTTGTTGCCATACAGTTGTTCATAATATCCTCTTATAATTTTTTTAATTTCTTCAGGATCTGCAGTTATGTCACCTTTTTCATTCATTATTTTGTTTATATGGGTCTTCTCTCTTTTTGATTTTGTCAGTCTAGCTAGGGGCTTGTCAATCTTGTTGATCTTCTCAAAGAACCAACTTTTGGTGATATTTATCCTCTCTGTTGTTTTTTTGTTCTCTATGTCATTTATTTCTGCTTTAATCCTTGTTATTTTCTTCTACTTGGTTTAGGATTGGTTTGCTGTTCATTTTCTAGCTTCTTCAGTTGATCCATTAGTTCTTTGATTTTGGCTCTTTCTTCCTTTTTAATATATGCGTTTAGTGCTATAAATTTCCCCCTTAGCACTGCTTTTGCTGCATCCCATAGGTTTTGGTATGTTGTGTTCTCATTTTCATTCGTCTCTATATATTTAGCAATTTCTCTTGCTATTTCTTCTTTAACCCACTGATTGTTTAGGAGTGTGTTGTTTAACCTCCAGGTATTTGTGAATTTTCTAAGTCTCTGATGGTTATTGACTTCTAATTGTATTCCATTGTGGTCAGAGAATGTGCTTTGAATAATTTCAATCTTTTTAAATTTATTGAGGCTTGTTTTATGTCCCAGCATATGATCTATTCTGGAGAAAGTTCCGTGAGCACTAGAAAAGTATGTGTATCCTGGTGATTTGGGATGTAATGTCCTGTAGATGTCTGTTAAATCTAATTCATTTATCAGATTGTTTAGGTTTTCAATTTCCTTATTGGTCTTCTGTCTGGTTGATCTATCTATAGGAGAGAGTGATGTGTTGAAGTCTCCCACAATTATTGTGGAAACATCAATTGCTTCCTTTAGTTTTGCCAATGTTTCTCTCATGTATTTTGTGGCACCTTGATTGGGTGCATAGACATTTACGATTGTTATTTCTTCTTGCTGAATTGCCCCTTTTATTAGTATGTAGTGGCCTTCTTTGTCTCTCAAAACATCCCTGCATTTGAAGTCTATTTTATCTGAGATTAATATTGCTACACCTGCTTTCTTTTGGCTGTAGCTTGCATTAAATATTTTTTTCCATCCTTTCACTTTCAGTTTCTTTGTGTCCCTGTGTCTAAGATGAGTCTCTTGTATGCAACATATTGATGGTTCATTATTTTTGATCCATTCTGCGAATCTATATCTTTTAATTGGGGAGTTTAATCCATTTACATTCAACGTTAAAACCGTGAAGGCATTTCTTGAATCGGCCATCTTATCCTTTGGATTATGTTTGCCATATTTTTCCCTCTCTCTATTAATATCTTTTATTGTACCCATACCGAATCTCTTTAGTACTGAACCTTTCTCCAAGTCTCTCTGTCCTGTCTTTGTTTCTCTGTCTGTAGGGCTCCCTTTAGTATCTCCAGTAGGGCAGGTCTCTTGTTAGTAAATTCTCTCAGCATTTCTTTGTCTGTGAAAAATTTAAGCTCTCCCTCAAATTTGAAGGAGAGCTTTGCTGGATAAAGTATTCTTGGCTGGAAATTCCTCTCACTCAGAATTTTAAATATATCGTGCCACTGCCTTCTCGCCTCCATGGTGGCTGCTGAGTAGTCACTATTTAGTCTTATGCTGTTTCCTTTGTATGTGGTGAATTGCTTTTCTCTTGCTGCTTTCAGAACTTGCTCCTTCTCTTCTATGCTTGACAGTGTGATCAGTATATGTCTCGGAGTGGGTTTTTTTGGATTTATTCTATTTGGAGTTCGCTGAGCATTTATGATTTGTGTATTTATGTTGTTTAGAAGATTTGGGAAGTTTTCCCCAACAATTTCTTTGAATACTCTTCCTAGACCTTTACCCTTTTCTTCCCCTTCTGGGACACCAATGAGTCTTATATTCGGACGTTTCATATTATCTATCATATCCCTGAGGTCCATTTCGAGTTTTTCAATTTTTTTCCCCATTCTTTCTTTTATGCTTTCATTTTCCATTCTGTCATCTTCCAGGTCATTGATTCGTTGTTCAACTTCCTCTAGTCTTGTACTATGAGTGTCCAGAATCTTTTTAATTTGGTCAACAGTTTCTTTAATTTCCATAAGATCATCCATTTTTTTATTTAGTCTTGCAATGTCTTCTTTATGCTCTTCTAGGGTCTTCTTGATTTCCTTCATATCCCGTACTATGGTCTCATTGTTCATCTTTAGTTCTTTGAGTAGCTGCTCTAGGTGTGTCTCTTCTGGTCTTTTGACTTGGGTGCTTGGGCTTGGGTTATCCATATCGTCTGGTTTTTTCATATGCTTTATAATTTTCTGTTGTTTTTGGCCTCGTGGCATTTGCTGAACTTGATAGGGTTCTTTTAGGGTTTGTAGACCAGTTGAAGTCCTTATCTGTAATTTATCAGATCTACAGCTTCGTGGAGTACACTTTCTCTAACTAACCAGCAGGTGGCGTCCACGAGCCACCTGTTCTCCACAAGCCAGATCTCCCCTGCTTAGCCTTTTTGGTGAGTGGGGGAGTGAGTCTTGTGTGGCCCAATTGGTGTACCAAGCTTGCGTGTGTAGTTGGTGTTGCCTGCCCTGTATGTGGGGCGTGTTTCTGGGCAGTCGGGGAGGGGGGGTGGCCCTAACAATCAAATCTTCCTGATGATCCTAGAGTTTTAAAGCTACTGCAATAGTCTAATCCTTCAGTTCAGTCCTGCCACAGTTTGTCTCTGCCACTGACCCACAAGTCTTTGGTATTGGCGTATGGCTCCTGAGACTTGCAAGTGGGCCCCTCTTCCAGGCTGTGCACCCCGGGTCCTCTGTTGAGGGATGACTGTGCTATGTCACAGGTGAGTGCCGTCCCCCCAGGGCAGTTCTGGGCTGCTGGGCTGTGTTGGGAGGCTCCCAGTCTGCTCAAATGATGGCTGAATGGGGCTCTGTTAATTCACACTGCTCCCCCCTTCCCAGCTCTGGGACATTCAGCTGAGGTTGCAGGGAAGGCTAATGTCCACGCCCAGTTTTGTGGTGTGTGCCTGTTATTTGAAGCACTTCCGTCACACTGGGTTGTCTGGGGCAGCTCTGGGCTATGGGGCTGGCGATGGGCAGGAGTGTTTCCTGTCCACCAGGATGGTGGCTATGAGCGGACACCCCCCTTTTCTTGGGAAGTTGTGGTGTTTAGTGAATTTTCTCAGCCACTGGATTATTGCCTTTTGTCTCAGAGCTCTCTTAGTTCTGCTCTTGACTTGACGTGCCCAAATTTCAATTCTTTGAAGCTTTCTGTATTGAGCTTCTTAGAGTAATTGTTTTAGAAAAAGCAAAAAGGATTTAAAAACAAACAAACAAACAAAAAAAAAAACGGCCCTCCTCAGAGATCTAATGGGTTATTGAAATGCTAATAGACAAAGCAACCAGGGCCATTAAGGAAAGGTGCACAGGGCAGAGAGATCAGCCTTGCTTCGGGATTTGCATATGCGCCTCAAGGCCTGATCTCCGCCCTTCCCCTTTCTGTGTTCACCAGAACTCCAAAAATCCTCTGCTTTTATTTTGGAGTTTTTCGTGTTGTTTTTTTTCTATGCCTGTCTCCTCTCTGTTGGGCTGGCTGCTCTCAGAGTCTCTGGTGTCTGGTCTCAGTCTATCTATGGTTGGAGTTTGAATCAGTAGAATGAGTTTCCGATAAGAGCAGCCACTGCAATTCTCCCTTCTCCTTCCTGGAGCTGACAGCCCCTCCTCCCCCGGGACTGAGCCTGGCAGGGAGGGGCGCGGGTCCCCTGGCCGCAAAAACTTAACAGATTTCGCTGATCTCAGCAGTTCCACGTTTTCATGAGTGTTGTATGAAGTATGCCCAAAGACAGATTGTTCTGTGGTGTCCAGTCCACGCAGTTCCTGGCTTTTTACCTACTTTCCTGGAGGAGTAACTAAAACATACAGCTCACCAGTTTGCCATCTTGCCCCGCCTTGGAGCTTCTTTCTATACTTCATTCTTGAATAGAATGATGCAGTATTGTAGGAGTGGTTAAATCTTCCTGAATTAATCTCTTAATTTAAAACACTAAGGAGTTTAGACAATGTGATAAAATGATACCAAAGTTCATTTATAACATGAAACTTTTGATTAAAAGCAATTAAAAGAAAACTAGAAAAACTGGAAAGTAACAAGCAAGGGACCAGCTCTACCCTAATTTTAACTGTATATGGTTCTGTAGTATTTGAACAGTTTGGATAAGTACACATAATTACTTTTTTTAAATGCAATTTTATTGAGATAAATTCACACGACATACAAACAAAAGTGTACAATCAATTGTTCACAGAATCGTGATATACTGCATCCATCACCACAATCTTTGAACATTTGCATTACTCTAAAAAATAAAAAAATTAAAATAGAGAATACCCAAAACATACCTCTCCTCCCTGCATTGTTCATTTACTTTTATATATATATATATATATGTATACACACATATATATTTTAATTGAGATTGTTCACATACCATACAACTATCCAGAGATCCAAAGTGTAAAATCACTTGCACATGGTACCATCATACAACTGTGCATCCATCACCAAAAATTTTTTTTCAATTTTTAGAACATTTTCATTACTCCAGAAAAAAAATAAAGACAAAAAAAGGAAACTCAAATCCTCCCATACTCCTAACCACCCCCCCTTCATTGTTGATTTATAGTTTTGGTATAGTACATTTGTTACTGTTGATGAAAGAATGTTAAAATACTACTAACTGTACTCTATAGTTTACAATAGGTATGTATTTTTTTCCTATATGCCTCTCTATTACTAACTTCTAGTTCTAGGGTCATACATTTGTTCTGTTCATGAGAGAGATTTCTAATATTTGTATAGTTAATCAAGGACATTGTCCACCATAAGATTCACTGTTTCATACATTGCCATTTTTTAACCTCCAGCTTTCCTTCTGGTGACATACGTGACCCTGAGCTTACCCTTTCCACCAGCTTAACACACCTGTCAGCATGGTTAGTTATTCTCACAACATGCTACCACCCCCCCATCCATTTCCAAATGTTTAAGTTCACTCTAGTTGAATATTCTGCTCATAATAATCAACCACTCCCCATTCTTTAGCCTCATTCTATATCCTGGTCAACTTCTATTTCATGTCTAGGAGCTTACATATTATAATTAGTTCATATAAGTGAGACCCTGAAATATTTGCCTTCATGTTTCTGTCTTATTTCATTCAATACAGTGTCCTCAACGTTTCTTCATCAACCCATTTCTTTTAAGACGGTTTTGTTCACACACCATTGGTTCCCTGTATAGTCACATAGTGATGTATTCAGCACTATCACCATTATCTATATAAGGACATCTCCATTTCTTCCACAAAGAAGGAGGAAGAGTCAAAGAAGGCAGAGAGACAAAAGAAAAAGAAGAGAGAGAGAGGAAAAAAAACAAAAAACAAAAAACCTTCACAGCTAGAAAGCAATAAAAGGAAAGATAGCATTAAACTAAAGTAGAATAAAGATTCAGACAACATCACCAACGCCAGGTGTCTCATACCCTTCCCCTAGGCACCCCCACCACCACCATATGCATTTAGTTTTGGTACATTGCCTTTGTTATATTAAAGGAAGCATAATACAATGTTTCTGTTCATTATAGTCTCTAGTTTGCATTGATTGTATTTTCCCCCAATCCCACCCTATTTTTTTTTTTAATCATCATTTTATTGAGATATATTCACATACCACGCAGTCATACAAAACAAATTGTACTTTCGATTGTTTACAGTACCATTACATAGTTGTACATTCATCACCTAAATCAATCCCTGACACCTTCATTAGCCCACACACAAAAATAACAAGAATAATAATTAGAGTGAAAAAGAGCAATTGAAGTAAAAAAGAACACTGGGTACCTTTCTCTGTTTGTTTCCTTCCCCTACTTTTCTACACATCCATCCATAAACTAGACAAAGTGGAGTTTGGTCCTTATGGCATTCCCAATCCCATTGTCACCCCTCATAAGCTACATTTTTATGCAACTGTCTTCGAAATTCATGGGTTCTGGGTTGTAGTTTAATAGTTTCAGGTATCCACCACCAGCTACCCCAATTCTTTAGAACCTAAAAAGGGTTGTCTAAAGTGTGCGTAAGAGTGCCCACCAGAGTGATCTCTCGGCTCGTTTTGGAATCTCTCTGCCACTGAAGCTTATTTCATTTCCTTTCACATCCCCCTTTTGGTCAAGAAGATGTTCTCCATCCCACGATGCCGGGTCTACATTCCTCTCCGGGAGTCATATTCCACGTTGCCAGGGAGATTCACTCCCCTGGGTGTCTGATCCCACGTAGGGGGGAGGGCAGTGATTTCACCTTTCAAGTTGGCTTAGCCAGAGAGAGAGGGCCACATCTGAGCAACAAAGAGGCATTCAGGAGGAGACTCTTAGGCACAAATATAGGGAGGCCTAGCCTCTCCTTTGCAGCAACCGTCTTCCCAAGGGTAAAACTTATGGTAGAGGGCTCAACACATCAAACCACCAGTCCCCTATGTCTGTGGTCTTGTTAGCAACCATGGAGGTGGGGTAGGCGAATACCCCTGCATTCTCCACAGGCTCCTCAAGGGGGCACTACATCTTTTTTATTTTTTTCCTTGTTTGTCTTTTTTCTTTCTTTCTTTTTTTTTTTTTAACTTTCCCTTCTTTTTTAAATCAACTGTATGAAAAAAAAAGTTAAAAAGAAAACAAACATACAGTAAAAGAACATTTCAAAGAGACCATAACAAGGGAGTAAGAAAAAGACAACTAACCTAAGATAACTGCTTAACTTCCAACATGTTCCTACTTTACCCCAAGAAAGTTACATAATATAGCAACATTTCAGTGAACTTGTTCCTACTACATCCATCAGAAATTAACAGACCATAGTTATTTCTGGGCATCCCCAGAACGTTAAATAGCTTATCTGTTCTTCTTGGATTATTGTTCCCCCTTCCTTAATTGCTCTCTACTGCTAGTTCCCCTACATTCTACATTATAAACCATTTGTTTTACATTTTTCAAAGTTCACATTAGTGGTAGCATATAATATTTCTCTTTTTGTGCCTGGCTTATTTCGCTCAGCATTATGTCTTCAAGGTTCATCCATGTTGTCATATGTTTCACCAGATCGTTCCTTCTTACTGCCGCGTAGTATTCCATCGTGTGTATATACCACATTTTATTTATCCACTCATCTGTTGAAGGACATTTGGGTTGTTTCCATCTCTTGGCAATTGTGAATAATGCTGCTATGAACATTGGCGTGCAGATATCTGTTCGTGTCACTGCTTTCCGATCTTCCGGGTATATACCGAGAAGTGCAATCGCTGGATCGAATGGTAGCTCTATATCTAGTTTTCTAAGGAACTGCCAGATTGACTTCCAGAGTGGCTGAACCATTATACAGTCCCACCAACAATGAATAAGTGTTCCAATTTCTCCACATCCCCTCCAGCATTTGTAGTTTCCTGTTTGTTTAATGGCAGCCATTCTAACCGGTGTTAGATGGTATCTCATTGTGGTCTTAATTTGCATCTCTCTAATAGCTAGTGAAGCTGAACATTTTTTCATGTGTTTCTTGGCCATTTGTATTTCCTCTTCAGAGAACTGTCTTTTCATATCTTTTTCCCATTTTATAATTGGGCCGTCTGTACTATTGTCATTGAGTTGTAGGATTTCTTTGTATATGCAAGATATCAGTCTTTTGTCAGATACATGGTTTCCAAAAATTTTTTCCCATTGAGTTGGCTGCCTCTTTACCTTTTTGAGAAATTCCTTTGAGGTGCAGAAACTTCTAAGCTTGAGGAGTTCCCATTTATCTATTTTCTCTTTTGTTGCTTGTGCTTTGGGTGTAAAGTCTAGGAAGTGGCCTCCTAATACAAGGTCTTGAAGATGTTTTCCTACATTATCTTCTAGGAGTTTTATGGTACTTTCTTTTATATTGAGATCTTTGGTCCATTTTGAGTTAATTTTTGTGTAGGGGGTGAGGTAGGGGTCCTCTTTCATTCTTTTGGATATGGATATCCAACTCTCCCAGCCCCATTTGTTGAAAAGACCATTATGGCTCAGTTCGGTGGCTTTGGGGGCCTTATCAAAGATCAGTCGGCCATAGATCTGAGGGTCTATCTCTGAATTCTCAATTCGATTCCATTGATCTATATGTCTATCTTTGTGCCAGTACCTTACTGTTTTGGCAACTGTGGCTTTATAATAAGCTTCAAAGTCAGGGAGTGTAAGTCCTCCCACTTCGTTTTTCTTTTTTAGAGTGTCTTTAGCAATTCGAGGCATCTTCCCTTTCCAAATAAATTTGATAACTAGCTTTTCCAAGTCTGCAAAGTAGGTTGTTGGGATTTTGATTGGGATTGCATTGAATCTGTAGATGAGTTTGGGTAGAATTGACATCTTAATGACATTTAGCCTTCCTATCCATGAACATGGAATATTTTTCCATCTTTTAAGGTCCCCTTCTATTTCTTTTAGTAGAGTTATGTAGTTTTCTTTGTATAGGTCTTTTACATCTTTGGTTAAGTTTATTCCTAGGTACTTGATTTTTTTATTTGCTATTGAAAATGGTATCTTTTTCTTGAGTGTCACTTCCGTTTGTTCATTTCTAGCATATAGAAACATTACTGACTTATGTGCATTAATCTTGTATCCCGCTACTTTGCTAAATTTGTTTATTAGCTCTAGTAGGTGTATCGTTGATTTCTCAGGGTTTTCTAGATATAAGATCATATCATCTGCAAACAATGACAGTTTTACTTCTTCTTTTCCAATTTGGATGCCTTTTATTTCTTTGTCTTGCCGGATTGCCCTGGCTAGCACTTCCAGCACAATGTTGAATAACAGTGGTGACAGCGGGCATCCTTGTCTTGTTCCTGATCTTAGAGGGAAGGCTTTCAGTCTCTCACCATTGAGTACTATGCTGGCTGTGGGTTTTTCATATATGCTCTTTATCATGTTGAGGAAGTTTCCTTCAATTCCTACCTTTTGAAGTGTTTTTATCAAAAAGGGATGTTGGATTTTGTCAAATGCTTTTTCAGCATCTATTGCGATGATCAATTGATTTTTCCCTTTTGACTTGTTAATGTGTTGTAATACATTGATTGTTTTTCTTATGTTGAACCATCCTTGCATGCCTGGAATGAACCCCACTTGGTCATGGTGTATGATTTTTTTAATGTGTCTTTGGATTCGATTTGCAAGTATTTTGTTGAGGATTTTTGCATCTATATTCATTAGGGAGATTGGCCGGTAGTTTTCCTTTTTTGTAGCATCTTTGCCTGGTTTTGGTATTAGATTGATGTTAGCTTCATAAAATGAGTTAGGTAGTGTTCCATTTTTTTCAATGTTTTGAAAGAGTTTGAGTAAGATTGGTGTCAGTTCTTTCTGGAAAGTTTGGTAGAATTCCCCTGTGAAGCCATCTGGCCCTGGGCATTTATTTGTGGGAAGATTTTTGATGACTGATTGGATCTCTTTGCTTGTGATGGGTTGGTTGAGGTCTTCTATTTCTTCTCTGGTCAGTCTAGGTTGTTCATATGTTTCCAGGAAATTGTCCATTTCTTCTACATTATCCAGTTTGTTGCCATACAGTTGTTCATAATATCCTCTTATAATTTTTTTAATTTCTTCAGGATCTGCAGTTATGTCACCTTTTTCATTCATTATTTTGTTTATATGGGTCTTCTCTCTTTTTGCTTTTGTCAGTCTAGCTAGGGGCTTGTCAATCTTGTTGATCTTCTCAAAGAACCAACTTTTGGTGATATTTATCCTCTCTATTGTTTTTTTGTTCTCTATGTCATTTATTTCTGCTTTAATCCTTGTTATTTCTTTTCTTCTACTTGGTTTGGGATTGGTTTGCTGTTCATTTTCTAGCTTCTTCAGTTGATCCATTAGTTCTTTGATTTTGGCTCTTTCTTCCTTTTTAATATATGCGTTTAGTGCTATAAATTTCCCCCTTAGCACTGCTTTTGCTGCATCCCATAGGTTTTGGTATGTTGTGTTCTCATTTTCATTCGTCTCTATATATTTAGCAATTTCTCTTGCTATTTCTTCTTTAACCCACTGATTGTTTAGGAGTGTGTTGTTTAACCTCCAGGTATTTGTGAATTTTCTAAGTCTCTGATGGTTATTGACTTCTGATTGTATTCCACTGTGGTCAGAGAATGTGCTTTGAATAATTTCAATCTTTTTAAATTTATTGAGGCTTGTTTTATGTCCCAGCATATGATCTATTCTGGAGAAAGTTCCGTGAGCACTAGAAAAGTATGTGTATCCTGGTGATTTGGGATGTAATGTCCTGTAGATGTCTGTTAAATCTAATTCATTTATCAGATTGTTTAGGTTTTCAATTTCCTTATTGGTCTTCTGTCTGGTTGATCTATCTATAGGAGAGAGTGATGTGTTGAAGTCTCCCACAATTATTGTGGAAACATCAATTGCTTCCTTTAGTTTTGCCAGTGTTTCTCTCATGTATTTTGTGGCACCTTGATTGGGTGCATAGACATTTACGATTGTTATTTCTTCTTGCTGAATTGCCCCTTTTATTAGTATGTAGTGGCCTTCTTTGTCTCTCAAAACATCCCTGCATTTGAAGTCTATTTTATCTGAGATTAATATTGCTACACCTGCTTTCTTTTGGCTGTAGCTTGCATGAAATATTTTTTTCCATCCTTTCACTTTCAGTTTCTTTGTGTCCCTGTGTCTAAGATGAGTCTCTTGTATGCAACATATTGATGGTTCATTTTTTTTGATCCATTCTGCGAATCTATATCTTTTAATTGGGGAGTTTAATCCATTTACATTCAACGTTAAAACCGTGAAGGCATTTCTTGAATCGGCCATCTTATCCTTTGGTTTATGTTTGCCATATTTTTCCCTTTCTCTATTAATATCCTTTATTGTACCCATACCGAATCTCTTTAGTACTGAACCTTTCTCTAAGTCTCTCTGTCCTGTCTTTGTTTCTCTGTCTGTAGGGCTCCCTTTAGTATCTCCAGTAGGGCAGGTCTCTTGTTAGCAAATTCTCTCAGCATTTCTTTGTCTGTGAAAAATTTAAGCTCTCCCTCAAATTTGAAGGAGAGCTTTGCTGGACAAAGTATTCTTGGCTGGAAATTCCTCTCACTCAGAATTTTAAATATATCGTGCCACTGCCTTCTCGCCTCCATGGTGGCTGCTGAGTAGTCACTACTTAGTCTTATGCTGTTTCCTTTGTATGTGGTGAATTGCTTTTCTCTTGCTGCTTTCAGAACTTGCTCCTTCTCTTCTATGTTTGCAGTGTGATCAGTATATGTCTCGGAGTGGGTTTTTTTGGATTTATTCTATTTGGAGTTCGCTGAGCATTTATGATTTGTGTATTTATGTTGTTTAGAAGATTTGGGAAGTTTTCCCCAACAATTTCTTTGAATACTCTTCCTAGACCTTTACCCTTTTCTTCCCCTTCTGGGACACCAATGAGTCTTATATTTGGACGTTTCATATTATCTATCATATCCCTGAGGTCCATTTCGATTTTTTCAATTTTTTTCCCCATTCTTTCTTTTATGCTTTCATTTTCCATTCTGTCATCTTCCAGGTCACTGATTCGTTGTTCAACTTCCTCTAGTCTTGTACTATGAGTGTCCAGAATCTTTTTAATTTGGTCAACAGTTTCTTTAATTTCCATAAGATCATCCATTTTTTTATTTAGTCTTGCAATGTCTTCTTTATGCTCTTCTAGGGTCTTCTTGATTTCCTTCATATCCCGTACTATGGTCTCATTGTTCATCTTTAGTTCTTTGAGTAGCTGCTCTAGGTGCTGTGTGTCTTCTGGTCTTTTGATTTGGGTGCTTGGGCTTCGGTTATCCATATCGTCTGGTTTTTTCATATGCTTTATAATTTTCTGTTGTTTTTGGCCTCGTGGCATTTGCTGAACTTGATAGGGTTCTTTTAGGGTTTGTAGACATACTGAAGTCCTTATCTGTAATTTATCAGATCTACAGCTTCGTGGAGTACACTTTTTCTAACTAACCAGCAGGTGGCGTCCACGAGCCACCTGTTCTCCACAAGCCAGTTCTCCCCTGCTTAGCCTTTTTGGTGAGTGGGGGAGTGAGTCTTGTGGGGCCCAATTGGTGTACCAAGCTTGCGTGTGTAGTTGGTGTTGCCTGCCCTGTATGTGGGGCGTGTTTCTGGGCAGTCGGGGAGGGGGGGTGGCCCTAACAATCAAATCTTCCTGATGATCCTAGAGTTTTAAAGGTGCTGCAATAGTCTAATCCTTCAGTTCAGTCCTGCCACAGTTTGTCTCTGCCACTGACCCACAAGTCTTTGGTATTGGCGTATGGCTACTGATACTTGCAACTGGGCCCCTCTACCAGGCTGTGCACCCCGGGTCCTCTGTTGAGGGATGACTGTGCTATGTCACAGGTGAGTGCCGTCCCCCCAGGGCAGTTCTGGGCTGCTGGGCTGTGTAGGGAGGCTCCCAGTCTGCTCAAATGATGGCTGAATGGGGCTTTGTTAATTCACACTGCTCCACCTTCCCAGTTCTGGGACATTCAGCTGGGGTTGCAGGGAAGGCTAATGTCCACGCCCAGTTTTGTGGTGTGTGCCTGTTATTTGAAGCACTTCCGTCACACTGGGTTGTCTGGGGCAGCTCTGGGCTATGGGGCTGGCGATGGGCAGGAGTGTTTCCTGTCCACCAGGATGGTGGCTGTGAGCGGACACCCCCCTTTTCTTGGGAAGTTGTGTTGTTTAGTGAATTTTCTCAGCCACTGGATTATTGCCTTTTGTCTCAGAGCTCTCTTAGTTCTGCTCTTGACTTGACGTGCCCAAATTGCAATTCTTTGAAGCTTTCTGTATTGGGCTTCTTAGAGTAATTGTTTTAGAAAAAGAAAAAAGGATTTAAAAAAAAAAAAAAAACAAAAAACGGCCCTCCTCAGGGATCTAATGGGTTATTGAAATGCTAATAGACGAAGCAACCAGGGTCATTAAGGAAAGGTCCACAGGGCAGAGAGATCAGCTTTTCTTCGGGATTTGCATATGCGCCTCAGGGCCTGAGCTCGGGCTTGAGCTCTGCCCTTCCCCCTTCTATGTTCACCAGAACTCCAAAAATCTTCCGCTTTTATTTTGGAGTTTTTCGTGTTGTTTTTTTTCTATGCCTGTCTCCTCTCTGCTGGGCTGGCTGCTCTCAGAGTCTCTGGTGTCTGGTCTCAGTCTATCTATGGTTGGAGTTTGAATCAGTAGAATGAGTTTCCGATAAGAGAAGCCACTGCATTTCTCCCTTCTCCTTCCCGGAGCTGACAGCCCCTCCTCCCACGGGACTGAGCCTGGCAGGGAGGGGCGCGGGTCCCCTGGCCGCAAAAACTTACAGATTTCGCTGATCTCAGCAGTTCCACGTTTTCATGAGTGTTGTATGAAGTATGCCCAAAGTCAGATTGCTCTGTGGTGTCCAGTCCACGCAGTTCCTGGCTTTTTACCTACTTTCCTGGAGGAGTAACTAAAACTTACAGCTCACCAGTCTGCCATCTTGCCCCGCCTCCCACCCTATTTTTAATACCTTGTAATGTTGACATTCATTTGATCTACCTCATGAGAAAACATATTTGTACCTTTTATTACAATCATTGAGCACCCTAGGTTTCTTCAGTTACACAGCCCCATTGTTTATCCTTCGTCTTTTCTTCTGGTGTCCCACGTGGTCCCAATCTTCCTCTTTCAACTATACTTAAAGCCATCTTTGTTCAGTATACTTACATTGCTGTGCTACTATCTCCCAAAATTGTTTTCCAAACCTCTCACTCCTGTCTCTTCCTTTCTGTCTGCAGTGCTTCCTTTAGTGTTTCTTGTTCACAAACTCTGTCATTGTCTGTTTGTCTAAGAATATTTTAAGATCTCCCTCATATTTGAAGGACAATTTTGCCGGACACAGGATTTTTGGTTGGTGGTTATTCTCTTTCAGTATCCTAAATATATCACCCTACTTTCTTCTTGCCTCTATGGTTTCTATTGAGAAATCCGCACATAGCCTTATCAAGCTTCCTTTGTATGTGATGGATGGCTTTTCTCTTGCTGCTTTCAGGATTCTCTCTTCATCTTTGACATTTGATAATCTGATTATTATTGAGTGTCTTGGCATAGGGTTATTCAGATCTATTCTGTTTGGGGTAGGCTATGCTTCTTGGATCTGTAATTTTCTGTCTTTCATAAGAGATGGGAAATTTTCATTGATTATTTCCTATTATTGCTTCTGCCCCTTTTCCCTTCTCTTCTCCTCTGGGGACACCAATGACACATACATACCTGCTTTTTATTTTGTCCTTAAGTTCCCAGAGACATTGTCCGTATTTTTCCATTCTTTTCTCTATCTGTTCTTTTGTGTGTAGGCTTTCAGGTGCCTTGTTCTCCAGTTCCTGAGTGTTTTCTTCTGCCTCCTGAGATCGGCTGTTGTATATTTCCATTGTGTCTTTCATCTCTTGTGTTGTCCCTTTTGTTTTAGTTTGCTGATGCTGCAGAATGCAAAACACCAGAGATGGACTGGCTTTTATAAAAAGGGGGTTTATTTGGCTATACAGTTACAGTCTTAAGGCCATAAAGTGTCCAAGGTAACACATCAGTAATCAGGTACCTTCACTGGAGGATGGCAAATGGCGTCTGGAAAACCTCTGTCAGCTGGGAAGGCACATGGCTGGCATCTGCTCCAAAGTCCTGGTTTCAAAATGGCTTTCTCCCAGAACATTCCTCTCTAGCAAGCTTGCTCTTCTTCAAAACATCACTCACAGCTGCACTCCGTCTAGTCTCTTTGAGTCAGCATGTTTTATATGGCTCCACTGATCAAGGCCCACCCTGAATGGGTGGGGTCACGCCTCCATGGGAGTATCCCACCAAAGTCACCACCCACAGCTGGGTGGGGCACATTCCAAGCAAATCTAACCAGCATCAAAACGTCTGTCCCACAAGACCACAAAGATAATGGCATTTGGGGGACACAATACATTCAAACCGGCACACCTTTCATTTCCACAGATTCTGCCAGTCGGTTTTTCGAACTTTCAATTTCTACCTTATATATGCCCAGTGTTTTCATTATACAGTTCATCTCTTTTGCCCTATCTTCCCTAAACTTTTTGAATTGACTCATTATTAGTTGTTTAAATTCCTGTATTTCAGTTGAAGTGTTAAGTTTGTTCCTTTCACTGGGCCATAACTTTGTTTTTCTCAGTGTAGGTTGTAGTTTTCTGTTGTCTAGGCATGGCTTCCTTGGTTACCCCAATAAGGTTTTCCCAGACCAAAATGGGCTCCAGTTCCAGAAGGAAGAACTATTCAGTATCCAGTTTCCCTGAGGGTGTGTCTTAGAAAATTGATACACCCTGTGAGGCCTCAGGTCACTGTGCTTTCCTGCCCAGCAGGTGGCACCTGTCAGCCTGTCCTGACTGGTGTAGGGAGGTATGTCCTGTGGCTGTTTTCCTCCAGGCTCTGTGGTCTGGTTCTGAATGGAAGGTGGGTAGTACAGCTGGACACCACCTCTTTCCTCGTAGGGAAGATAGACTCTCTAGGGAGAGGTCATTAGAATTTCAATGGTCTCTCTCTGCCTGTGCTATCTCTACCCTTGTCTGGGTCAGAGCGCTAGGAACTGAAAATGGCTGAGGGTTTCTCCACTGAGCCAAAACAGGGACAGAAAGCCCCTTCAGGGCCAGTCCACGGTCACCCTCCGGCTCTCCAAGGTCAGCTGTCACCGAAAGCCTCTGTCTGTTTGTTGGGGATTCGTAGCTTGTATTGAGCAGTCCACATTTGTTAATTAAAACCCCAGATGGAGCTCAGCTGAGCTATATTCACTTGCTGGGAGAGAGCCTCTCTCTAGCACCATGAGGCTTTGCAGCTCTGGCTGTTGGGGGAGGGGACTCCCGACTTGGATCTGCAGTTTTTACGTACAGATTTTATGCTGTAATCTCGGGTATTCCTTCCAATTCAAGTTGTTGTATGATGAGTGGACGGTCACGTGTGTCCTCCTGCAGTTATTCTGGATTATGTACTAATTGTTCTTGGTTGTTTTCCAGTTGCTCCAGGGGGCGCTAACTGGCTTCCACTCCTCTCTATGCCACCATCTTAGATCCCATTGAGCTGCACCTCCACGATTACTTTTATAACAAAATTTGAAAGTTCAAAAAACATTGGTTCTCCCCAAATTAATCCATACAATGAATAAATTCAAACAAAATTCTGATTTCTTAATGTAATTGACAAGATGATTTGAAAGTTCACCCAAAAGTTCACCCTATATAGAAAATAATAAGGGAAAACAATAAATGAGGAAGAAGACTTTGACATATCAAATATCAAGAAATATCAAACTGCAAAGCTACAGTAAATAAAATATGCAGAAATAAACAAATATTTTAATTTTGTAGTAGAGTGTGAAAATAAGCCCCAAATTATCTGGAAACTCAGTTCATGACACAGAGAGGTTTTCATATAATTGGGTAGATCATTCAATGGTGTAAGATGAGCTAACCATTTGAGAAGGGGTTCTCCTTTCTGCAAATTTCCAGACAGTTAAAAATGTTAGACTATTAGATTGGCACAAATCTATGAAGTTTGATAATATCCACGCTGGAAAGAACATGAAAAAACAAATTCTTATATACTGCTTGTATAAGAATATATGTGGGGGAGGAACCTAAGATGGCGACTACGTGAGACAGAGAAAAAAACACCTCCATGGAAAACACTAGATAAAAATCCAGAAAGGACCCAGAACACCACTTCCAGAGTAGCACCAGCTGGACAAGTTCTGCTAAAGCCACAGGGAACGTGCGTTTCGTGAAACCAGGAGTCTGCATTCTGAAACAAGTGAGTGAGTAGGCTCAATCCCTTGGCCACGCTGCGGTGTGGGGAAACGGTGGGTTGGCGTTTTTTTTTTTCTTTTTTTTTTAAAAAAGAAGCCCGGGAACAGCTGCAGATAAGATGGGAGTGGTCTGGACTAACGCCTCAGTGTCTGGGGTGGAGGATACCCCTTCCTACACCCACTGCTGATTGTCTCAGGTCCCGAGGAGCAACTTTTGGTGATATTTATCCTCTCTATTGTTTTTTTGTTCTCTATGTCATTTATTTCTGCTTTAATCCTTGTTATTTCTTTTCTTGTACTTGGTTTAGGATTGGTTTGCTGTTCATTTTCTAGCTTCTTCAGTTGATCCATTAGTTCTTTGATTTTGGCTCTTTCTTCCTTTTTCATATATGCGTTTAGTGCTATAAATTTCCCCCTCAGCACTGCTTTTGCTGCATCCCATAGGTTTTGGTATGTTGTGTTCCCATTTTCATTTGTCTCTATATATTTAGCAATTTCTCTTGCTATTTCTTCTTTAACTCACTGATTGTTTAGGAGTGCGTTGTTTAACCTCCAGGTATTTGTGAATTTTCTAAGTCTCTGATGGTTATTGACTTCTAATTGTATTCCACTGTGGTCAGAGAATGTGCTTTGAATAATTTCAATCTTTTTAAATTTATTGAGCCTTGTTTTATGTCCCAGCATATGATCTATTCTGGAGAAAGTTCCATGAGCACTAGAAAAGTATGTGTATCCTGGTGATTTGGGATGTAATGTCCTGTATATGTCTGTTAAATCTAATTTATTTATCAGATTGTTTAGATTTTCAATTTCCTTATTGGTCTTCTGTCTGGTTGATCTATCTATAGGAGAGAGTGATGTGTTGAAGTCTCCCACAATTATTGTGGAAACATCAATTGCTTCCTTTAGTTTTGCCAGTGTTTCTCTCATGTATTTTGTGGCACCCTGACTGGGTGCATAGACATTTACGATTGTTATTTCTTCTTGTTGAATTGCCCCTTTTACTAGTATGTAGTGGCCTTCTTTGTCTCTCAAAATATCCCTGCATTTAAAGTCTATTTTATTTGAGATTAATATTGCTACACCTGCTTTCTTTTGGCTGTAGCTTGCATGAAATATTTTTTTCCATCCTTTCACTTTCAATTTCTTTGTGTCCCTGTGTCTAAGATGAGTCTCTTGTATGCAACACATTGATGGTTCATTTTTTTTGATCCATTCTGCGAATCTATATCTTTTAATTGGGAATTTAATCCATTTACATTGAACGTTATAACCGTGAAGGCATTTCTTGAATCAGCCATCTTATCCTTTGGTTTATGTTTGTCATATTTTTCCCCTCTCTCTATTAATATCCTTAATTGTACCCATACCGAATCTCTTTAGTACTGAACCTTTCTCCAAGTCTCTCTCTCTCCTTTCTTTGTTTCTTTGTCTGTAGGGCTCCCTTTAGTATCTCCACTAGGGCAGGTCTCTTGTTAGCAAATTCTCTCAGCATTTATTTGTTTGTGAAAAATTTAAGCTCTCCCTCAAATTTGAAGGAGAGCTTTGGTGGATAAAGTATTCTTGGTTGGAAATTTTTCTCACTCAGAATTTTAAATATATCTTGCCACTGCCTTCTCGCCTTCATGGTGGCTGCTGAGTAGTCACTACTTAGTCTTATGCTGTTTCCTTTGTATGTGGTGAATTGCTTTTCTCTTGCTGCTTTCAGAACTTGCTCCTTCTCTTCCGTATTTGACAGTGTGATCAGAATATGTCTTGGAGTGGGTTTATTTGGATTTATTCTATTTGGAGTTCGCTGAGCATTTATGATTTGTGTATTTATGTTGTTTAGAAGATTTGGGAAGTTTTCCCCAACAATTTCTTTGAATACTCTTCCTAGACCTTTACCCTTTTCTTCTCCTTCTGGAACACCAATGAGTCTTATATTAGGACGTTTTATATTATCTATCATATCCCTGAGGTCCGTTTCGATTTTTTCAATTTTTTTCGCCATTCTTTCTTTTATGCTTTCATTTTCCATTCTGTCATCTTCCAGGTCACTGATTCGTTGTTCAACTTCCTCTAGTCTTGTACTATGAGTGTCCAGAATCTTTTTAATTTGGTCAACAGTTTCTTTAATTTCCATAAGATCATCTATTTTTTAATTTAGTCTTGCAATGTCTTCTTTATGCTCTTCTAGGGTCTTCTTGATATCCTTTGTATCCCGTACTATGGTCTCATTGTTCATCTTTAGTTCTTTGAGTAGCTGCTCTAGGTGCTGTGTCTGTTCTGATCTTTTGATTTGGGTGCTTGGGCTTGGGTTGTCCATATCGTCTGTTTTTTTCATATGCGATATAATTTTCTGTTGTTTTTGGCCTCTTGGCATTTGCTGAACTTGATAGGGTTCTTTTAGGATTTGTAGACCAATTGAAGTCCTTATCTCTAATTTATCAGATCCACAGGTTCGTGGAGTACACTTTCTCTAACTAAGCAGCAGGTGGTGTCCACGAGCCACCTGTTCTCCACAAGCCAGTTCTCCCCTGCTTAGCCTTTGTGGTGAGTGGGGGAGTGAGTCTTGTGGGGTCCAATTGGTGTACAAAGCTTGTGTGTATAGTTGGTGTTGCACACCCTGTATGTGGGGCGTGTTTCTGGGCAGTCAGGGAGGCGGGGTGGCTCTAACAATCAAATCTCCCTGGTGATCCTGGAGTTTTAAAGCTGCTGCAATAGTCTAATCCTTCAGTTCAGTCCTGCCACAGTTTGTCTCTGCCACTGACTCACAAGTCCTTGGTATTGGAGTATGGCTCCTGAGACTTGCAAGTGGGTCCCTCTTCCAGGCCGTGCCCCCCCTGGTCCTCTGTTGAGGGATGACTGTGCTATGTCACAGGTGAGTACCATCCCCCCAGGGCAGTTCTGGGCTGCTGGGCTGTGTAGGGAGGCTCCCAGTCTGCTCAAATGATGGCTGAATGGGGCTTTGTTAATTCACACTGCTCCACCTTCCCAACTCTGGGACAATCAGCTGAGGTTGCAGGGAAGGCTAATGTCCACACCCAATTTTGTTGTGTGTGCCTGTTATTTGAAGCACTTCCATCACACTGGGTTGTCTGGGGCAGCTCTGGGCTATGGGGCCGGCGATGGGCAGGAGTGTTTCCTGTCCACCAGGATGATGGCTGTGAGCGGACACCCCCCTTTTCTTGGGAAGTTGTGGTGTTTAGTGAATTTTCTCAGCCACTGGATTATTGCCTTTTGTCTCAGAGCTCTCTTAGTTCTGCTCTTGTCTTGCCTTGCCCAAATTGCAAGTCTTTGAAGCTTTCTGTATTGGGCTTCTTAGAGTAATTGTTTTAGAAAAAGAAAAAAGGATTAAAAAAAAAAAAAAAAGGGCCCTCCTCAGAGATCTAATGGGTTATTGAAATGCTAAGAGACAAAGCAGTTAGGGCCATTAAGGAAAGGTCCACAGGGCAGAGAGATCAGCTTTTCTTCGGGATTTGCATATGCGCCTCAGGGCCTGAGCTCTGCCCTTCCCCTTTCTATGTTCACCAGAACTCCAAAAATCCTCCGCTTTTATTTTGGAGTTTTTCGTGTTGGTTTTTTTATATGCCTGTCTCCTCTCTGCTGGGCTGGCTGCTCTCAGATTCTCTGGTGTCTGGTCTCAGTCTATGGTTGGAGTTTGGATCAGTAGAATGAGTTTCCGATAAGGGCTGCCACTGCAGTTGTCCCTTCTCCTTCCCGGAGCTGACAGCCCCTCCTCCCATGGGACTGAGCCTGGCAGGGAGGGGTGCGGGTCCCCTGGCCACAAAAACTTATGGATTTCACTGATCTCAGCAGTTCGACATTTTCATGAGTGTTGTATGAAGTATGCCCAAAGTCAGTTTGCTCTGTGGTGTCCAGTCCACGCGGTTCCTGGCTTTCTACCTACTTTCCTGGAGGAGTAACTAAAACATACAGCTCACCAGTCCGCCATCTTGCCCCGCCTCCCCTAAATACACATTATTTTTTTACCCCAAAATTCCACAGTAAGGAACTTACCATACTAACATACTCTTAGTACCATGCAAGAGAGTTCACCATATCATAGCTTGTAATAGAAAAAAGTTAAAATCTATGAGGGACCGGTTAAATTATGGTACATGTTTATATTAGAATAACATGCACTGATAAAATACATATTGGCCTCACTATGCACCAGGAACCATGCTAGCATTGGAAATAGCATTTGGGAGCAAAATGGACAATAATCTAAATGAGGTACTAATGTATTTTCAAAATGCCTAAAATATAAAGTGGTGAAAAAAAGTTAGTATGATCCCACTGGAATTAAAAAAAGGCATTTAGATATGTTTGTGCACATACACACAGAGAAAAATTCTAGAACAATACACAAAACTGTTAGTTATCTCTGGAGAACAGAAATAGATAGGGGTGAGTTCTTACTGTGTCTTTAATTTCTTACCTCTTTTCATAATTTTTAAAATTTAAAATGGGAAACAAATTTATTTTTAAAATGATATAACTGTGTACCTAAACAACAACAACAAAACCTCCAGAGAACCCATTGGAGGGTACAGGGCTCCTTTGTGTGGTGATGAAAATCTTCTAAAATTAGACAGCGGTGATGGTTGCACAACTCCATGAATTTTATAGGTGAATTTTAACGTATGTGAATTATTTCAATAAAGCTGTCTTTAAAAAAATCCACCAGAATAAAGAAACACTTTAGAAATTAGCTAATACAAAGATAGAAAATTAAATTCCTTTCTGTTATGGGAGAACACTCTGCCTTCATGGGTAGCCAACCTCCCAGTGGCAGCCCAGCAATGAATAGGGGTGGCTGGGGAAGATAATCTGCAAGCTAATGTGGAGCAGACCTTGATTCAAGATCTGAATTCATTTGAAATTTGATGTCATAAATAAAGAATGTAGGTGAATTTTGTCTTCTACTCTATGACATATTCATATTTGTAGTTCAGAAATTTCTTTATAAAAAATTAGCCTGGAACAGGTACCATATTTATCCCTCAGCACTCCCAACAAATAGGTATTCTGACACAATGGTAACATAATTTACCTATCAGGAGGAAAGGATTTCTTAGAAAATTTATAGTAAGCATTCTGTTTGTCTTTGAACAAATAATTATTAAGCAGCTACCATGTTCGAGGCACTAAGCTAGCTACAAGGATGTAACTGTATACAGTGGAGAATTTACAATATTTGGAGAAAGGAGTTGAGAAAGAGAAGTGATTTTTTAAATATATTTTTAAAAGTACAGGACAGGATTTTTTTTTAAATTCAGTTTTATTGAGATATATTCACATATCATACAATCATCTGTGGTGTACAATCAACTGTTCATCACATAGTTGTGCATTCATCATCCCAATCTATTTTTTGAACATTTCCCTTATACCAGAAAAAGTAAAAAAGAATACCCAAATCATCCCCCACCCCTATTTTTCATTTAGTTCTTGTCCCCATTTTTCTGTTCATCCATTCATACACTGGGTAAAGGGAATGTGAGTCACAAGGTTTTCACAATCACACTGTCACCCCTTGTAAGTTATATTGTTATACAATTGTCTTCAAGAGTCATGGCTGCGGGGTTGCAGTTTGCTAGTTTCAGGTATTTACTTGTAGTTATTTCAATACATTAAAACCTAAAAAGAGTTATCTATACAGTGTGTAAGAGTGCCCACCAGAGTGACCTCTGAGCTCCATTTGGAATCTCTCAGCCACTGAAGCTTTATTTTGTTTCATTTCTCTTCCCTCTTTTGGTCAAGAAGATATTCTCAATCCCATGATGTTGGGTCCAGATTCATCCTTGGGAGTCATATCCTGCATTGCCAGGGAGATTTACACCCCTAGGAGTCAGGTCCCACATAGGGGGGAGGGCAGTGAGTTCACCTGCTGAGGTGGCTTAGCTAGAGAGAGGGCCACATCTGAGCAACAAAGAGGTGCTCAGGAGGAGACTCTTAGGCACAATTACAAGCAGGTTTAGCATCTCCTTTGCAGTTAATGAGCTTTATAAGGGCAAGCCCCAAGATAGAGAGCTTGGCACATCAAACTGCCAGTCCTCAATGTTTGTGAGAACATCAGCAACAATCCAGGTAAGAAAGTCCAACACTTCTGCATTTTCCCGCAGCTCCTTAGGGGGACCCTGAAGATATATATTTTTATTCTCTGCCCAAATTACTTTGGGATGTGTCGTTATTTCACACTAACCTATACAAATCTACCAGGTCTCACTTCCTAGTTAAAGTTCCATGTAATTATGGTATTTGAACAAACTGTACACATTAAATTGTTTAGGAAATACAGATCCTGCACCAACTAAACATCTCTTCCCTTGGTCTCACATGGAAGTTAAAATTTTAAAACACAGTCGGTACTGCAGGACAGGATTTAAAAAAAATTTTTTTTTTAGTTAAAAAAGCATGGTTGGGTCTATTCTTATACAAATATGCATTTTGAAATATGCACATTTTAAGAATGGAATTATATATATATATGTTTTGGAATTATATTTTGCAACTTGCTTTTTTCCACTTAACCATTTATTTCTGGCATCCCCAGTAGATGTTCCCACGATCTTGGCTTTCCGCTTCATCTCAGGATTTTTATGATTGAGACTAATGGTGGTAAAGCTGTTCTACCACTCAGTATCTGATTGAACTTATCTCAGTTTCCTCATCTATCAAACAGGGATAACAGTGCCTAGCTCATGGAGTTGCACTGACGATTACAAGAGTGAATCCATGGAAAGCATTTAATGTTGTGCCTGGCTTAAATGCCAGCTGTTCTTATTACATGGTGCCCACCAAGAATAACATGCTCATCCCTATATGGAAAACAGTCATTCAGAATCAAAACTTTAGCTCCTAGATAAGGCAGGCACAGGACCCATATGAAGAAAGCCATACAGTTTTACTGACTGCCCAGAAGGAAACTTCATTCAAGGAAAGTCAGATAATGCTTCTGATTAGAAGACAATATGGTAACCATATCAATTCTCTTCTAATTAACTTATAAGTGTAGTGCAGCACTTCTCAACTGGGACCAATTTTGGCTCCCAGGGGACAGCTGGCATGATCTGGAGCCATTTTTGGTTGCGTCAAGTGGCAAGGTTGCTACTCGCATCTAGTGTGTAGAAATCAGAGATGCTGCTAAGCATCTTACAGTGTCCAGGTCAGCTCTCTACAACAAAGAATTTTCTGGCCCAAAGATACCCTGATCTAATGCAATCTTTGACAAATCTGGAGGAATAAATGAGCACAAAGAGTAGACATTTTTTTTCAGGGTGGGTGGGGGAGTAAGGAAAGGTAATTGCTCTACTATATGCCAAGAGATACTGTAAAACCACAAAAATAAGACCATCAAGTTCTGGCACTGAGAACATCCAAATCCATGAAACATAATTTTAAAAATCCAGAAACAGATCCAAGTATATAGAATAATTTGATGTAAAGAATGTGTTTCAAATCAGTGGGGAAAAGATAATTATTCAAGAACTGATGCCTGAACAATTGATTTTTATCAGTTCTAATAGCCAGAATGCTCTCTCCCATCTGCAGTTAGGACGCATCTTATAAATTAACGGGTATACTTTGTGTGGCAGTGTTCCTTTATTCCTGAAAAGCTGTTATTAAATTGACAGCAAGTCTTGGACTTGGTGTTATCTTAGAAATAAGGTATTACAGTATACGGAAAATGGTAAGCATACCTCAGGCCACGGAAAACATTTCAGATGAATTAAACAGCTAAATGTTAAGAATGAGATTGTAAAGGAATGATAAAAAAAATCCCAGGACAATAACGTTGGGACAGGAAAGCTCTTTCTAAACATAAAAACAAAGAAAGAAATCATAAAGAAAAACGATACATAAACACACACAGAAAAATGTAAAACTTCATCAGGCAAAGCATCCCAACTACAAATTTCTAAATTTAGTGTCATCCCACTTTTTAAAGTAGTAATTACTTAGAAGTTAACAAAAAAGATTTTAAGGTTATTTGAAAGAATAAACATGCAAAACTAGCCAGAGAAATTCTTAAAAAGAAGAACAATGAAGGAAACTCAATTTCCCCTGCTTATAAATAAAACAGCAATGTACCGACACCAAAAAAGAAAGTTCACAGACAGACACAAGAATATATACAAGCTTACCATTTGGTAAAGGTGATACATCTAACCACTAAGTAAAAAGGACAGATCATTTGAAAAATGATGCTGGGACAACTGGCTAACCATCTGGGGAGAAAAAAATTATGTTGCCACATTTCCCCTTTTTGAAGCTATTTCTAGGAGGATTAAAGAATTAAATGTAAAAAGTGAAGTCATATATGTACAAGAAGAAAATATAGGTCAATATTTTTATAATCTTAGAAGCGAGTAAAGGCTTTCTAAACATGACAACAAAGACTGGAAGCATAAAGGAAAAGACTGATAGAACTGATGACATAAAACATTTAAAACTTCTGTAAGCAAAACCAAGGAAGAGACCAGACATTGGAAAAAGCTGGTAAGAGGCATGACAAAGGGGTCTTTCCTATATAACTATAATTTACAGACTAATAAGAAAAATAACACCCCAATAGAAAAATGGGCAAAGGACTAAAACAGGCAATTCACAAAAGAAGATATAAAAAACTTGAAAGATGTTGCGCTCCACTAGATGCAGAGCACACTCTCTGGCTTCCCGGGTTTGACTATAATGTGCCCAAGGATGATTTTCTTTGTATTTATCCTGTTTGGGGTCCACTGAACTTCTTAAACTCGTAAATTAACATCTCTACCAAATTTGGGAAATTTTCAGCTGTTTTTTAGGTATTTTTTTCTCTCTCCCATTTACACATATGCTCAAACTTTTAATATTATCCCCTCCTCAAGGTCCTGAGTGTTTTCTCATATTTTAAAAAAATCTTTTTCTCTCTCTTGACCTCACTAGCTGCTCCCCCCATCCCTGGCTGCACCTGGGCTAACTGCTGCCCTACAGTTAGGTCCTGGATGCTCTTCCCCAGGTAGACTCTCTCAGCTTGGGAGATCTTACCCAGATCAATGACTTTACCACCACCTATGTGCTCAGACACCAAATATGTGTCTCTAATCCGGTCTTCTCCCCTGGTCTCCAGACTTTGTCCAAGTGGCATGCCTGGCATCTCTAGCTGGCAATCCCACCTTTGAAAAATGAACTCTTGACTCATTCCTCCCAACCCTGCCCCTCCCCCAGTCTTCTTCATCTCTGTGGATGACACCAACACGCTTCTGGTTGCTCAGGCCAAAAACCAGAGCATCATTCTTGATTCCTCCCTTTCCCTCGTTCTCCACATTCAAATTATCGGAGCCTGTTGATTTTAATTCCTAAATATCGACCTTAGCCCTTCACTCTCCCAGTCTGTGCCACCAACCTTGTGCAAGCTACAATTATCTCTGGCCTGAACTTCTAAAGCAGCTGCCTCCTAACTAAACCCCTGATCCCAGTCCTGTCCCCTTACATCAGGGTGACCACCCTTCATGGTTTGTTTGGGACAGTTCTGCTTTCCACTTGTTGCTTAGTGTCCCTTTTCATTCGCAAAAGGATCCCCATTAGGATAGTAGTTATGTGGTCACCCTACCTCAGTGTTTTCTTCCTATGGCAGCTAAAGTCACCTTTTAAGTAGGTAAACCAGATCATGTCATTCCCCTGCTTAAAACTGTTAGAAGATTTCTTATTGCTTTAGAATAGAATACAAACTCCTTACTGTGGCCTCCAAGGCCCTAACTTACACCACCTACTCATCTCTTCCAACTCTGTCCTTCACTCCTTACCTTCCAGCCCCACTGGCCTTTCAGTTCCTCTAATAAGGCATGCTCATTTTCACCTCTAAGCCTTTGTACTTGGCTGTTCCATTTGCTGCTCTCTTACTCCCTGAGATTATCTCAAAACAAATGTGTTCTGTCATTTGGGTCTCAGCTCACATATTAACTCTACAGAGAGGCCTTCCCTGAAAACAGAATCTGATGTTCCCAACCCCAGGCAAGTCACTACTATATTGTTAATTTATTTGCTCATTTGTTTATGTCTATCTTTTTCTGCTAGAATGTAGGTCCATTGCAATCTTGTTCACCTCTGGTTCCCCAAGGTCACAGAATGTTTTCAATTAAGTATTTGTTGAATGAAAGAAGCGCAATCAAAGAAAAAAATTAACCAGAATCTGGCTATCAAACCAACAAAGATTTAAAAAGAGAAGATGCCTTATACTTAGGAATAATACTTTGTATTATTCCTAATACTTTGTTAGGAAGAAACCACCTGACATTATATTTGTGTAGCTATTTACAGTTTGTCTTCCTCCACTAAAATGAAATCCCCACAAGGGCAGGGACTTTGTTTTGTTCAAAGCTGTATTCCCAACACCTAGGACAGTGCCTGGCATACAGTAGGCAGTAAGTATTCCAAAAATACTCACTGAATACTAGAGGTGGCTAGGTAGCAGAGAAGGGGGTATGATTGATCATATGCCACTGGTAAGAATCTAACTCGTACACAATTTCTGTAGGAAAATTTGGCAATATATATCTAAAGGCCTTAACAGGAGCATACCTTTTGACCCAGCAATCTCACTTCTAAGAGGAATTTATCCTAAACAAACAAATGAATAAGAGTACCAAGATTATTTATGAGGGAATTTCTCACTGGCTGTTTTATAATAGAGAAAATGTTGAAAGGGCATGATTTCCAGTAACAAAGTAGAAATAAAAATAATTATACAATGTACAATAAAATACATGAAAAGTATTGATAGAGATATGCATTTATTGGTGTGGAAAGAGATCTAAAATATGTTAGGAGAAAGAGGCAAGCTAAAAAAAAAAGCCACACGTTTGACTTGATTTTTGCAAAAACATGTCTGGATAGACACGGGTATGTATGGGTGCATACCATTTTTATAGACAAAAGTTTATATGGACACATCAAAATGTTAACATTGGTTTTCTTTGGGTGGTAAGATTAAGGGTGATTTTTATTTTCCTCTTTAGACACTTCTAATTTTCTGTAATTAGGTCAACCAAAATTAATTGACTATCTAAGAATGTTCCACTTTTATAAATGGGACAAAAAAAGCAATAAATATTATCAAAAACACAGACACAACACATCAACACAATGAAGACTAAAGCTCAGTTTAAGAAGCAGTTTGGAAATGTCAGCCATAGAATTGGAGATGGCTCTCTGAAGTCCCCAAATCAAGCAAGTCATTTCCCCTCTCTGGACCTCAAATTGAACATTTCTAAAACAGGAAAAAAATATATAAAACTTGGGTTTCTTTTATTTCATTGCCTGCCAAGCTAGAGAATGTCAGACCTGGCTGAGAAGCAGCAACACAAAGAATAGCAAAAGCTGTCATTTATGCTGGGCACTTTCCTTGCATTGCCTCATTAAAAACCTTTTAACAATCCTGCCAGGCTCAAAAGCTGAGAGAGCTGACAGAATTTGCCAAAGCTTATACAGCTGCTATGTTAAGGGATCTTGCTTGGAACTGAGGTCTCTTGGACCCCAGAGCCTTCAGGAAAAGTTAGACAAAGGCATTTTAGGCTTTATAACCTTGACAAATCTCACCACACCTCTGATCTTTCACATAGTTTTCCTACTACCCTCACCTAGCTGGCAAGAAAGATAAGAGGAGAACAAGCTTGGAGTTTTTAGAGGGCTGGAGAAGCAAAATTTAAGTTGGTTGCTGCTCTCTGGAACTTGTCCTTCGTCTCTCTTCATCTCAGAAGGCTCAAGGTCAAAATGCTTGGTTGGGGGGGGGGGCATGGAGGAGGAAAGCAGTGAGAGAGTGCATCCACATATGAATGTGAAGGGCCATAGTAGACTGGAATAGGGGTAGCATCTGTGTATTGAAGAAATGAGCTGGACCAGGATAAGGGAAGAAGAATGACATCTGGGACAGAGAGAATGAACCAGGACAAAGTTAAAGGGGTAATGAGAGAAGGGGGAAAGACAAGGAACTGGAGGAAAAGGTAGTTGTGAGTTATTCCACAGTAGCTTTTCCTCCCACCTTTTCTCTCTATACACTCTTTTCCTTCATGATCTCAGCAGCCATAGCCCTTCAAGGTGCATCTCTATTTGGATGACTGCCAAATCTCTCCAGTCCTAAAGTCCCTGCAGAGTTACACTCCCACTTGTTCAACCCCTCCCAGCTGGCCACAGCCACCTAATTTCCCACGAGTACTTAAAATCCAATAGGTCCAAAGTGAATTCAGGATCCTCTCCACCTCAAGCCTGCTCTTGAACTCGCTCCTACTTGCCAACCCCCCATCTGACTTGCTCTCTTCCCCCACCTCTTCAATCATTCTTTCATCTAACAAATATTTATCATGGATCTATTATTTTCCCACAATCTGCCACAACACTGGTTATATCCATTCATTCCATCCATTCACTCACCAAATTGGGTCACTTCTACCTTAAAAATCCCTTTTGCCTGTCCATCTCCTCAGATGCCGGATTCTACTCAATTTTTTAAAACAACTGAGATTTGCTGAGAATTCCTCTTGCTTGAACCACGGCAATGAAACACTGTAGGTTAACTGGTCTTGCACATTATTCATTCGCTAGTGATCACCTGGCGCTTAGCCCTGTACCTGGGAAACTCTAGGGGCTCACAGTGGAGGCTTCTAGGCTGCAAACTGGCTGGAAAGGGAAGTAGGGGAGAAGAAGCTAAGAGATTTGTCTTGAAGTGTTTGCATATGAAGCACACTGTTTTTCTTAAACTGTATGTTCCAGTTGTATACAAATAATATCAGCCTGCTAGCTTTTGGGAAATGGGGTAGATGTTGGAGAGAGGTCTGATGTTTAGTCTCCTGAGAGAGAAAAAGCCTGTTCCCCCACCGCCCCCCTTAAGTACTCAATTACCATGTCTATCACCTGTGCCAGGGATCACGGATGGTGTATTCTCCATTGCATACCTAACCCCTGGAACAATGGTGGCCCATAGCAGGGGTTCATTAAATATCTATGGAGTCTTCTGGAATAAGAGATGTTTTATTCACCACCCCAGGAAGACCAAGATGAAGGTAGCCTGAGGGAAATGGAAATAGTGCAAGGTGTTTCCTCCCTATTCCCTCAGTGCTTGGTACACGGCAAACGTTTGCTAAGCGAAATAAATCACCCTGCTGTACAACTCCAAAATCGGGCCCCTCGCTCGGCAGCCAGGCCCTGGAGCGCGGCCACCATCTGGCCCAGGCCCGCGCTTCCCGCCCTCCCAGCCTGGGCTGCAGTTACGTCCCCGCACAAATCTGTACCCACAAGCCAACAATTCCACGCTCCGGCTTCCCTGCCTCCGGGGCCGGGTTGGCGCTGCTGGCTCTCCAGGACCCCCGACCCCAACCTTCCCACTCCTCCCCACGCCACAGCTCTGGCAACCCCCGCATCAGCGCGCCGGAGGGTCTTCCATGTGCACGGGGTTGAGCTCTGAGCCCCGGAGGCCCGGCCGCCCCAGCCCGGCCCCGCCACGCTACGCTCCTCCCGGCTGGAGAGGCCGGGCGGGCCGCACGACGGGAAGCGGCTGCAGCTGAGGCGCCAGGGAGCGGCGGGCCGGGCCGAGGGTGGCGGAGAGGCGCGCGGCTCGAGAGAGGGAAGGCGGTGCCGCGGCCGCGGGGAGCTGGGCGAACGGCGACCTCACTGACTCACCACGGTCCGGCGGGGCAGCGCGCTGGTGGTTCGGGACACGGCCCGACGGAGCCTCCGCGCCCGGCCCGACCGGGCCCCCCCGGAGCTCTCGGAGCCGCTGTCGTCCGAGATCACGATGAACTCCTCCATGGCTGCGGGCTCCGGCCGAGCCACCGCGCGGGAAGCCGGCTATCCAGGAGACAGCAGCGGCGGCGACTTCGGTTCCTGCTGCGGCGGCGGCGGCGGCGACACCCAGGGCCATCACCCCCGCCGGCCCCGCCCCTTCCCGCCCCGCCCGAGGCCCCACCCCTTCCCGCCCCGCGCCCGCCCCGCCCGAGGCCCCGCCCACCGGCGACAGGCAGAGGGCCGCGAGCTGCCGGGTCAGGGCCACGGTCGCTGTTCTTCGCGTCCGCGCCCGGCCTCCCTTCCCGAGGAGGGTAAAAAAAACAAAACAAAACAAAACAAAAAAACAGAGAAAATCAACTTGCAACCGGCTTGGGCCGGTTTGTGGGGCGAGGGCGTGCGAGGCGCAGAGACGGTGAGGGCTTCTCCCTGCTGCTTCCAACTGACGGAAGCGTGAAGTGAGGTAGTGAGGCGTGGTCTGGCCCCTGCCGGGCCGCGGTAGGAACGGGGCCTCCGCCTGCAGGTGACCTGGCCTCTCACTGCCGGGATAGAGGGGTCCCCACTGACTAAGGCTGGGTGACCGGGAGTCTCACTGCTGTTGGTGACTTAATTGTTACCAACAAATAAGAGTGGGTGCCTGGGTCTCCGAATGACGGTGGAGAGGGGCCTGTCTGACAAGGATGATCCACCCTGACTGAATGGGTCAGGGGTGATGGCGCTTTGCGTGTTAGAGGGAATCTGTAACCAACCAAGTGGGTTTCTCTTACTGACCCTCACGTCAGCAGGCATCTCTGTCACCCAGGGATGACGAGAACGTTGTCTGAGTGAGGTAGAAGCAGATCAGGGTAGTTGAGGTGTGAGCTGGTTATAAAACTCCCACGGTTTCACCTAATATATCATATAGAATATTATTTCACATGAGAACAGGACACTTCAACTGACTGAAAGTGGATGCCTCAGCCTCTTACCGGGGAGAGAGGCTTCGTTTCTTTGTGCACATGTGCAAGTATATCTGTGGGTAAATTCTTAGAAGTGGTCAAGGTTATGTTGTTATTTTTCTTGATAATTGATGCCAAATCACTCTCCTAAGTCGTTCTCACTGACAGTATGTGTCTCTCGGGAATTTAAATTGTGAAATTCAGAGAGTTGTTCAGTTGGGAGCAGGAAAAGAAGCTGAAAAAAAAAATACCAAGAGAAGCTGTAAAATAGCAGAGGCTGTGAATAACTAGATATTATCAATAAGGAAAAGTTACAAAGTTGAGAAAAGATATACTGTATAGAGGAAGACATGCTAGGTAGTTGGTTCGCTGGTTGTAGGGCAGGAACATTAAAATCAACAATAGAACCTGTGTTATGTAAATGTGGGGTATTGCCAAACTCCTGCTGCTCAGGATCCAGCAACCTGGCAAAATATATTAACAGATGCAAAGAAAAATTTATCAGAAGAGAGTGTGCAGCTCTGAATCTATTATATCCCCTGCAAAAGCCATGTTCTTTTATTCCAGTCTTGTAAGTGCAGACTTATTACGGGTGGGATCTTTTGATTAGGTTGTTTCCATGGAGATGTGACCCACCCAACTGAGGGTGAGATATTTTCATTAGATTATTTCCATGGAGGTGTGACCCCCACCCATTCAAGCTGGTCTTGATTAGTTTACTGAAGTCCTTAAGAGAGCTCAGGAGCCAGCACAGACCCAGATGCTTGGAGATGCAGACAGAAAGATGTTTGGAGATGGTGGTGAAGCTCCAAGTTTGCTCTGGAGAAGCTAGGTGAGAACTGAGAGATGCTTAAAGAGAAAGTGCCTAGAGGCATTTTGGAGATAGCTGTTGAAACTAGAACCAGGAGAGAAGCTAAGAGATGAAATCCAGAGTTTGCCTCAGGGACCCCTAGACACTTAGAAACAAGCAAGGACGCACAGAAGCTGAGAGAGAGACGCTAAGACAGAAATCCAGAAACATTTTGGAGAAAGTGGCAGAAACCAGAGGCTAACCCTGGGAGAGGCCCATAAACTCTGGTCATTGCCTTCCCATGTGACAGAGGAACCCCAGATGCCATTTTGAAACACAGCCTGGGAGCAAAGGAACAGCAGATGCCAGCCAGGTGCCTTCCTAGCTGACAGAGGTGTTCTGGACGCCATCGTCCTTTCTTCAGTGAAGGTAACCTCTTGTTGGACACTTTATGGCCTTAGAACTGTAAATCTGTAACTTAATAAATCCCCTTTATAAAAGCCAATCCATTTCTGGTATTTTGCATTTCAGCAGCTTTAAAAAACAAAACAGAGGAATTGGTTCCTAAAGGAATGGCTATCAGGTGCCATCTAAACGCTGCCTAGTACAGTGGTTCACAGATTGCTGGGCCTCACCTCGGGGTTTCTGATTACATAGATGGGGGTGAGGAATAATAATTTATATTTCTGACAAGTTCCCAGGTGATGTTGATGCTGCTGTCTTGGGGATTGCACTTTAAGAACCACTTACTGTGATCATTCTTACTGTGAAGGGATTCATTAAGTTTTCTTCACCTAATGCTATCAAACATTCATTTAAGTCTCTCTTTCTTGAAGCACTGCCTTCCTAGGCTTCTGTGACCCTGCACTTTTCTGTCTTCCTTTGGCCTCTCTGATGACAGTCTCCTTAGCTGACTCCTAATCCTCTATACACTCCTTAATCTTGGTGTTCCTCAGAGTTCTGACTTAGAGTTCCTCAGAGTTCCCACCTTCACAGACTGCACCTTCTCCTTAGACAATCTCAACTATTTCTCTGGCTTCAATGATCATTTTTATGCTGATGATCCCCACAAGTTTATCGCCAGCACAGTCCTGTTCCTGAAGTTCCAGTTGTATAAACTAGATGTCTATTGGAAAGATCCCCATGGGAAGCT
Organism: Choloepus didactylus; assembly: GCF_015220235.1. Lineage (NCBI taxonomy): Eukaryota > Metazoa > Chordata > Mammalia > Pilosa > Megalonychidae > Choloepus > Choloepus didactylus. The sequence goes on from NW_023637577.1 coordinate 1,860,282, forward strand.
CATTGGCATCTCGAGTTGAACAGGCCTGAACTCAAATTCCCTTTCCTCCACCTCTGCTGCACAAACATACTCTTCCCCTAAAAAAAACCCTGCTTTTCCTGTGTTCCCTGTCTCAGTGAGTGCAAGCCAGTTGTTCAAGTCAGAAACCTGAGCTTGATTTCTAACTTTTCCTCATCAACAAGTCCTGTCCATTTTCCTGCCTAAATGTCTCACATCCATTTACTTCTCTTGGTCTCTGCTGCTATGATTTCAGCTAAGCTAAGATTACTTCTGCCTCAGCCTCGTGCAATAGCCTCCTATCCAGTCTCCTTGGGTGCCAGTTTGGATGTATTATATCCCCCAAAAGCCGTGTTCTTTAATGCAATCTTGTGAGGGCATTCATCAATCTTTTGATTGAGTGTTTCCATGAAGATATGACTCAATCAACTGTGGGCGAGACCTTTGATTAAATTATTTACATGGAGATATGGACCCTACCCATTCAAAGTGGGTCTTAATTAAATCACTGGGTCCTTTAAAGAGAGCTCACACTGACAGCAGAGAGGACAAAATGCCCCAAGAGATGTTTGCTGACACTTAGAGATGCTTGGAGATGCAGACAGAAGGATATTTGGAGATGCTAAGCTAAGAAGAGAAAGCCATTTTGAAATACAGCCCAGGAACAAAGGAACAGCAGATGCCAGCCACGTGCCTTCCCAGCTGGCAGAGGTGTTTTGTACTCCATCAGCCATTATTTATTGAAGGTATCCTCTTGTTGATGCCTTAGTTTGGACACTTTTATGGCCACAGAACTGTAAATCTGTAACCTAATAAACCCCCTTTATAATAGTCAATCCATTTCTGGTACACCCTGGATCTACTTTTGTCCTTTTTATTCTTTTCTCCACGTTCAGCCAAAGTCATCCTTAAGAAAGTATGTAAATCTGATCATGCCTCCTTCAGTGGCTTCCCAATGACACTATAAACATCTAAATAAAATACAAATATAAATATATGTTTGTTTATAGATTACATAAATAGATACATATTACTTTATATAAAGTAAATATGTAGATGTTAATTTAAAGGTAAACTTCTAGCAGAGCTCTGAATGACCTGGCTTCTTCCTATTTCTGCAGTTTCCTCTCAGGTAAGTCATTCTTTTATTCCTCTCACCCATTCTCCAGCCATACTAGATTTCTTTCCACTTGGAAAAATAAACCAAGTTCCACACTTCCTTACATCATTTCACATGCTATTTCCTTTGTCCTAAACCCCCTTACTATCACCATTTGAACAATTTTTAAAGTTTGTTTACCGTGGAAAACTTCACATGTGCACAAAAATAGAATAATCAGAAGAGGGGTTGACTCTGGAGGGGTGGGGCAGAGATTGGTGTAAAGGGGCATGAAGGAAACTCTTGGAGTGATGGAAATTTTCTATATCTTGATATGGTTTGGGTTGCATGGTGTATACATTTGTCAATATAAATTTTACCTAAAAAAATGGGGAAAATGTTTGAGCTCTAGTTTATGATATGCATGCTGTAATATTAAGGGGTGAAATGCATTGATGTCTGCAACTCACTTTGAAATGCATCAAAAATAAGATGGATGGATAGGCAGACAGTTAGAGATAAAACAAATATAGCACATCTTAATCATCAAACCTAGGTAATCATTTAATTGTTTATTCTTTATAAACATCTCAGCTTGTGTCTTTAAATGATAAGGAATCTTCTTTTGAAAAATTGTGTTGAACACTTATGCTATATTCAAGAATATAATAATGAACAAGATTGACATGGTCCCAGGCCTCTAGGTGCTTATAGTTTAAGGAGAAAACAAACAATAAACTGGTAAATAATGACAAATGTGATAAATGAATAACCAGCTTGAGAAGTCTCAACTTGTGAGATATAAATATGAAACCATTTTATTTTTTTCCTGTAATTATCATCACTGTCCCTAGAAAACCTTTCACTTTGGGTAGTGGATTCCCTTGAGACCTTTTTAGTCTGCTCCTATAACTTTGCAGTCACTTTGAGTAATTAATTTAGGGCTGCCTGTTTTAAATATTTATTCTCATATTTAATACATAGCTCTTGGTGCAGACTGGACTTGTGGCTACAATCACTCTTAGGGGAGGGGGTGGTAATGTCACCCCTTCTCTCCTCTTGCCTCTCTTGCCCCTCCCAAGTAAGCAAGAGGAGGAGGGAGAAAGAATGTTCTCTGTAAGACTGTCCACCAAGAGCTGGCTATACTTTTCTTCTGGTTGTTGCTACTTCAGTAACAGTTCTTCCAGTGTGACAGACTTCCAGTTGCCAGCTATCTTGCATGGGTACATTTTTTTCTCTGGGGGCCTCCCTTACACATTCCCTGGCCTTGGAGAGCTTAGGCTCAACCTCTTTCTTCCGGGCACCCCCCACCAGTCCCTGCCAGGGCCAATCTAACACACAGTCTTTTGTTGATGGGAGATCCTTGTCCAGAGGGACTTCTTGGGAAGTACCAGCAAGACATCTTAAGTCTCAGCCACCTTCTGTGTTGACTCATGGATGGGGATTTACATCTCCCTTCCTAGTGCCCCTGTTTCAGCACTACCATCTCATTCTTCCCTTCCTTTATCCGCAATAGCTAAGGGTCTGCCAGGTCAATGTTTCAGTGACTTGAAGTTCTCAGCTTTGGGAAGGGGAAAAGAATCATTTGTTCCATCTTTAGCTTATGGGAAAGGGATGGAGGAACAAGATGAATGCCACCCATCTCCTCCAGTTGGGAGAGTGATGGATGGCTGCCATCTACAGTAAGAAATATTTATCCAAGGACACATGAACGAACTGGAAAAAATTTTAAGTACTTATTTTTGTTGCTGAGTTTATGGTCAAATGATTAGTAAATGACTTTAAAGCATAAAAAGTGATGTGACTTTAGGGGCACAACAATGTTCTGACTATATATCTTCCTCATCAGTCATCCTGCCTGAAATTAACACTTGGGAAACACACAGGAGCCCTGATGGTGCCATGTGAAAACATCTTGTTCTTACCTGGCAACCCAGATGGATGGATACTGGCCCTGGAGTTGCTTTCCTTAAAATTGTAAGTAGATATTACTTATATTTTTTTGGCCTCCCTGTATTTCCCTGGAATATGCTGTTTACTCAGGACTTCCAAAATGATGATGTCTTTTTCAGAAATTAGGGTGTGTGTATTTTTCAAGGTGACTCTTCTTCATAGGCTTGTTCTCTCCTCAAGTCATGCATTTATCCTATGTAAATTAGAGGCAAATGTCATCCAGTGAATAGGGTATTCATTGAGTGTAGCCAGGTCCCAGGTAACATGTTAGGGACTGGTGATACAGCAATGAACAGGATAGCCTGTTTGTGAATGAAGAAAAAGTCCTTTCCCTCACTTACTTTTAAAAAACAATTATTTTTAATTGAAAAAATAATACATGAAAAAAAACCCAATACATGAATATTTTCTTTTTATATAAAAAAATTAAAGCATTATACACCACGCTAAAGGTCCCTTTGACCACCTCCTTCATCCTCGTCCCCAATTCTGCGTCTTCAGTGGTTCAGTGTTTATCCTTCTAGACCTTTTTTCTGTGTATTTCTAGTATTCATATGTACCCATCAAAATGACACAACTTCAGCTTATCTAAGAGCATATGTGTTTTCATATGGAAATTTGAAATCATCATCGGCAGTAAAAACATTCTAAAGCAGTAGGGCTTCCTGGCTTTTTAATGGGTATTTTTTGCTGTATATGCATCTTTAAAAGGTTATTTTTTCTTTCATTTCCTTTTTTTCATTACATGGCAGGGTCAGTGCCTGCAGACCCGCTTTTGTTTATGCTAAAGCTGGCCAGCTCAGATTTCTTCCCGGCCCTACGGAACACTCTGTCCCCCTGCTAGACTCCCAGTTTTGGGTCACTCCTAGCTTTTGCAGTAGACTGCCTTAGCAGGCACCCACTCAGTTTAGATCACTTTAGTTAACTCATTTTTTTACCTGTTCTCCCTGTTTCTATTCCAGCTGTTAATTTGCTGAGATGTCAAGGTATCTGTAAAAATGTTGCTTTATTCCCTATGTTCCTCATTTGAGAAAATTAAAGCAATTCAGAATGGTCACAAAGCAGAATGTGTTAACATGTCACACTTTGAATAACATCTTACTAGACAACTCTGAATGGTCAACACCCAAATGTGCAAACACAGTTTTGCATAAATGGGATCATACTATGCATATTGTGTTATGAATGGCTGTTTTTAAATTCAAAAATATGTCCTGAACAGGTTTGTGCATCAGTGAATATAGATCTACATTATCTACATTACCCATTTTATTGCCTCATAATAATATTTTAAGAATAGTATGACATTTGTTCTTCAACCCATTTTTTTTTTTTTTAATATGGTTTTGTTCACTCACCATACATTCCATCCCAAGTAAATAATCGATGGTTTTCTGCATGGTCATACATTTATGTGTTCACCACCTTCACCATTATCTATATAAGAGCATCTACATTTCTTCCACAAGGCAGGAGGGAGAGAGTCAAAGAAGGGAGAGAGGCAAAAGAAAGAGGAAAAAAAAAAGACAGCTAGGAAGCAGCAAAAGGAAAAATAACCTTAAATCAAAGTAGAATAAAGAATCAGACAATACCACCAATGTCAAGTGTCTAACACGCCTCCCGTATCCCCCCCTCTTATCTGCATTCACCTTGGTATATCACCTTTGTTACATTAAAGGAAGCATGATACAATGATTCTATTAGTTACAGTCTCTAGTTGATACTGATTGCATCCCTCCCCCAATGCCTCCCCATTTTTAACACCTTGCAAGGCTGACATTTGCTTGTTCTCCCTCGTGAAACAACATACTTGTACATTTTATCACAATTGTTGGATACTCTAGATTTCACCAAGTTACACAGTCCCAGTCTTTATCTTTCCTCCTTTCTTGTGGTGTCTCACATGCTCCCCACCTTCCTCTCTCAGCCGTATTCATAGTTACCTTTGTTCAGTGTACTTACATTGTTGTGCTACCATCTCCCAAAATTGTGTTCCAAACCACACACTCCTGTCTTCTATTACCGTGCAGTGCTCCCTTTAGTATTTCCTGTAGGACAGGTGTCTTGTTCACAAAGTCTCTCATTGTCTGTTTGTCAGAAAATATTTTGAGCTGTCCCTCATATTTGAAGGACAGCTTTGCTGGATACAGGATTCTTGGTTGGTGGTTTTTCTCTTTCAGTATCTTAAATATATTACACCACTTCCTTCTTGCCTCCATGGTTTCTGCTGAGAGATCCGCACATAGTCTTATTAAGCTTCCTTTGTATGAAATGGATCGCTTTTCTCTTGCTGCTTTCAGGATTCTCTCTTTGTCTTTGACATTTGATAATCTGATTAAGTGTCTTGGCGTAGGTCTATTCATATCTCTTCTGTTTGGAGTATGCTGTGCTTCTTGGATCTGTAATTTTATGTCTTTCATAAGAGATGGGAAAATTTCAATTATTTCCTCTATTATTGCTTCTGCCCCCTTTCCCTTCTCTTCTCCTTCTGGGACACCAATGATACGTACATTATTGTACTTTGTTTCATCCTTGAGTTTCCGGAGACGTTGCTCATATTTTTTCATTCTTTTCTCCATCTGCTCCTTTGCGTGTAGGCTTTCAGGTGTTTTGTTCTCCAGTTCCTGAGTGTTTTCTTCTCCCTCTTGAGATCTGCTGTTGTATGTTTCCATTGTGTCTTTCATCTCTTGTGTTGTACCTTCCATTTCCATAGATTCTACTAGTTGGTTTTTTGAACTTTTGATTTCTGCCGTATACATGTCCAGTGCTTCCTTTACAGCCTCTATCTCTTTTGCAATATCTTCTCTAAACTTTTTGAATTGATTTAGCATTAGTTGTTTAAATTCCTGTATCTCAGTTGAAGTGTACGTTTGTTCCTTTGACTGGGCCATAACTTTGTTTTTCTTAGTGTAGGTTGTAATTTTCTGTTGTCTAGGCATGGTTTCCTTGGTTATCCAAATCAGGTTTTCCCAGACCAGAACAGGCTCAGGTCCCAGAGGGAAGAAATATTCAGTATCTGGTTTCCCTGAGGGTGTGTCTTAGAAAATTGCTCCACCCTTTGATGCCTCAGGTCACTGTGCTTTTCTGCCCAGCAGGTGATGCCTGTTAGCCTATAAATCTTGACTGGTGTGAGGAGGTATGGCCGTGTTCCCCCAGGCTCTGAGGTCTGGTTCTGAATGGAAAGGATCCCACCCCTTTCCTCCTAGAGAAGACAGAGCCCCCAGGTGGAGGTCATTAGCATTTCAATGGTCTCACTCTGCTTGCGCTGTCTCCACCCTTCTCTGCTTCACAGCCCTGGAAACTGAAAATGACTGGGGCTTTCTCCACTGAGCCAAAAAAGAAACAGATAGTCCCCTTCAGACCCAGTCCAAGGCAACCCTCTGGCTCTCCCAGGTCAGTCGTCACCCATAGCCCCTGTCTGTTTTTTGGGGATGCGTACCTATAGTGAGCAGTTCACACTCGCTACTTAAAACCCCAATTGGAGCTCAGCTGAGCTATATTCGCTTGCTGGGAGAGAGCTTCTCTCTGGCACCACGAGGCTTTGCAGCTTGGGCTATGGGGGAGGGGGTCTCACGACTTGGATCCGCAGGTTTTACTTACAGATTTTATGCTGTGTTCTCGGGCATTCCTCCCAATTCAGGTTGGTGTATGATGAGTGGATGGTCTCATTTGTCCCCCCACAGTTATTCTGGATTATTTACTAGTTGTTTCTGGTTTTTTGTAGTTGTTCCAGGGGGACTACTTAGCTTCCACTCCTCTCTATGCCGCCATTTTGCCCCTCCCAACGTTTGTTCTTGTTATTTTATGGAAAAGTACAAAGAAGCCAATAAAAAGTGTACCACATTCTCATAGCTCTGATAAGGCATATTGAACAGTTTGTAAAATTAAAAGAAACTTTTCTGTGAGATTAGAAAATTCATACTACAAAAAGTTGCAAAATGAAAAGTAAAAGTTGAAAGCCAACCGCTCTTCTCCAGTTTTTCCAAGGTTAAATACTTTTATCAGTTTCTTGTGACTCCTTCAAAACATTCAAATTTATCACATACTTATTTCTCTTTTTGTTGACTTGTTTTTAACATGCAAAAAGATTGCACTATACATACTGTTATACACTTTGCTTTTTCACTTAAACTATCGGTGACTGTTCCCTAACTGTAATGTAAATTTATCTTTCTCTTTTTAATGGCTGCATAAAAAAAGTCATCTGTTAGTATATATCACAATTTATTGAACCAGTTCCGTATGTTGGGTGTTTTGGTTGTTCCTAGGGTTTTGGTTTTGTGTGGTTTTATTTTTACTGTTATAAATGACATTACAAGAACATCTTTGTACTTATTTTAACAATACTTACCAGCATATCCCCAGGGAAATTCTTAAGCATTGGGAACTGAGTTAAGGGGTGCATATATGTGTTTTGCATATGTGTTTTTATATGACAGTTGCCAAATCATCATCCAGAAGTTTTCACCAGATTATACTCTCATGATTGGTTTTGAGAAAGCCTGTTTCCCAAAAGTCCCCAAGCACTGGTGATCAAACATTTTAGTGGTTGCCAATCAAATAAATTAAAATTGACACCTTGTTCTGATTTGCATTTACTTTATTATGAGTGAAGTTGAAATGCTTTTCAAATGTTCATTGGCCATTTGCATTTTTTTCCTTTATACTGTTCATACACATTATTTTATACTAGACTTTATCTTTTTCATTAGCTATCAGTAGAATTTATATGAATAGTTAACATTTGTTGAGCAAGGTATTACCTTGCTTGGATAATTTATTCAAATAGTTCCCCATTAATGAACACTCAGGATATTTGCAATATTATACTGCAGCTTCAAACATCCTTGTACATACCTCTATGCATAGGGACCAAATATCTCTTTAGGATAAATTTCTAGAAGTGGAATTGCTGGCTCTGCCAAATTCTTTATCATAATTTTCAAAATTTTGTTGTTTGATGGGCAAATGGTCCAAGTGGGCGAGTGGGAGAGAAAAAGAGAGGAGCTAAATAGTTGCTCCAAATTGCAAGGCCAATCAGCTCTAAATTAGAGTCTAATTAATGTTATTATCATTCTAGTTACTTTCTCCAGTAAACTTCTTACAATCATAGATCTCTTCCTCTATTTGAGTGCCCAGACCTCCTGGGGGTCTGCAAATTCTATGGAAAAAAGAAAAATAACTAATTTTGTAATTCTCAAGTGAATAATAGTATTAAAAATAATTAGAGGCACATTATGAATTGTTTTATGGCTGTGCAATTTAAATGCTGGCTTTACATTTCTGTTTACAGTTGTCTGAGTTGGTGCACATTGTACAAGGAACATTTGGCAAAAGGGTAGTTCATAAATTTAAATTGAATGGAGGGAAGTAGTGGGAGAACCGAGTCAGCTCACCTGAGAGGCCAGTGGGCTCCTGGGCAAGCAGAGCTCAATGGAATCTGCCCACAGGCAATCCATTAAATTAAAAGAATGTAGGAAATGATTTGGGGGAGGATGAATTGCACAAATCCTGTCTTTATACCCAACAACTTGTTCATTAGCTGTAAGTATAGTAGAAAATATGGAGTGAAGAAGTTTTACGTTTCTGATTTGAGTAGTAATTGGAATAGACCTAATTCAGTCCAGATTCCATTAATGGCCACAATGTCAACCTTGGTTTTACAGGACTTGGAGTGACACTGCATTAAACTGGGCATTCCAGGATTGCTTGGGGCAGTTCTGACCAAGTGTGAGACTTACCTTGAATGAGGAAAGAACTGAAGTTATTAGCACCATTTGGTACAACATAATTATCTGATCAGGCATTTTCTGCATGAGTGTTATTGACGTACAAAATTGAAAAGACAAAAATTCATTTATTCGCATTTACTGTTTTAATGTATATTTATTTGATTTTAATGAGGAGATATATATATATATATATATATATATATATATATATATATATATATTTCATTTTTCCAATGTTACTGTCTTATGAAAACAGACATCCAAGACAAAAAATATCTACTCAGATTAAGTTTACCTTTTTCATTGTTATCACTGCATACATATTCAGGTTTATATATTTACAACAATATTATGGTTAGAAATTTGACTTCTACATTCCATTTTTCTATAAATATTTTTCCATGCACTAATATTTTTTCATTCTCATCTTTTTTTATTCAATTTTATTGAGATACATTCACATACCATACAGTCATCCAAAGTGTAAATCAGTTGTTTACAGTACCATCATATAGCTGTGCATTCATCATCCCAATCTATTTTTTGAACATTTTCCTTGTACCAGAAAAAGTGAAAATAAGAATAAAAAATAAAAGTAAACAAGAATGCCCCAGACACCCCCAACCCTATTTTTCATTTAGTTTTTTGTCCCCGTTTTTCTACTCATTCTTCCATACACTGGATAAAGGGAGTGTGATCTACAAGACCTCCACAATCACACTGTCACCCCTTGTAAGCCGCATTGCTATACAGTTGTTTTCAAGAGTCAAGGCTACTGGGTTGCAGTTTGATAGTTTCAGGTATTTACTTCTAGCTATTCCAATGCATTGAAACCTAGAAAGGGTTGTCTATATAGTGCTGTTCTGATTTGCATTTACTTTATCAACTCCATTTGGCATCTCTCAGCCACTGAAACTTTATTTTGTTTTATTTCATATCCCCCTTTGGGTCAAGAAGATGTTCTCATCCCACGATGCCGGGTCCAGATTCATCCCTGGGAGTCAAGTCCCGTGTTGCCAGGGAGATTTACACCCCTGGGAATCAGGTCCCACATAGAGGGGAGGGCAGTGAGTTCACCTGCTGAGGTGGCTTAGCTAGAGAGAGAGGGCCACATCTGAGCAACACAGAGGTACTCAGGGGGAGGCTCTTAGGCACAATTATAAGCAGGTTTAGTCTCTCCTTTGCAGTGACAAGCTTCATAAGGGCAAGTCCAGTGATAGAGGACTCAGCACATCAAACTGCCAGTCCTCAATGTTTGTGAGAACATCAGCAACAATCCAGGTGAGGAAGTCCAACACCTCTGCATTTCCCCCCATGTTCTCACCTTCTTTTACTCTCTTGCCTTATGTACTCTTCCTTGACTCTCATCATGTAACCAATGTTGTTTGCCCAGGTATGTAAACTTGCACGTCTCTCTTCAAGCATCAACAAGGAAACACACACACACACACACACACTCCCATAGATAACCATGAGTTTGTCATTTGCTTTTTCAAAGGTAATAAATAAATAAATAAAACTATATATATTTCTGAGCTACATCCTTGCTTAATCCATCAGGGAAGCTCACCAGATTAATAGCTATAGATCCAACTTGATTTTTTTAAATAGTGACATAATTATCCATAATATAGTTACACCACATTTATTCACCCTTCCTCCATTGAAGGGAACTAAAAGTTGTTTTTAGTTTTTTTGTCATTATGGAGACATGATAAATATTCTCATAGATTCTTCCTTAGATCATTAGGACGAGGATCACTAGATCAAAGAATATGCCTTTTTATTTTGTTTTTAATGTATGAAGCCATATAACATACTTAAAAAATTGTAGATCATATCACCCAGTATCAATGTGTGGACCTTATTTGGATCGTGAGTCAAACAAACTAAAAATCTTTTAAAATGACACTTATAAGAAAAGTGGAAATTTGTACTCTGACTAGATATTTCAGTAAATTAAGAAATTTTATTAAATTTTTATAGTTCTATGGTTTTAAAAAAATTTATTCAAGTAATATATTGAACCTGAAATTTCTCCATTTAACCACATTAAAGTATACAATTACATTCACAATGTTCTGCTTCCATTTATCTAGATTTTCTTTGATATCTTTTAGTAATATTTTGTAGTTTTCCATGTATAAGTCCTTTATATCCTTGGTTAGGTTTATTCCTGGATATTTGATTCTTTTGCTATTATAAGTGGATTTTTTTTCTTAATTTCCTCTTTGGATTCTTCATTGCTAGTATGTAGAAACACTCATGATTTTTGTATATTGATCTTGCACCCTGACACTTTGCTGAGTTTGTTTATTATCTCTAGTTGTAGGTTTTTCAGGATTTTCTATGTATAGGATCATGTTGTCTGCCAATAGGGAAAGTTTTGCTTCTTCCTTTCCAATTTAGATGCCTCTTATTTCTTTTTCTTGTGTAGTGGCTCTGTCTAGAACTTCCAGTACAATGTTGAATAACAGTGGACACACAGGGCATCCTTGTCTTGTTCCTGATCTTAGAGGGAAGGCTTTCAGTCTCTCACCACTAAGTAGAATGTTAGCTGTGGGTTTTTCATATGTGCTCTTTATCATTAAATAGAAGTTTTCTTCTATTTCTAGTTTTCTACATGTTTTTATCAAGAAGGGGTGATGGATTGTGAAAAATAGCTTTTCTGTGTCAATTGAGATGGTCACGTGTTTTTTTCCCTTTGTTTTATCGACGTAGCATATTACATTAATGATTTTCTCATGTTGAATCACCCTTGCATTCCTGGGATAAATCCTACTTGGTCATGATGTGTAATTCTTTTAATGTGCTGTTGGATTCCATTTGCTAGTATTTTGTTGGCAATTTTTGCATCTATATACTTCAGAGATATTGGTCCATAATTTTCTTTTCTTATGGTAGCTTTATCTGGCTTTGGTATGAAGGTGATGTTGGCCTCCTAGAATGAGTTAGGAAGTGTTCCACCGTCTTCAATTTTTTGGAAGAGTTTGAGTGGGATTGGTGTTAATTCTTCTTGGAATGTTTGGTGAAATTCCTCTGTGAAGCCATCTGGTCCTGGACTTTTCTTTGTTGTGAAGTACTGATTACTGATTCAATCTCTTTACTTGTAATTGGTCTGTTGAGATCTATTTCTTCTAGAGCCAGTGTAGGTTGTTTGTGTGTTTCTGGGAACTTGTCCATTTCATCTAGGTTGTCTTATTTCTTGGCATACAGTTGTTCATAGCATCCTCTTAGATCCTTTTTATGTCTGTGGGGTCAGTAGTAATGTATCCCTTTCTTAAAATTTTGATGATTTGCAATCTCTTTTTCTCTTTGTCAGTTTAGCTAAAGATTTGTCAATTTTATTGCTCTTTTCAAAGAACCAAATTTTGATTTTGTTAATTCTCTCTATTTTTAATTCTCTATTTCATTTTTTATGCTGTAATCTTTGTTATTTCCTTCTTTCTGTTTGCTTTGGTTTAGTTTGCTGTTCTTTTTCTATTTCCTCCAGGTTTGTGAGTAGGTTTCTGATTTGAGCTCTTTCTTCTTTTTAATGTAAGTATTTAGGGCTGTAAATTTCCCTCTGAACACTACCTTTGCTGCATCCCATAAGTTTTGATATATTGTGTTCTCATTTTCATTCATCTCAAGATATTTCCTTATTTCTCTTGTGATTTCTTCTTTGACCCATTGAGTGTTTAAGACTATTGTTTAACTTCCGTATATTGGTGTATTTTCCAGTTCTTTGTCTGTTATTGCTTCTAGTTTCTTTCCACTGTGGTCAGAGAAGATGCTTTGTATAATTTAAAACTTTTTAATTTTGTTGAGACTTATTTTGTGACTTACCATGTGGTCTAACCTAGAGAATGATCCATGTGCACTTGAGAAGAGAATGTGTAATCTGCTGTTTTGGGATGTAGTGTTCTCTGGATGTCTGCTAGGTCTAGTTCATTTTCATATCATCCAAGTTCTCTGTTTCCTTACTGATCTTCTGTCTAGATGTTCCATCCATTGGAGAAATTGGTGTATTCAGTGTCCTATTATTATTGTATTGATGTCTGCTTTCCCTTCAGTTTTGCCAGTATTTGCCTCTCATATTTAGGGGCACTGTGTTTAGGTGCATAAATGTTTATGATTGTTATTTCTTCTTGGTGGAGTGACCCTTTTATTGATATATAGTGTCCCTTGTCTCTTATAACAGTTTTTGACTTTAAGTCTATTTTGTCTGATATTCTATAGCTACCTCAGCTCTCTGTTGGTTACTATTTGCATGGAATATTTTTCCTTTCACTTTCAACCTATTTGTGTCTTTGTGTCTAAGGTGAGTCTTTTTTATAATGCCATTTTATTGAGATATATTCACATACCGTACAAATCATCCAAAGTATACAATCATTTCACAATATCATCACATAGTTGTGCATTCATCACCACAATCAATTTTTGAACATTTTTATTACTCCAAAAATAAGAAGAATGAGAATAAAAATAAAAGTAAAAAAGAATACCCAAAACATCTCACACTCCTTTTCCTTCCTATTATTTATTTACTTTTTGTCTCCCCTTTTTCTACCTATTTGTCCATACACTGGATAAAGGGAGTGTGAGTCACAAGGTTTTCACAATCACACAGTCACACCATATAAGCTATATAGTTATACAGTCATTTTCAAGAATCAAGGATACTGGATTGCAGTTCAACAGTTTCAGGTATTTCCTTCTAGCTATTCTATTACGCTAAAAACTAAAAAAGGATATCTATATAATGCATAAGAATAACCTCCTGAATGACCTCTTGACTCCGTTTGAGATCTCTCAGCCACTGAAACTTTATTTTGTTTAGTTTCTCTTCCCCCTTTTGGTTGGAAAAGATTTCTCAATCCCACAATGCCATAAGGTATTAAGGTTTTAAAACAATATATGGTTTAATTATGCTTTTTATCTACTCTGCCAATCTGTCTTTTGTTTGGGGAGTTTGATTCATTAATATTTAGTGTTATTACTGATAAAGCAGGACTTAATTCAGCCATTGTCCTTTGTTTTTTATGTCTTCTATCTTTTTTGTGTCTCTTTTCCTTTTTGCAGCCTCTTATTGTGTATAGTTATCTTTTGTCATGTAACTGATCCCCTTCTCATTTCTGTTTCTGTATGTATTTAAAATACTTTCTTTGGTTACCCTGGGGTTCATATTAAACAAAGTCTCTAATATACTAATTAGAAAGATACCAATTTATTAACTTCAATAATGTACAAATTCTCTGCTCCGATAGCCCTCCATTTTCCTTCTTTATGTTGTTTTGTTACACATTACCTCTTTGTATTTTGTGTGTCCCTTACAAGGAAATATGATCATTTCCTATTCAATTGTATTATAACTCTTATAGGGAATACACAGTAGAGTTATATACTGAGGATGAAATACTGTTGGGTTTTGCATTTACCCATGTAGCTACTTTTTCTGAAGATCTTCACTTCTTTATCCTGCTCCAATCTACTCTCTCCTTTCCTTTCAACCTAAAAAACTCCCTTTAACATTTCTTGTAGGCTAGGTCTTTTGGTGTTGAACTCTGCTTTTGTTTTTCCATGGATATCTTAAACTCTCCCTCATTTTTGAAGGACAGTTTTGTCAGATAAAGAATTTTTGGTTGGGAATTTTATCAGTACTCTAAATATATTACACAACTGCCTTCTTGCCTTAATGGTTTCTGATGAGAAATCAGCTCTTAGTCTTATTGAAGATCCCTTGTATATGATGAATTGCTTTTCTCTTGGTGCTTTCAGAATTCTCTCTTTATCTTTTTTTTTATTCATTTTTATTGAGATTGTTCAGATACCACACAATTATCCAAAGATCCAAAGTGTACAATCAGTTGCCCCTGGGTACCCTCATACAGCTGTGCATCCATCACCACACTTAATTTTTGTTCAATTTTTAGAAACTTTTCATTACTCCAGACAAGAAATAAAGTGAAAGATGAAAAAAGAAAAAAAGAAAAGGAAACTCTAATCCTCCCCTATCCCTAACCAACCCCCCTCAATCGTTGACTCGTAGTATTGGTATAGTACATTTGTTACTGTTTATGAAAAAATGTTGAAATACTACTAACTGTAGTATATAGTTTGCAATAGGGATATAGTTCTTCCCTATATGCCCCTCTATTATTAACTTCTAATTGTATTGTCATACATTTGTTCTGGTTCATGGAAGCGATTTCTAGTATTTGTACAGTTGATCATGGACATTGCCCACCATAGGATTCAGTTTTATACATTCCCATCTTTTGACCTCCAACTTTCCTTCTGGTGACATATATGACTCTGAGCTTCCCCTTTCCACCTCATTCACACACCATTCAGCACTGTTAGTTGTTCTCAATCTTGCTACCGACACCCCTGTTCATTTCCAAACATTTAAGTTCATCCGAGTTGAACATTCTGCTCATACTAAGCAACTGCTCCCCATTCTTAAGCCTCATCCTATATCTTGATACCTTATATTTCATGTCTATGAGTTTACATATTATAATAAGCTCCTATCAGTGAGACCTTGCAATAATTGTCCTTATGTGTCTGGCTTATTTCACTCAGTATATTGCCCTCAAGGTTTGTCATCAACCCATTTTTTTTTTTAAGATGGTTTTGTTCACTCACCATACATTCCAACCTAAGTAAATAATTGATGTTTCTCTGTATGGTCATATATTTATGTGTTCACCACCTTCACCACTATCTATATAAGGGCATCTACCTTTCTTCCACAAGGCAGGAGGGAGAGTCAAAGAAGGTAGAGAGGCAAAAGAAAGAGGAAAAAAAAAAAGACAGCTAGGAAGCAGCAAAAGGAAAAATAACCTTAAATCAAAGTAGAGTAAAGAATCAGACAATACCACCAGTGGCAAGTGTCTAACATGCCTCCCCATCCCCCCCTCTTATCTGCATTTACCTTGTTATATCACCTTTGTTACATTAAAGGAAGCATAATACAATGATTCTATTAGTTACAGTCTCTAGTTTACATTGATTGCATCCCTCCCCCAATGCCTCCCCATTTTTAACACTTTGCAAGGTTCACATTTGCTTGTTCTCCCTCGTAAAAGAATATATTTGTACATTTTATCACAATTGTTGAATACTCTAGATTTCACCAAGTTACACTGTCCCAGTCTTTATCTTTCCTCCTTTCTTGTGGTGTCTCACATGCTCCCCACCTTCCTCTTTCAACCATATTCTTAGTTATCTTTGTTCACTGTACTTACATTGTTGTGCTACCAGCTCCGAAAATTGTGTTCCAAACCATGCACTCCTGTCTTCTATCACTCTGTAGTGCTTCCTTTAGTATTTCCTGTAGGGCAGGAGTCTTGTTCACAAAGTCTCTCATTGTCTGTTTGTCAGAAAATATTTTGAGCTCTCCCTCATATTTGAAGGACAGCTTTGCTGGATATAGGATTCTTGGTTGGCGGTTTTTCTCTTTCAGTATCTTAAATATATCACACCACTTCCTTCTTGCCTCCATGGTTTCTGCTGAGAGATCCGCACATAGTCTTATGAAGCTTCCTTTGTATGTAATGGATCGCTTTTCTCTTGCTGCTTTCAGGATTCTCTCTTTGTCTTTGACATTTGGTAATCTAATTATTAAGTGTCTTGGCATAGGCCTTTTCAGATCTCTTCTGTTTGGAGTATGCTGCGCTTCTTGGATCTGTAATTTTATGTCTTTCATAAGAGATGGGAAGTTTTCATTAATTATTTCCTCTATTATTGCTTCTGCCCCTTTTCCCTTCTCTTCTCCTTCTGGGACACCAATGATACGTAGATTCTTGTATTTTGTTTCATCCTTGAGTTCCCGGAGACATTGCTCATATTTTTTCATTCTTTTCTCCATCTGCTCCTTTGCATGTAGGCTTTTAGGTGTTTTGTTCTCCAGTTCCTGAGTGTTTTCTTCTGCCTCTTGAGATCTGCTGTTGTATGTTTCCATTGTGTCTTTCATCTCTTGTGTTGTGCCTTCCATTTCCATAGATTCTACTAGTTGTTTTTTTTAACTTTCGATTTCTGCCTTATATATGCCCAGTGTTTCCTTTACAGCCTCTATCTCTTTTGCAATATCTTCTCTAAACTTTTTGAATTGATTTAGCATTAGTTGTTTAAATTCCTGTATCTCAGTTGAAGTGTACGTTTGTTCCTTTGACTGGGCCATAACTTTGTTTTTCTTAGTGTAGGTTGTAATTTTCTGTTGTCTAGGCATGGTTTCCTTGGTTATCCAAATCAGGTTTTCCCAGACCAGAACAGGCTCAGGTCCCAGAGGGAAGAAATATTCAGTATCTGGTTTCCCTGAGGATGTGTCTTAGAAAATTGCTCCACCCTTTGATGCCTCGGGTCACTGTGCTTTTCTGCCCAGCAGGTGACGCCTGTTACCCTCTAATTCTTGACTAGTGTGAGGAGGTGTGGCCATGTTCCCCCAGGCTCTGGGATCTGGTTCTGAATGGAAAGGGCCCCACCCCTTTCCTCTTAGAGAAGATAGACCCCCTAGGGGGAGGTCATTAGCATTTCAATGGTCTCTCTCTCTATTTGTGCTGCCTCCACCCTTCTCTGAGTCACAGCCCTGGAAACTGAAAATGACTGGGGCTTTCTCCACTGAGCTGAAAAAGAAACAGATAGTCCCCTTCAGACCTATTCCAAGGCGACCCTCCATCTTTCCAAGGTCAATCGTCACCCAAAACCTCTGTCTGTTTTTTGGGGATTCGTACCTGTAGCGAGCAGTTCACACTCGCTACTTAAAACCCCAGTTGGAGCTCAGCTGAGCTATATTTGCTTTCTGGGAGAGAGCTTCTCTCTGGCACCATGAGGCTTTGCAGCTCAGGCTATGGGGGAGGGGGTGTCATGACTTGGATCCGCAGGTTTCACTTACAGATTTTATGCTGTGTTCTTGGGCATTCCTCCCAATTCAGGTTGGTGTATGATGAGTGGTCTCATTTGTCCCCCCCCAGTTATTCTGGATTATTTACTAGTTGTTTCTGGTTTTTTGTAGTTGTTCCAGGGGGACTACTTAGCTTCCATTCCTCTCTATGCCGCCATCTTGCTGTCTCCTCTTTTTATCTTTTGCGTTTGACATTTTGGTTAGTATGTATCTTGGAGTAGTTCTATAGGATTTATCCTGTTTAGAGTATGTTACACTTCTTGGACATGTATATTTAGTCTTTTGTAAGAGTTGGGAAATTTTCGGCCATTATTTCCTCAGATATTCTTTCTGCCCCCATTTCCCCTCTCTTCTCTTTCTGGGACTCCCATGTGCATAAATTGGTACACTTCATGCTGTTCTACAGGTCCCTTATGCTCTGCTCACTTCTTTCTATTCTTTTCTCTATCTGTTCTTCTGACTATAATTTCCATTGTCCTGTCTTATAGTTCACTGATTCTCTTTTACCTTTTTGTATCTGCTGTTGTATGTTTCTAGTGTATTTTTATTCCCCATTATTGTGTTTTTTATCCCCATAAGTTCTGTTTTGTTCCTTTTTAAAAATTTTTAAATGCATTTTTATTGAGATATATTCACATACCACACAGTCATCTGAAGTGTACAGTTGTTCACAGTATCATCATATATTTGTGCATTCATTGTTTTGTTCCTTTTTAAACTTTCTGATTTTTCTTTTTATTCACACATTGTCTTGATATTCTTTAGCTCTATATCCATATTTAGTTTATTTCTATCCATATTTTCCTTCAATTCCTTGAATTTATTTAGGTGATTAGTTTTAATTTGTTTGAACAGTTGTTCAAAAGTCTGTGTTTTCCCTGAAGTTTCAGTGTGTGTCCTTGAATGAGTCATGTGCCGGTTTGAATGTATTGTGTCCCCCAAATGCCATTATCTTTGTGGTCTTGTGGGGCAGACGTTTTGTTGCTGGTTAGATTTGCTTGGAATGTGCCCCACCCAGCTGTGGGTGGTGACTTTGGTGGGATACTCCCATGGAGGCATGGCCCCGCCCATTCAGGGTGGGCCTTGATTGGTGGAGCTATATAAATGAGCTGACTCGGGGGGAGGAAACGGAGTGCAGCTGTGAGTGACGTTTTGAAGAAGAGCAAGCTTGCTAGAGAGGAATGTCCTGGGAGAAAGCCATTTTGAAACCAGAACTTTGGAGCAGATGCCAGCCACGTGCCTTCCCAGCTAACAGAGGTTTTCCGGACGCCATCAGCCATCCTCCAGTGAAGGTACCTGATTACTGATGTGTTACCTTGGACACTTTATGGCCTTAAGACTGTAACTGTGTAGCCAAATAAACCCCCTTTTTATAAAAGCCTATCCATCTCTGGTGTTTTGCATTCTGCAGCATTAGCAAACTAGAACAAGTCATAACTTCTTGTTTCTTACTATGGCCTGTAATTTTTTGCTGATGCTTGGGCATTTGATTATATTGATATGCTAATTTTGAGAGTCAGTTTTTCCCTCTCACCCAGGGTTTTATTGTAGATTGGCTGTGTATCAAGGCTCTTCTTCAATGCTTGGTCCAGCTTATACTGAACATTTAGAGCAGCTCATGTTTAACTGCTCACATTTTCTCAGGTCTTCTGCCCCTGTTTCTTGCCCTGGACTTGTGATACAACTTTTAAGATTGCCCCATTATATGCAACTGTTTCACATCCTGGAGAAGATTACTTTTCCTCTGTTCTTTCTCTGGGGGTCCTGGGCTGTTCTGTTTGCTTTTGTGCAAGTTTTCCTTCCCAGTAGGTGTGATTTGCTCAACTGCTCTCCCACACTCAGCACCAGTTTTCTCCTACAGCTTTCAGTCTTATAGCAGTTTACCTTTCCCCTTTTTCCATAAGGCTTTTCTGCCTCTGGCAACTTCCATGTTAGGGTATCCCATGCCAACAAGCTGTAGAGAGTCTGTGTTCAGAAATGCCCACTTTTTCCGTTAGGGTGCATCAGTGATTAGACTGAGTTGGATGTATGCACCACTTGCCAACAGGTCTGCTGTGGGTTTCTTTTGTTTCCTGGGGGCTGTTTCATATGTATTCACTTGCCAACTGCTAGAGCCTGGCTCCGAGTCTGTGTAGACTTGAGTCCCCATACCTCTATGTGTGTGGGGCTCTAAGTGGGTGTTGTGAGTGGCTCTGGTCTGTGGCCAAAGCGGAAGGTGTCTGGGCCAGAGTGGTGTTGCTGTGTGACTGTTACGTTGCATGGGACTGAGTGTGGGGGAGGGGTCCAGACTGGTGGGTCTGAGTCACCAATCTCCTACATTTTCTCTTGGTGGGTTTAGTATTTTTTCTTCAATTCAGTGTTTGTGGAGTCTTTATCTGGTCTCTCTCTTCCTCCAGAGTTACAAGAAAGTGGGATTTGCCCTTTTATTTAGTTGTCTGAGAGGAAATTTCCCTCCCTCAGTTTTGAAAGACAGTCTCATTGCATATAAACTTCTTGGCTGGCAATTGTTTTCTTTCAATACTTTAAATATGTCATCACACTGCCTTCTTGCCTGCATGGTTTCTGATGAGAAATCAGCTCTTAATCTAATTGGGACTGCCTTGTATATTACATGTTGCTTTTCTCTTGCAACTTTCAGAACTCTGTTCTTGTCCTTGGTGCTTGACAGCTTGAACACTATGTGCTCTCAGTGTGGTTCTTTTTGAGTTTATCCTGTTTGGGGATTGTGGGGTTTCTTGAATGTGCATATTTGCGTCTTTAATTAAATTTGGGAAATTTTCCATCATTATTTCTTTGAATATTCCCTATTCCCCTTTCTCTCTTCTCCTTCTGGGACTTCCATAATGCATATATTGAGTCCCTTAGGCTCTGCTTGCTTTTAAATATTCTTTTTGCTTTCTTTTCCTCAGACTGAATCATTTCAGTTATCTTGTCTTTGAGTTCACTTATTCTTTCTTCTGCCAGCTCCAATCTGCTATTGAAACCATCTGAGGAATTTTTCATGTCTGTTATTGTGGTTTCCAACTCCAGTATTTCTGTTTGGTTCCTTTTTAAAATTTCTGTCTCTTTATTGAGGTTCTCATGTTGTTCTTTCATTATTTTCCTGATATCATTTATTTCTTTCTCTGTGTTTTCCTTTATCTCCTTGAGCATATTGGGGATCACTTTTTTCATGTCTTTGTCTAATATGTCCAAAGTCTGGTCTTCTTCATTTATAGCTTCTGAATCTTTATCTTGTTTCTTTGGATGGACCATCATTTCATGTTTCTTTGTTTGTCCTGTAATCTTTTGCTGCACACTTATTTTAGTATGTTAACTCCTGGTTTTAGTCCCTGAGCTTTCTGTATCCAGTTAGTGAGATGACAGTGATTTCCTTGAGCATCAGGAGCTAACAAAAACAAAGAAACCAAGGCAGAAAACACCTTTCATAGTCTTTGCAAATTGGCCCTGCATTAGCTTGTGCCCCCCTTCAGAGTTTAACCATTCTTACAAGAACATCAGCCTGAGGTGTATGTGAAGTGCATGGTCCTCTCCATCTTTTTTGAGTCTGTGTCTTATCCTGGGCTTGTGCTTGCTCATGACCTTAGGAATTTCCCTGTTTTCAGGAATTTGATTGCCCCTCTACTATAAGATAAACTTACTCCTCCTTCTGAGTGCTCTGTTGTATGACTTAAAGCAGGTAATCCTTAGCTGTATGCTGCTTTGGCTTAATTTTTTCTTACACTGCTTTAGCTATCTGCAAACTGCTTCTGCCTGCAGGGCAAATTCTGGGAGGGTGAAAACTTGGGAGAATGAAGCTTCCTGATTTAGTCTTTTAGGCTGCCACCTGATAGATTGGCACCAGTATACAGGTACCCCAGTATGTGCTGGGATTACTCTGCTCTTTCTGGAACAGGACCAGGAACCCACATGGGAGTACAAGCTGACTCCACACTGCACCAGGGAGGGGTTGATAGAGGGGCCAACAAGGATGCAGTGCCATTTTTAAGCTCTGTTTTCTTTTTTAAAAATATACTTTTATTAGAGAAGTTGTAGGTTTACAGAAAAATCATGCAGAAAACAGAGTTTCCATATAACTGTTCCCATTTTTAAAATTTTGTTTTAGTGTGGTAACTTTGTTACATATGATGAGAGAATGTTATTTCAATTGTACTATTAACTATAGTCCATAGTTTACATTGGGGCTCACTATTTGTGTTGTACAGTCCTATGATTGACTGATTGTTTTAAAATTTTTATTCTGGCATCATATATACTATCTAAAATCTCCCCCTTTAACCACATTGATAAATAATTCAGTCATGTTAATTATATTCACAATGCTGTATTTCCGCCACCAAAACTTTTCTTGATTCAGCGATTGCCCTGTTAGTGCAACACTTTAACTGTTTTTTGGAGTTTTGAGGAAGACGGCTCTGGCGGTTTTTGCTAGTTTAATCCATTCTTTTGGGAAATGGTACTTTGAAGTGTTTTACACCACTGTCTTGATTGACTGGAACTTACTATACATTTAAATGTGATAATGGTAGAGATATATACTGAAATATTTATGAATGACATAATATGGTATCTTGGATTTGCTCCAAAATAATACTGTAGGGAGAGAAGTTGACAGAAATATGTATGACATGACAGTGGCCATGAATGAACAGTTGTTGAAGTTCGGGTAATCAGAGTCCATTCATGGTCACTTAAAAATATATGTTCGAGACTCTCAATAATAAACAAAGCTGTAGGAATTCACACCATCTCTACAATGTGAGAGAAAACCTGTTTTATATTCCTCTCAGCACTGGGTATTATCACTGTTTGATTTTTGTCAACCTGTTTTGTGAAAAAAGTATTTGTTGCTTTACTTTGCATTTAATATAGTAGTGAGGATGACTATCTTGAGAAAGTATAAAATTCTTTTGTTGGCAACCAGCAGCCAGGTCATGGTGTTCCTGTGAACATAAACAATGCTTTCTAGAATAGAAACAAGATGGAGACAAAGCCACTCTGTCCCCATGTCTGAAACAAGACAGACAGAGACAAGGCAACTTGGCAACCATAAAAACAATTACACATTGCTCACTTCTGACTCACCTGAGTGGCTGCTTCTTTTTTACCATGACAACTTTAGCCTTGCTTTAATCCTCCTACCTATTCGATAAAAATTAAGACACTCAGTGACTGAATTGTCCCAACTTGTTGACAACCTTCCATCCACAACTGGCTCTCACTTCTTTAACTTTTCATAGAATAATCCAGCACAAGCCCAAATCCTATAAGAAGCCCCTTCCAAGTTCCTCTTGAGTTAATGGATCAGAGCTGGGACAGAACAGTCTCTTCAACAAATAGTGCTGGGAGAACTGGATATCCATAACCAAAAGAATGGAAGAAGACCCATATCTCATATCTTATACAAAAATTAACTCAAACTGGACCAAAGGCTTAAATGTTAGAGCTCGGACCATAAAAAGCCTAGGAGAAAATGTAGGGAAGTATCTTAAAGATCTTAGGATAGGAGGTGGTTTCTTAGATTTGATGCCCAAGGAACAAGAAAGAAAAAAAAAAGATAAATGGGATCTCCTCAAAATTAAATACTTTTGTGCTTCAAAGGAGGTGTAGCCCTTTCCTCTCTTCCTGCTTTTCCTCAGTATGGAAATGCATAATCCAGGATGCTTTCTACCCTGGGAAGGGGTGAGATGCTGCAAGATCCAGTGGTCATAACTGGACAGCAATCTCTCTGGCCCTGCTTCATACTTCTGCAATCCCAGGGTCTGGAACCCCTGAGGACTTGGGAGTTCCTGGACATAGTTCCAAATTCCCACCCCAGCTCTCTGGTGGGGAGGGGGCAGACTCTGCCTAGCCCTCCAAATTTGCAGAATGTGCAAGATGTTTTGTACTTTTGGAAAGACGTTTCTCTGGGGGAAGGTTGGGGCAGGACATTCTCCCTACCTTTTCCCTGACTATTTACAAATTTAATTTAGATCTCTATTTTGCAACCAGTGGGCCCCTTCCCTTCCAGGACTTAACTCCTTATTCACTCTCTCCTGTCTAAAGTGATACTACCCTGTGTTCGTTGCTCCTCTTTTCTTTGGGGTCTCCCACTTTTTGATCACTAGGAACTGCTGCTGACATTTGGGCAAATTTTGTTTGGGGAGTTAGTGGTTGTGCTCCCCTGAGGTGAATGAGCCAGATGGATAACTGTGAGCCCTTCCTGGAGCTGGGTATTAGCATTTCAAATATGGCTTTTCAGTTCTAGTTATAAGGTGATATGAAGGGAGAGAAGGAATTGTGTCAACTAAAGAAAGGTTCCTTTTTATTTGTAATTTTCCCCATCTAGTAGGAGGTTTTCAAACACAATATCTGTCTTAGAAGGCTTTTGTACACTCTAATCATAATAGTAATTATTATGATGATAATGATGATGATGTGAATTTAAATTTCATTGTCATGAACTCAGGTGTGCATAGAATGTAATTTTCCTTATTTTTAGTAACTCTTTAATTTCTGACTTTGCATCCTCATTCTGCATAATGGAGACAACTTCTAGCCAGTTCCAATTAAGTCTGGGTCCTCTTGGTTGAGCCCTGTTCCCTGCACTGCCACAAAGCAAACTGACATACTTGGACACTGTCAGTCCCCCAGGATTCAGTGGTGGCTTTGATCACAGCCTGCTTCAAATGTTGCTCATTGCCCTATGCTTTAGTTTCCTAGGCTGCTTAAGCAAATACTATGAAATGGGTCAGTGGGAATTTGTAATTAATAATGGGAAATAAACAATGGGAGTTTATTAGCTTATTGTTTTGAGGGTAAAAGAAAGTCCAGATCAAGACATCATCAAGGCAATGCTTTCCTCCCAAAGACTGGCATTCTTAGGCTGGCTGCCAGTGATGCTTGGCTCCTCTGTCACGTGGCAAGGCATGTAGTGGCATCTCCTGGACTCTCATTTGTCTTCTGGGTTCTATCAATGTGCAGCCTCTTGTTTTCTGTGGTTTTCTCTCTCTGTGTCTGAATTTAATTCCTCTTACAAAGGATTCCAGCATTAGGACACATAGTGAATGAGGTGGGTCACACTTTAACTGAAGTAGCCTCATAGAAGTCCTACTTACAATGGGTTCACTCCCCCAGGAATGAATTAAATTTAAGAATATGTTTTTCTGGTATACATACAGCTTCAAAACACCACACTCTATAAAAGAATCTATCTACCTCTTTGCCCAATTTTTAGTTGATGTGTAAAGTTTTTCATAATAAGTTTAAATAGTTGCAAAAGGTGTAATTTCTAGGATATTTCATATGATGATATTTTAAAATAAAACTATTCTCCCACACTTTAAAATGGAATCCAATGGAATCTTAATATATGATAGCAATTTAATTCCATTCTAAAAAATAACTTAACATCCTGTCTTAGATTCCTACGGCTGCTGTACCACAAATAGGATGGGTTAAACAGCAGAAATTTATTGTCTCACAGTTCTGGAGGTTAGAAGTCTGAAATCAGTGTGTCAGCAGGGCCATGCTCTCTCTGAAACCTGTAGGGGATAATCTTTGCTTGCCTCTTCCTAGCTTTTTGTGGCTTGCAGCCCAGAACAAACCCACCCCAATTCCAAATCATCTCTAACCTCATCATCTCAAGCCATGTGCTCATTATCCTAAAACTTGCCCATCTTTTAGTACTATAAAACAATCAAAGTTACTGCAGTCCAGGGAGACAGATTTTTTAGGCCAATAGGCCAAATGCTCTCCTGCTTTGCACCTAGCAATAAGCTCTTTCTCTCTTTGAAACCCTGGTGTCTCAGAAATTGGCCGTTTGAGTGCATTGGGCAGAGAACCCACCATTTTTGATCAGTATCAATTTGGTGACACAGATGGGACAAAGGTTCTTAAGAATGAGTCCACTGCCTAAAGTTCTGGAGCGCTAGTGGGAAGGGTAAACAGGTAATCAAGTCTCTTGCAGCTGCCAGATTCTTTTTACTCTAGAGAATTGGCAACCAGCTTTTTTCTTTTCTGTTGGCTGCAGACCCCAACAAAGTTCAAAGAAAGAAACTGTGCCAATTCTGGACACCGGACTGGGTGAGTGGGCCACTAAGGTAAAAGTCGGTTGGGAAGTCAGTATGGCAGCTTGAGTCCCTGGACTTGGCTTTGAGGCCAGTTCCTGCTTCCAGAATGATCCCCCTTTGCTTTGACCTCTACACCTTTCTGTTTTTTTGGATACCATTCTACACAGATTCAAGGCCCTGACAAGAGTTTGTCTATTGAATATACTTCTAAAAAAATAAGTAATCCAACAATTAATTAGTATTTAATGAAATTAAGTAGGTGCATGTGCCTGTTGAACTGTTCATTGGTGTATTACTTAGGTTTAGTAAGTGTTTATTGCCTGTTTAATTGTTAATTGGTATGTTCAGTCTAGTTATTAATTGGTGTGTTACTTAAATATATGGTGTTAAGTGTCTGTTTAAATTTGTTAGTCGGTGTGTTACTGCATTTGTATTGTTCAAGTGTTGCTAATTGGTTACTGATAGTGGAAATTCTTTAAAATGGGAAATTCTAATTGTAATAGCATTCCAGAATTTGTGCACTATTTTGAAAAATTGGAAAGATTTTAGTTATGAGCCTATGAGAAAAATAACAAAAAATAGTTTATTTCTGTAACATAGTCTAGCCTCAGTATGATTTAGAATCAGGAAAGAAATGGCCTGAAAATGGTTCTGATACTGAACAAAAGTGGTGCTTTCTATGCCTGGTGCATATAACAGCCAATCTACATTACCAGGTTTTCAAAGAGAGAAAGAGTTTGATGCTATGTGGTTTTATGCTATAGGCACAGCAAGAGAGCAGATGGCCTATTAGCCCAAATATCTGTCTCCTTGAGTCTAAGGAGTTCAAGGTTTTTATGGATTCAAAATAGGGGAGGGGGAGATGGAGTTGTTCCCATTACAATAGTAAGTATATACAAGGTTGAGACTAGGCTTGAATAACCATTGCAATAGCATCTGTAAACAGGGCTGAGACCAGGCCAGAACAACCATTACAATAGTAAGTATAGACAGGGATGAGACTAGTTGAGTTTCAGTAATTTCAAGTAATAACTTCTGCATATTCTACAATATAGAAAGAAAAAAATCTATGTAATGATTCAGTAATCATAATCATTTAATTCTTAATTTCTCAGTTACAGTTCTATAGAAAAGGACACTATATTATAGTTAGAGTTGTTCTGCAAAAGAGCAGAAATGGGATGAGATGATGTATATTCAATCTTTTATTTGTCCCTCTGAAAAGTATATTTCAGTGTTTCTTTTTTTTTTTTGTGAGACTAACTTTATTTGTGTCTGTATGTTTGTTCAATGTATATTTTCAAATTAACAAAAAAATTCTTAAAGAGCTCTATTTGAACTGCTTAAAGATAAGTAAGTGCCTATATATATTAGTAATCCTGGAGTCCCAGAGGAAAAGAGAGAGAAAAAGAAAAACCCTCTAGACACCAGGGTTCAAGGCCTTAGTATGAGTAATCACTGTAAACAGTCCTGGACATTAGAAAGAAGCAGCCCCTGAAACTTCCCTAATGTCAACCTTTTGGTTCCCACGTGTATACAAACTAATGAGATGAGGAAAAAAAAAGTCCAAAGGGTGTATTTTCATTCATATCAAGAAAGACATGGCCTGAAAATGGTTCTGATACTGAACAAAAGTGGTTCTCATAGTGCTTTTTTCCTCTTTTTAAAGGAAGTTTTCTTTTTACATGTGATGGGCATTGAACCACACCTCTTCTAAGACTGACTATTGAATTTTTTTGTTTTGAGTTATGCTTAAAACATTTATTTACATTATAAGGCAGTAGAGGGCTTTCAGTGGGCTGCATCAGGAAAAGGTGATGACCTTTTCTAATTGTCCAGGTCACAACTTTAAGTGATATAGATATAATAATTGGAAACAATTAAAAGAAGGACATAGGAACTCGCATAAACACTAAGGCCACCTTAGGGGTCTTAAATCCCACCACCTCATTTAAAACTTTTAAAACCAAGTTCAACAGACCAGGCCTTATTCTTTCTGTCCCACCTATCCCTGCCCTCAGTGTCTAACCAGTTAAGGCAGCTATGGGGGAAAGGCTGGGTGCAGAAAAATGGGGATGGTATGGGCTTA
The DNA here is from genome assembly GCF_015220235.1 of Choloepus didactylus. NCBI lineage: Eukaryota > Metazoa > Chordata > Mammalia > Pilosa > Megalonychidae > Choloepus > Choloepus didactylus. Next base: position 1,888,093 of record NW_023637577.1, read on the forward strand.
GTTTAGAATTCTTTCTCCTGGACCTGAAGATTAGAAATGGTAGGCACAGAAGAAATACTACAGACTAGGCCATGTTTGTTCTGAAAGAATTTCCCAATAAAAGTGTGACGTTTTATCTTTGAGAATGTGTAGGACAAAGCCTGAGTGAATATGGAAAGTTGTAGAAGGTTTGTGTAACATTCATGTGTCCAAATTAATAGGGTTGAAAGAGAAGATAAATACATTCTTAAAATTCCTCTTGAAAAGTAGCCCAACTAGACAGGTTGCATAAACTGAGCAATGAACCTGGTAATGATGACATTTATATAAAATATAATAAAAATGAGGATATGTTGATGCTTCAAAAATATCCTATTTAAGGAGTCAGTTGAGTTTAGTAAGAAATACAAATGAGATTTTTGTAACCTTAATTACCTGGATTTTGAAAGAATCTGGCTTCTTAATTATTTTGCTATTTGTTACCCCAGTATGTGGAAGAATTTGGATTTGTAGTGGCTTTGTTAATGTCATTCAGTATATTTTTGATGAATATATTACATACTCAGGTTAGTAAGTGCTGTCATGAATGGGAAAGACATTTCTTGACTTCAAGGATTTTATATTCTAGTTGGTATATACTTGTACCAGGGCATAGTATAAAACAGTAGTATTTAAAGTATCTGTCAGTTATCTTAATAAAGGAGTAAAAATGCTGGAGGAATTCAGAAAAAAAGGCAGATAGGTAAAGAATGACCTAGGGGAATATCTCATAGAAGACATGACACTTGTAAGACATTCAAATAAGAGAGTAGCATTTGAATATATAGAGTTCTGAACCACTTTTTTTTTAGAAGTCATAACTTAATTTTGTGAACTAATATATTCCTGGTATTATTTAGTACTTGGGAATAATGTTGAGAAAAATTTGAGATTTTTTCCTGGATATAAATTCCTTAGTTATTGAGGAACTGATTATATTTCAAACTTGGTGTGCCAGTTTGAATGTATTATGTCCCCCAAAATGCCATTATCTTTGATGCATTATCTTTGTATATTAGTGTTGATTATCATTGTGTATTACTGTTGATTAGATTGTAATTCTTTGAGTGTTTCCATGGAGATGTGCCCCACCCAAATGTAGGTGATAACTCTGATGAGATAATTTGCATAGAGGTGTGGCCCCAGCCATTCAGCATGGGCCTTGAGTAGTTTACTGGAACACTGTATAAGCTCAGACAGAAGGAGTGAGCTTCCTACAGCCAAGAGGGACACTTTGAAGAATGCACAGGAGCTGAGAGAGGAGCTGCAGCTTGCAGAGACATTTTGGAGACAGCCTTTGAAAGCAGTCTTTTGCTGCTGAGAAGCTAAGAGAGGGCAAACACCCCAAGAGCAACTAAGAGTGACATTTTTGAGGAGCTGCAGCCTAGAGAGGAATGTCCTGGGAGAAAGCCATTTTGAAACAAGAACTCTGGAGCAGACGCCGGCCACATGCCTTCCCAGCTAACAGAGGTTTTCTGGATGCCATTGGCCATCCTCCAGTGAAGGTACCCAATTGTTGATGCCTTACCTTGGACACTTTATGGCCTTAAGGCTGTAACTTTGTAACCAAATAAATCCCCTTTATAAAAACCAATCCATCTCCGGTGTTTTGTGAAAAGGCAGCATTAGCAAACTAGAACACGTGGGCTCTTCTGACCCTTGAAGGTAGTGCTGGTCTGTACTGAGAGATTTTAGGCATATTGTGAAGTAATCATTTGTATGTTCTGAGGATAAGGTATATAACTGCCTGGCTGCATTTATTTTTTCTTCTTCCATTATTATCTCTGTCTCTTCTCCGCTTCATAAATACTGTTATTGGAGGGTAGTATGCATGTTCAAAGGTCTTTGTAAATTTGTTATCAAGTTTATTTCTAGCTGTATTCAGTTTGGATAAATAAAGACTATATGTGGGATGTATAGTGTTTTTATTATTCTCCATGCTAAGATGATCATATTTTCTGATTAAAGTGAATTTTGTTTATTGTAGTTAATACTGACTAAAATTTGATAGGCTTGTCTAAGGGAGTATGGTTTGTACTAAAGTAAAATGGCTAGTTTTAATATGTAAGACAAGGCCTGAATGGATATGGAAAATTGTAGAAGGCTTGTAAAAATGAATTCTGTATGTTGTAGTCAAAGCTGACCAAGATTTGATAGGCTTGTTTATAAGATTTTTTAAAAGAGCGTTTGTGTCAAACTGTATATTTATACAAAACTGGAGTTTCATTTTTTTCCTGTTAAAATAATGTGAATTAGTCTGCTCTTAATGAAAGATTATGTTCTAGTTTGCTAATGCTGCCAGGATGCAAAACACCAGAAATTGATTGGCTTTTATAAAGGGGGTTTATTTGGTTACACAGTTACAGTCTTAAGGCCATAAACTGTTCAAGGTAACACATCAGCAATCGAGTACCTTCACTGGAGGATGGCCAATGGTGTCCGGAAAACCTCTTGTTAGCTGGGAAGGCACACGGCTGGTGTCTGCTCCAAAGTTCTGGTTTCAAAATGGCTTTCTCCCAGGATGTTCCTCTCTAGGCTGCAGTTCCTCAAAAATGTCAACTTCTCCAGAGCAAGAGTCTGCTTTCAACCACTGTTTTCAAACTGTCTCATCTGCAGCTCCTGTGCTTTCTTCAAAGTGTCCCTCTTGGCTGTAGCTCCTCTTCAAAATGTCACTCACAGCTGCACTGAGTTCCTTCAGTTTGTCAGCTCATTTATATGGCTCCAGTGATTGAATTTAGACCCACGCTGAATGGGTGGGGTTACACTTCCATGGAAATTATCCAATCAGAGTCATCACCCACAGTTGGGTGGGACGCGTCTCCATGGAAACACTCAAAGAATTCCAATCTAATCAGCACTGAAATATCTGCCCCACAAGATTGCACCAAAGAATATGACTTTTTCTGGGGGTCATAATACATTCAAACTGGCACAGATTATAAAAAATTTTTCTTAGCCATCTAAGTACTCTGTCTCAAAGACAAAAGATTTTATATCATATCAGAATAATATCATAGTTGATGTTTATGTTGACCTTATCATTTATTTCAGAAAACTAGTCTTCTCACTTTTAAAGGAAAACAGTTGCAAAGGATTTGTTCTTTCACCTTATAAAAGTGAGTTGCTAAAATAGTTTAACATATTATATAGGATGTTTGCGGGAAGTATTATGATAATTAAAAGGTATTTTCTATCCTTCTCTTATCTAAATTTGAATCGCTGAAATGTTATCATATATTTAGAGATTATATACAATTCCTAAAGACTTGACAATATTTTCACTGTTCATGTTATATCCTGATACTAACCTGCATGAATGTTAGACAGCAGTTTGATGTTGTTAGTCATGGTTTTAGTTATTCTTAGAAAAATGTTACAGATCATGCAAACAATCAAATTTGTCGGTTGCACTACTTTTCTCTAATGTGTCTCTAAAACTGTATGTGGTCAGTTATAAGTCAGAACTTCATCTGCAGCATGAAGGAACTTTAAAAAAGAAGCAAAGCAAGTATAAAAATTATGTTCTAACTGTTAATTAACATAACCCTGCTAAATGTGTAAAACATTTATGGTTTGTGGCTAATGACCCCAAAAAAGGTCAACTGTCAAATGTTTTTATTTCTGAAAATAGCTTCTTTTAGAAAATGCTTATAAGAAAAGTAGGACCTAGATTGTAAGCTCTTATAGCAGTCACCAGTCACATTTACTCCTGAACTTTAATTGTTATTTCTTGATTCTGAGATGCTTTGCTCTTTGTGTGTTAGCTGGTAGTTCTCTGGAACTTTGGTTATCTGTATGACACCTGAGACTCAGAGTTAGAGTTCTCCAGCTCTGCAAGTCAGCATGACTCCATACAGCAACTGTTAAAGAAGCTGAAAAAGGGATCAGACTTCCATTAGAAAAATGATGAATGAAGCTGATCTGGTTAGGATGAAGGTAAATCAGAATACAGAGTAAAAGATGATATTCTCTATATTTTAAGACTTTAACTTCTGTGTGAGACCAAAGAAAAAGATGTTTATTTTGTCCAAAATTTAAATTTTCTGTAGCACACTATCTAATTTAACCTGCTTGGTCAGTTTATTTAAACAATCTAATTACATGGAACCTAGAATATGAAATGAGATCTTGATATTCTATACAGGTTAAGTAATAACCAGATGCATTTCAAAGTGTTCTGGGCAGAAAATTAAAAAGTATTTGCAAAGTCCCTTGAGGGACTGGAGAAAAATGTGGTGCTATTAAAGTTTCCCACCTGGGGAATTCCTGCTATTCTCTTAAGTAATAGGGTCTCCCAATTTAATAGGCCAAGCCCTCAGTCTTGAGGCTTGCCCTTATGAAACTTATTTATGTAATGGCAAAGCTAAGCCTACTTAAATTTAACACCTAAAAGTCACCCGTAGAGGACCTCTTTTATTGCTCAGATATGATCTCTCTTTCTCTCTAGCCAACTCTGCAAACAAAATTGCTACCCACCCCCCCATGTGGGACATGACTTCCAGGGGTGTAAGTCTCCTTGGAAATGTGGGACATGACTCCCAGGCATGAGGCTGGTCCTGGCACCGTGGGATTGGTTGATGAAAAGGGGGAAAATAAATAAAGCAAAATAAAATTTCAGTGGCTAAGAGATTTCAAATAGAGTTGAGAGGTCATTCTGGAGGTTATTCTTATGGAAGTTTCAGCCAGATATTGCAAACTGCCACAGTATGCCAGGCCCCAAGGAACAGTGTTCCTGAAAACACTGAAGAATACCCTGGGCTCTATCTAAGATTCTATAAAAGTTTTACTTATTAAATTTATTTTTCAGAGACTTAAAGCCTGGATTGGTCCTATGCCAGATAAGCCCTGAAACCCAGAAATACTAGTCTCTCTGAGAATAACAAGCGGTTTCATTTCTCTATCCCATAATGTCAATGCTCCTTTTCAGCATGAAGAAGTTAGAATGGGTATACCCAGATATCAAATGAGAGGGAGGACTTGTAACTGAGAAGTTAGGATTTAAAGGATGATTATGATTACTGAATCATATATAGAGATTCCTTTTTAATTTCTGGTATGTTAGAATAGCCAGAGGGAAATAAATCTCTGAACTGTAACCCAGCTGCCTTGATCTCTGATAATGATTGTATAACTATTAGCCTTTATCTTGTGATTGTAAAAACCTTGTGACTGACCCTAAGTTATATCTCATCCTATTTTTCAACTTTGGAGTCTTATGATCACTAAAGATAGCCCCTAGTGTTTATTAATGTAAGGGCTTGAGAACTAGCCCACCCCAATTCCAAACCATCTCTAACTTCATCATTTCAAGCCATTGTGCTCATTAGCCTAAAACCTGCCCATGTTTTGATACTATAAAACTGTCAGAATTACTACAGTTCAGGGAGACATATTTTTAGGCTGATAGGCCATCTGTTCTCTTGCTTCACACCTAGCAATAAACTCTTTCTCTCTTTGAAACCCTGGTGTGTCAGGAATTGGTCATTTGAGCTCATCAGGCAGAGAACCCACTGCTTTTGATTGGTATAGCCAGTGTAATAAGGTAGGAAAAAGTAATAAAAGGCATACATATTTGCAAGGAAGAAGTAAAATTCTCTTTGTTCACAGACACGCGAAATTAAAGAAAGATCTCCCAAATGAGAAAAACAGAGGCTATATATTCAGAACTTGCTATAGCAAGGGAGTCAGCCACCATCACTTGGGTTTGGCAGAGACTCAAAGGCATGCTGAAGAGTGGGATGGCATTATAGCCAAAAAAGGGGGGAAGGCTTCAGGTATGCTCTGATTGGCGTGGGGAGAGGACTGATTGGCATGGGGAGAGGACTGACTAGAAGTGAAGCATCCTATGTTAAGAGAACATATTTGACTTTCTTCTGTTTGTTCCTGAGTAAGAAGGGGGGTAAAAAAATAGAGAAGCTGGCAGTTATCAACCAAGTTCTGACCATTCTAAGTCTATTGCTGCAGAGGCTGTGGTTTGGCTTCTAGGCTGGTTGCTGTATAGATTGTGGGTCAGAGTTATGTTGTCATGGATGGTGTGGTTATTGTCCCTTTGTAGATTCAGTCTCTCAGACAACATAATCATCTATGTAGAAAATATAGAGAAATTTACAAAAGAGTAACTAGAACTAATAAGTGAGTTTAACAACTCAGGATGCAAGGTCAATAAAAAATTTAATTGTATAGTAAATGCAAATCCACAGACATAGAAAGTAGACTAGTGGTTGCCAGGACTAGGGGAAGGGGAAATGAGGAGTGATGGCTAATGGGTTTCAGTTTCCTTTTGGAATGATGAAAATGTTCTGGAATTAGATAGTTGTGGTGGTTGCACAGCCTTTAAAAACCTCTGAATTGTACACTTTAAAAGGGTGAATTTTATTGTATGTGAATTATATCTCAATAAAAATTAATTGTATTTTTATATACAAGCAATAAACAATTTAAATTGAAAAAATTTAAAATGACATTTTCAATAGCAGTATGAAAGACTTAGCTATATTTAACAAATGCCTCCATAGCCTGTACACTGAAAACTACAAAATATTGTTGAGAGAGAAATTACAGAAGACCTAAATAAATGGAGAAATATACTATATCCATGAATTCAAAGATTCATTATTGTTAAGATGTCAATTTTCTCCAAAATGGTATATAAAGTCAATGCAATACCAATTCCAGCAGGCTGCTGTTTTATTTTGTTTTGTTTTGTTTTGTTTTTGCAGAAGTTGACAAGCTGATTGTAAAAGGACCTAGAATAACAAAAACAGTATTGAAAAAGAAAAGCAAAGTTGGAAGATATAGGGCTCTGCAAACCCACTGCTTAGTTTTACCACTTATTTTGTATTCTTGAGCAAATTTCTTAATCTCCCTGGTCTCATTTTCTGTATCTATAAAAGGGAATAATGATAGCATCTACTGACATTTGGTTTCTGAGAGGATTCGCTGAGATAAGATCACATGAAGCTCTTAGAAATGTACTTGGCCCAAGTAAGCCTTCAAATGATTGTTATTGTTTTTATTTCTTTCTTGCTCAATCTGGGGCATGCAGGAACTCTACTTTGGTACCTCTGGAGACGTGGGTGGTCTTGCCTAGATATAGCATGCTGTCCCCTCTGCTTTTTTTTTTTGCACCCCTTTATAAGAGTACAGGAATATATATGGGGGTGCTACTCTCAAAATGCCAGCTAGGACAAAGTACACACAAGCCTCCTTATTCTTGGATCCCCTGAGTTTCAAGGCATTGTATCACCTTCTCCCTCAGCCATAAAGCTAAAAAAGGGGGAAGGGTGGTGATGGGGAGCATGAAGGCGCTATCCTGCTTCTAAGCTTCTCTTTGTCTTCTCCTACTTCTCTCCTATCTGTGGGATGTTTGGAGTCTTGGGGCAGGAAGAAAACCCAGTTTTCCCTGGTTTCATGGCTTCAAAAAAAATTTCTGTTTCTTGTCTGCTAAACATGAAGAATGTGGTGCCTTTGTTTGGTAAAGAGGGCATTCTTTAGTTTAAGATGTTGTTTGGTGTGTGTGTGTGTGTGTGTGTGTGTTTTAAACAGAATTAAAAATGTACATGCAGTGAATTGCATAGATCTTAAGTGTATAATTTGATGAGTTTTGACTAAAGTATACACTCATGTAAACCAACACTCCAATCAAGATATAGATTTCCATCTCCCCTTAAGTTCCTTCATGCCTTATTATAGTTGATCCTCATCCCCTTCCCCCAATCGGCAACTGCTCTTCTGATTTTTTATAGCAACTGGGGTTTTTATCTCCAAGATAAGGCAGCTATAATCAGGTCTGGGGGAAATAATAAATCAACAAATGTTTTGAAATAAGCCACAACAAAGACTGCTACTGTTATTGCTGATCTTTCTTGATTAAATAATCAAGAATGCTGTGCCAGGCATTGCCAGAAGCACTTTATGTGCCTCATCTCATTGAATCCCCAGAGCCCGTAAGTTAAATCTATTATCATCCCCACTTTCCAATGAGGAGAGGTTGCCAGAACCATTAAGCCCCAGAACAGAGATAAGAATTTTGAAGGGACTTAAAAGCGGTTTAGTTCTCTTTATATGAGGGACATAGATCTAAACATTTCATGTAATTCAAAATTTTCCATTTCCAGACTATTTTCCCATGTTAATAATGGAAAAATAGGAGGGATACACTCTTGAAGAGCATACATTGATAACCATTGTTACTTAAATTTGCTTTCATGCTTATCTTTGGTATCAGCATGGTCTCTCTTTGATGCACACTTCCAAATTGTCAGCCTGGTTCAGCAAGGTGATTTGCCTTACTCAGAAGGTTTTTTGACCTCTCATAATTTGGGGATACGTTTCACAGCTCCAGAATAACAACCCTCACCTAACAAATATTTAACGGATGCTGTCATGACATACCAAAGATTTAAAATGACAATAACAAATGAATTTAAAATGTACAGTGTAATAGTAACCAAACTTAACTAATTGAAAATTTCCAAAGCACATAAAGACAACAGTTTTTCTGTTTACCAGCTGAAGAGTGTCCCCATTTGGCAACTATGTAAGCACAGTCTATACTTCACCTGGCCTGCCGTTTTGAAATTATGCAGTTCTGGACAGTTTTTTCCATATTGTGAGGTGGGGGTAGAGATTGCATTGTTTCTGTTTTCCACATAGAGTGAGACCTTATTACTATTTTAAATAGTGCATTATTTCAAATGGGCATCACTACTGCTTCCATTATAAAATGAGGACAGAAATAAATCAACTGGGCAACAGCATGGGGAAATTGACCAACTTGCCATCTTTAGCCAAGCCTGAGGGTGTTGAGCACATCTAGAAATGATTCCTACAAATGAATGGGTAGTGAAATATATACACATTTGCAGGATTCACAGATTTTTCTGCGTAGGGCAATCTCAGATCATATAAGGATAACTTGCAGGAGTAGTTTACAAGATTATTGGAGGCAGAAAAACTGGAGAGTTTCATGAATACAAACTCTACTGATATGATATTCAACTTCCAGGTATCTGTTATGTGAGTTGATTGAGTGAAATGAAAAATATTTTCTTGGTACATTCATGTTTGTAACTTTTAAAAAATGAGGCAGCCCTATGTGTATTGACATGAAACAACTTCCAGTATTTATTGTTACATGGGAAAGGTAAGATGCAGAACAGTGTACACCATGTGTGTGTGAGTGTGCATGCACCCTCATATATATGCCTGTATAATAAATAATTTCTCTAGAAGGTTGCCCCAAAACTTATAGCAGTATTGTCTCTGGGAAAAAAACTGATAAACTGGGCAACAGGAGAGGGAGACTACTTCTATGGAACATGTTTCTGTTTTACTTGAATTAATTTATTTTACCATATGCATGCATTGCCTATTAAAAAGCAAGCAGCTTTGTGTCTCCTTTGCTTCAATGACTGGTTTATAGATGATCTAAGTCATTCACAGCAGAGTCAATGAAACATTCTTGGAATTGTTAATTGAGCATGGTTTTATTTATTTATTTATTTTACTGGTGTTGCTGAGAAGATAGACTATAAGCCTGGACTTGCTGACTATCATCTTTTAACCAGGAATGGCAAAACTGCTTGATAATGAGGTGAATATGGTGGAAAGCAGAGAAGAGAAATGAAGAGAGCAAGGCTAATTGCTGAGAATATCATTTTAGCATCAAATCCAACCATGCCTGACTGGACCCTTTCTGTGAGCTAATAAATGCCCTTTTATGTTAAACCAGTTGGAAACAGATTTCTATCACTTGCAAATGAAAAAGTATTGACAAATAACAGATGGCATGCTGCCCTGCCATTGTATTTCCATGTGACTTTATATAAGTCCAGGAATAATGTTTAGGCCTTTCTGAAATTCCTTTATCTTTTACTGAAAAAAACCACCCACTTTTATTTGAAAAACTTTCAGACTTATATTAGTGCAATAGCTTATAAGAATGGAAAAATGAACTCTAATATACTCTTCACCTAGCATCACCAATTAATATTTTGCAAACTAATGATTGCCTTAATGAATCATTCCATTTTTTTAAATATTCATTTTATTGAGATATATTCACATACCACGCAGTCATACAAAACAAATCGTACATTCGATTGTTCACAGTACCATTACATAGTTGTACATTCATCACCTAAATCAATCCCCGACACCCTCATTACCACACACACAAAAATAACCAGAATAATAATTAAAGTCAAAAAGAGCAACTAAAGTAAAAAAGAACACTGGGCGCCCTTGTCTGTTTGTTTGTTTCCTTCCCCCACCTTTCCACTCATCCATCCACAAACTAGACAAAGGGGAGTGTGATCCCCATGGCCCCCCCAATCCCACTGTCCCCCCTCATAAGCCACATTTTTATACAACTGTCTTCAAGATTCGTGGGTACTGGGTTTGATAGTTTCGGGTATCTACCACCAGCTACCCCAATTCATTAGAACCTAAAAAGGGTTGTCTATATTGTGCATAAGAGTGCCCCCCAGAGTGACCTCTCGGCTCCTTTTGGAATCTCTCTGCCATTGAAGCTTATTTCATTTCCTTTCACATTCCCCTTTTGGTCAAGAAGATGTTCTCCATCCCACGATGCCGGGTCTACATTCCTCCCCGGGAGTCATATTCCACGTTTCCAGGGAGATTCACTGCCCTGGGTGTCTGATCCCATGTAGGGGGGAGGGCAGTGATTTCACCTTTCAAGTTGGCTTAGCTAGAGAGAGAAGGCCACATCTGAGCAACAAAGAGGCACTCGGGAGGAGGCTCTTAGGCACAATTACAGGGAGGCCTAGCCTCTCCTTTGCTGCAACAGTCTTCCCAAGAGCAAATCCCATGGTACAGGGCTCAATCCATCAAACCACCAGTCCCCTGTGTCTGTGGCATGTTAGCAACCATCGAGGTAGGGCAGGCCAATACCCCTGCGTTCTCCACCAGCTCCTCAAGGGGGCTCTGCATATTTTTTTTCCTTGTTTTGTTTTTTTTAAAAAACTTTTAAGTCAACTATGTGAAAACTAAAAAAATTAAAAAAAATTTAAATAAAACATACAATAAAAGAACATTTCAAAGAGACCATAACAAGGGACTAAGAAAAAGACAACTAACCTAAGATAACTACTTTACTTCCAACATGTTCCTACTCTACCCCAAGAAAGTAACCTAATACAGCAACATTTCTGTGAACTTGTTCCTACTATACCCATCAGAAGTTAACAGACCATAGTCATTCCTGGGCATTCCCAGAACATTAAATTTACCCATGATAGCTTATCTGTTCTTCTTGGATTATTGTTCCCCCTTCCTTAATTGCTCTCTATCACTAGTTCCCCTACATTCTACATTATAAACCATTTGTTTTACATTTTTCAAAGTTCATGTAAGTGGTAGCATATAATATTTGTCTTTTTGTGCCTGGCTTATTTCGCTCAGCATTATGTCTTCAAGGTTCATCCATGTTGTCATATGTTTCACGACATCATTCCTTCCGTTTTATTTTTATCATTTTTGTTGAAGCATTTGAGCATTGGTTATAGACACTGTGACCCTTTACCCTTAAATATTTCAATGTGTCACATTCTCCTAAAAACAAGAATATTCTTTCTTTTTAAAAGATATTTTATTATTATAGAAAAAGCATCCCACATATAGGATTTTGTAAACACTGGTAGGTGAGCAAGTACAACTTTAAAAGTAAATACAAAGTAAAAAAGGAAAAACCAACAAGCATTTTTTTCCTTGAAAAAATGTAATTTCTTCTGCAGAGGGGATCGCACCCAGGGCATGGATATGGCTTCAGCCCCCATGAAGCCATCAGGTTTGCTGTCTGAGTGCAGGCCCCACTATCCCCAATTTAACAATTTCAAAATGATGGCAAGCAGTGGCATTGAATAAATTACTAGAATCCCTTGATTCTTAACTTTCTATTGACACTTGATAAAAAGATTCCATATGAAACTTTAAGACAGAGTTTAAATTAAAGCCTGTGCTTTGAATATTTGTTTTTACTTAGAGAAGGACCCTTTGCCACACTATTTGCAAGCACATCGATCCTTCCTGGGCTTATTCCACAGTATTTTCATAGACGTGTACACATTAGATGTCATGGTATTCTCTTGGAAATTTAGTTTAAAATAATAGTAAATATTATATATTGTACAGTAAGTCCAGCTACTTTCTGTCTTCCTTGCTCTTTTTGCTGATATTCATTCAACACCCCCCCCCCCATCCACCTTGGAGAAAACATAAAATAGCAACCTAATCTGATAGCTTTGAACAGTATCTCTTTGACTTCTCCCCAACTCTTCAAAGGCAAATACTATGTGATGTGATAGACACAAACTCAGATTCTAAACCTCAGATTGGGTTCATCTTGGCTTCCTGAGAAGCCTCTTGAGTACAAGATATTCTGAATAAAATCATTTTCTTATAAAAATGTTTCTGTATAAACAGCCTGGCTTGCTCTTTTAGGCACTTAGAAAATTCTAATACCAAACCTGATTTCCACCTTTTATAGTAGAGAAAAGCACCTTTTGTTTGGCTGGCCAGTAACTGACTCTGAAGGGAATGGTGGCAGCCTGTTTCTTGTCCATGTGAGGATGGAGAGGTCCTGCCATTGCCACATGTCCTGGCTCAGGAATACAGCAGTCATGGCTGAGTGGAGCTTGCTCCAGGTCAGAGGGGAAGGTGCAGAAGGAGCCTCCCTCTCCACCAGAAGGAAGCTGTAGTCCCAGTTTTTCCATCAGTCACCATCACCCAGGTGACCCTAGGAGAGATTTACCACCACAGATTTCCAGCTCAGTTAGACTATGGGATTGGGGCCAAGAGCATATAAACCCAAAATGGGGAAAAACAAGACCTAACTCCTGAAAGCCTGAGAAAATTAATCACTTATTGTGTTGGTTTGGATGTATTGTGTCCCCCCAAATGCCATGTTATCTGATGCAGTCTTGTAGGGGGCAGATGTATTAGTGCTGATTAGGTTGGAATCCTTTGAGTGTTTCCATGTGTCCCGGCCCGCGGGACGATCAACGGAAGCTCCAAGTCCTGCGAAGGAAGAATAGTATGGGACAAGAGACACGAGGAATGACAGCAAGACAGGTTTCTGATCAAGCTGCAAAATTTTATTGAAGAGGCAGGGTATATATACTCTAAGGGTGGAGGGAGTGGCTAGTAAGGACGGGTGGTGATCTAGCATTGGCTGCTGCTGTTGCTAGGGTGGAAGGCAGATGTAGGGGGATTGGCGGTTGCTGTTGCTGGAGGTCTGGGATTGGTGGTAGCTGTTGCTGGGGTGGATGGCCAATGGGCGGCTACTGTTTAGGCGCGAACTAGCTACTGCTTAGGCGGGAACTACTGTTACTTCCTTGAAGAAGGCTAATTATAGCTTAGGCTGTTCTTGCATCAGCCCTGGCGGCCATGTTGCATGTTACCGGTATCGCTGAAGGTGAATATTATATATGCTACCTTAATTGTCCCCAACATCCATGGAGCTGTGACTCAATCAACAGTGGGTGAAACATTTGATTAAATTATTTCCATGGAGATGTGGACCCCGCCCATTCAGGGTACATCCCTGATTTAATCACTGGAGTCCTATAAAAGAGCTGACAAACAGAAGGACTGCAGAACAGCTGAGTGACATTTTGGAGAGCAGCCAAGAGAGACATTTTGGAGATGGCCGTTGAAAGCAGACTTTTGCTGAAACTTTGGAGATGCCCAGAGTTTGCTCTGGAGAAGTTGAGAGGAGAAAATGTCCCAAGAGCAACATTTTGAAGAATGCACATGTGCTGAGAGAGGAGCAGAAACAGAATCCAGGATCAGCAGACCCCAGCCATGTGCCTTCCCATCTAACAGAGGTGTTCCGGATGTCATTGGCCTTCCTTCACTGAAGGTATACTTGTGTTGATGCCTTAATTTGGAGATTTTCATGGCCTTCAGACTGTAGATTTGTAGCCATATAACCCCCCTTTATAAAAGCCATTTCTGGTATTTCACATTGTGCCGGTTTGAATGTATTGTGTCCCCCAAATGCCATTATCTTTGTGGTCTTGTGTGGGGCAGACGCTTGGGTGCTGGTTGGATTTGCTTGGAGTGTGCCCCACCCAGCTGTCAGTGATAATTTTGATGAGATGTTCCCATGGAGGCGTGGCCCCACCCATTCGGGGTGGGCCTTGATCGGTGGAGCTATATAAATGAGCTGACTCAAAGAGGAAAGAGAGTGCAGCTGGGAGTGATGTTTTGAAGAGGAGCAAGCTTGCTAGAGAGGAATGTCCTGGGAGAAAGCCGTCTTGAGGCTGGAGCTTTGGAGCAGATGCCAGCTGCCTTCCTAGCTAACAGAGGTTTTCCGGAGGCCATTGGCCATCCTCCGGTGAGGGTACCCGATTGCTGGTGTGTTACCTTGGACGCTTTGTGTCCTTAAGACTGTAATTGTGTAGTGAAATAAACCCCTGTTTTATAAAAGCCTATCCATTTCTGGTGTTTTGCATTCTGCAGCATTAGCAAACTAGGACACGCATAATGGCAGCATTAGCAAACCAGAACACTTATATAGAACAACATGCCAAGTACAATGCCATACTTTCATACATGGCTTACTGAAGCAGGGGCTAATTAGTTTTAGAGTAAGAATACTCTTTCTTATTACCACAGTGAAATTATCAAAATCCAGAAAATTACCATTGGTATATGTAGTATGCGGTCCATATTCAAATTTTGCTAGTTGTCTTAATAATGTCCTTTTAAAAGTTGAGATGTAATTCAATGAGAATAAAATTTACTCTTTTAAAGGGTACAATTCAGTGCTTTTTAGCATGGTCACAGAGTTGTACAACCATAACCACTATCTAATTTCAGAACATTTTTATCATCCCCAAAAGAAATTCTGTACTCATTAGCAGTCACTCTCCATTCCCCTACCCCCATCCCCTGGCAATCACTAATCTACTTCTGTCTCTGTGGAATTGCCTATTCTGGACATTTCATATAAATGGAATCACACAATATGTGGCCTTTTGTGTCTGGCACTTTTCCCTTAACACAGTGTTTTCAAGGTTCATCCAGGTTGTAGCATGTATTGGTACATCATTCCTTTTTATGGCTAAATAATATGCCGTTGTATGGATATACCACATTTTGTTTATCCATTCATTGAATGATGGGCATTTGGGTTATTTCTATTCTACTTCTCCTTGAATAAGTTTCAGTAGTTTTGGGCTTTCTAGGAATTTGTCCATTTCATCTAGGTTATATAATTTGTTGGCATAAGGTTGTTCATAGTGTTCCCTTATAATTTTTTTTAAATTTCTGTCAGATCAGTAGTGATGTTACAGAACTCTTGAGTTTCTTTCACTCTTGATTTTAGTAATTTGAGTCTTCTTTTTTTTGGGCCAGTCTCTAAAGATTTGTCAATTTTGTTGGTCTTTTCAAAGAACCAACTTTTGGTTTCACTGATTTACTCTTTTGTTTTTCTATTCTCTATTCCATTTATTTCCTCTCTAATATTTTTTTATTTCCTTCCTTCTGATTGCTTTGGGTTTAATTTTCTCTTCTCTTCTATTTTCTTAAGATGAAAGAATAGTTATTGATTTGAGATCTTCCTTCTTTTTCAATATAGGTGTTCACAACTCTAAGTTTTCTACTAAGCACTGCTATAGCTGATTCTTATAAATTTTGGTGTGTTATGTTTTACTTTTCATTCTTGTCAAAGTATTTTCTAATTTCCATTGTGATTTCTTTGGCCCATTGATAATTTAAGAGTGTATTGTTTTATTTACACATTGTTTTAGTTTCCTGGTTGCTAAAACAAATACCATGAAATAGATTGGCTTAAACAGCAGGAATTTATTGGCTCACTGAAATGTATATTTCAAAATGGTGAATTTTGTGTTATATGAGTCATATAAAAGTTTATGCCACGTCAAAAAAAATTTTTTTTAGGGTGAAATTGTTATTTTAAAAGGCAAAGTCCAGCAGGCACTGTTTGCTGGGATTTGCAGTTCCCTCTGGTGATGGTGGGTGAGATGGGTGCACAGTACTGCCTCGGAGGCAGCAGGCTCATGTCTGGGCACGTGGGCATGGAGGCAGTGGGAAACCTGATGGTGGACCAGCAGCGGCTTCCTTTACCAGGCGCTGGGCCTTCTGAGCACTGCCGCGGCGGGGCCTTGGGCTGTGGGCAGAGCGGTACCAGCTCGATGGCCCCCCTGGAATTCAGTGACCAGAGGTCCATGGTGCTAAGTGCGGTCGGGGACACAGCAAGACATGGAAGTTCCTTTGACAAGGCCTCCAGCATCTAACTGCTGGAGAAGGACCAGTTGGTGAGCTGCCAGGGCCCAACCTAGGACAGGGAGAGGGGCTGTGGTGAGAAGGGAGGTGTGGTGGTAGAGGAAGGGTGAAGACTGGAGGTGAGGAGGAGGATGGTGAGGAAGGGGTAGAGGGCAAAGGGGCTATGGGATGAGGAAGGAGAGAGTCAGGAAGAGGGTGTGGGGTTAAGGAGACAGTGTAGTGGAGTGGAGGATGCAGCGAGGAGGAGTGGGGGGGAAGGAGTGAAGACTGGGAGTGAGGAGCATCATGGGGATGAGGAGGTTGATGGGGTTGAATAAGATGGTAGGAGTGAGAAGTGGGGGAGTGAGGGAGTGTGACAAGTGGTGGTGAGGATGGGGGTGCATTTTAATGTCTACTAGAAAAGAATAGCTAGGTCACAGATTGTATCCTTTAAGGTGAAACTAAATTTAAGCAAAAAAAAAGTTGAGTCCATTTAAAGAAAATTATTGAATAAAGAAAAGTATTGCTGTTGGGTGGGTAGGAAAAAAATTCTCAAGATGATATATGAATGATTAATGCTGGTGTAAAAGGTAGAATAAATAGTTTTGGGGCCAAACCTCGCCACATATCTTGGCTCTTCCAGTTGGTAACTTTGACACTTTGGCTAGTCTCTCTTATCTTCTGTTACCTTGTCTGTAAAATGGGAATAAAAATTGTATGTTAGAGTTATTGTAAGGACCAAATGGGGAAATTTGTAGATGAATGTGTTGGATTCAGTTGGTGATCCATAAATAGTAGTTCCCTTACATTGACCAGGACTATCGGTGAATGAGTCTGATGATAATCTTTCCTGCTCTTTTTGCCTAGACACTCCGAAGCCTTTTCTTTAAAGTCCAGTAATCTTGATGTTGGTTGGTCTGGATTCATATTCTCAAGTATGAAGTGTGCTCTTTCAGTGTATAGTTTATCTTTTTTTATTTCAGGAAAGTTTTCTTGAATTGCAGTTTTTGGTATTTGTTTTGTTGTCTTACTGTGGTTTTCTTTTCGGGACCTCCAGTTACATTCTTAGCATGCACCATAGTCCTTTTCCCACAGTCTGATTGCTGTCTGTCTTGTTTCCTACCTACTCAGAGTGGAAGCCAGTGTGGTCCATCAATACCCATCCTCACAACTGCATCTGTATCAAGTTTGGCCTCATGGGGAAGTACTTCACCCTAGGAAGTGCAGATCCTTTGGCCATTTGGGAGGTAGACAAGTTAGTTTGTGTGCGGTGCTTTTCCAGGTAAGCAAACCTACCAGTACTTTTCTTGTTGGATAAATTGATTTTATTTCATCTTGGGTGAAATTGTATTCTCTCCTCTGTCCAATCTTTTTTATAGGCTGGATTGACCTGTGAGGACCCTGAATTTTAACCTTGATGGGAAAATGCTGGCATCAGTATCAGAGGATCATTTTATTGACATCGTTGAAGTAGACAGGTAACTAAAGCACTCTCTACCTTAATGAGAATCTCATGTCTTTCATTCCTGGTCACTAGGACTTTCTTGAGTGTCATATATTTCATCTCTGCAAATTAGTGTGTCACCAGTCTTATCATAATGAATTTGTCTCCTTAAGACAAGTTTGTTTTTGTTATGACTGTCATAGTCAGGGAATGAGAGAGCAAAGAGTAAAGAAAAGGGTAGATTCTTTAGAGAAAATATTTACATTTTAGTTACTTTGGATTCTTCCATTATGAAAGAATTTTTAAAATGCAGAAAAGTAGGGGAAAGAAAAAAAAGAGTTACCTGTGGCTTCCCCATCTAGAGACAACTTCCAATAATGTAGTGTCTTTCGTTGTATCTATTTCTTACTTGAATACCTAAAAAATATATATTTCTTGTGTAATTTAGGAATTATCAAAATAGTTGTGCTTTGCTTTAAAAGAGGAAAAAAACAAACAAACAGAAGTTGAAAGTGGAAAAATGGAAGAAGAGTATTCATTTTATAAAAGAATTTTCTCATACTTCTTTTATTTTTCAACATGGCTTTATTGTTTTTGGAAATGTCATCTTTTTTAAAAAAAATTCAAACTATATAGAAAAATACAAAAAATTTAGATTCTCCCATTTAAAGTGATCTAATGTTTGTGTATAGCTAAAACATTGCTTTGAGGGAAATTTATAGCTCCAAATGCATATATTGTAAAGAAAAAAGATCTCAAATCACTAACTCAACTTTTGTGGCAGATTGACTTATATACCCTAGAACAATACTTTCTTAATTTTAATCTATTTCTGTGGGTGGGAAACTGCTATAAATATGACTTTTTGATGAGGTTTATTTTTTTAAAATGCAATTTTATTGAGATATATTCACACACCATATAATCTGTCCAAAGTATACAATGATTCACAGTATCATTGTATAGTTGTGCATTCATTGCTACAATCAATTGTAGAACATTTTCATTACTCCAAAATAAAGAAATAAAATAAAAAAGAACACACAAACCATCCCATAGTCCTTATCCTCCCCTATTATTTATGAATTTTTGTCATTCTTTTATTACCCATTTGCCCCTATGCTGGGTAACGGGAATGTCAGTCACAAGGTTTCACAATCACATGGTCACACCATAAAAGCTATATGGTTAAACAGTTATCATCAAGAATCAAGTCTACTGGATTACAGTTCAACAAATTCAGTTATTTCCTTATAGCTATTCTAGAAACTAAAAATGAATATCTATATAATGCATAAGAAAAACCTCCAGAATGACCTCTTGACTCTATTTGAAATCTCTCAGCCACTGAAACTTTATTTTGTTTCATTTCTTTCCCCTCCTTTGGTCAAGAAGGCATTCTCAATCCCATGATGACAGGGCCAGGCTCATCCCTGGGAGTCATGTCCCACATTGCCAGGGAGACTTACACCCCTGGGAGTCACATCCCATGTAGTGGGGGGAGGTAGTGAGTTTATTTGCAGAGTTGTCTGAGAGAGAGAGGCCATATCTGAGCATCAAAAGAGGTTCTCTGGGGATGACTGTTGGGCATAATTATAAGTAGGCTTAGCTTCTCCTTCACAGGAATAAGTTTCATAAGGGCAAGCCCCAAGATTGAGGGCTTGACTTATTGAATTGGGAGTCCCTAATATTTAGAAGAATATCAGGAATTCCCCAGGTAAGGAAGTTTAGTATTTCCACATTTTCCCCATTCCCTCAAGGGGACTTTGTAAATACTTTTAAATTTTCTGCCCAAAATCCTTTGGGGTGCATTGGGATATCACATTAATCTGTACGGAGTAACAAGATCTCATTCCCTATTTTAGGTTCCATGCAAACATGTTTAAATAAACTGACCATACAGGTTATATTAGAAAATATGCTACAGAGAATATAAATTTTGTACCGAATAAACATTTCTTAAATAGCAGTCAAAACTCAGGAATAGATGTGACTGCTTTAAAAGCTTACAATCTGTGAACCTTTACAGCAAGCCTCATTGAACACTCCTCACTCCTGTATCACTGATTGCCCAATCTGATGAGGTTATTTTTAGTTAAGTTGTGGCCAACTGAATCAGGAAGGGTCTTTTTTTTAAATTCAATTTTATTGAGATATGTTCACATACTACACAGTCATCCCCAGTGTACAATCAATCATTCACAGCACCATCATATAGTTGTGCATTCATCAGCACACTCAATTTTTGAACATTTTCATTGCCATACACGAAAAAGAATAAGAATTAAAGTTAAAGTGGAAAAGAACACCCAAAACATCCCATCCTCCCATCCCTCCCTATTCATTTACTTTTTGTCCTCATTATTCTATTCATCTGTCCCTACACTGTATAAAGAGAGCAGGAGCCACAAAATTTTCGTACTCGTATAGATGATTGCTATATTGTTATGCAATCATCTTCAAGAGTCAAGGCTGCTAGGGTGCAGTTCAACAGTTTCAGGTATTTCCTTCCAGCTATTCAAATACATTAAAAACTAAAAAGGGATATTTATTTACTGCATAAGAATAACATCCAGAATGACTTCTCAACTCTACTTGAGGTCTCTCAGCCACTGAAACTTTATTTTGTTTCATTTCGCTTACCCCTTTTGACCCAAGAAGGCCTTCTCAATCCCACAATGCCAGGGCCAAGCTCATCACTCAAGTCATGTCCCGCATTGCCAGGGAGATCCACCCCCTGGGAGTCACGTCCCACATAGAAGGGAGGGCAGTGAGTTTACCTGCAGAGTTGGCTTAGAGAGAGAGAGGCCGCATCTGGGCAACAAAAGAGGTTCTCTGGGGGTGACTCTTAGGCATCATTTTAAGAAGGCTTAGCCTCTCCCTTGTAGTAACAAACTTTGTAAGGGCAAGCCCCAAGATCGAGGGCTCGGTCTTCTAGTTTGGTAGCCTCCAATGTTTGTGAGAATATCATTAATTCCCCAGGTGGGGAAATTTAATATTTCCACATTTTCCCACAGTCCTTCAAGGAAGCTTTGCAAATACAACTTCATTCTCTGCCAGAATTGTTTTGGGATGTTTTGGGGCTCCACACTAACCTGAGCAAACCAACCAGATCTTGTTCCCCAGTCAATGCTCCATGTAATTATGGTGTTTGAAAAAAACTGACCATACAAGTCAAATTAAATAATATGTTACAAAAAAATATAGATCTAGCACCTAATAAACATCTCTTTCTTTGGTCCCACACAGAAGCTGAAGCTTCAAAAATGCCATCAATATCATCCTTTACCCTTCAGTCTGATTTACCTTAGTCCTAACCAAGTCCATTTCATTCATATCTCTAATTGAAGTTTGATCTCTTTTTTCAGACTGTTTAACATTTACTGTGTGGGATAATTCTGACATTCATAGCTGCCAGACCCTGGCTCTGAGTCTCAGGTGTCACACAGATACCCAAAGTTCAAGGGACCCACCGGGTTGTACCCAAAGAGCTCAGCATCTCAGAGTTTAGAAATAACCATTACAGCTCAGGACTATATGTAAACTGCTGTCAGAGCTTACAATCTAGGAACCTATACAATAAGCTTTCTCTTGATAACCTGTGCTCTCAGACTCAATTCATAGAGTTTGCACATTATATTTAGTCCATATTTGTGAGGCATTGAGGCATTGTAATATTTTTTCTTTTTTTTTTCATTTCTGGTTTATTTCATTCAGCTTACTGTCCTCAATGTCCATTCATCTCACAATTTCACTCCTTCTTGTAGCAGTTCAATATTCCATTCACAGATTACCATTCCATTCATCAGTTGATGTACCCTTAGGTCACCTCCATCCACTGCCAATCATGAATACTGACACCATAAACCCCACTGTGCAAATGTCCCTTAGTGTCCCTCTTGTGAGTTCTTCCAAGTATATGCCCAGTAACCAAGTTGCAGGACCATATGGCAACCCCATGTTTAGCTTCCTGTGGAACCACCACACAGCCCTCCATATAGGCTGCACCATTCTACTTCCCCACCAATGGTGATTAGGTATTTCCCTTTCTCCACATTTTATCCAGCACTTTGTATCCCTCTGTTTTTTTTTAGATGGTTTTGTTCACACACCATAGATTCCATCCTAAGTAAACAATCAGTGGTTCCCTGTATAAACACATAGTTATGTATTCACCAACACTACCTATATAAGGACATTTCCATTTCTTCCACAAAGAAAGAGGAAGAGATGAAAAAGGAAAAAGAAAAAAGAGAAAGAAACAAAAAAATTGACAACAAAAAAGCACAAAAGAAAAAATAAAATTAAAATTAAATACAATGAAAAAGCCAGACAACAATACCAAAGTCAAGAATCCCCATACCCCTCCATTATATCCCCCCTCTTACAGTCATTTAGCTTTGATATATTACCTTTGTTACAATTAGTGGCAGCATATTATAATGTTACCATTAACTATAAACTCTAGTTTGCATTGTATGTGTATTTTTCTCCAATACCACCCCATTTTTAACACCTTGCAAAGTTGACAATTAATTGTTCTCCCTCATATAAAAACATATTTGTACATTTAATCATAATCATTGAGCACTCTAGGTTTCACTAAGTTATACAGTCCCAGTCTTTATCTTCCATCCTTCCCCCTGTTGTTCTACCCCCCTAATGTTCCTCCCTCCACCTTAAGCACAGTTGTCTTTATTCAGTGCACTTATGTTATTGTGTTACTGTCACTCAATATCGTGCTCCAAACCTCTCTGTCCTGTCTTTTCCTAATTGTCTGTAGTGCTCCCTTTAGTATTTCCTGTAGAGCAGGTATCTTGTTCACAAACTCTCTCACTGTCTGTCTGTCTGAGAATATTTTAAACTGTCCCTCATTTTTAAAGGTCAGCTTCACCAGGTATAGAATTCTCAGTAGTTCCTCTTCTTAAGTATCTTAAATATATCATACCGCCGCCATAGTTTCTGCTGAGAAATCCACATGTAGTCTTATCGAGCATCCCTTGTATGTGATGGATTGCTTTTCTCTTGTTGCTTTCAGAATTCTCTCTGTCTTTGACATTTGATAATCTGATTAATAAATGTCTTGGCATAGATCTATTTGGATCTATTCTGTTTGGGACACGCTGCGCTTCTTGGATCTGTAATTTTATGATGGGAAATTTTTGGTGATTATATCCCCCATTATTGTTTCTGTTCCTTTTCTCTTCTTTTCTCCTTATGGGACCCCTATGACATGTACATTTGTGAGCTTCATGTTGTCATTCAGTTCCCTAAGATGGTGCTCATATTTTTCCATTCTTTTCCCTATCTGCTCTTTTGTGTGTAGAAGTTCAGATTCTTGGCCTCCAGCTCATGAATCTTTTCTTCTGCCTCTTTAAATCAGCTGTTGTCTGTCTCCATTGTATTTTTTATCTCTTGTATTGTGCCTTTCATTCCCATAAGTTCTGCCGATTGTTTTTCATGTTTTCAATTTCTTCCTAATTTTCGCCCAGTGACTTTTCTTATATCCTTTGTCTCTTTTGTCATATCTTCTCTTAACCTGTTGATTTGATTTTTGAATTGATTTAGCATATTTGTTTGAAGATCTTTAATTAGTTGTTTCAATTCCTGTATCTCAGTTGAAGTGTAAGTTTGTTCCTTTCACTGGGCCATATCTTCATTTTCCTAAGGTGACTCAAAATCTTTTGTTGTCTAGGCATCTGTTTTCCTCGATTACCCCAATCAGATTTTCCCAGACCAGACAGGCCCAGGTCTCAGGAGGAAGGGTGTATTCAGTATCAGATTTCCCTGAGGGTGTGTCCTGGAAGATTGACAGACTTTCCTGTGAAGCCTCTAGACTCTGTGCTTTTCCTGTCTTGCCCAGCAGGTAGTGCCCATCAGCCTGCAGCTCCCCACCACTGCAAAGAGGCATGGTCCCCTTAATTCACCATGTACACAGTCCTGGGTGTCAGAGCCAAGCTTAAGTTGTTTCTGGTTTGTTTTCCCCCAGGCCCTGGGGTCTGAGTTCCTTGAGCTGGGCCCTGCCCCCCTTTTCTTAGGGAAGATACACCCTCAGGGAGTTCCTTTCACTTGAATTCCTCCTTTGTCTCTCTAACTCTCTTAATCCCACCCTTGCCTGGGTCAGTGGCTGACAACTAGAAATGCCTGAGGCTTTCTCTAATGAGCTGCTTAGAATGAGAGAAAAAAAGAGGAAAAAGAGCAGAAGCCCCTTTTCAGAGCCAGTCTCCTGCTCCTCAGTTTTGCCAGTTGACTGGAGTTTGTACCCAATTCTCTGTGCCCCTTTTCTTTGGGAGACAGCCACTTCCCAGCACTTTGAGCTCATCTGTCTCTGAAAGCCTCTGCCTTTATTTAGCCATGTAGTTTTTTTTCTTCAGTCCTGCCTCCTCTCTGGTGGGAGGAACCTCAGATTCCTACTTGCTCAGGGTCCATCCATGCCTGCAGTTTGCATTCAACAATCCAAATTAGTTAAATTAAAATCACAGTTGGGGTTTGGTTGAACTATATTACCTTTCTCCCTGCGGGGACTGCTTCTTTCTCCCACAGCAAGGTTTTGCATTTCAGCCTGCCATATCAGGGGGAGGGGTACTGGCTCTGCAGTTTTAACTTAGGGTTTTTATGCTGCAATCTCAGAGGTTCCACCCATTCCTGACTGTTGTACAATGTGTGAACAGTCACAGATGTCCCCCAACAGTTGTTCCAGACTATTTACTAGTTCCTGGCTATTTACTAGTTGCTTTAGAGGACTAACTAAATTCCACACCTCCCCATGCCACCATCTTGCCCCGTCTCCCTCAGGAAGGGTCTTAATCTTGTTACTAGAGGCTTTGTAGAGGTCATAGAGAGAAATCTAAAAACCGGAAGTTAGTGAAATCCAGAAGGGAAAGGAGAGGATAATGGCATGTGACAGAAAATCCAAGGAACCCCAAGGATTGCTGGCAGCCAGCCCCAGAATGCCACAGTTTTTGGGAACAAAGCATCACCTTGCTGATACTTCAGTTTTGGACTTATATCCACAAAACTGTGAGCCAATAAATTCCTGTTGCTAAACCAACCATCATATGGTATTTGTTTTAGCAGTCAGAAAGCTAAATAAACTTCCACCTTAAGATAGTAGAAAAAAAGAGCAGACTAAACCCAAATCAAGTTGAAGGAAGGAAATATTAATGAGTAGAATGGAAATATGGAAATAAATGAAGCAGAGAGTTGAAAAACAATAGAGGGAATTAATGAAACAAAAAACATATTCCTTTGTTAAGTTCAGCAAAATTGACAAACCTTTAGCAAGATTGGCCAAGAAAAACAAGAGAGTAGTCTCAAATTATTAAAAGCAGGAATGCAAGAAGGGAGCATTACTGCTGACCTTACAGAAGTAAAAGGAATTCTGAGGGAATACTATGAACAACTGTATGCCAATGAATTATATAACCTAGATGAAATGTAAACTTTTAGAAACACACAAAGTACTGAAATTGACTCAAGAAGAAATAGACAATCTAAGTAGACCTATAACAAGTAAAGAGATTGAATTAGTAATCAAAGAACTTCCAACAAAGAAAAGTCCAGGACCAGATGGCTTCGCTGGTGAATTCTACCAAATATTTAGAGAAGAATTAATGTCAATCCTTCACAAACTTTTTGAAAAAATAGTAAAGAAGGGAACACCAATGTTCATAGCAGCATTATTCACAATAGCCAAAAGGTAGAATCAAGCCGGTTGTCCATCAACAAATGAATGGATAAACAAAATGTGGCATGTACGTGCGATGGAAGTCCTGATACAGGCTACAACGTGGATGAACCTTGAAAACATTATACTAATTGAAAGAAGCCAGACACAAAATGACAAATACTGTATGATTCCACTTACATGAAGCAATTAGAATAGATAAATTCATAGAGACAGAAAGTAGATTATATGTTACTAGGTGTTGGGGGGAGGATTGGGAAGTGACTTTAATGGGTGCCAAGTTTCTGTTTGGCTGATGAAAAATTTTGGAAATCATGGCGATGACTACCAAGGTTGTGGATGTAATCAATGCCGCTTAATTTTTTTTTTAATTTTAAATCTTCATTTTATTGAGATATATTCACATACCACGCAGTCATAGAAAATAAATCGTACATTCGATTGTTCACAGTACCATTACATAGTTGTACGTTCATCACCTAAACCAATCCTTGACACCTTCATTAGCACACACACAAAAATAACAAGAATAATAATTAAAGTGAAAAAGAACAATTAAAGCGAAAAAGAACACTGGGTGCCTTTGTTTGTTTGTTTGTTTCCTTCCCCTATTTTTCTGCTCCTCCATCCATAAACTAGACAAAGGGGAGTGTGGTCCTTATGGCTTTCCCAATCCCATTGTCACCCCTCATAAGCTACATTTTTATACAATTGTCTTCGAGATTCATGGGTTCTGGGTTGTAGTTTGATAGTTTCAGGTATCTACCACCAGCTACCCCAATTCATTAGAACCTAAAAAGTGTTGTCTAAATTGTGCATAAGAGTGCCCACCAGAGTGACCTCTCAGCTCCTTTTGGAATCTCTCTGCCACTGAAGCTTATTTCATTTCCTTTCATATCCCCTTTTGGTCAAGAAGATGTTCTCCATCCCACGATGCCAGGTCTACATTTCTCCCCGGGAGTAATATTCCATGTTGCCAGGGAGATTCACTCCCCTGGGTGTCTGATCCCATGTAGGGGGGAGGAATGCCACTTAATTTTACACTTAAAATTGGTTAAAATGCCAAATTTTATATTATATATATTCCTTCGCAATAAAAAATTCCTAGAAAATAAACAAAAAACAATGCTTGTTCCACTGCAATATGTGAACTTGGTTCAGTCACTTATTTCTTTACTTATAAAATGGTTAAAATTAATGCCTTACCAAAACACTGATGAAAGAGACTAAAGAAGACCTAAATAAATGCAGGTACATACTGTATTCATGAATTGTAAGACTCAGTATAGTTAATTCTCTCCCAAATTGATCTAAAAATTTAATGCAAACCTCAATGAAAATCCCAGAAGTCTTCTTTGTAGCTATAAATTTTTTATGCAATTTTATTGAGATATATTCACATACCATACAATCATCCAAAGTGTACAATCAATTGTTCACAGTATCATCACATAGTTGTGCATTCATCACTACAATCAATTTTTTTGAACATTTTTATTACTCCAAAACATAATAAGAATAAAAATAAAAATAAAAGTAAAAAAGAATACCCAAAACATCTCATACTCTTTTCCCCCCCTATTATTCATTTATTTTTTGTCCCCCTTTTTTCTACTCATTTGTCCATACCCTGGATAAAGGGAGTGTGAGCCACAAGGTTTTCACAATCACACAGTCACACCATATAAGCCATATAGTTATATGATCACCTTCAAGAATCAATGATACTGGATTGCAGTTCAAGAGTTTCAGGTATTTCCATTTAGCTATTCTAGTACACTAAAAACTAAAAATGATATCTATATAATGTATAAGGATAACCTCTTGATTCCATTTGAGATATTTCAGCCACTGAAACTTTATTTTGTTTAATTTCTCTTCCCCCCTTTGGTCAGGATGGTTTTCTCAATCCCTGATACTGGGTCCAAGTTCATCTCCAGGAGTCATGCCCTGTGTTGCCAGGGAGATTTATACCCCTGGGAGTCATTTCCCACGTAGCGGGGAGGGCAGTGAGTTTACCTGCCCAGTGGGCTTAGAGGGAGACAGGCCACATCTGGGCAACAAAAGAGGTTCTCTGGGGGTGACTCTTAGGCACCATTATAAGTAGGCTTAGCCTCTTTGTAGTAACAAGCTTCATAAGGGCAAGCCCCAAGATTGAGGACTTGGCCTACTACAATGGTAGTCACCCCCAGGTGATTTATATCCTGTGCCATGCTCTCATTCTTTGCCTATAGTCCTTTGATTAATTGTGCCAAGTATTGTGTCTCTTCTGATCATTTGATTTGGGTGTTTGTGATTGGGTTCTTCATATCGTCTGGTTTTAGCAAATGCTTTAAGATTTTCTGTTGTTTTTGGCCTCTTGGCATTTGCTTTGCTTGATAGCTGTGATCTTCCAGGACCTCTGCTGAGGGAAGGCTGTGCTATGTCACAAGTGCACACCATCCCTCAAGGGAAGCCCTGTGCCGCTGGGCCCTGCAGGGGCATTCCCAGCCTGATGCAATAATGGCTGAATGGGGCATCTCAAACCACAACCCCCCCTTCACACAGTTCCGCCTTCCCAGCTCTCGGACAACTAGCTGTGGATGCACCCAAGGCCACTGTCCAGGGCCCATATTGTGGCATGTGCATGGTGCCGTGGGATACACTCCCCATCAGACTGGGTTTCCTGACATGGCTCTGGGCTGTGGGTCTGGCCCCAGGCAGGAGTGTCGCCATCACGCCAGGAAGCCAGCTGCAAGGGGCATGGTTTCTTTCTTCTTTTGGCTCTCCCCTCTGTCCCTCTGGCCCTGGGACAATCAGCAGTGGGTGTGGGGAGGGCTATCCTCCATGCCAGACACTGAGGCGTTGGCTACAGCCCGCTCTTGCAGTGCTTCACTGTGCGGTTCTTACTGCTGTATCTGCAGCCACTCCTGGGTTTTTTGTTTTTTTTTTTTCTTTTAAAGAACTAATCCATCTCCAAACGCCAACCCGCAGTTTCCCCACACTGCAGCATGGCTGCAGGACTTTCAGCTGGCTTACTCACTCATTTCAGGATGCAGACTCCCTGTTTCACCAAGTGCATGGTCCCTGTGGTTTTAGCAGAACCTGTCCAGCTGGTGCATCACTGGAAGTGGTATTCTGGGTCACTTTCTGGTTTTTATCTAGTATTTTTCACAGAGGTGTTTTTTGCCCTTTGTCACCTAGCCGCCATCTTAGGTTCTCCCAGATGGGAAATTTTCAGTGATTGCTTCCTCCATTATTCTTTCTGCCCCCGTTCCCTTCTCCTCTCTTTCTGGGACACCCATGACATGTATATTCATGAGCTTCATGTTGTCATATGAGACCCCGCTCATATTTACCCTTCTTTTCCCTATCCTTTTGAGTGTAGGATTTCAGCTGACCTGTCCTCTGGATCATGAATCCTTTCTTCTGCCTCTTCAAATATCCTGTTGTATGTCTCCATTGTGTTTTTCATCTCTTTTCTTCTGTCTTTCATTCCCATAAGTTCTGCCAATTTGCCCAATATCTTCTTTATATCCTTCATCTCTTTTGTCATATCTTACCTCACTCATTGATTTGATTTTTGAATTGATTTAAGAGATTTGTTTGATTAATAAGTTATTTCAATTCCTGTATTTCAGTTGAAGTGTAAGTTTGTTCCTTTGACTGGGCCATATCTTCGTTTTTCCTAATGTGTGTCATAACTTTTTTGTCTACGCATCTGGTTTCCTTGATTACCCCGATCAGATTTTCCCAGACCCAGATGGGCCCAGGTCTCAGGAGGTGGTTGTATTCAGTATCAGGTTTCCCTGAGGGTGAGATCCAGCAGGTCTTCAGACTTTCCTGTGATGCCTCTAGACTCTGTGCTTTTCCTAGCCTGACCAGCAGGTGGGGCTTGTCAGTCCACAGCTCCCCACTGGTGCATAGAGGTGTGGCCCCTTTATTCTTAGCAGACCTTGTCCTGGCCTGGGGCTGAGGGTGTTGGAAGCCAAGCTTCAGTTGCTTGTGTTTTGTTTTCCTCCCTCCAGGCCCTGGGGTCTGAATTCTCTGAGGGAGGGCAGCCACTTGAGCTGGGTCTCACTTCCCTTTTTTTTAGGGAAGTTACCCCCTTTGGGGAGTTATTGTGTACGCTTAAATTCCTCCTTTGTCTCTCTGACTCTCTTAACTCCACCTTGTCTGGGTCAGTGCTGACAATTGAAAATGCCTGAGATTTTCTCTAATGAGCTACTTGAAATGGGAGAAAAAAAAGGAAAAAGAGAAAAAGCCCCTTTTCAGGGCCAGTCCCCAGCCGCCCCAGTTTCGCTGGATGACCAGTGTTGGTACTTGGTTCTTTGTGCCCCTTTTCTTGGGACACAGTCATTTTCCAGTATTCTGAGCTCAACCGTCTCCAAAAACCTCTGTTTTTATTTATTTATTTATTTTTTTTTCTGTCAGCCCCACTTCCTCTCTGCCAGGAGTGACCTCAGGGTACTTTCCTGCTTGTTCTGGGTTTATCTGTGCTTGTAGCTTGTATTCAGTAGTCCAAATTTGTTAATTAAAACCACAGTTGGAGCTTGGTTGAGTTACTGTCCCTCGCTCCAGGTAGCCTGCTTCTTTTTCCCACAGTGAAGTTTTGCAACTTAGCCTGCCATGCTGGTGGGAAATGGGCAACATCTCCACAGTTAGGGGGGCTTTACGTACAGTTCCGTGCTGTGATCTCAGCTGTTCTACCCATTCCTGACTGGTGTACAATGTGTGTCCAGTCACGGATGTCCCCAAACAGTTGTTTCAGACTCTTTATTAGTTGTTCCTGGCTATTTACTGGTTGATCTAAAGGGTTAACTAAATTCCACATCTTTCTATGCCTTCATCTTGCCCTGCCTCTCCTGTAGATATAAATTTGTTTCTGAAATTTATAAGAAAAGGAACTGGAAAGCCAAAACAATTTTAATAAAAGAAGAACAGAGTTGAAAGACTTCCACTTCCTAATTTTAAGAGGTACTGTAAAGCTGCAGTTGTAAAGACAGTGTGGTATCAGTGAGAGGATGGGCACATAGATAAATGGAGCACAATATAAAATCTTGAAATAGACCTTCACAAATGTGGTAAACTGATTTCTGACAAAGACACACCAGCAATTCAGTGGACAAAGGACAGTCTTTTCAACAGATCATGCTGGAATGGCTAGACATCCATATGTAAAAAAGTGAACCTCAATCTGCACCTCGTGTTGCAAACAAAATTAACTCAAATTGAATGATAGACCTAAGTGTAAAACATAAAACTATAAACTTTTAGAAGAAGATATAGGAGAAATCTTTTCCTTTTGGATTAGGAAAGATTGATAAATAAAAAGTTGACTTATTGGACCTAATCAAAATGTAAAACTTTTGCCATGCAAAGAACACTGTTACAAGAAGAGAAAGATTAGCTGTAGCTTGGGAGAAAATATTTGCAAATTACATATCAGAGAAAGCACTTGAATCAAAATTAAATAAAGAACTCTCAAAACTTAACAAAACAACCCATTTAAAAATAGGCAAAATATTTGAACAGATTTTCCTCCATAGAAGATATAAGGAGGGCAAATAAGCAACTGAAAGATGCTCAACATCATTAGCAGTTAGGGAAATGCAAATTAAAACCACAATGAAATATAACAAAATATATTTTGTTAGAATGGCTAACAAAATACAATGACCATAGCATGTGCTGACAAGGATGTAGAGTAACAAACTCTCATACTTTTCTGGTAGGAATGCAAAATGGTACAGCCACTTGAGAATATGGTTTGGTAGTTTCTTAATCAAGTTAAACCTACGTTTATCATACAACCCAGGAATCCCACTTCTAGGAATTTATTGTTGAGAAATGAAAACTTTTGTTCGCACACAAAAAAATCTATATAGGAATGTTTATAATAGTGTTACTCATAATCATCAACAACTGGAGACCACTAAAAGTCCTTTAATTGGTGGATGCATAAACATTCATATAATGGAGTACTTCTCAGCAATAAAAGGAGTGAAGTATTGATGCACACAACAATGTGGATGAATTTCAAATGCGTTGTTAAATAAAATATACCTGTATCAAAAGGTTATATAATGTCTTATTTCTATGACATCCTGGAAAAGGAAAAAAATATTGGAACACAGACCAAATTAATGATTACCTGAAGTTAGGGTTAGGGGTTTGAATACAAAAGATCAGCACAAAGGAATTCTTTCTCTGGATGGAATTGTTTGTATCATGTCTCTGGTGGTGGTTAAAATAATCTATACATGTTTAAAATCTCATAATGCTGTCCAAAATTTCATAGAACAGTCCATGGAGAAAAGTGAACTTTACTGTTTGCAATTAAAAGAATTTAAAAAGAAAACAAAACCTGCCTTGCTGACTTGTCATTTGTATTCAGTAAAGTATAAATTGTCTGATACACAAGGGTGCTCAACTAATGGTAGTTGTTCCTTTTTTCAAGGGAATATAGCGTAGGGATTAAAAGCATAGGCTCTGAGTTACCCAGCCTGCATTCAGATCCTGCTCTGCCACCTATTGGCTTGTGACCTCTTTGTGCCTCAGTGTTATCCTCTGTAAAATGTGGCTAATGACTGCATTATAGGGTTATTAAACAGATTAAATGAGTTTACATAGACAAGTCCTTAATGAATGTCGTGAATGTCGGCATCATTGATTGGTTTCTCTGTATTAATTTCTGTAGGAGAGAAGCTGCGGGTGTGTAGTGAGTCCCTGATTCCAATCCAAATGGCTTCTGCTGGCATTTGCTGGTGATGACAAAGATGGCAAATGTGACAGCAGTTGAGAAGCAGGAAATGTGAAGCTGTTTGGGATTTCCTGTGGGTCCTGATGAAAGGACCTGGTTCTTTGTGTAGTTAGTTTGGTCTTTTCCCTTGGAGTTGGTGGGCACATTAAGTATTTATAAATTGGCTGCCTGAGTATCTTTTCCAACAGCAGAAAATTGTGACCTTCCCATTTGTCCAGCCTGAGGGAGGCCCCCAATAGAGAATAGGAGCATAAAGTTACCACTGGCTGATGGGTAAGCTGCAGCTTTAGGTTCTGTTTGAGGACCTCTTGAAATTCTACTCCAGGGTTTTGAGAGAGTGGTTCCCCTCTCTTCTTTTGCTAGGGCCTTTAAACTCTTTCTTAGGAATTGCTGGTCTGCATCAAGCCTATGTGGTTCCACTTACCTTCCCAGAGAGTCTATGTGTCTACCTGAGGTTCCTTGACAGCGTGAGGGCTGTGCGTTGTGGTAATAACAGCAGCACACCTTGTCCTCTGGTGTCTATGGTGGACTTTGCCAGCAAAATTCAGAGGGGTAGGTAAGGAAGGGTGGGGAAGGGGATGAAAGTTTTATAATTAAAGAAGTACACATAAAATTTTGAGAATTGAGCATTTAATAAAAGTGACCCAATTCTAGGAAAATTGGACTTTTTTAATGATGTTATCACAGATGTGGTTTTGTATTTTTTAAAAACCTCAGAAATGGAGTTTAAAGATTACTAAAAGATTCTGTCATTTAATGTCCTAACCATGAACTCTGTCAAATGCAGGGGCACAATCTGAATTGTATCAGCTATAGCAATCTTTAAAACTCACCAGTTTTCTATGTATGTGTGTACATATACCTGACCTTTTTCCACAAAGGATTTGAGGTGGCTTATAACAAACACTAAGAAAAATAATGAAATATAAGCAAGAAATACAAAATCAGGACAAGATGATTATAAATTAAAGTAGAAAGTTCAGAGTGGGAAAGGCAGAGAAACTGTAGAGAAGCACATAAAGAATGAGGGCCCAATTGAATGACTAAAGTAAATGTTGGTTCTGAACTCCCTGATGGCAAATTGAAGAGGGGGATAATTCAGTTAGTTATTATTATTGAAAAGGAAAACACATGCCAACTCTTCAGAGAAAGCAAAACATTTGTTAGCTCTTACCTCCAAAAGAAATGGCTCATGTAAGAGGTTGTTACATATGAATAAAATCATTTTTAATGTATTTTGGCATAAAAAGGAAGACAAAACCAAAATATACATAGGAGAAGTTTGTAGAAAAATTTGAAAAGGAAGGGAAGCAGAAAAAAAACAAAAAACAAAAAGCAAAAACCATCCCGTAATTGTAGCTCTGAAGAGATAACTACTACATTGACATATATATATTTTTTTCAAGACTTTTCCTATGCTCATTTTTTTTTGCATATAAAATATAGTTTGTTAAATCTTCATAAAAATATTCTGAGTGGTAGACAAAATAAGTACGACAAGATAAGTCATGCAAAGTACACAGCACAATGTTGGGCAATATTATAAGCAAAACCCAAGGGTTGATAGACTGTTTTCATGTACTGGGCATGCCCTGTCTACCTGATGCTGTAATGAGCACTTTATATAAGCTGCTACATGGTTTGCACAACAGGCCTCTCTTAAATTAGGTTATTATCACTGTTTTATGGCTTCAGAGAGATTAAGTAACTCAAGGTTACTCGGTAAGTGACAGGAAGGGTCTGAATGGTCTAGTCTTGTCTCAAAGCCCTTATGCTTTCTATTGCAATAGGATACACAGCCGCCATGAATATCACCATTCCCATTTTACAGAAGAGTAAGCCTTGGCTCTGAGAAGCTGACAACTGACCTAGGTTAGTGAGAGATGGAGCCAGGACTTCAATCTCAGAGTACTGACTTTGCTCCAGCCTGTAGGACAGCCTCTTCACAAGTTCCCTGAGTAAGTTACAGATCAACTTTCTACTTTGTGTTGGCTTGATGTTCTGTTCTAATGCATGGGAGAGCATATATTCTTGTGATTTCTGTGAAAGGCCATTGAAATTAAACTTGGATGTATTGGTTCTTGCTTTTGCAGTTATCCTTCTTTCCAGTGGTTGCTGTTACTCTGTTTCTGTTTATATCCCCTTGGTCTTGTGATCAAGTGCTAATTTTGGTCTAGTTATTAATTAATTGATCAATAATTTTCCTTCCCATTGACATGCATTCTCTTATTTTCTCCTCTGGATGTGTGAAAAACAAAGTAGCAAACTTCACCACTTACCAGTTAACAAAGATGAGATTCATTACTTTTAACTAAAAGAGTAATTGTAGTAACAGGAAAATTATTAATGTACATATCATTGAAGAAAGCCCCAGCTTGTGACAGCCTCAGCTGTTTTCAAGGTCGTGCTCCACCACCTTCTTTTCTTGGTTACACAGTCCTAGGTGGCCTCATATCAGAGAGCAGCCAGGAAAGAGAGTTTTGAGCTTGAGACTCTTCTGGGGAAATAACGTACAGTAATTCAGATTCAGAACTCTGTGACTGGGTCAGTTCTCTAGTTTCTCCAGAGCTACCCCTGGCCGTTTATTATTGGTCAGTCCAGGCATGTTATGCATTTCCTCCTCTGAATACCTGTAAGCTAAGAGGGATGATGAGGTCAGCTATTGGCTAGACTTCCGTTGTCATGGAAAGTCTGAGATTGTCTGAGCGAATGCTGCAGTGCTATGTTGACTGGCATAAGCCAGGCTGAGAAATAGTTATTACAGTATCATCCAAAGAACAGAAGGTGTCTAATACAGCCTGTTCCTTGTCTTGTTGTTCTTGTTCCTCATTGTTTGCTGAGACCCAAGTATCTTTGTAGCCTGAGATCCAAGGCAGGATCAATCTGTTATGATGTCAAAGGTTAAGCTTATTTGAGAGGTATGCATGGGACTTGTGGATTATTCCCACCCACCCCATCCTAATTTGTGTGGGGATAGGGCTGTGCAGCTGAAGTATGGACAAAGGGCCCAGTGTGCAGGAACGAGAGGCTGGAGCAGGGGTTCCTACCAGACTCAGTTAGATCCAGATAACAGCTTAGCCAAAAGCAGGCTAAGCTCTCCTACCAGAAGAGTAATCAGGAAGAGGTTACTCCTGGGAGATCCTAGAGCAAAGTGTGTGTGTATGTGTGTATGTTACGAGCTGGTTGGGATGTGATATGTGAGTGGGCTCAGTTTAGAATGGCCAGGAATAGGGTATAGGTGTCCTTAAGCCCTTTCCTGTTTCAGAGATGGTTCTATGTATTAGAGTATTCAGAGATTTAATTTAAAGGCCCTAAGTCCTTAAGTCCATACTTAAAGTCGGTAAATTCCTAAGGTCACAAAAGGGACTATGTAATGTGAACTCTCTTTGGAAGGAAAAAAAAAAAACAAAAGACAGAATTAAAAGATAAGCCCTACATTTCCGGAGGGCAATAGAGATTATGTATCTAGAGGTACTTTGCAAATGCAGAAATACGTAGGTAAGTGATTGTCTTCTCTCTCTGACGCTATAGTGCAGAAGAAGTAACACTGTCTTCCTACTTGGGCAGAACTGGATTTGAATCCTGGTTCCAACAGTGATTTAGCTGGACCCACTTTCCTCATCCATAAAGTGGGAATGATCAGTTGCCTTCTCCTCTGGTTGTTGGAGAATTAAAGGAGGTAAATTATTTGTAAAGTATCTAGCACAGCACCTGGCACATAGGAGATGCTTAATGAATCCCTTTTCCTTGAGGTGGAGTAGCTTCTAGTGAGAACACAGGAGCTGTCATCAGTCCATTAGCTTTGTCAGCTTGAAACGTCATAGCTGAGGGAGCCATGCTGATCATTCCAGGGGTAGGTGTTATGAAGGGAGAAGACTTATCTATCAGTCACACCCTAGGCATGGTGGGAGTTCAGAGGAGAAGAATTATATATGCTTTCTGCTTGCAGTCTGCTTGGCACATGATGATGGATATCTGTGGATTTGAACAAGTGGAGCATAACTCAAAACTGTATGCCAGCAGATGAAATAAGAATAGGAGGAGACTAGAGCTCTTGTTAGATGCAGTTGCTAGGAAAGGATTGGTTGGAGAGGAGTTGGACTGGTGCAATAAAGTTGATACAAATATAGGGCAGAGATTATGTGAGGATACCTGAGAAGGGGGTGCTGGAGTATTGAGCAAAGACAAAGGGGGTGGCAGTATCCTGGGATGTGGAGAAGGTGGTTAGGTGGAACGTGAGATAGAGTTGGAGAGAAAAGGAGGGGAGGAGTGTTGGATTCTGGACGATTTCAGTTTGGATGGCTGGTGGTGTGGCCTGGTATATAAGGAGGTGATAGATAGACCTGGATTCAAATCCTTGTTCTGCCACCACTAACTGGGAGACTTTGGGAAAATTACTTCACCTCCCTGAGCCTCAGTTTTCTTATCTTTAAAATGCTCATAATAATAGTATAACTTTGTGAGGGTTAGTTGATGTATAAAATGCCTTTATGGATGTTCAAGAAACAGCCACTACTATTGTTATATCAATGTTAACATCCTATTGGTATGCAATAGGAACTTTCCCATCTCATGGGGCTTTCACTGTCCCCTGGGCTCATCACATTTTGTATAAAATGAAGGGATTGTAAAGAAGATAGTTTAGCCTTAAAAGGGGGGTGGGGTGGGGGGTGGGATGTGGTGTTATTTGGAGAAAATGAATATTTAATACTTATTTTTTAGTACCTATTTATAGAGCTAAGGCCCTTTGTGTTTAGGAACACTAAGAAGAAAACTACTGAGACAGTGATTAAATTTTCCTGGCAGCTTACATGTTTGAAATTGTTACTCAAATGGAGCCATAAGCTCTTGAACTTCAAGATATCCAGCATCTCAGTCGTTCACTCTTAAAAGAAGCAGGCCAGAGTATGAGAACAAGCTGCTCATTCAACAGTGTCATGGTAACCGTTTCTGGATACAACTTGCCCGTGGCTGGAAGGTTGTCAAATCCTTCTGGTAATTACTCTTGGAGCTTTCTGCATATGAAGGGAATGGTGATCACTGGGGCCACCATAGGTTTGTTAAGAATAAATCTTGCTAAACATGTCAGGGAAGGGAGCAGATGCACAGCAAGGAATCTGTCAAAGTATCTTAGGATGTCTTTGAGAACTTAAGGAAATCTGAGGTGGGCATAGGCTGATTTTTACCTAGTCATCGACTGGTAGAGTACCCAGAGTGTGAATTAAAGTCAACTGGAGAAAAGTTTCTCTCCTGAAATGAGGAATTCAGGTTGAAGGTTATCTGGCCTGTGGTTAATATTGAACATTTATGATGGACTGCGTCTCCTCCAAAATGGTGGCTGTAGTGTGTCACACAACATGTAGAGAAAAATCTTTGTTGCATTGATCAAACATTTTCTGAGCTCCCACTGTGTGTTACACATTGTGCAAAGGAGAGAGAGAAGTAAATCAGACTACTGTACCTTGGATCCATTTTACAGATGAAAACTGAGGTTCAGGGAGATTAGGGAACTTATCTAGGATCAAATGGCCAATACATTAGTTTGAAGCCCATGTCCTTTCCACTGTGTTATGCTCTGGGTCTTGGGTCTAAAATCCCAATTGTGTTCAAGTCCGTACTAGTCTAGCTGTGGCTTAATGATAACATAGCTCTAAAGTTGTAGGTATTTTAGGATTTTGCTATCTGTCAACATTGGGATTTGTCTGATGTTTTGGGGAAAGGTGTCATGTTGCTGATGAGCAGAAATCAGAGGACGGCAGCTTTGGCTTGGTGAACTGAAGGAAATAATACATAAGGGGAAAGGATTCATCTAGCCACTCACTCAACACCTACCCTTTGCCAGGCCTGAACTGAGCACTGAGGGTAAAGATGTGAAGCTCAGCCAGTCTCTGTTCCCAGGAATCCACAGCTTGCTCTAGAGATTGTGGCAATACAATGTGATAGTGGTTTCATAAAAGAATGAGTCACAACAAAAACAATGAAAAGAATAAAACAAACAAACCAAACCAACCAAACAAACAAACACAAAAAGAATGAGTCAGATCACGTCTCTTCCTTGCTTAAAACACTTCAGGGGCTTCCCATTGCACTTTCTCCAGATCTGATCTTCTCAGGCGGTTTACTTCTTAGCATTCAAGTCTGAATTCAGAAGACACCCTCCATTCCTATTTTTAATAACAACTTTATTAAGATATAATTCATGTACTGTGGTAGGTTGAATAATGTTCCCCCAGAGAGGTCCACATCTTAATCCTCAGAACCTGTGAATGTTATTTTATCTGGTAAAAGGGACTTTGTTGATGTTAAGGATGCTGAGATGGGGAGCTTATCCTGAATTCTCCAGGTAGGCACATTGTAATCACAACAGACCTTATAAGAGGGAGGCAGGAGAGAGTCAGAGAGAAGAAAGATGTGACATTGGAACCAGAAGTTGTAGTGAAGCACTTTGAAGAAGGAAAGGACCATTAGCCAAGACAGGCAGGTGGTTTCAAGAAGCTGAAAAGGCAAGGAAATGATTTCTCCCCTGAAGCCTCTAGAAGGAACTCAGCCCTGCCAATGGCTTAATTTTAGATGTTTTAAAATTTTAGACTTTTGACTTCAGACACAAAAGAATAAATTGGTGTTGTTTTAAGCCACTAATTTTACGGTAATTGTTACAGCAGCAATAGGAAATGAATGCACGTGCCATACAATTCACATATTTAAAGTGTACAATTCTATGGTTTTTAGTGTGCAAACATCTCCACAATGGATTTTATAACATTTTATCACCCCCCCCCCCCCCAAATCCTATACCTGTTAGCAGTCACTCCTCTTTTATACTTTTAGGTAATCATATGGCCTTGGGTAAGTTTCCTAACCTGTTTAAGCTTCAGTTTACTCATCTGTAAAATGGGGATACTGCCCATCCCCCAAGGATGTTCAGTGAGATAATTCAATGAGAAAAATGCAATGAGATGTGTGTATGCATTTAGCATACTTCCTGTCAGACTGCATTCAGTAGAAAGTTGTTATTGTTATTATTATTACCAGCGAAGAGGCTGTTGCAGGAGTACAAGGGAGGGATGAAGTAAGGACTAAACTAGGCCAATGGCTGAGGGATGGAGAGGAGAGATCAGGTTTCTTCCTGACCCTCAAAGCCCTCCTGCCCTCCTCCCTCATTGGAAACTGTAGGCTAAAACCTGCCTGTCAACCCCTCTCTAGCCATTGGAGGGCAGTGGAGCCAAGGCCACAGGTCAAACGCTGTATTGGTAAATTGGGGCTGCTTTGTGCATCCAGCCTTCTTTCCCTTGTTCCGGAGCCTGATCGTGTATTTGCATTGGACTGCCCCCTCCCTCCTTGCTCTGTGTACCTACTGATGCTTTTGGAAAACACTTCACATAGCAGAGCACCACTGAGTTTCTGCTCGTCATGAGGCCCAGGATTAGTCATGGCTGAATCTTCCCAGTTTGGGCAGCTGTGTTTATTTCTCAAGGGCTTAAGTGGCTCCGAACATGGGGCCCTGCGGGTGCAGCTCCAGAGAGCTGTGGGTGAACCACAGTTGCTCTTCTGCCTATTCAAAACATGGGACCTGTTCGGTCTTGCATTCCTCCCCTGCTTCCCAGCCCTTGTCTGCACCCATCCTGTGGGTGGAGGAATAAAGGGAATTCCAAATCCTTAATCCGTTTTGCAGGCTGGTGGGAAGCACAGTTTTCTAGGGGCCTGAAAAATGGTGCTGGTTGAATCATTTCAACAAAGTGTGGGTGCACTTTCAAGGTCATAGAATTTGGTGAGGGGAAGAAAAAACAACTGGAAGCACATTTATAATATTTGACAGTGTACCTTGCGCCAAGCCTTGTACATCCCATGAGAATAATGAAAGATGCCATTTAGTTACTGTGTGCCATGGTCAAGTACTGTGCTAAGTGATTTTCACGTAGTGGTTCTTTTAACACTAACAGCCCTGTGAAATTTTCCTGATCCTGAGGAAACTGAGGCTCAGAGAGGCTACAGTAACATGCATAGGGACATCGGATGGTGCTGTGAGGAATTCAGAGCAGTCTGACTCTAAAATCCCAGCTCTTTCCTTCAGAAATATTGGGCATAGTTGATTCCACTTTTAACCAAGCTCTTTCCAGAAGTGGGGTATATAGAGATTCGGAAGGAGAAAGCCAGGGTTAGGAGGAAAGAGCTATTAAGTACTCACAATTG
The DNA here is from genome assembly GCF_015220235.1 of Choloepus didactylus. Taxonomy (NCBI): domain Eukaryota; kingdom Metazoa; phylum Chordata; class Mammalia; order Pilosa; family Megalonychidae; genus Choloepus; species Choloepus didactylus. The sequence goes on from NW_023637577.1 coordinate 1,928,425, forward strand.
TACAACACAGTGTACCAGTCAAGAACATGGATGTGGAGCCAGGTGGCCTGGGTTCTAGTCCTGGCCCTGCTGTTTGCCATCTCTGTGAGCTTGGGTAAATTGTTTGACTTCTGAACCTCAGTTTCCTCATCTGTAAAGTGCGGGTACCTCAGTGGTTTATGCTAAGGGTTGAATTAGTTAACACATGTAACCTGCTTAGATCAGTGTCTGGCACAAAGTAATAAGCCAGTAAATTTTAGCTATTATGATTATCATGACTATTTTTAGTCATCTACAACAAAATGTAAAATAAGATGTAAAATTTACATCTGTATTCTCAGTGCCAGGCATATACTAGGTGTTGGTGAATGTTTATTGAATGAAATGATCCCTTGGATTCAGAAAGTATTTTCTGAGCTCTAGAGGATGGTGGGTGCTGGCTTGATACAGAAATGAATCCATTTCAGACCCTGTTCTCAGGGCTTCTGAGTCTGGGAGGCAGGTCAGGCATGGACACTACTGTTATAGAAAGAGGATGGGTAGAGAGGAGCAGAACCTTCTTGGAGGTCTGAATGTGACTGAGAGCACTTTTTAGACCACCACTGAGTCTGGTGTTGGCTTGGATATAGGCCCTGCCCTCAGGTGACTGGGGTCTAGTGGGACAATGGCCATGGAAATAAGTGAGGATAGCTCAGTGTGATGAGGGGGCACTGTTGACTTGAAGCCTCCTGGGTACAGGTGGGAAACCCTTCACTCGGGCTGGCTTGAGCAGAAAGGAAACTTACTGGCTCCTGCCCCTGGAATCTATTCAGGTACTGCTAGATCAGGGTCACAAGAGACATCCTTAGGAAACCATTTCTTTCCATCTCTTGTCCATGCTTTTCTCTGTGTTGGCTTCACCCTCTGGCAGGATGTCCCTTTGTGGTGTCACAGGCAGCTCCCAGACTCCAGCTTCTATTTCACCAGCACAGTGACTCTGCTGGATGATGCTACCTTTTTCTCAGTAGTTTTCTCCAGCATCGTGGGATTGAGTCTCACTAGACTTCTGTGGTTACATGCCTGGCTCTGAAGGTTCACTGTGGCCAGGGGATCATCTGCTGATCCTTGCAGAGGATGGGTTGGTGGGGGGTGGGGTGGGGACAGTGGTGGGGGGGACAGGAGGTATCAGTCCCACTGAATCACATGGACTGAGGTGGCAGAAGTGGGGTGGGTGGTTTGATTTCCTAAAGAAAATTCAGGTATTGTCATCAGAGGCCGGTAGAATGGATGTTTAGGCAAAAACCCATAAAAGTCTACTACAGCTACCATGAGGGAACAGAATAATTAACCATTTAAGTCCTGGCTTGGAACTCCATTCCTGGTGATGAGATCTCCTTTTCATCCTTTACAAGTTGTGGGACCATGGCTGGGTCACTTTATCCTAAGTTTGAGCCTCAATTTCCCCGTATCCATCTCCAGCATCACTGGCAGAATCAAATGTGAAAATGCATTGCAAAGTGACCAGGCAGACTCCAGCAGATGTCACTGAAGGTCCATGTGGCATGATCTATGAATTGTTGTCTGACTAGTTTCAGGGCAGATGTCCCCAGAGAGGCAGCTGGGCTTAGCAGAAAAGCCATACTGCCATAGGTTCAAATCCTGAATCTATCACTTCTTAGCTACAGTCTCTTCCTCCATGAAGTAATCATTATTATTCCTGCCTCACAGTGTGGTTGTGAGAGGTGGTGAGGTGATATATAGAAAGTTCTGGCACTTATCAGTCTGTAACTAATGATAGATGTTGTTCTTAGTACAATTATTACTCCAGAGCAAACCAGGAGTCCAGGTGCAACTTCAATAGGGCACATGGGCTGTGAACAACCAACCATCCTGCTGGATAAAAGATGCATTTGGCTGGCAGCCCTGGGAAGGTTTTGTGTAGCCTCAACATGAGTTGTGTACAGCCTCGCTGAGGTTCACGTTTCCCTCAGTGAGGCTGTACCCAACCCAAAGTTACCCCGCAGGCTCTACTTGCAGCCTGTCTTTCATTACTGTTACAATGCTTTCAGCCAGGTAGTTTGAACAGAGTCTCGTCTATAGTGTGTTAATTTTCTCCCATTGCTGGAAGAGATCTGATATGAGGTCTGCATTAGGACAAACAGTAAGTAAACAAACATTTTGCTCATTGTAACCCCATCCTCTCATCCCATAGCTTTATCTTAGTTTGGGGAAACTTCAAATCAGGGAAAACAGGAGTGTTTGGAATTCCAAAGACCTTTCAAGTCATTTAATTCAGACTACCCATTTTACAGAAGAGTAAGTTGAATGTGTTTGATTAAGTTGCTTGGGTTTATATAGATAACTTGAGGATGCAGATAGAATGGGAAACAGGGTCTTCTGACTCTTAGTCCAGAACTTTTGCCAAAATAACCCAGTCGCTCAATCATTTGTTCATGCCTTCAAAAAGTGTGTATTAAACATTATCTACTTTATGCCTGGCTATCTTCTGGGCCCTGGGAAAACAGATAGGAACAAGCAACAGTCATTGCCTTGAAGTGCTCATGAACTCTTCATCTGTCATTTATCCATCCACCATGCATCTGTCCATCCATTCATTCGTCCATCCATCTTTCCATCTATCTTTTTCTCTGCATGTCTTCATTCATGCATCTGTTCTCACACTTTTCTATATTCATTTCCATCCATTCATCTCTTCATTTATCCCTCCGCTAATCTCATGATCATGTATTTGTCCACATATCTATTTATCTTTCCATCCATCCATTTATCACACACCCAGCCATCATCTGTCCGTGTTTCTATCAGTCCTGCTTCTCTCTTGATCCATCTAATGATTTCTCTATTTATTTTTTTATAAAAAAATAAATAAATGAGGAAAGACAAATTTTCCCTTGCAGAAGACTTCCACATAATTTCTGTATATATTCTGCCCCTAAGGAGATAGAGCATAACTCCCCACTCCTTAAGTGTAGGTTGTGCATAGTGACATTCCAAAGTCATGAAGCGTATGGAAAGAGAGGAAAAAGGAATTTTACAATGGAGAAATCTGACAAGTACTACCTCAACCAGTTGATCAAGGTTAACATAAACAGTGATACATCATATTGATAGTATGTACACGATATAATATGAGAATAGCACTTTACTTCTATGGTCCTCTTCCCCCAAACTCACACAATCCCAGTATAATCATGAAAAAAACATTAGGAAAATCCCAATTGAGGAACATTCTACAAAATGCCTGACCAATCCTCTTCAAAACCATCAAGGTTCATCAAAAACAAGGAAGGTCTGAGAAACTATCACAGCTAAAAGTAGTGTAAGGAGACATGATGACTCTATGTAATGCAGTATCCTGGAACAGAAAAGGATATGTAGAACTAAGGAACTCTGACTAAACTGTGGACTTCAGTTAATAATAATGTATCAGTATTGGTTCATTAATTGTATAAATGTATGAATATAATAGGGGAAACTTGATGGGGCATATGGGAATGCTGTACTATTTTCTCAATTTTTCTGTAAATATAAAACTGTCCTACAAATGAAGTTTATAATATGTTCTAGTTTGCTAATGCTGAAGAATGCAAAACACCAGAGATGGATTGGCTTTTATAAAAAGGGGGTTTATTTGGCTACACAGTTACAATCTTAAGGCCATAAAGTGTCCAAGGTAACACATCAGTAATTGGGTACCTTCACTGGAGGATGGCCAATGGCGTCCAGGAAACCTCTGTTAGCTGGGAGGGCACGTGGCTGGCGTCTACTCCAAAGTTCTGGTTTCAAAATGGCTTTCTCCCAGGATGTTCCTCTCTAGCAAGCTTGCTCCTCTTCAAAACGTCACTCACAGCTGCACTTAGTTCCTTCTCTTTGAGTCAGCTCATTTATATGGCTCCACTGATCAAGTCCCACCCTGAATGGGTGGGGCCATGCCTCCATGGGAATATCTCATCAGAGTCATCACCCACAGCTGGGTGGGGCACATTCCAAGCAAATCTAATCAGCACCAAAACATGTGCCCCACAAGACTACATCAAAGATAATGGTGTTTGGGGGGCACAATACATTCAAACTGGCACATAATAAAAAATCAATTGTTCATGTATGTGTGGATCTTTCTATTCTGTTGCATTGATCCGTTTTCTATTTTTATACCGATACCACACTGCTTTTATTACTTTAGCTTTATAATAAGTCTTGAAATCAGGTAGTATTAGATCTCCAACTTTGTTCTTTTACAAAGTTGTTTTGACTATGCTGAGTCCTTTCTATTTCATAGACATTTTGGGATCAGGTTGTCAAGTTTTATAAAAAGCCTGATGGATTTCTTGATTGCGTTGATCAAATGGGGGAGAATTGACATCTTAACAGTTTGAAGTTTTCCAGTCCATGGAATACTCTCTATTTAGATTTCTTTAATTTTTCTCAGTAATATTTTGTAGTTTCTAGTGTACAGGTTTTTCTCATCTTTTTTCAGATTTATCTCTAAATATTTTGCATTTTTGAAACCATGTAAAGGGTATTTTTATCTCAATTTCTGAATGTTAATTGCTAATATATAGAAATACAACTGATTTTTTTAACTTTATAAAAAATTAAAATAAACATTTCAAAGAAAACAAAACAAAGGAATAAGAAAAACAAATAGCCTAGAATAACTGCATTGCTTCCAACATGTTCCTACCATACCACAAGAAAATTACCAAACCGTAGTCATTCCTGAGTATTCTCATAAGATTAAGATTACCCTCTGTGCCAGTTTGGATGTATTATGTCCCCCAAACCTCCATGTTCTTTGATGCAGTATTGTGTGGGCAGATGTATTAGTGCTGATTAAGTTGGAACCTTTGGATTAGGTTGTTTTCATGGAAATGTGACCCACTCAACTGTAGGTGATAACTCTGGATAATTGCCATGGAGTCATGGCCCCACCCATTCAGCATGGGCCTTGATTAGTTTATTATAACCCTATGTAAGAGCTCAGAAAGAATGAGCTAGGAGGAGCTGCAGCTGAGAGACACATTTTGAAGATGGCTGTTGGAAGCTAACACTGACATTTTGGAGAAAGAGATTTTGAAACCAGAACTCCGGAGCAGACACCAGCCACGTGCCTTCCCAGCTAACAGAGGTTTTCCAGATGCCATTGGCCATCCTTCAGTGAAGGCACCCAATTGTTGATGCCTTACCTTGGACACTTTATGGCCTTAAGACTGTAACTTTGTACCAAATAAACCCCCTTTGTAAAAGCCAATCCATTTCTGGTATTTTGCAGAATGGCAGCATTAGCAAATCAGAACACCCTCCATAACTTATTTCTTCTTATTAGATTAAGGTTCTCCCTTCATTAGTTGCTGTCTATCTTTAGGTTCCCTACATTCTGCAATATAAAACATTTATTTTACATTTTTCACAGAGTTCATAGTAGTGGTAACATACAATATCTGTCTTTTTGTGTCTGGCTTATTTCACTTAGCATTATGTCTTCAACATGTCCTGTGTGTCACAACCTCATTTCTTCTTACAGCTGCATAATATTCCATCGTGTGTATGTACCACAGTTTGTTTATCCTCTCGTCTGTTGAAGGACACCTGGATTGCTTCCATCTCTTGTCCATTGTGAATAATGCCACTATGAACATTGGTGTGCAAATACCTGTTCGTGTCATTGCTTTCAGAACTTCTGGGTATATACTGAGAAGTAAAATTGCTGGATCAAAGGGTAACTTGATTTCTAGTTTTCTCAGGAACTGCCAGACTGTCTTCCAGAGTGGCTGTACCATTATACAGTCCCACCAGCAATGAATAAGAGATCCAATTTCTCCACATCCCCTCCAGCATTTGTAGTTTCCAGTTTAAAGGCAGCCATTCTAATTGGTGTGAGATGATATCTCGTTGTGGTCTTGATTTGCCTCTCCCTAATAGCCAGTGAAGATGAACATTTTTTTCATAGGTTTTTTAGCCATTTGTAATTCCTCTTCAGAGAAATGTCTTTTCATATCTTTTGCCCATCTTATAATTGGGTTGTTTGTACTATTGTCATTGAGTTGTAGGATTTCTATATATAGACAAGATATCAGTCTTTTATCAGATACATGGTTTCCAAATATTTTTTCCCATTGAGTTGACTGCCTCTTCACTTTTTTGACAAATTCCTTTGAGGTACAGAAAGTTTTAATTTTGGGGAGTTCCCATTTATCTATTTTTTCTTTCATTGCCTGTGCTTTGTGTGTAAGGTCTAAGAAGCAACCTCCTAATACAAGGTCTTGACGATGTTTCCCTACATTATCTTCTAGGAGTTTTTTTTAACTTTATCAAAAAATTAAAACAAACAAACAACAAGAACAAAAAAATACACAACATCTCAAACAAAACAAAGGATTAAGAAAAACAAATAAACTAAAATAACTACTTTGCTTCCAACACGTTCCTACCATACTCCAAGAAAGTTAATAAACCATATCCAAACAAAGGAATAAGAAAAACAAATAACCTAAAATAACTACATTGTTTCCAGCGTGTTCCTACCATACCCCAAGAAAATTAACAGACTATAATCAAAGACATAAGAAAAACCAAATAACCTAAAATAACTACATTGAAGGTAATTTTTTAATGCAATAGCTTCTTTTTTACTGTATCAAAAAATTAAAAAAAACAATTCAAATGAAACAGAACAAAGGAATAAGAAAAACAAATAGCCTAAAATAACTACATTGCTTCCAACATGATCCTACCATACCTAAGAAAGTTTGCAAACCATAATCATTCCTGAACATTCCCATAACATTGAGATTACCCTCAATAGTTTATCTGTTCTTATTAGATTATCATTCCCCCCTCAGTAGGGTGCTGTCTATCTCTAGGTCTCCTACATTCTACAATATAAAATATATATTTTAAATTTTTCACAGAGTTCACATTAGTGGTATCATAAAATTTCTGTCTTTTTTGTGTCTGGCTTATTTCATTCAGCATTATGTCTTCAAGGTTCATCCATGTTGTCATATGTTTTACAACCTCATTCCTTCTTACTGCCACATAATATTCCATCATGTGTATATACCACATTTTGTTTATCCATTGATCTGTTGAAGGGCATTTGGATTGTTTCCATTTCTTGGCAACTGTGAATAATGCTGCTATGAACATCAGTGTGCAAATATCTGTTCATGTCACTGCTTTCAGATCTTCTGGGTATATACTGAGAAGTGAAATTGCTGGATTGAATGGTAACTCGATATCTAGTTTTCTAAGGAACCACTAGACTGTCTTCCAAAGTGGCTGTACCATTATACAGTCCCACCAGCAATGAATAAGAGTTCCAATTTCTCCACATTCTCTGCAGCATTTGTAGTTTCCTGTTTGTTTAATGGCAGCTATTCTAATTGATGTGAGATGATATCTCATTGTAGTCTTGATTTGCATCTCCCTAATATCCAGTGAAGATGGACATTTTTTCATGTATTTTTTTAGCCATTTGTATTTCCTCTTCAGAGAAATGTCTTTTCATAACTTTTACCCATTTTATAATTGGGCTGTCTGTACTATTGTCGTTGAGTTGTAGGATTTCTTTATACATGCAACACATCATCAGTCTTTCGTCAAATACATGGTTTCCAAATATTTTTTCCCATTAAGTTGGCTGCCTCTTCACCTTTTTGACAAATTCCTTTGAGGTACAGAAGGTTTTAATTTTGAGGAGTTCCCATTTATCTATTTTTTTCTTTTATTGCTTGAGCTTTTGGTGTAAGGTCTTAGAAGCAACCTCCTAATACAAGGTCTTGAAGACATTTCCCTCCATTATCTTCTAGGAGTTTTATGGTGCTGTCTCTTATATTGAAGTCTTTAATCCACTTTGAGTTAATTTTTGTGTAGGGTGTGAGGTAGGGGTCCTCTTTCATTCTTTTGACTGGATATGGGTATCCAGTTCTCCCAGCTCCATTTGTTGAAGAGACTATTATGTCCAAGTTCAGTGGTTTTGGGGGCCCTATCAAAGATCAGTTGACCATAGACCTGGGGGTCTATGTCCAAATTCTCAATTTGATTCCATTGATCAATATGTCTATCTTTGTGCCAGTACCATGCTGTTTTGACTACTGTGGCTTTACAGTAAGCTTCAAAGTCAGGAAGTGTAAGTCCTCCCACTTCGTTTTTCTTTTTTTAGGATGTTATTAGCAATTTGAGGAATCTTTCTCTTCCAAATAAATTTGATAACTAGCTTTTCCAAGTCTGCAAACTAGGTTGTTGAAATTTTGATAGGAATTGCATTGAATCTGTAGATGAGTTTGGGTAGAATTGACATCTTAATGACATTTAGCCTTCCTATCCAGGAACATGGAATATTTTTCCATCTTTTTAGGTCCCCTTCTATTTCTTTTGGTAAAGTTATGTCATTTTCTATGTACAGGTTTTTACATCCTTGGTTAAGTTTATTCCTAGGTACTTGATTTTTTTAGTTGCTATTGAGAATGGAATCTTTTTCTTGAGTGTTTCTTCAGTTAGGTCATTTCTAATGTATAGGAACATTGCTGACTTGTGCATTAATCTTGTATTCCACTACTTTGCTAAATTTGTTTATTAGCTCAAGTAGCTGTGTTGTAGACTTCTCAGGGTTTTCCAAATATAAGATCATATCATCTGCACATAATGACAGTTTTACTTCTTCCTTTCCAATTTGGATGCCTTTTATTTCTTTGCCTTGCCGGATTGCTCTGGCTAAACTTCTAGCACAATGTTGAAGAACAGTGGTGGCAGTGGGCATTCTTATCTTGTTCCTGATCTTAGAGGGAAGGCTTTCAGTCTCTCACCATTGAGTACTATGCTGGCTGTGGGTTTTTCACATGCCCTTTATCATATTGAGGAAGTTTCCTTCAATTCCTACCTTTTGAAGTGTTTTATCAAAAAAGGATGCTGGATTTTGTCAAATGCTTTTTCAGCATCTATTGAGATGAACACTTGATTTTTCCCTTTTGATTTGTTAATGTGTTGCATTACATTGATTGATTTTCTTATGTTGAACCATCCTTGCATGCATAGAATAAACCCCTCTTGGTCATGGTGTATGATTTTTTAAATGTGTCTTTGGATTGGATTTGCAAGTATTTTGTTGAGAATTTTTGCGTCTATATTCTAATGAGGGAGATTGACCTGTAGTTTTACTTTCTTGTAGCATCTTTACCTGATTTTGGTATTAGAGTGATGTTAGCTTCATAAAATGAATTAGGTAGTGTTCCATTTTCTTCGATGTTTTGCAAGAGTTTAAGTAAGATTGGTGTCAGTTCTTTTTGGAAAGTTTGGTAGAATTCCCCTGTGAAGCCATCTGGCCCTGGGCTTTTATTTGTGGGAAGCTTTTTGATGACTGATTGGATCTCTTTGCTTGTCATTTGTTTGTTAAGGTATTCTATTTCTTCTCTGGTCAGTCTAGGTTGTTCATGTGTTTCCAGGCCATTTCCTCTAACTTATCTAGTTTGTTGGTGTACAGTTGTTCATAGTATCTTGTTATGAATTTTTAATTTTTTTTGGGGGGATCTGCAGTAATGTCCCCTCTCTCATTTATTATTTTGTTTATTTGCATCTTCTCTCTTTTTCATTTTGTCAGCCTAGCTAAGGGCTTGTCAATCTTGTTGATCTTCTCAAAAAAAAAAGACAAGTTTTGGTTTTATTAATTCTATTATTTTTTTGTTTTCTATGTCATCTATTTCTGCTTTAATCCTTGTTATTTCTTTTCTTCTACTTGGTTTAGGATTAGTTTGCTGTTCATTTTCTACCTTCTTCAGTTCCATTAGTTCTTTGATGTTAGCTCTTTCTTCCTTTTTAATGTATGCGTTTAGAGCTATATGTTTCCCCCTCAATACTGCCTTTGCTGCATCCCGTAAGTTTTGATATGTTTTGCTCTCATTTTCATTTGTCTCTAGATATTTAGCAATTTCTCTTTAAACCCACTGATTGTTTAGGAGTGTTTTGTTTAACCTCCAGATATTTGTGAATGTTCTAGATCTTTGATGCTTATTGTCTTCTAGTTGTATTCCATTGTGATCAGAGAATGTGCTTTGAATAATTTCAATCTTTTTAAATTTATTGAGGCTTGTTTTGTGCCTCAGCATATGATCTATCCTGGAGAAAGTTCTAAAAGCATTAGAGAAGAATGTGTATCCTGGTGATTTGGGATGTAATGCTCTATATATGTCTGTTAAGTTAAATTCATTTATCACATGTTTAGGTTTTCAATTTCCTTATTGGTCCTCTGTCTGGTTGATCTATCTAAGGAGAGAGTGATGTATTGAGGTCTCCCACAATTATTGTGGAAACATCCATTGCTTCCTTCAGTTATGCCAATGTTTGTCTCATGTACTTTGGGGCACCTTGATTGGGTGCATAGACATTTATGATTGTTATTTCTTCTTGTTGAATTGTCCCTTTTACTAGTTTATAGTGTCCTTCTTTTTCTCTTAAGACATCCCTGCAATGCAATTGAGTTTTTATATTGATCTTATATCCTGCAACCTTGATAAACTCACTTATTAATCCTAGTAGCTTTTAAAAGTAGATTACATTAGATTTTCTGTGTAGAGGACTTTTTTGTCTGAATAAAGACAGTTTTACTTTTTCCCTTCTAATCTGTATGCCTTTTATTTCTTTTTATAAGCTTTTTACACTGGCTAGAACTTCCAGGACAATGTTGAATAGAAGTACTGAGAGCAGACATCTTTGTCACATTCTTGGTCTTAGAGGAAAAATAGTAAGTCTTTCACCATAAGTATATTAGCTGCATGTTTTCTTAGATGTCCATCATCAGGTTCAGGAAGTTGTTTTCTATTCCTAGTTTTCTGAGAGTTTTTATTAGGAATGGATGTTGGTTTTTATCTAATGCTTTTTCTGTGTCTATCCTGAAGATTATTTGATTTCACATTTTTAGTTTGTTAATATGATGAGTTACATTGACTGAATTTCAAATGTTAAACCAACCCTGCATTCCTGGGATATCTCCCACTTGGTCATGAAATATTATTGTTTTTCTATGGCGTTGGATTGGATTTGCTGACATTTTGTTGAGAATTTTTTTAGACCTCTGTTCTTGAAGGATATTGGTCTCTAGTTTTCTTTTCCTTTAATGCCTTTGTTTGGTTTTGGTGTCAGGGTAATGCTGTTCTTAAAGAATGATTTTCGAAGTATTCGCTCCTCCCCAATTTTTTGAAGGGTTTATGTAGAATTAGTATCATTTTGTCCTTAAATGTTTGGTAGAATTCACCAGGAAAGCCATCTGGGCCAGAGGCTTTCTTTGTGGGAAGGTTTTTAGTGAAAAATTAATTTTTTTATGGGAACTATTCCATTATCTGTTCCTTCTTGAGTGAGCTTTGGTAGGTTGTGTTCAGTGCATTTATCCATTTCTTCTAAGTTGCTGAATTTATTAGCATAAAGTTGCTTATAATATTCCCCTATCCTTTTAGTAACTGCAGAATCTTTAGGGGTGTCACCTCTAGCATTCCTGATACTAATAATCTTCTTTTTTTTTCTGATTGTTTTTGTTAAGGGTTTATCAATTTTGTTGATCTTCTCAAGGAACCAGCTCTTGGTTTCATTGATTTTCTCTGTTGTCTTTCTACTATTTCATTGATTTATGCTTTGATATTTATTATTTATTTTCTTTTACTTAATTGGGATTTAGTTTGCCGTGCTTTCTTTTCTAGTTTCTTAGGAAGAACCTAAGGTCATTGATTTGAGGTCTTGTTTCTTTTCTAATATAGAGATTAGTGCTGAAGAATTCTCCTTAAATACTGCTTTAGCGGTATCCCACAAATTTTGATATATTGTGTTTTCATTTTCACTTCATTTAAAATACTATCTAATTTTTATTTTGATTTCTTCTTTAATTCCATGGGTAATTTAGAAGTGTGTTATTTAGTTTCCAAATGTTTGGGGAATTTCCAGGTAGCTTTCTGATATTGATTTCTAATTTAATTCTGGTGTAGTGTGTAATTAGTATGACTTGAATCTTTTTAAATCTATTGAGATTTGTTTTATGGCCCACAGTATGGTCTATTTTGGTAAATGTTCCTTATGCAGTTAAAAAGAATGCGTATTCTGGTGTTTGGCCTTGCGGTGTTCTTAATTGTCAGGTACACTTGGTTGACAATACTGTTCAAATCTACTGTGGGAACATGTGGCTGGGGAAACCCAGAGCTGGGCATTTTTTTTTTTTTTTTTTTTAATGAACAAGAGCTCACAAGGTAGGATTGTAGGGAAGGGGATCCTAGAAAGAGGGAACTGCATGTGCAATGGCCCAGCAGTGAGGGAGAGCAGAGTGAGTTTGTTGGCAGGCAAGGAGTGAGGGGTGTGTGGCAGGAATTGGTGAGAGATGAAGCTGGAGAGGTAGGTGGATGAGGTCATGGGGGGTCGAGGGGAGCCTGTTTATGGAGTGTGGTCTATGGCACAGAGGAGCCGTTGAAGAGTTTTGAGCAAGGGAGTGGGAGGGATAATTAGATTGTGTGAGAAAGGATTGTTTTAACCAAGTGGACAGAATTAAAGAAACTGAAAGAGAGACTTTGAGAAGGCTGATTTCCATAAAGCATGGGAGAGACGCAGGTGCACTGGGGAGAGAATTAGGAGGCTGCATGAATCAGATGTGTGGCATTCAGGCAAAGAAGTTGTCAGGGTGACCTGTCCTAGTGGGTGAGTTCCTGCGATAGGGACTCAAGGAGGAGGGGGAGGTTAGTGGGAGGGACAGGGACATCTAGGTTTTGACACTGTTTTAGGGTAAAGGTTCAGCTCTGGAAGCCTCTCTCTGGGATACTCATGTCCTTTTTGGAGGACCCATCCTCTAAGGCCAGAGTCACAAAGTACCCTGCTCCATTCTTCCAAGGCCCTTCTAACACTCTTATACAGAGGCAGGACCAAATAGCCTTCCCAGGACAGTGATGGCAGAATGTATGGGTTGAGTCCCACCCAGGGACACACAGTCCAGCCTGGTGGAGCCAGAGCTGACTCAGAACTCACAGGCACTGCAAAGCACCATCCCATTGTGGGAGCCTTTCACACACCAGGGCAGGCCTGATCACAGCTGCCCTCACACCTGAGCCCCAAGTTTTGGCTCCCCTGAAGAGAAGCAACTGTTTGTGCAGATGGAGGTAAGGTGGTGGCTGTGGTTGGAGGGAGTGACTGGGAGTGTCTATAGAGATATTCCCAGTTCTGCGACTCAGGTTTGCAGTGCCTTGGCTCCAGCTTTGAGACTTTGGGCAAGTTACCTGGCCTCTCTGTGTTCCTTTCTCTTCTGTAAAACTGGGATAGTCACGCTAGTGAGACAGTGACAGATGACATATACTAAGCACTTAGTTTGTGCCTGACACCTTGTTCATCTCCCATAGGCTATTGAGGAGAAAGGAAAGCATTCAAGGTTAGATAGAGCTTCAAAAGCCAGCATGCCCAGGCTTGGATCCCAGGTCTGTCTCTTACTAGCTCTGTGACCTTGAGGAAGCCACTAATCTCCCTGAGGCTCTGTTTGCCCAGGTGTAAATTGGGGATAATGGGAACACCTAACTCAGTCAGGAAACAGTAGCTCCCAGTGTGTGGATCAGGCTGGGTACCTGCCTGACTTTCTAGGTCTGGGTCTGCATTTGAAGGTGCAAAGTTTGTGATGTGGATGTGGACCATATATTCTGCAGAAAAGGGAGAATTCTCCAGAGATGAAAACAGAGAGCTGCAAGACTGCTGGGAGTGGCTGACCCAGGGAGATGAGTCCAATAGTATTCCCCATTTTCTTTCCTTTTTAAATGTCTCCTGGCTCGAGAGCCACCTTCCATTCCATTCCCTATTTCCCGATCCTGGCCCTGCCTTCCAGACCCCCTTCACCGCTGCATCTGGACCCGGGCTTAGCGGCCTCTGGCAGCAGAGGCTTCTGTGACCTTGGCCAAGTCACAGATCTCTGGTACCCCAGGCGTCCCGGCATCCTAAAAGCTGTACCCACAGCGCTTGTGTGCAATGCTGTTCCCCAGGACCAAAGCCGCTCCAGGGCAGGAAGACATAAGTAAAAAGTTCGGGACGGAAGTGACCAGGTGAAGGGGCTGCAATGACTCTTTGGGACTCTGTCCTGGATGCCTGGGTCCTAGGTGAAGCGGGGTCCCGCCTGTGGGCAGCGATCGGGACATGAGCATGGCTCAGGGTACTATAGAGCCCTAGTTCCCTGGGCTCCCGGAGCGGAGGCACTTGATCCTCGCATCTGGCCAATGAGCGGCGCGGCTCTGGCGCCAGGGCGGTAAGCGCCGACCTAGCAGGTCCGCAGAGGCCTCACTGGAAGCCCCAGGCTACTCCATCGGTCCGCGACCGTCCCCTAGCGCCTGGTCTTCGCTGTCCCCGCCCCTGGGACACAGAGCGCAGGGCCCGGCCAGGCGTTACCTGGGACCGTACGGAGATCCATACCCAGCCGACGGCTGGCGCGTCCTTCCTTTCTGCTGCCCCAGGTCCAGGTCCCGCTGGGGTCCGTGCACCGCCTGCCGTGCCCTCCCCGCCTCCAACGCTGCTCAGTGGAACCGTGGGCTGATCTCACCGCAGGGCACCGCCGCGGGACCCACGCCGGCTTCACGGCTTTAGGTCCCCCTACCCCTCACCAGCGCGCCAGTGGAACTACCTAGACTGCACCCAACCGAGGCGCGTTGTCCGCAACCGCAGATCGGCACCTTCCCGAGTGCGGCAGCTGCCCCTCCTTGCTCCTCGGCCGCCTGCAGGAGGACACGACCTCGTCCTGTCCACCTGGGCTGGGATTTGCTTCAGTCTTCTTCATGGAAGCGATGTCCCGCCTAGCAGGTCACCCTAGGGGGGCAGGTGGGGCGCTCCTCTTCCCTGACACAATGTCTGGGATCGTGGGAGACCCCGGCTTCAAGAAGGTGAGGTCATGGAACAGGGTCCGCGCCCTCCTCACGCGCCACTGCTGCGCTCTCGGAGCGTGTCTTCTGCGACCGATGCGCGTGAGCCCGGCGCCGCGATCGTTTAACGGCCGAGACTGGAGCTCTGTGGCGTTGCACCTGGACATTCCCGCCTTTCCCAGCCGCTCACGACACTCCTTGTCACTGCCTCCCAGAACCTTCGATTTCTTCGCATCCCCAGTCAAGCAAACTCCCGCAGCCTCCCTACCCCTCTCCATTCGCCCCGCAGAAGCAGCCCAGCTCCTCCCCCTGTCCGGCGCACTTGCCTACATCCGGGGCTCCCCTTTCCTGGGCCTTTTGGGGTCACCCGGCGCACCGCCCGCTGGCGGGGTCAGCTCTGCAGTCTTCAGGGCCAGCAGCATCTGTGCGGGTGCGGCACCCCGCCCGGAGGAAGAAAATGAAAACTCTAGCAGGAAGGAGGGAGAGTGCTCCATCTCTCACCCTGGACAAAGCCCTGCAAAACCGGCCTAATACCAGGGAAAGCCCTTCTGCTAGTGTGGATTCCTGTGCACTCTGTCATCACTTGTGTGCGCCAATAGGAATTTGCTGACTGATGGCCGGGTAGAACTGAAAAGAGGACTGCAGAGGAAGGAGCTACATGTTTTCCTATATAATGATTTGTTTGTTGTGGCTAAAATCAAATATAATAACAACTTGAAGATAAAAAATAAAATTCAGTTAAGTGATATGTGGACAGCAAGCTGTGTGGATGAAGTAGGAGAAGGCAACACCAATGCCATGAAGTCCTTTGTCTTGGGCTGGCCCACTATCAACTTTGTGGCCACTTTCAATTGTCCAGGAGAAAAGGACAAATGGCTCTCTCCTTCAGAGATACATCAACCTAGATAAAGAAAAAGACCAGCCAAAGAGCATTCCCCTCAAAATCTTCACCGAGGACCTTGGGAGTTGTGCCTGTGCTAAAACTCTCGCAGTAACAAATTCACATACAGCCAATGAAATTACCAAGATGTCACTAGCAAAGCTAGGGATAACTGGCTCTGAGAGAGATTACCAGTTATGGGTCATTTCTGGCAAAGAAGCTGCCCCATTCCCTCTCATTGGGCATGAATATCCCTATGTAATTAAAATGAGCCATCTTCGAGACTCTGCACTCCTGACAGAGAGCTTAAAGGACTGCAGCACCCCTTCCAACTTGCAAGAACCTTTCCTCATGGAACAGCTGCCCCGGGAGATGCAGTGCCAGTTCATCCTGAAGCCCAGACGCCTGGCCGCAGCCCAGCAACTGAGTGATTCAGGGCAGAAGACATCGAAAAGGTGGAGCTCACTCCTAAGCTGGGCCTGTTGGTGGGGTTCCAGCACTCACCTGGACAATTTGCCCATGTCACCAACATCTCCCATGCCAGGACAGCTGTTTGGAGTTCCTCTGTCAGATATTTGTGAGGATGATAATCTGCCCAAACCTGTCTTGGATATGCTGTTGTTTCTGAATCAAAATGGGCCCCTCACCAAAGGTATCTTCAGGCTGTCTGGCAATGTGAAATCTTGCAGAGAGCTGAAAGAGAAACTGAATTCCGGAGTCGAAGCACACCTAGGCTCTGAGTCTGTTTTTGTCATAGCATCAGTCTTCAAGGATTTTCTACGGAATATTCCAGGAAGTCTTTTTTCTTCAGCTCTCTATGCTCATTGGGTCAGTGTGATGGATCAAGGAAATGATGAAGAGAAAATCAATACAATCCAAAGGTTATTAGAGCAGCTTCCAAGAGCCAACATTGTTCTTCTAAAGTACCTTTTTGGGGTGTTATACAACATTGAGCAACATTCCTCATCCAATCAGATGACTGCATTTAACTTAGCAGTGTGTATTGCTCCCAGCATTCTCTGGCCTCCTTCCTCCAGTCCAGAAGTAGAAAACGAATTGACAAATAAGGTTAACCAGCTGATACAAGTTTTCATCGAAAATTGCTGTGGGATATTTGGAGAAGAAATTACTTCCCTCTGGGGAGAGATTTCAGTGAGATGTGATCACACAGAGAATGCCTCAGATAACACTTGTTTCCAGCTGAGTGACTCTTCCTGTGACATCTTGGAGAATGAGCTAAATGAGGATGTGGATGCTCCATGTAGTGACTTTGTAAAGCCGTTTGGTCAGGAGAGCAGAATCGTGGACTCTGTCTTAAGCCTCAGTGAGTATGACCCAGACCAGGGTGAGATGGAAGGGCTTTTAGCCCTGAGCGACTTTGACTTAGACCATTCTAAAGATCAGAGTTTGGTCATGGGGATCAAGGGGGGCAAAAGTGGTGCCACAAACGAGAACACCGAGAAAGTTTTAACCCCTCAGTTAAACATTTCTCCAAGTACTAGCTCTTCCAGCTTATCCTCCTCAGGCACATCCCCATCTGGTTCGTTGGTGAGCTCCCAAGACAGTGCTTTTTATCAGATTTCTGAGCACTTGGTGTTTATACCCACTGAACTGCCTCTCCAATAGATTGCACTTTTGAGGCTCAAAGGAAACAGGGAGAGCTTTCTTCTAATTTTAGCAGACCCAGCCTTTTTTCTGGAATGTCTAGTCCCCCATCCAGGCAGGCCAGCAGAGACCCGGCTTGTGTAAATACGGACACGGGAGGATGGCGTTCACAAATGCATGATGGAACTCCCCACCCCATCTCATGGTTTAGAAGAAGTGTAGCCAATTTGAAAAACTGGTCTCTGAAAAGGAAGGCAAAAGCATGCAGATTGGAGGAAAGAAACATCAGCTCTCTAATGGGGCCCCCAGAGCCACCTGCACATATTTCTCATGTTCCAGAAGCATGTTCACTGCAAGAGAGCCTGGAAGACCTGCCCGTAAGGGCAGCCACAGGACTTGGATCTGTGCAAGCAGCCAAGTGGTGTGGTTCATATCCCTGCCAGGAGACAGAGAAACACTGTAGCCCTTCTTTGAGCCTGGTGGAAGACAGACTCACGCTTTGCATTAAGTGTCAGGAGGAAGCAGAGGGTGGAGTTCCTTGCCCTCCTGGTATTCTGACCTGGGAAAGGTCCTCACTTACTGTGGACAATACATCCAGCCCAAACTCATTACCTACAGTGGTTTGCAGTGATGGGAACATACATTTCACCGAAGACATTCAACCGCAAAAAGGATCTGAGGTCTACGGGAGAAGCCCATTTGTTCATTTTAGTTCCACCATCGGAGGGGCTTTTTGCACACAAACTAGCTCATTCCAAATTACTTTTTTATCAACTACTAGGACATTGTCACCAAATATTCTTTCTCTATCATTTTAAAGGTTGTATTTTTCAATTATGGAAAAATAATGTTTTCTCTAAGATGGAATTCCTTTCATTCTTGATGTTAGCTAACAGATGGTCCCCACCTCTCAGGGACAAGGTCCTGTTTGCCATAAGCACTCTAGTGACCTTTTAGAACTCTGTGTCTAAGGTACTCCTTCATGACTTTCGGCATTTCCATCACAGATGTGAAGTAGATGTTACCTTATAACCAACCACCCCTAACAGTCCAGGAGAATGTTTTGTAATATAATATACAAAGTCAATGGGGACTCCCTTTACCCTGATGGCATAGTACTGTCTCAACCGTTAGATGTGAATGAAACTCTTTTGGTTCAGAGTGTTTTTTTGGAAGAAATTGTTTCTCTACCTACCAAAATAATGGTTGTATCCTCTTTAGTTTCTTATTTGTGGGTGGATAATTGCCACCTGCCTTGAAGGATAGAAGAAAATAGATGCTGCATTTCTTCAGTAATCATCGCTACCCTAGGTATTCCCTTAGATACTTGCATAATACTTTAATGTGAATAGTTTGTTACAAATGCCGTAAAGTATTGTATGATTTGAAGATAGACTACATGTCATTTTATTATAGACTGTCAACCTATAAAAATTAGACTGATGCTTTATCTAAAATGCTTTCAGTTTTTATAATAAAGATTGATAAATTTTAGTACCATATTTTATGTAATAATGCGTATTTTTGTACTTATAGAAAAAAATAACTTTGCTTTTTCTAATGTACATAAAAGCTTCAAACTAATACCCTGATTCATATTCCCAGATGCCTCAGCGGCGTTACGTTCCATGTCAGAGCTCTGTTGACTGACCCAAAAGCAAGCACTAACATCCTTCTTTTACATCCCCTGTTTTTTGATGTGGAAGCTAATGCTCAGAGAGGGAGTGTGGCTTGCCCCAGTCACACAGCCAGGAAGGGTGGACTGAGCCTAGGTCTGCCTGGCTACAAAGCCTGCATGTGTTTTGTGGAGGGGGTGTTCAGGTACGGAGGAGTGATTGAAGAATTCCAGAGGGAAGGTTTTGGTGTGGGAAAGTCTGACCAGGTATCCCAGAGCACATAGAGGAAATGCAGTTTGCTGCTTCCATGGGCACGCACAAGGTGGATGCGACTGGGTAGCGCTCAACTCAATAAAACATGAGATCATTCTGAGAGGTGAGTTCCCTGTTACTGGAAGTGTGCAAGTCATGGCAGGACAGCTACTGGTAATTTGTGTCCTGGAAGGCAGACTCAGTGGTGTCAGGGGGTGGAGGGGAGTTGACCTCACGAGTCCCAAGTTCTTTAAAGGGCAGAAGGCTATGAGTGTCTGACATTCAGGGACTATTCATTGTTTGCTCCCTCAGCTTGAAACAGAGTGATGAAGGGTCTTTTTACTCTGAAAGTCCTGGCAAAACCGAGAGATGACTGGGAAGGTAAGGAGGATTTGATCTGTCACTGAGACTTAGGTCATCCCAGCCCAGAGCCCAGCAAGCTTTCCAGGCTGCCCTGGGGCAGGCCACACTTGGCCCATTCAGATGCTCTCCATGGATCTGGGCAAGCCAGCACATGCCCTCTGGGCAGCAGAGTCATGACACAGCGCCGTTGTCCCTGAAGTCTGGGGTCTGTCCTAACTGTGGTTGGGCAGCTGTGGCAGAGCCAGAGTCATCATCCTCTCTTTGTACCAGTTAGGTCTCCAAAAATGACTAGTGCCTACTTCCTCCAAGAGGAGTCTGACAGCTGGTGTAGGGAAGCCCAGGGCAAGAACAGCTGTGCAGATGTGGGTTCCTTTATGTGTTCTGTCACCTATGGGGTGTCTAACCTTGGGAGGTGATCTATCCTGTCTGGGTCTCTAATTTCCCATCTGTAAGCATCCCTTGGGTTATTGGGGCAATTAGATGAGTTCCTTTAAGATCATTTAAAATGCAGGATTTAAAATGCATGAGTTTGTTTAATCCTCACCAGCAGTTTGTGGGGTAGGTGACCTATGTTACCTTAGGTACAATTTATAACCCAGCAAACTGGGTCTCAGAGAGGTTATGTAACTTGCCTGGTCACAAATGAATCCAGCCCTCTGAACTCAGAGCCTGATCTTTTCAGCACTGCGTTCTAATAGACATGTCAATTGTTGTCCACCCCACCGCAGCACTCTCTCCTTAGAGACAAACGGGAGGAAATACCCCTCACGTATCAGAACTCAGAATTGCGCAATAGCTCCCAGAGCCTGGCTATATGTATGTGTGTGTTTTTAAATGGATGGATGCTAGAGTTAATGGATCTTGTTTCCCTCCTTGCCTTGCCTACTGGGAAATTGTAACCCCATTCATGTCCCCCAACTTTGGCAACTGCTCAGTAGCCGTCAGCAAATGTTTTGTGGAACTATTCAGTCCTACATTTCCCTGGTCTATCTCATTTATTTTTGGTTCATCCAGGTTCCTTGCCTTTTTAAGTATGTGGTAACGTGTATATTTTGATTATTTGTTTTAAATTTTTGGGGTTGAGGAACAAACATCCTGGCATGTCATAGCTACCTGATATATAAGTATGTGTGGGCCAGTGTGCCCTGTGCCCCCAAATGCCATTATCTTTAATGCAATCTTGTGGGGCAGATGTATTAGTGTTGATTAGTTTGGAACCTATTGGTTCAGTGTTTCCATGGAGATGTGACTCAATTAAGTGTGGGTGAGAGGTTTCATTGGATTATTTCTATGAAGGTGTTGCCCCACTTATTCAGGTTGGGTCTTTTTTGGATCACTGGAGTACTTTAAAAAGAGCCACACAGGCCCAGTCACAGAACAGCTGTGAATGACATTTTAGATAGCAACTGAGAGGGACATTTTGAAGAGCAGCTGCAGCTAAGGACAAACCAACCTAAGAACATTTTGGAGAATGCAGTTTTGAAATGCAGCATGGGAACAAGAGAACACCAGCCATGTGCCTTCCCAGCTAACATTGGTTTTGCAGATGTCAATGGCCATCCTTCAGTGAAGGTATCCTGTTGTTGATGCCTTTCCTTGGACACTTTATGGCCTTAAGACTGTAACTTTGTAACCAAGTAAACTCCCTTTATAAAAGCCAATCCGTTTCTGGTATTTTGCATAATGGCAACATTAGCAAACCAGAACAGTCAGCATGGGTCCTGACTGTGAAGGGATGGCCTTCCCGTGGTAATGACGATGACAGGCACGTGCCCTACGAAAGCTATTGATTGAGTGCTTTGGGGGCCCTGACAGGTGGCAGTGATCTGTGCTATTCACCCGGCCCCATGCCAAAAGCCATATATCAATTAATTTTATCCTTACCAAGTACCCCGTGAAGTAGGTAATATTATTTTTTCTGAGTTAGGAAATGCAGCGAGGCTTGAGTACTCACTCAAAAGGCTTAATAGCTGAGAGATGGCTAAGCCAAGTTCAAACTCTTGCCTCTCATCCCTCAATTCTTCTATGCCCCTTCCTTCACTCTTGGGTGGGGTGATGTAGGGATATGGGACATCCATTCTCAAGGGGATTGTGTTAACAGAAACCACCTCAACCCCATCTAGGAGAAAAGAGAATGTATTGGTTTAGTAACTGCAGTGTCTGGGGGTGGATTGCTGCATCCAGGGGTCACACAAGGTCACGAGAAACCCCTGCTCTCTATTTCTTAGCTCTACTTCACACAGCCTTAGACTATTTCTCAATCAGATTCCAGCCTTCTGGTAATAAGTCACCCACTGGAAGCCCCAGAGTCACTTTCTTACAACTTAGAAATTCCAATGGTGAGGGGGAAGGCCTCATTCTCAACTGTTCCAATAAAAGTCCCTTATCTGAGTCCCACTAGGTCTTTTAAGTTTTTGGAGGTGAAATTCAAATAGCAGACAATGAATGATTTTTTTAAATTCAATTTTATTGAGATACATTCACATACCATACAATCATCTATGGTACTGTTCAGAATACCATCATATAGCTATGCATTCATCACCACAATCTATTTTTGAACATTTTCCTTACACCAGAAACAATAAAAATAAGAATTGAAAATAAAAGTGAAAAAGAAAACCCAAAACATCCCCCCCCCACCACCAAATTTTTCATTTAGTTTTTGTGCTCATTTTTCTACTGATCCATTGGTACTTTGGATAAAGTGTGTGTGATCCACAAGGTTTTCAAATCACACAGTCACCCTATGTAAGCTACATAGTTATACAATCATCTTCAAGAGTCAAGGCTACTGGATGGCAATTTGATAGTTTCAGGTTTTTAGTTCCAGCTCTTCCAATACAGTAAAACTTAAAAAGGGAAATCTATATAGTGCACACAAATGCCCACCAGAGTACCCCTCAGCTCCATTTGAAATCTCTTAGCCACTGAAACTTTGTTTCATACCTCTTCCCGCTTTTGGTGAAGATGTTCTCAATCCCATGATGCTGGGTCCAGGTTCATCCCTGGGAGTCACATCCTGCATTGCAAGGGAGATTTACACCCCTGGGAGTCAGGTCCTAGTGGGGAGGGCAGTGAGTTCACCTGCTGAGTTGGCTTAGCTAGAGAGAGAGGGCCACATCTGAGTAACAAAGAGGTACTTTGGGGGAGACTATTAAGTACAGTTATATGTAGGCTTAGCCTCTCTTTTGCAGTAACAAGCTTCATAAGGGCAAGCCCCAAGATACCAGACCATCAATCTTCAATGTGAGAATATCAGCAACAACCAGGTGGGGAAGTTCAAATTTTTCCCCATTTTCTCACAGCTACTCAGGGTGGGGTTGGGGGCCCTGCATATGTATTTTTATTCTCTGCCCAAATAACTTTAGGATGTATCACTATTTCACACTAACCTGTACAAACCTGACAGATCTCAATTCCTATTCAAAGTTCCATGTAATTATGCTGTTTAAATAAACTGACAGTAAAATTAAATTAGTTAGTGTGCTACAGAAAATTTTGATCCTGCACCAAATAAACATCTCTTCCCTTGGTCTCACATGGAAGTTGAAGTTTTAATACACAGTCAATATCATCCTTTACCCTTTGGCCTGATTTGCCTTAGTCCTAAGCAGATCTGCTTCATTCATATCTCTACTTGAAATCTGGACTGTTTTTCACCTTTTTAAACTGTGTGCATTAATGCTGACATTCATATCTGCTGAGCTCTAGCTCTGAGTTTCCTGTTTTACACTGATACCTAATGTTCCAGAGACCAACCAGGTTATACAGAGAGGGATCAGCATCTCAGAATTTGGAAGTAGCCATTACAAATCAGGAATAGATGTGACTCCTGTAAGAGCTCACAATCTAGGGACCACTACAATAAGTGTTCCTCTGATAAGCTGTGCTCTTAGATTCAATTCTGAATTTACACATTGTAGTTAGTCCATATTGGTGAGGCATTATAATGTTTGTCTTTTCATTTCTGGCATACTTCACTCAAAATACTGTCTATAGGATCCATTCACCTCATCACGTATCATACAGCTCCACTCGTTCTCATAGTTACTCAATATTCCCTTGTACTCATACACCATAGTTCACCATTCTCCTCATCAGTTGATGTATCCTTAATTCACCTCCACCATACCAGTGTTCAAATGTCCATTCATGTTCCTGCTCTCAGATCTTCCAAGTCTATACCCCACAATGGGGTTGCAGGACCTTATGGCAGCCACATACTTACTTTCTAGTGGAACTACCACAGATAGGCCATACCATTCTACCTCCCCACCAACAGTAGACAGGTATATCCCTCTCTCCATGTTTTCTCCTGCACTTTTATCCCTATTTATATTTTTTCCTACAGTTTTATAGATGTATATTCTCATTCCATACAATTATTCACAGTGTATAATCAATTGTTCATGGTATCATCATATAGTTTTGCATTTATCACCAGAATCAGCATTTGAACATATTGATTACTATGAAAAATTTTTTTCAAGAATAATAAAAAAGATAATAAAAATTAAAATAAAATATCATACAACATAATAGTAATGTCATACAACACCACCACCACCAAGAAGCCCATATCCCTCCCTTGTATTCCCCTCTCACACACATTTAGCTTTGGTATATTGCCTTTGTTACATTTGATGGAAGCATATTACAATATTACTATTGGCCATAGATTCCAGTTTGCTTTAATTATATTTTTTGTCCATACTATCCCTTTTTCAACACTTTGCATGTTTGACATTCATTTGTTCTCACACATGTAAAAACATTTTTGTATTTGTACATTTAGTCACAATCATTGACCACTCCAGTTTTTGCTAAGTTATACAGTTCCTGTCTTTATCATCTATCTTTACCTCTGGTCTCCTACATGTCCCTAGCCTTCCCCCTTTCAGCTTTACTCACAGACATCTTTGTTCAGTGTACTTAAAATATTATGCTACCTTCAGACAGTATTATGTTATCTATTTCTGGATCTAAACAGTCAATCCTGTTGAACATTCTGTAGGCTTTCAGCATCAAATGCCCAATCTCTACCCCCTTTCTATCTCCCTCTAACCTGTGTTAATAGCTTTTAACTTTCAAAGTTTGTATATTAATGTTAGTTCATGTTAATGAGACCATAAAGTAGTTTCCATTTCTTTCTGGCTATCTTCACTCAACATAACATCCTCAAGGTTCATCCACGTTATTATATGTTATGTGACTTTGGACTGTCTTACAGCTGTGTAATATTCCATCATGTACATACACCACAGTTTGTTTATCCACTCCTCCATTGATGGACACTTGGGCTATTTCCATCTCTCAGCAATCGTGAATAATGCCGTTATAAACATCAGTTTACAAATGTCCATTCGTGCCTTAACTTTCAGTTCCTCTGAGTATATACCTAGTAATGGAACAGCAGGGTCTTGTGGCAAATCTATCCTTCACTTCCTGAGGAACTACCACACTGCCTTCCAGAGTGGCTGCACCATTCTACATTCCCACCAATGGTGAATAAGTGTGCCTCTTTCTCCACATCCTCTCCAGCAACTGTAATTTTCTGTTTTTTGGATAATGACCATTCTGGTAGGTGTGAGATGATATCTCATTGTGGTTTTGATTTGCATTTCCCTAATAGCCATTGAGATTGAGCATTTTTCATATGTTTTTGAGCCATTTGTATTTCTTTTGTAACAGTGACTTTTTAAATATAATATTAAAACTGTAACCAAGCAGGAAATTGTAAAGTAGCCTTAAAACACAACCTTCAAAGCTGAAAACAGGCTATAATGGAAGCTCTCATTCTCACAAAGGAGCAGTATGTAAATGTAAAGTCTAAAATAGTATGTAAATGTAAAGTTAGAACCTTTTACAGGTGTCACCTAGCTCCTGAAGAAAGCAGGAAATAACTAAATTACTGAAGTTCTCCAAATCTGTTACATGTTAAGTAAAATAATTAAGTTCCTTTGTCTCTATTGGGTTTATCCAATTAAAGAATCACTGGGAGATTGCCCCAAACCTCCCAGATATACATAAGCCTTTGTCTATCACTCTTGTTGCATGTTAATTAAATGATTACTTCTCTCTCTGAACCTGGGTATAAAACTTAATTGAAGAAACACCTGGGGAAGGCAGACTTGGGAAAGCTTCCCCTGTCTACCACTGGCATAAATAATAAACCCTCTTTTCCTCTTCAGTCTGGTTCCTTGTGCCTTCTTTTGGCCATGCAGAGAAATGAACTCATGTTTGGGAAGTGTCCTTTGTAAGTGTTGGCACCCAACATGGGGCACAACGTGTGAAGGACATGCTGCTTGGTGGATTCCTGGGCCCCCGAGGTAAAACATTCATGAGTCTCAGCTCTACTGCCAACAGAGATGCTTTTCTCTGAGAGCTGGATGAGAGGGTTTATTGCACTGGGCCTCCAGGAACACAATGTCAGCTGGCTGCAGAGGAAATCAGGTTTGGTGAGTGTGGATGTCTTGTGTGCCTGTACGAGCCTTGGTCTTGTTTCTCTGGTTCTTGGTCTTGTCTTCCTTTGTATGTGGGCCCAGTTCCTTTCTTCTTGAGTGACACAATAAACCCCTGCTGGAGCAGTAAGTGGGAGACCACACTTGGTTTTGGCACTTGGTGGCCATAAATTCATGCCAAAGCTGTTTCTTTTGGGTTAGCCCCAGGCATGGAGGAATAGCCACTGAGACTTGGTTTGGAAGGAAGCAGCCCCTTGCATGAATGAGGTCACTGATTTTGGTGCCTTGGTTTATTTGAATGCTCAGCAGTACATAAATTTATGCCAAAGCTGTTTTTGAAGAGTGCAGCCCCAGGCATAGAGGAATAGCCATTGTGACTTTGTCACCTAAGACTTGGCTTTATTTTCTTGATCTTGTCTTCTTTTTGTGTATTGTTCCTGTTAAATTTCTTTTTCAGTAACACACAAACTCCTGCTGAAGCTGTATGCGGGAGATGGCACTTGATTTCGGTGTTCAGTGGCACATAGGACTAGCCACTGAGACTTGTTTTGGAATGGAGTTCACTGATTTTGTCATGCTTAGGTTTTGCTTATTTGTGTACTGTACTGAGTGTCAGATAAATTTATGCCAAAGCTGTTTTTAGAGGGTGCAGCCCCAGCCATAAAAGAATAGCCATTGAGACTTTGTTGCCTAGGACTTGGCTTTGATGCCTGGTTTTGACTTCTTTTGTGTATAGGTCCTGTTTGGTTTCTTTTTCAGTGACACATAAACTCCTGCCAGAGCTGTAACCAGGAGACTGCACTTGGTTTGGGTGCTCAGTGGCACAGAGAAATTGCCATTGAGACTTGGTTTGGAAGGGAACAGCCCTTTGCATTAAGGGAGGTCACTGATTTGGGGTGCCTAGGTTTTGCTTATTTGGGTATTCAGTGGCAGATAAATTTATGCCAATCCTGTGTTTGAAGGATGCTGCTTCAGGCATAAAGGAATAGCCATTAAGACATGGTTACCTAGAACTTGACTTTAGTTCTTGTTCTTGTTTTTGTCTGTTATGTGGTTAAGTTTTGTTCTGTGTTTTGTTTTGTCCTATTTTGTCTCAAGTTATCTAAACATTTTTTTTGGTTTTTAATTAAATTAAATTTTATTGAAACATAAAATTATTCTTTAAATGGGAAACAAGATCAGTAAAGAAACCTAAGGATAAATCTTTAAATTGCATTCTTGAGCACCAAAAGAAATTTGGGTAACAACATGAATGAAAAATATAAGGAAATTAAGAAGGATGAACCTTTAAATCACATTCTTAACCATTGGAAACAGTTTGGGTATAAGCTCATTGATGGTTAGATTCATGTGTCAACTTGGCCAGGTGATGATACCAGCTGTCTGGTCAAGCAAGCACTGGCCTAACCATTGCTTGAGGATGTTTGTGCTGGTTAATAAACCAACAGGCTAGTTTATTGAATCATCAGTCAATTGGCTGCAGCTGTGACTGATGACGCAATGAAGGGCATGTCTTCCACAATGAGAGAATGCAGTTGGCTGGATTTAATCCAATCAGTCAGTTGAAGACTTTTACACAAGACAGATAGGGGACCTTCACTTCTTCTTCGGCTCCCCAGCAAAGCGTTTCCTGATTTGGTCGAAGTTGCCAGTTTGTTTCCTGAGGAGTTCACTGAACACATTCGTCGAAGGTCCCAATTCATTTCCTGAGGAGTTTGTTGAATTTGCCAGTTTGGTTCCTGAGTTCATTGAACATCTTCATTGGATTTGCTAGTTTCCTGTCTGCCCTGTGGAATTTGGACTCGTGTATACCCACAGTTGCATGAGTCACTCTTATAAATCTTATATTCATAGATATCGCTCATTGATTCTGTTTCTCTAGAGAACCCTGACTAATACAGCTCAAGACAAAGAAAACATCATGCAAATAACTTAGCCTCAGTGTGAATTAGAGGATGGACACAAGTAGCCAAGTCAAGAGTAATAAAATATGCTGTTTTGCAACTAGATTTGTTTTGTAAAAGAATGAACAAATAAGATAAAATTCCATATATACAGTGTTTGGTGGCTCTCAAATTAAAAAGCTGCTGAGAGAGTCTTTTGGGCATGGCATTTTACCTATGAGCCAAGCCCCTAGCTGTTCCTTGGAAGCTCTGAGAGGTCATTGCTCCAGGAGATGTAAAGGAGGATCTCAGTTTCCAGGCAAAAAATAAGCCAACTGAAGTTTCCAAGGTTCAGATGAAGTAAATAGTAGTCAAAATCTAAACCTCAAATAAAAGAATACCCTAAGATCCCAACTGAGACTCAGTCCCAGTTTAAGGAAGCAATAGCTGAGGCCTCTGTTTTGTCTCTTCAGGTACCCTACCTATCATTGCCATTATGCAGTGCTGCATAACAAACCACCTCAGGACTTACTGGCAAATGACAAGAACCATCATTATTGATGATGTTAGAAATCTACAATTTGGGCAGGGCTCAGCAAGGTTGGCTCATCTGGACTTAGTGGATCCATTTCAATGCCAGCACATATGACTGCTTGTTGGCTGGGAGCTTAGCTGGGCACTTGGTCCCTCTCCATATGACCCCTTCAAGGGGCTGTTTGAGTGTCATTACAGCATGGTAGCTGAGTTCCAAGAGTAAGTGTTCCAAGTGGCAGGAAAGGGAAACTGCTAGTATCTTCAAGCTGAGGTCTGGAAACTGGCACAGCATCCCTGACATCATTTTCTACTGATCAGTCACAGAACCTTCCCAGATTCAAGGGGAGGGAACAGAGTTCCCATCTCTTGCTGGGAGGAGTATCAAAATATTGGTAGCCCTGTTTATCTGCTATAGAACACAGTTTCCCCTCTTTCTACTTTAATGGTGCCCACATTCTCTTCTTTCATAATATTTAATACAGCAAACAACTAGTTTTTTTGTTTGTTTGTTTGTTTCAAGACTGTCTTATTCAATAACTCATAAGCTCAGTGAGGGCATCACCTTGGCTATTTTGTTTGTTGGCATATCCCCAAGTCCTGGGAACAAAGTCTGGCACACACAGGGCACCAAATAAATATTTCTCACTGGAGTGACATCTTTTACTGTTTAATGATTTGTTTGTTGTGGACACAATCAAATGTAATGACAACTTGTGGATAAAAGATGAAATAAAATTAAGGACATGTGGAGAGCAAGCTGTGTGGATCAGGTAAGAGAAGGCAATACCAATGCCATGAAATCCTTTGTCTTGGGCTCACCCACTGTGAAGTTTGTGGCTACTTTCAGTTGTCCAGAAAAAAAGGACAAATGTCTCTCTCTCCTTCAGAGAAACATCAATGTAGACAGAGAGAAGGACAACCCGAAGAGCATTCCCCTCAAAATCATCACTGAGAACCTTGGGAATTGTGCCTATGCTAAAACTCTCACAGTAATGAATTCACATATGGGCAAAGTTACCAACATGTCATTAGCAAGCTAGGGATAACTGGCTCTGAGAGACATTACCAGTTATGGGTCACTTCTGGCAAACAAGCTGCTCCATACCCACTCACTGTGCAGGAATATCACTATGGAATTAAAATGAGCCATCTTCGAGACACTGCACTCCTGACAGAGAGGTTAAAGGACTGCAGCACCCCTTCCAACTTGCAAGAACCTTTCCTCCTGGAACAGCTGCCCTGGGAGATGCAGTGCCAGTTCATCCTGAAGCCCAGATGCCTGGCCGCAGCCCAGCAACTGAGTGATTCAGGGCAGAAGACATTAACAAGGCAAAGATCTCTCCTAAACTGGGCCTGTTGGTGGGGTTCCAGCACTCACCTGGAGAATTTGCACATGTCACCAACATCTCCCATGCCAGGACAGCTGTTTGGAGTTACTCTGTCAAGTATTTGTGAGAATGATAATCTGCCCAAACCTGTCTTGGATATGCTTTTCTTTCTTAATCAAAACAGGCCCCTCACAAAAGGTACCTTCAGGCTATGAGCTAGTGTGAAATCCTGCAGAGAGCTGAAAGAGAAACTGAACTCTGCAGTTGAAGCACACCTAGGCGGTGAATCAGTTTTTGTGGTAGCATCTGTCTTCAAGGATTTTGTCTTAAATATTCCAGGAAGTATTTTTTCAACAGCTCTCGATGAGGAGAAAATAAATACATCCAAAGGCAAATGAGAATAGCTTCTGACAGCCAATGTTGTTCTCCAAAGGTATCTCTTTGGGTATTATACAACATTGAGCAACATTCCTAATCCAATCAGATGACTCCATTTAATTTAGCGGTGTGTATCGCTCCAACCATTCTTTGGCCTCCTACTTCCACTGATTACATAACTGGAAAATGAGTTTACAAAAAAAGGTTTCCCTACTTATCCAATTTTTGATTAAAAATTGCTGTAGGATATTTGGAGAAGAAATCACTTCCCTCTGGGAGAGATTTCAGTGAGATGTGATCATAGAGAGAGTCCCTCAGAAATCTCTTGCTTCCAGTGGAATGACTCCTATGACAGCTTGGAGAATGAGCTAAATGAGGATGTGGATGCTCCATGTAGCAACTTGGCAAAATAATTTCTTTCAGGGGAGCAGAAGCATGGACTCTGTCCTAATCCTCAGTGATTATGACCTATACTCACCTCAGATAGAAGCCCTTTTAGCCCTGAGTGACTTTGACTTAGACCATTCTAAAGATGAAGAGGTTCAAATGAAATAGCCTGTTGAATCCAAGCCAGTGAATGTTTCATTGCTGCAGAACCCAAAGGTCCCACTGCAGGTTCAGGCTGAGACCCCATCTGACATGTGCACACCTGGCTACCTGTCCACAACTGCCACAGATGCTACAAAGAGCCTGAGGTGACAGTGGCACTGCTGAGAGCCCAGGATATATGACCAGCACTACAGACTAACCTATCTCAGGGGGATTTATTCAAAGAAACAGCATAAAACCAGGTGTGATGCTGGTGTCTTGAATGGAGAAGAAGAGTATCGCAGACAGCACAAGTCTTGCAAATGGAGCGGCAAAAGCTCAGTAATCTGAGTCTGGTCACTGGGATGGAGGTGGTCAAGTTGGTGCCACAAAGGAAAATACTGAGAATGTTTCATCCCTCAGAGTAAACATTTGCCCAAGTTCTACCTGTTCCAGCTGATCGTCCTCAGGCACATCCCTGTCTGGCTCATCAATGACGTCTCAAGACAGTGCTTGTTCTCAGATTTCTAACAGTCTGTGTTTACACCCACTGAAACTTCCTCTCTAATGGATTGCACTTTTCAGGCTCAAAGGAAACAGGTAGAGCTTTCTTCTGACTTTATCAATTCTGACCTTGTTTGTAGAATGCCCAGTCCCCCATTAAGGCAGGCCAGCAGCCTCATGGCTTATGCAATGAAGGACACTGGAGTATGGCCTTCACAGATGCATCTTGTAACTCTTCACCCCATCTCATGGTTCAGAAGGAGTGTAACCAATTTGGAAAATGGGTCTCTCAAGAAGAAGGCAAAGGCAGGCAGGCCAGAGGAAAATGAAATAGGTTCTCTAATGAGACCCATGGAGCCACCTCCATATGTTTCTCATGACCCTGAATCCAGATCACTGGAAGAGAGACAGAAAGACCTGCCTGAAAGGGCAGCCAAAGGACTTGGAGCTGTGCAGTGAGCTCTGTGGTATTGTTCTTATCCCAGCCAAGACACAGAGAATCATTCTTGCTCTCCATTCAAGAAGATAGAAGAAAGACTCAGAATTTCCATGAAGTCACATGAGGAAGCAGAGGACAGTGGTCCTTGATCTCCTGGTACTCTGCTTTGGAAAAGGTCCTCACCCAGCTCCTTGTCTGTGGATGATACACTCAGCTTAGACTCAGGCCCTACAGTGGTTTACAGTAATGGAGATGGATATTTCACCAACATTCAACCACAATATGAATCTGAGGTTTACCAGATCTGAAGTTGGGTCAATGGTAATGTAGAAATAATCATTATTATGACCCCTTTGGAAAAGATCCCCTGGGATTGGTTAGCATAAGCATAATCATTGCAAATATTTAGGAAAGCAAAAGGATTCTTTTTATGGAAGACTACTTGGCAAAAGTTTATGCCCAAATATTTGGTCCCATATGTGTTTAGGATACTTTTCCTTAATAGAGTGTGGGATTTGTCCTTTCATATATTTCTAAAGATATAGCAGAGGCCTAGAGAAAGCAGTATTTGGTGGAAGAAACATGACTTATGTGAAGAGTCTGTGGGATTAATTACCTAGAAGACCATGATATCTTCAATTATGGATTAGGGTAAGGGCATAGAGAAACCATCTACAGTCCATGTTGTGCTATTATACAGTAGGGAAGAAAAACGTCCCTTATCAAACCATTAAGAGAAAAACTTATCTGGTAATGAAGGAAATCCTGTGAAATTGTCCTTTAAATCTAGCCAGTCTGGCCATTTCTGTGACATCTTCTAGTAACATGTCCTCACAAGGTCATTCTTGGGAGCAGCCCATCAATGGAGTGGAACTGGAGAAAACTTGCCTGATTGATTCAAGAACCATGGGCCCTTTGATGTCATAGTTGTGTTTGGATTGGTTGTGTTCATTAATTTGTCTTTCCATTAGACCGTTGCATTGCTCTGCAGTCTCCAGAAACAGCTGTGAGAAGAAAGGCATAAATGTTTGCTCATTTCCATGTCCTTTCCAGGGGTGCCATGCTAGGACCATTCCCTTAAATGCTACTTTCCTTGTGTCAAAGGTAGCATCCTGACAGTGTTTTCTACGTTAGTGTGGAGGAAAAGGCTGCAAAAGAGTCCCTTCTATATTACAGGAACCAGTTACCAACTTAGATCAAAGTATGATTCCTTTTTGCTGAAATGTGTCTCTGTAGTCCTGTCTACATTACATTCAGCTCAGAAAAAGTATTTATAAACCATCCCTTTTCTGATTATTGTAGCTTGAGTTTTAAGAGAGCAATTTATATGTTGGCATGTTATAAGGAGTTACAAAATAGAATACCCACTGAAGTGGCTGCCAGCCCTTCTTAGACACTTTCTGGCTTTGGGTTTTCTTATCTCCAGATTCTTTCTATACTTTTATCCCAAATGATTGATGACTCAAGGATGGTTTACACCGTCTTGATTTCTTTTATGACCCACAGACACTTCTCTTGTTTGCTTTAAAGACTTCACTGGTACATCTTCTTGCCTGGGAATGGATTATGGTTCCTTACCAACCATCATGAAGGCACATAGCACCAGGAATGGATTTGCACCTTCCTTCATTTTAATTGCTTGCCTATAAGAAGTTGGTTAGATCCCATTTGGTCTCTTTAATCCCAATATCAGAGGGCATTTTCCTAGAAACTAACTTATTCCAAATTATTTTTTATCTACCACCAGGTTATTGTGACCAAATGATCTTTCCTTATTGTCCTAATGGTCGTGTTTTTCAATTATCAAAAAAAAAAATGTTTTCTCTAAGGTAGAAGTCCTTCCACTATTCATATTAGTTAATAGATGCTGCCTACCTCTCAGTTATATGGTCCTGTTTCCTGTAAGCACTCAAATGAACTTTTAGAACTCTTTGTCTAAAGAAGTCCTTCATGAGAGTGGACATCTCAGTAACAGATGTGAACTAGATTTCACCTGATAACCATCCACTTCTATATTAAGTGTCCTAAGAGTCCAGGTTCATTTTTGTAGAATAATATACAAAGCCAACAAGGACTCCCCTTACCCTTAGGGTGTAATACCATCTTAACTGCAAGATGTGAATGAAACTGTTATGGATTAGAGTGTCTCTGATGGTTAGGTTCATGTGTCAACTTGGCCAGATGATGGTATCCAGGTGTCTGGTCAAGCAAGCACTGGCCTAACCATTACTTCAGGGACATTTGCAGGTGGCTAATAAACCAGAAGGCTAGTTTATTAAATCATCAGTCAATTGGCTGAAGCTGTGACTGATTACATCGATGAAGGGTGTGTCTTCCAAAATGAGAGTATAAAATCAGCTGGATTTAAAACAATCAGTTGAAGACTTTTAAGTGACACAGATAGAGGACCTTCACTTCTACTACAGCTAGCCAGGAAACCATTTCCTGAGGAGTTCATTGAACACCTTCATTGGAGTTGCCAGTTTGCTGCCTGCCCTATGGAATTTGGACTCATGCATACCCACAGTTAGGTGAGACACTTTTATAAAATCTTATATTCATAGATATATCTTGTTGATTCTGTTTCCCTAGAGAACCCTAAGAAATACAGTCTTTTGGAAGAAATGGCATCTCCACCTACCAAAATAATCATTCTAACATTTTTCTTTCATATTGGTGGGTAGAAAAATCATCCAACCAACTTGAAGCATAGAAGAAAATAGATGCTGAGGTTCTTCTGCAACCACCCATACCCTGTATATTCCCTTAGATACTCCCACAATACTTAAATGTGAATAGTTTTTTAGTATTTCTGTAAACTTTTGAATGATTTGAAGACAGACTAGAGGTCATTTTATTTTACAGTGTCAACTTATAATATATTAGACTGGTGCTTTATCTGAAATTCTTTCATTTTGTATAATGTATCTTGACATTTTACTTCCATAAATTATGTAATAAATGTGTGCTTTTGTACTTTCAGAAAATGGAAAAAGAAAAAAGAACATAGCCTTTTCTAGAGTAGATAACAGCTTCATACTAACATAGCAGGTCACATTCCAGGGGGCTCAAAGACATGTTCCATCTCAGAGCTCTGTTGACTGGACCAAAAGAAAACAGTAACCTCCTTCTTTTACATCCTCTGTTTTTCTGAGGAGGAAGCTAATGCTCAGTGCAGGAGAGTGGATTGCTCCAGGTCACACAGCCAGGAATGCTGGACTGAGCCTATGTCTGCTTGGCTACAAAGGCTGCATGTATGTTGGAGAGGGGGTTGTTGGGTTTGGAGGAGTGATTGAAGAAGTTCAGAGAGGTGGCTTTGGGGTAGGCAAGTTCTGAGCAGCTATCCCAGAGCAGAGAGAGGAAATGGAGTTTGGTGCTCCCAGAGGGTATGCGGAGGTGCAAGTGCCTGGGCAGTGCTCAACTCAATAAAAGATGTACCATGGAGTGGAGATCATTGTAGGAGTTGAGTTCCATGTCATTGGAGGTGTGCAAGTCATGGCCAGACAGCTACTGGGAATTTTTGTCCTGGAAGGCAGGCTCAGGGCTGTCAGGGGGTGAGGAGGAGTTGATCTCATGAGTCCTAGGTTCTTTCAAGGGCAGAAGGCAATGAGTCTCTGCACCTCAGGGTCTTTTCATTGCTCCTTCAGCTGTGAAACAGAGTGATGAAGGGACTTTTTACTCTGCAAAGCCCTGGAAAAACTGAGGGATGACTGGGAAGATAAGGAGGGCTTTACCTGTTACTCAGACCTAGGTCATCCCAGCCCAGAGCCCACAAGCTTTCCAGCTGCCCTGGGACTGGTGGGCAGGTGCCCCGTGAGATAGGCAGGGAACATCTGGTCACCTGGTCCATTCAGATGCTGTCCAAGGATTTGGGCAGGCCAGGCCATGCCCTCTGGGGAACAAAGCAGTGACTCAGAGCTGTTGGCCCTGAAGTCTTGGGTTTCTCCTACCTGGGGCTGGGCAGCTGGGGCAGAGCTGGAGTCATCTCCTCTCTTTCTTCCAGTTAGGTCACCAACGATGAATTGTACCTAATTCCTCGAAGAGGAGTCTGACAGGTGGGCTAGAGAAGCCTGAGGCAAGAACAGCTGTACAGGTGTGGGTTCATATTCTTGTTCTGTCACCTATGGGGTGTCTCCCCTTGGGTGGTGATTTAACCTCTCTGGGCCTCTATTTTCCCATCTGTAAGCATCCCTAGGCTTGTTGGGAGGATTAAATGGGATCCTTTTAGATCATTTTAGATCACCTTCCCCACAAAAGTAACATTCATTGATACCTGTGTTCAGGATTTAAAATGCATGAGTTCATTTAATCCTCACCACCACTCCCTGGGATAGGTGCTCTACATTACCTTTCCTATAATTTATAATTGAGGAAACTCAGTAATAGACAGTTTATGTAAATTATTCACCCAGAAATGAACCCAGCTGTCTGACCCCTGAGCCTGATCTTTTCACCACTGTGTTGTAATGGACATGTCAAGTGTCATCCACCCCACTGCAGCATCCTGTCCTTGGAGACACACAGGAGGAAATGCCTCTCATGTGTCAGAACTCAGAATTGTATCCTAGCTCCCAGAGCCTGTCTTTATAGGTGTATGTGTTTTTAAATGGATGGATACTAGAGTTAATGGATCTTGTTTCCCTCTTTCCCTTGCCTACTGGGTCGTGGCAACCTAATTCATGACCCACCTCTGGCAATTACCCAGAACTTAATGGCAAATGTTTTGTGGGCTCTATTTGTGCCTACATTTCCCTTGTTTATATCACTGATTTTTGGTTCATCCAGTTTCCTTGCCTTTTTAAGGATGTTGTAACATGTATGTTTTGATTAGTTGTTTCAAAATTTAGGGGAGTTGTGGAATAAACATCTTGCCATGTTTTAAGTACCTGATGTATAACTATTGAGTGTGGGTCAGTGTGGCTTCTGACTGCCGAGGCAGGGCCTCCCCATTGTGTTGACCACAACAGACACATGCCCTATGAAATCTATGGATTGAGTGCTTTCGGGGTCCAGACAAGTGGCAGAGATCTGTGGTGTACAATAGGCCCCATGCCAAGAGCCATATGTCAATTAATTTTATCCTCACAAAGTACCCCAGGAAGTAGGCAATTTTTTTTTTTTTCTGAGTTTGGGAATTCAGGGAGGGGTAGATACTTACTCAAAAGGCTTAATAGCTGGGAGATGACCAAGCCAAGTTCAAACTCTTGTTTCTCCTCCCTCAACTCTTCTGTGCCCCTTCTTATCACCTGGGTGGACATAGAGGATGTCCATCCTCAAAGAGATTGTGTTAAAGCAGAAACCACATCAATCAAACCTAGGAGAAAAGAGGATGTATTGGTTCAGTAACTGATGAGCCTGAGGATGGACAGCTTCAGGCATTGCTGCATCTAGTGGTCACACAGTCATGAGAAACTGCAGCTCTCCACTTCTAGGGTCTACTTCATGCGGTTGTAGACTATTTCTCAGTCAGCTTTAACACTTCCAGTAATAAGTTAACCTTTGGGAGTCCCAGAGTCACTTTCTTACAACTTAGAAATTCCAAGGGGGAGGGAGGGTCTCATTCTCAAGTGTTCAACAAAAGTCCTTTATCTGAATCCCATTACTTCTTTTCAGTTTTTGGAGGTGAACATCACATAACAGATAAGGAATCATTTTTAAAGAGTACAATTCCTTGGTATTTAGTGTATTCACAAAATCATGCAGCTAAGAGCACTCCACAGTTTCAAAACTTTTTTGTCTCCCCATAACAATACCCCTAAGGAATCACTCCCCACCACTGGTTCTTTTTTTTTTTTTAAATTCAATTTTATTGAGATATATTCAGATACCATGCAGTCATACAAAGCATACATTCAATTGTTCCCAGTTCCATTGTATAGTTGCCACCACTGGTTCTTATTGGCCCAACTTGGGTCACATGCTTAAACCTGACCAATCACAGTGGCCAAGGGGATGCTGTGCTCTAATGGCTAGCATGGATCACATGACCACCAGAGCAGAGGTGGGGTTTGGGGCAGAGGCTGGATGGAGAGGATCCCCAAAACAATGGGGAAGGTACAGGAGAGTGTGTGAGGAGGGCAGCCACTCCTCCACCCCTATCCATATGGCAGATCCCTGGTGCTGGCTCAGCCATTTGTGCTGCAGTTTCCTCCTCTGTAAACAGGGATGATTATAATGGTACCTGCTTCTCCTGGGTGGTGACAGGAATCACTGAGAGCATGATGTAAAGCACACTGTAGGTGCTCAATAAATGTAGACACCCACTCCTCCTGGGAGACACAAGGACATCTCCAAGACTTCCTCATAGCTGAGGGGGGAGGAAGAAGTGAGAGCATATCTGCAGCTCATCATCCCTTTTGGAACACATGGGGCTTACTTAGTACCCGTCCTGGCATGGGTGTCCCCCAGTCCACCCTCAGAGATGGTGGACTGGTTCTAGCTCCCCAGAAACCACAGAAGAGGTTTTCAAAAGGGGTGGTGACTTCTCCAGCCCAACCAGCCAAAAATGGGCAGAAGTCACAGCCTGTGAGCTTGATGCTAAGGCCCCTCTCTCCTTGTCTCCTCCTGGGGATGTTGGGCCTCTGTGGCTGGAGAAGTAATTGGGGCTTATTTCCTGGGGGAAAGTGGATGCTCTGTGAAGGCCTCCAGGCAAACGGGATGGGTAATGACAATTGTCACAGCATTCACTGAGCCAGGAATTAGTATATTTGTTTCCTAGCCTATTTGCTAACCACTCTCACTTTCTGCATGTGTTTCATGTCACTGAGGACTCCTGTAGTGAGGAGGGGACAGAGACCCCTGACCAGCACTCTCTGACAATCAAACTCCCTACCTCCTGCCTGCCCTAGTGCTTGGCCACCGTCCCAGGTCCCAGGCCCCCTGGACTGCTTGGTCTCATCCCCTGGCCCCTTCCCACTCTGGTCAGGTTCCCTGAGGAATCAGCCCACCATCGGAGGTGCAGTCACTGGAGTTAATGATTGGATGGGTAGGCGAGGATAATGCCACAGTCCGCCAGCTGTGTGCCCCTGCCTCTGCGGCCTCTTCCAGGACACAGGTAGGGACACACAGCTCGGCTGGTGCAAGGGCATGGCAGGGTCTCCTGGCCAAGGGTAAGGTTGGGCCATTGGGGGCCAAGGGGAGATTTGAGTATCTTTCAAGGTCTTCCAGCAGCTGGGTAGGAGTGCTGAACCCCGTGCTGGGTTGGACAGACTTGAACATGACTCCCAGCCTAGCTGAAGAGTCTCACATTCTTCTGCAATGTGGGGTTAACGACATCTCCTTCCCAGGGTTCTGACAGCACCCTTCCCTTTCAAGTGCTTTTATAATTGGATACTCTCAGGGTCCCAGGGTGAGGGAGGTTGAGTCACCCCAAGTCCCTTTTTCAGGGAAGCTCCAGGCCAGGACAAACCTGGGGATTGAAGCCCTCTGTGTATGAACACATTGCCAGGCCTGGAGCATCCCCTCACTCTGGTGTTTGTGGCATAGATTCAGCTGAGTGCAGGGACCAGGCCTGGGCCACCTCCATGAAGCAAGAATTTGCAGGGTGAGGGAACCACACACAAAGCAGTGTCTCAATCGACATAAAGATCCGGCTGATCAAAACTGGCTGTGGCCAGTGGGTGGATTCTGGTCCTCACCATCACTCTCTTCTCATCAAGGGAAACTGAGGCACAGACAGGGGAAAGGACTTGCTTGGGGTTGTACAACAGGTTAAGTGAAAAGCTGGAATCTGATCCCAGGGCCATCTGACTCTTTGTTTGCTGGATGCATCAGCCTGGGTGATAGGTTCTGTGGGGGCCCTATGGCAATGACCCCGGCTCAGTCTGAGGACCCTATCCCTGCACCAGGCCAGTTTGGCTTGGCTTGTGCCTCACTTGATCAGGGATTCCTGTCTTTGGAGCCAGGCTCGGTTGAACAGTTCTTAGACATCCATCTCTGATTTGCCCTGGGTCCCTGTTTCCTCACTGGAAACTCAGAATGATAATTCCTACTTGGGGACCAGTTTTTGGAAGCTCAGTGAGAAAGTGGGAGTGAAACTGGGCCCTTAGCACCTGGGGGCAGCATCCCCCTCTCTGCCTTCCTGGAAACTGGGCAGCCCTGGGGCCCCCACTCCTAGTGACTCAAGATTCTAGCCAAGAGGTCTGGGAGCCACATACTGACATCACCTCCCATGTGAGGATGAGGGACCAGCACTTCCCGGCAGGCAGACCAGTGCCCTGGGTCCCCTGGACAGTGGGGGTCTGCCCCCTGAAAGCCAGATTGGGTTCTCTGGAATCTGAATGGCTCAGGTACATTGGGCAACAGGTAGGTGTTCAGAACCCATCCTATTTCACCTTTGTGTTCATTTCAGTAGCACTTTTTGAAAGCAGGGAGAAGGCAGGGAGTGGGGGTGGGAGTTGAGGGGAATGAAGCTTTAATTTCTAGAATGTAGATTGTGCACATGTTTTAGAGGGGAAAACTGAAAATCAGTGTGGTGAGGAGAAGGACCCCTGGATGCAATTGTTGAGTGACTGGGGGCTGAATGAGGGAACAAAAGATATAAGGGTTTTAGTTCTGAGATTACAGCCCAAAGGGGATCCAGGAGTAGAATGTGTCTTGCTGGTGTTAATGTGCCCCTGGGTTTCCCCTACAGTGGGCACCCATAGTCCAATCTTCACCTCCACCACCATCACTAATGCCACTCAGGGGGCTGTTTGGGCTTCCTTACAGCATGGTAGCTGAGTTCCAAGAGGGGGTATTCCAAGAGACAGGAAGAGGAAACTGCCAGTATCTTCAGGCTGAGGTCCAGAAAACAGGAACACCATCCCTGGGACAATTTCTTACTGATCAGTCGCAGAGCCTGCCCAGGTTCTAGGGGAGGGGACAGAGTTCAAATCTCTTGCTGGCAGGAGTGTCAAAATATCGGTAGCCATCTTTATGTGCTACACAATGTAGTTTCCCCTTTGTGTACTCTCATGGTAGCCACATTCTCTTCCTTCATAGTACTTAATGCGGTAAACAGTTAGTACTTTGTTTGCTTGTTTTATGTCTGTCTTATTCACTAACCCATAAGCTCATTGAGGGCATCACCTTGACTCTTTTCAATGTTGGCGTATCTCCAAGTCCTGGTAACAAGGTCTGGCACATAGGGGCATCCATTAAATATTTATTAAGGGAGTGAATTTATGAAGGAATGAATCAGGCTACTTAGCACATAGATGCTCAGGAAATATCGGTAGGTATTTAAAATTATTAGCCTCCCGGATACCTCCATGTTGTCCCAGGTTGTCTGGGGATATTGGGGCAAGGACAAGTCTGAGTTCAAAAAGGAGTGCTCGTTCTGGGAATTTAAGGTAGCTATGGAGGACAGAGCCCTGGAGGCAGGTGGCTGGAACAGAACCATGATATCTCTCACTGCCTAGGAGAGATGAAGTGACCAAGGCTGGCCAGGTACATTTGGGTGGGACTGAAAGGATGGAGAGGCCAGAGACAATATAGTTGCTGACATTTCTTGCACTTACTGGGAGCCAGGCACTGTTTAAGCCTCATGCCAAGCCCATATTATGAGTGCTACTATGATCCCCATTTTGCAATTGGGGTAAACTGAGGACCTGAGGTGTTGCTTACTTGCCCATAGTTGCATTGGACTTGCACCCAGGCTCTTTGGTCTACACAGGTGGCCATGACATGCTGCCCCTCTCACAGGTGTCCCCCATTAGGCCACTGGGGTCACAGTGATTCACAGGCTCAGTGGGGTCACAGTGATTCATGGGGTCACAATGATTCATGGGCTAAGCCCTGTGCTTGGTCCTGGCGTCATGGAGATGAATTAGACCTGGACTTTGACCTCATTTCGCTGCTGGCTAGTGGTAAAGGATTATCTACAAAGAGATAATGGGCAGTGTAAGAGCTCCAGAGGTGATGCTACAATCTGAGCAGGGTCCTGTGAAGTCACTACGAGGGAGAAGCCAGTGCCTCTCCATTTTCTACTGATACATGTAATTTTCTGTCTACTTGTTCTATCAATTATAAGAAAAGGGCTACTGAAATATCCATTATAATTGTCCATTTGTCCATTTCTCCACACAGTTCTGTCAGGTTTTTCTTCATATATTTCAAAACTCTAGTATTAGATGTGTAAATATTTAGGACTGTTATATTCTTTCTATTAATTGCCCCCTTTATCATCATCATATGACTTTCTTTATCCCCAGAAATCTTTTGCTCTAATGTTTGTATTGCCTGATGTTAAAATAGCCACTCTTT
The DNA here is from genome assembly GCF_015220235.1 of Choloepus didactylus. Taxonomy (NCBI): domain Eukaryota; kingdom Metazoa; phylum Chordata; class Mammalia; order Pilosa; family Megalonychidae; genus Choloepus; species Choloepus didactylus. Next base: position 1,970,278 of record NW_023637577.1, read on the forward strand.
TTGACTAGTATTAGAATTGTCTGCCTTTTGCCATTCTTTTACTATTATATTGATATGTGCATTTAAAGTGTATTTAGGATGATTCAACTTTTACACTTAATGTGATTATTGGTGCGTTTAGGAGTGAGTCTAACATCTTGTTGTTTTTTTTTAAGGAAAGAGTTCAAAGAGAGGCTTCACCTGTATCTGTGATATTTCCTTTCTTTTAAAACCAAAGAAATATTTGACCAAGTTGTGGTGAAATGTTAAGGTTTGTTAAATCTGGCTGGTGGATACATGGATGTTTTTGGTATTTTTCTAAATATTTGAGCTATTCTGTAATTGTATTAGTTAGGGTTCTCTAGGGAAACAAAACCAACAAGAGATAGATCTGTAAATATAAGATTTTATTAAAGTATCTCACACAACTGCAAGAATGCATGAGTCCAAATTCTGTAGGGCAGACAGCAAACTGGCAACTCTGATGAAGGTGTTCACTGAACTGCCTAGGAGATGCTTCGCTGGCTAGCTGAGGAAGAAATGAAGGTCCTTTCTCTTCTCCCTTAACAGTCTTCAACTGATTGGATGAAATCCAGCTGATTGCATTCTCTCATTGTGGAAGATAACCCCTTCATTGATGTAATCAGTCACAGTGCAGTCAACTGACTGATGATTTAATAAACCAGCTTTCTGGTTTATTAACCAGCCACAAATGTCCTTACAGAAATGGATAGGCCAATGCTTGCTTCACCAGACACCTGGAAACCATCACCTGGCCAAGATGACACATAAACCTAACCATCACAATAATGAAAAAAAAAGAAGATACTGTTTAAGCTGCATGAATTATCTCAAGGTCTTACAAAAGATGTCAGCAAGCTCTGCCCCATCTCCACTGTTTCAGACCTTCTTTCTCCTTGAGTCATATGTTTTTTTAAATTCCTGACTTTTAAAAAAATGTTTAAACACTTGCACTGTGTAGACAATATCCCTATATGTTGGTCGAGTTTTCAAAAGTTAAGTCACACACCTCAAAGGGCAATTGCTATATTGGAACCCTGCTCAATTAGTTAGCAGAAACTTATTTATATATTTTTTTCAACTTTATTGAGATAAATTTACACACTACACAAACCATCCAAAATATGTAATCACTGGCTCATAGAATCATCACATAGTTGTGCTTTCATCTCCTTGATCAACTTTAGAATATTTTCATTACTCTAGAACAGAAATAAGAACAAAAAATAAAATCAAAATCCTCCCATACTCCTTATCCCACTCTATTGTTGACCCATAGCATTGGTGTAGTAAATTTGTTGCTGTTGATGAAAGAATATTAAAATCTTACTGTTAATTATAGTCCATATATTGCAATACCTATGTTTCTTCCCCATCTATTATTTTGTTTTCTATTTGTTCTATCTGTTGTTTGTTCTACTTTTTGTCTGTCTCCTTTTGGATTGAGTATTTTTTATGTCCCCATTTTATCTCCTTTGTTGGATAATTAGCTATATCTCTTTGTTTTGTTCTTTTAATGGTGGCTTTGTGGTTTTTAGTACATAGATTTAACTTACAGTCCACTTACAAGTGGCATTATACCGCTTCATATATGGTATAAGAACCTTTCTCAGTGTACTTCCATGTCTTCCCTCTTGGGCATCATGCTATTATTGTCATATATTTTACTGATATTTATGTTAGAAACCCCACAGTATATTGTTATTTTTGTTTAGGTAGTCAACTATCTTTAAAAGATATTTAAATAATAAGAAACAATCTTGTATGATTACCTATATAGTTATTTCTGGTGATTTTCATTCCTTTATATAGATCAGTATTTCCATCTTGTGTCATTTTTCTTCTGCCTGAAGGACTTTCTTTAATATTCTTTGTGGTACAGATCTGCTGGTAGTAAATTCTTTCACCATTTCTTTGTCTGAAAAAGTATTTTGCGGAGGCGGGGCAAGATGGCAGACTGGTGAGCTGTATGTTTTAGTTACTCCTCCAGGAAAGTAGGTAAAAAGCCAGGAACTGCGTGGACTGGACACCACAGAGCAATCGGTCTTTGGGCATACTTCATACAACACTCATGAAAACGTGGAACTGCTGAGATCACCGAAATCTGTAAGTTTTTGCGGCCAGGGGACCCGCGCCCCTCCCTGCCAGGCTCAGTCCCGGGGGAGGAGGGGCTGTCAGCTCCAGGAAGGAGAAGGGAGAATTGCAGTGGCTGCTCTCATCGGAAACTCATTCTACTGATTCAAACTCCAACCATAGATAGACTGAGGCCAGACACCAGAGACTCTGAGAGCAGCCAGCCCAGCAGAGAGGAGACGGGCATAGAAGGAAAACAACACGAGAAGCTCCAAAGTAAAAGCAGAGGATTTTTGGAGTTCTGGTGAACACAGAAAGGGGAAGGGCGGAGATCAGGCCTTGAGGCGCATATGCAAATCCCGAAGCAAGGCTGATCTCTCTGCCCAGGGCACCTTTCCTTAATGGCCCTGGTTGCTTTGTCTATTAGCATTTCAATAACCCATTAGATCTCTGAGGAGGGCCGTTTTTTTTTTTGTTTGTTTGTTTGTTTTTAAATCCTTTTTGCTTTTTCTAAAACAATTACTCTAAGAAGCTCAATACAGAAAGCTTCAAAGAATTGAAATTTGGGCACGTCAAGTCAAGAGCAGAACTAAGAGAGCTCTGAGACAAAAGGCAATAATCCAGTGGCTGAGAAAATTCACTAAACACCACAACTTCCCAAGAAAAGGGGGGTGTCCGCTCATAGCCACCATCCTGGTGGACAGGAAACACTCCTGCCCATCGCCAGCCCCATAGCCCAGAGCTGCCCCAGACAACCCAGTGTGACGGAAGTGCTTCAAATAACAGGCACACACCACAAAACTGGGCGTGGACATTAGCCTTCCCTGCAACCTCAGCTGAATGTCCCAGAGCTGGGAAGGGGGAGCAGTGTGAATTAACAGAGCCCCATTCAGCCATCATTTGAGCAGACTGGGAGCCTCCCAACACAGCCCAGCAGCCCAGAACTGCCCTGGGGGGACGGCACTCACCTGTGACATAGCACAGTCATCCCTCAACAGAGGACCCGGGGTGCACAGCCTGGAAGAGGGGCCCACTTGCAAGTCTCAGGAGCCATACGCCAATACCAAAGACTTGTGGGTCAGTGGCAGAGACAAACTGTGGCAGGACTGAACTGAAGGATTAGACTATTGCAGTAGCTTTAAAACTCTAGGATCATCAGGGAGATTTGATTGTTAGGGCCACCCCCCCTCCCCGACTGCCCAGAAACACGCCCCACATACAGGGCAGGCAACACCAACTACACACGCAAGCTTGGGACACCAATTGGGCCCCACAAGACTCACTCCCCCACTCACCAAAAAGGCTAAGCAGGGGAGATCTGGCTTGTGGAGAACAGGTGGCTCGTGGACGCCACCTGCTGGTTAGTTAGAGAAAGTGTACTCCACGAAGCTGTAGATCTGATAAATTAGAGATAAGGACTTCAACTGGTCTACAAACCCTAAAAGAACCCTATCAAGGACAGCAAATGCCACGAGGCCAAAAACAACAGAAAATTATAAAGCATATGAAAAAACCAGACGATATGGATAACCCAAGCCCAAGCACCCAAATCAAAAGACCAGAAGAGACACACCTAGAGCAGCTACTCAAAGAACTAAAGATGAACAATGAGACCCTAGTACGGGATATGAAGGAAATCAAGAAGACCCTAGAAGAGCATAAAGAAGACATTGCAAGACTAAATAAAAAAATGGATGATCTTATGGAAATTAAAGAAACTGTTGACCAAATTAAAAAGATTCTGGACACTTATAGTACAAGACTAGAGGAAGTTGAACAACGAATCAGTGACCTGGAAGATGACAGAATGGAAAATGAAAGCATAAAAGAAAGAATGGGGAAAAAAATTGAAAAACTCGAAATGGACCTCAGGGATATGATAGATAATATGAAGCGTCCGAATATAAGACTCATTGGTGTCCCAGAAGGGGAAGAAAAGGGTAAAGGTCTAGGAAGAGTATTCAAAGAAATTGTTGGGGAAAACTTCCCAAATCTTCTAAACAACATAAATACACAAATCATAAATGCTCAGCGAACTCCAAATAGAATAAATCCAAAAAAACCCACTCCGAGACATATACTGATCACACTGTCAAACATAGAAGAGAAGGAGCAAGTTCTGAAAGCAGCAAGAGAAAAGCAATTCACCACATACAAAGGAAACAGCATAAGACTAAGTAGTGACTACTCAGCAGCCACCATGGAGGCGAGAAGGCAATGGCACGATATATTTAAAATTCTGAGAGAGAGGAATTTCCAGCCAAGAATACTTTATCCAGCAAAGCTCTCCTTCAAATTTGAGGGAGAGCTTAAATTTTTCACAGACAAAGAAATGCTGAGAGAATTTGCTAACAAGAGACCTGCCCTACTGGAGATACTAAAGGGAGCCCTACAGACAGAGAAACAAAGACAGGACAGAGAGACTTGGAGAAAGGTTCAGTACTAAAGAGATTCGGTATGGGTACAATAAAGGATATTAATAGAGAGAGGGAAAAATATGGCAAACATAATCCAAAGGATAAGATGGCCGATTCAAGAAATGCCTTCACGGTTTTAACGTTGAATGTAAATGGATTAAACTCCCCAATTAAAAGATATAGATTCGCAGAATGGATCAAAAAAAATGAACCATCAATATGTTGCATACAAGAGACTCATCTTAGACACAGGGACACAAAGAAATTGAAAGTGAAAGGATGGAAAAAAATATTTCATGCAAGCTACAGCCAAAAGAAAGCAGGTGTAGCAATATTAATCTCAGATAAAATAGACTTCAAATGCAGGGATGTTTTGAGAGACAAAGAAGGCCACTACATACTAATAAAAGGGGCAATTCAGCAAGAAGAAATAACAATCGTAAATGTCTATGCACCCAATCAAGGTGCCACAAAATACATGAGAGAAACATTGGCAAAACTAAAGGAAGCAATTGATGTTTCCACAATAATTGTGGGAGACTTCAACACATCACTCTCTCCTATAGATAGATCAACCAGACAGAAGACCAATAAGGAAATTGAAAACCTAAACAATCTGATAAATGAATTAGATTTAACAGACATCTACAGGACATTACATCCCAAATCACCAGGATACACATACTTCTCTAGTGCTCACGGAACTTTCTCCAGAATAGATCATATGCTGGGACATAAAACAAGCCTCAATAAATTTAAAAAGATTGAAATCATTCAAAGCACATTCTCTGACCACAATGGAATACAATTAGAAGTCAATAACCATCAGAGACTTAGAAAATTCACAAATACCTGGAGGTTAAACAACACACTCCTAAACAATCAGTGGGTTAAAGAAGAAATAGCAAGAGAAATTGCTAAATATATAGAGACGAATGAAAATGAGAACACAACATACCAAAACCTATGGGATGCAGCAAAAGCAGTGCTAAGGGGGAAATTTATAGCACTAAACGCATATATTAAAAAGGAAGAAAGAGCCAAAATCAAAGAACTAATGGATCAACTGAAGAAGCTAGAAAATGAACAGCAAACCAATCCTAAACCAAGTAGAAGAAAAGAAATAACAAGGATTAAAGCAGAAATAAATGACATAGAGAACAAAAAAACAATAGAAAGGATAAATATCACCAAAAGTTGGTTCTTTGAGAAGATCAACAAGATTGACAAGCCCCTAGCTAGACTGACAAAATCAAAAAGAGAGAAGACCCATATAAACAAAATAATGAATGAAAAAGGTGACATAACTGCAGATCCTGAAGAAATTAAAAAAATTATAAGAGGATATTATGAACAACTGTATGGCAACAAACTGGATAATGTAGAAGAAATGGACAATTTCCTGGAAACATATGAACAACCTAGACTGACCAGAGAAGAAATAGAAGACCTCAACCAACCCATCACAAGCAAAGAGATCCAATCAGTCATCAAAAATCTTCCCACAAATAAATGCCCAGGGCCAGATGGCTTCACAGGGGAATTCTACCAAACTTTCCAGAAAGAACTGACACCAATCTTACTCAAACTCTTTCAAAACATTGAAAAAAATGGAACACTACCTAACTCATTTTATGAAGCTAACATCAATCTAATACCAAAACCAGGCAAAGATGCTACAAAAAAGGAAAACTACCGGCCAATCTCCCTAATGAATATAGATGCAAAAATCCTCAACAAAATACTTGCAAATCGAATCCAAAGACACATTAAAAAAATCATACACCATGACCAAGTGGGCTTCATTCCAGGCATGCAAGGATGGTTCAACATCAGAAAAACAATCAATGTATTACAACACATTAAAAACTCGAAAGGGAAAAATCAATTGATCATCTCAATAGATGCTGAAAAAGCATTTGACAAAATCCAACATCCCTTTTTGATAAAAACACTTCAAAAGGTAGGAATTGAAGGAAACTTCCTCAACATGATAAAGAGCATATATGAAAAACCCACAGCCAGCATAGTACTCAATGGTGAGAGACTGAAAGCCTTCCCTCTAAGATCAGGAACAAGACAAGGATGCCCGCTGTCACCACTGTTATTCAACATTGTGCTGGAAGTGCTAGCCAGGGCAATCCGGCAAGACAAAGAAATAAAAGGCATTCAAATTGGAAAAGAAGAAGTAAAACTGTCATTGTTTGCAGATGATATGATCTTATATCTAGAAAACCCTGAGAAATCAACGATACACCTACTAGAGCTAATAAACAAATTTAGCAAAGTAGCGGGATACAAGATTAATGCACATAAGTCAGTAATGTTTCTATATGCTAGAAATGAACAAACTGAAGAGACACTCAAGAAAAAGATACCATTTTCAATAGCAACTAAAAAAATCAAGTACCTAGGAATCAACTTAACCAAAGATGTAAAAGACCTATACAAAGAAAACTACATAACTCTACTAAAAGAAATAGAAGGGGACCTTAAAAGATGGAAAAATATTCCATGTTCATGGATAGGAAGGCTAAATGTCATTAAGATGTCAATTCTACCCAAACTCATCTACAGATTCAATGCAATCCCAATCAAAATTCCAACAACCTACTTTGCAGACTTGGAAAAGCTAGTTATCAAATTTATTTGGAAAGGGAAGATGCCTCGAATTGCTAAAGACACTCTAAAAAAGAAAAACGAAGTGGGAGGACTTACACTCCCTGACTTTGAAGCTTATTATAAAGCCACAGTTGCCAAGACAGCATGGTACTGGCACAAAGATAGACATATAGATCAATGGAATCGAATTGAGAATTCAGAGATAGACCCTCAGATCTATGGCCGACTGATCTTTGATAAGGCCCCCAAAGTCACCGAACTGAGCCATAATGGTCTTTTCAACAAATGGGGCTGGGAGAGTTGGATATCCATATCCAAAAGAATGAAAGAGGACCCCTACCTCACCCCCTACACAAAAATTAACTCAAAATGGACCAAAGATCTCAATATAAAAGAAAGTACCATAAAACTCCTAGAAGATAATGTAGGAAAACATCTTCAAGACCTTGTATTAGGAGGCCACTTCCTAGACTTTACACCGAAAGCACAAGCAACAAAAGAGAAAATAGATAAATGGGAACTCCTCAAGCTTAGAAGTTTCTGCACCTCAAAGGAATTTCTCAAAAAGGTAAAGAGGCAGCCAACTCAATGGGAAAAAATTTTTGGAAACCATGTATCTGACAAAAGACTGATATCTTGCATATACAAAGAAATCCTACAACTCAATGACAATAGTACAGACAGCCCAATTATAAAATGGGCAAAAGATATGAAAAGACAGTTCTCTGAAGAGGAAATACAAATGACCAAGAAACACATGAAAAAATGTTCAGCTTCACTAGCTATTAGAGAGATGCAAATTAAGACCACAATGAGATACCATCTAACACCGGTTAGAATGGCTGCCATTAAACAAACAGGAAACTACAAATGCTGGAGGGGATGTGGAGAAATTGGAACTCTTATTCATTGTTGGTGGGACTGTATAATGGTTCAGCCACTCTGGAAGTCAGTCTGGCAGTTCCTTAGAAAACTAGATATAGAGCTACCATTCGATCCAGCGATTGCACTCCTCGGTATATACCCGGAAGATCGGAAAGCAGTGACACGAACAGATATCTGCACGCCAATGTTCATAGCAGCATTATTCACAATTGCCAAGAGATGGAAACAACCCAAATGTCCTTCAACAGATGAGTGGATAAATAAAATGTGGTATATACACACGATGGAATACTACGCGGCAGTAAGAAGGAACGATCTGGTGAAACATATGACAACATGGATGAACCTTGAAGACATAATGCTGAGCGAAATAAGCCAGGCACAAAAAGAGAAATATTATATGCTACCACTAATGTGAACTTTGAAAAATGTAAAACAAATGGTTTATAATGTAGAATGTAGGGGAACTAGCAGTAGAGAGCAATTAAGGAAGGGGGAACAATAATCCAGGAAGAACAGATAAGCTATTTAACGTTCTGGGGATGCCCAGAAATGACTATGGTCTGTTAATTTCTGATGGTTGTAGTAGAAACAAGTTCACTGAAATGTTGCTATATTATGTAACTTTCTTGGAGTAAAGTAGGAACATGTTGGAAGTTAAGCAGTTATCTTAGGTTAGTTGTCTTTTTCTTACTCCCTTGCTATGGTCTCTTTGAAATGCTCTTTTATTGTATGTTTGTTTTCTTTTTAACTTTTTTTTTTCATACAGGTGATTTGAAAAAAGAAGGGAAAGTTAAAAAAAAAAAAAAAAAAAAAAGATGTAGTGCCTCCTTGAGGAGCCTGTGGAGAATGCAGGGGTATTCGCCTACCCCACCTCCATGGTTGCTAACATGACCACAGACATAGGGGACTGGTGGTTTGATGGGTTGAGCCCTCTACCATAAGTTTTACCCTTGGGAAGACGGTTGCTGCAAAGGAGAGGCTAGGCCTCCCTGTATTTGTGCCTAAGAGTCTCCTCCTGAATGCCTCTTTGTTGCTCAGATGTGGCCCTCTCTCTCTGGCTAAGCCAACTTGAAAGGTGAAATCACTGCCCTCCCCCCCTACGTGGGATCAGACACCCAGGGAAGTGAATCTCCCTGGCAACGTGGAATATGACTCCCAGGGAGGAATGTAGACCTGGCACCGTGGGACGGAGAACATCTTCTTGACCAAAAGGGGGATGTGAAAGGAAATGAAATAAGCTTCAGTGGCAGAGAGATTCCAAAAGGAGCCGAGAGGTCACTCTGGTGGGCACTCTTATGCACACTTTAGACAACCCTTTTTAGGTTCTAAAGAATTGGGGTAGCTGGTGGTGGATACCTGAAACTATCAAACTACAACCCAGAACCCATGAATCTTGAAGACAGTTGTATAAAAATGTAGCTTATGAGGGGTGACAATGGGATTGGGAAAGCCATAAGGACCAAACACCACTTTGTCTAGTTTATGGATGGATGTGTAGAAAAGTAGGGGAGGGAAACAGACAGACAAAGGTACCCAGTGTTCTTTTTTACTTCAATTGCTCTTTTTCACTCTAATTATTATTCTTGTTATTTTTGTGTGTGTGCTAATGAAGGTGTCAGGGATTGATTTAGGTGATGAATGTACAACTATGTAATGGTACTGTAAACAATCGAAAGTACAATTTGTTTTGTATGACTGCGTGGTATGTGAATATATCTCAATAAAATGATGATTTAAAAAAAAAAAAAGTATTTTGCTTTGGATTTGGAAAGGTATTTATACTGGGTATAGAAGTCTATATTGACAGTTTTTATTTTCCTTTCAGTACTTTAAATATATTGCTTCACTCTCTTCTCTCCTACATAATTTCAGATGACTGAGCTGCTGTTATTGTGTTCTTTGCTTCTTTCATGTGAAGTATCTTTTTTTCCTCCTCTGGCTGTTTTTGAGTTTTTCTCTCTATCACTGATTTTGTGCTGTTTTATTATGATGTGTCTCAGTTTAGTTTTTCTTCATTACTTGTGCTTGGATTTTGTTGATCTTCCTGCATCTGTAAGTTTATAGATTTCAACAAATGTAAAAATTTTCAGTTATTGTTGTTTGTCCCCCTCCACTCTGTTTCAGGTATTCCATTTTCACATATATAGGCTGCTTGATGTTGTCGCATATCTCACTAATCAGCTTTTTTTTTAAATTGGTTTTCTCTTTCTGCTTCATTTTGGGATAGTGTCTATGCTATGTCTTCAAGTTCATTAGTCTTCTCTTCTGCATTGTCTGATATGCTGTTATGATTAAAAATGGATGAAAATCAACTACATTTTTCATCTTAAACATTGTAGTTTTATCTCTAGAAGTTCAGTTTACATCTTTTATATCTTCCACGTCACTACTTAACTTTTTTTTCCAGCACCCTTTATCATAAATTTGTAGCTTTTTTGAGTTTTAAGAAATTCATTTATTTTTAATTGTGGTCCAATATACATAACATAAAAATCATTTTAAGTGGATAATTCTTAGGTATTAAATACATTAAAAATACTCTGTAACTTTCACCACTTCTATTTGCAGACTATCTTCATCATCCTAAACCCAAACTCAAACTCATTTAGCAATAACTCCCCATTCACCCTTCCTACTGCCTCTGGTAAACTATTCTGCTTTCTGTCTCTATGAATTTGCTTATTCTAAGTATTTCAACTAAGAGAATCATACAATATTTGTCATTTCATGTCTGGTTTATTGTGCTCAATATGATGTCTTCAAGGTTCATCCATGTTGTAGCATGTACCAGCACATCACTTCTTTTTATGAATGAATAATATTTCATTGTGTGGATATGCCACATTTTGTATATCCATTCATCTGTTAATGGGCACTTGCACTTCTTCTACTTTTGGCAATTGTGAATAATTCTGCAATGAATATTGGTGTACAAATATCTCTCTGAGTCCCTGCTTTCAATTCCTAGGACTGGAATTTCTGGATCGCCTGGTAATTCTATGTTTAATTTTCTGAGGAACTGCCAAACTGTTTTCCATGGTGGCTCCACCATTTTACACTTCTTCCAACAAGGTATGAGTGTTCCTATTTTTCTGTATCTTTGCAAACATTGTTATTTTCAGATTTTTAAATAATAGCCATCCCAATGGGTTTGAAGTGGTATCTCACTATAGTTTTAATTTGCATTTCCCTATTAGCTAATGATATTGAGCATCTTTTCATATCCTTTTGGCCACTTGAATATCTTTGGAGAAATGTCTATTCAAATCCTTGGCCTATTTTTAAATTGGGTTGTTTGTCTTTTCATTGTTGTTTTGTAGGAGTTCTTTATATATTCTGGATATTAAACCCTTTACAGATAAATATGATTTCTAAATATTTTAACCCATTCTGTAGGTTGTCTTTCACTTTCTTGATGCTGTCCTTTGATGTGTAAAAGTTTAAATTTTGATAAAGTTTCTTTAATCTATTTTTTTCTTTTGTTGCTTATGCTTTTGGCATGCAATCTAAAAATCCATTGCTTGCCACAAGATCCTGAAGATATTTCCCTGTTTTCTTGTAAGTGTTTTATAGTATTAGCTCTTATATTTAAGCCATTGATTCATTTTGAATTAATTTTTGTATATGGTGAGAGGTAGGTGTCTACATTCATTCTTTTGCATGTGGACTTCCAGTTGTCCCAGCACCATTTGTTTAAGAGACTATTCTTTCCTCATTGAATGGACTTGGCACCCTTGTCAAAAATCAACTGGCCATAGATGTGTGGGTTTAACTCTGGGATCTCAATTCTATCCCATTGGTCTATATGTCTATCCTTATGTTTTAATTACCATAGCTTTGTAGTAAGTTTTGAAATCAGGCAATGTGAGTTCTCCAATTTTGTACTTCTTTTTCAAGATTGTTTTAGCTTATTCAGGGCCCCTTCCTATTCCATATGAATTTGAAGATCAGCTTTTCCATTTCTACAACAGAGGCTGATGGAATTTTGATAAGGGTTGCATTGAATTTATAGATTGCTTTAGGCATTATTGACATCTTAACAATATTATGTCTTCCAGTCCATGAACATGGGATACCTTTCTATTTATTTAGGCCTTCTTTAATTTCTTTAACTTTCTGAACACATGGAATACAGTTATAACAACTGGTTTAGATTGATTTTTCTCCTCATTATGGGTCATTTTTCCTGCTGCTTTGGGTGACTGTTAGTCTTTGATTGGATGCCAGAAGTTGTGAATTTCACCTTGCTTGGTGCTGGATATTTTAGTACTATTACTGGTAATCTTGAACATTGTTTTGAGATGCAATTAAGCTACTTAGAAACAATTTGATCCTTTCAGGTCTTGCTTTCAACATTTGTTACATGAGATCACAGAAGAGAATTTTGCCTAGAGCTATTTATTCCCCATTACTGAGGCAAGACCCTTTTGATTACCCTATCCAGTGCCCATGAATTATAAGGTTTCCCAGGCTGGCTTAGGTGGAACAGGTACTATTCTCAGCCCTACATGAGCCCAGGCACTGTTCCTCTACTCCTTTTAATACTTCCTTCTGTGATCTCTGGTATTTCCTCACATACAGGCACTGGTCAGTACTTGGCTGGCCTTACACAGATGCCTGGATGTTCTCTCTCTTTCCAGTTTTCTCTTCCATTATTTTGTCTTGTGAACACTAGCTGGCTTGCTCTCCCCAGATGCTCAGCTCCATCACCTCAACTCAGGGAGGCTGTGGACTCCTCCTTGTTTCCCTGTCTCTGGCCCTGGACACTTTCCCCAGGCAGAAGATGGGCAACCATAGGACCTTGTTTGTTTTATGTCTCATAGGGATCACTATTCTTTGTTGCCTGGTGTCCAGTGTCTTGAAAACCATTGCTTCATATACTTTTTTTTCTGAGTTTTGGTTGTTTCAGGTGGGAGGGTGAATCTTTTCCCTGTTAACTCCCTCTTGCTGGAAGCAGAGGTGTCCATACCCTTTAATTACATCTTTTCTCCTTCAAAACCCACATTAGAAGAAACTCTCCTTTGCAACAATAAACTAAGAACTCAACAAAGTGTGTGCCCATCATCTATGATCACTCTGTTTGATGGTTAGGGTTCATGTATCAACTTGGCCAGGTGATGGTGTCCAGGTATCTGGTCAAGCAAGCACTGGCATAACAATTACTGTAAGGACATTTGTGGCTGGTTAATAAACCAGAAGGCTGGTTTATTAAATCATCAGTCAATTGACTGCACCTGTGACTGATTACATCAATGAAGGATGGGCATGTCTTGCACAATGGGAGAATCCAATCAGCTGGATTTAATCCAATCAGTTGAAGACTTTTAAGGTTGAAGAGAATGGACCTTCATTTTTTCTTTGGCTAGCCAGCAAAGCATCTCATAGGGAGTTCGTTGAACACCTTCATCAGAGTTGCCAGTTTACCTGCTGTTCTAGTTTGCGAATGCTGCCTGAATGCAAAACACCAGAAATGGATTGGCTTTTATAAAAGGGGGTTTATTTGGTTTCACAGTTACAGTCTTAAGGACATAAAGTGTCCAAGGTAACACATCAGCAATTGGGTACCTTCACTGGAGGATGGCCAATGGCGTCCGGAAAACCTCTGTTAGCTGGGAAGGCATGTGGCTGGCGTCTGCTCCAGAGTTCTGGTTTCAAAATGGCTTTCTCCCAGAACGTTCCTCCCTAGGCTTCAGCTCCTCAAAAATGTCACTCTTAGTTGCTCTTGGGGCATTTGTCCTCTCTTAGCTTCTCTGGAGCAAGAGTCTGCTTTCAACAGCCATCTTCAAACTGTCTCTCATCTGCAGTTCCTGTGCTCTCTTCAAAGTGTCCCTCTTGGCTGTAACTGCTCTTCAAAATGTCACTCACAGCTGCACTGAGTTCCTTCTGTTTGTCAGCTCATTTATATGGCCCCAGTGATTTAATTTAGACCTACCCTGAATGGGTGGGGTAACACCTCCATGGAAATTATTCAATCAGAGTCACCACCCACAGTTGGGTGGGGTGCATTTCCATGCAAACAACCTAATCCAAACAGTCCAATTTAATCCCCACTAATATTTCTGCCCCCACAAGATTGCATCAAAGAACATGGCTTTTTCTGGGGGACATAATATATACAAACTGGTACACCTGCCCTACAGAATTTGGACTTGTGCATCCTGCCCTATGGAATTTAGACTCATGCATCCCTGAAGTTGCGTGAGATACTTTTATAAAATCTTTTATTTATAGATATCTCTTGTTGGTTTTGTTTCCCTAGAGAACCCTAACTAATATACTTTGCTTCTGTGAGGAGGGTAGCATGTCACCCCATTGTACAGATAAGGGAACAGAGACTCAGAGAGGGGAAGAGACTTGTCCAAGTCCTCGCAGTCCTAAAAGACAGAGCCAAGATTGAACCCTCATCCCTGCTATACTGTGCTGTCCTTGTATTCACAGGAGGGAAACACGCACATGAAGTAAGAGTTGGTATTATTACATTTTTAAAATTAGTTTTTGGGAGGGAGATTAGGCTCAGAGAGTAGTATTTCCAAGGTCATGGGGTAATGAGAGGGAGAGTTGAAGAGGGTCAGAGCTCTCTGTGAGTTGGTTTTACTAGCGTGCCTCCCCCACAAATCACTTCAAAGAAGGGGAGCATATCTAACATCCTACTAAGCAGAAGAATTGGGCTTTATGTCAGAACTGTGGAGCTGGAGGTCTGGAACTTGGCTTGTTCTTATGGGCAGTCACATGGGGGAAGTAGAGTTACTGGCCACTCAGCTGTGAGGTGTGCATGCAGGGTGAAGTGGAGGGGGGAGCACCAGAAGACCAGAGGGTGAGCTTGTGGTAGTTGTGGGTGGAGAGCATTTAGGTGGGGGTTGTGGGTGCAAACTATTATTGTTTCACCCATCTCCTGGCTTGTCTATCACTGCTCCTCCCCTTCCCTCTGAGTGAGAAACATGGGAAAATAAAGCAATGAGGTGTTAGGGAGCCAGCTTGCTAGGGTGGGCAGCACAGATCACAGACAGGTAGGGAGGGAGGTAGTGGGGGCGAATGCACAGATCCAAGCACTGAGATGCTGGAGTGGTGGGGGCTCAACCTGGGGTGCAGAGCTATGAGTGGTGGTGCTGGTGGTTGAACCCCCCTCAACCCAGGGACAAGCAATCCCCAGGAAGAAGGTATGTGGTCTTTTCCTGGCCATGGGGAAGGTTTTGAAATATTACTGGAGCATTTACTTTCAGTGAGATTCCCTTTGGATTGGATTTATAAAATTGTGGAATGGAATCAAACATAATAGCTACTATTTATTAAGTGCCTAACTGTATGCTCAGAATCCATTTCACATGCATCCACTCATTCCATCCTCACAATGACCATGTATGGTAGGCATTATTATTAACTCCATCTTATAAGTACAGAATTTGAGGCTTACGGAGGTGGTGGCTCACTCAAGCACCCTATGTTTTGTTTTTTATTGAGAAAGGTGTTCTTGGGAGGCCAGAGCCTTGTTCAATAGAGCTCAGTTTGGCAGATGTGGGGAGGTTTGAGGGAAGAAAAAGTATTGAAGGCTGATACCAAACACAGTATGAGGTACTATATATACATTCTACATGGTAAATATCACTGGGAGGACTGGTATTGTTTGTCTATTCCAATAGCAACCCTCCTTCCAGTGGGAAGCCAGAGCTTTACTTTGCATATATGAATTCTTCCAGTTTTTAAATGTTGGCATGTAATTAAATTTAAAAAAGCATGTGGGCCAAACAAAAAGTCCTTGACTGCAGATGAAAGGCATTTTTGGCAAAGGTGCTCCTACAGTGTGCCAGGCTCTGTGCTGGGGAGGAGGAGTGGGGAAGAGGGACAATGGTAAGTCAGCCTGGCCTCCCTAGGAGGCTGCAGTCCAGCGGTGAGACAAGCCTTCTACACAAGGAAGTGGCACAATAATAGGATTTGGCATAATGGGATTTGCCCTGCTTTGTCCTTGAACTCCTCAGGCCTGGACCTGCAGAGTACTTTTTGTAGCTGAAACTGAAACAGTAAAGCAATTCATGACACATTGAGAGGATGTCTTGGAGAATGTTTCTAGGACTTTACTGTTTCCTGAGGGCTTTCACAATCTCATTTGATCCGTTCTGTTAAATTTTTGGTCATCATTTTTTCTGGTGGGGCGACTAAGACTCAGAGAACATAAGGGTCTGATAGTCACACAGCTGGGACGAGGAAGTGGCAAGCCTTGGACCCAGACCTCATGAATCTGTTTCCCACCTTGCCATACAGTGGCTCTGTTAGGAACAGAAGTGGGGACCGATGATATTTGAATATCAAATGTTCATACCTCATCCCAGTGGATCTCCCAGTCAACTTGTGAGGCAACCTTATCTTCCCCATTCTAGAGCAGAAACTGAGGCTCAGAGGGATGGCATGACTTGTCCAAAGACACACATCCAAGAAGCTCATGAAAGGTACCAAAGAGTGTCCACAAGATCCCTGAAGTCATCTGCAAATACTCAACAGATTCTTAAAAAGGGTCAATGATTCCTAGTGGTAAAGAACCAGTAATTAAAGATGAGTTATTTCTGACTCCAATGCCCTGTCCACTGGATCCTGGTTGAAGGAACATTCTTTAAAGTCAAACCCATCTAAGATCTGGGTCTGTGTCCAGCCTCTTCCCCTCACTAGCTGTGAGGCTTCAGTCTCCTTGCCTGTAAAATTGGGACTCAGTGATTCAACAAATACTTTTTTGAGCCCTTGCTCTGACTCAGACACTGTTCTGTGCACTGAGGACATAGCACAGTGAACAAAACAATGTCCCTGCTCATGTCAATCTTCTTTTCTAGTGAGGGGATACAGACAATAAACAAATAGATACAGATCAGATGTTGGTAAGTGTTGTGGAGAAAAATGAAGCGGGGTAAGGGGGTCAGGGTGTGGTGTGGGAGTGTGGGTTTGTGGGTTTGAGCCACTATTCTATATAGGGTGGTCAGGGAAGCTTCTCTGATGACCGGGGACTGTCAGAGGAAGAGCCTTTCAAGGAGAGGTAAAAGCCCTGAAGTACATGCATGGTAAACAGTCTGGTTTTCTATTGCTGTGTAGTAAATCACCCTAGAACTTAGTGATTGAAAACATCAATTAATTTATAGTCTCCTGGTTTCTGTGAGGAATTTTGGAATGGCTTGGTGTGTGATTCTGTCTTGGGTTCTCATATGCTCTTCACTCAGACAGTGGATGGACCTTGAACAGTGGTAGGGTTAGAGAAGCCGGGAGCTGGCTGAGCATCTCTTTCTCTTCGTGTAGTCCCAGGGTCCCTCTCTTTGTGGTCTCCCTGCTTGGGCTAGTTTAGGGCTCTTCGCAGCAGGATGGCTCAAAGCAGTTGGATTGCTTACATAGCAGCTCAGGGCTACAGCACAGATATTCCAGCCAGCTTTTTATTTCATTGTAAATGAAATGGAGATCTAATAACAGGTTTTAAGAAAGGAAGTGATCTTAAGAAGGGACATGATCTCGTGTATGTTTTAATAAATTACTTGGACTTTGGTATGGAGGAAGACTGAAAGAAGAAAGAATGGAAGCAGGAAGACCAGTGAGGACGCCACTGCAGTCACCCTGGCCAGAGGTGATGGTGACATGGGCCAGGAGGATGGCTGTGGGGTGGACAGCAAATGGACAGTTCTAGATATTTTTTAGAGGGTAAAAATCAGCAGGGTTTGCAGAGGGAATCAGGTGGCTGATAGGTTCGTTCAGGGAAAGGGTCAACTGAAGATTGATGACTCCCAGGACTGGGACTTGAGCATCACCATCCAACTGGTGGAGGAAAAGTTTTTTTGTGGTGGGTAGGGTTGGGCTTTGGGAGTCAGGAGTTTAGTTTTGGAATGTTAAGAGACTGGAGATGCTCATGAGCTATCAAGTGGAGATGCTGAGGAGGCTGTTGTGTATATGAGAAAGGAGTTCAGGGAAGAGGTCTGACTTGGACATACACTGCTGGGAGGGTCTTCCCCTTGTCTTGCCTGAAAAATTTGTTGTTGGGCATCTGCCTCTGATTTTTCCTGCAGTGGCAGATCCCTGGGCTGGTGGGAAGCTGGCAGCAGATCCTGGGGGTAGAGGTGGGGAATGCGGAGTCACCTTTTAGACTCTCATATTCTGAGAACTCAGTGACTCCATGGTGGGGTCCAGGTAGGATTTGATTTGCACCTCAGTGCATGGTACTTTACAGTTTACATTCCCACCAGTAAGAAAGGAGGGTTTCTATTTCTCCACACAATCTCAAATACTAGTTTATTGTTTGTCTTTTTGAGTGTAGTCATTCTTGGGGGAGTGAAGTGTTATCTCATTGTCTTCCAATTTGCATTTTTGTAATAGTTAATGATGTTGAGCATCTTTTTATGTACTTGTTGGCCATTCGAATATATTCTTAGGTGAAATGACTATTTAAATCTTGTGCCCATTTAAAAATTATTATTCAATTGTAAAAATTCTTTATATATTCCGGGTACAAGTTCTTTGTTGGATAAAGTAATTTGATACATTTTCTCCTAGTCTGTAGCTTATCTTTTCATTTTCTTAACAATGCTTTTTTAGTTCTAAGGAAGCTCAGTTTATCAATTGTTTTCTTTTATGCATTGTACTTTTGGTGTCATGTCTGCTCTCCCATCATAAAGATTTTCTCTTCTGTTTACTCCCGTAAAGTTTACAGTTGTACATTTTACATTTAGATCTATGATCTATTTTGAATTGATGTTTGTATAAAGTGTGGCATTCAGGTTGAAGATCATTTTTGTTAAATTGTTCCAACACCATTTGTTAAAAGCAATCTACTGAATTGCTTTTACACTTTTGTCAAGAACAAATAGCCATGTTTTTATGGATTTATTTCTGGACTTTCTGTTCTGTTCCATTGATCTGCTTGTCTATCCTATCACTAGTAACACAATATCTTGATGACTGTAGCTTTATATTAAGTTTTAAAATCAGGTAGTGTAATTCTTGTATCTTTCTTTGTTCTTTTGAAAAATTCTTTGGGATATTCCAGTTCTTTTGCATTTCATATAAATTTTAGAATCAACTTGTCTATAGCTACAAAAATTCTGCTAGGATTTTGATAGGAATTTCATTACATCTGTAGAATGATTTGAGGGAGAATTGAAATGTTTACTATGTTGAGCCTTCTAATCCTTAAATGTGGTATGTCTCTCTATTTCTGAGGGTCTTTTGATTTTTTTTTATTAGTGTTTTGTAGTTTTCAGGATATAGGTCCTGTACATGTGTTTTTAGATTTATTTTTTGGGTGCTATTCTAAATGATGTATGTAGTTTTAAATTTCAGTTTCCTGAATTTCAGTTGCTAATATGTAGAAATACAGTTGATTTTTGTGTGTTGACCATATGTCCTTTGACCTTACTAAACTCAGTTTCTAGTGCTAGGAAGATTTGTGGCCATTCCTTGGAAGATTTCCATAGACAATCTTATCTGTGGACAGGGATAGTTTCATGTCTTCTTATCTATATGCCTGTCATTTCTTTCTCTTATCTTATTATACTGACTAGTACTTTCAGTAAAATATTAAATAGTAGTGGTGGGTTGGACATTCTTGCCTTGATCCTAATCTTTTTTTCTTATCTTTTTTTTTATTGTAGAATATAACATATATACATAGAAGTGATAAATTTCCAAGTGCAATTTAACAAGTAATTAGAGAGCAAATTTCAAAGAATGTTATGAGTTACAGTTCCACAGTTTCAGTTATTTTCTTATTGTGAAATATAACATATATGCAAAAAGGTAATATCTTTCGAAGTATGGTTTAACGAGTATTTATATAGGAAATTTCCAAAGATGTTATGAGTTACAGTACCATAGTTTCAGTTATGTCCTTATTGTGAAATATATATATGAAAAGGTGATAACTTTCAAATTACAATTTAACAAGTACCTATGGAGCAAATTTCAAAGGATGCTATGGGTTACAGTTCCACCATTTCAGTTCTCTCCTTCTAGCTATGCTAATACCCTAGCAACAAAAAAGAAGAAAATTGTATAGAGGTTCAGTATTCACAATCCTTTGTTAAATTCATCTTGTCTTTTGCTACCCCTTCCTCTCATTGAATCACTTTCCCAATCTTCAGGGATGTCTAGCCAGTGACCACCCTAACTTGTTCATGTTGAAAATGGGTGATATTTTGGGGAAAACGGACACATCTGGTTGATGTTCTTAAAGAGGCTATTGCTGCTGGGTTTTGGGACTTACCTGGCATAGGAGTTCTCTGGAGGATTTAATTTTCTGAAGAATAAACTTAGTGAGTGTAACTTTTTTAGAGTCTCAGATAGGAATCCAGGTATTCTTTAGGGTTTTGGGGGCTACTGTTGACTTGGACTTATTGTACTACGGTCATTTGATATATCTAGTTGAAGCTTGCATAGGAGTAACCTCCAGTAAAACCTTTTGACTCTATTTGAATTCTCTTAGCCACTGACACCTTGTCCAAGGCATTCTCAACAACTTGATGCCAGGGTCAGGCTCATTTCTGGAATCCGTATCCCACGTCACCAGGGAGACTCATTCATCTGGGGTCCTGTCCCACATTGTGGGGGAGGGTGATGAATTTATTTGCAGAGTTGGGCTTAGAGAGAGAAAGTCCACATTTGAGCAACAAAAAAGGTTATCTAGAGGTGACTCCTAGGCCTAATTATAGGTGAGCTTAGCCTCCCTTTTACAACCATGTTTCACCAGACTTTCTCCTAATCTTGGGGGCAAATCATTTATCTTTCACCATCAAGAATACTGTTAGGCGTAGTTGTTTTATAGGAGCACTTTACAAAGTTGAGGAAGTTCCTAGTTTGGTGATAGTTTTTACTATATATGAGGCATTTCTTAAGTGATTTTTCTACATCACTTGATTTTATCCTATGTGTTTTAGTTTGCCAGGTTGCTGAAAGCAATATACCCATGAAATGGGTTGGCTTTTAACAACGGGAATGTATTAGCTTGTAAGCTTACAGTTTTGAGGCTGTTAAAATGTCCAAATCAAGTCATCATCAAGATGATGCTTTCTTCCTGAAGAGCAGCTGCCAGAGATCCTGGAATCTTCTGTCACTTGGCAAGGCACATGGCAGTGCCTGCTGGTCTCTCCATTCTTTTCTGGGTTTTGCTTCTTTTAGCTTCTTGCTTCCATGGCTTTCTCCCTCTGTATTCATCCCATTTATAAAGGACTCCAATAAGACATTCTGAATATCAAGATCCACCCTGGGCCATGACTTAACTGAAGATCTCATGAAAACTTACTTATAATAAGTTTACACTCACTGGAACGGATTAGCTTTAAAAACACGGTTTTTTGGGATATATACAGTCCCAAACCACCACAATGTGGTTTTTCTTTTTTAGATTGCTAGAGGTGGGATACATTTATTAATTTTCAGATATTAAACCAAAATTGCATTATAGGGTTAAACTACTTGATTTTGCTTTTTATATATTTCTGGGTTCAATTTGCCAATATTTTGTTGGGGATTTTTAAAATTAATTTTTATTTACAGACACTCCATATCCACCATGAAAAAAGTCCCCCTTCCCCAGTTCTCTCATGCCCTAGTAACCTCTAATCTACTTTAGGTCTCTGTGAATTTGCTGTTTCTAGATATCTCATATAAGTGCCATTGTACAATATTTGTCCTTATGTACCTTTCTTATTTTACTACCATAATTTTTTAATTCAATTTATTGAGATATGTTCACACACCATACAATCATCCACACTGTACAATCAATTGTTTACAGTACCATTATATAGTTGTGCTTTCATCACCACAATCATTTCCATTACTCCAAAATATAGAAAAAAAAATAAAAATAAAAAAAGAACACCCAAACCATCCCACCATCCCATCCCCTTTATCCCTTTATCCTCCCCTTTTATATATATATATTTTTTCATTATTTTATTACTCATCTGCCCATACACTGGATAAAGGGAGTGTCAATCACAAGGTTTTCACAATCACACAGTCACATGATAAAAGCTCTATAGTTATACTGTCATCATTAAGAATCAAGTCTACTGGATTATGGTTCAACAGATTCATAACCTCTGCCTTTTGATTGGAGAGTTTAATCCATTTACATTTTAAGGTAATTACTGACATGGCAAGACTTACTTCTCCCGTGACTGTTTATTGGTAGGCTTGATGGTGTCCCACAGGTTCCTCAGGCTGTGTTCACTTTTTTTTCCATTCTTTTTTCTTTCTGCACCTCAGCCTGAGTAATTTCAATTGTCTGATCTTCAAGTTCATTGATCCTTTCTTCTGCCTGCTCCTATCTGCTTCAAACCCCTCTATTGAATTTTTGTTTTCCTCAATTTAATTTTCATTTCAGTTATTGTTCTTTGCATCTCCAGAATTTCTAGTTGGTTCTATTTGGTTCATCTGTTCATTATTGAAATTCTCATTTTGTTCATGTATTGTTTTCCTGATTTCCTTTAGTTCTTTGTCCATATTTTGCTTAAGTTTAATGATCCTACTTAAGAGAGCTGATCTAATGTCTTTTGTTAGTAATTTCAGTGATTATATATCTTCTGGGTTAGTTCCTGTTGAATTTCTTTTTTCCCTGTGATGGGGTCTTACTTTCCTGTCTCCTTTTATGTTTTGCAATTATTTGTTGAGAACTGGACATTCTGAATATCTAGACTCTGAAGGTCTTGTTCTCCCACTTACCAGTCTACCAGACCATGAAAAAGAAAAAAAAGAAAGAAAGGAAAAAGGGGAAAAAAGCAAAGAAATAAATTAAAATAAAGAGAAAGAGAAAAAAATATGAACAACCCCCCCCCCCACACACACACAAAAGAAGGAAGAAAAAAAGAGGTACACTTCTTCTTGCTTCTCCAAGATATTTGGTAGATGGCAGTGGGAAGCTGGAAGCTGCTGTTTTATTTTATTTGATTTTTTTAATATTCATTTTATTGAGATATATTCACATACCATGCATCATACAAAACAAATCGTACATTCGATTGTTCACAGTACCGTTAAATAGTTGTGCATTCATCACCAAAATCAATCCCTGACACCTTCATTACCACACACACAAAAATAATAAGAATAATAATTAAAGTGAAAAAGAGCAATTAAAGTAAAAAAGAACACTGGGAGCCTTTGTTTGTTTGTTTGTTTGTTTTCCTTCCCCCATTTTTCTACTCATCCATCCATAAACTAGACAAAGGGGAGTGTGGTTCATATGGCTTTCCCAATCCCATTGTCACCCCTCATAAGCTACATTTTTATACAACTGTCTTCAAGATTCATGGGTTCTGGGTTGTAGTTTGATAGTTTCAGGTATCCACCACCATCTACCCCAATTCATTAGAACCTAAAAAGGGTTGTCTAAATTGTGTGTAAGAGTGCCCACCAGAGTGACCTCTTGGCTCCTTTTTGAATCTGTCTGCCACTGAAGCTTATTTCATTTCCTTTCTTTTTTTTTTTTTTATCTTCATTTTATTGAGATATATTCACATACCACGCAGTCATACAAAACAAATCGTACTTTCGATTGTTTACAGTACCATTGCATAGTTGTACATTCATCACCTAAATCAATCCCTGACACCTTCATTAGCACACACACAAAAATAACAAGAATAATAATTAGAGTGAAAAAGAGCAATTGAAGTAAAAAAGAACACTGGGTACCTTTGTCTGTTTGTTTCCTTCCCCTATTTTTCTACTCATCCATCCATAAACTAGACAAAGGGGAGTGTGGTCCTTATGGCTTTCCCAATCCCATTGTCACCCCTCATAAGCTACATTTTTATACAACTGTCTTCAAGATTCATGGGTTCTGGGTTGTAGTTTGATAGTTTCAGTTATCCACCACCAGCTACCCCAATTCATTAGAACCTAAAAAGGGTTGTCTAAATTGTGTGTAAGAGTGCCCACCAGAGTGACCTCTTGGCTCCTTTTTGAATCTGTCTGCCACTGAAGCTTATTTCATTTCCTTTCATTTCCCCCTTTTGGTCAAGAAGATGTTCTCCATCCCACAATGCCGGGTCTATATTCCTCCCCAGAAGTCATATTCCACGTTGCCAGGGAGATTCACTCCCCTGGGTGTCTGATCCCACGTAGGGGGGAGGGCAGTGATTTCACCTTTCAAGTTGGCTTAGCCAGAGACAGAGGGCCACATCTGAGCAACAAAGAGGCATTCGGGAGGAGGCTCTTAGGAACAATTATAGGGAGGCCTAGCCTCTCCTTTGCTGCAACAGTCTTCCCAAGGGCAAGTCCTGTGTAGGGCTCAACCCATCAAACCACTAGTCCCCTATGTCTGCGGGCACATCAGCAACCATGGAGGTGGGGCAGGCCAATACCCCTGCATTCTCCACCAGCTCCTCAAGGGGGCTCTGCATATTTTTTCCTTGTTTTTTTTTTTTAATTAACTCTTTTTTTTAAATCAACCGTATAAAAATTTAAAAAAAATTTAAAAATTAAAAAAACATACAATAGAAAAACATTTCAAACTGGAAGCTGCTGTTTTAGAGGCCAAAACTGAGATCAGTGTTCACACTGGTCCCTCAGGGATCTGCCAAACCAAAAAACATTTAAAAAAGGTAAGGAAAACCAAGCTTTCACAATAGGTGCAATGGCTCTTTATATCCTGGTAGATGCTAGTGAAAGGCCAGAAGCTATTGCTGCTAAGAAGGCCAAAATGAAGGCTGGCATCTGTTCTAGGCCCTCAGTGATCCATCAGACCAAGAAACACCCACACACAAAAGAAAGAAAACAACTTAAAAAAAGTGCGCTAGCTCTTTACCTATGGGGAGGCTAGTTCTACAGCATTTGCACTGACCCTTCACAGATCCTCCAAGTCAACTTTGACCTCTGTTTTAGTTTCCTAGGCTGCTCAAGCAAATACAATGAATGAGTCGGGTTTAACAATAGGAATTTATTAGCTTATGGTTTTGAGGCTAAGAGAAAGTCCAGATCAAGACATCATCAAGGCGATATTTTTTCCTTAAAGACTGTGGTATTCTAAGGCTGGCTCCTGTTAATCCTTGGCTTCTCCACACATGGTGACATCTCCTGGTCTCTCCTTTCTTTTCCAGGTCCCATCAATGTCCAGCCTCTTGCTTCCTGTGGATTTTTTTGTTCTGTGTCTGAATTTCATTCTCTTATAATGGATTCCAGTATTGGGTTAAGACCCATCCTGATTGAAGTTGGACACAACTGAACTTAACCTCATCAAAAGGTCCTACTTGCAATGGAATCACACCCCCAAGAATGGGTTAGATTTAAGAAAATGTTTTCCTGGGGTGCATACAGCTTCAAACCATGATGCTCAACTTTTGGAGAATGAGGTTTACTGTGCCTGCTCTGCCCCAGTCATCCGCTCCTGGAATCCAGGCCGAGTTTTCACAGCAGCATCTGTGGGGCTGAGGAATGGGGGCTGGTCATTGGTTCACTCTTTTTTTTTTTTTCCTAAATTCATTTTTATTGAGATGTATTCACATACCATGCAGTCATACAAAGCATACATTCAATTGTTCATAGTACCATTATATAGTTGTGCGTTCATCATCAAAATTAATTTTTGAACATTTTCATTACCACACACACAAAAATAATAAGAATAAAAATTAAAGTGAAAAAGAACAATTAAAGTAAAAAACAACATTGGGTGCTTTTTTTTTTTTTGCCCCCATTTTCTACTCATCCATCCATACACTGGACAAAGGGGAGTGTGGTCCATATGGTTTTCCCAATCACACTGTCAACCCTCATAAGCTACATTGTTATACAATCATCTTCAAGATTCATAGGTTCTGGGTTGTGGTTTGATAGTTTCGGGTATTTACTGCCAGCTATTCCAATTCATTAGAACCTAAAAAGGGTTGTCTATATTGTGTGTAAGAGTGCCCACCAGAGTGACCTCTCGGCTCCTTTTGGAATCTCTCTGCCACTGAAGCTTATTTCATTTCCTTTAACGTCCTCCTTTTGGTCAAGAAGATGTTCTCCATCCCACGATACCAGGTCTAGATTCCTCCCGAGGAGTCATATTCCACGTTGCCAGGGAGATTTACTCCCCTTGGCATTGGTTCACTCTTGCCTTCACTTACAAATCTGGAAAGATCACAGCCTCTCCCTTCCTCCAGTGCCCTTGTTGTTCTAAATGTCCAATCTGATTCCAGGTTACCACCAGCCCCCGAATAAAGTCATCCTTCCCTTTTTAACATTGTCCACTGTGCTTTTATTTTCTTTGACACCTAGTCAGTTCCAGTGCCTTTTTCTAGTTCATTCATTTTTCTGGTGATGGAGCCATCTGTCAAACTCCACCATTATGTGTTTTTGCTTTCTAGTCTAGGATTTTTGCATCCATTTTCATGAGGGATATTGTTCTATAGTTTTCTTGTTTTGTACTCTTTTGTTGAGTTTTTGAGAGTACTTTATGTATTATATATATATATATTTCCTTCATCAAATATGTGATTTGTAAATATTTCTAACAGTCAGTGGCTTATGTTCTCATTCTCTTAGTGGTCTCTTTTGATGAGTAGAAGTTCTTAATTTTGATGAATTCCAGTTCATCAAATTTTTTTTTGTTTATGGGTTGTGCAGTTATGGCTACAAAAACTTTGCCTAGCCCAAGGTCACAAAGATTTTTTCCTGTACTTTCTTCAAGAACTATTGTTTAGAGAGAGAGGGAAGAAATTTGTTTTGCATGTGAAATATCTCATTTCACAGAGGGTACCAATTTTCATATACTTGTTTATGTTTTATGCAAAATTATAGATATTCTCCTGTTTTTAACCTAAATTATAAGCGATCTGTCTAATCCCAGATGTCTTCCCCTTGGAACAGAATCCAACTGTAACATGATCTTATTTTATCCTTTCTTTTTTTCCTTTGGTTTTGTTAAGTTCCATGAATTAGATAAACCACCCCTAACCAAGGCCTAATCAGGTGAAGCATCTTGTCTGAGAACACACAGCCAGACTCCACTTAGATGCATGAATTATAAAGCTCCGAGGTCATCTGGCCCTGTAGGCCTTCACTTACATTTTACTTGTACTTCATATTTTAAATAGAATAGATTCTTGTTATTTATGGTAGTTATGTCTATAAAATCCTGGCACACATGGAATTAGTGAATACTGAACCATTACCTCTAGGGAAAATATAGGGTTAAATTCCTTTGAGCCTCTAGTCATATTTTGTCAAGAGATCAATACATAACTTTGCTTTTATGTGTGCTTCCATTTAAAGACACCTTAAATCTTTTACTTTCTCCTTAAAATTGCATACAACTATTCCCTAAGTAGTTCTTTGTTTCACCAGCCTTTTAGAGACTCCCCTTCTAGAAAGTATCATTGCCTTTGGAACATTTGAAGCAACATATAACCAAAGCCTCTGAACATAAACTTGAGCAAGTTTAATCTTAAATTGCATTGAGGGGCAGGTAATTTTTGCTCACTAAATGAGGTGTTGATTCATTAACATTGAACTCATGGTCAGCAGTACCATAACTAGCTTATCTAAGGCATATTATTTTCTCCTTCAGGCACATCACAAGACTCCTTGTGCTAAGGACATGCAGTTCAGCAGTATGTATGTGGGCTATTTTAAATGGAAATCACCAACAGAAAGCATACAAGCCTGAAAACTGTAGCATTAAATATTTCATGAATTTCACTTGTTTACAGTATGAGAGCTAAAACAAGAAGACATGTCACCTTGTTTGAGCTCAGCTGGGAATGCACGTAGTCAATGACTCACATTTTTTGCTGCTTCACACATGCTCTCAAATGACCATGAAAGCACCATGAATATTGATTTTGGAATTACAAATAAATTTTTTATACAAGTGAATTAGCACATACAGAATCCCTGAATAGGGAGAATAGACTGTGTACATTTAAGTATTCAAACATTGTAATATAAATCAACACAAATCCTCAGATAAGTTGCATACTAAATTTTAACACTTTGGAGACAGCACACTTTTATACTGTTAACTCAGTTGTGTACAAACTCGACACCAAAGTTTCTCCTGCTATCTCTGTGTGTGTAATTAAGAAGAATACTGAAAATGCAAAGCAGTCTTTAAAATACTGTTAGCTTTTCCAACTCCTGTTTTTTATGACCTTGGATTTTCTCGATATTTGCAAATTTTAAAAGTTTCTAAAATATTACCAGACCTGCAAAGAAAGAGGAAAATATGTTATATCAAAACCAACTCAGAAACCACACAGTTGAAGGAGTTAGTAGGCATAACATCAAGCATTCTTCTAACTGTGTAATATATATATATATTAAAATAGAATAAAGATTGGGCATGTTAAGTTAATGTAGATATAACAAAAATGAAAAAAAAGAAGGATAGGACTAAATTCAGTGCTGTGGTTGAAACATGACTGCATCTGTCATCCACAATATCTAATTTCCTATTCTTTTATCCATCAAAACAATCTCTTTGTTCTCAAAGATTGACCTTAAGTGAGTAAAAGTTAGAGTTTGTGTCAGAGGTACCAAGTCTTGTGTTATTTTCCTTTTCTTGACAGAGGAAGATTACATTTCCCAGCATCCCTTGCATTTGAATTGAGATGAGTGACTGGGTTCTGGGGACCACTGGGCTATGGGCAGAAGTGATGGATGTATGCTCTTTCTTCCCCTTCTGCAGGGGCAAGGACTCTATCATGGCAGAATCACAAGGTGGTAGAAAGCTGGGTCTCTGAGTCACTGGCTGGAGACATGAATATCTGCCAAGAAGAGCATCTAGATCTGTATTGAACTGTGACATGAGCAAGAAATTAACTTTTGTACATTAAGCCATGGGGATGTTGGGGGTTTATTTGTTATTATAGCAATTCCTGGCTGATCCTGACTAACACAGAATTAAACTTTTTAATTAAACTTTCTATGACACACAGCCCTTAATCTCTTCTATGTGAGGGTCCATATATTATTGTTTAAAAGGAAAAAGCTTCTGCTGCTCTAAAGGACTTTGAAATCAGTGCTAGAGCCTAATATCTTGCTCTTACAGGTGGGAAACTCAAGGAGCAGAGAGAAGTGACATGTCTATTCACTAGAAGTGACATGTCTCTTCTAGAGCCAGGGCTAGAATCCAGTGTAGGAACATTCTGTAGTTTTAGCCTGCCTGAGGACATATGGGTGGGGAAACTTCAGATCTGCTAAAAATGCCTTTACATTTAGTTAGAGTAATGATGCAACTTTTTCATAACATTTTCTGGTCTGAAGCTTTCAAGGGATTTTTCTCTTTGTACTCTCTCTGCTCTAATTCTGACACTCCTGAGTTGCTGGGTCTTGTGATGAAGTCTGGGAGTAGAAAAAAAACTATACTGAGGTTAGCTTGAGATCAAGCAAGACTCAGATACATTGTGGGGGAAGTGTCCCTTTTTGTTTGTAACATAGGAGGAGTTTTGTTTCCAGAAATATCCTCAGTTTTTGTTTAGTGATACACTTCTTCCAAAGCATACTCTATCCATCTGCCTGAGTCAGAATGGGAACATGATGGTTTAAATCACAACAATGTAAATCATCAGAACCTTACTAAGTATACCAGAAAAGCCCTCCAGTTCTTCACTGAAGTTGGAATGATTTTGCCCCTGTAACTAGCTGACATTATTTGATTCCAGGTGAAGATACTGTCTGACAATGGATTTAACGCAGTGAAAAAGAGTCACAAGTGTGAGAGAGGAAAATTAGGTTCTGAGGCCATCATTTGTAATATCCCTGCTTCCTTCCAGGCTGTGCCAGTTTGGATATATTATGCCCCCCAAAAGCCATATTCTTTAATGCAATCTTGTGGGGGCAGACGTATTAGTGTTGATTAGGTTGGAATCTTTTGATTGTTTCCATGGAGATGTGACTCAATCAACTGTGGGCAAAACATTTGATTAAATTATACCCATGGAGATATGGACCCCACCCGTTCAGGGTGGGTCTTGATTCAATCAGTGGACTCCTATAAAAGAGCTCACAAACAAGAAGCTCAGAGCAGCTGAGAGGGACATTTTGGAGAGAAGGTAAGAACTGACACTGATGCTAACACTTGGAGATGCTTGGAGACATTTAGAAATGCTATCCCAGAGTTTGCTCCAGAGAAGCTAAGAGAGGACAAAATGCCCAAAAGCAACATTTTTAAGAGTGCACAGATGCTGAGAGAGGAGCTGAAACACAACCCAGGATCATCAGATGCCAGTCATGTGCCTTTCTGGCTAACAGAGGTTTTCTGGACACCACTGGCCTTCCTTCGGTAAAGTTATTCTCATGTTGATGCCTTAATTTGGACATTTTCATGGACTTCAGGCTGTAACTTTGTAACCAAGTAAACCCCCTTTATAAAAGCCAATCCATTTCTGGTATTTTGCATAGCAGCAGCATTAGCAAACTGTAACACAGATCCACCCTGGGTTACCTTCATCTTCCTAAACTTGTATGTTTGAGTGATGGGTTTTGGTCAATTTTTCCCCCAAAAGGTACTGAAAAGCAATATTAGATATACAAAATGATGTTAACATTACATGGAAGAATTTTCCAGCCATAGGCAAATCTCCAGCAACCAGGAATAACAAGACTTTAGATAGTAGATAGTAGTGACACAACTATAGTAGTTGTCATTTAGAAACAGAGCTTGATGTTTTGTGAAGAGACACCACCAAGTGCTTGAAGACCTCAAGGTAGCACCTCAACCCTGATGGGTAAAACTGTTCATACTGAGGACAGGGTCCTACATACTGTCATGAAACACAGCTTGAGGCTGCCTCAAGCTCACCTTCCTCAAAGAGGGCAATGCTATGCCTGACAATATCCATGCAGATATTGGCTTTGTGCTCAAAGTTAAACCCCATATACACTTCTGGGGGGGGGGCATGGTGCAGAAGGGCACCAGTGTCCTAGGCTGTCAGAAAGGGCTGGGGCTTGGGTCTGGTGTGATGGGGGAGAGGTGGGTGTCACGATTAGGAATGATTCACTCTCCCTGTGCCAGTTTGAATGTATTATGACCCCCAAACACCATTATCTTTGATGTAATCTTGTGTGGGCAGACCTATCAGTGTTAATTAGATTGTAATTCTTTGAGTGTTTCCATTGAATGTGCCCCACCCAACTGTGGGTGATGACTCTGATGAGATAATTTCCATGGAGGCATGGCCCCACCCATTCAGGGTGGGCCTTGATCAGTGGCACCATATAAATGGGCTGACAAACAGGGGGAACTCAGTGCAGCTGTGAGTGACAGTTTGAAGAGGAGCCACAGCCAAGAGGGAGTCTTTGAAGAATGCACAGGAGCTACAGATGAGAGACAGTTTGAGGAAGGCTGTTGAAAGCAGACTTTTGCTCCAGAGAAGATAAGAGAGGAAAAACACTCCAAGAGCAACTAAGAGTGACAGTTTTGAGGAACTGCAGCCTAGAGAGGAACGTCCTGGGAGAAAGCCATTTTGAAACCAGAACTTTGGAGCAGATGCCAGCCATGTGCCTTCCCAGCTAACAGAGGTTTTCCGGACACCATTGGCCATCCTCCAGTGAAGGTACCCTATTCCTGATGTGTTACTGTGAAAGAAGGGAGCCGACTCTGTCCCTCTGTTCCTGCATGAAGTTCTTTATTGGCTTTTTAGCACAGGATTATATAGCATAAGCATTCTTTGGGCTCCGTAATATTTTTTCCCAGGCAACCGCGTTTGTTCTAATATCACAAGACTAGCATGTTTACAATCTTTGGGTGCAAGCTTGAGGACAATAGTAATCTCAGGGAACAATCTCTTCTGAACCAGGTGGGAAAGCAGGGGCATGGAAGGAGCCCAGCATCATTCTCTAATTTAACTGCCTGCCGTAAGGTGCACAATGCCTTGGCACCTGCCCCCAGGCCCACAATGCCTTGGTACCTGTCTTCAGGCACACAATGCTTTGGCCTTCTAACCTGGTGCTTGCCTTCAGGCATCCAATGCTTAGGGAGTGGCCTCCCTGACTAACTTGCCAAGCCAGGGAAACTTCTGTGCCTCCACATGTTACACTGGACACTTTATGGTCTTAAGGCTATAACTATGTAACCAAATAAACCCCCTTTTATAAAAGCCAATCCTTCTCTGGTGTTTTGCATTCTGGCAGCATTAGCAAACTAGAACACTCCTTTTCAGTCTTTTTCCTTGTTTCCCACTCACTCTACTAATGTTGCCCTCTCTCTCCTGCATCCACAGACACATTGTGGCTTCATTGTGAACAGTCCCACCATTGATTTCTGGGTCATCCTTTTGCCCTTAAATGAAATATTTCACCAGAAGTTAAATATAAAACAGATATTTGTTCCCAGATATATTACTACCACAGACACTTAAATTCCTTGAAGCAGCAATTACCTACCCTCTTTCTGAGTCTTGTCCCAGCCATCTCATTGCATACCACTACACCAAGCCCACTCAGCTCTGTGGCCACTGGACATTCAGGAATTTTTCTAAAATTCAAAACTGTCACCATTTTCTTTTTTTTAGGGTGGAAGGTAGGGAGAGCTGGGCCAAGGCAGGAGTCAATATGCATGTCTCTAGCTTTGAATACAGTTCCATCCCAGTTCAGGAAGGTGACCTGAATTCTACTTGAATCTGTATAGAGATTTCATGCTCTAGCTCTTCCTTCCCTTCTCTTTGTCATTATCCTGTTTGGGGAGTGGGGAAGGACACTGCTTTACCACCCCCACCTCCACAGAACCACAGTGTCCAGCACTCAGTAGCCAAGGTCATTACATACACACATTCATGCACCTCTCACACAGAACTGTTTGTTCTTTTTCTGGTGTTGAGGCATGGAGGGAAGGTAGGTAACCCATGGGTATGTTTTATTTTGGCAGGGAGTTGAACAAGTCCCCTCACAGCCTCCTTGACAGCTCCCCCATCTGCACATACAGAATTGGAACTTCAGAGTTCTGTAATGCTCTAGAATATGGGAAAAGCTAGAAGAACAGGATGTTCTAGTTTGCTAATGCTGCCAGAATGCAAAACACCAGAAATGGATTGGCTTTTATAAAGAAGATTTATTTGGTTACACAGTTACAGTCTTAAGGTATAAAGTGTCCAAGATAACACATCACCAATCAGGTGCCTTCACTGGAGGATGGCCAATGGTGTCTGGAAAACCTCTGTTAGCTGGGAAGACACGTGGCTGGCATCTGTTCCAGAGTTCTGGTTTCAAAATGGCTTTCTCCTAGGACGTTCCTCCCTAGGCTTCAGCTCCTCAAAAATGTCATTCTTAGTTCCTCTTTGGGTGTTTGTCCTCTCTTAGCTTCTCTGGAGCAAAAGTCCGCTTTCAAAGCTGTCTCCAAAATGTCTCTGTAAGCTGAAGAATGCACAGGAGCTGAGAGAGGAGCTTCAAAGTGTCCCTCTTGGCTGTGGCAAGCTCGCTCCTTCTGTCTGAGCTTATATAGAGCTCCAGTAAACTAATCAAGGCCCAGGCTGAATGGGCGGGGCCACACCTCCATGGAAACTATCCAATCAGAGTCGTCATCCACAGTTGGGTGGGTCACATCTCCATGGAAACACTCAAAGAATTACAATCTAACACTGATAGGTCTGCCCACACAAGATTACATCAAAGATAATGGTGTTTGGGGGGACATGACTGGCACAGATAGACTGCTCTGCATTTTCACTGCCCATCTCCTCAGCCTGCACCAAGAAGGGAAGGGCCTCTTAACTACAGGTGTCAGCTAGTCCCACCAAGAGATTCAGGGACACAGATTTCTTCCAACCCTTCTAACTCAGTGTCCAGCTTTTGCGATATGGGAGGCTACTTGTGTCTTACCATTCCTGGAGGTTAAATGGGGAGATTTCTGGCTCTATTAGACCTGTATAATCTCACCCACCCAATATTTGTTTAGAGTGCAAATTCTGAGGGGGTAGGACTGCTTGAGCTGGATCCTGATGTGATTTTGTTACATTCGAAGGCCACTGGAGACTTTTATGAGTGTTTTTTGTTTTTCTAATGACAGAATTAAGAAAAGATAATGATCTTTATATTAGGACATATAAGCAGGTACAAATGAAGCTGGGATAGTGGTAAGTGTGCAATGCCACTGTCATCCTCCTTCTACAACCCGGGACACAGTTTAGAAGCTTAAGTAGGCACTCCATAGGCACTGAAGCTAATCCCTTCTTTCCTCTAAGTCCAACCCACTGAAAACCTCTAAGCCTTGACCCCAAACATGGTGGAGACAGAAAACACCACACTCCTATTAGAAGGAACAAATATATTTGGAAAGAAAATATGCTCTACAGAGAATGTGCTAGTATTTTTAATAATGTTGTTTTCTCTACAGGGAATGAAATTTTTCTTTGAGAGAAATTTTCCTCTTAGGAGATGGAGGAGAAATTCTGGCTGAATGGAAGACACATACCCACTAAGACAGAGCCCAGGATACTGCAAGCTCAGGCTGTGGGACCTGGTACCCTTGATTCTGGCTGGTGGGGCCTGACTGGGGACACAGACTCCCTGGGAGACATGGAAGGAGTCTCTGTTCTTTGAATTCTACAGTTTTTCCAAGATGTCTGTCCTTTGCTTTTGCTTAGACCACCTGCTTAGAAAATTCAGCCTGCAGAGCCTGCTTGAAGGCTACAGATTGTCATGTTGTCAGTTTGCTCAAGGTAGGAAGGAGCCCTGTAATCACAGCAATGTCCAGCTCTGGGCTCTGCCTGGGCCTGGAGTTCCTTTTTGTTCTGACTTTCCTTCCATGCATGAAGCGCATGCCTTAGCCCCATCTCCTTTATGGATTCAGGCCCTTGACAGTCATGTACTCCTGAGTTCCAGTATCCCCACAACCCATAAAGCCACTTGTGGTTTAAGCAGGTCCTGGCTCTCTGCAGAGGCTGACATTGATATGACTTTTTCAGGCAACCCTTGTTGACATTTGCCTTTTGCTTGAACTGAAACCACTGCAACAAATGACTTATCCTTTTTCTGAATTTACTTTTGTGAGGAGCCTGTCCCTTCTGTTGCAGGAACTGAGGTGTCTTGCTTCCAAAGGTCTCAGCTAATTCACCATCCTGAGCAGGGTGGCTCTACCCTCTGGCTTGGGAGTCCCCAGTCCTGCCACCTTTCCAGATACTCTACTGATCAGAGTTCCTTAGGGCTCTCTTTCTCTTCATTTGAGTCTACATTTGTGCCATGACTCTTACCTGGGTACTGAAGCTTAGGGACCCCATGTAACCCCAGGGTGATCTTCTACCTTCCATGTGAATATAAAAGATATGAGAAGTGGCCTTGTCTCCAATTGAACATTCTGGGGATGGGGCTGTGAGCTCTTAGCAGCCAAACTATTTGAGTAGGGCAGCATTCAGTGCAAAGCTATGAGTTTGGCCCTGTGGCTCAGCCTTCAATTTGAGCTGTCTCACCAGCAAGATGGTCTTTAAGGGATGTTTTTCCTAGATCTTGGGCTACCAGCATTCTTGGTGGTAAGAGCCATTCCTTGGTTACTAGAGCTCCAGCCTACATAGCTCTCCGTTTAACTTTTGGAAGCTTCTAGGTTCAATGGCTCAGAAGGTCTTTTTCTATTTTTATTTTTTAAGTTTTTGTTGCTTGAGGACCAGTTTCTCTTCAGCCATAGCTGTCTCTCTGGATGGTTTAGCTCTTGAAGGAATTCGTAGCATCACGTCCCACAACCTTATTCTCCAATGCCTGGAGTCTCCTGGGGCATGACTCCCACTCACATCCCTTGGCGTATTTCCTGCCACTACTCAATCTGTAGTCAGCTTCAGGTACTCTTTAGGCCCCAGTTCAGCCACACTATGTCAGGATTTTTTTTTCTTTTTTCTTCAGATTTTGTTTATGATTCAGGATACAAAGGGCTATAAGATTCATTTGCTCTCTTCCCCAGTATAAGAGGCCTCCCTGAGGCCATGACCAATGTCAGGGGAAAATATTTCCTTGCCTCTGGTTTTCTCACCCACAGTTCTGAAGAGTCAGACAGATAACTACACAGGATGGGCCCAGAATTTCTTTCTGATTGGCTTTTCCTGCTGACTTCCTGGTTTCCTCCAGAGAGCTTGGGAATCTTGGCTATGGTGTCTGCCCTTTGAAACATGAGTTGTGAGGAGGGGAAGTAGACTGGCAGAGGCTCCTGGATTGGACCTCTCTCAATTTACACAGTATCTGAGAACCTGGAGAAGTAGGCTCCACCTCTGTTGTGCATGAAACTGCAAAAAATGGTCTTCTAGCACCTGTCAAGTGACTGGATCAATGAAGGAAAGCACCGAAGAGGTATTCAAGTGATGCTTCTGAACTACTGAGGGTGCCAAAATTCTGGTTTCCTAATGGGTGTGGGCATCCCAGGTTGGGGCAGAATAAAGTTGGCAGGAGGCAAAGTATGATGCACACCCATGGGGATTCTACCCTGGTTGATCTTGCCTAGCTGTATTCTGGGCATTTTCTAATTGCTTCTGGTGTTGGTTCTCCTTTGGGTTTCTTGGTAAGTCATTCTCTGGATGACTCCCAAGTCTCTTTTTCCTTTTTCACTAGAGTCAGTTTCCAAACAGTTCATTGGATAGCTTTCTGAGTCCCTTGAGAGATTATCTTTTGGACTTTTCCCCAGGCTACACTCTGGTCCCTTCATTAGGTTCTTCCACAGCTGAACTCTGCACATGGAAGCTTCCTGGTGCCTCAATCCAATCTTCCTTAAATACTTGCTGCTTTAGCCCTTAAAAACAGAGGGCTGTGAGAGTCAATGAGACAGGATTCTAGGGAAGAACAGGTTTGGGACCTTGGGGTAGGGTAGATCCTGGTTCTGGGAAAGTGGTGGGGATTCTTTAGCTTACATTAGATTTCAGGGACAAGGGGCATTAGATGTTACATCGAATGAGATAGCAGGAGAACTTAATGAGGAACAACTACCAAAGAGCTGGACTATAGCCCCAAGGAACTCTTTCTGCCTAGTGAGAAGATTCCAGAAAAGCTGGCTTCATTTTTGCAGCGCTTGGTTCTCCAAGGCCTTGGGAAATGGGAGCCCGTGATGACTGCCTAGCTGCTCCGGTTTGCCTCCAGCACTTCAGAATATTGTGGGGCTATGGTGTTCTGCTCATTATCAAGTAATTATAAGGTATTCCCAGAATTCAGTTCAGTTCTTAATTTTGCAAACAACGCTCTTTATTTTCTTTCCCCTTCCAACTTTGGAAATTCACTCTCTTTATGTCTTGTATCTCCAGATGCTCCTAGACATAAAAGGTAAGGAAAATGATGCCACTGGTCTCCACGTGACTGGAGACTGGGTCTCCCAAGAAAGAGATCGACGTGAAGGAAGTTCCCCGCTGGAGAACACAGTGTGAGGAGGTGAGGAGGCACAAGCCTTTGGAAGATGCCTCCCACCAGGGGACAGCGAGATGGGCAGGGGTGGTCCATGCTGGAGATTGTTAGAACTGTAGAGACCAACTAATGGGCACTATCCAAATTTGAGCTCTCTGAGACAGTGGTCAATAGTTGGAAATCAGTTAAGATGTAGTCTGGCAGTGGTAGAGCAGAGAGCTTTGGAAGTATAGGATGACAGGTAAATGAAACAGTGGGATCCAAGGGGTGGGTCAGGTTTGATGAAAGACTGATATCCTTAGAGAGTGTAGGGTCAGCTGAGGCCTTCTTTTTCTTTACTCTCTAGACACTGAAAGACAAGAAATGAATGAGAGGTCGGGCTCAATTCTCACTCTCCCTTTTCTAGGAGGAGCAGGCATTCATTATTCATGAATAATGTCTTTCTATATTCATGGAGCCCTGTACTTTTTCCCTGTAAATTAATTTTAAAGTGGTTAAAAATATTTTCTATTACCCCTTCTTGAGAAAGCTCAAATAAAGAAGCACTTTTGGTATGTGATCCTCAAATGACCTTTCGGCCTGTCATTTTCTGCTCAAGGAGGACACAGAATCTCTGACTTACAGGTGCAATTTCCTCCAGCCAGTGGGATTCTGGTCCCTGAGGACAGAGCTGGGTTTGGGGCATCTGTTCCCAGGCTTCCATAGGGTCAGCTTTGCTCTCCATTTCAGCCCTGACACAAAAACTTGGCCCAGAGACCCTCTTACGGGAAGGTGACTGATTATCAGGCATTAGAGGACCCAGTTATGCTGTAGGTATCCTGCTTTCTCTTAATTATTCAATTCAAGACCTTGGAATCTAGGGATTTCCCCCTGGAGCCCTCTACAACAGCCCTCTAGATTTGACTGTGAGCTTTGGATAAAAGCCCTAGTCGCCACTCTAACCCCTGTCCTGCAGCCCTGTTCCCCTAATAGGATGATATTCTAATGTTTCCTGGGAGTTCCCATCTGTGGTATCTCTCTCTGCAAATGACTTAGTGAAGTGGGAAGAGAAACGGGCGAAACAAGAATCTATCTGCTCTGGAGGCTAGCTAGGTCTAGGAATCCCCAACCTGATTTCTGTCCCCATTTTCCACAAATACTGATAAAAATGGATTCCCCTGGAGGGGATGGAGAAAAAGCAGGAGGATCCCCACATCATAAAAGATCTAGAAAATGTCCCAAGGAGTTGAGTTTGAGTTCAGCCACGGGGCACTAAAATTCCTCCAAAAAAGAGATACTTCTTCATCTGAAGCACACGTACTTGCCTCAGGCAATTTGGCTGAGAATGTAGCTTTAAGCCTAGAGTTCCAGGCCTAAATCATAGAGCACTGGGACAGTCACAAAGGGCTCTTGAGGCTGGGAAAGGGGACACAAAGAGGAAGGAGAACCCTCAGCTTCTCTTCGCACCCTCCAGTCTAGCAGGACCCGCCCTCCTGCATCCCTTCACCTTTCTCTGGGTCTGTCTTTTTTCCAATTCCAACCTTTCAGTGTATCTTTACATACATTTTAGTATAATTCTCTCTATATACCCCATATACCCAGAGCTAGGTTCAGCTTTAGCTCCTAAAGTTTCAGCTTGATCTTTCCAATTCCATAGCCTTGAAAATCTGGAGTTTTCCCAGGAATTATTTTTGATTCCCAGGGCTGTACACTCTCAGAATCTCCTCTGTTTTCAACTCTGGCTTCCTTACATAATCTGATTTTGCCTTACATCAAGGCAGATACAGAACTTCAGCCAGTCCCCATTTTCAGGTTTCCCCCCAAATATCCACTTTCACAAGAAAGCATTAATGAGCACTGTAGGCTCTGTTATAAAGATACTTTAAGGGTGACAAAAGGGAGAATGGTGCCCATGGCAAATCATTTAAAAACCTCTCAATTGTATTTCTTCCAAAGTCCCTTTGGGCTACTCTGGCCCTGAGGGCCCTCTAACCCCCTTCTCTATTTCCATGGTGGCTCACTCGACTGGTTCTTCCTCGCTCTGTCCTAGGTCTCCTCCCCTGCCAACATCTAAAATTATTCTTTCATTTTTATGCAGAACAGCTTAGCACTTGCATGTCCTTACCCTGCATCCCTGAACCCATTCTGATGTGGACAGTGGGCAAGGCCTTCAGTTTTGCATTTCCAAATTCTTCAGAGGGCATTTGGAGTTCTGCAGAGCAATATCTTTAGTTTGTTTTAAAGCATTCCTTTGGCTACTGTGATGGTTTGAAGCTGTTATGTACCCCAGAAAAGATCATGTTTTTTCAATCCATTCCTGAGGGTGTAGATCTGTTACGGGTGGGGCCCTTTGATTAGGTTATTTCAGTTGAGATGTGACCCCCCCCACCTTATTCAAGGTGGGTCTTAATTCTCCTACTGGAGTCCTTTATAAGAGGATAAAGTACACACAGAAAACAGGGAGAAAAATACAGACACTAAGAGAGACAGAAGCTAAAAGAGAGAAACATGCAGAAGCTCAGAGAGGAAGCCACTGCAGCCAGAAGTTGGATGCAGTTAAACCCATGAGAGAAGGACCTACTGGCCCTACTGAGGTTGTCATGTGCCTTGCTGTCTGACAGAGGAGCCCGAGTTTGCTGGTCACCAGTCTTCAGGGAGAAGGTATTGTCCTATTGATGCCTTGAATTGGACATTTTCACTGCCTAGGAACTGTAAGTTTGTAAGTTAATAAATCCTCATTGTAGAAGCCAAACCATTTCTGGTATATTGCATTTCATTAGCTTTAGCAAACCAAAACAGCTACTTCCTCTATAGTGGTTTCCTAACTTTTCCCTTTACACTTATTACAACTGAGGTTCTAACACTCTAACAAGTGTTTTACAGAATACTCAAAAAGGACATAAAGGAAATGAACAAAAGACTAGGACAACATACAAAAATACAGAAATACAAAGAATCACATTTCTAACATGGAGGTTTCAGATACTAAGAATCAATCTAAATTTTGGAGTCAGTTTGTATATAAAAGAATTTAATCTTGCCAAAAAAAAAAAAAGTTCTTGCCTTTGTCCTCAGCATCTGAGAGGTAATCTCTGAGCACTTGGTATATCATGCCTGAGAGCAGTGACTTTGTTTTTCTGGGGGCCTTGGGCTAACCAGATAGTATAATTTAGAGGGGAGGCTTTTAGCCACACCATAAATGTGATTTAGGGTGGAGCCTTGGAGCAGGCCAGATAGTAACAGTGTAAATTAGGGTGGGGATTTTGGGTCATACGGTACCAGTGAACCTCTGGAGGATCTGGAGACTGAGATAAGCCACACGGGCTGTCAGTCATGCCTCCATGATGCAGTCCCAATAACAACTCTAGACAGTGAGGCTCAGGTGAGCTTCCCTGGTTGGCAATACTCTGTGCATATTACCACACATGGATACAGGAGAGTAACACTGTTCTGATTCCATGGGGAGAGGACAACTAGCAGCTCCATATTTGTTACCTTCTTGGACTCTGCCCTATGTGCCTCTTCCTTTGGCTGATCTTAGTCTGTACTCTTTCCCTCTAATAAACTGTAACCGTGAGTATAACAGCTTTCAATGAGTTCTGTGAGTCTGTCTAGTAAATTGTCCAATCTGCAGGTGGTTTGAGGAATCTCCTGAACTTGCACTTGGTGTCTGGAGTGGGGGTGGCCTTGTGTAGACTGTGATCCTTCCAACTTGGTGGTCGCTCTAACTATCTCACAGTCACATCCAAGTTTGAGTCTTTGCTCGGTCACATACCAGCCATGTAACCTGGAGCAGGACATTTTACCTCTTTGTTCTTCAGTTTCCTTACCTGTGATGGGAAGATATAAATCCCCGGTGGATGTAGGAAACAATTATAACCTAGCATATGAAAGATTCCTGGTAAAGAAGGGTAAGGAGGAAAAACTAGACACCAAATAGACTCCTACCCCAGGATTTCAGTGACTTCATTGGTATCTTTGAAGTCTAAAAAGCTTTGTAATCTCTAAGGATTTTTGGTTGCAATTGAGTAGAGAAAGGAAAGAAAGGGACCTCATTTATTAAGGTCCTTCCAAGAGCCACATGCTTTTTATGTGGACTCATTTAGTTTTCAGGACCTTATGACCTTCTTTCTGAGATGTTAATAGAAGTGTAGATTGTTAGAACCTGTTCATAGGCATTTTGGCAATATCTAGCCAAATAAAGTGTGAATGTGTGCAATGAAGTTTGTATACACATATTCACTGCAATATTGGTCTAAAAGCAAATTAATGGATACTAAATGTCCATTAAGGGGTTCAGTTAAATAAACCATGATACATCTACATCACTGAAGGCTGCATCCAGTAAGAAGAATTTAGCAGCTCTGCATATACCAATAAGGAATGATTCCATATATCTAGCGAATGCAAGTTATGTAAGGAATGCTACCATTTTGGGGGGCAAAAGGGTATACACACATCTACCTACCTCTCCCAAGGTGCTTGCTTGCACTCATACTCTCTCTAGAAGGCCACCCAAGTAATTTAAAAATGCTTTCAGAAGGGGAATTGGGGGACAAGGGAGGGAGAAATCATTTGCAAGGTTTCTTAATAGAGGCAATTACATTACAGAATGTCTTCACATGTTTTGTAAAAGCTGCATTGTATGACATTTTTACTACAGCAACAGATGTCCAAAATGCAACAGAGTAGTGCTTTTTCCATTTGTTACTGTTCTGGTTTGCAAATGTTGCCATTTTGCAAAACACCAGAAATGGATTGGCTTTTATAAAAGGGGTTTATTTGGTTACAAAGTTACAGTCTTAAGGCCACAAAGTGTCCAAGATAAGGCATCAACAATAGGGTACCTTCGCTGGCGAAAGCCACTGGCATCCAGAAAACCTCTGTTAGCTCGGAAGGCACGTGGCTGGTGTCTTCTTGTTCCCAGGTTGCGTTTCAAAATGACTTTCTCCAAAATGTCAGTGTCAGCTTCCAAAGGCTGCCTTCAAAATATATCTTCTCAGCTGCTGGTCCACAAAAATGTCACTCTCAGTTGCTCTGAGGTCCTACTTCTTTATACAACTCCAGTGATACAATTAACATCCACTCTGAATGGGCAGGGTAACACCTCCACGGAAATTATCCAATCAAATGTTTCACTCACAGTTGATTGAGTCACATCTCCATGGAAACAATTAAAGGATTCCAATCTAATCAGCACTACTAATACGTCTGACCCCATAAGATTGCATCAAACAACATGGTGTTGGGGGACATAATGTGTCCAAACCAGCACAGTTACCAAGTGCATGTTACCTTTTAAAAAACAAAAGATTTGGATGGAGTTGGGCAGAACTCCTGCGCCATCCTGCCACCTCACCTCGCCTGGGCTCAGGGTATGGAAGGGGGTTCTCCCAGGCAGAGGCTGAGGGAGCTGCAGCAATGCCAGCCCCACCTATCCTCTCCCCTCCAGCCCTGACTCCAGCTGCTCAGGCTCCTGTAGCCAGAGCACAGCCTGGGTCTCTTGAGAGGTGCTTGGAGAACAAAGATGAGGAGCAGAAGAGGAAGAGATGGGCCACATTTAGCTGGGGCTGGAGGGTTGCTGGCCCCACTGGGAGGATGGGGAGGAGCTCTTGATTAATCTCTCTGAGCTGCCTCCATACATCTTGTATTCCTTTTGCAAAGGTTTCTTTTAATAGAGGCAATTACATTACAGAATGTCTTCATATGTAAAAGCTGCATTGTATGACATTTTTACTATAGCAACAGATGTCCAAAATGCAGCAAAGTAGTACATCAAACACAACCTCTTTTTAACATAGGGTTGGACAGTTACAAGACATAGCTACAAAGTAGTGATCCATCCAGAGGAAAGAGGTAAAAAAACAAATGCATGATTTCTGTAAAGTCTAGAACTACCTAAATCTGCTGCTCTACAATCAGTGCCTCCAAGCAAAGGAAGATCTAAGGAAATCCTGGAATCAGTGTTTTGGATTTCACCTGAACTTGATATCGTCTTTATTACTGGAGTTCGTTGGTGCTAATGAATGCATAGGACCGTTTAAACCATTAGAAAAGAAGCTTGTCCGAGTTTCAGGAGAAGCAACTATTCAGCATGTAAAGAAATCCCTCAGAAAAAAAATGAGTCTTGATCCAGCTTGTCAAATAGATATCACCTGTGGTGATTACTTGTTGGCGCAGTATCAAACTCTGAGGGAAATCTGACATGTGATAGGTGATGGAGCAAGGCAGGATGGTCTGCTTGTTCTCATTACGGTCTTGTGGTTTCTTTTCTGAAAATAACTTGAAGATTCTAGGAGTATTATAAGGAGGGAAACAAAGCAAGTAGGTCTCTGAAGGACTGCATCTCATCAAAGATTTCCATGAAATATTTCATTGATAACACTTTGTGCTGTTTGAATCATAACTTATCAATTTTCAGCACCAAGAACTAGAGTGCTGAACCATAAGTACAACTTGGAATGAGGGAATCCATCTATTTTACAAAAGACTGTATATAAAAAGCATCCATAGCTCAGGGGAACAATTCCAAAACATTGAATTAAAAAAAATTCCTTGTTCTTTCAAATACTCTGACACTGATTTTGCTTCCTCATCTCTGAGGCAGACGAGTTACCACTTTCTTCGTCATTGAGCTATGTTCCTTTCAAGTTGGTGGTTGAGGTTTTCAGGGATGCCATCAGTTGATCACTCATCCTTTTAGAAAAGAACTATGCTTTTGGACTGAAGATAAAAAGCCAGTCTTTGTTAAACTAATATGTGCTCCCAGACAAAGACCAAAACCCATCATATTGTCAATAAAGTGGTAAAATGTACATAGCATGGAATTTTCCATTTTATCCATGTTTTACTGTACAAGTCACTGCTATTAATTGCATTCACAGTGTTATACAACTATCACCACTATATATTTCCAGAATTTTACATCATCCCAATCAGAAACTCTGTACCCATTGACCAGTAGCTCCCTGCCTTTCACTCTCCCCAGGCCATAATGAAGTTGTATTTTCAAAATACAAGTTTCACTATTAAAGAGATATTATTCAATTCTAAAAAGGATGAATTAACATCATTCTGTGTGAAGAATGTAGGGTTTGTGGCCTGTACCATAAGCCTTCAGTGTAATAAGATTATCTTACTATATCTTAAAACAAAGGATGCTTCCTTCTTATTCTTTGAAGGTTTCATTAACATTCATTTTATTTGAGTCCATAGTGTAGTCGTTGATACCTTATAATGATGCTGATTCTGAAAATAATAAATTTTATTTGAAAAATTTATTGAATTTGAGAAGTTTACAGAATACTTTTTCATTGTTTCCTTGTTAAGTCAGTTAAATATTATTTTCCCATTATTTAGCCAGTGGTATAAAGGATAAGGGTGTTTGTGAGCTCACTCACATGAAAAGACTTCAGTTTTAAGCATTATATTGCTTAAATTTAATATTGTGATGCTTTCTAAAAGAAATATTTTGTAGAC
Organism: Choloepus didactylus; assembly: GCF_015220235.1. Classification (NCBI taxonomy): domain Eukaryota; kingdom Metazoa; phylum Chordata; class Mammalia; order Pilosa; family Megalonychidae; genus Choloepus; species Choloepus didactylus. Next base: position 2,014,986 of record NW_023637577.1, read on the forward strand.
CCTATTTCACAGCCAAATTTCCAACTCTGTTTAGAAAGGATTACAAAATTGGACAAGGATTGACAATTGTTTTGTCAAGAATTTGAGTCAGTATATCTCTTTTAACATTTAAATAAAAATTTACTTTAACCTAAAATTTTTGTTTTTAAACTTTTTAGAGATAATTACAGATTCATGAAAGATTTGTTTTTAAACAAATTTCCAGCTGCTTCCTCACCACCAGAAACTTCCACCACCCATAGTGCTTCTCAAGGGCCTTGATGGATGCTGGCAGCTCACCACCTTGGTCCAGGAAGAAGCTGCTGAACTTGTGATCTAAGGGAAGCACATGAGCAATGGGAAACAATTGAAGGGGGTGGGGGCCACGGGTGAACATTTACTTTTCACGTCTACATCCTTCATAATCATATACAAGTAGTATCTTTCAAAACAAAGGATTTGCTTTTAATCAAATCGCCAAGTCCCTGCTCAATACTTCTCTTTTCCTTTCATATACCGCTAAGCTCCTTTTATAGAGACAAGCTCGCTGATTCCTCTCCAACCAAAAAATTGTGGTTTTTAGTTTAAAACCAAAAAGTGAAAATGGGGAATGACTCTAAAGTTTAGAGGGATAGGGGTGGTTCCCTTCATCGATTAAATAAGGATACAGATATAATTACCAGGGGGTAGGTAAGGGGGCAATTAAACAGCCTCGGAAGATTGTAAAGCAAACATAAGTAAGAACTACTATTTGAAAGGGCAAAGGCGCGCGCGCTCTGCCTGTCGGGATTTGCAGTCTCTTACGGGTCGCACCATAATGCGGCGGCGCAGAGGCGTACTGTCTTCGGGGCGCATGCGCGCGGCGGCGGCGGCGGCGGCGGCAGCGGGGGCAGAGACGTTGTAGTAGTCTAGGAGCTCGGCATGGCGGTCCCTGCGGCAGCCATGGGCCCCTCGGCGCTGAGCCAGAGCGGTCCCGGCTCAATGGCTCCCTGGTGCTCAGTGACCAGCGGCCCGTCGCGCTATGTGCTCGGGATGCAGGAGCTGTTCCGGGGCCACAGCAAGACGCGCGAGTTCCCAGCGCACAGCGCCAAGGTGCACTCAGTGGCCTGGAGCTGCGACGGGCGCCGCCTGGCCTCGGGGTCCTTTGACAAGACGGCCAGTGTCTTTTTGCTGGAGAAGGACCGGTTGGTGAGCTGCCAGGGCCCGGCCCAGGCGAGGGAGAGGGACTGTGGTGAGAAGGGAGGTGTGGCGGTGAGGAAAGGGGGTGAAAGGGAAGGTGGGCTTGAGGAGGCGCGAGGGAAAGGAGGTGGTGTGGAGAGAGTGTGCTAGTGAAGAAGGAGTGTGGTGATGAGTGCGCGAGTGGAGATGAAGAGGGAGGTGAGGACGTGGTGAGGAGGAGAGGACTGGGGTGAAGTGGGGGTGTGGTGAGGAGTGGCTAGGGGCTGCTGTGGTAAGGTGGGAGGGGGTCCTCTGTGGTGCTGAGGCTGGCCCCTTGAAAGTGATAGGGCGTCCTATGGGGATGAGCAGTTGGGCCAGGGGCTTTAATGGTGGAATAAGGATGGAAAGCACGGAAGAGAGAGGAAGGCTCAGAGCCTTGATGTATAACCCATCCTCAACAAAGTTCGGAGTAATTGAGGAGGGAAGGGGGGATATTGGGAAGAGTTTTGAAGAAAAGACTTGAAGGAGTGGACTGTTTTTTGATTATCCAGATCTTATTTGGTTGCTAGATGGCATGATTAAGGTTAAGGTTAATAAGATAACCTTGGATAAGGTTAAGAAGTTACATGTGGAGGCAGGTACATCTGTGTGAAGTGACTTCTGAATTCTGTTCTTTCAGGTCAAAGAAAACAATTATCGGGGACATGGGGATAGTGTGGACCAGCTTTGTTGGCATCCAAGTAATCCTGACCTCTTTGTCACTGCGTCTGGAGATAAAACCATTCGCATTTGGGATGTGAGGACTACAAAATGCATTGCCACTGTGAACACTAAAGGTGACTATTGAGGGAGGGCAGTTGGAAGATAAGCTATTTTTAACCATTCAACAAGTATTTACTGAACATCTCCTTGGTGCCTGGCCCTGTGCCAGATGTGGGACATCCTGAGCTGAATAAGACAGTCTCCAGCTCTAAGGACCTCATGGCTTGTGCAAAGAGAGACCTATGTGTAGAAAAACTAACATAATATAACATGATTCTTCCTATAATGGAAATATCTATAAGGTGGTTACTTAGAATAGAAATGCTTAAGTCTGCCTGGGGAAGATGGGAAAGGCCTCACAGAATCTGAGCAGACTCTTAGAGTAGCTGAAGGAATTTAGTGGTCAGGGTGCAGAGGGTGAGGAAGTTGCGGGGCGGGGTGCATGAGGGAAGCAGTTCTAGAAGGGAACAGCATGTGCAAAGGCATGGAAAATTTGGGAAACTGCTGATAGTACAGAATGGCTGAAACTTGGATTGTTGTGGTGATCCAGGAGAAAGTGATCAAGAAGTTGTGTAGCACATTTAGGCTCTGTTCTTCACCAGGAATGTCCAGTCAGTGAACCTTGAGGCCTTTTACTGTATGTCATTGACTCTTTAAGATGTCAATGATTATAAAATGCACAAATATTTTATATACTACTAAAGAAAGAAAATAAAATTTCCAGGTAACAATGATACACCAAAAATTCTAGAATGCACCCTGTTGTATTTTAAAATGTATCATAGATATTAAAATTTGAACAAATAGGCACCATAGAATTTATGAAGTCAATTAGATTTTTAATTGATATGTTCAGTGTGAATCACTGGACTTTGTTAGTAAGACTTACACCAGAAAGTAAAATGGTTTATTCTTTCCTGAAAGTATACCACTGGTGGTACATGAATGATTTAGGTGGTACATGAAATAACATTAAGGTTAAGCATGTATTGTAATGTCTGTTAAAAGAAAATAACTATTTCATGGAATTTATTGCTAAAGATGAAGCTAAATTTAAGTTAAAAAAATTCTATTGTCTATTTAAAAAAATAGTAAAGAAAAGTATAGCTATTAAATGGATAAGATAAAAATTATGAAGGTGGCATGTGAATGACAAGTTTGGGAAAAGCTGGTATGAGAACGAATAAGGGGTTTTGAGGTCAAACCTGGGTTTAGGTCTTGGCTTTATCATTTAATGCTCTGACACTATGGCTAATTTCTCTATATCTTCCATCTGTTCATTTGTAAAATGGATATAGTAAAGAATATATTAGTAAGGACCAAATGAGGAAATTCCTTTCCTCTGACTAGGACGTCAATAAATGAGCCTCTCAAGGACAGCTCTGGTCTTCTTTCTAGGATAGCAAAGTAACCTTCTGGAGGATTATGGACAGACAGGTTATCATGCTGCTTATATCTGGCTTCCCAGGAGAGAATATTAATATCTGCTGGAGTCCTGATGGACAGACCATTGCTGTAGGCAACAAGGATGATGTGGTGACCTTCATAGATGCCAAGACACACCGTTCTAAAGCAGAGGAGCAGTTCAAGTTTGAGGTCAACGAAATCTCCTGGAACAATGACAATAACATGTTCTTTCTGACAAATGGCAATGGTTGTATCAACATCCTCAGGTGAGGGGATTCTAGCTGAGGGAGCTGTCATGCCTTTTATTTTTATTTTTTGTTTGAGAGAGAAGTAGAGGGTTTACAGAAAAATAATGCATAAAATACAGGGTTCCTTTATACCACCCTATTATTAATGCCTTGCATTAGTTTGGTACATTTTTTTTTATTCAGTTTTATAGAGATATTTTCACATACCATGCAGTCATACAAAGTGTACATTCAGTTGTTCACAGTACCATTATATAGTTGTGTGTTCATCACCAAAATTAGTTTTTGAACATTTTCATTATCACACACACAAAAATAGTAAGAATAAAAATTAAAATGAAAAAGAACAATTAAAGTAAAAAAGAATGCTGGGTGCCCTTTTCTTCTCCCCCCGTTTTTCTACTCATCCGTCCATATACTGGACAAAGGGGAGTGTGGTTCACATGGCTTTCCCAATCACACTGTCACCCCTCATAAGCCACATTTTATACAATTATCTTCAAGATTCAGGGCTTAGTTGTAGTTTGATAGTTTCAGGTATTTACTGCTAGCTATTCCAATTCATTAGAACCTAAAAAGGGTTGTCTATATTGTGCATAAGAGTGCCCACCAGAGTGACCTCTCGGCTTCCTTTGGAATCTCTCTGCCACTGAAGCTTATTTCATTTCCTTTCACATCCCCCTTTTGGTCAAGAAGATGTTCTCCATCCCACGATGCCAGGTCTAGATTCCTCCCCGAGAGTCATATTCTACGTTGCCAGGGAGATTTACTCCCCTCGGTGTCAAATCCCATGTAGGGCGGAGGGCAGTGATTTCACTTGGCTTAGCTAGAGAGAGAGGGCCACATCTGAGTGACAAAGAGGCACTCAGGAGGAGACTCTCAGGCACAACTATAGGCGGGTTTGGCCTCTCCTTTGCAGCAACAGTCTTCCCAAGGGCAAGTCCTGTTGTAGAGGGCTCAGCCCATCAAACCACCAGTCCCCTATGTCTGAGCACATCAGCAACCATCGAGGTGGGGAAGCCCAACACCCCTGCATTCTCCACCAGCTCCTCGGGGGGCTCTGCATATTTTTTTCATTTCTTTTTTTAATTAACTTTTTAACAAAATTAACTATTAACTATATAAAAAAAATTTTTTTTAAAAGTACAATAAAAAAACATTTCAAACAAACCATAACAAGGGAGTAAGAAAAAGACAATAACCTAAAATAACTACTTTACTTCCAACATGTTCCTACTCTACCCCAAGAAAATAACCTAATATAGCAACATTTCTGTGAACTTGTGCCTACCATACCCACCAGAAATTAACAAACCATAGTCATTCCTGGGCATTCCCAGAACGTTAAATTTAATTTTGGTACATTTTTAAAGACGGACAAAACCGCATTTTTATAATTGTAATATTAGCTATAGTCCATGTTTTACCTTAGGGTTCATTGTTAGTGTTTTGTAGTCCCATTTTTTTTTTTTTTTTAATTTTTATTCTAGTAACATACAATCTAAGATTTCCCCTTTTAACCACTTTCAAATATATAATTCATAGCTGTTAATTATGTTCACATTGTTATGCTTCCATCACCACCATCCATTACCAAAACTTTTCCATCATCCCAAATACAAACTCTGTACAATTTAAGCATTAAATCCCTATTCCCTTCCTTGCCCCTGTCGCTGGTAACCTGTATTCTAGATTCTAACTCTGTGAGTTTGCTTATTCTGATTCCTATCAGTGAGATTGTACAATATTTATCCTTTTGTGTCTGGCTTATTTCACTCAACATGTTGTCTTCAAGTTCATCAATGTTGTAGGTTAGAGGGAGGTCAGAGACTTATTCTATGTACTTCCTATTGGAAGCATTTCTCTTTCTATATTGTAATTGCACATTTACTTGTCTCTATCTCCCATTAGACTCTAAGTTCCGTGGGGGAAAGGACTGTATTTAACTTGTTTAGTGTTGAATCCCTAGCACCTAGCCCAGTACCTCCTACACATAGTAGGTTCTCAGTAAATACTTCCTCTCTGAATGAATGAAATTGTGGAATTGAAATTCAGTTCTGTCCTATCCTATTTCTGCTATCCAAGATGAGCAATGCAAGGAAGAGTGAAATAGAATCTGTGATAGGAAGGCTGGGAGTTTGCTATGTAAAGTCCAGGGAAAGGAACATATAATATTGACTGTGGGATTGAAAGAGGCCGCTTCTGAGCTTGATCTTGAAACATGAGTAGAATTTTAAATTAGTAAAACAGGCATGAATGAGTATGAGTTGTTTTGAGAGTAGTTAGTAGGTTAGAGTTGCTGAGGAGTGGTAACAGATGAGTTATATCGGAGAGAGGGTATGATAATGGGAAGATAAAGCTGGAATATAATTTGGAACCATGAATTCTATGCTTAGCAACTTGGATTTTATTCTGTGGGCAGTGGGATCCCATGAAAATTTTCTTTTAATCTTTTTATTGTAAAATGAAACAGATGCAGGAAACCACACAAAACAAATATATAGCTTAAGTGAACTATTACATGTTTAACACCCATGTAACCCCACCCAGGTCAAGAAATAGTACTTTGCCAGCCACCTGAGAAGTCTATTCATGTGCTCTGTCTAAATCACAGCTCCTTCTCCTCATAAGTGACTACTGTCTTGATTATCATGGTGATCATTTTCTTGAATTACTTTATAGTTTAATCTCCTAGATGTATATTCCTAGATACTCTAGTCTTACCCATTTTTAAAAAATATTTATTTTGAGTCTGTTAAATTAAGTCCCCTTCCATCCCCTTTTTTCCCCTTATAACTCATCTCTTGAAAAACTAGGTTTATCATCCTATGAAGATTTCTCCCAGTCTGGATTTGCTCATTCCATATGCTTAATACTTTTATAAAGAGACACTTCCTCTCATCACTATTGGGTTACCTGGTAATAATACCCAGTAATATAATAAATATATAGTTCCTAATATATAATTTAGGAAAGGCAGGAAAATGCTTGATTCTTTCCCTTTGTCACCTCTTTTTAAGTTAATGAATTACTTCCCTATCCAAAGATCACCACTTAGTTTTTTTTTTTTTTTAAGAATCATTATGAACTCACATTTAAACATTTGTAATGCTTCAATCTACTGTAACTGTTATCTGTTGTAATTCACATCTACTGTAATTATTATCCTTATTGAAGCTCAAATATCCAATCTGGGCCCAACGGGAGCCTCTTCAAGTTAATTCCTTTTTTGACGTAATCCTAGTAGTTTTCTTTTTCATGTTTTCTGGTGTGACAAGCTGTTCCAGATTCATCTTGTGCATTTCCTGTCCCAGACCTTTAGTCAGGACAGTTTTCTCAGAAGCCCTGTATTCTTTTATTGGGAAATAATATTGGAGCTAGGAATGTCCATTGCTGCTGTTTGGTCATTGTTTCAAGGCCTTTCAATGGACAGACCTGTGAAATATGTGTATTTATTTTTAGAGATAAAATACCTTATGAATTCATACTGTTGACTTTCAGTTAAAATTCTTGACTACAGGGATTTGCTTCACTTCTTCTATATTACAAATATGTCTCCTTCCTCCCAAACTGGGTATCTGGTTCTCAAGGATGCAAAGGATTACAGAATTAGAATATCCTATTGTTACTCATTACCTTTATCCTACATTACGCCTACAAATAACTATCTTAATAACTATACTACTACCACCACCAACAACATGACTACTTAAAACAGTAAAAAAAAAATTTCTTGCGTATGCTTTTCCCATCCTTTCCCTATTTTAAAAGGTAGTCAATACTATATAATGACAGTATATAGCTGTTGGATATTTACTTTCCCTTTTAGCCATACACAGTTTCTACAAGAAACTATATATATAATGCCCACCACCTATTGCTGACAGGGCGACGCAGGAATGAGACACGGACACAAAGCTAAGAATTAAGGGAGCAGGGGGCCCACTTGCATCTCGTGCTAAGTGGACCACAATGCAGCCTTGCTCCAGCTATTTATTTCAGAAGATCAGGTGTATATGCTAAAGGTGCTCAGGTGGGGGAGAGCCCACCAGATACCTATATTTACATCAGGTGTATCCAATCTAGGTTTACATCCGGTGAATACAATCTAGGTTTAAGACAATGGTAGTCACAAGACACACATCTTTACAGGGCGGGCCTGCATGGCATTCTATGCAGGCCTGCGGCTGGGCATTCTAAGCCACCACCCTAGATATGCCTCAGGCAACATGGAAGACTCAGTTTCCCACAACCACCAGCCCTTATGTTCATGATTCTCTAGTCATTTTGGTTGTCAAAGCACATTCCCTAGTTAAGATTCCTCAAGAAGGGTTCATGGCAACAATTTTCCCTGAGTTCCTACTTATTACTAACAATTAAAAACTTACTACTTATTATATTGTGTTTATTATTTGTGCCCTGTATTTTTGGAAGTCAGTTTTGTTGGATTTAAAAATCCTCGACTCACATTTGCTTCTAGTGTACCTTGAATATGTTAATCCATTTTCTTTTTTTTTTTAATTTTTTTAATTCATTTTTTTAAGATATATTCACATACCATGCAGTCATACAAAACAAATCGTACATTCGATTGTTCACCGTACTGTTACATAGTTGTGCATTCATCACCAAAATCAATCCCTGACACCTTCATTACCACACACACAAAAATAACAAGAATAATAATTAAAGTGAAAAAGAGCAATTAAAGTAAAAAAGAACACTGGTTGCCTTTGTTTGTTTTCCTTCCCCCATATTTCTACTTATCCGTCCATAAACTAGACAAAGGGGTGTGTGGTTCATATGGCTTTCCCAATCACATTGTCACCCCTCATAAGCTACATTTTTATACAATCGTCTTCAAGATTCATGGGTTCTGGGCTGTAGTTTGATAGTTTCAGGTATCCACCGCCAGCTACCCCAATTCATTAGAACCTAAAAAGGGTTGTCTGTATTGTGTGTAAGAGTGCCCACCAGAGTGACCTCTTGGCTCCTTTTGGAATCTCTCTGCCACTGAAGCTTGTTTCATTTCTTTTCACTTCCCCCTTTTGGTCAAGAAGATGTTCTCCATCCCACGAAGCCGGGTCTACATTCCTCCCTGGTAGTCATATTCCACGTTGCCAGGGAGATTCACTCCCCCGGGTGTCTGATCCTACGTATGGGGGAGGGCAGTGATTTCACCTGCCAAGTTGTCTTAGCTAGAGAGAGAGGGCCACATTTGAGCAACAAAGAGACATTCGGGAGAAGGCTCTTAGGCACAATTATAGGGAGGCCTAGCCTCTCCTTTACAGCAAGAGTCTTCCCAAGGGCAAGTCCTGTGTAGAGGGCTCAACCCATCAAACCACCAGTCCCCTATGTCTGTGGGCACATTAGCAACCATCGAGGTGGGGCAGCCCAATACCCCTGCATTCTCCACCAGCTCCTCAAGGGGGCTCTGCATATTTTTTCCTTGTCTTTTTTTTTTAATTAACTTTTTTTTTTAAATCAACTGTATAAAAAAATAAAAAATTTAAAAAAACATACAGTAAAAGAACATTTCAAACAGACCATAACAAGGGAGTAAGAAAGAGACAACTTACCTAAGATAACTACTTTACTTCCAACATGTTCCTACTCTACCCCAAGAGAGTAACCTAATATAGCAACATTTCTGTGAACTTGTTCCTACTATACCCATCAGAAATGAACAGGCCATAGTCATTCCTGGTCATTCCCCAAACGTTCAGTTTACCCATGATAGCTTATCTGTTTGTATTGGATTATTGTTCCCCCTTCCTTAATTGCTCTCTATCACTAGTTCCCCTACATTCTACATTATAAACCATTTGTTTTACATTTTTCAATGTTCATGTTAGTGGTAGCATATAATATTTCTCTTTTTGTGCCAGGCTTATTTCACTCAGCATTATGTCTTCAAGGTTCATCCATGTTGTCATATGTTTCACGACATTGTTCCTTGTTACTGCTGCGTAGTATTCCATCGTGTGTATATAGCACATTTTATTTATCCACTCATCTGTTGAAGGACATTTGGGTTGTTTCCAACTCTTGGCAATTGTGAATAATGCTGCTATGAACATTGGCATGCAGATATCCGTTCGTGTCACTGCTTCCAGATCTTCCGGATATATACCGAGAAGTGGAATCGCTGGATTGAAGGGTAACTCTATATCTAGTTTTCTAAGGAACTGCCAGACTGATTTCCAGAGTGGCTGAACCATTATACAGTCCCACCAACAATGAATAAGAGTTCCAATTTCTCCACATCCCCTCCAGCATTTGTGGTTTCCTGTTTGTTTAATGGCAGCCATTCTAATCAGTGTGAGATGGTATCTCATTGTGGTCTTAGTTTGCGTCTCTCTAATAGCTAGTGAAGCTGAAAATTTTTTCATGTGTTTCTTGGCCATTTGTATTTCCTCTTCAGAGAGGTGTCTTTTCATGTCTTTTGCCCATTTTATAATTGGGCTGTCTGTACTCTTGTCATTGAGTTGTAGGATTTCTTTATATATGGAAGATATCAGTCTTTTGTCAGATACATGGTTTCTAAAAATTTTTTCCCATTGGGTTGGCTGCCTCTTTACCTTTTTGAGAAATTCCTTTGAGGTACAGAAACTACTAAGCTTGAGGAGTTCCCATTTATTTTTTCTTTTGTTGCTTCTGCTTTGGATATAAAGTCTAGGAACTTGCCACCTAATACAAGGTCTTGATGTTTTCCTACATTATCTTCTAGGAGTTTTATGTTACTTTCTTTTATATTGAGATCTTTGGTCCATTTTGAGTTAATTTTTGTGTAGGGGGTGAGGTAGGGGTCCTCTTTCATTCTTTTGGATATGGATATCCACCTCTCCCAGCCCCATTTGTTGAAAAGACCATTATGACTCAGTTCAGCGACTTTGAGGGCCTTATCAAAGGTCAGTCGGCCATAGATCTGAGGGTCTATCTCTGAATTCTCAATTCGATTCCATTGATCTATATGTTTATCTTTGTGCCAGTACCATGCTGTTTTGACAACTGTGGCTTTATAATAAGCTTCAAAGTCCGGGAGTGTAAGTCCTCCCACTTCATTCTTCTTTTTTGGAGTGTCTTTAGCAATTCGAGTCATCTTCCCTTTCCAAATAAATTTGATTACTAGCTTTTCCAAGTCTGCAAAGTAGGTTTTTGAAATTTTGATTGGAATTGCATTGAATCTACAGATGAGTTTGGGTAGAATTGACATCTTAATGACATTTAGCCTTCCTATCCATGAACATGGAATATTTTCCCATCTTTTAAGGCCCCCCTCTGTTTCTTTTAGTAGAGTTATGTAGTTTTCTTTGTATAGGTCTTTTACATCTTTGGTTAAGTTTATTCCTAGGTACTTGATTTTTTTAGTTGCTATTGAAAATGGTATCTTTTCTTGAGTTTCTCTTCAGATTGTTCATTTCTAGCATATAGAAACATTACTGACTTATGTGCATTAATCTTATATCCCGCTACTTTGCTAAGTTTATTAGCTCTATTAGCTGTATTGTCAATTTCTCAGAGTTTTCCAGATATAAGATCATATCATCTGCAAACAATGACAGTTTATTTCTTCCTTTCTAATTTGGATGGCTTTTATTTCTTTGTCTTGCCGGATTGCCCTGGCTAGCACTTCCAGCACAATGTTGAATAACAGCGGTGACAGCGGGCATCCTTGTCTTGTTCCTGATCTTAGAGAGAAGGCTTTCAGTCTCTCACCATTGAGTACTATGCTGGCTGTGGGTTTTTCATATATGCTGTTTATCATATTGAGGAAGTTTCCTTCAGTTCCTACCTTTTGAAGTGTTTTTATCAAAAAGGGATGCTGGATTTTGTTGAATGCTTTTTCAGCATCTATTGAGGTGATCCTTTGATTTTTCTCTTTTGTTTTATTAATGTGTTGTAATACATTGATTGATTTTCTTATGTTGAACTATCCTTGCATGCCTGGAATGAACCCAACTTGGTCATGATGAATGATTTTTTTAATGTATCTTTGCATTTGATTTGCAGGTATTTTGTTGAGAATTTTTGCATCTATATTCATGAGGGAGATTGGCCTGTAGTTTCCCTTTTTTGTAGCATCTTTGCCTGGTTTGGTATTAGATTGATGTTAGCTTCATAAAATGAGTTAGGTAGTGTTCCGTTTTCTTCAGTGTTTTGAAAGAGTTTAGGTAAGATTGGTGTCAGTTCTTTTTGGAAAGTTTGGTAGAATTCCCCTGTGAAGCCATCTGGCCCTGGGCATTTATTTGTGGGAAGCTTTTTGATGACTGATTGGATCTCTTTGCTTGTGATGGGTTGGTTGAGGTCTTCTATTTCTTCTCCGGTCAGTCTAGGTTGTTCATATGTTTCCAGGAAATTGTCCATTTCCTTTACATTATCCAGTTTGTTGGCATACAGTTGTTCATAGTATCCTCTTATAATTTTTTAAATTTCTTTGGGCTCTGCAGTTATGTCACCTTTCTCATTCATTATTTTGTTTATTGGGTCTTCTCTCTTTTTGATTTTGTCAGTCTAGCTAGGGACTTGTCAATCTTGTTGATCTTCTGAAAGAACCAACCTTTGGTGTTATTTATCCTCTCTATTGTTTCTTTGTTCTCTATTCATTTATTTCTGCTTTAATCCTTGTTATTTCCTTTTTTCTACTTACTTCAGGGTTGGTTTGTTGTTCATTTTCTAGCTTCTTCAGTTGATCCATTAGTTCTTTGATTTTGGCTCTTCCTTTTTAATATATGCATTTAGTGCCATAAATTTCTCCCTCAGTACCGCTTTTGCTGTATCCCATAGGTTTTGGTATGTTGTGTTCTCATTTTCATTTGTCTCTATATATTTAGCAATTTTTCTTGCTATTTCTTCTTCAATCCACTGATTGTTTAGGAGTGTGTTGTTTAACCTCCAGGTATTTGTGAGTTTTCTAAGTCTCTGATGGTTATTGACTTCTAATTGTATTCCATTGTGGTCAGAGAATGTGCTTTGAATAATTTCAATTTTTTTAAATTTCTTGAGGCTTGTTTTATGTCCCAGCATATGGTCTATTCTGGAGAAAGTTCCGTGAGCACTAGAGAAGAATGTGTATCCTGGTGATTTGGGATGTAATGTTCTATACATGTCTTTTAAATCCAATTCATTTATCAGATTGTTTAGATTTTCAGCTTCTTTACTGGTTTTTTGTCTGGTTGATCTATCTATAGTAGAGAATGATGTGTTGAAGTCTCCCACAATTATTGTGGAAACATCAATTGCTTCCTTTAGTTTTGCCAGTGTTTGACTCATGTATTTTGTGGCACCTTGATTGGGTGCATAAATATTTATGATTATTTCTTGTTGAATTGCCCCTTTTATTAGTATGTAGTGGCCTTCTTTGTCTCTCATAATATCCTTGCATTTAAAGTCTATTTTATCTCAGATTAATATTGCTACACCTGCTTTCTTTTGGCTGTAGCTTGCATGAAATTTTTTTTTCCATCCTTTTACTTTCAATTTCTTTGTGTCCCTGTGTCTGAATCTCTTACATGCAACATATTGATGGTTAGTTTTTTTTTATGCATTCTGCAAATCTATATCTTTTAATTGGGGAGTTTAATCCATTTACATTCAGCGTTACAACCGTGAAGGCATTTGTTGAATCAGCCATCTTATCCTTTGGTTTATGTTTGTCGTAGATATTTTTTTCCTCTCTCTATTAATATCCTTTAACATACCCATACTGAGTCTCTTTAGTACTGAACCTTTCTCTGTGTCTCTCTCTCCTTTCTTTGTTTCTCTGTCGGTAGGGCTCCTTTAGTGTCTCAAGTAGGGCAGGTCTCTTGTTAGCAAATTCTCTCAGCATTTGTTTGTGAAAAATTTAAGTGCTCCCTCAAATTTGAAGGAGAGCTTTGCTGGATAAAGAATTCTTGGTTGGCAATTTTTCTCTCTCAGAATTTTAAATATGTCATGCCACTGCCTTCTCGCCTCCATGGTGCCTGCTGAGTAGTCACTACTTAGTCTTATGCTGTTCCCTTTGTATGTGGTGAATTGCTTTTCTCTTGCTGCTTTCAGAACTTGCTCCTTCTCTTCCATATTTGACAGTGTGATCAGAATATGTCTTGGATTGGGTTTATTTGGATTTATTCTATTTGGAGTTTGCTGGGCATTTATGGTTTGTGTATTTATGGTGTTTAGAAGATTTGGGAAGTTTTCCCCAACAATTTCTTTGAATACTCTTTCTAGACCTTTATCCTTTTCTTCCCCTTCTGGAACACCAATGAGTCTTATGTTTGGACGTTTTATATTATCTGTAGAATCCCTGAGGTCCATTTTGATTTTTTCGATTTTTTTCTCCATTCTTTCTTTTGTTCTTTCATTTTCCATTCTGTCATCTTCCAGGTTACTGATTTGTTGTTCATCTTCCTCTAGTCTTGTACTGTGAGTATCCAGAATCTTTTTAATTTGGTCAGGTTTCTTTAATTTCCAGAAGATTGTCTAGTTTTTTTATTTACTCTTGCACATTCTTTATGTTCTTCTAGGGTCTTCTTGATGTCCTTTATATCCTGTGCCATGCTCTTCTTCATGTCGTTTATGTCCTGTGCCATGGTCTCATTGTTCATCTTTAGTTCTTTGATTAATTGCTCCAAGTACTGTGTCTCCTCTGATCTTTTGATTTGGGTGCTTGGGCCTGGGTTATCCATATCATCTGTTTTTTTCATATGCTTTAAAATTTTCTGTTGTTTTTGGCCTCTTGGCATTTGTTTAACTTGATAGGGTTCTTTTGGAATTTGTAGACCATTTAAAATCCTTGTCTCTAATTTGTAAGATCTACAGCTTCGTGGAGTACTCTTTCTCCCAGCAGGTGGTGTCCGCGAGCCACCTATTCCCCTTAAGCCAGTTCTCCCCCACTTTGTGTTTGTGGTGAGTGGGGGTGTGCGTCTTGTGGGGTCCAATTGGTGTATCAAGCTTGCGTGTGTAGTTGGTGTTGCCCGCCCTGTATATGGGGTGTGTGTCTGGGCGGTCAGGGAGGGGTGGTGGCTCTAACAATCAAATCTCCCTGGTGTTCCTGGAGATTTAAAGCTGCTGCAATAGTCTGATCCTTCAGTTCAGTCCTGCCACAGTTTGTCTCTGCCACTGACCTTGGTGTTGGCGTATGGCCCCTGAGACTTGTGAGTAGATCCCTCTCCCAGGCGGTACACCCCCAGGTCCTCTGTTGAGGGGTGACTGTGCTATGTCACAGGTGAGTGCCATCCCCCCAGGGCAGTTCTGGGCTGCAGGGCTGTGTAGGGAGGCTCCCAGTCTGCTGAAAGAATGGCTGAATGGGGCATGTTAATTCACACTGCTCCACCTTCCCAACTCTGGGACAACCAGCTGAGGGTGCAGGGAAGGCTAATTTTCACACCCGATTTTGTGGTATGTGCGTGTGTTATTGGAAGCACTTCCCATCTCATTGGGTTGTCTGGGACAGCTGTGGGCTCTGGGGCCGGTGACAGACAGGAGTGTTCCCTGCCCACCGGGATGATGGCTGTGAGAGAACACTCCCCTTTTCTTGGGAAGTTGTGGTGTTTGGTGAATTTTCTCAGCCACTGGACTTTTTGCCTTGTGTCTCAGAGCTCTCTTAGTTCTTCTGTTGTCTTGCCTTGCCCAAATTGCAAGTCTTTGAGTCTTTCTGTATTGGGAGATTTCTCTGAACTCAGCAGTTCCACATGTTCATTAGTGTTGTATGAAGTATGTCCAAAGTCAAATTGCTCTGCAGTGTCTGGTCCACGTAGTTCCTGCTTTCTACCTACTGCCCTGGAGGAGTAACTAAAATGTACACCTCACCACTCTGCCATCTTGCCCCGCCTCCACCAATCCATTTTCTTGTGACGTAAAGTGTTATTGTCAAATAGTCTGATGATAACCTAATTTTCTTTTCCTTATAAGACATTTGCCCCTTTTGCCTGGATACCCAAAGTTCTTTCTTTCAAGTCCAGTAATTTTACTAGTATATATCTTGGAGTTGGTTAATCTAGGTTCATATTTTCAAGTATGTGGTATACCCTTTCCATATGTTGCTTGAAATCTTTTTTAAAGAAAGCTTTCTTGAATTATAGTTTTTGGTATTCTGTTGTCCCACTGTGGTTTTCTTCTTCACAGTCTCTTCTATCTTCATAGTGCCACAGTCTTCTTCCTGCAGGCTGATTGCTGTCTGTCTTGTTTGTCAGTTACCCGGAGCTGAAACCTGTGCAGTCCATCAACGCCCATCCTTCCAATTGCATCTGTATCAAGTTTGACCCCATGGGGAAGTACTTCGCCACAGGAAGTGCAGATGCTTTGGTCAGCCTTTGGGATGTGGATGAGTTGGTATGTGTGCGGTGCTTTTCCAGGTGAGCAAACCTGCCAGCACTTTCCTTGTTGGATAAATTAATTTTGTTTCCTCTTAGGTGAAATTGTGTCCTTCTCTTATTGGGGGATTCTAATGTCTCTGCCCTCCCTGTGTTGTAGGCTGGATTGGCCTGTGAGGACCCTCAGTTTTAGCCATGATGGGAAAATGCTGGCCTCAGCATCAGAAGATCATTTCATTGACATTGCTGAAGTAGAGACTGGTAACTAAAGCCCTAGCTACGTTAATGAGAATCTTATGTTTTTCATTCTTGGCCATTAGGACTTTCTTCACTGTCATGTGTTTTCATCTCTGTGCATTATCATGACTTTGTCTCCTTAAATTTGTGTTATAACTGTAACAGTCAGGGAATGAGGCAACAGAGTTAGTAAAGAAAGAGGAAAGTCTGAAGGGAAGTTATTTAGGAGTATATTTTACATTTCATTAACTTTTAATCCTTCCTTTATAATGCAAAATTTTAAATACAGAAAAGTAGGAAAAAGGGAACAGTCTCCTGAGGTCCCACTATCTAACGATCACCTGTTTTTTTAACATCGAACATATTTCTTTCTATCTTTTGCCTATATGTAAATTAAAAAATATATATATATTTATGTTTTTTATTTAGGGAATTAATCAGAGTAGATGTGCTTTGCAAAGCACAATACAAAATAGAAAAATGGCAGTAGAGTATTCATTTTACAAAAAAATTTCCTCAGATTTATTCTTAGTAGTTTATTGTTTTTGGAAATAAGTCCTCTTAGTAAAAGAATCCAAACTGTGTAGAAAACTTCAAAGAATAAAGAAAAAATGCTTGAAAGTGCACTGTTTAAAGAATGCCACTGTTACAAATAACATTGTGGTGAGCACCGTCCCTCATATGGACATGCAGACATGCGGATCCTTTATGTAATCCTGTGTTTGTGTGAAGCAGGGGTTCTCTCCTGCTGCCCTGTGACCTGCAGGCCTCACCTAGCAGCACACTACAGCCTCTTCTCATGCGATGGCCCCCCGAGCTCTCTGTCATTTTAAATGGGGTTTAGTATTCTGTTGAACGTTAAAGAATATACATAACTATTCCCAACTACTAAGCAGCTTCTAATCTTTCCACCACTATGAATAGTGTTCTGATAAGTATTCCTGTGTACTTATTTTTACTCATGTGATCATCGTTTTTGGATAAACCCTTGAAGAGGGATTGCTGGATTCAGAGGGTTCAGATTTTGTGGAAGACCACATCACCTTGCAGAAAGGTTATCTCAGTGTACGCTCTTAGCAGCAGTGCATGAACATGTATGTTTTTCCCATGCCATCTTTGTGCAAGTTTCTTTTAATTATCTGTCTCACCTGAAACATGTAAAATGTGATTTAATTCACATGCGTTCTTGCAGGAATATATCGAGTACAGCTGTGTCGTTTTTTCCAACTAGTTCAGCAAAACAATTTTAATGTGTTTCTTTGTTTTGTTTTCTGTATAACTTAGGTTAAAAATTCAGAGCAAGATCATCAAAGTAATACAAATTACAGTGTTTACAGCATTGTTTTATGTGTAAATGGGGAACAGTAAAATTTCATCATGAGGGAGATAAATAAGTTGTGATATATCTGTAATACATTCGTGCCAAAAGAAAGAGATAGCTTTCTTGATGCTGAAGTTTTAGTAAGTAAGAGCTGCAAGGTATATTACTGAATGAGCAAAACAAGTAGCAGGTCAGTGTACATGATACATTCCCAGTTAGGTAGAGACTAAAGCTAAATTGGTAGAGAAACTTCTGGAAGATGTACCTTAGACTCAGCAAAAGTAGTTGCTATTACATAGCGTACAGTTGTCCTGCCTGTGTTTGGATTCCTGCTCTGCCACTACTGGCTTTTGACCCTCTCTGGCTCAGCATCCTTCTCTGTAAAATGTGGGGAATGATTGTACCTATCTCATAGGATTATTAAGCGGATTAAATGAATTAATGTAGGTAAGTACTTAATAAATGTGGACTCTTATTAATGTATTGATTGGTTTCTCTGCATTGATTTCTGTAGGAGACAAGCTGTGGGAGGTGCAGTGTGAGTCCCCGACCTTCACCGTGGCTTGGCACCCCAAACGGCCACTGCTGGCGTTTGCCTGTGATGACAAAGATGGCAAATATGACAGTAGTCGGGAAGCAGGAACTGTGAAGCTATTTGGGCTTCCTAATGATTCCTAATAGGAGACCCTGGCAGAGGCCTTCGTTTGTGTGGTTAGTTGTATATTAGTCTGTTCTCTTGGAGTTAGTGGGCACCTGAAGTATTTGTAAATTGGTATAAATTTTAAGTCTTTTCTCAGGCTGCTCATTCCAGTTCCTTTCCTGTTTGTTATGTTGGGAGCCTGGTCCCAGTCCTTCCCCATCCCCACCCCTCCAATTTCGGACTAGCCCCTGTAACCTCAGGTTCTATTGCCCTGAGTTATTCAAGAACCTCCTGAAATTCTACTCCAGTCTCTGAGAGTGGTTGCTCTCTCATCTCATTTAGTACTTCTAACTAACCACTTTAGGAGTTGTTGGTCTGCCAGTAGTCCCCACTGCCTGAGGTTTCCTGGCTCCATGAGGGCTCTAGATTGTGACAGAAGCATGCCTTGGTCTCTGGGGAACTCCTGCCTTCTGCGTGTGATGGGTTTTGTTGGGTTTGCTGTTGCTTTGACATTACCAAGTTTGGAGGGGTGGGTAAGGGAGGGTGGGGATGGTGGTAGAGTTATTTTATAATTAAAGAAGAGTCATGTATATAATTTTGAGAATTGAGCGTTTAATAAAACCAATCTAATTCTAGAACTTTTAAATTTTTTATTACAGGGAGATGTTGCAGTCTTGCATTTTTAAAAAACCCCAGAAATAGCTTAAAGATTACTATAATTCTGTCGTTTAATGTCCTAATGAAGAACTCTGTCAAATGCAGGGACAAAGCATGAAGTGCATGGGTTATAGCAATCCTTCTAAGTTGTGTTAAATATCTATGTATGTATACTTTCTTCATTCCACAAAAGATTTGAAGTGGCTTATGACAAGCACTGAGTGAAAAAAATATATAAATGAGAAATGCAAAATCAGAGTAAGGTAAATATAAATTAGAATAGAAAGTTAAGACAGGGGAAAAGAAATAGAATATACAAAGAATGAAGGCCTACTTGAATGACTGAACTAAAAATTGGCTCTTAGCTCCCTGGTGGCAAAGTGAAGAGGGAGCTGAATCAGTTCTCTTATTCTTAGTTTTCAAAAGAAAAACATGCCAGCTTCTTAGGGAAAGCAAAGCTTTTTTTTTGTTTCTTTATTCAAGAAATTGTGGGTTTACAGAACAATCATGCATAAAATATAGAATTCCCATACACCACAGCTATTAACAACTTGTATTGATGTGGAACATTTGGTGCAATTAATGATAGCACATTTTTATAATTGTTCTATTAACCATAGTCAATGGTTTAGAAAGCAAAGCTTTTGTTACCTCTTACCTCAAAAAGAAATGGCCTATATAGGGGATTGTTACATATAAATAATATATTGATTTGTATTGTATTTTAATGTAATCTGGCATAAAAAAGGTAAACAAAATAGAAATATGCCCAAGTAAGTGATGTTTATAGAAAATTTTGGGAAAAGCAGGTAAGTAAAAAGAAAACAATACTGCTAACACCAAGAAATACCCACTATTAGCATTTTGATATGTATCTTCCCAAGAGTTTTCTGTGCTCATGTTTATGTATAAAAATATATGTTTACCTTCATAAACTCTGGAGAAGAAGACAAAGCAATATGGTAAGATACATCATGCACGTTGCTCAGCCCAGTTTTGGTCAGTATTGTAAATAAATTATAATAGATATTTTTAGCTCTTGGGCATTCTCTTTGAGTCTGGTACTGTAAAAAGCATTTTCTATCAGCTGCCTCTCAGTTTTTGTGACAGACCTCTGACATTGGGTATTAACCTCTATTTTATGACCTCAAGGAGTTTAAGTAATTCATTGTTACTCTCTAAGTAACAACATTTAGATCCAGGTTTACTTCAAGACCCATCTGGCTTTTATTAACAATGGGTTACTTGGACTGTACAAATATTGCCATTCCCATTTTACAGATGAGTAAGCCCTTGGTCTGAGATGTTGACTGTTGCTCCAGATTAGTGAGTGGTTAATGGAGCCAGGTCTTCACGCTCAGTAGTGTTTTCTCCAGCCCCAAGAACAGCCTCTGCTTCCTGCCTTCCCTGAAGAATGGTTTTTTTCAATTATAAATCAACTTACCACTTCATTATCTCAGCTGCTCAGTGTTCATAACACTGAGAATAAACTTGGACATGTGCTTTCTTGCTTTTGCATTTATCTGTTCTTTGTATGGTTGCTGCTGTGTTTCTCTATATACTACCTTAGCACTGGAACCAGCTGCCAAGGATTTAGTTTACGTCTTAGTGTTTGAACTGTTCCCTTCTCTTCCATCTATGTGGATTTTTTTCTCCTCTGAATTTGTGTAAAGTAGCAGTCCATGCCACCTATTACTTCAAGAGATTTATTTTAATTTGTGGAATACTTATAGCAACAGGAACACACAATGAGAAAAGAGCTCTAGCTTGTGGCAGCCTCAGTTGACAAGGTCTTGCTGATACCATCTTCTCTGTGCCTTGGCTTCAGAGTCCTGGAGGGACACAGAGGTTGAGTCCCAGCTGGCAAAATGATAGTGTCCTAGACCTGGGGTTCTGTGTTTGAGTGAATTTTCTAGTTTCTCTAGAGCTAGAAGGATGTCATTCAGAGTCACACTTGACTGTTCATTAACTGGTCAGACCAGGCATGACATACAGTTGCTACTCAAAACCCTGGCAAGCCAGAAGGGGTTGGTGAGGTCAGCTGTGGACTAGACTTCAGTTGGCAGGCAGAGTCTGGAATTTGCTGTGCCAATGCCCCATTGCCATGTTCACTACCTATAAAAGCCAGGCTGGAAAATAGGTAAAGATTATGATAATGTCTTGCTGAGATCCTGGTTATCTCTGTGGCCTGAGCTCCAGGGCAGGGTGGACATGTTTATCTTGCCAGAGGTTAAGCGTGTGTGAGAGATATGTATGTATCTTGTGAATTATTCCCCCTACCCTAACTTGTGTGGGGATAGGACTGTACACCTGGGCTCTGGGCAGTGGGCCCACTGTGGGGGATTAGGAAGCTAGAGCAGGGGCTCATCACCAGAGGCAGTTAGATCTAAGGACCCAGAGACAGTTAGCTCCAGGGAAGCAGCTTAGCCAAAGGGTAAGGGGAATCAAGAAAAAGCCAAATCCTGGGGGAACCCAGAGCAATGGGTGTATGTATGTGTGTGTTACGAGCTGGCTGGGGAGTGATGTGGGGGTGGCTCAGTTTAGAGAAGCCAGGAATGGTGTAGACACGCCTTTAAGCCCTTTCCTGTTTTAAAGCTGTATTCTACCTGTTAAAGTCCCTAAGGGCTTTAGTCACAAAGGGATCATGAAATGTGTGCCCTCTTTGGAGGAAAAAACCTCAGAATTAAAAGATTAGCCTTATTTTTCATGTGGGGTGTAGAAATTGTATATATAGAAGTGCTTTGCAAACTCAGAAATGCCTATATGTAACGTCTTTTCTCTCCAACACTAATGCTGTAGAAGTAACACTGGTTTCCTACCGGGACTGAACTTGATTTGAATACTGGCTCCTGCAGTGATTTATCTGAACCCACTTACCTCATCCATAAAGTGAGGATAATTAATTGCCTTCTCCTCTGGTTGTTGGAGAATTAAAGGAGGAAAGTATTTGTCTAGCACACCACCTGGCACACGGGAGATGCTTAATAAATCCCTTTTCCTTGTGGTGGAGCAGCTTCTAATGAGAACACAGGAGCTGTCATCAGTCCATTAGCTTTGTCGGCTAGAAATGTCATAGCTGAGGGAGCCATGTTAATCATTCCAGGGGTAGGTGCTGTGAAGGGGGGAGACTTACCAATCACACCCTAGGCATGGTGGGAGCTTCAGAGGAGAAGAATTATATATGCTTTCTGCTTGCAGTCTGTTTGGCACATGATGATGATGGATATATGTGGATGTGAGCAAGTGGAGCATAACTCAAAACTGTACGCCACTGGGTGAAATAAGAATAGGAGGAGGCTAAAGCTCTTCTTAGGTGCAGTTGCTAGGAAAGGATTGGTTGGAGAGTAGGTGGACTGGTGCAATAAAGTTGATACAAATATAGGGCAGAGATTATTTGAAGATATCTGAGAAGGGGGTGCTGGAGTGTTGAGCAAAGCCAAGGGGGTGGCAGTGTCCTGGGATGTGGAGAAAGTGGTTAGGTAGAATGTGAGACAGGGTTGGAGAGAAAAGGGTGGGGGAGGAGTGTCGACTTGGGACAATTTCAGTTTGGACTGGTTGGTGGTGTGGCCTGGTGTGTAGGGAGGAGATGAATAGACCTGGATTCAAATCCTTGTTCTGCCACCACTAACTTGGAGACTTTGGGCAAATTACTCTACCTCCTTGAGCCTCAGTTTTCTTACCTTTAAAATGTTCATAATAGTAGTACAACTTTGTAAGGGTTAGTCGATGTATAAAATGCCTGGCACTTTGTGAATGTTCAAGAAACAGCAACTGTGACTGTTATATCGGTGCTAACATCCTATTGGAAAAAGCCCCTATCTTAAGGGGCTTTCACTGTCTCCTGGGATCATCACATTTTAAACAAAAGGGAAGGGTTGTAAAGAAGATAGTTTTAGCTGTTTAAAAAAGGGGTGGGATGGGGTTTGGAGAAAATGAATAACACTTTCAAAATATTTTATTTTGAAATAATTTCAAACTTAAAGGTTAGTTGCAAGAAGTAATACCAACCCCATCCAGAATTCCAACATAACCTCATCCAGGTACCCAAATCCACCAACTTTTAACGTTTTGCCACATTTGCTGTTATCATTTTATCTGTCCATCCATTTGACTATCTTTCTATCTTTATTTTCTAAACACTTGAGAGTAGATTGTATATATTTCATGTTCTTTGAACACTTAATACCTCCGTGTACATTTCCTAAGAACAAAAATATCCACTTATGTAAATACCTTAAGTTAGAGTTGTCAAGTTCAAGAAATTTAACATTGATATAAAGTTTACAGTCTGCATTCCAGTATATTCCTTTTGGGCATTTTCTCCTGTAATACATGGTACCGCCTTTAGTTGTTACTGTCTCTAAACTTGTGGAAACATATACAGCATGAACTTTCCTATCTTAGACACTCCACAATTAGTGGAATTAATCACACAATGTTGGGCTGTCCTCACCACCATCCATTACGAGAACTTTCCCATCACCCCAAACAGAAACCCTGTACCCATTACTATTAACTTCCCCTTTTCCTCGTCCCCATCCTGGTAACCTGTATTTTACTTCCTGTCTCTGAATTTGCGTATTCTAGCTATTTCACATATGTGGAATCATATCTGTCCCTTTCTATCTGATAATTATTTCACTCAACCTGATGTCTTCAGGGGTCACCCATGTAGTAACATGTTATCAGAACTTCATTGCTTCTTATGGCCAAAAAAATACTCCACTGTGTCTATATGCACATCTTCATTGGAAAAATGTCTATTCAAGTCCTTCGCTCATTTTGTAGTGAATTAATATTTACTTTTTATATAGCTAAATGATTGCTAATTTACTAGCAGTTTACATTTTTGAAATTGTTGCGCAGATGGAGCCATAAGCTGTTGAACCTCGAGATATCCAGCATCTCAGTTTTTTACCCCTTCTGAGAAGCAGGCCAGGTGTGAAAACACGCCGCTCATTCAGTGGTGTCCTAGTAACAGAGTCACTGGTTACCACTTGTCCCCAGTTGGAATATTGTCAAGTTCTTGTCGAGTTCCTCTCTGGTAATTACTCTTGGAGCTTTCTGTATTGGAAGGGCCACCATGGGTTTGCTAAGAAAGAGGCTTACCAAACTCAACGTTGTTTCCTGACATCTTCTTGAGAATGTTGCTAGAATACATGTCAGGGAAGGGAACATATACAGCAAGGAATGTGTCAGCACATCTCAGGATATCCTTGAGGACTAAAGGAAGTCTGAGCTGGGCACAGGCTGATTTGTACCTAGTCATCAGCTGTACCCAGAGTGTGCATTAAAGTCAACTGGCAAAAAAGTTTCTCTTCTGAAACGAGACATTGTTGTAGAGTTCAGGTTGAAGATTATCAAGCCTATGATTATTGAACATTTATGACAGACTGTCTTCTCCAAAATGATGGCTGTGGTGCTCCACAAAACACATAGCAGCTAGGAATCTCTTGGACTAATCAAACATTGTCTGAGCTCCCTCTGACACTGTTCAAGGGAGAGAGGGATAAATCAGATCCATTTTACAGATGAAAACTGAGATTCAGTGAGGTTAAGTCCATGGTTAAAAATGTCAATACATTAGTTTGAAGCCCATGTTCCTTCCACAGTATTAACGCTTTGTACTTGAGTCTAAAATCTCAACTATTTAAGTTCAGTCTAGTCTAGATGTGGCTTACTAACACAGCTGTAAAGGTTTAGGAGTCTCAGGAGTTGATTTAACAGTTAACACTGGGATTTGTCTGATGCTTTGTGGAAAAGATGTTATGGTGGGCAGAAACCAGAGAAAAGGGAATACTACATTAAGAGAAAGAAGAGTCATCCGACCACTCTCTCAGCACCTACTTGGTATCAGGCCTGAGTTGTGTAGCTCTGTCTGCTACCCCAGGAACCCACAGCTGAGTGTGGAGATGGTTACAATACAGTGTGATGGTGGTTTCATAAAAGAGCAATAATGCATTTCGTGTTTAAAACACTTCAGTGGCTTCCCATTGAATTTTCCCCAGACTTAATCTTCCCCAGGCTGTGTCCTCTTCAGCATATAGGACTTAATTTAGAAGGTCCTCTCTTTGAGAGGTCTTCTCTAACCTCTAATGTAACCTCTCTTGGCCCCTTTGCTACCCAGTTTTATTTTATTCAGCTTTTTTGTTAGCATCAGAAGCTGTTTGTTTGCTTTTTTTGTGAACTTTTCCTCAACTAAACTGCCACTGTCTTGGGGACCTTGTGTGACATGCTCATTGCTCTATCCCCAATCTTTAATACGATGCCTGGTACCACCAAGCAGGTGCTCAATAAATATTTGTCAAGTAAATGAATGCATGATGAAAGGAGTTCATTTTGAGCAAAATGCCAATCAGACTGTTAATAGTTGCCCTTGCAGTGGGTAGAATGGAGGAGGGAAAAGCAGGGTAGGAGAGGGGTAAGAAAAGTAATTTACTAAATCCAGGGAATAAAAGACAAGCTCTCATTTAACCTTCACAGTGACCTAGAGAGGTAGGTGTTTTAGTCTCCAATTCACAGAATAGGAAACATACTTAAATTCATTCCCTTGCTCAAACCATACAGTTATGAGATGGAAAAGCAGGATCCAAACCTCTGTGTTTGGCTCCAAAGCCCATGTCCTTTCTCACAGACAGTTTCTCGACCCTGTCTGTATGCTAGAGTCACTGATGTTCGGGTCCCACTCCAACCAAACTCCTGAGGGATCCAACACTCCTGCTGCTTCCTCAGTCTGTGGGAAGGACAGTGGTGGCATAGAAGTGGCACAGGGGTGCTTAGGAGTGTGAGGAAGGTGGCTTCTCAAGGAGGTGTTGGAGTTGGTCCTTGATGGGAGGGTAGGAATGTGCCAGGCAGCCCTTGGAGGAGGGCATGTGGGCAGAGGGGCTGCCCTAGGCAAAGGCACGGAGACATGAACCACCCTAGCCTGGTGTGGCTGACAAGGAGCCAGGGCCGTGGAGGTGGTTGATGGGCTTTCCTTTAATGGTCCTTGCATCCACAAGTGGTGACCCAAGCTTCTGGACTCTTCTACCTTGTCTGTCATGGTCCTACTCATCTCTTTTCTGGGTGTGATCACCTCAGGACCTCCCAGGGCTTTGACCTCTCCCAGTTTGTGTCCCACTGTAATTAGGGTCACAGAGAAGGAGGTCAAGACTGGGATTTGCCCATAGGGGCATTTTGAATGGAAGCAGCTGGACCTCAGTCTGGTTGCTCCATTTAAGAGCTGAACTTGTATGGGGAAGCTTACCCTTGTTTGGAAGTCAGAGCTTGCAGGCGTGAGGCCCTGGCCCAGCTCTGTAACCAGTTGGGCCCTATTTGGCTGGGAAGCACTTGGGCTGAGGTATCATCTTGGCTTTGCTGCTTGCTGGCTGCATGAACGTGGACACGTCTTGTAATCTTTCTGAGCTTCAGAGTGATGGGATTTCCCCATAGTGAGGAATCCGTGTCATCAGGCGTGTCAGTTCCTAGTGGAGAGCTCTCACACACACAGGGTGCTCAGTCAGAGTGAGGTTCCCTCTCCCTGCAAGCCAGCTTCTCATGGATTTGGGGAGGGGTGATGAGAGTGAAGCTAGAGAAGTAGATTGGGGCCACTGTGAGGGCTTGGCTGCCATGCTAAGGGGTTAGACCAAAGGCCTGGCAGTAGGGTTTTAAGTGTGTTAAGCAGTGATGAGTTGTGCTCTAGGAAGATAGAACCTGGACAACATGGAGAGGTGATGTTTCAGACAGTTCATGGAACGGTATGCTATAGTGCAGAGCTCTCAAGCTGGGGTGCATCTGAAACCTGTGAAGGGCCTGTTAAAACACAGTGAGCTCTGTCTTATTCACATTGAGGTATCCCTGGGGTTGCTCATGCTGCTGGTGATGTGGTTGGGGGACCTGGGCGTGGTCCAGGGTGCTGCTGAGTTTACATTTTAGCTCTTCCACTTGTAGTTAGCTGTATGGCTTTGGGCAGTTCTTTTATCTCTCTGAGCCTCAGTTTCCGCATCTGTAAAATGGGGATACTACTCATTTCCCAGGGATGTAAGATGTCAATGAGATAATGTGTAAGGATTTAGCACAATGCCTGGAAGACAGTATTCAGTAGGAGGTTGTTTCATTTTTATCAGTGAGGAGGCTGTTGTGGAAGTCCAAGAACCAGTTGAAGGAAGGACAGTACTAGGCCATTGGCTGAGGGATAGGGAGGAGAGGATCTGGTTTCTCCCCCAACTCAAAGCCCTCTGATCTTCCCTCCTTGAAGACTCCCTTAATTAAAATCTGCCTGCTGATCCCTGTTTGGCCACTGGAGGGCAGTGGAGCCAAGGCCACAGGTGGAATGCTGCACTCCTGGTTAAGTTGGGGCTGCTTTGTGCATCCAGCCTTCCTTCCCCTGTTCTGAAGCCTGACTGCGTATTTGCGTTGGACTGCACCCTCCCTCCTTGCTCTGTGTCCTTGCTGATGCTTTTGGAAAACACTTCGCATTGCAGAGCACCACTGAGTTTCTGCTTGTCGTGTGGCCCAGGATTAGTCGTGGCTGAAGCTTCCTGGTTTGGGCAGCTGTGTTTATTTCTCAAGGGCTCAAGGGGCTGCGAACATGGGGCCCTGCGGGTGCAGCTCTACAGAGCTGTGGGTGAACCACAGTTGCTCTTCTGCTGGTTCAAAACATGGGACCTGTTCGGTCTTGCATTCCTCCCCTGCTTCCCAGCCTTTGTCTGCACCCATCCTGTGGGTGGAGGAATAAAGGGAATTCCAAATCCTTAATCCGTTTTGTAGTCTGGTGGGAAGCAGGGCTTTCTAGGGGCCTGAAAAACGGTGCTGGTTGAATCATTTCAAAGAAGTGCGGGTGCTTTTGCAAGGTCATAGAATGTGGTGAGGGAAAGAAGAAATAATGAACGGAGCCAACGACAGCCACCTCCATTTAGTGACTGTGTGCTGTGCCCAGGTGCTGTGCTAAGTGATTTTCACATAGTGGTTCTTTTAACACTAACATCCTTATGAGGTGTTAACTGATCCCGAGGAAACTGAGACAGTAATATGCATAGGATGGTGCTGTTAGGAATTAAGACCAGTCTGTCTGACTCCAAATCTGAGGTCTTTCCTTCAAAAATAATGGGCATGGTTGATTCCACTTTTAACCAGGCTCTTTCCAGAAGTGGGGTCAGGAGATTTGGAAGGAGAAGGCTATCATTAGGTACACATAGCACAGTGTACCAGTCAAGAGACTGGGTGTGAAGCCAGGTTGCCTGGGTTCAAGTTCTGGCCCTGCCATTTACCATCTCTGTGACCTTGGGCAAATTATTTGACCTCTGAGCCTCAGTTTCTTCATCTATAAAATGGGGATACCTCTGTGGTTTACTCTAAGAGTTGAATTAGTAAATGTAAAGTGCTTATATCAGTGTCTGGCACAAAGTAATAAACCTTTAAATGTTAGCTATTATTATGATTATCATGACTATTTTTAGTCATTACAATAAATAAAATGTTAAATAAGATGTAAAATTTACATCTGTGTTTTCAGTGCTAGGCATATACTAGGCGTTGGTGAATGTTTATTGAATGAAATGATCCCTTGGATTCAGAAAATATTTTCTAAGCTGTGGAGGATGGCAGGTGCTGAATCCATTTCAGACCCTGTTCTCAGGACTTCTCAGTCTGGAAGGCAGTCAGGCAAGGACACTATTGTACAAGGAAGAGGATGGGCAGAGAGGAGCAGAACCTTCCTTAGAGTCCCTATGTGGCTGAGAGCACTATTAGAGTGGGGTGGGGGCTGTGGACCCATTTCAGAGGAGGTGGCCTCTGAATTAGTCCTTGAAAGATGCCTGAGGGAGGAGAGGAGGGTGGACTGGGCCAGGGGGATCCTTGAGTTGATCAGCATGTTTATGCAACAAATATTCATGAAGCTTGGTTGGAGCCAGGCATTGAGATTGGTGGTGACTTGGATATAGTCCCTGCCCTCAAGTGACTGGGGTCTAGTGGGGCAATGGCCAAGGAAACGAGTGAGGATAGTTCAGTGTGATGAGGGGGTAGTGTTGCCTTGGAGCCTTCTAGGTACAGGTGGGAGGCACTCCACTCGGGCTGGCTTGAGCAGAGAGGAAACTCATCAGCTCCTGCCCCTGGAGTCTATTCAGGTACTACTAGATCAGGGTGACAAGAGACATCCTTAGGAAACCATCTCTCTCCATCTCTTGTCCATGCTTTTTCTTTGTGTTAGCTTCACCCTCTGGCAGACTGTCCCTTTGTGGTGTCACAGGCCCCTCCCAGAGGCTCCAGTTTATATTTTACCAGCTCAAGGATCCCACCAGAAGAAAACTTTCTCAATAGTTTCCTCTAGCATTGTGAGATTGAGTCTCACTGGATATTTTTGGTCACATGCCTGTCTCTGAAGGTTCACTGTGGCCAGGGCATCATCTGCCTACCCCAGCAGAGGGCCGGGGGGAGACAGAGTATCAGTCCCTCCTGAATCACGTGGACTGAGGTGACCTGAGTGGGGTGGGTGGTTTGAGTCCCTAAAGAAAATTCAGATGCTATCATCAGAGACCAGCAGAACAGATGTTTAGGCAAAATCATAGATGTCTACTACAGCTACCATGTGGGAACAGAATAACCAGTTAAAAGTCCTGGCTTGGGACTGCAGTTCCTGGTGATGGAATCACCTTTTCACCATTTCCAAATTGTGGGACTATGGCTCGGTCAATTCACCATAAGTTTGAGCCTTGATTTCCCCATCTACAAAATGGGAGTGATGAGTGTATCCATCTCCAGCATCAGTGACTTGAATCAAATGTGAAAATGCATTGCAAAGTGAACAGGCAAACTCCAGCAGATGTCACTGCATTTTATTGTGGCATGATCTATAAAGTCTTTGGATTCTTATCTGACCAGTTTCAGTGCAGATGTCCCCAGGGAGGCACCTGGGCTTAGCAGAAAGAGCCAGACTCCCTGGGTTCACATCCTAAATCTGCCACTTAATGCCTACAGTTCTCCTCCATGAAGTGAATATCTCCATTCCTGCCTCACAGTGTGGTTGTGAGAGGTGATGAGGTGATATATAGAAAGTTCTGGCACATATCAGTCTGTAACTAATGATAGATGTTGTTCTTGGTACAGTTATTACTCCAGAGCAAACCAGGAGTCCAGGTGCAACTCTAATAGGACAAACCACGTGGGCTGTGAACAAACAGCCATCCTGCTGGATAAAAGGTGCATTTGGCTGGCAGCCCTGGGAAGGCTTTGTGTAGCCCCAACATGAATTGGGTACAGCCTCGCTGAGGTTAATGTTTCACTATTAATTACCCCGCAGGCTCTACTATCAGCCTGTCTTTCATTTCTGCTACAATGCTTTCAGCCCGACAGTTTTAACAGAATGTTATCTGGAGTGTGTTAACTCTTCTCCCCCATTGCTGGCAGAGATCTGGGACCAGCTCTACAGAAGGACAACTTGTAAGTAAATACACATTTGCTTAAATGTAGCCTCTCCTCCCATTCCATAGCCTTATCTTAGTTTTGGGCAGCTTCAAATCAGGGAGCCAAAGAGTGTTTAGAAAAGATCTTTGGAATCATTTAATCCAGCCTACACATTTTATAGAAGAGTAAATTAAATTAAGGGAGTCTACCGAGAGAGCTAGTAATCCAGTCTTCTGACTCATAGTTCAATACTGTCTCCTCAGTAACCCAGTGCTTCAATCATTCATTCACTGCTTCAACGACATATTGCACATCTACCTACTCTATTCCATACCTTTTCTGGGCACTGTGAAAACAGAGATGAATAAGAAACAATCTCTGCCCTTGAAGTTCTCATGATTTCTCCATCTATTCATTCATCCATCCTCCCATCCATCTCTTTGCTCTCCATCTGTCTATCTGGCTTTTCACTTCTCTGCATCTGTCTATCCATCCATCCATCCATTTGTATGTCTATGTTTCTACCCATTTCAGCTGTCTGTCCATCATCCATCCATCTCTTTATTGTATCCTCTGCTTATCTCACCAAACATCCGTCCATCCATCTACCCACCCACCTATCATCTGTCTTTTCATCAGTCTAGTTCTCTCTTCCCATCAATGCCTTAATGTGTCCATATATCTCTCCATCCATCCATCCAGCCATCACTGTGTCTGTATAGCCCCAAATACTGTTCTGGTGCTAGGAATTTGGTTAAGTAAAAAACAGTCTTTGCTCTTAATACTTTCACATTTAATAAGGGAGGACATACAGAAAGCCATCTCTAAAGTGTGTATAAAGGGCTCTGCTTGTATACAGAGAATACAGGGAAGAACCTTCTAGGCTGATGGAACAGGGGCAAAGGCATGAGGAAGCCTGGAGGATTTGGTAGGGGAAGGATTTCTATTTCATTTGATGACTCCATCATCAAGAGAGTTCATCGAAAGCCATTTTGAAGGGACCTTGAATGCCAGACCTGGAGCTAGAATGTCAACTGTGGGTGTTGGAAAACTGCTGCAGGGTTTTCAGCAGGAATGACATAGATCAGTGAGTGATTTACAAAGATCAGTCTAGGGAGTGGATTAGAGAGAAAGAGACTAGACACATGAGGAGTGTTTAAATCCTGTTCTAATAGATCTAGTGAGGGTTGACATTGTGGCCTGAATGAAGGTATTGACAGTGGAGATAGGTACTAGGGGGCAGGTTTGAGTGACATGTGGAGGAAGATGTAACAGGACTTGAATGGTGAACTATCATATGTGGATCCTGATGAAGAGGGAAGAGTTAGAGAAGACTCTGAGATGTCTGACTGGGTGACATGTGACAATGCCACTCATACAGAAGGAAGAATGTGTGTGTGTGTGTGAAGTAAGGTGTTCAGTTTTAGACATGTTGCTTTTGAGGTGTCCATGAGATAGCTGGGGGGACACCTAGGATGCAGATATTTATAAAGATCTGGAGCTTGTCAGAGATGGGGCCAGGAGAATGTTTATGTGTGAAGAGTAGATTGAACACAGAGCAGCAGACAAAAAAAGTGGAATGGAGGCTGGGGCCTAGACATATTGGAAGGAACAGGAGTTCTAGACTGTAGCAGCTGTCCCAGAGAGGGAGAAGAGGGAGTCTTAGAACAATGTGGATTTTGATAATTGTAAGATGTTAAATTAGGAGAAGCTGGATGATGGGCTTTTGGAAGCTATCTGTGCTGTCTTTGCAACTGTCTTAGTTTTCCAGGCTGCTATGACAAATACCACACTATGGCTGGCTTAACCAATGGGAATTTATTGTCTCACAGTTTTGGAGGCTAGACGGCTTGCTTCCTCCTGGAGTCGGTAGTGTTCTGGCTGGTGGGCAGTCCTTGGGTTCCTTGGCTTTGCCATCACATGAAGATATCTTCTCCTTTCTCTTCCAGATTCCATGGACTTCCAGTTTTTTCTCCAGGTGGCTTTCTTTTTGTAAAGACTCCAGTAATAGGATTAAGGCTCAACCTCATCCAGTTGGGCCCCACTTTAACTAAAAACAACTTTGAAAGATCCTGTTTACAATGGGTGCAGTAGGGCATCCTTTATACTTTATGAAAAATCCACATATGTGTAGATCTATTTCTTGACCCTCTTTTCTGTTCCATTGATCTGTGTGGCTATTTTGATGCCAATGCCACACTGTCTTGATTAATGTAGCTTTATAATAATTCTTCAAATCTTAGTCATCCAACTATGATCTTTTGCAGTTTTTTTTGCTTGTTTGTTTTTTGAGTATATGTGTGGCTATTCTAGTTCCTCGTATTTCCATATTAATTTTGGAATTAGTTTGCCAATTTGTACAAAAAAAAACTTCCTGTTATTTTGATTGGGATTGTGTTGAACATACAGATCAATTTGGGGAGAATTGACATAGTAATAACATTGAGTATTCTGACCAAATAACAAGGTATATGTCTCCATTTATTTAAGTCTTTTAAAATTTCTTTCAGCAATGGTTTACAGTTTTTAGTGTATAGGTCTTGTACATCTTTTGTCAGATTTTCCCATGTTTCACATTTTAAATGGTATTTTAAATGGCATTTTAAAAGTTTTTAATTTGTGAAGGTTTTTTGTATGTGGAAATACAATTGCTTTAGTGTATCGATCTTGTATCCTGCAAGCTTGCTACTAGTTTTTTGGTAGGTTCTCTTAGATTTTCCACATAGATGAATAAAGACAGTTTACTTCTTCCTTTAGAAATCAGATGCCTTTTATGTCTTTTTATTGCTTTATTGTACTGACTACAACATCCAGGACAAAGTTTAATAGATTTGGTGAGAGCAGATGTCCTCCTCCTTTTCCTGGTATTAGGAGAAAAGCATTCAGTTTTTCACTATTAAGTGTGATGTTAGCTGTATGTTTTTTTACGTATGCCTTTTATCAAGTTAAGTAAATTCCTTTCCATTCCTGGACTGCTGAGAAGTTTTATCAGAAATGGATGTTTGTTTTTTAAAAATGATTTTTGTGTCTTTTATTAGGTGTGTAAAAATGTTTCGATTTTTATATCCTTTGATGAATTGACTCTTTATCATTATGAACTTACCTTATCTTTGATGATATTCTTGTTCTGAAGTCTACTTTTTCTGATGCTACTATAGCTATTCCAGCCTTCTTTTGATTCATTTTAACATGGGATATCATTTTCCATTCTTTTTATTTTAACCTATTTGTGTCTTTATATTTAAAGTCTGTTTCTTGTAAACAGCATACAGTTGTCTTTTTTTTTTTTTTTTTTTTTTTTTTTTTTTTTTTTTTAATGCAGTCTGTCTATGTCCTTGCCTTTTAATTGGGATGTTTAGACCACTTACATTTTTTAATGTAATTTTATTGAGATATATTCACAAACCATATCATCCATTCAAAGTATACAATCAGTGGTTCACAGGATCATCACATAGTTGTGCATTCATCACCATAATCAGTTTTAGAACATTTGCATTACTCCAGAAAAAGATAAAAAGAAGAAAGAAAACTCCATCCCTTACCCCTTATCCCTCCCCTTCCCCCACCCATTGATTCCGAGTATTGCACTCTACCCAATTTTAAGACTAACAAAAGGGTAGTAGACCACTTATATTTAATGTGATTATTTATGTGATAATTATTAAGTCTAACATCTTGCGATTTGTTTTCTATTAGTCACATATGTTATTTGTTCCTCTTTCTGGATTACTTTTCTGGATAAATTTTTTGGATTAATTAATTTTTTATTATTCCAGTTTATTTCCTTTGTTGGCTTATTGTGTATAAATTTGTTATGTTATTTTGATGGTTGCTCTAGGGTTTATAGTTTTAACTTACCACAGTCTTCTTCAAGTACTATTACACTACTCCACTTTTAGTATAAGAACCTTACAATAGTATATTTCCATTTCTTCTCTGAACTTTATGTTATTGTTGTCATGCATTTGACTTATACATAGACCATAAACCTCACAAAACATTGTTATTTTTGTTTAAATAATTAATTATATATTAAAGATATTCGAGTAATAAGAAAAACAGTAAATTTATTTATCCATGTAGTTGCCATTTCCAGGGTTCTTCATCCTTTTGTGTAGAACAGTATTTCCATCTAGTATCATTTTTCTTTTGCCTAAAGGATTTCCTTTAACATTTGCCTATTTAGTTTTTTTTAAGGCATGGTCAAATAAGCCCCTGTTCATGTTATTCAAATAATTTGGTTTTCTTTTTCTTTTGTGAAACAAACTGAGTAGAACCAAGGAGGAATCAAAGAAAACCTCATATATTCTTTTTAAATAGATTCTTTGAATTCAAAGTGATGTTCAGTGGGTGATAAATTCTTTCAGTTGTTTGTCTGAAAATCTCTTTTTTTTTTTTTTGCCTTAATTTTTAAAAGATATTTTTGCTGGGTATAGGATTTGAGGTTTACTTTTTTTTCCTTTTAGTACTTTAAATATGTTGCTCCATTGTCTTTCTTCCTGCTTGCATTGTTTCTGATGAGAAATCTGCCTCATTCTTATCCTTGTTCCTTTGTATTTGACATTCTTTTTTTCTGTGACTGCTTTAAGATCTTCTCTTTATTATTGGTTGGTTATTAAGATGTGCCCTGGTGTTGTTTGCTTGATATTTCTTGTTATTGGCATTTGTTGAACTTCTTGGATCTGTGGGCTTATAGTTTTTATTAAATTTAGAAAATTTCAGACATTAATTCTTTTTTCTTTCCCTTTCTTTTTTCTTTTGCCCACTAGAATCTAAGCTCCATGAGAGCAGGGACTTTGTCTTTTTCCGTGCTGCATCTGCAGTGCCATGAACAGGGTCTAGCATGTAGTGTAGGGATTGGTAAGTATTTGTTGAATGAACAATTGAATGTTGGTTGTTCTTTTCAGCACTTGGACCAGACATTATTTCTTCTGTCCAGCACCCTCATCTTCAGGAGCTCCAAATGTATATTAGGCTATTTGAAATAGTCCCCTAGTTTACTGACACTTTTTAAAAAAAGTCTTTGTTTCCTCTGTGTGTAATTTTGAACAGTTTCTATTGTTCTGTCTTTAAGTTCATTACTTTTTCTTCTGCAGTGACTAATATACTGTTAATCCTATCCAGTATATGTTTCATTTCAGACATCGTAGTTTTGATCTCTAAAAGTTCAATTAGAATCTTTAAAAAACTTATATATCTTCCATGTGTCTACTTAACTTTTTGAAAATGTGGAGTAAGGTCATAGTAACTCTTTTATTGTCTGTCTTTGCTAGTTTTAACATCTGCTTTGATTCCAGGTCAGTTTTTGCTCCATTTTTCTCCTCATTACCGTTCTATTTTCTGCTTCTTTTCATGCCTGTTAATCTCTTATTGGATACCAGACATTGTGAATTTTACCTTGTTGTTTGTGGCTATTTTAGTGTTCTGAAAAATATCCTTGAGATTTGCTTTGGAAAGAGGTTAAATTGCTTAAAAACAATTTGAGTTTTTGAAGTCTTGCTTTCAAGATTTGTTGTGTGAGACCAGAGCTGTGTTCAGTATAGGGCTAATAACTGCTCACTGCAAAGACAAGACCCTGGGAGTATTCAACCCAATGTCCTATGAAACGTGAAGCTTTACAGTCTAGCTGGTAGGAACAGGCGCTGTTCCTGGTCCCGTGTGATTACCAGAAACTGTCCCCTCTACTCCTCTGAGATGATTCTTTCCCTGGCCTCAGGTGGTTTCCTCACAGGCACTGCTCAGTACTCTGTTGGATGATCAAGAGGGCACCCTCCAGACATTTCTAGAGTTCTCCTTCTGTGTAGCTCTCTCCCCTGCAGTATCTGTCCTGCCTACTCTGAACACCTTAAGTCTCTCCAGATGCTAACTCTGTCTGCCATCCTCTGCCTCAGTTTCACTCACTGTCTCACAGCCTGGATTCTTTCTCCAGGGAGTAAGGAGAAGCAATCGTAGGGCTCGCTCTGTTTTCTGTCTTGTAGAGATCATTATTCTTTGTTGCCTAGTATCCAGTGTCTTGAAAACTGTTGTTTCACACTTTTCTCCTGGATTTGTTTTTTTTCTGGTGGCAGGGTGAATATGTTCCATGTTGGTCAATGTATTCCCTGTTTATTATATCTTTTTTTTTCCTTCAAAATCTACATTAGAAGAAACCTTCCTCTGCAACAACAAACTAAGAACTTGATAAAGTGTTTCTATCATCTGTGATTGCTCTGCTTCTGTGAGGAGGGTAGCGTGTCATGCCCATTGTGCAGATAAGGGAACAGAGCCTCAGAGAGGTGAAGAGACTTGTCCAAGGCGTCACAGTCATAAGAGGCAGAGCCAGGAATGAGCCCACATCCCTGCTACACCATGCTGCCCTTGTGTTCACGGGAGGGGAAACAGAGACACATGAAGGAAGGGTTGGTATACATTTTAAAAAGTGTTTCTGTGGGAGGGAGAATGGGCTCAGAGAGTAATAGTCCCAAGGTCACAGTGCTAATGAGAGGGGGAGGTTGGACAGGATCATGGGTCTCTGTGAATGGTCTTTCCCCATCCTAACCCACTTCAGAGAAGGGGAGGGTATCTAATACATCCTATTAGGCAAAAAGTTGGGCTTTTTGCCAGAGCTGTGGAGTTGGGGATGTGAAACTTGGCCTGGCTTTATGGCAGTTGTGGTGGGGCACTGGCTAGAGGGAGCAGGGTTGGGGATGGATGGAGAGTACCCACTGCTCAGCAGCAAGGGGTGTGTGGAACGGTGGGGAGAAGGTAGGGAGCACCAGAAGGCAGAGGGTGGGTTTGTGGGAGCTGTGGGTGGAAGGTGTGGCACCAGCAGCAGGGGCGTAGCTTCAGATGGTTCCCACTGTCTCCTGGCTTGTCTTGACTGTCACAGCTCCTTCCCCTCCCTGAGTGAGAAAGGTGAGAAAATAAAACAATGAAGCCGTGAACAGATGAGGTGTTAGGGAGCCAGCTTGCTAGGGTGGGCAGCACAGATGACGGGTGGGCAGGGAGGTAGTGGGAGGTGAATGCACAGATCTGAGCACTGAGATGCTGGAGTGGTGGGAGCTCAGCCTGGGGTGCAGATCTGTGAGTGGTGGTGCTGGTGCGTGTCAGCCCCCCTACCCCCCAGGGACAGGTGATCCCTGGGAAGGAGGTGTGTGGTCTTTTCCTGGACCATGGGGAAAGCTCTGAAATGTTACTGGAGCATTTATTTTGAACAAGATTTCCTTTAGACTAGGGTTTTTAGTGTGGAATGGAATTGCACATAAAAGCTACCATTTATTAAGTGCCTTCAATATGGTCAGAACCCATTTCTATAGCATCAGCTCACTGCATTATCACAATTACCCTGTGAGGTGGGTACCATTATTAACTTCAGTTTACAGTGAGGAGTCTGGGTCTCAGGGAGGTGATGACTTGCTCAAGCACCCTCTGCTTTTTTTTTTTTTTTTTTTTTTTTAATGAGAGAGATGTTCGTGAGGAGCCAGAGCCTACTGAGGTAGAACTTACCAGGAATTTTTTTTTTTGTTATTAATCATTGATAGATTTTCTTTGATATAGGACTATTCAGATGATCTGTTTATCTTTGTGTGAGTATTGATAGATTGTGTCTTCCAAGGAATTGGTTCATTTCATCTGAGTTGTTAAATTTGTGGGCATAGATTACTGATGCCCTTTGCATTTTTTCTTTTGGTGTTTGATTTCAGTAGTTTCTATTGCTATATCTTCAAGTTCACTAATCTTTTCTTCTGCAACATCTTATCTACTGTTAATCTCATCCTGTGTATTTTTCATCCCTAGACGTTTGATGTGGGTCTTCTTTATATCTTCCCTGTCTCAACTTAACTTTTTTATCATTTGGAGTAGTTAGTATAACTTGTTTAATGTCCTCCTTCTTTGCTAATTCTAACATGTCAGTTATTGGTCAGTTTTGAGTTACTGATTATCCTCATTATGATTTGTGTTTCCCTGCCTCTTTGAATCTTTGATTGGATGCCAGATGTTGTGAATTTTACCTTGTTGGGTGCTGGATATTTTTGCATTCCTATAAATCTTCTTCGTCTTTGCCCTAGAATGCAGTTAAGTTACTTGGAAGGAGTTTGATTTTTGGGAATCTTGCTTTTATTATTAGTTAGGAAGGTCTAGAACAATGCTTAGTCAGGGATTAGTTATTCCCCATGACTAAAGCAAGACCCCTGTGAATACTCTACCCAATGCTCCAGGAATTTTCAGGCTTTCCAGTCTGGCTTGTGAAAACAAATACTGTTACCTCTACTCCTTTCGGATGGTTCTTTCTACAGCCTTAGGTATTTCCTTACATGCATGTACTCATCAAGTATTCTGATGTGTCCTTGAGAGGGACCCTCTGCAAATCTCTGGGGTTCTCTCTTGGGGCAGCTCTCTCCTCTCTGGTTCTCTGTTCTAGGAACCCAGGCTGCCTTGGTCTGTCTTGACTGTCAGCTCTATTTCCTCAATTCAGGGAACCTGCTAGGTTCTGCCTCAGTTCCCCTCCCTGGGCTGCAGCCTGAAACTCTTTCAGTACAGTGAACTGGGGCAATTCATAGGGCTTATCTCATTTGTTTCTCATCTCTCAGGAATCATTGTCTTTTATTGTTTGATGTCCAGTGCCTTGAAAACTGTTGTCTCATGTATTTTTAATGGTTTTGGGTTGTTTTTGGTGGGAAGATGAATACTCCATCTTGGCTAGAAGCAGAAGTTCTCTAAGTTTTCATAACAGAAATGTTTAATGATAGAAAAATATTTGAAAGAATGATACAGTGTTTACTAGTATACCCACCACCTAGATTCAATAATTGTTGATATTTTGGTTATGTGTTTGTATGACTGCATATATACATATTTATTTGATGAACCACTTGTAACTAAACTGTAGACATCAGGACACTTCATCCCTAAAACATTAGGATGCAATTCCTAAAATAAAGGAGATCCACCTTTATCATACCTGAGAATATTAAATTATTCCTCATTATCTGCTGCATAACAAATTACTTCAAAATGTAGCAGCTTAAAACAACCTGCATTCCTTATCTCACAATTCCTAAGTGTTAGGGATCTGTGCACAGCTTAGATGAATGGTTCTGGCTCAGGGTCCTTGCATGAGGTTGTATGATGTCTGTCAGCTGATGCTGCAGTTACCTCAAGACTCACCTAATCCTAAAGGATCCACTTCCGAGATCATTCACACGGCTGATGCCTGCAGGCCTTAGGTTCTCACTGCACTGTCCTCTCCATAGGCTCCCTGAGTGTTTCCTGGCATGGCAGGTGGCTTTGCCCAGAGCAAGGGAGTGCCCAAGATGGAAGCTGTAGTCTTTCATAAATGAATCACATTGCTTCTGCTGCATGGTATTGGACACATAAACCAACCCTGGTACAGTGAAGGGGAGGGAACAAATAAGGGTGTGCAGGTTGGGAACACCACAGCCCATCTGGGAGGCTGGTTACCAAAGCATCTAATATCCAGTCCATACTCACATTTTCCAAATAGCCTAAATATTTGTGTGTGTGTGTGTGTGTGTGCGTGTGCGTGTGTGTGTGTGTGGTTATTAAACCAAGATCCAATGCATTTGGTTGTTTTATCTATTTAGTCTCTTTTAATCTAGAACATTGACTTTTTTAAGAGACCAGGCCAGTTAACTATCTTTTAGAATATCCCACAGTCTAGGTTTATTGATCATTTTGTCACTTGACTTATTCCTCTATCCCCTGTGTTTCCTATGGTCTATAAGTTGGGTCAAAAAGCTGATTAGATTCAAGTTAAACATCCTGGCAAGTAGACTTCAAAGGTGACGTTGTGTACTTCACTTGAAGGCACATAATGTCAGAAAGTCCTACAATTAGTGATTGTGATGGTTAGGTTCCTGTGTCAACTTGGCCAAGTGATGGTGCCAGTTGTCATGTCTTGCAAGCACTGGCCTAACCATTTCTGCAAGGACAGTTCATGGCTGGTTAATAAACCTGAAGGATGGTTTATTAAATCACCAGTCAGTTGATTTCATCTATGGTTGATTATATCCATGATCAACTAGGGAGTTTCTTCCGCAATGAGAGAAGCCAATCATTTGGATTTAATAGAGTCAGTTGAAGACTTTTAAGGGAGAAGAGAGAATTTTCATCTCTTTTTCGGCCAGCCAGCCTCTCCTGGGGAGTTCATTGAGGACCTTCATCAGAGATGCCAGCTCACGGCCTGCCCTATGGAATTTGGACTCATACATCCTGCCCTATGGTATTTGGACTCATGCATCCCCACAGTTGCATGAGATGCTTTAATAAAATCTGATATTTACAAATATCTCCTGCTGGTTCTGTTTCCCTAGAGAACCCTGACTAACACAGTGATGTTAAGTTTGATAATTTGTTTCCAACTGCTTCTTAAACGGACTTTCAACCAGTCCACCTGTTTTAAACCCCACCTTCACATCCCTTTTAGAGGTACTTGTTGTCTTCAATTCCTGATCCTTTCTATAGATTTCTGGTGCTAACTGGTGAGCTTCTGTGCTGTTCTCACTGCTGGTATAGGTTTCAGCATCCTTATTATCCATCCAGTTTCTTTCCAACTTCCCTAATTTTGTTGTTGTTATCTCCTCTCCTGTTCTCTTAGTTATTGTGAGTTAATGCCTTTTAAATCCTTCCACTTTCATTTTAGGTGTATTTTGGAGGGAGCAAAGGAATATATGCACGTGTTCAATAAACCATGTTGGACCAGAAGTTCATCTTTGCTTCAGCTTAGGTTTTTGTCACTTGTGACTAGAGTTCTAATTAATTATTTCCCTTTGCAGATTAAGAATCTGAGACCCAGAGAGGGTAGTTTATGTGCCCAAAGACACACAGCTGGTAGATGGGGTGATGTCAGGATTGGATCTCATGTCTGCCTGATTCTGAAGCTTGTGTTCTTCCACATACCCTCCACTCCCACTTCCTACTGCTTCAAGCACTTAGAATTTTGGGTATATCAAACATTAATCAAATTCTGAGGAACTGAAACCTGGTGAGCAAACATTTACATGCAAGTCTGACAAAAATCAGAAGTCAATATATTTTGTCCAGCCCTTTCCACTGACTGGATGCTGGTGTCTGCATCTGCGGCAGAAATAATGAAGCATCTTAGATAGTATCCAGAGATTCAATCTGGGAGGGGCATTGATTGATCTGTTGGCTTCCTTTTTTCATAACAGAAGTATTACTGTTGTGTTAGTCAAAATTAACACTGGCTTCTGTAACAAACACCTCAAATATATGTATTAATTAAATTTTTTTTTTGTTCAAAATTAGCATTTCTCCTTCAATTGGTGATTCAGGACTCAGGTTCCTGCCATTTTGTGGTTCTACCATCCTCAAAGCTTGACTTCCAAGACGCTGTGCTGCATCACACCACAGAAGAGGAAGAACATAGAAAAGGGTTGGGGAAGGTTCTTACAGGCAGTCTGGAAGTGATGTGCATCACTTCTGCCCACCTTCCTTTGGTCAGAACTGTCTCTGGGACACTCATAACTGCAAGGAAGGCTGAGAAATGTATGGGCTTATCCATACAATGAGTTTGAAGAATAGCTCCAGTCCAAAGTGTAGGGGCCTCACTGAACCTTTCTATGCATTTCTCTTGTCTTGGACATAAACATGTGGCCCCAGGGAATTCCTCCACTTAAACAGATACAAATGTCCCCTCTTCCTTAGAAAACAGTTTCCTCACTGTCCTGGGCATTGCGCTGTATGACCTACAGCCAGCAATCCCCTGCCCCAGGCAGCATGACTTGACTGCTTTCCCCACAGGCACATGCAGGGCAAGCCCCAGGATGGAGAGTTAGTTCCTTAGGCCACCCGCTGACAGATTGGGCCAGATATATGTGCTCCCAGTCTGTGCACAAGGGTTACTCTGCTTCTTCCAGAATTGGTACCAGGGACCCCCATCAGGTGCACAGGATGGCTCTGTGCCAAGTGAGTGAGGGGCGAGGAGGGGCCAGCCAGGGTTCCAGGGGATCCTACTGCTTTTAAGTAGCACCATTATTGCCCTATTATTGCAGTCCTTTAACTGTTTTCTAGAACTTTGAGAAAGATGTTTCTGTCAGTTCTTGCTGATTGTTCAAAGCTTCTGTTGGGGGACAGAGCCCTGAAGCATCTCATTCCGTCATGTTGATTGGGGCCAGGGCATCTTGAGTTTGAAAATAATTCTAACCTGAAGTGCATGTGTATGAGCACAGTGTCTCCAGCATTTTCATATAGCCACTTTGTGTGTATGCATAAGTATATGTTTAATTCTCTTAATACCCTCTGAGGTAGGTATTATCATCATCCCCATTATACAAGTGAGAAAAACCGAGACCCTTATTCAAGGTCATGGAGTTGGTCCATCTGAGTAACTTCTTTAGGGATCATTTTCAAATATCACTACATGGCTTCATTAAAAAACTCGCAGACTTGGAACAGCTACCAGTAAATACCTGAAACTATCAAATTATCACCCAAAACCCTTGAATCTTGAAGACTATTGTATAAAAATGTAGCTTATGAGGGGTGACAATGTGATTGGGAAAACTACGTGGATCACACTCCCTTTTGTCCAGTGTATGGATGGATGAGTAGAAAAATGGGGGCAAAAAAAAAAAAAAAAAAGCACCCAGTGTTCTTTTTTTTACTTTAATTGTTCTTTTTCACTTTAATTTTTATTCTTATTACTTTTGTGTTTGTGGTAATGAAAATGTTCAAAAATTAATTTTGGTGATGGATGCACAACTATATATGGTAGTACTGTGAGCAATTGATTGTATGCTTTGTATGACTACATGGTATGTGCATATATCTCAATAAAATTGAATTAAAAAAAACAAAAAACTGATGACTCTCATTTCTATAAATTTTGTGGAGTGGCTCTCCTTCTTGGGTTAGGGTGGCATCTTCCAGATTCATTTACTAAGATCTACAAAGGATTAGTGCATAACCCTGTATTTTAGGTTCCAGTTTAGAGATGAGGAAATTGGTGAGGTGAAGTCACATAATCAGTACATGGCCGAGTCCGTATTCAAAATCAGGTGGGTTCGACTCAGGTCGAACTACTGTACCACTGTACCAGAATGTAGTGGCAGTGAATGGTGCTTTAAATAAATGGAAGCCATTTATTTTATAAGAATAAATGGAAAATTCAGGTTATGTTAAAAATTAAATTAATAAATCAATCTAAATTTTAAATTTAGGTTTTAATCTGTCTTCAATTAACAGAAATTTATCATTGACTCTCATTTCTGCCTGTTACTAACTTTGTGGCCTTGGATGAGTTTCTTTGTCTCTTGAAGCCTCATTTTTTTTCATCTAAGGTATGGGGGTGGCAATAGCTAATCCACAGGGGTTTCTTATGGGCTAAAGGAGATGGCACGTGACAGCAGGCTTTACATAGATCTCTCAGAATGCAAAACACGGGACCTAACCTACACACCTGAGTCGAGTCTGGGCTGGGGTTGGAAACAAATGCCACATAAGTGAGTGAAACAGCCAGACGGGAACAGTGGGGACAAAGGGGGCTGGAGGACACATGACACGGGCCATTTGAAAGGGGCAGGGTGCACTCTTAGATCGGTCCCTGCAGACTGTTTCCAAACATGGGAACCTGAGATCAGGGTGTAGCTCTAATTTTTCAAAGAGCTGAAAGCCTCAATTTGTTTCTGACAGTTCCCAATGTTTAAATGTCGGCATCTAATTTTTAAAAAATCCTGTGACCAAACAAGAAACTCTTGATTGCGGGTGAAAGGTGGTTTGGTAACGGGGCTCTTACAGTGTGCCTGACTCTGTCTTGGGGGGTGGAAAGTGGGGAAGGGGGAACAATGGCAAGTCAGCCTGGCCTCCCTGGGAGGCTGCAACCAGCAGTGAGACAAGCCGCCTATTTAAGAAATTGATTCTATAATAGGATTTGGTGTAATGGGATTTTCCCTGCATTATCCTTGAACTCCTTAGGCCTGGATCTGCAGAGTGCTTTTTGTAGCTGAAATTGAAATAGTAAAACAATTTATGGCACATGGAGGAGATGTCTTGGGAAATGTTTCTAGGACTTTACCGTTTCATGAGGGCTTTCGCAATCTCATTTTATCCATTCTGTTAAATAAGGGCAATCCCATTTTTCTGGTGTGGTGACCAAGGCTCAGAAATAAGGGTCTGATAGTCACATGGCTGGGACGAGGGAGTGGCAAGCCTTGGACCCACCTTGTGAATCTGTTTCCCACCTTGCCACACAGTTGCTCAGTCAGGGAAGAAAGTGGGGACTGATGATATTTGAACACTGTTCATACCTCATCCCAGTGGATCTCCCAGTCAACTTGTAAGGCAACCTTATCATCCCCATTCTAGAGCAGAAACTGAGGCTCAGAGGGATGGCATGACTCGTCCAAAGACACACATCCAAGAAGCTCATGAAAGGTTCCAAAGAGTGTCCACAAGATCCCTGAAGTCATCTGCAAACTGTTTCATGTTTGCATTTTTTGTCTATTTCTTAGGGTAGAGGGCCTGAAGCTTTCAACAGATTTTCAAAGTGGTCAGTGAGTCCCAGTGGTAAAGAACCACTGATTTCAGCCGAGTTCTTTCTGACTCCAAGGCCCCTCCACTGGATCCTGGTTAAGGAAACATTCTTTAGATTCAGACTCATCTAAGATCTGGTCTGTGTCCAGGCTTTTCCCCACACTAGCTGAGAGGCCTCAGTCTCCTCTTCTGTAAAATTGGGACTCAGTGATTCCCCAAATATTTTATCGAGCCATCTCTCTGACTCAGACACAGTTCTGGGCATTGAGGGTACAGCAGT
The DNA here is from genome assembly GCF_015220235.1 of Choloepus didactylus. NCBI lineage: Eukaryota > Metazoa > Chordata > Mammalia > Pilosa > Megalonychidae > Choloepus > Choloepus didactylus. The sequence continues at coordinate 2,059,843 of NW_023637577.1, forward strand.
GAACAAAACAATGTCCCTGCTCATGTCGACCTTATATTCTAGTGAGGGGATACAGACAATAAATAAATTGATACATGTCAGACGGCGGTAAATGTTGTGGAGAAAAATGAAGCAGGGTAAGGGGGACAGGGTCTGGTGCAGGGGTGGGACTAGATAGGGAAGTGTCTCTGATGACTGGGGACCGAATGAAGGGAGAGAGTCATGTGGCTCTCAGAGGAAGAGTCTTTCAAAGGCAAGGATGCAATAGATGACTCAACAAATGTTGGGTACGGTGAAGAACTCCCTGTCGTCCCCACAATAAAGTCTGAAATCCTTGAGTTGGCATTCAAGGCTTTGCTCAGTCTGACCCTATGTTATTTTCTGACCCTCATCTGGGTTACTAACTCACCCCCAGTGGGTCTGCTTAAGTCTTTTAAAAATTATTTTATTATTATTTTTTTTAGCCTTAGCCACCAGGCCAATTCATTTAACACTCACTCACTCACCAGTCCCTGTTCTGTGGTGGGCATGTACGGAACAGAATAGCTCACTATCCAATGGAGAACAATAAAGACAGAAGTACCCTGATTTAGACATGTTCTTAATCCATGTCCCTGTGGGTGTGAGCCCATGGTAAGTAGGACCTCTTGAAGATGTTATTTTTACTAAAGGTGTGGCCCAAATGAGGCAGGGTGAGCTTTAATCTGGATTACTGGGGTCCTTACAAAGAGAAAGCCACAGGAAAGAGCCAGAAGAGGGGAGGCAGTGAGAACCTGGAGGAGAAAGGAGAGGACATCGGCATGTGATAGGAAAGCCGTGGAACCCCAAAGATCGCCAGCAGCCAGAATCAGAACGGTACAGTCTATGGAAAGAAAGCAAGCCTTGCTTGTATTTTGATGTTTGACTTCTGGCCTCTGGAACTGTGAGCCAATAAATGCTTGTTTAAGCTGGAACCAGGTTGTGGTTATTTGTGACAGTAGCCCAGACAAACTAAGACAACATCTAATTCCAACTGAGTCTGATAAATGCCATGATATAGGGCTACCAAGGGGCTCTAGGAGCACAGAGGAGAGGGTAACTGGTTCTACCCAAGGAAAAGGGGGAGATCTGCACAAGGCTTCAGTGGAGTTATTTGCATAGGGTCTTGAAGAGTGAGTAGGAGTGTGCCATTTGGATAAAAAGGAGAGAAGGGGTAGAATATTCCAAGAAGCACTAACTGCAGGCAGTATCCTAGCCAGGGAGTCATTGCATTTTAACAGTTAAATATGCTTTGCTATTTTATACCTATGCTGTGGTATAAACAGAAGTAACAAAAAGCTAGCTACAGGGCCCAGGAGGTAAATGAATCCAGCTTGCTGGGGGATGAATCCAGGGCCTTGGAGGTAAATGAATCCAGTAGGGACTGGGGGATCTTGACAGTATGTGTCCTACTTAAAGAGGGCAGTTGATTGTGGCTTTGCAGGAGTGTAGTCCCACTGTTGACAGAACAACTTATTTTTTTGATTGAACTATGTTTATGTACAGCAAAATTCCCCCTTCTTAATGTGTGGTTCAGTGATTTTTGACAAAAGTATACAGTTGTGTAACCACCATCATAATCAAGATTTAGAAAACTTCCATCACCCTCAAAATTTTTCCATGCCCCTTTGCAGTCAACACTTTCCCCCACCCTTAGCCTCTGGCAGCTGATCTGTTTTCTGTTCCAATAGTTTTGCCTTTGCAGAATCATAATCTGTAGACTTTCAATCTGGCTTCTTTCACTTAGCATAATGAGTGCATTTAAGTTACATTCATGTGTATGAGTCATTCACTTCTTTGATTGCTGGGTAATACTCTATTGAATGGATGTATCATGGTTTGTTTATCCATTCCCCAGTTGAGGGACATTAGCATTGTTTTTCAGGTTTTGGTGGTTACACATAAAGCTGCTATAAACATTTTTGTGCAGGGTTTTGTTTGAATATGGTTTTCATTTCACTTGGGTAAACATCTAGGAGTGGGATCACTGGGTCATATGATAAATGCATGTTTAACTTTGTAAGTAACCACCAAATTGTTTTCCCAAGTGGCTAGTTATACCATTTTGCCTTCCTACCAGCAATGTGTGAGAGTTCCAGTTGCTCCATATCTTTGTCAGCACTTGGTATTGTCAGTATTTTTTTTTAAAAGACCATTCTAATAAGTGTATAGTGGTATCTCATTATAGTTTTAATTTGCATTCCCTAATGACTACTTATGTTGAGCATCTTTTTATGTGCTTATTGCTATTTGTATATCTTTTTGGTGAAGTGTCTATTCAAATCTTTTGCCCATTTAAACATTTTTTGTTTTCTTATTGAGTTTTGAGGGTTCTTTTTTTTTTTTAAATAGCTTTAGTGAGATATAATTCGCTTATCATATAATTCATTCAAGTGTACAATATTTTTAGTATATTCATATATTAACATTTTTAGAATATTCATAAAGTTGTGCAATTATCATCAGAGCCAATTTTAAAGTATATTCATCACCTCAAAAAGAAATTTAGTACTGTTTAGATATCACCCCTCAACTCTCCATTCTACCCAATACAGTCCTAAGCTACCACTAAGCTACTTTTTGTTTCTGTGGATTTGCCTATTCTGGACATTTCATATAAGTGGAATCATATAATATGTGGTCTTTTGTGACTTGAGTGTTCTTTAATCTAGTCTGCATACAATTTTTTTTCAATCAGATACATGATTTGCAAATATGGTCTCCCAGTCTGTGGCTTGTCTTTTCATTGTCTTAACAGTATCTTTTGAAGAGCAGGGATTCTTAATTTTGATGAAGTACCATTTATCAACTTTTTCTTTGTGGTCTTTCCTTTAGTGTTGTATCTAAGAAATCTTTGCCTAACCCATCATGGTCACAGAGAATTTCTCCTGTTTTCTTTCGATAATATTTTTTTCTACAGAGAGGCCAGAAATCTGTTTTTCATGTGAAAATTCCAATTTGCAAGTGTTTTAAAAATAAAACACGTCTATGGGCTAGAAAAGGGCTGTGAGCTTTCAGTTTTCTTACATTATTTTATATCACATGCAATTGGCTCATATTTGGTAATTTTTGGTTTATGAAAGCAGCAGTTTCATATGTTTCAACCTAATGCTCTTTGCAGATTGTTAAAGTATAGGCAATCAATTGAGTTACAAGTATCTTCTGTTTGATACCGAATCGTACCTTACACTATTCCCCCACCACCTTCTGGTCAAGTCCCATGAGTTTCCTAAGCCATCCCTAACCAAGGCCTAATGAGGTGACGCATTTTGCTTGAGGGCACACAGCAGGGCTCCACTGAGATGCATGGATTATAAATTTAGCTCAAGGGTCACCTGGCCCTGTGCTCGCCAAATCTGCCGCCTCCACCAACATTTTTCTTTTGCTTGATATTTTAAATATATGTTTAACCATTTAAACATTGTAACACATGCAGCAAGAACCTTCAGATAGGTTGCATACTAAATTTTAACATTTTGGAGATGGCCAGGACAGTCTCTTATGTCATCTCTTAACTCTGTTGTGTGCAGGCTTGACGCTAAAGTCTCTGGCTTTGTAATTAAAGAGAATATTGGAATTGCAAGGCAAGCTTTTAAATATGGCTAGCATTTCCAACTCCAAGTCCGTGTGACCTGGGATTTTGTTATTTGTTTGCGTCTTTAAAAAGGAGAGGGCTTACACTCTGGTATAAGCAACATTAGAGTTTTGAAGCGTGCAGTCCATCTCTTCATATTTTCAAGACATAATTTTACATCTGCATTTTTTTTTTTACATCTGCATTTTAAAAAAGATAGAACTTTAAAGTCAGTGTTGAGGTTGAAACATGACTGTGTCTCTCATCTGTGATATCTACTTTTTCTATTCTTTTTGATCCATCAAACAATCTCATTGTCCTTAATGATCAACCTTATAATAAGTAAATATTATAGAGTTTGTGGCAGAAGTACCAAGTCTTGTGTCATTTTCCTTTTTCTAGAAGAGAAGATTACATTTCCCAGTGTCCCTTGTATTTGAATTGAGGTGGGTGACTGGTGCTGAGGGCCACTAAGAAGTGGGTGGACGTGGTATATGGCTTTCTTCCCTTGTGCAAAAGCCAGGGCTTTATCGTGGCAGAATCACAACATGGCGGGAGGCTGTGTCTCCGCGTCAATGGTCGGGGGAGGTGGAGATCTGCCAAGAAAAGCCTCCAGAACCACACTGAACTGTTACATGAGGAGGAAATGAAATTCTGTGTTAAACCTCTGACACGTTGGGGTTTATTTGTTACTACTGTAAATCCTGGTCTATCCTGACTAATACAGAATTAAATGCATAAAACAAAATTTCTAATAAACATATATCTTACCTGTTCTATATTAGGTTCTATTTATTATTTATTGAAAAGTAAAAAAGTTCTGCTGCTGTAAAAGACTTCAAAATCAGCGACTGAGTCTAATATCCTAATCTTGCAGGTGGCAAACTCAAGGGCCAGAGAGAAGTGACTTGTCCAGGGTTACACGGCTGAGGTGGGGCTAGAATCCAGGGTACGGACATCTGTAGGTTTAGCCTGCCCTTCTTTTGGTAACAACAGTTGAATTATCCCCCATCATACTCAGGCCTTGTGCTTCATGTGGGACAGCCTCATCCCCCACCTCTTTCCTTCAGGCCTCAAAGATAAGCTCAATGATGGACATGTGACCTAGTCTGGACCAATCAGAGCTAATTCCTGGGCTTTTGCTGGAGCTACTAGAAAACAGTTACCTCCATGAGTTGTTGAACCAATAGGATATAAGTTTTGAGCTGCTGACTGTAGTCTTAGTACATCTAGGGAAGAACCTGGTCAAGAATTAAGCTCACACAGGGGAAAGCAGAGCTGCAAGATGGAGAGAGATGATGCTTGATGATGTCCTTTGAGCACCTGGATCCAGCCATGCCTGAAGCCTGAACTTTTAGTCACATAGGCTATAAATGTCCTTTTTTGTTTATGCCAGTTTAGATTGATTTTCTATCACTTGCACCTGAAAGTACCCTGACTTACACTTACTGTTCTGTGCTTTTTTCACTAAGGGACAGGAAATAGTGCATTTTTCTATTTAATATGGAAATAGAGGTACATGAAGTCTCACAGGACTGAAGGCTTGATGACCTCCCTTTTGTCTTGGGAATGCCTAAGAACACTTCCTTACTTCCAGACCCAACCCTGGTGCATACATACTCGATCCCAAGTTTCATCAGGGAGTATCAAATGCCATATCTACCACAGAGCAGGTGCTAAAACATTATTGAAATAAAACAAGAGAAAACACCCCCAACAGGAATATGTACAAAGTACATGAAGAGGCAGTCCACAGAGAAAAGAAACACAAAGGACAAACATCCAAAAGATGTTCAAACTCACTAATAATTAAGAAACGCAATTAAAAATAAGGTACCATTTTCACCCAGGGTTTTCCTAATACCCAGTGGTAGGAAGGTGTAATGGTTTGGAGGCTTTATGGACTCCAGAAAAGCATGTTCCTAAATTTATTCCATTCCTGTGGGTGTAGACCTATTGTGAGACATTTTGATTAGGTTAATTCAATTGAGATGTGACCCCCATCATTCAAGGTGTGTCTTAATCCTCTTACTAGAGTCCTTTGTATGAGAATAACACACAGAGAGGAAGCCCCACCCCCACCCCCAGAGAAGCAAAGAGAGACAGAAGCTAAGAGAAAGAGACACACAGAAAACAGAGAGAAAGCCACCGGGAAGCCAGAATCTGAAAGCAATGAAATCCAGGAGAGGACCAGCAGACACTGGCTGTGCTTGTTTGAATGTATCACGTCCCCCAGAAAAAGCCATATGCAATCTTGTGGGGGCAGACATATTAGTGGAGATTAAGTTGGAATGTTTGGATTAGGTTGTTTGCATGGAAATGTGCCCCACCCAACTGTAGGTGATAACTCTGATGAGATATTTCCATGGAGGCGTGGCCCCACCCATTCAGGGTAGGCCTTGATCAGTGGAGCCATATAAATGGGCTGACAAACAGAAGAAATGCAGTGCAGCTGTGAGTGATGTTTTAAAGAGGAGCTACAGCCAAGAGGGACACTGAAGAAAGCACAGGAGCTGCAGATGAGAGACAGCTGGAAAATGGCCGTTGAAAGCAGACTCTTGCTCCGTAGAAGCTGAGAGAGGACAAATATCCCAAGTGCAACTAAGAGTGACATTTTTGAGGAACTGCAGCCTAGAGAGGAATGTCCTGGGAGAAAGCCATTTTGAAACCAGACGCCAGAGCAGATGCCAGCCATGTGCCTTCCCAGCTAACAGAGGTTTTCCGGACACCATTGGCCATCCTCCAGTGAAGGTACCCGATTGCTGATGTGTTACCTTGGACACTTTATGGCCTTAAGACTGCAACTATGTAACCAAATAAACCCCCTTCAGAAAAGTCAATCCATTTCTGGTGTTTTTGCAAAATGACAGCATTAGCAAACCAGGACACCATATCGTTAGGGAAGAACAGGATGTGTGATGTGGCGCTATTTGTGTTGAACCAAAAACTAGGTCTGACCAGAGTTAAGATGAAGATAAACTGGGAAGCACGATTAGGGTGTCAGGGGATTTTCATTTTCAGCTTATTAATTCTTCTTTATAATTTGATTTTTTTTAAAATTATGAACACATAATTACCTTACAATTTTATTCATTTGAATACCTAATAGTAATTGCATGGTGAAAAAACGCGAAAGGCACAAAGGGGAGGGGTACAATTCCCTAGTCCTCCTCTTCATCTGACAGAAAATGAGTTTATTCCTGGCATGTGTATATTTTACTTGGAAGGAGGGGGCGGAGGAGAAATGAGTGAGACAGGGTGGAGGGCACTGGCAGCTGCTGCTCTGTGGCCAGGTGTGGGTGGGCGGCCCCTCTTGGGGTCTCTACCTGTCCTTGGCTTTTTGGTAACAGCCTTCTGTGCCCCCATGAGGCTCTGGCAAAGACCCTTGGGGATGCCCTGCCCTCGGCTGCTCGGCTGTGGTTTTTCCTGGTCAGTCTCCTGCACCCCAGATTCCCAGAGAGTGAGGTGCCCGACTCCCCTGGGGCTGGCCCCCTTCCTGCCAGCTCCCCTCCGGCCAAGTCTGCCTGGCAGATGCCAAAACTCGCATTAGAAGAGACAAGTCTGTCAGCAAATATTTATCCCTGCTCAGCTGCGGGCTAAGTGGAGGCCGCAGGTGTGTGCTGAATCCTGTTTACCCAGCGCTGAGCAGGACCATGCAGCCTGTTTGCTGAGTTTCCTTCCTGACCTGGCTCAGATGCCCAGGAGGGAGCTGGAGGCACGGGGGGATATGTCACTTGGGAGTGGAGAGGTGCCTCCCTGGCAGCCAACCCTGCAAAGGCCTCCAGACTCCTGAGCTGCCCACAAGGTCCTGCGAGTTTGGCCCTTCCTCTCCTGGCAGCTCTGGCTCAGATGCTTGGCAACCTTCTGCTCTGCTGTTCACTGTGGGGTGGGTGGCCCTTCCCCACCTCTTCCCTGGCTGACTCCAACTCATTCTTGGATCTGGGCTTAACTGCCACCCCATTAGGGCCTCCCTTCCCACCCCCTTCTCCAGAGCAGCTAGGTGCCCTGTTAGTTGTTGCCATGGTCCCCACGGTTTGTGGCAATTATTTCCTTATTTATTCATGCTTACCTGGTTAATGTTTGTCTTCTCTGCTACACTCAGGAAGGGTGGAGACCGGGGTGATTTTGTTCACCACTGTTTTCCCTGCAACTCTCCCAGGGCCTGGCACACACTCACCAAATACTTAGGAAGCGATGGTCTGAGTGAAGGCCAGGCAGCTTTGCACGGCCACAGGTAGAGAGGGGTGACAGGTTGGGAGGGGGTTGAGAATATGGTAGGGAGTGGGAGACTGGAGGCTGAAAAGTTATATGCCCCCACCCCCCCATTGACCCCCATTCCGAAAGGCCTTGAATGTCTTGCCAAGGAGTTTGGATTTTATCCAGTCATCAATGAGAAACTGTTGGAAGGTAAAAGACATACAAATAATACAGCACATGAGAAAATGATAAACCAGATCCTTCAAGTTCAACAGTATAAATTCTGAAGTCCTTATAATGGCCAACAAGGCCTGGCATATCCTGCTCTCCCCACTGTAGCTCCTTCCTATCACTCTCCTTCACTCACCCCCAAACACACCGGCCTCCTTGCTATGTCTTGAACAGCTCAGGTATACTCAGCCTCAGGGCCTTTGCATGTGTTGATACGGATAAGTCTTCGATATCATGGCTTATCTCCTTTGTTTAAATCTTGGCCTCCAGTGTCACCTAACCAGAGAGGCCTTCCATGACACCCTAAATGAAAGAGCCTTGCTTATATATGTCCTTATCCTGCTTCATCTTCCCCACTTAGCTGTCAGTGCTTACACCAATCACCTGACAGAATGTATTTGTTTATTTGTCTACAGTCTGTCTCTCCCACTGGGCTGTCAGCTCTAAGCAGGCAGAAAGGCCACCAACTCTCTTATACATTGCTGTATCCTCTGAGCCTAGAGCATGCACCTCTAGGCTCCACGAATGCTTGGTGTATGAATAAACGAATGGGTGAATGTGCCATTAGGCCAAGCCCTCCAGGATTTGTAATGATGCTCATAAAAGCTTGTGTGGGCCCAGCGCTTTCCTGTTTCCAAAGCCCGCACACAGCCATTTGCTCCTTTGATCTGCACAGCAGCCGGATGGGGAGCATAGGACAAGGATTGTTATCTGTCTGAAAACATGATTATCTACAGCACAAAAGAATCATGATTACATGGACAGAAACCAGAGTGCATTGCTCATGGGATGATGATGTCAACAAATCAATTTTTAAAATCTGATGTGCAGGCATTGTGGCAGAGGAAAAAGCCTGCATTTTGAGGCAGGTCTTCCTTTGGATCCCAGCTTGGCTATTCGACTTGCCCCGTGACCTGGGACAAATCAAGTCCCTTCTTAGAACCTGACTACCAGTGCTGTAAGATGGAGCTACTATCCCCTCAAATAGTATTCTGGTTTGCTAAAGCTGCTGTTATGCAAAATACCAGAAATGGATTGGCTTTTATAAAGGGGATTTATTAGGTTACAAGTTTACAGTTCTAAGGCCATAAAAGTGTCCAAACTAAGGCATCAACAAGAGGATACCTTCACTGAAGAAAGGCCAATGGCATCCAGAACACCTCTGTCAGCTGGGAAGGAATGTGGCTGGCGTCTGCTGGTCCTTTGCTCCCAGGTTGCTTTGCTTTCAGCTTCTGATTCCAGCGGCCTTCTCTTTAAGCATCTGTGGGTTCTCACTTAGCTTCTCTGGGGCAAACTCTGGGCTTCATCTCTTAGCTTAGCAACTCCAAACGTCTGGTTTCAATGGCTGTCTCCAAAATGTCTCTGGGCATTTTCTCTCTAAGCATCTCTCTCTGTGTTGGCTCTTGTGGGTCCTCCTTGCTTCTCTCAGGGGCAAACTGTGGATTACATATCTTTGTTTCTCTCTAAAATGTCTCTCTCAGCTTCTCTGAGCTCCTTCTCTCCGTGAGCTCTCTTAAAGGACTCCACTGAACTAATCACTGGGTAGGTGGGGGTCACACCTCCATGGAAACAACTTAATCAGAAGGTCCCACCTTTATCAAAAGACTAATAAGTCTGCCCCCATTAGATTACATTAAAGAACATGACTTTTGTAGGGGACATAATAGATTCAAACCAGCACAAATAGGTAGGCATTTTAACTTGGGCACCTCTTGGGCCATGCCAACTACTGTACTTCCTTTCTGATACTGTGCAATACTCCCCTGAATGCAGGCACATGCTTTGTTAAGCAGTCTACTATTTCTGGACACGCTAACAGGAGCTACCACTTAGTGGGTGCTTGATCCTGCTGCATGCCAAGCCGAGCACCATTCATTCATTCTCATTTAATCCTCGCTACAACCCCCGGTGGTAGGTACTGTTAACACTCCCATTTCACAGATGAGTAAAGCGAGGCTCAGAAAGGGGGAGGCAGCTTGCCCAAGGCCACAGTCTATAACTGGAGGAGTTGGAATGGGAAGCCACGTTGTTGAACCTGAGCCCTTTACACAATTTGTGTTCTTGTGGGTCTTCTGGTTCACATTTTACAGATGAAGAAAATGAGGCTCCGGGAGGCCAGTGACATGATCCAGGCAACATGGAGCAGAGCTGGGATGAGGCAGAATCCAGGTCTTCCAGTTCTGGATCTGTGCTTTCCTCCAGCCCATCCCTTTGCATCCCAGGACAGTGTCTGCATGCCTCATTTCTCCTGCACTGAGGACAGTAAGTAGCTGAGGAGGGAGTGGACTTCTAGTTTGCAGCCAATATAACAAGCCAAAGGCTCAAGGACAAGAGAAAAAAACTCATTGGTGAGCAGAGGAAACCTATCTCTACTCTGGAAACTGCTTTTCTTTCCCTTCCCCTTCTCCCCACTTCTTCCTACCCCCAAAGCTCTGTACCAATTAATCAGCAGACATCAGAGGCTCCAGCTGGGACCAAGTGGGCTGGACTCATTAGCGCAGAATGACTATATATATATATATAAAACAAATTGAGACACATGCAATGATTCAGGACAGGCGCCTGTGTGGGGCTGGCTCATAAGCCAGTGTGAGCAAAGGCACCATGATAAGAAGCTGAGACGGAACAGTCCAGACAAGGGAGAAGAACCAAGGCTGGGCCCCCAAGATGAGAGGAGCAAAGCAGTGTCCCTGTCCTCTTCTGCAGTCTGACTTGTCCCTCCTCCCTGCCTAGGAGACCTCCACGAGCCTGTGCCAAAAAATAATCCAGGAAATATAACAACCCTCCACCCCAATATGGGTCCCTGTAGCCTTGGACAAGTGCAAGAGGCAGCTCCTCATGGTGGCCTTTATTGTTGGAAGGTCTGGAGCCGAGTCCCAGCTCCCCCATGACTCATGGTGTGGCCTTTGGTAGATCACTCCATCTCTTTGGGCCTCAGTCTCTTCATCTGTACCAAGTGATGATAACAGTGGCACATACCTCAGGGCTGGCGAGAGGATTATGGATGTGGCCGTGCTTTGTAGAAAGAATGGGGACCAGAGGGGTGGGAATGGCATCTTCACAGTGGTCATCGTCATCAATCTTTTCCCAGCAGTGGGAAACATAAATGTTCTTTACCTTTAGGGACAACCGGAATCAAACCAGACCCTATGGGGAGCCTTAGAAATACATTTGCTTGTTTGCTATGCTATTCATTTCTTCACTCACTCACTCAGGCATCACACATTCATTCATTCATTTTCACACTTACCGAGCCCCTCCCATGTGCCCGGCCATTGGTGAGGGACTGAGGAAAAAGAGGTGAATGGGACCCAGTTCCCACCTTGGAGGGGCTCGCAGTCTAGCAGGAAAGCCAGTCAGAAGGACAATCACTATTACACAGGGTAAGGATGGCTGTCGATTTCAGGGACTGTGCAGTCCAGATTTTCTTTGCTTTAGGAAATGTGGCAAACACCCATGGAGTTCTTTTGTGACAGGGAAATGGGATCACTCAGGATAGGATAGGTGATGCTGGGGCAATGAACAGCCCCAACTCCTGGAAGCACAGCAGAGGGGTGACTTTCTCTGCCTGGAGGACACAGGTGAGAGCCTTATGGAGAAGGGGACAGTGGAGCTGGCTTTGTGGTTTAAGAAAGAGATTGCCAGGTGGCCTGGGGGTGGGGCAGTGGACATGATTTATTCAAAAGGTTTTTACTGAGTACCTATTATGTGCCAGGCACTACGAACAACGCAGATGAAAAATCTCTGCCCTTGAAGAGATGACCTTCTAGTAGAAGGTGACAAGTGCTATGGACAAAAACAAAGCAGAGTGGTAAGGGGGTGCCTGCCATTTTATGGTAGGGGGTCAGGCAGTCCTTGGTGATAAGGTGCCATTTGAGCAGAAACCCAAGCAGGGCAAGGGAGGGAAGCCAAAGGCCTATTGGGTGGAACCACTTAGAAGGCAGAGGGAACAGAAGTACAAGGGCTCTGAGGTAGGAGAGCACTTGCTGGATTCTGGGAGAAATGAAGAGCCCAGAGCTGCAGGGGAAGTGCTGGGAGACGAGGTTAGAGGGTGTTGTGGATCGAACTGTGTCCCCCAGAAAGACAAGTTCAAGTCCTGACCTCTGATCTGGTGGGTATGTGCCCATTTGTAAACAGGATCTCTGAAGATGCTGTTAGTTAAGGTGAGGCCAATATGATTAATCCAGTGTAACTGGAGTCCTTGTAAGCAGAGAAAAGCTGGGCACAGAGGTAGGAGACAGGAGACAGATGGACCTTGTGACAGAGGCAGTGATTGAGTTATGGATCCATGGCAAGCCACCACAAGAACTTGTGGCCTGGGCAACTGGAAATGTTGAGAAGATTGCAGGAGGAGTGTATGTGTGCTCGCATGTGTGCATGTGTGTACACGTTTGCATATATGCATCTGTGTGTACACGTGTGTGCATGCCCATGCACGTGTGTGTGGTTTTTGGACAAATTGTTAAGAGATACCTTCTAGACTCCCAGGAGGCGACACGAAGTAGACAGTTGGAACATGGGCCTGGAGTTCAGGGGAGAAGGCTGGAGTGGATTCCACTCGGGAGTCATCAGGATAGATGTCACTTAAAGCCACCAGACTGGCTGAGAGCCCCACAGAGGTGTGGTGTTTAAGAAATCATCCTACTCCAATCATCTGCAAAGACCTGGAGGCTGGAAAGTTCCTGGTGTGCTCAGTTCACGGTGAGGTGTTGGGTGTTCATCAAGGCAGTGTAGAAATGGGGCTGGGCTGGTCTTAACCAAGGAGGCTGATCTGGGTCTCTATCAGCAGGAAACCGTGGAGGGTTGGAAGCAGGAGAGAGATGTGGTCAGATCTCAGTGTCATAAACGTCCCTCGGGGGTAAGGGTGACCCCGGCTGGCAGCTGGGGGACGGGTTGGGAGACAGGGAGGGAGGGTGTGTGTGTAGCACTGATGAGACTGTGAGGCAAGATGGGGGTGGGGACCAGGAAGGTGGGTGTCCAGAGCCTTTGGGTGGCTCTCACCCAAAGCCTGTGGGGGATGGGGAGGGAGGCTGCTGTATTTGTCTCCGAGGAGCAGAGAACAAACCCCACCCCCACCCCGCAGCACCCCACGGCCGCTGTGCTTGTTAGCAAGGAACACTCCTCAGAGGGAACATATGTGGTGTTATTTTTAGGTGATTAGCCACACGTCGTGGTGGAGTGTTTGTTTGCCAGTCGTTGGTAAACAAAAGCCATTTGTCAAAATGAGATGTTCCAGCCTCGTCCTCCCCTCGCAGGCCAGTTGCTGTACTGTGAATTCCTGTTGCATCAGCAGCGAGGCTAATTAGATCCGCGACTCCTGAATAACAATGGCTGCATTTAGGGAGAGCTTTCCGCTTGCATTTAGGGAGAGCTTTCCACCTGCTAACTGGTGCAAATATGGTCTCCAAGAGGCCCCACGAGATACACGGGTGCATCTCATCAGTCCCATTTTGGAGGCTGAGAAACTGAGGCTCAGGGAGGGGGAGTGGCTTGCTCAAAGGCTCTGCAGCTAGGAAGTTGAGGCTCTGGGATGCTGATATCTCAACGGCCCCAAAGCCTGAGATGGGTCAGCAGCTGCTCTCTTCCTGATGAACATACCCCTCTTCCCCACCCCATGAGCAGGAACTCAGCAAAGTCACCATTGTGCAGCTTAGGTAATTAGACTGTCGCTCCTTATACTGAGCCCAGATCTGGCTGTGGTAGATTCCATCCAAGGGGTCTGCTCTGATTCTTCACTTCTGGGTCTTGCACATGCTGATCGTTTGGGTCTCCAGGTAGATGAGGCCCCTTGCTACAGAGGGAGGGTGGCAGTGAGTTTGAGGTTTGTCTCTGCCACTCAAGTTCAGTGTATGATCTTGGGCAGGTCTCAGATGAATCACACAGGGGGCTGACTGGAGAATGCTCTTGAGATCAGTGTCTTTGGAAGGGAGGGAAGAGAAGCAGAATTGGGCAAAAGGAGAGATCAAATTTTGAGACAGTCTCAGTAGAAGCTTCAGCCAACCCTGTGGGGAGTTCTGAGGATGGGATGGTTCCTTGGGGCTGTCCTGAGTTGAGGTAAAAGGACTGGAACTTTATACTCATGCTGACCCGTGATAACGTAGGTCATCCTGGGAATGGAGGGTGTGGAGCGGAGAACTGTCTGTGGGCCCATGAGCATGGGGTCATAAGTCCTTTATTCCTGAAGGCGGACTTGGGTGGTTCATCACAGCATCCACTATAGTCCACCCCTTGTGCTGCTTTCATCCACTTCATTTCGGTCTTGGGAGGAGTTCCTCTAGGATTCTGGTAGGAAACCTGATAGGTTAGTAGGGTGAAGTACAGTCCCTGCCTCTGAAGTATTTATGATCTCAGAACCACAACTGACACTCATCATCTCCCTCCCCTACTCACCACTGGTCATCTTCACCCTCAAGTGATATCTCTGTTGATGGCACAGCCCAGACCGTCATCCCTGAGGGATCAGAGTCCCCGGTCACCATGTCCTTTTCAGGTCAGGGTTGCTCTACTTTGTCAAGCCACCATCAAACTGGGCAAGGGAGTACCAAGAGGTAGTGGATCACCTGGGTGCCAAACATATTCCTGTGTGTTCCCACTGTGACCTCCTTCTGCTGACAGGGGTCAGTCATCCCAGCCAGGATGGTGACTCCTCTTCTTGCCTGCTGGTTCTTTCATACAATTAGCTCCCAGCGCCAAGGAGCAGCCACAGCTTGTAGTTTAAGAGACTCTTGCTGTGTCCACCAGCAGAAGTGTCCTCCCTTTGGGAACAGGGGCCTCAAAAACTACAGAGCCCAGAGTTGAGGGAAAGCAACCACAAATTCTCAGGAGGGATGGTGAGCCAGGACCACTCTGGCTTCCACCCCTTGGTTCCTAGGTCCATGCATTACCTACCGAGGACACAATACGTTTTAAAGTATTTGATTTAAACTGATTCTGCATTTTGGAGGATGGAACTAAAACCTTGTATTACCACTGAGCTGGCTTTTCAGCTGTGCCTGAACAAACCATTACAATGCTCCATTGCGGTCGCAGTTGATTTGTCTGGGGGGGGGGGCGGCCGGTTGCTGAACCCTCGGCTCTCAGGCGAGGGCGAGGCGGGGGACTGGGCCCTAGTCCCCGGCGGAGGCGTGCAAGGAGGGCGGCGAGAAGGAGCAGGCGGGAGAGAGAGAGAGAGAGAGAGAGAGAGAGAGAGAGAGAGAGAGAGAGAGAGAGAGAGAGAGAGAGGGAGAGAGAGAGAGAGAGAGAGAGAGAGAGGGAGAGGGAGAGGGAGAGAGGGAGAGAGGGAGAGAGGGAGAGAGGGAGAGAGGGAGAGAGGGAGAGAGGGAGAGAGGGAGAGAGGGAGAGAGGGAGAGAGGGAGAGAGGGAGAGAGAGAGAGAGCTTTATTAGGGGAGAGCACCAGCTTATATTGGGTGATTAGGGGGCGGGGTAGCTGTAGAGGTCAAAGGCTTGGATTGGTTCAGAGAGGGTGCAGAGGTTGATAGACAGGGGGCGGGAGTTGTTCCGGTAACTGAGCATGCTCACTAGAGGTGGGGGAGTTGCTCTGGCAACGAGGAGTGTCCGAGCAGGACAAGGGGGTGGGGAAAAGGCGGTTCCCTCCGGCAAGCCTCTCCCAACAGTGGTATTTTGGGTGAGGAAATGGGGCCTGCCTCCGGCCTCACTTTCCCAGGCCCGGGGGGCTGTGGAGGGCGCTGTCGCCCGTGCCCACCACCCTCCCCAGGGGCGGATCCGGTCCCCTGGCCCAGGCCCGCCAAGTTGAAGCACGTAATCAGTGTCCCGCACTCCACTGGGCCAGCAGCTTTTGGGTAATAGGGGATGCAATACGACCAGTGGGTCCCATGGTAGGGGGCTAGCCCACTCCCACACCCCACTGCTGCAAGATGGGATCAAACACTCCACAAGCACTTGAACAAAGGCCCTTGTGAGCAGGAAAGGCAAATCTATACCTGGAATATGTCTCTGTTCCTGGAGGAGTCCAGTGTAGAACCATCTATCACCAACTGACTGGTTGGTCTCCCTCAGGGATGGTGTTGTATCAGGGAGTCAGCATTGGTCTCTGATGTTTGGTGGGAGCAGTAGCTACAGCCTAGGTAAGTAGGCAGCTCATGCTGATAAGCCCGTGCTTGCTTCTGTTCCTGCCACCATAGCTACTCCATTCATGTGCTCATTGTGGCCAGCCCTGTGGTGACTGATAACAAAGGCTGGCTGGTGTCATCTGGCTGAGTCACTTAGTCTACCTGGTCATTCAGTGCCTCTTCTGTGGTGGATGTTCTCAGGTGAGCATTAGCACGTGAATCGAAGATCTCACACTTCATGCCTGCTCCCACATGTCCAACCTCATGCTTGTCCCACAGATCTCCTTGTTCCTGATGTTTGAGTCTCATTCCTTCCTTTGAATCCTGATCAGCTGCCTGGGCCTGTTGCCAATGTCCATAAATTCATATCTATTTTAACCTCTTGCCACATCTCCCCGCAAACAAACTAGATAACCAGATTCAATGTCCAAAGGTCTGCCCATTGGGAAGATTTTCTCCATTGCTCCTTCAAGGCCACCCCTGAGTAGCAGGGCTAGAGAGTAGCCACCATCTATTTTTGGCTTGTACCAATATACTGAGCTGAACCAATCTCAGGTTTCTTCCTCTTCTTTAGCTGGTGGCACAGGATCCCGTTTGGCCATCTGTGCATGAGCCAAGAGTGCTGGTGCAACCGTGGTGGATGGCCAGGGGGCTTGGGCTATCTGCTCATGTTGCTTGCTGGTGTCCTCAAGTCCTGGTCATGTTCGACACAGACTATACCCGCTTTATGACTTGGTGGGTGTGACAGAACCCAGTTCATGATGGGCAGTTCCGGTTGCATGATCATTTGGTGTCCCACTCTGTCTCTACAGAGGACTTGCTTTTCAAAAGGTGAATACTTCTTTGCTGCAAATTATATGGACTTGCTCTAAGTCATAGGGGTCTCCACTGTGATTTTCCCCGAGGCTTGCCATACTCCACATGGTGTCTTTTACTATCACTGTTACATCTGATGTTATAAGGACTGCTG
This sequence comes from Choloepus didactylus, assembly GCF_015220235.1. Lineage (NCBI taxonomy): Eukaryota > Metazoa > Chordata > Mammalia > Pilosa > Megalonychidae > Choloepus > Choloepus didactylus. Next base: position 2,076,882 of record NW_023637577.1, read on the forward strand.
AGTTATATGGCCCAAGGAATAGGGGTGATTGTATGAGTGTCCCAAGCCTTCTGCAGAATCCTTTCTTGCTCTGGGCCCTGCCAGGCTTCATATCACCTGACATATGAGGTTGAAGCAATACTCCCAGGTAGGCTGTATGTTGCCTCCAGGATCCAAAGAGGCCTATCAGGTATTGGGTTTTCCTTTTCACAGTGGGAGGTGAAAGATGCAATAATCTTTCTTTACTTTGGAGGGGAGGAGATGTCCTGGATTCCTAAAAACATTACTGATGTGGTGGGCCCCTGGATCTTCGTAAGTTCTCTCTTACCCTCTGGAGTGCCTGTGTCTCTGTTCAAGGCCACCAGCATGCTAGCTACCTCTTGCTTGTCTGGCTGATCAGCATGAGATGGTCAATGTAATGGATCAGTGATATGTCCTGCAGGATGTCTGGAGGCTCCAGATCTCCTTGGACTGTTATGACAGAGGGCAAGAGTGTTAACAGAGCCCTGCTCAAAATGATAAAGCTCTATTGTTTCTGTTCCATGTGAACATGTACTGTTTCTGATCTGCTTTCCAGGGTAGAATAGGAAAGAATGCATTCATCAAACTGATGGTACCATAATATGTACCTGAGTTCATATCAGTCTGCCCTAGCACCACCACCACATATGACAAGCAAGCTGCAATTTGGGGCTGCTACTTGTTGCTCTCATGGTAGTCTACAGTCATTCTTTAGGATCCATCTGGTTTCTCTGGAGGCCAGGCTGGTGAATTACATGGAGATATGATAGCAGTTACCAGCCCTGCATCCCTTAGATCTTTGCCATCCCCCAGGATCTAATACTGTTTTTGATTAACTATCTTAGCCAGAAGGAAGAGTTTCACAGGACAAGGGGGTTTGTACCAATTACTGTGTGTCTCATCCAGTTGTATATTTGGAGACCACTGGTTGGGACCATGGACCCAGTGGATCACTGTGAGCTGTACCTGGGCCAGCACTCCATTCATCACCTGGCCTCCTTGCTTTGGGCTTCCAGCTATTGATGAGAACTCCAATTCTGTGTCCAACAGACCTAGAAATGCATGGTTCTCTCCTTTCCCCAGTATACAGTTATCTGAGTAACTTGGGAGAAGGACTGGGGTTACCACTGCTGACCCTTCTTCCTGGGGATCCAGCCTTTCATTCAACCAATGAGATCCAGCTCCAAAAACTGGCTCAGGTATGGTAATGGGGTAAGGGATTGCTACTTTTTATTGTGGTTACTACTTCAGCCTCCTGATCATCCATCCTTGATCTTCCTTGATTATGCAGCTTGACAGTACTCTCCATGCCTGCCCATCTCATTTGCCCTAGGGATGCCATGTTCTATTAACTCCCTAATTCTTTGCAGGCCAGACTGCCTGGCTGCCCCTCCACCTCACCGTTCACAACATAATTGCATCTTCCTTCCTTCTGATGACTTCTGTTTTTCCGGGGTCCTATCACCCTCCACTGCTGTGACTGAGCCCGGTTCTGTAATGGCATGTCCTACTGCCAGCCCCAGCCCACAAAGAAGAGCCATCACTGAACTTCCAAGTGATGCTGGGAGCTCCTCCTCAGTGTATGCCTGGCAGCCTTGGTGAAAGTTGTGTCCTCTGGGTCCTCCCCTGGAGCACAGTCCCCTGGTGGTGCTTCCAGCCTTACAGAGTGTATCTGTCCCAGCAGGCCGACTTCTGAGCCTTTTAATCTCTTCTTCTGTCACCTCCAATGGCCATCTCAGTTGTGAGCTTGCACCATCTTCTGGGGCACTTGCTAGGATGTTAAATCCTGTATCCTGGGAGATTTGCTCCCAAACTGATGAACACTCCCTCATACAATCTTGTGTTCTGGCCCTCTTGATCGAACACTCTCATGTTCCTGCTGGTACGTGTTGACTAGGTCCTGCAGCTCCTTTATGGTAGAGCCCCCATCCTTTCTCACTTGGACCAACAAGGCCCCACTGGTTTATGTTGTGACTTAGCCCTAGTTATTGGCCTAATGGCCAGGAGGAGAATGGGGGCAGATCCTGAGCGAGGGGAGTGGGGGACATGCTGTCTTGTGGGAGAGAGGCCTCTGCATAAAGTCTTCAAGCAAGGAAGGTGTTTTGGTTTCCTGCCTGCTGAAACAAATACCATGCAATGGGCTGGCTTACACAATGGAAATGTATTGGCTCATGGATTTGAGGCTAGGAGAAGTCCAAATTGAGGCATCAATGAGGCGATGCTTTCCTCCCAATGACTGTGGCATTTTGGGGCTGGCTGCTGGCGATCCTTAGTCCTTGGTTTTTCTGTCACATGGCAGTAGCAGCCTCTCCTGGCTTCTCTCTCCATCTGACTTTCACTCTGTAATCTGGATTAAAGCCCAACCTGATTTAGATGGATCACACTTTAACTGGAGTAATATCCTAATGAGATCTTATTTACAAAGGGCCCACACCCACCAGAATGTGGAGCAAGCACATATCCAAATTGCGATACAAAACTCAGTCCACCCCAGGGGGAGTGCCACTCAAAGAGGAGGGACAGGCCACTTCTGCAGGCTCAGAGGGCTCAGGGAAATCTGGGGGGAATTCAATTACTCTTTTTTATTTCAACCCAGATGTTCCCATCCCATGTGTCTGAGTTCCATTCTTTCCCAACCAGCGCCCTGACCTTGGCCTAACACACTTGCCTTGGTTGGAGATGGGGCATAGTTTGCAGCTCTCTTTTCCCTCCCACTGCAGGAGATGAGAGCCTCTTTACATGCCAAGGGAAGTTCCTCTGGCTTCCGCATTTAGCTTTTAATTGCTGATTAATCATGCTGGGCTTTCTGTTATCTTTTTCAGATCAACTGGGTTTAACAATAGCTACCCAATTCAATTGTCCTTATGGTTACTCTTTCCCCTATATTCTCAAATGTCTTATTCTTCACACTGGTGAATGAGTTCCCTTTCACCGGTTTACATCCAGTTCATCATTCATGCCAGGTGCTCTCTGTGATGGGGTCCTCATTGCCAGTTAGGCAGCAGGTGCTCCAGCTCCAAACTCTCATCCAAACATCTGCTTTCTTGCCCCACTTGTTACCAACTGTAACAGCCTGGGTTCCCAAGAAGTGGACTCTGAGACAGAGTTTAGCATGTGGGATATTCATATTTGTATGTGGGGTAGTCTTTGGATCAACAGCTGTGAAGGAAAAGGAAAAAAGCAGGATTGAGCAGGGGGAAGCCTCAGTTGAACCTAAGGAGAGTTCTGGAGGTCAGATGACTCTTTAGAACTGTCCTGAGTTGGGGCAAGAGGATCTGGCCTTTATACTCCCAGGTTGATCAGCTGTTGGATGTTGGCAGCCCTGGCAACAGGGTGAGGTCTTGGGTGAAGTGGCTGTCTCCTGCTGGGACAATTCATGAAGTTGCTGAGAGCTGTCAGAAAGTGGCACTTTGAGGAGCTGGGGTAAAAGGTCCTTTATTTCTGAAGGAGGATCTGAGTTATATATCACTGTATATTCCACACCACCTATGAGTTCACTTATCTGTAAACAGGGATAATTAAAGTCCTTAGAAAGTGCCAGGCTAATGACAAAGACTCCATAAGTGGTATACTTAGGAAACTGGTTTCAGGAATGGATGGATCCAGGAGCTAAAAGGATATCTAAAAGGATATCATCAGAATGGGTCTCGATCCCTCTTTTTCCCTTCCTCTCTCCTTTTCTCTCTTCCTCCTTCCCTCTCTTTCCATCTCTTAGTCCTGATTTCCTCTGCATTGGCTTCAACCTCAGACAGGGTCTTCCTTTATGGAAATAAAGTTGGTCCCCAATAACTCCAGGTCTGCATCCTTCCAACTTTGCAACACTGGCAGAAAGAGTGGGCCAAGAAAACCAAACCACTGATTTATAGCTCTAGGAGAAATCCCAGGGACTGACACTCATTGGACAGGCCTTGGCCATATGCCCATTCCTAGAGGTGGGGGGATGTAGTCAGCCCCTCTGGACTGGCACTTGGGGAAAAGAAATTCCCTAAAGGAAAACTGAGAGGCTGTGAGTAAAATAAGGGGGAGCAGATGCTGGCAAAGAAAAAAACAGCCAGCCACTTCTTCTTGAACTTGGGAGACTTTGTCCGTTCCATCCAGAGGATGAAAGGGCATCAGACTGGCCCTGCCTGAATGGGGCATGTGCTAAGTTCAAGAATGTGTCTCACATATCTACATGTGACATGTGTCTGTATGGCTGCCTGGAAACATGCTGCATGGCCCATGTTATATATATATACATATATAAAGATTTTTGAGTGAGACAGACACAGATGAAATTCTGTGTGACCTTGGGGTTAGTTTCCTATTAACACTGAAGAGGGGAGCTGCTTCTCACTGTGAGAATGAAGTGGGAGCATGTGTATAAAGCACTCGGCACAGGCCTAGTGCACTGTTTGTTCTCAATACATTATCCAAGAATATTTTAAGTTGTGTTCCTTGGCAGGTGAGACAGCCCAGAGGGGAGGTGGTGGTTGCCCTGGAAACATGAGTTTTTTGCACAAAGGGTCAGGAACTCCATAAGGACTGGGCTCACTTCTCTGATTTCCCCTAGAGTGGGTTTAGTCTGTCCTAAACCTCTTTTCCTCCTTTGGCTAAAGCTATTGATCTCTCAAAGGTCTCAGTGGACAGAGTCATCGCCATTTGGCCCATGAATTATGAAAACTTGGTTTCTTTAATGACTTCTTGGCAGTGGAACTCCTTGCTGAGACAGCTCTAGGGCATGAATCCTCGTCCCTGGCTCTGAGGCAGAGTCCAGGCACATTGGCAGGTCACCTTTGACTCCAGTTTGTATCTAGATCATTCCCTCTGTCAGTCTTGCATCCATTTGATCACATCTAATAGCACCTACTTTTGCCAGACCCAAAGCTGACCCAGGCAGCAGGGGGCTGGTATAATAAGGGGGAGCCAGGCCCCACCCGAACCATCAGCCCAAGCTTATTCAGCCCTCAGAAGAACTCTCTGTGGTCTGTGAATGCTTAAAAACATTATTTTTTACATTACTGCATTATTTTATAAAATCTACTATGCCAATGATTGCAAGATGTGCTTCTATTTTATGTACCCCTAAAAAATGCTCCCAAACCCTGGCATGCCATTACTTATAAAATGTACCCTAACTTCAGTGATGTAAACATGTAAAAAAAGAGTGGGCTTCTTCATATTAATGAAATAGAGTGATTACCAACATTTAAAAATTGGGCTACTTCACATATTCCTGTATTCTAGTTTCTTTTGAGTAATTGCAAATTTGGGCCAACATAGAGCCAACATCTTTGCATCTTTGCATGGCAACCATCAGCTGGAGATGAGTGGGGCTTTCCTTTTTTGTTATTTACTTTTTTTTTTTTTTTTTTAGATAATACATTTGAAGGGCTCAAAAAGCAAAACAATATAAAACAGTAGAGAATTGAAAAGTCTAACTCCCACACCTACTGTCATTCACTCTGTTCCCAACCCCACTACACTTAAACCCTTTTTATTCGTTTCTTGTATATCCTTCCAGTTTCTTTATGCAAATACAAACAAATATGAATAGGTATTCCTTCAACCCTCTTTCATTTATAATGGATTCAGCCATTGCTTTGGCCACTTAATGATGTGCCTAGCAGATATTTCTAAATCTGTGGGGAAAGCTGCCTCCCCACCTCACAACCAGGGCTGGATTTTCCATTAGCTGCAGCCCCCACCCTCCCAGCTTTCCTCTTTGCATATCCAGTGGGCTCCTGAAGGCACTAGAGTTCAGCTCCCTGATATAGCCTGGGGAGACTCTTGGTGACTGCCAAGGCTTAAAAGGGGGGATAAGCAGGTTGGGGGTGAGGAGGTGGGATGAAGAGGAGGGGGTACTTGTGCGTATCTCTTGGGGGTTAGCACCCTTCAGTCTGGTGTAAAGGATCCTGCATGAGTGGAGAGGGATGCAGAGATCAACAAAGGCCAGTTCCAACATCCAGGGAGTTAATTGGCTCGTGGGGGAGAGAACAAAATGAAACAAAACGGACAATCCTGGGTAAGTTAAACTCTTTAGTTTCTGCTCTTATTTGCAAAATGGTATTAAACCCATTTCAAAGAAGATGCGACTGAATCTCGTACAAATGTGCCTAGCCAAGGTCAAGTATTCAGGAATGCAGAACACCCAGTTCTGTCTGACCCTGAGCCCAGTGGACCATGCTCACCTGAAAATGTGAGCGCTGTTGCTCATTCGTGCTGCAACCAGGGGTTTATTTAAGTTCAGTTGCAGAGAAATGTGCAGCGCCTTTGTCCTCTCAGTGAAAGGAGAAGATCGCCTGGCACTCAAGGGCTCAAAGAGGCAACTCACCACTTCTCAGCTCTGCTTCCCTCCCTATGAATTTCCCTCAGAGTGCCTTCTTCGCACAAGATGGTGTGGCAAGATGGCTGCCGGCAGCTGCAAGCCCTCATTCTACCGGTCCAGCCACTGCAGAGGAGAAACCGTGCTTCTTCCCACTGGTCTCAGCTAAAAGCCTGTGCAGGACTTCCATTGGTCAGGCTTGGGTCACATGACCATCACTAGCGTGTAGTCCTCTCACTGGTCAGAACTGGGTCACATGACCACCACAGAGCCAATCACTGTGGCTAGGGGAATGCGGGCCTCTCACTGGTCAGAACTGGGGCATAGTTAATCGCCCCTCCAGCTGAGGAAGCAAGGAATGCAGCTATGGATAGTGAGGAAGGGGGGTTCCACAAAGTACTATCAGGATTCTGCCCCCAGAAGAAGAGGAGAGAGCTGGCTGGCAAATCCAGCAGGTGCTCCTTACAAAACCTCCAGAGGAGGCCACAGCCCAGGACTGTGAGAGGGACACCTGTCGAATGGTCTCTTATGACCCTGGGCTGAGGAAAGGAACGTCTTGGTGGAGGAGTAGGAAAGCTCGTTCCATGGAGACATCATGGGTGACATGACAGACTTGGAGAGAGGAAAAGCTATGCAAATGGAGAGGGATGATCAGGATAAACTCCTTGGGTGGGGTGGCTGGGCCTGCCTGTCTCCTCTCCACCCCAATGAGCTTCTCATCCACGCCTCACACCTGCCGTGTGGAATAAGGAGGTGTGCTGGAAGGATCTGAGCTCCCACTGCTCCTGGGCCAAAACCTGGCTCTGTGTCTGACAAAGCCCTCCAGGGATTAACATCTTAAGCAAAGGCAGGAAAAGGGGTTTTGTGGATTAGTCCCAACCCTCGGGAGGGACAACACCAGCCCTACAGGAAGCCAGAGAGGTGAGCTCATCCCTGCGGCATTTGCTGACCCTTTGTGCAGAGAAACCTGTTTCCAGGGCAACCACAACATCCTGATTGGACCACCTCACCTTGCCAAGGAGTGCAATTTGAAACATTCTGGCATATAATTTATTAGGAACATTCTGTGCACCAGGCCCTGTGCCAAGAGTTTTACATACGTGATCTCCTTTCATTCTCCCTGCCAGAGGGGATATCGCTGTCCCCATTTACCGACGAGGGAACCAAGGCTCCAGGAAGTTAGGAAACTTCTTCCAAGGTCACTCAGTTGGGAGGCGGTGAAGCCAAGATTCCCCTAAATCCATTTGACTTGCAAGGCCCAATTCTTTCCATCTCTTCTGGGACGCTGGGGCTCCTTTGATGCTGGAAACTAGAGACCCAGTTATAGCCAGTGCACCCCAGAAGCGTGGCAGGTGGGCCATGCTGCCCGATTCCAGGAGCCACACAGCTAGCATTCTGCGGACATTCAGATATGCCCCAGACAGTTCCCTCATTTTGCAGCCTCTCCTACAATCTGGTGCTCCCTTTCTAATTTAAAGCCTGGCAATCTGGGACCTGGATGGAAGATCCTAGGCTTGATCGATTCAGTGGAGAGACTGGGAGGTTTAGGAGAGGGACAGGAGGGGTGGGAGTAGGCGGAGAGGGGCAGGGCCCAGAGTCCAGGGCCCCAGAAGAGGTGGGAGGCAGGGAGGCAGCTTCATTAGCCTGTCCCCAGGGGACTTGGCAGCCTGTTATTAAACGCTCTCCAGGATGGTGAGCTTGGCAGGCGAGGGAGGAAAACGACTGGTGGGAGTTGTGGGGGTTGGGGGTTGGCTCCACCTGGACCAGGAAATCCCTTTGTCTCATTTTGTGAGGAGGGCTGAAATTGGGGGCTCTCCAGGACCTAAGTCTGTACCACGGTGCCCACCACTTTTTGGTAACAGGGATGGTGTCAGGGCAGCCTTGGATGCAGGCAGGAAGCTGTGTGAACCCCAAAGCTGGCCCCTAGGATCCCTTCATGGTTCACCCTCACTCTGGGGGCTTCTTGGCTACCATGGTGGCTGGGCTGGGGGCTCTGGTGTCCGCCAGAACCTTATCCCTTGTTCTTTCTGTCACCAAGAGTCCTGCCAGTTCTATTTGTAGTCTTGGGCATCTTTCTGCTCTCCAGATAATACTGTAGACCATATCACGTTCCCCTTCCCCTGTACAGAGAAATCTGTTACCTGAGTGAGTTCCCCAGGCCTCTGTCCTGCATCCTCTTCTCTTCTCCCTCAACTCCCACCACTTGGGCCATTGGCTGGTGGGGCCTTGAAGCTCATAAGCAATGACCCGTATCCCTACCTCTTTCTTGAGCAACCGTTGTTCCTGGCCAGCTGCCTCTTGGACATCTCCCCAGGGTGCTTCTAGGTTCCACAGACTCAACCTGTTCCCCGAAGAGCTTCTCACCCTCTCCTCAAACCAGCTTTGCCTCCATGATGCCCCATCTCCAAGGAGGGCTGTACTGTCTGCCTGCTAGCCTGGGCCAGAAAACCAGGAATTATCCTCAACTCCACTCTTTCCCTGCCCCACCATGGGCAAGCCACCCCCCACCCCCATTGGTTCCACTCCTTCATTAGCTCTCGAATGCCTCTTCTGCTCCCTTCCCTACTTCCCCTAGCCTGGGCCACATGCCTTCCCTTCATTCCTGGACATTGGTCCCCAAGTCTCCAGTCAACCTTGCACACTACTTGTCTCTCCCCAGCCCCTTTGGATGAAATCCATACTTATCCTGGCATTCAAAGCCTCTTCCAGCCTGAGTCCTATCCCAGCCTCTGCTCTGCATCCCCCTCCAACCCTTTTCAGGCTGCACACTCCAGTTCCTACAACATGCCATGCTCCCTTCCTCCCATTTCTGGGCCTTTGCTCATACTGTTCTCTGCTTGGAATGCCTGTCCCCCTCCCCTCTGCTTTTACATCTCGGTTAACTGACTCCTCTAGGAAGTGCTCATTGAACATGCCTCTCTCCCCACTCCCAGCCGGCTCAGGTGCCTCAACATTGGGTTCGTGCTGTGGCCTTGTGGCATTTCTCACACCATATCGGCATTGATTATAGATCTACCATCTGCCCCCAGCTACCTGGAAGAGCCTAGAGGGCTGGGACAGACCGTCTTGTTTATCTCACTGTTCCTAGCATCCATCTCAGATTCTGGCTTGTGGTAAATGCTCAACCAAGGCTGCAGGAATAAATGAAATGCCAATCCATTTCACAAATGCCAATATCCAGCTCTTTCCATGTGTGTATTAGTTTCCCACTGCTGCTATAACAAATCACCATGAACGCAGTGGCCTAAACCAAATTTATTATCTTTCAGTTCTGGAGGTCAGAAGTGCAAACTGGGTCTCACCAGGCTAAAGTCAAGGTGTGGGCAGGGCTTTGCTTCTTCCAGAAAGTTCCAGGGAAGAATGCTTTTCCTTATTTTTCCAGTTTCCTTGGCCTGTGGTCCCCTTCCTCTGTTTTCAAAGCCAGCAATGTTAGAGCCAAGTCCTTCTCAAGCTGCCATTCCTTTGGTTCTCCTTCTTTCACTTTTAAGGACCTGCGTGGGATAATCCAGGATAATCCCCCCATGTTCAGGTCACCTGATTAGTAACCTTAATTTTATTGCATCCTTAATTCCCCTTTGCCATGTAAGGTAGCACATATTCACAGGTTTGGGGAATTAGGATGTGAATATCTAATATTATTCTGCCTAGCACAAGTGGAAGAAGCTAGAGAAGCCAGTGCCACGTGGGGAGAGGGACTCGATATAAAACTACAGGAGTGAGGAGAGAGACCAAGAGCAAAATCGGTGGGGATCAGAGAATGGAGTACTTGATGTGGGTAAAAGGGATTCTGGGGGAGCCGGAAAGGATTTCCCATCTGTACTTCTCAAGCCTGCAAGTGGCAAAACTCAGCCCAAACTGGCTTTAAGTACACGGGGGATTTATGTCTCATGGAACTAAATAAGCCTCAGGGAGTAACTCCTCCAGGTATGGCTTGGCCAAGGTTCAGCTTCATTTCTCAAATTTCCTCTCTGTCCTGGGTTGGCTTTATCCTCAGTTCACATGAGACAGCAACATGGCAATGGCAACTTCTGTCTCACAGGTTTAAGTGCTCTGGAGGGCAGGAACTGCTGGGCCTCAGCAGGTCTTGCTGCCCCCCTTGCCTCCTTCCAGTCCTGGTCTAGCCCCAATCAATCTCTGGGGTCAGGGGAATAACTTGTGCCCCGTGGATTGGCTCTCACTCAGATCATGGGTAGAGAATGGGGGAAGTGTGGACTGCCAAAGGAATTCTGGGAACTGTCTTAACAGATGGGTGACACTGCCTACTCTATCTCAGGGAAGCAGGGCAGGGTAGTAGAGCAGGCACTGAATCAGGAGGAGACCACAGTTCTGATTCTGGTTCCGCTGCTGTCTGGCTTTGCAACCTTGAGCAAATCACTGATGGACTCCTCTGGGCCTTGCTGTAAAATGAGGGGGCGAAGCTGGATGCTCTCTAAAGGACCTTCCAGCATCAACAACCTCACCACTCAGAGGCTTTTCCCATCTGTTTAGCCCATCTGTTTTCTTGTGCCTCTAGATCCTAGTAGTAAAAGTCCTTAGAAAACCCAGTGGGTATTCTGTGGGGAAAGTTGCGGAACTCAGAGCTAAGTTTGGGATCTGCGGCAGGCTGGGGAAGCTTAAGTTTTCACATGAAGTACTGGGGCAAGTGGGGAGCCCAGCAATCCCTGGGTTCATGGGAGCAGTTGGTTAGGGACTATCAAGACTGGTGGCTGTGTCTGCCACCAGGGTTACGGCTCATCCTGTGGCTGATGTCAGGACTTAGTGTGGTCAGGGTACAGAGTCACTGTGTGACCAGAGTTGGGGTAACTATATGGCTGAGGTGAAGACTCAGTGTGGGTCTGGCATGGGGGGCAGAGGCTCATCAACAGGAGATGGGACAGATGCTACGAACTGGCCTGTGGGGGACCGAGGTGGCATATGAAAGTGACTTGGGCTACATGTGACTTCTCAAGCACTCATTTTCATCAAACAGCTTATCTGTTTTGCTAACTCACTTGTTTCTTGGCTGCCTCCTTCAACTCGAAAGTCCATGATGGCAATGACTTTATTCTCTGCAGCACCTCCAGCTTCTAGAACAGTCCCCGGCCCATTGTAGATGCTCAGAAGATAATTGTGGCTTGGCTGAGTGAGTAATGCTAAGGGACATGTTTCCAGGTCTAGCCAGTGCTGTGTGCTTCAGGCTGGCAGATCCTCCACTTTGCTGCACGTTTGAACTACCTGGAGAGCTTTTAAAAGTCCTGATGCCCAGGATGCTGCCTGAGCTAATTAAATCAGAATATCTGGGAGTGGGAGGTAGGCATTGGTATTGTTTTAAAGATCTCCAGGTGAATCCAGTGTGCTGCAAATATGAGACCCACAGCCTTAGGCCACATAAAATGCAGGCAGGCACGGTTGCTTCGTGGGGACACACAGGCAGTGGGAAGGAGTGGGACTAGAGATGAGCTCCAGTGAGGCTTGGGTTCTGGGTGGTCGGATGGAGACTTTTTGTCACATGTCTCATCACATTCTCCGGACACCCGCCACAAAGGTGATTACTTCACTGTCACTGAATGGATTTGGGCCGAGAGTCAAGAAGTGCTGTTGCTTCCCAGCCAGAGGATGGCAAATCAGTTTGAGGTCTCGGCTGGAGCTGCTGATTAGGGCTGGCAGCCAGGGAGCCTCGGGCTGTTGGAGCCAAGGCAGGGCTGGGGAAGGCCTTTAGGAGGAGGGTGCAGGCAAAGCTGGGGGCTAGCCCTCTCTTGGGGTAAGGGGAGGCCTAAATGGGTTGCTCTTCAGGTTCGGGGATGCAATCTCCATTGATTGACTTCGTTATTTAGAATGGTAGTATAAGTGGTATATTGTCATTTATGGAGCACTTGCTATGGGCCAGGTGCTTTAATACATTTGTTGCAACAACTGGGTAGTACATGTATTAGTATTCCTTTTTTCCAGAGGCCTTGAGAGGTGAAATAACATGCTCCAAGGCCAAATAGCTCAGAACCTTTTCTCATTCTGCTCAGTTGCATCGTGGTTTCCAAGGCTGGACCATGAGCTCCTGTAAAAGTGTCAGATTCAGCTCTGAAAGGTAGTGGCCTAGCCTGGTGCTTGGGCTGGGGAGTGTTGCCAAAGGGAAAAATGGTTGGGGCAATGTTTGCTATCTGGATGGATAGGTGAAGGAGTGTTTGCTGCCTGGGGACTGAAGGGAGGGGCTGCAGCTGGACAAAGGGGTGCATTGTGTGGTGGGGTCCCCCCAGATGGGCTTCCCTCCTGCTAGTCATACTCTTGTGTAGGCCTCTCCCACACTGAATCGGAGCTGGTTTGTGTGACCAATAAAATAGTGCTGAAGCGAGGGAGTGTGATTTCCAAGGCCAGCATAGAAGACACAACAGCTGCTTCTCCTCTCTTGGATAACTCGGGCTGGGGGAAGTTGGCGGCCATATTATGAGGACACTCAAGCAGCCCTGTAGTGAGGTCCTGCTGGAAAGGAACTGAAGTCTCCTGCTGACAGCCAGCACCAATGTGCCAGTTGCCTGTGCCACTTGGAGGTGAACCCTTTAGAGGACTGAAATTCTGGCTGACTCCAGGAGAGACCCAGTGTCCAGAATTACCCTATGAAGCCACTCCAGAATTCCTGACTCACAGAAACTGTGAGAGCAATAAGTATTTATTGTATTAAGCCACTAAGTTTTGGGGTAGATTTGTTACACAGTGTTAAGTAACTAATACACATTGCTAAATCTCTTTTGAGCTGCGTGGCTGTAAGTGGGAGTTCAGAGGACGGAAGTGTCACTTGTGGGTCAGAGATTTGGGAGGGCTTCCTGGAGGAGGCAGTTACTCCCTTCTGTCTGCCTTCTCACTCCTCGCTGCAGTTGTGACCCTTGCCTCATGTTAGGGCTGAAAGATGTGAGCCGATTTGGTCTTAAATGCAGACTTCCCAATTTACGTGGGGATTTTTAATATATTTGTTATCCTTATCTTGTTCATTTCTTCTTTAAAAGTACTTACTATGGACCAAACACCATGCTAGGGGATCTGCAGATATTATTTTCTTTAATTCCTTAAGAATCCTGGTGTATGTGGGGGAGAGGGGTGGGGAGTGGCTGTTAGGCATCGATATACCCACCCATTTTTAAAGGCAGTTTAGGAAACCAAGGCTCAGAGCAATTGAGTTACCCACCCAAACCAGACAGAAAGAATCAGATTCAAAACCAGGTTCATCTGAGTCCAGAGGCTATGTTCATTCCTATTATATGCTCCTGCTTCTGGACCTCAGCTTTCTCACATGTAAAATGGGGATAATACCAACCTCACAGATCCCTGTCAGGATGAAAAGAGGTGGCGCCTTTAAAGTAATTAGCCCTTGTGCATAGCAGGTAGCAGGTGCTTGGTGCCACCCTTCTTCCCTCTCCCTCCCCTAGGTGCTTTAGCGCAGTCTGTCTTGGCCATCGGCTGGGCAGGCTCATGCCAAGTGCCTCTTGCAATAAGAGCTGCAGTGAATTGATGCAGCCGAGAGCTGGAGACCACGGGGCATGCTCCAGGATACAGTGGACATTCTGGGTCTGCAGTCTAAAGAGATGGGAGCCACAGCCCTGGCCCCACCCACTGAGTCTGCCCCACGTGGCAGCTCCATGCATGGAGAGAGGAAGGGCCCTGCACAGGTTTGCCCAGAGAGGAGGGGATGGGGACTACATTTGTACCCAGGTCTGTGCCTGCAGAGAGGCTGGGCATTTAGAGATGTCTCCAGTTAGAGAATCCCAGCTGAGAAAAGCATTGACCTCAGGAGGTAGTGAATCATCTCTCGGATCAGGTAAGAAGCCCCAATTAATTACAAGTGCTAAGTGAGTGGCCTGGAAGCAAGGTTTTGAAGTCAATTAAAGAGCCGCTGGGGGAGACTTCATTGACCCCCTGCCTCCAGGCAGCTTTTGGTTCAGGAGAAAGATGGAACCTGTCTGACTATATAATGAGCTTCCTGACACTGCGGGGAATGCAAGCAGTGGGGAGGGCCATCCACCAAAGATGGCACCAGAGAGATTCCTGTGTTACACAAGAGAATGGATTTGATTTTAAATCCTCTTCCCACTCCAGGTTTCTTGATTTCCTGCGCTTTGAGCCCTTTTGTGAAGCAAATGGTTAAGATACAGTTTTGAGGCTAGCCCATGAAAAGTGCTGTTGTGCTTTTCCTGGGTGAGCCAAAGTGGAGAGCAGACTATCCATTGGATTTTCTCCCCATTTGCTTCCAGCCCAGCAGCCCCAAACTGATCTCATTATCTTTCTGCAAATCTGTGTCCCACTGATATTCCAGTTCTTGGATCCACCCAAGATGGAGACACAGGCATTGGCCTAGACCCCTCCCTCCTCCATCCTCCAATGGGAAAGTGTGCCCATTTTCCTTCCTTTGTAGCCCTTCATTCTTCCTGCTTCTCTCCAACCCTTTGTCACTGGCCGAGGTCAGGCCTCACCATCTCTGACTTGACATAAACCAGCTCCTCCCTGGAGTTCTGGCTTCTAGCCTCTTACTCCCAGTTCACCCCCTACAGAGTCCTAACTGACCTTTCCTCGACAGGCAGATCTGATCAGGTCACACCCCTGCTCGGTAACCTTCAGTGGCTCTCCAATGCCTGTAGGAGAGCCCAAGCTCCATCACATGGACCTTGCCAACAAATCCAGTTGCTGCTGTTCGCTCTCAGCCTTTTGCCCGAGTTCAGTAAGTTCCTGCGGCTGTTGTCTTCTACTTCCCTCTCCCTTACTCCCACCATACCTCGGGCTACTTTTCTCTTCTCCATGCCTTTGCTCAAGCCAGTCTCTCTACCTGGAATATCCTCCTTCTCCATCATATTGACTCTTCCCTCTCTTTTTAAGATGTAGCTCAGATGCCACCTCCTCCAGGGAGCCTTCCCCCAATGCCTCTGGTTTACCTGTGTCACTGTGCATGCTGTGGTGGGTAATCAATTTGTTGATCTGCATGTCTCCTCCATCAGCAGGTAGATGCCTGCATGGAAGGGGCTGGGTGATTTGACCTAATACATGGTAGGAGCTCTGTAAGTGCTTATTTAATCAAAAGTGAAGACCTTCAGGACTAAAAAAAAATGTGCGGATGCTGACATTTACCAACCAGAGCACAGGACACACTGGGAATAGGCTGGTATTTTTGGAGGTAACTGAGTGGAAAGGAGAGGAGAGGGGAAGAGAGGAGAATCATCTGAGTGTCTGGGCCTGGCTTGTTTACTGAGGGAGGGACTTGGTCTTGGGAGGATAGTGCCTGGGGTGCTGGGAGGAGTACAAAGATGAACTCCCCAGGAAGCCTGAAGGCCTTGTGTTCATTTTCTCTCCAATCTCTGTCCTTAGGAGACCCTCAGAGCCCAGCCTGGGGGCTCTGGGAAAGATCTCAGCCTTGTAAAAGCCCTGGACAAACCTACCACTGGCTGCTGCCCCAGCCCTGGGCCACTTCCTTCACCATCTGGGGCCCTGGCTCCTCCAAGGTCCCACCCAACCCTAGCAGCTTTGTAGAGAAAGGGGAGTGTTGCCTCAGCCTCTGTAGTGGGAAGACTCTAAGAGGGTCCCCAATGATCCCCCGACTCTTGATATTAACATCCTTGTGTAATCCTCTCCCCATAAATGTGAGCGGATCCTGGAATTTGCTTCTAACCAATGGAATGTGGCAAAGGTGATGGGTTGCCACTTCTGTGCTTAGGTTACATAAGACTGTGATTTCCTTCTTGCTACTGGATTATTTATTGCCTTCTTGGCTTGCACACTTTGATGAAGCCAGCTCCCATGTTCTGAGCTGCACTGATGGAGAGGCCCTCAAGGCAAGGGACTGAGGGCAGACTCTGGCCAACAGCCAGTGAGGAACTGAGGCCCCCAGTCCAGGGGGAGTGCTGAATTCCTGCCAACAAGCACGTGAGCTTGGAAATGGATCCTTCCCCAGTTGAGCTTTCAGATCCTTCCCCCAGTTGAGCCTTCAGATGAGACTGCAGCCTTGGCCTGCTGCCCGATTGTAGCCTTGTGAGAGAGACTAAAGCAGAGCCCCCAGCTAATCCATGCCTGGATTTCAGACCCACCAAAACTGAGATAATAAATGTTCATTTTAAGCCACTAACCATGCGATAATTTGTTATGAAGTCGTGGATAACTAATACAGCCTCCCACTGCACACTCAGCTCCCTCTGACTCGGAGAGTCCAGGGACCTTGCTACCCATAATACATTAGCCAAGGGCCATGGGAAGATCTGGGAGGGGTCATGTTTGACACCCCTCTTCCGCCATTACCCAGCGGGTGCACAGAGCTAAAAGAAAAGTGACTGTGCCCACAAATAGATGGGACAGAGATTGATTGCTTGGTCCCTGAGTCAGCACTGGGGTTCCTCAGCTCCCACTGTGGGCCAGAGCATGTGCTGGGTGCTGGGAGGCAGCAGGGCCCAAGCCATCCTGCCCTTCCAGAGCTCCCAATCTAGTGAGCGAGACAGGTGCAGGGACATAAATTACAGTAGAATCTTCAGAGTGTTTGGCACACGGTGATGAGAGTGCATGCCAGCCCCTGTTTTGTCCTCACAGTAACCACCAAAGCCAGAGAAATTATGATTATCCCATTCTTGTGAGGAAACACTCAGAGGGGTTAAGTGGCTTGCTCAAGGTCACTCTGCTGGGTGGCAGAGCCTGGATGCAAACCCAGTGCGGTCTGAGTCCTCAGCTGTGGTGCTCTGTGCCAAGCAGCAAACTCTGCTTTGGTCGAGGGGAAAGGGTCTGTATCAGGGTGGGCATCATAGAGGAAGTGACATTTCACTTTGATCTTGAGTAGTTAAGAGGAGTACATCAAAGGGGATAAAAGCACCCTTCCTTCCAGGCACGGGGGCTTGAATATGTCAACATGAAACAGCATGATATGTTTGGGGAATGAGGGTGCTTAGTGGGGTGCTTGGCACAAAGTTGGGTGTGGGTCTTACATAACAGATTGGGGTCCTGTCATACAGGGCCATTTTGGCAATCTTGATATTATCCTGTAAGCAGTGGGAAGCCATGAAGGGTGTTGGGCAGGGGGGTGACGTGGTCAAGTTTGCGTATTAGATGTCTTCTGTACAGGGGTGGGGATGGTGGAGAGGGGACGGATGAAAGGAAAGATGCAGAAGCTGGGAGACCCATGTGTGGGGAATGGGGGGTGCCTAGAAGATGAGGCCTAACTTAAGGCAGAGCAATGGGGTGGAGCCAAGGACTTCTGGGCTGTTGGAAGTTCCCTTCCCTTCTGGGTTCCACCTGGTGCTGCCTCTTCATCAAGGCCTGGGAAGTGCCTATGGCCAGGGGGCACATGGAGGGGTGTCCTCTGTGTGTGTCCCACAAGCTGCCCATGGCCTGGCACACAGCAGCTCCTCCATCACTGTTAAGGATGAACGACTGACACTACTTTGCCCACCACGTGACCTGGATGTATTTCAGGGTGTTACACCCCAGGAGCTTGGTGGGGAGGGTGGTCAGAGATGGGGTGTGGGGCCATGTTCAACCTGGAACCACCCCAGGCCCTGTGGATGTGCAGCTGGCTTTGGAAGGCAGGGAGAAGGGGTGACCCTAAAACTCTGGGTCTAACCCTAATTCTGGCCTCAGGTGATTTCTGGGGTAGTTTCTCCAGTACCATGGCCAGAAGCAAGAGTGAAACCGAAGATTTTCTGGGGCTCTTGGGCAATGTGGGTTGTTTCCCACCCCATTCCTTCCCACCTGCTTGTGGCAAGCTGGTGTCTCCCATTGGTCCTGGTCGTGCCGATGGACAGAATAGGACAGACGGACCAAGAGCTGCTGTACAAGGTCTTTTTTCCTTTGTTGTCATGGTTGGTTTTGTACATCTGTAGTTAGCATTTGTGTCATACGAAGGGGGAGCAACAGCCATGGCTTTCGGTCAGGTTCAGGGGGGCATGAGGGGGTGCCCCTCCCCTCCCCCCAGGCACTGACACATTTAAAGGAAGCAGAGCGACAAGGACACAGCACAGATGTGGGAAAGGGGTTCCCCCGCGCGGGCAGGATGGCCGTCCACATCTGGGTCTTGCTGGAGTCCCCTCCCCGGGGCCAGCCCAGCACTTCCCATCTTCTCTCCAGTAGGAGAGCGGGGGGCAACAGGAGTGGGGAGGGGAGCAGGGGACATCTGGTGGGAGGCATGTCCTCAGGCTTGGGAAATGTCCCCTCATCTCAGCCTGTCTGCCCCCCCCCAGCCTTTCTGTGTAGTCAGGGTCCTGTGGGGCCCTAGAAGGATGGACCATGGGGCAGGGGCAGCCCTGTAGGCTGGATGCCAGGTTTCTCGGGACTGGGGAGTCCACCCCATCCTACTCTAACCACCTGAGAGGGACCTGAGTAGAATAAGTTTATTCTCTGTCTCTCTCTTTATCTCTCCCTTTCTTTCTCTCATACACACACCTGGGGGGGAGGGGGTCTCTTGACTTCCTGCTTCCTTTTGGAGGGGCTCTCCACACAGCTTTGCAATTAAGGACACCTTCCAGAAGCTTCTGGACCTGGAGTGGTGGGGCACTCACTCTTGGGAATCCTGGCTCATTTCCAGCTCCCAGAATGGGGAGATCCAGAGGGATTTCTGCAGCTCTTGTCCTTCTATCTGGTGGTGAATCCCCAGGCACACAATATGGCAGTGATCACCCAGCAAGTCTCATGCCACATTGGGTAGTGCACATACCCTTGCACCACGTTCTGTCTTCACCACGTGCAAATGATGGCTCCTGCTTATTCCCCTAGCTGGGGTTCCCTCCTTTGTAAGGCATGTGTGCATGCTGAATTGTGGGGCCTGCAGCCCCTACCTTCTGAGTGTGTTCCATGCACACTGCCCCATTGGTGTGTAACACACTCGTCCCCCTCCTATCCAATGGGTCACGTACACCTCATGCCCTGGTCACATCACACGATCGTCCCCTCCCCTGTTAGAGCTTAACACCCAGATTTTGTTCCTCCATGAGTGTGTTGCATACGACTTTCTCTCTGGGCCACCCACCAGTTTCTGTCCACAGTCAGGTCATTGTCAGGAATGACAGTCATCTTACTCCCCTGGACCTGAGAGTGATCACCTAGCAGTGGCTGGAAGCAGGTATACCCCAGGTGGAAATTCTTCCCCTGCTGCTAACCCCAGGAGGACAAGTCCTGCTCACCTAGACTAAGTCAGCCAGCCTGGAGGGCACTGGGGTGGGGCTGAAAAGCCCTGAGCCCACTTTGGGTGTAGGTAGAGGGACTGCAGAAACCACTGAGGATGCCCTCTAAGGACCTGGCTTCCCTCAGGTCCACCTGGGTTATCTGGGATGGCTGGGCCCCCTTGCTCATCTAGAACTCCCTGGGTTCCAGTCTCCACTGCCCACCTGGCACTCTCTGTGTCCTGGGAGCACCCTAGAGCTCTGTGGCCTCTGTCAAGGGGCAGATCTCTCTGAACACTCAGGATCCACCCCTGTGTCCAGGTGGGGCTCACACACAGGGTCTGGGGGGGGCCTGGGGCTCCCTGCCTGTGTCTACCCCAGGACCCCAGAGCTCTAGAGGATGACCATCCTGCCCAGGAAAACAGACACAGAAAGACAAGCAGACAACAGGGGTGCGAGGTGGCTCCCCCATTACAGACACAGGCACATACATGGGCCCCTGGGGGCTGGACACAGGGGCACAAAGGGATGGGGATGGGCAGGGGAGGAGGGTAAGTCCAGGGAGCTGGGGCTGGTTCCCTAAACATATGGATTGTTTTGTCTCGTCTTTAAAGTATTGCAGTCTAACCGATATGGCTTTAACTATTGGAAACGGACAGAGAAGACACACACGTCTCTCTGAAATAAAAGCATAAATCCACTAAAATGGAAAACCTGCAGAATGCAAACTGGGGCCAATGGTGCAGGGGCTTCAGGGGCAGGCAAGTCGCCCCCTCCCTGGCCCCTGCTTTGGGGTTAGGCCCTGATAGGGGCCCAGCATGGCTTCCTGGGGCACTGCCTGGGCTCATCCCAGTGGACTTCTGAGGACCTCAGGCAGGAACCCCCCAAGGGTAGGAGGACTTGAGGCCAAGGACAAGGTCTCCTCTTGGATGTGGCCCCCTATGACTGATGGTCTTGGAGCTGCGAGGGGATGTCTCACCCATGTTCCTGCTCCCCAAGCATACGTCCCTGCCCACAACTGCCTTTTTAGACCCACACACATATACACGACAGCCTTAGCACATTTGACAACTCCCTCCAAACCTCTCTCATACACATCCATCACTTCTGACACACATGCCATTTTGAAAACATGCATATACAAGCAAATACCTGCAATCTCTAACATACATGGGAGATGAATAGCATAAACACGACACAATCTCAACTCATATACACCACCTCAAACACATACACGTATGTAAGGCTGTCTAATATATACAATCCCTAACACATGAGCATGATGACTAACAAACACACACACACAATCCTAACATACATCTGGTCTAACACACACATAAAATCTTGCTGCACAAAATCATGCACTCGTGTGGGTCTGGACACATACTTTCCTCTCACGTTTGCTCTATCCACACCTACACCCTTGTCTTCCCACCTCCACCCCCAGTTCTCATACAATGGACTGAGTAGGCGGCCTTGACAATTTAGGGGAAAACAAATGCCAGGCCCAGCTGGGTCCTACACATCCCAGAGGAGAGTTTGTTCTTGGCCAGTGAGATGGATGGACAAGTGGGAACTGGCTTCTCCCCAAGGGTGTGGGGCTTTGGCTGGGAAGGGTCCTCCTGAGGACTGTGGGGCCCTGGAAGCACAAGGACAGGACAGGGTGTGAAAGGGGTGGGTGGATAGGAATGGGGGCAGCTTGGCCACACCAGTGGGGGGGGGGTCCCCATGGCATGGAACATTGCTGCCCAATGGCTCCAAGTGTTTTCTAGTTGGGGAGGAGGGGGGGCCTGGGAAGGCCCTTAGCTGGGCAAGCTGGTCCCAGTCTGGCAGTGGGGTCCCAGGACCTAAGTAGGGTGGGGAGGATGGGGAACAAAGGGCTACCCTACCCTGGGTCCCTCCGCAGATGAGCTGAAGTCCAAAAAGGATCCATTTGGAGGGACTGGCTTGGTTGGGGGAGAGGGATGCTCCTGGTCTGAGTGTCACCAAGGGGAGGGAAGAAGGAGAGCTCCAGCCTCCTGCCCAGAACTTGGCCTGGCCAGAATTCAGCAGGGCCTCTCAGGCTGTGCCCTCATGGGGGCAGGTTTACCCTGACTCCCTTCCTCAGGGCCAGGTCACTGGGTGCCCTTGCCCTGACCTGGAGGCCCACTGGGGGGCGGGGGTTCAGAGGCCAAAGGTCAGCATGCTGGGCAGGGCTGGAATGTGTCATTATTTTGGCTGGCTGGGGACAGTGGTCCTCCTGGCAGTGGGGAGCATGAAGGAATGTATGGGAACAGGGGGGCGGTTACCACACCAGCATAGACCCGAGGCCTCCAGGGCCTAACGCCCTGGCTTCTACACCCCCTGCCAGGGAAAAGCTATCTCCCCTTTCTCAATCTGCTTGGGAGAGGGATGGGGGGTGGGATACCCTGGGAAGAAGGGGGTGCAAGGGAGTACTGAGGGGGAGGAGCCCCTGGCCAGGGAAGGGGAGCAGAGGCCAACTGAGGTTTTCCCCTTCAGAACTGAGACTTAACTGAATAGAAAAAGAAAAGAAAGAACAACAACAAAAAAATCATAGGAACGAGTGGAGTGGGGATGGGGCAGGAGGGCCAGTTACTTCTTGAACATGTCCTGCAGCGGCCCAGGCAGGTATTTGAGCACCGTGTCCAGGATGCTCTCTTCCTCCTCCTCCTCTTCGTCCCCACAGCCTGCCGGGATGGCCTTCTTGGGCCGGGTCAGGCTCCCCTCACATGGCTGCTCCAGGGCCGCCTTCTCCTCAGCCTCCTTCTCCTCTTTCTTCTTCAGCCCGTACTGGGGAGGGGGAGTGGAGAGACGGAGCATGAAGGAGAGGAAGGAGCGGGGGCAAGGGGAGAACTGGGTCGTGCACACTTGGCTCAGGGCTCAGGAAAACTCCCTGAGACTCGGTTCCCTCATCTATAAAATGGGGACATGGAGACCTTCCTTGTAGGGTTGTACCTGGTCCTTAGCAGGTGCACAACAAAAGAGCGAGCCTGTGGGGGCTTTCCTCTAAAATTAATGCCTGCTCATAGTAACTTACCTGCTGTTTCGAAATCCCCAAAGATGTGAAAATTGTATGTTTTCCCATATGTTTGGAGCCAAATTTTGGTACCCAAACCTGCCCTGAACTGACGGGAGGCTATTTGGAGCCTTGATTTATGGCATCGCTGAGAGCAGACATGCATTAAACCGTGGCATAGGGTGCAGCCGCAGATGCACCGGGAGGGACGTGTAACACTAACAGGTGCTCCTTGCAATGCAGGTGTTTTCCCAAAACCCCAAATTTTGAATTCTAAACATATGTGGCCCCAAGGGTTTCAGGTATGAGATGGTGGACCGCAGCGGCAAACATTATGGAGCACTTCCTATGTACATTATCTCTTTGGATCCCCAAAACGATCCTTTTAGGGATGTGTCCCTGTGACACCCATTTTTCTGATAAGAACATCGAGGCTCAGAGAGAACTAGATTTAAAGTTAGAGCTGGGGTTCAGGGAGAGCCTGAGGCCGGGGTTTTCGGGGAACCTGTTCTACTCCTCTGACCCCCTAAGCACCGTGGGCCGGCAGGGGGCGGTGCTGACCTTGTCTCGGATCTGCTGCCGGACCTTCTCCCGCTCGGCCTCCATGCGCGCGTGCTTGGCCTTGCGCTCCTCCTCCTGCTGCCGCAGAGCTTCCTGCCGCTCCTCCTCCTTCTTCTGAGCGTCTGGGTCCTTCTCCTCCTCTCCCCCCAGCATCTTCCCCATATCCTTGGTGGCCCCTAGGGGGTGGGGGGAGGTCGGTGGGAAGGGAGAGGGCGGGATCAGCCCTGGGGCAGAGGCTGGGTAGGGGATGGAGGTCCGGGGCGCCTCGGTGACCTCTCCCACTGGGTAGGGACCCGAGGGCGCGGGCCTCACCTCCGAGGGCCTGCTTCATGACGAAGTCCATGCTGCCGGCTCCGGTTAGCGTACCCTAGCCCGCGGCGGAATTTGCATGCAGCGCTCCCGGCAGGCCCTGCGTGGGGAGATGTGCCAACCTGCAAAAGAAAAGTTAAGAGTCAGATGGGAGAGACCCCTGGGCAGGCAGGGCGGTGGCGTGAGGCAGCCTCACCCTGGTTCAGGCACCCGGGCATCATCAGAGGCACAGCCCCTGGGCACTGCTATCTAGGGGAAGGAAGATGAAAAGGGGACTATTAACTGATCACTTGCTATGTGCCAGGTGCATAAGTGTGGACAAACGGCTTCTGATCCCTTTTTAAAAAAATCTTCATCTTGACCAGGTTGTTCAAATTTGATTGAAGTCGGGATATTGGAAAGAGTGGAATTTGGAGTCAGGCAGAGCTGGGTTCTAAACCCATTCCCACTCCATCTATGTGAGCCTCAGCAAATCACTTAACCTCCTTGAGCCCCGGTTTCCTCCTCTATGAAACAGGAATGGCAGTGCTTCCTTTCCCAGGGCTACTGTGAAGACTGGAGAGAATTCCGGCCTGAGCAGATGACGGCCACTGAATCGATCCATAGACCATTTGAGCCTGTGCTTAGAACCCTGAGCAAGTCGGAGGCGGGTGAAAAAAAAATTAGAACGCCCAGCTTTGCTGAACATATCCAGATTTTGGAATTAGCCAAGTGGAGAAATCAGTTATTTTTATTGCTATATACATGTATGTTTTTTAAAAATCTTAATATTGATTTTTATTTTGAATTACATATGGGGTAGGGGGGATTGGAGGCATTAAAATCTTTATGGGGCTCAGGATCTATAAAATGCCTTACATTGGGCCTTGGGGGTGCTCAGCTAATATTAGGTTTCCTTCCCTCCCTCCCTCAGTCACTGACTTTCAGTTTTTATTAGATTTTTTATTGTTCTTTTTTGCCTCAGAAGATTTTCTTTTTTCCAAGTAAAAATCTTAATGGGAATCTCAAGACACAAAGTATGTAAAAGTGGAAATATTCTCATCATGTTCCCCCAACATCCCTGAGAATTTAAACCCTGATGCTCGAACTCTTATATCTTATATATCTTCTTTTTATTTTAACCCATTTGGTTTCACTAGATCTTTAATAGTCAAGCCACTACCAATCCCTTTTTAGGTGCTGATGGGGACATCCATGAGCTAGCCAAAGGGTGACATGGGTTGACAGTCAGCTGAGGCCAGACCGCTGCTCTCGAAGGCCTTTCTTCTCACAGAAGCTTGGGGGTCTTTATGACTTGCTAGGAGGAAAAAGGGGATCACAGGAAACGGTGGCAGAGAAGCTAGGCCAGGTATGGCAACCAAGCTGAGTTCAAAGTCATGGGCTGTTCACTGATGATGAATTTTCCTCATGTCTTTCAAAATGAGAAAATATATCAGTAGACTGAGATCTTTCTGTAATATGGGGCCCAAGAGCTCATCTGAGGACTTTTATGTGATCAGACCATCTGAAACACTGTTTTGGGGAGAGAAATCCACTGTGAAGTGGTAAAACATCTCCACGGGCTTTGGCATTAGACACACCTAGCTTTGGCATTAGACACAATCCTGGCTCCAATACTTACTGGCTGTGGGTCCCTGGGAAAGCTTCAGTGTGTCCCCTGCAAAATGCGAGGCTCTTAAGACCACCCTTGCACTGATGTTTGAAGGAAAAGAGAAGATACTGATCAAGTGCCTGGTTTGTAGCCAGAGCTCATAAAATGTTAGCCATTGCCGAATATGCATTCATGGAGACAAGCTAAAAAGAAGTAGGGTTTTTCAAGGAAAATGCAAGAGAACCCAACATGAGCCAGGATTCTGAGCTTGAAAGTTGCTCAGCTCAGTTAATCGAGATGTTTTCATTTAATTCAAGACACTGTGAAAGACTGTATTTCTAAGAACAGGAAATGAACAATTTAATAATCAAATGATTTCAGGAACCACTGGGTTCCTACTCCATGTTTACGTGGAGCTCAAGGAATTGCCAGGTGGTGGTGGAGGATGCAGAACTCTAATTTGAGATGCTTCAAATTGGTTGTCAGGACACCTGGGCTTTAGTTCCAGCCTGTTCCCTAACTTGCTGGGTGACTCTGGCAAGGCTGTTGCCTGGACCAGATGATCTTTTAGGTCCTTTTCAGTGCTTCTGCTTGAGGATTCCTGCAGCATTTGAACCGCTGACCACCATGCTATATCCTCCAATTCCTCTCCTTAGTTCTGAAGCTCACTTCTATTCTCCCCCACTCCCTATCTCCAAATATTCTCTCCCTGCTTTTTTGACTCCTTTTCCTCCTCTTGTTTCTTAAATAGGCTTATTCCCCAGAACTCTGACCTCAGCCCCTGCCTTTTTTTTTTTTTTTTTTTTTTTGCCTCTAACCTTTCCCTTGGTTAAGGACTTTAATGACCACTGACACTGATGACCTATATTCATTCATTCAACAAGTATATTTTGGTGTGTGTATGTATGTGTGTGTGCATGCAGGAAAATAGGCAATAAATAGGTCAAGAAATACATAGGTTTTTCTCTCGGACACCTCCCTCTGAATATCCCACAGGCAACCCTCAAACTCAACCATCTCTTTATCACCAAACCATCATCTTCTCCAGACTCCTCTGCTACCATGCATTCATTATGTCATCCTCTCCCCACCACCCTTGCCATATGCGGGGGCCGAGTCTTCTCTGTCACTCTAGGTAGCTCCTACTCCAGGCTCACTGGATTAATTAGCCAAGCTTCTTGGGTCCATCCCAAAGTCCTGCTGCTCAATTGCAGTGTGGCGCTCTCAGCTCTTCAGCAATCTCTCTGTTCACCCTGTTGAGACTTAACCAATTGCCTGTTTCTCAAGGTCCAACTTACCCCTTCCCCATCTCTTCCTCTTTACATGGGATCTACACAGGGTGTCCCCACTCCCTCACCTCCCATCAAGCCCTGCTGCCCCTGACCTGCCACTGTGACAGCCCTAGTCAGTCGCCAGAGTCCTCTTAAACACCAGTCCTGGTGGTGTTTTCACAACCGTCTTCTCTCTGCAGTGTCACATGTTGCTGCTGACACCCCTCACTTTTTTCAGTCTTCTTCTTGAATCTCCTCTTGAATTCCATGACACAGCACTCTTGTGGTCTTCATCCTGCTTCTCAGACAGGTTTCTCTCTCTCTCTCCTCTTCTGACTCCCATCCTTTTCTTTAAAATGTAGATGTTCCTCAAGCAATCTTACTCCTTCTTGTCCCACTCTGCCCTCTTAGGAATCTTATCTACCGCTATTGGTTCGGTGCCTTTCTTCAGCCACAGATTTCCCTCCATCCTACCCCTCTCCAAACCTGCACATTTAACTCCTTGCTGGATGTTGTCCCATCAATAATTTCAAATTCAGTCTGCCCAAAGATCAATGTC
Source organism: Choloepus didactylus (assembly GCF_015220235.1). Taxonomy (NCBI): domain Eukaryota; kingdom Metazoa; phylum Chordata; class Mammalia; order Pilosa; family Megalonychidae; genus Choloepus; species Choloepus didactylus. The sequence goes on from NW_023637577.1 coordinate 2,103,581, forward strand.
ATCGTTAACTACCCCACGCAACGATCTTTTCCTTCAGCATGCCTTGTTCCAATTGCTTCAACTCAAAACTCCAGAGTCAGTAAATTCTTCATTCATTCACTCATTCGTTCTCTCACTCACTCACTCACACTACAAATATTCTTTGAGAACCTTCTCTGTGCCATGCACTGTTCTGGGTAATGGGGCTGTGGCAGGGAACAGGGGAGTCCCAGAACCTGCCCTCACAACATTCAGTCTGCTGGAGAGGCAGACACTGGACAAAAGATCACACAAAGAATTGGCGAGCTACAATTGGAAGGGGACTGCCACAGGAGAAGACCGGACACTATAGCTCTGCCATGCTTCCTGCATCCACACCCTTCTCTCTCCTGCTGCAGCTAACGCGTTAGTGCAAGTCCCCCAGGTTCTGGATTTGTGCATAACACAAATCAGTGTTCCTCCCCCAGCTCTCATCCATCCTCTACTTGACTGTCTGACTAATCTTCCTAAAGGGCAGCTCTGCTCATGCAAACATGCCCTGCAATGGCTCCCCATGGCCTTCTTAAATGGACTAGAGTCCTTGTGCTGACCTTCAAGTCCTGCACAGGCTAGCACCTACCTGCCTTGCCAATTCATTTCCCACCCCTTACCTTTGGATCTGCTTCTGCTAGACCCCAACACATACTCTTTCCAAACACTCCTGGGTTATTCTTGCTATTCATGCTATTCCCACAGCCTTGGAACCTGTTCATCTCTACCAGTTCAAATCTCAGCTCCACCACTTGTCAAGTGACCTTGAGCAAGTGGCTTAATCTTTTCCCATCTGTAAAATGGAGACATTAGCACCTGTGCCCAAGCTTTGTGAGGATTAGGTGAGATAATGCAATGAGATAATGCAAATAAATTTTGGCACATAGTGGGTGCTCAATGCATCAGCAGCGGCAGCAGCAGCATTAATTTTCTAAGATCCCTCTCAAGCATCACATCCTCCATGAAATTTCTCTCCATCTCCTTGGCTAGATGTGATGGTGTCTTCTTCCTCTGAGACCCCACAGCACTTTCTCTGGAAGCCTTGCCTGCCTCCAGCTTGTGCCTTATCTGTCCAGCTATGTGTTTTTCTCTTCCAGGTCACTCTCAGTCCTGCTGAGACAGGGGCCTGTTTCTTGCTCATTTCTCCTTTCCCCAGAGTCACTGTTATCTCCTTGTGCATGGTAGAGCCTCAGGACATATTTGCTGAGTTGAATTTCAGGGAGCCTGTGAGCATGCTCGAGTTCAGAGCGTCTAACTCTGAACTTAGACATCGTGTGAGTCTGTGCAGCGCGTTTGCAGCCTGGCCTGCAGCTCTTTTGCCATATGCCTGGAGGAAGGCTAAGGGCCCGCAGGTTGAGTGCTCTGGAGGATTTTGACTGGGCCGCCAGGAGGCGCTCCTCAGTGCTTTTGTAGGAAGCCCTAGTCGATCCCCTCGCGGGAAGAGGGGGTGTGGGCACGGGGATCCTAGGCTGGGGGAGGGGAGACAGCGTGGGGGATAGAGAGGGATACTGCAGCACCAGGTTTCCACGCCTCCAGAGTACCTGGGTCCCCGGAGCATCTATAGCTTCCCCTCCCCGACTCTCAGCCAGGCCATCCCTGCCCGAAGGCAGCGGAGACACTGCCGTCTGAGCCCCCAGGTGGCTTTCCGGACTGGGCCTGCCATCTGACAAGCAGACTCAGGCACCTGCAGTGTTTGTCCTTGTGGCTGTTTCTCTGTTTTTACTGGTCAAGTCTGGGCTATATACACCGCAACTCAACTCAACGCTCATTTTCTTTTTGTGGGGACCCTACCCTAGTGGCCGAGACAAAGATGCCTCTCTACCCCCCACCTTCATCCCACGCCCTGGGAAGGGAGAAGCACTGGAGGAGGGGAAGGGGCAGCAGGAGATGGATGGGAGGGGGTAGGCTTCAGCAGAAAAGAGGTAGTGGTGGGGGCTTCCCGTGCCAGAAGAGGGGACAGAAACCCAGGTGCCCCTCTCCTGGTCCCCTGCAGGGACCAACACATTCCTCTGGAGCTTCCGATGGCCACCGAGAGTGCCCCTCCCCCCCAAACACATAGCTCCAACCCCAAGACCCAGCCGGGTCTCAAACTTTGTTGGGGGAGAGGGCAGCGTGGGGCCGGCAGAGGGGAGCATAGTGGGGACCAGGACTCACCTTCTGACCCCAGGAAGCTGACACATGCTGCTGAAACTTCGGTTTCTCCAGGAGCGAGGACAAATGGTCCCCTTAGTACCCCGCCCCCAACAGACGCTAGGGTTTGAGCTCTCCTCCCCTTCACCTTCGGTCTGTCAGGCCCCCTCCCTCCACCCAGTGACTCACTCAGGGAACCCGAACTGTACCCCAGAGGGCGGCTCCCTCCTCAGAGGTGAAGAGGGCCCAGTTGGGCTCCGAGTCAACCATAGCCTGAAGTAGCTTAGATGGACGGTCCCTCACCCCCACCACCGCGAGCTCTAAGTTGTTCTCCAGGTTCAGACTTGAGTCTCCCGCCGCCCTCGGAACGGTCCTGCCTCCCCGGGAGCCTGGGATGTCTCGGGCTTCTGCCTGGGGGTCTCTGGCTAGGGAACCCACGACTTCTTCCCGGTCTGCTGCTGCTTCACCCCCTTCCTCCGCTTGCTAGGTTTCCCCTCGCGCGGAGCTGTCCTTTCAGCACCACGGCGAGAGCGCCCGGGTGGATCCCCGCCGTTTCCGCGCAATCCCTCATTCCCGCGCCCAGGCTGTCCTGGGGGCTGCCCCCCAAGACAGCCAGACTCCCCAGCTTCCAGGGCTGCCCTGAGGCCTCGAGGCGAGAGACGGGACCCTGTTGCCCACAGCCCGGCTCCGCCCTCCCGGCCCGCGGCCAGCACCGACCTGGCGGTCCCCGCAACCGTCTGAGCCACTGCAGGTCTCCGGCCCGACCCAGCGAGGCGGTTCCTTCTGCTATTCTAGCTCCCGCAGCCGCCTCGTGTAACTCCGCCAGGCGAGCTGGGGCCGCGGCTACTGCCGCGGGCGGCTGCCGAAGGCACCCTCCAATCACGCCCCTCGGCCGGGCCCTGACGTGCTACCGCTCCTCTTGCAGATGGGAAATTCAAATCTCTCTCTCTCTCTCTCTCTCTCTCTCTCTCTCTCTCTCTCTCTCTCTCTCTCTCTCTCTCTCTCTCTCCCCCCCCCTCTCTCTCCTCTGTTTTCCTCTCCCATTCTCTCCCCTTTCCATTGTTTCCCTCTCCCATTCTCCCTCCCTTCCACTCTTTTCTCTTTCCACTCTCCTTCCTCCTCCACCTTTCACTGCCCCCTTCCTCCTCTAAGACACCCCAGCCAATCACCCCGCAGCCACGTCATCCTGGCCACAGTTCTGAGGGGCACAAGCTTGCGGCTTCAATGTGCTGGGGAGCATTGAGGAGATGGGGTGGAGGAAGAGTTCTTTAAAGCAGAACTCAAAGGTCACCTCCCCTGGAAAGCCCTCCTTGATTCCTCCAGGCAGAATTGGTCACTCTTTGGTTCTACCACACCTAGCCACACCCTGGTTCCTGTCATCCATGTGCTTGCCTGTGAGTCCCTCCAGGACTTGATCACAACCAGATTCTCTTTTCTTCCCCTCAACCTAATGCTTGACCTCTGGGTACTCAAGAAATGTTGATTGATCAATATGGGGAAGGTTTGATCATGTGGACTCAGAGAGAGAAGAAGTCAGGCAGTGCTCCTTAGATGAGTCACTCACTAATCCCTTCTAAGAATAAGGAATCCCTCTGGCAAAGTTTATTCCAGAAGGTCATTTCTTCTCCTCCTATGTTCAGGAAAGCATCTCCCCCTACCCCCAGCTTTTGTTCCTCCTCTCACTTTCCTCTCTTCTCCTATTTTTTTTCCCCTTCCTCCTAATCAGCCTCTCCATTCTGCCTGCCATCTTTTGGCTCCAAAATGCTTCCTTTAATCAAGCCCAATGCGTAGGAAAATGGCTTTGGAGAGGAGGGGCCTTCCACCAGGTCTTTGAAAGATTTGCAGGAGTTTATGCTTCAGTCAGGGTTATGTCAGAGTGGAGATGGCTTCTGCTTCTGTAAGGGATGGCTCCCTTCCAAGGAAGGAATGGCAGAAGCTGCAGAAGAAAAGAATTGGGGAGAGGAAGGAGGTGGGTTTTTGTTCCAATCACACAGCTCATTCCTTTTCACCTGGTCACAAGACAGGCCTCAAAGAGAAGACCCACAAAATCAGAAGCCCAGGATGGTTCCCCCCTCATCCCCTGGAGCGTCACATTCTGAAGCTCATCTCTCTTCTCTCCTTACAGGCTGTGGGGCTTTGTGCAGGGAAGAACCTCCTTTTGTTTAACACTGTGCCTGGGTATCAGCAGTCTGGCTCTTTATTTTCCTTCCCTTTCCCACACAGACACTAAAGGGAGTGGTTAGGGGGAGGCTGTTTGATTATAGTGACTTAGACTTGTCCCTAAATCCTGAGCATCATGACATCATGTCATTGTGAGAACCACAGTCCCCACCCTCACCCCCTGCTTCTCCCTCCTTCAACCCTGCTCTGTGAGAACAGACGCTCGGTGAATGGGACCTGGCAGGCAACACTGTAGTTATGATTGGGGTTTTTCCACAACTGGCATTGCCTTTGATGCAGACTTCGACCGAGTTGGACCAAAAACACAACTCAGCTTTCAGAAAAATACTGAGCTAAGTTCAGGCCACTGCACTTTAAGGTGGACTTTGACAAGCTTGAGTATGCTTAGAAAAAAGAGAGGTGGCTTAGTGGTTGGTGTCTGGAAATCAGTTCAAATGAGGGAAGGTTGAAGGATTTGGAGCTGCTCACTGGAAAGAGAACATGGAGGGGGACATTAGCCCTTGAAGGACTGGCATGTCTTGCTCTATTCGTAATTCCAGCACTTAGCATGGTGCCTGTCAAAATGATGCCAAGGAAATGCTTGTTGAATGAATAAATGACCATCACAAGCAAGGAGAAGTACTATTGTTCTTGCTATTGCTGAAAAAAGAATTAGGGCAATGGAATAAAGGTAAAAGGAGGCAGATATAAGCTCTATACAAGGAAGAACCATCTATTAATTGGAGCTGACAAGCCACAGCTAGTCTCTGGGAGGTTGGGTGGGAGGATGGAGTAGGTGACAGCTAAAGCCCCATTGAACTCAAGCTTCTATGAGTCTATAAAAACTGCAAGAGCTGACATGCACCATGTCTAGCTGCAGAAACTCTTACTGGTGAGTAGCAGAAAGACAGCTCAGATCGAGTTTTGGTGGCTTCACCCTGTTGAATGGAGATGAATCGTGACATTTAAGCCATTGATTTTTCCCACTGAAGAAAGGTGGTGAAGAAATAAGTACTTGCTCCCTGTCCAGTGTTACCAGCTTAGACATGGTTCCCAAATACTCTTTTATCAGTGCAGAGAAGTTTCCAACTCTTACAAGTATTTCCTAATGATTACAGTGCTACTAATCACAGCAACCATCTCAGCTTCCATTATGTCTCAGATACTAACCCAGATGCTTTGTGTAAAATACATTCTCTCATTTAATTCACACAAAACCCTATTTCAGAGCATTTTTAGAGCAGTGACAATACTCTGCATGATGCCTTAATGGTGGACACATGACATTATGCGTTTGTCAAAACCCATAGACCTGAGCAACACAATGAGTGAAGCCTAATGTAAGCTATAGACTTCAGTTCGTAATAATGTATTGACATCGGTTCATCACTTGTAACAAATGTACCAATGAATACAAGATGTTAATGATAGGGGAACCTGTGGGGGTGGGGAGGGGGCATATGGGAACTCTGCTTTCTGCACAATTTCTTCTATAAACCTAAAACTGTTCTAAAAATAAAGTTTATCATAAAAAATTAAATCCTATTTTAAAGATGTGGTAGTTGGGCCACAGAGGATTTCCAGCCCAGGCCGGCTTGACCCTGTGCTCCGTGGTCCTTCCACCACCCTGGGCTGCTTCTCTTCCAACACGTCCTACAGTCTATGGAAATGTGACTTTTGCTCTGCAGATACTTTTTTTACATTGACATTTATAGTCTTCCCTGTTCTCTCCAGTTTCTCACTAAAAGGAAAAAAAAAAACCTGTCAGGAATTCACACCCAGATCGGGGTCCTCATGTCACGTGGGCTGTCAGCGTTTCCTTCATCTCCTGCATCCCTAATCCAGCTGCCGGCGAGCGAGCGCAAGAACAAGCATGAATGCAACCAGACCCAGCCTCGGGTCTTTGCAGAGCCTGCTCTGTAGGCAGCTCCTAAGAGTTCCCTGGTAAAATATGGATGTGGCTCTCCTTAAGACACTGTACCTTGGCTGGCACTGAGTTTCCATTTTATTTATGAGCCCTGTGGTTGGGGGAGGGGGCTAGATTTGAACCAATCTTTTAAAACGATGCATGCCTTGAATGTTCACCAGGAAGCCAGTCAAAAGAGCTAATGACAGTACTTTGTGTGAGGCTCGAGGAACAATGTGTGAGCCATGACAACTGTCACAGACTGTGAATGTGCTGATCAGTGAGGATGGCTTGCAGGGGGTGCTGGTCCGAAGCCCAGCCCGTTTCTTCCCTGCAATGGTGTCAGTCCCAAGGGCACTCTGGGTGACAAATGAGGGTTTGAGAAGGTTTCTAGGAAGTGTTGAGCAACCCCCACCCACCCACTCTGGATTTGGAGCTTGCTGGCTGGGCCAGCCCTTAGCTGGGAGTTTGGCTGGTGGGTGCAGGGAGAGATCTGACTGCTCCGGGCGCTGGCTCCACATCCTGCCATTCTAGCTTGAGCCTGGAGGGGCAGCGTTGGTCTTGGTTTGAGGAGGTGGCCCTGTGCCAGAGGCAGAAACAGAACTGCGGGGGTGGTACGCTGAGCAGGGCTTCAGGCCACCTTGCTCATCTGATGAGTGCCTCCCCCCTTGTCACCGAAAATGTCAGGGTGTGACGTGAGGGTCCCAGTCTGTCTCCTTCAACACGGAATGACACAGAGTGAAGACAAATCCATCAGCACTGTGTAACGGTGCAGGTGGGAGTGTGGCTGCACTTAGGTGGAGGGACACAGGTGCTGATGAAGTAGGACAGATGTGACTCTCCGTGGGTAGTGGTGTGAGGGTATCACTGTGTGTGATGGTGTCGAGCCAAGTGGATGGTTGTTATAGTGGAATATGCCAATGGCATTGCCTGATAGTTCGGGGGGTAAGGCAAGTCTACCCTATCCAGTTGTGCAGGTTGTGCACTGTACAATCCTAGGGGGTGCCATTTACATAGACCATGCAAGATTCAAAGGCTCTTGGGACACCTTACCATTTCTGTGTAGTGGTGTCAAGTCTAAGTGTTTCTGTCCATGAAGGTTGACACAGGTGAAAGTGTGTTGCCTCGGTATGAGATGCAGATGCACATCACATACTTTGTGTCACCATCAGTGGTAAGGGGGCAGACATAAGTGTGCCACATGGACTGGTGTATGTGTCACTGTCCTTGTATGGTACATTAGGGGTGTGAACGTGCAGCCAGGAATGTGTCACCCTACTGGCATGCAGGCAAAATGCCATCGAGAGTGACTGACCCCTCCTTTCCATTCTTCACTTACCAGAGAGTCTCTTAGCAAGCCAACCTGCTGACTTCTGCCCCACCCGGGAAGCCGCAGAAACTTCAAGGCCTCCACTCTCCACTTTCATTTCTCAGGAAGAGAGTACCAGGTTCTGAGAGTCTGGTGCCTGGAGTCTTGGTGGAAATTCCATGAAGAGCCCCTCTCTATCCCAGAGCCCTGCACCCACCTCAGGTTCCTGGAGCCCAGCATCCGCCTACCAGCTCCTCCGAGGTCCCCCGGCAGCCCTTCATCCTGTCCCCACCCTCCTGAATCCAGGCACTCATTAGCATGTCAAAGCAGTCCTCTTTCAGCCCACGCTTTGTACCCCGGGATATCCCCACACAGTCAGCTCCCTCTCTTCTGGAGCTTTCCTGAAACCTTACATTTTCATGTCTGCCGCACCAGTCTGCCGTCCCCCCACCATCCGTCACAGGGAGGATGTTTCGGTGATAAATCTTTCCTCTCTTGCTTCTGGTTCTTTTTTCAGCTCTCTCCCATGACTGCTGCCTCCCCTCCTCCAACCTTAGTCCTTCCAGCTCTTTGGGATGTGGATGGTTGATGTCCCCAACCATTGGGAACTCTTTTCTGATGACCCCAGATACACATATCACTCCAGAGTCAACACACCCAGCCAAGTACCTTCATTTCTGAGTCCTGGCTCTGGATTTGCTCAGGCACCACCGAGCAGCCTTGAAGTTGGCTTTCTGTGCCCTTGGGAGGCTCCCTTTCTTGAGTGATGACACTTAGTCCCTTCCCCCTCTCCCATGCTCAGAAAGGTAGTATTTACACCTTAGAATCCTTTTTTGGGGGCACATGGAGACAAGAAAGTAGAGCTGCAGAATACTGGACTCATAAGCAAAGGACCATTTTAGAATCACAGAATCTAGAATTATAGGCTCCCTTAGACACTTGATCCTAAAGAGTGAATCATTCCTACTCAGCCACTGGGGTGGGGGGCTTGTGAAAATATTGTAGACTCTTGGGCCTCATGCCACATGGACATAATTGAAATCTCTGAGGTTGGGGCCCAGCGATTTGCATCTTTCACCAGGCTCTTCAGGTAATTCTGATGCACCCACTATTGAAAACCCCCTGCCTTTGGGCCAATAGAATCTGAGAATCATATAATCTGGGACTCTGTGTCGCACAGAAGGACAGAATCACAGAGTCATAGAGTATTTTAACATAATAGAAGCTTAAAATCGATTAATTACATGCATTCACTCACAACTTCAGAATCTCAAATTCGACGAATCTTACACATCTAGAATTGTGCAGTTGGAAGTGACCCTGGAGTGTGATTTTTTTCCTGTTCTAGGAGAAAGTTTTATTTTTCAGCCTCGTTGTTCCTTTAGAATGGATGACTTTTCCCCCATCCCTTGAAGGGCTGCCCCTCCCAGGTTGCCCATATTTGTGGAGATGGGTGCTCGTTCCATATCGGCCAGCAGAGCCTCTGCATTCACAGAGCAAGCAAGCCGGATATGACTTCTATTTTCCAATGAAGACGGGTACACACTGTCCGGCAAAACAGATCTTGCTCTTTGATAAAATGGAGGCATTATTGCTGTTTTACTAACACAAGGTTATCTGAGGAACACGGAAAGCAGAGGTTAATAAGAATAAGCTCATGGGGTCTCTGGTCAAGGAAATGAAAGACAGAGGGCAGCCGAGGGGCATCGGAATGCTCTTTGGAAGATTGAGGGGCATATGTGTTGTATGTGTGTGTGTGCACGTGTGTTCATGTGCTTGTGTTTGGAGGAGGGACGGAGTGAGTGGGGAGGGTCAATAGGCATAAAAAGTCAGGGATGTCAAGGTACCTTTCTGGTCATCTAATCCAGTGTCCTCAATTTACAGATAGGGAAACTGAGGCCAGAAAGGGGGAGGGACTTTCTCAAGGTCACACAGCAAGTTAGTGAAACGCCAATCTCCTGACTCCAGAGTCAGTATGCTTTCTTCAGTCGTAACTCAGCACACAGCTCCACATTTCTCAAACACCTCCAGCTTGCCAAGCATTGCTCTAGGAACATCACAGATGTCAGCCCCTTTAGCCACAGGACAAATACCTCTGGGGTAGGTATTTTTCATTCACTCACTCATCCAGCCTCCATCAAGGGACTTTGACAGGCCAGACCTTCTCCCAGGGAGACAAAGGTGTATAAGTTTCCAGGTTTCTCTTCTCCCTCTATTCCACAGTGAGAGATGCAGATGCTCCACAGAGAGATGACACACAGGGCCGATTCACACACTCTCAAGATCCTTTCAGATCTGAGACTCTGTGATTTGAAGCACTCAGAAGCCAGCGCGTGGGGGAGCGCTGCCCACAAACAGTCGACAATAATCCAGCACGCTAAGTGCTGTCCTAGTGAAGAGGGCTCTCTGAGGAGGAGAATCAAAAACACACAGCTTGTGAGCCAGATGGAATTGGAAGCCTGAAGCAGGGAAGGGGCAGGGGCAGCTGGCACCTGCTCATGACACATGAAGTCTCTGGGGCTGCCCAAGCCATCTCCAAGCCATGGGCTCTGGGCATGGAGAGATGTGCAAGTTTAAGCCTCAACCTTCAGACCCCTGGTGACTATGTGACCCGGGCCAGGATCTTTTTTCTGAAATTTAGTTTCCTGATCGGTGAAATGGGGGGGATGATCCCCACTGCCCAGGGTGGTTGTGAGGCTCAGCTAAAGCAATGTTTGGGAAACAATGGCACAACCACAGGAAACATTAATTTTCACTCTCCCTCCAGTATCTAAGCCAGGAAGGGTATTCTTTTCTGGACTTTGGGGCAGTGTTACCATCAGCCAAAGCCTCTTTGAGCAATCATCTTGGTCAAAGAACTCTGCCTCATGATTTCCCTAAATTTAAGTTGGACTGAGAAAGAATTCAAAGCTTAGAGGAAAATGGGTGAGATGCTTTGTCTACTTCTTCACCCCTATTTTGACTTACTCTCCAGTACAGAAAGGGCTGGGATACTGTTTCCCCAAATGGGAACCACCTGAAGGAGGTACAGAGGGGGCTTAGACTTCAGGCCCAAGACCACGAAGGATTTTCCACCCACAAATCTAGAAATGACTGCTCTTTGCTATTCAACTTGCAGTTGTTTCTTGCCAGTGGAAAAACAAAACAGAACAAAATCCCTTTGATTTGGCAAACGAGCAAGGGCTGGGGGAGTGGGGGTGGTGGTGTGGAAAGGCCCTGGGAAGATGGAGCCAGGGAAAAGCTTAAAGGGCTAAAGAGGGAAGGGATTTTCATTCACTGAGCTTCTCACCACGGTTGGAGATTCATAATCTTTATCTGATTTAATCCCCACACCTACACCTCCTGTAACTTTGATGCCATTATGCCTGCTTTATTGATAGGGGAATTGAGACTCAGAGAGGTAAAGAGCCTTGCTCAGGGTGACACAGCTGAGCAGCAGCGGAATTGGCATTGGAACCCAGCTTGATGTGTGATGAAAGGTGGCCAAAACCCAGAGGGGTTTTGGATGGGTTTCCAGAAGCCACTTCAGGGCTACTTGCTGCAGAGTTTCGGTGACCCTGCCACAGGCTGGTTTGTAGTGGGACTTTGTGTTCCGGGTCTGAAGGTGAGCAGAGGTGATGGGGGCTGTAAGACAGGGCCAGAGGATGATGCCCTAAGAATTTAAATAACAGACGTCCCTCTTTGTGGCACCCCTTTGCCACTTTTGCTCAGTTTGGCTCAGTCTGACTCCTACCATCAGCCATCTAACAATTGCCCCTGCCTCCACACTTGCCTTCTAATTTACTCTCTAACTGGCTTCCAGATTGTGTAAGGGAATCATAGCTTTCTAAAACATGGATCTTATTACATTATTTTCATCCTGTAAACACATAGTGGGCACAACTGATTTTGCCACCTATAGCAGCCATCCCTTATGTGGCATTGGCTTTGGAGAAGCAGACCTGTGTGTTTCATTTGGACCCATGAATCTAGTGGATCATAAGACCTGGGCTAACCCAATCAGCACTCATCATCCTCCTGGTCCCAAAGTTTGATCCAGGGATAGGCACAAGATCAAAATCAGGCCAATCAAGACCAGAGAGACTTCCTCTCGAGCAAAGGGAAATGAAATCTCCTTTTGGATCCACTGTGATGTGAGCTGAGTTTCCGAGGAACCAACACATGGAGCCCCCAAAAGGGGACCAGCTCAGAGCAAGCATTGCTGCGAAAAGGAGAGCAAGAAAATGGACCTGGTGACACTGTTTAAGCCTTGGATCAAGCTGAGCCTGAAGCTCTCCTAGGACTTGTCATGTTGATGAGCCAATAAGACCTCTCTGCCCTTCTTGTTCTTGTTAAAGCCACATAAAGTTATTTTTTCTTTTACTTGCAACCAAAAGAATCCCAACTGATATACTGTCTTCCCATTGCCAAATGGCCTTCTAGACCCCCCACAATCAGACTCTCATGGGTCTTTCCAGGCTCATTCATAACTACCTATGCTCCATCAACCACAAATGACTTGTAGTTCATGGATACCCCATGACCTCCCATTTCTAAGCCTTTGCCCATGATATTTTCTCTTGGTGGAATACTCTTCTCTGCCCTTCATTTGACAAGCTTTAACACTGGTCATTATGGCTCAGCTAAAGCATAAAGAAATCTTTCCCAGGAAACAGGGCTGAGCAGTGTTTCTTCTGTGCTCACATGGCCTTTGTGTGGACCTCTTCATCATAGCGCCAAATAAACATTACGGGTAAGGTTGATTTGCTTGTCTGACTTTCCTCTTAATTTATGAGCTCTTTGGGGATGAGGACTAATGGATGATGAGGAATTCATTCACTCAACACACATGTACTGAGCATCTCTTATGTGCCAGTATTGTCTAGTAGGGGAAGGAGATACTACTCAGTAAACACAGCAGGCCAGGGTAACTTGAGAAGATGATAGGGCTATGACATAATAAGACAAGGGATGCCTGCTTTATATCTCTGGGCTCAGAGCCTGGAGTAGGGCAGGTCCAAAGCAGGCCCCCAGGAAATGATTGTTCAATGAACGATAAGGAACATCCCCAGACACCCTGGTGCCCATGGACCTTCTCTTATGCCTGTCACTCAGAACTCCACCAGAACCTCTTTGCTAGTGATTCATTCCTGATTTCCAACCTATTCCTCTGTTGGGGAGGTCATAGTTACAAAAATGACATTTTCGTGTGTGCACAGCACTCACTTACCTTTCCTGATGGTGTTGAACAAAGATACATTCTATTTGACTTCACGGTGCAGCCTCATTCCTGGCCAGGAAGTGGTGAGCCCGTCTGTGCTCCCCTGTCCGACTTTGATCAAGGCTCATTCGGGCCTTTATCTTCCCAGACTGGAGCCCTCACTCTTCCCTCTCCCCTGCCAGGCCTGTTGCCAGCCCTTTGATCATGTCCATGACTCTTCACTGGGTCTTATCTGGCTCCATTAAGGCGAGATGAAGCTTCGTCCTGCTCATGTCACCTCCCTGCTCAAAAGCCGTGGGTGATTCACCATTGCCTACAGCATCAAGTTGAAACCCAAGAGCTCCTCACTCCCTGCCTCCAGATCTGACCTCTGCCTCCCTTGCCAGAATCAATTACCACAATTTCTTATCTACACAGCACTCCCTGCTGCAGAGCACACAACGCTTCTGATACTTCTTCTGTTCCTTTATTCATTTATGTGACATTGGCTGTCTTCTCCCACTGGATCATAAGCTGCTTGGGGGCAAGGACCATGTCTTGCTCATCACTGGATCCCCAGTGCCAAACTCAAGACCTTCCCCAATGCAAATGCTCAACCAGTATTTCCAGAGGAGAAATATGGGCAAGGCATTGCCCCATCTGCTTGGGGGTTGAAGTTACTTTTCCTGGGCCATGAGAGGGCCCCTTCTCAGGAGTGGGACTGCAGATGTAGGCCTCTTGTTTGATCACAGACCACACTCGTAGCTCTGGAATCCTTGTTTAAGTCTTGCCCTTGCCCCTTCTGAAGCTATTTTCTTTTTGCATTTCTCAGACCACATATATAACACCACAAGTTGCTCCTATATTTGGGCCCCATCCCACTGGAATGTTTTTGATGTAATTTGTTGTGGTGATAGACCTTTTTGGCCTGTCCTGTATCTCTTTGGAGTCCCTCTCCTTCCCTAATCTCAGTCTTTATGACCCAGGTGGGATTGACTCCTCGCCCCACTTCCATGGGTGGACATTTGACCCAGAGCAGACTAGTTAGAACACTGGGCATCCCCTGGCCACAGTGATCGGCTCAGGGATGGTGAGTGACATGAGCTAAGCTAACAAGAGTCAGCCCTGGGACTTAAGCTGGAATTTGTGGGAAAGGGGCTTGCTCTTTCCATGGGATTCCCAGGACCAACAGAATGTGGTCCTGGAGCAGCTGGTGACTATTTTGCCACCACCCAGGGAGAGCTTGCCCAAGTTTGAAGCCAACACAGAGAAAAGCAGAGCCTAGAGAAGGGTAGGAGACAAGTACCTGACGATGGTGTTCAAGTGCTCAGATTCTGACATGCCTTTAAGCCTCATCTGCTCGTGTACTCTTCAGTTACATGAGCCAATAAATGCCATCTTTCTACTTAAGTGGGTTTGAATTAGGGTTCCATCTCTGCTACCTGGGAGAGACCTGCTGGAGTCTGAAACCTTGGAGCTGTGTGTCCCCTCCCGCAGAAAATTGCTAATAGAGCACGCCCTGATCTTGAAATATTCTCACATTCTAAGAAGGAACTCATCATCCTAGCCGAGGATGGTGTGTCTCTCCACTGCCTTTTCCCCTACTACAATATGGTCCCCACGAGGAGAGTAATTTAAGAAGTTAGCTCACAATGCTCAAAGCTTTGCCAAAGCCCAAACTTCCTACCCACAGATCCCTGTTCATATCTCCGCATCCCCTCAAAAATGCACATATTTTTGGCCAACAGGACCACAATTTCACCCTTGAGTGGCAATCCACTTTCTTGGGTGGGTGCCATCTGTTCCCTGCGATTTGTCTGCATCTAGTTTGTCAACTGGAGTTGGAACACTTGCCCGCCAGAGCAGTGCCTTCAGTGCCCCTGCTTCCAAAAGGCAATCTGGGAGCAGGAATTTCCCTGAGGTCCTCTCCAGTAGAGGCTGAGGCGGAGGCGTCGTCAGATCTTCCTGATATCTTTTTCATCTCTGAGCTCAGTCCCAGAGCTGCAATCATCAAGCATCTCACCTGTTCTTTATCTGACCCCTTTCCATTTGATGGATTTAAAACACCTCTTATTCTTGGCTCTTTGGTCCTTCACAAGGTGACTTTCTGAGTGTCTTTGGACTGTTTGTTTTTTTTGTTTGTTTTTTTTTTTTTGAGTTTTCCTCTTTTATTCATGTTTTGAATAAACATATGTTTATGTGGGAAAGAGATGGATGGAGTTAAGATGGAACAAAAATAGCAGCTTTGCCCTTTGTTCCAGTTTGCTAAAGCTGCCAAAATGCAATATACCAGAAATGTACTGGCTTTTACAATGGGGGTTTATTAGTTCACAAATTTACAGTTCTAAGGCCATGAAAATGTCCCAGTTAAGGCATCAATAGGATGATACCTTCTCTGAAGAAAGGCCGATGGCATCTGAGGTTCCTCTGTCACATGGGGAGGCAAATGGCCGGAGTCTGCTGGGCCTCTCCCAGGGTTAGCTTCTGGTTTCCGTTGCTCTCTCCAAAATGTCTCTGGGCTTCTGTCTTAGCTTCTCTCTCTCGGCTTCCGTGCATCCTTGCTTGTTCCTCCCAGGGTGTTTCTCTCTAAGCGTCTGGGAGTTCTCTCTTAGCTTTTCTGGGGCAAACTCTGGATTTCATCTCTTTGCTTCTCTCCTGGTTCTAGTTTCAACAGCTGTCTCCAAAATGTCTTTGGGATTTTCTCTCTAAATGTCTCTGAGCTCTGGACTGCCTGGTTTTGAGACTTCACTATCCTGGGTGGGCCTCAAGTCATTGGTTTTTAAAAATTCTCTGATAATGACTTTTCCTCACAATAGCTTCTCAGACTTCCCTCCTTAGCTCTTGTTGTTTTGTTTCTCATCATAAGGGTCAGACTGTGATGTGCTGTGGTTGGAGGAGGGAGGCTCTGTGCACGATTGGTGGGGAGGGGACTCCTGGAGGTTCCACCATCTCATGATGCCACCTTCTCCACATGGAGCTCCCAGGGTCACTGTGGCAGGAGGATAGAGCCAGAGCATCCCAGAGGTTTCAGCTGCCCCAGCTGGGAGGTGACCTTGTGGCCTACCCTCCGTTTGCCCCTCCAGATCCACCCTCCCCCTTCTCCACCTTGCTCTGTGCCCAGGAGGCTGACTCACATGGACCACAGCAACAGGCTTCTGGTTGGGGTTTATCAATGGGAGGGACTGGCAGGGATTTGAAGTCAGAGTGGCCCTGGGCTGAAGGCCATAGCACCTGTTGAGTGGTCCTTTCCAGATCGGTATCCTCTCATTTGCATACAGGCACACTCTCCTTTGCATACAGGTATGCTCTGCTCTCCATTGCATACAGTTACACTCTTCTTTGCACAGGTGCCCTCTCCTTTCCATACAGGTACACTTTCCTTTGCATACAGGTACCCTCTCCTTTGCATACAGGTAGCCTCTGCTCTCCATTGCATGCAGTTACACCCTTCTTTGCACACAGGTGCCCTCTTCTTTGTATACATGTGCCCTCTCCTTTCCATATAGGTGCCCTCTCTTTTCCATACAGGTATGCTCTGCTTTCCATTGCATACAGGTACCCTCTCCTTTGCATTCAGGTGTCCTCTCCTTTCCAAACAGGTACGTTCTGCTTTCCATTGCATACAGGGACACTCTCCTTTGCATACAGGTGCCCTCTCCTTTCCATACAGGTGTCCTCTCCTTTCCATACAGGTAGCCTCTGCTCTCCATTGCATGCAGTTACACTCTTCTTTGCACACAGGTGCCCTCTCCTTTCCATACAGGTGTCCTCTCCTTTCCAAACAGGTACACTTTCCTTTCCATAGAGGTGCCCTCTCCTTTCCATACATGTGCTCCCTCCTTTCCATATAGGTGCCCTCTCCTTTGCATACAGGTGCCCTCTGCTTTCCATACAGGTAGGCTTTCGAGGCTTGGCAACAGTGCCTCCCTTTCCCTTTGGGTTTAGAGGTGGTGATTTCCCACTGATGCTGACCTGGGAACTATACTGTCCCTTGGAGGGTCTGTCCCCTCCTCTTACCTCCTAATCAAGTTCTCCTTAAATTGCTTAGATGGAGTGTTCCATGCTCCCTGCCAGGACCCTGACTATCCACTCATCCCATCACTCTGCTCACCACTCATTGGCCAGACCTAGTGCCTTGAGCCAGTCGACTGCAAGAGGGCTGGGAAGGATGGTGCTCGTGCGTTCAGGATGTAACCTGGACGCATCTCGTAACTCCTGGGGCTCAGCACAGGGTCCTCCTGGCTCCAGGAGGTTCTTTCCAAATGACTTCTCACCCCTGCTTATGCATCCTGCTATTCAAAGCTCTTCTCTTCAGGGCACGGCAGAGTGGAAGGAGCTTGGCCAGGTACCTGCTGTGCAACTTTGGGCAAGTTGACTTCCCTCTCTGAGCCTAAGTCTCCTTTTTTACAAAGTAGGGGTATTGACACTTTCCTTGCAGGCGCTCAGCAGAGCTGAGAGATGTGTCTGCAAAGGCCCTGCCGTGTGGGAGACACATAGTCCCCGGCCACTGTTGTGTGCCATCGTGTCCCTGCCTTGGAAGGACTGGCACCCCTGAACTCACTGAACATTGCCCCGTGACCACATACTCTGTGCCAGGCATGCATTGCAGCTGGACCACGGGGTGAGCAACACAGACAAGCTCTGCCTCGGGGAGTGTTTCTGGTAGGAGCAGACAGGCAATGAACAAATAAATAGAAAAACAGACAATTCAGAGAGTTGCAAGTGCCCAGAAGAAATAAAACCAAGTGACATGAGAAAGAAAGATCGGGCAGGGGTGGCTGGGGGAGAGCCTCCTGGAGATGACGTGTGAGCTTTTGCTGAGCAACTGGAAGAGGCTGGCATGAAGATGGAGGGCAGAAGGTTTGGTCTGAAGGTCACTCCCCTGAGCTGGGAGTGAGCTTGACCTTCTCCAGGTACTGGGTGGAGACCATGTGGTGAGGACTGTGGGGAGCGAGGGGAGAAGGTGGGAGGTCATAGGGGGCAGGTGCCAGCCCTGGTGAGAGACCCAGGTATTATGGGATGTGTGGCTGTCAGGAGTTTTTAAGCAGCAAGTTGAGTCTGCAGTGAGTCCCTAGTTGAATTTTCCTCTGAATCCCACATTCTCTGATCTCATTTGCCTGGTCAATTTCTTGAGCAAATCAGCATTTTTGGAGAACTGAGGCCCTCGGTTAAAGATCCAGGCAGGTTCCTCTGTCACCTATGAGGAAACTGAGGCCCACAGTCCCCAGGGTCAGACCCTGGTCTCACTGACAAAAGGCCATAGCCATCCACCTCCCACCCCTGAGAACCTGCTGCTGCAATTTCATTTCATCGGCTCAATCTCCCATGGGACTGGCATCAATACCTCTACTTTATAGAAGAGGAGACTGAGGGCCCAGCATCTCCCACACTCTCCTCACCTCAGGACGCCTCTCTCTCTCAGGCACCAGCCCCCACACGGCACACGCATCCTGCAAATAACTGTATGTTCCCAACACCTCTCCTCCTTCTCCTTGGAAACCCGCGTTCTCTTTGGACTTGGACTGCAGTATTGTTAGATTCTCCAGCTTGGCTCAGCATGGAGTGCAGCGGGAGCACCTTTGAATCTGAGAGCCTGGGGCTGGGCACTGGCTGGGTGACTTTAGGCAAGTCACTTGACCTTTCTGAACCTCACCTGAAGAGCAGGGGTACAAAGAGCTAACGTCTGTGATGAAATGAGAATTTGTACATGAGCACTCCCTTCCCTCTTTTCCTTCTCTTTTTAGTTCTGCCTCCTAGATGTTTTGTTGGGGAGGGCAGTGTCCATAAAAGTGCGGAATGCTGCTGAACTCCAACTGGGGTGGACTGGAGGCATCTTTATTTGAAATCTCCTAATTTATAAATAAAAATTAAACATAATTAGCACTGTCCAGAGCAAAGAAAACCCACAACTGGGTCAGAATAGGGCACCAGATGGCCAAGGCTGGAGTATGAGGTTTTGAGTTTTACGTCAGGTGCATCCCAAACATTTATCTTCACTGTTTGGAGAAGTTCCTTGGAAACTTCAGGTTCAATAAGGGCATGGGAAGAAGCAGACTTCCTGGGAAGGACCACACAGAGCCTGCGATGTAAAAAACTCAATAGCTTAGCTGTTTTACCAGTCAATACTCTTTCAGATGCAAATGACAGAAAAATCAATCAAAATGGTGTAAGGGCCCAAACGGATTGTGTTATTTCAGGTAACTGAAAAATTCAAGGAGGGTGTTTGGATGTTAGGAAGGGTTTGATCCAGGAGCTCACACAGTATCATCAAATGGAAGGGAGAAGTCAAATGTGGCCTTTCACTGGATTTTGGTGGATGTTTTGGAAGAAGTGGGAAGGGGCTTTACCTGCGGGGAGGGATGAGTCAACACGACCTCTGACATTCAGAGCCTGGAGGGATGATGATAAAAATAGCAGCTAAATTTACTGAGTTGCTTTGTGCCAGCCAGTGCTCTACATGCTTTACATGTACAATCTCATTTAAGCTTCATAACAACCTTAAGAGGTGAATACTATTATTACGGTCATTTTAAAGATGAGGAAAGAGTTAAAGGATAGGAAATTTGCCAAGGCCACATAGCTAGATGGATTTGAACCCATCCTGTCTGGCCCCAGATCCTGTACTCTTTTTTTTTTTCCTTCTTAATTTGCCATTTTATCCATTTTTAAGTGTACAATTCAGTGGTATTACTTACATTCACAGTTGTTGTGCAACCATCATCACTACCTCCAAAACTTTTTCATCACCCCCAAAAGAAATTCTGACCCATTCAGCAATAACTACCCATTTCCCCCTTCCCTAGCCTGATAACCTCTAATCTACTTTCTGTCTCTATGAAGTTGCCTAGTCTAGACATTGCACATGAATGGAATCATAAAATATGTGTCCTTTTGTGTCTGGTTTATTTCACTGAGCTTAATCTTCCCAAGATTCATCCACATTGTAGCATGGACCTGCACTGCATTCCTTTTCTTGACTGAGTAATATTCCATTGTATGGATATGCCACATTTTGTTTATCCATTCATTTGTTCATGGACATTAGAGCTTGCACACTTCACCTCTGTTCTGCCGGGAGCAGGATGTCTAAGCAGAAGAAATGTCTGCTTGACCCAGGCTGTGGGGCACAAAGACGGGTGATGGTGCATGTGTTGTGATTGCACTGTGTCATTGCAGATGTAGGATGCAGTGGCATTGAGTGATATTTGGCACCATCAGCACGTGCAGGTCCCTCTGCAGTGTGCTTTCACTCACTGCTCCTACATGGCCACCTTGTATCTCTGTGTAATTGCTGTGGTAGACATGCATGGTCTAATTTTGTCCAGTAGCCTTTCTTCTGCACAGCACCTTAATATTCCTTTGGGGAAACACCCTTCTCCTGTGCTCTGGACATGTGGCTTGAATGGACTTGAATTCCTCCTCCATTAAGCTCGAGGGATTTGCACATAACCCAGATCTAAGATTTAGGGATGGACATATGATCCAGGATGATCCAGTGAGACTCAGTCATGGGGCTTGTCCTGGAAAAATTTGAAAAGGAAAATTTTCTTTCTGTTGGAGTTACTAAGTGGGGGAAGGTGTGAGCCTTGAGCTCCAGGGTCACAGGGAGGAAAGAGCCTGTCCAAGAGGGAAGTCAGCCCAGAAGGAAGCAGAGCTGAAAGACAGAGAGTCTGAGCCCTGATGATATTGTGTGAGCTCCTGGATCAAGCCCTTCCTGAAACCCAAAACTATCTCCTTGAATTTCTCAGTTACATGAGCTAATACAATCCCTTTGGGCCCTTACACCATTTTGTCCTTAGACCATTTTTGTTGCTTTTTCTGTCACTTGCATCTAAAACAACATTGACTGGTAAAGCAGCTAAGTTATTGAGTATTTACATGTCAGGCATGGGCTAAGTAAGTACTCCATGTATGTTATTTCACTTAATCCAATGAGGTAGTTGACATCATGCCCATTAGGCAGATAAGGCAACTGAGACTCAAAGAGATTTATTATGTTGACTAAGGTGTCACAGCTAGTACATGGGGGAGCTAGAATTACACTCCAGGAATTTTGACTCCAACTGAACTTTGACCACCTTCTAAATATCTCTTGTAATGCCTACTTCTCTTTTCTATGCTACACTTTCTTGGTCTCATCCAACTGCTCTCCCTGCTTCTACTCTCACCTCCTTTACTGCCCGCTTCTTTGGGGAAGATTCCCTGGCTACAGCCTCATCCTAGGTTGTTTCCTGGTGGACATTTTTGTGGTGTAACATACCTTTCTTCTAACTAGACTGAACTTCAATCATGACTTGTTCCAGCTTTACCTCCTTCACTTGTGGAAGTCCCATGGGAACAGAGATGACGTCTGTCTGGCCATTGTCTCTGCCCTTATGCCTGGTGCAGTGCCTGGCTGTGGTGGGTACCCAGAAAATGTTTGCTGAATAAATGAATTGTGCAATTTTTTGACTCCCACTGTGGCACTGGATTACTGTACAGCTATCTGCAGTATTGTATCGTTCTGATACAGTGAACTTCAATTGTTGCACCTCTGTCTTGTAGGATATCTTTGATCTTGGATGCTTACTTATTTTTTTATTCCTATATATGGTTTTCCATACAAGACGGTGAGTTCTTTGATGACGTGGGCAGTGTTTCCCACCATCATCCCTTGTGTAGCAGTAATAATAGTAACAGTAAAATACAAGTAAGAATACTAAATGAAGAATACTTACTCTCTGCCAGGCACAGTTCTAAGGCTTTGCATGCATTTTCTCATTTAATCCTTGCATCAATTTGGATGTACTTTTATGACCCTGTTATACCTAAGGGCAAACTGAGGCTCAGGTAGGTTATGCGAGCTCTTTTTGCCTAGCCAGTTTGAGTTGAGGTCTATCTTATGCTATCAAAAAAGTCCTTATTTTCCCAGTGCTAAATGAGGGAATGCCAGATTGGGTTGGAAGGCTGCAGGGACAGCAGGAAGGCTGACCCCATGGATGGAGCCTGCTGTCCTCTGTTGAAAGAATTGATGGAGGGATAAGCTGTGGAGTGGAGGTTGGGGGAGCTTCAGGCTTCTGGGGAAAGGGTGCTGGGCATGGAGCCAGAGAGCCTGGGCTCCAACCATTTTCTGGCTGTGTGTCCTGGGGTAAGGCACCATACCTCTCTGAGCCCATTTGCAGGGCCAATGCCAGGCTTGAGATAACACCTGGAAACTGCCTAACCCAGGGTCTGATGTACAGTCACGCAGGCCACCAGTGGGGACTCAAGTGACCCTCCCGAAAACCCAGTGAGGGGTCCCCTGACGATTCCACCTACAGGTGAGTGCAGCCACTTACTCAAAGTCGCTCCACCTGGAAGAGGCAGCTGGGAGCTGAACCTCAGCTATCTGGTTCCAGAACCTTCACTGCACCGTTCCTGTCTTCTCAAGAAGGGTAAGACTGTTTTCTCTTAGGGATTCCAAGTTTCCCTTTCTTGATTTTACCCTCGAGCGACCCTTTCCCTTCTCCCCAGCATATCTCAGTGGGCAATAGACAGAACTTTGTGGCAAATCTGTGGCACTGTGTGTTGTCAGCTCTGGGGCCTAGAGGCAAAGATGTTCAGCAGGGAAGCCCAGGTGGGATTCCCATCTGTAAAACCGTGAAAGACAGGGGCGCCAGGGGCAGCTCCCGGAGGAGGAGCTTTGGAGCTGGTTTTCTCGGGTTGTGGGTGGGGGGTCGTGGCTGCTCCTTCTCGGGATGCTAAGGAAGCTGGGGGCAGAGCTTGGGCCCAGGGCTGAGTAGCCCACGTGATCCCACCTCCAATCGCTGGAGTAGCACCTCCTCAGATTTCGCCACATCTGCATACCACCTAGGCTATTTACTTAACATCTCCCCCTAATTCCACTCACTTGCAAAAATAAAACCCTCCATTGCATTTATTTAGAAACTTGCACCACCACATTAAATGGGAAAAGCAGTATCGCTTGCTAAAAACAGAAGGTACCAATGCACATCAACTGTGTGAAAAGGAAATGTGGATTCAATGCTGGCTCCAGGCGTTTGAACCCCATTAAGGGCTGAGTCTGCAACTGGCCCTCTAGGCATTGGAAGGAAGATGGATTATAGACACGTTCCGGGAACACTGGCCTCAGCCCGAGGCTTTCTCTTAGACACACTGAAGTATTGAGAGAGAACTGAAAAAAGGAATGGGATCTGTGGAACCACCCATAGTAACCGAAGCGCAGAGAGCTGCACTCACCCCGCACTGTGGGAAACACCCTTGGACATCTGACGCCCCACCCTCCTCACCTTCCCAGGGGGGACCCAGTCTCACTTCCCCTCCCACTTCTGCAGTTCCTGGCACAGAGAGCTGGGACTTGGGCAATGCAGCCTTCCATCCTGAGCTGATCAAAGCTCAGGAACTCAGTTTGCAGCCATCTTTGCCTCAATTCCATTCCCTCTTTTATAGGCTCTTTCTTTCTACCTAGAGAGCCTGGTGACCTTGTGCTCAAATCTCATCCCCATCACTTCTGGGTCTGGTCACCAATCCAAGCCTCAGTATGTTCATCTGAAAAATGGGACTAGTAGCAGCCACCTCAAGGAATCTATGGGCAAGAAAAGGCTTTGTCATTTGTTAGACCTCATGCACACATAGACTTATTTTTCTTACTTGTCATCCTCTGGGGTTGGAGGGTTAGCCAAGTATCCGGAGGTTGGACTGCTTGCTCTCAGGGGAAATTATCTGAGTTTCAGCCCACACCGTAAACTTCCTGAGTTCATGACAGGCTGTGCGTTGATGTCTCTTTCTTGAAGGGGGATCTTGTGGGCTCCAGCTGAGGCAGCTTCTGTTTTTAGCTGGAATCACTTGCCTCTCAGCCCCCTGTGCGGAAAAAACGAAGTGGTGCAGAAATAGCCCATCTCAGGGGCTGCCCAAGAGAAGGGCTTATTTTGACTCAGGATGCTGCGGAAGCTGTGGCAGCCTTGTCAAAATACATCTGACTCTCCTCGGGCGGCCCACGGATCTTCAGACTCGCGCCAGGACCAAAGCATGGCTGCCAGATGCACACATCGGAACCCAGCCCCTGGGAGCAGAGGACAGCCCTGGATTTGATTCCAGTAATAACCATCCCAGGCTCCAGAGGGTAGGACATAGAAACCCCTTGGCAGCTGGCGGCGGCATAAAGGAGCCCTCCTTGGTCTCCAGGCTGGCACACGGCCTGGCAGGGTGCACCGAGTGGATGAGGGAGTGTCCATTAGTCATTCTCCCATGGATCTTGCAGAGGAGGCCATGATAGGGTTATTGCACCCATTTCATAGGTGGGAAAGCTGAGGCCCAGGCTGCAAAGTAGAGCAGATGGCCTTCCTGATTCCTGATGGTGAGCAATCACTCCAGCCAATGCAACTGCTTACTCTTCTCCCGGCACTCCCCAGGGCCTTTGCACTTGCCGTTGCCGCTGCCTGGGAGGCTATGTCTCCTCTTGTGACTTTTCAAGACCCAGGACCCACATCCCCTCCCCAAGTTCCCCGCATCAGCTTTGCAATGGCCCTTATTTCCCTTGGCACATGTCTTGCCCTGACAGAGGTTTATTGAAGGAGTGAAGAAGGTGGGTGCTGGACTCCCCAACTCAGTCGAGGAAGAGAGACCCCTGAGCTCCTCCCCAGTCCACAGCTCAGCCTCCTAATTGCCTTCCTCTGCCTAATTGCCATCTCCATTTGGCTTCCAACACAGGGCCAGCTCCCAAGTCCTCTGCACACCCAGCTCTGATCCTGCAGCTCTGACCTGCTCACAGCAGTTGGCAGCTCCCAGTGGCAATTTTCAAAGTGGATTCTGTGTGTCTCGGTAGGGGTTTGGTGAGTAAGGAGGTTGCTAGTCAAATGAGTGGGTATTGCTGGGCTAAATGAAGTCAAAAGCATTTTCCCCCTGCAGGACTTATCAGGACCTATAATGTGCTATTGTGCATTGTGATTCTCAGAGAGGCAGGTGACACAGAGGTGACATTCCTAGAACTTATTTGATTGTGGAAATTTTTTCATGTGGAGCACCAAGGGGTCCCCACTTTGGAAAATGCTGATCTACTGATCAGAGCCTGAATTTCTAAATTCAGTGGTCAAAGCCCTTTACAGCCTGGCTCCAGGCACCAGCTGCTACTCTGGCCAGTCTTCTAAACTACAGAATGTTCCAGCCAAAAACAGAATGTCTGGATGTTCCTTGTGCCTGCTGCGGCTTTCTCACTCTTGTCTCCTGTCCACGCATCTAGGTTCACTCTTTCCATAAACCAAACCCCCCGATTCTCCAAGGCCCAGCTCAAATGCCACCACCTCTGCCCCTGTGGCCCTGAAACCTTTCCAAGTGATAGCAGCATGCCCGCCTCTCGCCCCAGGGCCCCAAATCTGGTTGATGTTACATCATTCTGTGCACGAGCGAGTGTGACGTGATTATGGGGGAATCTTTGGATCCACTCTAATTTCCTCAGAGTCATTTGCAAGCTTTAGTATTCGAATTGGTATCAGTGGCAAATCTGTCATTCAGGATGCATCTTACCACAGCACATCTTGATGCAGGGGCTGTGATTCGCTGCATGGGCTGCACATTCCCCGAGGGCCACATCTGCATTTGTGTCCTCTTTGTAGCTCTGAGAACCCCCAATTCAGCAGCAAATAGACTCCTGCTCAGAGTCACGCTTCGTTCCTTGTCCCCTCACCCACCAAAAGGCAATTCCATTAGTGTTTGGGACAAGGGGGCTAATGTTTAATGGAAGATCACTTGGTGCAGGGGCACCGGGCTGGGTGCTTTACACATGTCGCTTCACCTGATGACAGGGAGCTTCTGCCCAGCCCTGCGCTGCCCCAGCCTCCTGGGCTTGTGCAAAGCCTCTGCTCACGTGCTTCTCTCCCCCACCAGGCTGGGACCCCCTCAAGGTCATGTCGTATTTGTCTTTGCACCTCCAGCATCTAGCTTGGGGTTTGACTGCACGCAGGAGTTGCATGTATGAGGGGAGGGACGAGTGTTTCTTAGCCCAAGTAAGATTCCAGGCCTTTATGGATATGATCTGAGGCCCCGTTCTTTGAAACTTAACATCCTACATTTGGAGGGAATCTGCAAATCCAGCTCCCTTTCCTTTGCTCAAAGGTGGCTGTCCTGATCATAGACTGCGGACGGTGCTTTAAGCCACAAACATCCAGCAGGAGATGGCTGGTGACAACTGACAGCTCAGCCCCACCCAAACAAGTGAACTGCCTAATGTTCTCTGCTTATACTCGCTAAAATGCGGATGTCCGTACAGCATGCACAGCAACCCCAGTTGGCATTAAAACACACACCAGCACGTCTTCTCCACAGCAGGCAGAGGCATCCTGAGAAAACATAAATTAGATCCTGGTATGCCTCTGCTGAAAACTCTCTGTTGGCTTAGAATAAAATCAACACACTTTGCTTGAAATCCAAAGTCACTTCTTGGGTCTCCAAGGCCTTAAGTGTGCTGAGCTCTGTCTTCTCTCTGCCCTCATTTCCTGCTGCTCTGCCCTTGCTCGCTCCACTCTGGTCATGTCGGCCAACTTGTGTTTCTTGAGCATGCCAAGCTTGTCCCTGCCTCAGGGACTTTGCACGTGCTGTTCCCTCTGCCAAGAATGTACCCCCTCCCCCGCCATCACCACACACGCACACACATCTTCACCTGCCTGGCTCCTTGTTGGTATTCACATTCTGGCTCAAAGATCACCTCCTCAAGGAGGCCTTCCCTGATTACTTTATTTAAACCAGGATGTCACTTTGTAGGACATTACCCTGTTAAATGGTCTTTAATAGCTTTCTCACTGTCTGAAATTATTTTACCTATACGTTTGCATGTGAGGGGAGGATCCCCTGTTCACTGCAGTGTCCCACCTCCTGTAACAGAGCCAGCCCAAGGAGGACAATCAAGAGATTTGTTTACGGAACAGAAAGTCAGAGAAGTGGTTTTGAATGCAGAGTCTGGAGCCTGAAGGCTGGCGTTCAAATCCCGGCTCTGCCCTCAGTAAGGTCCCAAATCTCATATCCCACATACTGGGTCCTGGTTTGTAACCCTAGGAGGATGATAACAGGGTCCCCTCAGAGGGCCACCAGGAGGATCAATGAGTTAATCACACAAAGCAGTATTCAGTAAGTGGTGGCTATTCGTCTCACTGCCAGCCCCACTTTACAGATGAGGAAACTGAGGCATAAGGAGGTTAAGTAACCCGTCCAAGCTCAGCTGAGAAGCGTGTTTGTTCAGAGTGCGATTTGCACAAAGTGCTCTCCTGCATTTGGGCCTTGCTGTGGCCCTGGAGTGGGGGCAGCGGTCATCTATCCCATTAGCTGAGGAGATGTAGAAGCTGGTTGCCCCCTTTATAGCCACCCCCTCCTCCACCCACCACCTGACTTGTCACCTTGTCCTGGTAGGCATCCTGCAACTCTGCTGCTTGCTCCCCTGCCACTCCCATGCGGCCAGACCCTCAGTGGCTGAACTGGACTGCTGTCCGAGTGCTCCAGCTGGACTCCCAGTTCTGATCAGTGGCACCCCTTAATCAAGAGCTCCTCACTACTCTGCCTTCCAGATAAAACCCCATGCTAGCTCCATCTGCAGCCACCTTCTTGCATCCCTCATCATGCCACAGCCTTGGTGCATGCCAGTGACACTGTCTGGGACCCTCCTCCCTCTTCCCTGGCTACCTGGCCCCACTCTGCTGATCTCCATGTAGGAACATCCCTGGGTGCCCCAGGCTGGACCAGGCACCTCCCTTGTGTCCTGCAGCTGTCAGCGTTTGCCTGCATCACAGCGTCCACCCCCAGTGCATCTCTTTGAAGGGTGGAGCCATGTGTGGGCATCATTGTGGCCCCAGGACCATGCCCAGGGCCTGGCACAAAGGAAGCATCAAAGATGGTTTGTTGAATGAATGAACAGTGGTCACCGAACCCAGTGAGGCAGCTGCCAGGTGCAGGGGGAGGCAGGAAGCAGCACTGTCAGCATCAGCAGCCAGAAAGCAGATGGCCAAGAAGGCTCGAGCCTTGCAGGGCACCACCAGTGGTATGGATTGGAGGAGAGAGGGGTTGGGGGTTGCCTGTCAGGGCCTCTCACCCCCAGCATGGTGGTTGCCTGTGGCTTTCTCTTCTCCCTGCTGACTGGCCAGGCCTGGGGAAGCCGGGGTTAAACTCAGTTGTGGTTGGTACCAAATAGTGGAGCCTGATTGTCACCTAGGCAAGTTCTGCAGCCCCTGATGACGCCAACCTGGTGCAAATCTCAGCTCCTCTGCTTTACTGCAGAGTAGGACGAGCGTGGCAAAATGATGCTTTATGCAAGCCGATGCTTTATGATCGAAAGGGGATGACTCTGCTCAGAAGGAGAACCTGTTTGTCATTCCCTGGAAGATCCCAAAGTCCCCAGGGTGGTGGATGCAGTCTGGCCCGGGGAGGGGGGACCTCTGGAGCCAGCCCTTGCTTCTCAGATCGTCTCAGATGCTGAAAAGCTGGGAGAGAGGGGGGCCTTATTTGCAAGCACATCTTCCAGGCCTAAACACTGCTTACACTCCTCCACACAGCTCCTCCAACCCAACCTGTACTCTGTTGCCAGAAAAATCTTCCTAAAATACTCCTCACATCACATCACTCCCCTGCTTAGAAACTTCCTGCAGTGGTCTCACATTGCCTGGGATGCACCCGAGCTCCTTTGCTCGGCCCCTGAAACCCTCCACAGCAACTTACTTCTTTGTTTCTGAATTCACCATCCAGTCTGGAGTCTTTCTTTGTTTCCTTGGTGCCACCACCACATTGATCCATCTCAATAGCCCCTCAAAGATGGGAACTAGTCTCCCTATTTGGTATATGAGGAAGCCGAGGCTCAGAGAGCCAGATGGATTTGCTCAAGATCACCCAGCTGGGATCTGTCTGCCCATGGGGACCTTTGGGGCTCCCTGAGCTCAGCAGGGGGTGGTCAGGGTTGACCAGAAGCCTTGCTGCCTGGAGGCCCTATAGCCGCCAGGTTTTCAGTGCAAAAGGCCTGACTTACAGGTGTGGGGGGAATGGGTACCGAGGGAATGCCCAAGGCCATAAAGGCTCTTTGAGAAGCTGGTGAAGATCTGTGGGAGTCCCAGCTCTGCCACTTCCCAGCTAGGAGGCCTTGGGCAAGTAAGTCTCTTTGTCTCCCTAAGCCTTGGAGTTCTTATCTATACAAGGGAATGAAGCCACAGGTTTGCTGAGAGAATAAAACATGATGATGGAAAACGTATGTGTTCAATAAATGCTCAGCATCTAAAAATAACCCCTGTCTTTTTCTTTGGAGCTGGAAGCTTCCTCAGACATTGTTCAGTCCACCCTGGTTTCATTATGCAGCTAAGGAAATTGAGTCCCCCAGGAGGAAGTGACTTGGCCAAGGTCATACAGATTGTGGACCTCCCAACTCCTCACCCAGCCCTCTCGCCTCTTTACCCCCCTGCAGGGCTGCCCACATGTGTCCTTGGGCTCCCAGGGACCCACAGGGCACGGAGCACCCATGTGTCACCCTCTGTCTGTGGACTCAGATTGAGATATTCTGACAGGACCCACCCCTCTTCCTTAGTGAGGACTCGGCCAGTCGTTGGGATAAGGCAAGATGTGTGTGTGTGCTTGTGAGTATCTATGGTGGAAGGGGTGTGTGTCAGAAGTGTCTTCCTTTACAGAGGGAGAGGAAAAGCCCCAGGAGCCACGAGGGCAGGAGGATTAACTGTCCCTTTGCTGAGCTCTGGCCCCCACTGATTTCGGGAGGGGACGGACAGAGGCAGACAAGGAACAGGTCACCTAACTTATCAAACTGCTGGAGATGAATTCATCAAGGCCAAATGGGGGAGGAGCACGAAGGATTCTCTTCTCCTGGGTCCCGGGAACACCCATCCTTGATTCCCCTCAAAGTCCTGGAGCCCAGGAGAGCACTATGGAGCCCAGGAAAGGCCTGGGTGCCAGTGACCTTGAGCCCATGACTCAGCCATCCATCCTACAAATAACCCCTGGACTCCTACTCTGGAGGTGTGCCAAATCCTAGGGACCAGCAGCAATAAGATCCCTGCCTTACAAGGCTCACAGCCTAGGAGGGGCAGCAGACAATACTTAAGCAAAGAAAACTTGAGAAAATTTCAGGCAGTGATAAATGCTCTGAAGAAAATAACACAGGGCAAGGTAATGGGGGGATGGAGTACTCTAAGTGGGAGCAACCACTAAGAAGAGGCACACTTGAGTGATGGAGGGATATGCCAAGGAGTAGAAAAGGCACGTGCAAAGGCCCTGGGGCAGGAATGAGCTTGGAGCTTTGGTGCAATGGACAGAGGCCAATGTGGTTGGAGCTTGGTAAGCCAGGGGAAAGCTTGGAAAGTGAGACCAGAGGGTCTGGCAGGGGCCAGGTCACACAGGGCCCAGAGGGTCCCAGAAAGGAGTGCAAATTTTGGTCTGAGGATAGTGGGTCCCTGTAGGGTTGTAAGCAGGGGCGGAGCATGACTCAGTTTCCTTTTTAAAAGACCCTCCTGGTTGCTGCATGGAGAATGGGTGGAGGAGCTGGGAGTGGGCAGACAGGCTGGGAGGCTTGTTTGCTACCCATGAGAGATGACGGTAGCTTGGGACTAGAGAGAGGAGACATTGAGAGGTGTTTGGTCTCTGTACCAGGTCAAATAGTGCCCCCCCGAATTCATATCCTTCTTGGAACCTCAATATGTGGCTTTATTTGGAGATAGGGTCACTGCAGATGCCATTAGTTAAGATGGGGTCATTCTGGAGTAGGGTAAAGCCTTAACCCAATATGCCTGGTGTCTGTGTGAGATTAGGAGACAAGACCCAGAAACAGGGTGGAGAGCGCCATGTGAATTTGGAGACCCCCAGGGAGAAGACAGCCATGTGAAGATGGAGGTAGAAATTGGGGTGATGCTGCTACGAGCCAAGGAACGCCAAGGATTGCCAATAACCAACAGAAACCAGACAGACAGACAAGGAAGGATTCCTTCCCTAGAAAGAACCTCTTAGAGAGCCTGGCCCTGCCGACATCTTGATTGCAGACTTCTAGTCTCCAGAACCATGAAAGAATACAGTTATGTTGTTTTAAGCAGCCCAGTCCGTGGTACTTTGTTATGGCAGCCCTAGAACACTAAGACAACCTCTTAGGAGCTTAAGCTCACTGGTCAGAAAATGGGGTCTGCTGTCTCCTGCACAGAGCTGTGAAGATAAAAATGAGAGAACACGCAGGCGTGAGCTGTTGCCATAGAACCCACAGGTGTGTACTGTCATGGGTGGTAGGGAAATGCGGATGCTGGGAAGCCTCCCAAGTTGACGTCCGGGCAGCCTGGAGTTTCCCTCTCTAAGAACAGATCCTTGAGGTGTGATGTTCTAGGCAGAAGGGTGGCTGGAAGCCCACTGAGGCTTGGTCACGTGGCTAGTCCAGTCTCTTCCTAGAAGCTCCTGCATGGCAACGTTCTTTTCTGAAGTACAATCAGCCTCAACACAGAGACTCATCTTCCCAGCCCCTGGAGTTTACAAACACGCCCAATGGATCCCCCTTGCAAAGTCTTACATAATCTGGTCAAAATCTATTTTTATATCCACCCACTCCTTTTTAATTCATTCACTTTGTTTCAGTCTCACGGGGCTACTTTCTGCTCCTCAAGTTATGAACAGCTCATCCCTGCTCCCCATTCACGTCACAAGACAAATCCAGGCCACCCCCTGAGAGAGGCTGTCTCTGACTTTTCCAGTCGTTGGGCTCATCCACCTGTCTCCTTGTTGACCATCTGTCTTCCCCTACTAGATGGAAACCCCTTGAGAGCTGGCTCTTGTCTGTCTCTGTTGGCCTCCATAACCCCTGTGACTCGTACATAGTAGCAGCTCAATAAAGGTGTGATGAATGAATGAATGACCACTACCATGATGTAGACCCTCATTTTCCTGATGAAGAAACAGAAGCTTCTTGTCTCCCTGAGCACCCCCATTTCTATCAGTGAGCTCCCCCCCCCCCGGCCTTAACACAAAGATTCAAAACCATTGCATGATCTTGGGCTCTGCCCTGACATGGGGCTGGCCTTTGATAACTCACATTTGGAGGGTGCTTTCAGTTTGCAAAATTCTCCCTAGGTAGTACTGCCTATAAACCCCACATGTCCTTTTTATAAGGACCCTTAGTCTTACTCTCCAGACCAAGTTTGAGAGAGATGCTGGGGTGTGCCCAAGGTCATGATGCTGGTGAGGGTCATTATTGGGGGGCTCACAGGCCTTCAGCCTTTAAATTTCCTTTAAAGACATCTAAATCTCCTTCAGCCTTTAAAACAGATGGCTGTGCAGGGAGATGCAAAGGGAGATCTCAGAGGTGGAGGAAGTTGGGGGATGGGGCTCCCCAGAGCTTCATGCTCCACTACAGCCCTTCCTTATCGCAGGTTCTGAGCTGCTGTTTTCCCAGCTTCTTGGCACCGGGGCTCAGGAATGCCCAGCAGCCTTCCCTCCCCACTGCATTCTCATCAGTTAGAGGAACCCAGGCAACAGGAGCAATCTGCATAATTTTGAAGGGTCACTGCTTAGCTGGGCCCCGCTGAGCCACCTGCTGCCTTGTTAACTCCTTGCTGATGAGTGGTCGTCTCTTCCTTGAAGGCTTCCTTAGCCCTTTGGGTGACACGGAGATGGCAGCTCCCTTGCTCAGGCACCCCCTCAGCAAGGAGGACCTGTGTGCCTTCATTACAAAACAGGGAGCAAGTGTGTCTGCATGGGTGCATGATTAAGTGTGTGCAGGTGCATGCTATTACACAATACACACACGTGCATGTGTGTGCGAGGACTATACACCCTCCTTGGGGCTATAGTTTACAGCAGCTGGCTCTCTGGCTGATGCTTCGAGGCACGAAGACGAGTTGGGGGGCCATCAGGTCATCATAGCGATGCATCTGAGATTGGCATGCTCCCCTAAGGCACATACGCAAGGCCACGTTGGAGAGAGAGGCTTGGAGAAGGGGGTGAGCCCCGGCCAGCTTGTTGGTGGTCGACCAGCTGGCCCCATCGGCTGACTCAGAAGCTAGCCAATGGGTCCTGGGTGGCTGATGCTGCTTGTCCAGCCAACTGACCCTCCCAGTCATTGACTGGCTGGTCCTGCTAGGCTGGATGATTCATCTCACTCAGCACCCCGTTGTCTGCAAAGCCTGCTTTAATCCTAGCTCGGCCTGTGGGCTCTTAGTCATTTGGAGCTGTGACTCTGGATTCCCATTGCTGAGACAGGAAAGAGTCTTTAGACCTCATTGCTTTCCCAGGGCCAACCATAGGGGACTCTTGGTGGAAGCCATTCTTCAGAGTTTGGGCATTGCCCTCAGCTCTGGGGGCTCTGATCTTAAGTTTCCTCAGTTTCCCTCTCCGTGAAATGGTTTTCACGGCTATGATGTATGGCGAGAGAGTCTATGAACAGTAGAGCTAGAAGATGGCAAGCTTGGGAAAGATTGCCTCGACACCCGGAGGTGCAAGCCAGCCCCGGGACTGCTGCAGAGCTTCTGTGCAATTGCAGGAGAACCAGCAAGGCCACTGAAGCAGAGCATCAGGCCAGGGCCAGAGGAGAAGGGTTAGAAGAACCTGGAAGTACTGACCCCATGGCCACGTGGGTCTCCTAATGTGTATGTGTGCCATCTCCATATGCGTGACTGCTCCTGGGGTGACACTCACACGGTGCTGAGTGTTTGAAGTGATGTCTGAGCCAGGAGGATACAATTTGGCTTCCCAATGATCCCTGGGAAAAAAGTACAACCAGGAGCTAGGGACTGTGTTACAGCAGCCGAGAAAGGGGAATATCAGGAGGAGTGCAGGATTTGGACTATCTAGCCTGACCCTGATTTCTGCGATTTCCTTTTCTGTAAGATGAGATAAAAATAGCTTCTTTGCAGGGTTTTGGGGGAGCATTGATTCATTAAACAGGATCATGTATGCAAAGTGTCTGGCACATAGCAGGTGTTCAATAAGTATCGACATTGGGAATGGTCAAGGGAATTATTACAAAGGGCACTAGGAGACGCGCTTTTCTCAATTGATCGGTGGCCCCATGGGCCCCTCTTGCAAGGCCGGCTCGAGCTCCCCCTCCTGGGACCATCTGCTCTGCCACTTCCTCCTCTGGGCAACCACAGTGCCCTGTGTCCCCCTTATTCTCAGCATTTCCTGATGGACAATCAATATCTGCGTATATCTCCAGCTTCTCCGTACTTCTCTGAGCTCCTGGTGGGGAGGGACTGCAGCAGTAATCCCTGTGGCTGGTTGAAGGCTATCCATCAGTCTGTCTGCCACATGGAGCAGCATGGAGCACAGAAAGAGTAAGGGCAAGGAGAAGGTTATTAACATTTATTCAGGTCTTACTAGATGTTCTACCTACTTTGTCTCTTTCTCACAAAAACCTTGCAAGG
The DNA here is from genome assembly GCF_015220235.1 of Choloepus didactylus. Taxonomy (NCBI): domain Eukaryota; kingdom Metazoa; phylum Chordata; class Mammalia; order Pilosa; family Megalonychidae; genus Choloepus; species Choloepus didactylus. The sequence goes on from NW_023637577.1 coordinate 2,137,621, forward strand.
TAGATATCATTACCCCCATTTTGTTGATAAGAAAATCGAGGCTCAGAAAGAAGAGAGACTTGCCCAAGGTCATGCACAGCTGGGCAGGAGGGGAGCTGTGCTTCTAACCCCTGTGCCATTCCAGTTCTAGGGCAGAGAAGGGAGAACCCCTGCTCCAGCCCTTCTGTTGTCACACATCTAAGGATGCCTCTGCAGCAGAGGTGCCTGTGTGTCCCTACTGCACTGAGACCTCGATCTTCTGGAGCCTGCAAGGTGGAGGAGGGTTGGGGGGGGGGGTCCCTGGAGAAATGTGATTCTCATTGGCAGCAGGAGTATAGATCCTGGGGTGCCCACTTTGCAGAGCTGGCACACTGCAGGTTCCTGTTTAGGTCATGATCACAGTCAGTGGGTCTCCTCGTGTGTACGTGTGCCATCTCCAAATGTGTGACTGCTCCTGGGTGGGCTTCTGCTCTTTGCTCCATGATTGTACTCAAGTAAGTACATGTGTAAGCCACTGGGAGTTTGTACAAAGTACACATCTGGGGTTGTGTGCAGCTGCCAGTTCTGACCATGCCCCTGAACATTTGTATCTGTGTGTGAGTTTGTGTATGGGGGGACATGCCTGCCTGTGTGGAGGGCTACATGTAGGGTGAGAAACTGCCAGAGAGTACCTATGGGGACAAGGCTCTCCAGTAGCCTCCAGGAGCCACTGTGTCACTCCCCTTCCCCCAACAGGGTCTCTGCTTCTTGAATCATTCATGTAACACAATTCAATGCTCTCCTTGTCTTTCTACCTTAAAACATTTCTGGCATGGCTTTTCTACTTAGAGAGTTCTCAGTTCAAATCCAAGCTCCACCATCTGCTAGGCATGAAACTGGTAAATTACCCACTTTTCTGGGCTCGCTTTCTTCTGGGAAACGTGGTTAATTGGATTGTTGTGAACATTGGAGATGGGACTTGTGTGCCCAGCACGGAGGAGGTTCTTAGAGTTGCGTGTGCTATAAAAGGAAATCTTGTCAAATCTGCTTGCTTCCTCCATGTGTATGCAGGGGATGTTTTCTTGACACTCTTGCAAGTTAATCTCCCTACTTCCTGGCCATGCCTGTCTTCTTCTCTGGCACCAAATAATCCAGAAGAGGCAAGACCCTCTCAGATCTGCTGCATGACTCAGAATAACTCCTTGCCTTTGCATCAGGAAAATGTCACTTGTGAGGGCTTTCTTGACTTTGCCCTGTGATAAATTGTGCTAACTTTTCACCCTCTGTGGGAGGCTAGACATTATGCTCTTAAACTAAAGAGAGAGGTATCTCCTATTTTAAAAAGAATGGAATACACAGAATATTTGAAGCCATAGGCTTGGTAAACTAAAGTGTGACTTTATCTTGCAGATTTTATGGCATGTCAGGCAGGCTCCCCCTGATGGTGAAGTTGGATTCTACAACCCAGCTCTACTGTACCTTGTTGAATTCCCAAGGAAAAGATGCAGATGAAAAAATGCTTATTGAGACCCCTACCAAGCTGAGCATTACACTTGATTTGTTGCCCATGTGAACCTCATTTCCTCTGGTGAAATGGCTACACCATTTTTCAGGTGAGGTGCCCAGCCTGCTCAGGGTTACCCGTTATTAAGCAAGAGTGCTAAGATTTGAATCTTGATCTCTTAACTCCAAGTCACCACACAGACAGCTATTTTTCAAGCTCTTTTAAAGGACTAGAACCCTCTTATCAGATGAATTTGGTGTGGAAGCCAAATGTAGAAAGCGGCTGTAGTGAAGCTGCACTGGCTAAAGTGATGGTGGGCCAGGAAACCCCTGCACGGAGTGCCTCTCAGCTCCAACATGGCTTGTGCATATTGTGGAATCTCAGGACTTCACGGGACACAACTAGAAACCATGTGGTCACAGACTCCAATTCCACGAGTAAAGCCCTGCCCTGCAGCTTGTGAGAGGAGAAAGTTCCCAGGCAGGGAAAATGTCAGAAGTATAAAGGTGACTGATGAAAGAAGGAAAATGTGGAAAATTCTAGAAACAGCCAACCCCTCCATGGGAAAGGAAGGGCAGGAAGCTACTGGTGCCCTGTATTTCCCAGGATATGCCCTCAACAAAATTCCTGAGTCCATGATTCTTTCCACTGTGGCCACTTCCTTCTCTTTAGGAACACATCTTTGATTTCTGAATCAATTTATAAGAAAAATAGGACTCTTGGTACCACCAGAAGCATTTCTGAGGTGTATGGGGGTTTAAAAACTCATTTATAAAAGTGTTTTCCGATAACCTCACTATCACAAGCTGTCATCATCTTGCTTATTTAATGTATTTTCTTGCTATTATATGTCTCCCCACGGGAGCAGGGGCTCTGCCGTGTTCAATGTGTCCTACTGGTGCCTGCTCAGTGCTGGCCCAAGGTGGATGGTCAGCAAGTATTTGTAAACGACCAACCAAACCAACTGGGAGCATTATTTCCATTTTACAGGGAAGGAAACCAAGGCTCAGAGAAGTTAAGGGGCTGTGCATGATCAAGAAGCTGGTAGAAGCCAAATCATTTTGGATTCAGTTCCCTGCTTCATTGTTAGCTATAGAGCAGCAATGGATTTAATGAATTTACTCACCCCGCCCCCATCCCCATGCGCCGAGGTGGAGACGACCAAGCTCTGGCAAAGGCCTTGCCCACAGAGCAACGAATCTACACCCCAGCCACCTGGTCTGGCTCCTGTCAGCCTGAAAGCCACCAGCTTGTCTGCAGAATGGGGACACAAAGACAGGGAGCTCTCTCTGGGGCCTGGGGAGGTTTAATCAGCAATTAACGTGCAAAACACTTTCCAGACAAATGTTGAGGATTATTAGTATTTAAATTTAGTTTCATCTTTCCCTGTATCCCGACAAAAGGGAACAGATGGCCCTGGCTCCAGGTGGAGAGGGGGAGGGCGGGGCTGATCAGTGTGCCAGGAGGGAAGTTGTCCTGGCTACGACTTCCAATTAGCCCCTGCCTGATGCCGGAGCCTCGAGTGGTGCTGTGGGTTGTGGGGAGGCCTTTCTTGTAAAAGCCGTGTGAAAGTTGTGGGAAAGCCCTGCTTGGAGTCTTAATTCCCCTTCCTAGCTGTGTGACCTTGGCCGAGTCACCGCCCCTCTGGAAGCCTCAGTTCAATGATATCTGCTTGCAGAGCTGGAGTGGGGGAGAAAACATGGCTGAGCATAGAAAACACTGGCCCAGCTCCAGACCACAGTGAGCACTCAGTAAACCATGACTTCCTTCTTCCTGACTCCTTTGGGACACCCACGTTTGGGTCTGGTTTTCTCTAGAGAGGTTTTCTGAAATTTAGAGATGCTCCGCAGACATGGAATCTTGCAGAGCCCAATACAAGCAATGGCTCCTTCACCTGCATAGTTTTCTCCACTCTGGACCTGAAGCGGCTTGTTTGGAAAACGGGTGTGACATTGGCACCTGCTTTACTTTGAAGGATGAAGATCAGCCCAGACGATGAGACAAGGGATTGCGAATGTTTCCTTCCTTTTCTGTGCCTCAGGCTGTCTGTCTTTCTGGCTGTGGAGGGGGTAGCAGGAGATGGAAGCTTGGACAAGACCCACGTATAACCCATCCTGACTGAACCCCAATTCTGGGCTCCATCCTACCCCCTACCCCCTAGTTCAGTCAGGGGACTGGAACCCAGAACATGAACATTTCCAATGCCTAATCTCACCTGGGGACTGGGAAGAATCCCCACATGCCTGAAATATCTGGGGCCCGAAGGAACCAAAGGGGCAGTTGGGATAGCAGTGAGCAAAGAGAGTGGGCTTTGGAATCTAGAAGCTGCCACTTCTTAGCTCTGGGACCCTGAACAAGGAGCTTTGCCTCTCTAAGCCTCAACTTTCTGATCTGTGAAATGGGGATGATCATACTCACTAGAAAGGCCATGGCAAGGATCAAATTAAATGACAGGAAATATGGAACCCAGTACAATGACTGACCCAAAGCTACTTGTCAGTAAATTCTTCCTGGGGTTACTTTGCACTTTCTCAGAGCAGAAGAGAAAGGAAAAGAACTACTGATTGGGCGCTTTTCTTTACATGCCATTATTTTTACCTCCCTGCTTTCTGTTTGCTTTGCAAATGCCTTTTTTTTTATTGTTTGGGGGAGCTCCCATTCTCCTGCTGGCGGCCCGAGTCTAGCCTATCAGATCATCGCATCCCTCTGGTTTAGGGAAGGCTGAGTTACCCAAGCCACGCCCATCAGAACAAAACCTAGGACTTTTCTGGGAGCTGCCAGGAAAGCAGTTCTCTCTCTCCAAATGACTTGGAGCTGGTTGGGCAATCACCTGGCGCTAATGACAGACACCTTGTGGTGCCATGGAGAGAGCCTGCCTGAGGAGGGGACAACCCACAGGAGAGCAGAGCTGAAGGATGGAGAGAGCTGGCTTCCTGATGACATCTGAGGGCCTGTGTCCAGCGGGGCCTGAGTTCTCAGTTGCACCTCGATCTGGCAATCTAAATTTTTCTTTGTACCTAAGTCAATTGGCGTTTTTAAAAACCGTTTACAACTGAGACTTTTCTTACTGACTCAACGACATGAAATAATTTGATTCTAGCCAAACCTTTGGTTTTAACTATGGGGATAGCTCAGATTAGAGTGTTGGGGAATAAGGTACAGTTATTTGGATTCAGTTTGCTAAGATTTTGTGAAAAATCTTTTGTCTATGTCCATGAGGTATAGTGGGCTATTATTTTCTTGTAATATCTTTGTCTGGTTTTGATATCGAGGTAACACTGGCCTCTTAAAATGAGTTGGGAAGTTCTGCACCTATTTTTTGAAAGATTGTATGGAATTGGTATTATTTTTCCTTAAGTTCTTGGTAGAATTCCCCCATGAAGGATGATAAAGAATTTTGATGCTATAAATTACTAAAAAGAAAAATGGAGCAGTTTTGCTCACGATTCTTGTCTATGTGTTGATTGAACCATTTCTCAACATTTGGGGACCCGAATTTGCATTTTGGGCTGCATCAGGTTCCACCAACTGGTAATGTGATCTAAACTTATGTGCTATGATTTTGTGGCTTTTAATTTTTAAAAAATCAACAAATCATTTGCAATCTGTTTAGAAGACATTGATGGAATATGGTTAACTTTTATCTTACAGTTGATGTGCACTGCTGGCTTTTTCAGCCTCATCTCTCACCCTTTCTGGAACACCAAATTGACTCCTTGGAACATTATTCTCTTGGTCCTGCCTCTCGCATTGCCTGGCTGACCCCATTGGGGTAACATTTCTGGGAAACTTTTCTGGACTTCTTGAGCCAGCCTAGGTGGCTCCCCTAGCTTCCTAACCCAACATAAATCACATTATATTGAAATTACCTCTGTCTTCCTCTGTCCCAGACTGTGAAATCCTTGAGGGCAAACCCTGTTTCTGCTCAATTCTCCATTAGATTCCAGCTTGGAGCACAGAGCTTGGCTCATGGGCCGTTGATACATACTTGTTGAGTGAATGAACATTTATTGTTATTCCTGATCACAATTAGAGTTATAACAACCACCTGTGTTGTTTACAAGTGGTTTTCACCTGCATTGTCTCACTTGAATCTTCATCATAACTCTGTGCAGTTGGTGTCATAGTTGTGGATACTGAGGCCCAGAAAGGTGTAGAAATTTGCTGAGCTACGTGGCAGAGCTGGCATTCAAATGCAGGTCTTCCTGGCTCCAGACCCATCTCAGTTAGATGCCAAGATGCTGTTGGTTTGGAAGATGTTTTAGGATTTACCCCTAAGAGAAGTCTTGTGCTAAAACAGCAGTTAGAGAGGGTGCTCCAGGGAGGAGGGCTGGGCTGTGCTGAGGGCTGGAGCCAAGGGGAGGAGTCCTTGGGATGCTGGTTAGATGGATTTGCAGCCTACCGGGAAAGGGCACATGAGGCAGGGAACTGGAGCCAGCAGCAGAAGCTGGGCACCAGGCCAGCCCAGGGTCTGAGCTGGGTTCCCAAAGAAGGGGCCTGGTCATGGTAGAAAGGGGAGCCTTCCAGTCTGGGGGCTGACTGACTTTGGAAGTAGGATTATCTATCCCTTCCCCAGACTTCCATCCTAGAACCTCGTTCCAGAACCTCTCCAGATCACACCTGTCTAAAGGATTGTGTCACATCAGGCCACTAAGAGTCCACTGGGTGGGCTTTGGACTGGAATCTTTCATCTATTGCTTACCTATCATTCCTTCCCATTTCCATTTGACTGACTGACTTGAAATCCTCCTCAGGTCTTAGATTAGATGTCCCCTCCTCCAAGAAACCTTCCCTGACTCTCCATGCAGGAAGAGGAGTCCCCCATGTACCTCTACCACCCATCCCCATGCTTCTTTTTATCACAGTCCTGATCACCCTGGAAGATCAGGCTATAGTCATGCTTCTTGACCACAAGTTCCTTGAGGGCAGGGATGTGTTTTATGGATCTCCATGTCCCTAGCAGTCAACATTCCTTATCTGTAAAATGCAGATAACAATTCCTAGTAATAGGGTAGATTGTGAAAACTCAGCAACAGATGAGATTTCAAGAAACTCCCAAACTTTGGTGCTGACATGCAATATAAACTAATCATTTTTCCTTGGCTGATGTTTAGGAGAGCTTACTCTATGGCAAACTGTGTACCAAGGGCTTCCCACATGCGGTCTCCTTGGAGCCTCTCAGAGCACAGCTACCAACTTTTGGCCTGAGCAGCCGAGATCTGGGCAAAGATGCTTCCCCAGAAGGCATGGAAGTTGACAGAGGGGCCCAGCCATGTCCCCTGGATCCTCCTTCTGACCCCACTCTGACCTCAAAATGGCTAAGCCCACACTGGTTCCTGGAAGAGAAGTGGTTTGATCCCTTTTCTTTGAGCCCAAGTGCAGACATTCACCCCACTGCCTGGGGATGGGGGTCCCTCAGCTTAGCTGAGATTTCCAAAGGAGTTTAATTGAAAACTTAGGGGTCCATTAAGAAGCTGGCTACAGAGAAAAGAACAACAGAAACAACAATTTCCAAAGCCCATGCTTTTCTGATCTTGCAGGCAATCAGCCCAGAATGGCAGAAAGAACCCTGACTCTGGAGTCCCACAGACCTGGTTCAACTCTTAGCACTGTGTATGTAATGTCAAGCAAGTCAGTTCATGTTGCTGAGCCTCAACTTCCTTTTCCGGAAGTGAGATCACTGGAAATGAGACCTGTGCCCAACAGGCCTGGGTGTCTGTGAGCTTGTTTCCCCATCCCCAGGGTCCTTTCCAAGCCTCACTGCACTGAGCACATGTCCAGGCATATGGAAAATGAGGAGCTGCAGTTTGGTTGACTATTAACCCCTCTTCATCTCACACCCTTGGAGCCTGAGACCATGCTCAATCCACAGCTGTATCTCCCATAATCCTTGCAGGGCCAGGTGCCTTTTAATTGCCCAGGACACATTTGTCAAAATAATGAGTAAACTGCAGATGGTAGAAATAATAGCAGCACATTCAAGAGATGTGTAAGACAGACCAAGCAGAGCCTGAGAGTGTTCTGGGAAGGAGCTGGATTGCTCTAGAACAAAGTATCAAGAAGTGGATAAGATGCCTTTGCACAGGCTGTGCCCACAGCTTGGAATGTCCTTTCTCTTTCCATGTCTGGCATACTCACTTGTCACTTAAATGCCAACTCAAATGTCATCTCTTCACTACCTCTGTTTAACCCTCTGGGCAGAAGCAGTTGCCCCTGCCTCTGTCTCTGCAGGATTCTGTTCAAACCTCTGTTGGACACTTTTCACAAGATGTCATAGCTTTTGGTTTACCTGCATTACCTACTGCCAGACTGAGGGCTTCTTAAGGGCAGGGATAATGTCTGGCATCTCTCCATGTACCCAGGGCTGGGCACCCAGGAGGCTCAGCTCATATTCTTCCCCCTATGGCAAAGGTTGTTGATTTGGTGAATGTTCTCCTCAGAGTCCGTAGCAGATTCACTTGTGTCTGGACACCTCCGTTCTTTAAGCAGCCAGACTTTGTAGCCAGGGGAATGGAATGCGCTGATTAGCTAAACCTCATTCATGTGTCCTCAGCTGAAGCTCCAAGCTGGGGGCAATCAGCCTCACCTAAACCACATGGAAGGAGACTGGTGGAGGGGTAGTTCCTCTAAAGGAAATGGGGTGCTGCTACTAAAAGGAAGAGAAATGGATGCTTGGAATGCAAAACCACCAGCAGTCCCCTTCACCTCCTTTCCATGGCAGCCTGGGCTGTCCAGAGTGGCCACCAAACCTCCCAGCTTTGGCATCCACATCAGGGTCCTATACTGGGAGCCTCCCATTCACCTCTAAGGTCCAAGAGATGGATAAATGAGCAATGAGATGGACTTGACCTTTTGCACATTCAAAATGACAACCAACTGGAACCATTCATTCATATTCTTATTTGCCTGGGTCCAGTTGGCTCTTTTGGCAAGGAGCTAGGGAGGGAGCACCTGCTGACCTTGGAAATGGAGCTTGATTGGTGCAACTGGATAGATAAGTTCTGGGTGCAAGAAGCAAATCCCTACTGCTGACCAATCTGGGCAAATCCCCTTCTCTTGCTGAGCTTTGATTTCCCCTTCTGGGCCTTGAGGGTGGAGAGAGAGGGGGTGGAGCTCCGGAGATACCCAAGGACCCTCCTAACTCTAACGTTCTACGCATCTATTTCCTTTGCCTCTTGGAGTCTGACAGACACGCATAAACATTCCTGTGTACACACACCTACACACATGCACACAGCAACAAACAAACACAGATGCACAGACACATACACACATAGGGGTGGACTCACATCAACACACTGACTTTCAGAGACACAAATGCACACAAAGCCACAATTGAACAAGACAGGGAGGCCTCAGGCTGCCACACACATGCACACTGAGATACACATGGCTCAGCTCTACAACACACACACACACAATCTCCTTTGTACTCACAAGTGTATGAGCACAGGCGCACACACTTTTCCTTTGGAGCACCGGAGGCCCTTCCAGCTGGTTGAGTCAGGGATCCTTTGCAGCTGACACACTTCTGTTCCCCGGGCAGGTGAGGTGTCCCCCTCCCCTCTCTCCTGGCCCTGGGCCAGGTGGAAGAACTTCTTGGCTTCTTGGCTGAGCCATAAGCAAGGTGAATGTCACCCCCGGCCCAGAAGGGTGAGGTCTGTGATGGGAACTCATCTCCCAGGTTACTGCCTACGGATGCTGCTTTTAAAAATAGCTTCCTGCTGTTTCTAGTTAAGCTCTGGGGAACGAGGATTCCAGACATGGGAATCGACTTCTTGTTCACCTGCCTGCTGAGCTGTGTGTGAGGGTCTTCCCAAAAGCCCACTAGTGGGTCAGCCAGAAGGTTGTTTCCTTGGAAGAAGAGGCTGAGAGTGGTGGAGAGCTCCCAAGAGGGGAGTCTGACTGCTATCCCTTCCCCTCCTCAAGGAAGTGGGCATGGCATGGCCCCTGGAAGGTAGCAGTGTTTATACCTGGGCTCTGTGACAAACTGGCTTTGCAACCTTGGGCAAGTTGCTTAATGTCTTTGAGCGCCAGTGTTTTCAACTGAAAAATGGAGCTAATCCTCTCTCTCTCTCCCATGAGTTGTGAAAATTAAGCCATATAAGGTCAGCAGGATGTCTCTCTCCTGCTTGGCTGTGCCTCCCCCAAGGGCAGAGACAAGGGTGGCTCCCTTTGGCATCTCCAGGCCTTCCTGCAGTGCTAGGTCCCTGGCTTCTTGTCCCTCTTCCACAGCCTCCTCTGCCCACTTTGCTCCCCTGGTCCCCATCTGCCCTCCCTGCTCATATCGTCTCTCTCCTGGATAACCAGGCACCATGCGTCTGTTTTCAGGACCCTGGAGAGTGCAGCAAGGGCTCCAGCCTTGTCCACGAGTTGGAGGGACCACTAAGCAGCAACCTGGGATTGGCTCCCACCAAGGGCAGGAGGTACAGCAGCTTTGATGATGCAGAAATCAGGCTTCAGTGAGGCCCTGGGAAGCAGGGAGCTGGTAGCTGGCAGCTAGTGGGACCTGGGGCTGATAAACGTGTCACCGGCTGAATGTCGCCTCCCTAGGAAACCCATGGCTGCAGGGAACCTGGGCTAAGTCTCCACAAGAGTGCTGGGTCAGCTCTGTCACAGTGCAAAAGGTCTGGCTCTGGCCTCAGGGACTTTGCACACAGCTCTGGCTCTGCGCCTTTTTTACTGGTTGACCTTGGACACAAGACACAATCTCTCTGTTTCCTCATCTGTACAGTGGGACCCTCTATTGTCCATGTCACACGGTCATCTCAGCACCGATGAGTGGTAGAAGATGTTTGTTAGACTGTGGAGGGCTAGAAGTTTTCATCCCAGGCCGGATGGAGACATGGAGGTGAGGAGACTTAGAAGATGGAATCCTAGATCGTTAGTGCCCCCTCATTTTACAGAAAGGGAAATGGAAGCCCAGAGAGGGCAAGCAGCTGCTCTAAAAAACCCAGCAGAATTTGGAGGGTAGGAAGAGCTCCAGTCCCCCTAAATTCCCCTCCTTGCCCTCTCCTTCGGCAAATACTGACGGAGGGATTTGGGGAGTGAGTCTGGCTCTGGCTGACTCCTGGCCAAGACACACTTTCCAAGAGGATTCAATACCTCCTTCTGGAGGGTGAGCCTCTGAGCATCCTCAGGGTGGGAGCCTGGTTTGATCGGACAATTTGATCAGACAAGACCCAGCTCAATTCCTGTTTCACCACTTCTTAGTCTCTGACCTCTCCAAGCCTCAGTTCCCCCACCCCCACCCCCAAGTTGGGGGTGGCAGTGCCTCCCCTGCAGGGCTGTTGAATCAAATGAGGCCACTCATGAAGAGACCTGTGGGGGAATGCACTTTCCAGCTCCAAGGGGCTATTATCCTCCACCTCTGTAGCTGCCCTTGACGTCTTGGACCTTTGCTTTATTGGCTCTCAGGATGTCTGTAGATCAAGGGCCAGTCAAGGGAAGACCCAGGCAGGTATGTGTGTGTGTGTGTGTGGGGGGGGGGGTTGCATCCTACCCAGTGGCTGGTTTCCTCCCACCTGTCAGATGGGGAACATGTCCCCCATGGCTATGAATCACAGCGTCTCTAGGAACAGGAGGTGCAAACAGAAGCTGCCTAGCACCTGTGGTTTTGAGGAGCTGCTTTCCTCAGGCACGCGGAGCTTCATTTAAAATGTGCATGGGACAGAAACTGCCTGAATGTGCAGAGGCAGGTGTGAATGCTGGAGGCGAGGCAAAGCATTTAGGAGAGGAAAAAACTTCAGGGGTTATCTAAGTCACTGAAGTTCAGCAAGGGACAGGTCCTCACCCAAGGTCACACAGCAAAATACTGACTGAGCTAGAACTGAAAGCCTAATCTGGTTGGAAGAGGCTGAGGTCATTTGGTCCAACTTCCCATCCAAGAATCCCTGCTTACACACCTCCAGGGATGAGGAGCTCACTGCCTTTCATGGCAAATTCATTTCATAACAGTTCTGGTTCTTAGATATTTCTCTTTCATGCTGAGCTACAAATCTATTCCCAATTACTCTGACTTCTGCCCTCAGGATCACCATACATTGCTTCCACATACAGATATTTGACAATAGAAATCACAAGCCTTCAAGTCTTCTTTTGTCTATGATTTTGCATTCCCTGTTCAAATAGGATGGTTTCCAGGCTCTTACCCTCTTAAGGAACCACCACACCTCAGGGCTCAAATCCAGATTTCCAAAGAATAAACCCTGAAACCACTGCAGGCTGCCTCAACGAGGAAGTTCAATAAAAGCAATAACAATTAGGCATTTTTATTAGTGAAGACAAAATTGACTCAGAAGTAAAAGGGGAATTTTAATGGCCTTTTCAATTCATGTGAGGCAGTTAATCTAAAAGCAAATAAAAATCTCCAAGCGCCGGAAAAAAATATGCAGCAAAATTTATTTTTTGGAGAGTAAAGTCTGACTCAACTAAATTACCAGTGAATCATACCTAAAATAGACTCGACTGACTGAGAACTCCTTGGGGGCAGAGTCTGGGTCTTTCTGTAACCCATGGTTTCCAAAGCTGGCCAGAGCTGGCCAGGGCACCTAGCAGGCAAATAAGTATACAAATGAATAGTTCCAGTTGGTTGTCATTTTGAATGTGCAAAAGGTCAAGTCCATCTCATTGCTCATTTATCCTTCTCTTGGACCTCGGAGGTGTATGGGGAGACCCCTGGACATAGGCTGCTGCTGTGAGATATGGTGGTCACTCTGAACAGCCCAGGCTGCCATGGAAAGGAGATGAAGGGGTCACTGGTAGTTTTGCATTCTAAGCATCCGTTTCTCTTCTTTTTAGTAGCAGCACCCTTATTTCCATTGGAGGAACTACCCCTCCCCTAGTCTCCTTTCACGTGGCTTAGGTGGAGCTGCCCCCCCCCCCATCCTGGGGCTCCAGTTGAGGACACATGACTGGGGTTTGGCCAATCAGTGCATTCCATTCCCCTGGCTACAGTGCTTGGTTCAGAAATGGCCATATGACCCAAGCCAGGCCAATGAGACTCAGTTCTGGAACTTTTGCCGGACGTTGGGAAGGAGAAGCCTTCCTTCTGTGAGTAGTTGCCAAGTCTGGAGCTGCAGAAGCTACTGCATGGAAACAACCTGCTTGAGCAGGAAGCTGACACAGAAAGAGGAGGCAAGACATGGAGAGAATCTGAGACCTGATTTCATCATTTCAATCATTCCTTGAACTTCTCAGTTATATAAGCCAATAAATTGCCTGTTTTGTTAGTCACCTTGGGTTGAGTTTCTTTCACTTGCAAATGAAAGTATGTTGGCCAGTACAGGAGACAGACTACCTCTTCAGTTTTGAGGGAAATAGCAGACAGGAAGCCTCCCGTCTCCAAGCTTCCCCTGGGCCCCCGGGAGGGCGCGGGCATTGGGGGATCCTCTCTCCCCACCCCAAGCAGGGTAAAGGGACAGGAAAGGACCAAAAATCAGGGCACCAACCTGGGAGGCTCCTCCCTCTCTCTCGTCTCCACATCCAATCAGCCTTAACAAGGCCAATCTGTTCACTCTCCAGAAAATCATCCAGCTCACATTACTGCAAAGGAGAGGCTAAACCTACTTATAAGTGTACCTAAGAGTCTCCCCCCGAGTGCCTCTTTGTTGCTCAGATGTGTCCCTCTCTCTCTAGCTAAGCCAACTTAGCAGGTGAACTCACTGCCCTCCCCCCACGTGGGACCTGACACCCAGGGGTGTAAATCTCCCTGGCAATTCAGGGTATGACTCCCGGAGATGAATCTGGACCCGGCATCGTGGGACTGAGAAAATCTTCTTGACCAAAAGGGGGATGGAAAATGAATCAAAAAATTTCAGTGACTGAGAGATTCTAAATGGGGTCAAGAGGTCACTCTGGTGGACATTCTTACACACTAATAGATAACTCTTTTTAGGTTTTAATGTATTGGAATAGCTATAAGTAAATACCTGAAACTGTTGAACTGCCACCCAGAAGCCTTGACTCTTGAAGACGATTGTATAACAATGTAGCTTACAAGCGGTGACAGTGTGATTGTGAAAAACTTGCGGATCACCTCCCTTTATCCAGTGTATGTAGGGATGAGTAGAAAAATGGGGACAAAAACTTAATGAAAAAATGGGGTGGGGGGGATGATTTGGATGTTCATTTTTTTTACTTTTATTTTTTATTCTTATTTTTACTTTTTCTGGTATAAGGAAAATGTTCAAAAAAAATAGATTGGTATACCGTGAACAGTTGATTGTACACCATGGGTGATTGTATGATATGTGAATATATCTCAATAAAACTGAATTTAAAAAAATCTATTCAGCTCCATTCAGGACCAATTCAATGGTTCCTGGACCATTTTTCCTGCTAGGGAACATCTGCCTCTGGCTTTGCCTTTGTGAATCATTTTTTTTCTGCAAACAGAGAGAGCTTTCTTAAATGCAGTCTGGCCACAGACATCCTCCTCACCATGGCTCCCTGTGGTTGAAGCATGGGGTCCATTCCGTTGGCAAAGGCATTCAAACCCCTTGACCATCTGCCCAATCCAGAGTACCTGCTTTTGGGAATTGAATCATGTCCCTCGTAAAACATGTTCAAGTCTTGATCCACACTCCTGTGGGTGTGAACCCATTTGTATATAAGACCTTTGAAGATGTTATTATGAGTTAAAGAATGGACTTATTTGTGAATAGGACTTTTGAAGATCCTATTAGACGAGGCCAATTTGAATCAGAGTAGGCCTTCATCTTTATTACTGGAGGTTTTAAAGGCAGAGGAAATCAGGATGCAGTCAGTAAAGAGAAGTCAAAAGTCAGAAGCAGCCAGAGAATCAGGTGGATCAGTATGTGATGGAGGCAGAGATGCAAGCCAAGGAACCCCAAGGATTGCGGCAAGCTAGCACCAAAATGCTACAGACTCCAGGAGAAAGTGTGGCCTGTCAAGACCTTGGTTTTGGACTTTTAGCCTCCAAAACCATGAGACAATAAATTCCTGTTGTTTAAGTTAACCCATTGTGTAGTATCTGTCATAGCGTCTTGGCAAACCAAGACTTTTTGTCAATGCCCTAGCATTCAGACAACCCAGAATCCTCCTTTAGGTGCTCTCATGAGGTGACACTTTTCTATTTGTCCTCACTATCTGAAATTGCCTTTTCTCAGCAGGCTCAGCTCAAAGGTCCACCCTCTATGAAGCCTCCCCATGCTTCCCTCTCCTGGGCTCCCACAGTGCCATGACCTACCCATCCCTCTATCACTGACCCCAAGCTGGGTGGTCCTAGTCTGTCTCCTAAACAATCTCTCCCCCCAGGCTGGAAGTTCCTTGAGAGCAGAGCCAGGACCCATTCATCTCTGGGTCCTCAGTGCCCAGCCCACTCCTACCACCCAGAGGCACCTCACAAGCATTGAATTCATGCCCAAGAAATTGCTTAATGCTCCCTCCCATTTACCAAGTTGTTTGCATCCATCATTGAAAAATCACTTCTGGGGGGAAACTCAGTCTCCACTCTGTCCAAGGAGAAAAGCTATGGCAAATCCAGCAGGATACCCCCCTCCAGCTGCGATGAGTTCAAGCTTCCACTCCACCTTCTTTAAACTGCCTTTGGGAAATAGATGGGTCTTCCAGGAGTGTGGTGGAAATTTTCAAGCCGTCCAGACCCAAGGTGAACAAAACCAGACATGGGAGCAGATGGTGGTAGCCAGGAAAGCATTCTTGCTGTAGCCAGAGATCCTTCTCCCACCCTGACTCTTGTCTTAGAATTATTGGACCAGAAGAAAACAGTACATTATAATTGATAACAGAGGGAGAACAGGACAATGTTTTCCTGAGCCACAACCTGGGAGATCCCCCAAGACACAAACAATCAGGTCTCAAATCATGGCTTCCTCCAGTTTGGGGGATTTTTTCTCCAAGAAAAGAGGAGAATGTGGAGAGAAGCTCTTATATCTGCACAAGTTCTGTGCTGGGGGTTTTAAATCCATTTTCTCTTCTTATCCTCCATGCTCATGCAAGGAATATGATGCTATTACAGTAGGTAAATGAGCGAATGGAGGTTAAGAGGGGTGAGATCATTAGCCAAGTTCACACAGCTTGTAAACGGCTAAGCAGAACTTCCCACCTGGTCTTAATGACCTCCTCACTCCAACCCAGCCAGGCCAGTGAGGTGGAAAGAGCGGGAATTTCATAGTCAGTCTGCTGAACTGAAATCCTGATTCTCCACTTCCAAGCCCTAGGGGTTTTGTAAACCACGGAGCATCTTTGACATTCAGTTTCCTTTTCTGCACATTTGAATCGAAATCCCACCTCTGAAGGTCATTGTGTGAGAACAAAGTGGGATAATGTGTCCATTGGGTCTGGCACATAGTAGGAGCATAAAGATGGTACTGGCTATGACGACTCTCTTTTGTTCCTGCCCTTGACTTTCAGATCCATTGGATGACCTAGCTTATTGTCAAGTCCTAAATCAATTAAGACTGGAGAGGTGGGGCCTCAATCTTTGGATCCCACTGACCCTGTAACCTCAGGGATGTCCATTTGCCTTTCTGAGTCTTGGTTCTCCTCTGTGAAATGAGAAGGCTGGACTGTATCCTCGCTCCCTAACCTGGGGTGCTTGTATCTCTGGAATTTTTCCAAAGATGGTGATGGATGAGGGACAGGCAGAGATCGGGCATTTTCTGGCAACAGGGTGGGTCTGGATACCAATTATGTCATATTTCTTAGCTTTGGGTTGGAGTGATACCTACTCATAGCTTACTTCTTGCTGATCAAAGCTCTGACTGGCAGTAAAGTGTCTTTGATTAATAAAAAATGGGGGGAATGAATTAATCATGACTTAAATGCAGTGTGTTTGGGAAACAGAATCTTTAAAAACTCAAATCCACTGGAGCCAAGAGGAAAAAACATGTGTCCTTGGTAGCAAAAGGTTGAGAATCCCTGGAGTGGACGTCCAGAGTCCTCCAGTTGTGGACAGAGGACCTGTGTGGGCCAGGGGTGCTGTGGGTGCTGCTGCTAGGGAAGGGAGGCTCTGTCCCTTTAAGGTTCCTCTCCCCCCCACCAAGCCCCAGGCCTCTGCGGAGGATGACATGCATTATTGAAAGCGCATTTCAATACCTATTCACTCTCCTCCTCCTCCTGTGGGTGGCAATCACAGTTTACATAATATGTCTCTCTGTCCTCCCAGGCAGCTGCTCCCTTCTGGCTGAGTGGTTTGAGGAGGGGGAGGGAGGGGAGAAGGGAGAGACGTTAACTCTGTGCTGCCACCTTGAACAGTGGCCAGGCTGCCTTGGTGAGAACAGGCTTTGCCATCACACAGCTCCTGGTTCAAGTGTCACTTAAATGATGTATGATCTTGGGGGGTACCATGTTTTCCCCTCCCCAGTGATCTCAACCCACCTCCATGGCCTCCATTACAGACTCCATGCTGATAGGTCCCACAGCTCTGCTTCCAACCCAGATCTCTCTCCTATACTCCAGGTCCATCTAGTAGCAGCTTGAGGGACAGCTCTGTTTGCATGTTCACAGGCACCTCAAGCTTAGCACATCCCAAACTGATCTCACCAGTTTTCTCACAAACCATCCATCTATCTGTCCAACCATCCATCCATCATCCATTCATTTAACCACTCATCCATCCATTCATCCATCCATCCATCATCCATGTAACCATCCATCCATCCAATCACCCTTCCTTCATTCCTTCTTTCCTCTATCATCCACCTAACCATCCATCCATCCATTAAATTTCTAGCATTTGTCAAAACTGGGGGTACAGAGTACATAAGACAGACAGTAAGTTGTCCTAGAGTCCTGTATGGGAGACAGACAAAAATAGAAAACTATATTAAGAGTGATAAGTATAATGATAAGGGAAGTATAAAGTGACACTGGAGTTAGAATGGGGCACCCAACACAGCCTTGGAAGATCAGAGATGGCTTTTTTTTGAGAAGATGACTCCTAGACTGAAACCTGAAAGATGAGAAGGAATGCATCTTTCCTCTGCATCTCGTCTCCATTATCCAAAGGGATCGACACCCAGCACCCTTACCCCCTTCTTATGATTGTACGTCTCCAGGAGGAGCTACTCCTTGCCCAATTACGGCTCTTGTGGATTGGGTGGGAAGATCACATCAACACCAACTCCAGAGGAGAGCACATGACCCAGGCGTGGCTACAGGGATTGACTGAGAATCAACCCCAGGACTTCAAAACCATTGGGAAGGAGGTGCCCTGTTTTTATTGGAGCTGCTCAGCTAATAGAAAGGTGGCAGCTATGAAGCTACTTGGAGAGGAAAACCTGCATGAGAATGATACCAACATTGAG
The DNA here is from genome assembly GCF_015220235.1 of Choloepus didactylus. Lineage (NCBI taxonomy): Eukaryota > Metazoa > Chordata > Mammalia > Pilosa > Megalonychidae > Choloepus > Choloepus didactylus. The sequence goes on from NW_023637577.1 coordinate 2,155,372, forward strand.
GAGAACAGAATCAAGAGATTTAGACAGAGAGTCTTGAGCTCATCATTTGAACGCCTGGATCCAGCTCTGCCTGAAGTCTGATAATGTCACACTTTTCATTTTTACATTAAGCCATTTTGAGTTGGGCTTCAAGTCTCCTTAACAGTAAGAAAGCATTTCACATCCTTTGTCTTATTTGGTTTTCACAGCAGCTTAGAGGCTATTTACAGATGAAGAAACGAAGGATCAAAGAGTTGTATCAGTGGCATTCACACCTAGGTCTACCAGACTCCAAAGCCTGTACTTTATTCAGGATACCTTGGTGGTTATGTAGGAATTGTGCTGTAGAATAGGACTTAGATTTGAGAGGAGAAGTTGGTAGGAAAAAGAAGTGGAGGGGAGAGCTCAAAAGCGCAATCTTCTTGTCTGCAGGAGTATGAGAGGAAGGTTAAGGGGAAAGAAATATGGATGGAAGGTGAGAGAAGAAGGGTGGAGAAAGAGGTGAGATTTGTGAGGGAGTTAGAATCAGAGAACTGTAGAAGTGGAAGAAAGAAAACATCCAAATTCCTCTCCTTCCACCCAAATGAGCCGGCCTCTGAGGGACTGGATATACACCTCAAGCTTTCCCACCCCCAGCTCTCTGTACCTGCTGTTGCCCCCAGTGGAGAGGACCCCCCCTTCCCCACAGTCACCCCACATTTCCTTTCATGACCATGTTTCAGGGTCTGACTAAAATTGTCACTTCCTCCGTGAAATCCCCAGGCGCCCCCTCCTTGATGCGCCTGAACTCTCATCCGTATCTCCTTTGTAACATCGGCCACCTTCAGACCCCCCCCTTTCAATGCATGACTCATCTCCCTTCCAGGGAAGTCCACGCTTTACTCATCTTTGATTAGACCCAAGCTCCTCACCCCATGGCTGACACCCAGGAGGGACTCAATCCATTTTTAAAAAAAATAAGTGTTTATTTAATATCCAACTTATAAGTAAGTTTTGAAAGTCAATTAGAGTGACAGGCAGATAGAGAAGGAAGAGTGAGATCAAGACAGAGAGAGACATGTGAAGTACAGAGACTGACAGTGAGGGGGTGAAATGAAGAGGGAAGGGGTTTCTGAAAGGAGATACTGAGAAAGTCCTGGGAGTAGAGGACTGGAAGGGTCTTTCAGGCTTGTCTGGGCTTCTGGTGTCTGTCCCTGATGTTTCATGAGGGAACCAGCTGGAAAGGGGTCAGTTCCCTCAGAACCCATGAGAGCTGGAAGCAAGAAATCATCTGGAGTGGGTGAGAAGAACCTGGGGGACCAAAAGAGGATCTCCCATGACTCTTCTCCCTGTTGCTGGGGGCAGGAGATGCAAGATGATTACGAGTTGCTAGCAGGACCAGAAGGAGCTGGTAGGGTTCTGCAAGGAGGGAAGGATGGGGACAAAATAACTGGGGGTCAGCAGCAGCGAGACCTTCTGGTGCCCCATCCTGGGACCTCCCCCAGTGGTGGTTGCATTGCGACCCTCCTCTCCAGGACCTGATCCAACCCAACCCAAAGAAAGTCCAACCCTTGCAGGCAGCAGGCTTAAGATTTTTGCCATTCTGTTCTGGGACTGAGCGGTCGGTGACTGTCCTTTGCCACCCCCCATTCGCCTATTCCATCTCCACAGCCCTGGGTACCATCTGAAGCCGTCCTGTTTATTTCATCTATCTGCTGGTTTATTGTCTGCCGCTCCCACCACAGGGGAAGCTCCATGAGGATGGGGACCTTGTGGGTCTCCCCAGGCCTTGCATGGTGCTGGCAAATGCTCATCAAATCTGAGTGGATTAATGAGTGGAAAGGCAGGCAAGATGTAATGCAAATTGTGTATGTATGTGGTGGCGGGTGCGGGAGCTGCTTGGAGGTGGCGTTGACGAAGCACTTTGCCAAGCCAGGCTCCCAAAATAAAGGCATCTGGGCTCTGAGACGAGAGCCCTTGAGAAGAGAATGGTCCTTCTGGGGCTAATTGTGTGGTTGTCAGACTGAGAGGGCAGCTGCCAGGAGATGGAGGTCCTGGCAGGGAGGGACGCTCTGCCCACCCGGCCACACTTGCTTTCTGGCAGCGGAAAGGAGTCTCGCTCACTCGGGTCATAAGACAAAGGATTCTGGCCCCACTACTCAGTGGGTTGGGTAGCCACAGCCTGGACCCTGGGCAGGACTGGAACCCTGCAGTCCTAGAAGTGTGAGTGGAAGGAATGAGTATAAAACCAGTAAACTGAGGGCTGCTTTATGCCAGGTGCCCTGCTGGACACTTCAGGACATTGTCTCACTGGCTCCCCTCCATTAGGCTCTAAGGAAGGGATTCATGAGACAGATGAAGAATCTAAGGCTCAGAGAGGTTAACTAATTGGCCCAAGGCCACATAGCAAGTAATGGCAAAGACAGGGTCTGCCCAAGGTTGAGCCGACTCTCCCATTCATATCACCAGGCATCCAACACGAGATGGGGTTTGTGGGGCATCCTGGCTGCCTGCCTTTGCTAGAACTTTCCATGTGGTTGCAGGGAGAGGGGAGGGAGAAGAAGGAAGGAAGGAAAGGGAGAGAGGATTTCCTCTTTTGTAAAATAAAGAATAAGATGAATGTCCTTACAGCTGATTGTTTATCTTCCTTTCCTTCCTTTTCTGTTTGATTCCTTCCCACAGGTGCTTGCTCCCATCCGAGACTGGTGATGAAACGACTCAGGCCCCAAAGCCTCCACTCTTGGGCTCCACTCCCAGCTCCAACTGTGAGACCTTGGGCAGGTCATTGTCTTCTCTAAGCCCCATCCCCTCATCCGTGAAGTGTTGATAGCAATTTTAAGGTAGCTGTGAGTGTTTAAAGAAGCAAAGAAGGTGCATAAACCCCAGCACACAAAGTGGGGTGCCACAGGCAGTGCCCACAGGCTCCAGACTGCCTCCTTCCATAGTCCCACTCATTTCCACTTGGCTGCCCAACATGTCTTTCTAAAATGAAATGTAGACTTTCTTCATCCCCTTTGAGGGATTTCAACAGACACTTCAAGAAAGAAGATGCCCATATGTTCAATTAGCATATGAAAAGGTATTCAACCTTTTCTAGTCACCAGGGAAATGCAAATTACAACTAAAACCACTATGTACTCACCAGAATGGCTAAAACGAACATGACACAAAATGCCAAGTAGTGGCGAGGATATGGAGCAACTGTAACTTCTTACAATGCAAGTTGGGGGTGTGAATTAGTGCACTCATTTGGAAAAACCATTCGACAGTATCTGCTAAAGGTGAACCTGCATCCCCCATGACCCAGCAATTCTAATTCTTGGTATAAAGTCAACTCTAACACACACACACACACATGCATATATTTTTTCATCAAGAGACTGTATGAGAATCCTGATGGCAGCACTTGTCATAAGAGCACCAACCTGAAAAAACCCCAAAGCCCATCAACAATAGAATGGAGCAATTACATTTTGGTATAATCAAACAATGGAATATGATATAGTAATGAGAATGGATGAATCATAACCAAATGCGTCAACATGAAAGAATCTCAAACACAACGTTGAGTGAAAGAAGCCAAACACCCAAGGGTACAATACCGAATGATTCCATTTATATGAAGCTCAAAAACAAGTCAGCTAATCTTTGGGGTTAGAAGTCAGGACAGTGGTTTCTTTAATAGGAAGGGGAAAAAAAGATAATATGGTGATGCTGGCAAGTTCCTGTTTCTTAATCTGGGGCTACTTAGATGATTATGTTCACTTTGTGAAAATTCACTGAGCTGTGAACTTACGATATGACCCCTTTTGTGAACATAGCTTATATTTCAATAAAACGTTTCTGAAGGAAAAGCCCCACCCTTCTTTGGCTCCCTCTGACTTGGGACGGGGTCCCAGCTCTGTGGCTGTCATCCAAGGCCCTCCAGTTGTGACCTCTTCTGTCCACTGAGGCCCACCTGCCATCACTCCTTACTTCAAATTTCACACTCCAGTAACAGAGGACAGTGGCTGGGTCCTTCTACACCCCAGGGTGGGCCTTCACCCAGGTTGCCCCCTTGCTCTGGCATGCCCTTCCTTCCATTTTCCCTTCCTCCTCATCCTTTCCTGCACACCCCATCCCCAGGCAGGCCAGGTGCCCTTCCTCTGAGCTCCCACAGTGCCCCACCCCATGCTTCCCTTTATCTCAGCAATCCCTTTATGGTTTAAAAATTATCACCTCCTGTCTGCCTCACTCCCCAGAGATTGCATTCCCTGAGATCAGGGCTGTATGACTGAGTCATCTCTCTGTCCTCAGCAGTCAGCATGGGGCCTGGCTCGGTGGACAGTGAATGTTTGTGGATGAGGTAAGGACAGCTCGTTCTTATTTTGAGTTCCCTTTTGCCCCTCTGCAGCTCGCCTCCTTTAATCCCAGGCTGGCCCTCCTCCATTGCTGTCTTGTGTCAGCCTTCCAGAGATCTCTCCTCTCTGGGATAAATACTCCCACATGATGGGTTTCTCTGTCTTCTCTCTGTGAACCATAAATGGACACAAAATCCCTTTACTGTGATACCCTCGTCTCCTTCATTCTTACCACACTCAGTTCCTTGGGACGGCTCCTGGTCAGCCAGAGTGGGAAGTAGGGCCAGGCACCTTTTCCTTAAATCTTAGTCCCTGGCGACATTTAATATGGGTCAGATCCTCTTATCACAGACATCATGAGAACAAAACTACCGTTAAGCATTACTTGCTAATATTGGAGTGGATCAGGGTGCTTTGGGGGTGGAGGGTGGGTAACTTCCTTTTCACCAGAGGTATGCAAATGGGACTTGGCTGACTGCAATCAGGGGTGCTTTTAGTGAGGGTGGTGGGGTAGACTCAGTGTCTTCAACCCCAAGGACGAGAAATGACAATCCCAAGGATTGCGATCCTACTGGGCGCCAGGCCCTTGAAACGTTCAACCCCATAGACTTTGCAGTATTGTTCTGGGAGGAAAGTGTCATCATTATCCCACTTCAGAGATGATGCAAAGGAAGCTCAGAGAGGTAAAGGGTCTTGCGAGTAATTTGACTTACTAGGAAAGAGCTAGAATTTGAATCCAGGTCTTTCTGGTTCCCAAGTTTGTGCTCTTTCTAGAGCATGTCTGAGACCCTGTGATTGCATTTCAAGAAAACATCTGCTGTCACGTCATGCCCAGACTGACAAGGGCAAGACAAGTGCCTCTGAGCATCCTTGGCTGGAGCCTGTTGACACATCGCCAGCCGTGGTTCTGGCCGAGCCTGTTGACACATCGCCAGCCGTGGTTCTGGCCGAGGCTGATGGGGCAGTGAGGGTCAGGACGCTCCCAGTGCACCGGCTTTTGACCATGGGAGAGAATCCTCCCAACAGCCGCCATCCCTTCTAAGTCATCACGGCCCTCAAATGAGATGTCAAGGGGGGCAGGTGGCGATTTCACTCTAAATGTTTTGCTCATTGGCATTTGACCTCTATTTTCCACCAGCTTGATTTTCATGCTCTGGATTTTACTGATTGGAAAAATAAGGGAAGGTGAGACACTCAGGCTAATGAAATGCTCTCCCCTCTCCTTTCCCACATTTCAGGACGTCTGTTTGTTAAATGTGCACGTGATGATGGTTAATTGTACAAATGTAAGAAATTTTTACATGAACTGGAACAAATGTATGTCACTATCACACGGTGTTAATAATGGGGTGGTATATGGAAAAAAATACATTCAATACAAACTAAGTTCTATAGTTAACAGTAACATTGTAATGTTCTTGCATTAATTGTGACAAAGGCACTATACCAAAGCTAAATGTCAATTATAAGACGATTAAAGGGCGGGGCATGGGATCTTTTTTTTCCAGAAGAAATGGGAATGTTCCCATGTTGATTGTGATGGTGAATGCACAACTATGTGATTATACCAGGAGTCACTGATTGTACACTTTTGTATGGTGTGGGAATAAAACTGTTTTAAAAAAACACCCAAACACCTTAATCTATATGTTCTAGTTTGCTAATGCTGCGGAATGCAAAACACCAGAGATGGACTGGCTTTTATAAAAAAGGGGGTTTATTTGGCTACATGGTTACAGTCTTAAGGCCATAAAGTGTCCAAGGTAACACATCAGCAATCGGGTACCTTCACTGGAGGATGGCCAATGGTGTCCAGAAAACCTCTGTTAGCTGGGAAGGCACGTGGCTGGTGGCTCCTCCAAAGTTCTGGTTTCAAAATGGCTTTCTCCCAGGACGTTCCTCTCTAGCCAGCTTGCTCTTCAAAATGTCACTCACAGCTGCACACTGAGTTCCTTCTCTTTGAGTCAGCTCATTTATATGGCTCCACTGATCAAGGCCCACCCTGAAGGGGTGGGGCCATGCCTCCATGGAAATATCCCATCAGTTATCATCTACAGTTGGGTGGGGCGCATCTCCATGCAAACAACCTAATCCAAACGTTCCTACTTAATCCCCACTATTATGTCTGCCCCACAAGATTGCATCAAAGAATATAGCTTTTTCTGGGGGACATAATACATTCAAACAGGCATGCTATATTAAGAAGTTTTTGTATTTCGAACAATTTCTATTTTTAAGAAATACAGTATTGCATTCGAATGATAAAAAGAATAACTTCCGCTAGTCTTTCTCAGAAATCCATTTATGCAAACATTTAAAAATATGTAATGGATTCAGAGTGAGTCTTGCACTAGCTAGGAAACTTGGACAAATCACTTAGCCTCTAGAAACTTTCATCTGCTCATATGTAAAATAATGTAAAATATTAAAATGTAAAATAAAGGTGTCAGATGACCTAAAAAAAAAAAAAAAAGATTAAATGAAAGAAATCTTCAAAAAAAAAAAAAGGTGCTTCCATATTCTGGGGCCATTGTAAGTCCAATTACCATCTGTGAATGTGGGTCCCCCAGAAAGCACCCCCAGGACTGCCAGCTACAGCCCAGGGTCCCTGTGGCAGGGACAAGGACATAGTGAATGCCCATGTGCTCCACCAGCCCTTTGTAGTTAGACAGAACGTGACTAGTTCTGGCCAATGGGCTGAGAAAAGAATCAATGAATGTCACTTCTAGGCTGAGTGACATTAAGAGTGGGTGTGGGAGATCCACTCGCTTTCTTTCCCCTGCTGCCCTACTGGTGGAGGCTGGCCTGGATCCCTGGGTCACCACTTGGAAGGAAGCTGCCCTGGAGGGCGGCTGACCCCACAGCAGACTTCACATGAGTGAGAAATAGACCTCTGTTGTATCAAGCCCAGAGATGTCAGGACTAATTTGTTACCACAACCTAACCCAGCCTATTTTGACAAATGCAGTCCCTACTGCCCTGAATCATCAATGCCGCAACAGCTAGTATGTTCCCAGCTGGAGAATGAGACATGGGTTGTGTCCCCAAGGAGCGTACGGTCAAGGAGCAGCAGACAAAAGCAAATGAGCATTTACAATACAGAGTGTCGGAGCTGTGGTAGGAGGAAACATGGGGTCTCTGGAAGCCCAAAGAAAGGGTGGCAAGGCAGGGGGAGAGGCAAGTCACAGAAGGCTTTCTGGAGGCAGTGACATCTCAGCTGAGTTGTAGTGGATGAATAGAAGACAGTTCAGTGATTGCAAACTGGCAGTATGTACTATTTTGTCAGCACAAGGTTTAATTTTTTTGTTAGTTAATAATATTTTAAAATGAAGAGTTTCACACACATGAAACAGAGTTGGGCCTTCTCTTAAGGAAATCCAGGCATCAGTCAAACAGGAGCCATGTGCCTGCAAGGCAATGGAGGGCTGGAGCTGATGGTGGCTGTCCCCTGAGATGGTCATGGCACCACTGTCCTTTTTGTGCATTTGTTCTCCGTCCTGCAGGCAGTTGGGTTTGCAACCCCTGAGTAAGTTGATTCTGGGATCTTGCAGGATTGGCTCCGGAAGATCCTTTTCAGCCATGGGACCAATGACCAAGCTTGTCCAGCCACTCTCCTTTCCCCATGGCCCCCAGCCCACTGGTGGATCCAGGAGCCACTTACTGGAAGCCTGAGAGGGCCTCTGTCCTAGGGGTAGCTGACCACTGGGCCCCTATTGAGGTGGTGGCTCTGGGTCCAGCCAGGGTGGGAGAAAGGAGGCCCTGGGGGCTATCTCACAGGGTCAGGCCTAGGGCCCTGCTTGTCTTTAACTGTCTGGGCACCTCATAATAGACATTTATTGGTTTTGGCTGTGCAGCATCCATTCCTCCTCCTTTTGGTAAAAGCCCCTTGATTTTCTTTTTGGGAATCACCCCTTTCTCAGTGCTCAACCAAGGGGTATAATCAAGCCTCTCTGTTCTCTGCTGGCCTGGGACCCATGCCAGGCCAGCTAGTCTCCCTCCTCGGGCTGTGAATCACCAGCAGAGTGATGCGAGGAGGAAAAAACCAGTTGTGGCTGATGTGCCCCAGAGGGGGAGCTCAGAAAAACTGGCTTTGGTTCTTGCTCCCAGACGCCTGGGTGCTGCCTGCATCTGCCCTTTCCTGAGCCTGATTTCCAGCCTTCACTCTGATTCCGGGTGCTGCCTGACAACCTCTCATTAAACCTCTTTTCTGTTTTTAGTGAGACAGAGCTGGTTTCTGTTGCTTGCAATCAATGAATCCTAACTTATCCACACCCCTTCTCAAAGGGTGATGTGTACTGTGGAGTCAGACTCTGCCTGGCTCCTAACTCACAGCTCCTTCCTCCTTCTCTGCTGGAGCTTCTTGATCATCTCCTGAAGATCCAGCCTTGCCAGAAACCAGAGGCTGGGAGGCTTTCCCTCTAGGGTAGTCCTAGCCATACTGACTGCCGACCAGGCCACTGTCTGGGTCCCTGGACAAAAAGCTCAACCAGGCAGCCCTGCCAAGTAGTCTCGTTCCTTCTTAGGATGAGGTCTCCTTTGTCCCCACCAGAACTAGGCTTGTCCCTAAGCTTTGTGGCTGGGCTAGAGATGTCTCTGCTTCTGGGCTCAGCGTGGGCTCTGGAGCCACGGACTTCCACGCAGAGCCTCTGCCAGGCCGGAATGTCCCTCACTCAGGGACCACCTTTAGTGGCTTTTCTCATGTAACATCTGCTTGTACTTTATACTTAGAAAAAGTGATAGATTCACTTTTTCACCTTTAATATGTGTATTTGAAAAGGGAACACGAGATCCTCTTCATAAACAGGAAATCGGTATCATGTTCCGTAAATGGAAGGTAATGGTAAAAATAAATGTCTCGGAAATAAAACATTGTTATTCAGTTCTAGCTAGATGCTGCTACCAGCTGAAGCCTGAGCCTCTGTTTTAAAAAGGAAGATAAACAAATGATAAAGAGGCCTTAAGGAGATAGTCACCGCCAATGGAGACTTTCTCCTTGATGTATTAACTGGAAAGGAAGTGGTTCTCCCCAGTTGTATTTAGCTCATGTCCGAACACCACCCAAAAAGGTCTTGGGAACCCTCGATGGTTTGTGCCCACTCTGTAGAAAATGTTGTCTCAAAAATCTCTTCTGGCTTTGAGGTCCTGTGGCCAGCTGCCTGCTGCACTTGACCCCAACTGCCTGCGCCATGCAAACCACACACCGTGGCCTGGGCGAACCCTGCCTTGGCTTCTGCTTTACCCTTTGGATGAACTCAGTTCTGGGTTCAGCCTTCTCAAGGGAGTTCAAATAGGGGGAAAGGGACAAAAACTAACCTCTGAGCCCTTCCTAAGTGACAGACACTGTGATAGGTGTTTTACAGAGAGTATCTCCATTTTCTCCAAATTTCATTCACTCAAGTACCACCTCCGTGATTTCCACCATATCAGTACCATTTGTTTACTTAAACATTTTCTTTAAATTGATTTCCCTCTCAAAACATGCACAGGTTTATTTTTAAAGGAAATTCTATATTAGTTCCATAAATCATAGGGTTTGATGTACTGTTTATATTTTTCTAACATGCTCCAATTGTGAGCTATTAAAATATTATTTGTTCATCCATATATCACCTAAAATCATCTCACAAGCTTTCAGCTGCATATGCACCAGCACTTGAGAAATACTGTAGCATCTTAATGTTTACATGTCCCTGTGAGGAAGGTATTCCTAGTTTTGTTTTATGGAAAAGAGTATGGAAATTCAGAGGGTTGCTTGCCCGACATCCCACAGGTGGAAAGGGCTGGGGCTAAGGTTTGTTTTTTTTTAAATTCATTTTTATTGAGATATATTCACATACCATTCAGTCATACAAAGCATACATTCAGTTGTTCACAGTATCATTATATAGTTGTGCATTCATCACCAAAATTAATTTTTGAACATTTTCATTACCACACACAAAAAAATAATAAGAATAAAAATTAAAGTGAAAAAGAACACTGGGTGCCTTTTTTTTCCCCCTCATTTTTCTACTCATCCATCCATACACTGGACAAAGGGGAGTGTGGTCCATATGGCTTTCCCAATCACACTGTCACATTGTCATAAGCTACATTTTTATACAATCATCTTCAAGATTCAAGGGTTCTGGGTTGTAGTTTGATAGTTTCACGTATTTACTGCTAGCTAGTCCAACTCCTTAGAACCTAAAAAGGGTTGTCTATATTGTGCGTAAGAGTGCCCACCAGAGTGACCTCTCGGCTCCTTTTGGAATCTCTCTGCCACTGAAGCTTATATCATTTCCTTTCACATCCCCCTTTTGATCAAGAAGATGTTCTCCATCCCACGATGCTGGGTCTAGATTCCTCCCTGGGAGTCATACCCACATTGCCAGGAAGATTTACTCCCCTGGGTGTCAGATCCAGGGCTAAGCTTTGAATCCAGGAAGTTCTACTTCCAAATGCCTAGAGCTTTGCAAATGTTTTCTTAAAAAAGCCAAAGAATCCTTTAAAAATGAAAACTTATGCAGAAGTCCAATATCTAAACAAATTATTGTGGAGTTTTTTTATTGAAAAAGGAATTGGTATCCAGAGCTCCTTCTTTGGTGCCTTCCCCTTCCCCAAGCCCTGTTATGGCCCTTGAGAACCCTTCTTAGATGCCTAGAACTCTGAGCAACATTATTTAAAAACAAGACAGCACCTCCCTGCTCCTTGACTCCATCTGGTCCAATTTTCCCTGTGAGCCAAACTCCTGAGGGACAATTTCTGGGTCTATGTAACACTTCCTGGTTGGGTATCTCCATCTTGGATCATTGCCATCCTAAAATCTTCCACTGGCCTTCTAAGCCTTACTCTGACTTAACCATTCATACATCAAACACTGATATCTAACTGTGCCCAGCTGTATAGAGAGCACAAGGAGGACTGAGAGAAATAGAAGTAGTTCTTGCTTTTGATGGGTTCCCCTCACTAGTGTGGAAGGTGGACACAGACACAGCCAAGTACAAGAAGGGTTTGAGCTCATCTGAATCTCATTTCTTCCCTCATTCCTGCCTGGCTGGGTCCTGTGATGGGCGGTGTCCTGAGATGGTGCCAGCCAGTGGAACTGGCTCCCTTCCCATAGTGTGATGGCAGAGGTTTTGCCTGACTCCCCACCATGGTTCCTGGGTCACTGTTTCCTTCTGCAGCCACTTCCTGATGTAAGTCTGGAGTTAGACTCATACCTCACTCAGACTCCCAAATCTTCACTCCAACAGGAAGACCAATTTACAACTGCTCCACCATCTTCAATACACATCTCTGCTTGGCTCCTGGCCCCTCATTGCTTAGTCTTTTTGATCCCCCAAACTTAGATACAATCTCCCACTGAAGTGGGTACTCCCAAAGGGTCCTTCTTTGCCAGGAAGAGAGAAATTTATCACCCTGAAAGTATGGAAAGATCCTGGCTGAGTTCCAACAAGTCTGAAGAATCCTAAAGGACCATTCAGCTTTGGGGTGCCCCTGACCCAGTCAAGACTGCCACCCTTTCCCCCTCCATCCTGGCTATGGCCCTGGCCCTCTCTGAGATGCATCCAACTTTTGAAGGCCCTGAATTATCTCTAGAACATCATCCTTGGGATCTTCCTTCTGTGCTGTGGGGCCAGATCTTAACTAAGCCCAAGTGCTAGGAAGCTTTTCCCTTGGTAGGCCTTGGGGCTGGGCTCATTAGTAAACTCAAGACAACTCAAGTCAATTCAAGTTCAGGTCAACTCCACTCAGACCAAGTCATCTCATTCAACTCTATTCCCCTCCCCTCCACTTCACCCCACATCATGTATATATACTAAGTTTCTCTCCTCTTATTCCATACCAGCCTGAGCCAGGCTCCAGTTTGGGGAAAGGCAGAATCCAACAGCTAACAAGACACAATCTTTGCCCCTAGGAATTTTCCATTTCAAGCCTAGATTCAAAATTATCGTTGAGCTGAGAGAACCCCTTGCACGAGGTGCTGGAGAAGGAGCCTCCTTTTCTGGCCTGACCAGCAGCCTAATTTCTGTTGTCTGCTCCCCAAGGCTTCTCAAGCCATGTTCCCTGGGGTTTCATGATCTCAAGAGCTCAGATTGCAGAATCAATTGGTCTCTCACCCTTTAGGATCATAGGGTTTCTGAGTCATTCATTCATCATTGATTCATTCATTCACAAATCTGCATTGAGCACTTACTATGTGCCAAATACTTACAGACATTATCTCATTTCATTCTCACAGTAATCAGTATAGATGCATAACCAGTAAGTGGCCTGCTAGAACACTAACCCAGCCCTAATTCCAAAGCCTCTGCTCTTTCCATCACATCCCACTGCCTCTTAGAACAATTGGATAGAACCCACAATAAAGGATAGAGATTGCTGAATGCTTAAACAAACACATTCTATAGGCAGGGAAGAAGTGGATTAATGAATATTTTATGTAAGGCAAAGTCCCACCTGACCAGTTTATTAGAATTCTTTGAGAAGTGAACTATATTGGGAGATAAAGGGTGACTTTCACAAAAAGCCTTTTCAAGTTTCCCATCCCCAAGCCTATTAATAAAATTGATTCATTATAGAATTGGGCAGAGGTGGGTGGTGAGTGGGAGGGAGTCTATTTTTGCATGGATAGAGAACTGGCTTAGAGACAAGAAAGAGAGGGTAGAGATAAATGGGGGCCTTTTTCTAATGGAGAACTGGGGTTCTCCAGGAGCTGGCACTAAGTTTGGTCTTATATGAAACTCAGTACATATCCATTGAGCACCCAATGTATTTGGGTCCTGCACTAAGTGTGGGGGATACCAACAAAAAGTGGGACCCAGACCCTATCTTAGAGGAGCCCAAGGAAGGAAGTACACAGAGATATCTTGAAGTTTTTGGAGGACAGAAAGCACCTCAGGGGGCTAAAACGCCAAGACATTGGCGATGAAACTGAAGAAGGTGATCAGGAGCATGCTAACAGCCCCAGATAGCAATCAAATTTGAGCTCCAATCCCAAGCTCTGCCCCTTGTTGTGTGATGCTGGGCAAACCCTTTCCCTCTCTGGGTCTAGTTTTCTCTTCCAAACAGTGAAGGCATTGGACCGGATCATCTCTAAAGGAGTGGAGCTCTGGTTGGATGACAATTACTTGAATGGGATCTGGTTATGAGAAAGTCTCCATTTCATGTGGTCAAAACATCTCCTTCTACCCATGCACTGCAAAGGGGGCCACTTCCTCTCTCTCTCATTTGTGATGAGAGATGATGGGGACCAGGCACAGAGCCATGAGGTCTGTGAGGCTGGGGCGTGAAGCCCAGCCTGGAATCCCTCCGTGGCATTCACTGCTAGTGACTCAGCATCATAAATAGCTCCCATCTGGATGAGCCATGATATCTATAGCGATCGAGCGCTCTACAACCACACACATTTTTTTCTGTGCAAATATGTGGCTCACTGTATGCTAAATATGAGGTGGCCTGGAGACGTTCCTCCTCTTAAGAGATTATTTGGTATGAAACTCAAGACTATAAACAGAAACAAGTTTACAACTATGCACGTTGGATGACTGGGAGAGGGTGATGGGGAAACAGGCTATGTGGACACTCTGTGTGATCTGAGCCTGGTTGACCACCCAGAAGAGGAGCCGAGGCTGACAGCTCCCTGCTTCATCTTTCTGTCCACAGCAAGAGGGGTGACCGGACACCACACACGAGATTGGGGTGGAGAGGGGAGGGGATGTGTTGGGCTCATTAGCGCAGGGAAACTGCAGTTCAGCAGCAAGAGCACAGGTCCTGGCCATGACAGGAGAGCTAGCTTCCAGCCCTGCCCTGCCATTGATCCAGGACAGTTCACTCATTCACTCCTTCATTCATTCATCAAATGCATAACAAGCAACCTACGATGGGTTTGGGAAGACAGACAAGAAAAAGTAGACTGGAATCCAGGCTTTGCCACCTACCAGTCATGAGTCTTTGGGTAAGTTCTTTCCCCTCTCTGAGCTTCCTCACCTGTAAACTGGGGATAATAATATACACCTAAAGTTTTTGGGGGGAGCATTGAAGAAGATATTGCATGAGAAAGTGCTTTTCTGTTGTAAGCTGTCTGGAAATACAAGATAGCACCATTCTACCACTTTGCCTAACTGATCCATCTCACTTCAGTAAGAAGTGTTCTTGGTGGTCACAGTTCTTGGTGGTTCATCAGGGACCCAGAGGTGGGGACACCCTGAGCACCATCCATGAGTGTGGCCCTGAGCAGAACCCCAACCTTTGCTTCCTGGCCAGGCTGGGACATAGGTGCCTTTTGTCAAGGAGTAGGGCAGATGGCATATTAGAGATGGCCATATCTCTAACATGTTGAAGGGCCACGAGAGCTTCTGGGGGAGGTGGTTTCCCAAATGGGTCCTGAACCCTGGACCCAGTGAGGGCATGACTTGCCCAGATGCCCTTACCTGTCCTGAGCCCACCACTGCTTTTTCCTGGTCCAGCAAGGGGCTGGGCTGGATGGGACCGTGGCTCAGCATCAGATCCATCCCCAGCCCCCACCTCATCTAATGTCCTCTGACAACAGTTGCCACTGTTGTTTTTGCCTGTTCAGGCAACACACTTTTATTGTACAAATGACCACATTGGTTTTTTTTTTTTTTTTTGGTGTTAGATCTGGGTTATGATGGGTATCGATGGCCAGGATGTGTTGTCAGTCATATCTGGGTTTGAATTCTGGCAATGGGGAAATTCATTACATCTCTCTGAGGCTCAGCTTCTGCAAATGTAAAATGGGGCCTCTAATAATACCAATTTTATGCAGTAAGTGCTATATAAGTGCTCATTATTATTGTTGTTGTTGTTTAATAAGAATGTCTGTGAAGGCATCTCTTGCATTGCAGCCCTGCAGATTTTAGTTACCTTCCTCTGCTTTCTCCTAGGAGACACCAAGCATTCCTTTTAAGGCAAGGATTGGGTGTCATATGACTTTGCTCCCAAAGCCTTGCACAAGGCCTGACACATAGCAGGTACCCAGGAAATATCTGTTGACTGAAGCAATGCTCTACAAGTTTACTACACATGCTTTCACGTTATAGAATTGGTGAAGTAGATGCTCCATCCCCATCGTATAGATGAGAACACAGGTGCAGAGAGGGGAAACGACTCCTTCAAGACCACACAGAGGGAAGCATGGAGCTGGGACAGAACCCACAGTCCTTGCTCTTTCCACCCCTGTTCTCACTCTCTGCTGCAGCCTGGACCTCTTTCAACAGGTCACCAAGGACTCAACGACCAAGGGGACTGCTTGCTGGGGTCCCTGAGTCTAACCTGCCACCTCCTCCCCCTACTGCCTCCTCCAGTAACCACACTCCTGCTCACAGCGGCTCCAGGAAGCTGATATTTATGGGTCCATTTACATGGGTGAGAATGGAGGTTCAGAGGAGTGAAGAAATGTGCCCCAGATCACAGTGATGGGATGGGGGCAGAGCGGGGATTCAGACAGAGATCAGCCAGATTGCAAACCTGGCAGCCCCCCTGGGCCACCCTGGATAAGACAGCAACTTGCCCCTCACTTTCTCAACCACACTACAGTGCTTCATGGCATTATTACCTCCTGACAGCACCCCCAACCCTGTCCCCCACCACCCACCACCACCACTAAATAAAAGCTTCATAAAGCAGAGCCCCTGCTGTTTCCCCAGACTTAGCAGGACTTGAGAACCATGTGTTGACTGAGTGAATGAATGAATGAGTGGAGAAGTGGGTGACTACCCATGCCAGGCCATGCTCTAAATGCCAAGAAAAGGTCAGGCACCAACCCTGCTCTCAGGGAGCTGATGACATTCGAATTTAAAACTAGCAAATAGATTGGAAACGGGGCCAATGGTAACTGTTTTCTGACTGGCTGGGTGAAGAGATGGGGAGAGAGTGGAGGGGGGTGAGAAGGGGAGCTGCTGACTGCCCAGGGAATGGGCTTCTCAGAGCAAACAGCAGTGTCCCCGTCCTCAGGCAGGGCTGCCTGTGTGCTGGGTTGGGGAGAGTCTGACCTTGAGGGAGGCAAGGAAAGGAAGACAGGGGATGCAGTAATATCTGCCTACTCCTAGCACATATCTGGGCACACAGTAGGTGCTTAATAAACATTTGTTGAATGAATGAAGGTCAGGCAGAGGGCATACCTGGGTGACTTAGGTATAGGTGCTTGTGGGGGATAAGGGGTGTTACCTGTCAGAAGTATTATGCTTATACTTCAGCAGGGCTTCACTGTTTACAGAGCCCCCAGCCACAGGTTTTTATTTTTCCCATGCAGGGGGGAGATCCATTGAGCACACATTTATCAGTGAGCACTGAGGCTGGTCCTGGCGGTGTAGACACAAATACCAGGGCAGTGACCAGCATTTTCAGTTTCTCTACTGTGGTAGTTTGGAGCTGCACATACCTCAGAAAAACGTGTTCTTAATCTTAATCCATTACTACGGGTGTGAACCCATTGTAAATCGGACCTTTGGATGAGGTTACTTCAATTAAGGTGGGCCTACCTCAATCAGGACATGTCTTAATCCTATTACTGGAGTCTTTTATAAACAGAATGAAATTCAGACACACAGAGAAAAAAGCCACAGAGGGAGCAGCCAGAAGCTAAAATCAACAGAACCGGAAGACAAGGGAGAGACCAGGAGACGCTGCCATGTGCCTTGTCATGTGACAAGCTAAGGACCAAGGATCGCCAGCAGCCAGCCCCAGGATGCCACAGTCTTCTGGGAGAAAGGTTCACCTTGATGACACCTTGATTTGGGCTTTCTGTTAATCCCCAAACCTTGAGCTAATACATTCTCATTGTTTAAGCCAACCCATTGCATGGTATTTGCTTGAGCAGCCAAGAAAACTGAAACATCTGTGGAGTCCCAAGCCTTTCTCATCACAATATCTAATACTCTCATTCACCTAGCAAGGCCAAGGTTATAATCCCATCACACAGAGGAAGACACCGAGGCCCAGAGAGGTCTTGAACTCACCCAATATCACAGAGGAATCAAATATCAGAGCCAACGTTGGAACCTTCTTCTTACCTGAGGAGGGAGATGGAAAAGGCTCACAATCTAATGGGGGCACAAACAGGCCAGCAGATAATTAAAATAGAACCTGCCACCCATTCTAAAGCAGGCTTGTCAAAGGTGCCTCACTCTGCAAGGAGAATCAGAGAGGGCTTCTCTGGGAAGGCGAGGCACCTGCAGAGGCTTCAAGGGGGCCAGGTGGACAGTGGAGCAGGAAGGGCTCTGCAGAAGGAACAGCCTCTGCAAAGCCATGGAGGTGGGATAGAACATGGTCTACTCAGGGACTCCAAGGAATTTGGTCAGGCTGGAGCCCTGGTGCAAAGGATGAGGCTAGGAGATTGTTGGGCAAGTTTACAAGGGAATTTAGAGGAACTTAGGCTTCACCACAAGGGTGATGGGGAGCCATTGCAAGGGTCAGATTTGCATGGGAGATGAGAAAAGGGAGAATGAAGGCAGGGAACTGGAGCTCCTCTTCTTACAGAGAGGTGCTAAGGCTATGAGTCAAAGGTAGCAAGGATGGGAAGAGTAGGCAGCAGTGCCTTGGAGGTGGGGTTGAGAGAAAATTGGATCTCAGTCTCTTGGCTTGGGGGTCTTGGAAGAGGTTGAAAGGGAAGAGTCTGTGAAAGCCAATCTTGTTGGCTGAATCTTGACCCAACCTATGGAGTTGGAAGCCCTCCCCCAGCCCCTAAGAAAATCACTGGGGAGGTCCTGGTCCCTGCCCTAGTCCCAGCTCTAGAAAAGGCCTCCTTTGCCACTTGGCCATTCCCAAACTGTGTCCTAGCAACCTCACAGCTCTCACTTTGACAACACTAGCTTCTGCACTCTCCTCTGATTGAGCTGGAAGGAAAGGTGGAGCACTAGACCTGTCCCAGTTACCAGCCCAGGGCTGTACTGCAGCTGCTCTCCTGGGTTCATCAGGTGGGAAGCTGGCCAATCTGATGAGGGAGGTGGCGGTGGACAATGGGAAAGACTTTGGACTGGGGGTCTTGTAGCCTGGGTTTGGACTTCAGTGCTGACATTCTCTCTCTGACTGACATTGAGAAATTCTCTTCCCTGCCACAAGCCTCAGTTTTCCCATCTGTAAAATGAGGAGATTGGAGAAGGTCATCCCTAGAGTCTAATATTCTTATTTCGTCTTGGATCTTGGTTATTGATTGGTTGATCTGCTGCTGACATGGATTTTGATATCAGACTCCAGGGATTTAAATTCTGGTTAACAAGGTCAAGTCATTTTACTTCTCTGAGTCTAGATTTTTCATTTGTAAAATGGGTGCAACTTGTATTACTTAACCAATGGGGTGCCATGAGAGTCAGCTGAAATGGTATAAACTAAAGTGCTTTATAAATGGTAAAAAAAAACCACACAAATGTTGCCTATTTCATTTTATTTATCACATGGGCTGTGCTCAGTTTAAAAAAGTCATTGACCTACTACCACCACCACCAAGCATTTATTGAACACCTACTATGTTCCAAGCATTGTGCTAAGTTGTTTTACTCATATTATCTATTTTATCTGTGCAACAACCATATGAGGTACTTGCTATTGTTATTTCCAGATGAAATAAAAAAAAAAATAGAGCCCTATATGGCTAAGTATATGAAGAGCTCAGCCCAGCTCCCAGGCATCAAAACTTGAGCTGTTAAATGTTAAAGAGGTGGACACCTCAGGATCTCTTCTCTCCATCATGGGTCCTTCCTCTTGTTTGAAGTCGGAATCTGACTGAGGGTCTGATGAGCAAGTGGGTGCAGGGGTGGTATTTTTATGTCCCAGGAAATGACCAGTACTTCCTGGGCTTTAGGGCACCTGTCAGTCACCTGGGGATCTTGTTAAAATGTAGATGCTGGTTCAGTAGGTCTGTGGGTGCAGCCTGGGATCCTCCATTTCTAATGAGCTCCCAGGGGATGCTGAGGCTGCTGGTTTGTGAACCACACTTTGAGTAGCAAAGAGCTAGTGGACTTCAGATGTTATCTTGCTGAGCCCTGGAGCTGAGGTTTTATCAGCCTTGGTGCACAGATGGGGAAACTGAGGCTTGGGGGGCAGTATAACTTACTCAGGGCCACACAGCATACAGCAAGGGGTGGGTTGGAACTCAGGCCTGTGTGACACATGCTGAGCCCAGGGGATGGGGGTCAGGCATCAGTCACCTCCGGGCTGTTCAGTTCCTGCTCTGGGCTTCTGTCTCTGAGGCCCCACCTGGGAAGATTAATTTTGGTTTGTGCATGAACAGACTGGCTCTGGCTGCTCACTCCCAGAGGGACAGGGTCCTGACCCATGGGCTGTCCCTGCAGCTGTGTCCCCTGCCCATACATGACTCAACGTGCTCACCTCACTCTAATCCCAGCTCTTTTGGATTCTGTCTTTATTTAAAACTTTAATATTTTATATTCAGTTTTTTATATTCAATATTCAATTATAATATTTTATTTTTCCTGCAATTTCTTTGTACTGATTTAAAAATATATATTGCATACAATATTGTTCATCTCCATTGCTGATTTTGCATCCGAGGCAAATGCCTCTCCTCCTCACCTCACCCCAGTCCCAGCCCTGTCTTCTCCCTCCCCTTCCCACTTTGAGGCATTAGGATGCTGCCTGCAAGGCACTGCGGTGCCCGCTGGAACTGGCTGGCCAATGGATTTATTTCTCAGCAGGGAAATCCTGCAGATGCATCACTGCGTCTGCCCTTTGGCTGACCTGCTTTAGAGATGGTAGCGGGGCTCCAGGGCTCGAAGCAGGGTTCTGGGATCACTCCGGCATGGGCTCCATCCCATCTAGCCCCACGCCAGCTGGGTGACTAGGGGAAGTGACTTAGCCACAATTTAGATTATGCCACCCCTCTGCTTCACAAACCTGCTCCTTCAAACAGCCTTCAAGGCCTGCCTGATCTGGCCCCTGCCAATCTCTCAGCCACCATCTTCTACCACTGTCCCCCTTATTTACTTGGTTCCAGCCACACAGACTTTCTTTCTGCCCTGCAACCCTGTCTGGTTATTTATTACTCCAGGACCTTTGCACATTCTGTTCCTTCTTCCTGGATGCTTGTCCTGGAGCTGGTTTCTTCTCATCATTCAGATCTCAGCTCTAATGGCTCTTCCTTGCAGGCTCCCCTTAGCCACCTTATGGAAATTGCCTCTGTCCTGCTCCAGCACACTTCCCTCTTGTATTTCCTTCCTAGCACTGAGGTGACTTGGTGAAGTCATTCTATTTGTTCATTTGCTTCTTTTCTGCTTCCCTCCCCAGTATGTGAGCCCTGCGAGGGCATGGGCTGTATCGGTCTTATTCTTCATTGTCTCACCAGCTCCCGGCCCATAATAGGTGCTCAGTGAGTACTGATCAATCAATGAGCCATTTCTCCGGACTTCAATTTCCACCTTTGTGAAATGGGATGACAACTCTACCCCCACAGGGTTATTGTCAGAATCAAAAGCAGGTTTGCTGAGCACTTGCTGCGTGCCCATCAGTCCTCAAAATGATCCCCCTGGGGTCAGGAGTATCATTCCCATTTTACACATGATGAAAAACGAAGCCCAGAGAAACTGGAACTCACCTAAACTCACCCAACCAGGCATGCAGGGGCTGGGCTTCTCTCCTGTTTGGAGAAGCGCCTGGCCCTCTGCCCTGCTCTGAGGAGGCGTTCAGCAACGTGAGAGCTGCAGCTGAGTTCCTCTGAGTCTCTTGCCATCTGCTGCTTGAACTGCAAGACCCTCCTTGCCCGCCTGGCTGTCACAGCTTCCTGACAAGTCAGCTTCCTGACAAGGAATCCTAATGGCTGGTTTTTTTCGGAACACAAAGGCCTGCCTCTTGCAAATGGAGAGATACATTTTCTCTGCATTGGCAATTACTGTGCTGACTGTCTGGGGAACATTTTTCACCTTCTAAGCACTTTACCAAGATTAACTTCTGAACTGTAGGCAGCGATGCTTGTGGCTTGAGGGGGGTCTAAGGGAGCATGGGTGATGGCATCTTCTGTCACAGAAGCTGGGGTTTGGAAGGACTCTAGGCCCCCAAGTTAACTCCTCAAGAAGTTTGGACTATTTTCCTGAGTGTAGTTTCTCTGTTGCCCACACTGTAGGCCTAGTCGACCTCCTCGAGGATTCAAGATTTCTGACTTCTCCTGCCCCATCTGATTCAGTGATGTATTCCACAAGTATTCACTGAGAATCCCCTAGGCCTACTTCTAGACCCAGAGGATGCAATGGGGGAGCAAAATTTACATGGTCCCTGATCTTAAATAGATATTGAATCAGTAAGAGAGACGGAGGACAAAAACTTGCCAGTAACTGGCTGTGTGACTTTGGATAAGTGCCTTCTAGTGCTGGTTTGAATCTGTTATGTAACCTCATAAAAGACTATGTTATTTTAATCTAATCTTGTAGGGGCAAACCTATTGTTGGGTGGGACCTTTTTACTAGATTATTTCCATGGAGATGTGACCCCGCCTATTCAAGGTGGGTCTTAATTCATTTACTGGTATCCTCTAAGACAGGATAAAAGGCTGAGATAATTTGAAGAGAACTCAGAGATGCTTAGAGAGAAAATGCCCAGAGACATTTTGGAGACAGCTATTGAAATCAGAGCCAGGAGAGAAGCTAAGAGATGAAATCCAGAGTTTGCCCCAGAGAAGCTAAGAGAGAACCCCAGACACTTAGAGAGAAATGCCCTGGGAGAAACAAGCAAGGATATACAGGAGCTGAGAGACAGAAGCTAAGACAGAAGCCCAGAGACATTTTGGAGAAAGCAACAGAATCCAGAAGCTAAACCCAGGAGAGGTCCAGCAGACTCCAGCCATGTGCCTTCCCATGTGCAGATGAACCCCAGATGCCTTCGGCCTGTCTTCAGAGAAGGTATCATCCTATTGATGCCTTAATTGGGACATTTTCATGGCCTTTAGAACTAATAAACCCCATTGTGAAAATCAATCCATTTCTGGTATTTCGCATTCCTGCAGCTTTAGCAAACTGGAACACTTCCCCTCTCTGGGCCATTGGGTTTGATTGTATTCTCCTCCCCTAAACCCCCCTCATTTGATGGCCCCTTATTGCTTGCAGAGGAAGGTGTGAATCTTTGCCTGATACTCAAGGTCCCTGAGCTTGAACTTGCTCTAGCTACGTTTTCCAGCAGGTACTTTCTGATCTACTCCCTCCCCCATTTTTATTTAGCCAACACTCATATGGCACTTTCTAGATGCCAGGCACTGTCTCAGTGCCTCACAAATTCTAACTTGTTTAGTCCTCACAGAAACCCTGTCATTTATTCTCATCATTTAAAAGATGAAGAAATTGAGGGACAAAGAGGGACAAAGAGGACAAAGAGGTAAGCAGCTTGTGTAAGTCCACAAAGCCGCTGTTATTTGAACGCAGGCAGCCTGGCTCTGGGTCCATATACTGCACTGCTAGGATATACTGCATCTTTGTACATCCTGTGCACCAGCTCTACTGTTCTAATTTTTCAAGTACAGCTCATTGTCCACACTGCTGCCTCCATGAAGCCTTCCTTGCTGCCTCCCAGGCTGAATTGATTCTATATGTCTCTGTGTTCCCACAATGCCTTGCACATCCCTTCACCAAGGCAGCCCTTACCATGGATGACTGGTACACTTGTACGAGTCTTGGGTCCTCTGCTGGACTCCCAGAGGGTGGGGGTGGGAGTGAGGGGTGAGGGTAGAGGCTGTATCTCACCCTCTCTACCTCCTCCTGGGTACCCGGCCCAGCATCCCCTTATCATCCATTCTCCACGGGGCAACCAGAGGCATATTTTAAAGAGCAAAACAGTACTTTCTCCTTCCTTTTAATCATTCTCCTGCTTAAAACCATCCAGTGACCATCCATTGCATTTAGAATATAATCTCAAATCCTGGCCATGGCCTAAAGACCCCGCATGAATTGGTCCCTCCCCGCTCCCTGGCTTCATCTGCTACCACTCCCTCCCTCTCTCACTCTGCTCCAGCCACGCTGGCATCCTAGCTGTCCCAATGCAGCTTGGGCTCATATTTGGGTCTCTTCCAGGGCTAGTACCTCTGCATGGAATGTTCTGCCCCACATCCTCTCATGACTGGATCTTGTTATTTGGGCCTCTGTTCCACATCACCATCTCTGACAGGGCTTTCTCGTTAATATGCTTAAATTTCTTTCATGCTTACCTTTGAATTGACATTAATGAGTGTGTCCACTGCGAGTCTATAACACCCATGAGAGCAGGAACCCAGGATGCCTCGTTCTGCTTTTATCACCTGTAGCTGGGACAGTGCCTGGTACTGAGTAATCACTCAACGAATGAGTGTGGAGGGAAGGTCCCTTTGCGACCCTCCATATGACAATTCAACTAGGCCCAGATAATATAATACATCTAAATAGGTCTCATCCCAGGCTAATAGCTGGAGTAATTTCACAAGATGAAATTCACTATCTTTGTCACATTCCTATGTCTTCTCTGCACCTACACTCCCCCAGATAAGGCAATTTTATTGGCCACTCTCTGCTGGCTTCCCATTACCAGGGATACTCATAGGTCCTTACATGTGCTTTTGTTTGTCCACTGGAGATTTGGGGGCATTTGTGAGATACTGCCATCTTCATTGGTCAGGCAAGGAAAAATGCTGGCTTGCAAAGTGCACAGAGCCTGACTGGGGCACACCCTTCTCCCCCAAACACAGCTGTCACATTTCATCAGTAACTGGAGAGACTTTATGCTTTACATAGACACAAGAGCTCTGAGTCTTGACAGGGCCTGGGCCAAACGCTACTTATTTAAGGACTTGTGCTCTGTGGCCGAGAGAGAGGTGCAGCCAAATTCAGGGCAAATGGGAAAAGGGAAGTTTCATGTTGCATGTGGTTAGAGCAAAGAAGACTGGCAAAAATACACAGAAATGAGGTCTGGGCATCTGACGGCAGAGCCCTTTGCTGATGAGAACCAATGGGCCAGCCAGGAGATTAGTCCAATGGCCAGAAGGTAGGTACACCAGGATCAATCTATTTCAAAGGGATGTGGGAGGGAAATTTATCAAGGGGTCTCAGAGACCAACTGTCATACATTGTCATCCTCCTGAGAACCAGGAAGGACATTTCTTGCCCCCACCCCCACCCCCTCCTTCCTCCATTCTCTTTGAGCTAGGGGAGGAATTGTCATCCCAAACTTATGGGCTGAGAAACTCTTAGACCTAATCTTCTAGGCAAAATGGCGAACTGAAAAGAACTCAGCACCTTGGAACTCTGTGTAAATTTCTTCCATCTCCCTCATCTGTGAAATGTGTCAATTGGACTTGATGATTTCCAAATTAATTACTTCCATAATCCCAAGCTTCTGTCTTTATGGCTCATGATTTAGATGACTTTGAAAGGAAAGCTTTCATTTTTTTTTCTTTCCTGGGCTCAACTTGCCTTTTGGTCAGCCTTGCCAATAATCACTGGCCTATGGCACAGGGTAGATACCAGAGATAATTCTGGCCTGGTAAACATGTTGAGGCTTGATGTACCCCTGGTTTTTTTTTTCTGAAACAATTTCTTCTAATGCATGTGGCTCATCACCAGTGTGTGGCTTATGTCTCAAAATGATTTGCTAAGGACGGGAATGTTCAGGACAAATCTAGAAGAAAAGGTCATGATTCGAGTTGACTTCCAAGTTGACTTCCAGGGTGATCTAGCATCTGAGTGGCAGGAGATGTCATTGACATTAAAATCCTTCTGTGAGAAATGATATGATGTCTTGGGTTTACTTCAAAATAGTTCACCGTGTGTGTGTGTGTGTGTGCATGTGTGAGATGAGAGTGGGTGTGGGATAACAAAATTGTTGAGGCTGGATCATGGGTATGTGGAGGGTTATTATACTATTCTTTCTATTTTTTAATATGTTTGAAATATTCCATAACAAGAGGCCCTCTGGAGACTGGTCCTGGCCTTTCTCTCCACCCTCATTTCACAGTCCGCATCCTGCCTACCTTCTGGCACAGTGACAGCAGGCTGGTGGCTGTGATTTCACACCTCTAGGCCTTTACACACAGTTCCATCTGCTGAGGTACTTTTCCTCCTCTTTCCCCACAGTTAATATCTCCTGCCTCTGAGCTCACACAACCTCTTATACATACCTCTATTATAGCACTTATCACATCTTATTGCAACTGTTTTCTTCTCTGCATCCTCTGCAGGACAAGTCTCTGTCCCCCCAGTGCATAGTCAGTGCCTGATACATAATAGCCCTTAGCACATGCTAAAAATAGCAGTAAAGATAGCTACATTGTTTTAAGCACTTACTATGTGTCAGGTGTTGCCCAATGCTCTTTATATAGCATATCTCATTAAATCCTCACCACAAGTAGGCATTATTAACCCCCCTTTATAGCTGAAGAAACAGTCTCAGAAGGTCACTTGTCCAATGTCTCATGCCAGTAAGTGACAGAGCTGAGATCTGAACCCAGAATGGAAACCACACTGCTCTTCTCTTCCCCTCACTGAGAAAGTTGTGTTTTCTTTTCATCACCGCATCTGGCATTTCAAGAGACTTTTCTCTATCAATGTTACCCAAGAGGCCCAGGAGTTTGAGAGCCTGGGTTTTAGGTCCAACACTGCTAGTAAATTGCTGAGTGACCTTGAGCAAACCACCTCTGCCCCCTAGGCCTGCGTCTCCCGGTGAGATAGATCCTCGTGATGGAGAGTATCACGTGATCCAAGGGCCCTCCCAGCTTCAGCTCACAGAGAAAACCTTCCTCTTCTACCTTTGGTTTCCTGCGGCTAAACTGGCTTTTCTGTTTGGGAGCCTCCCAGCGTCTCACACTCCCTCAACCTCTTTTCTTGCTAACTGCAACCTCCCAGAACCAAGCCATGTTCATAACCTCTTGCCTGGGTCACCCCTCCCCCTTCCTTCCTGGCGGCTGGGATTTCTCCCGAGATGGGGGCGGAACCCTGGGCAAGCGGGAGGGGGAGCATGCAGCTGCCCGGTTAGTGCGGCTTCCCCGCGGTTTCTCGGCCCCCTCCCCCTACGGAAACTCAGCCTCACACTTTCTAGGGATGTGCCGGGGACAACCAGAGTCGGTGATTGCAGCTGCCAGCCGCGGGGATCTGTGCTGGGCTCTCCGAAGTCCATGCTCTGAGCTAGAGTGGGAGTGGATGTCTGGACGGAAAAGGGGGCGGCGCACTCCTGCCTCCCAGCAGGGAGCTCAGCTTAGGCCCAGCCCGTCCAACTGGAACCCAGGACCCTCCTTGCCTGTCCCTCCTCCCAACCTCCTTCCGACTCTTAGCTGGGACCCGCCATTGCACGGCCAGGCCTTGGCGAACTACAGACCCAAACCAGAGACGCGCGATTGTAACTAGGCCCCCTCCCCAAGACCGCCCCTGACACTGCTCCGGAGGAAGCCGAAATCCCCCAATCGAGGCAACCACCCACCCCCACGAAACGCGGGAGGCCCCAGCCCCGGGCTTTGTTCCCGGCTTGCTCGGTGAAGGCGGCCAGCAAGGGCTATTCGCCACGGCGGTGCTGACGCGGGAGCAAAGCCCGCGGAGACTAGGACGGTCCTGGGCTGCCGCGGCACTGAACCGATACGGAACCGGGAGATGAGCCCGCGGAGCGGCAGCTGTCCGCCTCTGCGGTGCTGACAACCGGGGTTGGACCAGCCGGCCACGGGAGCTGTCCCCGAGGTGGTGCTGAAGAGAGAAGGTTCACGTAGCCCCTCCTCCTCGCCCCTGGAAGAGCCGGCGGCGGCTGAGAGCTATACAGGACAGCAAAGGAGGGCCGGAGGGAGCCGCCTTCCCGGATCTCCGCGGCGCGGGGCCTGCGGCTAGGGTCTCTCTGGCGAACCGGCTCCCGCGGAGGAGGTGGCGGCTCAGCAACAGAGAGCGAGCGCGCGTTCTACGAACCTGTTGGAGGCTGCAGCTCCTCTGTGGCCGACCAGGGCGCCCGGGACCGAGAATCTGGCGCGAGTCTCCCTCCCCCTCTTCCTTGACTCCTCCGCCGAGGCACTCCCTTCTGCCTGGGCTAACACATGTGCACGCGTGGGGCGCAGAACCCCTCTTCCGTCCGCCCCGAATGTCAGCAGAGCTGCAGGGAACACAGCCGAGAGGCCTCCCCAAAGAGTAGACCCGCTCCTAGGGAGACCCAAGCTTCCTGAGAAAGGCGGGGGCTGGTGGCGGGGACGAGAGAGGGCGCCAGCCGAGTTGGCTGCGAAACCAGAGGGAGACGTGGAGGAGTCCCCATACAGGTAGTTCTGTCCTGAAGTTTGAAGGACTTAGGGGTCTGTCACTAGGGGGTCTTGCCATGGAAATCTCTCTCTCTCCCTCTCCATTTCTCCTTTTCTGTGACCAATAACCAAATGCAGGTCTTGTACTTGCTCTCTTGCAAACCCCACTCACTGGTCTAACAGCTTCTCCTTTCTCATTTCAGTCCATCATCTACCATGCCCCAGAGAGTGAGCTTTCTAAAACTCATGTATATATGTATGTGTATGCATGTTGTGAGTGTGTATGTATTTGTGAGTATAATAAAATGCAAAGTCTTTGGTGTGGCATATAAGGTCTTTAGCCAGCAAGACCAGGGCCTCCTCCCCAGCTGTGCTCCTGCCCTAGTAGATGACCACCCATTCTGAACACACTCACCCCAGTGCCTCAGCATCCACTATTCTCTTAGGCTGGAGCATTCTACCCTCTTATTACTTATGCTTTAACTGAAAGTGAAAGTGTCATCTATCTTAATGAAAATTTCCCTGACTCCAAGGCAAAATAAGTCACTCCTGGGCTCCCTCCGTCCTTTATATCCTTCTGCTAGATTTCTTACCACATCATAGTATAATTACTTAAGCATCCATATTCTCAGTTACCATGCTTATAAAATAGGCTCGTATTTTATTCTTCCATGTATGTCCATCTCCTAGTGTGATGACTGACACAATAGGTGTTGAATTATGTCTGCTGAAAGAATGTACACACAAGAGGCAGAAGTCAAGGTAATTTCCTTTCTTCATGTTATTGCTCATTTGATTTCTATATTTGTATCACATGGGGGCATCCCTGACTAACCCTCTTGCCTCATTATCACAACTCTCCCCTGACTCAGTAACTTCACCTACAGTGACCTCTATTTGTATCAAGATGCTTCCCCACATATTTGCTGTTTCCTCAGCAACTTGATCGTCACATCTGATTTTCTTGTCATTTGCATGTCAGCTCAGATGTCACCTCTTCAAAGAGGCCCTCTCTGGCCACCCTATCTTATGCCCCCCCCATTACCCTATAACATCATCTGTTTCATTTTTACTTAGTACATATTACTCCAAATTATTTTATTTATGTGTTTATTTGCTTATTGCTGGGTTTCCCCCAACTGGAAATGAAACTACTAGGGCAAGAATCATGTCTACCTTGTTCACTGCAATATTTTCTGTGGTTAGTGGTCTGAGAACTTACCTTACACCAGTGCACTTATAGCAGTGCACCAGTAGTCCCTTTCTCCTTGGAAAGGCTTGAGCCATTGTGCAGGTCTTTCCTGAATCTCCTGTTAGGTATAAATCAACTAACATTGTTCAAAGGACGAGAGTCACAATGATACTCTATTGGAGCGGGAAGGAGAGGAAGGAGAGAGCCACAGATAAGTGGCCGTGAGGTTACAGGTCCAAACTACAGCCCCTTATGATCTTCAGTGGCAAACCATAACAACTCACTTCTCTACACCATTCAAGGCACTTTCACATCCATGATCTCATATGGTGTTCACAACAACCCTATTTGGTAGCATCATACTCCCGCTTTACAGCAAAAACAATGAGACCAAAAGAGGCAGACCGACTTGACCAAGGTCACATGGCTTGTAATTGGTGACATTATTCTTGGTACTGTGCTACTTGCTTGGGCTTTAGAACAAGTCTTGTCTTCTGCCCTCCTGGATATCACATTAGTAAGAGACATAGGTGCATAATCAATGAAATTCCATGCCATTTGATAAATGCTCAGAAGTGATTCTAAACCTAGAGATGGGTGAAATGAGCAGGGAAGAAATGGGTAGGTTGTCAGAGTCAGAATAAACTAACTCTCTTCAATAACTATTAAAATTTGTCGAGTACTTCCTAAGTGACAGGAATTGTGCTAAGTGTTTTATGTCATTATCTCAACTAAACCTTCCTGCCTGTTTCTGGCCCTATATTACAAATAGGAGACCAAGGCTCAGGGAGGTCAAATACCTTGGCTAAGATCATGAAGCTGGTAAATATCTTGGTTGGGACTTAACCTGGGTTTGTTTAACTCATAGCAAGAACTCTTCACCACTTTGTATCCCAAACCTACTGAATCAGAATTTCTGGTGAGCAGGCATGAGCCTGGGATTTGAAGATGATTCTTAGATCATTCTGAAATATCTTCTTCCCTAATGAGAAACACTCCCATAGAGTCCTATAGAGGAAGGGAGGCAAGAATGGACAAATCTGTTGGATTTGTTCAAAGAAGTTACAGGAGGTTGGAAGAAGTTACAGGAGGTTGAAATTGGACTTTGAAGGATTAAGTGGGGTTTTCCAGG
Source organism: Choloepus didactylus (assembly GCF_015220235.1). Lineage (NCBI taxonomy): Eukaryota > Metazoa > Chordata > Mammalia > Pilosa > Megalonychidae > Choloepus > Choloepus didactylus. Next base: position 2,185,164 of record NW_023637577.1, read on the forward strand.
AAGGTGAGGGGAAGAGGAAACAGGGGTGTGAAAATGAAGGGACTGTTTCTGGCTTGTTGTGGATGGAGTGTAAGCTGATGTAGGGATTTGGTTTGCACTTGGCTGCCATGACTTTATCCTGCAGGCAGTGGAGAGCCACTGAAAGGCAACCGCTCTGCTTTAACAACTACTATCACCACCTTGATCATTCCCCAGTAACAACATTGGATCAATCCTCTACAACTTGCAAAGCATTTTTTACCAACATTGGAAATATTACTCGAGTGATGTGAGCCTGAAGCTACAAGAGGTCACCATACCTGTGGACTTGTTCTTATTGTCCCTACTACCCAGCAGAGAACCTGGAGCAATGTAGGTGCTCTGAAATTATTTGTTGAAGAGGAAGACACTGGATGCAGGGACTCCAGGTTAAAGGCTGTTGTAATAATTTGGGTAAGAGAGAAGTGAAGATTCCAGAAATAAAAAATCTACCCCACCTCCATCCCCACCATGAGCACCTTGGGGAAGATGGAATTCAGCTCTCCAGAATGGTTACTGAATAACAGTAACAATTTTCCTTTCTAACATACAGAAAAGCATACTGGCATCCAGGCAGCTAACATCAGCCAAGTCAGGATTTCCTCTATTGTATGAACTTTGTATCTTTTGGCTCCTGGATTTTGGTCCCAATGGTCTCTATTATGTGGCAGTAGCATTATATGCCATCATTTGTTTCAGTGTTTTAAAGGGCAATCACCATGCTAATGAAACTCCAGTCTTGGCTCAAGAACTGCAGTCTGCCTTCTGTCTCCCCATCCCTCTGGGTAGTCCTAATAATGGCTAACTAGTGGCTGACTTGTATCAGGCAACTTTAAAGCAACTTTAAAGCCCTTGACATGTCTTACCACTATAAGGTAGGTATGACTCCTATCCCCGTTTTATGGATGAGGAAACTGAGGATAAAAGAAGACAAAAGACCTGCCCAGGATCTCACCTGGCAGGCTTTCAAACCACGCCGTTTGACTCTTGAGTCTGTGTGCTCCAATCACCATACCAGATTGCCTGCAAGTTAAATCTTTCCATTCTGTTTCCTTTCACACCTGTGTAACCCTAGAAAAATCATTTCATTTCTACAAGCCTTGGTTTCCTCTTCTGTGAAATGGCGATAGAAAATGCTACCAAGGAAGGTTGCTGGGGGAAATAAATGAGGTGTCATTTGGATGCACCTAAATGGTGCCATCCATGTGGTGCTGGTTCCTTTCCTGGTATGTATCATCTTGACTACCAGCTCCAGCACCTGTCCAGTGGCTGGGGCCACAAACCCACTGTTCATTTCTTTCCTTCTCTCAACATCCAGTTGATCAGTGAATCATTTAAGCTCTTCTGCCAAAATATATCCTAGGCAAGTCTATTTCTATCCTTCTCCACCACAACGTCCATAGCCCAACAGCCCCTCAACTGGTCTCTCTTGTTCCACTCTTGCTCTCCATATAAAAATATATATGCCCATACAGAAAGGTACACAAATCATGTGAACAGCTTGTCACAAAGTGAGCAAAACTGTGTTACCAGTACCGAGATAATGAAACAAACTTCACCAACCCCCTCCTGTCATCTCAATTGCTAGTCCCTTACTCCTTCTCAAAAGTAACTATGATTCTGACTGCTGATACTATAGATTAATTTTATGATTTTGAACTTTACAAAATGGAATCATATAGTATGTATTCATTGCTGTGTAGTACCCCACTATATACACATGAATATACCTCAATTTGTTTATCTATTGTATTATTGAAGGGTATTTGTGTTGTTTCCAATTTTTTAAGTAGGGTCTTTATTTTTTAAAAATCTTATTTACAATCACTCCCTTTCCACCATGCATACCCTCCCCTAATTTTTGTGTAGCTTTTTTGATATGTATGTATAAGCATTTTTGCTGGATATATTCCTAGGAATGGAATTTCTGGGTAAGTTTGCATATATTCATCTTTAGTATATACTCCCCAATAGTCTTCCAAAGCGACACTCCTATAAGCCATATATGAAAGTTCCTGTTGCTCCACAGTCTTATCAACACTTGGCATTGCCAATCTATTTTGAATACAAGCCCTTCTTTGAGTATGCAGGGATATCTGATTGTGGTTTTAACTTGAATTTACCTGTTGACTAATGAAGTTGAGTACTTTTCCACATGTTTACTGGCTATTTGAAAAAATTCTTTTGTAAAGTGCCTATTTATGTCTTTTTGCTAGTTTTTCCTATTGTGACATCTGTCTTTTTCTTATTGATTTATAGGAATTCTTTGCATTTTCTAAATATGAATCCTTTAAGTTTATAAGTATTGTAAGTATCTTCTCCCATCCTGTGGCTCACCATTCTGCTCTGTTAATCATGTATTTTGATGAACAGAAATTGCTAATTGTATGATAGTTCAAGACATCTTTTTCTTTTTCTTTTATAGTTAGGGCTTTAGTGTTTTGTTTAAGAAATTTTTGCCTATCCCAGGTCAAGAAAATATTCTTCTTGTTATCTTTTATAGTCTTTATTGTTTCACTTTCATATTTAGATTTATAATTAATTAATTTAATTTGATGTGTGAAGTGTGGGTTAAGATAAAATTTTTTAATCATTTGGCTACCCAATTGACACAACACCATTTATTGAAAGTCTATTTCCCCTTCACTGTTCTGCATGCTATCTTTGCCATAAACCAAGTATCCATTTTTGCGTGGGTCCAATGTGGCTTTTAAAAGTATGAGTCAGGATGGATTGTATGGTGTGTGAATATATCTCAATAAAATTGCAATATAACAAGAATGAGTCAGATCAAATTACTAGCCTCTTGATACAAACAGGCATCTTTCTTGTTGAACTTAGAGTGAAATCCAAAGTTCATATCATGGCCTTCAAGGTTTTATGTGATCTGACCCAATCTATTTTTTGGAGCCACCACTTATTTTCTTGTTCTCTCCATGCCAACCACAGAGTTTCCTTTCATTCCATGAATGTATACGTCTTATTCCTGGCTTAGGGCCTCCATTCTTTTCATGGCTGGCTCTTCCTCAACATCCAAGCCTTTGTACAAATGCCTTCTCCTCAGAAAGGCTTACCTGGCCCCGTTCCCTAAAATAGCTCCTTCTCTCCCCAAGTTACTCTATATGATACCCTGTTTTATTTTTTATAACACTTGGTGCTCTTTGAAATACCTTACTTATTTATCGTTTATTTTCTATTTCTCTCACCAGAAGGTAATCTCCATGATAGAACGGCCCTGAGCCACGGTGCTGGGAGGATGGCTCAATAAATGTTTATTTATCAGTTGAGAAAAACACACTTTCTCCACCTTCTCTGGTGTCCCTGCAATGCACAGCATCTCAAGGTTCCCTGGCATCTCAAGGGTGCCTGGTTCTCTCCCCTGGATTCTGAAACCATAGCTGCTCCCCCTCTCCATTGTGTCTACCGCAAGGATAGAGAAAATCCACAGATAATCCCTGAACCTCAATTGAGGCCAATAATCACATCCATTCATCTCACCACCAAGCTGCTTATCACAGCGGTGGACAAGAGGCTGATCAGGGTCAGCAGCTCCTCTGAGCTCTGCTGGCTGGGGAGAGAGAGTGTTCTAATGACCGGGTGGGAGGCAGAGGAAACAGCAGACAACCAGATTCTGACTCACTGTCTCAGGGTGGCATCCAGGGGCCAAGGACAGCAGTACTCCTTGAGCAATTATCCAGTCTCAGAGGCCAGAGAAGAAGGACTCTGAGTCTCAGTTTCCGTATTGGCAAAGTGGAGGGAAGAACATCTGCCTTGCAGGGTCCTTATGAGCCTTCAATGACACGATGAAAAACCAAGTTGGGCCATAAATAAGGCATAAATTGCTGGAGTTAAAGAAAGAAAGAGAGAAAGTTTCTTTGGAGTTAGTGGAGTGCTGGGTATTGCCCCATTCTGCTGCCATCAAGGAGGAGGGAGAGGAGCTGCTTCCTCACAACCTCAAGCTGAGAAGGGTGTAAAAGGAGACCTCTGGAGAGTCTCATCTGGGTCTCCTGACAATGGCAGAGGGGAACTTAGGCTGATGCCACCACATCTGGAAAACCCTAAAGGCAACAGAATATGGCTAGCTTGCTATTTTGATAGACTTCATTCTTTCAACAAATATTTATTGAGCACCTACTACGTGCTAAGCACAGTCCAAAGTACTTGGAATTCATGAATGAACAAAACATGCAAGGGTTCCAGCCTTTGAGGCATTGACCTCCTCATGGGACCAGGAGACATACAATGAATACATGAATATATAAGACATTTGTTCCAATAAGATTTACGGAGAACATGAAAACAGAAATGAGGCTATGGAGGGCTGGGGAATGTTGATTTTTTTCCTGGGGTTCAGGGAGGCCTCACTTATAAGGTGATATTCCAATGAACACCTGTAGGAAGGGAGGGAGTGAGCCATGTCAGTAGGGAACAGGGGCTCCTAAGGTCTCCAGGTGGGAGGGTGGTTGGAATATTTGAGGAACTACAAAGATTCCACTTGGCTGGGGTGGAGTGAGTGAGGGGAGAGTGATTGGAGGGGAGGTCAGAGAAAGAGAGGTGGGGGTAGATTTGAATGTCATGGTAAGGACTTCTGGGTTTAGCAGGTATTCATTAAATGTTTGATGAAGAAAGGCAAGGGCAGTGGGAAGAAGAGAGGCACAAAGCAGGAGGTGTTTTCCAAGTATCTCTGGAATGCAGAGAAGTTGTAAATTCCAACAGAGCTGGATTAGATGTAACCAGGGAATCTGCCCATTGGGAAGAAGTAGTGCTGCCAGGGGCCTGAGGGTGGGCCATGTCATCACCCAGACTCACAAATGATGGAATTCACACTGTCCAGAACCATGAGTGGCATCAAAGAGCCTATCCTGGTGGGTGGATTTATGTGCTGAGTGGGGGACCAAGAACTTGGGCTGGGTCCATGTTTTGCCTTGAGGGGGGCAGCTCTGAGTTTGTATTTCTGGAAACTTTCCTAGGAAGTCAGTGGAAATATTATGAAAAACATATAGACTTGAGGAATTCAAGTTCAAGAGATGCCACTGAACAGCTGGATGTCCTTGAACTTAACCTCAGTTTGTTCATCTGGACATCAGAGTTGTAGTTTCCACCTTTCAGATAAAACGTGGAGCTTCAAGGAGGTAATAGATGGAGGAGAACTTGACAAACTGTAAAAAGATGTGCAGACAGACATTATTATCCCCAGCTTGGGGACAGCTAAGTGCCCTAACATGCCCTCCATCTAGGAAGCCTGTGGAACTTGTCCATTTCTAGCCTCCCAACATCCATTTCCCCCTTCCAAAGAGTATCTTGCATTTCTCATCCATGTGGCTCGGTTAGGATTAACTCCACCCCCCAGAGCGTAGACCTGATTAGTTTAAACCAATCAGTGTCTCTCGTCTCCCTGCCCATAGGGATTACATGAAGACCATCCTATGACATATGATCTAAATCAGCCAACTGGGGTCAACACAACTCAATTCTGAGACTTGTATTGAGTGGTTGGTGAGTTGACTTTTGTAACCCTTGCAGCTACCAGCATCCATCTTGTGACCAGGTGAAGCCAGCTTTAGGAACAGTGCAGTATGTTGGAAGGAAGAAAGGTGAGGTGGAATGAGTTTGCACCCTTGGTGGTATCATTTGAGTGTCTGGATCAGGGCTCACCTGAAGCCAGGTCTACCTCTGCCCTTTTCAAATATGTGGCAATAAATTTCCCTTACTGTTTAACTGGCTTGAGTTGGGTTTTCTGGTACTTTCAACATAAAGAGTTCTAACCACTATCTAGGGGTTCTGAGCCCTGAACGATTGATGAAAGAAAAGACTGGCTTTGGAATTTCCCTAATGTAAAGGTCTGCCATAAGCTCTATGCCCTAATACCCAGCTCCAAGGCAGTATCAACTTTGTCAATCTTAGGTTTTTCTGAGTATGGTATGGTTAATTGCTGCTTGGTTCTCTTGGTGATAATTGGGGACAATATGGCAGAAATGTCAGCATCATGGGCTGGCATTGGGGACCAGATAGAACTGATCTGGATTATTTCTTGGAACGGGCTGATGTAATTAAAGTACACTCCTAGGATGAAGAGGAGAGCCAAGGGTAACTCAAGGGAAGGGGGTGAAGAAAGATGAAGAGCCAAGGAGGTGGAGACAAGTGGAAAATCAGAGCGGGATGCAGGATGAGGTAGTACAAGTTATTATGTGGACTTGGAATTAATTGAGCAGCTGTCCTTGTTGCTCTTTCTCAGTGTGAGCAAATAGGGGCTGGATATTTACTGAAGGATGTATAGAACTGGAGATCCTGGGAGGCTGGGGAATATCCTCCTCTGGTTCTAACGAAAACGCAAATCTAGCAGGCAGAATACCATAGCCAAAGGACACAACAATTAACAGATTATGGTCCGGGCATATAGAAGAGGTTCTTGATTTCCTAAGAATTATTGGGGGGAGGCGGGGCAAGATGGCAGACTGGTGAGCTGTATGTTTTAGTTACTCCTCCAGGAAAGTAGGTAAAAAGCCAGGAACTGCGTGGACTGGACACCACAGAGCAATCTGTCTTTGGGCATACTTCATACAACACTCATGAAAACGTGGAACTGCTGAGATCAGCGAAATCTGTAAGTTTTTGCGGCCAGGGGACCCGCGCCCCTCCCTGCCAGGCTCAGTCCCGGGGGAGGAGGGGCTGTCAGCTCCAGGAAGGAGAAGGGAGAATTGCAGTGGCTGCTCTTACCGGAAACTCATTCTACTGATTCAAACTCCAACCATAGATAGACTGAGGCCAGACACCAGAGACTCTGAGAGCAGCCAGCCCAGCAGAGAGGAGACAGGCATAGAAAAAAAACAACACGAAAAACTCCAAAATAAAAGCAGAGGATTTTTGGAGTTCTGGTGAACACAGAAAGGGGAAGGGCGGAGATCAGGCCTTGAGGCGCATATGCAAATCCCGAAGCAAGGCTGATCTCTCTGCCCTGGGCACTTTTCCTTAATGGCCCTGGTTGCTTTGTCTATTAGCATTTCAATAACCCATTAGATCTCTGAGGAGGGCCGTTTTTTTTTTTTTTTTTTTTTAAATCCTTTTTGCTTTTTCTAAAACAATTACTCTAAGAAGCTCAATACAGAAAGCTTCAAAGAATTGAAATTTGGGCACGTCAAGTCAAGAGCAGAACTAAGAGAGCTCTGAGACAAAAGGCAATAATCCAGTGGCTGAGAAAATTCACTAAACAACACAACTTCCCAAGAAAAGGGGGGTGTCCGCTCACAGCCACCATCCTGGTGGACAGGAAACACTCCTGCCCATCGCCAGCCCCATAGCCCAGAGCTGCCCCAGACAACCCAGTGTGACGGAAGTGCTTCAAATAACAGGCACACACCACAAAACTGGGCGTGGACATTAGCCTTCCCTGCAACCTCAGCTGAATGTCCCAGAGCTGGGAAGGGGGAGCAGTGTGAATTAACAGAGCCCCATTCAGCCATCATTTGAGCAGACTGGGAGCCTCCCAACACAGCCCAGCAGCCCAGAACTGCCCTGGGGGGACGGCACTCACCTGCGACATAGCACAGTCATCCCTCAACAGAGGACCCGGGGTGCACAGCCTGGAAGAGGGGCCCACTTGCAAGTCTCAGGAGCCATACGCCAATACCAAAGACTTGTGGGTCAGTGGCAGAGACAAACTGTGGCAGGACTGAACTGAAGGATTAGACTATTGCAGTAGCTTTAAAACTCTAGGATCATCAGGGAGATTTGATTGTTAGGGCCACCCCCCCTCCCCGACTGCCCAGAAACACGCCCCACATACAGGGCAGGCAACACCAACTACACACGCAAGCTTGGGACACCAATTGGGCCCCACAAGACTCACTCCCCCACTCACCAAAAAGGCTAAGCAGGGGAGATCTGGCTTGTGGAGAACAGGTGGCTCGTGGACGCCACCTGCTGGTTAGTTAGAGAAAGTGTACTCCACGAAGCTGTAGATCTGATAAATTAGAGATAAGGACTTCAACTGGTCTACAAACCCTAAAAGAACCCTATCAAGGTCAGCAAATGCCACGAGGCCAAAAACAACAGAAAATTATAAAGCATATGAAAAAACCAGACGATATGGATAACCCAAGCCCAAGCACCCAAATCAAAAGACCAGAAGAGACACACCTAGAGCAGCTACTCAAAGAACTAAAGATGAACAATGAGACCCTAGTACGGGATATGAAGGAAATCAAGAAGACCCTAGAAGAGCATAAAGAAGACATTGCAAGACTAAATAAAAAAATGGATGATCTTATGGAAATTAAAGAAACTGTTGACCAAATTAAAAAGATTCTGGACACTCATAGTACAAGACTAGAGGAAGTTGAACAACGAATCAGTGACCTGGAAGATGACAGAATGGAAAATGAAAACATAAAAGAAAGAATGGGGAAAAAAATTGAAAAACTCGAAATGGACCTCAGGGATATGATAGATAATATGAAACGTCTGAATATAAGACTCATTGGTGTCCCAGAAGGGGAAGAAAAGGGTAAAGGTGTAGGAAGAGTATTCAAAGAAATTGTTGGGGAAAACTTCCCAAATCTTCTAAACAACATAAATACACAAATCATAAATGCTCAGCGAACTCCAAATAGAATAAATCCAAAAAAACCCACTCCGAGACATATACTGATCACACTGTCAAACATAGAAGAGAAGGAGCAAGTTCTGAAAGCAGCAAGAGAAAAGCAATTCACCACATACAAAGGAAACAGCATAAGACTAAGTAGTGACTACTCAGCAGCCACCATGGAGGCGAGAAGGCAGTGGCACGATATATTTAAAATTCTGAGTGAGAGGAATTTCCAGCCAAGAATACTTTATCCAGCAAAGCTCTCCTTCAAATTTGAGGGAGAGCTTAAATTTTTCACAGACAAAGAAATGCTGAGAGAATTTGCTAACAAGAGACCTGCCCTACTGGAGATACTAAAGGGAGCCCTACAGACAGAGAAACAAAGACAGGACAGAGAGACTTGGAGAAAGGTTCAGTACTAAAGAGATTCGGTATGGGTACAATAAAGGATATTAATAGAGAGAGGGAAAAATATGGCAAACATAATCCAAAGGATAAGATGGCCGATTCAAGAAATGCCTTCACGGTTTTAACGTTGAATGTAAATGGATTAAACTCCCCAATTAAAAGATATAGATTCGCAGAATGGATCAAAAAAAATGAACCATCAATATGTTGCATACAAGAGACTCATCTTAGACACAGGGACACAAAGAAACTGAAAGTGAAAGGATGGAAAAAAATATTTCATGCAAGCTACAGCCAAAAGAAAGCAGGTGTAGCAATATTAATCTCAGATAAAATAGACTTCAAATGCAGGGATGTTTTGAGAGACAAAGAAGGCCACTACATACTAATAAAAGGGGCAATTCAGCAAGAAGAAATAACAATCGTAAATGTCTATGCACCCAATCAAGGTGCCACAAAATACATGAGAGAAACATTGGCAAAACTAAAGGAAGCAATTGATGTTTCCACAATAATTGTGGGAGACTTCAACACATCACTCTCTCCTATAGATAGATCAACCAGACAGAAGACCAATAAGGAAATTGAAAACCTAAACAATCTGATAAATGAATTAGATTTAACAGACATCTACAGGACATTACATCCCAAATCAACAGGATACACATACTTTTCTAGTGCTCACGGAACTTTCTCCAGAATAGATCATATGCTGGGACATAAAACAAGCCTCAATAAATTTAAAAAGATTGAAATTATTCAAAGCACATTCTCTGACCACAATGGAATACAATTAGAAGTCAATAACCATCAGAGACTTAGAAAATTCACAAATACCTGGAGGTTAAACAACACACTCCTAAACAATCAGTGGGTTAAAGAAGAAATAGCAAGAGAAATTGCTAAATATATAGAGACGAATGAAAATGAGAACACAACATACCAAAACCTATGGGATGCAGCAAAAGCAGTGCTAAGGGGGAAATTTATAGCACTAAACGCATATATTAAAAAAGGAAGAAAGAGCCAAAATCAAAGAACTAATGGATCAACTGAAGAAGCTAGAAAATGAACAGCAAACCAATCCTAAACCAAGTACAAGAAAAGAAATAACAAGGATTAAAGCAGAAATAAATGACATAGAGAACAAAAAAACAATAGAAAGGATAAATATCACCAAAAGTTGGTTCTTTGAGAAGATCAACAAGATTGACAAGCCCCTAGCTAGACTGACAAAATCAAAAAGAGAGAAGACCCATATAAACAAAATAATGAATGAAAAAGGTGACATAACTGCAGATCCTGAAGAAATTAAAAAAATTATAAGAGGATATTATGAACAACTGTATGGCAACAAACTGGATAATGTAGAAGAAATGGACAATTTCCTGGAAACATATGAACAACCTAGACTGACCAGAGAAGAAATAGAAGACCTCAACCAACCCATCACAAGCAAAGAGATCCAATCAGTCATCAAAAATCTTCCCACAAATAAATGCCCAGGGCCAGATGGCTTCACAGGGGAATTCTACCAAACTTTCCAGAAAGAACTGACACCAATCTTACTCAAACTCTTTCAAAACATTGAAAAAAATGGAACACTACCTAATTCATTTTATGAAGCTAACATCAATCTAATACCAAAACCAGGCAAAGATGCTACAAAAAAGGAAAAACTACCGGCCAATCTCCCTAATGAATATAGATGCAAAAATCCTCAACAAAATACTTGCAAATCGAATCCAAAGACACATTAAAAAAATCATACACCATGACCAAGTGGGGTTCATTCCAGGCATGCAAGGATGGTTCAACATAAGAAAAACAATCAATGTATTACAACACATTAAAAACTCGAAAGGGAAAAATCAATTGATCATCTCAATAGATGCTGAAAAAGCATTTGACAAAATCCAACATCCGTTTTTGATAAAAACACTTCAAAAGGTAGGAATTGAAGGAAACTTCCTCAACATGATAAAGAGCATATATGAAAAACCCACAGCCAGCATAGTACTCAATGGTGAGAGACTGAAAGCCTTCCCTCTAAGATCAGGAACAAGACAAGGATGCCCGCTGTCACCACTGTTATTCAACATTGTGCTGGAAGTGCTAGCCAGGGCAATCCGGCAAGACAAAGAAATAAAAGGCATCCAAATTGGAAAAGAAGAAGTAAAACTGTCATTGTTTGCAGATGATATGATCTTATATCTAGAAAACCCTGAGAAATCAACGATACACCTACTAGAGCTAATAAACAAATTTAGCAAAGTAGCGGGATACAAGATTAATGCACATAAGTCAGTAATGTTTCTATATGCTAGAAATGAACAAACTGAAGAGACACTCAAGAAAAAGATACCATTTTCAATAGCAACTAAAAAAATCAAGTACCTAGGAATAAACTTAACCAAAGATGTAAAAGACCTATACAAAGAAAACTACATAACTCTACTAAAAGAAATAGAAGGGGACCTTAAAAGATGGAAAAAAATTCCATGTTCATGGATAGGAAGGCTAAATGTCATTAAGATGTCAATTCTACCCAAACTCATCTACAGATTCAATGCAATCCCAATCAAAATTCCAACAACCTACTTTGCAGACTTGGAAAAGCTAGTTATCAAATTTATTTGGAAAGGGAAGATGCCTCGAATTGCTAAAGACACTTTAAAAAAGAAAAACGAAGTGGGAGGACTTACACTCCCTGACTTTGAAGCTTATTATAAAGCCACAGTTGCCAAAACAGCATGGTACTGGCACAAAGATAGACATATAGATCAATGGAATCGAATTGAGAATTCAGAGATAGACCCTCAGATCTATGGCCGACTGATCTTTGATAAGGCCCCCAAAGTCACCGAACTGAGCCATAATGGTCTTTTCAACAAATGGGGCTGGGAGAGTTGGATATCCATATCCAAAAGAATGAAAGAGGACCCCTACCTCACCCCCTACACAAAAATTAACTCAAAATGGACCAAAGATCTCAATATAAAAGAAAGTACCATTAAACTCCTAGAAGATAATGTAGGAAAAACATCTTCAAGACCTTGTATTAGGAGGCCACTTCCTAGACTTTACACCCAAAGCACAAGCAACAAAAGAGAAAATAGATAAATGGGAACTCCTCAAGCTTAGAAGTTTCTGCACCTCAAAGGAATTTCTCAAAAAGGTAAAGAGGCAGCCAACTCAATGGGAAAAAATTTTTGGAAACCATGTATCTGACAAAAGACTGATATCTTGCATATACAAAGAAATCCTACAACTCAATGACAATAGTACAGACAGCCCAATTATAAAATGGGCAAAAGATATGAAAAGACAGTTCTCTGAAGAGGAAATACAAATGGCCAAGAAACACATGAAAAAATGTTCAGCTTCACTAGCTATTAGAGAGATGCAAATTAAGACCACAATGAGATACCATCTAACACCAGTTAGAATGGCTGCCATTAAACAAACAGGAAACTACAAATGCTGGAGGGGATGTGGAGAAATTGGAACTCTTATTCATTGTTGGTGGGACTGTATAATGGTTCAGCCACTCTGGAAGTCAGTCTGGCAGTTCCTTAGAAAACTAGAGATAGAGCTACCATTCGATCCAGCGATTGCACTTCTCGGGATATACCCGGAAGATCGGAAAGCAGTGACACGAACAGATATCTGCACGCCAATGTTCATAGCAGCATTATTCACAATTGCCAAGAGATGGAAACAACCCAAATGTCCATCAACAGATGAGTGGATAAATAAAATGTGGTATATACACACGATGGAATACTACGCGGCAGTAAGAAGGAATGATCTGGTGAAACATATGACAACATGGATGAACCTTGAAGACATAATGCTGAGCGAAATAAGCCAGGCACAAAAAGAGAAATATTATATGCTACCACTAATGTGAACTTTGAAAAATGTAAAACAAATGGTTTATAATGTAGAATGTAGGGGAACTAGCAGTAGAGAGCAATTAAGGAAGGGGGAACAATAATCCAAGAAGAACAGATAAGCTATTTAACGTTCTGGGGATGCCCAGAAATGACTATGGTCTGTTAATTTCTGATGGATGTAGTAGGAACAAGTTCACTGAAATGTTGCTATAGTATGTAACTTTCTTGGGGTAAAGTAGGAACATGTTGGAAGTTAAGCAGTTATCTTAGGTTAGTTGTCTTTTTCTTACTCCCTTGCTATGGTCTCTTTGAAATGTTCTTTTATTGTATGTTTGTTTTCTTTTTAACTTTTTTTTTCATACAGTTGATTTGAAAAAAGAAGGGAAAGTTAAAAAAAAAAAAAAAAAGAAAAAAGACAAACAAGGAAAAAAAAAAAAAAAAAAAAAAACGATTGTAGTGCCCCCTTGAGGAGCCTGTGGAGAATGCAGGGGTATTCGCCTACCCCACCTCCATGGTTGCTAACATGACCACAGACATAGGGGACTGGTGGTTTGATGGGTTGAGCCCTCTACCATAAGTTTTACCCTTGGGAAGACGGTTGCTGCAAAGGAGAGGCTAGGCCTCCCTGTATTTGTGCCTAAGAGTCTCCTCCTGAATGCCTCTTTGTTGCTCAGATGTGGCCCTCTCTCTCTGGCTAAGCCAACTTGAAAGGTGAAATCACTGCCCTCCCCCCTACGTGGGATCAGACACCCAGGGAAGTGAATCTCCCTGGCAACGTGGAATATGACTCCCGGGGAGGAATGTAGACCCGGCATCGTGGGATGGAGAACATCTTCTTGACCAAAAGGGGGATGTGAAAGGAAATGAAATAAGCTTCAGTGGCAGAGAGATTCCAAAACGAGCCGAGAGATCACTCTGGTGGGCACTCTTACGCACACTTTAGACAACCTTTTTTAGGTTCTAAAGAATTGGGGTAGCTGGTGGTGGAAACCTGAAACTATTAAACTACAACCCAGAACCCATGAATCTCGAAGACAGTTGTATAAAAATGTAGCTTATGAGGGGTGACAGTGGGATTGGGAATGCCATAAGGACCAAACTCCACTTTGTCTAGTTTATGGATCGATGTGTAGAAAAGTAGGGGAAGCAAACAAACAGACAAAGGTACCTAGTGTTCTTTTTTACTTCAATTGCTCTTTTTCACTCTAATTATTAATCTTGTTATTTTTGTGTGTGTGCTAATGAAGGTGTCAGGGATTGATTTAGGTGATGAATGTACAACTATGTAATGGTACTGTAAACAATCGAAAGTACAATTTGTTTTGTATGACTGCGTGGTATGTGAATATATCTCAATAAAATGATGATTAAAAAAATAAAAATAAAAATAAAAATAAAAATATATGTATATATTTAAAAAAAAAAAAAAAAAAGTTAACTGGTTTACTGCTTATAATTGTGCCTAAGAGTTTCCCCCTGAGTACCTCTTTGTTGCTCAGATGTGGCCCTCTCTCTCTAGCTAAGACAACTCAGCAGGTGAACTGCCCTCTCCATATGGGACCTGACTCCCGGGGGTATAAATCTCCCTGGCAACGCAGGATATGAGTCCCAGGGGTGAATGTGGACCTGGCATTGTGGGATTGAGAACATCTTCTTGACGAAAAGGGGGAAGTGAAATGAAACAAAATAAAGTTTCAGTAGCTGAGAGATTTCAAACGGAGTCGAGAGGTCACTCTGGTGGGCATTCTTATGCACTATATAGATAACTGTTTCAGGTTTTAATGTACTGGAATAGCTAGAAGTAAATATCTGAAACTATCAAATTCCATCCCAGTAGCCTTGACTTTTGAAGATGATTGTATAACAATGTAGCTTACAAGGTGTGACAGTGTAATTGTGAAAACCTTGTGGATCACACTCCCTTTATGCAGTGTAGGGATGGATGAGTAGAGAAATGGGGACAAAAACTAAATTAAAATAGGGTGGGATGTGTGGGATGATTTAGGTGTTCTTTTTTCTTTTATTTTTTATTCTTATTCTTATTCTTTCTGTAATAAGGAAAATGTTCAAAAATAGATTGGGTGATGAATGCTGAATGCACAACTATATGATGGTACTGTGAACAGCTGATTGTACACCATGGATGACTGTATGGTATGTGAATATATCTCAATAAAACTGAATTTAAAAAAAAAAAAAAAAAAAAAAAAAAAAAAAAAAAGAATTATTGGGGACCAGAAAAAAATCCCACTCAATATGAAACACTTTAAATAAGGACGAAAATTTTATAGTAAATAGAGGCAAAGAGATTTGATTTGGACTTTGCCAAAAATTAAAAACATTAAATAAAATTAGCAATATCATACATTTAACAAAACATAGGTCATAACTGAAACTATGTGCTGATTTTAAGAACAAACAAGAATTGAACCAAGTGTTGAAGTTTTTGAGGATATGTGTTTTTTCCAGTAAAATTGCCGGACAGCTCATTATGACATCTTTATTTTTTCATTTGACTTTTGCTGTACATGCATTAAGGAGATAATTTTTGCACAAATATTTAAAAATTTTCTCAAGGATCTCTCATAATACTTTTTTAAATGCAATTTTATTGAGATATAATCACATAACATACAATCATTCAAAGTGTACAATCAGTTGTTCACAATATCATCATATAATTGTGCATTCATCATCACAATCTTTATACATTTTCATTACTCTCTCATATCACTTTGATATCAAAAGTATTCTTTTTTTTGAAGTGCCTTTGCATCCATTTTCATGGTATTCCAGTTACTTTTGCTACATAATAAACCACCCCAAAATTTAATGGCTTAAAGAAGCAAAAATCATCTATTTAGCTCACAGATCTGCAATTTGGACAGGGATTGGTGGGGAAGACTAGTTTCTACTGCATATGGCATCAGCTGGGGATATTTGACTGGGGCAGGCTGATCCACTTCCAAGATTGCTCACTTACCTGGCTGGCAAGTTGGTGCTGACAGTGAACACCTCAGTTCTTCTCCTACCTGAGCCTCTGCATGTAAGCTTCTCCATGGGCTGGTCACACTTGGTGTTTGGTTTCTAAGAGTGGTCATCCCAAGAGAAGCAGGCAGAATCTGTATGGCCTGTCATAATCTAGCCTCAAAAGAAAGAGAAATGGACAGTGGTGATGGTAGCACATTGTGAGAATAACTAACAGTGCTGAAAAGTGTGTGAAGGTGGTGGAAAGGGTAAGCTCAGAGTCACATATGTCACCATAAGGAAAGTTGGAGGTTAAAAGATGGGAATGTATAAAACAGTGAATCTTGTGGTGGACAATGTAAGTGATGAGCTATACAAATATTAGAAATGTCTCTCACAAGCTAGAACAAATGTATGACACTATAACTAGAAGTTAATAATAGAGAGGCATATAGGGAAAAAACATATACCTATTGCAAACTATATACTACAGTTGGTAGTAATTTAACATTCTTTCATCAACAGTAACAAATGTACTATACCAAAACTATGAATTAATAATGGAGGGGGGCGTGGTTAGTGGTATGGGAGGATTTGAGTTTCCTTTTTTTTTGGTCTTTGTTTTCTGGAGTAATGAAAATATTCTAAAAATTGAAAAAAATTAATTGTGTTGATGGATGCACAGCTGTAAAATGGTACCATGGGTAACTGACTGTACGCTTTGGATCTTTGGATAGTTGTATGGTATGTGAACAATCTCAATAAAATATATATATATATGTATGTATGTATGTATATAAAGTAAGAAGAAAAAGTAAAAATCAAATAAACAAACAAAAAACCTTTTTAAAAAAGTCAAATAATGTCACTTTTTTATAGTCTGTTGGTCAACCAATCACTAAGGTTGACTCTAATTCAAGGGAAGTGGACATAGACTCTTCCTCTCTATGGGAGAAATTAAAAGTATTTCCTGGCCATGTTTTAAACCACCACAGTCCACTCTCTGGCTATAAATCATTTATGTTTTCCCCATGTGAAAAATACACTCACTCCTACTAATACTTTCCAAAACTTTCATCTAGTACATCATCAGGTGGAGGCACAAGGTTTAGAATACTCTTACCAAAGTCAGGTTCAAGAGTGTATGGGTTCCTCAGGTGCAATTCCTTGGTATGGCTCCTTGAGTACCATTTGTCTTCATCTAAAGACCAGTGGACAAAAGAGACAAGTTATGAGCCACCTCACAACCCAACCTAAATGATGAGACAAACACACAATAATTGCTTTAAAAACTTCCATTCAAAAAGGGAGAAAACAGGTCAGTCACTTTCCATCACCTTGAAAGCCTACATCCCATATTAAACAATGCGGTCGCTGAGACAGGAGATGGCCCCAATATGGAGGTGTTTATTTTAGAGGTCCCATCCCTTAATCTTTGTTTGGAGTTCCTTGATATGTTTTTTATTTTATGTGAATCAAAGCTCAAAAGTTCCTCTTTGGACCACAGTGCTACCAACATCCTGGCCAAGTTGGGCAAATTTTCCCCAATTCTGATCATGCCTGTAGCGAAGATAAGGCAAATATCAAAATTATATGAATCTAACCTATGGAAGCAAAAGACGGAGCGGGTGCACTATTTATAACTCTATTTTTAACTTTTTCCTTGGAAATAATTTCAAGCTTACAGGAAAAAAAAAATGAAAGAATAGTACAAAGAACCCCAATATACTCTTTACCAGACTCCGGATGGAGAATTTCAACTAACCACCTCCTAATTCTAAAGGAGAATTTATATAAGAAGAGAGGGAAGGGTGTTTCAGAAAATACAAGATAAACTTTGGGCCAACCGCCAGGTACAATTTAAGCATGACTCTTAATCCCTGATAATGGGCATCTTTTGACAGCTGGCCAGGAAAATTCCCCCACATTAGTGGTAACAGGATTCCAAAATGCCCTTGGGAAATCATTTCTCCCTCATTTTCAGACATAATGTTTGCTTGGGATTGACCCCATCATGGTTCTTGTGGACTTGGGACCTAAAATGGTCCAATCAGAGCAAATCTGTTAAAAATATGCTGGGAATTTTGGATCAAAGAGCTATTCTTTCTTGCTGTACATGAAAATAGAAGCATTAGCCCTGAGAACTTCTAGAAGTCATCTTGGCAACAAAGAGGAAGTCAGCCTTGGGATGAAGCCAACACATGCAAAAGACAGAGCTAACAGAGGGACAGAAATTAGATCGTTAGTGATGTCATTCAGATACTGGGTCTAGCTTTTCCTGAAGCCTAAATTACCTCTGGGTTTTTAATGTCAATCTGCCAATAAATTCACTTTATCATATAAAGTCAGTGTGAATGAGGTCCTCTGTCATTTGCAGCCAAAAGTTTGCTAATATACGTATGCAATGAAGATAACCAGACAGGGACTCAGGATACAGAGCTAACGATAGATTCCAGTGATGAAAACAGGTCTCAATGTCAGGGCCAGAAGAATGATATGGTGAGTGATGAGCCTTAGAGAATGGGGCTGGAGTCCTTTCAAACCTCTTATGTTTGTCCAGAATTGGGACAGGACTGGGTCTGTAAAGTGTGGTGGTCACAAGGACTCAGCTATGAGGAAGTGAGGGAATAGAGGCCAGGCACCAATACTGGGAGGGAGCAGAGGCACATATGGAGCAGATACATCTCATAACAGAGAGAAAGGATGGAGGCAATATCAGGACAATTTCCTGGGCTAGAAGAGCAGGGGAGCCTCAAATTTTAGGAACACTGCCTGGGTCTCCAAAGAGTCCTCTTCTAGGCACAGAATGGTAGAAGAGACCACAAGGGGAGCAGTGGCTTGTAGTACCATTTGTCTTCATCTAAAGACCAGTGGACAAAAGAGATCAATTTATTAATCACCTGTGATGATGATGTGATGACAATGATGTTGATGATGATGATAAAAGTGATGGTAATGTTGATGCTGATGACGATGGTAGCATTTATTGAAAATTAACCCCTACATACTTTTATCATAGATGTCTGTTGTTTCGGCATGCCCAGTATCCATTTCTTCTTTTATCTATACTAATATCCTGACTTTCCTTTGGACACTCTCTCCTCTCTATCAGTCTATGTTAGTTGGGTGGGGCTGAGCCAACTTCCTGGATTCCAGGATTCCAGACAAACAACCCAAGCTTGGCCAGTGGGAATATGGTAACCCCCTGGTCACAGTGATTGGTTGAAGAGTGGGCACACAACATAAAGTGACCCAACAAGAGCCAATGGAGGCCAGTCTTGATATTGGGAAAGAAACACTCTCTGCTGGTAGAACATAAGTCTAAATGCTGATAGCCATTTTGTTACATTGCAGGGAAGGTTTATCTGAAAACAAAGCCATCCCAGAGGAAAGGAGAGAGAGAGAGAGAGAGAGAGAGAGCTTTTGTTTTTAAGCTGTGCATGAAGTTAGAGCTACTCTTAAATTTTTCAGTTAAACCTTGAACCAATAAATACCCCTCCTCTTATCTTTTTTGCTTAAGCTTGCATGAGATGGGGGTGTGTTACTTTCAATGAAAAAAAAATTTAATAGTATATATCCTATTTATTTTTATAGACGAGAAAACTAAGGCTTACAGTGAAAAGTCACTGCCCCAAATCATCTAATTGGTAAAGAGTCAGACTCTGCTAAAAATTCAAGCCATTTCCTGGCTCCAGGTCCAGTGAACTGTGCACTCTGTGCCCTTGTTGAGTTCCATGGTCCTTTCCAACTCACAGATCCCATCTCTCTGTCCTCACTGCCTCAGAGTTGGACAGATGCCCATTCGGGGGCAGCAGGTAGTGGACCAGCTGCTGCCTGGGTCAGGAGCCCAGCATGTTCTCAAGGACACAGATGGGCTGGCAGCCTTGTGCATGGGCAGGAAGCCTGAGGCGGGGGTGGATACTGGTTCTTGGAGAAAAAGCTCATTCAAGACTCACTGATGCCCAGCAATGGACTGTAAGCCCCCTAGGGACCAGGCTTGGCCCAACTTCTCTTTGCACCCAGTGCCTGGTGTGGAATGTCTGTTTAACTCAGCTCTCAAGGAGCAACTAGGCAATTGGGTGGAAACCCCCTCGGTGATCGTGACTGTCTGCTTGGATGTGTGTGGGGAGAAAGTATGACAAACTCTGTAAGCTACTCCTGAATTCCCAGGGTATGTCACAGGAAAGCCTAGAAAATCTCACTGAACTGAGACGAATAAATTTCTGCTTCTCAAATCTCTTGGAGTCACTAGACCCTCCCCTTGAGGACTATAATTCTATTTTTTGTAGCATTAATAAAATAATAAATGGCATTTTATAAATTAAAAAGAGCACACCAGTACTAATTCCCATTTATCACTATTTCTTAAATACCTACTGTGCTGGTTTGGATATATTATGTCCCCCAAAACACCATTAACTTTGATGCAGTCTTGTGTGGGCAGGAAATGTATTGGTGTTGATTGGGTTGGAGACTTTTGATTGGATGTTTCCATGGAGATGTGATCACTCAACTGTGGCGAGATCATTCATTGGATAATCTCCATAGAGGTGTGGCCCCGCCCATTCAAGATTAGTTCACTGGGGCACTATATAAGCTCAGACAGAAGGACAGAGCTTGCTACAGCCAAGAGGGACACTTTGAAGAATGAACAGGAGCTAAGAGAGGAACTGCAGTTTACAGAGACATTTCGGAGATGGCCTTTGAAAGCAGGCTTTTGCTCCAGAGAAGCTAAGAGAGGACAAATGACCCAAGGGCAACTGAAAGTGACATTCTGAAGAGGAGCTGTGGCCTAGAGAGGAACGTCCTGGGAGAAAGCCATTTTGAAATCAGAACTTGGAGCAGATGCTGGCCACGTGCCTTCCCAGCTAACAGAGGTTTTCCAGACACCATTGGCCATTCTCCAGTGAAGGTACCCGATTGCTGATGTGTTACCTTGGACACTTTATGGCTTTAAGACTGTAACTGTGTAACCAAATAAACCCCCTTTTATAAAAGCCAATCCATCTCTGGTGTTTTGCATTCCAGCAGCCTTAGCAAACCAGAACACCTACTATGTGCCAGGCACTAGCTTGGCACTTTACATTGGATTGTCTCATTCAATACTCATTATAGTCCATGAAGAATGTACTGCTATTTATTCTCACTTAGTAGATGAAGAAACCAAGGCTCAAAGAGATTAAATCACACCTCCAAAGCCACACAGAACTCATATCAGCAGAGCTAGGAATTTTTACATAGAGCTGGATTACTTCAAAGCCATGCTCTTCCCTTCTCTCTCTTCTGCTGCCCATTATTGTATAGAGCAACTGGGAATCCTCAAGGCTGAGGGGGTTTTCATCTGGTTCAAGCAGCCAGAACAGCTCCGTTTGCTAAGGAACCAGTGTCCATGCTACTCCTTGCCCTCGTACTGGTGACAGAAAGCTGTAAGAACATATGTTGTCAGGGGGTGGCCAGTGAGGAGGGCCTGGGGGGTGATGAGGCTGGAAAAGTAAGCAGGGAACAGTTTGTGAAGATCTCCAGTGCCAGGCAAAGGCGTCTGGACTTTATCCTATAGGCAATGAGGAGTAGTTGCAATTGAATGTGCATTAAAGGTAGGATATTCAGGCAGTTGATGTGCAGAATGGATCGGAGGAGAATGGAGGCAGGGAGACCAGTGAGAAAGCGGGACAAGAGGTGAACTAACAGAGGGAGGGTTGGAGATCAAATCATGTCCCCTGTGAAGACATCTTCAAGTCCTAATCCCTGGTCCTGTGGGGGCAAACCCATTTGTAAATAGGGCATTTGAAGATGTTATTTTTAGCTGAGGTCTGGATTTATTTGTAAATAGGTTCTCCAAAAACCAATTTAGATGACGCCAAATTGAATCAGAGTGGGCCTTAATCCATATTACTGGAGGCCTTATTAGCAGAGGAAATTTGGGTACAGTCAGTCAGCAGAAGCCAGAAGAGGCCAGAGAATGAGGCAGATTGGCATGTGATGGAGGCAGAGGCAAGTCAACGAACCTCAAGGATTCCAGCAAGCCAGCACCAGGACACTGCAGACTCCAGGAGAAAGGATGGCCTGTTGAAACCTTGATTATGGACTTCTAGCCTCCAAAACCATGAGACGATAAATTCCTGATGCTTAAGCTAAGCCATATGTGGTATTGGTCATAGCAGCCCTGGAAAACTAAGACAGGGGCCAAGATGGGGATGGAAGTGGGAAGATGGTACCAGAACTTACAATGAACTAGACATGAGGAAGGAAAAAGAAAGTCTTTGATGATGCCCAGGCTTCTGTCTTGGCCAACTGGCCCTACCCTGTGAGACAGAAAGACAGGAGAAGGAGCAGGTTTGGAGTCAGGAA
The DNA here is from genome assembly GCF_015220235.1 of Choloepus didactylus. Taxonomy (NCBI): domain Eukaryota; kingdom Metazoa; phylum Chordata; class Mammalia; order Pilosa; family Megalonychidae; genus Choloepus; species Choloepus didactylus. Next base: position 2,207,391 of record NW_023637577.1, read on the forward strand.
GATGATGGCTTCTGGGTTGACCAGTTGAGCTTGTGCTGCCTGTGAGGCATCCAGATGGAGAACTCCAGAAGCCAGAGATGTTCAGAGGAATTCTATTGCCCAGGTGACTACAGCAGCCACTGCAGCCCCATCATTCTCTATACCCCCTAACCTGCTATCTACTCATGATTTATGCTCTGGCAAAGTTCTATCACCATTACAAGCCAGGGGATAAGAGATGAAAGCCCTATCGAATGAGAGAAATGATTGCGACTACAAGCTGCTGTTTTTGAGCTCAGCCACCCTGTTGACTGGTAAAAAGAGTCTCGTCAGTGCTGTAGAATCTGGTAGTTAGAATTGCAGTCACTCCTCTTGGGGAATGGGGAGAGGCCCAGAGTGTGGACAGGTCCCCACCCCACATGGACGCTGTTCGGGGGCTCAGAAATATAAAATAAGTATAGCAGAAGTTTTTTAATTGGCCTCCACTTAACCTTCTCACTGAATAAATGATTTCTTTTCATCTGGAAACCCATTGCCTAATGCCAGTGGCAGGTCATACATCAGGGACACTAGGTGACTCTCCAGTTGAGTTGGCCCGAGTCTTACACTCCGATCAGTTGAATTGTGGCTTTGAAGGGATCAGCTGTATTTGTTACTTTGTAACAACTCATTTTTATAGGGTCTTTTCAAAGCATTGAACATACCTCTCTCTTTTTGCACCCACATTCCATTAATTTGCATAATATTTAATTAGATAACATTATTATAATAAGTCAAGTTGAATACAAGTAAAGGAAAGCAAGTTATATTTCTATGAGAACTAAGTTAAATGTTCTGGAAACACTCCATAAAGGTCAGTTGCTAAAAAAACCCATTTCTGTCCAGTCATGTGTGGGTGAGAGACCCATAAAGTATTACACGGGAAAAAGCATAAAAATCTGGAAGGAATCTGCACTCAGGTTGCCTTTTTTTTTTTTTTTTTTTCTCTTTTGGCTCCACTTTACAGATGCCTGAAGCATGAATCTTCTACACACTAGGGCTGTAGTTTATGTAAAAAAAAAAACACAAAAACAAACACACAGAACTCCATTAACAGATCTATTCTTAAAAACCTCAGAGGTCTCCGTCTAAAGGTTGTCTTGGTACATGCACATTTATATGCTCTAGGTTAAAAATAAGATGTTCAGGCAGCATATAATTCATTATTTAAGTAGTTTCCTGCCTTAACGGACTTTTTTGATTAATCACTCAACTCCTGAACCCAATTGTGTGGATTCAATTATAATCATCACCCAGAGCAAAGAGCAGAGCAACAATTTTGCTCAGGGAGCCCAGGAAATGGGAGACCAGATTATAGCTACAAATTTGGACATAGGTATAGAGACAGAGACAGAGATAGTCACACATAACCATCTTCCTGGCTTTGCCAGCTCATTAGAGTTCTCCTGTGTGACACTTTCTCCAAAGCCATTCACTCTCTCATGTTTGCTCTTTGATTTCACATTGAACATGACATGGTAGCTGTTTTCTTTGGATATCCCCATCAGAGATAGGCTTGATGAAGTGGAAGGAGCCCAAGCTTTGAGGTCAGACAGACTGGGGTTTGAACCTCAATTCTACCTCTTTCTGGCTGTGTGCTGTTGGGCAACTCTCAGACCTCTCTGAACCTGAGCTGTGACCTTAAGCAGGAACACATATAAAGTGCCAAATCAATGGCAATTGTTAGCGTTATTCTTTACTGTGGGACATCCTATTGCATTGTAAGTTTCTGTTGATGCATCATTTTCTCTGGAGATCACCAAGAGCAGGGACTGGGTCTTACTCAACTTTGTATTCTTGATGCCCCTCCCCTGCCATCAGGGTGAGAATGCACTAAGGTTTGTAGAATGAACAAACCATCTTGTACATTATTTGATGTTCTTAGTGATTTGGGATCATCACCAGAGGTGAGGAGCTTCTTCCTTGAATGTTTTGGGGTGGAGGAAGCAAAGGAGAGAGGACTCACAGTTGGGAAAGGAATGGGGGAAAGGGAGAAGGACAAGAATAAGGAGAGAAAGGTAGGACCTGGAGGTTCTGGGCTGGGACATGTCTCCCCTATGGCCTCATTAGCTCCTGGCACCCAGGAGGTAGGATGCTGCTGTGGGCAGGTGCCTGGGAGGCTGGAGCTGGTGGACGGAGACAAAGCTGCTCTGTCAGCCAGAATGTCAGGGCAAGTCAATCACTCAGGCTGGGGATGAAGCTGGTGCCAGGAGCCCCAGGGGAGGCAACCATGGGGCAGGGAGGGAGAGACGGCATTTCCTGGGCACCTGCTGTGTTTCTGGCATGGAGCTGGACACTTCAACACCCATCCTCATTTCCTGATCACACCAACCCTGAGGATTGGTTAATTACTGCCAAGTTCGAGATGAGAAACCAAAGCCCAGAGAAGTTAAGTGCTTGGGCCACAGTCACACAGCTGGGAAGAGGGTGTGGCTAGGGTTTGAAACCACTCATTTAGGGAGCTTTCACTGAACCCTGACTGTGTTCTAGGACCTCCAGTGCTGATTATTGGGGTTTCTGAATCTTAAAACAAAACACTCAAGGAGCTCATTTTGGATTTGGCAGGGATAGCTGTGCATCAGATCTGGAGCCTGTCAGGAAACATGCAAGTAAAAACAGTATCAGAAGAGGGTCCAGAGAAGGGAGCATTTTTCAAGGCACAGGCCAGGTCAAGGATCCTAAGGAGGGGTGATGGCTTGGGCTGTTTTCACAAGGCATCTTCCCATTCATTCTCTTGGGGCAGAGCTGGCCAGGGCTGCAGGGTCATGTTGAATGAACAAACCTTGGGACCCCTGTCACAGAAGGAGAGTCAGGAGTGGGTGAAGGTCCAGCCTGCCATTTCCTGGCTGTGGGGCCTCAGTCAAGCCACATCACCTCCCTGAGCCTCACTTCCTGTGTCTATAAAATGGGGACAGTGATCCTTACCTGACTACCAAGTAGGCATGTTGGGGAGATGGAAAATATTAAAAGTTTTGAAGTGCTTGTCTGTAACAGGCACTGTGCATGGTAAACCCCTCACATGTATCATCCCATTTTAAACTCTAGGAGAAAGGAGTTATTGTTCATCTCATTTAAAAGATGTGGGGCATGTCAAACAAGAACAAAAAAGAAACTGTACTAAGCAATGTTAAACAGGCAAGGATGGTTTTATTCAGGGGCTGCTGTGGCAGAAGAAGGAGAACAGAAGTCTGAAATCAACAACTCTGTTGCAACAAAGAACAGCAAGCTTCTTAAGGGCTGAAGTGGGTTAGTGACAAAGCACCAGAGGGTGACAGGGCTTTGACTTACTAAGGTTGCAATGAGGCCTCTTGGGCTGTGTTCCGGTTTGCTAATGTTGCCCTTTTGCAAAACACCAGCAATGGATTGGCTTTTATAAAGGGGGTTTATTTGGTTACACTGTTACAGTCTTAAGGCCATAAAGTGTCCAAGGTAACACATCAACAATTGGGTACCTTCACTGCAGGATGGCCAAGGGCTTCAGAAAGCCTCTGTTAGCTGGGAAGATACATGGCTGGCATCTGCTCCAGAGTTCTGGTTTCACAATGGCTTTCTCCCAGGACGTTTTTCTCTAGGCCACAGCTCCTCAAAAATGTCACTCTTAGTTGCTCTTGGGGCATTTGTCCTCTCTTAGCTTCTCCAGAGCAAAAGTCTGCTTTCAAAGGCTGTCTGCAAAATGTCTCTGTAAGCTGCAGCTCCTCTCTTAGCTCCTGTGCATTCTTCAGAGCGTCCCTCTTGGCTTAGCAATCTCGCTCCTTCTGTCTGAGCTTGTATAGTGCTTCAGTAAACTAATCAAGGCCGGAGCTGAATGGGTGGGGCCACGCCTCCATGGAAATTATGTAATCAGAGTTATCACCCACAGGTGGGTGGGGGGCAACTCCATGGAAACACTCAATCAAAGAATTACAATCTAATCAACACTTATATGTCGCCCACACAAGATTACATCAAAGATAACGGCGTTTTGGGGGACATAATACATTCAAACTGGCACAGGCTCCACCAACATGGGGGAGGGATATACTTGAGGTTGCAATTGGGGCCACTTGGTTCGAAATGTTTTTCTTTGTGGTAATTAGGCCACCGGAGCCTGAAAGCGCAGGGAGAGAGGAAAGGGAGAGAAGGAGCTTTCTAGATGGATGCCTAACAGGTGCCGGAATCATGTAAAGGGTGGGGTGAGAGGGGCGTCTGGAGAAGCTAGCTAAAGTTTGGTTAAGCTAAGGGGACATGGAGGCTGTCTGGGTCAAAAATAAAGACTCTAAAAGGTTACATAACTTTCTCCTGAATCACGAATTAGTTCGAGTTGGAGCTTTATAGAAAGGGCTTTATAGAAAGCAAAGGGAGAAAGGAAACCTATCGTTTATTCTGGCTACAATGTGCTAGGCCTTCTGCTCACAGCTTCCACATAATCCCTGCCTGCCCTGGAAAGCGGGGCTCTGGCCACTGCGGCTCCGAGAGGTTAATTTACCTGTCTAAGGTCACACAGCCGGAACTGACAGAGCTGGGGAGTGACCAGGTGTGCCTGACCCCGAAATGCAAGCGCGGATGTTTACTACAGTCGGTCGTTGATGATCGTGGAGATTCGCCCAGTGGGTCCCCCGGGGACTGAAATCCCGCAGGGGGCGGAGCCAGCGGGAAGCCGCCCTTTCCTGAGTTAGGATCCTACCTTGGCCGAATCCTACCTTGGCCCGATCCCAGCCAGGCGCGCTGCTAAGCGGTACTCCTGCGCCTTCCGCCTCGAGATGTCCCTGTTGATGCTGTTGTTTTGTTTTCCATTCTGTATTTTCACTAATGTTTCAGCTTGGCTTTTCAATCCCGAGGCGCTTTAATCACCCAGGGCCCGGTTCCAAACGTGCTGTGCATAAATAAAGAAATAACGAAGGAAAATAACTAATGCCTACTGCTTCCACGACAAAGCCAGCTCAGCGGGGCCCCGGGGCGGGGTTGCGGCGGGGAAAGCCGGGGTGCTGGGTGGTTGCAGAGATTTCCCCGGTTTTGGAGCCCAGCTCTGCCTCTGTCCTGCTGTGTGACCTCCAAGAGATCTCCTAAAACCCGCCGTGGTCCCGTTCCCTAATCCTAACGGGGATTGCCAAATCAGAGTTCTGCAGGAATGTTTGGAAGAAGATGAGAAAAGGGGAAATGGCTGGAGGAGGAGGAAGTGACATTGATGACTTTTTACTATTCTGCAGCTTAGCATTTGCTCTTTGCCATAAACCAGCAAAAAAGCAACGTTGTCAGGCTATGATGAGGGACCATGCCAGGTGACTCCAAAATCGGTGCTGGTTACTCTACCCCTTGGGGGAAACCCAGGAGAGCAAGTGCCTGAGTCTGCTTTTCACAACCCAGCAATTCTCCTGAGGAAGAAGAGCCTTTTCTTGGGAGCAGAAGCCAGCAGCCCTGCAAAGCTCCTGCTGGCTCTAGACATAAACAGGGGTTTGTGGACTTGTGGTGGGAGGGGCCTGGCGCCTCCCTGGGCCTCACACGTGCAAACCGGGCCCCCTCAGAGACACTGGGTGTGGCCTCAGATGGAAGTGCACTGGGACCAGGCCCATTGAGAAAAGTACAACAGCCACCCAGGTCCTGGGAGCCGGGAGAGAGCATGGGCCAGGGGGGGCCCCGGGGAGCTTCCCTGGGCAGGCAGTTATGGACCTTGGGGATCTTGGAGTAACCCAGTTACACCCCAGTGCTGTCAAGATTGCAGGCTCTGGAAGGCGGGCAGTCCTGGGATTGAGTCCTGGCCTTGTTGTGTCTTATCTGTGACCTTGAGCAAGTGACCCAACCCTACTGAGCTTCTCTTCCCTCGGGATAAGGATGCCTCCTGCCTCACAGGCTGGTTATGAGGACTGAGAAAATGGATATAAACAGCTGGACAAGCAGTGCACACTTAAGGAATTTCAGCTGTTATTAATGTCTGCCAAAGCAGAGTCTTTATGTCCACAATCCATCCATCCATCCATCCTCCATCCATCCATCCCTCAATTCTTCATCCACCTTCACTGAGCCCTGACTATATTCTAGGTCCTGCCAGTGCGGACCATTGGGGTTTCTGAGATTAAAAACAAAACAAAACAAAAACACACAGTTCTTTTACTCAAAGAGCTCATATTTGAGTTGGAAGAATGGACGTGTGCATCATCTCAGGGACCTGTCAGGAAACATTTGGGAGGTTTCAGTGAAGGGACCATTTACAAGGGGGCAGCATTTCATGCCCACATTAAGAAACTGAAGAGAGTGGTGTCACTCTAGGGAAGCTGTTCCCTCCCACCCTAAACCTCGAGGGGCAAGAGGAAGGAGCAGTTACCAGAACTCTGTAAGAGCAACCCTGTGGCTGCGGAGGGAGCTGCCCAATGGACGCTGTGGCCCTACCAAGAGGAGCTGGGGCACTGCCAAAGGGTGGTCCAACAGGGAGGAGGCAGGGGCCTAAACACCCCACCTCTGTCTTCTCCCACTTCTGACCCTTTGCTGAGGCCAGACATTCGCTGAGCCAACCAGAATCCAGAGGGCAAAGAGGGCCGCACTCCGGAGAGTAAGGTGGAGACGCGTGGACATGGGAAAGGAAGTGGAGACTGTCCACCATGAACTGTCAACAGCCCTGTGCAGGGGGCATGTGTTGAGATAGAGGGAGCCCAGGATTTGGGGGTGGGGGATCCCGGATAAGGGGCAATCTGGCTGGAGGTGATGGAGGCTCCTTGAAGGACAGGAGGGACATTGGAGTCAATGGATAAGGAGGAGTTTTCCAGGCAGAGGTGAGGCAGGTGAAGTTTCTGATAGAGAACTGCATAACCTCTGAAGTATCAGCCAGAAGCACACAGGATGGAGGGGGTGTTGAAGCATGTCAGCATGAGGGCCTGTGTGGAAGAAGAGCAGAGAGTGGAAGGAGAGGGGGAAAATAGAAGCCCAGGGAGGGGTGGGGGCTTGCTGGTGGTCCTAGAGTGAGCAGAAGGAGCAGGATTAGATCCCTAAGACCCTGGCTGGCAGACCTCATTCCGCTGTCCTGGGCAGATCCCCTCCAGGAGTGCATTTCCCAGCCAGAGCCATTTTTGCAAAATTAATTTTTAATGACATGCATAAGCCCTGAATAATTCTCCTTGTCAAAAATGAAAGCGCTACAATCCATCACTCTCAATGCACGCCCTGCCCCACTGCTGGGGCTCGGTGTGTCACTTCTGATCATCTAGTCCTTTGTCTTGGGGTTCTCAGCTAGGAGTGATCTTGTCCCCCCACCCCCAGGACATTTGGCAATGTCCGGAGACATTTTTGGTTATCACAATTGAACTGGGGAGGAGCTTGCTTCTGGCATTTCAGGGATGCTACTGAACATTCTAGAATACACAGGACAGCCTCCACTACAACAAAGAATGATCCAACACCAAAGGTCAATAGTGCTGAAGTTGAGAAAAGCTGGTGTAGCCCGGGTTTCTTTACCTTTTTTCATTACCATCCCCTTTAGGAGGCTTTTTAGACATTTTTTCCCCCTAAATACCTCCTCCACATACATATAGTATTTTAATACTGCAGATATCTGTTTATGTGCTGTATGTATATCTATGCTTTATACACAAGAATGGAAAGATATTTTAGCTCCCCTAGAACCAATTTTTGCCTCCTCAGGGGCAATAGTGCCACTGCTGAGAATACATGGCTTAGGCATTTACACAGGAAATTCACTGAGTGTGTGTGCATTTTGATATAAAAGGTACCGTGCTGGATATAGAGTTCTACCAGGTAGTTTTCCAGTTAGGACATTTTTTGTTTTTGACTCTACACAATTTTCCGCTTACGGCCAACCATTCCCCTACTAGAGCTGAAAGGCTCTTTCCACTTCTTCCTGGATACAAGCAGTGCTGTAATCAATTACATTTTTGTTATTTTCAATTACACTTCTAATTTTGAGATAATTGTAGATTCACATGCAGTTGTGAGAAACAATACAGAGGGCCCATGTACCCTTTATCCAATTTCTCCAATGGTAATATCTTGAAAATTTATAGCACAATATCAAAACCAGGATATTCAAGAGCTAGAACAGCTCCATCACCTGTAAAGTTCCCTTGAGTTGCCTTTTTATAGCCACACCCATTTCCTTCCTGCCCCCATCCTCTCCTTAACCCTTGTTCTCTATTTATAAAATTTTGTCATTTCAAAGACGTTACATCAATGGTGTTATACAGTCTGCAACTTGACTTTTTTTCACTCAGAAAAGTTCTCTAGAGATTCATCTGGTTGCTGCATGTATCAATAGAATCTTCCTTTTTATTGCTGAGGAGTTTTCCATGGTATGGATGTACCACAGTTTGCTTAATTGTTCACCCATTGAAAGCTATCTGGGTCATTTCCAGTTGGGGACTGTGCTGGTTTAAACTGTTATGTACCCCAGGAAAGGCCAGGTTCTTTTAATCCAGTCTTGTGGATGTGGACTTACTGTGGGTGGGAACTTTTGATTAGATTATTTCCATGGAGATGTGACTCTGCCCATTCAGGGTGGATCTTAATTAAATCACTGGAGTCCTTTAAGAGAGCTCACAGAGAGAAGGAGCTCAGAGAAGCTGAGAGAGACAATTTGGAGAGAAGCTAACAGCCAACACAGACCCAGATGCCTGGAGATGCTGGGAGATGCAGACAGAAGGAACTTTGAAGATGCTAAACTAAGAGGTAAAGCTCAGAGTTTGCCCTGGAGAAGCTAAGAGAGGACTCCCAGATGCTTAGAGAGAAATGCCCCAGGAGAACCAAGCAGAGAGCTGAGAGAAGCTAAGAGAGACAGAAGCCCAGAGATGTTTTTGAGAAAGCCATCTGAAACCAGAAGCTGAGAGCAAAGGACCAGCAGATGTTAGCCACGTGCTTTCCCAGCTGACAGAGGTGTTCCAGATGCCATTGGCTTTTCTTCAGTGAGGGATCCTCTTGTTGGTGCCTTAGTTTGGATACTTGTATGGCCTTAGAACTGTAAATTTGTAACCTAATAAATCCCTTTTATAAAAGCCAACCATTTCTGGTATTTTGCATAACAGCAGCTCAGGCAAACTGGAACAGGGTCTATTATGAATAATTGCAATAAATATTCACATACAGATTTGTGCATGAACATAGGTTTTAACTTCTTTGGGATAAATGCCCAGAAGTGCAACTGCTGGGTCATATGTTTGGTTTTAAAAGACATTAACAGACTATCTTCCAAAGTGGCTGTACATTCCACCAGCAATGCATGGGAGAACCAGTTTCTTTGCATCCTTTCCACCATTTGGTGTTGTCACTATTTTTTATTTTCGCCATTCTGACAGGTATGTAGTGACATCTCACTGTGGTTTCAATTTGCATTTCCCTAATGGCTAATGATGTTGAACACTGTTTCATGTGCTAATTTGCCATCTGTATATCCTCTGGTGAAATGTCTCTTCATGTCTTTCGCCCATTTTCTAATTGGCTTGTTTATTGCTTTGCAGTTGAGTTTTGAGAGTTTTTAAATATTTTCTAGGTACTGGTCATTTGTCAGATATATGGTTTGAAAATATTTTATACCAGTTTGCAGCTTTTATTTTTCATTCTCTTAACAGGGTCTTTCACAGAGGAAAACTTTCATTTTAATGAGTTCAATTTATCAATTCCTCTTTTCATGGATCGTGCTTTGGGTGTCAAGTCTAAAAACTTTGCCTAGCCCAAGATTCTGAAGATTTTCTCTCATCTTTCTTTAAAAAGAACGCTTTATAGTTTTACATTTTACATGTGAGTCCATGATCCATTTTGAATTAATTTTTGTACAAGGTGTGAGGTTTAGGTTGAGGCTGCTTCTTCTTCTTCTTTTCTTTTTTGCCTAATAATGCCCAAATGGTTCCAGCAACATTTATGGAAACCAGTTGAATTGCTTTTGCACCTTTGTCAAAAATCAGTTGGACGTATTTGTGTGGGTCCATTTCTATGTTCTCTATTCTGCTTCATTAGTCTGTGTGCCTACCCCGTTCCAATACCACATAGTCTTGATTACCGAAGCTATATAATAAGTCTTGAAATCAGATAGACTGATTCCTCCCACATTATTCTTCAAAATCGCTTTAGCTCTTTTGGTTCCTTTGCCTTTCCATATGAATTGTAGAATAATCTTGTGTATATCTACAAAAAATTTGTTTGGATTTTGATAGTAATTGTGTTAAACATTTTTTGTAAACATTTTTGAATTTTGATAGTAATTGTGTTATACATTTAAAAAAATATTTTTAAAAAATAAAAAGCAATCTCTCCCAGCCTGCTCTCGGTGTGGGCAACTCTGACATGTTTCAACATCTACACCCAGAACTTGAGGCAGGTGAAAAGAAGGGTGCCAGAGTAATTGATGAAGATATTAATTTGAGAAAGCTTTCTGCTTCCCTGCTAAGCCTCTACTGATACCTGCCTGGCTGGGAGGGGTAGGAGTGCCTTGTCCCTGATTCCCACACAGTCTACACTGACATCATGCAGGAGCTCATTACTACCCAGTGGAATGAAAGGCCCTGATACCTACTCGACCTTCTCTGAGATCACCCATGGTGGGGATGGGGTTGGGGGTGCCTTTTTACAGCCCAGTGAGGATGGAAGTCTAGGTCTCCCCTTGGCCTGTCTGCTATGGGTGGGGGTGTGACTATAGTTCCCTGGAGTAGAGCAGTTACTGTCTAAAAGTTGCTGGCTTGCACACTTCCTGGTCCTTTGAATAGAGAAAGCAGGCTTTTATTGAACCTTTTTTTTTTTCCTGCACCCATTGGCATTTCCAGGTGGCTGGTTTCTTCAGCCAAATCTAGAATATATGAAGCTAAAAGAAAATCCAAGGAACTTACCACTATGCTGTTTCTTGGGTTCTAATGTCATTAGCCAGTCTACATTCTTCTCTTCACTTTTCAGAGTCATTTTATGTTTGTTTCATACATAATGACAAGGGTTTTTATTTGTAATTAGTGGGAAGCATAGGAAAAGTACATGTACTCCATGTTTTCAAAAGTGAAAGTCCTCTTTATTATTATTTTTTAGCATTGCTTCTTCTGTAAACATGGATGTGTTTCCCTACAGTAGATACTGAGATGTGAAATTGTATGTGTATTAGTCTATGAGTATTTTAAGTTTTGGATTATCCTTCAAGATGTTGTGCCAATTTACATTCCCACTAGCAGAGTGTGAGTGTACCCCTTTCCCCCACACTCTTGCAATATGTGTCATTGTCAACATTTAAAAATTTTATCAACTTGGATGAAAAAATGACATCTTGTTGTTTTACTTTGTGATTTCTTTGATTACTCGTGATGACAAATGTCTTTTTTTCATAGACTTATTGACTGATCCCATGGAATTTACATTTTAATTGGGGAGAAAGAAAATAAGCAAGCAAATGGAATAATGAGGTAATTGCAGAGAGGAATAAGTGTTATGAAGAAAATAAAACAGGGTGATGGGTATAGACTTATGGAAGTAAGAGGACAACTTTAGATGGTCAGGAAGGACTTCTCTGAGGAGGTGACATTTGAGCTGACACCTGACGAATGAGAAGGAAACAGCTGTAGGAAGATGCTAAGGCCTTGTGTATAGGAAAAAGGTTAGCCTCGTGTGTTTAAGAGATAGAAAGAAGGTCAGGGGGATAGAGAAGAGTGAGACAAGGGACAAGGACCAACAAGATGAGGAGAGAAGGCAAGCAGGAGCTAGATGATGCTGTCAGGTCAGAATAAGGAATGGATTTCCACTCTAAGCAGAATATAAGAGCACTGGAGAGTTATATTTTAAATATCCTGATTTATATTTGGAAAAATGCAGACTGCCATGTGAAGGGAAGGTTATGGCAGGGGTGTGGGCAGTGGAAGCAGGGAGACCAGTGAAGATGCTCTAGATAAAAGATGTAGGCTTGAGTTGCAAGATAACATGGAAATGGAGAGAAGTGGACAGATGACTTCTGATGAGGTCAGCAGCCTTGGTGATAGATGGGAGGGAAAAAATGAGGAACAGAGATAATCAAAGATAATTGTGGGAAGGATGGTGTTCCATTTCCCTAAATGGAGTTGCCCAAGAAAGGGGCAAGTTTTGAGGGAAATCCAGAGCTGTCAGTGTAAGCTTCATAATCTCTGCAGAGCAGGAACAGATGGGCAAGGTGTCATTGGCTCTGGGGACTTTGCTTCTCTGCTCCTAAGAAAGACAAAGCAGTTGGAGGAACCTGAGCCTGATTTGGGCTCTCAGCTCTAGAGATGGCCTGTCCCTTTTGCAGATTTCACTGGGGCCTCCTGACTGTGTACAGAAGACTCCAAGAGACTCTGTGTAGCCAACCAAGAAAATTAGAAACCAGACTTTCAACTGTCATTTAATCAGGAAGCAAAAATAAATTCTTAATTAGCCTCTGCTGACTGCATAATAATTACAGTTCCATTTAAATGGCTTCCTCCTAAACACAGGGTGATGGGCTGGCTGGGATGGGGAGAAGAGGATAGAAAGAAAAAACTATCTTGTGCTATGTCCTGCATAGGGCATTTCCCTACCATAGCCTAATTTTTATCCCTCCAACAACCTCTTGATCTTGGTACTTGTTCCAGTTTGCTAAAGCCACTGGAATGCAAAATACCAGAAGTGGATTGGCTTTTATAACAGGGATTTATTAGGTTACAAGTTTACAGTTCTAAGGCCATAAACGTGTCCAAACTAAGGCATCAACAACAAGATACCTTCACTGAGGAAAGGCTGATGGCATCTGGAAAACTTCTGTTAGCTGGGAAGGCACATGGCCAGCATTTGCTGGTCCTTTGCTCCCAGGTTGCTTTGCTTTCAGCTTCTGATTCCAGTGGCTTTCTCTTTAAGCATCTGTGGGTTCTCACTTAGCTTCTCTGGAGCAAACTCTGGGCTTCATCTCTGGGCTTCATCTCTTCTCTTAGCAACTCCAAGTGTCTGGTTTCAACGGCTGTCTCCAAAATGTCTCTGGGTGTTTTCTCTCTAAGTATGTCTCTTAGCTTTTCCCAGGGCAAATGCTGGATTACATATCTTAGCTTCTCTCCAAACTGTCTCCCTCAGCTTCTCCAAATGTCTGAATCTGTGTAGGCTCCTGAGCTCTCTTAAGGACTCCAGTAAACTAATGGAGACCCACCTTGAATGGGTGGAGTCCCATCTCCATGGAAATAATCTAATCAAAAGGTCTCACTCACAGTTGGGTGGGTCACATCTCCATGGAAACAACCTATCAGAAGATCCCATCCATAATAAGTCTGCCCCCACAAGATTGCATTAAAGAACATACAGTTTTTCCTGGGGTACATAACAGTTTCAAACCAGCACAGTACTGTTATCCTCATTTCACAGATGAAGAGACTGAGTCTCAGAGAGGTGAAGTGACTTGTTCAAGGTCTCATAGCTTTGTAGACAGCAGGAGCAGGGTGAGAATCCTGCTCTTTTAACCCCAGAACTTTCTGCTTTATTTTGCCCTGCTTGTCATGTACGTGCCATAATATATTCATTTTATTTAAATAAACTTAAATTGAAATCCAAATTCCCATCCTATGCTATAGACCAGAAAATCAGAGTCAATAATTACAGGAGCAGCCAACCCCCTGGTTTAAGTTAAAGGTCAGGAATTCTTGGGCCTTGCCAAAGCCTCCAAGAGGTCCCCTCGTCACTGGGCATCAGTGCCTATTGGTCACCATGGAGACGTTCCCAGCCTTAGCTCCAATGTCCCCTTTAGGCTGTGGAACTGGTGGCTCTGCAATTTCTATGCTACTCTTGGGACCAGAGGAGCTCTGCCAAGGTGGAAAACCTCTCCCACTCCTCTCTTGCCAACCTCAATCAAATTCTCCCTTCTCTTCAATAAAGACTCATTATCATCAAGCAGCTTTTGTTTTCTGCCCTGCCTCAGCTGTCCCTGGAAGTCAGAGAGCACCAAGTCTGCCAACTCATCTGAGATGGGGAAAGAGGAAGAAACACAGGAAGCAGAAAGCTTCCTCAAATTAATATCTCCATCAATTACTTCTTTTCACCTACCTCCAATTGGGCCTGTCTCAGGTTCTGGGTGCAGCGTGTTGAAACACATCAGAGCAGCCCACACTGAGAGCAAGCTGGGGTGGGGGTGGGGGATTTGTTTTTATTTTTTATTTCTTAATGTTTTATTATGGAAACTTCAAACACAGAAGCAGAGAAATAGTGTAATAAGCCCTCAAGAATCTATCACTCTGGTTTCAAAAAGTCCCAGCCAATGTAGACCCAGCATTGTGGGATGGAGAACATCTTCTTGACCAAAAGGGGGATGTGAAAGGAAATGAAATAAGCTTCAGTGGCAGAGAGATTCCAAAAGGAGCCGAGAGGTCACTCTGGTGGGCACTCTTACACACAATTTAGACAACCCTTTTTTAGGTTCTAATGATGGTGGTGGATACCTGAAACTATCAAACTGCAACCCAGAACCCATGAATCTTGAAGACAATTGTATAAAAATGTGGCTTATGAGGGGGGACAGTGGGATTGGGGGGGCCATAGGGATCACACTCCCGTTTGTCTAGTTTGTGGATGGATGAGTGGAAAGGTGGGGGAAGGAAACACACAAACAAACAAACAGACAAGAGCACCCAGTGTTCTTTTTTACTTTAGTTGCTCTTTTCCACTTAAATTATTATTCTTGTTATTTTTGTGTGTGTGCTAATGAAGGTGTCAGGGATTGATTTAGGTGATGAATGTACAACTATGTAATGGTACTGTGAACAATCAAATGTACGATTTGTTTTGTATGACTGCGTGGTATGTGAATATATCTCAGTAAAATGAATTTAAAAAAAAAAAGTCCCAGCCAATCTTGTTTTATCTATTCCTCTACCCCCTCTCCTCCTCCATATTATTTTGAAGCCAATTCACACATCATATATTTTCATCCATAAATATTTCAGTTTGTATCACTAAGAAAAAAGGACAGATAGATGTTTAAAGAAAGAAAAAAACTTCCCACCTGAAAAAAAATAAACTTTGCTTATTTGAAAACGGAAGACTGTGAACCCTCAGCCCAAGATGAGGGATTCCAAGCTGAGCCTGACCCTGCTGCAGGCCAATCAGGTTCCTCCATCTCACATTTCCCTTTCCTCACCAGCAAAATGCAAATGAGAGTGCCCACTTTACAGATGAGAAAACTGAGATCCCGAGAGGGGGCAGGGTTTGCCCAAGGTCACGAGACTTTGTAGTATTACTTAGGCTAGCTGGAAACAAGACTTAGGCAGGCTAATAATTTGAATCCCTTAAAATCAATATTCTCTAAATACTTGGCCAGAATTCATTTAGAGAGAAGTCTGCATCCTGCACTGGGAAAGGTGGAAAAGGGGGGCTCTAGCAGCAGCCTCAGCCCGTTCTCTACTCCAGCAATTCAGTTCTGGTCTCAATTTGCACAACCCACCAGCAAAACCAAAAACCTGCAGTTAACCATCCTGTTCTCCTTCAAAGGCAATTTAGCAACCATCTATTGTTATTCAAGATTGCCTTGGGGGTTCTTGCCCTTTACCCCAAAGCAGATTATTCAGTGACTTCTCCCAACCCCATAGGGTTCTCTCCCTTATAGGAGTTGGGATGAGCCAACCAAGCCATCTAAATTGCAAGAACCCTACTCAACTGTCTTGGCCAAAAGGAAATTTATTGGTTGATGTAAGTCCAACAGATATTACCTCATGATTCATTGGATTGGGAGGATATCTGTGGCTCTCTCACTCCTACCCTTGCTCTCCCAGGCTCTGCCCTTGTCATGGCAAGATGGTGGCCTAGTTCCAGGCTTGCATTCTCTCCTTTTAGCAACCCACCAGAAGGGAGAAATTCTCTTTCTTGACCCTCATTGGCTTATTTTGGGTCATGTGCCTATGCCTGAGCCAATCACCATGGCCAGGGGGTGGGACACTGGCTGGATTAGATCTGGGTCAACTGGGGGCAAGTTAGTCTCACCCAAACCCCATGGAATGAGACTAGGGGAGTTTTGATTCCTCAGAGGAGAATCAGTAGGCTGTTACCAAACAAGAGGTATTGGATGCTGAGCAGGCAAATAACAAGATTCCCATTCTCTCTCTGGTTATATTCACAGGGATATTTATGTATCTCAGAGATTTGTGCCCCAGGCAACTGCCAGCTGCTCTGCCACTTGTTGCAGCCCTGTTACGTCAGAGCTGTAATTAGAACCCAGGACCCCCGGCTCTTAGCCCAGTGCTCTTCATAGCCTTTCCCTCCCTCTTTCTGCAGGTGAGGTCAAAGGGCAGATGGCCCTGTGCTTACCTGTGCAGGCAACTCCCAGCCTCTTAGCCAGAGAATCCAGAATTGGGGAGCTTTTCTACGGGACCTGCCATCTGGTTCTCCTATGACCTTGAGCAGATCAGTTTATATTTTAGGACATGTGTAAAATGGAGCTAAGGGCAGTGTTTGCCTCTCAGGCTGTGAAAGCTTGTGAATTGTAAGTGATTGTGTAAATGGAAAGAGTAACAATACTTTTACTACTGCTACCTGCTTCTTCCTCTGTAGGAAATGTTCTTTCTGGGTCCCTCCCTTCTCTTCCTTTCCCCCAGGGGAGCAGGAACTCATTCAGGGCTTTGATGGAGATGAGTTTTGATGGCTTGGAAGCTTGCAGAGCCGCCCACTCTTCCTCCTCCCACCACGCTGAGCTGACAATTTCACATGACATCAATTCCTCTGACAGCCGTGTAAACAGATGGTGGTCCCTGCTGCCCAGGGTGCTGGGAGCGATACCATGGTAACTTGCTAAACTGTGACAGGTGCCAGGACAGTGGGAAATCCAGGACCTTCAGACACACACGGCACATAGCTCAGGCAACAGGCTCCGGGCTTTGGGTTCATCTCAGACACAGTTGGACCAAGGCTGGCTGGTGTGGCAGCAAGGACATGGGCTTGGATACAAATCCTGTCCATTTCTACCTGTGTGACCATAGCTGGATTGATCCCTCTCTCTGGGCCCATGGGGGTAATCAACCCCACCCCAGAGTAGCCAGGGTTATGGACCTCAAAGAGCCTAGCTCAGAGATGGGTATGTTGCCGGTGGTAAACACATGTTTGTTGAATGAATAAACGAATAGATGGAGGGGACTTGGGAGACCAACTCCTGCAAGCTTGTTGGAAATTGAGCCCCTTACAGATCCTGGTTGGAAGAATGCAGAGTGTGCAATGGGGATTTGAGAGTGCAAGAGGCTGAGATGGCAGGTTCCAAAAGCCACCCCAGCTCCTTCTCTGAATAATTGGGACCTAATGCTTTGCAAGTCTTGGGAGCCTCCATCCCTAAGTCCCTCCTGGGAAGACAGGATAAATTAGCATTCCCAGTGGGGAAACTGGTAAGTGTGCCAGGGAAGCTCTGGGCTCATTGAATTGCAGCTTTCCATAACCCTGCCTACTTGCCTCAATTTCCCAAATTGTCCTCTTATCCCTGCAGGGCTTGGATCTCTGCTTTGAACCATGATCTCTACCAGGCCCAGAGAGGTTCAGTGACTTGACTAAGGCCACACAGCCAGCCATACAAACCACCATAGCATGGGCAGCCTCCTTCTTTCTGCAGCCAGGTCCCCTCTCTTGAAGGGTCCTCCTTGGCCTCCCACAAGTCCTGCAAACCCTGCTGTTTCAGGCTGCTGCCCTAGACCACTTCCCCTCCACACTTTCCTCATTGTCTTCCTCTTGCTGTCTGGCATGCCTTGTGGCTGCATTTGCCCCCTGCACTGAAAGGGAGTACTGCAAAGGAATGAAGCAGAGCTCAAGCTCACTAGCTGTGATCTTGGGCAAGCAACCTTTGGAGGACAGGACAGTGCTTTCATATGTTAAATGGGAAAGCTGATTTGGATGAATTAAATTAGATAATATCTGTAAAGTGCTAGGAAGAGAACCCAGCATGTGGCAAACATTCAATAAATAATAATGATTTTATTATTTTAAAGAAATGGCATCCTACCCCCCCCCCCCACACCCACACACCTGCTTTCCGCAAGTGGGACTGACTTCAAGTAAGATATGGAGTGTGAGAAGCACAGGCTA
The DNA here is from genome assembly GCF_015220235.1 of Choloepus didactylus. Lineage (NCBI taxonomy): Eukaryota > Metazoa > Chordata > Mammalia > Pilosa > Megalonychidae > Choloepus > Choloepus didactylus. The sequence goes on from NW_023637577.1 coordinate 2,225,376, forward strand.
GGAGGGTAGTGGAACATAGATCAAGCTGTGTGACCTTGGACAAACCACTTAACACCTCTGAGCATCTATAAACTGGGGCTAATAATCCCCATCTTGCAGAGTGAAGATTAATTAAATGGGATACCTAGAGCAGAGTGTGGCAGAGGAGGCCCTCCGTATGTGATACCGTGATGCTGATTATGGTACATCTTCTAGGAGCAAAGGTTATTTAGATATCACTGAATGCCATTAGCATCCGAGGCAGGGATTCCTGATAGCGCATTCCTGGAGGGTGGCTGTTTGGCCTCTGCTTGCAGCTGGACGTCTCTGTTAGAAGCTGATCTTCCATGGAGTTCACGTTTACCTCGTTGTGGGTCTGATTAGGCCCTTGGGGCTATCAGGAACAGATTTACATCTGCTCTCTCGGGGTGGGGCAGCCTGCTCATCTGAACCAACAGGAGCCCAAATGAAGGCTGCAGCCCAAGCAGCTGCCCCCAGGCATCCTCTCCCCCTGCTCCTGAAGAGCTTGCTGACCTTGTTGGCCAGGCTAGACAGTTTCAGAGCTGGCAGGCAGGCATGAGAGATTGTCCTTGGGCAGACTAAGTGGGCCATCTGTCCTGGCTTGAGTCCCAAGCTGGACCCACAGTAAAGGATCAGAACGTGGCTGAGCCTGATATGGAGACTAGAGCGTGGTTTGAATCCAGTTCCCCTCCTTACGGCTGGGTGGGAGAGGCATGATGACAATTCCTGTCTCACTGTGTTCTTCTAATGCCTAGCATGGTTCTCAGAATCTGCTAATAATCCTTTCTTCCTAATCCGTAATCAGTGAATGGGTCATTCTGCTCCAGAGAGAAGCTTTGAACAAGCCAGGCTTTTAAACATTCATTACTCCTTCAGCTTCAAGGTTTTTGTTTTTTTTTTTTTAATTATTTTATGCTTCTTTTAAAATTCATCAGCTTGGGGCAAGCTGGATGCCTTAATAACAGCACTTAGAAAATGTTGATAAAGCTCGGCCAATAACAGATCTTCTCTGGCAGGAAGGTGGCATCAGAACAGTTTCTGGTGACTTCCAATCAGTTTCTACTTTTGGTCTTTGAAAGAGATCAGACACCTCCAGACCCTCTCCCACGGCTGTGGGAGCCACCCTGACATTATTTGGTTTCAACCTTCCCTATGAGAACCAGGGAAAATGAGAGGAGAGCAAGGAAAGACACTGAAGAAAGAGGGGAGCAAACCATATATACACCCTGCTTGTGTTCCAGGTTTCAGGATAAACTTAGGGCTTAGATTGTTTACTTTTCACACTTTTGTCCTCATTTTCATCATGCATTATTATAATCACAGACATTGGAGAAACACCCAAGGGAACAGGTAGCTGAAAGAGGACAGGACTCTCCAAGCCTTCCCTTTCATTCTGGTCCAGAATTGGAAGAGAGTTGAGATTGTTCAACCAAGCTTGCTGCCCAGGAGAAGAATCACCACCGCAGGTGCCCCCTGGGAGGACTGGAGTCCACCAGGAACCCCTGAAAACTTCCTTGGTGGTGGAGTTCCTTGCCATGCAAATGGGCTCAGGATATAGGAAAGGCTGCCAAAGCAAAAGGGAAGAGATATGAGCTCTGGTCCTGCTAAGCTGCTAAGTGGCTACCTGACTTTGGACAAGGTGCTTCCACTCTCTGGGCCTCAGTTTCCCCTTGGGTCAAATCAAGAAGTTGGGCTACTGATAGTAATAATCCAGAAGCTATCATTATTTGGGTGCATTTTATGCACCAGATTCTGAGTTAAATGACCTCATTTACAGCTTCCAATAACTCTGATTCTCTTTGGAGAATCAAGGTGTCAGTAAAGATCATATTAAATCTTACGTTTTCTGGGTATATGAACATTATTCTAGCCACACTTTTACAAGCTTGCAAACCATCAGACTCTTGATAAAGGAAAAAGATTTTTCAGTTAGATACTGTATCAGGATTAGCTTTTGCAGCACAACACCCAAGGGTTTACTTTGTTGCATAAAAGTAACCAGGAAGCCAGCAGTTCAGAGCTGATGCAGTGGCTCCAGGGACGCATCAAGGACTCAGGGTCCTTTTTTCTTTATGCTCTGATGCACAGAACTTCCAATGTCAAGGCCACCACATGGTCCAAGAAGACTCCTGGAGTTCCAACCATGAGAGCCCCACTTGAGGCAGAAGGAAGAGGAAGGACAGAAAGGTGCATGCTTCTGGTTGAGTCAGCTCCTTTTAAGTAGCCTCCCCGGAGTTCTCACAATTTCACCTCCATTTGCACATCACTGGCCAGAACTCAGCCATATGGCCACCCTTAGTTGCAAGGTAATGTAGTTTTTTAGCTGGGCACTCTGCCACCCTGAATGAAAATCTAGGTTCTGCTCCCAAGGTAAAGGAGGTAGGGGTTGCCATCTCCAGTTTTCAGCCAGGTGATTGAGGCTCACAGGAGTGAAGTAACTTGTTCAATGTCACACAGCCAGTACGTGGCAGAAGTAGAGCCACTGGACCAGGTCCTGCCTGAATCCAATGACCACAATTTTTTAAAAATTCAGTTTTACTGAGATATATTCCCATACCATACAATCATCCATGGCATACAATTAACCATTCATAGTACCATCATACAGGTGCACATTCATCACCCCAATCTATTTTTGAACATTTGCCTTACACTAGAAAGAATCAGAATAAGAATAAAAAATAAAAATAAAAAAGAAAACCCAAATAACACCTCCCCAACCCATTCTATTTTTCATTTAGTTTTTGTCCCCATTTTTCTACTCATCCATCCATACACTGGATAAAGGGAGTGCAATCCACAAGGTTGTCACAATCACACTGTCACCCCTTGTAAACTACATTGTTATACAATTGTCTTCAACAGTCAAGGCTACTGGGTTGGAGTTTGGTAGTTTCAGGTATTTACTTCTAGCTATTCCAATACATTAAAACCTAAAAAGTGTTATCCATATAGTGCGTAAGAATGTCCACCAGAGTGACATCTCGACTCCATTTGAAATCTCTCAGCCACTGAAGCTTTATTTCGTTTTATTTTGCATTCCCCTTTTGGTCAAGAAGATGTTCTCAATCCCACGATGCCGGGGCCAGGTTCATCCCCAGGAGTCATATCATGCATTGCCAGGGAGATTTACACCCCTGGGAGTCAGGTCCCACGTAGTGGGGGAGGACAACAAGATCACCTGCCAAGGTGGCATAGTTAGAGAAAGAGAGAGCCACATATGAGCAACAAAGAGGCACTCAGGGCAATGCCCACATTTTTAAGCACCACTTTATACTGAGAGTCATCTTAGATCTAACAGGCTTAGCATTTTGCCTGCCACCAGAGAAAGAGTCACCTCAATCAGTGTTTTCCAAACTGCTGCCTTCAAGAAATTTTTCTCGTGTGTGCTTATATCTGACCAATAATTTACTTAAGATTTTTATTTAGATAAAATCACTTCTTTTATTTTTTGTTGAAGGAAATTCACTATTTTTACCTAAACAATTGCATTAAAAATGGAAAGCAAAACAGTGACATAAATAAAAAGCCTAGAATGGCTTGCCAGAAACCAAAGGTAATCATGAAAATAAATGCAATGAAAATAAAATGTTGTTATTCTCCTTTAGATAGGTGTCATTACCTGATAAAGGTGCTGACCTCAAAGCTTGCTCTAGCTCTGTTAATAAAAGTTACAAAGAGTTAGAAAAATGTTAAGGAGTCACAAGCACCAAGCTGAAGATTGCTCCTTGATGAAATGCAAGAGAATTATAAATATAATGGAAAAGAGTATCACTTTCTTATTATGCAATTCAATGTCATAGAAGACTCCTCCATGCATGCCTAAAATCATCTCATATACCATTCTTTGGGAAACATTTATTTAGATTGAACTCTGTATTGGTGAGCTATTGCCCCATTCCAAGCAACTACATAATCTCAGAGGCATACAATATACACATTCATTCCCACAGACCTGCGGGGCAGCTGGTGCTTGGCTGATCTAGGCTGGAGCTGCTTAGAACAGGGATCAGCCAACTTTTTCCATAAAAGGCCTGAAAGTAAGTATTTCAGGCTCTGTGAACCATATGATCTCTGTTGCAAACTCCTCCTCTCTTTTGTTGCACTGCAGATGTAGCCATTGACAATATGCAAATGATGGAGTGTGGCTGTGTTTCAATAAAACTTTATTGATGGACATTGAAATTTGAATTTCAGATAATTTTCACGTGCTGCAAAATGGTATTCTTCTCTTGATTTTTTTTATCAACCAATTAAAAATGTAAAAAACATTATTAGGGTAGTATATAGGAAAAAACACACCTAATGAAAACTTTGGACTATACTTAACAGTAATATAATATTCCTCCATCAGTTGTAACAAAGGTACCAGACCAATGCTAAGTGTCAATAATGGGAGTAGGGGGTGGTAGAGAGGGAATGACATTTTTCTCTTTGGAACAATGAAAATGTTCTAAAACTGACTGTGGTGATGAAAACACAACTGTGTGATTATACTGGGAGCCATTGATTGTACATGTTGGATGGATTGTATGGTGTATGAATAAAACTGATTTAAAAAAAATTCTTAGTTCCCAGGCCATACCAAAACAGGCGGGACTGAATTTAACCTGAGGGCCATAGCTCCTGGTCTAGAACAAAACTTTCACTGCCTTTGCCAGGTCCCATCCTCATGGATATAAAAGCTGTGCTGTCACCCAGGGTCCCACACTTGACAGGGTCCCACACTTGGTAAAATGTCCTGCTGTAGCTGTCTTGAAATTGTTAATACTTTTTGAATAAGGGGCCTCACATTTTCATTGTGCAGTGGACCCTGAAAATCATGTAGCTGGCCCTGGCCTCTGGTGTGTAGAGAGCTGGAGAATTGCCTCCCAATAGCAATCTCAATGTTGCATGCAAGGTGCAAGGAGGCAAGTGGAAACATCTGGTCTTTTAAGATCCAGTTGAGACAGGCTCACCATCCCTTCTGCCCACATTCTACTGTCTGAAGCAAGTCAGATGGCCAAGTCCAAAGCCAAGGAATTGGGAAATCTACCCCGTCCTTTTCATGCAAGTCACTCCAAAGGCACGTGACAATGGATTTGGATACAGGGTGAGGTTAAGGATAGGGACCAATTATGCAACCTCTCACAAACAGAGTGTGTTAATCATTATGGTTGTTTGAACATCTCCAGAATCAAAGAATGCATTATCTTCTGGGACAGCCCTTGGAGCTCTTGTCTGTAAGCTCTGTTCCATCAGACCAGGGAGAGGCAAGGGCAAAAGGCTTGTGTATGCCCTGAGGTTGGTTTCAGGGGGCACAGATATTCGAGTGGACTTAGAGCCTCCTCTAAGGGAGCAAGGAAAAAGCACATGCTTGATTTCATTTATGCATATGCAAAGGGAATCAAAATAGGTGGCATTTCAAATACGTGAGCCAGCCGGCCAATCTCCCACCAGACTCAGCTGCTCCCTTTCCTGGAAGAAACCTGTTGGGGATTTCAGTACCTTGGATAGCACCTTTCCGCTGCAAAACTGGAGAAGAAAAATGTCAGGCTCATATTCTACTTCTAATTCTTTCTAGGTTTTAAACATATTTGAGTAAACAGAGTGAGTCCACGAATGTATATTTGACTAAATCACTCTCCTGCTTAAAATCATTTCCTACCCCCCTTCCCCCAAGCCAATCCTCGGCTTCACATCATGACTCTAAGACCTGAGCGCAGACTGCCTCTAAGACTATTTCCTGACATAGCCTGCCAGTCACCCATCAGCATGACCATCTCACCCTTTCCTGGACACACTTCCCCCTGTCACAGACCTGTAGGTCACAAATGAAATAACCCAACTCAAATACTTTTAACAAAAAAGAGGAAAATGATTAGCTCATGTGACTGAAATTCCAATGGTGGAGGTGGCTTCAGGTATAAATAATATGCTTTCCTCTACATTAGCTCCATTCTCAGGCAGACCATCCCCTGATGGTGACCACTAGCAGCTCCAGGGAAATGAGAGAGCCTCTTTCCCCAGGGTTCTAGCAAATGTCTCAGAGCAGACCCTCATTGGCCAATTTGGGTCATGTCCATTATTAAATCAATGACTGTGGGGCATAGAGTGTGGTGATTGGCCAGACCTGGATCATACCCTCACCTCTTCATCTAGGAAAGTGGGGTTAGTTCCACTTAAACCACAGGGACCAGAGGAAAATTAAGGTGCAGTTAACAAAAGAAGGGGCAACAGAGGCTGGGAAGTTGAGACAACAGATGTCTCCACCTTCTGGTTCCTCTGTCTGAAATGCCCTCCTCTTCTTTTCTGCCTGGCCAACTCTCACTCATCCTCCTTGCTGCATCTCTGGTGTCACCCCCTCTTTCAGACCCCTCACTCCATCCCAGAGTCAGTCACCCTTTCTCTTTGCATCCTCCTAATTATTCTGCACACTGTGGTGCCAGGTGTCCCTTGCAGCCACCTGCTTCTGGAATATGTTTATGAACTTGGCTAAAATCTTCATTTTCAGAGCCTGGGCCCGTTCTTCACCCGCCCTGATTTCTGCATGCCCCTTACTTTCCTCCCCTATGGCTGTCAACTCCTGCATCCATGTGTGTCATGTGAGGTTGACATCTTGTCTGCTGCTGTACACATGTTGGCTTCCTAACCACCTCCCACCAAAAAGCCATTGCACTTTTGATGTGAGTTCAATAGCTTTTCTGAAGACCAGAGGGTAACAGGCAACACAGCTCGCAGCACAGCCTTCTACCACTGGGCTGGTGCCCTCCACTTCCAAGAATACATTTGCCCCTAGAGTGGCTCCACACTGGGCCCAGCCTTGGGGGAGTGGACATCAGTCCTTGCTCCCTTCTTTGACTCCTCCTGTTGCCTTGTAAGGCGCAGACCTGCCAGGTCAGTATGCATTCAACTGTTGCCCTTCCCTTCTTGCACCCCACCCCAAAGCTCTAATTCTGGTGGATAATTTGCATTATTGCAATTCCAGTGGTCTGTGAAATCTTTCCTCTCAGCAGGTTCTGAGCTCCTTGAAGGCAGGACTGTGGCCTGGTCATCTTCCTGTCTCCACTGCCTCAGACAGGGCATGGCGTGGTGTAGGTGCTCAGTGGATGCTGCAATCAAAACCTCATTGCAACAAAAGGCTGCATTGAAAGAGAAATCAGCAAGAATTTCTTTGGCTCTGTGAGAAGTACAGAAAGTGTGGGTGAGTAATGATTTCAGCAGAAATGCCACAGGACTCATGGGTTCTCTATTATTTATGGGGCTAAGGAGATATGTTCCCAGAGCTGTGCAATATATTCTGAGGATGTCATGACCAAATGCGAGTGGCTTTGTTCCTTAGAATCTCTGCACTCCTACTTGGAGATACTAGGGAGGGGGGTGCTTTTAGCTTCTTTTTGCACAATGGAGGACTGTCTGCTTGGGAGCCTAGTTCTACTGCTGCCTGGTTTTTCCTTCTCATGTGCTGGCAAGGGCAGCCCAATGAGAATAAGACATCTTCTGGAGACAGAGGGGCCCAGGTCCCTGTCTTGCTTTGTTACTCTATGACTCCCCCTCTCTAGGTTGCTCTTTCCTCCTCTGTTAAATGGATATGGCATTACTTCTCTGACAGGGGACCTGAGGGAATTTAGGGAAGGAGTGACATATTGGGCTCACATAGTAGGTGTGCCGCTTTGGATGTATTATGTCCCCCAAAAACACATGTGCTTTGAAGCAATCTTGTGGGGGCAGAGGTATAAGTGTTGATTAGTTGGAACTTTTGGACTGGGTTGTTTCCATGGAGATGTGACACACCCAACTATGGGTAATACCTTTGATTGGATTATTTCCATGGAGGTGTAGCCCCACCCATTTAGGGTGGGTCTTAATTGATTTACTGGAGTACTTTAAAAAGAACCACACAGGCCCAGACACTTACTGCAGCCTAGAGAGACATTTTGGAGATGGCTTTGAAGACAAGAGCAACATTTTGAAGAATGCACAGGAGCTGAGAGAGGAGTTAGAACACAACCTAGGATCAGCAGATGCCAGCCATGTACCTTTCCAGCTCATAGGGGTTTTCTAGATGCCATTGGCCTTCCTCCAGTGAAGGTGCACTTGTGTTCATGCCTTAATTTGGATGTTTTCATGGCCTGAAGACTGCAACTTTGTAACCAAATAAACCCCCTTTATAAAAGCCAATCCATTTCTGGTATTTTGCATAATGGCAGCATTAGCAAACCGGAACAGTAGGTGTTTGCTTGAAGGGTGTCCCCATGCTCTGTCCTGGTGAAGCAAGGTGTGGCCTGACCTTGTGTGACCTTGGGTTCTTGTGTTGCTCATTGGGTGCAGGCTTTCTGGATGGGAATTTAAAAAAAGATTTACAAAGGATTTGCTTTCCACTTGAACCACTAGATAGAGGTTGTAGCATTCTCTGCAAAGGATTTCTTCTTGTTTATGTCAGGAAGAGTCTAAGGGTTTTCAGGAAAGAGTATTAGTGTTTTTCTCAAGAGAAGAGGGTGTGCTTGGTCCCAGGGGTAGAGAATATGTTGGTCTCAGACGGAGGGTGTGCTGTTTCTGAACGACATGTGTAGGTTCTGCAGTCAGACAGTCCTGAACTTCCATCTTGTGCTTAAAGAGCCCAAGAGTGGCTGGGGATGGAACAGCCTCTGGAGCTTCATCCCCATGGTGCTGACCCTGATTTCCACTGTGCTCTCCAATTTGGATGATTCCTATGATGTTCATATGATGATCATAGAGCCATCCCAGGGCCTGGTAGTCCATAGATGCTTCATAAATACTTGTTAAATGACTTATGTGATGAGGAAGTAGCCTTGGACTTGGGGTGAGATGGACCTCAATTCAAATTTTATGCATGTGTGGCTAAATGTCTCATTCCTCCTGAACATCAATTTCTTCACTTGTGAAAATCGGCATAATAACACCTATTTAAGATCTTGAAGATCGAAGCAATAATCCCAGTTGTGGAAGCACTTAGCATATACTTAGCTCTCACCCCATGCTGGTTTCTCCTTCTGAGTGCCCAGCTGCCTTCTCCAAAATTTCAGAAGTCTCCCTTTTACTCTTTATTCTTCCTTAAATAAATAATTTTCTCCTTAAGTACTGCCTTCTAGATAAAGAAAAGTCTCTTATTTAATTCGATTGTTTTCCTCTTTGTTTAATTACTACCATTAAAATGTTAATGCTTTCTTGTATTTTTTTTTCATGGCAAATGTGATATGTTAGCTCCATTTTGGGTTACCGTATTTGTCAAGTTTCCATTGCTGAGAGTATCAGAAACTGTATTCAAATTGGCTTGAGGAAAAGGGGAAATTTATTGCCGTATGTAACCAAATATTCTAGGGATTTCCGTCAGCCAATGACAAGGCCGGATCTGGGCAATCAGAAGGCATCATCAGGATTGAGAGTGTGTTTCTTGGCTCTGGTCTCTCTCTGTGTCACCCCAACTCTTGGGCAGAGCAGCCTTCTGCTCCCATCCTCCCCTCTCAACAGAGCTCTCCCTTCTCATTCTAAAGTCTCCATATTTGGGTCCAAATCCTGCAGCCGAGGGACTGTGACATGCAGGCCAGCTGGGTCCTGTGGTTGCATCTGGAGCTGGGAGAGTGGGGGGTTCAGTCCCATCCAAACCTCATGGACTGAGAGAAAGCAAAGCATGGTTTCCAGAAGGAAATCAAGGTGGGATTCTGCTATCGGAGGCCGAGGAAATGGAAGTAGGGCCTATTGCTATTTTATTATTTATCATCATGATTATTATTTATTATCTATCTTGCAGGTGAAAAAACCAACCTGTGTCTGCCACTGTTCTATTAGAAGTTAACTCAACTGCCACGGATACATTTATGTCCCCAGGAATCCAGGACCTGGGTATCCAATAGTCAATGTCTAAAGTCCTTTGGGAACCAGGTTGCTTGTGTCGACTTCTGGATTTGTTCAGGGCTAACTTCGGGGACCTAACGTTAGAGGCAGAGGAGGTGCTCGAGTGCAAATGGATGGAGGATTACCAAAGAAAGACAAGGCACAGCCCCTGTCATGGCCTTGTCAAGGAGGCCCGTGACAATCTTGTGCAAGTCAAGGCCTCATCCTGGGTCTTTGTCCTCTCATCTGTGAAAGGGAAGCAAATAACTTCATCCTCCTAGAGGTGTACGGACTATTCAACAAGGTGACAGGCACTTAGTAGGTGTTCAGCGAATGCAGAATTGACTCTAACAGCCTGAGCATCTCAGGTCTGTAAAATTGGACTAACAATAACCCAGGCTGGGCATGTAGGAGGCTGGCAGTGAGCATTTGGAGGCTGAGATGGAAGAGGACATTGTCAACTGTAAATATCTAACACATGTCCAGCATTTTCATCAGTGGGATCTCACTGTTATTCTATCAGTTTGCCAGTGCTGCTGTAACAAATTACCACCAACTTGATGGCCTAAAGCAATAGAAATTTATTCTCCCTGAGTTCTGGAGGCTAAAAGTCCAAACTCAAGGTGTTAGCAGGGCCATGCTTCCTCCAAAGGCTCTTGGGGAGAATCCTATCTTGCTTCTCCCAGCCCCTGGTGGTCCCACATGTTCTTTAGCTTGTGGCTGCTTCTCTCCAATCTCTGCCTCCGTCTTCCCAGGCCCCCTCCCCTGTGTCGCTGTGTCTCAAATTTCCCTCTCTTTTCTCATATAAAGACACCAGGAATTGGTTTTAGGGTCCACCCTAAATCCAGCATGAGCTCATCTTGAGACCCTTAATTACATTTGCAAGGATTCCAATTCCAAATAAGGTCCCATTTCCAGGTTAGGACTCAGACATATCTTTTGGGGGGATATGCTATTCAACCCCTGCAGTCACTAAGTCCCCTCCTTTTCAGATAAGGAAACTGAAGCTCAAAGGGGCAAATTACTTCTCCAAAACCACATAGCTAAGGGGCACAGCCGGGCTTTGAGCCCACGTCCTTGACATTGTTCCAGATGCTTCCCCAGGAATTGGGAAGGTGCTTCTGTATATAAACCCCAACCCTCACAGCTTGGCTGAGAGATCACCTCTCAGGAGGTGGGCTCCCCAGACTGGGTTAGGGCCCTCCTCTGTTCTCCTCGAGTCTCTAGGCCCTCCGATACAGTTTCTGCTACCTTTAATTGTCTATTTACTCATCCATCTCCGCCCCACTGGACAAAGCCTGATGGGCCTCGGAGACCCTGGGCCCTGGTATGCTGCTGGGAGCTGAGATGGTACTCAGTAAATAAAGAAACAACAGCATGGTAAAAAGGGGAGTTTCCAGGATCTCCTCTCTTCTCCCTGCTGGACCTTGAGCAGGGTACTGACCCCCCTGGCCTCAGTTTTTCCATCCGTATAATGGGAATAATTCTCAGCTGTGTTGTCATCAGGATTAGAAGCAGTGCATTGTTATTTAAGGACTTAGTTCATTTTCCTCTTCTTACCATCTTTTGAGGCAGACATCTGCATTTCATGGATAAGTGGCTGAGACTGGGAGAGATGAACTGGTTTGCCCAAAGTCACCCAGCTGCCATCCACAGTGTGTACTCAGTATGTGGCATCTGTAATAATTAATAATAAGAATAAAAATGAACACTCTTGGAATAACTGGAAGGGAATGCTGCTGTCACTGTGGGCTCATTTGCCCCCATAAAATACCAAGCTTGGCTGGGCTACACCCCGAGAGCAGGTTACTGAGCTGTGACTGGTTGGAGAGGAGAGCCTGGCTCTTGGCCCCAGGACAGTTGCTGAGGTCTGGGGCAGTTTCTGGAAGGGGGCAGGGTGGTGACTTGGGGCAGGACAGAGGTCATACCCAGCCCTCCCTGAGAAGTGACTGGGCTGGTAATGCTGGATGCTCTGATCTGGAGAAATTGCTGTGTTCCTTTCTCACATCCTAAGTTTTCATCACACCCTCTTCTTGGTAGCTTGAGGAAGGGCTGCAGTAACCCGATCTGTTCCCCCCAGGAGCAGCCCCTAACGCTGCTGGGACATTTACATTGTGCACTCACGTCAAGGAGGGGCTGATGGAGGCGCAGCATGAGTTGGTGGGAGGAGAATGGGCGTGGGTGTCCGGTGGCCTTGGGTTCAAATCCCAGCTTGACCTCCACTGGCTGTGTGACCTTGGCCAAGTCACTTTCCCTCTCTGAAGATGGGAACAGCCACCTCTATCTTGAGGGGATGGAGTAAATGAGGTGTCGGTAGAAGTCCCTGGCACCCAGGAGGTGGTCCGAAATGCCTTCTCCTGCCTTCCCTCCCTCCCTTCCTCTGACATTTACTGAGAGCCTGCTAGGAGCCAGAGGTAGCGGAGGGATCCTAGGTTCTTTGGAAGCCCAAAAGAGCAGGGGGTGTTTGGAGTTGGATATAAGGGTCTAATGTTGATTCTATCATTATCTCCCATCTTTGAGGCTCAGGTTTCTCTGTCTGGGGACAATAATAATTCCCTCTGTGGGGAAACACACTAGCCTGGCCCCTTCCCAGACTGCAGGCCCCTGAGGTGAGTGACCTGTGAGAAACACACATCACCCCATGTGCTACCTCTTCCACCAGGTGCCTCGTGGGTGAGGATCCTTTAGAGCTCAAGGAAAGGAGGAAGTCTGGGTGTGCGGGTGCTTTGACGATCTCCCTGCTCAGGGTTGGCTGAAAGCATGCACTCAGCTGGCGTGCCAGGGAGAACACTGCAGATTCTAGAAACTTGTTTTCTACCCTCAGAGCTGGGTGACCAGGTCAGGGACCTCTCAGGGAACAGCCTGCAGATATTTAGATTAGAGAGAAGGACCTGTGGGAATGTGTGCATGGAGTGGGCAGCCACAGTGAGGGACCAGTAGACTGTCGTGCTGCTTGGTCTGAACTGGGAGTGGTGCTAGAGAGGAAGAAGAGAGGTGAACAGAGCTTCCTACAAGGATAGAGAGGAAGGCCAATTTAGGGGGTAGACCTGGACACGAGATCTAATAAGAAAATGATTTTCCCAGAGAGGTGGTGAGCACCCTGTCTCTGAAGGCATGCAAGTAGATACCGATGACCGTTGGACAGAGAGATGAAAGGGCTGGGGCACTGGGACCCTCAAGGACGCTTCCTGATTCTTTGTATCTGTGTCAGGGGTGGGGGTAGCCAGATGCCCCGACTTTTCCTCTGTTGGGGGCGACCTTGCCCTTGCAGAAACTGGACCCCAGGGTGAGAAGCTTTGCTCCGGTTTGGAGGCCCTGTCAAGATGGGGCACGGCAACCTTTGGCAAACTCCCATTATGCTTCTCTTCCTGATCTCATTTGGCAGCCATTGACTCTCCTGCAGCTTAGCATCTGGTTCTGACAGATCGTGGAAGTTCATGCTCCTAGAACTGCAAGGGACCATAGAACAGATGGGTAGCTCTTTACCTAAGAGGCAAAGGGTTGGGGAAGTCACGGAGGATTGTGAGAAAGTGCCTGGGGCAGGGGTGGGGGGTGGCCACCTCAGAAGGTTGGGATCCTGTGAGAAGCAGTCCAGATAGGGCCAGGCAAAGCTAAGACTGTGGGGAATCCAGGCTGATTTCTTCAGAAAGGTGGCTTTCAGCACAATCTTGAAGGATGGGGAAGATTGTGGAATAGAGCAGAGACATTTTGGTGGCTCCTAAATTTAAGATCAATGCTAGGGCTGGATTTGCCAGGACTCTCCCAGTTGCATTTGCTAGAATCTACATCTCCTCCTTCAAACTGGCTTAAGCCTAAATGGAATTTTGTTTGTTTCTTTACATAACTGAACCCAACCCTTTGCCTCTTAGGTAAAGAGCTACCCATCTGTTCTATGGTTCTTTGCAGTTCCAGGAGCATGAACTTCTGCGTATCTGTCAGAACCAGATGCTAAGCTGCAGGATTAGCTTCAGATATTGGTGGAACCAGCTTCCCAAACAGTGCCATCAGGAGTCTTGTCTCTTTGCATTACTCAATCTTGCTTTCCCAATGTGTCGTCTCAGAGGGGTTCTCCCAAAGATGTTCCCAGCAGCTCTTTCTTCCCCAACAGCTCCAGAATAAGTTCCAAGAAAGGTCTCATTGCTCTGGCTTGGACCATGCCCAGCCTTGATCCAGGAGGATGGAGTGCTCTGATTGGTTACAACTGGGCCATGGGTCAACCCTTGGATTAAAAAGGGGCAGAAGTATCTCAGTAAGGAAAGTTGGGGTGCAGTTACAAGAAGAGGGAGGGTGGATTTAGGGCAAGCAAAAGCAGATATTCATAGGCAGGGCCCTGGCCCTCCCCTGGGGCTCCCCACTGCTGGCTGCTGCATCTCTCTCTGACTTTCAAATGTTGGTTTCCCTGCCATTGTGCTCTGGGCACCTGCACAGATGCCCCTTCTCTTGTTGGAGCACCTGGTGGTGGCTGCTGTGGTAGGCAGAACATTGCCCTCAACCAAGAAGTTTACATTCTAATCCCAGAACCTGTGACTATGTCACCTGATATGGCAAAAGGGACTTTGTTGATGCAATTAAGTTGAGCATCTCAAGATGTGGAACTTCTCCTTAAAAGTGAAAGAGGGAGGGACATAAAGCAGAACCAGACAAGGAGATGTGATGTTGGAAGATTGGTATGATGCAATTGCTTACAGGGAGCCACGAGCCAAGGAATGTGGGCAGCCTCGAGAAGCAGGAAAAAGCAAGGAAGCAAATTTTCCCCTGAGCCTCCAGGAGAAAGGCAGCCTTGCCAACACCTTGATTTTAGCCTAGTGAGACTCATTTTGGACTTCTGACCTCCAGAACTGTAAGAGAATAAATTTGCATTGTTTTGAGCCATGAAGTCTATGGTAATTTGTTACAGCAGCCAGAGGAAGCTAATACACCACCTGATACCTGATATCTCACATTCTGGACCTCCTGTTCCACACTGGCCACCCTCCCATCACCCAAAGGTAGAGCCATCTCCCAGGGACTTACCCCTGAAGGACTGTTAGGATGCAGGTCTTACTCCTCCAACCAGCCCCTTCCCAGCAGGCAGGCAAACCCTGAGGTCTGACACTGCCTGCAACTGACTCTAAACTTTCCTCTTCCATCTGGACCACTCCTGCACATCTTGGTAGGCTTCATGTCCCCTGGGAAGTCTTCCATTTAGCCCATCAACACTTTATATGCCCCCTTTCTGGTACACTCCCAATCAGCCCAAATCACACAGGGTTGTAACTGAATGTCTCTTTGCTCTCTCCATTAGGCTGTGAACTCATGAAGGACATGGACGATGTCTGATTCATTTCTGTATCACTGTTTCCCAATACAGAATAGAGGTTAAGTAATATTTGTTGAATGAATGAATGACAGTGGATGACAGGCATGTTGGGAGAAATCTCCTAAAGATGAGCGTTGGACCTCACTCCTCACTGCAGGCTGTGCACCCCAAATCATTTTCTCTCCCTCCTGCCTCCCCGACTAGTTAAGTGTGGTCATGAACTGAGTTCTGAGTTGTGGTCCATGAAATGTAGGCAAAAGTGATGGATTCCATTTGGGAGTCAACGCTTTTCAAGGAGCAGGTGTGCCCCTCCTTGTCGTCTTCCCTTTCTCAAGCTGGAAGGAGCTGAAAACCAAGCCTGGGGGAGGCAGCGACAAGTGGTGGAAACCTGGACCCGGAATCACCATCAAGAAGGAAGGTTTACTGACTTGTAATCCAGGTTCAGGACTGTCACACAAAGAAGAAACAAAATCCTTGTGTGTTGGTTCCTTATTTATTTTGGATCCATTTATTTCCACAGCTTGCATTGCTCCAATACAGAAATTGGTACCTTGAAGTGAGGGTGTTGCCATGACAACAAACCTAAAATATATGGCGTGGTCCTAGGGATTGAGCAGTAGGTGGAGGGGACTCAGAGATCACTGAAGGAGAGTTGGGGACTCGTGTTAGGCACTTGCAACACATCCAGAGAAATGTTGGACTCAGACAACTTGGAAGGAAGACAAAGGGCCATGGAACTGGTAAAGAGTGTGCATTTTGTTGCCTAGAGCAAGGTATTACAAGACATGAGTTTAGGCAAGAATTGTCCCATTTGCAAGCAGAAATGAGAGGAAATAAAGAGGATTTGGAAATTTGAGGACTCTCTGGTTTGGTTGGATTTTTGTTACTTGTATTATTAAAGAGTGAGCAAGAAATAAAATTCTATTGTGTTTTGAGTTTTCAATATCTTTGAGTCTGTATTTACAGCATCTAGAATTACCTTAACAGATATGGCATCAGGAGGTACCACCTCTGGATGTAACTGGGACTGCTGACATATACTTTGGCTGTCTTTCTTGTGTCCATGCTGAGCCACCTTCTTCCTGGATGGTCATCCCAGATCTGAGGCACAGGTCTTCCAGCAGAAGGCTGGAGATAGAGGACTGCAGGGTTTCCAATAAGCCAGTCTGCAAGATCCAGAAAGAGACAGAAAGGGCTCTGTTTACCCCCAAATTAAAGGTCCTGGACTTCTGCCACTGAAAACAAGAACCAAATCATGGGTCAGCAAAAGCAGAAGCAAAAACAACCACTTGGTAATAATACCTTGCATTTGTTCAATTCTACGACGTACAACATTCTCCCCCATCTGTTATCTCCCTAGATGCTTCCGCCAAGCCTATAGGGAAGGTGTTATTCACATTTTTTCAGATTAAGGAAATGATTAGTGGCTTGTCCAGGGTCATGCTGCTAAGCAGTGAGCAAGCCAACAAAACTTGTTGGTTAATGCTTTGCAAGTGTTGGACCTGAGATGTGGAGGGATCTGTTTTTCACTGAGGCGTTGTGTGAGTGTGTTTGTGTGTAAGAGTGTGTTTTTGAATGTGAGTGTGTTTGCACATGAATGTGTGTGTCTGAATGTACGTATGTGTGTTCAAGAGTGTGTTTGAGTGTGCATGAGTGTGTGAATGTGCACGAGAGTGTGTGTATGGGTCAGTGCGTGTTTGAGGGTGTACATATGCGAGTGTTTGTGTGTGAGTGTGCATGAGTATTTGTGAATGTGTGTGGTGGCAGGTGATAACTGAGTCTTGCAACTCTGTGAGCCTCAGTGACCCCATGTATCAGGCTTCTTTGTAGGTCAATCACTGCTGGACAGAGGGATCTTCGAGGGCAGGTATGTTGGCTCTGAAAAAAAATCCTTACTGATGATTCAGTTGAGGCCCAGAGAAGCCAAGGGCTTACTCAAGGTGGCACAGCAAGTGGCTGACAAGCAGAGATGAAAACCCAGGACTTCTTTTGTCTGCAGAAGGGCCTCTCTCTCCCACTCACAGGCTACCCTGTCTTCCTGAGCCCAGCTTCCTCAGCAGGCTGTCACCCACTCTGAAGGAGCACTCTTGATTTTTCCTCCCCCACCCCCCCTTGCCATGCTCCACCTTGCAGGGCTGGGCCCATGAACCAGAGCGGAGGGGATTATGTGCACGGGGGTCCCAGCCCCAGCTTGCTGTAACGGTATGTGGAGTGAGCCTTTGCTCCCTGCTCCTTCCCTGGGGGGTCTTGTCCCTCCTGCATTGTGTGGGAGCTTTGTCCTGGGGATGTCCATCAGGTGCTTTGTCCTCTTCAGGCCCAGCCAGAAGATGGGGATGTCTCACTCCAGGAATTTGAATCATAGGGAGAGAAGGACATAGGCTATGCCTGGCAGTGTTGGCGACCTGGTAGAGAGTAGAACAGTCCTCTCCATCTGGGTCCCTCTTGAAGGAGCTGCCCTGGCATCTGCTGAGCTCAATCCTCATTTTTGTGAGCCACCTGAGATCCTTTCAATAACATATGTCAGTCTCTGGGGCTTTGCATTCTGACTGATGCAAACAGAAAGCCAAGTGGGTATGTTAGCAGAGCTCCCTTTTGCTGAGAAAAGATGTTAGTGGACCTCTGTTCCAGGCTCACCGTCTTGTAACAAGAAGGAATTCCAGGGTGAGGCAAGTAGTTATAAGGAAGTGAGAAAAGTTCATTGAGAAAAGTGAAAGTACATGCTTTAAGCGGTGAGCACCAGGTGTGCTCAAGAGAGAGATGCACCACACGTGGTTGGGTACAAGGGCTTTTTATTAAATCAAACAAGGTGGGGTTTGAGAGGTTGGTACACTTGGCACATTGTGATTGGTGAGTTACCATTTAAATTAAGTACTGTATTAGGTAATTATTCAAATTAAGAAGGCTATTGTTATTGATCTCTATATATTCTCCTGATTGGTTAATAAACATACAACCCAAGGTTTGTAAGTCAGCTATTGCAATAGGCTGAATAAACATTCAAATCAAGGATTGTTAATGGGTTGTTGTGATTGGTCCACGCCCTGTGGTTGCACAATGTATCTTACTTTGTTCAACCTCCTCGGGTTTCAGAAGCCTGATTGTTCTTACCAGATGACACCCACCCCCTCCGCCCTGTCCCGGCACCAAGACCAAAGGGACTCAGAGCTTGCAAGATGTTTTTCCTACGTCTAACCTGCCTCAGATAATGGGAAAGAAAGTGTTTCCCAATGTCTCCCTCTAAGCAATGCAGTGCACACTAATTGAGCACCAACTGTGTGCCAGTTCCTGTGCTAGGCGCTGGGGCTACAGGGAGATACTAGTCTGTGAGCCGGGGAAGGAGATGACAGAGGCACAAGGGCTGGTGCCCAGCAGCCAGGAATCAGGAAACATGTGGCCTTGGATATAATGAACTCCCTACTGCTAATTCAATTGGCACCCAGAAGGGTTCGCTCCTGCTTCCTCTCATTTCCCCTAAAAAACCAAATTGTTTATAAAAATGTTTTTCATCAATTGTAACAAATGAACCATACTAATGCAAGGTGTTAATAATAGGGTGGTGTATGGGAATTCTGTACTTTACGTATTTTTGTGCATGCTATTTCTGTAAACCTACAACTTCTCTAATAAAAAAAAATTTTTAATCAAATTGTTAATGATGCCTTGAATAGAAACCAAATCAGAGCTTTTCATAACCTTTTTATGGGGTTGACATTTTCAACATCCTCCCCTCCCCTTAAGCTGAAGTCAGGTTAATGTGACCTTGTTGGGAAATCAAACAGTGGGGCTGAGAGAATTGGTTAAAGATGAATTAGCCAATACCCAACCTGTGCTTGGCATTTTACCGTTTCCGGAGAACTCCACAGGCATCACAACCTTGCCTGTGAGAAGACAGTGGCTCAGAGAGGGGAAGGAACTTGCCTAAATTCGCACAGCCAGGAAGGAAGTGCTAGAGGTGGGGTTTGAAACTCCAACTACCCGAACCCACGACTCCGGTTTTCTTATGTTAAACACTGCCGCTGAGTAGCCAGAACTCGGCGAGTTTCCTGATGGGGAAGGGAGAGCCTCACTCCTGCAGACAGAGGGATTTAGGGGAGGGCGGTTACTTCCAAGTGCCGGCTGGAAGGGCATTCGTGGTCCTCCACTGCCCCCTGGTGGACTGCCCATGCCTGGCCTCCCGAGCGTTGGAACATATCCCTGGGAGTTTTCTGGCTCCTCACTGGCAACTGTAGGTGGCTTGGAGCAGCCCCTGCTCTGGACAGTTGAACGTTTAGGCCTTCTAGAACAGACAAAAGATATTTGCTTATTTGTATGGAAAAAAGCGTCCATTCATTAATTCGATCGTTATGCCTCCAAAAGCACAAGTACTCCTCAAGCTCAGAGTCCTGGTTACCCAGAGCCTCCAGGTAGAGTCAGATCCATCGACGGACGCCCTCTTTGCAGGGCGACGTGGCTACCCTGCAGCCGGGCCAGGGCATGGGAGCCCTGGGTGGGGAGTGGGGGGAGGGGCAGGGAACGGCTTCCTGAGGAAAGTAACAGGCGGGGCGATTCTCGCAGAAGAGCTGGGATCGGACGGGTAAAGAGGGAGAAACAATCTGCTGTGAAGCTGAAATATCCAAGGCTCTGGCGCCCTCACTCACACGGCGCATTCAATGTTGCATTCATCAACTTGTATTCTTTTCCTTCAGGAGATCAACCCCAAACTGTGTAAGCTCCAGGGGGCTCCACCAAGCCTGGCTCTGTCCCTGGATGAAGGACAAGGATGCGAGAGAACTTGGAGCAGGCAGAGCCGGACAGGGAGGGTGTGTGTGCTCGGGTAGGCTGGGGGAGCAGCGGAGGGTAAAATTATAGAGGCAAAGAGTGGCAGGTTGTCCTTTGTGTGCTTTGCCCTGAGGGCGATGGGGCATCACGAAAAGGCTTTGAGCAGGGGCGTAGCTAGGCCATCTTTAAGTCGGGGATTCCTATGGAACAAGGGCTTTCCCAGTAGTTCCTTCAGATTAGGGCAAAACGGACTCCTGCTGGTTCCGGTGCTTTAGAAGACCCTGCCCTGGCGCTGCCCCTCGACCGCTTCCCGTGGGGCGGGGAGTCCCCAGCTAGACCACTCCCTATGGGGCGGGGCGTCCTGCAGCCATCCCCCCATGGGGCGGGGCGTCCTCTAGCTAGACCACCCCCTATGGGGCGGGGCGTCCACTAGGTCACGAATTTGTGCCAATCAGGAGCTGACTCCTGGCCCCTTTTAGAACACACCCTGGGGATTAGGACACTAGTACCCCTTGGCTAAATGCTCTTAAAGCCTGATTTCAGGCTCTACGGAGACCTTTGTCCCAAGTCCAGCCTCCAGGCGGCGGACTGTGCTGCCATTGTGCACATGGCTAGGCCCAAGGATGGCTGTTCGCGGGCCGTGGAGAGGGAATCATGGGTGACATGGGGAAATGGAGAGCCCTGAGGCAGCTGTAGGGGCCTCTCTGGCCTCCGTTACTTGACCATCACTCTTTCCACGATTTTTTATGAGAGCCCACATTGTATGCCCATGGGTGCTGGGTTCACCTCATCAACCTGAGCTCATCCCAGGGCCAGGCCCGGCTGCGTTGCTTGCACCAGATGTGCTCGGCAGACCAGGGGGTGGCTTTGCAGAAAGTGCCTGGAATGGGGACCGATGTGGAATCTAGAGGCCAGGGAATCACACTGAAGCTAGACCGGGCCATGCAGGGCCAACCTGAACCAGATATGGGAGGCAGAGCTCCAGGGCCTAC
This sequence comes from Choloepus didactylus, assembly GCF_015220235.1. Lineage (NCBI taxonomy): Eukaryota > Metazoa > Chordata > Mammalia > Pilosa > Megalonychidae > Choloepus > Choloepus didactylus. The sequence continues at coordinate 2,246,259 of NW_023637577.1, forward strand.
TGAGCCTGGTGAAGAAACACGAGGGGGCTGAAAGAGTAAGGGAGAGATCTGGGAGCCCATGGCTCTTGTTTCCTGGGTCTTGGTGGTATAGAGCAGGAAAGGTTTCGGAGACTGGGGCTGGGGCAAAAACCCAAGGGGAGAGGCCACTCTCAGGGCTGGGAGAGCCCCACCTGGGGAGGTCTGTCCTTCCTCTGGTGATCTGGTCTCTGGGACACATGCCAGGCCTCCTGTTCCTGGAGAATGGGGTTCCCACCCCATCTATAGCCCCCGGGAGGTGGCAGGAGGCTCCCAAAGGCGGGGAGGAAGCACTTATCTGACCCAGCCTGGTAATTAGATCCTTCAATTGCAATTACTTTTGCAATTAGCTCAGCTGGTCATGAGAACTGGAGGTGGTAATTTCTGTCCTTCACGGAGGCTTCCTCTGAATCGAGTTTTATTCCTCTGTCCAGTTTGGAGGGTGGTGCTCTGGGGATTGCTGGGTTTTCTTGCAGGAGCAGTAGAAGCCCCAGCTCTGGACTTGGGTCCCACAGAAACATTTGGGTTCTGCTGGAGCCTCTGAGGTGGGGCATTTTGAGTACCGCATGGGGGTGCTTTGTGTTTTGTGGGCTTCATGGGAAAATGCAGGCCTCCCTCAGGATTTGAGGGGCCTGGGAGGACCATATCCCATCTAACCACTTAAAAATTGAAAGTCAAGCGAACTGTGGCAGGCATCCTCTAAGATGGGCTTCAGTAAGCCACTTCTCCTGGCATTCAGGCTTTTGTACAAGCCCGTCCCTTCCAATGGTTAACCTAGTGACTTGCTTCTAATCAGTAGAGCACAGCAAACGTGATAGGGTGTCACTTCCATGATTAAGTTACAAAAGATTGTAACTTTGGTTTTGCTAGCAGACTCTATTGCCTCTTGGGTTGCACTTAAAAAAAAATTTCCTCTTTAAAAAAAAAAAAGGTGGTCAACAATTCAAAGGCTGCAAAACTAGTACCTTTCTGAATACAAACGGATAAACAGGAAAATAGTAAGTTTTTATCCTGCCCTTGATCTCTACTTCCTTAGCCTTCTAACCATCAGTTCCCATCATTTATGTTTCCTACAGGAACTATTCCACATACACATAAACATGTACATTATAATACTCCCTTCATTTTCCCCCACGAATGGCAGCTTGCTTTGTTTGCTTCACAATATGCACTGGAGATGGTTCCTTCTTGGTGCATAAAGATGAGTCCTGTTCTCTGTAATGTTTGCAGAGTCTTCCATTGAATGAGCCAGTGGTATGCTGGTAAACTAGCTCTCCCGGAAAAATAAAAAGCTCTGATTTGTAGCATTTGCCAGTTTTTTAAGGTAATGTTGCTTTTTTCTCCTTCTCCTCCTTATTCTTCTTTTCCTTTTCCTTCTTTTTATACAAACAAACACTCCCATTTCCCTTCTCCCCATCTCCCCAGTAACCTCTAATCTGCTTTCAGTCTCTACAAATTTGATATTTCTTGTCATCTCTGTATGTGGTATCATACAATTTTTTTCCTTGTGTGCCTTGCCAATTTCACTGAGTATAATGTTTTCAAGTTTCTACCATGTTGAAGCATGTCTCATAACTTCATTCTTTCTTATGGCTGAATAATATTCTATTGTGTGCTAGTACCACATTTGGTTTATCCTTCATTTGTTGATGAACATTTGGGTTGATTCCTCCAATCGGCTATTGTGAATAATGCTGCTGTAAACACTGGTGTACAAGTATCTGTTTGAGATCTTGTTTTCACTTTCTTTGGCTTTAAACCCGGAAGTGGAATTGCCAGGTCATATGGTAACACTGTAGTTAAGTTTTTGAGGAATTGTGTGCTGGTTTGAAGCTGTTATATATCCCAGAAAAAGCCACATTCTTTCAATTCATTCCTGTGGGTGTAAACCTATTGTGGGGGTACATTTTCATTAGATTATTTCAATAGAGATGTGACCCACCCCATTCAAAGTGGGTCTTAATCTTCTTGCTGGAGTCCTTTATGAGAGGATAAAAGATAGAGGAAAAAAAACCCCAGAGGAGCTGAGAGAGGAAGCCACAGAAGCCAGAAGCTGAAAGCAACGAAACCTGGGAAAGAAGGAGCAGAAGATGCTGGCTGCGTGCCTTTCCATACGACAGAGGTGTCCCAGATGCCAGAAGCCTATCTTCAGAGTCCAGGTATTGTCCTGTGTCTGCCTTGAGTTGGACATTTTCATGACCTAAGAAAAATAATTTGCAAATTAATAAACCTCCATTGTAAAAGGCAACCCATTTCCGGTATATTACCTTCTGGTAGAATTAGCAAACAGAAACAAACCACTATAATGCTTTTCACAGTGGCTGCACCATTTTACATGCCTACCAACAATGCACTAGATTGCCAACGAATGCCAATTTCTCTGTGTCTTCTCCTATACTTGTTTTCCATTTTCAAAGAGTAGCCATCCTTTTGGGTGTGAAGTGGTATCTCCTTGTTTTGATTTGCATTTCCCTAATGACTTATGATGTTGAGCAGCATTTCATGTGTTACTGGCTACGTGTGTATCTTCTTTGAGGAAATGTCTATTCAAGTCCTTTGCCCATTTTAAAATTGGGTTGTTTGGTTTTTTGTTGTTGCATTGTAAAAGATCTTTATAGATTCTGGATTTTAAACCCTTATTCGATATATGGTTTGAAACTATTTTCTCCCATTCTGTAGATTATTATTTTGGTGTGCTAAGGCTATTTACCAGAAATGGGTTGGCTTCTAACAATGGGGATTTATTAAGTTACAAGTTACAATTTCTAAGGCTCTGAAAATGTCCAAATTAAGGCATCACCAAGAGAATAGCTTCTTGGAGAAAAGGCTGCTGGCATCCAGGTTTCCTCTGTCACATGGGAAGGCACATGGTGACATCTGCTGAACCTTCTTTGCTGGGCTTAGCTTCTGGTTTCTGTGGCTTTCTCTAAAATGTCTCTGGGTTTCTGTCTCTAAGTGTTTCTGAGCTCTCTCAGTTTCATCTGTTTTTTCTCCTCTCATAGAAGATCCTGCAGGGGGATTAAGACCCACCTTGAATGGGCTGGGTCACATCTCCATGAAAACAACCTAATCAAAAGGTCCCACTCAACAATAGGTCTCCCCCCCCCCCCCCAGATTGGATTGAAAAACATAAGCTTTTCTGGGGGTATGGAATAGATTCAAACCAGTCAACTTTTAACTTTCTTGAGAATTTCCTTTGGTGCATAAAAGTTTTTAATTTTGATGAAATTAAATTTATCATTGCTTTTGTTGCTTGTGCTTTCAGTGCCATATTTAAGAAGCCATTGCTGAATTCTAGGTCATGAAGTTTTTCCCGTACTATTTTCTGAGAGTTTTATAGTTTTAACTCTTATGTTAGGTCCTTAATCCACTTTGAGTTGATTTTTTTATATGGTATGAAATAGGGGTCTAACTTCATTCTTTTGCATATGGATATCCAATTTTCCCAACACCATTAGTTGGAGAGACTATTTTCCCAACTGCATGTACTTAGCACCATTGTTGAAAGTCAGTTGACCATAGATGTATGGGTCTATTTCTGCACTTTCAATTCTCTTACATTGATCTATTTGTGTAGCCCTATAACAATACTATGCTGTCTTGATTACTATTGCTTTGTAGTACAATTTGAAATTGAGATGTGTGAGTCTTCCAACTCAGCTATTTTTCAAGATTGTTTTGGCTAATAGGGGCAATTCCTTATGGATTTGAGAATCAGTTTTTTCATTTCTGTAAAAAAAAATGGCTACCGGAAGTTTGCTAGAGATTGCATTGAGTTTGTTTATTGCTTTGGGTAATACTGACACATATTAACAATAGTAACTCTTCCAATTCATGAACATGGGATGGGTGGGATGTCTTGCTGCTATTCTTTAAACAGGGTTTTGTAGTTTTCAACTTACAAGTCTTTGTATCCTTGGTTAAATTTATTCCTAGGATTATTTTTTTTATTTTATAAATGGAATTGTTTTCTTCTCCCATTTCAGATTGTCCATTGCTAGTGTATAGGAACACAATTGATTTTGTGTTTATCTTGTACCCTGCCACTTTACCAAACTCATTTACTAGCTCTAATAGTTTTCTTGTGGATTCTTTTGGATTTTCTAAATATAAGATCATGTCTTCTGCAAACAGAGATAGTTTTACTTCTTCCTTTCCAATTTAGATACCTTTTATTTCTTTTTCTTGTCTAATCGCTCTGATGAGAACTAGTAAAATACTGAACAGGAGTGATGAAAGTAGATATTCTTAATTCATTCATTTAGGGGGAAAGCTTTCAGGCTGTATATTGATGTTAGCTGTGAATTTTCATAAATGGCCTTTATCATGTTGAGAAAGTTCCGTTCTGTGCTGGTTTGGATCTGTTATCTACCCCAGAAAAGTCTATGTCCTTTTAATCTAATCTTGTGGGGACATACCTATTGTGGGTGGGAACTTTTGATAGGTTGTTTTCATGGAGATGTGACTCTGCGTATTCAAGATGGGTCTTAATCCCCTTGCTGGAGTCCTCTGTGAGAGTATAAAAGGCAGAGACATTTTGGAAAAAGTAGAGAGAAGCTAAGAAATTAAACACCCCAGGAGAAGCAAGAAGAACCCACAGAAACTGAGAGAACCATTTTAAGACCAGAATCCAGGAGAAGAAGGGCCAGCAGACATTTCCATGTGCCTTCTCATGTGACAGAGGAACCCTGGATGCCAACAGTCTTTCCTCAGAGAAAGTATCTTCCTCTTGATGCCTTAATTTGAACATTTTAATGGCCTTAGAACTGTGTACTGGTTTGTACATATTATGTCCCCCAGAAAAAGCCATGTTCGTTGATGCAATCTTGTGGGGGCAGACATATTAGTGGGGATTAAGTTGGAACGTTTGGATTAGGTTGTTTCCATGGAAATGTGCCCTGCCCAACTATGGGTGATAACTCTGGATAGTTTCCATGGAGGTGTGGCCCCACCCATTCAGGATGGGTCTTGATTGATTTACTAGAATACTTTAAAAAGAGCCACACAGGCCCAGATGTTTGCTACAGCCAAGAGGGACACTGAAGACTGCACAGAAGCTGAGAGAGTAGCTGCAGTTTATAGAGCCATTTTGAAGACAGCCATTGAAAGCAGACTCTTGCTCCAGAGAAGCTAAGAGAGGACACCCCAAGAGCAACTGAGAGTGACATTCTGAAGAGGAGCTGTGGCCTAGAGAGGAACATCCTGGGAGAAAGCCATTTTGAAACCAGAACTTTGGAGCGGATGCCAGCCATGTGCCCTCCCAGCTAACAGAGGTTTTCCAGACACCACTGGCCATCCTCCAGTGAAGGTACCCGATTGTTGATGACTTACCTTGGACACTTCATGGCCTTAAGACTGTAACTGTGTAACCAAATAAACCCCCTTTAGAAAAGCCAATCCATTTCTGGGGTTTTGCTTTCTGGCAGCATTAACAAACTAGAACAAACTGTAAATTTGTAATTGAATAAATCCCCATTGAAAAAGCCATACATTTCTGGTATATTGCATTCTGGCAGGCTTAGCAAACTGAAACACTTTCTATTACTACTTTTCTGAGTGATTTTAATCAAAATCACTCAGTGTTGGCTTTTTGTTAAATGCCTTTTTTTAAATCTATTGAGATAATTGTGGTTTTTCCCCTTCATTCTATTTATGTAATTTATTTCACTAATTAATTTTTGTATGTTGACCCACCCTTGCATTCCTGGGATAAATCCCACTTGGTCATGGTGTATAATCATTTTGATATGCTGTCAGATTCAGTTTGCTGGTATTTTGTTATGGATTTTTGCATCTGTTTTCAAACAGGAAGTTGGTCTGTAATTAATTTTCTTTTCTTGTGATACCTTTACCAGGTTTTGGTATCAGAGTAATACTGGACTCAGAATGAGTTAGGTAGACATCCCTCCTCTTGCGTTCTTTGGGAAAGTTTGAGAAAGACTAGCGTTAATTCTTCTTTAAATGTGGTAGAATTCACCAGTGAAAACATTTGGTCCCAGACTTCCTTTGGTGGAAGTTTTGTTGATTATTTATTCAATCTCTCTACCTGCTTTTTGTTTGTTGAGATTTTCTGTTTTTTTTTCTTGAGCCAATTTGGTAAATTGTGCATTTCTAGGGATTTTTCCTTCTAGATTATGTACTTTGTTGGCATATAATTGTTCATAATATTCTCTTATAATCCTTTTTATTTCTATAAGGTCAGTAGTGATATCACCATTTTCCTTTCTGATTTTAGTTATTTGCACCTTTTCTCTTTTTGTCATTCTTGCTTACAATTAATCATTTTATTGATATATTCAAAAAACTTTTTGTTTTGTTTATTCTCTCAGTTTTTTTTTCTCATCTCCATTTCATTTATCTCTGCCCTGATCATAATTATTTCCTTTCTTTTGCTTGGGTGTACTTTGCTCTTCTTTTTCTAGTTCCTCAAGACATAATGTTAAGTTATTAATTTGAGATCTTTCTTCTTTTTAAATTTATATGTTCATAGCCATAAATTTTCCTCTGAACCCTGCCTTTGCTGCTTTTTATTCATCTCTAAGTGTTTTCTGATTTTCCTTGTAATTTCTTCTTTAACCCATTGGTTGTTTAAGAGGGTAGTTTAATTTCCACATATTGTAAATTTTCCAGTTTTCCTCCTGTTACAGATTTCTAGCTTCATTCCATTGTGGCCAGAGAAGTTACTTTGTATGATTTCAATATTTTTAAATTTATTGAGGCTTCTTTTATACTCTAACATATGACCTATCCTAGGGAATGATCGATGTGCACGTGAAAAGAATGTGTATTCTGCTGTTGTTGGGTGAAGTATTTTATATATGGTTGTTAGATCTAGTTGGTTTATAGTGTTGTTCAGGTCATCTATTTCCTTACTGATCTTCTGTTTAGATGTTATATCCAGTATTGAAACATGTTATATCCAGTATTGAAATCTCCAACTATTATTGTAGAACTGTATTTCCCCCTTCATTTCTGTCAATATTTTCTTCATATATTTTGGTGCCCCATTGTTAGGTGCATATATGCTTATAATTGTTAAATCTTCTTGTTGAATTGAGCCTTTTATTGATATATAATGTCCTTCTTGGCCTCTTGTAACATTTTTTTTTTTTTTTTTTTACTTCAAGTCTATTTCATCTAATACTAATATAGCCACCCCAGCTCTCTTTCGGTTTCTAGTTGCATGAAGTATTTTTTTCTGTCCTTTCACTCTCAACCAGAATGCTGCCCAGAGGGCCAAAACTCAGGCCATCTTCCATGTCGGTCCCTCAAGATCCCCCAGACCAATCTTGACCCTCAACAGCAACTTTCAGAGAAGGTTTCCTATGCCAGCTCTGGCCCAAGCTGGCCACTCTTAGAATCCAGGCAGTGTTGAGGAACAGGGGCTGGTCACTGGTTCATGCTTTCACTTACAAAATCTGAACTCTCAGCAGCCTCTCCCTTCCTCTGAGCCTCCTGAAGTTGTTCTAGATGTCCATTCTCGTTCCAAGGTAACCAATTTAGCTAAGTCCAATCTCTTTTTCCAGATCATTCATTTTTCTCGTGGAGTGGGTGATTTGTAAAACTCTTGACTTCACCACTTTGTGCCTGCACTCTCTTTGCTTGTACATTTTGGTGAAGCAACCTGCCATGTGGGAGAGCCCCACATGGCAATGAACTGAGGGAGGCCTTTCTCCAAGGGCCAGTGAGGAAATTAGGTCATCAGTCCAACAGCCTGTGAGGAAAAGAATGCTGCTAAAAGCCATGAATGAGCACCCCGCACTCCCCTACAAACCCTCTGCCAAACCCCCACACCCCTCACACCCTCCCCACCCTCACCTCCCTGCACCCACCATACCCGCCACACGAAGGCCAGATGAGCCCAATGCTTTCTGCACAGAGTTTATTTTTAAACCAAAGTTGCTTTGATCAAAGGTGCCTTTTAGCAGGAGATTCAAAATCACATGTTTCTGCCCTAGGGGTGAAGGAGGCTGGAGAATGTATCTACATTGGGCAGGAGTGCTTGACAATAGAGGAAGCTAGTAAAAAGCAGAGAGGGTGTGCACTAGATTGACAGCTGCCTGCCATGGCAATAAATATATGAACTAACAAGTGTAGCAGAAGTAAATTCAACCATTTCGACTGAGCAATGCACAAAAAGGAAACATTTACTTTTTTCTTAAAACCCATATCAACTTTGTTTTTAGAGACTACTGGTTTAGAGGAAGAAGGATGGATCTGATCTTACTAAATAAAAGACTTTCAATCCCTTCCAATTTTTTAGAAGTCACATTCTATTTAAATTTTGGGTAAATATTGAAGCAACCCCAAATAAAGCACTTGGCAGTTGTTGCAGTTTACAACCTGTAGCACAGGATTTCTTCCCCTTTGTCACTGGTTTGTCACCCTCCACTCCTCTAGCTTTTGTCTCTGTGCTACAAAAAGGAGGAGAAAGGGAGGAGGAGGTGGAGGGGGAGAGGAGGAAAAGGAGAGAAAGAAGAAGTTGCTTCTAGAATATTAAAAGAAAAGTACAAAATTAAAACTATTAAATGTTTGTATTTGAACATTTTCTACAAGCAGCAATATTATGCCAGCTGGCGAACTGCAATTGAAACAGAGGCATTTAAGGCAAGATCTGGAAACATTTTAATATGATGATAAAATGTGAAGTAAGTCCTCCTTTCATCAAACACCAAACTACAGGATTTTTTAACTGGAAAAGTTTTACTATCTTTAATTGGTGAAATGTAAAATAGTCATTGATTTTAAAATAAAGAAAATATTTATAAAATAAATATGTAAAATATGTAAAATATCGTAAAGTATTTATTAGGTACCTGTATTAGTCAGGGTTCTCCAGAGAAACAGAACTGACAGGATATATATTGAGATGTATTTTAGGAATTGGCTTACACGACCATAGGGATTGGCAAGTCCAAATTCCATAGAGCAGGCTGCAAGTTGGGAATTCCCCAGGAGATGCTGGCTGGCTGAAGTAGAGATAGAAATTCTTCTTTCTGATGGATGAAATCATCAGTGCTCCATTTAAGGCCTTCAACAGATTGGATGAGACTTCTCTCATTGCTAAAGGCAACCTCCTGTGTTGATTGTAGATGCAATCAGCCATAGATGCAATCAACTGACTGATAACTTGAATCCACAAAATACCCTCACAGTAAAAATCAAGCTAGTGCTTGCTTGACCAAACAACCGGACACCATACCCTGGCCAAGTGGACATGTGAACTTAACCATCACAGTATCTAAAAGGAGCTGAGCACATTGTCTCATTCAATACTGACTTGATCCTTATGAATACATACTAATAGTCACCCCTATTTTACAGATGAGGAAATGAGATAGAAATGAATATGTAACAGGCTCCAAGGTCTCCTTTAGTAAATTACAGAACCAGAACTCAGATCTCAGGGGTTTGAGGTGGAGAGAGGAGTGAAAGTCTCCTTAGTAAAAGCTTTGAGGCTGACAGTTTGCACATTTCCACTCTCCTCTTATTGGCTATGTAAACAATCATATGCAGGGCATATCAGTTTCAAAGGAGGGCAGGTACCTTAATCTTCACCCCACAGCCATAAAAATGATTTTGGTCTGATTCAGAATTTCTTTTGGTTGAGGCACGTAATGCTCTGTTATACTTAGGTTGCCGCCCATGGTTACAACAAATTGATATGTCTAGATTACCAAGATCAAAATTAAGATCTTTAAAAAAAATAATTTGTGAACACGTAGACATGGAGATATGGAATCCCTGTTGAGAGCTCTTCTTTCTCCCTGGGGGTTACCATGGTTACCGACTGTGAAGACAGCTCAAACCTAGCTCATAAGAGAGCTCATTGTTTAGCTCCTCCATATTTCTTAGTGCCAGGTCCTCACAGCCTACAGCCATGACACCAAACTGGTTAGAGGCTGTTGTCACCAGGGCGATAGAAGGTTGACTCCTACTAGCACATTTCCCCATAAAGTTTGGTGGGCTGCGTGGAAGGGGAGACGTGTCTCTTGTTTGGCAGCTGATGAATGTCAAGACTCTGGCCCATCCTGTTGCTCTCGAAGCCTGGGTAAGGGACCACAGAGAGAGGGCTTCATGTCTTGGTGACATAAGAACTCAGGAGAGGGTATGAATCATATTCACCTTCCCCCACCAGATCCTAGGGGACAAAGTTGGGCTGGGCAGGTGGACCTGGGTCTCTGTAGCTTAGAACATCTCATCTCGGAGATATGGAAGGTGGGGCTGGCTGGCTTCCCCAAGTGTATTAGCTAAGGTTCTCCAGGGAAACAGAACCAACAGGAGATATCTGTAAATATGAGATTTTATAAATGTCGCATGCAACTGTGGGATGCACGAGTACGAATTCCATAGGGCAGGCAGTGAACTGGCAACTCCGATGAAGGTGTTCAATGAACTCCTCAGGAAATGCTTCGCTGGCTAGCCGAAGAAGAAGTGAAGGTCCTCTATCTTTCTTGCTTAAAAGTCTTCAGCTGATTGGATGAAATCCAGCTGATTGAATTCTTTCATTGCAGAAGACATGCCCTTCATTGATGTAATCAGTCACAGCTGCAGTCAGTTGACTGATGATTTAATAAACCAGCCTTCTGGTTTATTAACCAGCCACAAATGTCCTTGCAGTAACAGTTAGTCCAGTGTTTGCTTGACCAGACACCTGGACACCATCACCTGCCCAAGTGGACACATGAACCTAACCATCACACCAAGGACATGCCTCACCATGCATTATTATCATTTCCATTTTACATTTGGTGAAACGGATGAACAGAATGTGCCTTCCCCTTTTGTCCTGAGGGATCCCTGATCTCAGAAGTTGTGGCACTGAGAATATCCCATATTAAAAACAATTTTTATAATATCATATGAGTTGAGCTGAACTATGGTTGACAAGTTACACTTTACAGACATTGAAAATACTGTAGTGTGTTGATATTTAACTAAGAATTTACCCATTTATAAATTTGCATTTTTCTTTTTGTTATTTTGGAGGTTCTCAATGTTTTTTTTTTCAGGTCCCAAATATCTCTGTCGGTCTCTGTTTATAGTGTCTAATGGATGAAATGGCCCTGCCAGCAAGGGGCATCCCTGCCCACGGGCCTTGGTTAGAAACCCAAGACTTTGTCAAAGCATAATTTCCAAAAAAATTAAAAACATGACTCATACAAGTGTACAGTCAATACATGACAAAGATTAATTTAACTCATTAATGAGGGAATAAGAAGGGTGGCTGTAGTGGTTTGGAGCTAGGTACCCCAGAAAAATATGTTCTTAACCTTAATTCATTCCTGTGGGTATGAAAGTTTATAAAAAAGACCTTTTTGATGAAGTTATTTCAGATAAGGTGTGGCCCAGAATGGGTGTTAATCCTATTACTGAAGGCCTTATTGGGTCACAGAGGGAGAAAAAGAGAAAAAGAGAGGCAGCAGCCAGAAGCAGAAAGTCAGCGGAACCCAGAAGAGAAGGAAGAGGCCAGGAGAGGCCGCCATATGCATCACCATGTGACAAAGAAGCCCATGACCAAGGATCACCGGCAGCCAGCCCCAGAATGCTGGTCTTTGGGAAGAAAGCATAGCTTTGATGATGCCTTGATTTGGACTTCTCCTAGCCTCAAAACCATAAGTCAATAAATTTCCATTGTTTAAGCTAACCCATTGCATGGTATTTGCTTTAACAATGAGGAAACCAAAACAGTGGTAGAATTGGTTCAGAGAAGTATCTGAAGGAAAAGGAAAAAAATGTTGGAATAAGATTGCTAAATTAGAGTAAAAAACTGGTCCGAGTCCTATGGATTTATCTTTTCTACTGGACAGAATCACTTGCATTTTTACTGGGCCAAAAAAAAAAAAAAAAAAAAAATCATTTGCAATTTATCAATCTTCTACAAGTTAAAATGTAACTTTGCAGTCTGGGCCTTAATCGATAGTAAATAGTAAGTCAAACAAAGACTCTGGAGAATCAGATAATCCCTGGGTGTGCCTGCCAGATATGCCCCACTATGACCCTAAAAGGGCATGCCCTCATTTTTGAACTTTATTTCGAAGTTTTGGATAAATTTTCTGAACAATGGAAAGAAGGAGAAAGGGTTTTCTGGAGTAAGTCCTTGCTGGGGTCAGAGCTGGACCTAGACATGCGGGTGCCACAGGCCAAATAATTTGACTCCCCTTCTGATCTATGTCTTTTCATCTCTGTTCAACAATTATTTAGCAGGGTCAGGGGGTACCTAATATTCTGTTACAAAGTCTCTTTCATGGTCATGGAGAAGTCAGTGTTCTGAAAATATTCAGCAAAACATTCCTTCCCACACACACGCTTTTTTGTGTGTGTGGTTCTTGTCCCTTTAGTTTTTCTTTGGAGGATTAGCGAAATGAAATAATTTATTGGGAGTTGTAGTGAAGAGTTTTAATTTTAGATAATGAATTATTTTTTATAGGTAAATAGCACAATGGCATGAATTATGGTGTTTCTGAATTTCAGCAGGTAACACTGTAAACTCCAGGTTTGCTCTGACTGCACATGTGTGTTGCAAAATGTCCAGACTAAGAAAATCCACAGAGAGAGAAAGTTGGTTAGTTGTTGCCAGGGCCTGGAGCGAGGGGAGAATGGGAGGTGATTGCTCGTGGTTACAGGTTTATTTGGGGAGGGGGGGGTTGGTGATGAAAATTTTCTGGAATTAGATAGTGGTGATGGTTACAGAATCTTATGACTATACTAAAAACCACTGAATTGTACACCTTTAGAGAGTGAATTTTATGGTATGTAAATTATATCTCAATAAAATAATAATAATAATAATAATAATAATAATCCAGAGACCAGCAAGGGCTGTTTTTTAAAATTCCCATAAGAGGGCGCCATCTACTTTGTTGCAAGTGTAGGGCTCAATGAACATTTTGCCAGTTGTGGAAGAAAAATGGCCCTGGAAACCTGATTAACATATTTTTGGTTCAATTCCATGCTTTATCAGGGTGTCCTACTCTGCCTGGCTGATCCAAATCATACCTCAGCTTGGGCTGGGCCTATGCTTAATGATATGTTTCAGCGGAGACTTAGGCTTCAAGAGCTGAGAGGAACCTCCCCACTCCAGTGTCATAAGTAATATGAGTTTAAACTGTTTCATACCACTGGAAATACCTGCTTAGACTGACCCAGTGCTTTAGCATTTTATGCTGCATGAGCCCTGGATCTTCCCATTGGAAACTTCTATCATGCTGTTTCTGTCATGGTGAGGCAGCTGTTTTCTGGAGGACAGAACCGTGAAGAAACTCCACCTCAAATAATTGTTGTCACCAACGTTCATTAAGGGCTTACCATGTGTCCATCAGGTGCTTTGCTCATCATCTCTTGTAGTTCTCCACAACCTACAAGGTAGGTTTATCAATCCTGTGTAAACAAAATGTCATCTATGGCCTCCCAAGCCCTTGAGAGCTGGACAAGGTTAGTGTGATCCCCCCCGTCTGCTGACTTTTTGGAAGTCCACAGCCTTCCTCATGATTCTGGCAACTCCCCAAAGAGCTCAGCTTCTTACTTTTTCATAGTTTCTTCTGCCTCTGGGCCCCTGCCTCCTCTAAGGTTCCTTTCTCTTGTGTTCTACATGGATCCAGATGTGAAACTCTACCTTCCTCCCAGATGACTCCAAAAAGCCACTCATACCAAGCATACGTGAGTGTAGGGGACTCTCCTGGAGATATTTTTGTAGATGGAGAGATGGGTTTCCATTACATCAATATACATGACTATAGAGTGAACATTAGAAATTCCCTGTTCCTCAAAGTGTCATTTTGAGCTGTGCATGCTGTCCCACTCTTGATGGATTTTCTCTCTTTCTTCTTTGCCCAACCCTCCTCCTCACTACCTACCACCCCAGACTGTACCTCAGGAACTCCAAATTCTCCCATTCTTATGTAGATAACTGCATTTCCGGATTCATCCAGGTGCTCAACAGAATAAAGGGGCCTCCAGTTAAAAATAAAGGGTCCTCTTAAAAAGGTAGTTTTGGTTATATATAGCATAAAGAATGTCCCCAATGCCACTGTTGCATGGATGAGAAAAATCAGGTTCAGAGGGGACTGTGTCTGTCTTCTCTGGCTCAGCCCTTAGATTAGACACATGCTGGGTCCCCAGGAGAGGGGCCTAGAGAAAGCATGAGCAGCGTTTTAAATTTCTACAAGATACTAGGCGTCTAGAGCAGCCCTCACCTGCCATTCATAGCCTGGACTGGGGGCAGTTTGGAATTTCCTCAGCTTTGGAGAAAGGGCAGCCTGCAAGGCCTTGGCACTTGGAAGGCTCAGAACTGAAAAGACAAGAAAGTACAGTCATTTGGAGTAGAGTGTGTACTTCTGGCTGGAATCAGCATCCAGCATGAAGGGATAATATGGCCTAGATCAGGCAGAGCTGTGAATGCCAAACCAAGGAGCTTGGATTATATGCACGGGGTATGGGAGCCACAAATGGTTTAAGCAGAAGAGTGGCAGGTTTTATTGCATTTTAGGAATAAAAATGGTTGACATTTACAGAGCATCTACTATTGTCTGAGTTCTACTATTGCATTGTTCTAAGTACTTGATAGGCATGATCCTATTTAATCCTTCCAACAACTCTATGAGTTACTGTTATTATTCCCCATTGTATGGATGAGGAAACTGATGTGCAAGGTGGTTAAGTGACTTGTTCACAACCAGAATTGAGACTCAGTCAGACACCACAAACCACTTACTGCGGGATGCTTCTGAGAGCAGTAAGATGGTCATCAATTAACCAAGGATGTAAGGACTGGGTGCATGGAAAACTAAAACCATTGCTGAAAGAAATTAAAGAAGGCCTAAATAAATGGAAAGATATCCCATGTTCATAGATTGGTAGACTTAATATCATTTAGATGTCAATGCTACCCAAAGTGATTTACAGATTTAATGCAATCCTGATAGAAATTCCAGCTGTCTTCTTTGCAGAAATAGAAAAGCCAATCACCAAATCCATACGGAAGGGCAAGGGACCCTCAATAGACAAAAATATCCTGAAAAAGAACAAAATTGGAGGATGTACACTCCCTGACTTCAAAACTTATTACAAAGCTTATATCAAAAGTGTGGTACTGACACAAGAACAGACATATAGGGCAATGGAATAGAATTGAGAACTCAAAATAAACCTATACATCTATGGCAATTGATTTTTGACAAGGGTGAAAAGTCTACTCAATGGGGAAAGAATAGTCTCTTCAACAAATGGTGCTGATAAAATTCGATATCCACATGCAAAAGAATGAAGTTGGATCCCTACTTCACACCATATACAAAAATCAATTCAAAATGGATCAACAACCTAAATACAAGCACTAAAACCGTAAAACTCTTAGAAGAAAGCATAGGGGAATAACTTTAGGATATTGTATTGCACAATGGATTCTTAAGACTTTACATCAAAAGCGTGAGAAATGGAAAAACAAATAGATAAAATGGACTTTGTTAAAATTAAAACTCGTGCATTGAAGGACATTATCAAGAAAGTGAAAACAGAATAGGAGAAAAATAGTTGGAAACCATATATTTGATAACATCCAGAATATATGAAGAACTTTTACAACTCAATAACAAAAGACAACCCAATTAAAAATGGGCAAAGGACTTGAATAGAAATTTCTTCAAAGAAAATACACAAATGGCCAATAAGCACATGAAAAAAATGCTCAACATAATGTGCCATTAGGGAAATGCAAATCAAAACCACAATGAGATGCCACTTTACACCCACTAAAATGGTTATCATTAAAAGTGGAAATAAGTGTCAGTGAAAATATGAAGAACTAGAACTTTTGTACATTGTTGCTGGGAACGTAAAATGGTACAGCTGCTGTGGAAAACGGTTTTGCAGTTCCTCAGAAAGTTAGGTATGGAGTTACCATATAACCCAGCTATCCCATTTCTCAGGATAGTACCCAAAAGAATTGAAAGCAGGGACTTGAACAGATATTTATATATCAAGGTTCATATGTGCATTATTCACAAAAACTGAAAGATGGAGGCAACCCAAGCGTCCATCAAGAGATGAACGGATAAACAAAATCTGATATAAACACACAATGGAATATTCTTCAGTCATAAAAAGAAATGAAGTTCTGACACATGCTGCAGCAAGGATGAACCTTGAAGATATCATGTTGAGTGAAACAAACCTAACATGAAAGGACAGATATTGTATGATTTCACTTATATAAAATAACTAGGATATGCAAATTCATAGGGACACAAAGTAGAGTGTAGGTTACCAAGGGAAGTGGGAGGGGAAATAGGTAGTTAAAACTTAATGGGTGCAGAGTTTCTGCTTGGGGTGTTGGAAAAGTTTTATTAATGGATGGTGGTGATGAAAGCTCAAATGGTGAATGTAATGAACACCTCTGAATTATGTAACTAAAAGAGGTTAAAATGGGAAATTTTATGTTGTATGTATATTACCACAATAAAAATTAGAAAAACAAAACACCTTTCGCTGGTGTCCTTGGGATTTCTTGAGCATAATCATGAATTTTCTCTTGACCTTGTTTCTCGTTTGCACCTCACCCACCTACTCTCTACTGTGGGCTCCCTCCATTGGCAAATTTTTCTCCCACTTCACAAAAGCATCTCTGAGCCTGAGATCTTCAGAAATAATCCATCCCATTATCAGTAACCAAGTACCTTCTAAAAGCTGCCTCTACCACGTGAGCAGGTCAAAGGTTTGGTTCTTCTCATCAGCCCTTCTTTCGTTTCTAAGGTGGAGTTTTAAGATGAAATCCAGCTTTCTGAGAACTTCTTTTTTCCTTAAACACAATTTTCAACTTGGCCTTCACCCCAGCATTTTATCCTGACTCTTTCTAAATCAAGACATCGTATGATGAAGTCTGGCGAGTGTTTCCTCCCCAGGAAGTTAAAAAATAAAACCAGGAGGCAGCATCTGCTTTCATAGCTTTATTGGAACATGAAGGTAACACAGAACATTAATTGGATGCCCCACCCCCCGCATATGCTCCTCCTCTGGGCAGCAGGTACCTCACTTCTGCAGCCAGCAGAGGCCCCAGGAGCTCTCTAGAAGGGTGGGGTCCACTCAGAGGCAGACCTGAAGGAGACCCTGTCATGGCAGCTGCTGTGTGGGCCTTGGGTGGGAGCTCTGACCAGCAGAGACTGGGATGAGCCAGGCCAGTCTGCAAAGTCTTATGCCTCCAATGACCCAACCATGACTTGGAGACCCACCTGCCTCAGACTCCTGGAAGATGTCCAATTGAGAGAATTCTGGGGCTTCCATCACCAGAATCCAGCCAAGGGGGCTAAGCATCTCTAGGATCATCAGGGTAAATGATGCCTCTGGGTTTATCAGCAGACAAGCTGCTTAAAGTATCCATGCTCTCCACCCTCTGGACTCTTTGTTTTCTTTTCTCATTCATCCAACAAACATCTATTAAGCTCCTACTATGTACCAAGTATTAGTCTAGGGAGCAGACATACAATGGTCCACAGAAACAGGCAGGACCCATAACCTCATGAATGGGAGAGAGACTGTAAAGAAAGCCCACAAGTGACCATAGCATTACAGCCATGATAGTGGCTTCCAAGGAAAGTTCCCAGGGTGTGTGGTGGCAGGGGTGGGTCAGGGAGGACTTCCTCAAGGGAGTGACATTTTAGCTGAGATCTTATGGAGATAGCTAGCTATGAAGAAAGGAAGAGCAGTTCAAGCCCTTGAAAAAGCAGGGTTTGGCAGCTGGAGTGAGCAAAACAAACAAAAATGGAAAAGCCAGTAGACCTGGAGGGGAAAGGAGGGGAGTATGGTGCAGAAGGAGCTGAGGGGCAGGCAGGGGCTGAGCACACAGGGCTCACAATGGTTTTATCCATATGTGTGATGTGGTCAGTTCTGCATTTTGGAAAACTCACTCTGGCTGTTGGGTGGAGAGTGAACTGGGAGGTGGGGCAAGTGGGGAATGTGGAAACGGGTCGAGAGGCTGTTTCAATTGTCCTGTTGGAGATGGTAGCAGTTGGGCCAAGGTGATGATGGTGCAGATGGAGCAAAGTAAACAGCTGGCAGATGTATGCGGAAGCTAGGACATGAGAGGTTTGACTCCGAAGCATGAGAAAAACGGAGGTGCAAAGGATGCTCCCCAGGCCAGGAGCAGAGAGACGGTCTTGAGTGTAATTATGGACACACAACATTGGAGGTGCCTTTGCAAATACCCAGGTGGAGCTGTCATGTAGGCAGTGGGAGGTCTAGAGCTCCCAGAAGGAGCCTGGGCTGCAGTTATAAATCTGTGAGTAATGTCCTTATGCTTCATAACTGAAGTCATGTATATGGATGAGGTCCCAGAGGGAGAGAGGATGGATCTAGAAGAGAAGGTGGCTCAGGGCCAAGCCTTCAGGAACAGCCACATCTAATGGCCAACAGAGTACAGGTGAGGTGCAAAGGGAACTGCTAAGGCGTGTTTAGATGGAGAGAAAGAAAACCAGGAGAGGATCTTGGAAGCCAAAGGGAGAGTGGGTCTCCAGAAGGGGCAGCAGCCAGCAAGAAAAGGTGACGCTGAGAAGCCCTAGTGGCAGCGATGTCCTTTGGCAACCTCAGCTCTCTGGGGGCTGGGTCTTTTCAACAATCCTGTATACAGGAAAGAGAAGCTTGCCCCCTTGGACAGTGGACGAAAGAGCTGCTCAGGGGGATCAGGTCATCTGCCCAAGGTCATGAAGCCAGGGGAGAGCGCTGCTGGGACAATGCCCCCATTCACACCCCTTGCATTCTCCAACCTCTACCCCGCCCTCCTTGCCATCCCACTCACAGACACACTTTCCCGAGCACGTCCGTGCCGTACCACTCCTTGTTGATGAAAAGCACCAGAGGGATTCAGTACCATAGCATGATGGGATCCCCAGCCTCCAGGAGACCAAGCCTTGCTAGGAGAAAGGTAAGTATCTTGACCTCCGTCTCAAGAGGCCATGTAGTGTAGTATCAAGACCACGGGCTTAAGGTCCAGCTTTTCACCCATCTTCCCATTCATTCATATCTGTTCATTCATTCATTCATTCCACAAATATTGTTTGAGTGCCAAGCACACTTTCTAGCTGAGCTGCTTTGAGCAGGCTCTGAACTTCTCTGAGCCTCAGTTTCCATCTCTGTAAAGATGGGTCAGTGACCCTTGACACACATGCTTATGAGGATTACATGGAGGTGTAAGTTGTCTGGCACATAGTAGGTGTTCATTAAAGGCTAATTCCCTTCCCTTCTCTTCCTTTCCATTGCTTTCCCTTCCCTTCCCTTCTCTTCCTTCCCCTTCCTTTCCTTTCCCTTCTCTTCCCTTCCTTTCCCTTCCTTCCCCTTCCCTTCCTTTTCCTTCTCTTCCCTGCCCTCCATCTGCAGAACTCATGAAGGAGTGAGAAACTAAGGCCTTATAGCAACACCTTCTGTCTTTCTCAGAGGACATGCACGCTCCTCCATGCACACATCCATGCACACACGTGCACATGTCCCCAGATTACCCGCTGTCTCTACTCATGATTCCTAGGGCCAGCACCAACGTGAGCTTGGAACCCATTGGACCCAGCACATCTGGGCTGAGAACAGTCCTGAAAGCCATCTGGGAATCCTAAGCACAGAACAGGCCCAGAACTGAGGACCCCAGCCTCCCCTGTATGGTCTGGGAGTCCCCAGACTCAAGCTGGGGTGTGTCCTCAGTGACTTTGAAGCTGGGTTCTTAGTGGCTCCAGGAGTCAAATCCTTGGTGACCAGAATTTTGGTATCTTCAGTGTCCTGGGGCTGCACCCTCCATGCTCTGGGCCCAGTCTAAGGCGCCTCAGAGATCAGCGTCCTCACTGATTCCTGGGTCGGTGGTGTCAGTGGACCCTCTGATGGCAGCTCCCCTGACTGCTCCTCCAAGGGGGGTCCCATGTGTCTCTGAAGGAACTTAAGCCCCCACAGGCTCTTGCAGCAGCTTAGGAGGTTGCTGGAACACACAGAACAGGGCAGTGCTGGCTTCCTGGGGAGACACAAACACAGGTTAGGGCTGAGGTGGCCACTGAGCAAGAACAGTGGGGCCAGGGTCTAACTCTCACCTTTGCTTCTTCTAAGTCAGATTGTGAAGGCGGTTGGGGGGAGGTGGAGGAGGACCTCTCTCTGCCTTACAGAGAAGTCCACGTGCAACGGGACTTATTCCCTCAACCCCCATGGTGGAGCACCCAGGAGACTTGTTTTCCAATCTCAATTCTGCTTCTAACATGCTATGTGCCCTTGGTCAAGTCACTTAACCTCTCTGAAACTCAAATGGAGGAAAAAAAAATTCACCTTCCTAATCCTTGAAAGGATGAACCATTAGGCAATATGTATAAAAGTATCCCACACATTGTCTGGCACATAGTAAGAGCCCAATTAATGTTTGCTATTTCTGAATCCTAAGGAAGTGATTTCTGAGTATCTACAGTGTGCCTCGTAGGAGATGGGGGGAAGTTGTGAAGATTTATTCTGCCTTGCATTAGCCATCAGTTATGAATCTATCTGTCTCCCCATTAGAATGTGTCCTCCTCGAGGTAAGGTGTTTGCTATTCAGCCCCTGCAAGTATGGCCACCACCCAGTAGGAACTCAGTTAGTGTTTGTTGGTTCCATCTGATGGAAAGAAGGATAGGTCAGTGAAGGTGAGTTTGCTAAACCCTTTGGTAGGACAGTTTTTTTTAAACATTTTTTGAAAATTCAGTTTTATTGAGATCTATTCACATACCATACAATCATCCACAGTGTATAATCAATTGTTCACAGTACCATCATATAGTTGTGCATTCATCACCACAATCAATTTTTGAACAGTCATTACTCCAAAAATAAAATAAAATAAAATAAAAATAAGAATAAAAATACAAGTAAAAAAGAACACCCCAAACATCCCATCTCCCCTTATTATTCATTTAATTTTTGGATAGGACAGTTTTTAACAAAGTATTCAGCATATAATTCAGAAGGGAAAGACTCAATTTGGAGCCCCTGCGTATCCAACCCCTCTCTGCCACCTGCTGATCTCCTTTTTTAACAGAGAGTGCAGGGGGTAGGCTCAGAGCTTTTAGCAGGCAATAGCATTGAGCTAGACTTTGAAGACATTGTCTGTTCTATTGTCTCTGTTAATGAGTACCTTCTGTTTCCCCCAAGTAATATTGGTTTTCCCTATATGGTGATGATATAGTTTCTTATAAAATAAATTGATTGCAGTGAAAACAGTGACTGGGTTTAAGAGAGTTAAGGCCACATGGTGGGACATGAAGGGGATTTGCAGTTTGGGAAATGCCTTAGACTACAAATCACTGGCACAGCTCGCCTTTGGTTCAAACTCAGGAAGAGCCAAGCATTGCATGGTGTCCCAAGAAGTTTGGTCTGGGAGATCTGTAGCTCAAGGGCAGCCCAAAATCTGGGTTCACCTCTGTTCAGGGCCACAAAGTTCCCTGCCAGGCTCTGGGGATCATCTGTTAAGGGAGGTCTGGCCACCAAGGGAACCAAACTCCATGCTCTTTCTCCCGTTCTCTCTGAGACTCCCCCCAGGGTCTCTCAAATGGTAGCGATGGAAGCTGTGGGTTTGGAGGCCTGACTTTATAAGGCTTGGTGAGCACAGACATAGCCAGCACCTAATTTTCTTTCAGTGAGTGGGTGTGTTCCAGCTTCACTGGTCCAAGACACCCTATAGGTTTGGCCGGCTCCAGTCTCCCCAGGGAACACCTGACCTTCACCTGGACCTCAAGGTCATACCCTTGGGCACTTCAGAGGCACTGGGTGTCCTTTTCCTTGTTAGCACTACACATATTTGGTCAAGCAGGGAGGTAGCTGCTTTTTGATTAACATTCCAGACGGAGCCCACTGCTCTGATAAAGTGACTTTTGCTGACATTATCAAAGAAAAGGTAGCTCTAGACTAGGAAATAATGATCTCCCTTCTCAAAGGGGCCTTAAAAGCCCTTAAATAATATTACTATGGAAATATTACATGTTCATAGGAAAAAACTCAGAACAGATTACCGAAAAGAAGACAAGAAGCATCTCATGTGAGCCAATACAGTCCATGAAAATTAAGCCTGCACTTTTTGTTGGAATGGTAGGCATGCAACATACTTTTTCACTGGGGCTGCTGAGATAGTAAGATGTAAGCTTTGTGCTGCTGGTGGCCACAAGGGGAGAATCTGACTGTGCACGTGGAAAGCAAGAGTTGAAAGCTGGAGAAAGACAAATGTCTGATGACACTATTTGTTCATTTGGATCAGGCCATGCGTGAAGCTACTCTTGGGCTTTTCAGCAACATGAGCCAATCAACTACCCGCACCAACCCCAGCCTATTTTAATGAGATTTCTGCTACTTGCAGGCAACAGTGTCCTGACTAATAGATGGCTAAATAAATGTTATCTGAATCTGATTCTCGTCTTTTCCACACTGAGGGTGTTATAATACGTTCTACCACCAGAGGTCAGGTGCCAGTTTCAGTGATACTGTCTGCTGGAGAAAGAAGCCTTACTTGGGGCCCTCTCTGACCCTCAGTTTTCTTATCTGTGAAATAAGTTAATAATAGTAGCCTCTTATCTACATACAATGGAATACTATTCAGCTATAAAAAAGAATGAAGTTCTGATACATACTATAACATGGATCAACCTTGAAAACATTATGCTGAG
Source organism: Choloepus didactylus (assembly GCF_015220235.1). NCBI lineage: Eukaryota > Metazoa > Chordata > Mammalia > Pilosa > Megalonychidae > Choloepus > Choloepus didactylus. The sequence goes on from NW_023637577.1 coordinate 2,268,918, forward strand.
TGAAATAAGCCAGGCATAAGGACAACTATTATATGATTTTGCTTAGATGAAATAATTAGAATAAGCAAATTCATAGAGACAGAAAGTAGATTAGAAGTTACTATGGTCCAGGGTGGTGGGGAATGGGGAGTTACTGCTTAAAGGATTAAAGGGCACAGAGTTTCTGTTTAGGTGATGAAAAAGTTTTGATAATGGGTGGTGGTAAAGGTAGCACAACATCATTAATGGAATTAATTCCACTGAATTGTACACTTAAAAATGGCAAAGATGGCAAATTATTTGTTATACATATGTTACCACAATAAAAAAAAAGTATTTAAAGAATTAGGCGCCAATGGGGGGGGGTTCTAAATTGACTACTGCTTCCCATGTACTAGGGATTATAATATAGAGGAATCCTATAGCAAATCCTATTGCAAAACAAAGAATGCTTTTGGAAAGCTAAAATAATAACAATTATAGCAATCTCACAGGGCTGTCGTAAGCACTGAGATGCTGAATCTCGGAGCCCCTTTCCACCATGCTCCCCTGCTTCCAGCACTCAGTATCGGCAGGATCACCCCACATGCCTTGGCACATGCTGTTCCCATTACATGGAATTCCTTTATCTCCCCTTTTCTGGTCAACTTCAGCTCCTGTTGCAAGACTGCTCAGGCATCACCTCCTGTGGGAAGCTGTCTCTGAGGCCTCCCAGGGTTCTTGATTTTCTCCTCCAGCTTCTCCAGCCCCCTCTGCTGAGGCACTTATATCCCTGGGTTACCCATCACTTTACCTGTCTCCCAGATTAAATCAGGGGGGCCTGAAAGGCCGGTCGTTCACCTTTTGTCTTCGATCTTCAACCCCATTGTCCAAGTTTACAGTAGGCATTCAATCATGCGCTCTTAACCAATGAATGAAACGCCCAATGGAGCTCAGCTTGAATGACGATCCTCCAAAGCGGCTTCTGACTTCCTGAATTCACAGAACTTCAGAAGCAGTTGAGCTGGCTGTCTCCAGCAGCCCTGACTCCTATATGCTGTCCCTCGTGCTGGCTTTATTTCTCTTTCTACCTTCTCACCGATCCTACCCTGTAAGGGTATCATGGACACGAACCCCAGGAGGGATTCATCTCAGCAATCACCTTCTGAGCATCAGCCACATGAGCCACATCTCATACTTTATTGGAGAGAAAGTATGAGATTGGAAAGCAGGAGTCCTGCATTCAGTTTGAGCCTTCCTCCTTCCCCTGCTGTTGGGTCTCTGGCAATTCTAGCTCCCTTCCCAAGCCCCTCTCCTTATCTGTAAATTGAAGCCATGAGATGAGATGGGAGAAATGAAATGTTTTGAAAGTTCTCCTCTTCGTCATCCTTTGTTTCTGGAGATGGGCAGGATCTCTAGGTGCTTCTCCCAAGAGGTTCACCAAGAGCTGATGGTTGAAGCACTGTGTGCTAAGGGTCTGGAGCTCTTCTCCATTCTCAGATCCTTATCCTGTAGCCAACAATGTGGGAAGGACCCCCAGACCCAGGAGGTCAGTTTCCCCTGCGTTCTGGGAACTGTGTCACAAAGAACTTTCCTTTATGAGAAAATGGAAATGGAGCTGATTAGAAAGTGGAAGTGACCCCAGAGCCAGCTACAGCCCACCAGATGCCTTTTCCAAGGCCTTAAGCTTTGGATGCCATTGGGGGTGACCCTCTTCTCCAGACTGGGCCCAAGTTTTCATTAAAACAGCCTTGGGAGGGAAATTTTAGGACCCCAGGTTACCCAGAGACCAATCGGAGTGTTATCTTCCTGCCCTTTTATTTTCCACCATAAACCAATATTACCCGATAAATAAAAGTCACCAAAATTCAGGCCTCTGCTCATGAAAGGAAGTATTTTTTCATGGCCCTCTCGTCATTCTCTGGAAGTGAACACAGAAAGTTTGTCTGCCTGAGGGTCAGATATGATTGGCAGGGATGACACCCAATTTCAAGTCTATAGGGGTGGGCAGCTCGCTCTTTGTCCTTCAGTAGCAAATGTTAAGAGCAAGCTGGTAAGAACCTGGGCAGATTTCCTGCAGGAGCTTTGCAGATGCTCTGGGTTCATTTATGTGCCAGATAAGGTGACACGTATCCAAGGAAGCCACCTCTAGAATTCCCTGGGACTTACTTGAGATCCACAGGTAGCAGTCACAAACCATTAACTCCTTTTGTATTTTTTCCTATGACAAGGGAAATGTATAGTGAGGGTTGGCCTTAGGCCCCTAAAGGGGATTTCATTAGCGATCTCCCAGGGTGCACATCTTTAAACACTGGAACCAACCTAGGAGCTTGTCAAAGGAGGGGTTGGTTTTCACTGGTGCTCCCCGTGGTGAAGCACGGACCAGGCATCCATGAATTGCACTAGTGAATGAATAAATGACTGGCTAGCATCTACTGAGCACTCATATGCTTGCACCCCTTTTCCTACTTAACCCTCACAATGGATCCATAAGGTAAGTACAGGTGACCCCGTTTCACAGACCAGGAAATCAAGGCTGCAGGAGGGTGAGTGATGCTCCAGGTCACTCATGTACTCGAATCCACAGCTGTAGGACTCCAAAGCTTATTCCTTCCCACCACACCAAGCTGCTTCCTGTAGAGCAACTAAATGCATTGGATGGAACATTCTGGAGCAATCACCGCATATCAGATACCATGGGGGAGGCCACCAGCCTCAAAAAACTTATAGATGATGACACACACAGGTCCATCGCTGCCATGGAAAATCCCAAACTGCACGTGTATGTGTGTGCATGTGAGTCTCTGTGTGAGCCAGTGTGAGTGGTTGGGCACACGTGTACACAATAGAGTGTGTGCAGGTGAGGGTTCATGGTTGTGTGAGTGCATTCATGTGTAAGGCCATGAGTGTGAGCATGCATGCAAGCAAAAGTGTGTGTGCAGGGGTGCCTGAGTGTGCACACACATGTGCATCGTGTGTGTGTGTGATGTGAGTGTGATTATGTGGCATAGAAGCCGTCTCTGGCTTTAGGCATCAGGGTGACTCAGGGAGCAGGGAGCCTCTGAGTGGGGCCTGCAGCAATGAGGGGAAATGGGACAGGGGTGCTTGGGAAAGTGGGGAACGTGCTCCAGGCCAAGGGAACAGCCTGAGCTGTGGTCTGTGCTCTGAGGACAGGGAATGATCTAGTTCAGCTGGAGAAAGAGGAGCATGAGGAGGCACTGGGAGAGGAGAGGAGAGAAGGATTCAGTAGCCAGAATATGATGGTGTTGATTGAGGAGTTTGTATATGATCCGGCAGGCACTGGAAAGCTAGTGAAAGCTCTGGAGCAGGAAAGTGTCAGGAACTGACTGAACAGTGGCCTCCGCCTGTGATCTGAGCTGGCCTTTCTCCGAGACTTTACGATGGCATGGGTCAGTGAGATTGTACCTACCCCTTGGGCGAGTGTCCAAGGGGAGGATGGGGGAGGGATATTCACCCACCACAGGGAGAACCGGGGCTGCAGGTGAGTGGGTCTGGGCAATTTCCATGGGAGTCCTCTTTCAGGCCCTCAGGTGCAACATGTGGTTAACTCACATTGGACACTTCATGTATGCTTGCCCTGTGACCCTCCCAGCAGTCCTGCCAGAAGGGTAAACTGACCTGACCAAGGTCACACAGCTGGTGGGTAAGGACCAGGGCTCTGCGCCGAGTCTGCTGGGTCCAAAGCCCAATCAAATGAGAGCCAAAGCATCTCACGTTCCATCAGTTCAGTTCATCCTCACACCAACCCCAGGCAGGGAGGGAGGGAATACCATTATTCTTCCTATTTTATGGAGCAGCAAACTAAGGCCCAGAGAGGTTAGGTAACTTGCCCGAGGTCATACAGCCAGTAGGTAGCACTGGATATATGTTGCAGCACCTTGGGCACATTGCGTGATGGAGAAGTCAAGGTATGGGGAGCCCTACTTCCCTCTCAACCCATCCCCGGCCTCCACACCATTCACTTCCTGCTGCTGAAGTAGGATTGAAGAACAATAAAATGCTGAGAGTGTTTGTTTAATTTTCACAACATATATAGAGATCCATAGTCTTGTCTCTAACAGATGAGGAAACTGAGGCCAAAAGAATGTCTTGTGCAAGGATCCCCCCGCAAATAAGTGGTGGAGCCTGATGAGAATCTTCATCTGTCCATCTGCAAAGCTGGGGAGCCCCCTGCCCTGCCCTCCTCATACAACGGGCAGAGCAGCACTTAGAGGGTCCCGGAGGCATCAGTGCCTCTCTCATCTCCTGAATCCCAGCCTTGCATTCAGCCTGCCCGGCTGCTCGAACCCACCAATTATGGCCATTTGGGACTGGCTGGCTTGACCAATCTTCTCCTTGAAACTGTGGCAAGCTTTTTAAGATGGAAAGAAATGGCCAAACCTCTGGCAGGTGCTTACAAAAAAAGGACCTGCAGTGCACGAGGCTGTTCTCAAAGTCATTTCCCATTGCTCATCACATCCCATTCCTGAGAGGCAGGCAAAGTGTCACACTCATTTCATAGATGGGGAAACTGAGCTTGGAGAGGCCTGCCATTTGCCCCAAGGTCACCCAGCAGTGAACGGCAGAGCTGGGAATCAACTGAGACCTGTAGGATGCTACATGCTGGGCATAAGCTCTCTGCTTCACCAAGCAGGTTTTTTCAGTTTGAGGCTCTTATTTCCTCTCCAGTTTCTGAAAGGCTCAGGCCTTGGAGGAGGGGTGGGGTCCCCCTCTGAGATGGTTCCTCCTTGGCTTCTGTGATCGTTTGCAGCTGTATGTGCCCCCAGAAAAGCAGGCTCTTAAAGCTATACCTGTGGGTGTAGACCTATTGTGAGTGGGACCTTTTGATGAGGTTATTTCATGTATGCCCTGAGTGGGTCTAATCCTTTTACTGGAATCCTTCATAAGACAAGAAAAATAGAGAGACACAGACAGAAACTGTCAGAAAAAAAGATAAAGAAGCTAAAAGCCATGGAGAAGCAGAGAGTAAAACAAGCCAGAGAATGAGACTAGGCCTCCCTATAGTTGTGCCTAAGAGCCTCCTCCCAAATGCCTCTTTGTTGCTCAGCTGTGGCCCTCTCTCTCTAGCTAAGCCAACTTGGCAGGTGAAATCACTGCCCTCCCCACTACGTGGGATCAGACACCCAGGGGAGTGAATCTCCCTGGCAACGTGGAATATGACTCCCGGGGAGGAATCTAGACCCGGCATCGTGGGATGGAGAACATCTTCTTGACCAAAAGGGGGATGTGAAAGGAAATGAAATAAGCTTCAGTGGCTGAGAGATTCCAAAAGGAGCCACGAGGTCACTCTGGTGGGCACTCTTACGCACAATTTAGACAACCCTTTTTAGGTTCTAGTGAATTGGAGTAGCTGGTGGTGGATACCTGAAACTATCAAACTACAACCCAGAACCCATGAATCTCGAAGACAATTGTATAAGAATGTAGCTTAGGAGGGGTGACAATGTGATTGGGAAAGCCATATGGACCACACTCCCCTTTGTCTAGTTTATGGATGGATGAGTAGAAAAATAGGGGAAGGAAACAAACAAACAAACAAAGGCACCCAGTATTCTTTTTTACTTTAATTGCTCTTCTTCACTTTAATTACTATTCTTGTTATTTTTGTGTGTGTGGTAATGAAGGTGTCAGGGATTGATTTTGGTGATGAATGCACAACTATGTAATGGTACTGTGAACAATTGAATGTACGCTTTGTTTTGTATGACTGCGTGGTATGTAAATATATCTCAAGAAAATGAATTAAAAAAAAAAAAAAAGCCAGAGAAGCTTCAAGAGAAGGACACACAGAAGCAAAGAGAAACAGAAGCTAAAAGAGAGAAACACAGAAGCTCAGAGAGGAAGCCACAGAAGCCAGAAGCTGGAAGCAACGAAACCCGGGAGAGAAGGGAGAAACCAGCAGATGCACCTTCCCATGTGATGGAGGAGCTGAGGATGCCAGCAGCCTGTCTTCAGAGTCCAGGTATCGCCTGTTGATGCCTTGATTTGGACATTTTCACAGCCTCAGAATAGTAAACTCATAAGTTAATAAATCTCCATTGTAAAAGGCAACCCACTTCTGGTATATTGCACTTCATCAGCTTTAGCAAACAGAAACAGCCCCCGTCAAACACTTCTCTCCCTTCTTTTCCAAGCCCTCTGCCCATCCTTTAAATGCCAGCAACCCCTTCTCTTTACAGTGAACACCCTCTCCTCTAGCCAGCCACCCAGTCACTTCCAGCACCCACCGCTGACAGGGCTTCAAGGATGTGACACCCTCAGAGGTGACCTGAAGCAAGGACGCTCATATGGCCCGTCTAGAAAGCAGAAGGCAAAGTGTAACAAAAGGCTTAAAATATCCCTCCTCTTTGGCCAGTAATTCTGTTTCCGGAAATTCAATTTCCAAGGAAATAATGTTAAAGAAACAAAATGTTCTATGCATGAAGATGTTCATCACGAGATTGCTTATGGTGGTTTAAAAAAAAGGGAGGGGGGAGAACAATGGCAGGGTACAAAAATAGGAAAACATTTCAGTCAATTGTGGGGCTCCTCCAGGCCCCCCAACTCCCACACTAGCAAACTGCCATGAGCCTGCATGTATGAGGTCTCAGTAAGTGTCAGACACTATTCTAGGGGCTTCATATTCATTCTCTGCTTTAATCCTTACAACAGCCTCAAAAGGCTTCAAAAAGTGGATACTGGTAATATCCCCATTTTACAGATGAAGCAACTAAGAAAGGCAAAGAGAGGTTAAGTAACATGCCCAAGGTTGACTAGCTAGTAGATGGCAGAGCAGGGAATTGAACCCAGGCAGTCTGACTCAATCCAGCAGGCTCAACCAAGGTCAGAGAAGTAGTGGTTACTAGTTATTATTACTGGGGTAGTCACTGAATGTGGGTTACTGTGCCAGGTGGCATGTGGGAGCTTCTCAGGTGGAGTGGGATGCTATTTTGAGATATTGAGGGTTTGCCATTGCTCCCCCCCTTGCTCAGAAGCCTCACCATCGCTGTCCTCTGCCTCTCAGGCTGCAGCTGCAGGGGAGGCCATAGACCATTTTTTAAGCCCCTAACAAAAGCGGTGGTTAGAGACTCAACATGCATTTGGTTTTCAAGAGCCTGTAAGAGAAGTTTCCCACCACCTAGGAGGAGGTGGGAAACACTTGGGGCCTGGGACAGGAAGCTGAGAGTAGATGTTAGCATGGGCCTGGCCCCTGCCCCTTCCTTTGGGGTTAAAACCCTGATTGGAGGTGAGGTGGGGTGACTGCAAGAGGAGTTTGTGGGGGCTGAAAGCGCAGGGGCTTGTGCCCTACTTCCTGTTGGGAACCCCAGGAAGCCTGCAGGAGAAATGGCAGTGAAGAGGCCTCCTGTAGCTCCTGTACCCTAATTTCTCTGTCCCCATAGGGTATGCAGGTGATCCCTAAAATCCCCATGGATCTAGAGGGAGCCCCAGAAATGGATGCATCTGCTGGATATGTCCCATGGGGGCCAGGGGACCGCAGCAGAGGTTGAGGCCCACTGAGGATGTGGCTATATCTCAGCAGTGCCAGGGAGATCCCAGGAGCAGGCCAAGTGTGTCAGTGTGTCCCTGAGCCCAGACATCTTCAGAGATGCCACAGATAGAGAAGCTGACACGACAGACCTAGAGCACTCCCAGGGAGGGAGAAAGGGCCAGACAACCTCAGGGGACTTAGATTATCCTGGAGACATGGGAAGGCGGGGGGTGTAGACAGAATCTTGAATTAACTGGGCTCAACTTCCAAAGTCATGAAAGTCCAGGCAACGGATGATGATGGCTTGGACTAAGATGGTGGTGGCTGCACAGTTCAATGCTGGAAATGACTGAGCTGCCCTGACATGGCAAATTTAAGTCCTTCCACCATCTGTGACTCGGTGGCCTGGGAGCTACCTGAGCAGAAGGGAAACAAAGAAGTCTCACATCTAGGCATACTCAAGTCTGCACTCTAAACACACACACACGCACCCACCCCCAGCACCTGCAATAACCCAGCTGATCCCTTCCCCAACCTTGGAGGGATTTGCTGTAATCATCAGCCCCACTTTTCAGCTGAGGACACAGAGTTTTAAGAGAGGAGAAGTAATTTGCCCAAGGTCCCTTGGTCAGCAAACCAGGGACGTCTACCTTCAGGGCTCTCAGCAGACAGGGACACTAAAGAGCTTCCTTGAGGGTCCCTTCCCCAGGGCCTTTGCACATGCTGTTCCTTTGCCTAGAATGACACGGCCAAACCTCTGCTCTTAGCTCGGAAAACTCCTACTTGTCCTTTGAGATTCAGTGGAGACATCAGCCCCTTGAGGAGGCTTCCCCTGGTCTCCCAGGCTGAGGCTGGGGCCCTCTTGGCCCCGCAGCCCCCTCTGGATCACCTCTTTCTGAGCACCCTTCCAACACGTTTGTACCGGTTGCCCTGCTCGTCCTGCTTCTCCACTAAGCCCCACACCTTTTTTGGACAGTGTGCTTGGTGAGTGATGATTGAATGCATGAAGAAATGGAAGCTAGCTAGCAGCCACTGAAAATGAGGGACACAGGCTGCTTAGGAAGTAACACGAAATTCAGAGCTGCGACTACCGGGATTGGGTAAAGTGGCAACAAGAGATGGGGTTTCTTTTTGACTTTCAGTTTCACGTTCTGTTTCAATACTAATTAACTCTTTGTAATCATTCTGTGTCCCTTGAGTTAGTTTGGGAAGGGCAAGTTCCTTGAGTCCCCTGGGCATCGGGGATTGCCCTGCCACCCACTCTGGAGGGTCTATCCCTGGATGACCAACTTGTGATAGCCCATCCTACGTCATGCAACTTTCCTGCACTCATCAGATACAGGAAAAGCAGACGCCATCAATGGTTTTCTATCGGCACCATCTGCCAACTTTCTGGCAGTTGGCTCAATGGCCTCTTTCCCATCTCCTCCACCCCAAAAGAGCCTCAGGGGCTGCATATAACCCGCAATGACTGCAGGGCTGCACGCCCAGTAAGTTTCGGGCACACCCCATCCCTGCTCCCTGATGCTGTGGGTTTAATAAGCACCAGATTCACCCCAAAGCAGAAAGCCCTGGGGCTCATTTCTGTTTCTTCAGTGGCAGTGACAGCTGCCAGAAGTCTTCCCTCCCTTTTACAGATGAGGAAATTGGGGCTTAGAGAGGGACAGGATCTCCTCGAGGTCACACAGCTTCAGTGACAGAAGCAGTGGAGAAACCCAGTTCCCTGGCCTGCCAGGTGGGAGCTCTGTCATCAGAACTTCCTTGGCCCTGCCTGCCCCCGGCCCCATCTGCCCCTGGCTCCTGCACTGGCAGCTTCGAGGCGTGACAAGTACACATTTTACCGAATTTGCCTCCACAAGTCGAAGCGATTCATTATTATGGAAAACACATTCCTTGCTGCCCTTGCCAGAAGATTCTTGACACAAACACAGTTGGGTGTTTGGCATAATTTCTCTCCCTTGTTAAGCATTCATGTTTGTATAGGAATGGTCCCTGGAGACTGAGCCAAGCTTCCCATTTGCAGGTGAGGGACTCAGAGCCTGCCCCGAGCCATTCAGTGACACAGCTGAAGCACGAATCCACAGAGCCTGTCCTGACCATTGCAGAGGGGTTGGGGAAAAAATAAAAGCTACCACTTGCTAAATGCTAACTCTGTAAACTGTTGCTAAACCTCATCACAACCCTCATGAGGAGGTGTTTTTATCCCCATTTCGCAGATGAGCAAGCCAAGCCTCAGAGAGGGCAAGCCACCTGCCCAAGGTCACAGAGCTGCAAGTGCGGTGGCTGCAACTGGAACCCATTTCTTTCCTTTCCACCAGGGGATGGCCCATTTTTGTTGAAATGGGCAGAAAAAGAAAAACTAAAAAGAATAACATTTTGTGACTGGTGAAAATGATAGGAAATTCAAATTCCAGTGTCCATAACTAAAGTTTTATTAGAACACAGTCCCCTCCATTCATTTACATCTGCTGTACAGCTGCTTTTGCAGTCTAATGGCAGAGTTAGACTGCATGTCTGCAAAGCCTCAGATATTTACTGTATGGTCTTTGGCAGAAAATGTTTGCTGAACTCTGCCCTACACCATGCCATCTCCCATGGCAGGCAGGGCCTCCCCATATGGTTCCTGAACAAGGGAACCAGGCACAGAGGGTGACGCGGTTGGGGGGGGGGGGTCCCAGCCTCCCTCTGCTTGCCCTGGGACTTGCAATGTGTCCTGGGGCTGGGTCCCTGGAAGAAGGGCATTTTCCTGATTCACTCGTCTAGATATGCACCTTTTTCTTACAGGTGAAAAGGTCCAAGCAGTGGAACTGAGGGTACAGCTCCCCTTCCCTCCCTGTCATAGCCCCTTGGAAGGCGGCACCTCATCCTGCCCCAGCAGGACCTGGGTCAGATGGAACCAGAAGGTGCAGACCAAGGAAAGGGCAAGAGGCAGCAGCATGGCCTGAGGGAAGAAGGAAAATCACCCAGCGGGGGCTTCCAGCTGGCCTCAAAGACACAACCACCAGACATAAATAAATGAGAAATTCTGGACCTTTCGAATGACTCCTGGGGTGGAAAGGGGCGGGGCACGGTTTATTCCCTCCAACTTTTGACGCTGTGATGGGTTTCCCACTTCCTGTCCCTCTGCTCTCCTTCACCTGACTTCCTCTGAAGAGATGGAAGATGGAAAGGATCAGCTCCTCGGGGTCACCCTTCTGCTGTGCTAAGTTGCTGCACAGAAGTGCCTGAGTGTGGATATTCTGTGTCCATTCGGGCGGGCGGGCAGAAGTCAGGCCACTGGGACAGCCTGAGTCTCAGGGTTCTCCACCCACGGTCTGAACCTGTCCAAGAGCTGCCACGGAGTCCAAGCACTTGGTGAAGGAGCAACGGAGCCTCAGGTGGAAGGAAGGGGAGGAAAGAAGAAGAAAGAGAACATAAAAAAGGAATGGAAGAAAAGGCCAAAAAGAAAGATAGAACCTTGCAAACATTATGCTACGTGAAAGAAGCCAGGTACAAAAGACCATGTATTAAATGAAATGTCCAGACCGGGCAAATCTACAGAGACAGAAAGTAGATTAGTGGTTGCCTGGAGCTGGGAGAGATGAGGGATTGGGGAGGTGGGTAGGGGTGTGATGATGGCCAAAAGGTTCAGGGGTTTCTTTTTGGGGGTGATGAAAATGTTCTAAAATTGATTGTGGTGACGGTTGCCCAATTCTGTGACTATACTAAAAGCCACTGAACAGTACACGTTTAATGGGTGAACTATACATACGGTATACCTCAATAAAGATGTTACACCGAAGAAGGAAAATGAAAGAAAAGAGACAAAAGGAGAGGACACAGAGAGAGATGGAAAACGAAGAAAGAAAACTCCCATTTGTTGAATAAAGTCAACTTGTCACATGCTGAGAGCCTGGGGCTTCTATTTCATTTTATTCTGGCGATACCTCTGCAAAGTCAGTCTAATAATTATCACCGTTTTGTAAGTAAGGAGACTGAAGCTCAGGGAGTCAGTGACCGGCTTAACCCCAATCAGTTAGGGACTCAGACCCGGCTACCTAACCTCAACTCTTGGTCCAAAAGCCTCGAGAAGCCACAGGCAGCCCCTACTCAAGAGGGCCAACATGGAAAATGCACACACAAGGCAGCCAGCGGTGGGAGTAGCATGGGGGTTGCTTTTAGGGGGACGGGCTGCCCTGTGGGGCTTAGCAGATGTCCCTCATAAAGGCTGTCGGGAAATGCTGACACAACTGTGCAGAAAAAGTCAGACCCATCTAGAACCCTAAACGACAGATGTAACCAGGATTGGGCACCTCAAGGGTTGAGTTCTCCAAAATTTCACTTCCAAGCAGCAGTTCCTTCTCCAGAAGGGCCAGTTGCACACTTAGAAACGTAAGTGTGCACCAGAAACAGGTTCTTTCACTCCTGCTGAGGTCACAGCTTCCTGGAAGGACTTGGCAGTTAGGGGGTGGGGGAGAGATACAGGGTGAGCCAGACCTGGAGCCCCCCCATCCTGTGGTGAGGCGGCAGACATGGTCCAGGCTGTTGAGAACTCTGGATTCTAATCCCAACTCCCTTGCACAAGTTGCTTCGCTTTCTGGGCTCGTCTGTGATGTAGCCAAGGGGGAGGAGCTGGGTTATCACTCAGGGCCTCTTTCCCGCTCCAAGACTCTGACTCAGACAGAGCTGGCACTGGGCTCTGCTGCAATTCCTGCCCCCGAGGCCACTATTTGGAGTAAAGGGCACTGGGATGGCCAAGCTAGAAAGGGGAAATGATTTTCTGGGCTCCCTCTAGGCTCCTGGAACTTCCCCTCTTTGAGATGCTCTTTCCTTGTCTCTAAAATTAGGTTGGTATTGCTCACTTCTCAGGGCCCTTGGGGACCTAGAAGGAGACATGCACCCCTTCATTCATTCATTCATTCATTTGACAAATAGTATTGGGCCTGTACTAGCCAGGCACTGTGGACACAGCAGTGAACAGACATTGTGGAGGAGGAGCTGACGTTAAATGAACAGATCATATCATGACAAGATGGTTTAAGTGCTAGGGAGGCAATCCAGAGAGAAGGTCAGGAAAAGGGCTGGGAAGGGAAAATGGGAGTGAAGAGAAGTGAGGCAGGCAGAGAGGGATAAGAAGAGGGTCGTGGGCTGAGGAAAGGGCTGATGGGGTTGGGACATCCCGTGGCTCAGGGGGTTGGGGAGGGTGGGAGAGGGGGCTGGGGCAGTGGCAGGAGCCAGGGTCCATACAGGGCCTCTGGAGGCCTTGATAAGGATTTTATTCCAAGAGAACAGACTGTGAGCCATGGGTCCTGGAGGCTCCCAGCCCGTCCCGAGGCTCCATTTGTACCTCTTCTTCCCATTTGCACCTCTTCTTTCCGAGTCTTTCCAGTGCTCCTTGGGACTCTGACCTCCAGGCGCCTGGGAGTATGGTTACCAGGCCCAGGGGCTCTGGGAGGAAGGAGGAAGTGCCACTCCCTAAAATAGACTGCTGATATACCAGGGATTTAGGAATGTTATCTCCCCACCTCGGGAGAGTACAGGAGCAAATGAATGGGCGGGAAAAGACTCCAAAGAGCCCTGGGTGGGGTGCAGGGGAAGGGAGTTTTACCCCAGCCCTTCCCTAGCTTGCTGGGTTTCTCAGACAGGTCACTTGCCTCTCTGGACCTCAATTTCCCCACCTGGTATCTGTGAGACTAACCGTGAGATGATGGCCAAACAGAGGGCAAACAAGTCCAGGCAGCATCGTGGTTTTGGTTTTGGAGTCAGACAGGCTCGGGCTTGAATCCTGGCTCTGTCACACGCGAGCCCGTGCAGCCTTAAGTCGGCCACTTTCTTTCTGGAAGCACGCTGCTGGTCTGGGGAACATTCTGAGAATCTCGGTCCCAGCATATAATTCCTAGGAGATGGTGGCCTCAGTCTGGCTCACTGCTCCACCCCAAGCAGTGCAGGGTCAATGCTGTTGAATGAATGAAATGCACATGGTTGATTTTGGCTGGGGCAGAGCGTGGCCAGGAATCAACTCACGCAGGCCCTTTTGTGCCAGGCTAAGGGGCTGGGGCTGTGGTCAGCAGGTAGGATAGGAAGCAGTGGAGGCGACTGGGTGAGAGTCAGGCTTTAGAAAACGCACTGGAGATCAAAGCGGTAGGACTGCGCGGAGGAGAGATGGCGAGGTTGCTGAATGAAAGTGGAGCAGGAGGGGTCAAGGAAGAGGCAGCCAGAGTCTCACTGAGGGGACAGATTCTGAGAATGTGGTCCCTGGTTGGCTGCAGGGAAGGGAGGCTTGGCCAGCTGGGCCTCTCTCTCTCCTGGGGTATCCCTTGGCTGACTGTGTTCCCCCCCGCCTCCCTTGGTGGTGATCAGGACACTGGGCCAGCACTGGTTCTTGTCCCCAGACAGAGAGGAGCAAGGAAATGCTATTGGTCAGCTGGACGGCTGGAGACAACCTTGTTGTGACACCCACGCGGTAGCCCAGTGGCCCTGGCAGTCTCAGTGGGAAGTGATCCTCTGGCTTTCTCTTGGCTCCTGTAGCCCCCGTACCCACAGCCATGGTGTGAAGACATCCCATTGGCTTCCCCTCATTCTCAGCTGCCAAGTTGCACTGCAGCAATGGATGAGAAGAGCACTGCTCCGGGGCTGCCTCGAAGTGTGGCCTGGGCAAACCTTCATTTCGTCACTGCCCCCCATCCAGGGTCTCCATGAGGACCTGAAGAGATGATGGGTCCTTCCCCCTTCCCCCACCCCACCATAGTATTGTTGCTTTTTCACTAGCTTGTGTCACCAGGGGCAATTTCCTTAACTTCTCCCAGCCTCAGTTTCCCCATCTGCAAAGTGAGGGTTAAAAGAGTACCCACTGCACAGGGTTGGGCTGAGAATGAAACGAGGCCGTGCATCTCCAGGGCCCTCAGCAGCGCCCTTGGCAGACGAGCCTTTCCAGCCTGCATTTGGGGCTCAGCTCAGAGGTCTGCTTTCTGGGCTTGGCTCCCTGAGCCATGCACAGGCCTCTTCTGGGTTGAGATCTGTGCACTTGCTGCACAGAACCATCCTGTGGACAGGTGGTGAGAGCAGCTGTGCATGGTGGGAGCTCTGCACTCAGTCTCTGACACATGCCTCGCAGAATGATTCCTACATATAAATGAGGTCAAACATGTGAAACCGGCAGATAATAGGTACTCCGTGAATGCCAGCTACTGTGATCGCAGTTGTTTCTTGTGGCTAAGTGCTTACTGAATGAAGGAGTTTCCCGAAGGCCTGGGGTTCACAGGCCACTTATTAATCCAGGGGTAAACCAGGTTAAGAGCTGTACAAAGCCACAGCTCGGTAAGCAACACACATAACTAAACTGAAGTCTGACAAACACTTTCTTGTACTCAGTCGTGCCCCATGGTTTTCTCTTTTTATACTTACTGAACTAAATTAGCTGGACACTCGAGACTGTTTCCTGAAGGGGGGAGTGTGGAGGGACATGGGTGGATGGGCGATTTATCTGTCATGAATGGAAGCAGAAGTCTCCTGAGCTGCATTTTGGAAAGTCACCTTTGGGCAGCCTGGAGGATGGTTCTGAGAGGGAGCGTCTAGAGCTGGAGGCTGTGAGGGAGGCTGAGGCAGCAGTGCAGGTGCAGAAGCAAAAGGCTTATTCCAGAGGGAGAGTATGGAAGGGAAGAGTAGCCAGGACCCAAGTCTATGGAGGTAAGGAGGGACACTTGACACCCCTGTAGTGCGGTGGGGGTGGCAGCTATAAGAGCCAGAAGGGGACATGGGTCTCAGTGGGGCAGTGGGGCAGTTTTGCACCCGCCACACTCCACAGAGACCAGAACCCAGAGCCAGAGGGAGCCCATCTGTGGGTATGTCCAAGTTTTTTGGCTCTGGGGGGTGAGCAGCAGAGACCGCTTGAGGATAGACCTGACACTCTGTGAGATGAGGAAACTGAGGCCCAGAGAGGGGCAGGGACCTACTCAAGCCACAGAATGAGTGAGGGCAAGGCTGAGACCAAGGCTAGGCAGCTGGCTTTCCATAACTGTTCATCATCATAAACACACATACAAAATGCCGTTTCTACATCCCGGTTGCTCAGCATGGTTCTTGGCATGTATGGACATTTGATCAATGCTTGGTGAATGAATGGATGAATAAATGGATGGATGGATGGATGGATGGATGGATCGACATATGGATGGAAGGATGGGTGGGTGAGGTGGGTAGGTAGATGGATGGGGTGATGGGTGGATGGATGGATGGATGAACAGACAGATGAATAGATGGAGGGATGGACCGATGAATGGATGGATGGAAGGATGGAAGGAATCAGTCCCACAGACCAGCATTCTGTGGGGTGAAGGTATTGTCTGCGGGAAGAGAAAGGAAAGTAACATTTATTGAGCAACTTCCATGTGCCCGGTGTTCTATGCGCATTCTTCAACTTATTCCTCTCAACATCTTGGGCTCAGACAGGTACAACTGTTTTTTAACAGAGTCAGTTTCCTAAACTTAACTCAAATATGCAGTGTGGTTTCCCAGACATCTTTACACTTTCCTTAGAACCCTGCATTGGCTTTGTCACCAGTGACTTGATTTAATCTCATTTTGGTCCTGCTTATCTTTTCAGCCTGGACACCTCTTGGAGATGGAATCCTGGAGCTTCCTCTTCTCTTGTATCTCCTGTACCCTGCACATCCAATAGGTCTTCCCACTCTTCTATTTTTATTATTATTTTTTAGTGCCTTCTAGATCTTGCTCTCTTCTTTCTCCTTGCTAATGGACTAGTTCCGCAGCCCCCTCACTAGGGGCTGCAGTCTCACCCTTCTGGTCCCAACCAGAGCCCTCCTTCCAAAGCCCAAACCTGCCTATGTTACCCCACTCTTGCTTATAGGCCTTTACTGTTTCCCTAAGATCTATGATATAATGCCCAAATTCTTAGCCTGGCAATTCAAGGCCCTGCCTGAGGCTGCCCTGGTGGTTCCCACAGGACTTGCCCTCCCTCAAGGGAAGAGCTGATGCCTAGTAGGTGCTCAATAAATGCCGAACCCAACTGGGTCTCTCATTTAGTCCCCACAAGAATTAGGAGATGGCTAGTTGAGGGCTGTCCCGGAGGGTTTTGGTGAACGCTATGGCCGAGCAGGGCTCCAACTCAGGACTGCTGATTGTAAGGATGACTAGCTAGAAAAAAAAAAAAAAAAGGCCCAGAAGTCCTGGAATCAGGAGACTTCCTCCTGGTCCCCTCTATGTGACCTTGGCCAAGTTACTAAAGCATTCTGAGATTTAATGTGCTCCTTTTTAAACACAGGTCAAAAGTTCTATCCCGGGGGCTGTTATGAGTATAAAGGAGGTGATGTTTGCAAACTGCTCCTGAAGAACTCCCAGCATGGAAATCAGTAACACAGAAACCAGCAACATGGGAAAACAGCCCCCACCCCACCTCCCATCCTGGGACCGCCCACGCAGACTTCTAGGGTCATTACCTGTCTGTGGCCCCCTGCAGGGTGGTGACTTCTGTCCCACTCCGCACCTTTAGCCTCAGGGGCTTCTCTTCTGGTTTCCTGGCATCTCTGCTTTGGCTCCTGGACAGCTGAGAGTGGGAGCAACCAAGAGAAGTCTCCTGGGCGTCGCAGCCAACAGATCCGCAGCAGAAGAGCTGCTGGTAGGCAGTCCGGAAGTCCCTGTTCAGTGCAGCGTACAGGATGGGGTTCAAGGCCGAGTTGGCATAGCCCAGCCACAGGACCACGGCTTCGAAGACCTCGTTGATGACGTCGTCCCCTCTCAGGCCACGGTAAACAAACACGGTGAAGTAGGGGAACCAGCAGACGATGAAGGCGCCCATCACCGCGGCCAGCGTCACTGTGGCCTTGTGCTCCTTGATGGTGACGGCCTTCCAGGAGCCGATGTGATTGATCCTCTTGGCCTGGTCACGGGCGATCTTGAAGATACGGTAGTAGGTGACACACATGATCAGCAGGGGCAGGTAGAAGGTGACCAGTCCATCCACCAGGCCGTAGGCTTCATTGACCTGGACTTTGCACTTTAGGGTGGGGTGATTGTCCCAGTTGGTCTCGTTCCTGCTGTTCCACCCCAGATGGATAGACAAAAAGGACAGGGTGATGGAGATGACCCAAATCAAGACCAGGGAGATAGCAACCCGCATGGGGGTGACCAGCACAGGGTAGCGCAGGGGGTCTGTGACCGCACAGTACCTGTCCAGGCTGATCATGAAGAGGTTGAGGATGGAGGCGGTACAGAGCATCACATCCAGGCTGGTGTAGATATTGCAGAAGATGCTGCCGAAGCTCCACGTGCAGGAGAGCTGGTAGATGGCGGAGAAGGGGAGCACCAGGAGGCCAAGGAGCAGGTCGGTGATGGCCAGGGACACGATGAAGCAGTTGGTGAGACTGCGGAGCCGGCGGTTCAAGCCCACGGCCAGGCAAACCACCACGTTGCCAGCGATAGTGATGAGGATGAGGGCGGCCAAGGTCATGCTGACAGTGACCTTGAGAACGGAGGAGTTTAGGCAAAGGGAAGAGGCTGTGTCATTGGACACCATCTTGGAACCCTACAGTGCTTCTTCCCTTGACCACAGCCAAGGGCCAATTTTGCAGACCACTGGGCTCCAGGTTCTCAACAGACCCTAAAGAAAGAAGCCAGGTTTCTGGTTCAAACTCCAGTCCTCAGCCTGCCCCATGAAGAGCCAGCTTCCCCCAGGGCCTGGGGTGGGTCTTCACTCTCCATGGTTTGCATAGACATGGAGGGGCTGGGACATGCGTCTGAAGGTGGCTTCGGTTTTATGCGGGAAGAGTCATATGGAGACATGGCTGTATCCTTGTTCTTAGCTGGCACCTGCTCCCATCAATGGACAGCTTGACTCCCCCTCTGGGGCCGCTGGAGAGCTGGAGCTGAAAATGCAAAGGTCGGACGTTGAGCCCTTGAAACCTGACCAAGAGCAATTCAAGAGTAGTCTTTCTAGACTTTGACCTGGTGCCTCCTTGCAGGACATCCAGAGGTCCTGGGGCCACTCTGGGTACCTTAGGAGGGACTGAGGCAATTGGGAGATATGACAAAGGAAGGCAGGTTGGATGCAAAGGGCTTGGACATTGCATCTCATGTACAACATTTGGAGGGGCTAGGAATGGTTATGCCCAAAAAAGAAAAATGTAGACACAGAGTCCAAGCTCCATGAGAACCAGAGCCGTGTCTGCTTGTTCACTGCTGGTTTCCACGGCTTGGCTCAGCAGGTAGGTATGCATTTGACAAATAAATGATAAAACAATTGAATGGATAAATAAACATAATGAATTTGTTCTTGTAAAAAAACTTAAAGCAATATCTGGCCCTGTCAATTCACAAAACATCATCCTACTCTAAACCAGGGGTCAGCAGACTTTGACGACTTTGTCAGAACAGGGTCATAGAGTCAATGTTTTCTGCTTTGCAGAAATGGTCACCCCTGCAGCCGTTCAACTGGGCTGAAGTAGCCTGAAAGCAGACACAGACAATACTCAAATGAATGGGTGTGGCTGTGTGCCAACGGCTTTATTAATTTGAATCTCGTGTAATTATCATAGGTCATAAAATACGATTCTCCTTTTGATTCTCTCCCCCACCAACCATTTAAAAATGTAGACACTATTCTTAGCTCATGGGCTGTACAAAAACTAGGCAGAGGGCCAGATTTGGCGCGTGAATGCTAGTTTGCTAAACCCCTTCCCTCACCTCTGACTGGAATTCATTTCTGAATCTCCTTTTTCTTAGTTAGCAGCACACTGGGGCACCCCAGCCAGATCAGCCGGGATACAGCTCACTTTTTCTAATGATCGTGCAACAGTCCTGGGACCGCTGGCCACGGTTTATTCCATTATGTTGTTATTGGAGGCATTCAGGGGGAGAGAGGGGGGAAGGAGGGGGTGGGGGGAAGGAAGGAAGGAAGGAAAGCGAAGGATGTGGGAAGCTTCATTTTATCTCTCTCCCTCCCTTCTTTTCTTCCTTCCTCTCCCTTCCTTCTTTCTCTTCTCCCCCATTTCCTTCTTTCCTTCCATCCTTTCCCCTTCCTTTCTTCTTCTTACCCCCCTCCCTCCTTCCTTCATTCCTCCCTCCCTCCCTTTCTCCATCTCGTCTCCGTCCCTCCCTCCCTTCCTACCGCAAACACAACTTCAACAGACTAGCTACACACACAATGACTCCTGGTCAAATAAGAACTCCTCATCACCAAATAATCTCAAAGACTCCCTCCTAGTGGTGGCATTCCATGATTCTAACCGATGAAAACCAAGCTGAGACCTCTTCCATTCTTGGACCCTTTTGCCAGAGCGGATCCTGATTTTCCGGAGAGCAACCAGCAGGCAATCTCCTGAGGTCTGGGAATGTGCAGAAATCGAGTCGACAGCGGAACCCCTCTCAGAAGCAAGCTAATCTCCACGTGACATAAATTAAGCCTCTCCCCGGCCCTTGCCTGGAGCGGTTTTGCAACCTGCATATGAGAAGCTTCATTTAATCATAGTGTATTGATGAAGGGGTCACAGTGTGGAGTGGCTTCTGCTGTCTCAGCTGGCTCTGCAGCCAGGCCCAGGGAGCTGGGCCTCTGGATATTATTTTTAGAAGATCTTTTCATTCCATAAATAGCCCAAACAGCATGAGTCTGGCAGCCACACTTAATTAGCTTGGGAGGTGGTAGCAGCAAGGGTGATCACTTTAAGAATCACTATTTCTGCTCAGAATTTTCTCTGAGTTTCCCTAGCAGCCCTGTATAGGTATTTTGGCATCAGGCTGCCTTTTTAGCTAATGTTTGGGGTTGTCAAATCTGAATGAACCAGGCTTTTACATGATGAGAAATTCCCTTCTCCCTTTCTACCTCCCTCTCTCCCTCTTCCCCTCCCTCCATCCTTCTCTTCCTTCCTTCTCTTTTCCCCTTTCCCCTCTCTGTTCTATTCAACAAATACTCCCTGAGAACCTACAATTGCCAAATGTGTTTCTAGGTGCTGGGGGTTTCCACGATGAGCAAAAAAGCTGTGATTCCTTTCTTCATGGAGTTTTCAGAGAAGAAACATTTCTGTTGTACTTTCATTTTAAAGCCCAGCTTCCGGAAATTCAAAGTGACCTTTTGTGAAGAAAGGGGCTTTTGCTGGACCTCATTCCACCCCATATACTGTGGGTGGAACGATTGCCCTCTAGTGCCGTTTTACCCCCCTATGGACAAACTTTCCATGGTTCCTCTTTGCCTACGAGAGAATCTTCCTCTTTGTCACTATCATTGTCATCATCATAGCTAAGATACAAAACACCTTCTTAAACTTTCCTTTCAAACTTCCAAAACAATAACATGCTCATTACAATTAACCAAATACTACCAAGTATCTTAGTTTGTCAGGACTTGACAAATACCACACATGGGTTGGCTTAACAACAGGAATTAATTGTATTATGGTTTGAGAGACTGCAAGTCCCATCTCTCTCTCTCTCTGTTTCTCTCTCTCCTCTCTCTCCTCTCTCTTTCTCTCTCTCTCTCTCCTCCCCCATTGTGTCTACTCCTCTAGTTTCTGCTGACTTCTAGCTTCTACCAAGTGACAGACTGTGTCTGAATTTCCCCTGATTATGAGGACTTCAGTCACTTTGGATGAAGCCCCGCTGTGTTCAATTTGGCTACACCATGACTAATAACAGCACTTTCAAAGATCCTGTCTACAAATGGGTTCACGCTCACAGGACCGGGTTAAGGACTTGAACACATCTTTGTGGGGGATTTGACTCAATCACCAATACTAGCGTATACAGAAAAAGCCAATCATCTGGGCCATGGCAAACCCCAAGCCCTTGTGCCCGGGAAGTGACAACTGCCGACGGCTGGGTGTGATGGGGCTCCCCCATGCCTTCTCTATACCCACATGTATGCACAGGTGCACGCAGGGCAGTTTCATACACATGCTATACATTACTCAGCAACTTCCTTTCCTCAACTTCTGTTAAAAGTCCCAATATATAATGGGTGCCCATCTAGGTCACTTGGATCTAACTCATTCTTTGGGGACTCTAGCCTATAGCAATACAACCACTATCATGAGAAGATAAGGATGTCTGTGTCAGCAGGTCTGGATATAGCAAAAAATGGGAAACCACCTGAGCATCCACCAACATGGGGATGGTTGAACAAATTATGGGTACAATAGGAGAGCCCTAGGCAAAGTGATATTAGGCATAATATATAAAATATCATTCAATCCTTTCAACAACCCATGAGTGGAGGAAATAATCATCATCATTTGACAGATGAGAGAGAGGCTTAGCACAAAGTTGACATCACAGTAACAGAGCCGGGATTCAAGTCTGGTTCAAAATCCTTCAGCCTGCCTTCCATGCCCTATTTTTTTTTTTTAATTTAAAAATTTTTTTTCTTTATTAGAGATGTTATTGGTTTACAGAACGGTCACGCATAAAATACAGGATTCCCATACACCACCCCACCACCAACAGCTTGCATTTGTGTAGAACATTTGTCACAATTGATAAAAGCACATTTTTAGAATTGTACTATTAACTATAGTCCATGGTTTAACTTAAGGTTCACTGTTTGTCTAATGCAGTTCCATGGATTTTTCAAAATTTTTATTCTGTTACCACAACCTATTTCCCCTTCTAATGACATTCAGATAGATATTTCCGTGCTGTTAGTTACATTCACGACATTGTACTACCATCACCACCATCCATTACCAAAACATTTCTGTCTTTCCAAACAGGAATGCTGTACATTTTAAGTCTTAACTTCTCATTCCCTAACCCCACCCTGTCCCCTGCTAACCTGTTGTTCTGGTTTGCTGATGCTGCCTTATGCAAAATACCAGAAATGGACTGGTTTTTATAAAGGGGCATTATTTGGTTATAAAGTTACAGTCTTAAGGCCATAAAATGTCCAAGGTAAGTCATCAACAATTGGGTACCTTCACTGGAGGATGGCCGATGACGTCCGGAAAACCTCTGTTAGCTGGGAAGGCACATGGCTGGTGTCTGCTTTCAATGGCTGTCTTCAAAATGTCTCTCTAAATTGCAGCTCGTCTCTCAGCTCCTGTGTGTTCTTCAAAGTGTCCTTCTTGGTTGTAGCTCCTCTTCAAAACGTCACTCTCAGTTGTTCTTCAAAATGTCCCTCTCAGCTGCACTGAGTTCCTTCTGTTTGTCAGCTCATCTATATGACTCCAGTGATTTAATTTAGACTCACCCTGAATGGGTGGGGTAACACCTCCATGGAAATTATCCAATTAGAGTCATCACCCACAGTTGGGTGGGTCATATCTCCATGGAAACATCCAATCAAAAGGTCACACCCTAATCAAAAAGATTAATCAATCTGCTCCAAAAGATTGCATCAAAGGTAATGGCATTTTGAGGGCCACAATACATCCAAATTGGCATACCTATATTCTAGATTCTCACTCTATGAGTTTGCTTATCCTAATTAATTCATATAAGCGAGATGATCCAATATTTCTCCTTTTGTGTCTGGCTTATTTCATGCCCTATCTGTAATCAGACTCCAACCAGTATTTCCCAATGAGTCTCATCAAGCACTTTAAATTTGCCCCCTAGCTTCACTAATTAAGGCAACTGAGTGTTTCTCCAAATGCAGTGTGTCTTTTCACTTCTGCCTTTGCCCTTGACATCTTCTTCACCCGGTGTTACATCCTTCCTTAGATTCACCTCAGCTACTCTCAATTCAAGGTCCAGCTAAAGTACATCCACTTCCTTGAAGCCTTCAGGTCTGGAGGAAGGAGTGATTTCCCCCACTGGGATTCCTCTGCACTTTGTACGAGTTATATTTTGCAGTACCTACTGCCTTGTATTGTTAATATAGCTCTGTGTTTTACCCCCAGCTAGACTGGGAACCAGTTAGGGCAGGGACTGGTTCTTGTTTACCTCTCTCCACCCCCCCATCCTTCCATCCATCCATCCATCCATCCATTCATCCATCCATTCCTCCAACTATCCATCCACTCATCCCTCCATCCATCCTTGCATCCATTCAACCATCCATCCATCTGTTCCTCCAACTATCCACCCACCCATCCCTTCATCCATCCTTCCATCCATCCATCCATCCATTCCTCCAACTATCCATCCACCCATCCCTTCATCCATCCTTCCATCCATCCATCCATCCATCTATCCATCCATCCATCCATCCATGTGTGCTTGCACCCATGTACATGGTGTCTCTACCTTGACAGCCTAAGATGTTCTCACCTTGGGGTTCAATGTGTCTGGTGGGAATGTTTGAATGGAAATTTGAGAAGGGGTCTATTTTCCCCAACATTTTATGATGAAAAACTTCAAACACATGCAGAAAGCTGAAAAAACAATATAAAGAACATTCTGTCCACTCATACTAAATAACTGCTCTACCTTTCATTCATTCTCTCTCTCTCTCCCACCCCCTCTATGTGTATGTGTATGAAAATTATATGAAATTCATTTTTAAAAGGCCCCAATCACTCCTCTCCCTCTTGCAGACTGACCATGGCTGTTTCATTTGTGCACTTGGCGCTCCTTCCTCTTGCATCTTCTCCTCTTTGCCTTAACAGCATTTGACAAGACACTTTCTGGAGAATTTGCTCACGGGGAGCAGTTACTTCCCACCTAGTCCACTCCCCCACCCCTTATGCCTTTCACTTCCAATCATCACCAGGCAACTGCCACCATAACAAGGAGCAGCCACCAGCTAAGTCACCTTATCTTGTGCCTCTCGGAAGCTGCATGCGGCCAATTAGCCCTCCAGAGTGGTTTCAGTTGAGGCCCTAATGCACTGGGCAGACACTGATTAAACCCATCTTTGTGCACAGTATGGGAAACCTGTCCCAGTCATTCCCTACTGCTGGCCTTGGTTGTCTCTAATACAGGTCTTTGGCCTGGCATTGAAAGCTCTTTTTGACTCAGTCCTGTCTTCCCTCTTTGGCGTCGGCTGCTGCCCGCCAAGTGCCCCTTTAGTATCTGTTATGGGTTGAACTGTGTCCCTCAAAAAGATATATTCAAGCCCTAACCCCCAGTACCAGTGAGTGGGTCTCTGCAGATGTCATCAAGTTGAGATGAGGTCACACTGAACTAGGGTGGGCTCTAATCCAATATGACTGGTTATCTTTATAAGAAGAAGAGAAGAGATAGAGACCCAGATGCAGAGAAGAAGGGCATGTGAAGACAGACGCAGAGATTGGTGTGATGCAGCCACAAGGCAAGGGACACTAGAGCCACCAGAAGCTGGAAGAGGCCAGGAAAGATTCTTCCCTGGAATCTTTGGAGGGAGCAGGGCCCTCCTGATACCTTGGGTTCAGATGTCTGACTTCCAGAACCATGAGGAAATAAATTTCTATTGTTTTAAGCCACACAGTTTGTGGTCCTCTGTTATGACAGTGTCCTGGGACAGTACTTTGAGAAACAAAGCTCTAGTGACATTTAATTCCTCCTTGTTCCAAAAAGTGTCAGGTTATTCCCGATTCTGTGCCTTTGCATATACTGCTCCCACTGCCTGGAATGCCCTTCCTCCCTTCCATGCCTGGTGAGCTCTTATTCTTCCTTCAAGCCCTGCCCTCCTCTGTCACCTCCTCTGGAAAGTCCTCCAGAGGTAGCTGCTCCATCCTCTCTCATTTCTACCTCCCACTCACATCCACCTCTGGCAGAGGCCTTCTGGGGTGGACAGGAAAGATGGGTTCTTGAACCCCACTGGATAGAGTTCTGAGTTTTGGGGGACTTGGAGAACTGTCCTGTCAGTGGGTCCTTGGTGTTTCATCATCAGAATGCATCTCCCCTATAATTCTGTCGTGGTGAGATCTGGAATACCATATCCCTTCACTATCCTTCCACCTGGCAGCAAAGAAAGCAGGGGCTCAAAGAGGTGAGGGACCCCTCACTGGCTGCTAAAGCACATTGCAATGGGTTGGCATAAACAATGAGAATCTATTGGCTCTTGGTTTTGAGGTTAAGAGAAGTCCAAAATCAAGGCGTCATCAAGAGAATGCTTTGTCCCAGAAGACTCTGGCATTCTGGGGCTGGCTGCTGGCGCTCCTTGGTCTTTGGCTTTTCTGTCACATGACAATGCACATGGTGGCCTCTCTTAGCTTTTCTGGGTTCTGGTGACTTCTGTTTTTTTTCCCATGGCTTTCTCTCTGTGTGTCTGAATTTCCGTAATAGGATTAAGACCCATCCTGGACCAAGGACCAAGGACCAAACCTTAACTGAAGTAACCTCATCAAAAGATCCTATTTACAAGGGTCCACAAGAATGGATTATGTTTAAGACGATGTTTTTCTGGGTATGTAGCGCCAGGCCACCACATCCATGAAGTCTCACAAGAAATGCTGCTTGTGGTATATTTTCTTTTCCAACCACTTTCATTTTGCTAAGCTCCAAGATGGTTCTCCAGAGGCACGAGGCCATCTAGAAAAGGAAACAGTCTGGAGTCTGGGGTCACATCCCTCCCAGTTTTATCAAATTGGAGTCCAACCCTTTCTTTTCCCTTTTTAGTGGGAAGTGAAATGACATTTCCTTTTTGCCTAAGACCACAACCATTTGGGGAACTGCCAGGTGCACAAGCTGCCAGAAATTTGGGGAATCAGTTAAAGCTAGTTTGATTAGGTTTCTCATGCTGCCCGAAAGACGAATCTGATGTTTCCTCGGCATTAGAAAAGAAAACGTCATTTACTGAGCAACCACTATGTGCTACGCATCTTTCAGGTGAGCCACAGTACAATGAAGTAGGAGATTTGATCCTTATTCTACAAAAATCGAAACTCAGAGCAGTAAAAGGAGCTCTGAGGGTTGAAAGCAAGGACTCTGACATTGGACAGACCTGGATTCTAGGTTAAGTACTGACATTTAATAGCTTTGTGACCTTGGGCAAGTTACTTGACCTCTCTGAGCCTCCACTTTCTCACTTACTGAAGTGGGGACGCTAATACCTCCTCCTTCTCTTGGTTGATACAAAGATGAAGAGAGTAAAGTCTTTGGAAGATGCTTAGCCCAATGCCGAGCAATCACAGGATCTCACCAAATGATCTTTTTATTATTCCCTAAAGCCACGTGGCCAAGAAACAGCATTCATGCACACAACATCTATTTCACTAGCACCTCCAGGTGCAGACACTGTGCTGGGTTCTGGGCATAGAGTGGAGAGCAAGACAGACACTGCCACACCCTCTCGAAGCTGCTATTACAGCGAAGGAGGCAAGCATGAAGCAATTTACTGTACAGTTGCTTATTTAATTTCAGTTGTGCTGTGAGTTACATAAAGGGGAAGCTCAGGGAGCTGCAAGAGTATATATTGGGGGGCCCTGCCTTAGCCTGGGGGATTCAGAGTCTTCTCCAAGGAGGTGATACATGAGATCCACACAGTTTAGTAGGAAGTAAGTGAGTGAGAATAGGAGGCAGGCAGGTTCCAGACAAAGAGAACAGCTCCTGCAAAGGCTAGCAGGTGGGAGATGGTGATTTTAACCTAAGGGCTATGGGAAGCCTCTGGGGGCTTTGAGCAGAGGGCTGAGTGATGGGAACACAGGCTGGGGGCTCCAGCACCTCTGCTTTTCTACTGTACATTAGAAGGTGGGGTCTATAGTGGCTGGAGGTTGGAGTGAGCAAGCTGGCTGCCCGCCCTTGATGAAAGCCCCCCTTTATTACTGTAGTCTTGAGATGTGGTGCCACTGGGCTCACGGGAGGAAAGTTCCTCATTTTCAGGATCCACACATTTGCAGGACATTTTTTCCCTACAACTGGACACTTTGGATGTTCTGGGTCGTTAGTGTTGAGGGCATAAGAAAGTGGCCACATCATGAGTCCCCAGGGAACTCCTGGTCCGGCCAGGGGCCCAAAATGGGCCAGAGAAGTGGGGATACTGACATATGCGTAGACATAGGCAGAGGGTGGGAACTGAATCACCCCGTGCTTCCCAGGGAGGCCTTTCTCCCCATATCGCAGATGTGGAGACTGAGGTGCAGGGCTATTTAAGGAACACTGGTGGCCCGTTATGTGCTAGGAGCTTTGGCTATAGCCTGTCCTCCCAACCTTTTGAATAGCTCTGTTATTCCATTTTGTAGGTGCAAATACAGAAGCCCCTTTTTCAGGAGCCTGGGGCAGGCAGGCTCTGGGGCACAGGCTGGGGACACAAGCAAAAATGACATGGCAGATCCCAGCTCCCCTCCTCCCAGGCAGTTGGGGCACAGCCAAGTGATGGGGTGACAACTGCAGTGGGTGGGAGGAAGCAAGGAGTTGCGGGGAGGAATGAGGTTTGACTCAGTGTCGTGTCAGGCGCCAGCTGTGTGTGTGCGCGCACGTGCATGGGCACATGGTGTGCAGAAATCAACCCTTCATCGGGCCTGGAAAAACCCACTGACATTAAAAGCACCCAGACTACTGACCCAGCAGTTGCATTTCTACGAATTTATGTTATGATTCCCGGCAGTGATTCATACTACAGCCTTTGTCTATAGTAGCAAAGGTTGGAAACAATGTTAAAGCACACAGGAGAGAAAAAAAAAAGTGCCATCAGAAAGACTGACAGATCTGTCTGGGTGGATATGGGATAGTCTCCAGAAGTGTGCAGTGTGACATTAAAAAGTGGGAATATATGTGTGCGTGTGCATATGCATTTAGACAGGTTTCCAGATCTGGCTCAGGAAACCCAGTGGCCACATAAATAGTTTGACAGATGGAGAAGAGAAGGGGAAGAGGGGCTGGGCAGAGGGGATGATATGCAAAGGAATGGAAGCTGGACAATCAGGTCAAGTTTAGGAGCGGGACATAGCTGCATGGTTGGCAAAGTCTCTAAGCTAGGGCTGGCTCTTGGTCCACTCAGGTCAGGGGGCCGTTTAGAAGAAATCCTCCACTCCCAGGGACTCCCTCCATCTGCAGCATATGATAAAAATGTGCCTGGGTTTTGGAGTCACTCAGTCTTGTCATGCCCCTCCAAAGATCCCCCTGTTGTTAGAATAAAGATGACAATGTTTGCCATGCCTTGTGTGGTCTGGCCTCTATCACCCTCTCCAGCTGATTCTCAGGAAGAAGATACAGCTGGAGATGGAGTGGTAAGGAGTTTGGACTTAGTTCTGAAGGTCATAGGGAGCCATTGAAGGTTCAAGTGCCAGGTCCAAGGTTGATCAGAGAACTAGAAAGTGGGAGTCCAGATCACTTAATCCCAGTCAGCTAATAGTCGATAAGGCAACCATTATTGCTAATTAGCATACACAGAATACTTACAGCACACCAGGGCTGGGGATCTATACACCTGGTCTCACAACACTGTGATGCAAGCGATTTTTGTTTCCCCCATTTTACAAATGCAGGAATTGAGCCTCAGAACCATTCAGGAACTTGCCCCAAGTCTCGTCGCCAGGAAACGGAAAACTCAGGATTTGATCCCAGGTCTGGCTGACTCTGGAGTCCCTGTTTTTGGTTGCTAGACATTTGACTTTTCACATAGAGAAAGAATTCATCCTTTGGGCTTTCAAAAGAGATGCCTGATTTTCTGTGCACTTGCACATCAGAACATTTTCTCCATCGCAATCACATTTAAGCGTGACTTTCATTTTGGTTGCTGCAGATCTCTAACTTCTTCCCCGCAGTGGGCTGGGCATCTGGTAGAAGCCCCAGGCAGCGGGAAAAGGCTTCCTGTTGACGTTTCAGTCCATTAGAGAGAAAAGTCCTGGCCTCCCCGCAGGTCCACAGGTTCCAACTTTGGTTCCTCCCTTGCATTTCTGCTGAGGCTCGAGGGACCCAAAGCCAGAGCTGTGTTTGCTTCTGTCCTCAAGTACATCTTGTTCCAAGCGGTGCAGCTCTGGGGGGTGGGGGGTGGGGGAAGGGGGTTGGTGGTTGGTAGCGCCCTTTGCACAGCCTTGAAGGTGACCAGATCCTAATGTCTAGAATTTGGGGGCAGTTTCTATAATTGCTTCTGTGGGCAGAGTTCGGGAACAGCCTCACCCAACCCCTGGGTGGACATCCACAGCGAGTGGGAGGGGCGGGCCTGGCCAGAAGCCTCTTCCATTTATTGAGTGCCTACTGTATGCCAGCCACCTTACCAACTTTGCAAGGCAGAGATTATTATTATTACAGGCATACTTAGGAGATATTGTAGGCTCCATCCCAGGCAACCTCAATAATGCGAGTCACATGTATTTTCTGGTTTCCTAGTGCATATAAAAGTTATGTTTACACTATACTGTAGTCTATTAAGTATACAATAGCATTGTGTCTAAAAAAAAACAAAAAACAACGTACATTCCTTGATTAACAAATACTTGATTGCTAAAAAATGCTAACCACCATGTGAGCCTTTGGCAAGTTGTCATCTTTTTGCTGATGGAGGGTCTTGTCTTGAGGTTGATGGCTGCTGACTGACTAGGGTGGTGGTCGCTGAAGATTGGGGTGGCTGTAGCAATTTTTGAAAATAAGACAACAATGAAACCGGCCACATCAATTAACTTTTCTTTTCACGAAACACTTCTCTGTAGCACGCAATGGTGTTTGATAGCATTTTACTCACAGTAGAACTTCTTTCAAAATCAGAGTCAGGTCTCTTGAACCCTTCTGCTGTTTTGATGTAAGATTCTAAATCCTTTGTTGTCATTTCAACAATGTTCACAGCATTTTCACCAGGCATAGATTACGTCTCAAGAAACCACTTTCTTTGCTCATCCATAAGAAGCAACTCCTCATCCATTAAAGCTTTATCATGAGATTGTAGCAATTAAGTCACTATCTTCAGTCTCCACTTCTAACACTAGCTAGTTCTCTTGGTATTTCCACCACATCGGCAATTACTTCCTCCACTGAAGTCTTGAACTCCTCAAAGTCATCCAGGAGG
Organism: Choloepus didactylus; assembly: GCF_015220235.1. Classification (NCBI taxonomy): domain Eukaryota; kingdom Metazoa; phylum Chordata; class Mammalia; order Pilosa; family Megalonychidae; genus Choloepus; species Choloepus didactylus. Next base: position 2,299,151 of record NW_023637577.1, read on the forward strand.
GTTGGAATCAACTTCTCCCAAACTCCTGTTCATGTTGATACTTTGACCTCCTCTCATGAATCACAAATGTTCTCAAAGGCATCTAGAATGGTGAATCCTCTCCAGAAGGTTTTCAACTGACTTTGCCCAGATCCATCAGAGGAATCACTATCTACGGCAGTTACAGCCTTAACAAGTGTATTTCTTAAATAAGACTTGAAAGTCAAAACAATTCCTTGATCCATGGGCTGCAGAATGGATGTTGTGTTAGCAGGCATGAAAACAACATTCATCTCATGGAACATCTCCATCTGCAGAGCTCTTGGGTGACCAGGTGTGTTGTCAATAAGCAGTAATATTTGGAAAGGAATCTTTTTTTTTTCTGAGCAGTAGGTCTCCACAGTGGGCTTAAAATATACACTAAACCATGTTGTAAACAGATGCACTGTCATCCAGGTTTTGTTTTGTTGTTGTTCCATTTATAGAGCACAGGCAGAGTAAATGTAGCATAGTTCTTAAGGGCCTTAGCATTTTCACAATGGTAAATGAGCACTGGCTTCAACTTCAGGTCACCAGCTGTATTAGTCCCTAACAAGTCAGCCTGTCCTTTGTAGCTTTGAAGCCAGGCAGTGACTTCTCTCTAGCTAGGAAAGTCCTAGATGACATCTGCTTCCAATAGAAGCATCTATAATGAAAGTATGTTGTTTAGTTAACCACCTTCATCTTAACTAGATCTTCTGGGTAACTTGCTGCAGCTTCTATATCAGCACTTGCTGCTTCACCTTGCGCTTTTATGTTATGGAGACAGCTTCTCTCCTTAAATCTCATGAGCCAACCTCTGCTAGCTTCAAACTATTCTCCTGCAGTTTCCTCGCCTCTCTCAGCCTTCATGGAATTGAAGTGAGTTACGGCCTTATTATGGATTGGCTTAAAGGAATGTTGTGGTTGGTTTGATCTTCCATCCAGGCCACTAAAACTTTCTCCTTATCAGCAATCAGTCTGTTTTGTTTTCTTATCATTGGTGTGTTCATTGGAGTATCACCTCTAATTTCCTTCAAGAACTTTTCCCTTGCTTTCACAACTTGGCTACTGTCTGGCATTTTTGGCCTATCTCAGCTTTCTACATGCCTTCCTCACTAAGCTTAGGTATGTCTAGCTTTTGATTTAAAGTGAGAAACGTGTACCTTTTCCTGTCACTTGAACACTCAGAGGCCATTGTTGGGTTCCTAATTGGCATAATGTCAATATTGTTGTGTCTCTGGAATAGGGAGGCCTGAAGAGTGGGAGAGAGATGGGGGAATGGCCAGTTGGTGGAGCAGTCAAAACACACACAACATTTATCAATTAAATTTGCCATCTCTTATGGGTGCTGTTGGTGGCATCAAAGATCACTGATCACAGATCATCATAACAGATACAATAGTGAAAAAGTTTGAAATACTGTAAGAATTACCAAAACATGACATGCAGATGCAAAATGAGCACATGTTGATGGAAAAATGGCACAAAGAGACTTGTTAGATGCAGGGTTGCTACAAATCTTCATTTTGTAAAAAATGCACTATCTGTGAAGCACAATAAAACATGCTATGTCAGTATTCCCATTTGACTAAATGATGAAACTGGGGTTCAGAGAGGTTAAGCCACTTGTCTAAGGCCACAGAGCATTCCAGAGCCACTGCTTCCCCGGAAGATTGGATCTAGTCCAGCTCAGTCGCCAGCTACTTGGATGACTGGTTCTCGCTGAGCTGTTTTGTCATCAGCAAGACCCCACGCTCTTTGCTGTAGGTTGGTGTGGGAACTGGAATTCCTTGTAGGCACAAATCAGGAAACGTGGGACTGGGTGTGTGTGTGTGTGTGTTCTTGATTCCCCTTTTTGCCATGCACCTCCCCCAGCTCTCAGCCATCTAGTCACTCAGGCTAAACACTCAGCATCATCTTTGATTCCTTTCTTTCCTTCATCCCCAACATCCAATCCATCAGCAAGCCCTGAGGATTCTGCCTCTGAAATATACATATCTTGAATGCATCCACTTTCTTTTACAGCTGCCACCTTCCTAGTTTAAGCCATCACCATCTCTCGCCTGGATGTTTTGACAGCTCCTGACTGGCCTCCCTCCTGCTGTTTCTTTTAATACAATAAATAACATGATCCTCCCGCTTCTACCTCACCAGTGCTGTCCCATCACACTTTTCCCTTGGTTCACAAGGCCCCATGGCATCTGGTTCCCCACACCTCTCTGTTCTCCTGTTTCATCTCCCTCTGCTGATGTTGGAATGCTTCTCCATGCGGACCTTGTTTCAGCGTGGAATATCCTTGGCTATGCCATGCCCATTCCTCCTTGGAATTCTGCATGCAATCTGCCCTGCTCTGGACATTCAGGTTTCTGCATAAACATCACCCCTGCAGAAGGCTCTTCTTTGACCTTCAAAGGTGGCTCCCTTCACCTTCCAGCATCTCCTTTTTCATTTGGTCTTCCCTGTAGCACATTTTTCCTGGTATTTGTCTTGTTTCTCTATTTGTTCTCCATTTTTCTCTCCCCACCAGAATGCAAGCTGCAGGAAGTTCACAGTCCACTCTGCCTTGTTCCCTAACAGGCACTTACGGGGACTCATGAATATTTATTGGATTAGCTAAATAACTATTGAAAATAGCCATGATAACAATATAATAATCTCATTTACAGGGCACTTGGAAAGTGCCAGGAAATGTTCTAAGTACTTTACCTACATTATCCCATTTAATCTCCTCAATAACCCCTTCATGTGGACACCATTATTTATCTCCACTTTATAGATGAGGAAATTGAGGTTTCGTTCCTTTCTGCGTGTTTTGTGACTTGTGGCCAAAGTCCACCTCCAGCAGAGAGCTGGCAAGTGTAAGGAAGGCCTGTGGTTTGTCTGGGACAGCTGGGAATTCCGCAGTGGTTCTTCTGGAGAAGTTGAGACCCTGGCTTGCAAATGTTTGCCAGGAGGCACAAATCTTTGACATCCAGGGGCAAAGTAAAGGCATGGAGCTGGGAATTTGGACCTGGAGTTTGAGTCTCTAGTATGACTCTGATTTGCTGTGTTATTTCTAGCAAGTTTCAAACCCTCTTTGCACCTCCTCTCCTCAGCAGTAAGATGAAGAGAAAGCGTAGAATTAGAAACTCAGAGGTTTCTTCCAGCAGCTAAATATGTGGGGTAAGGGCGGGGAGGGCTCTGGGTAGAAAAGAACCACAGTGGCCACCAGTATTCAAGAACCCTCACTGTACCATCCTGGAGAGCCAGTCACCTGACTTTTCCTTGCATACCTCCAGCGATGGGGAACTCATGATCTTACACATTATTTGCCAATCAGTCATGACCATTTTAAGGCCTTTATAGGGCCCTACACAATCTTTCTTTTGGAGACCATACCCCACTGCATAACAAACACATTGCAATATATGCACATTCCACGTAAACATAATTTGTGTATAACTTGTTAATATAATGAGCTGACCTCGACTAGAGGCTATAATGTTACATTTGTAGAGATTCAATGAAACGTTTATTACTTGAAATTGTATGGTTTTCTTTTTGTATTTTGGATCTAATATTTTTCTATGTTATGTGTCAGTTTGCAGACATTTTTGTAGGTCCCTGAAAGGCTCTAAGAAAAGTCTAAGTCACTTTTTCCAGGCAGCCCTTTAGCGCTTCTTGTCCTCCTGAGTCTTCACTTCTCTACACTAAATGCCCCTCGGCCCCCAGATGGAATCATCACCACCATCCTCCTTGCCATCACCAAGGCCAGCATCACCACCACTGTAATTCTTGCCATCATCACCATTATCACCACCACCACTATCACCACGGCCATCCTCATTGCCATTGTCACCACCTTGACCAACATCATCATCACCACCACTTCTACCGCTATCTCCTGCACCAGCAATAGCCAAGTGAATTGGACCCTAGAGCTGCTCTCCCCAGCATCGTCTCTTCCTCCCTCCCTGTTCTCCTTTCCCCCAATTCTCTTTCCATGATGAAGGTTTTGCCCTTCTACCATGGTACAGTTTGCTCTTACAGGCAAATGTCCTGCAGCCTGCCAGGTCACCTTAAAGATAGCAGCAGCAAACAGCTAACACTTGCCAGGAACATTTATTTACATGCACGGGTTACCTTTTAATCCTCTCTGCCCCACCCCACTTTCCAGGGCCCCTACGTAGGCCCGTGACCTCATTTCTAGTCCAGTCTGAGAGCTCTGTGAAGCAGCCAGGGCAAAGACACTATTTCCTAATTTTGCAAATGTGGCACAGAAAGGCCAAGCGCCCAGGCTAAGGACACACAGCTGGTCAAAAGATGAGTTGGGAAGATTCCAGCTGGCTTCCAACACCCTACAGTTTACCTTGTCCTGCTCTGCCTATGTTTCCCAAACCTCATCCCTTCATGTACCACCTCCATGATTTTTGTCAAATCCACATAAAACCAGATCTATGATTTTTTAAATTATGATTGAGTTTATTGCAAAAAGAATTGTTTTATCACTATGGTAAATGGAATACCAGGATCACATTCCCTCAGATAGGCCACTTAAGAATAAATGCAGTGAAAACAAAAAATGGAGTTAAATTCTACGTAACTAGTGCTGCCTGAAAAGCCCAGCCTAACCCTCTTTTTGTTAAAACTTTTTATTTTGAAATAATTTCAAATTTTCTGGAAAGTTGCAAATATAATAGAGACAATACAGAGAACCAGATTTATTAAATATCAGCATTTTACCACATTTGTTATATCAGTCTATCATCTGTGTATCTAATCTATCTAATCTTCTAAACATTTGAGAGTAGGCTGCATACATCATTTCCTCTAATACCTGACACTTCCATGTACATTTCCCGAGAACAAGGACACTTACTTACGTAACCACTTTAAGTACGAGTTCAAGAAATTTAACATTGATATAAAGCATTCAGTCCACATTCCAATTTTTTTCAATTGCCCCCAGTAATGCCCTTTTGGGCATTTACTCCTCCATTATTAGATCCAGTCCTGGATCATGTATTGCATTTAATTGTCTCTTTGGTCTTTCTCTCTCTTTTTCAAATTGTGGAAACATATATACAACACAAACTTTCCCACCGCAACCCCTCTCAAGCAGACCATTTGGTGGCACTAATCACATTTCTAATGTTGCGCTGACCTCACCAACATTCATTACCAAAACTTTTCCTCCACCTCAAGCAGAAACCCTGCTTTTTTTGTTAGAGAAGAATACTGGCCTGGGTTAGAGAGCTGTGAAAGCTGTTAGCGTCACGCTGATGCTTTCTCTCTGACATACAGCGGAAGCTGTGAAGGGGGTCTGAAAAAGGAAACTTCTTGCCATTTGTTGATATCTGTCTCTTTGTCCACCCAAGTCCACCCGATGACCCCAGGGCTGCCTGTCCCAACTTGAGGAAACACTTTGCTCATCCCAGGGAGCCAATCCTGTGGAAAGAAAGGGAACCAGGCAGAGCTCGGTTTGGACGGTGGTTTGGCAATTCCTTCACTTTACTGTGTGGCCAAGTATCAGACTTCCTTGAGGCTGTTTCACATCTGTATACATCAGGTAGTGCTGGGGAAGATGGAATGTGACAGTCAAGGGATCATGCTAGAGGCATGGTGCTTCCTCAATAAATGTTGCTTTTCTCCCCACAGCCAGTCTCTGGACTTTTCTTGGAAACTCTGGTCTCAAATCCCGCCTCTGCTGCAAGAGAAGGCACCCAAGTCTGGCCGGGTGGGCAGAAGCAACGAGAGCTCCGAGTAAACATGCCACTCCCTTTGGAATGCTCTGCATGCGGGAGCATGGCTCATTGTAAGCTCTGGATGGCCTGCAAGGCCCGAGGGGATCATGTTTGGGTTTGGGGGGGGCAGAGGAATGGAAAGAAAGCGAGGGTGTGGCCAGGGATGGGAGATGCCAGGGTATTTACAGAATTGGAACCCGATCCTGGAAACCGGACACCCCCACACTTTCAAAGAAGACTGTATGGAGGGTTCTGCAAAGAAAACAGGAGATGCCCTGTGATTACATGCAGAGTGACCTTTTCTCAACACTTCCCTGCATAAACCCCGGCCCCTTCCCAATGCCTTCTCTGGTCCACAAGCATCCGGCTGATCTGTCCACTGGTGATATATCTAGAATTAACCCCAAACTTCTCTCTCTCATGCAGAGGCTTCTGGCCATACCAACCTTCTTCCCTTTCCCCAAAGTATCATCATACTCCCCACCAGCCTTCTCAAAAAAAGCCAGACCCTGGTTATTCATTCTTGTCACCTCCTGCAGTTCCTGCGTGGTATTTTTATACTTGTAATTAAACGCCATCAGTGCTGTTCCTTGTTTCTCTGTCTGCCCCTGCCAGGGAGCGTAAGCTCCAGCGGGGCAGGGCCCATGTCTGTTTGCTCACCCTTGCACACAGATGAGGTTCCACCACCGTTTGTTACAGGCTCAAGTCCAAGCATGGCTTGGCAAAGTGAGTCATGGCTGCTGGCCCACACAGCTGTCTTCTTGGAAGGGATTTTTGCCCTCAGTGATGTTGCTGGGGGGCAGTTAAACCTGCAATCAATCGTGGAGACTCTTCAAAGGGTCCCTGATGGGCTCAAGGGTCTGAGAGGTTTTGCTGCTGGCAGGTGGCTGCATTTGAAGTCTGACTGTTGTAATGTTCTCAGGTTCACTATTGGTCATAGGGATGTGTGTGTGTGTGTGTGTGTCGTGGGGAGGAGTTGCTGGGTCTCTAAATCATATACCAGAGTAGGGCGAATGGCAGGAAATAACCCAGTGGTGCAGTCATGACAGAAAGTGCAAGAATCCCTATCCACATCCAAGATGGATGACCAGGCTGCCTCTACTTGATAACCTCCAAAGATGGGGAGGTCATTCCTTTTCCTTGTGACCACAATGAGAAGCAAGAACTCTCATGATGAGGAGGGACTTCCGTGATCTATACCCATAGGATTATCAGAAACTGTCTTGGTGCCTTGTTTTCTTATTTGGGAAATGGAGATCATAAAAGCTTGCTCCTAAGATTGTTGGGAGGACTTAATGAGAAAGTGCTCAGGGAGGCAGTCAAGTCTAGCCTTTTTCTGATATCTCCAGGGCAGGGGAAGAGCTGCCCCTTGCATCGCAGGCAGCTCTGTTAGTAATGCTCCCTCAAACTGCGCGTGAGCCCACAAGACACCTCCTGGTGGCTCAGCTCAGCCTACAGGGGTCACACTGGGCTAGTGGGCTCCCTTGGTCCACTCTTCTCCACTCCCAAGACCCCCAGTTCCACCTGCTGATTATTTGTTCAGTGAGCATTTGATGACAGCCTCCATCTGGCCTGGGAAGTTCAGAAAGACCTTTAGTGTTCAGTGATCCATGGGGACCCAGCAAGGCCTTTGGCTTTAAGTCATGTAAAACCTTGCTCTCCTTTACCATCGTGTGCCGACCTGTGGGTTGCCAAATTGCAGGCTACAGGTGTGTGTGTGCATCTGTAAGCATGTGAGTGTGTAGGAGGCAATGGCACTGTTATAACTGAGGATGCAAATCCCTGTGTAAAGACCATGTCAATGATCTGAATCTTACCCATTTTTTCAAATGTGTGTACAGCAAAGATGAAACAGTGGCCATGGATGCTGGCGAGTGTTATTTGGTTCAAACCATGTTTATGAAAACAAAACAAAACAAAAACCAACTTTCAAAAAATTAGGACACTTTCTGCAAAAATCCAGATTTTCAGCTTCTCTTGGAAAACGGCTTTGGCCCATGTTCCCACCTGCCCCCTTTGGGACATTGTCAAGTTTCCCCTGATTACCTCAAAATCCTTTCCATCACAATGGTACAGTTCAAATCGGGATTTGAAGAAGGTCCACAGGTCACATTTGGACATGACATCTCTGTAAGAGCCTCTTTTTTTTTTTTTTTTTTAATCTTCATTTTATTGAGATATATTCACATACCACGCAGTCATACAGAACAAATCGCACTTTCGATTGTTTACAGTACCATTACATAGTGGTACATTCATCACCCAACTCAATCCCTGACACCTTCATTAGCACACACACAAAAATAACAAGAATAATAATTAGAGTGAAAAAGAGGAATTGAAGTAAAAAAGAACATTGGGTACCTTTGTCTGTTTGTTTCCTTCCCCTATTTTTCTACTCATCCATCCATAAACTAGACAAAGGGGAGTGTGGTCCTTACGGCTTTCCCAATCCCATTGTCACCCCTCATAAGCTACATTTTTATACAATTGTCTTCGAGATTCATGGGTTCTGGGTTGTAGTTTGATAGTTTCAGGTATCCACCACCAGCTACCCCAATTCTTTAGAACCTAAAAAGGGTTGTCTAAAGTGTGCGTAAGAGTGCCCACCAGAGTGACCTCTCGGCTCCTTTTGGATTCTCTCTGCCACTGAAGCTTATTTCATTTCCTTTCACATCCCCCTTTTGGTCAAGAAGATGTTCTCCGTCCCACGATGCCAGGTGTACATTCCTCCCCGGGCGTCGTATTCCACGTTGCCAGGGAGATTCACTCCCCTGGGTGTCTGATCCCACGTAGGGGGGAGGGCAGTGATTTCACCTTTCAAGTTGGCTTAGCTAGAGAGAGAGGGCCACATCTGAGCAACAAAGAGGCATTCGGGAGGAGGCTCTTAGGCACAACCATAGGGAGGCCTAGCCTCTCCTTTGCAGCAACCGTGTAAGAGCCTCTTTTAAAGCTTTTTTTTTTTTTTAAAAAAAAAGAATAATAATAAAGCATTATAACTGCACTAAAGGAATTTTGCCTTTTTCACTCACGGACTAAGCAGAACCTGGAAGATGAGATGTTTCAGCACCTTGATATTGCTTTTCTAGGGCACCTGGATTTTGTTAAAGCACAGGCACAGCAACCTCAGCATGGCAAGCACCAAGGCCTCAGATGCCAGGCTGGTGGAAAGCCAGACTGCCTGGTTTACATTCTGGCCCTATTGCTTGCTTCTCTCTGCAGCCCCAGTAAAGGCTTAGGGTCTCTTGGCCTCTGATTCTTCAGCTGCAGGACAGAAAGTAACAACAGTCCCTATGTTACGTGGTCGTTTTGAGGAGTAAATAGGACAAATATGTGCACAGCTCCAGCACTCAGTAGGTGCTCAATAAATGCTCATGCTGAATGTAATGCAATAGCACTTGGCCCAATGCCTGGCCAGGCCAGTTCCCTGCCTTCCTCCAGCTCCTTGTTTGCCTCTCCCCTGCTCTGCCCCTTCTCTTTGCAGGTCCCCATCTGTGTCCTCTCCCTCAGATACAATCTCGGCAGCCTCTCCCTGTCCCTGGCCACACCTGTCTTACCCTCCCCAGCCCTGCAGGAAAAAACCGTGGGCTTTTCAGCTACCAGCCCACATGCCAGCTGGAGCAGCTGGAGCTGCTCAACCAGCCCACTTCCAAACACGTAAAAAAAAACTGTAGGTTAAATTATATTCTTTTTAATAGTCTAATATAGCAAATCACCTTTATATGTTCAAAAATAGAACAGTTGATTAAATCATGTCATGATGGAATTTACATAGGTATTGCTATCATACTTTTTTTAATGATGAAATAACAAGGAAAAGGCTTATATTTAAGTTTAAAAAAACAGGATTGAAATTGCATATAGAGAATGATTATAACTGTGAACTCCTACCTTATTAACCTACAGAGAGGGAATAATTCTAAAATTTATGCCTAGAAGGAATACCTGAATGGAAATGGCAGTTTTTATTTGGATGGTGGCACAGAGAGTGGTTCTTTTCTTCTTTCCACATTTCTTTGTTCAAAATGTTCTACCTTGAAAATTAATTCTACAGTGAATAAAATATAGCATGCAAAGTATGGAATAGTACATATAATGTGCTCCCCTTTGTGTCAAAAATAAGAATATGTGGATATATATTTGTGTTTTTTGTTGCATTTGCAAAAAGAAAATCTGGAAGGATATGCAACAAGTTAACAAAAGTGGTTCAAGCTGGAGAGAGAGGAAGGACTGGAAAACCTGATTTGAAGTGAAATCTCCTGACTTTAAAGTGAAATATCCTGGGAATTATTGCTTAATGGGTACAGTGATTCTGTTTAGGGTGATGGAAAGTTTTGGTAATGGATGGTGGTGATGGTAACACAACATTGTGAATGTAATTCATGCCACTGAATTGTATATTTGAAAGTGGTTAAAATGGGAAATTTTATGCTGCATATATGCTACCACAATAAAAAAATGTTTTTAAGAAAAAAAGATTTTTAAAAATGTCCTAACTTTTCAGTGAAATCTTCTCATTTTAGAATGTTGGCTCATTTTTTTTTTTTTAAACATCTTATGGGTCCTGCAAATGTCCCTGTCAGCTGGCAGTGGATGATCTTGGCATGCTCTTGGCACCCTCAGAGAGCCCAGTTGGCATCCAGGTCTTATTTCTTCCCTTGCTAACCACTCACCCTCCCCTTTCATAATCCCCTGGAGAATTCTACCCCAGACTGGCATCAAACTCATCGGCCAACTGCTTGGGGGAGCACACCCTCCTCCTGCTTGAAAATCAGGCTGGCACTCACCATCTCTGGTGCAGCATGGTCAGGGACTGAGGAGAGAGCTGTCTGACCCTAGCCATGGACTTCCACATGGGTAGTGAGCACTTCGCGGCTGGAAATGACCATGGTAGAGCAGCCAGGGACCTCTGCTCTGGGCCCTAATGGTCATCCCCCAGAGCCAAGCATCTTTGCCCCTCCCATCCTCTCCAGCCTCAGTTTCCCCACCCCTCCTCCCATCATACCCTCTGTGTTCCAGCCACTCAGAGAGCCTCACCCTTTCTTTAACTCTCCATATTCTCGCCCCTCTGTGCCTTTGCACATACTGATCCCCTGGACTGGACCTCCCTCTCCTGCTGCTTCTGGCCCCTCCATCACCCTCCCCAGCTACCTGGAAAATACCACCTTCAAACACCAGCTCCTTGCGTCTCCTGCATGGTAGAAGAGACCCCAGGAGGCTGACATGAGCCGTTCTCCAGTCATTCATTCTCAGACTCCTCTCTCTCTCCTCCAACGCATACCCGCTTTGGGTGATTTTACCTCCTTAACAGCTTTTAAATCTGTTCCTTTCTCTCCAGTCACAATGCCCAGCCTTCATCACTGCTCTCTTGGACAAGAACAGTGACTTCCTGACTCCTGCTCCCTCCCCTCAGCTCCACCTGCCTCCGAGCTGTCTGGAGAAAGAACATTTTTGAAAATGCAAACCTGATTGCCTCTATCCTCAGCCTCAAATCCTTGTGTGGCTCCTGCTGCCAGCAGGACAAAAAATTCCAAACTCTTGGCAAGGAGGGTTTTTCAAGATATGGGCCCCGCCATTTCCTCTGTTACCTCCTTCCTCTGCTCCTGGAGTCTGGGGCAAAACCAAATAGCTCCAAATGCTGTGAGCAGCTCTGGGACTCTGCACATGCTCTCCAGATGGAGAACATCTGGAATACCCAGAAACTCTTTGTCCATCTGCTGCACTCCCTTGCAAAACCTTCCCTGATTCCCCAGGGGCAGTTGGTGGTACTTGATTCTCTGCGGTTTACACTTGGCTAAGGGTTGCATGGGTCCCACTGTGGTATCATTTAGACCCCGAATCCTCAGCCAGGGTCATTTTATCCATCTTTGTGCCTTCAACGAACTGCTGAGGACAGGGCACCAGCTGGACGCTGGGAAGTGTTTGTTGAATGACTGAACGAGTGAACGAATGGTTCTGAGGTTAGCAGTTTATTCTCCCAGGGAAGGTGGGCAATTCTGGAACTGAATGTGGCCAAGATGAGGGAGTCTTTGCTGGGGCTGGAGGAATTTATGTTCTTCCAGGCTGCTTCTGGAGGTTAGTGCCAGGTCAAATCTGCCGTCTGCTCCTGAAGACTGTCTCCTGGGGCTGGCAATAATCAGCCATGCTACCTGCTCTAATCTGTGACTAACTTGGCTCCCGCTGCCCTTTTCTCTCTGTGACGGCACCTGCCGGGCCTGTCCTCCTGGCAGCTCTGTGACACAGGGGCTCAAAGAAGAGCAGAGTCGGAAAGCCCCCTGGGATCAGCCAATCACACCCACTCTTTTTTTAAATGGGAAAATATCAATCACTTATTTTATTATCATTAATGTATTCATTTGATGTCAAAGAAAAATTAACTTCATTTTACAAACTCAGAACGTTTGCAACTACATGAAATTTCCATTTTTACTGTGAGGTTTTATATAACACCAGCTCAAATGCATTTCTCTACAACTACTCAAACATTGCTCCTTTGTAATGTGACTTTACCAAAGAGCTTGAATAGAAACAAACAAACAAAATTTCAAGTGATGCCCTTTTAGATGAGTGAGATAAGAATTAAAGTCATCAGCTGATGACTGGGGATGTTAATCTCCAACAAGACACTTTGTGGAAATCTTTCTCGTTATAAGTTAGAGCCTCAAAGAACAAGGGCAGAACAAGAATATAATAAAAGAAGCTTCTGCAGCTTAAGCCTCCCACAGCCCTAAGCCTCTGACAGATGCCACATGAAGCATCTTTCTTGCAAACGAAATTGGTCTCCAGTATTTCCAACTAGTTGAGCATTCAGAAGTAAAGGCCCAAGACATATTATTATATATTCCCTATCTTGGCTTCGGTTGCATTATGTCTGAAGAGTTTAATACCCATCCAAGTCCCAAGATGGTAATCCTCTAGAGCAGAATGTAAAAGCACCAGCTGGTTGTGCTACTGCAGCCTCATGAGAAGTTTTCTCCGATAGAGGCTGAATAGAACCATCCTGTCAAAGAGACCAATGGAATAAGAAACAGCCAAAGCCAAAAGAAACAGAACATTCCTCTGCCCCCCCCCCCAATTATTACCTGCCACCTGACTTTCTAAAAGGTATACAGCTTTAACAGAATTTAATTACCCTGCATTGCTTTTAAAATAAAGATTAAGTGCCGCTCTGTTTCTTCTTGCTTCTTATTTTGATGTGTCATCCCAGCTCCCTGTGGTATCATTTTAGGAAAGCCGTCCATGATTGGATATGCTATTCTTAACTCTTCATCAATCAGTTCATTCGTCAATGCTTCACCTGGGAGCAGCTTTTTGGAGCGCGGGAAAACCAGGAACCCCAGCGGCACCAGGTCCAGGGCGCGGGGCGCCTCCTCCGCGCTCGCGTTCCCATCCGCCAAGCGCTGCGGCCCCCGACGCGTGCAGCCACCTACGGGAGACCGCGGGGGATGGCGCGCGTGTCCCCGCATCGCGGAGGCGAGCCTGCCGCCCTCGGGCAGCCCCGGCCCCCTTCTGGTTTTCAGATGGGGTGGCTGAGGCTCAGAGAGGGACAGTGGCTTGTCCAGGGTCACACAGCAAGTGGAAGGGGTGGCCATGCCTGGTGGTCAGTTCTTCAATCAAGACTTATAGGACTGTAATGATGCTCAAAGGAAACCTTGAGATATGCTAGTGAAGGCCTGGGGGCCAGGCTGGAGAAGGCTTCTCTGAGGCTGACCACCAGGCTGCTGCAAAAATGGATATTCAGGCCGAGGAACCCAACAAGCCCAAAGGACTGGAGAGTGGGCGAGTTTGCTGCTTTTGAGGCCAAGCGTGGTTGGAGTAGAGAGAAACTGGAATGGAGAGGCAGGGCCCCATCGCCCTGAGGCTGGCAGACTTTATGGGGAGTTTGCATTTCAGTCTAAATAAGGAAATGGCACAATTAAAGAGGACTCTGATCAGACAGACATTTCTCCAAAGAAGATAATAAAAGCAGCCAACAAGCACAAGAAAAAATGCACAACACCAGTAGCCACCAGAGAAATACAAATCAAACCACAAGATACCATTTCACACCCACTAAGAGGGCTATATCTAAAAAGACAGACAAGAAAAAACATTGGTGAGGATGTGGACAAATTGGAACCCTCCTGCACCACTGGTGAGAATGTGAAATGGTGCAGCCGCTGTGGGAAAACAGTCTGGCAGTTCTACAAAAGGTTAAACATAGAGTTACCATACAGCCCAGCAATTCTACTCCTAGGTATATTATCCAAGGGAAATGAAAACATATTTCCATAAAAAGCTGGCACACAAATATTCATAGCAGCATTCTTCACAACAGCTGCCCAAAATGGAAATAACCCAAATGTCCATCAACTGATGAATGGATAAATAAAATGTGTTAAATCCATATAATGGAATATTAATCGGCAATAAAAGGAAATGTTCTCATAAATACTGCAACATGGATGACCTTGAAAACATTCTGCCGAGTGAAAGAAGCCAGACACAAAAGTCTATATTTTGTGTGATTTCATTTATCTGAAATGTTCAGAATAGGAGGAGGAAGGGGTAGCTGGGAGGAAATGGGGAGTGATAGCTAATGGGTGCGAGGTTTGTCTTTCAGGGTGATGCAAATGTTATTAAAGATAGTGGTGATGGTTGCACAGCTCTGAGTTTACTAAAATTCATAGGATTGTATGCTTTGAATGGGTGATTTTATGATATGTAAATTATAATCTCAACCAAGCTGTTATAGTAAACTTTTTTAAAAAGGCCCCCACAGATCTGACACCCAGGGGTGTAAATCTCCCTGTCAATGTGGAATATGACTCCCGGGAAGGAATCTAGACCCGGCATCGTGGGATGGAGAACATCTTCTTGACCAAAAGGGGGATGTGAAATGAAATAAGTTTCAATGGCTGAGAGATTTCAAAAGGAGCTGAGAGGTCACTATGGTGGGCACTCTTATGCACAATATAGACAACGCTTTTTAGGTTCTAATGCATTGGAGTAGCTAGCAGTAAACACCTGAAACTATCAAACTACAACCCAGAACCCTTGAATCTTGAAGACGATTGTATAACAATGTAGCTTATGAGGGGTGACAATGTGATTGGGAAAGCCATGTGGACCACACTCCCCTTTGTCCAGTGTATGGATGGATGAATAGGAAAAAGGGGGCAAAACAAAACAAAACAAAAAACTAAAGGAAGAATGGAAGGGGAGACAATTTGGGTGTTCTGTTTTTACTCTTTTTTTTATTCTTGCGTTCACTTTTTCTGGTACAAGAAAAATGCTAAAAAAATTTGATCAGTGTGACGAAATGAAACAACTATATGATGATAAGGTGGATCAATGGATTATATACTTTGGTTGATTGTATGGTATGTGAATAAATCTTAATTAAAAAACGATATTTAAAAAAAAGGCCCCCACAGGTTGCTGCTTGGGGAAGCAGGAAGGTTGGGAGGCTAGTAAGGTGATCATGGCTTCAAAGTGCCCAGCACAAAGAACACACTCAGCAAATACTTGTGGATGCCTTTGTGTCTTGTACATGCTGATTCCTGCTCAGAAATACCCTTCTTTTTTAATCCAGGGTTTTCCATCTCGATAGTATTGACGCTTTGGGGCAGATCGTTTGTTGTAGGGGACTGTCTTGTGTGTTATGGGAGGTTTAGCAGCATCCCTAGTTTCCACTCACTAGATGCCAGCCACCCCCCACCTCCTCCCACCCCAACAGTCACAACCAAAAATATCTCCAGACATTGCCAGATGCCCCCTGGGGAGGGGAGGGGTGGGCAAAATTGTCCACAGTTCAGAACCATGACGCTGACACCACTTGTTCACCCGGTAAACTTCCTACTTATCCTTCCCAAAGCACAGCAAATGTCACCTCTTCTGGGTGGCCTTTACTCTGCGTCATCTTAGATCCCTCCATTTCTTGGACAATCCCTGCCGCCCCCCTCCCCCCATCAAAACCCTGAGGTCAGTTTGCACACCACTCTCCCCACTGTGAGCTCCCTGTCCTGACAGCACCTTATACACCTTTGGGTCCCTGGCACCCAGCACAAAGTCTAGCACCTAGGAGGCCTCATGGTTAAGCTATTTCTTCACTTGTAACGTGCAGCGAAGCATGGATTCTCACTGGGTTTCTGTGACAGGTGCTTAAATGTTGGCTGATTCAAGCTGTCTCCAGTTAGGAGTGTAGGCTCTGAATTTATTTACTTAAATGCCATTCATTCATTCATTCATTCATTCTTTTGGATTTCAATAGCCTGGGTTTGAATCCCGAGTGATGCTGGGCAGGTGACTCTCGGTTTCCTCTCTGTAGAATGGGGATATTAATCTTACCTACTTCAGCACGTAATAAGAACACAACAAAATGCCAGCTATTATTGGCATTAATAATTTTGTGTTCTCTCTTTCCCCTAAGGGGCCTGCCAAGCCTTAATACAGAGGTGCCCTTTTTATACCCAGGTTTGCATGTGCCAGCCCTGGGTGCTGGGGAGGAGGTGGGGGGGGGGGTGGTTACATTGTCTATATGTCTACATTTTCAAGGAGCCTTAGGGCAGGAACAGCCTGTAGATGTTGGGGCTCCCAGAAGATCCGGTTTGTATGAAATCTTGAAGAATGAGGAGGAAGGAGGTTGTCAAGCAAAGGAGTACATTGCAAGTGAGAGAAACTGCATGTGCGGTGGCTGAATGGTGGGAAAGTACATGGTTGACGCAGCCAGCTGGGTGTAGATGGCTGCAGCTAGACAGCAGAGGGTGGGGTGGGTGGGGTGGGTAGCTGGAAGTGATGAGCAGCAACTAGACCATGAAGAACCATGAATACCAGTCTAAGGACTTTGGAGTTGATCCCATTGGGAATGGGGAGCCATTGAATATTTTAGAGCAGGGGAGCAATATTCTGAGATCTGGGTTCTTCATCTGGGATGAAGGATGTATTTGAATTGGAGGGGATGAGATGGGAGACAAAAGGATGGTAAAAATACTGCAGGGCCCTTTCCAGGATAATTCAATCTCCACCATGGGCCTGGAGGTCCTTAGAAATGGGTCACCAATTTTACAGAAGCATACAGAGCCTTCTTGCAACCAGGCATCCCCTCCCTATTCTCAGCAAGACCATGACACTAAAAGCCAGGCAGTTCTACATCGCTTCTTATTAAAGTATATGCTCATTGATTAAAATCTGGAAGGTTCAAAAAATAAGACTTGGGGAACAAATCTCCCATAATCCTACCCATCCACAGGCAAACATTGTTAACTTTCTTTGGATCATTTCCTTCCAGTCTTTTCTCTAAGTTTTTCTCCCAAATTTGCTGTGATTATATATGTATTTCACATACATACAAACACATATAGATATATAATTTTAGCATAAGCTTGACCCCCTTCATTAAAAACTTGTTTTGTAATAGCTGCATAGCTGTGCATAATTTACTTAATTGATCCCCTATTGTTGGATATTTAGGTTCCTTCTGATTGTTGCAATGGATAGAGGCTTTGTTTATATCCTCGTCATTTCATTTGGATGAACTCCTTGTCCTCTTTTAAAACACTCTTGGCAAAGGAACTTCCCTAGCCTGCTGGAACAACCATTTTCCCACCATCAGGGATTTCCTCCCCGAGGATGATTTAAATCCTTGGGACTGTAACTTATTCCTGTTCCCCTTCTTTGGAGTGTTGGAGGTGATGGACTACAGCTGGCCTTGGCCTTGTTTTCCCTCAGACATACCAGCTGGGAGGGTTGGCTCAATCAGCCATCAGGTGAGAATGGAGAACGGAAAGTGCCTGTGAACCCAGGAGAACTGGCAAGGCCAAGGTTAATGGGATAAGGTTAACCGGGTCAATGTGGTGAAAGAGAAAAGAAACTGGTGGATGGGGAGTGAGTCAGCCCAGTATCTGCTTCCTATGTGGTGGTGGTGAACACCTTCCTTCCTTCCTTCTAGACCTCTAGAAAGAATCCCTAAACCACTGCCAACCTTCACTTTCTGCACTGATTATGTAGCAGCTCTTCCTACCAAACGTAGAACAAAAAACCCAATGCTGAGTGCCAGCCCCTGTGCTAAGTGCCTTACACAGTCAAACCCTGGAGACCGCCTGGTACCCATGGGAACCTCTTGGAGGCAGACAGACCTGGGTTCTATCCCAGCTCAGGCACTTCCTACAGGTGTGACCGTGTGGAAATCACTTTACCTCTTTGAGGTTTCCTTATCCGTAAACTGGGATTTGATGGCACCAGTTTTCCAGGGTGGTGTGACGACTAAAACCAACACTGGCCTATGCATGGTAGGTGCTTGAGGGTCATCAATTCTCCTTATATCTCAGGGTCAGAAATGTCAATAAATATAATCTATCCAATTGTCTTTGATAATGTCCAGTGACAGTGAGCTCATTACCTGCCACTTAGATAGAAATTCCTAAGTTCATATTACACATAAGGAAACCGAGGCTCATAGAGGTTAAGCCAGAATCTTTACAGGACATGATGCCATCTGTGAGATGTCATGTCTTAGACAACCATTAGCTGCAGGGCTCCTGCCCTGCACCCCCCTCCCCACCCCAATCCCCTGGGCCCTGCTTCATACCTAGCAGGGCCACCACCCAGCTCCACCCACTGACCATCTCTGGCAAAGGAGACCGAGAGGACCTGGTGCACACAACTGGGCTCTAAGGGGGCAATTAGCAGTAGGCCACCAGAGTTAGGGTATGACAGATACCTTTGGGGACACCACAGTGCTAGCACTGTCCTGCCCCACCTCCATATGTTCACAACCACCTCAAAGGGGGGCATTAACATTTTCCTTTTCAGAGGGGAGGAAACTGAGGCTCACATATACTCAAGGTCACAGCGCTGCTTAAGTAGCCAAACTGGGATTCAGAGCCCAGCCGGGGCCGCCTGCTGCAAATGCTCGCTGCCGGCAGAGAGCTTTTCCATCTTTGCTCCTAGGCATCAGACAGCAGTCGTGGAGGACGAAGGCCGGGAGTCCCAGTTCCCTGAGGAGCTAGAGCCCCCCATCCCTGGCGTCCCCCCACCTCCTCCGGTGCAGCTTTTCTTAAGCAGAGAAAGTCGCTCCGTGCCCCGACGGTCACATCTCCCCGAGAAAATGCCACCGTGCAGACTGGAGGACTTTTTCAGGACCAGTGGACTTTCCAAATGCACCCCCAAGCGGGCAGAAGCGAGGTAAACCCGACTCTGCGCCCCAGCACCGCAGCGGACGAGGGCTGCATCCCATCTTCGCGACGCCCCGTTGGGGCGGCCGCGACCCCCGCAGGTCACAGAGGAGAAAACCGAGGCTTCGAGGCCGAGGGACTTGCCCAAGGTCAGGCGCAGCCCGCGAGCGGCGCACCCGGGGCTCGAACTCGGCGGTTGGAGCCACGACGGCCGCCGGGAGTTGTGGAGCAGTCGCCCCCAGCGCCCCCCGCCGGCTTCTGCCCGGACCCCACCCAGAACCGAGGCCCCGCGGGGAGGCGGCGTCCGCGTTACCTGGTGCAGCTGCCGCCGGGTGTGGCTCCGCGCCGGGTTCGCCTCGGGCTCCCGCGCCCGCGCCGGCTCCGCTCGCGGCAGGGATGGAGCGGGCGGCGCGCACAGCCACGGCTCCGCGCCTCGCACCCACTTCCTCGTCTCCGCCCCAGCGCGCTCCCACCCCCTTCCTCCTTTCGCTCTCAACCCCTCCTTCCCTTCCCTCCCTTCCCACTCCAAATCTCTCCCTCTCTCCCTCTCTCATGCGCAGCGCGCGCGCCCTCACGTTTTCCTCTCCCTTTGCTTTTTCCTCTGTTTCCCTCTCCCACACTCTCACTTCACTTTCTCTTTTCTTTTCCTTTCTCCTACACCTTCTGTCCTCCTCCTTCTGACTCCGACACTAATCCCCTCCCTCTTTATCTCGGTCTTACATCTGAATCGAAGGGGAGGCCCAGCTGTGACCCAGCCCTGGCCTCTGGCCCCACGGGGTCTTGACCCACGGAATCAGCTGGAATTCTTCACCTTGGGCATCCAGGCTCTAACCACCAGGGCTTAAAAAAAGGGGGGGAGGAGGGACTAGTTTGGAGGGGAAAGCCTGGATAACTCAGGAATCTGAAATCTAGAAACACAGAGAGCCTGAGGCTAAAGTGTCCATAGATATCAATTAGTCCAGGGAACTAATATAGTTCAGGGACAAATAGATAAATAAATAAATCAGTGGAACTGCAGAAAACTCTGGAGTGGGTTTGTTCTGGTTGAAGGAGGGGCTGGAGAGAGAGAGAGAAGAAGTGGGGAAGAGTGCCTTGGGAAAAGGGAATTTTCTCTCCAAAGGCTTTTTAGGTAGGAAACATAATGCCCACCTTCCAGATGAGAAAATTGAGGCTCCGATGGGAGAATTCATCTCGGAAATATCAGGGGTGCTGTGCTAAAACTGGCCTCAGTGCTTTGGGTGGGAGGGAGCATGGGGCAACCAGCCCAGGGAGAGGTAGGTGGTCCTTGGCTGCTCCTGCTTGTACCAGGAACCTAATACCTGGAGAGGGTTTCTGTCAGAAGCTTGGCTAAGGAGGGCAAAGGGGAGTGGGTTTAGCTGAGCATGAATTTCAGACATGTGCTAATAGGAATTGACACACCACCCTAAGCCAGCCTGGGAAGACTGCTCTATCGCTGTGTGCCCGGCCTGATGCTGGCTGCTGTGATGCAGAGAGGAGCTGGACACAGTCCCTGAGCTCACATTTTCTGCAGGACACTATTGTAGCATCCTGCATCCAAGCCGCCATCATCTCAGAAGGACGGCAAGAACCTCTAAGCTCACTCTTCTGGACTCCACTCTTGTTCAACATAAACAAACCAAGAAGCAGCCCAGGCAATTACTAAGAAGTGTAAATCATGTCATTCTATCCCCCCCCCCCCCCCCCCCCCCCCCCCCGCCCCTTGCTTAAAAATCCTCCCATGACTTCCTGGTGTAAATTAGAATAAAATCCAAACTCCTTATCACTGCTGGGAGGCCCTAACATTATCTGGCCACTGCCAGCCTCTCTGATCGCATATCTTCTGGATCTCCACCTCTCTCAGTATGCCTCAGCTGCAGGGGTCTCCTCTCTGTTTCCAGAACCAGCCAAGCTGGACCACAGACCTTCTGTTCTAGCTGGGAAGGCTCTGCTCTCACATTTTCCCACGGCTCTCTCTTCGTTATTCAGGTCCCAGCTCCCTGAACGTCTTATCTAAAGCCGTCACCTCCTTTCCACAGGGTGCTTCTCACCCTCCCTTTTTACATAATTCAAACACTTACTGCCTTCTAAAATTACTATTCATCTGTCTATATGCTTATGGTCAGTTTTGCCTCACCAGAATGTGCCCTCCAGGGGAGAGGGATCTTATCTGTGTTCTTTTCCTCTGTCTCTCCAGAGCCTAAAACAGCACCTGACATGTACTAGGTGCTCCATACGTGTTTGTATGAGTCAATGAATAGATGCTATCATAAAGTAGTTTAGCAAAAGGAGAAGTTGATTGATCCTGCTGGGGGGGAAAAGGCATTGTCTCCAGAGAGGAGGTTGCTTAAGATCCAAACTTTATAAGAAAAGTCAGATTTCACAAGGTGGAGCAGAGGAAGCAGTGTGGAGTAAAGCCGGGAGACACGAAGTGGCCTCAGCATTCAGGAAATGTCTAGCAGTTTGGCAGGACTGTACCCTAAGGTGTGGGAGCAGAGAGCGTGAATAGATGAGGTTGGAGAGGCCAGCAGGAATGAGACGGTGGAGGGCTCTGAGGACACAGATGAGAGTTTGGACTGGCTCCGGTGAGCAATGGGGCCAGAAGCAGGCTTTTAAGCCGGGGGCCTCTGAAGAAGGTGGGACGCGAGTCCTGGAAAAGGGAAAGCTCCGATGGCCTTTGCCTTTCTGGAGGGCTCTCGGGACAGAGGGAGCAGATGAGAGAGCAGCACTTGGATCAAAGGTAGAAAAGAAGGAGGCCAATTTTAGCTCAGTAAATGATGTGTTTTTCAGAGGCGCTGAAGAGTGAAATAGGCTTCGTGATGAGTGGGATTGCTGTCCATCCATATTCCACACCCCTACTGGAGGGAGGATTATATATCTGTGACTTGTTTGACTACTGACGTGTTGATGGAAATGATTTGTGTTGCTTCTGAGCAGAGGCTTTAGGGCCAGCATGTGTTTGACACGTCCCTTACCCCTCGGCCACAAGACGTGCTGTTGAGTAAAGTCTCAGAACCACAGCTGAACCACATGGTCATGTCACGGGAGTGTGAAATAAATTTGGTTGTAAGTCATTCAGGTTTTTGGTCATCTGCTATCACTAGATAATCACGTTTCCCTTGGTTGTCATTGCTGATTCAGTTTCAATCAGAGCTGGTTTCAACACTTCCAGCCATGAAGGGCTTTCCACGATGGCCACGACACACCAGCCCAGGTGGCTTTGCGATGTGACAGCTTCTCCCATCAAGAGGTGGAGTCTGTTTCCCTTCCTTTGAAGCTGGGCCAGCTTTGTGACTTGCTTTGACAAATGGGAAGGGGTCAAAGTGATGGTGTGCAGCTTCCAAGGCTAGCCCTTCACAGGCCTTGCAGCTTCAGGTTTTACCCTCTTGGAATGATGCCTGAGGCCACCATATCGAGAAGATGTCTGGGCTGAAGGATTACGTGGAGAAGGATGCCCAGTCATCCCAGTCCAGCTCTTGGCAGGTTGAACTCATTCAAGCCGCTGGATGACTGCAGGCACGTGAGTGAGCTCACTGAGACCAGTGGCAGAACCATGCAGCCACTCCACAGAATCAGAGAAATGAGAATCCCTATTGTTTAGGCTACTGAATTTTGGGGTGGTTTGTCAGGGCCCTTGGGTGAGTCAGCTCCTGTCTCAGCCCACTTCCTTGACTATAAAATGAGTACAGGAGTAACGTCTACCTTAAAGAGTTTTGATGAGGCTCAGATTAAAAAAAAAAAAAAAAGATGAAGGATTTAAGATTCATTCATTCACTCAACAAAATGTTTATTGAGAGCCTATTGTGTGTCAGGGATACAGTGATGAACATGATAGATAAAAATTGGATAGGCTAGAGGTTGGAGAAAGGCTATGAAGAATTCAGATCATTTCAGCTAAAGGTATTCGCTATGAAGAAAGCAAACAGGATATGATCAAGAGTGACCACTTGGCATGGTGCTTTAAGATAGTCAGAAAAGGTTTTTCTGAGCATGTGACATTAAGCTGAGTCAGGCACATGAAGATTACTGGAAGCAGAGTTCCACATGAAGGGAGATGACCATGCAAATGCCCTGTAGTTAGCCTCTCATGGAACGAAGAGAAGGTCAGCTTGGCTGAGTGTAGTGAGGGAGAGCTACAATGATTGGAGATGGGGCTGGTTGCGGGGACTCAGGTCATGTGGATTTCATCCTAAATGCAATGGGGAGCCACTGAAGGGTTTTCATAGGGAAGTGCATCCTTCATACACTGCAGAGTGAGCTATTACTGGAAGCGATTCACAGTTGGCCACCCAGTTGATCAGGAGGGCATTTGCAACCCTTTCCAGCTCTAAAAGCATATACTTCTGTACCAGATATGAAAACCTTTAAAGCTCTTAAGCACTTTCATCATATAAAGAGTCATCATGATTTCCTAATATACAGAATTTAGCCTCCCCACTCCCCACTCCCAGCCCTTGCAAGAGGACTGAGGAGTTTGGAATCTGATGGCCCACAATACCTCACTTCTCTGAATATGCGATTAGAGTCACCTTTCAAAGGAAGCCGGAAGAAGCTTCTCATTCTAAGGAAACCCAAACCACAATTTGACCAGAATAGAAAATTATGCTTTTCTTTGGAATGAGTAATCTCTGCTGAGCCTGACAGCTTAAAATTAGGAGACAGAGAGAGAAAAAAGCAACAGTTAAGATCATGAATGACATGGCATGGTGATAACATTTACCAAAGTGCGGAAAATTCCAATGAAAAACCACTGGTTCTTGTCATCGTTATTTCTCACCTCTGTCCTGGGTGCTGGTGGTGGCTCTGGCTCTGAGAAGCACCTGAGGATTGCGAGATGTACAGGATGCAAAATTTCCATGTTATCACATGCTCTGAGTCTCGAGAGTGGTTCTGAAAGGCAGGAGTTTCTCAGAGGGAGGCAACTGGTTCCTGCCCCACCAACTTGGCTCAGGAGAGTCCAGACTTGGGCAACGTCCCCACTTTCTGAGATTGCCCAAAGCTTCACTTCTGGATCACGAGACAGGAAGGAACCCAGTTTGCTAACTACCTGCTATATACTGCTCACTGTGTGGGAGCCTTTACATACAATCATCCCAAATAATTCTCACCACAGCCCTGAGAGGTGGTACATTGCAATTCAATTCTGACACCAGCTGCAAAGGACATTGATAGTTTCTGTCACCAACGATTATACAATTCTGACTCTTAACTACCTGGAGTCAGGTCAGACTCCATGGGTTAAGGGCAATCTTCTACAAGACAGCCCTTCAGACTCCTGGGTTTGGAGGCTGTGGTGGTTTGGAGCTGTATGTACCCCCAGAAAAACATGTTCTTAAACTTAATCCATTCCTGTCTGTGGGAACCCATTATCAGTAAGACCTTTTGATGAGGTTACTTCAGTTAAGGTGTGACCTGGCCCAATCAGGATGGGTCTTAATCCTATTACTGGAGCTCTTTATAAGCAGAATGAAATTCAGTCAGACAAAGAGAAAGCCACAGAGGGAGCAGCCAGAAGCTGAACATCAGCGGAACCTGGAAGAGAAGGGAGAGACCAGGACAAGGTCCCCACATGCTTTGCCACGTGACAAGCTAAGAGCCAAGGATTATAGACAGTCAGCCCTGGAACGCTACAGTCTCTGGACAGAAAGCATCTGATGATGCCTTGATTTGGATTTTCTCTTAGCCTCAAAACCGTAAGGTAATAAATGCCCATTATTTAAGCGTACCCATTGCATGGCATTTTCTTGAGCAGCCTAGGAAACTAAAACAGGGACCCAGATCACTTGAACTTCTGATCAACTGGCTACAACCCTGGGGCTCCCCACCATCCCAATCAGGGCACAACTCGTAGAACTCAGGGAAGTGCTAAACTTACAATTATAGTCTTGTTTTAATGAAAAAGGATACAAATCAAAAGAAAACAATAGAAGAAAAGCATAGGGAGACATCTGGGAGGGTCTCCAAGGCTCTATGGTCTTTGCACATGACATCAGAAAGTGTCACCCTCCTGGTGCATCAGTGGCTATTATCCACTACAGAAGAACTCTGGAGCTTCAGAGCCCAAGAGCTTTTACTGGGGTTTTATGATGTCAGCAGGATCGATAGACTCAACACTCATGAAACGGAACTCAATGTGCAGCCCCCACCCCCCTCCCAGGAGGTCAGGGAGGTGAGCTGCTATAACTGATAATGACCCAAAGCCCCAACCCTGAGTCGTCTCGTTAGCATAAACTCTTCAGGTTTGCTTTGGAGTTCATCACTCCTATCATGGGAATTTCCAAAGATCTATCTCCCAGGAACCTGAGATAAAGACCAGCCAGGTTCTTTATTATACTGCAGGAAAATGCAATCATTATTTCCCCCGGGTACCAGATGAGAAACAAACTCAGGAAGTTAAAGATTTCTCCAAACTCCCAACAGCTAGCTGGGGGGATTCACTCGACCAGCTCCGGTGCCCCTGCTTTGAACCACTTTGTTCTCCGGGCTCATGCCACTAGCAAAATAAACACTGTTGTATGAGAACCCGGAGGAGGGAATGATGCATTCTGCCCAGGGCGGAGAGGGAGCCAGGAGAGGGCTTCGGTGTTGGGTCTGGAAGCATAAGTGGGGCTTTGTTCGTGGGTAGCAAGGCTGAGGAAAATTCCAAGCAGAGATGAGGCACAGAAGGATCATAGTGTGAGGTGTGGCCAGGGAAGAAAGTAGTTTGGTGGGACTGGAGTGAGAAGGGGCAGTGGTATTGCCAAGCAATGGGATGAGAGGTGGGGTGGGTAATTAACAGCACTGAATTATACATTTTCATGTGGTTGAAAGGGGAAATTTTCAGTAATATATATGTTACTAGAATAAAAACTAAATAATTTTTTAAAAAACCTATTGAATTGTACAACACAAACAAGGATCCTTAATGTAAGCCAAGGACTGTGGTGAATAGCACAATTATTATAATCTTTCATTAGTAACAAATGTACCACACTAATGCAAGGTCTTAATAAAGAGGGTATGTGGGAACTCTATTTTCTGCATGATTTTTCTGTAAACACACAACTTCCCTCATAAGAGAGAGAGAGAGAGAGGCAATAGAAGGACTTGAACATTGTGCTAAGGATCCAAGACTGCATTTTGGCAACAAAGTGAAAGTGGTCAATGAGAAAGGTGATGTGCATTTGAGAGCTGGAAAGTGGTGGAAGTTCAGGATCTGGTGACTGATGGGGCTGTAGGGGGTGGGGATGGAGACCCTTAGAGATTTTCTGATTACGAGGAACAGAAATGCCCCAAACTGACTCAAATGCACAGGGTTTTTATTGAAATGAAACTGGGGGAGCCCATGGAACAAATTATAGGGCATACAGCTTGGTCTCATGGGCTCTGGAAGATCTTCAGACAACTTTTCTTTCTCTTCTCCTTTTTGCCCACCTGATCATCTCCTTTCTTTTCTTAGGAAGACTCGTGGCCCTAGTTTCTCATCCCCCATGATTTTAGCTTCCGTGGTATTTCTGGCAAGGCTCTTCTTGCGTTTCAAAGCACAAAGGTCAAATGTGGATTCTATCATCCCCATTTTACAGGGGAGAAAAGGAGGGGCTCAGGGGAGAGGTAGAAGAATGTCTGGCTCAACTGCCTGGACTCTCAACCCCTTTGGTATCCTGCCCAAGGGAAACTATGAGAGATGAGGGGAGAGATTTGCTAAACATCTAGGAGAAAATGAAGGAAGGGAAGTACCACTTTTTGAATACTTACTATGAGCCAGGCAGCCCTACATAACTTCTCAGTTAGCCTCACAATAATCTCATGGGCGAGGATTCTGTTACCCCATTTTCCAGGCTCAGAGAGGGGGAGTAACTTGTCCAGGGTCAAACAGCAAGGATGTAGCTGAGTAGGAACCCACTTCCCATCTAAAGCAAGAATGGGAGAGAATGTTTAGAGCCACTGAGGGACGTGTTGATAGACCCAGGTGGCTCAGAACCGGGGACTCAAAGTAAAAGAATGACAGCACAAAGCCAACTTGAAAGGTGAAATCGCTGCCCACCCCGCTACGTGGGATCAGACACCCAGGGTAGAGGAATGTAGACCCAGCATCGTGGGACGGAGAACATCTTCTTGACCAAAAGGGGGATGTGAAAGGAAATGAAATAAGCTTCAGTGGCAGAGAGATTCCAAAAGGAGCTGAGAGGTCACTCTGGTGGGCACTCTTATGCACAATATAGACAACCCTTTTTAGGTTCTAATGAATTGGGGTAGCTGGTGGTGGATACCTGAAACTATCAAACTACAACCCAGAACCCATGAATCTTGAAGACAACTGTATAAAAATGTGGCTTATGAGGGGGGACACTGGGATTGGGGGGGCCATGGGGATCACACTCTCCTTTGTCTAGTTTGTGGATAGGTGAGTGGAAAGGTGGGGGAAGGAAACAAACAAACAGACAGACAGACAGACAAGGGCGCCCAGTGTTCTTTTTTACTTTAGTTGCTCTTTTGCACTTTAATTATTATTCTGGTTATTTTTGTGTGTGTGGTAATGAGGGTGTCGGGGATTGATTTTGGTGATGAATGTACAACTATGTAATGGTACTGTGAACAATCGAATGTATGATTTGTTTTGTATGACTGCGTGGTATGTGAATATATCTCAATAAAATGAATATTAAAAAAAAAAAAAGAATGATAGCACAGAAAAAAGGAGAAGCCAGCTCCAGGCATCCTTCTGGGCTGAGCCCCTGGGAGTCCGGCTGAGGCAAAGAGCTTGGAGGTGAGGATCAGCTGAGGGAGACTGGCAGGTGTGGTGAGCTCTTCTATTGTCCACTGTGGTAGGTTGAATTATATACCCCCAACAAGTCCTGTTCTTAATCTTAATCAGCATTCCTGTGGGTGGGAACTCATGTGTAAATAGGACCTTATTTTTAGTTAAGGTGTGACCCAACTGAATCAGGGTGGGTCTTAATCCATATCAACAGAGGCCTTACAAAGAGAAGAAACCAGAAGCCAGAAGTCAGAGCAAGCCCCAGGGAGGAGCCAGCAGTCAGAAGTCAGTGGAAACTGGAAGAGCAGACACATGGAGAGAGAGATGGGCATGTGATGGGAGGTAGAGATGCAAACTAAGGAACTCCAAGGATGGCTGCTAGCCAGCACCAGAACACTACAGATTTGGGGGAAAAAGCATGGCCTTGCTGATGCCTTGACTTGGGACTTCTAGGCTTCCAAACCTTGAGCTAATAAATTCCTGTTGTTAAGCTAACCCATCGTATGGTGTTTGTCATAGCAGCCCAGCAAACTAAGGCATCCACCTGCAATGATTTCCAACCCCCTTTGCTCTTTCCCTTTACACACTCCAAAAGCTGGAAAGTCAGTACTTGCTTTCCCAGCCTCCCTTGCTGCTGGGGACTGTCATGTGATCCAGTTCGGCCACTGAGACAAAGGGGAAGTCTTTTGTTGGTTGAGGTGGGAAATTTCCCTCCTATAACAGGAAAGAGGGACACGATACACACTCTTTCCTGCTGCTCTTCTTTGATCCTGCGGTTGATGCAGCCATGTTGTGACCTTGAGGGAAAGACCAAGAGAACTTTGGGTTCTAGAGTCAGAACCCATACACTGTGGGGCTCCTGTACCAACCTTGGAAACACTTACTTCCCAATTTTTTTGCTTGTGAGATAACGAAACATCGTATGGTTAAGTCACTATGACTCAACTGAACACATCCTGATTCAAGGAGGAAATGAATGTGCAGAAAATATGATCCCACCCCCATTTTTCTGCCCTCTAAGAGTAGGGTGACCAATGTTTCTCTGTTGGGATATTCTTCCCCTCCATCTGCTTCCCTGCCAAGCTTCCATGGAAGGTCAACTTCAAGTTCCCAGGCTGATCACAAACCTTAGCCCTGTGTGTATTCACCTTCACAGCATGCGATGCAAGGTCTTCAAATGGCCTCTTCCTACAAAACAGGTGCTCTCTGAGGGCAGAAAGAAATGGGGCAGGAGTGGGAGCCAGCTGTCCTCTTCAGTAGACTTCCACTTACCTGTCATTGGCCAGAACTACCCCAAAGCCACCTCTGGCTGCAAGGGTGGCTTACAAAATGAAAAATCTCTTACCTCTAATTTCTGCAATGGAAGGCAAGCAAGGGAGAAGAGGGCTGGAAATGGAAGTGTGGGATAGGCATCGGCCCCAGGTGATGAAATATTTCTGTAAGTTATTTGATGTTTTAACCATATTATTTTTATTTTTCTCTAAATGGAAATATTTTATTTTTCTCTGATTCAAAGAGCAACAAAGCTTGTTGTAAAAATTAAAACCATACGGATCACAAAGTCAGTTTCCTGAAATCTTATTCCCTTAGAGAAAACCTTATAAACAATTTGAACCATGTATCATTCCAGACTTTTATCCATGCATAAAAACACTGTTGGATGCTTATTTGTAAAAATGGGACCTTATCACAATATGATTTCGTCATCTACTTTTTTGTTACATAAGAATGGCATGGACATTTCCTCGTATTTATACAAATAGATGTAACAACTCTTTTATCAGTGACATAATTTTGGTCTTAGTTATCTATTAGAGGCTTAAAACAACACAGGTTATTATCTTGCAGTTTCTGTGGGTCCGTATTCTGCTTCAGGGGCTTTTACTAGATTGCAAACAACGTTGGGTTCCCTTTTAAAGGCTCAATCAGGGAAGGATATGCTTCCAAGCTCACTTACATAGTTGTCAACAGAATTCAGTTCTTTTCGGGCTGTTGGACTGAGGGTCTCAGTGGCTTAATAGTTCTCGGCCAGACACTTCTTTCAGTTCCTTGCTGGGTGGGCTTTTCCAACATGGTGACTCGCTTTGCCAAAGCCATCAAGGGGGAGAATCTGCTAGCAAGGGGGAAGTTGGTATCTCTGATACCCTAATCACGGAAGTACTATCCAGTCAATGTTGAGGCATTCTATTGGTTAGAAGTGAGGTACAGACCCTTCCCACACTCCAGGGGAGGACACTATACAGTGGTGTAACTATTGGGAGGCAGGGGTCCTGGGGCCATCTTAGAGTCTGTCAACCACATTGTCCCACTTACTTAATGATTCTCCTACTGATGAACACCTAGCTTTTCCTCTAGTTTAAACAATGTCATCATTCTTGAACTCAATGTCTTCCTGAATGTTCTGGTTTGCTAATGCTGCCAATTATGCAAAATACCATAAATGGATTAGCTTTTTTAAAGGGGGTTTATTTGATAACAAATTTACAGTCTGAAGTCCATGAAAATGTTCAAATTAAGGCATCAACAGAAGTATACCTTCACTGGAGAAAGGCTGATGGCATCCAGAAAACCTCTGTTAGCTGGAAAGGCGTGTGGCTGGCATCTGTTGATATCGGGTTGTGTTCCAGCTTCCCTCTCAGCTCCTGTGTGTTCTTCAAAATGTTGCTCTTGGGACGTTTTGTCCTCTCTTAGCTTCTCTGGAGCAAACTCTGGGCTAGCTTCAGTAGAAGTCTGCTTTCAATGACCGTCTCCAAAATGTCTCTCTAAGCTGCAGCAGTGAGCTCCTTCTGTCTGAGCACTATAAGAGCTCTATAAACTAATCAAGACCCACCCACACCGAATGGGTGGGGCCACACCTCCATGTAAATAATCTAATCAAAGGAATTACCCACAGTTGGGTGGGTCACATCTCCATGGAAACAACCTAATCCAAAGATTTCAACCTAATCAACATTAATATGTCTGCCTGCACAAGATTGCATTAAAGAACATGGTGTTTTGGGAGACATAAGTCATCCAAAACGGCACAGCAAACTTGTCCAAGAATTTTCTTTGAAAAATTCTTCAAAGTGAAATTTCTAGATCCAAGGGCAAAAATAGATTTATAGATAAGAGCACTCCCAAACTCTTGACCAAATGTATATGTTCAACAGCAGAGTGTGATTGTTGACCATTCTCCACATCCCTCACTAACACTGAGCATTTAACAACCTGTTAAATATGTTTCACTTTGCTAAAGCTGCTGGAATACAGTATACCAGAAATGAGTTGGCTTTTACAATGGGGATTTATAGCTTACAAATTTGCAGTTCTAAGGCCATGAAAATGTCCAGTTAAGACATCAAGAGGAAGATACCTTCTCTGAAGAAAGGCTGCTGGTATCTGGTGTTCCTCTGTCAGATAGCAAGGCACATGGCAAGCCTCTGCTTGTCCTTTGCTCCCGGGATTCATTACTTTCACCTCTTGGTTACAGTGGCCTCTTCTGTGGGTCCTCTCTTAGCTTCTCTGGGGCTTTTCTCTGTAAGTTCTCCAGGCTTTTCCTGTCTTTTATCCTCTCATAAATGATTCCAGTAAAAGGATTGAGATCCACCTTGAATGGGGTGGGTCACATCTCAATTGAAATAACTGAATCAAAGTTCTCATCTGCAATAGGTCTCCCCCACAGGAATGGATTAAAAGACATGGCATTTTCTGTGGTACATAACATCTTCAAACCAGCACAAATATGATAGGTGAAAATGGATAGCCCTGTGTTTTAGTTTACAATTTTCTGTTGCTTGGTAAGTTTGAGTATATTTTCATATGTTATCAGCTACTTGTTTTGATCAGGACTTTTGGTCACCAGGAACAAAACCTCATTTGAACTAATGCAAACTCACAAAAAAGAAAAAAAAAAAAGGGAGATGGTATTTTTTGTTAGAACATAAAGTGACTCTGTAAAACATCACTGCCTGGCCTTATGGAAAGCAGAATGCTGTCCATCTCAATTCCCAGCAGTTATTCCTTTCATGGACTCCTCCTGGGGACCCAGGATGCCTTGCCATTGCCTCTCTCATCCCATTTCTTCCCTTTCCTTCTCCCTCCATCCTGATTAGCTGCTCTGTTCACTAAGAGGTATAAGTGTCCTTGGAGATTTCTTTTACTTTCCAAAGCAAAACATATCATGTAGAAGTATATGAAATATATGAAGTAGAAGTATAAGAAGTAATGTGAAAGTGTAATCCCTATCCTGGTTGACAGAGATATGGACAATTAACAATTCATTGTGTATCCTTCTAAGTTTTTTGCCTTACGAATGATGATGATGATGATGATGTTTCATATGTTCCTGGCATTGTTCTAAGAGTATTACATGTTCTCAAACTCCTTAAAACATTTGAGGAAGATACAATCATTTCTCATTTTAGAGATGAAGAAACTGGGGCATCGAGGAGTTACATAATGTACCAAAATTTGCTGACATCATCAGAGCCAGGATTCAAACCCAGGCAATTTGAATCTTATACACACACACACACACACACACACACACACACACACACACGTACTCCATGACTATAAATTTCCAAAAATATGGTTTTCTAGAAAACAAAAGATACTGTCACACTGCTAATTTTCTGCATTTTTTCTGTATGTAAAGATTTGCCCCATTCTTCTAATTGCCATATGGTATTCATTCCATCATATCGATGAACTATACTTTTTTTTAGCCAGTCTCCTATTGATGGACATTTAATTGTTTCCAATTTGTCATTTCACCACATCCCTCATAATTCTGTCTGGCTTGAGGCTTTGGTGTGATAGCACTGACTCTGGCCTTGTACTGAAATGACCTTTTACTTCAACTCCCTACCAACTGACCATAAAGCTCAGTGACTCATCTCTTCAATTCAGGTTTTCACGGAAGAGGAGC
The DNA here is from genome assembly GCF_015220235.1 of Choloepus didactylus. Lineage (NCBI taxonomy): Eukaryota > Metazoa > Chordata > Mammalia > Pilosa > Megalonychidae > Choloepus > Choloepus didactylus. The sequence continues at coordinate 2,331,674 of NW_023637577.1, forward strand.
TATGGTTCCTAGGCCACCAAATGAGGTTTATGGCTGCGCCTTCCAGAGGTTGGAGGGAAGGCAGGTTCTCCAGAAGGGGCAGTGGGTGGGGCAAGCAGCTTGTGCAGCACCTTCTTTGAGCTCTCCTTTCAGAACTGCCTGTTCACATCCTTCACTATGTAGCCATTAGGGTGCCCTTCTTCTCCTACCTGACTTACAAAGCAAGCTTTTTATGTCATATATTTTGGCAAATGTATTTTCTCAGCTCATCCCTTGCTTCAATGCTTTGTACTAGAAAGAAGTTTTGCAAGTCAATGTGGTTATATTTATGGATCTTTTTCCTTATCATTACTGACCGTCAAGTCATTCTGAGAAAAGCTTTTCTCAATTCAAGATTAAACATTTTTATGGGTTTTGTTTTATATTCATATATCAAATCCATTCCAGATTTGTTTTTAACATCAAGCTAATTATTTCTCAAGTAATTATACACAACGGATTGACTAAGTCCATCCTTTTGCCTTTACGTCCCAGCATATCACTGAATGCAGAGGTTACAAGAAGGCACATTGGAGTTGGGCAGACTTGGATTCTGGGCCTGCTCTGTGACTTGCTGGCTGTGTGATCTCCAGCAGATAACTTAATGTCTCTGGGCTTATGTTTCCTCCTTTGAAAATGGAGATCATCAAGGTTCCTGATTCGCAGGGCTGCTGTGGGGTGAAATGACACAGCACATGTGATGCACCCCATAAACATCCTTGTTGAATTCTCTTTCCTAAACTCCCCCTCAATTTCAAGAGCCTACATCTGGGCTCTCACTGCTTCCCTCTGTCTGCTTCTGTCCTAGAATTGCATCATTTATACCACGTAGTTTTGTAGCATGCTTTGGTTTGCTAAAGCTGCCAGAATGCAATGTGCCAGAAATAGGTTGGCTTTTTTCCAATGGGATTTATTAGTTTACAAATTTGCAATTCTAAGGCCATGAAAATGTCCAAATTAAAGCATCAAGAGGTAGGTACCTTCTCTGAGGAAAGGCTGCTGGCATCTGGGATCCCTCTGTCTCATGAGAAGGTGTGCCAGTTTGAATGCACTATGTCTGCCAGATAAAGCCATATTCTTTGATGCAATCTTGTGGGGCAGATGTTTTAGTGCTGATTAGATTGGAATCCTTTGAGTGTTTCCACGGAGATGTGACCCACCCAACTGTAGGTGATAACTCAGATGAGATAATTTCCATGGAGGTGTGGCCCCACTCATTCAGTGTGGGCCTTGATTACTGGAGCACTATATAAGCTCAGACAGAAGGAGCAAGCTTGCTACAGCCAACAGGGACACTTTGAAGAATGCACTGGAACTGAGAGAAGAGCTTCAGCTTACAGAGACATTTTGGAGACGGTCTTTGAAAGCAGACTTTTGCTCCGGAGAAGCTAAGAGAGGACAAACGCCCCAAGAGAAACTGAGAGTGACATTTTTGAGGAGCTGAAGCCTAGAGAGGAACGTCCTGGGAGAAAGCCATTTTGAAACCAGAACTTGGAGCAGATGCCAGCCATGTGCCTTCCCAGCTAACAGGTTTTCCGGATGCCATTGGCCATCCTCCAGTGAAGGTACCTGATTGTTAATGCGTTACCTTGGACACTTTATGGCCTTAAGACTTTAACTGTGTGACCAAATAAATCCCCTTTCATAAAAGCCAGTCCATCTCTGGTGTTTTGCATTCTGGCAGCATTAGCAAACTAGAAAAGAAGGCCCATGGCAACGTCTGCTGGTCCTTCTCTCCTGGGTTCTGGTTTCAATGACTCGCTCTGTGTTTCTGCCTTCCTCATAAAGGGCTCCAGTAAAGGATTAAGACCCACCTTCAATTGGGTGGGTCACATGTCAAATTGAAACAACATAACCAAAAGTTCCCACCCACAGTAGGTCTTCACCCACAAGAATGGATTACAAGAACATGGCCTTTTCTGGGGTACATATCAGCTTCATACTACCACATAGCACATATTAGCTTCCACTACACCATAAGCTTTATGAGGACAGGGATTGTGTCTGTTATCCTCAGCACCTGACACATAGTAGGTGCTCAATAAATGTCTACTGGAAAAATGAATGAGTAACATCAGCTCCCCTCCTTATTCTATTTCTTGAACACATTCTTATTGACCCTTGAGCATTCTTTCCTTCCAAATTAATTCCAAGTAATTTGTCAAGATCTTCTCCCGAGTAGTAATGGGATTTTTATTGGCATTGCAACAAATTAATGGAGCAATTTGAGGAAAATCAACTTTACAACCCCAGGAACATGATCTGAGCTCTATTTACTTAGCCCTTCATGGATATGCTTTGCAAAGCTGCATCATTTTCTTGTTATAGGCTTTGCCTCTTTGCTTCTAAATTTATTCCTGGGTGTCTTGCTGTTTTTCTTGCTCTTTTTTTTTATTCTTAAGAGTTTTATTTTGAAATAGTTTCAAACTTACAGGATAGTTACAAAAATAATACAAAACCCACACAGAGAATGCCAAAATAACCCCCACCCCAAATACCCACATACACCAAATTTAACATTTTGCCTCATTTGTCATCTCATTCTATCTATCCACTTATCCATCTGTTTTGGTTTGCTAAAGCTGATGAAATGTAATATACCAGAAATGGACTGACTTTTAACAATGGGGATTTATTAGCGCATAAGTTTACAGTTCTAAGCCCATGAAAATGTCCAAATTAAGGCATCAACAGAATGATACCTTCTCCGTGAAGACTGCTACTGGTGATTCTCAGCACTCTCTCACATGGCTAGGCACATGTCAACATCTGTTGACATGTTGCTTCCAGCTTTTGGCTTAAGAGTCTTCCTCTTTGTTTTCAATGTATCCTCTCTTCCAGCTTCTTTCTCTCTTAGCTTTTCTGGGCCCTTTTTTCTGTGTCTTCTCTCTGTCTTTTATCCTCTTATAAAGGACTCCAGTAAGAGGATTAAGACCCTCTTTGAATGAAGTGGGTCAGATCTCAGCTGAAACAACCTGATCAAAATATCCCACCCACAATAGGTCTACAACTATAGGAATTAACTTAAAAACATACTTTTCTGGGGTCCATAAAGCCTCCAAACCATCACACCATCTATCCATCCATCCATCCCTCTCTCTCTCTAACACCTCTCTATCTCTACTATCTATCTTCTATCTACCTACCTTTCTATCTGCCTCTATTTTCCAAATGTTTGCCAGTAGGTTGTATATATCATGCCCTTGAACATAACACTTTCATGTGCATTTCCAAAGAGCAAGGATATTCACTTATGTAACCACTTTAAGTACACTTATCATGTTCAAGAAATTGACTATGGATATCAAGCTTACAGTCTGTATTCTAAAGTTTTCATGTCTCAGTAACATCCTTTGGATGTTATTAAATCCAGACCAGAATCATCTATTGCATTTAATTGTCATTGTCTCTTTAGTTGCTCTCTCTTTTTTTAAATCATGGAAACCTATATACAACATAATCTTTTCCATCTCAACCTCTCCCAAGCAAATAATTCAGTGGGTTTAATCACACTCACAACGTCGTGCTCCCTCCCCACCATCCATTTCCAGAAACTTCCCATCCCCCAAAATTTCTTGCTCTTTTGAAAGGTGTGTACATTTAGGATCTTTGTTTGGACTCCCTCCTGCTGGCTTCAGGAGCTGAGAGCAGTGGGTTTGGAGTTCAGCAGATCTGGGTGTGACTCCACATAATAAATACGTAATCCTGAGAAATCACCTAAGAACCCCAAGTCTCATTTTCCTTATCTCTGACCAAGAGGAATTATCATCGGCTCCAAAGGTTTGTTGCAAACATTAAATAAAAGGTCACAGATAAAGCTTGTAGAGTGGTGCCTGGTACGGTGTAACTGTGCAGTAAATGTCTGCTGTTATGACTACTTAGTAATATTACTGACATAAATATTTTATAGCTCTAAGCAATGTACAAATACATGCTGGCTGTTTTTTATAAAGACTTAACAAAAAATACTTCTAACTCCCCCCACTCCTGTGGTAGCCAGGAAACCTTACTCTTTGCTAAGCACAGATATTGTACACAGGCTATTGGCTCTTCAGGTTTCTGAGGGCAAGGATGATGTTGGGTGTGAAGATGCTAGAAGACAGTGAAATTGCTATTCCTGAGATCAGATGGATATGGGGTGGGGAGAAGGAAATTTTAGAAATGAAGAGGGGGTTTACTGGTTTGAATCTGTTATGTACCCCATAAAAGACTATGTGCTTTTAATCCAATCTTGTGCGGGCAGACCAGTTGTGGGTGGGACCTTTTGATTAGATTATTTCCAAGGAGATGTGACCCCACCCATTCAAGGTGGGTCTTAATTAGTTTACTGGAGTCTTTAAGAGAGCTCAGGGAGCGAGAAAGAGAGCTCAGCGCCAACATAGACTCAGATGTCTGGAGATGCAGACAGAAAGACATTTGGAAATGAAGCCCAGAGTTTGCCCCCAAAGAAGCTAAGATATGTAATCCAGAGTTTGCCCTTGGGAAAAGCAAGCAAGGACCCACAGGAGCCGAGACAGAAGCCCAGAGACATTTTGGAGAAAGCCACTGAACCCAGAAGCTAAACACGTGCAAGAAGGTTCAGCAGAGCCAGCCATGTGCCTTCCCAAGTGACAGAGGAACCCCAGATGCCATCGGCCTTTCCTCAGAGAAGGTATCTACCGCTAGATACCTTAATTAGGACATTTTCAAGGCCTTAGAACTGCAATTTGCAAACTAATAAATCCCCATTGAAAAAGCCAATCCATTTCTGGTATACTGAATTCTGGCAGCTTTTGCAAACAAACAGGGGAGTATATGGGGATGGGGTAAGGGATTCTTAGATGGAAAGAGGGGTGGGAGGGGAAGAAGGAGAGATAGGGAGGAAGTGAGACCAGGTAATGGAGAGGAGAAAGGAGAAATGACAGATGAGATGGGGGATTTGGGAAGGAAATCCCTAACCTCTCCCACCTCCTCCAGTCCTACTCTGCTCACTTTCATTGCCAAGCAAGAAAGCTCTGAGCCCCCTATCCCCACCCCCCCATCCAGACCTCTGCCTGGGCCTCTTCATGGGGCCCTTGATACTCAAAGCAGAGCCGCTGAGCTGACCACTGTACAGCAGCTGCCTGGAATATGCCTGTGGAGGCGGTGGGTCCCCTGTGGGCCCCCAGCTCCCAGGTGCTGCAGAGTTCTGAGGCCACTAGGAAGTGACATGCCTCCTTCCACTCCTGGGGGAGGCTGGAGAAGGGGATGGGGGACTGGCTCACAGGTGCTGGAACCCGGTCTGGTCCCAGGGTCCCTACAGCTGCGTCACAGTGTGGATACGGGGAGGGAGGAATGAGATGGACCCCAGCCCCACAGCTTGCTGCTGTCTTCCTCCCCATCCAATTCCCTGACTCTTGTGGGTCTACCTAGGGCTGGGAGAGTTTAAACAGCCGGCTCTGAAATTCAGCATTGCATTTCCTAACACCTCCTGTTAATGAATTTATTCGCTCATCGTTGGCCACCAAATGAGTTTTCTGGCCCAGCGCCCGCAGGGTCAGAGAAGATTCTGGAAGGAAACAGATGCACATTCAGTTTGGGTCATTTGAGGGGAGGATCATACAGGATATCATGCAGAAGGGAAGCCAGGAAGGACAGAGCAAGGCCTTCGGATCCATAGTTGGGCACCCTTACCCTTAGGGCCGAAGGGGCAAGGGGAGCGAGCAGGTGACATCGCCCAGGCACAGAGAGGGTGGAGTGGAAACATCAGGCAGACAGGAGCTGTGCCCTTCAGTGGAGCAAGGCAGCCAACCCCAGGGAGCCTCAGTGGAGAAGCAGGGGCCACAGACCCCAACCCTGCCTTCCCAGCCCTCCTGGCAGTGCCACATTGCCTGACCATGACAGGAAGCCAGAGAGCAGGGGAGCTCTTAGATACAGTTGGCCTTTGGGGTGGGGCAAGGATCTGGAGAGACAGATGGCAGCCAGCTACCACGGCATGGTAGGAAAGCCACATCATGCATCATGTCAGTCTTCAGGGGGATTGCTGAGTGTATGCCAGGCCCTGTCCTAAGACTTTACTCATATTAACTTATTTCATCCCCACCATTATGCTATGAGGTATCATCAGCTTCTCCACAAGGAAACTAAAGCCCAGAGAGGTTAAGCACTTGCCCCAGGTCACCCAGCTACTGGGAAGCTGGGAAGTAGAGTCTCCTGGCCCCAAGTCTGAGGTCCAAACCCCTGTCCTGCACCACCTCTCCCAACTAGGGATGGCAGGGGGTACTTGCCTCCTGCAAAGCCATCCTGGCAGCTGGCTTCCACTGAGCTTCTGTCTTGCAAAATGCACCATGGTTGGGACTGACCCAAACAGTGAGGCAAGACCCCTATTAGGAGAGGGTCACACTCAAGCACTTTATTTGGGGGTGAGCTCATGGAGAAAGTGTCCAGTCAGCAGCAAATGCATGGAATAATCGAGCTGCCTGCATCAGTGATGGCGGTCACCTTGTGAGCATGTTGAAATCCACGTTTTGGCTCCCAAGTCCCATAGAGGGTCCTGGAGTCCAGCCAGCAGCTGTGGGGTCATCCTGTATCCAGGGTGTGAATCCCAGCTCTGTCACTCACCAGCTGGGCAACCTTGGACAGTTACCTCCCTTTCCTCATCTGTAAGTGGTGACAATAATAGCTTCCAGCTCACAGGACTGTTGTGAGGCTTGAGCTTCTCAACCCTGGCTGTCCATTAGAAGCCACCTGAAATGTTTTAAATAATACCCAGGTCTGAACCCCACCGCAGACAATTCAACCAGAACCTCGGGTGATGGGGCCAGGCAAGGGTTAAGAGACGGCTCTCTCTATAAACCCCAAAGAGTTAAAAGCAGCGACTTGAACAGCTATTAGTACCCCGATGTTCACAGTGGCATTATTCATGACAGCCCAAAGGTGGAAGCAGCCCACGTGTCCATCAACAGAGGAATGAATGGACAAACAAAATGTGGTCTATATACACAGTGGAATATTATGCAGCTATAAAAAGGAATGAAGTTCTGATACATGCCACAATATGGGTGAAACCTGGTGACATCATGTTAAGCAAAAAAAGCCAGACACGAAAGGAAAACATTTTATGATTTCACTTACATGCAATACTTAGAGTAAGCAAATTCATAGAGCCAGGAAGTAGATTATGGGGGGGAAGGGTGAGTGGGGAGTTATTGCTTAATGGGGCTGTAGTTTCTGTTTGCAGTGGTGCAGATAGTTCAGCGATGGGTGGTGGTGATGCACAAGATTGAGACTGTAATTAACACCATTGAACCGTACGTGTGAAAGTGGTAAAATGGGAAATTTTGAGTTGTGCATATGTTACCACAATTAAAAGTTTTTGAGAGAGAGAGAGATGGTTCTGGCCCTCCAGCAGTTTAAATTGAGCAAGGAAGACAAAACTAATACACACATAATGGTCGAGAAATTTAAAACTCACCTGTGATCACAACCCAAGGAAGCAAGGGCTGGTTTCTTCGTTTAGAATGGTAAGGAGCATTGAAAGCAAGAATAAATTTCCCAAGTGGAAGGGGAATGAATATGAGAAGGTCTGTGTGATGGTTTGGAGGCTTTATGGGCCTCAAAGATTATGTTCTTAAAGCTAATCCATTCCTGTAGGTGTAGACCTATTGTGTGTGGGACCTTTTGATTAGGTTATTTCAGTTGAACTGTGCCCCAGGTGAGTCTTAATCCTCTTAACCAAGTCCTGTATAAGAGGATGGAGTTCAGAGAAAAAGACACAGAAGACAGAGAAAGACACAGAAGCTGAGAGAGAAAGCCTCAGAAACAGAGAGGAAGCCCCTGAAGCCAGAAGCTGGAAATAATGAAACCCAGAATTGAAGGGAGAGACCAGCAGACGCAGCCATGTGTCTGCCCATGTGGCAGACGAGTCCAGGATCGCAGGCAGCTGGTCTTAGGAGGAAGGTAGCGTCTTGATGATGCCTAGATTTGGACATTTTCACGGCCTCAGAACTGTAAGCTTATAGACTAAAAAATCCCTGTTGTAAAAGCCAACCCATTTTATGGTATCTGCAGTTCAGCAACTTTTGCAAACTAAAATAGTCTGGGAACTAGTTTTGGAGGAGGGAAAGGAGGTGGGAAACCATGGGCAGAACAAAACCAGGAAAGCTGGTCACCCATGTCATGCACAAGGACCTCTGCCTCGGGTAGGGCTTGGCGCATAGTAGGTGCTCAGTAAAAGCTTGTTTAATGAAAGAATGAATGAATAAGCATGTGTCCTTTAAAACTTGTAATTCTGAGATTTCTGTGGGCTCTGTCATTCTAGCCACCTTCACAGCCCAGACATTTATTCACTCCCTCCATGCCTTTATTGAGCACCTACTGTGTACTGTGCCCTGGGCGCTGGAAATGCAAAGACATTGAGGACTAGTCCCCTGGCCTCACGTGGCTCACAGCCTAGAGAGGCAAACCCAGAAATAGGCACCAAGAGGGAAGGGACTGGTTCCAGTTTGGCAGCATTATGTCCCCCTAAAAGCCATATTCCTTAATGCAATCTTGCGGGGGCAAATGTATTAGTGTTGATTAGGTTGGAATCTTTTGGTTGAGTGTTTCCAAGGAGATGTGACTCAACCAACCATGAGTGAAACGTTTGATTAAACTATTTCCTTGGAGATATGGGCCCCACCCATTCAGGGTAGGTCTTGATTTAATCACTGGAGTCCTATAAAATAGCTCATAAGGAGAAGGAGCTCAGAGCAGCTGAGAGAAACATTTTGGAGAGAAGCTAAAGAGCTGATACTGACACTGATGCTTAGAGATACTTGGAGATGCAGACAGAAGGAAGCTTAGCTATGAGATGAAACCCAAGTTTGCCCTGGGATATGCTAAGGTAGGACTCCCAGATGATTAGAGAGAAACATCCTGGGAGAAAGAACCAAGAATGCACAGGAGCTGAGAGAAGAGCTGGAACACAACCCAGGATCAACAGACGCCAGCTATGTGCTTTCCTAGCTAACAGGCTTTCTGGACACCACTGATCATCCTTCAGTGAAGATATCATCTGTTGATGACTTAGTTTGGACACTTTTCTGGCCTTAGAACTGTAAATTTGTAACTTAATAAATCACCTTTATAAAAGGCAATCCACTTCTCGTATTTTGCATAATGGCAGCATTCGCAAACCTGAACCGGACCCAAGGGGTGGAAGGCAAGGGAGAGGGTGGGGGAAAGTGTATGTGTAGAGGGGTGCTGAGAACAGGTCTGGCTGTTCTTGGGGCCCTGTTGTAGAACCTGAATAAAAAAACCCTTGATGAATCTGTTTGCATTTATTAGCCAAGTTCACAGGCTTCAAGTTCCCCAGGCATTTGGGAGGTGCCCTCATTTTTCATAGAAAAACAGGGATTTAAAATGTAATAGACTTCCAAACACATGCCAGACTGATTCTCCTGAGGAATTCTTTTAAAATTCCCTTAGAATCTGAATCTGGCATCCAAGTTTCTCAAAATCAATCTCTCTCTCTCTGTCTCTCTCTCTCTAGCATTCTAATTCAGGCTCATGTCTTGCTTATAGAAAAGCATGAGTTTCCCTGTCAGATTCTGCCCCATCCCAGTTTCAAAGAGCTGCATCTTCTCTTCTAATCATTAACCTAAATTCTCCCAGCAAAAGGAATGGCTCCCTCTCCCCCAAGAGGGCCCTCATATTCAGCAGGAGTCCTCAAAAAAGCCACTGGGAAAAAATGTCATATTTTGAATATATACTGTTTGCCCAACATTGTGCTAAGCACATTATTTATATAAGTAGGTTCACTTCACCCACCCAGGTACAGAGGTTAAAAGAAACTGGAGCTAAGCCTCTCTAAGGAGAAGGCGTTGCTCATCGTCACATACCAGGGAGTCGCCTACAGCTGCTCAGGCTGTGCACTGCACAACTCCAGGCAGTAGTATCTCTATACTATTTGAATTAGCTGGCATGAGCTAGGGCCAGGATTAGAACTGAGGTCTTTCCAGTTCCACAGCCTATGCCCTTAACCACTATGCTACATGCCATCTTGACAGAGTAGAGCTGTGGGGAACCTTAGAGAACATCTTGCCCAGAGGCTGCAAATGGGGTAGATGGGGTGGGGTAGGGGTAAAATCCAGTTTTTTTTGTTGTTGGGCATATCGGAGTCAATATTTATGAATTATAAGATTCACTTGAAAGTCCAGATTTCTGTCTTCTGACACCTGGTACACTGCTACATTCTAACATGGCAGCCTTTGGCTGGAACTGAGTAGCATCATCCCTTTAGAGAGGGCTGAATTCTCGACCTCGCTGAGGTGCCCACACCTCCCTTCAGTCTCATATACCTCACTCATGTACATCACATCCCAGGCCCCTATATGTGTTGGACTATGTTACTCTTGCTGCAAATATCCAACATACATGTGTGAATACTTGACTTCAAGACACTTACCAAAAAAAACATGACTCCAAGCCATTGCTCACACTGGTTCATCCACCTGGAAGGCCCTTCTCCTTTTCTTGAACTGAGAAACTCCTACCCATCCTACTCATTGGCTGTCAAACATTTGCGAAGCCTTCCACGAGCACATCTGATTGTCCCTCATCCAAGCATGGTGATGAGTTATTTACATGGTGATGAGTTATCACCGGATGATAGATTTCTTGAGGACGACAGGGAATGTGCTTTCTTCTCTGTATCCCCAATGCCCAGCATGGTGCCTGGCTCAGAACTGATGCTAAACCATATTTGTTCCTTCCTTTTCCCCCTTCCCTGTCCTCCCTCTACATGGAGAAACTGAGGCTCAGAGAAGAAAGTGACTCATCCCAGAACACACAGCACAAACCATTCGTCAATCAGAAAGAGCCGCTGGCCACCATGCATGCCCACCCCTCATTTTACAGAACGGCTGGCCGAGGGGAGAAGGAGCTGGCTCAAGGACCCACAGTTGGTCTTCTAACTTCTTATCAAATGCTCTTTCTTGCCCAACTCCACACGATGTAAAGCCGCTGGTGACATTCTTCTTGTGTTCTATTTCCCAGCAGAGCCAGGGAGTTTCCCTCCGTTTCCAGAATGTCTAATAATGTGATGCAAGCAATGGAAGTGGGAACCCCATGACTTCCCTTGATTCTCTTCTCTCCCTGAGCTCAAAGACGGATTTCTGGCTCAGTCTATTTTAGAGGTGCTGACAGGAGGGTAGAGGAAAAGCCCAGGCTCAGATTGGGTGTTGCCCGTGGCCAACCACACTGCTGCCCTTATTAACCTATGTTGCTTCTGGTCCCAGGACCTCAAGGCACAGCTGAGGACTATTCATAGACCCTGAGAAGTCCTGGCTTGCAGGCAGCCAGCCAAGGTTCATGTTGCTCACTCCCTTCTTAGACGGTCTGCAGCTTCCTTCCATAACCTGACATCTTTGACTTTTCCTATGATCAGGAAGTGCTCCAGACGGCAACTTTCACTCTTCTCATTGTTTTGTTTCCTTTGGTGACAAACAAGTTTTCTGGTCCCCATCCCATTTGCTTAACCATGGAACTGAGCATTTCTCTGTGACAGGCTTTAGACTTGGGCTTAGAGTCCAGTGGGGAAGACAGAAAATTGGCAAACTGTTAGAATAAAACAAATAAAAAATATAAATAACTACAATAAAGTAAAATGTTTACAAAATGTGTTGAGAAACTATGATAAGGGGACATACGACAGGGAAAACATTGGGAAAAAATGGAAGTGACATAAATGTTGCTACCGAAACTAGGCAAAGCTGTGCAACTAATACAAAGAGTGTCAATGTCTCCAGTGACTGCTCAGGAAAGATGCTTAAGATGTGCTCTCATCAAAGGCCACCAACCAAAGGTCACTGGAAACATGTCTGTAATCCAAAGCGGGGTTTATTTGGTTTGCTGAAGCAAGAAGGGGATGAACTTCAGGGAATCGTTAGAATGTGCCAGTAAGGAGGACTGGAAGAGTTTCTTAGAGGATTTAGGCTTGACTTGGGTGAGTTTATGGAGGGATAAATGAAGCAGTTTCTGGATTGGAGGTTGTCAAGGAAAGGGGGCAGTTTGGTGATGGGGTATCTTAAGGCATTTTATCTTGGAGGTAGAGAAAAGGCAACAATCATTCATGTTAGAGGAGGTATTTTATGTTTCGTTATATTGGTTTTTTTGTGTGTGTGTGGCTACAGAATGGCCTTGTCTCTGACTCATCCAGAACAGATGCAGAAGGGCCTTGTCTGAGCTCCATATCACTGGGACTCAGTTTACATTCTGTGAACAATGCTTATGTTCAGATGGGAACACCACAGTCTGGCTGCCAGCAAATCTGTTTTTCCATTTTTTACTTTCTCATTGATAATAAGAAAGAAATTTGGTCTCAAATTTTAGGAAGAGCAGAAAGATAGAAGCAAATTTGGGGATATATATATAGATATATACTTTTATATATATACACAATACTTTTCCTTATATATTTAATTTCATGTATAGTTTTATATGTAAAGCTATAAATATATAAAAGTGTAAAATATAATGTAAATATATAATACAAAAATATTTCCATATATATATCTATTTATCTCCATGGTGTAGAAAATGAAATGAATAATTTATGAATAGTGTTTTTTTTTGCGTGGTTGATGGGATTTGGCCCTTGTGACATTTTTAAGATCTGGAAATAAGGATTTCTGGATTTCTACTGAAAAATTGAAATATTTGGCAACGTTGGACCAATATCTGATTAGAGCTGAGGATTGTTTCTCCTTCAGATACTCGGTCACAATCCCTGCCCGATGAGCTTCACTCATGGAGGTTACCTTCCAGACTCTGAAGGTGTTTAAATTTGCAACCCCTCTCTTAGTGGCTTGAAGCCCCTTGTTATGCAAAGCTCTTGGGGGAGGTTAAACCAATATTTTTCTTCTATAAATAAAATATACCAGGACCATCTGGGAAAGAAGGTATTGAAACCCCCCAGGTCGCTGCTCCCTGATGTTTAGAATTTGTAAATCTTATTGGGATGTCCCTGACCTGGATCTGCTAGTAATCCCCAAAGAAGAGTTCATGAGTCTGGAAAGGGGAGTCTTAGTTCATGGGGAGAACTGAGTTCATGTGTGTGTGAGGCTGGAAGTTGCTCTGGACCCAACTGATCTGGCTTGGGGAAGTGCTCCAGAAAGAACTGAGTATAAGCATGTGGCCTGAGAGAGCCATGGTACTGCTGGATCATGATCTGATCAAGCAGAGTGCATTACTGGAGAGGACAGGTGTCCATAGGACTGTGCAAGACCAGTGTTCAACAGCGCCACCTTGTGGCAGTAACAGAAGCAACAGCACTGGTGATGATTAGATCCTCCATTTCTCTCTTCCCCTGGTGTTAAAAAGCTCCACTTTGACTCCCTTTTGGACTAAGAAAGCCTTCAGAGTCTTTGGACAACTCAAGGGGTGAGAAAAGGACTCTAACAGCAAGCTGGGGGTCATGGGCATAGGGGAAAAATAAAAAAGAGAAGTCCCAAGTTGGTGAAATAAGTAGTGCCAGGTGTAATAACAGAAAAGGGTAGACCAGAAGTCCAGACAGCTTTCAGCAAGCAGACCCCATGAAGACTCTAAGCAGGTAGACCAGGGTCTCAGGCCTTGCAGATTCCTCTCCTGCCCCTGCAAGTGGGTGACTCACCTAGGCCTATGACAAGTGCACTTTTCTCTGGCCTCTTTCCCAAATGAGCATGGCCCTATGTGAGCCAGCCTGTCCCTACCCCTCTGACTTCATCTAATGGCACTTGGCTTCTTCCTTTCTCTGCTCCAGCCACACCAGTCTTCTTGCTGTTTAACAAACATGTGAAGCCTAATCCTACCACAGGGCCCTTGCACTGGCTGCTCTCTTGGCCTGAAATGCTCTTCCCAGAGCTCTTTATATGGCTGGATCCTTCTCATCATTTAGGCCTTCCCAGACCATCCTCCAAATGAGTAGCTCCTATGCCCACTGGTCACTCTCTATCCATTTACCCTGTTCTATTTTCTTCACAGCATACACCATTGTGAAATGATCTTGTTTAATATTTATTGCCCATTTATTGTCTCTCTCTTTCCCTTAGAATGCAAGCTCCATATTTGTCTGTCTCTTATGAGCTCAATAACTATCAGTTGATTCAATAGTGATAGCTTCAGCCCTTCCACTGAAGGCCAGTCCACAGTTGCCTATGACCCGGAGAGACCTGGGGGGTGGGGGAGGCAGCTGTGTTGTGCAAGGTGCAGCAGTGAACTTGGAGTCCATTCCAACTCTGCCATTTTTTTTTAGCTGGTTTCCTCTTCTCTAACAGGTGTGTACTAAGCTAACCATACAGGATGTTGGGGGCAGGGGAAGTCCATTGCTTGTGTGTTTGTGAAATCTGGAGGGGTAGGGTGCAACAGAGGGAGATAAAAAACAAAAAAAAAAAAAAAAAAAAAAAAGCATTCCTTGTTACCTCTACGGGCACAAAACTAAGAGGCCATCCTGGGCTGGCCCCTACATTCCTGGAGGACTGGGGTGGGCTTGTTGCCCATGGAAACCTCCGGGAACAGTGGGAGGACCCAGCCTTGGAGGTCCCTGAAGAGGAGAAGTGGGGAAGGCCACCGAGTGTGGGGCAAGCCGGTGAGCTGGGCCACGTCTGGAAGGTTGGGAGCTGGAAACAGGAACAGCCTGGGCTGGAGGCCTGGGTCAAAACATCCTGGGAGGGTGGGAGTGAGGCCATTCAGAAAACTTAGGTCCCCCAATTCTCATTTCCTGCTTCTGTTCTGGGAATCCTTGCTTAACTCCCTTTGGCAGAATCAGCTGCTCCTTTGCCAGTACTCCCATCGAATATGACCCAAACCTCAGTGTGAGCAATTATCAGATTGCTTGGAATTGTTTATGCACATGGGTGGTGGTTTGGAAGCTGTTACGTACCCCAGAAAAGGCCATGTTCTTTTAATCCATTCCTGTGGGTGCAAACCTATTGTGGTTGGGACCTTTTGATTAGGTTGTTTCCATGGAGATGTGACCCCACCCCATGCAAGGTAGATCTTAATTCCCTGACTGGAATCCTTTATAAGAGGATAAAGGACACACAGAAACAGCCCAGAAAGCTCACAGAAGCTAAGAGATGAAATTAAGAGAAGCTCAGAGAGAAAAGCTCTGGAGAAGCTGACAGAGGACCCACAAAAGAGCAGTGACGAAGCCACTGTAGCCAGAAGCTGAAAGCAACGAAACCCAGGAAAGAAGGACCAGCAGACACCGGCCATATGCCCTTCCATGTGACACAGATGTCCCGGATGCTGGCAGCTTGTCTTCAGAATCTATGTATCATCCTGCTGATGCCCTGAATTGGACATTTTCATGGCCTAAGAACTGCAAATTGTAAGTTAATAAATCCCTGTTATAAAAGCCAACCCATTTCTGTTATATTGCATTCTGGCAGCTTTAGCAAACCAAAAAACGTGGGTGCTTCTTTTTTGCCTTGGAGGCCAGGGGTCATGTATTTTCACCTTTGAGTCCCCAGTTCTTAGCATCTAGAATGGACTGAATAATAGTTTGCCAAATCATAAATTAAAAATAAAGATTGCCTGGTGGAATTCCTGTTCGGACGTGCATCCTATGGATAGACACACAATTATCTCTCTGCCAGTGAAACCTCCCTCTATAAACTTATATTAGGACTAGCAATGGATGTGGGCTCTGCCTGCTTCGAAGAACTTATTTCCTTTCTTTCAGGCAACAAGAGTCGATCAACAGAAGGATGATAGGGGGAGAGTAACACCTACTGAGCTCTTAATTTGCATATATTAGCTCATTTAATCCTCACAATGATCATTTCTATGATTGACAGAGAAAGCAACTAAAGCTCTAAGGGGTGGAGGAGCCAGGATTTGAACCCAGGTTTAGAAAGGGCCAAAGCTCAGACCACTTTTTTTTTAAATTCAATTCAATTTTATTGATATATTCACATACCATACACTCATCCATGGTGTACAATCAACTGTTCACAGTACCATCATATAGTTGTGCATTCATCATCCCAATCTATTTTTGAACATTTTCCTTATACCAGAATGAATAAGAATAAAAAATAAAAATAAAAACACCCAAATTATCCCCCCATCCCACCCTATTTTTCATTTAGTTTTTGTCCCTATTTTTCTATTCATCCATTCATACACTAGATGAAGGGAGTGTGATCCACATGGTTTTCTCAATCACACTGTCACCCCTTGTAATCTGCATTGTTATACAGTCATCTTCAAGAGTCAAGGCTACTGGGTTGGAGTTTGGTAGTTTCAGGTATTTACTTCTAGCTATTCCAGTGCATTAAAACCTAAAATGGTTTATCTGTATAGTGCATAAGCATGTCTACCAGAGTGACCTCTCAACTCCATTTGGAATCTCTGAGTCAGTGAAACTTTATTTTGTTTCATTTCGCATCCCCCCTTTGGTAAAGAAGATGTTCTCAATCCCACGATGCCGGGTCCAGATTCATCCCCAGGAGTCATAGCCTGCGTTGCCGGGGAGATTTACACCCTTGGGAGTCAGCTCCCACACAGAGGGGAGAGCAGTGAGTTCACCTGCTGAGCTGAGCCCAGACAACTTTTAAATGCCTTAGTCCACCTGAAGGGCAAATAATAAGACTCATCCCCAGGATTGTGGTAGGATCAAATTCAGTGACAGCAGGTTCAAATGGTCTTCTCCCCTCTTCCAATGTATGTGTGGAAAGAGAACCTTTCCAAGTGTTTAGCTGGAAGCCTAACCAGATACAAGATTCAGAAGGTGAAGGTGGGGTGGTGGAATGGTGGAATGGTTAATTTCACGTGTTAACTTGGCCAAGTTATGGTGTCCAGTTGCTTGGTCAAGCAAGCACTGGCCTCATTGTTACTGTGAGGGTATTTCGTGGATTTAAATCATCCATCAGTTGAGTGCATCTATGGCTGATTGCATCTACAATCAACACAGGAGATTGCCTTCAGCAATGAGAGAGGTCTCATCCAATCAGTTGGATGAGAACTAATGATTTCAGCAGTCAAAAAGGAAAACTCTAGCTCTCCTTCAGCCAGTCAGCTTCTCCTGGGGAATTCAGCAAAACCTTCATCTGAGTTCTCAGTCTGCAGCATGCCCCATAGAATTTGGACTTGCCCATCCCCATGGTCAGCGGAGCCAATTCCTATAACAAATCTCATCTATCTACAAATATATATCATATTGGTTCTGTTTCTCTGGAGAGCCTTGATGAATACTGGCGATGTTTAGGCAGACTTGTGGGCCATCCACCCACTGAAGGAAGCTGCTGGGTGCAGCTTCCAGAGGCCCCTGCATTCGGGGAATGATTGGTGGAGCTGCAGGTCTCCCTGTGAGCTGGTCTTATCTGCCTGTAGGAAAGCACCAGCCACACCAGGTATGCTGGTTTGAATGTATTATGTCCCCCAGAAGAAGCCATATTCTTTGATGCAATCTTGTGGGGCAGACATTTTAGTGCTGATTAGATTGGAATCCTTTGACTGTTTCCATGGACATGTGCCCCACCCAACTCTGACTGGATAATTTCCATGGAGGTGTTACCCCACCCATTCAGGGTGGGTCTGAATTAAATCACTGCAGCCATATAAATGAGCTGACAAACAGAGGGAACTCAGTGCAGCTGTGAATGACAGTCTGAAGAGGAGCTATAGCCAAGAGGGACACTTTGAAGAATGCATAGAAGCTGAGAGAGTAGCTGCAGATGAGAGACAGTTTGAAGATGGCTGTTGAAAGCAGACTCTTGCTACGGAGAAGCTAACAGAGGGCAAACACCCCAAGAGCAACTAAGAGTGACATTCTTGAGGAACTGCACCCTAGAGAGGAACGTCCTGGGAGAAAGCCATTTTGAAACCAGAACTTTGTAGCAGATGCCAGCCACGTGCCATCCAAGCTAACAGAGGTTTTCCAGATGCCATTGGCCATCCTCCAGTGAAGGTACCCAATTGTTGATGCCTTACCTTGGACACTTTATGGCCTTAAGACTGTAACTGTGTAACCAAATAAACCCCCTTTATAAAAGCCAATCCTTCTCTGGTGTTTTGCATTCCGGCAGCATGAGCAAACTAGAACACCAGGGCACTCCCTCCGGGACACATGCAAAATGCAGTCTTAGGAGGCCTGAGAAGGAACTCCCAGTGCTGTCCCTTGACTGCCCTGACCTTGACAGCAAGTCCTCTTATCACCTCCCAGCCGTGCCCCCACCCAGTGTCTGTGGTCACAGCATATCTGCACTGTTCCCAGCCCCAGCCCCTCCACCACAGCCTTTCTATTTGTCATGGGGTGGGAGGTAGTTCCTAAAGCTCAGTTTAATCTGGTTTGTCGCCTGTTAAAGCCGGTCCAAAGTCTTTAAGCATTTTGTTAGGACTTTGCTACAAGTTGAATTGTGGCCCCCCAAAAAGATATGTGCAAGTCCTAACCCTTCGTACCTATGAATGTCACTTTATAACAAGGGGAAAAAGGACACAGGAGAAGGCCATGCAACAACAGAGACAAAGGTTCAAGGGCTGCAGCTGCAAACCAAGGAACACCAAGGATCACCAGCAAAAACTGAAAGCTAGGAGAGGCAAGGAAGGGTTTTTCCCATGGTTTCGGAGGGAGCACGGCCCTGCCAATACTTTCATTGTGGAATTCCATCCTCCAGAACTGTGAGACAATACACTTCTATTATTTTAAAGACACCCAGTTTGTGGTACTTTGCTATAGCAGTCCTGGGAAACTAAGTCACAGTCCTCTCCCACGACCTGCCTCCTTCCTCTTCTCTAAACCCGCCAGATGTGAACTTTTGGCAATGGCGTGGGCTGAGTACCCTGTCATTGCCGATAGTCACGCACAGGCTGGGGGTGGGGGGTGGAGTGGGAGGATCCTTTTGGTTCTCTGGGGTCTGCAGTTCTAGGACTCGCCTTCTTTCTGACACCAGTGAGCTCTGCAGAGGGATCAGCATGTGTCCTAGAGTCCACCTGCCTTCGTTTGGAAGCTGTGTGACCAGACAGGGACAAGCTGTTCCCTCTCTGTACCATGGGGATGTAGACACCCATCTCACAGGATTCTTTGAGAATAAAAGGAGAGGAGGTTTCAGAACCCCTGACACAATGCCAGATACATACACTGCAGTTGTTCCTCTGTCACTTGAACCAAAAGTAGATCTGCCACCTTGGAAGGAGCCCCGGGCATCAACATGAATGGAAATACTTGACCATGGGCTGGAGGCCTGTTGTCCTTCTGGGAGGGCAACTCAAGCACCAGCCCCTTTCTTTCCATATTTCCAGGTTCCTAACATTTGGATTTGTTGTTCCCCAAACACTCCCTACCTCCTAGCCTTTGCTTAGTCTGTTCCATCCACCCAGCACATCCTTTCCTCCATATTTATTCACACACTCATTTAACATTATTCATCACTTTTCTGGACCCCAATTGTGTGTTGGGCACTGTTCCAGATGCTGGGGATACAACTGTGGATAAAACAAACTGTTGATGTCATGGAGCTTGCATTTAAATTGGGAGAGAAGTAAACAAATTAAAACGAGTTGACTTGAATCCTGTGAAACATTCTGAAGAATGTAAAGCATGGTGACTGGATAGAGTCACAGGTGAGTTGGATGTTGCTTTGGAGAGGGAGGGGATGAGTGACAGCAAACCACAGAAACCAGCTCTGGTTAATGCACACTGAACAGGAGTTGAGAGGAGGCCGCTGGGCAGCTTGCTGGATCTACCAGGATGGAGAACAAGACTCAAAAAAAGAGCAGGACCCAAAGGATGCTCAGGAGAGACACAGGGTAACCTGCAAAGGAAGCTGTCACTGGTTCTCCTGCCCACTACCCTGGCTGCTGTCCTGCTGGACTCTGAATTCGATTGCTGTCACCACTGAGAACAATTTCTGACTCTTCCATCAGAGTGGCTGAGGCTAGGTCACAGACGTGCTCCACAATTCCCAGGGGTCAGGAGAAAGAAGATAGCTACGCTTCTTTGGCACCCAAAGAGTAGCCAAGAAATGGTAAGTGTCTGAGGCATTATCATCTGATTTGAGGTCTAAATGATGAGGAGCTAGTCATGCAAAAACTAGAGGGAAAAGCATTCCAGGCAAAGGGGAACAGCAAGTGCAAAGGCCCTGGGGTAGGACTGAGCTTGAGAAATTCCAGAAGCAGTAAGAAGGCCCCGTGGGGGAAGCACCGTGAGCAAGGAGAGCTGGGCAGGGGCAGCTGCCTTGCTTTGCAACACTGCTCGCTGCCACAAAGCCCCTCACCCTCACTTCTTAAATTCAGAAGGGACCTTTTGGTTCTGAATTCCCTCTGCATCTGAGTTGCTCTCTCTCACAACACCACACACTTTCTGTATGATCTGGCAGTTATTTATGGGCACACTCAATTCCGAGCCCCCAGGGGGCAAGGACGGGGTTATATTTTCATTTCTGTGTCCTAGTGCCCAGAGACAGCTTGGCACAGGAGCAGTCTCAGGAGTGGCTGAACGAGTTGAGAAGCTGCTTACAGCAGGAGCAGAGCATGTTAATGAAGCTGGGACTAGCGTCATGGAGTCGTCACTTCTCTGGATCTTACATAAATAGCATACCACATATGCAATCAGTGCAATAGGTTGGGTGTGGCTTACTGGAAAGCTCTGAGTATTACTCTGGTTGCTCAAAGTCTGGTTGTCCCCTGATGTCAGAAATTTCAGGTCAGTAGAAGACATTGTGGGTTGCCCACAGCCATTGCCCTTTCTTCCTTGCTAGCAAAGTCTCGTTATAGGCAACTGGCAGCCCCTATAGCCCCAGGGGATAAAGGATGGTTGGTTCTAAGCGGATCCTGTGTCCTGGTTATCTGCTTCTGGGTAAAAAATTATCCCAAAATTTGGTGGCTTGAAGCAACAACAATCATTTTATTATCCCTCCTGGGTTCTGCAGGTCAGGAATTTAGGAAGGGCTCAATGGGGCTGCTCGGACAGTTGCATACAGACGTGTCTAGAGCTGGAGCAGCTGGGAGGCTGGAACACTAGGGCTGGCCAGGGAGGTCTCTCCACATGGACTCTTGGCGGGGTTTATTCAGACCTTCTCAGAACATGGTAGCCTAAGGATCCAATGAACCAGGTGGAAGCTGCATCTCCTTTTACGGCCTAGCTTTGGAAATCAGTGTTGTCACTTTCGCCATGTTCTACCAGCCAGTGAGCCCCTAAAGTTGGCTCAAATTCAAGAAGAGTCTAGACCCCACCTCTCAATGGGAAGAGTGATGACAAGAATTTGTGGCTATGCTTCAAAACTGACACATCATGTCAATCCATTGCCTGTTGCCATTGATTGGTCTTGAGTTGGTCACATGACCTATTTCTGGTCAATGAGACATAAAGAAAGGTCTACTAGAGGTTTCTGAGGAAATTTTCCCTCCATAATAAGAGAGGATACTCCTTTTGCGCTGTCCCATGTCTTTCTTTCTTTGGATAAATTCATGATGCTTGGAGCCATGGCAGCCACATTGCAAACATGAGACAAGACACCACTGACAGAATGAAAGGGGCAGAGGGGGAGACTGGGAAGCATATGGGTCCTTGATGACATGGATGAGCTGCTGCATCTACTCTGGAATCATTTATTCCAGGCTTAATGCTATGTGAGAATAATAAACCCTGCTGTAAAAGCACCTTCCACTGGAGTTTCTGCTACATGCAGCTGAATGTATCCCAATGAATTCTGGTGAGTATGGTGATTGAAAACACCGACTTTGGAATCACACCTTTAGGAGTTTAAATTCTAGCTCTATGTGTAGTCTCTGTGTGATCCTGGGCAAGTCTCTTCACTGCTCTGGGCCTCAGATTCTTTACTAAAAGATGAAGGTAATGACAATTGATAACTAATTCACTGGATGTTACGATTAACAAGCTCATCTATAGAAAGCATTTAGCATAGAATCTGGCATGTATTTGTGCCCAATAAATTATACAGCTAAGGATATGTAATGATTTAACCTCAGGTGGCTGGAGCTGTCCCTTCCATCATCTCAACAATTCCATGTGATGGATGCTTATATCCCTGTTTCAGAGTCAGGGAAAATGAGGGTCAGGAAGGTAAAGTTACCTGCTCAAGGTGCCCAAGTTAGGGAGTGGGGCCAGGGTTTCCAGGTCTGGCTGAGTCCGAGGCCTGAGATTTTCCACAATGGACTCCTGTGATGACTCTTACTAAGCCTTCTGTTTCTCTAGAGAACTTGCCTGTAGCTTTTACCACAAGCCACACTTCCCGATTCAATCCTTTCACATCCACCCACTCCTGTCAATTCTACCCTCCAAAATTCCACCCAAAGCTCAGCTTCTCCCCATGCCCACAGCCACTTCCCACTCTGGGCCACCATCATCTCCTCTGGGCCACTGCAGTGTCGAGTGAGTGGCCTTCCCGTGTCCACTGAGGCTCTTCCTAAAACATACATCAGCTCATATCCCTCCGATGGCTTCTCGGAGCTTTTGGAATAAAATGTGTGTCCCAGGCCCTGCACCCCCTGACCCCTGCTGACCTCCATGACCCCCTCTCCCTCAGTCAAAGCCCTGCCCCATGCTCCCCTCTGCCTGGAGCTGTGCCCCGTTCTCTCTGCAGGCCAGCATCTTGCTGGTCCTTCAGTGTCACTTCCACACAGTGAACTTTGTTGACTCCCCTTGTCTCTGGGCCTCTCTAACTTTCTGCCACAGAACATTTCTGTGGGAAACTGTATTTATTTTTTGAGTAGTTTTTAAACCATGTTCCCCTACCTTGGCTGCAAGGTCCTCGTGGGCAGAAAGGCTATTAAAAGGATGGTTTTGGACCCAGGCTAAGCTCACATCCCCATTCACTGCTAACTGGGTGCTCTTGCGATGCTGTCACCAAGTACCAAAAACAAGGGACTTAAAACAACCGAAACATTCTCTCCCAGTTCGGAAAGCTGGAAGCCTGAGCTCTGTATGGGGAGAGTCCTTCTTTGCCTCTTCCTGTCTTCTGGCAGCAACTGGCAATCCTTGGGGCTTCAGTCTATACCTCTGTTATCACATCGCCTTCTCCCCTTGTCTGTCTGTGTTTGTGCCCAAATTTCCTCTTCTTATTAGGACAGGAGTCATACTGGATTAAGGGCCAACCATGCTCTACTATGACCTCATTTTAACTTGCCGAATTCCATCCAGAATGACCTCGTTTCCAAACAAGGTCCCATTTTAAGGAACTGGGGGTGAGGACTTCAACATATCCTTTTTGGGGAGACATAGTTTAACCCGTGACATTATCCGTGGACGAGTTGCGTAGCTTTTTTCTGCCTTATTTTCCTGACCTACCAAAAGGGGGTGATGAGAGGACCTACTTTACTGGGTTGCTATGAAAATGGAACGAAGCAAATCCATGTGATGTTAGAGCAGCGCCTGGGTTGTCTGAGGAATTTCTCTTGTTCTGCTCACTGCACCCACCCCCTCACCCAGCACCCGGTACCCTCCTGCGTTGGTTGCTTGGTGAACGCTTGCTGAATGGGGGATGAACACGTCATCTCTTGTCATTCACTATTGCCCTGTGAATGGGAAGGAGGGATTCTTTTCCTCACTTTGCTGAGGAAGAACCAGAGGCCCAGAGAGGGGTTGCACACGACAAGAGAGAGGCAGAAGCAGAAGTCAAGTTCAGGCTCTTGACTCCCAGCTGGAGCTCCGTCCACCATTTGGGGATGGGAGAGGTCCTGGGGGAAACTCCCCAACCAGTGAGCAGCAGGGCCGGAGGTTCCTGCCTCCAGAAATCAGCGGTGGAGACTTTAAGGCTTATCAAGATGTCCCTTTCCACCCGTCCTCCTTGGGCATGAGCCAGTTTGGTGACTAGGAGGCATCTGGCCCTGCCTGGACAGAGACCAGGAAGGGGAGGGCAGGACCCAGGCAGACCTGGGCCACCAGGTGATTTTACCTGAGTATTGACTGTGTGCCCAGCTCCGCTGAGAGTACCTGCAGAGGCGGTGGCACCAGCTCCTCTCTGGTCTCAAATTCCTGCCATAGGGTGACTTCTAAAATACAGATCTAACCTCATCTCTCCTCTGCCTACAACCCTCCATGGCTCTCCTTCTCCCCAAGTCCCTGGGCCTGGCATTCAAGGCCCTTCTTGTTCTCCATAACTTATCATTCTGAAGCTCTCTTATTGATTTGCTTGCTTGCCTAATTATTTATTCCCTCTCTCCCTCCTCCACACTTTAAGCTCTGTGTCTTATTCATGGATAAACTGTCCATACCTAACGTGGTGCCTGGGATTTTTGGTGCCCATAGATGTTTGCTGAATGAATGAATAAATGAATGTATGAACAAAATTGACCCTTGGTTACTCTCCAGTCTCTTTCCTAGCAATGTCCTGCCTCACCCCCATCTTGGATTTTACTTTCCAACAATACCAAGATCCTTGCAGTTCCCAAAGATGCCCTTCCCTGCCTCCACGTTTTTGCAAGTGCTATTTTCTGCCTTGAACTTCCTCCCTTTCTTGCCTTCTATTTGTCTATCAAGTTTCAGCTCTTTCCTGACATTTTCTCGTTCTGGTCCCAACTTCCAGGTTCCTCCCCCTATGTTCTCCTGGCCTCTATCATCCTGCTTTGGGAATTAACAGTCTGAGGATTTCACAGACAATCAGTATATTAGCCAGTGTTCTCCGGAAAAACAGAATTGACAGAAGATAGAGATATAATGACAGGATGTCTCCCAGATTGAAAACAGGAAGTTCAGGGCCTGGAAATCCAATCAAGGCCTTGAGGAAGGAGAAGGGATGGTTCAGGAGAGGTAAATAGAGACAAAAGAACCATCCACCTGGAGGAAGAGTTTGACAAAAGGGTGTGTGCAAGGAGCCAGGAAAAGGGATTCAGGGTGTCTGTGCCCCTGCTGAGAGATGCCAGGATCTGCTTCTTTGATGGGTTTTCCTTGCGTTGGCTATGGGAAGGTCTTGTGATAGGTTGAAGGACTCCAGCTATGGGGCCATCCAATCACTCATTCCTTGTGCTTTCCTTATAAGATCATCACCATCCTCACCAACCTCACCATCACCACCATCATCATGATCACCATCATCACCATCTCCATCACCATCATCATCACCATCATCACCATCAACATCACTTCCATTGCCACTGCCTTCACCATCATCACTGCCATCATCACCACCATTGCTGTCTCTACCATCACCATCACCATCACCACCATCTCCATCACCATCACCACCATCACCATCATCACTACCACCATTGTCACCATCACCATCACTGCCATCACCACCATCACCATCACCACTACATCACCACCATCACAATTATCACTACTGCTGTCAACACCATCATAATCACCATCACCACCATCACCACCCTCACTGTCACCACCATCATAATCATCACCATCTCCATCACCACCACCACCACTGCCACCATCCACCACCATTGCTGTCACCACCATCAGCACCATCACCATCATTAACACTGAGCCTGTGCTTACCATGTGCCAAATCCTCTGCCAAATGTTTGCCAAGCATCATTTCGTTCAGTCCCCACATCATAGCCCAGTAAGGTAGAAACAAAAATCATCCCTATTTTACAGATGAGGAACTCGAGGGCCAGAAAAGTGAATTGACTTCTCTGGTAAATGCAGGGGGGGGGTCTGCAAAGATCTAAAGCCCAGGACACCTCACTTAGAGCCTGTACTCTTGGGCACTGTGCCATGAACTGCTGTGTAGAAGTCATCATGCCTCCCCTTACCCAATTCCAGGCCAACATGGTGAAGGACAGGGGATGGGGAAGGGTTTGCCATTTACTGAACACCTACCATATGCCAAAGGCTGACTCATCCATTAAGGGACATGTGCACAGTGCCAAGGGTCCACAATACTTTTAAGGATCCATGAAAATATTGGAATTTCTTTTAAAAATCATGAGATAAAAAAATGAAATTTTAGGGTCAAAGAAAATGTTTTAATTTTTTTTCCTATAAAAAAAATGAAACATCCAGGGTCCAGAAAAATCTCTCATGGTGAGAGGGACCCATGCAGCCCTGTGAGCTCCTGGCCCAGGCTAGGTGCTTTATATCATAGGTCAGCAATCTACAGCTCATGGGCCAAAGCCAGCCTGTTGTCTGTTTTTGCAAGTATATACTGTCTATGGCTGCTTTTGCACTACAGAGGCAGAGCTGAAGAGATGCAACAAAGAATGTATGGCCCACAAAGCTGGAAACATTTATTATCTGGCCCTTTGCAGAAAAAAGTTGCTAACCCTCGCTTTATATCCATGAGTTGAATTAATGCATGCCCCGTGAGGCTGGGAATTTTACCCTCCTTTTTGCCAGATAAGGAAACTGAGGCCAAGCAAGGCTAAATGACTTGCTGAAGATCCCACAGGTTTCTAAAGAGGGATCTTTGATTCCATATAAAGTCCGTGTTCTTTCTACTACAGCCGCCACCAGCCGGGATGTCTGGTCTGCTTCCTTCCTGAAATTTCCCTCTGTTTTCCCTAAACACACTGAATGGGTCTGCAACATTTAAGTAACCTGTTGCCACAATTCCAATTTCCAATTTCAATTCCACCCATGTTTTCTGGACTGTGTCTTTTCTGTCCTGGTGCCATAGACATAAAGATGCATGACACATCCTTTGAGTCATAGTGTAATATGACTAAAGGCACAGGCTCCCAAGTCAGACAGTCGTATTGGTTTGAGCCCTGGCTGGAGTGACCCTGAGCGGGTGATTTCACCTCTCTGTGTCTCAGTTTGCTTTTCTAATAATGGTACTGGCATGGTAAAAAGAGTGAGTGCTTTGCAGACAGCAGATCTGAGTCTGAATTCTGGCATGTAACTCAACCTCTCTGTCTGTGCCCTTGTCTCTAAAATTGGGATGCTAATCGCTCCTCCCTTAGAGGGTTATGAGATACAAAAGAGCTAAAGAAGAAAATGCCTCAGAACACTGCCTGGCACATAGTGAAAGATTAAAGATTATTAGCTATTGCTGTTGTTGCAATTATGATGATGATGAAGAAGATACACTAGAATGGCTCAGATTAGTGGACTTATTAGAGAGCCTCACATTGGGATCTGCAGAGACTCGGGATCTAGGGTCAACTGGTTCTGACTTGCTATGTGATCTTAGACAAGAGCATTCTTCTCCCTGGGCCTCAGTATCCCCAGCTGAGCTCCAGGGCTCTACCCAGCGTTAACTGTCCCTCTTTCTGAAGCTTTCTCCCTGCTCTCTCCTTTATGCATGCCACTTGTGAATGCCACTCTGCCTGCCAAAGGCTCCAGTAGGGAGGTCCTGGGAAAGGTCAGAGTCCAGCGCAGGGCCTACCATGGCCTAAAAAGGTAAATAAGGAAGTTAGTGAGAAGAAGTTGCTGCTTGCATGGCACCAAGGTGTGTCCTTTTGCCCAGAGCATCCAGACAGACCCTAAAGGACAAAACTTGAGACCTCTCCTAGTTCAGAGATTAACCCTTCACTTGATACAGGCACACAGCACTCTACAGTTTACAAAGCACACTCACAGACAGGAGTATTTCTTCTCTTTCATGTCACTCCCTTGCCCAAACCCTTTGTGCTGGTTTGAATCTATTATGTCCCCCCAAAAAGCTATGTTATTTAATGCAATCTTGTGGAGTCAGACATTGTGGGTGGGACCTTTTGATTAGATCATCTCCATGGAGGTGTGGCTCTGACCATTCAGGGTGGGTCTTGATTAATTCACTGGACTACTTAAGAGAGCTCAAGAGCCAACAAAGACCCAGACACTTGGAATCACTTAGAGATGCAGACAGAAGGACATTTGGAGATGCTAAGCTAAGAGAGGAAGCCCAGAGTTTGCCCCAGAGAAGCTAAGCAAGGACCCCCAGACACTTAGAAAGAAACACCCAGGGAGAACAAAGATGCACAGGAGCTGAGAGAGAGAGAAGCTAGGAGAGGCAGAAGTCCAGAGACATTTTGGAGAAAGCCATTTTGAAGCCCAACCTGGGAGCAAAGGACCAGCAGATGCCAGCCACGTGCCTTCCCAGCTGACAGAGGTGTTCTGGACGCCATCGGCCATTCTTCAGTGAAGGCATCCTCTTGTTGATGCCTTAGTGAGAATGCTTTTAAGGCTTTAGAACGTTAAATTTGTAACCTAATAACCCCCCTTTATAAAAGCCAATCCATTTCAGGTATTTTGTGTAACAGCAGCATTAGCAAAACAGATCACTCTCCAAAACCAATATCCAAATTCCACCATCTGGCCTCATGGCCTGCTTCCTACCTCCCTCTCCCTCCTATCTCCTACTGCTTCAACCTCTGGAACACTGGCCTCCTGTTTTACCCAGACACCAAGTTTATTCCTACCAGTCTGGCCATTACTTCTGCCTGGAATATTCTCTCTGCTTTTTTTTTTTTATGACTGACTCCTTTTTATTCTCTAATTCTCAGCTAGAATGTCACCTTCTCTGGATCCCTTCCTTGGCCAGCTGCCCCATCTAAAGAAGCCCTCCACAGGTGCCCTTGACCTTGTTTCATAGCCTTTGGAGCATGTTTTTACTATCTGGAAGTATCCCATTTGTTTATATGTTCATTGTCTTTTAACCCCTAATCCCTACCCCACCTGACCCCCATCTCACCCCCCACCCCCACCACTAGTGTAAACTCCAACAGGCCAGGGGCCTTGTCGTTTTGGTCACCCCTGCATCAGCAGTGCCCAGAACAGCGCCTGGAGCAAAGGAGGTGCTCAGGAATGTTTGTTGAATGACTGAATGAGTGATATGCACAGCCATCTTGGAACTGGATCTCTCATTTTCTATGTGAGGGGGCTTGTTCCGGTTTGCTAATGCTGCCATTACGCAAAATACCAGAAATGGATTGGCTTTCATAAAGGGTTATTTGGTTACAAATTTACAGTCTGAAGGCCATGCAAATGTCCAAATTAAGGCATCAACACAAGTATACCTTCACTGAAGGAAGGCCAATGGCATCTGGAAAAATCTGTTAGCTGGGAAGGCATGTGGCTGGCGTCTGCTGATCCCGGGTTGTGTTCTAGCCCCTCTCAGCTTCTGTGCATTCTTTAAAATGTTGCTCTTGGGACATTTTGTCCTCTCTTACCTTTTCAGGAGCAAAGTGTCAGCAAAAGTCTGCTTTCAATGGCTGTCTCTAAAATGTCTCTCTTGCCTGTAGCATTGAGCTCTTTTTGTCTGCGCACTTATAGGGCTCTAGTGATTTAATTAAGACCCATGCTGAATGGGTGGGGCTACGTCTCCATGTAAATAATCCAATCAGTTATTCCCTACATTGGGTGGATCACATCTCCATGGAAACAACTTAATCCAATGATTCCAACCTAATCAACACTAATATGACTGACCCCACAAAACTGCATTAAAGAACATGGTGTTTTGGGGGACATAATACATCCAAACCAGCACAGGGCTGAAGTCTGGAAGGAGAAATGATGTCAATAAGGGCTTTTTCTGAGACAGCATGACTAAATCTCCACTTTAGATTGCTGAAAGGTTGAGGAAAGGGGGCAGGCTTTGGAGACAGGTGCCTGGATCTGAGGAGCTCCCTCCATCCTTTCCTAGCTGTGTGACCTTGGGTAAGTGTCTTAACCTCTCTGATCTTCTCCATTATCTGTAAGATTCTTGCCCAAAGTTCTGGAAGGATAGAATCTCATGAGGCTAGTGTGCATGCTCTGCCCACAGATGAGGGTGCTGGTGATGGGGGGTACTCTTCTTGTTTGCCTTGGCCCTGTGCTGGCTTCCAAGGGCTGAGCCAAAAGGCCATCAGACAGAAAACAACTTACAGCCAGAGCTGCCACCTCCCCTAAGGGTGCATTTGAGTCTTCTTTGAGTTTGCAGTCCTGTGCCTTCCAAGGAAACAAAGAACTCTGGGCTATTTTAAAAGCCAAAGAAACACAAGAAAACAGGTTATCTTACTGTGGCTGGGAAGCCTCTGACCCAGAGGTCCAGAGCCGAGAGCTTGGGGGACTGGGAGACCGTAGGGGACCTAGAGGGATTATCTCCTGGGAACTGGGGTAGCTGCTACCTGCGGAGGTGCAGTTTGTGGGTGGGGCGATACAAGATGGGCGGTGAGCATCCTTTCCAGGACTTCGTTGCATTCTCATTTAAGGCACCCCAGCTTTTTTATCAGTAAAACGTACCTACCACATGGGTTCACTGTGAGGATTCAATGAGAAAGGATGGAAGATGCCTGGAATTTCATACACCTGACGTCTGAAGGCTGTCGGGGTTGCTGTTGTTGGCCTGGGTAGCCTCGAGTTGGGCGGGGGTAGGTACGGACCCTTACGGATACCGCGCAGGCCCAATCCTTGCAAGCAGGCGCTTCCACGGAAGTGCAGCCAAATCCCAGAAGGAATAAAAAGGGAATTTTAAACTCAACTATAGAAAACATTAAAGAGGATCCAGCTCATAACCCATTGGGCATGTTTTCATCCCCATTTCCCCTCCATTCTATCCCACACTGCTCCAGGGCCTCCCCCTCACCAATCCTCACCCCAACTTACCCATGAGCCGCAGTCTCAAGTTCACGCATGCTCACTTCACTCTCCCAGCTCTGCTCCTTCTAAAAGAGATGAGCTTTTCTCTCCTCCCTTCTCTCTGATATGGGCTTTTCTTTGCTGTTTCTCCTGAGCCTGCAGCACAAAAGCCCAAGAACCAGCTCGGATGAGGCTCTCCAGAGAGGGTCGTGGGAACAGTGGGTGGGAGTAGCTGAGAAGGTAAAACCAACACGGTGCAAAAGTCAGGGTGAGAGGTGAAAAAAGTCCAAGTTAATCATTTCTTTAAAAATCCATCCACACAACATGAATGAACCTTGAAAACATGATATGAAGTGAAAGAAGCCAGGCAAAAGGATCACAAATTGCAAATTGTATGATTTACTTAGAGGAACTGTCCAGAACTGTCAAATCCATAGAGAGAGAAAGTAGATTCGTGCTTGCCTGGGGCTAAGGGGTAAGGGGGTGTCTTCTTTTTTTTTTTTTTTTCAGTAGGGTTTCTTTGTTGGGTGATCAAAATGTTCTAAATGGTTGCACAACACTGAATACGCTAAAAACCATCAAATTGTACACTTTAAAGGGGCACACCACTAGGTACATAAATTATACCTTGATAAAGCTGTTTCAGGAAATCTCTGTGTACCAAAGACGTCACTGGGCTCCAAAAGATGAAGGGTTCACACCAGCAGGTGACAAAGTTGGGGCTGAAGACGAGTCTGCGTGAGCCCCAAAAGCCGTTTTCCTTCCTCTCTACTGTGCTACCTCCCTCAAGGACAGGGTAAGGAAAGTGAGGTGTAGCATTTGTCCTTCTAAAAATTAAACACCTCTCCCAAAGGGGGTTAGCTAATATTTTAACAGTATTATTTAATACTGCTCGGATTTGAGTGATTTGCTTTCTTAATTTGTTCTTTGGGTATTATTTGAATACTTTCTTTGTTCTTTTGGTATTGTTTAAATATTTTTCAATAAAGGATTAGAAAGAAAAAAATCCTAAACCTCCCACTCCCCCTTTTTTTAAAAAAAAAAAAAGGAAAATGCCATTCAAGAAACGTAGGTGACAGAAAGTTCAATTGGCATCAAGACCAAGCAATATAATAACAGTTAAAACAGCATGTTCTATGTACCAGGGCACCGTGCCAAATGTGCTGTGCATGTTATCTCTTTCAATCTTTACACCAGCCCTATGATGCAATTTTCAGGTACAGTTATTGTTTTCATTTTAAAGATGAGAAAATCGAGGTTGTTTGGAGAAATTAAGTGATGGGTCCGAGGTGACACAGCCGGTGATCACTGGGCTGGGATTTGCCCCAGTTCTGTCTGACTCCAGAGACTGCTTTTAACTGGATGTTTCCCAGGGAGGTATATAATCTAGACCAGTAGAGATGAGCATCTGGTCCCTGGCCACTGGCTGCAGTCATCAGGGGTGGTCAGTTCCAGATTCTGCACTCATGGAGGGTGGCAGGCAGGGAGAGTAAGGAGAGAGGTAAAGGCCCAGGGAGCAGGGCTGTATAGGAACAGCTGAAGGGTCCGAGGAGGCAGGGAGTAGAACCGTGGCACCACTATTGCTTCCATCTCTGCCTGGCTATGAGCCAGCACCAATGAGACAATTTGCATAAGGGGTGGGTTAGGATCTAACTCTCCAAAGATGGGATCAGGCAGCTTTGAAAGGTAGTGAGCTCCCCATCACTGGAGGTATGCAAGCTGAGGACCTGATGGCCACAATAGCTTGTGCTGGGGCAACAAACAACCCTCAAATCTCAGTGGCTTGCAACAACTGTTATTTCTCCCTCACTGGTCTGCGGGTCAGCTGTGGTTCAGCTGGGCTTGGGTTCAGATGTGCTCCATGTGTCTCCCAATTTTTGAATTTTTCTGGAGCGAACTCTTCTCACAGCCAATGGTGGGAGCATGAAAGCAGGAATGGAAATGGGCAATCCATCCTAAATTCTCTGCTCAGGATGGCCACTCTGTCAGTCCCCCTCAGTTTCTGTAGGCTGGAGCGAGTCACATGGCCAAGCCCAAGCCATTAGGGGAGGGGGGTTTGCTCTGGCCATGGGATGCAGGAGGGAAGAGTGAATATTTGCTGAGTCATAATATATTTCTATGTTCTGGCTAAGCATTTGGGAATGTTCAGATAGACCCAAGACCTTTCAGTTGATCTGATCCACACCAAAGCGACAGATAGCTGTGATTTTCCACATTATGGTATTTCCCCCGCCCCAAGAAGTGCATGGGGAATAATAAACACAAGACCATATCCACCTCCAAAAGAGTCTCCTTGCTCCCTCCTGCTTGCTCTTGTGTGTCACGTCATCCTCCATCCATCCTTCCTCCCCTCTTTCCTCCACCTTCCCTGAGTGCTTGCCCAATATCCTGCCTTTTCCTGGGATATAGGAGATGAGTCAGACAGTTTCTGTCTTTGAGTTGCTCACAGCCCTGTAGAGAAGACAGCATAGACAGAAAAACAAGACAGCACAATCCCTGGGAACTCCTTAAGGGTAAATGATAATTCTGATGCCTGTGCAGCTGAAGGATGGCAGCATGGAGGGGCATTTAGGAATGTCCTGGCCAAGCATTTGGGAATGTCCAGATGGGAACAGAGCTTCCAGTGGAGTAGGGGTCAGAGAGTCGGACTCTTCTAATAGGAATTCAGAACGGGAGGTCAGGGAGCTGAGAGGGGCCAAGGAGACTGCTGTGGAAGAGAACGAGGCGGGAGAATGCAGCAACAAGCCAAGCACCTCAGGGTGCATGTCGCCAGCAAGATATTCCCCATGGTGGACAAGTGGCAGATGGATTTTAGAATAAAATTCAAATTGAGGCTATTGCCTGTGCTTGTGATGTGCAATAACCACTCTCCATGACCCCAAACCTTCAGTCAAAGTCTGGTGCCCACAAAACCTTGTGTTTGTGGAAATTTGAGGGAGTGAAGTCAGTGGGCTCGGCATGGGGGAAAGATGTGGGAAACCAGATGCAGCTGGAAAGCAAGAATTCAGAGGAGGCAGGAAACAGGATCCCAGGTTGACTAGAAGACACGCCTCTGTAGAATAATGGGTTAGGAGCTACTTATATTGAAATATCCAAGAACAAGCTTAACTCAGCAGACTGGAGGGTCGAGGGTCTCCAGGTGGCTGCCATCTGACTTATATTTGGGGACCTATTTGGCATAACTTTGGAGGATCCTTTGCAGTTTGGGTAAACCACCATCCAGGCACTGAGACGGAACTGCATCCTCACAGTCATGGAGAAAAAGTCCTCAGCTAAGCAGGTCCTCCGATGCATCCCAAAGCCAGCGGGAAGTTGTACAAACAAGTTCAAAGTCAGCCATTCAGCCTTTGGGGTGTGGGGTCCCTCAGTTTGAAGGTGGCTGTCCCAGGCAGAGTGTCAAGTCACCCTCAGTGCTCAGTGAGTTTCCAGAAGCCACTGGGCCAAGGAAGTCTACGAACCTGAGGTAGGAGACCCCAGGACTGTGAGGATGTATTAGACTAGAGTGTGACAGGCTGTGGTCCTAGTTTTGCCAGGCTTGTTCTGGCCTAGACCAGGATTTATGGTCTCATGGTTTCAGAGCCTGGAAGGTTTGCTTCCTCCTGGGTAGGTAGCATTCCGGCTGGTGGGCAATGCTTGAGTTTCCTTGGCTTTCCCATCTGTGCCAGTTTGTGTGTATTATGTCCCCCAGAAAAAGCCATGTTCTTTGATGCAGTCTTGTGGGGGCAGGCACGTTAGTGGGGATTAAGTTGGAATGTTTGGATTAGGTTGTTTTCATGGAAATGTGTCCCACCCAACTGTGGGTGATGACTCTGATTGGATAATTTCCATGGAGGTGTTACCCCACCCATTCAGGTTGGGTCTAAATTAAATCACTGGAGTCATACAAATGAGCTGAGAAACAGAAGGAACTCAGTGCAGCTGAGAGTGACATTTTGAATAGGAGCTACAGCCAAGAGGGACACTTTGAAGAACACCCAGGAGCTGAGAGAGGAGCTGCAGATGAGAGACAGTTTGAAGACGACCATTGAAAGCAGACTCTTGCTTCAGAGAAGCTAAGAGAGGACAAACACCCCAAGAGCAACTAAGAGTGACATTTTTGAGGAACTGCAGCCTAGAGAGGAACGTCCTGGGAGAAAGCCATTTTGAGACCAGAACTTTGGAGCAGATGCCAGCCACGTGCCTTCCCAGCTAACAGAGGTTTTCTGGACGCCATTGGCCATCCTCCAGTGAAGGTACCTGACTGTTGATGACTTACCTTGGACACTTTGTGGCCTGAAGACTGTAACTGTGTAACCAAATAAACCCCCTTTATAAAAGCTGATCCATTTCTGGTGTTTTGCATTCTGGCAGCATTAGCAAACTAGAACACCATCCCATGTGATATCTTCTCCTTTCTCTTCAGGTTCCATTGATTTCAAGCTTCTGCTTCTTGATGGTTTTCTCTCTATAAGGTCTCTAGTAATAGGATTAAGACCCATCCAGATTCAGTTGGCCACATCTTAACCAAAAGAACATCTTCAAAAGGTCCTATTTACAAGGAGGTCATTCCCACAGGGACAGGATTAAGATTAAGAATGTGTTGTCTGCCGCCCCCGGGATCCCTAACTCAATTTACCATAGGTATGAAGAAGGATATATGCAATCTAATTAAGAGGAAAAGACCTCAATTCTGCCCGGGATCCTCCAGGAAGGCTCCAGGAGGGCGTGCCCTTTCAGCTGCAAGAGTGTTCCTTGGCTGGCAACCAACTGTGAGGATGACATTTTGGCAAAGGAAGGACATGAGGTAGACTCTAAAGAAGGATGACACATGACTTCTCCAGTTAACATGAGCTTTTCATCTCTTTTCTCATGGCTTTCTATTTCCTGTTCAAAATGATGAAAAATTTATTCAGATTTATGCTAATTGCACAGCCTGCACCCAGAATAGAAAAAGTCGTAGGCAGAGGCAGAGGCTGTGGAATCTTCGCCCCTGCAGGAGCATCTCACAAGGGGAGGTGGGAGGTCATGGGATCTGCGTTCTCCGGGGGAAGAAACCCAGTGCCTGGCATCTCGTGTGATCCTGGGGAGCAAGGCCTGGGAGAGCTTCACGGACTGGGGTCCAGGACCCGAGTCAGGCACGCACTGGCTGAGCGACCATGGGCCAGCTGTTCCGCTACTCTCTCAGCCTTGTTTTCCAAAATCTAAAATTAGGGATGACAATCTGTCTCGCTGCTCTGCCTCCTCCAGCGCTGAGCGCTTGCAGCATCTC
The DNA here is from genome assembly GCF_015220235.1 of Choloepus didactylus. Taxonomy (NCBI): domain Eukaryota; kingdom Metazoa; phylum Chordata; class Mammalia; order Pilosa; family Megalonychidae; genus Choloepus; species Choloepus didactylus. The sequence goes on from NW_023637577.1 coordinate 2,367,319, forward strand.
CCTGGACGCTTGCCAACTGGAGTCCCGAGGCATCTTCTTTGTTTTTCTAGAAGCTGCCTGGCTTCCTGGCCCAAAGTGTGAGTTCCGACATTGACCCTTCTTTGATTCAGTTGCTAAAAAGTCCTTTAGAAAAGCAAGAGTAAGTGAGCAAACACCTCCTCCTTCCCTCCTTAGTGCTTGAGTCAGCTTCCTGGTAACTTCTCAGCCAGGTTCAACAGCCCCAGCTCCCTCGATGGGGTCTGGATGTCTGTGCCCCTGTCTTCAGGGCGATGTCCAGAGGAAAATTCCTCAGTCCCCTACTGCACAGAATGGGGGTGAAGGCAGGGTCCTTCTCTGTCTCTGCTTTGACACCTTAGGCAAGTCCACAGACCTATTTGAGCCTCAGTTTCCCCATCATTAAAATGGGGATGACAGCGCCATCATCTCACAGAATTAGGATGAGGCTGACATTAAATGAGATAGTGTTTCTGGTTGCTAAAGCTGATGAAATGCAATATACCAGAAATGGATTGGCTTTTACAACGGAGATTCATAAACTTACAAGTTTACAGTCCTCAGGCCATAAAAAGGTCCAAATCCAGGCACCAACAGGACAACACCTTCTCCCTGAAGAAAGGCTGCTGGCGATCTGGGACTTCTCTGTCATATGGAAAGGCACATGGTGGCATCTGCTGGTCCTTCTTTCCCAGGTTTCATTGCTTTCAGCTTCTGGCTCCTCCATCTGTGACTCTTTTTGAGCTTCTGGCTCTCTTAGCTTCTCTGAATTTCATCTCTTAGCTTCTCCGGGGCTTCTTTTTTTTTTTTTTGGTGTCTTCCATCCTCTTATTAAGGACTGCAATAAGAAGATTAAGATCCACCCTGAATGAGATGGGTCACATCTCAATTTAAGTTAAGATCCTGCTCCCTGAAAGGTCTTACTTAACAATGGGTCCACACCCACAGGAATGGATTGGCTTTAAGAACATGCTTTTCTGGGGGTAAATACAGCTTCAAACTACCACAGATAGTGTATACAGAGTAGCAGATACATGGTGAGAAGTCCATATTCTTAGCAGCTGTTTTATATATCTATAAATGCACTCTCAGGGTATGCTGGGTTCTTCTGTAACTCTCATCTATGGGAAGTACTAACTGCCTTTTGCATGCTACTTTGTGATTCATAAAGAACTTTCACTTATGATATCCTGTTTGCTTCTTCTAGCGCTCCTCCTTTGTTTGCTTGATCCCATTTGGCAGATGAGAAGACAGAGGCTCAAAGAAGGAAAGTGGAGAAGCTGGGGCTCCAGCCTGGTCTTCCCATGCCAGATTTCTGGCTCCCCCCAACTCTGTGGCTCAGGTTGACAACCCCCATGTGGGCTTCTGGGCCCAGGGAAGGATGCCAGCTCTGGAGAGTGTCTAACAGAGCCCATTTCTGGAGGGACTGGACACCCGGGGGGGGGGGCAGGGGAGAGTGATGCACCAAGATGAGGGTGTGGGGGCATGCCCCCAAGGAGGCAACAAGGGTTCATTGTCTGAGGAGAATTGCAAAACAATAATAAAATCAACTAAAAGTCAGTTTGCTTTTTTATTTTGACCATATGCCTGCAATTCTAAATAACGTTAGTGTTAAAATATTCCTCCCTTTTGTTGCTCTAAGTTCTAAACTATTGCTCTGGTTATTGTTACAAGTTTTAATAATATAGATATAAGCTTCAGAGTGGCACATTTTCATTACTTATCCTTCACAGAATATTTTTCTGCATGGAAATTAATTCTGAAGACTCCCTGTTACATAATCGACCCCGGCACACTCAGATTTGACTATAAGCTTTTTTTTTGAGAGTCAGATCATAATGATTTGGAATTGTTCAAGTTTGCTTTGGAAGCAGTTCATGCCTCCAGACTCTGTGATACTATATACTCCCATGTTTAAACAGCAGATTAGAAATAAAGGATAGTACCGTGATTCTAAAGATGAAGAAACAGAACTTGACTTACTTCAATTCTATCATTCTGTATGTCCACTTGGAGCTTTTGTGCACAAAATTTAAATCAGTGGAATGGAGCACAAACTGAGGTGTAAGATGTTTGTTTGATAGGTGCAAATTTTAGTGTATTATGAAATATATCAGTTTCCCTTTGGATTATTTTCAGATTATTATCATTTAACACCCCTGTCAAATAGAGGCGGGGATGTTAACAAATTATTCACTCTGGGTGTCAAATATGGTGGGTGCCCCCTGAGCAGGGAACCAACAAACCTGAGACGAGGCCCCCAGGGGAGCTGGGGCAGCTTCGATCTAAGGACACTGTCCAGGGTCTGAGGAACTGAGCCTGTTGGCGTGATGGGTGAAAGCACAGGCTTCGGAATCAGAAAGACCAGGTTTAAATCCCAAAGTTTCTAGCTGTGTGGCTTTGAGTAAGTCACCTTGGCTGTCTGAGCCTCAATGTCCTCATCTGTAAAATGGAGATGATAGCAGTATCTACTTTTCATTTGTTTGGAGACAAATGCTATGGGGACCCAGAGCCTGGGCCCCCTTCCCTCCACAGTGAAAATGAGTGTTTCAGTTTGCTAGAGCTGCCTTTATGCAAAATACCAGAAATGGATTGGCTTTTATAAAAGGGATTTATTAAGTTATAAATTTACAGTTCAAAGGCAATGAAGGTGTCCAAACTAAGGCATCAACAAGAGGATACTTTCACTGAAGAAAGGCCAACGGCATCCAGAACACCTCTGTCAGCTGGAAAGGCACATGGCTGGCGTCTGCTGGTCCTTTGCTCCCAGGTTCTGGTTTCATAATGGCTTTCTCCAAAATATCTCTGGGCTTCTGTCTCTCTTAGCTTCTCCCAGCTCTCTGCTTGGTTCTCCCAGGGTGTTTCTCTCTAAGCTTCTGGGGGTCCTCTCTTAGCTTCTTCAGGGCAAACTCTGGGCTTCATCTCTTAGCTTAGCCTTTCCAAATGTCCCTCTGTCTCCATCTCCCAGCATCTCCAAGTGTATGTGTTTGTGTCGACATCTCTCCAAATGTCTCTCAGCTTCTCGGAGCATCTTCTCTCTGTGATTTCTCTTAAAGAGCTCCATTGATCTAATTAAGACCCACTTGGAATGGGCGGGGGTCACACCTCCGTGGAAATGATCTAATCGAAAGGTCTCACTCCACAAGATTTTATTTAAAGATCATAGCTCTTCTGGGGTCCATAACAGCTTCAAATCAGCACAGTGAGTTACTTCATGTAGCCACGTACTTGACAGGGACAGACTTTAAAGGTCATCAGACCTCCCCAGAGGGCAAAAGAATGTACAAACTGTATTGTAAACAAAGCATTAAAACTCCCCTCCCCTGATCACTGTTGATAACAAATCTCCACACCCCTGTGTCACAAGACCCTGCCAAAACTCTCTTCCACGCCCTATGGAATGTCTTTGTTCTAACCTGTGTAAACCACCCCCTGGCATCCCCCGCTCTTTGCAGAGCCCTAACTTCCATCTTTCAGAGCTGGCCACTGCCGTGGAACCATCTCTCCTGTCCATAAGTCCCGTTAAATTCATATCTAACTTCGTGCCTGGTGTGTTTGTGGGTCTTGAGGCTAAGCTGGGTTGGAGCAACTGCCCAGCCCACAATTAGCAAGCAATGATTGGTGGATGTTTTTAATAATATAGAGGCTGCCAGGAAAAGATAAGGAGGGTTGGGGAGGGGATGGGGAAGGAAGCAGAACAGAATGGGAGCCTGGGAGCTCCTGGTGGGACCTGGGGTGGCCTTGGGGAAAGAAGGAGCAGAAGCTCTACTTAAGGCTCAGGTCCAGGTCCCAGAGGTTCTGATTTCTCACGTGGGGCTGCAACTGTGAAATTTTAAGTAAAATCACTCATTAAAAAATGTTGGCTCAAATAGTTCTTAAAATGATGGGAGGTCCAAGGAAACACCTGTGGGCTGAATTTGATCCGTGGGCCATCTGTTAGCAACCACAGTCTAAGAAAAGTTAGTCCTACTCTGCCCTTTGTCCAGTGTATGGATGAATGAGTAGAAAAATGGGGGCAAAAAAAAAAAAAAAAAAGAAAGGCACCCAGTGTTCTTTTTTTATTTTAATTGTTCCTTTTCACTTTAATTTTTATTCTTATTATTTTTGTGTGTGTGAATGAAAATGTTCAAAAATTAATTTGGGGGATGAATGCACAACTATATAATGGTACTGTGAACAAATGAATGTATGCTTTGTATGACTGTATGGTATGTGAATATATTTCAATAAAATTGAATTTAAAAAAAAGAAAAAAAGAAAGAAAAGAAAAGATGGGTCCTGGAGCACAAGAAAAAGAAAGCTTATGGGGCTGAGATAAACCAAGCTGTCTCTAACTTTCGCTTTATCTCTCACTCTCCTTTCTGTCTCATCTGCAGATAGGTGGTTCTTTATCTCTAAAAGATAAGGACTCTTCAAAAACATCATCATACTTAAAAAATTAATAGATTTCATCAGCTATCCAGTAAGTAGTCAATCTTTTCCTTATCATCTCGTATATGCTTTTAATATAGTGTTTTTTAATTAAATTCAATTTTATTGAAATATATTCACATACCATACAGTCATCCATGGTGTACAATCAACTGTTCACAGTACCATCATATAGTTGTGCATTCATCACCCCAATCCATTTTTGAACATTTTCCTTACATCAGAAAGAATAAGAATAAAAAATAAAAGTAAAAAAGAACACCCAAATCATCTCCCCCATTTCACCCTATTTTTCATTTAGTTTTTGATCCCATTCTTTCACTCATCCATCCATACACTAGATAAAGGGAGTGTGATCCACAGGGTTTTCACAAATCACACTGTCACCCCTTGTAATCTACATTGTTATATAATCATCTTCAGGAGTCCAGACTACTGGGTTGGAGTTTGTTAGTTTCAGGTATTTACTTCTATCTATTCCAATACATTAAAACCTAAGAGATGTTATCTATATATTGTATAAGAACGTCCACCAGAGTGACCTATTGACTCCATCTGAAATCTCTCAGCCACTGAAACTTTATTTCATTTCATTTTGCATCCCCCTTTTGGTCAAGGAGATATTCTCAATCCCATGATGCTGGGTCCAGATTCATCTCCAGGAGTCATATCCTGTGTTGCCAGGGAGATTTACACCCCTGGGAGTCAGGTACCACATAGTGGGGAGGGCAGTGAGTTCACCTGCCAAGGTGGCTCAATTAGAGAGAGAGAGGGGCCACATCTGAGCAACAAAGAGGCACTCAGGGGGACACTCTTAGGGACAACTGTATGCAAGTTTAGCCTCTCCTTTGCAGTAATGAGCTTCATAAGGGCAAGTCCCATGATAGAGGGCTCAGCACATGAAACCACCCATCCTAATGTTTGTGACAACATCAGCATCAGTCCAGGTGAGGATGTCCAACAGTTTCACATTTTCCCCCAGCTCCTCAGGGGGGCTGTATTAGTTAGGATTCTCTAGGGAAACAGAATCAGTGAGAGGTGTCTCTGATTATCAAATTTGTTAAAGTGACTCATGCAACTGTGGGTATGCATGAGTCCAGATTCTGTAGAGCAGTCAGCAAACTGTCAACTCCAAGGAAGATGTCCAATGAACTCCTCAGGAAATGAACCAGCAACTTCGATGAACTCCTCAGGAAATGAACTGGGATCTTTGACGAACGTGTTCGATGAACTCCTCAGGAAATGAACCAGCAGCTTCGACAAACTCCTCAGGAAACACTTCACTGAGCAGCCAAAGAAGAAGTGAAGGTCCTCCTTCTGTCTCTCTTATAAGTCTTCAACTGATTAATTGGATTAAATCCAGCCATTTGCATTCTCTCATTGTGGAAGACATCCCTTTTGGTGAGTCATCAGTCACAGCTGCAGTCAATTGACTGATGATTTAATAAACCAGCCTGTTGGTTTATTAACCAGCCTCAAACGTCCTCACAGCAATTGTTAGGCCAGTGTTTGCTTGACCAGACAGCTGGGTACTATCACCTGGCCAAGTTGACACATGAACCTAACCATCACAGGGGCCCTGTAAATATATTTTTATTCTCTGCCCAAATTACTTTGGGATGTGTCACTATTTCACTCTAATTTATACTAACCTACCATATCTCACTCCTTATTCAAAGTTCCATGTAATTGTGGTGTTTGAACAAACTGACTGTAGAGTTATATTTATACAGTGTTTTTTGTCCCTTCTAATCCACTGTTTCTCAATCTTTTTTAATTCTCCTTCCTCTAAGGAGCTTTTTTAGACATTTATTTCCCAATCATCATGCCCCTCCCCTGTGAAATTTCAATACTATGGATATACAATATCTATGTATCTATGTCCATTGTAATACCTAAGTTTGTTTTTTCCCACCAGAACCAAGTTTTGCCACTTGTCCCTGTTAAGGTTGCATACACAGCAATTGGTTGATGGGTGTGTTCTTTTAGACCCCTTTTAATCTCTCTCTCTTTCAATTTTTAAAAACAATTTCTTTTGTTGAAGGAACTTGCTCATTTGTCTTATAGAATTTTGCTGACCACATCTCCCAGGTGTTATTTTTCATGTCGCTCTGCCCGCCTCCCACAGTTCTAATTGAAACTTGACGGGTTTAAGGCTGTATTCTTTTTTTCCCCCTTCTCTCTTTTGCAAGACTACATCTGGTTTTTTGTGGTGATGATCACAGCCTCGATCCATTAATTCCTTAGGGGTCCCTCTCTCTTTTGAGTAAATGACTTCTAAGAGCTAATTACTTAAAAGGGTAAACATTTTAGCATTTCTTAGGGGTTTATTAATTCCTTTCCCTGAAAGAAAATTGTAAGTCTGCTTAATCAAAAACACAAGGGCTAAAGTTAAAGTTCAGTTCTGATGCCCTTTGGAAGGCAGGGAGATAATATATGTGAAACTCATGTGTTTCCCAGTCCATTGCAAACACGGGAAAAGGATGACCTGCCACAAAGGGCCTGTCTGTCTGTCTGCCCGCCTTCTTTTCCTCCTTTCTTCTATTCAGCAAGTGCTTACTAAGTGCTGACTGCATGCTGTGTCTTGTCCTAGGCATTTGGGGTACAGGGGGTGAGCCAGACAGACAGAGAGGGGAGGTCACATTCACTGAAGGGGGTCTGCTTTCTCCCCTCGCAGCTTGCAGCCAGGCTTGGGCCCAGCATGCATTGGCTTCTTTTGGGTGTGGTATAAATAACAACAAAACCATCCCTTTGGCCTGGTTAGGGATTTAGGGGTGTGGTTTGGGAAGAGCCCTGGCTCCAGCCCCAAGCTGGGAACTATGGAGGAAAACAAGTTTGTTTGGGTTTGCTAAAGCTGCCAAAATGCAATATACCAGAAATGGGTTGGTTTTTACAATGGGGGTTTATTAATTTATAATTTATAGTTTTTAGGCCATGAAAATGTCCAACTCAAGGCATTGACTCTGAGGACAGGCTGCTGGATCTGGGGCACCTCTGTCACATGGGGAGGCACATGGCCAGCATCTGTAGGTCCTTCTTTCCTGGGTTTTGTTGCTTTCAGTTCTGGCTTCAGTGGCTTCCTCTCTCAGTTTCTCTGGATCCTCTTACTTCTCTGGGACTTTTCTCTCTGAGCTTCTCTCAATTTCATCTCTTAGGTTCTGTATGAGTTTTATCCCCTTTAAAAGGATTCCAGTAAAAGGGTTAAGACCCACCGTGACATGACTCCCAGGGAAGAGCCTGGACCCAGCATCGTGGGATTGAGAAAATCTTCTTCACCAAAAGGGGGAAGAGAAATGAAACAAAATAAAGTTTTGGGGCTGAGAGATTTCAAATGGAGTTGAGAGGTCATTCTGGAGGTTGATCTTATGCGTTATATAGATATCCCTTTTTAGTTTTTAGTGTACTGAAATAGCTAGAAGGAAATAGCTGAAACGGTTGAACTGCAACCCAGTAGTCTTGATTTTTGAAGACTAATGTAGAACTATGTAGCTTACAGGGTGTGGCTATGTAATTGTGAAAACCTTGTGGCTCACACTCCCTCTATCCAGTGTATGGAGAGATGGATAGAAAAATGGGAACAAAAATTAAATGAATAATTGGAGGGATGGGGGGATGGGATGCTTTGAGTGTTTTTGTATTTTTATTCTTATTTTTGTTTTATTTTGGAGTAATGAAAATGCTCAAAAATTGATATTGGTGATGAATGCACAACTATACGATAATACTGTGAACAATTGATTGTACACTGTGGATGATTGTAGGGTATGTGCATATATCTCAGTAAAACTGAATTTAAAAAAAAAGACCCACTTTGAATGAGGTAGGTCACATCTCAATTGAAATAACCTATTCAAAAGGTTCTACCTACAATAGGTCCACACCCACAGGAATGGATTAAAAGAACATGGCCTTTTCCAGGGTACATAACAGCTTCAAACTTGCCACACAAGCTATCTCCTAAGATGGGACGGTCAAGCCTTGACCCTTTCCCATCTGTAGAAGCCAGTCCAAGGTGTCTGCTCTCCTTCCTGCACCGCCTGTGTTTCAGGCAAGCCAGAATCAGTGAGAGTGCTTTGTTGTGAGAAGAGGGAGGACTGGCTTATGTCCACCCAGACACTGCCAAGTGTCTGCAAGGGACCCTGTTTTGTCCTTATATTTGTCACATCAAGTTTCCTTTTCATTCTCCCTTGCAGATGTTGGGGACTCAGCTCTGAGGGAGGTGGGACTCCATGCTAAGCTCCAAATGAAGACAGATTTGACTACAGCCTTGGGCTCTCCAGTTCCTCCACTCTGTTTTTTCCCAATTGCCTTCATCTTGAGAGGGAACCCCAGCTCCCACCCACCACCCCACAGGAGATGAGGAGAGAGACTGTTTGAGAATCTGTATGAATGGATGTTCAAGGAATATCTTCAAAGTATTTTTAAGGCCAACAAGAGGCACAGCTCCTTAAGAACCTAATCTGGGGCTTGAAAGGGAAATTAGTCCATGGAAGTATGTGGAGTATGGTTAAAACGGAATCTTAGCACAGAGCCAGAGTGTGCAAGGTACGGTTTATTTAGCCAAAGACTTGCTTCCAATGCTAATTAAGCATAATTGTTCATTGGAGGGTGGAGGGAGCAAATGTGGGAATCTGAGTGGGGCAAAGGAGAGCAGATCTATTTTCCTCCCTGGGCTGGTGTCTCTGGGAGCCAGTAAGAAGCTCAAAACAAGCTCTTTCAATAAATGAAGTTCATGTGAGACAGTGTATGTAAAAACGCATACACAACCTGTCAATTGCTGTAGTCAATTGACAGGTTTTAATTTATACAGGTTTACAATTTATAGATAGTTTTTATTAAGGTGTTTTATTGAGGATTGTTTTATTGAGGTGTATCTGTTTCTTGCCCTTGGAAGGTGAAGGTGGGGTGAAGGATGTAGAAAGGGAGGAGAACTATTATATGTCAGATACTTTGGAAACATGGATTTCATTTCATTCCTATAACCCTTATACAAAATCAGAATTCTTACATCTAGTTTAAAAATGAGGACACTGAATTTAGACAGCCAAGCCCTTACTAATTGGGTGACCTTGGCAAGTCACTGCACCATTCCGGAATTCCATTTCTTTACAGAATTCCACTTCTTTACGTGTGAAAACAAGAATAGAGGTCACTTTAAAGAAGTACCTGGCTCATAGGAGGGACTCAACAAAACAGCAGATCACCAGCACAGCCTAACTGAAGTTCTCTTTCACTGTGTAAATCAGGGGTTCTTACCTGGATCCAATCACCTCCAGGGGAACATTTTGGAAACAGAGGCCAGGGTTTTTGTTGTCACAAAAATTGTGAGTGCTACAAGCCTTTGGAGGAGGGAACGGGGAATCCTGCTGCAGATAGGACAATCCCACACAAGGAAGAATTTTCTGCATCCCTCCAGATGTTAAAACGTCCCACCAGGCTCAACCTGTCACAAATACAAATCAGTGATGCTTCAATATTTTGGTAAGGAAAAGTTTTTTCAAGATGACATGCAGATTCTCAGTTATTCAGATTCTTATGGAAAGAGGGGCTGGGACAGAAGAAAAATACTGTCTTGAGATTATTGACCAATTTCTCTCTTCTGTGCATTTGGTCTAACTCATCAGAGACCATAGCATTTCCAATCTCATATTTAGTTGAGAAGAGTTTCCAGGCAGTCACTGTGTGCCAGTTTGGATGTATTATGTTCCCCCAAATGCCATGTTCTTTGATGCAATCTTGTGGGGGCGGATGTATTAGTGTTGACTAGATTGGAACCTTTGATTGAGTGTTTCCATGGAGATGTGATCCAATCAACTGTGGGCAAGACCTTTGCTTGGATAATTTCCATGGAGGTGTTACTCCACCCATTGAGGGTGGGTGTTAATTGGATCACTGGAGTCCTATAAAAAGTGTTCACAGACAGAAGGAGGTGCTGCAGCCAAGAGAGACACTTTGAAGAATGCACAGGAGCTGAGAGAGGAGCTGGAACACAACCTGGGATCAGCAGATGCCAGCCACATGCCTTCCCAGCTAACAGAGGTTTTCTGGATGCCACTGGCCTTCCTTTGGTGAAAGGATACTTCTGTTGATGCCTTAATTTGGCCATTTTCATGGCCTTCAGATTGTAACTTTGTAACCAAATAAATCCCCTTTATAAAAGCCAATCCATTTCTGGTATTTTGCATAACAACAGCATTAGCAAACTGGAACACATTGCATTGCATATTTTTTACAAAAGAGATCAGATATTCCTTTTAACTAGACCTAGAAACAAATTTTTATTAATTACAAAGATACATGTCATGAGGAATTTCACAAAATTTCATTAATAAACTCTTCAAAAATATTTAAAATTATTGCTATCCAATGTAGTTTTAAGTATCTTACAGCATAATGGTAAGAAATCTATCTTCCAGAAACTACATAATGAAACTATTTATTTTTGGGAGTGCCTGTTTTTATTCTTCCTCTGAAACTATCTTCAGCTGAGCACACAACTTTTCTAAAACTTCTAGCATTATTTTTCTTGCTTTCCAATCTATTCCCCTTCCATCTCCTGTGCCCCCTCCCCAAGGATCTAGAGTCCCATGTCTTTCAGACTGAATGGGTACCTCCTCATTTATTGAAATTTCAAGACAAGAGATATGTTTTCTGGGATATTTTGTCATTAGCCTGCTCTATGTCATACCATGGGGAATTATTTTGACACTACACTGACAAATAAGGCCCAGCTGCTTTGTGAGAATATCACACCTCCTCATTTATTCATTTGTCTTGGCATATCAGCCAAACTTCAGTTAAGGTTATTCCCCTCTCTCTTATCACATGTAAATAAATCTGGCCTACTTTTACTAACCTTGACACTGATTTTCCATTTTTTTTTTTAAGATCCTCTTGAAAGATCTGAGTTTCCAGTCTTTCTAGCTTGCAAAACTGAATTTTTCAAAAACTTTTTATTGTAGTAACATACATAAAACTCCAAAATTCCCATTTTGATCACTTTCAAGTGTACAATTTAATGACTGTATTATGTTTGCAGTATTGTGTATGATCACCAATATCCTTTATGCAAAACTTTCCATCACCTCAAACAGAAACTCTGCACCCATTAAGTAATGGCTCACCATCCCATGGTAACTTGTAATCTACAGTCTGTCTCCAAGCATTTGCTTATTCTAGGTATTTCATGTAAGCGAGAACATACAATATTTGTCTTTTTCTGTCTGGCTTATTTCATTAAACATGATGTCTTCAAGGTTCATCCATGTTGTAGCATATATCAGAATGTCATTCTTTTTCATGACCGAGTAATATTCCATAGCATGTGTCTACTAGATTTAGTTTATCCTCCATCTATGGATTGACACGGGTTGCTGCCCCCTTTTGGCTACTGTGAATGATGGTGCTATGAACATTGGTCCAACACTGGTTTTTAAGCTAAGTTCCACTTAATTTCCCTGTACTTCTTATCCAGAATGGCATCTGAATGCCTTATTTCTCTTTGTGCCGGTTTGAGTGTATTGTGTCCCCCAAATGCCATTATCTTTGTGGTCTTGTGTGGGGTGGAAGTTTTGGTGCTGGTTGGATTTGCTTGGAATGTGCCCCACCCAGCTGTCGGCGATGATTTTGATGAGCTGCTCCCATGGAGGCGTGGCCCTGCCCATTCAGGGTGGGCCTTGATCAGAGGAGCTATATAAATGAGCTGACTCAAAGAGAGGAAACTAAGTGCAGCTGGGAGTGATGTTTTGAAGAGGCGCAAGCTTGCTAGAGAGGAACGTCCTGGGAGAAAGCTGTTTTGAGGCTGGAGCTTTGGAGCAGACGCCGGCTGCCTTCCTAGCTAGCAGAGGTTTTCCGGACGCCATTGGCCATCCTCCGGTGAAGGTGCCTGGTTGCTGATGTGTTGCCTTGGACACTTTGTGGCCTTAAGACTGTAACTGTGTAGTGAAATAAACCCCCAATTTATAAAAGCCTATCCATCTCTGGTGTTTTGCGTTCTGCAGCATTAGCAAACTAGAACACTCTTTAATCCAAATTTGTACATTATAAATAGTAGCGAGTGTCTACTTCATTATGTCCTCTAATGAGATCATGCCTAAACACATACATATTGAAATACAGATTATTTTATTATAAATAATTTCCTTTATATTAAGCATGGGCAGATATATATCTCTCTATATTATATACTTAAAACATGTATGTAAGTAGGTGTGCCAGTTTGGATGTATTATGTCCCCCCAAATGCCATGTTCTTTGGTGCAATCTTGTGGGGGCAGATGTATTAGTGTTGATGGGGTGTTTCCATGGAGATGTGACCCAATCAACTGTAGGCAAGACCTTTGATTGGATTATTTCCATGGATGTGTTACCCCACCCATTTAGGGTGGGTCTTGATCAAATCACTGGAGTCCTATAAAGGAGTTCACAGACAGAAGGAGCTCAGGGCAGCTGAGAGGGACATTTTGGAGAGCAGCTGAGAGAGACATTTTGGAGACGACTGCTGAACGCAGACTTTTGCTGATATTTTGGAGATGCTAGCCCAGTGTTTGCTCTGGAGAAACTAAGAGAGTACAAAACGCTCCAAGAGCAACATTTTGAAGAATGCGCAGGAGCTGAGAGAGGAGCTGGAACACAACCTGGGATCAGCAGATGCCAGCCACATGCCTTCCCAGCTAGCAGAGGTTTTCTGGATGCCATTGGCCATCTTTGGTGGAGGTATACTCATGTTGATGCCTTTATTTGGCCATTTTCATGGCCTTCAGAACTGTAAATATGTAACTTAATAAATCCTCTTTATAAAAGCCAATTCATTTTTGGTATTTTGCATAAGGGCAGCATTAGCAAACCAAACAGTAGATTATATTATAATTTCAAGACAGTAAAGGGAATGCTTTTTAAAAACTTAAACTTAGCTTCACCCTAAGAAATAATTCTCTGTAACCACACAGATTGGATATGCTAATGATACATTTTTTTTTAAAAATTTGCTTTTCAAACAAATGCATGACTGTTCAAATGAAGGTGGTTATTTTAGTATGCTAATGCTGCCGGAATGCAAAACACCAGAGATGGATTGGCTTTTATAAAAGGGGTTTATTTGGTTACACAGTTACAGTCTTAAGGCCATAAAGTGTCCAAGGTAACACATCAGCAATCAGGTGCCTTCACTGGAGGATGGCCAATGGTGTCTGGAAAACCTCTGTTAGTTGGGAAGGCACGTGGCTGGCATTGGCTCCAAAGTTCTGGGTTCAAAATGGCTTTCTCCCAGGACGTTCCTCTCTAGGCTGCAGTTCCTCAAAAATGTCACTTTCAGTTGCTCGTGGGGCATTTATCTTCTCTTAGCTTCTCCGGAGCAAGAGTCTGCTTTCAACTGCTATCTCCAAAATGTCTCTCATCTGCAGCTCCTGTGCTTTCTTCAAAGTGTCCCTCTTGGCTGTAGCTCCTCTTCAAAATGTCACTCACAGCTGCACTGAGTTCCTTCTGTTTGTCAGCTCATCTACATGGCTCCAGTGATTTAATTTAGACCCACCCTGAATGGGTGGGGTAACACCTCATGGAAATTATCCAATTAGAGTCATCACCCACAGTTGGGTGGCACATCTCCACAGAAACACTCAAAGAATTACAATCTAATCAACACTGATGCATCTGCCCACACAAGATTACATCAAAGATAATGGCTTTTGCAGGACATAATACGTTCAAACCAGCACAGCAGTCAACCTGCCTGTCACGGGTGAGGACAGTGCAAGCCTCCCATGCCTGAAAGGAAGGCCCACCTCGGAATTCCCGTCCCGGCTTCCAGCCCGGGGCCTGGGGAAAAGCAGGCACTGCTTTACTGACTGATTTCACAGTTGAGGAAACTGAGTCCTGGGGCTTGTCCAAGGCACGCGGGTGAGTCGATGCTGGAGCCCCCCACCCCCTGCGCTTCTCCCCCTTCCTCCGCTGCCCCTACTCCCCTCTTGCCCACACCCACCCGGTGGGCGAAGGCGGCCTCTGCGTTCATTCCCACGCTCCCAGGAGCTGCCAAAGCCTCCGAGGCGGAGCCTGCCGTTCCTTTTTGGCTGGAGCTGCGTGGCTTCTCTCTCACACCCACCCCTGCTGGGGGTGGCTGTGCAAATCACGCTCTGGCAGATAATTAAAATCTCAAGTGAGTGAGGAGCAAAGAGAGCCGCATCTTCTTAAGAGGCGTGCTAGTCGGCTTGAAATGAGGGCCGCAGCTGCACGGCCCCGGCCGGGAGGAGAGGACCCTGGGGCATTCGCTGCCACCAGCCCTGACGCCCTGCGCTCCCCGGGCGAACCCTACCCCCCTGATTTCCTTACCTCTCATCTGCCCTGAGCATGGTGGGCCTTTCTAAAGGCATCTGGAGGCTGCCACCTTCCTTGATGATCACCAGCGGTTCTCAAAGTGGGGTCCCAGCCCAGCAGTATCAGCATGAACCTGGGAACTTGTTATAAAACCCAATTCTTGGCCCCAACTCAGATCTACTGAATCAGAAGCAGGCAGAGGTGGGGATGGGTGGGGGCGAGGCTACTAGAGGGCAGGGGTCCGTGGTTAACAAGTCCTCCAGGCGATCCCCATGGGTGCTGCATGTGAGAACCTCTGGCCTATCCAACATCTACACATCCATCCTCCTTGGCCTGACATCCGGGATTCTGGGGATGTGGTACCCACCCTGCCCAGCACCCTGGCTGCGTCTCAGCCATGCATTTCCACCAGCCGTGGGGCAGTCTTCTGCCCTGGCGCTTACTGTCCATCCTGCCATCTCCCAGTGCCTTGTCTTTCTGTCTGTGAAATATTCCCCAGGATTGTTGAGACTTCAAGTGAGGCAGCTCCATGTCTGGCACAGAACAATTGAACAATTTGAACTATTTATTGAGCAGCAACTATGTGCCAGGCCCTTTTGTAGGCATCTGGGATAAATCTGTGAACAAAACTGATGAAAATCCCTGCCTTCGTGGAGCTTACATTCCAGCTGGGGAATATAGACCATAGGCAAAAACCGCAATAAGAATGTTCCACAGAATGTTAAAAGATGAAAAGTTTGCAGGAAAAAGGAACAGAAAGAGCAGGGTTTGAGGATCAGAAAAGTACGTGGGCAGACACAGCTGTGTGGTTTTGCTATTAAATAGGGTGACTGGAGTAGGAGACATTTGAGCAAGACTTCAAAGGCAAGGAGGCATGGGACAGGCTGCTGACCAAGAGAAGAGTATTTCAGACAAAGTCAGACATGGGGCCAGGGCAGAGGCCCTCAGAAGGAGCAGGTCTGGCTTGTCAGGGCATTACCCAGGTGTCCAGGGGGGCTGGAGCAGAGGGAGCGGAGCGTGGCAGGGAGGAGATTGGCGTGGGAAGTGGGCCGTACCACATGGGTCTGGTTGGTCCCTACGTAGACAGAGGCTATTTCTCCGAGTGAAAGGGGAACCACTGGGAGTTTTTGAGCAGTAAATGACATCAATCGGACTTGCGTTTTTAAAGGCAGCTGTGGCTGCTGTGCTGTGGGGTAAAGCCACAGCAGACCTTACAGAAGGCTGCTGTAGAACCCAAGCCAGAGAAGATGGCGAGGAGTCAGAGGATGCTGGATTTATTTCAGTAGAACGAGCAGGGTTTTGTGACAGATTGGATGTGAAGTGTGAAAGGAAGAGGATGGCGTCAAGGTTTTGGCAGAGCTGTTGGAAGAAGGAGTAGCCCAAAACGAAATGAGCAAGGCTGTGGCTGGGGGACGGGGGGTTGTGTGCCAGTTTTTTTGAGGAAGATCCAAGTTAGGTTTCGACATATTGAGTTTTGTCCGTTAGATGACCAAGAGAAGACGCTAAGTAGGAAGGAGGCTGGAGTTCAGGAAAGTAGTTCCGAAGGTGTGAATTTGGGAGTTGTCAGGCAGAGATGACATTTAAAGCTGAGAACGCCAAGGGAGGGAGTGTTGTTGGAGAAGCCAAGCTAGGACTGAGTCCTGGGGCACCAGAACTCGGAAAGGGCTGGGAAAGGAGAAGGCTAGAGCAAAGGAAGCTGAGAGGAGAGGCCAGAGGGGTGGAAGAGCCTGGAGAGCTCACTGTGCAGCTGGAGAAGAATGGGTTTCCTGGAGGCTGAGGCTGAAGAGATCCCCTCTACCCAGTGCTCTGAGGGTCCAGCAAGAGGAGGGAGAACCCACTTGGATCTAGCCATGTGGAGTCATCAATGACCTGGGCAAGAGCCATTTTGGTGGAGGGTTGGGGCAAAAGCCTGACTGAAGGGGGTTTAAGGCAAATGGGAGTAGTTGAAACTATAAGCAAAGACACCAGGAGGTTTGCTGCAAAGAGAACAAAGGGAGGTGGCTGGAGGTGGGTGGGATGGGGGAAGTGGGATCCAAATAACCAGGGGTGTGTTAGCATAATAAGCAGATGGAGGCTCTGATTTAGCAGCAATGGTGCCAAAGCTTGGCTGGGGGAGGCAGAAAGGGGGTGGAGGGTCTTCAGTATCTACTTCTATAATCTCCATCAGTCGCCCATGCACTACTTACATCAAAGTACAAACTTTGGGTCTGCTCTGCAAACTGCAAATTCGGTAGATTCAGGATGGGGCTTGGGCGTGTGCATTTAAAAAACTCTCCCACCCGCCACCATGCCCCGTGAATCTGCATAAATGGCAGTTTCAAGGCCCCCACTGCTAGGGGCATTTCCTGTCAGCAGGGCTAACCCTTCCTGCGGGGAAGTTTCTCTTGTTTACTACTTTATTTCATTTGGGTGAGGTGACAGTGTGGCATGGAGATAAGAATGAGTCTCTCCAAGTTCACTCGTCACTTCGCTGGACTAGCTGCTTCACTATTTGAGCCTCAATTTCTTCCTCCATAAAATGAGCAGCCTTTATTGTAGTGGATGGTTCTGTTTTTGTGATGTATATGCCATCCATTTTTACTTTATCTATTTCCCCTCCTTCTGATATCATCACTTCTCCCTTCCTGGGGGAGCCCCTTCCCCATGTGCATTTGGTTTGGGTGGGGCCACCCACTCCCACTCCCAGGATGGGCGGTGGGGTCAGTTCAGGGTTGGGTAAGTGGCTCACAGCTGGCCACAGGTCTGGGGATTTTGTTGAAATGTTCTCCCCCTTGGCTGGAAGCTATGGGAAAGTAGGCTGGGGGCCAGCTTGTGCTGGCAAAGGGAAATTCTGCCTGGGAAGGGAGTCAGCATGGAGGAAAGAAGAGTTGGGAGAAAAGAGATTAAAAAAAAAAAATGTTCCTGGACCCAGTCAGGCTTCAAAACGAGGTCCACTACAGAATCAACTGTTCGTGGATCCCTGTCCTCCACCCCCCCACCCCACCCCCCTTTTTTTTTGGCTAAAGTCCATTGGAGTTTGTTTTTTGTCACTGAAGGTATACTACAACCAGCAACCACCAAGTTTGAAGCCTGTGCTTTGAGCCTAAATATTCTATCACTGCTATGGATTCACTTGGTGACTGATGTGGGTCCTCTTTGGGTTCTTATAATTTGAGCTGGATACTTGCTCTTTTTATCTTTTATTATATCACTCCTTACAGCCTAGCCCCTGGTAACAGCCAGCATGCTTGTGCTGGAGAAAGTAGTGTTCACCTGAAGGGGTTTCTCTGTTTTGATTGGCTGCCTGGAGTGTTGGCTTAAACCATCAGTGGGAAGGAATGCTGTACTTGATTAGTAATGTCTGCCATGGAAGCTGTAAGTGATCACAGATGCATATGCTACATCCTTGCCAGTGTGAATTCCTCTTTTACTGATGTTATAGGTTCCGAATCCATAAAAACCTATTTTCATGGTTATGTGCCCCATGGACACAAACCTTTCCCAAATTGCTGCCACTTCTCAACCCAAACCAGAAATTGGTGCATGGGAAGATTTGTGGCCAGAGGTGACTGTGGCACCTGGGGTGGAGGGAAATTAGCAAGGGGCTTGGGGCAGAGGGACAAAGGTGACATTTAGCTTCAGCCACATGCTGGGAGGTCTTGGGAAAATCACTCCCTTTCCTGGGCACCCATGCTGACTCTTCAATATAAGAGAGTTCAACTAGAGCAGGGCTGGCAGAGGTACTATAACTTCTTGAGCCACCTTCCCCCTGTACTTAATGTTCTGGTGACTTTGACCTACTTGTCATTCCCCAAACACATCATTTTGCCCATTGAGGATGCTTATCTCCCCATGTGAGATGCCACCCTTACCAACTGTGGTGGATTGAGTTATATACCCCCATTTAGACATATTCTTGGTCTTGATCTGTGTCCCTGTGAGTGTGAACCTGTGGTACAAAGGATCTCTTGAGGATGCTATTTTTAGTGTGGCCCAACTGAATGAGGAAGGGTGGGCCTTAATCCAGATGGCTGGAGTCCTTTATAAGCAGAAGAAATTCAGACATGTATCGAGAAAGCCACAGGGAGGAGCTAGAAGTCAATGGAACCCAGAAGAGAAAGGAGTGAACATCACCATGTGATAGGAAAGCCAAGGAACCCAAGGACAGCCAGCCAGCCAGAACATTACTGACCCAGGGAGGAAGCAGACATTCCAGGCTCTGAAACCATGAGCCAATAAATTCCTATTGTTTCAGCCAAACCTGGTTGCAGCCTAGCAAAACGAAGACACCAACTCCTCACCATTCTGCACGGCCCTGCTCAAATGTCCCCTCCTCAAGAAGGAGTCACAGCCTCCCTTGAGTTGAGCCTTGCAGTTGTGTGCCTCTCTCCATCTCCTTTGCCAGGCTGTGAGCTGCTCGAAGGCAGGTCTGGGTCTGATTCAACTGATGCCCCAGAGCTTAGCACCTGACATGGCACAGAGAAATGCTCAATTGGAGTTTGGTGAATGAATAGTGAATGGCCCCTTTGCAAAGACATGTGGCTGCCGAGAAATTGGGGAAAGGCCATAATTCCAAGGAGGTTATTACTTTTGGTATTCTTCTGCCTTCCTTCCCTGCTCCTCCCTCCCTCTCTGGGCTGGGGTGGGGGTGGGGTGGGGATGCAGCAGCCAGCATCTCCTGATCTCCCTTCACTTCAGAAGGCTGTGCAGCCAGTGACTCTCCAAAGAATCAATCAGAGGCACTGTTTACATGCTAAAGCCTGTTTTTCTCTGAACTTCCTGCAAATTGGACTGAATGTGCTAAATACATAATGAATCTGCTAAACTCTTTAATGCACTTGCAGTACTTATTGATTTCCTCGCTGATTACATATAATTTGCTGAACTGATTTGGCTGTGTGACTTGAAAGGCATTTGGGGGAAAAATCTGTGTAATTTTTCACTCAATTCACTCTGGACTTTAGGATGACTATAGAATGATGCATCCAAAAAAAGTTGCAGGGCTGCGGTCAGGATTGTCTTAAAACTGATGACACCACATTTAATGCAACCAAAGTTTAGGAGCCAACTATGTAAAATTAAAAGCCAATTCTCTGCCAGGCCCTGTGTGAGCTGCTGGGGTTTCGCTGATGAATAGGAGTGTGTTTTCTGACTTTGGTGTACTCAGTCTGGGGAGAATCAGGTGGTGGCTAGACAAGTCTACAAGTGCTTACAATTCAGAGGATGGGAACACAGAAGAAGAGCAATTCATTTCATCCGTGAAGGTCAAAGAACCCCTCAGAGGGAATTTGACGTTCGAACCACCTCTTGAAAGATGTGCGGGCATTGGCAGGCAGGCCAGGCACCATGGCCTTCTGTTACTCTAGCTTGCTCAGCTTTCCTCTCCCTTCTTTGGTGATAACACCTAGGTTTTCTCTGAGAACCCCCCTCCCCATCTCATGAGGGCCTGGTGGAACCAGGTGGCTCCCCGTCCCCCACCCCATAGCCAAGACGTGGACCCCTCAGACCTCATCTCCTGGGAACCTCCGCTCACCATGATTTCTTACAAGGACACAGGAGTTGAAACTGAGACGTCCCCAGACCATCCTTGAATTTCTGCTGCTGACATGCAGGCCTTACCTGGTTCTCCCCTTTTGAAATCTCAGCCAAGAGGCTTTTATCATCGTCTATGAGAAAATCATAATCAGAAGTCCTTAAGTGATACACTAGATATGGGGGAATTTTCTCCTCTCTCCACCCCTCCCTCCATTGAGGTGATCCTTCCTTCCTGATCAGTCCATGATCCCATGGCCAGCCCTCTGGTAGGGCCATGTGCCCATAACTCCCACGTTTATGTCAATCCCATTGAGCTCCAAACTTGTACAACCAACACTAACATGGCCACTCAGATGTCTAATAAGCACCCCCAATGTTACATGTCCAAAACAGATATCTGGGTTCCCACTCCCTTGCACCCCAGAACAATCAGTTTCTCTCCCCTCTCAGTAAACAGCATCACCATCCACCCTTTAGCTTAAGCTAAAGGTGACAGATATCATCTGTCAGATGGTTGTCTTCGATCTACTT
This sequence comes from Choloepus didactylus, assembly GCF_015220235.1. Lineage (NCBI taxonomy): Eukaryota > Metazoa > Chordata > Mammalia > Pilosa > Megalonychidae > Choloepus > Choloepus didactylus. Next base: position 2,388,097 of record NW_023637577.1, read on the forward strand.
GGTTCTCTCTCTACCTGCCTGTTTTGGTTAAACTTCCTGCATCAACTTGGCTAGGTTGTGGTGTCCAGTTGTTTGGTAAAGCAAGCACTTGTCTGATTGTTACTGTGAGGGTATTCCAAGATGGGATTTGCATCTACAATCAGTTGGCTGCATCTACCACCAACAAAGGAGATTATCTTCAGCAGTGTGGGGAGTCTCTTCATCCAATTGTTTGAAGGTCTTAAAGTCAGAACTGAGAATTTCAGAGACCAGAAGAATTTGGACTCAACTTCAGCATTGGCTCTTGTTGGAATTTCCAGCCAGCCAGTCTCCCCTGGGGAATGTGGACTAAGGACTTTGGTTCACCTTTGTCTGAATTTTTGGCTTATAGCCTGCTCTACAGAGTTTGGACTTGCTAGCCCGCATAGTCATGTGAGCTAATTCCTTATAATAAATGTCTTTACTTGCACATGTGTATACATATATACATACACAAACGCACAGATACACACACACATACATCCTATTGGTTCCACACACTCCAGCCTACCCCACCCCCAGTTATATTTTGATCCCATCATTTTGTTTCCATAGTGACTCCACTTAGATCAAGATAGCCTCTCCCACTGGACCCTGCTATATTTTCTTAACTCCAATCTTAGACCTCACTCTCTGCAACCCCCTCCCTCTCTGCTTAAAACCCTTCCAAGGCATCCCATTGCACTTGAGATACAATCCAAATTTTCCACTGGGGCTGGGGTGTCCTGCTGGATTTGGTCCCTTCATCTCCTGTCCCCTCTTCCCACACATATGCCCTCAGCAGATAAGCCTTCCAGTTCCTGGAGCCCATGGAGCCCCTCAGGAGCTTTGTGCTGGAAGTCCCCTCTGCCTGGGGTAGGGTGCTTCTCTCCCCCATCTTGATCTGATGGCTCCTTTCAGGATTAGGTCTCAGCTCAAAGGTCAATTCCTTAGGGAGACATCGACTTCCACCTCCCCCATGCTACTTGAGCACTTCAGCGCACAGCCACCCTTGCCCCAATTAACTCTCTGGCATTCTCCAGTTTTCTTGTCCTCCTACCTCGCATTGCTGTGGATATCATTGTGCTCATGTGTTTACTCTTCTGGCATCTGTCTTTCTCATTGGAATGAGGACTCCAGCAGTGCAAGGTTTTGTCTGCTTGCCCACAGCTGTATCATCACCACCCCATGTGGTGGGTTGAGTCATGTATCCCAACAAACACATATTCTTCATCTTAATCCATGTCCCTGTTGGTAGGAACCCATTGTAAATAAGACCTCTTGAAAATGTTTTGTTTAGTTAAGTGTGGCCCAACTGAACACAGGTGGATTTTACTCCATGTTATAGGAGGCCCTATAAAGAGAAGAAACCAGAACCCAGAGAAAGACATAGGGAGAAGCCAGACATCAGCGGGAAGTGGAAGAGCAGACACAAGGAAAGAGAGATCCACCAGGTGACGGGAAGCAGAGATACAAGGCAAGGAACCCCAAGGGTTGCAGCCAGCCAGCACCCTACACACTTGAGGAGAAAGCAGGCCTTGCTGATATCCTGGTTTTGGACTTCTAGCCTCAAAACCTCATGTCGGAATGTGTGTGTGTGTGTGCATGCATGGATTAGTTAAGGCTGTGGAATTCCATTCCTTAAACCGTGAATCCTCTCCCTTCTTTTCCAAGAAAGCCCAGTAGAAACGATTTCCAAGGAGACTCCCTATTTCAGAGTCTATAGGGAAAGAGGACAAAAATCAGGAACTTCCACGAGATGAGAAGTGGTGGGAGGGGGAGTTGAGAACTTTGATAGAAGTCCAGCCTTTATAAGATTTCAGAGTTAAAAGACCCTTAATATTTCTCTAGGCCAGGGGTTCTCAAATGTTAGTGAGCATTAGAATCGGGGAGATCTTGATAAAAGGGCACATTCCTTGGGGGTGGGGGCTTCCTCAGAGATTCCGATTTTGTGGATCTGGGTGAGATTTCAATGCGTGAATCTAAATTTTAACCATTACCCCTTGGTGATTCTGACACAGACCAGAGAAACCCTGAGCCAAACAAAGCCCCATTTGATGCCTGATTTCCCTTTGTAACATCCCCTCTGAAGGCCTTTCATCCTCCCTGTGATATTCTTAGTGATGGGAACCCTATCTTTGGACATCTAAGACTTTTAGAAAGTTTTTATTCCTTTTGAAGTAGGGAGGGTTAGGTCATTCAAGGTAGAGCCATATACAAAAGCAAAGAGGAAGGCAAACCCCTGGCTTGTTGTTGAAGAGTAAGTGATATAAAGCAGCTGTAATTTTGACTGTAGGAAGTTGTGGACAGCCTCAAAGCTGAAATTGAAGACTGAAGTCAAATCAGAGAGGCCTTGGATGCCAAAAGGTGGGGTTTGGACCAGACACTGAGGACTTGAAGATTTTTCAGCAGAGAACATCTTAACTAGCATAAACAGGATATGATTACTATTTGGCATGGCTTGACCCAGAACTTTTCTCTCCCCTTTTCTTGGTTGTGCTTCCTCAGTGTTAACTCTATTACCAGGCCTCATGTTACAAAACAGCTGCACAGCTCCAGCCCCTCTACCTTCTCTTCCATTCCCATCTAGGCAGAAAGAGCCGCCGTGTAATTTCTTAAAGTCACAGAAAGGATCTAAGGGTGTTTCATCAGCTCTCACTGGATCAGGCACCCAATTCTGACCCAATCACCCTACTAAGGGAATACGATGTTCTTATTGGCTGTCCTCAAGTTTCATGTCCATCCCCAGAAGCAGAGGTGGAGTCATCTCTACAGGAAACAAGAGGACTGACAGTGGAGGATTGTTCCCTGAAGGAGACTGGAGGAGTCGATTTAGAATTCTTTATTCAACCTCTGCTGAGAACTACTCTGCTGTTAGCTGTATCTTGGGTGAGGCACTTTCCAGGGACTCTCTTTAACTCTCTAAACTTCCATTTCCTCATCTGTAAAACAGAAATAATCATAAACCCATCAAGGACTTTGAGAAGATTAAGTTGATGGTGGGTACTCAATCCATGCATTTTTTTCTTCTCCAGCTGGTCCTAACATTGAAACTAAAGTATGCTTAAAAAGTTTAATGTTTTATTTGCATTTATTGAATAGCCTTATGGTCCTTTTTGTTTTGCAGAACAGATGGGTATTGAGCATGTTTTAACATTCCCCTTTTAAGAAACACCCTCATAAGAAAAAAAAAAAAAGAAAGAAAGAAAAAAACAGAAATGAAAAAGGAAGCCAGAAATTCAGTGGCTTTTTTACTTCTACCCCATCAGTCACTGCTCCCCTTCTGAGTGAGGGCCCCTCACAGGAAAAGAAAAAGAAAAAGAAAAAAAGCTTTCTGCCCACGGTTCGAATTAACCCCTTTGATGACCTCTACTTTTTTCTTCCTGAATTGATATCTCCCGGTGCCACATTTTTTAGCCTTTAAAAAAAAACTGCTAGAAATGATTAGAAAGAGGAACAAAAGGGATTGGAGGCTCTAAAAGGTAAAGACTCCACACATTTGAATTCAATCTCCTCTTTTATTATGCAAATATGCGCCCTTTGGTCCTGCCTTCAATTTATGATTAAATGGAGACTCTCTTAGGATAAATGGGGCACAGATGCAGAAATAAAGTTTCATTTCCCGAGTCCCGTTTCCTTAGAAGCCAAAGAGCTGTTGTCCCCACAGCCCAGATGTTCTTCCGAATGTGGTCCGTATTCCCCGGGGGTGGGTGGGGGATGGGGGATGGTAAATAATTTTTTGAATTATTGTTCCCATCTAAGAGCCCAAATCAAAAACAAAATGCAAATCCTCTGGTTCTCTAGAGCTGACTCCATCATCTAGGTTCAAATCTGGGTGGTGTTTCCCATCTGATAAAGGAAATCATGGCTCCCGTTTTTATTCAGGGCTCCCTTTGTGCCACCAAGGCCCAGAGCTGAGTCCTCCTGAAGCCTGAGCTCACGTCATCCAACACTGCACAAGGTGGACACTTACTCTTATTATCTTACTCTGCAGATGAAGAATCTGTGACTTACCCAGAAGAAGTCCCTTGGCTCGCTGGTAAACACCAGAATCAGAATTTAAACCCAAGAGGCAGATTTGGAGAGTCGGAGCTACTACGGGACATGTGCAGAATCTCATCTTAGCTTTGTGACAGACCCGAGCCTGGTTTTTGTGTCATTCTAGACCCCGAGCTTCCAGAAGCAGAGCCAAACACGAGGGCTGATACAATGTGCTCAAAACAAAAAGAATAATTTATGAATGAATGAAAATGAGTGGAAACCAATTGAAGAACAATGCAGGATGGCTTTGGAATCAGACATCTGTGTTCCAGTCTTAGCCATGCAGAGGCTCACAGTGTAGCCTTGTGCGAAAAATTTATCTCAACTTCTCTGGGTCTCGCTTTGCTCCTCTGTCCAGTAGTGCCAGAAACAGCTCCCTCTCTGGACTGCGGGGAGGATTAAGTAAAACAGCCAGCATGTATGGGGAGACATGCATTTATTGCTCAAACCAGCACAATTGATATGGGTGATACCAAGTAAATCTGAATGCGCTTTTGTTCTAAGTGTGTCAATTGTTTCTTCAGCTTCCCCAAGAGCAGAAGAGAAATCCTTCAGGTGGGGACACTTGTGATGTGTAGCAAGATCATTAAATGAGCTTTCTTGGTGCTTTCGCAGGTCTCTGGACCACTTCATAAAATCATGACATTTTCAGTTTAATCCAGGAGAGGGGAAAGTGATTGAGTCTGGAATCTTATTTGGTGTATTTGAATCCATTTCTGCCTTTTATGGGCTGGATGATCTTGGGCAAGATACATCATCTCTCTATACCTCGGTTCTATTCCCTGCAAAATGGGGATATTAGCACCCAGTCTCATGAGTGGTGTGATGATCATGTGCTAAGCAGAGTTCCTGGTAAACAGAAGCCCTCGATAACTGGTCCTTTCCCTTCTTTTCCTTTGCAGTGAACCACGGAGGCTGTTTGGGGATTTACTGAAATTCAAGCTCCCCAGAAGACAATAGAGATTGGATTGGGTTGGTTGTAGTTGTCTGTTATATTAAAGGGGGTAGTGCAAGACAATGTACCCTGTTATACATACTTGCCATTACTGGTGGTCATCATGGTAAGAGGAGCCGAAGCTATGGGTGATCAGCTGAGTTCTGCCCGCAAGCTGACAACTTTCCTCCTTGAGCATCTGAATCCCCTTCTTGGCTGAGGACTTTTGTCCTCTTGCAGGTGCACCCAGAAGTACTGTGGGCTTGTCCAGCAGGGCATGGGAGTCCATGGTTCAATGCCCCAGCTTCCCAGCCTCCCAGCCTCTGCTTTCGGTGTGCATTCCACAATTTCTCAGAAGGGCTTGTGAGGGGCTGAGCCCCAGTTGCCCACGGCAGGAACGCACTCATAACTATACTCTTTTACTGACTTTCACTCTCCCCTTCTCCCCACTTGTGCTTCCCAGGATCATCTCATGAATGAACCACGAACCCAAGTCCCACTCTTTGAGGAACCCACACTGAGATGGTCACTAGACTTTATCAAGGGTTGGCTGTGTTCCAGGCACCATGCTCTGCTCTTCAGAAGGACCACTGCAGGGGATCCTCGTGGAAATCTTATGAGGCAGGTACCACTAATATCCCCATTTTACAGATGAGAAAACCGAGGCTCAAAGAGGTAAGTGATTTCCCCAACTACACACAGGGACTTAGATACTTTCCAGGACCATATACTTGGGCCAGAAGTACAGCTTGAGGCTGGTTGGTTCTGTTCTGTCTATCTCATCCATTCGACATGAGGAATCGCTTATTCAGAAAACACTTTGGAGACCTGCAAGTCAATCTGAATGCGCTTTGGTTGTAAGTGTGTAAACTGTTACCTCTGCTTGGGGCCGGTGATGGGCTGGAGAGTTTCTAGCAGACACTAGAAATCCACAAGTCAAGAACCTAGATTCATGAGATATAAATGAATTTGGTCCCCGATTGTCTAGATCACTGGCTAGACCCCCTGAAGATGGAGAAAGAGATTAAGTGAGAGGAAGAGGTAGAAACAAACTAGATAAGATTTAACAAAGCTCTAGGAATACTGAAACTTTATATAATTATATATATTTTTGGATGCTGGGGTGTTGGAATGGCTAGAAGGAGGTGAATGACATGGTGGAACTGTATACGGCCTATAGTATTCATTGGGATTTGCTCTGTAGCTGCTCATTAAATTGTGTCTTGAAGGTCTTCACCTTTCTGTCTATACCTTGTGTTGCATAATAGGGAAGGGACTGAGACTGTGGACCTGTAACCCGTAACAATTTTTGAAATTACCTATATGACTGCTTGTTGAGCTGTACATCGAGAGTTGACACCTTTCTGTATGCATGCTGTATTTTACAATAATGGAAATGGCTGAAGTTGTGGAACTCTAACCCATGACATTCTTTGAAATTTGTTCTCTAACAACTTGCAAAATCATGCTTTGAAAGTTATCACTGTTGTGTATATATGTTAAAGTTCACAGTAAAAAAAAAAAATGATATTGGATTCTGATCCACGGAAGAGGCTTATGGGAGAGTTAGCATTGGGTTCTGATGATGTTATTAGAAGCATATAAAAAGGGGAGTGTCTGAACGTGGGCCATTCTCTGTGCTTGATATGGGGAGGAGGTGATTTTTCTTGGGACAAGAAGGACAACTAACTCCTGGCCTCCTCTGTGAGGCAGGTACGATGCTGGGAACTTCCCCAGTTCACTCTTGGAAGCACATTTCTGACGTGAGGGAGCCAATAGACTTTGCTTCTCCTCTAACCAGTGAGAATCCCAAAACTCAGGCCTTTGGCCTTTGAGGCTGTGAGGGCCTTGGGGAAACTGAGGCAGCTCTTCCTTAACTTTATGCAGACTGTTTTCCTTTACATTATCAAAGTCAGTTCCCCAAGGTGGGACTACTGATGAAATCTTACTGAAGGGAAGCCCTTAAATTTAGTTCTCACTGATGAATTTATGACCAAATTACTGGGAAACTTCATTCCGAAATAAGACAAATTCCAGGAAAGAAGGAGCCTTTTTTTTTTAACCCCCCTAAATCTGGAGGAAATTAGAGTCTGGAAAACATCCAGGCAAGAGGACAGAGCTGTGAGTGTGCTGAAAAGCCACATATGTATCTTCCCCTTTGCAGGGAGGGTGCAGACCTAATCTCTGAGCTCCCTTCTGGCTCCACAAGTCACATAATCTTTCCGATCTTCAGTTTCTCCATCCAGGCAATGGGGATGATTGTGAGTCTCACCTCGTGGGATTGCCAGTGGGGACTAAATGGTGTCAACCGAGAAAGAACAAATTAAGCTGGGGGGTAGTAAAGGCATTTATGTGGGGTCTTAGAATTGCAATTTGGGGAACACAGATTCATTATATAGTTAACTGAGCTCTTTATCTGGTGGTTTGTTGATCGTGTCTGGATGCTCTTAGGGTTTTCAGGAACCTTAAGTTTCTTGCTCCTTGAGGCTTTGCATAGTGCCCCAGTTTGTGATACCTGGCTGAGACCTCCAGAATGACCTCCTGACTGCATTTGAAATCTCTTTTAGCCATAGAAACTCTTATTTTGTTTTATTTTAACAATGGAAATTTATAGAGACCACTTAGCACAGTGCCTGGTACACAGTAAATGCTCACTAGATATAGCAGAGCCAGAGGCTGATTGGATGTAATGCTGTGGGAGATAAAAAGAGGAAGAAACAGGTTGGGCAGAGAAAAACCTTCAGACCGTGGCATAGACCTGGCATTCAGCCAAGGCAGCTGATGCTCCAGAGAAAAGATTGTTACTTAAAAGAATCCCCATAGGGCTGAAATGACCAGGACTGAGGACCACACCATGCTCCGTCACTGGCTGGGAATTTCTTGGGAAAAGCATGGCCTCGGCTAGAACTCTGAGGGGGATCCAGAAGGTTCTAACAGTAGGAGGCGGGCAGCTGGAGGCTCTTCTTGTAGCCCAATGGTGAGATCTTTCCTGAAGGGAGGTTGGAGCATGCACCTCAAAAGCTACCCCACAGTTTCCTCATAAATGCACCCCAGGTGCTAACCTCACTCAGGTCTGTAATCACCTGAGAAAGAATGCCTTTCTTCTAGTCTCTACCCAGCTTTTGGAAAACCCCACTTGTCTTGGGCTCTCAGGGCCATGCGGGCATAACAAATTACCACAAACGAGGTGAGTTACAATGGGAATTTATTGTCTCACTGTTCTGGAGCTGGAAGTCCAGAGTCAAGGTGTTAGCAGGGTTGAGCTCTGGTGAAACCTTCCTTGTCTCTTCTAAGCAACTGGTGGTTTGTCGGGAATCCCTGTTGCTAGAATAAAAATGGGTGCTGCCTTTTTGGACGGCAGTCCATTTACTAGCTGTGTGGTTTGGGGTGAGAGATTTAACCTCACTGGGCCTCGATTTCACTGCATGCAATATCAGGATAATAGGAACTATCTCACAGGGTTGATGAGAAGATTAAATGGAATAATAAGCATAATGTGCATTTTATAATGCCTGTCACATCAAAATAAGCTCTAAATACAGTTAGCTATCATCATCCTCATCATAATTTTAAAGGCTCCCATCCCATGATCTAGCTAATCCTACTTCTAGGAACCTCTTGTTCAGAAACTACAGCACAACAATATAAAGCTACATAATAAGGATATTCACAATGGTGTTTTTCTCATTGTAATAGTGAAAACACGGAGATAACCAAAATGTACATCAATAGGGGAAAGATAAAAAAATTATGGGAATTATTATTTTGGAATTCTGTAGAGCTATTATTAACAAGAACGAGGAATAACACAGATAGTGCCTTGGGAAATATCCATGTTATAGCTTTAAGCGGGATTGAGGAGTTTGTAGTACCATATATAATAGGATTTCATTTTTATAGGCAAAATAAAGCCAAATACATTTGCAGGTATATGTCTGCATAAGCATATAGAAGGTCTGGATGAACATGTACCCAGGCATACATGGTGGGAGAGGATGGTGTGGAGGGTGGGATTAGGAGAAGAGGGAAGCTATCACTTTATAGACTTTAATGTTGTATTAGTTTATCATTTGAGCATGCATTCCCTCGGTAATAAAATAAAGAGCTTTTTAAACTAAATGAGTTCAGATCAGGGATCCTGAGGTATGAACTAAGGCAGAAAGAGGAGGAGAAGAGTAAGGCAGAGCCAGGACAGGAGTTGGGATGGGAATGAATGGAGAAGGCAGGTGTGTGTTCAGAGTAGCACCCACTGCAGGGCCCTGGACGCTGCATCCTTCAACTTGTATACTGCATTCATACTGGAGTCTTCCAGAGCCGTGCTTTCCCAAAACAGAAGCATCTGCTATTTGCATTCGGCTCTGTTCCAGGCTCCTTCTCCTAGGTCCGTGTGAATGGAGCCTTGGGAGGTGGGGGGAGGACTGGACAAGACGTGATGGGTAGCTGGTGCCAGAGCCAGTTGCTCAGGCTCAGTTCTGCCTTTGCCATCATGCATCAGGCCACCTGATCTTGGACAAGTTACTTGCACACTCTGTGCCTCAATTTCATCTGCAAAATGGAGATAACTACAGTAGTTATTTCATAGGGGTGTTGTGAGATTAAATGCTGTGTCTAGGGCAAAATAACTGCTCAATGAATGACAGCCATCACTATCTGTAAATTGGGGCTCCTGGGTAGTTGGTTGGATTTAAATGAGATAGTACACGTCAGTACTCTTAGCTGGGTGCTGGGCATTTGCACCACTGTAGCACATTAAAGTCACCACTCAGCAACGTTATCAGAAGTGCTTTAAAGCACTCCTCCACCTCTAAAGCACAGGTTCTGGACCCTGGCTGCACCTCAGAACTGCCTGGGGAGCTTAAAAATGCAGATTCCAGGGCTACCCACCAGTCATTCCAATGCAATTTCTTTGGATGGGACCTGGGCAATGGGATTTTTGAACTGCTCCCCAGGTGATTCTGGAGTGAAGCCAGGGAGGAAAAACCCTGCTCTATGTCAAAATGGGGGTCTGTCTAACTTTTAAAATTGGTGTCTTCCATTTGCTGCCCCCTTCCCCAACTCTCTCTTTCTCCCACTCTTGACTCCCAGACTTAAAAATGCTGTGGACACCCAGTCCAGGCAGCTTTTTTGGGCAGTCCCCTCCTCTTACTCCCATGTGATGTTCTACAGGTATTCAGCATCTTGGGACTCCCAAAGGGGCACTGGGGAAGCTGAGGTTCATCGGGGAAGTGGGATACAGTCCTAATTCTCTCTCGGTTACAACATCCTCTTCCTCCTTGGATCGTTATTGCAGGATTTCCTGATGTCATCACGGGGGAAGGAAAACTTTCTGCTTAGTCATGTATTCTCCCCGGGGCGGGCCGGGGCTGCCGCACCAATGGGGGGCGGGGGGAGGGTGTCGAATCCCACGCTTCCCGTACATCCTGCAGCGGCCTGAGCCTGCACCAGCGTGTCCCACCTTCCCATCCCGAAGGCCATTCGACGTTACGCGCTTCTCTTCCTTCACCCCACACCGCTCTGCTCAGGAAATGGGTCCCCGGCATTCTGCCTCCTATATTTTGGACCAAAAATTATTATTTAGAGTTTGAATCATGAGGTTGGGACCCTTCCTATTTCAATAGAGTTGATATTTTCATTTCTATTTTTAGGGCTTTAAAAATCGTGCACTTATGCTACTATCTTTCCTGGAGATTGCATATATTATTTTTATAATCAGAATAAAACAATTTTTATTTTTATTTTTTTAAAAGGGGGAATAAGAGGGCAGAACCTGTTCCTGATTGCAATCGAACACGATGACTACGACTGCCTGGCCCCTGGAAACCAGCTGAGAAGGTTCTCCTGGACTACTAATTTTTTGCCAAGCATACTGGAAATGGTCTTTTTCCCATTTGGATTTTATAGCAGAGAAATAAAAGGATTAAGGAAGGGAAGTATTGAATGTCGACTTAGGATTCTCCACTTATCTTTTTTAATTTTCACCGAAGACTGCAAAGGGAGGTTTTATTGTCCCCATTTTGCAGATGAACAAACAGAGGCTCAGAGAGGGAAACCGGCTTGTCCCGTTTCACAAAAAGAGCAAGTGGCAGGCAGAGCTAGGATCTGAATACTGTTCAGCCTCTGCACAAAATCCTTCGGAGTGAGCCCTGCTTTCAGGGTGAGTCCATTTGGCCACTGATGAGCCCTCACGATTTGGTGTCCTGCCTTCCCCTCTGTATAGAAGCTCTGAGCTTCCTTCCTGCCTGTTTCCTCCTTCCGCGGAGTAATTCCGGCTCATCCTCTAGAGTCAGCCCTTCTAGACTTCCTGCTCCATCTTCCGTGCCCTGCAGCAACTGGTGTCATTGATCGCCCTGAGGAAAAGGGCCAGGTCTGAGGAAAAGGGCCAGGTCTGGTCTACCATCGTTTCATGTTCCACCCGGCCTCCCGCCACACCCCGGAACCAGGTGCTCTATACAATGCACCCCCAAATAAAACGCACATGGAATGGATGAATCCTTATCTGCCTGTCTGATGCCAAACCAGGGCATCTTTCCAGGTTGCTGCAGCTGGGGAGGTCACGTCTCTCTCGTAGCGTCCTCCACCCCTTTCTGCCTTTGCCTGGGAAAGCCAGAGATCCACGTTCGCTGGCGGCACTGCCCACGTGGCACTGGCTCCCCCCTGCCGGCAGCTCCTGGGAGCTCCAGGCTCGAGCTGCGCAATCTTGTAGGCAATGCTGCCCCCTGGCCTCGCCTCGCAGCAATGCGGCTGTCTCGGAAACCACAGCCTGGCTCAGGTCTGGCAACGATCCTGTGAGGCAGATATTATTTCCATCATTTCCAGATGGCGAGCTGGCCAAGGAAGACTTGATGACTGGCCCAGGATCCCACAGCTTGTGAGTGGGGAAACTGAGAGTCAGCCTGAGCTGGGGTCACTGCCAGTAATCCAGTAAGGGAAGTGGTATGACCTTCATTTTACAGATGATGAAACTGAAGCTTGAAGAGGTTAGTCTGCTTCAATTCAAGGAATTGGGCTGAATTCAAGCCTGAAGGTCCGGCTCCAGCAGTTATCCTCACCAGTGGTTCTCAAACTCGCATGTTCATCAGAATCACTTGGTGGGCTTGTTTAAAGTTGGATGGGTCCCTCCTGCAGAGTTTCTGATTCGGGAAGTCTGGGATGGACCTGAGAATTTGCATTTCTAAGTTTGTGGTGACACTGATGCCACTCCAAGGACCACACTTTGAGAACCATTGCTCCTAACTATTGCTCTAAAAATGGGCCCTACCTGGAAATGACCTTGCTTACCTACCTTTGACCTTGGCTGAGCCCTCATTTGAACTCTTTGTAGTCTATGAACGTCAAATGTGTATATGGGGGATGTAGGTGAATAGAACCTTTCCATAGTCATTTTGAATACCCCAAGTAAGCTTTGTGGCTCTGGGAAGTGATATCATTTCTTCAAGACTCAGTCCTCCTGCCCCCCCTTTTAATGGATATGATGTCTCAGAGCACAATCAGGGGTGGTGGTGGTGGTGGTATTACGAGGAATATTTATTCAAAAACACCTTAAAAAAAACATAAAATGCTATCCAAAACTCAGTTATCATTCTTCCTATTGATCCAAAAGCTCTGAGGTACAGTGAGGTACAGTGGCCAGGCCTGAGATCATGGTTCGGCCACCGAGGAACCCTAGAAAAGTCAGTCTACTTCTCTGAGCCTCCAGTTTCTTCTCTTAGAAAAAAAAATGGGAGTATTATAGGCTCCTTGAGGATTAATCCAGACCAATGGGTATCACCCTAGGCACTTTCTATTCCAGAAGCAACCCGAGGTAGTGGTGTTTAGGCCAGAGATCCTCAGCAAGGAAAAGGCTCGCTCCAGAACCTTCTAGAACAATGCTGACAAGTTGGTTGCTCAGTCGTTTCCCCTCCATATTCCCAGGGATCATATTCACTTCTAGCTGTCCCCAGAAAATAACATACTCCCTTTTCTTTCCACATCCTGGTGAGGGCCTCTGCGTGACACAAACTGGATTATTTTCAACAACTAGATGGGACGTGAGGAAGATGTTCAGATTACTGGGGAACAACGCAGTTTGAACCCAATGTTCCCATGTACCCTTAGCTGGTGCCAACAGTTCTAGATGCTGGAAATATGGCAATGGACAAAAGTCCCTGTCCTCCCAAGCTTGTCCATAAGTATGTCAATAGGTGACCATGATGCTTTCTTGGAATCTGGTGAGGGGCAAATCCTCACAAGTTGACCTTGAATTGACACAATGAAGGCTACTGACCTCTGGGGACACCACAGATGTGGCTGTAAGCCAGCACTTCTCAGCTTTGATGTGTAGTGGGACCACACCAGATCATGCATATTTGAGGTTTTGGGAGGACCCTGAGAATTTGCTTCTCTAACAAGCTCAGATTCTGCTGGTCCCCAGATCACATTTTGAGCACCAAAGGTCCTAGTGAGAACATAAGCATCCCCACACACCATCTTAATTTCCCTCACTTTCAGTGAAATTGTGAATACGCAGGGGCAAAACTAATTGTATTCGATAGCTATTACAGTTGTCTATGCTTTTGAATAGGGCTGTAGGTTTGGGGTCAGATCCGGGCTCCCAATACCGCTAAGTAAGGGGGAGCAGCCTTGAGTGGGTTTTCCCTGCCTTTGTCTCATTTTGGCAAAACCTCAACTGTTAAGACATTTTTAAGGGATGGACGCAAGTGTCTACATTCGACCATTTTAATCTGACACTTTTTAGTTAAGTAGTGGATTATATATATGGGGCAGATGAACAATTAACAGTAATATCCTGGTTTTGGGGGGGGGTAAATAAAGCTTTAATACATAAATGGAACTGATCCAACTTTTCCTTGAAACTAAGTTCTATAGTCTAACTCTTAATTAGTACCTAATGAGCACATCTTGGTGAAATTAGAACATTCTATTAGATGTATTACTTGTCCATACTTTTATAAATATTAAAATAAAGATATAAAACTAGATTTTTTTCTGCAGTAGGCAAAATACACGGTAGCGTAGTAAGTCAGAGAACATTGAACTATATTTGTATGCACATTTTCTGTCATAATTTGTGTAATTTAGTATATTTTCATATTGGTCAATTTCTGCATTTTGGTTTAATGGCCAGTTGTTATTTTAATATTCATGTTAATAATAACATTTCAATATTCTACAATTTGTTATTCAATTTTCAAATTCATTTTTCCCCCTTGTAAGCTACATTGTTATGCAATCATCTTCAAGAGTCAAGGCTACTGGGTTGGAGTTTGATAGTTTCAGGTATTTACTTCTAGTTATTCCAATTTATTAAAACCTAAAGTGTTATCTATATAGTGCGTAAGAATGTCCACCAGAGTGACCTCTCCACTCCATTTGAAATCTCTCATATGTTGGTGTTTTTGAATGCATGTCTGGTGTCTCTGGGACAAATCTGTGACAGACAACCACTTACTGGATGTTTTCTATGTGCCAGGAAACATGCTAACGGGGGATTATTTTGATTAGTGCGGACTGAATTATTTTCCCTGAGTAACAACCAGAAAAAACAAACAAGAAGCAACAAAACTGAAGGTCACAGAGAACATTCCAAGTCCAAAGGCAAATATTTTCCAGGTGGGTATAACCAAGTTTGGACCTGGCCCTGACTCCCACACCCATGTCTTTGAATATATTTAACTGATTTAAGTGACTACTTACATCTTAACTTTAAGTTACTACTGGAACAAAACAGATGCAGAGTCATGTGCAGGTTGGTTCAAATGCTCAGTTCTTTATTAAATCTGTTAATAAGGCAATCTCCAGTTTTGGGTTAGTTTAGACCTTCTCTGTTGACCATGGCAGAAGCTAGTCCCATATTAAAATCTCGTAAACAAAATAAAAGCAGATTTGCCGCACGCTGATGTTTGACAGTGATCATCGTTAGAGTCTGTGGCAGAACCACATTTGCCCCGTGCTCATAATGAATGTTTCTGGAATTACACTGCTGTGGGGCTGGGGGTTAGGGGCTCTGCCTCTCCGTATATCGTATTCAAGAAGGAGAGAGACTGGTGGTCCAAACTATTTTCTGTGGAAGGCATAATATAAAACAATCTCTTCATTCTCTTCATTAGGAGCTACCGATGGCACCAAAGACATTACGACTGAATGAGAGGTGCCATTGACTGTAACATAAAACTGCATTATCCTTTACATTCAAATAAAAGAGAGAATTTAATTTCAGTCTGAGTTTATTTAACATTTCATCCAGTTGAACGGAGATAATACAATGACTCCAACACTGGCAAGACACTGTGCTAATACTGAAATAAAAACTGCCAGTCAGTGAATACTTAAAATCAGAATTGCTTATATCATGATAATAGAAATATTAATAACTTTACTTTTAC
Source organism: Choloepus didactylus (assembly GCF_015220235.1). Classification (NCBI taxonomy): domain Eukaryota; kingdom Metazoa; phylum Chordata; class Mammalia; order Pilosa; family Megalonychidae; genus Choloepus; species Choloepus didactylus. The sequence continues at coordinate 2,403,451 of NW_023637577.1, forward strand.
AAGCATATTGCACTTCATGTGGATTTTTCCACAGAAAAGTATTTCTAAAAGATCGGCCAAGACTGCCAATCTTGGTTCATTTGTTCTTTTTTTTAATAAACCACGATTAAACTATACAGTTAATATTTCTATATAAAAGCATTAAGAGTCTGAAGCTTTAATAAATCATCTTTAAAAAGACACACATCTCCACGTTCACTATCCTCTTTGTAACTCTGCTTTGGTCATATGTTCCTGGTTAGTTAGTTCATTGATCTTTCCACTGGTTGTTAACTTCAATGAAGAAGGAGGTTAAGATTCTGCAATGGAGCTACAAGCTCACTGGGGATAAGAATTCTAAGATTAGCTGGGGTGATGGGGTAATTGAGGTGAGAAAAGCAAGGGTTTGGAATGCTGCTTTTTTTGGGGGGGGGGGGGAAGAGGAGGTTAAAAGTGCCCTTTAAGCTCCTCATGGAGATCTGCCTCAAATTTCAGGCTTCTACCACTTACGGCAACAAAATCTTTCCAAGGTCAGAATGACATGGGGAAGCCATCTTGCTTTAAACAGTTTAAGATAGAAATTCTAAACGAGAAAATTCTGGCAGCTTAAAGGCAGGCTCGGTTACCCAAAGCTTCAGATCCATTAATCCTTTCAGAGAAAAGAGAAACACAGACACAAGGCACACCATTTTTTCTTTATGAGGAAATTCAGTCCGGTCACATTGTCAGGAAAATCTGTCAAAACTAAATAGTTTTCTACATTTCTTCACTTAAAGGTGACAGTGAGCTACACTCCAGGAAACAAATACCTTGTATATCATTTTGAATATCTACATACTTGAAACCTAATCTCTTTGTGTTATTAAATGAATTATATGTGAAATGACTGCAGATGATGTAAACAGTGGTACATGGATTCATTATTTTGAAACAATGTAATATACAACATTCAAGTAAGATTCATTTAGTTGCTGTTTCATAAGCACATTATCTCTGCATCTTCCTAAAAGCTAAGGGCAGCTGGACTTGTGCTCTCGCTTCTAAAAAATTAGACAAACCAGATTCAACCCCATCACACAGTGCTGAGTATTTTCAAATGCTGACATTTGTAAATTTCAGATTATTTAAAGTAAATAATTGCACAGTCAGTAAGTACAAGGTAAGGTTAACATCTTCATGAGAATTTAAAACCGAGTGAATTTAAAAATCAACCAAAGAAATCCACCAACCATCTGAATGCCCGTGAATGTGGACAGCAGGGAAGGGTTGCCATGCTGCTTTATTACGATGACTTTCAGAGGTGTGGGAAGGAGATTTCACTCTACAAATCCCGGTCCCCCCCCCCCCCCCCGAAAATACATCTACTTTGGACCTGCTCACTACCCAAAGAGAAGCAAAGTACCCTTCATATATAAAGGTAAGTTTTACAGTTCAGCTTCAGAATTTTTGTCTTTTCACAAGCCACGGCTGGGAACGAACTTCCTGATCTGAAACACAACTGGGATGAAAATTCAATATTTTAAATAGATTTCTTTTTCACTGATTGATAATCAATAAATACTCTATAGAGCACCTACTCTATGCCTAGCAGTGCTTTTTAACACCCCGGGTGAGGGTGGGGATATTGACTTTAAAAAAACAATGACCATAAAAGCTAACAGAATGGTATATCTGGAAACTGAAACATGATTCAAATGTACTGGCCAACAGGTGTCAGGTTCCTGGCTTGCACCAGGTGCTGTGCTACAGGTAGCAGCTTTCCTTGAAAAGGCTAATAATGTGGAGCTTTGAATTGTCTCTGTAACCAGGAGAACCCAGGTGGAATGGGGTTTTCCTCACCAACATGGTGACACAAGGTTTGCAGGCTGTAGGATCAGCCTTAGAGGTCTGATTTCCTCCTTTTTATAATCCCTTGTTAAAGTACACACGCCGTAATTCAGGACAGGTCTCTTGGATCTTCGCTTGCAACTCAGCTTCCAGGCTTGTCACAGACATGGAGCTGGGATAAGGGAGAAATGATAGTTATCACATAGTTAAGAGATGGGAGCAGAGAGAGCGGGGTTGGGGGGGGGGCAGGGCTGGCAGGTGGGGAGGAGACAGGGCTGGCAGTGATAAAACAGAGTCCTGCTATAACTGATATAACTTCATTGCTTCCAATATGCTCCTATCATACCACAAAAAAATTAACAAACCATAGTCATTCTTGAACATTCCCATGATATCAGTTGTATCAATGAAGTTATATCAGGATATTTGTTTTTCCTGTTCCTTTGTTTTATTTTATCTGGAAATGGTTTTTTTTTTTGTTTAATTTTTTGATAAAGTTAATTAAAAAAACAAAAACAAAAACAAAAACCAGAGTCCTGTCTGAAAAAAATTCTCATGGCTGCAAACTAAGCATCCTAATTCTTTCAGAAAGTTGTCACTAATAATTAAAGACATGCACATTAAGAACTTGACACGGAGATATTTGACTTCTCATATTATTAAAGGCTTAAATCACACTGGGAAGGATGCATGGTGAATGACACTAAGACGCCACCAATGTGAGGCTTTCCCACACTGTGATGGTTGGGTTCAAGTATCAACTTGGCCAAGTGATGGTGTCCAGGTGTCTGGTCAAGCAAGCACTGGCTTAACCATTACTGCAAGGACATTTGTGGCTGGTTAATAAATCAGAAGGCTGGTTTATTAAATCAGCAGTTAATTGATTGCATCGGTGGCTGATTACATTAATGAAGGGAGTGTTTTCTGCAATGAGAATTCAATCAGCTGGATTTAATCCAATCAGTTGAAGACTTTAATGGGAGAAGAGAGAACTTTGACTTCTTCAGCCAGCCAGCCTCTCCTGGGGAATGCATTGAAGACCCTCATTGGCGTGCCAGCTCGCAGTCTACCCTACGGAATTCTCTTCTTCAGCTAGCCAGGCTTTCCTGTGGACTTCATCGAAGATCTTCATCGGAGTTGCCAGCTCACTCCCTATGGAACTGGGACTTGTGCATCCCCACAGTTGTGTGAGACAGTTGTATAAAATCTCATATTTACAGATATCTCCTGTTGGTTCTGTTTCCCTAGAGAACCCTGACTAACAAATCTGGGGTAATAAATCGTTATCAATTTGTGGTAATGTTGCTTCCCAAGAAATACAATATAAATGTTCACTACTGAGACTGGTGAGCTGTATGTTTTAGTTACTCCTCCAGGAAAGTAGGTAGAAAGCCAGGAACTGCGTGGACTGGACACCACAGAGCAATCTGACTTTGGGCATACTTCATACAACACTCATGAAAACGTGGAACTGCTGAGATCAGCAAAATCTGTAAGTTTTTGCGGCCAGGGGACCCGCGCCCCTCCCTGCCAGGCTCAGTCCCGAAGAGGAGGGGCTGTCAGCTCCGGGAAAGAGAAGGGAGAACTGCAGTGGCTGCTCTTATCGGAAACTCATTCTACTGATACAGACTCCAACCATAGATAGACTGAGACCAGACACCAGAGAATCTGAGAGCAGCCAGCCCAGCAGAAAGGAGACAGGCATAGAAAAAAAACAACACGAAAAACTCCAAAATAAAAGCGGAGGATTTTTGGAGTTCTGGTGAACATAGAAAGGGGAAGGGCCCTGAGGCGCATATGCAAATCCCGAAGAAAATCTGATCTCTCTGCCCTGTGGACCTTTCCTTAATGGCCCTGGTTGCTTTGTCTCTTAGCATTTCAATAACCCATTAGATCTCCGAGGAGGGCCCGTTTTTTTTTTTTTTTTTTTTTTTAATCCTTTTTTTCTTTTTCTAAAACAATTACTCTAAGAAGCCCAATACAGAAAGCTTCAAAGACTTACTATTTGGGCAGGTCAAGTCAAGAGCAGAACTAGAAGAGCTCTGAGACAAAACGCAATAATCCAGTGGCTGAGAAAATTCACTAAACACCACAACTTCCCAAGAAAAGGGGGGTGTCCGCCCACAGCCATCATCCTGGTGGACAGGAAACACTCCTGCCCATCGCCAGCCCCATAGCCCAGAACTGCCCCAGACAACCCAGTGTGACGGAAGTGCTTCAAATAACAGGCACACACCACAAAACTGGGTGTGGACATTAGCCTTCCCTGCAACCTCAGCTGATAGTCCCAGAGTTGGGAAGGTAGAGCAGTGTGAATTAACAAAGCCCCATTCAGCCATCATTTCAGCAGACTGGGAGCCTCCCTACACAGCCCAGCAGCCCAGAACTGCCCTGGGGGGACGGCACTCACCTGTGACATAGCACAGTCATCCCTCAACAGAGGACCCGGGGTGCACGGCCTGGAAGAGGGGCCCACTTGCAAGTCTCAGGAGCCATACACCAATACCAAGGACTTGTGGGTCAGTGGCAGAGACAAACTGTGGCAGGACTGAACTGAAGGATTAGACTATTGCAGCAGCTTTAAAACTCTAGGATCACCAGGGAGATTTGATTGTTAGAGCCACCCCCCCCTCCCTGACTGCCCAGAAACACGCCCCATATACAGGGCAGGCAACACCAACTACACACGCAAGCTTGGTACACCAATTGGACCCCACAAGACTCACTCCCCCACTCACCAAAAAGGCTAAGCAGGGGAGAACTGGCTTGTGGAGAACAAGTGGCTTGTGGACGCCACCTGCTGGTTAGTTAGAGAAAGTGTACTCCACGAAGCTGTAGATCTGATAAATTAGAGATAAGGACTTCAATTGGTCTACAAATCCTAAAAGAACCCTATCAAGTTCAGCAAATGCCACGAGGCCAAAAACAACAGAAAATTATAAAGCATATGAAAAAACCAGACGATATGGATAACCCAAACCCAAGCACCCAAACCAAAAGACCAGAAGAGACACAGCACCTAGAGCAGCTACTCAAAGAACTAAAGATGAACAATGAGACCATAGTACGGGAGACAAAGGAAATCAAGAAGACCCTAGAAGAGCATAAAGAAGACATTGCAAGACTAAATAAAAAAATGGATGATCTTATGGAAATTAAAGAAACTGTTGACCAAATTAAAAAGATTCTGGACACTCATAGTACAAGACTAGAGGAAGTTGAACAACGAATCAGTGACCTGGAAGATGACAGAATGGAAAATGAAAGCATAAAAGAAAGAATGGGGAAAAAAATTGAAAAAATCGAAATGGACCTCAGGGATATGATAGATAATATGAAACGTCCAAATATAAGACTCATTGGTGTCCCAGAAGGGGAAGAAAAGGGTAAAGGTCTAGGAAGAGTATTCAAAGAAATTGTTGGGGAAAACTTCCCAAATCTTCTAAACAACATAAATACACAAATCATAAATGCTCAGCGAACTCCAAATAGAATAAATCCAAATAAACACACTCCGAGACATATTCTGATCACACTATCAAACACAGAAGAGAAGGAGCAAGTTCTGAAAGCAGCAAGAGAAAAGCAATTCACCACATACAAAGGAAACAGCATAAGACTAAGTAGTGACTACTCAGCAGCCACCATGGAGGCGAGAAGGCAGTGGCACGATATATTTAAAATTCTGAGTGAGAAAAATTTCCAGCCAAGAGTACTTTATCCAGCAAAGCTCTCCTTCAAATTTGAGGGAGAGCTTAAATTTTTCACAGACAAACAAATGCTGAGAGAATTTGCTAACAAGAGACCTGCCCTACTGGAGATACTCAAGGGAGCCCTACAGACAGAGAAACAAAGAAGGACAGAGAGACTTGGAGAAAGGTTCAGTACTAAAGAGATTTGGTGTGGGTACAATAAAGGATATTAATAGACAGAGGGGAAAAATTATGACAAACATAAACCAAAGGATAAGATGGCTGATTCAAGAAATGCCTTCACGGTTATAACGTTGAATGTAAATGGATTAAACTCCCCAATTAAAAGATATAGATTCGCAGAATGGATCAAAAAAAATGAACCATCAATATGTTGCATACAAGAGACTCATCTTAGACACAGGGACACAAAGAAACTGAAAGTGAAAGGATGGAAAAAAATATTTCATGCAAGCTACAGCCAAAAGAAAGCAGGTGTAGCAATATTAATCTCAGATAAAATAGACTTCAAATGCAGGGATGTTTTGAGAGACAAAGAAGGCCACTACGTACTAATAAAAGGGGCAATTCAGCAAGAAGAAATAACAATCGTAAATGTCTATGCACCCAACCAAGGTGCCACAAAATACATGAGAGAAACACTGGCAAAACTAAAGGAAGCAATTGATGTTTCCACAATAATTGTGGGAGACTTCAACACATCACTCTCTCCTATAGATAGATCAACCAGACAGAAGACCAATAAGGAAATTGAAAACCTAAACAATCTGATAAATGAATTAGATTTAACAGACATATACAGGACATTACATCCCAAATCACCAGGATACACATACTTTTCTAGTGCTCATGGAACTTTCTCCAGAATAGATCATATGCTGGGACATAAAACAAGCCTCAATAAATTTAAAAAGATTGAAATTATTCACAGCACATTCTCTGACCACAATGGAATACAATTAGAAGTCAATAACCATCAGAGACTTAGAAAATTTACAAATACCTGGAGGTTAAACAACACACTCCTAAACAATCAGTGGGTTAAAGAAGAAATAGCAAGAGAAATTGCTAAATATATAGAGACGAATGAAAATGAGAACACAACATACCAAAACCTATGGGATGCAGCAAAAGCAGTGCTAAGGGGGAAATTTATAGCACTAAACGCATATATTAAAAAGGAAGAAAGAGCCAAAATCAAAGAACTAATGGATCAACTGAAGAAGCTAGAAAATGAACAGCAAACCAAAAAAAAAAAAAAAAAAAAAAAAATGTTCACTACTAATTAAAAAAAATGATACAAGCACTCAATGGAATTTGCAACACTAAAATTTTGTTTATACTAAAGTGCTGTTTTTCACTGTAAAGTAACACATGATTAATTATAAAACTTGTACAAAGATACTAAAATGTGTATGATAAAACATCATTCCTAGACCTACCACTGAGAGATAACCATTGTTAATCTTTGCTTTATACATTTAAAAAATGTATTCCTAGGTATTATATGAATTCCATTTTTTATTATAAATACATATCCATTGTACAGAAAAGTTTAAAGAAAAATTTCTTCAGAATCCTTACTACCAAGAAAACTGTTAATATTTTATTAAGTAGTCTTTTACAAATATTAAGTTTTTAATATGGTTGAGATGTGGCAACAAGTGAGGTGAAAAAAGTCCAGATATAAATTTGTATAAAAATATGTAAAAGAAATAAAAGGAAAACTATGAATATAGGGGGAAAACCTAGAAAAAAAAATACCACACTGTTAACAGTGGCTATTTTCCATAGGGAGTAGTCTCTTTTTATCTTCTAGGAGTCTGTTTAAAATCAGAGTTCTCTTTCTTGACAGGTGGGTAAAACTCATCTGTCAAACCACCTGGTTCTTTGTGGGAGGAAGTTTAAATAATGCTTCAACTTCCTCTTGGCTATAAGCTTATTTCTAGTTTTTCAGCTTTGCTAGTATTTTTCTAGGAATGTGTCCTTTTTTTTCTGTTTTCAAGTCTCTTTGTGTGATGATGTTGATAATATTCTCTTGCTTTTTTAATCTTGGCTGAATCCAAAGTTATGCTCCCTTTTCAATTTATAATTTATAATATTTATGTATTTGTGCCTTCTCTCTCTGTTTTGATTGATCTCAACAGATAGTTGTCTATTCTATTACTATTTTCAAAGAACCAACTTTTGACTTCGTTGATCCTCTATTTTTGCTTTGTTATCTATGTTATTTATTTCTGCTCTTGTCTTAATATCTCATTCCTTCTGCTCTTTCTGGTATTCTTTTGTTCTTTTCTTTAAACTCAAGTTGGACATGTAATGTGTTGATTTTCAGCCATTCTTCCTTTCTCATATAAACATTCCAAATTTCTCTCAAAGCAACACTTTGATTCCCACAAATTTTGATAAGGAGTGTTTCATTATCACTCATTCATGCCAGAGAATGGATAATTGTGGTAGTCTCCACACCACAGACTATCAGACAGTGGTAAAAATGAAAGAACTACATCTATACACAACCATGTAAATAAATCTACTCTATGATGTTGAGTACAAAAAAATAAGTCCCAGAAGACTAGATAGAGTTTGACACCCTGTTCTAAAAAGTTCCAAAAGAAGCAAACCTAAACACCAACAATATCAGGAATATATATATATATATATAATAAAATTTTTTAAATGCAAGAGCAAGATAAACATGAAATTCAGATAGCGGTTAATCTGCAGGTAAGGTACAGAGAAGGGATGGGACAGCCTGTTGATAGATGCAACTTATTGGTAATATTTTCATTTGTGAGTTGGGCAGTGGATTCATGGATGTTCATTATGTCATTAAAATAAAATAAAATAAATAAGATAAAACAAGGTCCTGCTTGGACCAAGAGGATAGTGTGTTATGAACCAAGGAATAGGATCCTATCCTGGACAATTGAGGTACAAGAAACAAAAAGAAAAATAAGCCTACAGACAACGCATAAGCAAAACAGCAGACTAATAGGCTTCATTTTTAAACAGAGGGAGATGAAAGAGGATTCTCAGTCTCCTAAATATAAAACCATGTACTCTCCCAGGGCATGTGACCTTGTGATACAAGTAGATACAGAAAACCTTTAATTGCTCTACTTAGAACTAAAATTAAATCATAAAAATGAACATTAAAGAGAAAATGCTGTTTTTCTCATAACACTTAAAAAAATCAAGGCCTATCGAAATAGGAAGCCACCTTACTGACTTTCAAATCTAAAATCCTTTCAATCTCAAATTAAGACATTTATTAAGCATTGGTGCTCTATCAGCGAATTTCCTCAATTCTAGATAAGCAATTTCTAAATCAATACTGGTGTTCAGCTGTTTATACACTAGGGAAATAGGCTTTTCTTGGGTTCAGTCCTGAGATTTGGGGGTTTGTACACTTAAACAGGGCCTGACAGTCCTGTCTTCTCCAAGGCAATGAAAGACTCCCTCTCTGTGAGATTTAAATCTGCATTCGAGAACAGTAGGGGTCAAAAACCGAAGTAGAACCAGCAGATAAGAGGTGGAGTTCTTTATCACCTAGAAGGTTCTAGAATAGAATACCTCATCCAAAACCCAGTTTGAAAGATTAGAACATGAAAGACCATATATGTTTGGGACCTGTTGGCTCATGAAGGAAAGGGCAAGACAAGGGAGGAGCCGGTTAACATTTAAAGCAACGAAATGCTGCTTCTCTGTGCTTGGCGTTAGATTAGGAGGCAGATGGTCTAGGGTTAGACAAAGTCAATTTAACCACTGTTCCACCAGAGTCAGTATTCAAGGACCACTCGTGATGAAAGAAACGTGCACAATAAGACTTTTAAGACAAAAGCAGGCAAAAGGAAAGCAAACATAGCAGCTACCTAAGCTAAGTGCATACAATTGCTGTCCCTGAGAGTAAGACGTAAATTCCTATATATCCATATTACAGATGCATTTGCCAAAGGATCAGATGGTGAACTATATTTACATTTTTATAGAAGCAAATTTGCACCAGAGTTAACCTCTCAGGAAAGAATAAAAGTATATTCAGATTTAATGGTAGGGGGTAGAAGAGTTGGGTAAAAAGAGTTTTGAAATTAGGCAGACTTGGGTTGGATTTCTGCTTCTACCTGTGTCTTTTTGGGACCCTGACTTCATTAATGTTTTTGAGTCTTAACTTTCCTACTGCTGAAATGGGATAATAGCACTTGCCTCTTTTATGGGTTTTTAGGATTAAGACATAGTCACTCTGAAGAATAGCAAATACGTACCTTTTCTGAGGAAAGAGAGCACAGCACAGGGGTGTAGCAAACACCAAACTTAAAAAAAAAAAGACAAAATCAGAGCATGTTAGAAATGATCAAATTTTCAAAACTTTTTTGTTTTCTTTCATAACAGCATCATATTGCCTCACAACAATTTGCTTGTTTGTGTAAGTTTACTACATAAGATGGTCAAAATCACAGGGGAAGTGGAGTTTAAAAAAGAATCACATATGGATCACACCCCCTTTATCTAGTGTATGGATGAGTAGAAAAATGGGGATAAAAACTAAAGGACAAATGGGGTGGGATGGGGGGATGATACTGGTGTTCTTTTTTCGCTTTTATTTTTTATTCTTGTTCTGGTTCTGTCTGATGTAAGGAAAATGTTCAGAGATAGATTGTGGTGATGAACGCATAACTATGTTATCATATTGTGGACAGTGGATTGTATACCATGGATGATTGTATGGTGTGTGAATATATTTCAATAAAACTGAATTTAATTAAAAAAAAAAAAAAAAAAGAATCACATAGATAAGAGCCCTCAATGTTGAAAGTATCTCTAAAGACAGTTTACGTCTAATGACTGGGGCCCTGAGTTCCAGATGTTTTAGGACAGTCTCATTTTCAAAACATGCTGTATATTTATCTCTAAAAAGAAGAGAACTGTATAAAAGTAATTTCAACTCACCAGAAGCCAACTAATCCAACTTGAATGGGTGCACTCATCCATGGGAACCTCTGTATAGAGAAATAAATTCTTTTTGAATACATTTTTTACAGGCTTTTAGAGGCAATCTCTTCCACTGGTTAATAAAAGGAACTTGACCACATTCCAAGATCCAGCTGTAAATGTGATTAGTGAAATTTTGGGGTAACACTGCAACAAGTACGTTAGTTACTGACCTCCATGCATGGATCAAGTAGGTTCTAATGTTTTTTCCCTTTACATGTATAATCTGAGTGATGCCTGGCCCAATACAGGAGGTGGAGAAATAGCTATCATTTAATTATAACTTATCTCCTGGAGTATGGCTGGGTGTTAAGGTTTATGGAGGCAAACCAACCTGCATTCAAATCTCTTCTGCCCTCCTGGTTGGTTAGTTCTCTGCTGCAGGGAAAGGGCAGGCAGAGCCCAACCCCTCTAAACTCCAGTTTCTGTTTCTGCAAAACGAGGCTTCTAACAGCTTCTGAAAGGCATGCGGGTAAAGATATTGCCAGATGACACTCATAAAGCACCAAGGCCAGTGGCTGGCACAGAACAAACCTCATAAAATTTTCCCTCTTGCCCACCCTGGCTTTTCTTAGTCTTAGCTGCTGTCCTTATGGTCACAACTATTTCTGGCATAAAACATATTTGCTAGTCACTTTTTTTCTTTTAAATGGAATTGAAGGAGTTGGTTGGTCTTTTGGAAAATAAATGCTGTTAGATTTTTAGCTGGGAAAAAGGAGTGGTACAAAATACACTGTAAAGAGAGATGCAATACATGGTTATCAAAAACATACGGCCACAGAAATAGCTGCAACCAAGTCGTGAGCTGCTGGGAGGGAAATCAGCCAAGTTAGCGAGGCGTCAACACATGCCGTTAAAAGAGAACGATCCCAAGGGGGCTTGCGTGAGAGGTATCCTGGTCCCCGAGGAGAGTCCTTGGCGAAATGGTGCATCGCAAGGGTCAGCATGAGGGGACAGGCACGGGCTAGAGAGGAATGAAGAACGCTGGTCAGGGCAGACCACAGAGGTTAAGCAGGGGGCTCCACCCCTCAGAGGAGAGAAAGAAAGGGACATATTTCATCTTCTAACCGGCTCCTCTGATGATGAAGGATTTTCATAAGGAGATTTCCCAAACACCTGACATCTGGTGTGTTACACAGAACTAATGCAGGGAACTGATCCCAGGGGATGGGATGGACCTCTTCATTTCAAGTGGACTCCGCCTGCAGCAAACAGAGCTGCTCTGTTATCCAAAAATGTAAAGCTGAGTGTCATCTCAAAGATGGACGTCTCCTACCTGCAGATGCTGGCTGTGGCTCGTGCAGAGGGTTTTGCACAAAACCCTGCTCCCCACTTCCCGGGAATGAGAAGGACCTTGGAGAATTCCGATTTATCCTGCCAAGCCCAACCTGGATGTCACTCCCCCAGCACTCCATCCTGACAAATTCATCCCTTCTCTCATGCTCCCACAACACTATAAAACAGGTACGTCTTAAACAGAACTTAGTTGGGGACTAAGTTAATGAGCTGCAGAGTTTGTTTTTATATATACTGATAGGACTCCTGAGGAAAAGGGCACTTCTTGTCTAGAACAGAATGGTACAAACAGAGGGTATTTTAAATAAAAAGCTTACCTGAATTAAAGACAGTGATCATAAGCTTAAACAATCTATAGGCAGTGACGTAAAAAGTGCAAAAGGTTGATATGACTCTATACACTTTTCCCCTGATCTTTTTTTTTATTGTGAAATTTAACAGAGCAGTGATATACAGAACAGTGATAACTTTCAAAGTACGATTTAACAAGTAGTTAGAGAGCAGATTTCAAAGAATGTTATGGGTTACAGTTCCACAATTTCAGTTGTTTCCTTATTGTAAAATATAACGTATAACTTTTAAAGTACAATTTAACAAGTAGCTATATAAGTAATTTCAAAGAATGTTATGGGTTACAGCGATGATGATCTTTTAACAACATACAAAACCCTCATGTATTTCAAGTAAGCAATATGTTTTGACACAGGTATATACCTGAGAAGGCATCGCTAAAATAGAGATAATGAACATATCCATCCTTCCTAAAATTCTCCTTGTTCCTTGTACCCCTTTGCAATCCCTCTCCTTCCCTTAACCCCATATCCCATTGGAAATGACCAAACTCCTCAGCAAACATAAAACTAATAGAACATTCTTGGCTTTTTAAAATGACAACAATTGATCTGTTTTTGTCAATATGGATTCATTTGTATTTCCTAGAATTTTGTCATCCACTCTTTTGTGTTATTGAGATTCATGTCTTTTTTTTTTTTTTTCTGCTGAGTTAAGTATTCCACCATATGGATGAACCACAATTTAACTATTCTCCTGTTGCTGAATACCTGGGTTGTTTCTGGTTTTTCACTATGATACATAAAGCTGCTATGAACATCTGTGTATCTCTTACATACACAGAGATACTTTCATTTCTCTTGGGTAAATACCTATTAGAGGAATGGTGGGATCATATATTCAACTTACTAAGAAACTCCCACACTCTTTTCCAAAGTGGTTGTATGATTTTTTTCATTCCCACCAGCAGGGTCTAAGGGTTCTAGTTCCCCAACACCCTCACCAGCACCTGTTACGGTCCTTTTAATTTTAGCCATTCGAGCAGGTGTGTAGCTCATTGCGGTTTCAATTTGAGTTTCCTAAATGACTCAAGACATGGAGCAACTTTTCACATGCTTATTTCACATCTGTATATCTTCTTTGGTGAAGTATCCTTTTGCTCCTTTTTTTTTTAAATAAGTGTTGAGGATTCTTTATATATTCTGGATACAAGTCCTTTATCAGTTATCTGCTTTGCAAAAATTTTCTGCCAGTCTGTGGCTTATCTTCTCTTTCTTTTCATAGTGTCTCTCAAAAACTGGACATTTTAAATTTTGATGAAGTCCAATTTATCAATTTTTCTTTGACAGACTGTGCTTTGGGTGGTGTGTCTAAGAAATATTTGCCTAACTCTAGGTCTCAAAGATTTCCTATTATATTTTCTTGTAGAAGTTTTATAGTTGTAGATTTTTACAAGTCCTTTTCATATCTGTCCCCACCAGCCAAGTGGATAAGGCACCCACTCTGTGCTCCCTCCGTGCTGTGCTCCCTGAGCTGTACTCACCATTTGATGCTGTGTCTCTTTCCCCCATGTCATATGCTCCCTGAGAACAATTTCTGTCCTTTTTCTGTGATTCTGCTCCCCAATACATTGCAAGACATACCTCGGGCGCTCAGCAAAGGACCGATGAATTAATAAATGAATGAACACATAAATTTTCCCTGCACATCCAATCAGCAGTCAATCCAGAGTATTTACTAAGTAGTAACAGAAGGATACTTTTATTAAAGGGGAATATAAGAGAATTAAAACTTAAGTAATAGGGAGAACCATCATTGGACCCAAACCCTATCAATTTTATTGCCAATGAAAGTGCCAGCAAGAATGACATAAAGTAAAAAGACACAGGAACTATTCTTCAAGAAAACTGTTCCTCAAATTACCAGATTTTAGATAGTGCAGTTTTGTGTTTACTGTAAAAATTTCCATGAGTCACCTGCACACAGATGACAGTTTTTTTCCCAGCACACCCTTGGGGAAAGATAAGGCGTGGGGGGAGAGATGAGTCATGCTGAACGCTCCCTAAGCATCACCGTTTTAAAAAGACAAGAAAGCTCAATCGTTTCCCAGGTAGAAGCCCAGATAAGTATATCAGAGCAGAGAGGTACATGGGTTGCTGGAGCTGGGGGGCCGACCACAGGGGCCAACCGTGATCCGTCTGACTGTGGCTACCGCTGGGATATGTATATGAGTTACTGAGCAAAGGATGGCTCAAGCCTTTGTAACAGAAGTATGGTAAAGCCTGCCTTTCAAAACAGAACGAGAAAGTGCTTTGAAAACCGAAAGGGATGGGCAGTAATTTAAGCTACCTTGGCCTACGTTTTCGTGATGGTCGTAGGCGCAATTAAATCCCAAGGCCCTCTCTACATGGACAAAATGCAATATTTAATTGTAACAGCAACCCCAAACTTGGCGGTGCGAAAGGGGTGTGGGCACCTGAAGAGTATTTTGCCATTGCTTTTTCAAAGTAAACTCTTCCACCAAAGAAGTACAGCTACAACCAGACCCCCTGCAGCGAGTGGGGTGCTCAGACTGCTAGGGGCTGCTCCACTTGCCTCTCCCGACCTGGCCATAGCAGTGCCGGAGCCACTGGCCCCTTCAGCTCTGGGCGAGGCCCTTTGGTGTGTGTGGAGAGCAGGCAGACGGCTTCTGTAGTAGGCATGGCAGCATACTACAAATTATTACTGAAGGTCACAGCAGCAAACAAAGCTAAAAATATCCAAACTAAGAGAAGGGAGCTAAACACAATATTTTTCCATTTTATTCTTATGAGAGAGCCGAGACTAGTGTGGTAATGGTGGGAAAAGACAGAGCTAATGGCCTGTATCACTCACCAGTTCCTTCATGTGAAAAACTGCGAGGCTCTATCTATAGCAATTTCCATCTCTTATTATAGGAAGAAACTGAGCAACATGCCCAAATAAGTCTTCTGTCCAGATGAAAGAACCTGCGGTAACTGCTCCACCACTGAAACCCCAGAAGGAGTTCAAAGGCACGACTGAGTTGGGATACTGAAGTAACCACCATATTTCATGTGTTTCCCTCAGTAACCTAAATTTTCAGCATTAATGTTGACTGAAATGCAGACTTTCGTATAAGATTTCTGGAACCCCAAGACAGGATCAGGACATAGGCTAGAGAGCAAAGTGTGGCTGCTATCTATAGCTGGAGCCAGATGCCAAAGAATAATGCAGTGGCAAGTGGACAGAAGATTCTGAGCCTACGCTCCAGAGCCAAGCTGCTAGGATTCATCTGCTAATCAGGTGTTGCATTTGAAAGGCAGAGAAAAAGGTCTGGGGGAGCCTAAATGGTGGAGATGTTGCCAGTGAAGGTAGCCCCCCAGTGCTTTCATGATCACCTGCAAATTCTTGGCAATCATAAACTCCTACTATTGGCTGAGTGACCTGCATTTACTATTAATTTACTGTTCCTCTCTTCCAGATGCTGTCATTTTTACGTCAGACAAACTAGCATGAGAAGATGACAATTTCCAAGCTTTTTCATCTACTTAGAAATCAGGACTTGCTTTAACAATCTGATTTTGCTCACATTCAGCAGGAGGGGAGGCTTGGTTTACAAAGTATTTTTGATTCTCTGTTGCTTCTAAAGTTGCTCATGCCAATGCCATAAGAATTTAAAATAGTCAAGAAGTTTGCCAAATATCAGGCAAGTCAAAAGGTTGCCTGGAAAAGGAGAGGCTAAACCTGCTTATAATTGTGCCTAAGAGTCTCCCCGTGAGTACCTCTTTGCTGCTCAGATGTGGCCCTCTCTCTAGCTAAGCCATCTCTGCAGGTAAACTCCACTGCCCTCCCCCACTACGTGGGACCTGACTCCTAGGGGTGTAAATCTCCCTGGCAATGTGGGATATGACTCCCGGGCATGAGTCTGGACCTGGCATCGTGGGACTGAAAACATCATCTTGACCAAAAGGGGGATGCGAAATGAAATGAAATAAAGTTTCATTAGCTGAGAAATTCCAAATGGAGTCAAGAAGTCACTCTGGTGGGCATTCTTTTTTTTAATTTTTAAAAATTTTTTTAAATTTTTATTTATTTATATTCATTTTATTGAGATATACTCACATACCATGGTGGGCATTCTTATGCACTATATAGATATCCCTTTTTAGATTTTAATGTATTGGAATAGCTAGAAGTAAATACCTGAAACTGCTGAACTGCAACCCAGTAGCCTTGACTCTTGAAGATGACTGCATAACAATGTAGCTTACAAGGGGTGACAGTGTGATTGTGAAAACCTTGTGGATTGCACTCCCTTTACCCAGCGTAGGGATGGATGAGTAGAAAAATGGGGA
The DNA here is from genome assembly GCF_015220235.1 of Choloepus didactylus. Lineage (NCBI taxonomy): Eukaryota > Metazoa > Chordata > Mammalia > Pilosa > Megalonychidae > Choloepus > Choloepus didactylus. Next base: position 2,419,904 of record NW_023637577.1, read on the forward strand.
CAAAAACTAAATGAAAAATAGGGTGGGGGGTGATTTGGGTGTTCTTTTTTACTTTTATTTTTTATTCTTATTTTTATTCTTTTTGGTGTAAGGAAAATGTTCAAAATTAGATTGCGGTGATGAATGCATAACTATATGATGGTACTGTGAACAGTTGATTGTACACCATGGATGACTGTATGGGATGTGAATATATCTCAGTAAAACTGAATTAGAGATCTCCTCAAAATTAAACACTTTTGTACATCCAAGGACTTTGTCAGAAAAGTCAAAAGGCAACCTACACAATGGGAGATGATATTTGGAAACCACATATCAGATAAGGGTTTAATATCCCGAATATATAAAGGAATCCTGCATCTCAATAACAGAAAGACAAACAATCCAATTAAAAAATGGGCAAAAGACATGAACAGACATTTTTCTGAAGAGGAAATACAAATGGCTCAAAAGCATATGAAAAAATGCTCAACTTCACTGGCTATTAAGGAAATGCAAATCAAAACCACAATGAGATATCATCTCACACCTACCAGAATGGCCATTATCCAAAAAACAGAAAATGACAAGTGCTGGAGAGGATGTGGAGAAAGAGGCACACTTATTCATTGTTGGTGGGAATGTAGAATGGTGCAACCATTCTGGAAGACAGTATGGAGGTTCCTCAGGAAGCTAAATATAGATTTGCCATATGACCCAGCTATTCCATTGCTGGGTATATACTCAGAGGAACTGAAACTTAAGACACAAACAGACATTTGTAAACCAATGTTTATTGCAGCATTATTCACAATTGCCAAGAGATGGAAACAGCCCAAATGTCCATCAAAGGACGAGTGGATAAACAAACTGTGGTATATACACATGATGGAATATTATGAAGCTCTAAGACAGAACAAAGACATGGATCATGTAATAATGTGGATGAACCTTGAGGACATTATGTTGAGTGAAGTTAGCCAGAAACAAAAGGACAGATTCTGTATGGTCTCACTAATATGAACAGACATTAATGAACAAACTTTGGGAGTTAAAAGCTGACAACACAGGCGACCAGGAGATAGAAAGAGGGCGGAGATCATCCATTTGATGCTGAAGGACTACAGAATGTTTAGGATTGATTGCATAGATCCAGAAATAGATAGCATAATACTGTGTGATGGTAGCACAGTATTGTAAGTACACTGAACAAAGATGTCTGTGAGTAAAGCTGAAAGAGGTGGGATAGGAGAATGTATGACACCAGAGGTAAAGATAGATGATAAAGACTGGGACTGTATAATGTGGCAAAAACTGGAGTGGCCAATGACTGTTACTAAATATACAAATATAAAAATGTTTTTGCATGTGGGAAAGCAAATGAATGTCAACCATGTAGAAATTTGAAAAAGGAATGGTATTCAGGAAAAAACATAATCAAAGCAAACTGGAGTCTATGGTCAACAGTAACATTGTAATATACCTCCATTAAATGTAACAAAGGCAATACGCCAATGCTAAATGTATATGAGAAGGGGATATAGGGGAGTCATATGGGATTCTTGGTAGTGGTGTTATTTGCTGTCCTTAGTAGTATATTGTATTGTATGACATGTTATTTTTCTTTTTATCATTTTTTCTTATTGCTAAAAAAAAAAAAAAACAATTTTTCTTGTAGTAATCAGTATGTTCAAATGCTGATTGTGGTGATAAATGTACAACTTTATGATGATACCATGAACAACTGATTGTACACTGTGGATAAATGTATGGTATGTGAATATAACTCTATAAAATTGTAGGAAAATATATATATAGGAGTAAAAGTGTTGGAGAAAACATGGTGAGAGGGATGATGCCTCACTAATATGGACTAACTACAATGTGTAAACTCAGAATTGAATCTTAGAACATAGCCTAAGTGGACACAATAATTGTAATAGTCCCTAGATTGTAAGCTCTTACAGCAGTTAACTCTATCCCTGAATTGTAAGGCCTATCTCTAAACTTTAAGATGCTGATCCCCTAGCGTATGTTGTCACAAACATTGGGACTGGCAGTTTGATGTGCTGAGCCCTCAAGCATGGGACTTGCCCTTATGAAGCTCATTACCACAAAGGGAAGTCTAAAGTTGTATGTAATGGTGCCTAAGAGTCTCCCCCTGAGTACCTCTTTGTTGCTCAGATGTGGCCCTCTCTCTCTCTAACTGAGCCATCTCGACAGGTGAACTCGCTGCCCTCCCCCCGACGTGGGACCCAACTCCCAGGGGTGTAAATCTCCCTGGCAACGCAGAGTATGACTCCTGGGGATGAATGTGGACCTGGCATCGTGGGACTGAGAGTATCTTCTTGACCAAAAGGGGGATGCAAAATGAGACAAAATAGTTTCAGTGGCTGAGAGATTCCAAATGGAGTCGAGAGGTCACTCTGGTGGACATTCTTATGCACTATATAGATAACACCTCTTAGGCTTTAATGTATTGGAATAGCTAGAAGTAAATACCTGAAACTACCAAACTCCAACCCAGCAGTCTGGACTCCTGAAGACAATTATATAATAATGTAGATTACAAGGGGTGACAGTGTGATTGTGAAGACCTTGTGGATCACACCCCTTTATCTAGTGTATGGATGAGTGGAGGAATGGGGATAAAAACTAAAGGACAAATGGGGTGGGATGGGGGGATGATTTGGGTGTTTTTTTTCACTTTTATTTTTTATTCTTGTTCTGGTTCTTTCTGATGTAAGGAAAATGTTCAGAGATAGACTGTGGTGATGAACGCATAACTATGTTATCATACTGTGGACAGTGGATTGTATATCATGGATGATTGTATGGTGTGTGAATGTATTTCAATAAAAATGAATTTAATAAAAACAAAAAACAAAAAACAAAAAAAAAACAAAAAACAACAACAACAAAAAAAACTGAATTAGGAAAAAAAAAAAAAAAACAAGGTGCAGAAAAAAACAAGTTTGTCTGGATCAACAGAGGCGCTAGTGGATCAACACAGGTTCAATACTCTAAACCTAATGACTTAACCCAGGTCAAGAGTCAGCAGAGACCAACACAGGCATCAGTTAATGCCTGCAGTTACGGGTCCACTTGATTTGTCACTTATTAAACAGCGTTATGGAGAGTGATGCTGATGGTCCCTATTCTGAATTCATTTTATCAGTTTTCTCCCTCAAAGCCTAACCAATTTTTTTCAGATTATCCAAAAATCATGAGGTGTCAAATTTGGTGAATTCCAGATGATTTTATAATTTGGTAATTTTAAGATACAATTACTGTTTCAGTATAGAAACTAATCCCTTAGAAACCTTAAACAATCACTGATCTTTTCTAAACTTAGCACCAGAAAGAGATTTTGGCAAAACCCTTCATGAATCCTCAAAGTGAGAGCTTATTGAAGTTGGCAAAATGTCAAATGAGGCCACAATTAGATTTTGGTCTATACCAATAAATCTACTCCATAAGTACACGTAACTGATTAATATTTTTGAAATCTGTATTTTGTTTAACCCTACAATTAAGGCTATCAGAAATCTACAAAGAAGGTGGCTGGGGAATCCGATGGCTCCCAAGGGGGTGGCTTCCTGGAGGCACAGGCATCTGTGGATTTCCCCTAGGACCTCTCCAAGTAGCAAAAGGATGTTTCAGGCACCACCAAGGCACTGCGAAACGCTAATGCAAGTTTCATATTGGCATGCCAGATTGCTAGAGGCAGCGGTTCCAAAAACTGCAGCTCAGGGGATATAATTCTTCTGTGTTCCCAAAGCTCCCAAGAAAGAATATGAGGGGGATGCTTTAGAGAGTGCCCACATCCCCTCCCAGGGGGCTGGTGCATCAACATCTAACAGCCTGGCTTGTCCTGCAAGTCACGTGCTCCATAACACTGTGGCTTCATATCATCCTTCCTTAACTTCTTTTTCTAAGAATATAACGGCACTGAGGGTTCACTTAGCATTTGCTTTAGTTTTTCTATTTGGGGTCTTTAGGGAGCATACGAGTCTATCTATGACATACTTTTTAGGCGGGACATTTAGAATTCCATTAACAACTGAAATCATTTAGGAAGCATTTGGTCTGCAGCCTCTGCCCTTTTTTTCCAAAGCTTTATAGTGTCCCCTCAATGTTGCAGTTCTGGTTCTACAACCTAAAACAATTTGCTTCTAGAGAGCTGCTGTTTCCCTGCAGCACATTTGTTCCTCCAGCAAGGAAACCTTCTCCTGACAGACTGAATGATGTCAGTTTCCACACACAACATGAGTCAAATGAGTCACCCTGTTCCAGTAAAGCTAAGGATAAATAATATGATAAATGACATTGCATTAAAGTATGGAACCGACAAAAAACAACACTGAAAGAATGCAGGTGGCGCAATGAGATTCCTTGGTGACCGTTTTGTCCTGTAATATTTTCAGACCTTGAAAATTAATTAATATAGATTAACTAAGACACATTGTGAATTATTAGATATGATTGCCAAATAAAAATACACTGGGGCACTAATTCAGTGTTCCATGACACTACTACTCCAAATGACTTTTTCATTCTTGACGGTTAAGCTAGTGACTTATTATATATCCAACATCCCCAAATCATACCATCTCTTCACTTTTACTCAGTGAAGCAGCCAATTAATGACTAAGACAAGTGTGTAACTGAGTTACAGCCTCTCAACAAAAGCAGTAGTCTTCATTTATAAGCGTTTTTCAAATCTCTGAGATTAGAAACATAATGCTCTTGGAAACATCTTTTTATTTAGATTATTGCCCAAGAAAGACTGGCCTTCAGGTTCTTTACTCACTATTTACGTAGGAAATACTCTGCAGAGTTTGAAGTCTAAAAGAGGAATTAAAAGGAATGAAACAATGACAAATAGAACTGGGGCTTACCTTTAAAAAGGCTTTCTTTTCCAAAGTGTTCATGATAAATGGAGGGATGGCTGGAAGTAAAGATAAATCCACATAAATCTTTATTTGATGCCTAATTTTCAGCTCAGATATTTTTTTCTAATCATTCGACGAAAGGCTTATGCAACTTTAAGGCTATTTTCACACTGGCAGAGTAAAGACTATTTGCAATAATTATTTAAAATACTTTAGTACAAAAAAAAAAACCCATTGTTCTCATTTTCTAGATTTTTGAAAAATAATATAATGCTCTTTGCTAGCCAACAAGTTTTATAATCTTCAAGAGAACTTTACATTTAACTTTAAATATGCAGCAGTATAACCACTAGGAACTTTTCCTTCTGGTACTAAACAAAGCAAATGAAACCTCCCTGGGCATCCATCACGTGTGGAGTATGTGTAAAGATCTGGTTCTAATACAGGCTGGACCACTTGCTAGCTAGATGATCCTGGTAAAGTTCCCTAACTTCTCTGAGCCTCAGTTTCCTTTTCTATGAAACGGAGAAGAAATGTATCAAATTTGCTGCGATGATTAAATGCATTATGACAATGTGTGCCAGTTTGAATGTATTATGTACCCCCAAATGCCATTATCTTTGATGTAATCTTGTGTGGGCAGACCTATCAGTGTTAATTCGTTTGTAATTCTTTGAGTGTTTCCACGGAACTGTGCCCCACCCAACTGTGGATGATGACTCTGATTGGATAATTTCCATGACGGTGTTGGCCTGCCCATTCAGGGTGGGTCTGAATTAAATCACTGGAGCCATATAAATGAGCTGACAAACAGAAGGAACTCAGTGCAGCTGAGAGCGACATTTTGAAGAGGAGCTACAGCCAAGAGGGACACTGAAGAAAGCACAGGAGCTGCCGATGAGAGACAGTTTGAAGACAGCCGTTGAAAGCAGACTCTTGCTCCAGAGAAGCTGAGAGAGGACAAATATCCCAAGGGCAACTAAGAGTGACATTTTTGAGGAACTGCAGCCTAGAGAGGAACATCCTGGGAGAAAGCCATTCTGAAACCAGAACTTCGGAGTAGACACCAGCCCTGTGCCTTCCCAGCTAACAGAGGTTTTCCGGACGCCATTGGCCATCCTCCAGTGAAGGTACCCGATTGCTGATGTGTTACCTTGGACACTTTATGGCTTTAAGACTAACTGTGTAACCAAATAAACCCCCTTTTATAAAAGCCAATCCATCTGTGGTGTTTTGCATTCTGGCAGCATTAGTAAACTAGAACACAATGCTTGTAGAACGTCATCTTCTCTGAGGACTAAACAGTGTTAACAATGACTGAGTCACTGGAAATGGATTTTTTGGACTGGCTGAACTCTAAGAGGAGCAAAGCATTTCAAACTGGAAAAAAAGAAACAAAAGTGAAAGCAAACCCAGGGTAAGAGTTGGAGTTGCAACCTCAATATTACCAAACATGCTCTTTCAAAAAAAGTGTAGGGTCAGCTGTGTGAGATCCCCAGCCTCCTCGTAGGTTAATGACAAGGGTGTTGGTTCTAAGGGAGGAGATGTTTACCTGGAACAGGATCAATATTTTCTGTAGCACACTAGATAATTTAACTTGTATGATCAGTTTGAACACCATAGGAGCATGGAACTTTGAATGGGAATTGGGATTTGGTGAGTTGGTACAGGCTGGGGTGAAATCCCCACACATCCCAGAATGATACAAGCAAAGAGTATAAGTGTACTTGCAGGGTCCCCCAAGGAGCTGGGGAGAAATGCAGAAGTGCTGGACTTCCCCACCTGGGCCATTACTGATTTTCCTGCAAACACTGAGGACTGCCAATTTAATGGGCTGAGCGCTGGATCTGGGGGCCTTCCCCTGTGAGGCTAGTTGCTACAAGGGAGAGGCTAAGTCCACTTATAATTGTGCCTAGGAGCCCCCCCCCCCCCCCCCCACAGAGAGCCTCTTTGTTGCTCAGATGTAGCCTCCCCTCTCTCTAAGCCCACTTGGCAGGTGAACTCACTACCCTCCCCTCTATGTGGGACTTGACTCCCAGGGGTGTGAATCCCCCTGGCAACATGGAAAATGACTCCTGGAGATGAGCCTGGACCCAGCACTGTGGGATCGAGAAGATCTTCTTGACCAAAAGTGGGGAGAGAGATGAAGCAAAGTATGGTTCCAGTGGCGGAGAGATCACTCTGGAGGGTATTCTTATGCGCTATATACATATCACTTTTTAGTTTTCAGTGTGTTGGAATGGCTAGAGAGAAATACCTGAAGGTGTCAAACTGCAAACCAGTGACCTTGATTCTTAAAGACGATTGTATAACTATGTAGCTTGCACAGCGTGGCTGTGTGACTGTGAAAACCTTGTGGCTTGCACTCCATCCAGCGTATGGACAGATGAGTGGAAAAATGGGGACAAAAATCAGATGAAGAATAGGGTGGGATGGAAGGGATGGAAAGAGTTAGGGGTTATCTTTTGCTTTCATTTTTATTTTGGAGTAAGGAACAGGTTCAAAAATTGATTCTGGTGATGAACGCACAACTGCTGTGAATAACTGATTGTACACTGTGGATGACTGTATGGTGTGTGAATATATCTAAATTAAACTGTATTAAAAAAAGTAAATGAAAATGCAGGGAGTAGGGGAATGGGAAGTTTTGGATGTTCTTTTTTATATTAATTTTAATTTTATTTTTTGGAGTTATGAAAATGTTCAAAGTTTGTGGTAATGAAAGCACAACTGTATGATGATACTGGGAACTGATTGTACACTTTGAATGACTGTATGTTATGTGATTATATCTCAATACAATTGCATTTAAGAAAAGGAAATTAATATAGACACTAGTACCAGAAAGTGGAATGAGGCTATAAAAAATACCTTGGAATTGAGAAATGAGAAGAGAAGGAAAAAAATTGAGGAACATGATAGATAAAGCTTAGAATGCCTTGAACATTGTTGGCTGAGATATGGCTGGTAATCACTTGGTTAGCAAGGACTCAGAAGGAAGTGAGGAGAATAATGGATGAAGCACATATTATCTCAGAGACTACCTAAACCATCATGAACACACTGTTGGTAATGAAGGTAATGAAGCTGTCAATATTAAAATTCTGTTGTATGTCTGCCGACAATGGGAGATATATCTGATGTGTGTGTGTGGGGGGGGTGGGGGTGGGGTCGGGGGGGTATTAGAGACAGAGAGAGAAAGAGAGAGAGAATATATGCATATAAACATTCTCGTTGACTAATTATAAGAATTATTGATGAGCCAATAAGAATTTTGGTGAAAAATTAGGACATAGAAGTTAAAGAATATGAGAAAACTTCATAGGGTAAGTAAAAAGAGCTTTGGAGAGAAAACAAAAAGTAGCTATGTTGCTTTAAAACTCTGCAACTACTGATAAAGAGAAGGCCACACTCAGGCTCCAAATCCAGGTAGGTTTATGTGTGTGGACTGGGGTATGAAATTTGGAAGAGCAAAATTACTCAGTACAGTTCTTTGTGAAATTCTGTTGGGTGTAAAGGGACCTCAGAGAATGGACCTTGGAGACAGAGGTCAGCAAGATAGAACACTGGATAGACCAAGAGGACAGAAATGAGAGGCCCTGGGGCAGAGTAGCACAAGAGAGACTATGCTAGATAAAAACTGCTCAGAAAGGTTGTTAAATTTCTTGCCATGGGGTGTGCTAGCACCTCCCTCCCACTTTACCACCCTTATAATACCTTTCATAGAGGCAACACTGTTCATTTTTACTTCCGTAGCTGTGGATGATTTGGGTAAAACTCAAGATTTATGTCTAGGTTGATGCAAGGAAACACGAGTTTATCTCAGAATTTAGGGTTAAGGACAAAGGAAATCCTAAATTTGTAAAGCCCTGGGAATTAGCACAAAATCCTGAGAAAACCTCAAACTTTCAGGGCTGTGGAACTGACAGCATCAAAACTGAGAACACCATAGGGTAAAAGCTGCATCCAGTTTATACTGGGTGATATATGGAATAAATAGAAAATATTAGTAAGATATACACTGTAAACTTGGAGAGTAGCAAGGCCCAGGTGGGCTGTGGGGTCTTCAAGGTGGAAGAGGGGCTGGGGTGCCCCTTCCCTCCACCCCCCACCCCCCCCCCCGAGACCATCTGAGAGTTCTGGCTCTGTGATGTGGGCCTGGATCTCTAGGCAGCGCAGGGGTGGTGCTCAGTGCTCAGTGCTGCCTGAGATAGGTGTGTGCTCCGGAAGATGGAGACAGATCGCCACTTTCCGAGGAGCCCCGGTGCCCAGTGCGCAAGCACCAACTTATCTGTGTGGAGACTTTTATGTTTTACACTCTCTTTGTTGGCAATGTTGATCTTTCTTTTTATATCCATCATCCAGATGAATTTATTTGTGAAAGAAGGAAACGGAAATCAGGTAGGGGACCCCAGATCCATCCCCCAGCGCAGTGGACTCTTGCTTTCCCTGTTCCTCCCACTGTAGTAAATCAGTTATATTTGTGCAGACTCCTGAGATGGGCGCTGTTGGGAAAGATGAAAATCTTTCTTTAGGGAAAGATGAATGGGTGGGCAGAGGAGCTTCTATCCACATGCACAGATTAATCTCTCTGGGGGTGGCAGGGGACTCCAGGGTAAATTCCAAGCCTTGTGACTCAGTGTCCCGGGGGTAGGTTATTAAGAGAGGGTAGGATATGTCGCTGGGACAGAACCACAGGATAACTGTTCGTTATCCTCCTGCCCAAGTCTGGTGTCTCTGGCTGAAGCCTCTGTCTTAGGGCTGATCTAGAGAGCAAGGCTGAGTCTCTGACAGCCTCTGAACAGATGCTGAACTTGAGCTCTGGCCTCAGGGAGCAGAGTCCTACCTGAGGGAGCACAGGCACCTCGAGGTCAGAGACTGCACCTTTCTCAGCACAGGACTCCTGCCTGGGCTGTCAATAAAGGATCATTCACAAAAAGCCTTCTTTAGTTGAGTTTTTTTTTTTTTTTCTTTAATCTTCATTTTATTGAGATATATTCACATACCACGCAGTCATACAAAACAAATCGTACTTTCGATTGTTTACAGTACCATTACATAGTGGTACATTCATCACCCAAATCAATCCCTGACACCTTCATTAGCACACACACAAAAATAACAAGAATAATAATTAGAGTGAAAAAGAGCAATTGAAGTAAAAAAGAACACTGGGTACCTTTGTCTGTTTGTTTCCTTACCCTATTTTTCTACTCATCCATCCCTAAACTAGACAAAGTGGAGTGTGGTCCTTATGGCTTTCCCAATCCCATTGTCACCCCTCATAAGCTACATTTTTATACACCTGTCTTCGAGATTCATGGGTTCTGGGTTGTAGTTTGATAGTTTCAGGTATCCACCACCAGCTACCCCAATTCTTTAGAACCTAAAAAGGGTTGTCTAAAGTGTGCATAAGAGTGCCCACCAGAGTGGCCTCTCGGCTCCTTTTGGAATCTCTCTGCCACTGAAGCTTATTTCATTTCCTTTCACATCCCCCTTTTGGTCAAGAAGATGTTCTCCGTCCCACGATGCCAGGTCTACATTCCTCCCCGGGAGTCGTATTCCACGTTGCCAGGGAGATTCACTCCCCTGGGTGTCTGATCCCACGTAGGGGGGAGGGCAGTGATTTCACCTTTCCAGTTGGCTTAGCTAGAGAGACAGGGCCACATCTGAGCAACAAAGAGGCATTCGGGAGGAGGCTCTTAGGCACAACCATAGGGAGGCCTAGCCTCTCCTTTGCAGCAACTGTCTTCCCAAGGGTAAAACCTGTGGTAGAGGGCTCAACCCATCAAACCACCAGTCCCCTATGTCTGTGGTCATGTTAGCAACCATGGAGGTGGGGTAGGCGAATACCCCTGCATTCTCCACAGGCTCCTCAAGAGGGCACTACATCTTTTTTTTTTCCTTGTTTTTCTTTTTTTTAACTTTCCCTTCTTTTTTAAATCAACTGTATGAAAAAAAAGTTAAAAAGAAAACAAACATACAATAAAAGAACATTTCAAAGAGACCATAACAAGGGAGTAAGAAAAAGACAACTAACCTAAGATAACTGCTTAACTTCCAACATGTTCCTACTTTACCCCAAGAAAGTTACCTAATATAGCAACATTTCTGTGAACTTGCTCCTACTATATCCATCAGAAATGAACAGACCATAGTCATTCCTGGGCATCCCCAGAACGTTAAATAGCTTATCTGTTCTTCTTGGATTATTGTTCCCCCTTCCTTAATTGCTCTCTATTGCTAGTTCCCCTACATTCTACATTATAAACCATTTGTTTTACATTTTTCAAAGTTCACATTAGTGGTAGCATATAATATTTCTCTTTTTGTGCCTGGCTTATTTCGCTCAGCATTATGTCTTCAAGGTTCATCCATGTTGTCATATGTTTCACGAGATCGTTCCTTCTTACTGCCGCGTAGTATTCCATCGTGTGTATATACCACATTTTATTTATCCACTCATCTGTTGAAGGACATTTGGGTTGTTTCCATCTCTTGGCAATTGTGAATAATGCTGCTATGAACATTGGCGTGCAGATATCTGTTCGTGTCACTGCTTTCCGATCTTCCGGGTATATACCGAGAAGTGCAATTGCTGGATCGAATGGTAACTCTATATCTAGTTTTCTAAGGAACTGCCAGACTGACTTCCAGAGTGGCTGAACCATTATACAGTCCCACCAACAATGAATAAGAGTTCCAATTTCTCCACATCCCCTCCAGCATTTGTAGTTTCCTGTTTGTTTAATGGCAGCCATTCTAACCGGTGTTAGATGGTATCTCATTGTGGTCTTAATTTGCATCTCTCTAATAGCTAGTGAAGCTGAACATTTTTTCATGTGTTTCTTGGCCATTTGTATTTCCTCTTCAGAGAACTGTCTTTTCACATCTTTTGCCCATTTTATAATTGGGCCAACTGTACTATTGTCATTGAGTTGTAGGATTTCTTTATATATGCAAGATATCAGTCTTTTGTCAGATACATGGTTTCCAAAAATTTTTTCCCATTGAGTTGGCTGCCTCTTTACCTTTTTGAGAAATTCCTTTGAGGTGCAGAAACTTCTAAGCTTGAGGAGTTCCCATTTATCTATTTTCTCTTTTGTTGCTTGTGCTTTGGGTGTAAAGTCTAGGAAGTGGCCGCCTAATACAAGGTCTTGAAGATGTTTTCCTACATTATCTTCTAGGAGTTTTATGGTACTTTCTTTTATATTGAGATCTTGGTCCATTTTGAGTTAATTTTTGTGTAGGGGGTGAGGTAGGGGTCCTCTTTCATTCTTTTGGATATGGATCTCCAACTCTCCCAGCCCCATTTGTTGAAAAGACCATTATGACTCAGTTCAGTGACTTTGGGGGCCTTATCAAAGATCAGTCGGCCATAGATCTGAGGGTCTATCTCCGAATTCTCAATTCGATTCCATTGATCTATATGTCTATCTTTGTGCCAGTACCATGCTGTTTTGGCAACTGTGGCTTTATAATAAGCTTCAAAGTCAGGGAGTGTAAGTCCTCCCACTTCGTTTTTCTTTTTTAGAGTGTCTTTGGCAATTCTAGGCATCTTCCCTTTCCAAATAAATTTGATAACTAGCTTTTCCAAGTCTGCAAAGTAGGTTGTTGGAATTTTGATTGGGATTGCATTGAATCTGTAGATGAGTTTGGGTAGAATTGACATCTTAATGACATTTAGTCTTCCTATCCATGAACATGGAATATTTTTCCATCTTTTAATGTCCCTTCTATTTCTTTTAGTAGAGTTATGTAGTTTTCTTTGTATAGGTCTTTTACATCTTTGGTTAAGTTTATTCCTAAGTACTTGATTTTTCTAGTTGCTATTGAAAATGGTATCTTTTTCTTGAGTGTCTCTTCAGTTTGTTCATTTCTAGCATATAGAAACATTACTGACTTATGTGCATTAACCTTGTATCCCGCTACTTTGCTAAATTTGTTTATTAGCTCTAGTAGCTGTATCGTCGATTTCTCAGGGTTTTCTAGATATAAGATCATATCATCTGCAAACAATGACAGTTTTACTTCTTCTTTTCCAATTTGGATGCCTTTTATTTCTTTGTCTTGCCGGATTGCCCTGGCTAGCACCTCCAGCACAATGTTGAATAACAGTGGTGACAGAGGGCATCCTTGTCTTGTTCCTGATCTTAGAGGGAAGGCTTTCAGTCTCTCACCATTGAGTACTATGCTGGCTGTGGGTTTTTCATATATGCTCTTTATCATGTTGAGGAAGTTTCCTTCAATTCCTACCTTTTGAAGTTGTTTTATCAAAAACAGATGTTGGATTTTGTCAAATGCTTTTTCAGCATCTATTGAGATGATCAATTGATTTTTCCCTTTTGACTTGTTAATGTGTTGTAATACATTGATTGTTTTTCTTATGTTGAACCATCCTTGCATGCCTGGAATAAACCCCACTTGGTCATGGTGTATGATTTTCTTAATGTGTCTTTCGATTCGATTTGCAAGTATTTTGTTGAGGATTTTTGCATCTATATTCATTAGGGAGATTGGCCGGTAGTTTTCCTTTTTTGTAGCATCTTTGCCTGGTTTTGGTATTAGATTGATGTTAGCTTCATAAAATGAGTTAGGTAGGTAATGTTCCATTTTCTTCAATGTTTTGAAAGAGTTTGAGTAAGATTGGTGTCAGTTCTCTCTGGAAAGTTTGGTAGAATTCCCCTGTGAAGCCATCTGGCCCTGGGCATTTATTTGTGGGAAGATTTTTGATGACTGATTGGATCTCTTTGCTTGTGATGGGTTGGTTGAGGTCTTCTATTTCTTCTCTGGTCAGTCTAGGTTGTTCATATGTTTCCAGGAAATTGTCCATTTCCTCTACATTATCCAGTTTGTTGCCATACAGTTGTTCATAGTATCCTCTTATAATTTTTTTAATTTCTTCAGGATCTGCAGTTATGTCACCTTTTTCATTCATTATTTTGTTTATATGGGTCTTCTCTCTTTTTGATTTTGTCAGTCTAGCTAGGGGCTTGTCAATCTTGTTGATCTTCTCAAAGAACCAACTTTTGGTGATATTTATCCTCTCTATTGTTTTTTTGTTCTCTATGTCATTTATTTCTGCTTTAATCCTTGTTATTTCTTTTCTTCTACTTGGTTTAGGATTGGTTTGCTGTTCATTTTCTAGCTTCTTCAGTTGATCCATTAGTTCTTTGATTTTGGCTCTTTCTTCCTTTTTAATATATGCGTTTAGTGCTATAAATTTCCCCCTTAGCACTGCTTTTGCTGCATCCCATAGGTTTTGGTATGTTGTGTTCTCATTTTCATTCGTCTCTATATATTTAGCAATTTCTCTTGCTATTTCTTCTTTAACCCACTGATTGTTTAGGAGTGTGTTGTTTAACCTCCAGGTATTTGTGAATTTTCTAAGTCTCTGATGGTTATTGACTTCTAATTGTATTCCATTGTGGTCAGAGAATGTGCTTTGAATAATTTCAATCTTTTTAAATTTATTGAGGCTTGTTTTATGTCCCAGCATATGATCTATTCTGGAGAAAGTTCCATGATCACTAGAAAAGTATGTGTATCCTGGTGATTTGGGATGTAATGTCCTGTATATGTCTGTTAAATCTAATTCATTTATCAGATTGTTTAGGTTTTCAATTTCCTTATTGATCTTCTGTCTGGTTGATCTATCTATAGGAGAGAGTGATGTGTTGAAGTCTCCCACAATTATTGTGGAAACATCAATTGCTTCCTTTAGTTTTGCCAGTGTTTCTCTCATCTATTTTGTGGCACCTTGATTGGGTGCATAGACATTTACGATTGTTATTTCTTCTTGCTGAATTGCCCCTTTTATTAGTATGTAGTGGCCTTCTTTGTCTCTCAAAACATCCCTGCATTTGAAGTCTATTTTATCTGAGATTAATATTGCTACACCTGCTTTCTTTTGGCTGTAGCTTGCATGAAATATTTTTTTCCATCCTTTCACTTTCAGTTTCTTTGTGTCCCTGTGTCTAAGATGAGTCTCTTGTATGCAGCATATTGATGGTTCATTTTTTTTGATCCATTCTGCGAATCTGTATCTTTTAATTGGGGAGTTTAATCCATTTACATTCAACGTTATAACCGTGAAGGCATTTCTTGAATCAGCCATCTTATCCTTTGGTTTATGTTTGTCATATTTTTCCCCTCTGTCTATTAATATCCTTTATTGTACCCATACCGAATCTCTTTAGTACTGAACCTTTCTCCAAGTCTCTCTGTCCTTTCTTTGTTTCTCTGTCTGTAGGGCTCCCTTTAGTATCTCCAGTAGGGCAGGTCTCTTGTTAGTATATTCTCTCAGCATTTGTTTGTCTGTGAAAAATTTAAGCTCTCCCTCAAATTTGAAGGAGAGCTTTGCTGGATAAAGTATTCTTGGCTGGAAATTTTTCTCACTCAGAATTTTAAATATATCGTGCCACAGCCTTCTCGCCTCCATGGTGGCTGCTGAGTAGTCACTACTTAGTCTTATGCTGTTTCCTTTGTATGTGGTGAATTGCTTTTCTCTTGCTGCTTTCAGAACTTGCTCCTTCTCTTCTGTGTTTGACAGTGTGATCAGTATATGTCTCGGAGTGGGTTTATTTGGATTTATTCTATTTGGGGTCCGCTGAGCATTTATGATTTGTGTATTTATGTTGTTTAGAAGATTTGGGAAGTTTTCCCCAACAATTTCTTTGAATACTCTTCCTAGACCTTTACCCTTTTCTTCCCCTTCTGGGACACCAATGAGTCTTATATTTGGACGTTTCATATTATCTATCATATCCCTAAGGTCCATTTTGATTTTTCAATTTTTTCCCCCATTCTTTCTTTTATGCTTTCATTTTCCGTTTTGTCATCTTCGAGGTCACTGATTCGTTGTTCAACTTCCTCTAGTCTTTCACTATGAGTGTCCAGAATCTTTTTAATTTGGTCAACAGTTTCTTTAATTTCCATAAGATCATCTATTTTTTTATTTAGTCTTGCAATGTCTTCTTTATGCTCTTCTAGAGTCTTCTTGATTTCCTTCATATCCCGTACTATGGTCTCATTGTTCATCTTTAGTTCTTTGAGTAGCTGCTCTAGGTGCTGTGTCTCTTCTCGTCTTTTGATTTGGGTGCTTGGGTTTGGGTTATCCATATCGTCTGGTTTTTTCATATGCTTTATAATTTTCTGTTGTTTTTGGCCTCGTGGCATTTGCTGAACTTGATAGGGTTCTTTTAGGTTTTGTAGACCAATTGAAGTCCTTATCTCTAATTTATCAGATCTACAGCTTCGTGGAGTACACTTTCTCTAACTAACCAGCAGGTGGCGTCCACGAGCCACCTGTTCTCCACAAGCCAGTTCTCCCCTGCTTAGCCTTTTTGGTGAGTGGGGGAGTGAGTCTTGTGGGGTCCAATTGGTGTACCAAGCTTGCATGTGTAGTTGGTGTTGCCTGCCCTGTATATGGGGCGTGTTTCTGGGCAGTCAGGGAGGGGGGGGGTGGCTCTAACAATCAAATCTCCCTGGTGATCCTAGTGTTTTAAGGCTGCTGCAATAGTCTAATCCTTCAGTTCAGTCCTGCCACAGTTTGTCTCTGCCACTGACCCACATGTCCTTGGTACTGGCGTATGGCTCCTGAGACTTGCAAGTGGGCCCCTCTTCCAGGCCGTGCACCCCCTGGTCCTCTGTTGAGGGATGACTGTGCTATGTCACAGGTGAGTGCCGTCCCCCCAGGGCAGTTCTGGGCTGCTGGGCTGTGTAGGGAGGCTCCCAGTCTGCTGAAATGATGGCTGAATGGGGCTTTGTTAATTCACACTGCTCTACCTTCCCAACTCTGGGACAATCAGCTGAGGTTGCAGGGAAGGCTAATGTCCACGCCCAGTTTTGTGGTGTGTGCCTGTTATTTGAAGCACTTCCGTCACACTGGGTTGTCTGGGGCAGTTCTGGGCTATGGGGCTGGCGATGGGCAGGAGTGTTTCCTGTCCACCAGGATGATGGCTGTGAGCGGACACCCCCCTTTTCTTGGGAAGTTGTGGTGTTTAGTGAATTTTCTCAGCCACTGGATTATTGCGTTTTGTCTCAGAGCTCTCCTAGTTCTGCTCTTGACTTGACCTGCCCAAATTGCAGGTCTTTGAAGCTTTCTGTATTGGGCTTCTTAGAGTAATTGTTTTAGAAAAAGAAAAAAGGATTAAAAAAAAAAAAAAAAAAAAAAAGGGCCCTCCTCAGAGATCTAATGGGTTATTGAAATGCTAAGAGACAAAGCAACCAGGGCCATTAAGGAAAGGTCCACAGGGCAGAGAGATCAGCTTTTCTTCGGGATTTGCATATGCACCTAAGGGCCCGAGCTCGGGCCTGAGCTCTGCCCTTCCCCCTTCCACGCTCACCAGAACTCCAAAAATCCTCCGCTTTTATTTTGGAGTTTTTCGTGTTGTTTTTTTTCTATGCCTGTCTCCTCTCTGCTGGGCTGGCTGCTCTCAGATTCTCTGGTGTCTGGTCTCCATCTGTCTATGGTTAGAGTTTGGATCAGCAGAATGAGTTTCCGATAAGGGCTGCCACTGCAGTTCTCCCTTCTCCTTCCCGGAGCTGACAGCCCCTCCTCCCACGGGACTGAGCCTGGCAGGGAGGGGTGTGGGTCCCCTGGCCGCAAAAACTTACAGATTTCGCTGATCTCAGCAGTTCCACGTTTTCATGAGTGTTGTATGAAGTATGCCCAAAGTCAGATTGCTCTGTGGTGTCCAGTCCACGCAGTTCCTGGCTTTCTACCTCCTTTCCTGGAGGAGTAACTAAAACATATAGCTCACCAGTCTGCCATCTTGCCCCGCCTCCTTTAGTTGAGTTTTTTAAAGGAGGAATGACAGAAAATGTTTGATCCCCTTTAAAAGATAGATTTTGTGGTAGAAAGTCATGTAGTTTATGAAAAATTGAGGTCTGCAGTTTGCCTAGGAGAGGAGAGTGAGAACTGGGTTCCACCTCCTGATTCCTTCAGTGTCAAGGCAGAGTCAGGAGAAGGATACCTTCACCGGACCCCACACTCTGAGGACATCACTCTCTCCCTAAACTCAGCCCATCCCATGGATCCCACTTGCCTTCCTCCACCACTGGCCTCTCCACTCCACCACCACATACGCCTCCTTAATGCTGAATCAGGATAAGTTGTCTCCCTTTCTGTTGAACTCTGGCCCAGAGAGCTCATCTCCAATGTCCATGCGGGTTGCTGTTTTGTGTTCCAACACTTTCAGGCCTGGAGGACACATGTCTGCTCATTTCAGCCTTCTCCTGGAGGCAGTTATTTGGCTAAAACTTGTCCCTTCCACCTTCTCAGAATGTTCCCCATAAAGGATTTCTTTCTTTTCTTCTTTTACACGCTTTAGTCTATGGATACCCTAAACCATTTCGTATGCCCTCAGGAAGCTTCTCTAGTCATCAGCTGGTTGTTCCGGAGCTCATGGACATAAGAGCCATGAGGAGAGTGGGTGTCCTGAAGTGATCTGAGACACAAGAGGGGGAGCAAGCATATATGATACAACAGAGGCAGGGCTGGGAACTAATTTCTGGGATAGTTCACATTGATCAGGATACCCTAAGTTTTCCTCCTTTCCCGAGAATTTGCAATCTGCCAGGGAAATTGTATAAGAACACCATCAAGGCTCCGATGTCTGATATTCCCAGAGCCAAGTTCAGATAATCCCTGAGGGCCGGTGAGCCTGGAAGTTCCCACGTTATTGAACAACTGACCAGTCTTGGGGGTGCAGTCATTGAAGAAGGCCCCACACCACCGAGCCTTTTGGGGGTGCAAGGCTTAGTGAACCCGCATGTGAAAGACCATCAAGACAGAGAGTCCAATTTCCATCCACAGGGAGACTCACAGAGCCAGGCTCCTGAAGAGCCCCAAGTCACACAGTCTACCTTCCAAGGACTTTGAACCCCGGGCCCCTACTGTTTACAGAGGAGATACAAGTATAGAAATAGAGGACCTCTCCAGGAGAGAATCCAGAACAGAATGCCATGTTAGGGACTTCCCAGGCCATACAGATAAGTCAACCTGCTTGGGATGAGGAATCCATGGAGAACCAGTTGCCCCCAAAGGGACATGGACCCCCCAAAAAGAAATTACGCCAAAGGCTGAGCCGTGTGGCCCACTTTCTTTGCCCAAAGAGGAAGGACAACACTCAACAAGTTTCCCTGCAACCATCGAGACCGCTGTCAGGCTTCCAGCCCCTGTGTTTGCATCGTCGCCCTTGCAACCCTGCCAGCGAGACGGTGTCTTCCATCACGTCTGACCAGCACGGACCAATGGTGTCAGGTCCCCCAGGCTGTCACCACTTTCCCCTGCTGTGTTTCCTGGGTTGCTTCTCCCCCCAACACCCGTAAATCCTCCTTCCCCCCAAGATACCCTGTTTCTCTTCCTAACCCCCCAAATATCATTAAATATATAGTTATTTTGTCAAATAACAGTGTCGTGTCTATCTCTGCCACATTTGGGTGGAGGTTTAGAGTATTCCAATGGCTTGAATTTAGATAAAATACAGGGGTAGTTTCAGTGCCTATTTAGTGCCCGTTTTGGCCTCTAAAAACCCTGTGCATGGTGGGAAGTTTACACTGCCATGGGGCCATACTTCATTTGCATGTTCTTAGATAACTTTTTCATTTAAAACATTTTTTCCCTCAATTTTTCATTTAAAAACTTGCAAAGACACACATTAATATCTCTAGGAACCTATAACACAGAGAAAATTCATTAAAATCCCACCCTCCAGTCCCGGCCTCAAACAGTTCCTCCCTAATCATCTTCCTCTTTCCTGAGGAGGATGGGGTGGATGGGGATCCACAGGCCTAACAGGACCAGAGATTGCCCTCCAGGAAGGATGAGAGACCTGCAGGTTCACATATCTCCAGTAGGAGAAGTGGACATCTGAGGATGGCTAGGTTGTGAATTCAGAGGGGTAGGAAGTGATCTATGTCCATCGGTCTATTAGAGGAAGAAAGGACACTTCACCCAAGACCCTTTTCCTTCGTGATGAAGGTGGGGAGATGAGCCCTGCTTTCCACTTCTTCTCTTAGCTTCAATGAATGGAGGGCACTCGGCCACTTGCAATTCTTCCACTGTTGAACATTCTTCCAGTATTGAACTGTAGGATCTGCGTGTTTATGAACTGTAGCATCTGTGTGTTTATAGGCAGGGAATAGCCAGGGAGTCTATTGTGGGATTTGTTTCCCTGTCCATCCCAAATGACAAGTGTCCATCAGTCACAATCTCCCTCCCTCTCTCAAGCCCACAGAGGGAGCAGACAACTCTGTGCGTGTTGTGTGACTCTACACGTGTGTGGTGTCCTTGGCCACTGACTGCTGGACACGGTGGACCTAGGTAGGCTGCGGGGAGAGACACATAAAGCAGTTTCTTTATTCTCTTTTTCCCCACAATGGAAGGATACCAGTGGCAAAGGGTGGAGAAGGTGTCAAGGGAATACATTATCTCCTTTATTTCTACAGGGTCAGTAATGTCCCCCTTTGTGTTCATTTGCATCCACCCTTTTTTGTTAGCCTAGCTAAGGGCCCATCGATTTTATTTATTTTCTCAAAGAACCAATGTCTGGTTTTGTTGATTCTCTCTATTGTTTTCCTGTTTTCAATTTCATTAATTTCTGCTCTAACCTTTGTTATTTTTCTCCTTCTGTTTGCTCTGGGGTTAGTTAGCCTGTGATCAAATTTCACATTACTGACTTTGAATGCAGTTCCCAGCACATGGGTAGAGACAGAACCGAGAGCTACTTCAATGTGGTGAGATGACTTGCCAAAGCCTATAAACAGCCTGTCCTTCTTCCACTCCCAGTTTTGCTAGAACCTTTCCTACTTCCATCCCAATGTTTCCAATCCCTCTTTTCTTCCTTAGCCCTTATCACCACCTCACATACTATGAATGGCTGGTTCTCATCATTTGCCATAGTTCTGTTCTATAAAGTTACCGTGAACACTGAATTACTGAATACCGAGCCACTGCTCCCAGGGGAAATACAGGTTAGGTTCCAGTGAGTCTCTCGTCACATTTTTGACAACCGACTGTCTTAAGTGTATTTCTGTTTAAAGACACCTTATTTAATACATACTGTAGTTTCATTAACACTGACCTCACGGCCAACAGCACTGTAACTCATGCCTGAACAAAGCTTATCTAACACACATATTTTCTCTGTAAGGCACAGGACAAACTTTTGCTCTTAGGAACACTAGACAATGGCGCTCTGGCACTAAGTTTGGAAGGCATTTTAAACAGCAGGACCACCAACAAAAAGCACAAATATGCAAAAAATGTGGCACTAAATATACTATGAAAAGGATGCTCATTTATAGTATGAGGGCTGAAAGAAGATAGCAGAGCACTGACTTTCTTCAACCTCAGCTGGGAACGGGCATGTGGGACAATTCAAATCGCACACGTCTGCAAATAATGTGAAAGTGCCGTGAGTGTTGATTTCAGGGCTGCCAATAAATTTTAATGACTAGGCAAATTCGCAAACAGAAACTACAAATCATGAGGATTGATGTATTTTAGTTATTTTATTTACTCTCTTCCCCACTGGAATGTAAATTCCACTAGGAGGGGTGAATTTTTATTTTTTTTTTGCGTGTGTGTTTTCACTGTTGTGCATAGGAGGTTGTTCAGCATGTACTTACATATTAACTGAATAAATGAATAGCTGGCAATGTTCTACTTACCCATGCCAGGGGCCGCCATGAGAATCCTGGAGACGACGACTTGTGTGATGGCTTGTTTTGCAGCATTTGCTGATTCGCCCAAGCGGTTCCCATTTTCATCTGTGACAGGAATGCCAACTTTCAGTTCCCTGCAGAGCAAAACACGTGCAGAGAAGTTCACAAATGCCTTTAGGAAATGGCTTGAGATACTAAGATGCTGGAAAATTAAGTCCCTACTTAATCCAAATACCCACTCGAGTGTCATTTTTGGCAGTGACAAGTCCATTTTTAGATACCATGAGCAAGTTTAATCCATGTGTGATAGACACTCAAAAGTAAAACAACACTAGAAAACTTTTTAAAAAGATGTACCTTTTTCAGCAACTATGGTTCAAAGGGTAGATATACTGCCCTAAATACAGAGCTGATTCCTAAGCTCATGTGCAAATTTGAGCAACTTTCCAAATGAGTAGATATGATATGTGGTATTATAAGTAAACTAACTATGCTAACATAGAAGGAGTCACTAGTATGTGGTGCTATTGAAACTTTATTAACTATAGTTACTAATGTTATAATTATAACTCCTATTTTTACCCTATTTTTTGTTATCCATTCCAAAATGTTTTTTCTCGTTCTTTCTTCTCCTTTAATTTTTGCCAGTTCTAAAAAAATACTTCCAAAGATATAGATTAATATTACTTTAAACCCAAAAAGGAAGAAAAAGAACCTAATTTAAAGAACAAACTTTCTTTGCATAGACCTTCCCTGCCTAGCCCTAGCACAACTAAACGTGAGATTTAAGATGTATTTAAAAAATTTTTTTATTAAGCAGAGGAAGAGGGAAGAGTCTGCTAAATTCCCAGGAACCCATCACTCTGCTTCAAAAATAAGCAACTTGTGTCTATTCTTGTTTCATCTATGGATCTATCCCCTTCCTCACTGCCAATCCCTGATAATCTTGAAGCAAATCCTGGATTGCATATAATTTCATAGATAAATATTAAATAAGAAAAAAAAAAAAACAAACAGATACAACAAGACTAACTATTCTAAGAGAGACCCTACTGCCAAGCCCAGGTCCTTTAACCTACAACTTTAAGGTAAATCTAAATCTTTAAGGTACATATGAAATCTTACCTCTGCCTCATTAATGGAATATTAATGCAATTAGCAGCAGCTACAGCAGCAAAGGGGACAAAACGTCCTATCAGTGGTGAGACATGCTGCAGAAAAGACAATTATAAAACACGATCTTACTTTTCCTGTATTACTGAATAGGGATATTTATTTCTGCATGAAAACTTTTAAAAAGTCAGAGTCCTATTTGTATTGAAGCAGACAAAGATCTCTTTCAGAAGTTGGTTACTGGTGGTATTTTTACATTTCCAGCCTGGACATCCTGGGACTCTGCACACGTTCTAAGACATTTGCACAGCTTAGCATGCTTGAGGGAGTACGGACTTTGGAGTCCCGTGGTTCTGAGTCCAGATACTGGCTCCTCCACCTCTTGAGAGGTGTGGCGGGAGACTCACTGCCCGCCTCATGGCCTCCGATGGGGTGTTAGGGTGGGTGAGCCCTTAGCATTTAACACACAGTGTCAGCACAGGGCAGGGTCTTGGTGGAAATCAGTGGTCACCACCCTTTCCAAGCTAACTGGAAGATACACTTAAAAATCTGCAGGTGAAGATAATGATTATATTTAGATAGCCATATGACTTGAACTATCTTGAGAAATAACAGAGGAACTTGGAGCTGGCAGCTGATCACAAAATAAGATGCTTTGCCATGAAGATAAAAATCAAGAGTACCTTGGTTAAGGCGTTCAGCCCTAGGGCTGTTGCTACAGCACCGGTTGTTGCAGAAACGTAGGCTGTTCCCAATTCACTGAAAAGAAAAAGAATACTTCCTAAACAACAGGTGAATGCCAGGCACTCAAAGGGCAGCAAGATAAAAGAAGATGGTTAAGAAAGGACAGTCTGCAAGTAGTCCCACAGAAAATGTGACTCTTCACATATAACCTTGCGACAATTTGAAATAAGTAGATATTGAATGAGTTCTAGGGTAGACATAGGAGGATAGCTGTGAGTATGTAGGAAGCTGCAAATGTGGGAAAATGCATATTGGGTTAAATGCTTGTAGCATATTTGCTTAAATAAAAAAATACTTCTCAAAATACTAACATACCTATTGGAGAGTAAAGGTACAATGCTGCCATCCTTGAAATTATATCTTACTGCATAAAAATACTGAGTCTCATCTTTAAAATACAATGAAACAAAAGCAATTCTTTTTTACTTTAAAAGAAAAGTTATGTCTAAGGATAGCATGAAATGGGTCGCAGATTTCCATATCCTTCATTCCATATGATGATAGTAGAACACAGACCGTCAAAAGCAATTTTAAATGATAAAACAAACAGAACAAAAAAGAAAACACCTTTAAGTGTTTCGTGAGTTATGCTAAAATTTTTGGTTAAGGGATCTCTTTAACCTGCGTAAAATTTTTTTGACAGGAGGCAAAATTTTACACCATTTCTTTGTGGCTTCATACATGACCAATTTAAAAAATGAATTAGACAGGGACAAAAATTGTATGATCTCACTAATATGGAATTAGAACAAGCAAAGTCATAAAGTCAGAGACTAGAATACGGGTAATCAGGGGCCAGGGTGGGGATAGGAAATGGGGAGTTAATGCTTCTTTGACACAGAATTTCTGTTTGGGGGTGATGGAAAGGTTTTGGTAATGGATGGTGGTGATGGTAGCACATTGCAAATGTAATTTACAGTTGTGAATTAATATTTGATTTCAGTTAAAAGAGGAAGTTTTAGGTTGTATATAAAAATTTAAAAAATTAAAAAAAAAAACAAAAAACCTTAGGACTGTACAACACAGTGAACCCTAATGAACACTATGGACAAATAGGGCAATTATAATAATATACTTTCATCCATTGTAACAAAGGTGCCACACAAATGCAAGGTGTTGATAATGGGGTGGTGATGGATTATATGGGAGCTCAGTATTTTCAGCATGATTTTTCTATAAACCTACTACCTCTCTAACAAAAAAAAAAATTTAAAACAAAAACAAATCAGATATAAAAGCACATCCCCATGGTCTCCCCTTGATTTCTGCAGACACCCCAGCGGGTTGACCGAGCTACTTCTGATGCTGGTGGCACAAATGCACCTCTTTTTTTTTAAACAGAAGAATATTGCCCCTTAATGAGATTAAAAATGGAGACCCATGAAAGACGGTTAAATCTTACAGTCTTACTTTACAGTGAGAGGAGCGTCTCCACTTCGATTGGTGTAATTGACAACAGCATTGAAGGACTGGTTTATCCATTGCCAGAAAAGCACTGCTGGAGTAGTCCTGAAACACAACAGTCCGTCACATACCCAACCTCACCTGTGACTTGGCAGCTATAAAGTACTGAATATGTGAAGACCAATAAACAAAGGAGGTGGGGGGGGGGTTGTTCTGGAGAAGGGAGAACACTGGGTACAGGTCTGTTAATGTGTTTGTGGCTGGGCAGATTTTTAACCTCTCTGACCCTCAGTTTCCTCTTCTTTTAGGTATGGATAATGCCAAGCTCGGACGTGTAACTTTGTTACTGTGAGGATGAAATGAGTTAAAATCTGTAGAAAGTCTGGCACAGAGGACGCACTAAGTAAGTTTCAGGTCTCTTCTCTTGGGGAAAAAGAGCCATTTGTCAGCTAAGCAGTCCTGGTCTTCCCAAATGCAGGAGCAATCCTATATATCTATGTCTATACTTAAATCTAAATGAATGGATTAAAAAGAGAATTCTCTTAGAGACTCTTTTTATTTTCTTTCTCCATCTCATTTTCCTTTAGGTCTAAGATTTAGGGAAAATTTAACCTCCAGTTGAACAACAAAGACAATTCTATTTAGCAGATGGAAAAAGTGAAACAGACAGCTATGGTTGCAAGATTTTTACAAAATGGAACTAAAGGTGAAGTGACATTTTATTTCCCCCAAATTAGTTGCATATGTAAAATGTACTTTAAGCATTGGTAATAAAAGACGAACTACCTGTGGTTACATATCCATAACTTTACCTATAAAATGTCATCATACATCCCGTGATGGTCATGTTCATTGGAACCTGAGCAGACATTCGTCCTATCAGAATCATCTTCTCGCCAGTGTCAGGATGGAAAGCTGAGTCATAAATGTACTTTGCTCTCCATAATTCATTTTCTGTAAGACCTGGAGGAATGATTCCTTGTCTAGAAACAACAAATAACATGGTAATTGGTCATCGCAAATCTCACCAGCACGCAAGGGAGAGAAGTAGCTACTATGCTTTTGAAAGTTAATACTGGGGGCAGTGTGGGGTTGCCATGTGGTCCTGCGGCTTGATTATTGGGTCTATACTTGGAAGAACCAAAGGGGTGGACACTAATGGACATTTGCATGGTGGGATTTGTGGTGTCAGTGTTCACAATTTGCAGTGGATTGAGGTGGCCTAGGGGTGCATCAACTGATGAAAAAAATGGCAGACTGTTGCATATACATACAATGGAATATTGAGCTGCTACAAGGACTGCAGTTGTGAAGTGAATGGACAGTGTGGGCGGTGCGTTGAGTGAAATAAATCAGAAATGAAAAGAAAAGCATTCTAATGCGTCATTGATGTGGACTGACGGTGGTGTGTGGACTCTGACTGAGAGTTGAGTCTGGGAGAATGGGTTATCGGGGGAAGGCTTATTGTAAAGATTCCTAGATTGTAAGCTTACAGCAGTTATATCTATTCCTGAGCTGTGATGGTTGTTTCTAGATTCTGAGATGCTGAGCTGTTTGTGTATAACCTGGTTTGTCCCTGAAACTTTGGGTATCTGTGTGACACCTGAGACTCAGAGCCAGAGTCTGGAAGCTATGAATGTCAGCATTACTCCCACAGCAAATGTTACGGAGTTTGAAAAAAGAGATCGGACATCAAGTAGAGACATGAACGAAATGGACTTGGTTAGGACTAAGGTAAATCAGACTAAAGGGTAAAGGATGATATTGACAGTATTTTTAAAACTTCCTTGTCTGTATGAGACCAAAGGAAAAGATGTTAATTAGGTGCAAAATCTATATTTTTTTGTAACACTATATAATTTAACTTGTATGGTCAGTTTATTCAAACAATATAATTACATGGCTGAATAGGAAGTGAAATCTGGTTGGTTTGTACAGGTTAATGTGAAGCCCCAATATACCCCAGAGTAATTGGGCAGAGAATAAAAGTGTATTTGCAAAGCCTCCTTGAGGAACTGGGGGAAAATGTGAAAATATTACATTTCCCCACCCAGGAAATTAATGATATTCTCACAGGCATTGGGGGATACCAATTTAGAAGGCTGAGCCCTCGATCTTGGGGCTTGCCTTTATGAAGCTTGTTACTGCAAAGGAGAGGCTAAGTCTACTAAAAATTGTGCCAAAGAGTCACCCCAGAGAACCTCTTTTGTTGCTCAGATGTGGCCTCTCTCTGTAAGCCAACTCTGCAGGTAAACTCACTGCCCTTCCCCCTATGTGGGACATGACTCCCAGGGGTGTAAATCTCTCCGGCAATGAGGGACATGACTCGTGGGGATGAGCTTGGCCATGGCATCATGGGATTGAGAAAGACATCTTGGACCAAAATGGGGAAGAGAAAGGAAACAAAATAAAAGTTTCAGTGGCTGAGAGATCTCAGAGTCGAGAGGTCATTCTTGAGGTTATTCTTAGGCATTATGTAGGTATCCCTTTTTAGTTTTTAGTGTATTGGAATAGCTAGAAGGAAATACCTGAAAATGTTGAGCTGTGACCCAGTAGCCTTTATTCTTGAAGACAATTGTGTAACTATATAGCTTACACTGTGTGACCATGTGATGGTGAAAACTTTGTGGCTCCCACTCCCTTATACAGTGTATGGACAGAGGAATAGAAAAATGAGGACAAAAAGTGAATGAATAATAGGGAGGGATGGGGGTATGGGATGTTTTGGATGTTCTTTTTTACTTTAACTTTTATTCTTACTCTATTTTGTGTGTGTGGTAATGAAAATGTTCAAAAATTTGATTGTGGTGATGAGTGCACAACTATACAATAGTACTGTGAACAACTGATTGTACACCATGGATGACTGTATGTATGTGAATATATCTCAATAAAATTGAATTAAAAAAATAAAAGAAAGAAAAACTTTTTACTTACTTTGAATGGAATATATGGTATGTGAATATAAAAAAGCAACAACATGGGAATGTCAAACAGTGAATTTTGTGGGGGACGAGTGTGATTAACTCTACAAATAGAAAAAAGTTCTATCATGAACTAGAACAAATGTACAACACTATTACAAGGAGTTAATAATAGAGTGCATAGGGAGAAAATGTACCTATTGCAAACTATAACTATAGTTAACAGTTATATCTTAATATTCTTTCATCTACACCCAAATGTACCACACCAGAATTATGGGTAAGTAATAGGGGGGGATAAGGGGTAAGGGATGTTTTGAGTTTTCTTTCTTTATTTCTTTTTCTGGAGTAATGAAAATGTTCTAAATTTGTGGCAATGAAAGCACAACTACATAATGATACTGTGAGCCACTGACTGTATACTTTGGATGGATTGTATGGTGTGTGAATATATTTTAATAAAATTGCATTAAAAATTTATGCTAAAATAACAGTTCCTGAGTGGAGTAACACAAATGTAACTATTACATATGGTCAATGAAAGTATAATAACACAAAGGACAATAAATGCAACAAACATTTCAAATCCATACATCATCAGATTATCAGTAATTTGGAAAAGCAAAAAAAAAAGTATCTTGTAAAATAGGAAAGTATTCAACTTTGAAATATTCTGTTTTAAATTACATATTTAAAAATGTATTTTGAACTTTGCAAATTCTAAAACAGCTTCAACCAATTAGATAAAAGCAGTGGCATTCAAGAATATTAATTCATTTTTAAACCTGATCTAGTTTGAAAACCTAGATCAGGAAGATTTGTTAGTAAAAAATAAAACGTGTTAGGTACATCATTCATTATGTTTTCTCCTATTCAAAGAAACACGTTTGTTGCTAGAAATTTAGATATTACAGAAATGCACCAAAACAATTAAAATCACTCAAGCCTTTACTCACTTATCATCACTGTTAGCATTTTGGTGAATACACAAGCTGTCTCAAGCAGTCTCTCTTCTATGTTCTATACATGTGTTTATTTCAAAGCATCCCACAGTAACCACCTTTTTTACTCAGTAATATACTGTGAACATTTCTCAGTGTTGTTAGACATTCTTCTTACCATCCTTTTAAATGCTGCATAATATTCCATTGTATGATCGTAAAATAATATTCCAATCCCCTATTGATGGATATTTTAATAGCTTCCATTTTATATTTGCACAAGGTAAAGGATAAGGAAGTTAGTACCCTCTTGAATAAATCTTTGCCCACATTCAAGATTATTAAGCAAAGAAATGAATAAATTTGCTGAGATAAAAGTTATATAAAATATTAAGGCATTAGATATGTCTTTTGCCCTTTTTCTCTACTGGACTATGTCTTTTTCATCATCATTATCAGCAACAGTATAATCATAATTATTTATAAACTTGCATGTATACTCGACATATTGTGTATAATAAACTCCAAATTTAAATTTTGTTAGTTGTGTTATCTGCTACCATGTTTTATTTTTTAAATGTAGTCCAGGTAGAAATAAATGAAGTTACTATCTTCAGAGTCAGATTTAGAAAGGTCTGGCTCACCTCAAGATTATGCAAATGCTCACCTATACTTCTAGTATTTTCACGATCATTTTTGTCACATATTTTTAATATATAAAAATATGATAAGGAATATTGCCTCCTCTTTTCAATATCTCTATATTTCATCTCTTTTTCTTTTCTATGTCTTACTGAATTAGTTAGGACTTCCAGAACAATGTTGTATAACAGCGAAGATACAGGGAACCCCAATTTGCAACTTAACTCTAAAAAGAATGCTCCACAGTGCAAAATTTCCAGGGGTGTGTTTACTCAGATGTTAATTGATCTTATGGGAAAAGAAACAGTCCAGATTACTCATAAAGCTTTCATTACTCCAGGACTTCCTGCAACCTTTCAAAAGTTAACATGGGATATGAACTTTTCCAAATTTGACTCCTAAAACAGCCTTTCCTTCCTGTCTTCCTTTCTCCCTGACTTCCTTCCTTTTCTTTTTCTTCTTTTTTCTGTTTTGTTTTTATTACTTTCTGCAGAACTATTTGGCAAAAAGCTACATTAATAGACTTAATTTTTATGCTCCTATTTCTCTTTTAGCTACCTTTCTTATTTCTCTTGTTATACAATTTGAGTTTTATTTATTTATTTTTATATTGATTAGACTTGCCAGAGGCTTATCTTTTACTGGGTTTATCTAAAAACAACAACAGCAACAAAAAGTTCTTATATTTATTTTTCAACTGTACCGTTTTCTAATTCATTTCTGTCTTTTAAAAAATTTATTCTTCCCTGTTTTCCTTAAAAGGCAGCATTTTGATTTATATGTCACACTGTCTGGGGTCTAATTCTGGCTCTACCACTTATTAGTGGCATGACTTTGAGCAAATTAAACTCTTCCTGTCTTAGTTTTTCCATTTGAAAGGTGTGGATAACAACATAACTACCTTCTAGGGCTGCTTAAGGATTAAATGTGTTCAAGAATGTAACATGCTTAACCTCACACATATCATTAGTCACAGCTAGCAACCCTTGCATATTAAACTGGAGTGCCATGTCATTATTGGGGTTTTGATGTACTTTCACTCAATTTCAAAAGCTTGGATTAAATAGGGGATTTTAATCCTTTTACATATATCCTTATAACTAAGATATCTGGCCTTCTGCCATCTTTTTTTCAGCTACTTTTAAAGCTTCCATCTTAGTCCTTTGGTTTTATTGTTACATTTTACACTGTTATATTTATTGTTACACTGATTAGGTTTTCTTTGCTTTTATGCCTTCCAGAGTTTTCAGTATATAATAAAGTTTAAGCTTGACTAGGTTACCTTTAAGATTCTCAAAAGCATTCTATAATGTATTCCTATAATACAGTAAAGAGCAAAATCACATATTTTTGAGTTTTTCTCCTATTTAAGATAAGTTGTCTGGTACACTTTCAATTCCTCTACCTTTTTTGTTTTTGATACTATAACCGAGGGGTGTGTAGGTTCAGATAGATAGATTACTATTTTTACATTTTAAAAATTTCTTTTTGCCTATGTGATGTTTTATAATCAGATGTACAATAATTATCTCTATTTCAATAGGTTTCAACATTCATCCCTACTCCATATTATGTATTTTTTATTTTTGAACTCAATTTTGCTTCATCCCCTGGTCACTCAAGAAGTATTTATGAGCAGTGTGTTTTTGCTGCTCCAGCATCTTTCTGTTGCCTTTGCAAATAAAGATAATGTGGAATTAAAAACCTAGGTTACACTCTTTCTCCTGAAAACTTTGCACAATTGCTTCACCATCTTCTGGCAACCACGATATAGATTAAAAGACTGAGACCTATTTCACTTTTTTCTTTTTGTATATATAACATTTTCTCCTGTTCTTGGATGCATATAGAATTTTAAAGAGTTTGTAGAAAGTATTTTTTTAAATTGCCATGTGTGGGTCTCTTTGCTTAGAAAAGGGTGAGTCTCTTTAATTTGCAGACATGTTTTTCTCACCTGAGGAAAATTTCTTTCTGCTATTTATTTAATATTTCTTCTTTTGCATTTTTTTCTAGTTTCTCTTCCAGTAGCATCAATTAATTATATATCCACTCTCTATTTTCTATTTACCTTAAATATAATTTTTATTTCATGCTTTTTTCCCTTTTCATCTACATCAGGGGTTGGCAAACTATACCCCATGTCCCGTTCTATCTAGCCTGTGAGCTATGAATAGGTGTTACATTTTTAAAGGTTTGTAAAAACAAATAAGCAAGCAAACAAAGACAAATATGCCACAGAGACCCTTTGTGTTCTGCAAAGCCTAAACTATTTAACATCTGGCGTTCTATAGAAATAAGTCTGCCTTTGATCTCTTTCCTTGGAGAACTTCTTGGGTTTATTCTCTACATCTCTGATTCTGTTGTTTCACTATGCCATTTCTTTTGCTCAGTTTTTGTATTAATTTTCCAGCTGCTATGACAAACACCACACAATGGGTTGGCTTAAATAACAGGCATTTTTGTCTCATGGTTTCAGAAGCTAGAAGGCTTGCTTCCTCCTAGAGGACTGGCTGACCATCCTTGGGTTCCTTGGCATTCCTATCACATGGCGATGTCCTCTCCTTTCTCTTCTGGGTTCCCTGGACTTCCAGCTCCTCCCCATGGCTTTCTCTCTAAAAGGACTCTAGTCATCAAGGTTAAGACCCACCCTCATTCAGTTGGGCCACACTGTAACTAAAAATAGCATCTTTGAAAGGTCCTATTTACACTGGGTTCACACCCACAGGGATAGGATGAAGGCTAAGAATGTGTTTTTCTGGATTCCATAACAATCTGCCACAGTTCTTTACCTTTGCCTCCAGTGAAGATTTTATTTTTTTCTTACATTTTCAGGCTCTTTGCAATTTGTCCTTATGTCCTTTTCTTTTCATCTCAACTTTTCCTCTTTTTATGGCTTTGTGCTCCAGATTCATTTTTCTGAATGCCTGAGTATGCTTTGTCTAAGCCTTCTCAATTTCTCTTGGTCTCAATACTGTTCTAATATTTTTCATAAGGCCCCATGATGTTCTGTTGTCTGGATGTTCCCTCTTTATTCCTACTGGCACATGGTAAGATCTGGCCAGACTCAGTGTTTGGCCACAAAGTTTATAGATTGTCCTTGGTTGCCTCTCTAACCACCTACACGAATAGTCAAATGTCTGTCTCAGAAGAATTACCAATGGATGCATGCAGGTGCACAGCTATCTAATTCCCAGCTTTTGCAGGAGCAGGAGTCAGCAAACCACTGTCCCTGGCCTGTATGCCTCTTTTTATATTTTGTCAGAGGCTGTAAAAAATGCTAAAAAGAATCTGTAAAAGGGACCCTTTGTCATCTGCAAAGCCTGAAAATTTATTCTCTAACACTTTACAGAAAAGTTTGCTGACCCCTGCCTTATAGTGTATTGTTCTGGTTTGCTAATGCTGCCATTAAGAAAAACACCAGAAACGGATTGGCTTTTATAAAGGGGGTTTATTTGGTTACAAAGTTACAGTCTTAAGGCCATAAAGTGTCCCATGTAAGGCATCACACAGGGTACCTTCACTGAAGGATGGCCAATGGCATCCGAAAACCTCTGTTGTCTAGGAAGGCATGTGGCCTGCTTGCTCCCAGGTTGCATTTCAAAACGGCATTCTCCAAAATGTCAGTGTGAGCTTCCAATGGCCATCTTCAAAATGTGTCTCTCAGCTGCAGCTAGTGGCGAGCTCCTTCTGTCTGAGCTTTTATAGGGCTCCAGTGAACTTATGAACTAATCAAGGGCCATGCAGAATGGGCGGGGCCACACCACCATGGAAATTATCTAATCAGAGTTATCATCTACAGTTGGGCAGGTCACATCTCCATGGAAACAACCTCTTCCAAAGTTTCCAACTTAATCAACACTAATACGTCTGCCCTCACAAGATTGCATTTAAGAATATGGCTTTTTCTGGGGGACATAATACATACAAACTGGCACATATATCTACACAGGTAGGCAGCCACCTGGAAGCAACAAACCTTCCCCTAATTCTTGCCAGCTTACATTTTGCATGATACTGTCTCTGTCTGGATACAGAAAGATGCTTAGGGTGGTTGTGATGGGGGCAAGAGGCAGAGTGCTAGGAAAGGGCAACCACACAGTTTGGTACCTACGGGTGGGAAGTGACCTGTCTCACTTGCAAGTTACTATGAACCCTGGATATCTGTGTTAAGGGTCAGCAATGGCAGTTAACACCTGGCTTCCTACTTCCTACTTGTTTGTAGAAAGGACTCCAATGTAAAAAAAAAAGAAAAAAAAAGTTGTAAAATCACTAAGTGAAATTTTAAAGACAATAGGCTAACATGTTGATCTATTAATATATGAGTTGAAAAACATTATAATCACTATAATTACCTGTAATCATGTACTGTTTTTCTTGCATTCTCTAGTTGTTCATTGGTTAACAGAATATTCCTGGGGTCAGTTACAGTGAAGAAATGATTGGCTCGTCCAACAAAAGTGCTCTGATCCCATCGAGGCTCCTTGATGTTAAGGTTTGGTGGCAATTTTCCAGACATCGTCCTGGACTACAGGGGTGTCAAAAAGACAAGTTCATTTAAGGGTTACAAAGTCTCTAAACATTTTAAATCTCTACAGTCACACTAGTCTTCAAGTAAAGATGTATGTACTCTTCCCATCTATAAAAATGATTTTGTTATACATGGCAGAAAGATGATCTAAAGCCAAAGCTAACTTTGTCCAAATATTCCCATTGATCTTGAAATACTCTAGAAAAATAGAGACATAAAAAGTTTAAAAATAGCATCAACAGATAGGGGTCTGAAGTCTGAAACTCCTTTTCTGAGCACAATGGTAGTCAATAGTTAAAAGTTCAAGCTACTACTGCATTCTAGTCTACTAAAGTTTTTATTACTATTAGTAGAAGGGACTAATTACATAAAAGGTTTGGGTGCTAAAAATTATATAATTTAAAAAGATTTAGATCCATTCGTCCTTGTTCTGGACATAAACCACTAATCAAAAATTAAAAATTTTCTTCTTCAACCTACCAGGGGCATAGTGGGAGAAACACATTCTGACAGCTCCGTGAGCCACATACTAAGGAACAACACTGTAGCATATAATTTCCTTTAAAAAATGTCTACTTTCTGGCTGAGAACCATTACTTTTTCCCCAAAAGTAATTAATTTCTTTTTCTGAGTAATTCATGCTTATTTTAGAAATGCATTGTACTGTTTTAACACATGCTTACTGTTGTATTCTGAATAATACAAGCTCTTTGTAGAAAATAAAGAAACAAAATCACCCATAATCCAGCCATTCTGAAATAACCATTGTTAATGTTTTGGTACATTTCCTTGCAGGCATTTTCTATACATATTATCATATAATTTCCTTCAAATAAAGCACATTAAATTGATATACTCTGGAGTTTTTTGCACTTAGTTCATGAGCATTTCCCATGGTTATACAGTGATGTCTTTAACGTTTATGCAGGCATTTTCTATACATATTATCACACAATTTCCTTCAAATAAAGCAAATTAGGCTGATATACTCTGAGATTTTTGCACTTAGTTTATGAGTGTTTCCCATGGTTAAACAATGGTGTCTTTAATGTTTAAGTCATTCTCAGTTTTTCACCATTATCAGTTATGCTGCATTCTTGCACATGAATCTTTACAGCTGGTAATTTCCTTACACTACATGATAATAGCAGGTAAAAGGATCTAATCGCTTTCAAGGCTTCAAACCATTGCTTTCTTAAACCTTGTTTCCTTTCCTACTTTTTAAATACCAGCTCCAATAGGAGCTTTCTATTCCAGGTCATTTTTCATCAAGTTATTTTTTAGTACTTCACACGTCATTAAATATGTTAAGATTTCAGATACAGATGCTGGGCAGTCTTGGAATCCGTACTTCATCAAAATCTCAAAGTACATACCAGACCAATGGATCAAAATGACGTACGTTAGGTCCACAGACTGTGAATAATCCAGTGTGTGGGAAATGATGGCCAGTCAGTGTTTAGAGTGAGAAAGCAAAAATAAGCCCTGCCATTTATAAATCAGGCTGCGGTCACAGATAAAAGCCAGCTTGCTAAGTTAATAGGACGCAATATTTTCTTCCAAGGTCACTATGTTCCCTCTTTGCAATGAGCCAACAGACATGACTTCACTGGATGGCAGGTTTCTCCGTGGTGGTCACTGGTTGTCTAAGCTATGAGAAGCAAACTGTCTAAATTTCAAATTAGAACTCATCAGAATTGTACATGTTAAGTCCATGGATACAAGGATTAAAATAGATGTGAAAGAGCTGTGTCAGTGTATATAGAAAGGTCTAAATTTCAAATCAGAATACATCAAATGAATTATTCATAAAACATACATAAAGCAGAACAAAATCTCCAATTTGTACACAGGAGAGCAGTTTTCAGACTTGTCTATAGAGACTTAGAATTGCTGCTGAACTACTGCTTTTTTTTTACATTCAATTTTATTGAGATATGTTCACACACCATACAGTCATCCAATGTGTGCAATCACTTGTTCACAGTACCATCATATAGTTGCACATTCATCACCACAATCAATTTTTTAACATTTTCATTACTCCAAAAAAAAAAAAACGAATAAAAATTGAAGTAAAAAAGAATACCCAATACCCAAGACATCCCATACCCCCCATCCCTCCTATTCTTCATTTACTTTTTTTTTCCCCATTTTTCTATTCATCTGTCCATACCCTGGATAAAGGGAGTGTGAACCACCAGGTTTTCACAATCACACAGTCACACTGTGCAACCTACATAGCTATGCAATCGCCTTCAAGAATCAAGGCTACTGGGTTGCAGTTCAACCGTTTCACGTATTTTCTTCTAGCTATTCCAACACACTAAAAACTAAAACGGGATATCTATATAGCACATAAGAATGTCCTCCAGAGTGACCTCTTGACTCCACTTGAAATTGCTCAGCCCCTAAAACTTTACTTTGTTTCATTTCACTTCCCCCTTTAGGTCAAGAAGGCTTTCTGCTGAGGTTCTTTTACTCTGAAGGAAATGGGGAGTCTTTGGAGGGTGCCGATCAGAAGAATAAACTGATCTGACTGACAATTTAAAAGGATCTCTCTGGCTTCTGTGAAGAGTCTGTGTGGCGAAAAGAAGCAGAGAGACCACTTGTGATGGCATCGTAGTAATCCAGGGGAGAGGTGATGGGAAGTGGAGGGGTGGGAGGTGCTGGTACTCTGGATATTTTGCTGGTGGAGCCAGCAGGATTTCATGAAAGCTTACACATGGAACGTGAGAGAAAGAAAATGCAGGACAGTGAAGGCGTTTGGTTGGAACAACTGGAGAAGTCTTAGGAAGCAACAGGGAAGCCAGAGTTGGACGCATTAAGTGGAAGATGCCTAGAAGACATCCAGGAGGCAGCTGGAATGCAAATATGGAGTTCAGGGGAGAGGTCTAATGTGGAGATGAACATCTGGGAACAGTAAGCACAGAGACTGCATTTAAAGTCAGGATATGGGGTGAGATGGCTGAGCCCTGAGGGCTGGAAAAGAACAGGTTAGAGCAAAGGAGGCTGAGAGGTGAGTGCCCAGGGGAATCCAGGGGAAGCCACGCTCTCGGTAGTTTAATTGGCCAAAAGCAGAGAACACCCTGGTGGCTGGTTCCTCCCACTGTCAGGTAGTGAAAAAGGAGGATACATCTCCAGTCTGGGGGAGGGGGATACTGCAAAGAGAATCCTCTTGGCAAGATCTAAAAATTCTAAGCAATGGTGGTAGCAAGAAGGGAGAAACTGCATAGCACATTAAATCCCCCTCACAGGGACCTGTTTATTCTTGCAAAGCCACACGCACAGACGGGAAGTTCCTAACCCACAGAACACAAAGAAACCACCTAGAGGGCTTTTTAAAAAGACAAATATGATCCCTCTTCCAAAGTCTGACCCAGCATGTCTAGCAGAAGGTGGGCAGGTGATTCTGGGGGCACTCTGGATGCAGACCCCCAGTTCTCCGAGAACCAGACTCACGAGCCCATGATCCACTTCCTTCTCTGCCCTGCCTGTCCCTTCCCTCAGGCCTGGTATCTATTTTTTTCTCAAAAAAGTGAGTACCAAAATAACAATTCCAAGGAATCATTTTTCCCTTTCAAGTATAATTCTATCACTCTTTCTCCTTCATGCTTGACATAAATAATTCCCCCTAAATTTAAAATGGGGATTTCATACAGTCCTGGTCCGTAATGGTAAACCACCTTCAATTTATCAAATTAAAACAAAGAAGCTACATTTAGGGCGAGTTGTTGCAAATCATGATATCATTTTTAAATTACAGCGCCTTGAATCTTGAAGATGATTGTATAAAAATGTAGGTTATGAGGGGTGACAATGTGATTGGGAAAGTCATATGGACCACACTCCCCTTTGTCCAGTGTATGGATGGATGAGTAAAAAATGGAGGAAGGAAAAAAACAAACAAAAAAAGGCACCCTGTGTTCTTTTTTACCTTAATTGCCCTTTTTCACTTTAATTATTATTCTTGTTATTTTTGTGTGTGTGGTAATGAAGGTGTCAGGGATTGATTTGGGGGATAAATGCACAACTATGTAATGATACTGTGAACAATCGAATGTATGATTTGTTTTGTATGGCTGCATGGTATGTGAATATATCTCGATAAAATGAATTAAAAAAAAATTACAGCGCCTTTATAAAATGAATATTTCATAATCGTGGAAGAGCTGGATAGGGTCTTGAAAATAATCCAGACCCATGTGCTCCTCCTATGGATGGGGAAACGGGTCCATAAGGAAAAATAACTACTCAGGCTGTATGACTGGTGCTGGGGGGTGGGAGGTTCCAAAGCAGGCCTGGACCCCAGGGCATTGAATTTCTATTCTCTTTCAGCTATTTTTTCCCCCAATGTATGCTACCTATTAATGTTTGCACAGAACTGATATTTTGAGGCCTCCTTCCTTTTTTCCTTTAAATAAAAACTGTCTACTCATGCTATCAAGTTCTGTACTACAATAATGTTATGGTGACTGCCCCACACCAGTGAGTGAGAGAAGGATGTGGTGGAGGAGGCTGTACGGAAGTATTTTCTTTAACAGGAAAGAAAAAGGAAGGAGATGGGGAAAGAAAACCCCACATTTTGGAGTTTCTGCTACAAACGAGGAATTGGGCTAGTTGCTTGCCTAAGAGTGCAAGCTCCTACTATGCGCCAAGGCTGACCTGATCTCAATTCTCACAACTGTGTGCTTCAAGCATACTATGCACTTTTCATAGACAAGGACATTATGATTCTGAGCTGTCACTCACAGCCACCCCTCATCTCCCTGGGGAGGAAGCAGGGTTGCTGGCTCCAACTGCTTATCTTCTGACTCATCCTGGTCAAGCACCCCCAAAACCTGACACTAAAAGCTCACTTTCATTGACCTTGACGCACCTGTGGAAGTCAGAATAATCCACCCCCCCCCCCCCCAGAAGTGCACATCCAAAACCACAGACCTGTGACTGTCACCTTACATGGCAATGAGGGGCTCTGCTGATGTGATGAAGGTAAAGATTTTGAGGTCGGGAGATTATCCTGGATTACTCGGGGCGGGGGGAGAGTGGTTCAATGTAACCACGAGGTTCCTTATGAGGGAAAGACAGAGACAGGACAGGGGGAATGAGACAAGGAGAGGTGACAATGAGAGCCGAGGGTAGAGTTGATGCCGGGCCAGGGTCAAGGAATGCAGGAAAAGCCAGGAACCGGATTTTCCCCTAGGGCCTCCAGAAGGAATGCCAATGCATTTTAGACATCTGATCTGCAGAACTGTAGGATAATAAGTATGTGTTGTTCCCAGCTATGACTTTGCAGTCATTTGTTATGGCAGTCATAGGAAATTCACACGGCACTATTTTCCCTATGAAGAAGGCTTTCAAACAGCACTATACTGGCATTAAGAAATACCAACCAGTATTGCCTATATATTCCTGAAGACTGGGAAAGTGATTAAACTAGAGGAAGGGGTAGCAACAGACATGATGGAATTTAACAAAGGATTATGAATACTGGATATTTATATAATTTTCTTTTTCTTAGTTGCTAAGGTATTAGAATAGTTAGAAGGAAAGAATTGAAAGGGTGGAACTGTAACCCATAGCATCCTTTGAAATTTGTTCTATAGCTACTTGTTAAATGGTAATTTGAAAGCTATACCTTTTTGTATATATGTTGTATTTCACAATAAGGAAATAACTGAAAATATGGTACTATAACTCATAATAACTTTGGAAATTTCCTATATATCTACTTGTTATATCATACTTTGAAAAATATTACCTTTTTGTATACATGCTATATTTCATAATAAGGAAATAACTGAAACAGTGGAATTGTAATCTCTAATATTCTTTGAAACATTTTCTTACTACTTGTTAAATTGCACTTGGAAAGTTGCAATTATATATGTTATATTCTGCAAAAAAAAACAAGAAATACCAACCAGGCTTGATGATGTCCCTCCCCACCCCCAGATTTGCAAAAACATAAAGACCAATAGGGGATGTCATAGTTACATTCTTACAAAGACAGATGATCTCCAGCCAGGTAACATTTTTAAATTATTAACTATGGTTCCCATGCTTCAATTAAACAAGACTTTTCTTCAAGCATGAACTTCCACCCTCAAGGACACAAACAGGATTCACCTTCTCCATTCTAAAAAAACTGAACAGTTTCGATAACCAAGAGTCTCACTTGAAAAAAAAAACCTGATTTCCTATCCCATCCTAAAGCACAGTGGGGCACAGGATCCACTCCCCTACCACCCACCTGCCCCGGGTCTGGGCCTGCGAGACCTCCACTGAGCTTGGTTTCAAAGCTGAGAAGAGGGCACCAAGGCGTGGCCGCAGGGGCATGGCCCAGGCCCCCAGCCCCTGGCAGCGCGTGGGGGTCCCTGGGGAGCACCTGGTGCCTGCCCACCGGGGCACAGCCGGCCGGGGCTGGCAGGAGGGAGGCACTGGGCACGGGGACCTGCGCCCCCAGCACCGGGATATAGAGTCAGAGGGATGCACCCATCCCAGCATACGCGCCACTGACCAGTCCACTGCACCCAGCCGTGGGGCCGGGGCCACACCAGCCACCGAGGAGGGGTGGATGGGGGGTCCCCGGTACTGGCCCTGAGAAGTGGATTTGGTCTCCCCACAGTCTGGCACACTGCAGTTCCTGGACTTACTGCCAAGGCTGAAATTGGGCCCCGATGGCTTTAAGTGCCGCTGTCAACACGGTTCTAGATGCTACTTCAAGACAACAGGTGGTGGCAGTTTTCCCACAGATGCTTCTCAACTAGGGAGTGCCAGCTGCCCTGGAAGAAGTCAGTTTACAGAGCCTCCTGGTGACACCGTGGACAGCCTGAACCAGCACCAAGACAAATGTTCCAAAAGAAAGTGGCAGAGAATAACGTATGTATCTTCCGATGGATGTGGCAAGAACGATGGAAGATGCCATACCGCCACGGTGAAAGATTGCAGAAGATGCAAACGAACATGTTTAAGGTGGCATGAGTGAGTTCCTCAGCTTTTTAATATCTGAAGCAAGTGAAAGACGCAATCAAGAGAAATGACAACCAATGGGAAGGACAGTCTCCTAGCTGTATTTGCCTTAGGCTTGGATGGTTGTGGAGAACATCTGAAACAATCCCTTGGGAAATTCCAAGGTTATGAAAAGAGAGGCAGGAGTGGGTAGAACTGATGCACCTACAGACAGACGAAGTAAAGGGCTTAAAGAGGAGGCACCGACGAAGCCAGGTACTGGCTGCCTTAACTGCAGATGGTCAACAGCAGAATGTTTACACAGAATCTTGTTAACTCCTTTCTGGTGGTCAACAAATTCAGTTTCCATGATCTGAAGAAATGATGAACTGGGAATCCTAGAGAAGCGAGAGAGGCTGCAGGTTCTGGAATGAAGGCATTCGATGGAAATGACTGGGGAAAGAGGTTTCTTTGCCTGTTATATAGCTGTAATGTAACTTCCTGATGCTTGACTAATTGAGATGTTAATCTTGATTGAGAATTTTTTTTTCATGAA
Organism: Choloepus didactylus; assembly: GCF_015220235.1. Lineage (NCBI taxonomy): Eukaryota > Metazoa > Chordata > Mammalia > Pilosa > Megalonychidae > Choloepus > Choloepus didactylus. The sequence goes on from NW_023637577.1 coordinate 2,461,252, forward strand.
TGATTTTAAAGAAAATTTTGGATTTTACAGGCATTAAAAAAGTTTTGTTTTGTATGGGAGGGAAAAGTGGGATTAAATTTTTTTTCCCTGTGGTTGACTGATACCACTTGCACTAAGAAGCAAAGTCACTTTAAGGCTTTATCATTTGAAGACTCTCACTTACAATGAACTGAGGATGTCAGTTATCTGACATCATTAATAATTATAGCATTATACTCTATTTAATGAGTCACTCCTAAAGAAATTATTTTACAGCTTATATATGTTGATATATTAATTAACCCCTAAAAGGTGACAGAAATAATCTCTTAGACAGGGGAAAAAAACCCTGCTAAAATTCACCTCTTAGCTAAGAATTTTTGGCAAATATAAGCCTCATGGAGCCTCATCAAAAGAAACTTCTCAAATGATTTCTAATCATTAATTCATAAATAAAATTAATTTATATATTTAATATCCAACAAAAAATTAAAAATTAAAAAACAAAACACTCTCATTATCCAATACTGGCTTAGTTCTGGATTTGGAAAGACCCCCTCATACACAGCAAATGGTAAGTTGAAAAATAAAATATCATCTATGAATACAGTCCCAATTTCCCCAAACACACTTGTGGTCACCCTTCACATATTCAGCAAATTTTGTATGGACATCACCCAACTTTGCTGATGTCTTAAACTGAATTACTAGATTACTAATCTGGGCAAGTCTTATTGTAGACTGATATGAATGACTCTTTGGTATACAAATCCATACACACCTTTCAACGCATGCCCAAGATTTCAATAGAGTAGACCTGCTTTGATATCCACAATAACTCAGTCACACAATTTATAAGTTTTAAAGCCAATGAGTAGCATGACAAAAGATTCTATATTCATAATACAGTCATATATTATTACTCTAGGCCTACTAGAAATAAGTAACATCTTTTTTTCCTCCAATTATTAAAGTTCTTAGGAATATGAGCCCAAATTGGTTGCATATGATAAATGATAATGTGTTTTTTACATGACAATACTTGTGAACAATTCTGTGATAGTGGAAGGGCATGCCACCTTTGTTTTACGGTTAGACACCTTGCCTGAGACCACAGTCAGCATGTAGCTTTGCAAGGGCAGGGGACCCCCATTCCTTGACCCCCAGGACCTGGAACACCACCCCCCATGCATTATTCTTAGTGTCTAGTTAACAGTTCACCACAATTAGGCCATGGTGATCTATTTAGTTTCCAAAGAATTGCACTGAATGAGTGGTTAGCTTGACTTGAATTCCTGGCTCCCGGCTGCTCTCCTCTAATCCTGGATGGAGGTGTTAGGGGAAGAGGTTTGTAGAAAAGCTAGTGGATTAGCTGATCTGAGTTCAAATCCCAGGACCACCAACTACTCTGCGCCCTTTTCATGTTATCCAACTGCTCCAAGCAACTGTATCTTTATCAATAAAATGAGGATAATATTTCCTAATAATAACTACTAACATTTAATAGATACATATCCTCAGAGCTTTCCTTATATTATTGTGCTGGTTTGGATGTACTGTGTTCCCCAAAATGCCATTATCTTTTATGCAATCTTGTGTGGGCAGATGTTTAGTGTTGATTAGATTGTAATTCTTTGATTGTTTCCATGGAGATGCAACCCACCCAACTGTGGGTGATAGCTCTGATTGGATGGTTTCCATGGGAAGTGTAGCCCCGCCCATTCAGCGTGGGCCTTGATTAGTTTACTAGAGCACTATATAAGCTCAGACAGAGGGAGTGAGCTTACTACAGCCAAGAGGGACACTTTGAAGAATGCACAGGAGCTGAGAGAGGAGCTGCAGTTTACAGAGACATTTTGGAGATGGCCTTTGAAAGCAGACTTTTGCTCCGGAGAAGCTAAGAGAGGACAAATGCCCCAAGAGCAACTGAGAGTGACATTTTGGAGAGAAGCTGCAGCCTAGAGAGGAACATCCTGGGAGAAAGCCATTTTGAAACCAGAACTTGGAGCAGACACCAGCCATGTGTCTTCCCAGCTAACAGGGGTTTTCCGGATGCCAATGGCCATCCTCCAGCGAAGGTACCCGATTGTTCAGGTGTTATCTTGGACACTTTATTTCCATAAGACTGTAACTGTGTAACCAAATAAACCCCCTTTTATAAAAGCCAATCCATTTCTGGTGTTTTGCAGAAGGGCAGCATTAGCAAACCACAACAATTATCTTCTCTCATCCTCCCAGCTGTCACCATCCTCCTTTTACACATGAAGGTGGTTACCGGTGGGGGGGAGGGGATGGGGCTTCTCAAATAAATGGTGGTCCAGGATGTGCACATGGGCCACTTGGCTCCAGAACCACTGCTCTTTCATGGTGAGCATGAAAGCATCTCCCTGGATATTCTGATTCAGTAGATACAGAAGAGTGTAGGAATCAGCTTCTTAAGAAGTTCACCAGGGTTATCCTATGACAAGGTAACTTTAGGAAACACTATGTTGGAAAGAATATGGAAATAATAATAATAATAAAAAAGAATGACTTGCCTGCTTTCACTGCTATTATTCATAAAAGAAAGAAAAGACATCTGAATTAGAAAGAAGTAAAACTACTCCTATTTGCACATGACATGACCCTATATATTGAAAATCCCAATGAATCTATAAGAAAGCTACTAGAGCTAATAAATGAATTCAGCAAAGTGGCAGGGTACAAAAATCTATACACCAGCAATGAACAACCAAAAAAGGAAATCAAGAAAACAATTCCATTTACAATAGCAAGTAAAAGAATAAAATACTTACGAATAAATTTAACTAAGGACATTAAGTACTTATACAAGGAAGACTACAAAACTTTACTAAAAGAAGTTAAAGATGAACTAAATAAATGGAAAGATATCCTGTGGATCAAAAGGCTTACTAGAGACAAGATGTTAATATTATCCAAGGCAATTTATAGATTCAATGCAATTCCAAACAAAATTCCAACAGCATTCTTGCAGAAATGGAATCATCAAATTTATATGGAAGGGTTAAGGACTCCAAACAGGCAAAACAATTTTGAAAAAGAACAAAGTTGGAGGACTCACATTTCCTGATTTTGAAACTTATCACAAAGGTAAAGTGGTCAAAACAGTGTGGTACTAGCACAATGACAGATATGTAGACCAATGGAATAGAATTGAGAATTCAGAAATAAACCCACACATCCATGGCTGATTAGTTTTTGACAAGGATGCCAAATACACTCAATAGGGAAAGAATAGCCTTTTCAATAAATGTTGCCAGGAAAACTGGATTTTCATAGGCAAAAGGATGAAAGTGGATCCTTACTTTATACCATATACAAAAATTAACTCAAAATAGATCAACGACCTAAATGTAAGGGCTAAAACTATAAAACCCTTAGAAGAAAACAAAGGGAAATACCTTCAAGACCTTGTATTAGGCAGTGGAATCCTAGATTTCACACCAAAACCACAAGCAACAAAAGAAAAATTAGATAACTTCAACTTCATAAAAATAAAAAATGTTTGTGCATCAAAGGACATTATCAAGAAAGTGAACAGACAACATAATGTGAGACAATATTTGGAAACCCTATACCTGATAAGGGTTTAATATATAAAGAACTTTTACAATGCAACAACAAAAAGACAGAGAGCTCAATTAAAAAATGGGCAAAGGCATGCCAGGGATGGGGGCAACACATGTGTCTGACATTTCCAGAGAACTTGAATATGCTGTGTGAAAAACATTAGGATATGAGGACATATGTGAAAATACCTGCCAGCAAAGGGGTGTTAGCAAGCACACAACTGAGCTCAACCTCTCAAATGATGCTAGAAAACCTGATAACCAAAGTACAAACCAAGACAGAATCTGGACCCACCATATTACCCCAAAGACTCTGCCACCCTGCCCTGAGGCACTGTTCTGACTCAAGATGTCCAGATTTCAAGATGTGAACAATGAAGCTTCCACACTGGCCGACTGGCCTGAGGCATGTCAGGAAATGCCAGCCATGGAATTCTGTGGTTATTCTGGAAGCTTTGTGTTTGCCGCCAAGCTTCGAGGCCATTACTGCTATAATCAGCAGTCTCTAAAGCTGCTGGTCTCCTGCAGAGGGGACCTGGGTGGGGGTGGGGGTGTCACAGTCACAGCCTGGCTGTGCATGACGCTGCCTCAAGCTCAGTGATTTGCTTCACTCTGAGACACACACAAATGCCTGGGAGTTGTTTTTAGGTACAAAGCAACAGAGTGGATTTTATCTACTTAAAATGGGTTATGTGAAGTTTTAAGCAATGTAAATGGTATTTTGTTATTTATTAAGATAAACTCAAATTGTCCTCTGGCCATCTGTTTCCCTGGCTGTTGCCTAGCGAAATACTTATCTGCCCTTTGAAATACAACGTTAAAAAAAAACAAAAAGCACAACACGGGCAAAGGACTTGGACAGATATTTTTCCAAAGAGGATATACAAATGGCCAATAAGCACATGAAAAGATGCTCAACATCATTAGCCATTAGGGAAATGGAAATCAAAACCACAATGAGATACCACTTCATACTCACAAGGAGGACTATTATTTTAAAAATGGAAAATAACAAGTGTTAGAGAGGATGTGGAGATATTGGAACTCTAGTGCATTGTTGGTGGAAATGTAAACTGGTGCACCCACTGTGGAAAGCAATATAGCAGTTCCTCAGAAAGTTATATATAGAATTATCATATGGCCCAGCAATTCCACTCGGGGTGTATACCCAAAGAGAGTGAAAACAGGGTCTCAAACAGATACTTGCACACCAGTGTTTATAGCAGCATTATTCACAATAGCCAAAAGGTGGGCATAACCCAGTGACCATCAATAAATGAATGGATCCACAAAATGTGGTACATACTTACACACGATGGAATATTTTCAGCCATAAAAGGGAATGAAATTCTGAGACATGCTGCAATATGGAAGATCCTTGAAAACATTATGCTTAGTGAAATAAGCAAGGCACATAAAGACAAATATTACATAATGTTACTGATAAAATATATTTGGAATTGCAAATTTTCAGAGACAGAAAATAAATTAGAGGTTACCAGGAAATGGGAGAAGGTGGTGGAGGAGAAGTTTTGCTTGTTGGGTATAGAGTGTTCACAAATAAAAATAATATATATTGTATATTAAAAATATATATATTTACTGAAAAAATGGAAATGAATAAGTGGTAGTGAGGACAGGAAGACTCCTACGTTGCTGGTGGGAATGTAAAATGGTGTAGCTGCTGTGGAAAACAGTTTGTCAGATCCTAAAAAGTTAAACATAGAATTACCATATGACCTGGCAATTCAACTTCCAGGTATATACCCCAAAAAAATGAAAAACAGGGATTCAGAGACATATTTGTACACCAATGTTCATGGAGGCATTATTTACAATAGCCAAACAGTGGAAGCAACCCAAGTGTCCATCAAGAGATGAATGGATAAACTATATGTGGCATATCCATGCAATGGAATATTATTCAGCCATGAAAAGGAATGAAGTTCTGATACATGCTACTGCATGGATGAACCCTGAAGACATCATGTTGAATGAAATAAGTCAGACACAAAAGAACATATATTGTATGGTATCACTTATATGAAAACTAGAACATTCAAATTCAGCAAGACAGAAAGTAAGAGTATAGGTTAGCAGGAGCTGGAGGTGGAATGGGAAGTTATTACTTACTAGGTACAGAGTTTGTTTAGGGTGATGGATAAATTTCGGTAATGGATGGTGGTGATGGTAACACAACACCTTGATGTAATTAATACCACTGAATTGTATGCTTAAAAGTAGTTTAAATGGGAAATTTTATGTTGTATCCCCCCCACCGACAAAAAAAAAAAAAAAAAAAAAAAAAAGAGAAAGAAAGAATGACCTAACAGTTAAGGGAAGATTCTTATCCTCATATAGGGGCAATATAAATATTCAGAAGACTCCGTGGCTATTTGTTTTGGTTTGACCTGTTCTTTCTGACTGGTTTCTGTCCAGGGAGGCTGCCGGCCTGTGGCCCATTCTCCTGAGTCCCTATCCTGACAACCTATGGATAGAGAACTGAACTTGAACGAAGACAATCTGAAGTCCTGATTCTGTCACTTCCTTTCTAGGCATGTAACTCTGGGCAAGGCACTTTGCATTTCTGAGCCTCAATTTTCTCATCTATAAAATGGGAGATGAGAGTGGCTCACTAAGTTAGTAGGATTAGCAAGCTGAGGTATAAACCAGGGCTATACTAACCTTTATGAATTCTGAAGTGTTACACTGAGGTAGGACCATCTTCAAAAAGCCAGTTTTGCAGGCAATTTGGGGAGAGGAAGGGGAAGAAGGAGCTTGGCTGCCACAGCTTCTTGAAGATGACTGGAAATGTCTTAGAAAAAGAAATTTTCTCCAAGATAAGCTTCATCTCAAGCTTTTAGCTCCATGCCAAGAAACTGGGGCATGGTGGGGAGGAGAACCTTCCAATATTTCACAGAAAACAGGTTAGCAATTGTGGTAGTTTGAAGCTGTTATGTACACCAGAAAAGGCTATGTTCTTTTAATCCATTCCTGTGGGTACAGACTTACTGTGGGTGGGACCTTTTGATTAGGTTCTTTCAATTGAGATGTGAACCAGCCCATTCAAGGTGGGTCTTAATCCTCTTATTGGAGTCCTTTATAAGAGGATATAATACATAGAGAAGCTAAGAGATGAAATTAAGAGATGCTCATAGAGAAAAGCCCCAGAGAAGCTAAGAGAGAACCCACAGACGCTCAGAGAGGAAGCCACTGAAGCCAGAAACTGAAAGCAGTGAAACACGGGAGAGAAGGACCAGCAGACGCTGGCCATGTGTCTTCTCATGTGACAGAAATGTCCCTGATACTGGCAGCTTGTCTTTAGAGTCCAGGTATCATCCTATTGATGCCTTCAGTTGGACATTTTCATGGCCTAAGGACCATAAATTTAAGTTAATAAATCCCCATTGTTAAAAGCCAGCCAATTTCTGGTATATTGCATTTTGGCAGCTTTAGCAAACCAAAACAGCAGGGAATGTGCTTTGTCAGGGAATTATTTATTAACAACCTTGAACTCTGAGGCCTAAAGATGAACACTGGCAACTAAGCTATTAAAATGGAAGTTTGTTGTTGGTTACAACTGCTGCCTTTGAAAGAGGAGAGAAAGGGCATCACTGCCCAGTTTGTTTAGTTAGGGCCAGGCAGGTGTGAAACAACCTGTTGCAGTCATTGGTGTTCCCCACCCAGGGAAGCTTTAGATGACCAAGTGTCCATTACATTCCAGACACTGGGTTTTACATACAATATTAGTGCACTAAATCCTCTTTAACAGCCCTCCAAAATATTCAATCCTGTTTTGAGAATTATCCAGAGAAATTAAGCGCCACGCCCAAAGCGGCACAGCCTGGAGGTAGTATTAATTGTCTAACTTTCTCGAACTTCTCACCCTTTGGATGCCAGAGGGGATCTGTCTCCAAAGGACAATCACACTAACTGAAGGAGCCCAAAAAGTGAATTTACTAATTTGTTTGGCTTAGGGCTGGCCATCTGCCTAATTTTTCGCAGCATCCCTTCACACAGGAGACGAAATTAATTATGGATCGGGAAACAGAATCCTGTGCAAACAATCAGACTCTTTCAAAGAGTCTTTCCACTCAGCAATGGCTTTCTGTTGGATGTTCCCCTCTATTGCTGGGACAGTTCTATATGAAGTGGGGCCTGTCTAGGATCAGAAAGATATGGAGAAGACTTGCCTTCCACCCTTTCTCTCCCAACCCCTTCAGTGAAGGGCCCACCATTATATTAGCTTTAAAAGCCCCATGTGACAATCATTTACTGCTTATGTTCCAGTCCTCAAGATAAACTTTGGTCTTGGGTTTCTTAAGCAGTATCTCAGGGTGGTGGAGCTTACAACCATTAAAAGAAAATCTCTACCAGTTTCCATTTTTGGATGGTGGCATCAGCCTGTAAAAATGATAAAAATGCCACCAAACTGTAATGTTGTGGACATATTCAGTTGAATATTTTACCACCCACTTAACAGAATCAACCAAAAGATTCTATATACTGAAATCTATGAAAGCATTGTACTCATTAACAGTAGTTAAATTGGAAAAAAAAAAAAAACAAAAACAACTTTAGACTTTGTATCAATACGAGTACTTTGATACATATTCTAGTGATTTTTCACTTTTTAGGCAAGTCTTTTTAACAATTTCCTACTGCTGGTTTCTTACTTTTAACCACACATGAAAGGTCGGTCTCACCCATGTTCACACCCCAGCTAAATACAGTTCACTGCTGCTTGCATAGTAGGGTACAGATGCTGTATTTCATTTTAAGGCATCATAAAGCAAAGAACTTGGGTGGTGAGTCTGCTCTAATGGTCGCTGCTCCCAACCTTGCCCTAGCTGTCCTCTCAGCCTTCCATGCAGAGAGAAACTTTCTATATTCATCCTCATGGAATTTCATAAAACTTTCCAGAATATTGAGAGCATTCTAAACATTTTACTGTCCCTGCATTATAGCCACCATGTGCTATACATTTACTGTCCCTGCATTACAGCCACCATTTGCTATACATTTTTCCTCCATTGCAGCCACAGATATCCCCTTTCTGAAGGCCTATGCACCCTAAGAGCCTGCACATTCAATATAATCCCTGAATATATATTTAGTGCAATTTTACATTATAGCTGGATGGGAACTGATCGAACCACCTCTCCAAACACCATTATTTTTGCAAGTGAGATACCTGCAGTTATGAGGGAAAGAAGGACCTACTCAAGCCCCTGAAATGTCCAATAGAGTCTCCACTTATCCCCCTCAAAAGTTCTTCTCAACTTATATGTCATATATATCAAGTTTGCAGCCAGTGCCATAAGAATTGCAGAGCCTTCTTATTTACCTGCATACCCCACTTTGCACCTGTTATTACAAAGCCTGGAACACAGAAGACACTCAGTAAACTGAGGATGGACAAAGGAAGATAAAACCCACAGGCACTCAAGTCAAAATCTAGAAGGCAAGGCAGAAGAGGGATTAGAAATGTGATGAAAGTATACAAATAAAATGCCATGTGGCTTCAGAGGCTGTTGCCCATGGAGTAGTTAAGTGCCAGGGCTCCCAAGTCAAGGAGAGCTGGGATTTTTCATTCAGGCACTCAACAAATACTCACTGAGGGCCTACTTTATGCAGGCAATTGCTAGGGGGATAGACAGGTGAACAAGACAAAGGCCTTGTCCATTTTGGAGAGAATAAAAGAAGCAAATAGTTAATTACAACAGGTGACAAATGCTATGAAAGAAAAAGCACAGGGGTAATGTAACAAAGGATGTGTGCAGGAGGGGGTACAATTTTAGACAGCATAGGCAAGGGAAGGCATCTTTGAGGAGGTAGCACTTAAGCTGAGACTCAGATGACCTTATTCTACAGATGGCCAGCTGTGTGACCGTGGGCAGGTTACTCAACTTCTCTGAGCCCCAGCTTCTTCATCTGGATTATGGGGCTGGAAGATTGTAAAAATAAATGGACCCAAATCACCTGGCACACACACACACACAGTAGATATTGTGGTTCTCATCATTCACGGAAGGTTCGCGATCTGAGACACTTAGAAAGATCAGAGAGGAAAGCACGGAAATGCAAGGGCCACGAGCGACTACCACTATTCCAAGAATCTACTTACTTGCATCTCTCCTGCCCGCTAAATAGTGAGCTCCAGGACAGGGGCCGGTGGTCTCTCTGACCCCTCGCCCAGCTCTGTACCGGGCACGGAAGCCGAGAGCTAAGGAGCGTGGGGGTCGGGACCACCTGGTCACCTACCAATCGCTCGCGCCCCCCGCGCTGTGGCCTGTTCCCGCGGCAGCCATCTTGGGTGTCCTCCCCGAAGCGAGTTTCGTCACGCCGCCAACGGGGACAGCATGGCACAGCGCGCGGAGGTTGTGGAGGGGCCGAGCCCCCTCACCTCAGGGGCGAGACTCGCCCCACCGTGGGGGCCGCGAGGGCGCGCGGAGGACATGCTGTAGATGGGGAGCTGTCAGGCAGCCTTGATGACAGGGGGCTGCAGGTTGCAGGAGTCCCCAAGGTGCAAGGGTCCCCAAGGTACAAGAGACCCCAGGATCGGGGAGTCCCCAGCTCCACGCTGGGGCTTCCGACCTCCGAGCTCGGGGGAGTCTCCACGCAACCGGCCCATAGGCGCGCGCCCCCCGTTCAGCCCGCGCGCCTCAGCCATGCTTCCTGCGCCTTCCCCACCCACCTTGGCGAGAGCCTCCTCCTGCAGTTCACCGCTTCCCGGGAGCCGCCGCCCGCGCAGCTCGCAGGTCCCGCTCAGCGCCGCCTCAGCCGCCACCGGAAGCGCTTCTCCCGCCACGGCGGCCCTGCGCGCCTCCGCCGCCCCGGAGCACGTCCTCGGAGCGCGTCTCCGAGCTGGCGGGCGCGCGCCCCGGACCAGGATGCCGCGAGGCCTGGCTGGACCAGGTCGGCGGCCGCGCGCGGGAGGCCCGGAGATCCGCGCTCCTTGTTCCCACGCTCCAGCCCGCCCCTGGCCCGCGCCTTAGCTTGGGGTTCCTCGTCCGCCTCGCGTCTGCAATCAGGGACTCCCAAGTTCATGCTCACTGTGGCGCAGAGCCCTGCTCAGGATAAAGCCATTGTGTTCCATTTTGGTTTTCCTTGTTGGACTACCCCTCAATCATTTCTTTATTCTCAGGGTCTTGCATAAAGTCATCATTCATTCATTCATTCATTCACTCACTCGTTAATTTCTTTAAACCAGTGTTTCCCAAAGGGTGGAACCACTGATGCTACAAGGTGATTTTTAGGTGGTACAAGTGGCATGGCCTGATTTATGCCTTGAAAAGAACCACTCTGGCTGTTATGGGGAGAACAGACCTGACGTGAGGTCAGTAGGGAGGCTATTGGGGTAAGCCAGGGGTGAGATGATGATGGGTTTGGTCCAGGCTGGTAACACTGGAGATGGTGAGAAGTATTGGATTCTGGGCATATTTTGAAGGCAGATGAAATCTAGTGAGTGATAAAATACATCATGATCATGGATAGGAAGATTCTATTTTTAAAGATGTCTCCCCAAATTAACCCTCTAATGTAATGCAGTTCCAAATATAATTCTGACAACTCTAGTGTGGATGACAGTGTGTGTGGATAGCTTGAAAAGGTGACTGTAAGAGACATGGAAAAATAAAGAGCCGGAACTAGCCAAGACAATTTTGAAGACAGAACAAGGTGGAGTGACTCAGCTTACAGATACAAAACCTGTTATAGGTGCTGGTAAATAAACGAGATCGTGCGATTGTGCAGGAAAAGCAAAGAACTTAATGGAACCGAATAGAGATGCTGGATGTGGGCTTCTGCATATATAGAAACCTGGCCTCTCTGATAGAGGGAGAAAGGTTAGATATTCTTTAAAGGATACTAGGATGATGGGATCCTTACCTTGTGTCATACACAAAGCTCCAGGCAATTAAAGACCCAAGACTTCTAAATTTGTAGCAGACAATCTAGGAAGGTATGTTTATGACCCTAGGATAGAGGAGGCATTCTTAAATAAACACAAAAAGAACAAAATATTGTTAAAAGAAATAAAACAAAATAGAGTTACTGTGGCTAAGAGATTTCAAATGGAGTGGAGAGGTCATTTTGGAGGTTACCCTTAGGTAGGTCTCACAAACTGCCACAGTAGGCAAAGCCTCAAGCAACAATGTCCCTGAAAACCCAAAGGACATCTGGACACCACAAAAACAAAACAAAACAAAACAAAAACAAACAACAACAACAACAAAAAAACCCACAAGATAATGAACCCAGTTAACTGTCTAACCTGGGGGACAATCAGAGTACCCCAAATACCCATCAACCACAAACAACTTATCTAATCTTCTTTTCCTTTAAAAATCCTTACCTAGAAATGAAGGTGGGAAACAAGTTGCTATCTGAATCTGTGATCCCCAAATTGCAATTCTAATCACCCCAAATAAATGCCTTTATTGCCATGCAGCTTAATTTGTTGTTGCTAGGTTGACAATGTCACAAGTTCATCTCTTTACATCCCAAACCTAGGATCTCCATTAGAAAAGGCCTGAGCTTAATCAGGTCATGATTTAATGGGTTTGGGCTTCCTCAAGTACCTTCCCACTCAATTAAGAGTGCAGGGACAGACAATAATTTAAAAGTAAAGAGCACTCAAGACAAGAATTCCCCTTTAACACATTTTTACTAAAGGAGCACTTAAGGTAAAAAGGAACAAGTTAACAATGTAATAATTAATTGATACATTACCAAGCCTAGGAGCCCCCAATCCTCCAGACACAGGTGGACATGAGATCAGAGAGCTCCCCCTTGTCTCAGTTACAGAGAATTTATAGCACTTTTGGTTTGCATTCAATCAAATCATATTCTATTTTTACATTAAATGAAGACTTATGAACACAAATGTCTCATGAAGCAAAGCATCTCAATTCATGAGTGGTTCAAGATCAAAGAAAGGTATCCACATTATCAGAGACTTAGCCCTGAATGCCTGTAAAACTTCTAAAAATCCTTTTACTAATTAAGCTATGATTTCTGTAAGAGCAATGTAACATACTTTTACTCGTATAAAGTCTAAGAATTAGAAAAGAGATTACTATTACTTGTTTCTAACTGATTAATATAGTTTTCTTATTTTATTCTATTAATTAATTTAGCCATTACATCATACTGGTAAACATACATTTGATTAGGACTGTATTTAACCTTGCTACATTATTTACAACTTCTGTATGATTAAAGTAATAGCTGCAGCCCATTCTGTTTTCACAGAGGACTAGGTGATTATATGTTATCTATATCTAAGAAGGTTGAGAGGGTGTGTCTGCTTTCTTGAAAATATTCACAGTTCTTTTAAATGTTTTGCTTCTCCTTCAGTATAATTTTCTAATATGAGACTTGAAGGGTATGAATCATCTGTCCCAAATATTATAGTAAGGCCTTTCCACTTTTTATTATGTGGAAATTGTACTTGAGTGTTTTTTAGGTAAAAGTTCTGTTAAATATTCTTCTATATCAGAAGGAATAACTGGTTCTTTACTGTTAGAACAGAAAATATGAAAGCAGCGTAGAGAGGAGTCAGCATCCTCATTATTAGATTCCTCAGTAGAGATGTTATCCTGCTACAACAATATAAAGGAAAGATTGCTAAGTCAAATCTCATTAAAATGGAAAAACTCACACTCACCAATGACACCATAATAAAAGTGAGACTGTTCACAGACAGTGTTCTGGTTTGCCAGTGCTGCCATTATGCAAAATACCAGCAATGGATTGACTTTTATAAAGAGGGTTTATTTGGTTACAAAGTTACAGTCTTAAATCCATACAGTGTCCAAGGAAATGCATCAACAATTGGGTACCTTCACTGGAGGATGGCCAATGGCGTCCGGAAAACCTCTGTTAGCTGGAAAGGCATGCGGCTGGCTTTTGCTCTGGAGTTCTGGTTTCAAAATGGCTTTCTCCCAGTATGTTCCTCTCTAAGCTGCAGCTCCTTTTCAAAATGTCACTCTCAGTTGCTCTTAGGGCATTTGTCCTCTCTTAGCTTCTCAGGAGCAAAAGACTGCTTTCAAAGGCCATCTCCAAAATGACTATGTAAGCTGCAGCTCCTCCCTCAGCTCCTGTGGGTTCTTCAAAGTCTCTCTTGGCTGTGGCAAGCTCGCCCCTCCTGTCTGAGCTTATATAGAGCTCTACTAAACTAATCAAGGCCCACAGTGAATGGGCAGGGCCACACCTTCATGGAAATTATCTAATCAGATTTATCACCTATAGTTGGGTGGGTCACATCTCCATGGAAACAATCAAAGAATTACAGTCTAATCAATACTAATAAGCCCACCCACACAAGATTGCATCAAAGATAATGGTGTTTTGGGGGACATAATACATCCAAACTGGCACAGATGAGGAGAAAATATTTTCAGCATATGTATCTGGCAAAGAATACATATCCAGAAAATATAAGAAAAGTTTACAAATTAATAAGAAGATAGAGAAACCATCCAACAGAAAAACCTGGAAAAGACATGAATTCAGGTGATTGACAGAAAAGGGAAAACAAATGGCCCTGAAGCATAAGAGAAGATATTCCATCTTACTGGTGATTTGGCTCTTAGAAGAAGTTTCACGATGCTTTGGGGCAGTAGTCCTCGTCCTTAGAATTCTTATGAATGTTTAGCTAGCTTCTGCTCTTTACTATGCCCTGTGCCAAGTGCTGACCTCAAAGATTAGAAAAGGAAAAAAAAAAAAGTTCCTCCCTTTAAAGAGCTTATGGGCAAAAGGAGATAGACATGCAAGCAAGTAATTATAATAAACAATTACAATTCAACATGCCAGTTGTAACAGTCTACATGTGGGGTGTATACCTAAGTGTTACAAAAGCATAGAGGAGAGATTGACTAGCTTTCCTGCTGAAGGGGATGGCAGGGAGGTATACTAAATACAAAGTATAATAGCTATGAATGGCTGCATGAAAGATACATTACAATCAAGCAATCAACTGCAGAGGCATGCAGCATTGAACAATTATTTTTGTTGGTGAGCCTATGGGTTGGCTGTATGACTTTGCTGATCTTTGCTGGGCTCTTTCACAGATTGGGGGTTTTAGCTGGTATAACTGGGCAGACTTGGCTCTGTTTCATGTCTCATTTCTCTAGCAGTGGAGCCTGGGTATATGCACATGACAAAGGTAGAGATGGGAAAGTGAAATGAGACTTGCTCAAGACCTCTTGAGCCTTGAAACTGGCACACCATCATTTCTGCTGCATCGTATAGGACAAAGCAAGTCACAAGACCAGCCCAGATTCCAGAAGTGGGGAAATAGAATCCACTGCTGATGGGAGGAGCGCTGACGTGATCTTGTAAATAGGTATAGTTACATGGAATGGTAGAGAATTGGGGATATTTATTTCCTTCTAAATTCTGTCATAAATGGTTTTTTTGCATTTCCAGTATTCCCGTTTCCTTTGGGGAGCTTGCCCCTCCCTCACTTCATTTGATTCTGGTCAGATTGTCAGTCATGAGACTTTATCTTCCCATATTTGCCACAGTCAAAACAAACTGGGCTAAATAGAATCCTGCCCTGAATTATATATAGACCCTGGGATAGAGAGGTCTTCAAAAATTTTTTTTACACTAGGATAGTCAAGTTAGGAGATTAGGATTGTTAAACTGCCAGTCTGCAAAAATGAAACAGAGCTGAAGCAGTGAGAAAGCGGAGTTGGATGACATCATTTCAGGCCTGGGACACAGCCAATGTCGAAGTGAGATCTATCACCAACCACATGAGGGCTTTGCAGTTTAGTTATATGAGCCTATAAATCTCACCCACCCCCATGCTTTTTAAAATTTTAAGCTATTTGTGTTGGCTTTCTATCCCTGATTGACTGAGGAATCTGCAGAGGTTGTGTTTGAGCTGAAAGCACCCAAATTAGAAAAAGTGGGAAAAGGAGGTTGGACAAAGGAAGAAGAAATGAAGAGTGAGAATCAAAAATAAAAAGCAGTTGTCAACATTGTGTTCCCACCACCGTTTTACATGAAGGCTTTTCAGAAACAGCTTCCATGAAGCTAACATGGTATTTTTTTCAGCTTTGTTGATAAGGAAACTGAGTGTTTGGGAACTTTTGCTAAGCTTGCATAGACAAAGGTTGCAAAACCCTTGCATACTAATATGGACTTTGAACCTTTCGGGACACAGCAAAACAAAACGACGCTCAGTCAGCAAAGACGGGGGGCATATCTGAACATAGCATAAGTTCAGTGACCTGAGGAAAGATGTTACTGAGTGTATCACAAGATGAAGGTTTTCTCATGGTGGAACAGGAAATCTAGTGAGAATTAATTTTTTCTTTCAAATAAACTTTTTAATGAAAGCTTTGAATCTCCAGATAATATGCAGTCAATTTTGATGTTGAAAGAAATACATAATCATCATATGAATTTGAAAAGTACATGCATACATTCAATTCCACCCCCCACATCCCAGACTTCTTGTTAGATTTTTTAGTATATTTCCTACCAGTATTTTCTTTTCTTTTCTGACCCATCAAACTTTCATTCATCTGTGGAGCTTTCTGTGCAATGGCACAATTCCTAAGGACACAGGCTCTCGGGAAAGGCCAAACTGGGTTCTGATTCCACCTCCACCCTGTCTGGCTGTGTGATCCTAATCAAACTGATTCCTCAACCTCTCCGGGACTTGGCTTCTCTCTCTAATGTGTGCTAAGGATAATACCTGCCTCCCGAGGCTGTTGCAAAGATTATGTGAGTTTATGGACACACAGAGATTGGCATGGCACCTGACCCACAGGGAATAGCCATAATGAAGAGCTCTCTTTATTAGTGTCCCAGCTTCCTGGCTCCCACAGAAATTCATAAATCTCTCTGCTGGCTCTTCCTGCAATGTATTTAACCATACTTTTACAGTCTTGTCTTCTCTCTAGACCATGAACTCTTTAAATTAAGAAACTCCAACTTATTTGACTATCTATCCTCAGCATCTAGCACAATGCAGGGAATCTGGTAGATTCCATATAAATATATATGTATTCTTTTATCTTTTTGGAAAGAGGGTCTTTGAAGACACTATTAGTTAAGATGAGGCCAAACTGGATTAAAGTGTCCTTAAAAGAAGGGGAGAGGAGGCAGATAGACACAGGGGAGAAGACCAAGTGAAGATGGAAGTAGAGGCTGGAGTGACACTGCCACAAGCCAAGGAATGCCCAGGATTGCCTGCCAGGAGTGTCCAGAAGCCAGGAGAGAGGCATGAAACAGATCCGTCTCCAGAGACAGCAGATGGAGCATGGCCCTGCCAACCCCTTGGTTCCAGACTTCTAGCCTTCAGAAATGTGACAGTACATTTTTGTTGCTTTGAGCCATCTAGTTTGTGATACTTAGCTACCAAATCCCTAGGAAACTAAGATTTCCTGGCAGGGGTGACAGACACACAAAAGTAAGGTGGCGAGTTGGGGAAAGGTCATTCCTTGCAGAGGGAACAGTATGAGCAAGGGCACAGAGGTGTGACAAGTTGGGTGTAGGTGGGTGTTTTAGTTTCCTTGACTGCTCAGGCAAATACCATGCAATGGGTCAGTTTAAACCATGGGAATTTAACAGTGCATGGTTTTGAGGTTAGGAAAAACAGTCCAAATCAAGGCATCATCAAGATGATGCTTTATCCCCAAAGACTGTGGCATTCTGGGGCTGATGGCCAGTGATCCTTGGTCCTTAGCTTGTCATATGACGAGGCATGTGGCCGCATCTCCTTTTCTCTCCCTTCTCTTCCAGGTTCTGTTGATGTTCAGCTTCCGACTGCTCCCGCTGTGGCTTTCTCTCTGTCTGTCTGAATTTCATTCCACTTATAAAGGACTCCAGTAATAGGATTAAGATCAATCCTGATCAGGGTGGGCCACACCTTAACTGAAGTAACTTCATCAAAAGGTCCTACTTACAATGCGTTCACACTCGCAGGAATGGATTAAGTTTAAGAACATGTTTTTCTGGGGTACACACACCCCCAAACTACCTTGAGACCCTTGTGGGGGAGTGATGGGGATGGGGTGGGCTTGACTGGTTGATCCCAAGGGATGGGTGGTGGCAGAGGGCAGGAGCATCCCTTCCTCACTTAGATGGGGGTGAGTGGGTAGGTATAGCTAGAGAGTGAGTAGGGATTCTGCCTGGGAGAGGGGTTGAGGTTAAAACTGGAGGAAGCATCCTCATGGGTTCTTCATTGAAGATGCTAGGCAGAGGGTGGAGCCTGAGTTAGGCCAGGAGGGGGAAATCAAGGGGCTAGTAGAGCAGAGAAGCTGGAGGGATGAAGGGGACAAATGAACAACCAAGGATGTTTCTCAAGGCAGAGTGTGGGTGTAAGTAGATTTTCAAGTTGGATTGCTGGAGTAATTATCTTTTAAACCCTGATTGTACATTAGAATCACCTGGGGAGCTTTAAAAACAAAAACTCCAATGTCCAGATCACACCCCAGACCAATTACACCAGATTCTTAAGGGGTAGGACCCAGAATATGGATTTTTAAAACTTCAATTTGCAGCCAAGGATGGAAACTACTTGTGTAAAGGGATGAATCAGAAGCCAAAGAACCAGCAGAATCATGCATGCTTCCATTGATCCAAGATGGTGCTTCCTCTTCTTGAGCCACAAGTTTTGCTGCAGAATTTTAGTGGTTATCACAGAGTTGACCTGCCGTTTGACCATGGTAATGGACACTACCAAGTAGATAAGCCTTTATCTTTTGTTCCCCAAATACACAGGCAATAATCCTAAAGGCTTCCTGTTTTGGAGTGAAAGCTTGGTGTATCACACACACACAAGAGCACAAAAACCACATCAGGAGTTGACTCTTCGTTTAAAAATAAAGTAATGCTAGATATCACTCAGAAGCCAATTATGACTTTTAGATAGGTCCTGGAGGCTAAAGACAATGTTGATTATACTGAGAAGGCTGAGTCATTCCATTAGGGTTTTCAGGGACTGATTCATTAGTCAAATTAATCTTAATATAATAGCACAGAAATAAGGAAGAAATAATGACTCACATTTCTTTTTGCTCTGGTTAAGCACTCACTGTTCAGATTCCTTAGCTCTTTTGAAAAGAATATGAAGCTCTGCTTGCTCTTTGGATCCAATCTATTCATTCATTCAACATGTATTGACTGAGCATCAGCTTTGTGACATTAGACATGGTGCAATGAATGAGACTAAGTCCTCTCTCCACGGAGCTTACATTCCCAGAGGGGTGATGGACAATAAACCGAGAGATCTACAATTTCAGGGAGTGGTAAGTGGAGTGAAGAAAGCTGGATAAGAGAATAGAGCAAGGCAGGGGTGCGGGAGCTATTTAGAGGGGATTTTCAGGGAGGGCCTCCCGGAGGAGGTGACATCTGAGCAGAGACCTCAATGAAGGGAGGGGAGGATCTATGCAAAGACCTGGAGAAGAGCATTCTGGACGGAAGGGAGAACAAGCAGAATTGCCTCTGGACTGTCCTAAAAGCAAAAGTTGCAAAGGAACTTTGCAGTTGATGTGTGAATTTCTGAATAGCATGTTGATCAGACCAAGACCAGTTTGCTGAGGGTGAATTAAATCAGGGTTCCAGCTGGCACATATAATGCCTTTGTGGGAATTAGAAAAGGATACCCTGTGTGGCAGACAAGTTACAAAAGGGCACTTTTACCTGTGATTGAAGCAGCCGCAGTCTGGCCCAACTTATAAGCAGAGATCCAGCTGGATTCCAGCTCCCACTGGCTTTCTTAGCTAGGAGTATCTTGTGCATTGCACGGGTTGCACAACTAAATGTGGCAGCCCTTTCTGAGGTTCAATGTAAAACAGAACCATCTAAGTCACAGGAAAATGGCAGGATGGAAGAGACCGTCTTTTCTGTTTTGTGTTTGTTTGTTTGTTTTGTTTTTAATGCTTTTAAAAACTCTTACCAGGAAGCCTGAAACACTTGTAGTAGGATAATATTTTTAGCGGATTAACTGGTCTCTATCCCTACACCCTTTGCTCTCCCATCCTTACTTTTCAAATAACTAGGTTGTTTTGGGCTGATTTCCTCAGTGGAATGGCCAGTAGTAGCAATTAGTTTATTGAAAGGATGGTACACGCCAGAGAAATTAGCACGGGAATTAGTGCCAGAGAGAGAGAAAGAGAGACAGAGGTAGAGATAGAGATAGAGAGAGAGAGAGAGGCATGTGCCTAATGGCAGGGGTTTATGTTTTATAAGGAGGTCTTTGCAGGCGGTAGTAACCTTGGAACACCATGTGCTTACATCCTTTGCATTGTTTCTGTAGGAGATAACCTTCAGTGTTTGTAGCTCTTTTGATATGTACCAAGAGTTCATTCACTGTCTCTCTGTTTTGTAAGTTTTATAGTTTGGGGGCTTTAGGGGAAATTTTTGCTCTAGGGAGTTAGTAGTTGTGTATTAACTCCTTCTGAGCTAGGCGGGAGACCACAGCCTAAATGCTCTATTCTACCCTGCATCGACAGTATAGAAAAGAAGTCTATAGGCCCTGGCCTTCTAAAAGGTCTGAGTCCTTAGGGGAATGGAGAGAGGTTGGATGGAGACACAATGTTTGAAAGAAACATTATATGTGACAGCATCTTATCCTTTTTCCCTTTATATTTATTCATTCCCATTAAAGCCATTCTCCTCTTCTTTTTTTTCTCCCCTCCGTAGGCAACAGCTTGAACATGTTACTATGTATCCTTGTAGACCAAGTAATGTTTGGGTACAAGCTTTTTAAATTATAGAAATAATATCCTATAATTCTGTAGATCTTATTTGGTTTCTTACTTTTTCATTCATCACTAAGCCTTCGAGAGCTATTCATGTTGCTTGTGTACATGTAGTCTGTTTCTTCTAACTTCTGATAAAATTCCTTGGTACAGAGTCACCACATTTTACTTATTTACTACCCATGATGGACATCCAGGATATCTTCCTCCACTCATTATTATAGATGAACATCTTTACACATGTCCACTTATAGTCCTGTTTAATAAAGACTGTGGGATATATACCCAGGAGTGAGACTTCTGCACATATATGCACCTGTAATTAGGAAAAGCTCTGCTATAGTGCTCTCCAGAATGGTGGCAATAGCTAAGAATTCACCAGCAGTGTACAAATCCTCCTGTTTTCCTACATCCCAAGACTTGGTGTTATTCTTCTTTCTAATTTCTGTCAATCTAACATAATGGGTGTAAAAGGATATATTGTTGTTTAATTTATATTTCTTGATTTACTAAAGAACTTGAGCATCTTCTCATCTACCTATTAGCACTTGATAATATTTTTTTGCCTGTTTTCTATTGGGCTTCCTGTCTTTTTTTTATTTGCCGTTGTTCAACATCAGTTGTAAGCATTGCAAACATTTTCTCCCAATGTGTCTAAGTTTGCCTGCAGTGTCTTTTGTTGAGCAGAAACCTTTAATGTCGATGTAATTAAATCATCAATTTGTTGCCTTACGTTTTGAGTTTACTTGCAGCCAAAACATTCCCATTGATATCCTGATTGTGTGAATGGTTTGTGTGCTGGTTATTAAATAATTGGCTCTCAGCTCCAAACCCAATTTTCTGACTCTGCATTGTGATTCTAGATCTCTGCAAATCACATTTCCACTTTGCAAGCTGATTCTATGCTTGGCTCTGCCAATAGGGAACTGTTTTGGTTTGGTAAAGCAGCTGTTATGCAAAATACCAGAATTGGATTGGCTTTTATAAATGAGATTTATTAGGTCACAAATTTATAGTTCTACAGCCATAAAAGTGTCCAAACTAAGACACTGACAAGAGGATACCTTCATGAAGAGTGGCCGATGGCATCAGGAAAACCTCTGTCAGCTGGAAAGGCACGTGGCTGCCGTCTGCTGGTCCTGGGTTGTGTTTCATTTCCTCTCTCAGTTCCCGTGCATCCTTAGCTTGGCATTTCCAAATGTTCTTCTGTCTGCAACTCCAAGCATCTCTGGGTATCCCTGTCAGCTCCCAAGTGTCTCTCCAAAAGTCTCTCTCAGTTGCTCTTGGGGCGTTTTGTCTTCTCTTAGCTTCTCTGGAGCAAACTCTGGGCCAGCATCTCAAAGCATCAGCTTTCAACGGCCATCTTCGAAATGTCTCTTTCAGCTGCTCTCAGCTCCTTCTGTTTGTAAGCTCTTTTATAGGATGCCAGTGATTTAATTAAGACCCACTCTGATGGGCAGGGTCCATATCTCCATGGAGATAATTCAATCAAAGGTCTTGCCCACTGTTGGAGTCACATCTCCATGGAAACACTCAATCAAAGGATTAATGTCTGCCCTCACAAGATTGCATTAAAGAATATGGCTTTTCAGGGTCATAATATATCCAAACTGTCACAGGTACCTAGAGGAGATGGAAAAACAAAAGCGGAGGGAGCAACATGCGCTAACAGGCTATGTGCTGGTTTGAATGTATTATGTCCCCCAAAATGCCATTATCTTTGATGTAATCTTGTGTAGGCAGATGTATCAGCGTTGATTAGATTGTAATTCTTTGAGTGTTTCCATGGAGATGTGCCCCACCCAACTGTGGGCAATAGCTCTGATTGGATAATTTCCATGGAGGTGTGGCCCCACCCATTCAGCATGGGCGTTGATTAGTTTACTGGAGCACTATATAAGCTCAGACAGAAGGAGTGAGCTTTGCTACAGCCAAGAGGGACACTTTAAAGAATGCACAGGAGCTGAGAGAGGAATGGCAGTTTACAGAGACATTTTGGAGATGGCCTTTGAAAGCAGACTTTTGCTCTGGAGAAGTTAAGAAAGGACAAATGCCCCAAGAGCAACTGAGAGTGACATTTTGGAGAGAAGCTGTGACCTAGAGAAGAACGTCCTGGGAGAAAGCCATTTTTGAAACCAGAACTTGAAGCAGATGCCAGCCACGTGCCTTCCCAGCTAACAGAGGTTTTCTGGATGCCATTGGCCATCCTCCAGTGAAGTTACCTGATTGCTGATGTGTTACCTTGGACACTTTATGGCCTTAAGACTGTAACTGTGTAACCAAATAAACCCCCTTTATAAAAGCCAATCCATTTCTGGTGTTTTGCATTCTGGCAGCATTAGCAAACTGGAACAGGCTGGGTGGCCCTTTTCAGAGTTCTGGTCCTAGATGCCTAGGGCCTTCCCTCCAAGCTCAGAGACAACAGCACCAATGTCCTGTCCTCCAAGTCTCTAAGATTTAATCATTCCAGCCTCTTCCTTTTGCTCCCCTAGCATTAGGAATGGTAGCTGCTTCCTGCAGTTGCTAGGTTGTGATACCCTTGTGTTCCTCTTCATTGTTTCAATGCTCCAACATCTGTTTAAACTGTCCTTTAGATTAAATCCTGTGAAAATAACTTGTGAAGCTTCTATTTTCCTTATCAAGACACTGACTGATAGAATCATTCAGAGGACCTCTGTTTTGATTACCTTATAACATCCATTATCCCCCTCATTCTGCTGAGAACACCCTGATTTGGAGCAGTTGCATCTCCTCTGTTTCACAGCAGTCATTTGGTTTAGGTGGAATTGAGCCCAGATTTCAGCATTAGGGTCAATGGCTTAATTCTTGAACACATCCTGGTTTCTTAGCTGCAGTCACTGGCTTAGGGATTGGGATGTGTCCCAATTTGTGTCAGTGAAAGTGCCTTATCCCAGGGTGGTGAGGTAGGATAGAATAAGGCATCAAAGCTGTGGTCCCTAGTCTTATATTGAGCTTCAAAAGAGTTATTGCAGACCCCCTAAAGCTCCAAAACCTCACAAACCATGAAAGCTTGTAAAATCATGAACCCTAAGCAAATTCTCAGTTAATGACAGAAAGTATGGGATCATAAAGATTGCTAAACATCTGCTCAAAGACAAATTTTAGATATGTGAGAGCAGGTCACAAGTTCCAATAACTGCCATAACTATCTCCTTCTAGAACAAAAAAAAAAACATCTGGTATTCAAAGGTTGAGATAAAATCACTGTAAAACTTCCCTTTATAAGATGCTAACCCACTGCCACTCAGTTCATGCTTCTCCCTTGAACACGTCTATGTTATCTCTTTAACATGTCTTGTTTCTCTCTTCCTTTAAAAAACTTTACTACTTATTCCAACTGGCTCCTCTTGTCTCTGAATTCTTTCTGCAGCAGGAGTCTCAAACCTGGAATGGGGTTCTGCCTGGCACTGTTGCCAGCAGGCACTAGTTACAGTGATGTGCTCTGAGAATGTGAAGTGTAGAACTATGAAGACCCAAAGAGAGAGGCTGGAGCTGCTGGGGGGTGGGGGTGGGGGGCACTGGCTTAGTTTCCTAGGTCTCCTGTAACAAATATTACCAATTGGGTGGCTTAAGACAATAAAAATCCACTGTCATACAGTTCTGGAGACTAAAAGTCTGAAATCAAAGACTTGGAAGAGCCATGTTCTTCCTGAAGTCTATAGGGATTTATCATTCCATGCCTCTCTCCTGGCTTCTGGTGGTGGCCAGAAAACCTTGGCATTCCCGGCTTGTGGATACCCCTCTGCCTCCACATCCCCGTGGCCTTCTTTCTTGTCTCCATTGTCACATGGCCTCCTTCCCAGTGTCTATGTCTCATTCCCCCTTTTTAGAAGGACACCAGTGATATTGGATTAGGGTGGGCCTCATCTTAACTGATCATATCTTCAAAGACCTCATTTCCACATAAGATCACATTCATGGGAGTTAGGACTTGAACTTATCTTTTTGAGGGACATATCTCAACCCATAACATGTACCATATGGAGCATGAGGCTGATGTGGTAGAGCAAAGAGAAGGAGAGAGATCCAGTGGTTGCTATCAATTCTGAGCCCCTGGATTCAGCCTTCCCTGAAGCCATCATAAATTCTGAGATCTTTAGCTCTTCAGCCAACAAACTCCCCTTTGCTTAAATCAGTTCTACTTACATTTTCTGTCATTTGAAATCAAAAGAATCCTGTTTTAGTTTGGTAAACTGATGAAATGCAATATACTAGAATTGGGTTGGCTTTTCCAGTGGGGATTTATTAACTTACAAGTTTACAATTCTGAGGCCATGAAAATGTCCAAATTAAGGCATCAACAGGATGATACTTTCTTCCTGAAGAAAGGCTACTGGTGATCCAGGACTCCTCTGTCACATGGGAAGGCACATGGCACATCTGCTGGTCTTTCCCTTCTCTCCTGGGTTTCATTGTTCCCAGCTTTTGGCTTCAGTGGCTTCCTCTCTGGGCTCCTGTGTGTTTCTCTCTTTTAGCTTCTGTCTCTCTGAGCTTCTGTGAATTTCAACTCTTATAAAGGACTCCACTAAGAGGATTAAGACCCATCTGGGGCACACCCCAACTGAAATAACCTGATCTAAAGGTCCCACCCACAATAGGTCGAAACCCACGGGAATGGATTAGTTTTAAGAACATGATCTTTTCTGAGGTTTATATAACTTCAAACCATACAAATCCTAACTGAAAGAGTGAAGAAAGGAAACCAATGTTTGTTGGACACCCAAATATGCTCAGCTCTGGACTCAGCACTTTCATATAAACTTTAATATAACCCTTACTGTATTAACACTGTTATCATATTATGTATGTGGAAATTGAGTCTAAGAGAAGTGAGGTATATTGTACTAAAAGTCACACAGGAAGTTAACTGGCAGAGCTTACATCTTTTTTTTTTCTTTCAGAGGATGAAAAACACCAGAAATGGATTGGCTTTTATAAAAGGGGGTTTATTTGGTTACACAGTTACAGTCTTAAGGCCATAAAGTGTCCAAGGTAACGAATCAACAATCAGGTACCTTCATTGGAGGATGGCCAATGGTGTCCGGAAAACCTCTGTTAGCTGGGAAGGCACGTGGTTGGCATCTGCTCCGAGTTCTGGTTTCAAAATGGCTTTCTCCCAGGATGTTCCTCTCTAGTCCACAGCTCCTCCTCAAAATGTCACTCTCAGTTGCTCTTGGGGCATTTTTTCTCTTAGTTTCTCTGAAGCAAGAGTCTGCTTTCAAGACCATCTCCAAAATGTCTCTGTAAACTGTGGTTCCTCTCTCAGCTCCTGTGCATTCTTCAAAGTGTCCCTCTTGTCTGTAGCAAGCTCGCTCCTTCTGTCTGAGCTTATATAGTGCCCCAGTAAACTAATCAAGATCAATGCTGAATGGGCAGGGCCACACCTCCATGGAAATTATCCAATCAGAGCTATCACCCACAGTTTGGTGGGTCGCATCTCCATGGAAACATTCAATCAAGGAATTACAATCTAATCAACACTAATATGTCACTCACACAAGATTGCATCAAAGATAATGGCATTTTGGTGGACATAATACATTCAAACAGGCCCAAAACCTAACTCTTCTGATAAGGATAGCTATAATTCAGGGTTAGGTGGCAGCAAAACTATCTCTCTCTTTAGAGAAGTGAAGGGGCATGTATTTGAAGAGGAACAAGTAGAAAAGGGGTTTTTGCATAAAAAGTGCTGTTCCTCCTGATCAAATTTTTAAGGTCAACTTTATTGAGGTAGGACTTATATAAGATAAAATGTGTACTTCACAGTGAGTTGTACAGTTCATTGAGTTTTGACAAATGTGTACACCACCAACATCGAGATATAGAATATTTCCATTGCCCTAAAAAATTTCCCTTGTGCCCCTTTATAGTCATGCTCCCCCCGACAGCCAATAATCTGCTTTCTGTAACCATATATTACTTCAGCCTCTTCTAGAATTTCAAATAAATGGAATCATACAGTATTTAGTCTTTTGTGTCTGGCTTCTTTGGCTCAGCACAATGACTATAAGATCTGTGCTGGTTAGGATGTATTATGTCCCCCAAAATGACATGTTCTTTAATGCAGTCTTGTGGGGGCAGACATAATATTGTTGATTAGGTTGAAATCCTTTGACTGAGTGTTTCCATGGAGATGTCACTCAATCAACTGGGAGTGAAACTTTTGATTAGATTATTTCCATGGAGATGTGGACCATTCAGGGTGGGTCTTGAATTAATCACTGGAGTCCTATGAAAGAGGATGAAAGACAGAGAGAAGACACAGAAAAAAGCCTGAGAGAAGCTGAGAGTGGAGTTGGAACACAACCCGGGATCAGCAGATGCCAGCCATGTGCCTTCCCAGCTAACAGAGGTTTTCTGGACACCATTGACCTTCCTTTGGTGAAGGTATACTCATGTTGATGCCTTAATTTGCACATTTTCATGGCCTTCAGACTGTAGCTTTGTAACCAAATAAACCCCCTTTATAGAAGGGGTATTTTGCATAATGGCAGCCTTAGCAAACCAGAACAAGATCCATCTATGATATTGTGTGTTTTGGCATTTCATTCCTTTATATTATATTGTTATATTGTTTATATTGTTGAGTAATGTTGCGTTGTATGAATACATAGTAATTGTTCATCCACTGAACAGATAGGATTTTTGAGATTAGCTTCTTGGGAGTCAGGAAATGCCACAGGTATAGTAGCCCCAGTGGGGTAGGACTTTTGATGAAGAGGACTTTGGGAGCTGGCATTTCTGGGATGTCCTGAGGATGACTTGGGCTGGTGGGCTGGGCATAGTTCTGTGTAGTTGGCTCCTCTACACCTGAATCCAGTGGCCTCTCCAGACCATACTGTCTCAGCTTCCCACTTCACCAGCTGCTGTGCAGCTTTCAGTTCAATCCTGACAAGGATATGGAAACTCTGAGAGGGGATGAGCTTGTTCAGAGTTAATCAGCCTGATGTGGCAGGACCAAAAACTTGGCATTTCATTCCTTTATATTGTGAATTTGTCATTCTCCCCCATAATATCCCCTGCATAGGAAGAAGTCCTTGATGTGACTCTGGTTTCAGCTCACAAGTCAGCCCTTGGTGGTCTTGGCTGTTGTACAGTATGGAAAATGGCTTGAGGAAAACTGCTTTGGATTTGCTATTAGTGGACATGGAGGAAGGAAGAAATCAAACATGTTCTTTGACTTTACATCAAAGACTGTAAAGGGGTGTTTTGTAAAGGGTCTTGAATACAAAAAGCCATGTAAGCTGATTTTCTGTGTTTTTTTTTTTACTAAGCCACTCAAAATTTTCAGCACTATTATTTGGCTTGTTTAAAGATGCTGATAGTTAATTTGCATACAGCTGGGGGGGGGCAAATTCTGGCTTTTTCAAAGCAATTTCTAGCAGATCTGAAAGTATATAGACTCTCTTGATCAAAACAGTGCCTACTGGGGTGTATTTGATGTTTTAGATACGTTTACATGCTGCGAAGTCCAAAATGTGCTTGATTTATTTGGAAGTAAATGCCAAACTGAAGTGTGGCAGAGCTTGGAATATGCATTTGGATCTAAATTCTGTTTCCCTGCTAAATGGGGCATACATTGTCCTTTTATCCACTGCATGCTATCCGACATCACATAACTCAGGGTTCTCTGTTGCCGACAACAGAGGTCCCTCCTCCTAGTTTAAACAAAGAGGAATTTGTTAAAGGGTGCTCTAGCTTGCAGACCTCTAAGGTGTTTGGAGAACCAGGTTTGGGAGTACATGGTCAGAAATAAATTAGGTGGGAGAAACAGCCAATCACACAAGGACTGTTCTAGCAAAAACACTGCTGCTATTGCCACCTGCTGCTCAGCACCCCTGGTGGGGGACTGTAGCCCCTGCCACAGAGCTTGTTAGATGGTCCTCACTTGCTAGAAGCCCTGCTTCCCCTCACTTGCTGCCAGATCCAAGTCTCTTGATGTATATCAGATAGGCTGAAAGCAGGTCACAAACCTGGGAAAGGAACCCAGCTGCAAAGGAACCCGGGAAACATGATCTTTCAGCTTTTTACCCCTTGTAGCACAGAGAGGGAACAAGCTAGGAGGGGCTTGGAATAGATGCTGGGTGAGCCAGCTTTCAGTCTCTGCCACAAATACTAACCTGAATTTGGCAGAGACCATGATATTAGAGGAGCAGAGCCAGAGACTCTGGTTGTCCCATTCAAGGCAAAGTTTCAAAGTAGGCTTTTTGGAGCCTCAGTTTCCCAATTTGTAAAATAGGTTCCCATACCCTGCTGATACGGTACACTGCTTGGATCTCCTCTCGAGGAAGAATTTGCTGTTTGGCTGCAAGGAATGCAGTGAGTTGCCAGCCTTCAGCTGTCAGAACTTCCAGGATCTGCCAGACTTTTTCTGGGTAGCCAATGACCAGGCATGGTAGGAACACTGGAGCCTGTCTATTTCTGCTCAATGCAGGACTCCTTTGATGGGAAAGCTTTCCACTGGAGCTCCTCATCGGGTTGGGTTGGCCGGAACTTTGTTAGATCTGCATCACAGTCCTTTCCCTGCACAGCCTTGTTTCTTCCCCTTTTTGTCTTTCACAGGCGTTATCCCCCAGTAAATCTTTTGTATTCCTAGCTCCATCTCAGCATCTGCTTCCCAGAGGACCTGGCTGACACACAGGCTTTTATGAAGATGAAATGAGGCAATAATCCATGAAAGCATAAAACAGATAGCTCAATTCACAATTTCATCTTTGAGTCCTTCCTTTCCATTTTAATTGATGTCTAATCCAATAGCAAATTCTATCACTCCTACCTTCCATAATGTGTCTTGAATTCACCTGCTTTTAAAATTCAGTTTTATTGTGATTTATTCACATACCCTGCAATCATCCACAGTGTACAATTGCTCACAGTACCATCATAGAGTTCTGCATTCATCACCAGAATCAATTTTTGAACATTTTCATTATACCAAAAAATTAAAATAGTAATAAAAATAACACCCCAACCATCCCATCCCCCATCCCTCCTCCCATTATTCATTTAATTTTTGTCCCCATTTTTCTACCCATCTTTCCATACACTGGATAAAGGGAATTTTGGCTACTAGATTTTCATAATCACAAAGTCACAGCATGTAAGCTATATAGTTAAACAATCGTTTTCAAGAATCAAGGCTACTGGGTTGCAGTTCAACAGTCTCAGGTATTTCTTTCTAGCTATTCCAATATACTAAAAACTAAAAAGGGATATCTATATATCACATAAGAATAATCTCCAGAATGACCTCTTGACTCCATCTGAAATCTTTCAGCCACTGAAACTTTATTTTGTTTCATTTCCTTCCCCCTTTTGGTGAAGAAGTCTTTCTCAATGCCACAATGCAGAATCCGGGCTCATCCCTGGGAGTCATGTCCTGCATTGCCAAGGAGATTTACACCCCTGGGAGTCATATCCCATGTAGGGGGGAGGGCAGTGAGTTTAACTGCACAGTCAGCTTAGAGAGAGAGGGCCACATCTGAGCAACAAAAGAGGTTTTTTGGGGGAGACTCTAAGGCACAATTATAAGTAGGCTAGCCAAATTCACCTGCTTTTGACTATCCCCGATGCTACCACCTCAGTCCAAGTCTCCATTGCCTCTGGCTTGGACAATGCAATAGGCTCCCAGCTGGTGTCCCTGCTTCCTTTCCTGCTTTACTACACAGATGTCAGGGCCATCTTTTAAAATCCCTTGAATTTAAAAGGGATACAGATCCCTTTATCCCACTTCTCGGAATCCTTCAATGGCTTCCTATCTCACATGGAATAAAATCCAGACTCCTCGCCATGGCTCTGAGGGTCCTTGTGCTCAGGCCCAGGAACCTGTCCAGTTTTATCTCTTGCCACTATTGTTAGCCCCTAGCCACCCAGCCCTCATTTTCTCAAATGTGTCAAGTTCTTTCCTGTCTCAGAGTATGTGTACTGACTATTTGGCCTTGTCTGAAAACCTCTCCTCCCTGCTCTTTACCTAGATGGATTCTTCTGTTCATTCAGCCTCAGCTTGAATGTCACTTCCTTAAAGAGTTCTTATTGACCACCCTGTGGGTGAAGACAGTATATCAGTCAGGACAGGTGGTGTCATGCTGCAGCAACAAATGACCCCCACACCTCAGGGGCTTATAACAGCAACATGTCCATCAAAGGTCAGCTGCAGCTCTGCCCCGTGATGGTCTCACTCTAGGACACAGCTGATCCATGGCCTCTATGCGGGGCAGTGCTGGACTTATGGCAGAGAGAAGAGACTGGTGAACCTCATGCTGGTTTTTTTTTTTTTTTTTTACCATTTGAAATTTTGCCATTAGCAAATTCACTTTTTTTTTTAATCTTCATTTTATTGAGATATATTCACATACCACGCAGTCATACAAAACAAATCGTACTTTCGATTGTTTACAGTACCATTACATAGTGGTACATTCATCACCCAAATCAATCCCTGACACCTTCATTAGCACACACACAAAAATAACAAGAATAATAATTAGAGTGAAAAAGAGCAATTGAAGTAAAAAAGAACACTGGGTACCTTTGTCTGTTTGTTTCCTTCCCCTATTTTTCTACTCATCCATCCATAAACTAGACAAAGTGGAGTTTGGTCCTTATGGTTTTCCCAATCCCATTGTCACCCCTCATAAGCTACATTTTTATACAACTGTCTTCGAGATTCATGGGTTCTGGGTTGTAGTTTGATAGTTTCAGGTATCCACCACCAGCTACCCCAATTCTTTAGAACCTAAAAAGGGTTGTCTAAAGTGTGCATAAGAGTGCCCACCAGAGTGACCTCTCGGCTCCTTTTGGAATCTCTCTGCCACTGAAGCTTATTTCATTTCCTTTCACATCCCCCTTTTGGTCAAGAAGATGTTCTCCACCCCACGATGCCAGGTCTACATTCCTCCCCGGGAGTCATATTCTACGTTGCCAGGGAGATTCACTCCCCTGGGTGTCTGATCCCACGTAGGGGGGAGGGCAGTGATTTCACCTTTCAAGTTGGCTTAGCTAGAGAGACAAGGCCACATCTGAGCAACAAAGAGGCATTCGGGAGGAGGCTCTTAGGCACAACCATAGGGGGGGCTAGCCTCTCCTTTGCAGCAACCGTCTTCCTGAGGGTAAAACCTGTGGTAGAGGGCTCAACCCATCAAACCACCAGTCCCCTATGTCTGTGGTCATGTTAGCAACCATGGAGGTGGGGTAGGTGAATACCCCTGCATTCTCCACAGGCTCCTCAAGGGGACATGCTGTTTTTTAAAGCTTCTACCTGGTAATAATATACATCACTCACAGCCACATTTTGTTGGCCAAAACTAGTCACATGGACTCCTGAGTTCAGTGGGGGTGGAGTAAATAATGCTCCCAAAGGGCCATGATCAACCTTGCAGTCAATGTGCTGGGGAAGTATAATATTCTCCCAGGGAGGGGCAGTAAATATTTGAACAACAAAACAATCTTCCAAAAAAGTCATCCCTGTTCTGTATTCTCTCTAATTTCCTCTTGTTTGCTTTCTTTCTTAGTATTCACTACAGTAGTAAATGGTAAATAAATCCACATTTACTTAAAAACTCTGTGTATCATGGAGGCCTGGGTCATGGTAGGCTTTTGTTTTTAAATTTTTTTATTTTGAAACTTACATGATCATTGCAAAAATAATACAAAACCCATAAGGGAACTCAAACATAGCCCGTCAACTCATATACCTATATCTACCAATTTTAAGCATTTTGCTACATTTGCTATATATTCCATCTATATCTATCTATCTATCTATCTATCTATGTATCTACCTATTTTCTAAAGCTTTGAGTGTAGGTTATATACATCCTGCTCCTTGAACACCTAGTAATTCCATGTACATTTCCTAAGAATAAGCATATTCACTTATGTAATCACCTTAAGTACCGTTATCACATTCAAGAAATTTAACATTGGTATAAAGCTTAATTTTTTCCATATGTCCCAGTATTGTCCTTTTGGGCCTTTTTTGCCTCCATTGTTAGATCCAGTTCAGCACCATGTATTGCATTAAATTGCCATTGTCTCTTTAGTCATTCCCTCTCTTTTGAAATTGTAGAAACATATAGACAATGTAAACTTTCCCAGCCCAACCACTCCCAAGCATACCATTCAGTGGGATTAATCACATTCACAATGTTGCAGAACCCTCACCACCATCCTTTCCAGAACTCTCCCATCACCACAATCAGACACCCTCTACTCATTTTGTATTAACTTCCCATTTTCCCTGTCCCCATCCCTGGTAACCTGTACTCTCCCTTCTGTCTCTGTGAATTTGCATATCCTTTTGTGTCTGACTTATTTCACTCAACATGATGTCTTCAAGATTCATTCATATGAATGTACAACTATGTAATGGTACTGTGAACAATCGAATGTACGATTTGTTTTGTATGACTGCGTGGTATGTGAATATATCTCAATAAAATGAATATAAAAAAAGATTCATTCATGTAGGAGCATGTATCAGAACTTCATTCCTTTTTAAGGTTGAATAATATTCCATTGTATGTACATATCACATTTTTATTTATCCATCTGTTGACAGATGCTTGGAGTCTATAAAAAATATCCACCTTTTGGCTATTGTGAATAATGCTGATATGAATACTGGTATACAAATATCTGTTCCAGTCCCTGCTTTCAATTCTTTTGGGTACATACTGAGAAGTGGGATTGCCAGATCATATGGTAATTCTATGTTTAACTTTCTGAGGAATCTCCAAATTGTTTTCCACAACAGTTGCACCATTTTTCATTCCCACCAGCACTGTACTAAGGTCCTCATTTCTCTGTATTTTCATCAACACTTGCTATTTTTTTTAATCTTCATTTTATTGAGATATATTCACATACCATGCAGTCATACAAAACAAATCATACATTCGATTGTTCACAGTACCATTACATAGTTGTACATTCATCACCGAAATCAATCCCTGACACCTTCATTAGCACACACACAAAAATAATAAGAATAATAATTAAAGTGAAAAAGAGCAATTGAAGTAAAAAAGAACACTGGGTACCTTTGTCTGTTTGTTTGTTTGTTTCCTTCCCCTATTTTTCTACTCATCCATCCATAACCTAGACAAAGTGGAATGTGGTCCTTATGGTTTTCCCAATCCCATTGTCACCCCTCATAAGCTACATTTTTATACAATTGTCTTCGAGATTCATGGGTTCTGGGTTGTAGTTTGATAGTTTCAGGTATCCACCACCAGCTACCCCAATTCTTTAGAACCTAAAAAGGGTTGTCTAAATTGTGCTTAAGAGTGCCCACCAGAGTGACCTCTCGGCTCCTTTTGGAATCTCTCTGCCACTGAAGCTTATTTCATTTCCTTTCACATCCCCCTTTTGGTCAAGAAGATGTTCTCCATCCCACGATGCCAGGTCTACATTCCTCCCCGGGAGTCATATTCTACGTTGCCAGGGAGATTCACTCCCCTGGGTGTCTGATCCCACGTAGGGGGGAGGGCAGTGATTTCACCTTTCAGGTTGGCTTAGCTAGAGAGAGAGGGCCACATCTGAGCAACAAAGAGGCATTCGGGAGGAGGCTCTTAGGCACAATTATAGGGAGGCCTAGCCTCTCCTTTGCAGCAACCGTCTTCCCAAGGGTATATCCTGTGGTAGAGAGCTCAACCCATCAAACCACCAGTTCCCTATGTCTGTGGTCATGTTAGCAACCATTGAGGTGGGGTAGGCCAATACCCCTGCATTCTCCACAGGCTCCTCAAGGGGGCACTACATATTTTTTTCCTTTTTTTAACCCTTTTTTCCTTTTTAAATCAACTGTACGGAAAAAAATATTAAAAAAAACAAAAAACAAAAAAGAAAAATATACAATAAAAGAACATTTCAAAGAGACCATAACAAGGGAGTAAGAAAAAGACAACTAACCTAAGATAACTGCTTTACTTCCAACCTGTTCCTACTTTACTCCAAGAAAGTTACCTAATATAGCAACATTTCTGTGAACTTGTTCCTACTATATCCATCAGAAATTAACAGACCATAACCATTCCTGGGCATCCCCAGAACGTTAAATAGCATATCTGTTCTTCTTGGATCACTGTTCCCCTTTCCTTAATTGCTCTCTATTGCTAGTTCCCCTACATTCTACATTATAAACCATTCGTTTTACATTTTTCAAAGTTCACATTAGCGGTAGCATATAATATTTCTCTTTCTGTGCCTGGCTTATTTCGCTCAGCATTATGTCTTCAAGGTTCATCCATGTTGTCATATGTTTCACGAGATCGTTCCTTCTTACTGCCGCGTAGTATTCCATCGTGTGTATATACCACATTTTATTTATCCACTCATTTGTTGAAGGACATTTGGGTTGTTTCCATCTCTTGGCAATTGTGAATAATGCTGCTATGAACATTGGCGTGCAGATATCTGTTTGTGTCACTGCTTTCCGATCTTCCGGGTATATACCGAGAAGTGCAATCGCTGGATCGAATGGTAACTCTATTTCTAGTTTTCTAAGGAACTGCCAGACTGACTGAACCATTATACAGTCCCACCAACAATGAATAAGAGATCCAATTTCTCCACATCCCCTCCAGCATTTGTAGTTTCCTGTTTGTTTAATGGCAGCCACTCCAATAGGTGTTAGATGGTATCTCATTGCGGTCTTAATTTGCATCTCTCTAATAGCTAGTGAAGCTGAACATTTTTTCATATGTTTCTTGGCCATTTGTATTTTCTCTTCAGAGAACTGTCTTTTCATATCTTTTGCCCATTTTATAATTGGGCTGTCTGTACTATTGTCATTGAGTTGTAGGATTTCTTTATATATGCAAGATATCAGTCTTTTGTCAGATACATGGTTTCCAAAAATTTTTTCCCATTGAGTTGGCTGCCTCTTTACCTTTTTGAGAAATTCCTTTGAGGTGCAGAAACTTCTAAGCTTGAGGAGTTCTCATTTATCTATTTTTTCTTTTGTTGCTTGTGCTTTGGGTGTAAAGTCTAGGAAGTGGCCGCCTAATACAAGGTCTTGACGATGTTTTCCTACATTATCTTCTAGGAGTTTTATGGTACTTTCTTTTATATTGAGATGTTTCATCCATTTTGAGTTAATTTTTGTGTAGGGTGTGATGTAGGGGTCCTCTTTCATTCTTTTGGATATGGATATCCAACTCTCCCAGCCCCATTTGTTGAATAGACCATTATGACCCAGTTCAGTTCAAAGATCAGTCGGCCATAGATCTGAGGGTCTATCTCTGAATTCTCAATTCGATTCCATTGACCTATATGTCTATCTTTGTGCCAGTACCATGCTATTTTGACAACTGTGGCTTTATAATAAGCTTCAAAGTCAGGGAGTGTAAGTCCTCCCACTTCGTTTTTCTTTTTTAGAGTGTCTTTAGCCATTCGAGGCATCTTCCCTTTCCAAATAAATTTGATAACTAGCTTTTCCAAGTCTGCAAAGTAGGTTGTTGGAATTTAATTGGGATTGCATTGAATCTGTAGATGAGTTTGGGTAGAATTGACATCTTAATGACATTTAGCCTTCCTATCCATGAACATGGAATATTTTTCCATCTTTTAAGGTCCACTTCCATTTCTTTTAGTAGAGTTACGTAGTTATCTTTGTATAGGTCTTTTACGTCTTTGGTTAAGTTTATTCCTAGGTACTTGATTTTTCTAGTTGCTATTGAAAATGGTATCTTTTTCTTGAGTGTCTCTTCAGTTTGTTCATTTCTAGCATATAGAAACATTACTGACTTATGTGCATTAATCTTGTGTCCCGCTATTTTGCTAAATTTGTTTATTAGCTCTAGTAGCTGTATCGTTGATTTCTCAGGGTTTTCCAGATATACGATCATATCATTTGCAAACAATGACAGTTTTACTTCTTCTTTTCCAATTTGGGTGCCTTTTATTTCTTTGTCTTGCCGGATTGCCCTGGCTAGCACTTCCAGCACAATGTTGAATAACAGTGGTGACAGCGGGCATCCTTGTCTTGTTCCTGATCTTAGAGGGAAGGCTTTCAGTCTCTCACCATTGAGTACTATGCTGGCTGTGGGTTTTTCCTATATGCTCTTTATCATATTGAGGAAGTTTCCTTCAATTCCTACCTTTTGAAGTGTTTTTATCAAAAATGGATGTTGGATTTTGTCAAATGCTTTTTCAGCATCTATTGAGATGATCACTTGATTTTTCCCTTTTGATTTGTTAATGTGTTGTAATACACTGATTGATTTTCTTATGTTGAACCATCCTTGCATGCCTGGAATGAACCCCACTTGGTCATGGTGTATGATTTTTTTAATGTGTCTTTGCATTCGATTTGCAAGTATTTTGTTGAGGATTTTTGCATCTATATTCATTAGGGAGATTGGCCGGTAGTTTTCCTTTTTTGTAGCATCTTTGCCTGGTTTTGGTATTAGATTGATGTTAGCTTCATAAAATGAGTTAGGTAGTGTTCCATTTTCTTCAATGTTTTGAAAGAGTTTGAGTAAGATTGGTGTCAGTTCTTTCTGGAAAGTTTGGTAGAATTCCCCTGTGAAGCCATCTGGCCCTGGGCATTTATTTGTGGGAAGATTTTTGATGACTGATTGGATCTCTTTGCTTGTGATGGGTTGGTTGAGGTCTTCTATTTCTTCTCTGGTCAGTCTAGGTTGTTCATATGTTTCCAGGAAATTGTCCATTTCCTCTACATTGTCCAGTTTATTGCCATACAGTTGTTCATAACATCCTCTTATAAGTTTTTAAATTTCTTCGGGATCTGCAGTTATGTCACCTTTTTCATTCATTGTTTTGTTTATATAGGTCTTCTCTCTTTTTGATTTTGTCAGTCTAGCTAGGGGCTTGTTAATCTTGTTGATCTTCTCAAAGAACCAACTTTTGGTGATATTTATCCTCTCTATTGTTTTTTTGTTCTCTATGTCATTTATTTCTGCTTTAATCCTTGTTATTTCTTTTCTTCTACTTGGTTTAGGATTGGTTTGCTGTTCATTTTCTAGATTCTTCAGTTGATCCATTAGTTCTTTCATTTTGGCTCTTTCTTCCTGTTTAATATATGCATTTAGTGCTATAAATTTCCCCCTCAGCACTGCTTTTGCTGCATCCCATAGGTTTTGGTATGTTGTGTTCTCATTTTCATTCGTCTCTATATATTTAGCAATTTCTCTTGCTATTTCTTCGTTAACCCACTGATTGTTTAGGAGTGTGTTGTTTAACCTCCAGGTATTTGTGAATTTTCTAAGTCTCTGATGGTTATTGATTTCTAATTGTATTCCATTGTGGTCAGAGAATGTGCTTTGAATAATTTCAATCTTTTTAAATTTACTGAGGCTTGTTTTATGTCCCAGCATATGATCTATTCTGGAGAAAGTTCCGTGAGCACTAGGAAAGTATGTGTATCCTGGTGATTTGGGATGTAATGTCCTGTATATGTCTGTTAAATCTAATTCATTTATCAGATTGTTTAGGTTTTCAATTTCCTTATTGGTCCTCTGTCTGGTTGATCTATCTATAGGAGAGAGTGATGTGTTGAAGTCTCCCACAATTATTGTGGAAACATCAATTGCTTCCTTTAGTTTTGCCAGTGTTTCTCTCATCTATTTTGTGGCACCTTGATTGGGTGCATAGACATTTACGATTGTTATTTCTTCTTGTTGAATTTCCCGTTTTATTAGTATGTAGTGGTCTTCTTTGTCTCTCAAAACATCCCTGCATTTAAAGTCTATTTTATCTGAGATTAATATTGCTACACCTGCTTTCTTTTGGCTGTAGCTTGCGTGAAATATTTTTTCCATCCGTTTACTTTCAATTTCTTTGTGTCCCTGTGTCTAAGATGAGTCTCTTGTATGCAACATATTGATGGTTCATTTTTTTTTGATCCATTCTGTGAATCTATATCTTTTAATTTGGGAGTTTAATCCATTTACATTCAACGTTATAACCGTGAAGGCATTTCTTGAATCAGCCATCTTATCCTTTGGTTTATGTTTGTCATATATATGTTTCCCCTCTCTCTATTAATATCCTTTATTGTACCCATACGAAATCTCTTTAGTACTGAAGCTTTCTCCAAGTCTCTCTGTCCTTTCTTTGTTTCTCTGTCTGTAGGGCTCCCTTCAGTATCTCCAGTAGGGCAGGTCTCTAGTTAGCAAATTCTCTCAGCATTTGTTTGTCTGTGAAAAATTTAAGCTCTCCCTCAAATTTGAAGGAGAGGTTTGCTGGATAAAGTATTCTTGGTTGGAAATTTTTCTCACTCAGAATTTTAAATATATCATGCCACTGCCTTCTTGCCTCCATGGTGGCTGCTGAGTAGTCACTACTTAGTCTTATGCTGTTTCCTTTGTATGTGGTGAATTGCTTTTCTCTTGCTGCTTTCAGAACTTGCTCCTTCTCTTCCGTGTTTGACAGTGTGATCAGAATATGTCTCGGAGTGGGTTTATTTGGATTTACTCTATTTGGAGTTCACTGAGCATTTATGATTTGTGTATTTATGTTCTTTAGAAGATTTGGGAAGTTTTCCCCAACAATTTCTTTGAATACTCTTCCTAGACCTTTACCCTTTTCTTCCGCTTCTGGAACACCAGTGAGTCTTATATTAGGACATTTTATATTATCTATCATATCCCTGAGGTCCGTTTCGATTTTTTCAATTGTTTCCCCCATTCTTTCTTTTATGCTTTCATTTTCCATTCTGTCATCTTCCAGGTCACTGATTCGTTGTTCAACTTCCTCTAGCCTTGTACTATGAGTGTCCAGAATCTTTTTAATTTGGTCAACAGTTTCTTTAATTTCCATAAGATCATCTATTTTTTTATTTAGTCTTGCAATGTCTTCTTTATGATCTTCTAGGGTCTTCTTGATATCCTTTGTATTCTGTACTATGGTCTCATTGTTCATCTTTAGTTCTTTGAGTAGCTGCTCTAGGTGCTGCGTCTCTTCTGGTCTTTTGATTTGGGTGCTTGGGCTTGGGTTATCCATATCATCTGGTTTTTTCATATGCTTTATAAGTTTCTGTTGTTTTTGGCTTCTTGGCATTTGCTGAACTTGATAGGGTTCTTTTAGGATTTGTAGACCTATTGAAGTCCTTATCTCTAATTTATCAGATCTACAGCTTCGTGGAGTACACTTTCTCTAACTAACCAGCTGGTGGCGTCCACGAGCCACCTGTTCTCCACAAGCCAGTTCTCCCCTGCTTTGCCTTTGTGGTGAGTGGGGGAGTGAGTCTTGTGGGGTCCAATTGGTGTACCAAGCTTGCGTGTGTAGTTGGTGT
Organism: Choloepus didactylus; assembly: GCF_015220235.1. Taxonomy (NCBI): domain Eukaryota; kingdom Metazoa; phylum Chordata; class Mammalia; order Pilosa; family Megalonychidae; genus Choloepus; species Choloepus didactylus. The sequence continues at coordinate 2,500,827 of NW_023637577.1, forward strand.
TGCCCACCCTGTATATGGGGCGTGTTACTGGGCAGTCAGGGAGTGGGGGTGGCTCTAACAATCAAACCCCCCTGGTGATCCTAGAGTTTTAAAGCTGCTGTAATAGTCTAATCCTTCAGTTCAGTCCTGCCACAGTTTGTCTCTGCCACTGACCCACAAGTCCTTGGTATTGGCGTATGGCTCCTGAGACTTGAGAATGGGTCCCTCTTCCAGGTCGTGCACCCCCTGGTCCTCTGTTGAGGGATGACTGTGCTATGTCACAGATGAGTGCCGTCCCCCTAGGGCGGTTCTGGGCTGCTGGTCTGTGTAGGGAGGCTCCCAGTGTGCTGAAATGATGGCTGAATGGGGCTTTGTTAGTTCACACTGCTCCACCTTCCCAACTCTGGGACAATCAGCTGAGGTTGCAGGGAAGGCTAATGTCCACGCCCAGTTGTGTGGTGTGTGCCTGTTATTTGAAGCACTTCTGTCATCCTGGGTTGTGTGGGGCAGCTCTGGGCTATGGGGCTGGCGATGGGCAGGAGTGTTTCCTGTCCACCAGGATGATGGCTGTGAGCGGACACCCCTGTTTTCTTGGGAAGTTGTGGTGTTTAGTGAAATTTCTCAGCCACTGGATTATTGCCTTGTGTCTCAGAGCTCTCTTAGTTCTGCTCTTGTCTTGACCTGCCCAAATTGCAAGTCTTTGAAGCGTTCTGTATTGGGCTTAGAGTAATTGTTTTAGAAAAAGAAAAAAGGATTAAAAAAAAAACAAAAAAAAAGGGCCCTCCTCAGAGATCTAATGGGTTATTGAAATGCTAAGAGAAAAAGCAATTAGGGCCATTAAGGAAAGGTCCACAGGGCAGAGAGATCAGCTTTTCTTCGGGATTTGCATATGAGCCTGAGGGCCTGAGCTCTGCCCTTCCCCTTTCTATGTTCACCGGAACGCCAAAAATCCTCCGCTTTTATTTTGGAGTTTTACGTGCTGTTTTTTTCTATGTCTGTCTCCTCTCTGCTGGGCTGGCTGCTCTCAGATTCTCTGGTGTCTGGTCTCAGTCTATCTATGGTTGGAGTTTGGATCAGTAGAATGAGTTTCCGATAAGGGCTGCCACTGCAGTTCTCCCTTCTCCTTCCCGGAGCTGACAGCTCCTCCTCCCACGGGACTGAGCCTGGCAGGGAGGGGCGTGGGCCCCCTGGCCGCAAAAACTTACAGATTTCACTGATCTCAGCAGTTCCACGTTTTCATGAGTGTTGTATGAAGTATGCCCAAAGTCAGATTGCTCTGTGGTGTCCAGTCCACGCAGTTCCTGGCTTTCTACCTACTTTCCTGGAGGAGTAACTAAAACATACCGCTATTTTTTTTTTTTTTTTAATAGTGGCCATTCTAGTGAGTATAATTTGGTATCTCATTGTGAGTTTGAATCACATTTCTGTAATAGCTAATGAAGTTGAGCATCTTTTCATGTGCTTATTAGACATTTTCATATGTTTTTTTGGAGAAATGTCTATTCTGGTCCTTTGTCCATTTTTAAACTGAGATGCCTGTCTTTTTGTTGTTGAATCGTAGAAGTTCTTTAGATATTCTGGGTATCAAACTCTTATCTGGTATATGATTTCTAAATAGTTTCTCCAATTCTGTTTGTTTTCTTTTCATTTCTTGATAATGTCCTTTGCACAAAAAGTTTTTTAACTTTTTATGACTGCAATTTATCTATTTTTTCTTTTGTTGCTCATGGTTCTGGGGTAAACAGGGTAGGTTTCTGATAAATCATTATTGAATGAATGAATAAATAAATAAATTGAAGTAACATGGAAAGTGATCAGGTTTTGCAATCAGACAGAATTAGGTGGCCAGATCTCAGAATTATGTTGCTCAAGATACATACTTATAAGAGGCCATTCCTGCATCTTATGAGTATGTGATGTTGGGAAAGTTAACAAATATTACTGAGCCCCAGTTTCTTCATATTTCAGCAAGAATGATAAAACTTTCCTGAGTTGGCCCATAGATGGCACTAAAAAAACGTTAGTTTTCTTCCCACATTGTTGCTTTGTAGATATTGTTGCTTTTTGATGTGTTTCATTTTAGCACATATGAGCATGAATGAGACATTTATTACAGTGCAGCAAATACAAAGTAACATTTTCAATACTGGCTTTGATTCAGAAACCCCAACCATTTGGGTATGGGCTCCATTTGGCAGTAACTTAACACCAGGAGCTATTAGTGACCTCTGGCTCTGCCACTTTGTCTTATATCCTCTAATTAATGTGCTAAATCTGGCATTAAAAAATGACATCTGTTGATATAATGACTCCTTTATTTCAATTTATGGATTTGTTTTTCATATCTTTAAGTAATTTTTAAAAAAGTTAATTTAAAAATAAAAAATCAGAATGAGTCCTAGTCCCAAATATATGAATGAGATTTGGAGAGTTATGCTTGGTTCTCTCAGGTTTGAGAACTAAGGTTCTCAATAGTTAACCCTAAAATAGTTAACCCTGATAGGCATACCCTCTATTGTCCTCTATCCAGTGTATTGAGATTATGGTCTTTGGAGCCAGAGAGGCTTGGGAAAGACCTTTGGCTCCACCATCTTTTGCATTTTGTGACTTTGGACAAATCAATTCTCCTCTTGGATAAAAATGCAAATTATGTCTGCACCATCTCTTCAGCAGAGAGAATGGATGCACACTCCTTTGTCAGGTCCAAGAATCAGGGCCAGTGCAGATTGGTGGCTTTTACTGCCCCAAGGGCTGTGATGCATGTCACTGATGGGCATGAAAGGGAGAAAAAATATTGGAAAGAAGCCAAAACAAAAACACGAGTGTATTGCCAAAGGAATCTTCAGTCTGAAGGGCCTGGATAGATAGGGTGACCTGAAGATGAGGCATCAGGCACAGGTGGAAACAGAGTACATAAGGAACACCAAACAAATGGCAGAGATTCTTTGTTCCATCAAATGAATTAGGGATGCAGCCCATTAGGCAAACAGCTGCAGTAGCTTTTTGTGGAATGCCAGAATTTCAGTTAATGTTCTTTGGCAAAAAGAAGCCTACCCTGGATGACTTAGGCTCAAAGAGGACTTTAAGGTAAGGACAATGGGAAACTCCCAGACTGGAGAGGAGAGCTGCTCCATCAGCTTCATATGGAAGGTCCAGTGGAATGAGGATCTTCAATTGCAGGTACCTACAGCCCACCACTTAGGATGCTGCCATCTGATGTCTCATCTCTGCCTCCTTGTGACTCTGTGTCTCAAAGTTCAGGTGCTTGGGAGAGAATCTGAGTAGAGTAGCGTGCATCCTGGTTGGTCAGGGAAGTTGAGTCTCATGATGGGCAGCCCACCAGGATCACATGGCCTGGAGGAGGAGGCTTCTGGGTGAACAAACCCGAGGTGGCCAGGGATAGAAGGATGATCATTATTTGCAAAAATTAGTTGAAGATGAGGAATCTGCCAGGTTCATAAATTTACTGACCTTTGTGCACAAGGGAGAAGGGACAAGATTGGATTCTGCATCTCCTTTTTTTCTGGCAGAGAATGATATATGCTCAAATACCATTTCGTGGGATGATAGCCAATCAGTGTGAGAGGGCTTTAAAGACTACAATCCACAGGGAGACCCTGAGCCCACATATATGCAAAGGGACTTTTACAGACAACCTCCTGAGGACCGTTTGAGTTTTCTAAACAGACAACTCAGGATTTTTCTCTGTAACATGTTGCCTGTCTCCAACTTTATCTAAAATTTTTTCCCCAAAGGATGTATTGTTTAGGATTTCACCTCCAAGTGCATCTGCACCAGCTTTTTAACTTCCTTTACCTATAATTAAGAGGATTTCATTTTCAAGGCTGAAGAAAGAATTCCTTTTATTAGAATTGAATCCAGAAGGGCAAGGCCTGAAGAAATCTAAGACCTAATGAAAGAATATATAATAAATATGGGTTTTTAAAGAAAGGAACAAGTGGCATATAATATTTGCTATCGTATCTGGCAACTTCACAAAGGAACACAGAGGGAGCAATTAAAATGTTTAAATGTGGCTAACCCCACCTTACAAGATTAGAGACCCAGAACCCATGGCATAACAGTTCATGTCCTAGACATATACCCTGGAGAAGGCTTGGATAATAGTTGGGTGAGAGCTGTTGAGAACTGAACTGGAATCATAGTTAGGGAAATAGGCAAAAGTGGGCAGACACAAGAGTTCAAGGGAGGTGTGGGGGCTGGAGATAGAGGCCACAATGGATTGCATGCCAGTTTGAATATATTACGTCCCCCAAAATGCCATTATCTTTGATGTAATCTTGCGTGGGCAGTTGTATTAGTGTTGATTAGATTGCAATTCTTTGAGTGTTTCCATGGAGATGCACCCCACCCAACTGTAGGTGATGACTCTGATTGGATAGTTTCCATGGACTTGTGGCCCCACCCATTCAGCATGGGCCTTGATTAGTTTACTAGAGCAATATAAACTCAGACAGAAGGTGTGGGCTTGCTACAGCCAAGAGGGACACTTTGAAGAATGCACAAAAAGCTGAGCGAGTAGTTGCAGATGAGAGACAGTTTGAAGATGGCCGTTGAAAGCAGACTATTACTCTGGAGAAGCTAAGAGAGGATGAACACCCCAAGAGCAACTAAGAGTGACATTTTTGAGGAACTGCAGCCTAGAAAAGAACATCCTGGGAGAAAGCCATTTTGAAACCAGAACTCTGGAGTAGACACCAGCCATGTGCCTTCCCAGCTAACAGAGATTTTCCAGACACTATTGGCCAGCCTTCAGTGCAGGTACCCAATTGTTGATGATTTATCTTGGACACTTTATGGCCTTAAGACTGTAACTGTGTAACCAAATAAAGCCCTTTTATAAAAGCAAATCCATCTCTGGTGTTTTGCATTCTGGCAGCATTAGCAAACCAGAACAGATTGTGAAGAAGAACCTTTTGACAAGGCCCCCAGATTTCTGTCTATAAGGTTGTAAGCCATTCTCTTGGCCCCTCTTGAAGTTTCCCATCTCCTCTGAAATGGAACCATTGAAAAACAAGGAGACATCTGCCTGTAATTCCCCTGCCCCATGACACAAGGTCTGTTGGGTATCCTTGAGACCCCTATTAGTCCCTGAATAAAAGACACTGATTTTTAAAATGCTTGGATTTCCAAGGCAGGAGAAGACCCCCTTCTTAATCTTTCTTCCAATCTTCCAACCTCATCTCCTGCCATTGCCTGCCCTTCTCATCCTTTGGGTCTTTGCCTATATTATTCCCTCTGTCAAGCTAATCTCTCCTTCATTCTTCATCTGGATATTCCCTATCTTTCTTTTAAGATCAGATTAGTTGTTATCTCCTCCAGGAAGACTCCCTTGATCCTCCCACCCACCCACTCAAAGATGGGATGGTGGCCTCTACTCTTTGTAGGTCCAGCCAATCAGGCAAATCCAAGTATCCAACATGTGGGGATTTGGTGCTTGCTGGCTCCAAGGATTCCAGGCAGAGGTAGCTAAGGAAACTCTAGGGATCAGGGGTAGACAGTTGCCCACTGGAAGCAGGTAATATACCATATTCATCATTTAATCTTTTGACTATGTATGTTTTAGGGAATGAAATTTGTAAATGAAATGTTATGGAGAGTACTCATTACTATATCTATTATGCAGACTCTTCTATTAGTTGGAAAAAACCTGAGACCTCCTGTGTTTCGTTTCTCTCCTTGCTGACCAAGCAAGTAAAGTAAAAATAGTGGTTCTAGTTGATTTAAACACAAATACAACATGAAATACATTTTTTTTTCTTTCTTATCAGGGAACACGCTCTAGTTATAAGCAACAGAAATTTACTATGGCTAACCTAAGCAAAAGGAAATTCACTGAAAAGGTGACATTTCAGTTACCTGGGAGGGAGGCTATAGAATCAGGCATGGGAGTAGATAGAGAACAAAGCACCTGGGGATCCTGGAAGCAAGAGTTTCCTGAACAGAATCACAGCCTTTCTGCTTAAGATTCAAATTCTTTTCTTGAAAACGTCATGTTGAGTGAAATAAGCCAGAAGCAAAAGGAAAAATAATATATGATTTCACTGATATGAAATAATTATAATAAGCAAATTCACCAGGGGCAGGGAGGTGAAGGTGGGGAACAGGGAGTTAATGCTTAAGTTGTACAAAATTTCTATTTGGAATGATGGAAAAGTTTTGGTACTGGATGGTGGTTATGGTAGCACAATATTGTGAATGTGATTAGCAGCACTGAATTATATATCTGAATGCGGTTAAAAGGGGAAACTATGTATTGTGTATTTGTGACTGGGATAAAAATTAAAAAAAAAAAAAGAACCACACACAACTGTACAACATAAACAGTGAACCCTAATGTAAACCATGGACTATAGTTACAAATACAGTCATAGTAATATCCTTTCATCAATTGTAACAAATGTATCACACCAATGCAAGGTGCTAATAATAGGAGGGTGGCATATGGGAACTCTGTGATTTCTGCATGATTTTTCTGTAAACTTGCAACCTCTCTAATTAAAAAAAATTCACATTCCCAAGGAGGAAGCATGTCCACCCCCTTAGCTAGGGAGGGGCTGACTACCTTATCAAACCACCAGAATATATTCAATAAAGAACACACAATCCGCCCCCCCCCCCCCACAAGAATTTGGATGTTTTCACTTGAGAAGGTGAAATGGGCATTGGGCTGGCAAAAGTCAACAAACACACACTTTGCTAAACCAAAATGTAAAGGGAGGTAACATTTCCTGATATGTGCCTCTCTACTTGAAATTGGTAGAGTGGATATCATTTAATATTCTCAACCAACTTGCAAGGTAAGTAGTAGTATTCTCTTTTTAAAAGAGGGTTAGAAAGGAGAAGAAACTTAACTAAGTTTCCACAGCTAATGTTAGTGGAACCAAGATTCCAACCTAGGTCTGACTCAATGCTACCTTATCAAAGAATCAGGGCACCTGGTGCTGAGGTAGGGGCAGGTAAGAGTGAATAGTGATTATGCTGGCAGGGAGAGAAAGTGACTTAACCAATGGCAGAGGCAGGCTGGTGGGGGAAGGCTTTTTGGCTCCTAGATCCCTTGTTGAATGGAAGGATACTCTTTGGGGTCTTCCAATCATACATTGCCTCATGCACCCAAAAAGCAACTTACCAATTTCTCCACTCAGCAATGACATCTAGCCTTAAGAGCCTACTTCAGCATTTTCTCTGCAAAGATTGTCCCCTGGGCTTTTTGTTTTCTGCAAATGGTCTAAAGAAGACTAACCAAGATGACTTAAATGCATTCTACACTTTTATAGTGTAAATTTTTTTGTGTGAATTAGCCTGTCTTTTCTCTTAGCTTGGGTTATGATTTTGCTAGTATGTGCTTTATTTTCTTCTCAACAAAATTGAAACTCATGGCAATCTTATATTGTGTTGTGCAAGAGATATCCATCATGTAGCACTGGAATATAAACTTGTTGAGGACAGAGATGTTTGTTTTGTTCACTGTTATACTCCCATCACCTAAAACAGTATCTGACCAATAGAAGGCATTCAATAAATATTTATGGAATGAATGTTGACATTCTTAGCCACTTCATCCCTTCTCAAAGAATTGACTCTGCCTATAGCCCCAGAAAGCTAGGCTGGGCCAAACTGATTCAGTATTGTTCTCAAGACCAAGGGATTTAAATAGGGGAAAAGAAGAATGCTTAATTACAGGTGAGATCAGGTCAAGAGACAGTGTGATGGTAACCTAGAGCTATGGGTCAGTAGCAGTTTTGCAGGTGCAAAAACAAACAAACTCCCAGAAGAAAACCACTATAGCTAAACCAGTCTCCATTTTCAACGTCAATTTCCCTTGCCTGCCTGGATTCTTTCTCCTTTTTAGATTTAAAATCTAGAAGGTTGAGACTTCTACTTCCAGACAAGATGGAGTAACAGGGACTGTATTTATCTTCTCACCTGATACAACCAATAAAATGGACAACATATATGAAACAATGGCTTTCAAGACTCTGGGCATCAGGCAACAAATCAGGTGAGCCCTACAATTGCCCCAGCTTACTGTCTCAGGAGGGTTTCCATGCAATGGTGCAAGGAGGAGGATCACAGGTGGGGTCTGGCAGACCCTCTGAGTTGAGGAGACAGATTTCAGAGTCCAGGGAGACCAAGGCAGCTATAGGTTCCAGAACAGAGTGCCAGAGAGGAAAGACCTACACAAAGACAGAACCCCAGAGACCTGCAGAGTGTTCTCTTAGAGTATTCAGCAAAGAACTGATCATTGTATGCATGTGAGGATGTTAGCTGAGGCAAGAGAAAGAAACACCTAAAAGGATTAGAGGGAAGAGTATCTGGCACTCACCCAGGGCCAGGAATAGTGCCCTTTGACACCAGTCAGACCGGAAAACCTCATAACTTATGGGGAATTTGGTAGAGCACTTAGGAAATTCTTGCCTCAGTAGTGGAAAATAATTAGCTGCTGACTAAACACTGCTTTGGTTCTACATAAGAAAAATCTTAAAAGCAAGACCTTAAAGGCTCAAACTGTTTCCAAGTAGCTTAACTGTATTTCAGCACAAAGCTCAATAATATTTGTAGGAATATAAAAAAGATCCAATGACCAACAAGGTAAAATTCATAGTATGTGGCATCCAACTAAAAAATGATCAGGCAGGCAAGAATTAGAAAAAAATATGATTCATAATGAAGAGAAAAATCAATCAATTGAACTGACACAGGGGTTAGAATTAGTAAGAGAAGGACGTTGAAACAGTTAGCATAACTCTGTTCCATACATTCAGAAATTTAAATAGAGACATGGAAGATGTAAAAACAATGCAATTTGAACTTCTAGAGATGAAAACTACATTATGTGAGATGAAAAATACAGTGGATGGGATTAACAACAGACATTGCAGAAGAAAAAGGTTAGTGAGCTTATAAATAAAGCAATAGAAACAATCTAACACACACACACACAAACACAAACACACAAATAGAGAAAGCAAAAAAGAATAAGTACCAATGAGTTATGGGCCAACCTCAAGCAGTCTAATATATGTATAATTGAAGTCCCTGGAGGAGAAAAGAAAGGGGAGACAGAAAAAATATATGAAGAAATAAAGTCAAAATTTCCTCAAATTTGGTGAAAACAAACAAACTCAAAAAAATCCCAAGCACACCAAAGGTTTGAAGAAAACTACACCAGGGTACATCTTGATCAAATTGCTCAAACCAGTGATAAAGACAAAGAATTTTAAAAGCAACCGGAGGAAAAAAGACATGTTATGTACAGAGAGAGAAAGCTAAGCATAACAGCAGATTTCTCACTGTAAACAATGAAGTAAGAAGGCAGTGGGTAAGCATCTTAAAGTATCATAGAGAAAAATCTGTCAAGCTGGAATTCTATACCCAGCAAAAACAGTTTTTAGAAATCCAGGCAAAATAAAGGCTTTTCAGAAATGCAAAAGATGAAAGAATTTATTGCCACCAAACTTGCACTACAAAAAATGTTAAAGGTAGTCCTTCAGGCAGAAAGATGATACTAAAGAGAAATACTGATCTACACAAAGGAACGAAGGGAATCAGAAATGGTAATTGCATGAGTAAATATAAAATAGCTCATATTATTTTAATCTCTTTAAAAGATAATTGACATTTTTATTTTTGAAATTGATATCTTACATTATTATGGACATTTTTCTTTTTTTTTTTTTTTTTTAAATCATCATTTTATTGAGATATATTCACATACCACACAGTCATACAAAACAAATTGTACTTTCGATTGTTTACAGTACCATTACATAGTTGTACATTCATCACCTAAATCAATCCCTGACACCTTCATTAGCACACACACAAAAATAACAAGAATAATAATTAGAGTGAAAAAGAGCAATTGAAGTAAAAAAGAACACTGGGTACCTTTGTCTGTTTGTTTCCTTCCCCTACTTTTCTACACATCCATCCATAAACTAGACAAAGTGGTGTTTGGTCCTTATGGCTTTCCCAATCCCATTGTCACCCCTCATAAGCTACACTTTTATACAACTGTCCTCGAGATTCATGGGTTCTGGGTTGTAGTTTGATAGTTTCAGGTATCCACCACCAGCTACCCCAATTCTTTAGAACCTAAAAAGGGTTGTCTAAAGTGTGCATAAGAGTGCCCACCAGAGTGACCTCTCGGCTCCTTTTGGAATCTCTCTGCCACTGAAGCTTATTTCATTTCCTTTCACATCCCCCTTTTGGTCAAGAAGATGCTCTCCGTCCCACGGTGCCAGGTCTACATTCCTCCCTGGGAGTCACATTCCACGTTGCCAGGGAGATTCACTTCCCTGGGTGTCTGATCCCACGTAGGGGGGAGGGCAGCGATTTCACCTTTCAAGTTGGCTTAGCCAGAGAGAGAGGGCCACATCTGAGCAACAAAGAGGCATTCAGGAGGAGACTCTAAGGCACAAATACAGGGAGGCCTAGCCTCTCCTTTGCAGCAACCGTCTTCCCAAGGGTAAAACTTATGGTAGAGGGCTCAACCCATCAAACCACCAGTCCCCTGTGTCTGTGGTCATGTTAGCAACCATGGAGGTGGGGTAGGCGAATACCCCTGCATTCTCCACAGGCTCCTCAAGGGGGCACTACATCTTTTTTTTTTTTTTTTTTCCCCTTGTTTGTCTTTTTTCTTTTTTTTTTTTTTTTTTTTTTTTTTTTTTTAACTTTCCCTTCTTTTTTCAAATCACCTGTATGAAAAAAAAAGTTAAAAAGAAAACAAACATACAATAAAAGAGCATTTCAAAGAGACCCTAGCAAGGGAGTAAGAAAAAGACAACTAACCTAAGATAACTGCTTAACTTCCAACATGTTCCTACTTTACCCCAAGAAAGTTACATAATATAGCAACATTTCAGTGAACTTGTTCCTACTACAACCATCAGAAATTAACAGACCATAGTCATTTCTGGGCATCCCCAGAACGTTAAATAGCTTATCTGTTCTTCCTGGATTATTGTTCCCCCTTCCTTAATTGCTCTCTACTGCTAGTTCCCCTACATTCTACATTATAAACCATTTGTTTTACATTTTTCAAAGTTCACATTAGTGGTAGCATATAATATTTCTCTTTTTGTGCCTGGCTTATTTCGCTCAGCATTATGTCTTCAAGGTTCATCCATGTTGTCATATGTTTCACCAGATCGTTCCTTCTTACTGCCGCGTAGTATTCCATCGTGTGTATATACCACATTTTATTTATCCACTCATCTGTTGAAGGACATTTGGGTTGTTTCCATCTCTTGGCAATTGTGAATAATGCTGCTATGAACATTGGCGTGCAGATATCTGTTCGTGTCACTGCTTTCCGATCTTCCGGGTATATACCGAGGAGTGCAATCGCTGGATCGAATGGTAGCTCTATATCTAGTTTTCTAAGGAACTGCCAGACTGACTTCCAGAGTGGCTGAACCATTATACAGTCCCACCAACAATGAATAAGAGTTCCAATTTCTCCACATCCCCTCCAGCATTTGTAGTTTCCTGTTTGTTTAATGGCAGCCATTCTAACCGGTGTTAGATGGTATCTCATTGTGGTCTTAATTTGCATCTCTCTAATAGCTAGTGAAGCTGAACATTTTTTCATGTGTTTCTTGGTCATTTGTATTTCCTCTTCAGAGAACTGTCTTTTCATATCTTTTGCCCATTTTATAATTGGGCTGTCTGTACTATTGTCATTGAGTTGTAGGATTTCTTTGTATATGCAAGATATCAGTCTTTTGTCAGATACATGGTTTCCAAAAATTTTTTCCCATTGAGTTGGCTGCCTCTTTACCTTTTTGAGAAATTCCTTTGAGGTGCAGAAACTTCTAAGCTTGAGGAGTTCCCATTTATCTATTTTCTCTTTTGTTGCTTGTGCTTTGGGTGTAAAGTCTAGGAAGTGGCCTCCTAATACAAGGTCTTGAAGATGTTTTCCTACATTATCTTCTAGGAGTTTTATGGTACTTTCTTTTATATTGAGATCTTTGGTCCATTTTGAGTTAATTTTTGTGTAGGGGGTGAGGTAGGGGTCCTCTTTCATTCTTTTGGATATGGATATCCAACTCTCCCAGCCCCATTTGTTGAAAAGACCATTATGGCTCAGTTCGGTGACTTTGGGGGCCTTATCAAAGATCAGTCGGCCATAGATCTGAGGGTCTATCTCTGAATTCTCAATTCGATTCCATTGATCTATATGTCTATCTTTGTGCCAGTACCATGCTGTCTTGGCAACTGTGGCTTTATAATAAGCTTCAAAGTCAGGGAGTGTAAGTCCTCCCACTTCGTTTTTCTTTTTTAGAGTGTCTTTAGCAATTCGAGGCATCTTCCCTTTCCAAATGAATTTGATAACTAGCTTTTCCAAGTCTGCAAAGTAGGTTGTTGGAATTTTGATTGGGATTGCATTGAATCTGTAGATGAGTTTGGGTAGAATTGACATCTTAATGACATTTAGCCTTCCTATCCATGAACATGGAATATTTTTCCATCTTTTAAGGTCCCCTTCTATTTCTTTTAGTAGAGTTATGTAGTTTTCTTTGTATAGGTCTTTTACATCTTTGGTTAAGTTGATTCCTAGGTACTTGATTTTTTTAGTTGCTATTGAAAATGGTATCTTTTTCTTGAGTGTCTCTTCAGTTTGTTCATTTCTAGCATATAGAAACATTACTGACTTATGTGCATTAATCTTGTATCCCGCTACTTTGCTAAATTTGTTTATTAGCTCTAGTAGGTGTATCGTTGATTTCTCAGGGTTTTCTAGATATAAGATCATATCATCTGCAAACAATGACAGTTTTACTTCTTCTTTTCCAATTTGGATGCCTTTTATTTCTTTGTCTTGCCGGATTGCCCTGGCTAGCACTTCCAGCACAATGTTGAATAACAGTGGTGACAGCGGGCATCCTTGTCTTGTTCCTGATCTTAGAGGGAAGGCTTTCAGTCTCTCACCATTGAGTACTATGCTGGCTGTGGGTTTTTCATATATGCTCTTTATCATGTTGAGGAAGTTTCCTTCAATTCCTACCTTTTGAAGTGTTTTTATCAAAAAGGGATGTTGGATTTTGTCAAATGCTTTTTCAGCATCTATTGAGATGATCAATTGATTTTTCCCTTTCGAGTTTTTAATGTGTTGTAATACATTGATTGTTTTTCTGATGTTGAACCATCCTTGCATGCCTGGAATGAACCCCACTTGGTCATGGTGTATGATTTTTTTAATGTGTCTTTGGATTCGATTTGCAAGTATTTTGTTGAGGATTTTTGCATCTATATTCATTAGGGAGATTGGCCGGTAGTTTTCCTTTTTTGTAGCATCTTTGCCTGGTTTTGGTATTAGATTGATGTTAGCTTCATAAAATGAGTTAGGTAGTGTTCCATTTTTTTCAATGTTTTGAAAGAGTTTGAGTAAGATTGGTGTCAGTTCTTTCTGGAAAGTTTGGTAGAATTCCCCTGTGAAGCCATCTGGCCCTGGGCATTTATTTGTGGGAAGATTTTTGATGACTGATTGGATCTCTTTGCTTGTGATGGGTTGGTTGAGGTCTTCTATTTCTTCTCTGGTCAGTCTAGGTTGTTCATATGTTTCCAGGAAATTGTCCATTTCTTCTACATTATCCAGTTTGTTGCCATACAGTTGTTCATAATATCCTCTTATAATTTTTTTAATTTCTTCAGGATCTGCAGTTATGTCACCTTTTTCATTCATTATTTTGTTTATATGGGTCTTCTCTCTTTTTGATTTTGTCAGTCTAGCTAGGGGCTTGTCAATCTTGTTGATCTTCTCAAAGAACCAACTTTTGGTGATATTTATCCTTTCTATTGTTTTTTGTTCTCTATGTCATTTATTTCTGCTTTAATCCTTGTTATTTCTTTTCTTCTACTTGGTTTAGGATTGGTTTGCTGTTCATTTTCTAGCTTCTTCAGTTGATCCATTAGTTCTTTGATTTTGGCTCTTTCTTCCTTTTTAATATATGCGTTTAGTGCTATAAATTTCCCCCTTAGCACTGCTTTTGCTGCATCCCATAGGTTTTGGTATGTTGTGTTCTCATTTTCATTCGTCTCTATATATTTAGCAATTTCTCTTGCTATTTCTTCTTTAACCCACTGATTGTTTAGGAGTGTGTTGTTTAACCTCCAGGTATTTGTGAATTTTCTAAGTCTCTGATGGTTATTGACTTCTAATTGTATTCCATTGTGGTCAGAGAATGTGCTTTGAATAATTTCAATCTTTTTAAATTTATTGAGGCTTGTTTTATGTCCCAGCATATGATCTATTCTGGAGAAAGTTCCGTGAGCACTAGAAAAGTATGTGTATCCTGGTGATTTGGGATGTAATGTCCTGTAGATGTCTGTTAAATCTAATTCATTTATCAGATTGTTTAGGTTTTCAATTTCCTTATTGGTCTTCTGTCTGGTTGATCTATCTATAGGAGAGAGTGATGTGTTGAAGTCTCCCACAATTATTGTGGAAACATCAATTGCTTCCTTTAGTTTTGCCAATGTTTCTCTCATGTATTTTGTGGCACCTTGATTGGGTGCATAGACATTTACGATTGTTATTTCTTCTTGCTGAATTGCCCCTTTTATTAGTATGTAGTGGCCTTCTTTGTCTCTCAAAACATCCCTGCATTTGAAGTCTATTTTATCTGAGATTAATATTGCTACACCTGCTTTCTTTTGGCTGTAGCTTGCATGAAATATTTTTTTCCATCCTTTCACTTTCAATTTCTTTGTGTCCCTGTGTCTAAGATGAGTCTCTTGTATGCAACATATTGATGGTTCATTTTTTTTGATCCATTCTGCGAATCTATATCTTTTAATTGGGGAGTTTAATCCATTTACATTCAACGTTAAAACCGTGAAGGCATTTCTTGAATCGGCCATCTTATCCTTTGGATTATGTTTGCCATATTTTTCCCCTCTCTCTATTAATATCCTTTATTGTACCCATACCGAATCTCTTTAGTACTGAACCTTTCTCCAAGTCTCTCTGTCCTGTCTTTGTTTCTCTGTCTGTAGGGCTCCCTTTAGTATCTCCAGTAGGGCAGGTCTCTTGTTAGCAAATTCTCTCAGCATTTCTTTGTCTGTGAAAAATTTAAGCTCTCCCTCAAATTTGAAGGAGAGCTTTGCTGGATAAAGTATTCTTGGCTGGAAATTCCTCTCTCTCAGAATTTTAAATATATCGTGCCATTGCCTTCTCGCCTCCATGGTGGCTGCTGAGTAGTCACTACTTAGTCTTATGCTGTTTCCTTTGTATGTGGTGAATTGCTTTTCTCTTGCTGCTTTCAGAACTTGCTCCTTCTCTTCTATGTTTGACAGTGTGATCAGTATATGTCTCGGAGTGGGTTTTTTTGGATTTATTCTATTTGGAGTTCGCTGAGCATTTATGATTTGTGTATTTATGTTGTTTAGAAGATTTGGGAAGTTTTCCCCAACAATTTCTTTGAATACTCTTCCTAGACCTTTACCCTTTTCTTCCCCTTCTGGGACACCAATGAGTCTTATATTCGGACGCTTCATATTATCTATCATATCCCTGAGGTCCATTTCGAGTTTTTCAATTTTTTTCCCCATTCTTTCTTTTATGCTTTCATTTTCCATTCTGTCATCTTCCAGGTCACTGATTCGTTGTTCAACTTCCTCTAGTCTTGTACTATGAGTGTCCAGAATCTTTTTAATTTGGTCAACAGTTTCTTTAATTTCCATAAGATCATCCATTTTTTTATTTAGTCTTGCAATGTCTTCTTTATGCTCTTCTAGGGTCTTCTTGATTTCCTTCATATCCCGTACTAGGGTCTCATTGTTCATCTTTAGTTCTTTGAGTAGCTGCTCTAGGTGTGTCTCTTCTGGTCTTTTGATTTGGGTGCTTGGGCTTGGGTTATCCATATCGTCTGGTTTTTTCATATGCTTTATAATTTTCTGTTGTTTTTGGCCTCGTGGCATTTGCTGTCCTTGATAGGGTTCTTTTAGGGTTTGTAGACCAGTTGAAGTCCTTATCTCTAATTTATCAGATCTACAGC
Organism: Choloepus didactylus; assembly: GCF_015220235.1. Lineage (NCBI taxonomy): Eukaryota > Metazoa > Chordata > Mammalia > Pilosa > Megalonychidae > Choloepus > Choloepus didactylus. Next base: position 2,516,831 of record NW_023637577.1, read on the forward strand.
TTCGTGGAGTACACTTTCTCTAACTAACCAGCAGGTGGCGTCCACGAGCCACCTGTTCTCCACAAGCCAGATCTCCCCTGCTTAGCCTTTTTGGTGAGTGGGGGAGTGAGTCTTGTGGGGCCCAATTGGTGTCCCAAGCTTGCGTGTGTAGTTGGTGTTGCCTGCCCTGTATGTGGGGCGTGTTTCTGGGCAGTCGGGGAGGGGGGGTGGCCCTAACAATCAAATCTCCCTGATGATCCTAGAGTTTTAAAGCTACTGCAATAGTCTAATCCTTCAGTTCAGTCCTGCCACAGTTTGTCTCTGCCACTGACCCACAAGTCTTTGGTATTGGCGTATGGCTCCTGAGACTTGCAAGTGGGCCCCTCTTCCAGGCTGTGCACCCCGGGTCCTCTGTTGAGGGATGACTGTGCTATGTCACAGGTGAGTGCCGTCCCCCCAGGGCAGTTCTGGGCTGCTGGGCTGTGTTGGGAGGCTCCCAGTCTGCTCAAATGATGGCTGAATGGGGCTCTGTTAATTCACACTGCTCCCCCTTCCCAGCTCTGGGACATTCAGCTGAGGTTGCAGGGAAGGCTAATGTCCACGCCCAGTTTTGTGGTGTGTGCCTGTTATTTGAAGCACTTCCGTCACACTGGGTTGTCTGGGGCAGTTCTGGGCTATGGGGCTGGCGATGGGCAGGAGTGTTTCCTGTCCACCAGGATGGTGGCTGTGAGCGGACACCCCCCTTTTCTTGGGAAGTTGTGTTGTTTAGTGAATTTTCTCAGCCACTGGATTATTGCCTTTTGTCTCAGAGCTCTCTTAGTTCTGCTCTTGACTTGACGTGCCCAAATTTCAATTCTTTGAAGCTTTCTGTATTGAGCTTCTTAGAGTAATTGTTTTAGAAAAAGCAAAAAGGATTTAAAAAAAAAAAAAAAAAAAAAAAAAAACGGCCCTCCTCAGAGATCTAATGGGTTATTGAAATGCTAATAGACAAAGCAACCAGGGCCATTAAGGAAAGGTGCCCTGGGCAGAGAGATCAGCCTTGCTTCGGGATTTGCATATGCGCCTCAAGGCCTGATCTCCGCCCTTCCCCTTTCTGTGTTCACCAGAACTCCAAAAATCCTCTGCTTTTACTTTGGAGCTTCTCGTGTTGTTTTCCTTCTATGCCCGTCTCCTCTCTGCTGGGCTGGCTGCTCTCAGAGTCTCTGGTGTCTGGCCTCAGTCTATCTATGGTTGGAGTTTGAATCAGTAGAATGAGTTTCCGATGAGAGCAGCCACTGCAATTCTCCCTTCTCCTTCCTGGAGCTGACAGCCCCTCCTCCCCCGGGACTGAGCCTGGCAGGGAGGGGCGCGGGTCCCCTGGCCGCAAAAACTTACAGATTTCGCTGATCTCAGCAGTTCCACGTTTTCATGAGTGTTGTATGAAGTATGCCCAAAGACAGATTGCTCTGTGGTGTCCAGTCTACGCAGTTCCTGGCTTTTTACCTACTTTCCTGGAGGAGTAACTAAAACATACAGCTCACCAGTCTGCCATCTTGCCCCGCCTCTATGGACATTTTTCATAATTAACAAACCAATACTGATACATTGTTATTAAATGAAGTCCATCATTTATTCAAATGTCCTTAGTGTTTACCTAATATCCTTTTTCTGCTGCAGAATATCATCCAGGATACCACATTACATTTAGTCCTCAAATTTCCTCAGGTATCTTTTTTTTTTTGATGACCTTGTGAGTTTTGAGACGTGCTGGCTGGGTATATTGTATGATGACCTTCAAGTGGGATTTGTTGATTCATTTCTCCTAATTAGACTGGGGTTATGGATTTTTGAGAGAAGGACCAAAGGGGGAAGGTGCCATTTTCCTCACACCACAAGGAAAAATGCTATCAACATCACTTCTCACAGTTGATGCTAAACTTGACCTTGCTAAGGTTTCTCCTCTGTAATGGTACACTTCCTCCTTTTCCATCCTGTACTCTTAGGAAGGAAGTTTTAAGATAATTGACTTTTTAAAGACAAATTATAACAATATATATTGTGGGGTTTATACAATGTGTAGATGTAAAAATGTATGTTGATAACAGCCCAAAGACTGGGAGGGAAGACGTGGAAGAAAACCATTATAAGGTTCTTAGTTATTGGTCAAGTGGTATAATGTCACTAATGTTAGACTTATTAAGTCTTAGTAAGACTTATTAACTTATATTAGACTTATTAAGGTAGACTGTGGAAAGATGTGTAAGACATATATACATGTCAAGTAGTATAATACATACCCTAAAGAAACTAAGAAAAAACAAAACAAAACAAAGCAAAGAATTATAGACAATAAGCCAGCAAAGAAGATACAATAGAATCATAAAAACTACTCAGTTATACCCTAACAGGTTTAAAGGAAAAAGGAAACAAAGAACAGATGTAACAAATACAAAACAAGTTATGCACACTGAACTACCTCTGAACCACAACCAAAGGTGATGTATGTTGATTTTCAACTTTTTAACGGTGTCAATTTTTGAATTCTATAATAACTAAAAGAGACGGAAATATGACACAAAATTAGGACTATCTGAGAATTTGTATTTATTGTCAGAAACAACCTTAGAGTTATTCTGGTCATTTGGTCAAGGTGAGGCAAGCTTTATCACTTTTCAATGACATTATAAACAATCCTGCTTTAAAAATCTTAAAGCCTGCTAAACACATCAACTGTTTTGCTTGATGGTTTAGTTGTTTTATTTATTCTTTTAGGAGATTAAGTTCCCCCTTTGATAGTGTGCCTTCAGTATTCATTTACTTTTACAACCTACAAATAAAAATTTGTTGAAAAGCATCACGTTAACCTCCACCTCCTCCTTGCAGTGCACAAATCACAATAGAGCTTAAAAGACATGCCAATTTGGGAAACAAAAGTGCTTTTGTGTTTGTGTTTACATTTCCAGCCTGACCTAATGCTGATACCTGCCTGCATTTATGTCTGTGTTCTTGACATTTGTGGGGGAGATTTTTATAGAACATAATGAAATGCTTTCACCTTGGCTTTGAGAAAAAAAAAAAAAAAAACTGAAAAAATCCCCAAACCTTTAGCCAACCTGCAAGTTCCTCTGAAATTCACACTCTGTACAAAGTGCAAAAATCCTGAGACTGAAGCTACGTTGTACTCTTTCCTGTTCTTCTCAGCCACGATGTTCAGAAACCACAGACCTAAGTCAGCTAAATAGGAAGTGCGGGGATCTGTCTTAGATTACTGAACCATGGACAAATTGTCCAACTCTCTTGTTTTCCTGATGACAAGAAACAAAATTATCATCTTAGGTATTATGGGTTCTTTTTTTTTTTTTTTTTTTTTAAAGAGTTGTAGGTTTACAGAAAAATCATGCATGAAATATGGAGTCCCCAAATACCACCCTAACCATTATAGCCTCTTTCCTGCTTTTCAAGCTGCTTAGGAGGATTTTCTCTTTGATAGCTGGGTTTCTGGGCTGATTTTGTATGTTTTGGGCCAGGAGGAGATTTGATGTTCTGACACTGCAGTGGAAATTTATTCATGGACAAGAAATACCTCTTGACCATTACAAAACTAATGTATGCTAAGTTGATCACCTGGACTCGACAGGTAAGTGGGTAGAGAGAGAAAGACAAAGTACAACATGGGCTTATTTGGAGAGAACTTAGGGGATTTTTCAAAGAAAGAAAGAAATGTTTGTAGCAGCTGCTGAGCTTGAGAGAATCGAGGATATTAAGGAGTATGTGGTGAATGCCATTTTCCTCCAAAAAGGTTTTGGTTAATATTTAAATTTCTTATCAAATATTTTTTAGGCTGTCGAACTGGTGTTTTCTTGAATGTGTCACTGGCGGAGACCAGAGTGGCTGTCACTCAGCTTTATAGTGATGGGGCCCCTGAGGTCTGGGGATCACGGATTTTGTTTTAATTGAAAAAGAAGTGGATACTGCCAGGATTGCTTGCTCTGGCAGGACTCAGGAATTGGGGAAGTTCTTAACGGCAGTAGTTAGAAATTTTACTCCTCAAATTGGCCTCATCCTGACCTACACCCAATCTTAGGGGAGTTAGAGTGTTCTTTCAGGGTTACTTCCCACAGTGCCCAAGCAGTGCTTTTCCTCCCCCTCTGGAGAATTACAGGGGAGTCCACCCTCTCCAATCCAACCCCACTGCACTTTATCCTGCAGAAAAGGAGTGCACCCTTCCCTGTTTTCAAGAGCTAATGATGACATTCCTTTACCTGTGCCTGTCTGGGTGATTTCAGCAGAAACATTTCAGAATGGGGTTGGTAGAATGTAAGGGAGTTAACCATCCAGGCTCACATGAACATCTCGAACCAGAAGTACCTCCTTTGATTTGAAAGAAAGATGAAATCAAGTCAAGAAGCTGGGGGAATAACTGCTGGAAGGAAAATGATCTGGAAGCATTATGTGAAGCATGGCTTGGGGCTCCACAGGAATGCTGTTCTATGGGCATGTGTGTGGTGAAAATGGCCTCTGGCCATCAGTAGGTGCAGCAGCCGGGTGGCCAGTGGCAGAGCTGCCAGCACTGGCAGCGGAGGGTATGTGTGAGTTATGCCCCTCCTTTCCTTTAAAACTGAGCTGCACTTGACTGCAAAGGGGAGGCTAAACTTGCATATAATTGTGCCTAAGAGTCTCCCCCTGAGTGACTCTTTGTTGCTCAGATGGGGCCCTCTATCTCTAACTGAGCCACCTTGGCAGGTGAACTCACTGCCCTCCCCCAACTTGGGACCCGACTCCCAGGGGTGTAAATTTCCCTGGCAATTCAGGACATGACTCCCAAGGATGAATCTGGACCCAGCATCATGGGATTGAGAACATCTTCTTGACCAACAAAGGGGTGCAAAATGAGACAAAATAGTTTTCAGTGGCTGAGAGATTTCAAATGGAGTCGTGACATCACTCTGGTGGACATTCTTACACACTATGTAGATAATACCTCTTAGGTTTTAATGTATTGGAATAGCTAGAAGTGAATACCTGAAACTATCAAACTCCAACCCAGTAGCCTTGACTCCTGAAGACAATTGTATAACAATGTAGATTACAGGGGGTGACATGTGACTGTGAAACCCTTGTGGATCACACTCCCTTTATCTAGTGTACAGATGGATAAGTAGAAAAATGGAGACAAAAACTAAATGAAAAATAGGGTGGGATTGGGGAGATGATGTGGGTGTTCTTTTTTACTTTTATTTTTTATTCTTATTCTGATTCTTTCTGGTGTAAGGAAAATGTTCAAAAATAGATTGTGGTGATGAATGCACAACTATATGATGGTACTGTGAACAGTTGATTGTACACCATGGATGATTGTATGGTATGTGAATATATTTCAATAAAACTGAATTTAATTAAAAAAAAAAACAAAAAACTGAGCTGCAGTTTATATGGGTTAATTGGACAGATTTTTAATTTAGGTTCAGGGTTTTTAGAAAATTCTAGCATCCAGTGATGCATGGTTCTCAGGGAGCTAAGTCCACTAGTTTTCTGATGGTCCCCCCTCTGGGGGGTGGGGGTGGGGTTGTCCTCCATGTCCAGGGCTGACCAGGTCCTAGGCTCTGCCCCAAGTCGTGTGCAAACATTAATGTCTGCAAACATTATTGCACTTATAAGAATCCTGGTACATCATCACCATTTTCCAGAGGAAGAAACTGGAAAACAGAGCCTAATTTTCACCTTCTTCCCATGTACAGGAAGGCACCGAGTTCCTGCCATTTAAGTACAATTAGTGCAAAATCTGACCTGTGAGGCATTGCGGGGGTTGGGGTGGGCGTGGGCGTGGGGGGGGGTGGTCTCAGCTGGAAAGAGCTCACGTGGGATCGTTCTCTATCAGGCCCTCTTGTCGCCATCTTGTTCTTTCTATTTTAGACCCATAGATAATTATTTAGTTTGTCAGATCCTGCACTAGATTCTGATGTGCCGGGAGGCAGTGGCTTAAAAGCAAAAAGAACACGCGGGCGGGAGTCGAGGAGCCGGCACCCTCAATAACCTTGTAACTTAGAGCAGGCCCCAACCACCTTTCCGAGCCTCATTTCTTACACAAGCCAAGTGGAGACGAGGAAAGATTGTTTTAAGGAATAAACGACATAAGGGGTGTGTGTACCCGGGACAGAGGCTGCTCAGTAAATGCTGGTTGGCTTGGGTCTCATTGAGTGCACGGTTTGTGCTTTGCTTTACCCGGTAGCCCCAGCGCTTGGCATGCAGCGGGCACTCAGGAGGAAATAATTGGTTCAGCGAATTCATGCCAGCAAAAGGAATATATCATCCCTGTCATTTTTAGGGGTATTTCAGGCGGAGGAGTCTTGAGTGAGGAAGATTCCGCCTGCCCTTTCCCAGATTCTGGCAGCTCAGGACAGGGGAGAGAGGAACCTGGGTGCCTGTCCCGCCAGGTTGCTGGAGCGCGGGAAGCTGAAGCAGCCGGCAGAGGGCGCCGCGGACCAGCGGAGCGCGTGGCGCTGGGACTGGGGCGCTCGCGGGTCGCGGGTCGCGGGCTGCAGTCCGGCCTTGACGGTAACCCTGAACGCGCCCGCAACGGGGAGGAGTGGGAAGTAAGCGCTCTCAGGGCGCAACGGCGCGCGCGGGTGGTGTGCGCCGCCACGCAGAGCCCTCTTCGCCAGCGGTAAGTACAGGCGCCCGCGGGGTACGTCTCACCTTAGTTGGGAGAGACTTGGAGGCAGCGCGGGTCGGACTGTGGTCGGCCGTTTTAGTGGTTGGTGTGCATGGGAGATTGGGGAGGGTCCCAGCTCGCTTAAGGCTTTGTGGAGGCTCGCGATCATCTCCAAAAGGCTCTGGATGTCCGAGCTCGGCTGTGCGCACAGAGGACTCGGGCTTACTTGAGGTTTTAAACATCGGGATTTGTCTCTCGGGTCCCGGGCGTGCGGTCCCGGGACCCGGGAGTTGGCAGGGTGCCCGGGGCTGGCAAACGCTGACCTGGGCGCCCCCACCCCCTTCTCCCGCAGCATCTTCCAGGGATACCACGTGCAGCTGTCTCCTGCAACTCTGCCTGTCAAGCGAAGCCCGCCCCCAGGGCAGAGGAGGGGGCGCGCGGGAGCAAGGTGAGCTGTGCCCCGCGGGAAACCGGCCGGTCCGTGCGCCCGCCGGTGCCAGCTCGGCTCCCTCTGCCTCGCGTCCCCCGGGTTCCTGAGGTCGCGGGCGGTGCAGCAGGGAGGCTCTGGGCCCAGCTCCGCGGGGCCGGAGGCCGCCTGAGGGGCGTCCAGGCGTTAGGCTCCGGGAGGAGGAAATGAGGCAAAGAAGCTCCCAAGTGATTAGTCCCGGGGATTGCCCTTTCCCAAGGAAACACCAAGCTCCCAGGGGCCCTTTTCTCGGGTCGCGTCAGCTTTGAGCCATCTCTCGCTGTTTTAGGGTTGCTGCGCCGGTTTTCGCGGGCCTGGTCCGGGATCCTTTTCCCAAACCCGACCCAGCGATTTTTGCGCGTCCGGAGCCGAACTCAGGCTGCGCGCGGCTGGCTGTACTCAGGCACTCCATTCGGGCACTGTGGAACTGCGGCGTCTCGCGAAATCTGCTTTCCGCGTTCCAGGAGCTTTGACAGAGAGAACCCCAGGCAAGGTAGGTGGCTCTGAAGGGCTTGCCCAACGAATCGTTGGGTTGGGTTGACGTGAGTAAAGATGAGATCTGAGCGAGTCTTGGCGAACGACCCTGTGTCTTTCGTTTGCTCTTTAGAGCTTTTGGAGAGCTGAGGAGCCAGGGGCTTGGAGAAGCAAGGCATGTATTTTCAGCCGCACCTCAGGAGGGGAGAATTCTGTCACCACCAGAGAGGCAACAGCCCTGAAATGTGACTGCAGTTGAAGAGCTCAGCAGAGGCCCGGGAGTGTGCATTGAGAGCTTGGAATATGCTGAAAGACCAATGCTTTCCAAGGGGAATTGAGGTGCCAGCTGGTCCACTCGAGAGTGACCCGGAGCAGGGGAGTCAGAAGACAGTTAGAGAAAGCAAGAGGGATCCTTGGGGCTGACTTGGGTTCCAAGGGGAGGCTGCTGTCACATAATTGTTGCCGTCCTCTCATGATGGAATGCTGCTGAGGGCCTCCACCCAGGGGAGCCTCTGGGACTGTGGAAGGAGCTGAGGACTCTTGGAGGTCTGACTGACCCCAAATTCATGCTTAGGACCTGCAGGGGTGTCAGAGCCCCGATGTGCTTTCCCTCAGAAAGATGAGGTCTCTGAACACCTCCACCATGGATGGGGCTGGATTGGTGGTGGAGAGGGCCTTCTCCTTCCGCATCCTCACAGCCTGTTTCCTGTCCCTGCTTATCCTGTCCACGCTCCTGGGGAACACTCTGGTCTGTGCCGCCGTCATCAGGTTCCGGCACCTGCGGTCCAAGGTGACCAACTTCTTCGTCATCTCCTTGGCTGTGTCAGATCTCCTGGTGGCTGTCTTGGTCATGCCCTGGAAAGCAGTGGCCGAGATTGCCGGCTTCTGGCCCTTCGGGTCCTTCTGCAATATCTGGGTGGCCTTTGACATCATGTGCTCCACTGCGTCCATCCTCAACCTCTGTGTGATCAGCGTGGACAGGTATTGGGCTATCTCTAGCCCTTTCCGGTATGAGAGGAAGATGACCCCTAAGGCAGCCTTCATTCTGATCAGCGTGGCATGGACCTTGTCTGTGCTCATTTCCTTCATCCCAGTGCAGCTCAGCTGGCACAAGGCAAAATCCACAAGCCCCTCAGATGGGAATGCCACCTCCCTGGTTGAGACCACAGACAACTGTGACTCCAGCTTGAGCAGGACCTATGCCATCTCGTCCTCCCTAATAAGCTTCTACATCCCTGTGGTCATCATGATTGTCACGTACACGAGGATCTACAGGATCGCCCAGAAGCAAATACGGCGCATCGCGGCCTTAGAGAGGGCAGCAGTTCATGCCAAGAATTGCCAGACCCCGGCAGGTAATGGAAAACCCTCTGAGAGTTCCCAACCGGAAAGCTCCTTTAAGATGTCCTTCAAAAGAGAGACGAAAGTTCTGAAGACCCTGTCCGTGATCATGGGCGTGTTTGTGTGTTGCTGGCTACCTTTCTTCGTCCTGAACTGCATGGTGCCCTTTTGTGGTTCTGAGGAGACCAAGCCCTTCTGCATCGATTCCATCACCTTTGACGTCTTTGTGTGGTTTGGGTGGGCTAATTCCTCCTTGAACCCCATCATTTATGCCTTCAATGCTGATTTTCGGAAGGCATTTTCAACCCTCTTAGGATGCTACAGACTTTGCCCTACGACGAATAATGCTGTAGAGACCGTCAGCGTCAATAACAATGGGGCCGTGGTGTTTTCCAGCCATCACGAGCCACGAGGCTCCATCTCCAAGGAGTGCAATCTGATTTACCTGATCCCGCATGCCGTGGGCTCCTCTGAGGACCTGAAGAAGGAGGAGGCTGGGGGGATAGCCAAGCCTTTGGAGAAGCTGTCCCCAGCCCTGTCTGTCATATTGGACTACGATACCGACGTCTCTCTCGAGAAGATCCATCCCATCACACAAAATGGGCAGCACCCAACCTAAAGAGCACCCAACTCTGAGACAAATCCTGCCAGAGCTGCTCATCCCAAAAGCTAGAGGAGATTTCCCTGGGGCTTGCTGTTAAGAAACTAAGGTATGGTGAGACTCTGGGGTGTCAGGCAAGCCCTTCTCTGCTGCTCTCCCCCAAAACACAACCAACTGTATTTTAAAGTACAATCCAGCGTATTATCTGTGTTGTTCTTTGTGAATCAGAGACACGCAGTGACACTAACTTTCACAAGGGATGTGTCTTTGGCTCCGAAATTGTTTCTAGCAACTGATTCTTATCTTAGGACTAAAAAATAGGGCAAGACATCAACAATGAACAGTTTCACTTAAAAACTAAACCTTTCTGGGAAGGAAATTAGAAGGGTTGAGTTTGCTGTGTACACAAACAGGTGCTAACACTGTTCCAAGCAAAATTTTCAGATTGTAAAGGTAGGTGCATGCCTTCATAAAACCTTTCTAAGAAAATAATTGAGCCTTACAGCAGGAATGGAAATTTTTGTTTTTCAGGAATGAGAGATGCTTTGTTGATATTGGTTTTATTTATTTATTGTATTATATGAATATTTTTAATTTATTATGATAAATCTATATTTATCTTATTTAATAGGATAACCTAGTGAGATCTCTGAGACCTTACAATGACATTTTTGTCCCTTTAAAGAGCACTTTATAAGTCAATGAAACAAACCCACTGACATCGGAAATTCTAAATGCTCATGTGTGACTTCTAGAAACACAGCAAAGAGTGATAGGAAGTGGAGCTGTGATGAGCCCTTAAAATTTATTGACAAATAAATATGAGGCAAGCTTCTATGAATGTTCTTTTTTTTTCCTAAAAAGGTAAATAAAAATTAAAAAGAAAGCATAGCTACTATTACATTCAAAATTGTTTATATGGCAAAGAATTTCCAGGAGAATGATTTGCAGTTGTGTAAATATCTTAAATAAAAACTAGCTTAAGAAGAATCCAGCTTCATATTTAAGACCTTAGGTGGTCATAAATATATGCCATTTTGTATTTATGTAAAATAATTGGCCCCCCTCCATCTTTTCTCATTTCACCTGTCAGATAGCTTTTCTGAACCAAATGACTGTATTGGTTAGGGATGGAGAGGGAAGATGGGATTTCAGGAACTCTTGTTTCGTGACAGTCTCATCAAAGGACAAAGCTCCAGCCCTGTGTCTTCTTTGTACCCAGGCCAAACCAGGCCACTCAGTGGGGCTATTTTTTTTGTAGTGCTTTTATTTGAATTTAGAACTGATTTTTTTTTTCTAAAGTCTTTATGTGTTAATGGTATATTGACCAATGAATAGTGCCTAGTTATCTGCCTTGAGTAAGACTCTTCTGTTGGTGGAAGAAACAGGACACTGCATCTTTTTGGGTGTGCTAAGCACCTCAAAGTCATCAGTATTTCCTTTGACAAATGCTCGCCCTTTCTTTGTGCTTTGCCATCAAGTTCCTATTGTCATCCCCTGGGCTGTAAAAAGTATCCTAAGCCTCCATTGCCAGATACTAACTCACATGGGGCACTTTGAGAGAGTTTTTTGGAAATGTTTACAAAGAATTCTTGTTGGTAAGCAATTGGCTTTACATTGAGATGGAATTGGTAACAGGAAAAAAAATCCACTGAAAATATATCCTGCATCAGGTCTGTGTTATTTTATGTATTTGTGAATGTTTTCTTAATTTTATTGCCTGTATGCTTTCATACATATAATAAACTTATTTTGTGAACTGAAATCAACCCTGAATGAGCTGCATTGCATTTGTTAAATGCGATTTTTAAACAAGAATATTTCAGATCTGCAAGTAAGACAACATGGGCCTTTTCAAGTATACATTACTTTTTCTTTAGGGGAGATTTCTTCTTTATGCATGCCACGTGCTGCCTTTGAATATTTAAACAGAAAATGTTTTCTAATTTTGGCTGCATACTCTCACTTTCCTTCTGTCTTAAGAAAATTATTTTTTGAAAAGAAACCTTTCTTCACTTGAGGAATTACCTTTCTTTTCCACAGATTTGAAAGCCTTCTAAAATTTCTGCTTTTTCTTTCAAAGAGCTCAGGGATTTTAAATAATATAAAAATTACAGAAAAGACCGTGGCTTGCTATGGGGTTGTCTTGGAGTCTCAGATGATGGCAACCAATTTATGTGCGGTGTTTGTTTTAAAAGGAAAATAGGATAGGAATTTTCTCTCCAGAGAATATACAGGCTGTGATGCTGGGCTTATCCAATGTCTTATAGAACACATTCATAGGTCCTGCTAAACTCACTTACTTAATATGCTAAGGCCTTTTTTTTTTTTTAATCCCAAGGAATAAGAATGGTTGAACAGCAGGTAATGTAGAAATTAAGGGTTAAGTTTATAATTTGGAGCATCACACAACAGATGGTGTCTTTTTAAATCCTATATTTGCCTGCCTTGGGCTTTGGTGTATAATGAACATGTCTAGAGTGAGCACCCATGATGAAGGATGTCTTTTCTTTCTGCTTTGAAACTTTCTGGATATCTTTATTCTTTGCAGTTTAATTTTTTGTTCTTAAATTAGAAGTCTGGCTGTGCCAAGCAAGCATGCTCAGGGTTGTTGTTGTCCAGCCAATGAAACATGTCACAAAAGCCTTTTCCATTGATTTCATTGGCAAAAGTGTAAAAAATAAATATGTCTAGAAATTACATTAAATAATTGTAAAATTCAATATAAAGTGAACAAAACTGTACTTTGGGTTCCTGGCATGCTGGGTTGATAAAAGGTATCTTATGAAATCTTAATTTTACTGAAAGGATCTTTCAAAGAATTCAATTTATGACTCTGAAAGCCAAATTACAATATGACTTTAATTTCATTTTTAACTATAGTGAAGAACTTAATAATTTCACTACATGTGAAACACTTTCCCAAGATAGAGACAATTTAAAAGAGGTGTTCTTTTTCACTCCCCATGTAGATAGAGCTCTCTTGTTGGTGACTGACCCAACATGAAGTCTTGGGGAGGGAGGCTGAACATGGGCTTCATTCATTCATTCATTGGGTTTTATTCAGAAAAGTCACTATTTTTTTCCTGGGTTCTAAGTAAGTCACGGTCTCTGAGTTTCAGCTTTGTCTTGAGCCACAAAACCTCTGTGTTGACATTTTCAGTGCCAAGGTCACCCAAAAAAGCAAAGGGATATGTAGTTCAAGTTCAGGGCCTTCTGAAGATTCTCCACTCTTTGGGGCTCTGCCAAAATCTCCCCACTGCCCCCAAGCCTGCACTGGTGGCATTTCACCTTGATCTTCCCACTCCCCAGGAAGCAGTCCACATTAGGGGCCTCAAATGCAGGCTTTGGATCAAACAGACCAGGTTCACATTTCAGCTACCACTTTAAAGCTGTGTAGCAGTCAACAGATGTCTTTACCTCTCTGTGCCTGTTTACCCATTTGAGAAATGGAAAGAAATATGACGATTCTTACAAGTGCAAAATGAAGCTAATTCTATAAGAGTACTGAGCCCTGAAATGTTGAGCTCACTGATTCTTTGCAGGATCTTCCTTTTTGAGCAGTTGATCACTTAATGTTTAAGAATAACGAATCTGCTATGTATTTGACTTCCTTGTGTGTTTGCTTAAAGCACATAGAAGTGACTTTTAGAGTTTATGTGCCTTGGGCTTCTCCTAGACACTAGTCCCTCTTGCTGTGGTTATCTGGTATTCCAGAAGCAAGGGGCTTTTTATATCTGTGAGGTTAAGAATATTGCCTTAATTTGCCACTAGATTCAGCCTGAACAAATCTGTCCACAATGTTTTAGTCTGTAAAATCTACTTACCTTGTAGAATTTGTTTCAGGAATAATGAGTTGATGGCCAGCTGCTCTGGGCTGTTAAAACTGGGACTTGCTGCTAAACATAATTTGGTTAGTCCATTTATTTGAAGGAACTAACCCAGTGGATCATGAGATTATAGTGTTATATAGATTAGATGCACCTTTATGGAGTTCTTTGAGATTTGCTGGATAGAAAATATGGGATAACCAACTTATTTTTAAATAGAGGATTGAATGGAGGTGAACGTACAGCATAAGAACACCTCTAAGATTTTGATACCAGGCCAATCGATGTTGCCTCTGTCATTTTTTTTTATTGCCACACTTTATTTTATGGTATATTAATTATTAGGGAAGTTGTGGGTTTACAGAGCAATCATGCATAAAATACATGGTTCCCATATACCACCTTATTATTACGACCTTGCATTGGTGTGGTACTTTTTTTACAATTGATGACAACACATTTTTATAATTGTACAATTAACTATAGTTGGTGGACTATGAACTATAGTCGGTGGTTAAATTGGGGTTTACTGTTTGTGTTAATGAGATTCCATGAATTTTCTTATTAAAAATTTTATTCTAGTATCATATAAACAACCTAAAATTTCCCCTTTTAACCACACTCAAATATATAATTCAGTGCTGTTAATTATGTTCCCTTCTGTCATTTTTAAGCAACTTCCAAGTAAGGTACAGAATTTAAAAAAAACAGCATTTGGGCTCACATCACTCAAGATTTGGGAATTGTAATTTACACAGCATTAGAGGTTTAAAAATAATCTCTGATTTAAAAGGGTTTAACTTTTTCCTCACTATGAGAAAATGCACAGAACCAGTTAGAATTTTTCTCATGCCCTACGAGCTCTCAAAACTGATAAATATTTCCAGCCATTGCAAAGGATATGCAATGAACTATGTCCAGAGCCGTAGTTTGACCTCCTCTGCTTCCACCAGCAGAAATGCCAGAAAAATGACAGTGGGTAGAAGGAACTGGGAGATCTGAAATATAAACCAGGGTGTTTTTTCTTTTTTATTAATTTTTGAAAACAATTAGTTGTGATAAGCTATTTTATAACCTTTTAACATAAGCTTTTTTCCCCATCTCTTCATTAGGAGGTTGAATGAGATATTTTCCGTATTGAAAAGACTAAGATAGGAGGTATGGTTCTGGCAAAAATGTGACAGATAGCTTTGCTCGGGTAGGTTTCCGAGTCCCCATCCCCTTTGCTATTAGAAAGCCGACAGAATGATATTTATAAACTGCAAATATGACTGTGTTATGCCCTTGCTTACTACTTTTCAATGGCTCCCAATTTCTTTCAGAAAAAAAAAAATCAAGTTCAGTCAAACCCTTCATGATCTGGCCCCTGGTAGCCTCTGCAGCATCATCTATGGCTATTACCCCATTTGTGCCCACATTACAGACATTTGGAACTTTGTACAGTTTGTGGAAGGTACCAAGTCCTTTGTCATCTCTGTGCCTCTGCACATACTGTTCCCTTTGCCTGGAACACCCTTTCCTGTTTCCTTTTTTGGCCACTCCTACTCATTCTTTAAGATTCTGTCAGGTATAATTATGGAAAAGCCTTCCTTGGCACCTTATTCCTACCTCTGCTTGCCTCCTTTATTTTCTTCCAAGGTTTACCATGCCATAATGAAATAATCTCTTTACTTCCTTATCTTTCTCCCTCAATTATGAGCATACTGAAGGCAAAGGCTGTTTTATTTTTCTTTTCACCATCTCTCTCTCTCTCCACTTCTAAGTACCCAGCACATTGCCTGGCTTACAGAAGTGGCTCATTAAACATTTGTTGAATAACTGAAAGAATGAATATGTCAAAACTGGGAATGTTGGAGTCAGAATTGTAGTGCAGCTTATTTCTGGGGAGCTTGATGACTTATTCAAAGGTTGACATATTCCTGTGTGCTCTGATTAATTTGATCAGGTCACATTCACACAGCATATTTCAGCAAACATTTAACCACATTAAATATTTAATTTAACAGCATTAAATGCTTAATTTAACCACATTTAACCACATTAGACATTCAACTGGTGCTCAGGGCTGCTTCTGGAAGGTGGAATGGGCACGGGGGATGATGAACCAGTGTGGGATGGGGGCCAGTGCTGCTGGAGGAGGGTAGAAGCTGGACAGGGTTGGGAAGGAAGAGGCACCAGAGGTGAACTTGAAGGATGGGCAGGGTTTTGAGTGTCAGACACAGACAGGGAGTGAGAACAATGGAGGTAGGGTGTCCTGTGCCTCCAAACGTGGGGCTGGAGAATGGGCAATGGACCAATTTTCTGGACCAATATATCATGATTGATATACAGAGGAATTAAAACTTAGTAAAAAGTCTGCTCCAAAAAGGGTTCCTATAGGCTGTTAAATTAATTGCTTTGGGGTGGTCTCCACCCGCTGCAGGTGCATCCGGGTAATTAACCCGTGGTCATCGGGCGTGAACATGAGCCCCTCCCTTCTTCACACCGTCTTCTCCAGCCACGCTCACTTGTTTACTGCTTGGGGCCAGCTCTTTGCTTTTCCTCCAATTGGGATGCCCTTCCTCCTTGTCATCTTCATCTGTGTAAGACTCATCCTAAGTGTCAGCCTCACTCGGAGCCCTTCCTTGGCTCTTCCCTCCCTTCTGCCAGGGACTGTACCGTGTCATGAGCTGTCTGTGTGTCCTGTTTCTCCCGGGAGCTCCTTGAGGGCACAGAGTGTGTCCTTTTCAGCACTGTATTCCCAATTCCCATAGCCCTGCCCACAGTCAGCACCCAAGTTATTCTTTCTTTTTGAATGGATGGGTGAGTTAACACCTTTGTGAAATGGTTTAGGGTGGTGCTTCTACACGTATGTTTATTTTCTCCGAGGGGTTGACTCCACTGGTTACAAGGGATTATCTTCTCTGCTAAGTTAGGTTTCTCTGTCTCTGACACAGTCACAGGAAAATGATTGAAAGAGGATTTAAATGGCAAACTAGGGCTCTCTCTCCTCTCTGAGTGCATGGAGAGCAATCAATCCTTTTGCATGGGAAAGAAAAGAAATGTCAACCAAATGTCACAAATGTGTTCCGAGATTATCTGGCCACATACATGCTGTTTTGAGATGGAGTTTTTAGGTCAAATGTATTTAGCATTATGAACATATTGACTGTAATTAAGGTAATGCCCAGCCCCATTTGAAAGATGCTTCTTTAATGCACATTGCTGTTTGCTATTAAAACAGGGAGGGTGGTGCATTGGGAGGATGGAGAGTATTCCACACAAATTCTGCCAAAACTGCTGTGGGTTTTTACTAGCTTGATGGTGGGTTTTCTATAAAATAACATGTTGCTTGCTAGTATAGGAGAGAATAAAAGAAGATCCACTATTCTGAGAGGGGGACAGGGCAACAAGGTGACAGTTCCAGCTTCTTTTAAAAAGCCTGGTCATGATACTTGAAAGACAAAAGCAAATTTTTATGCCATTTTTAGAAAGCAACCATTGGCACCAATATTGCAGTTAAAGCTTATCTGCTTTCTCATGGGACCATGGAGTTTAGAATGTTGTACTTGGAGGAGGCTCCACTGAGTAACAGAACCTCTGGGTTGGTAAAGGGTAAACAGGCACTTTTCTGCTCTGCCTATAGGATCGAAAACTGATGTGGCTTATTGGAAGGGGAATCTGGCAGTAGCAATCAGACTTTAAAATGTGCACACATTTTGACTCAGCAATTCCACCTCCACAAAACTGCTTCACGTATATCCTTCCCATATGTACTCGGAGATGCATATGTAAAGGATGCATGCTGCAGCCTTTTTTGTAAAAGCTGACTGGAGGCTACCTAAGTGTCCAGTCTTATGGGAATGAATAACAAAAATGTCATATGTCCACAGCATATAATAGCTAAAAAGAAAGAGGTAGATCTAATAAGTACTATTATGGAAAGATCTTCGTGACATGTTATGAAATGAAACAGGAACTTCAAAATAATATGTACAGTATGACCCCTTTTAAAAAAAAGTATAAGAAATCTCTATCTCTGATGTAAAAACATAGATGTGGGGAAAAGCCAACTGAAATGAAAACAGTGGTATCTCTAGACAGATATTTGAGCTTTGAGGGGTGCAAAGGGGGAGCCGGCATTCACTTTTTTTCTTTTCTTTGTTATTGCTTGGGTTAAACTCTAACTCTTCTTCTGCTCCTACTGACTGTGTGAACTTGGCCAAGTTACCTAATCTTTATTATTATTATTTTTCTTTAGAAGTGCTTTTTTTTTCAAAATATAGAGAGACATTGTAAGTCTACAGAAAAATCATGCAGCAAATACACAGTTCCCATATACACCCCCTGTGCCAGTTTGAATGTATTGTGTCCCCCAAATGCCATTATCTTTGATGTAGTCTTGTGGGGCAGACATTTTGGTGCTGATTAGATTTGCTTGGAATGTGCCCCACCCAGCTGTGGGTGATGACTCTGATGAGATATTCCCATGGAGGCATGGCCCCACCCATTCAGGGTGGGCCTTGATCAGTGGAGCCATATAAATGAGCTGACTCAAAGAGAAGGAACTCAGTGCAGCTGTGAGTGACATTTTGAAAAGGAGTAAGCTTGCTAGAGAGGAACGTCCTGGGGGAAAGCCATTTTGAAACCAGAACTTTGGAGCAGACACCAGCCACGTGCCTTCCCAGCTAACAGAGGTTTTCCGGATGCCATTGGCCATTCTCCAGTGAAGGTACCCAATTACTGATGTGTTACCTTGGACACTTTATGGCCTTAAGACTGTAACTGTGTAGCCAAATAAACCCCCTTTTATAAAAGCCAATCCATTTCTGGTGTTTTGCATTCAAGCAGCATTAGCAAACTAGAATACCCCCTATTATTAAACTTTGCATTAGTGTCCCTATTACACTGGATGAAAGAATATTATGATAACAGTACTATTAACTATAGTCCATGGTTTGCATTAGGGTTCCCTGTTTGTACTATGTAGCCCTATGTTCTTTTAAAAAACTTTATTCTGGTAACATATATACCATCTAAAATTTCCCCTTTTTAGCTACATTCAAATATGTAATTCAGTGCTGTTAATTATGTTCACAATGTTGTACTACCATCACCACCATCCAGTACGTAAACTTTTACATCACCCCAAATAGAAACTCTGTACAATTGGGCTTTCCTTTTTTTACTTGGTGTATTTCATCTTCTTTTTATTTTATTTTTTTACAAGAAGTTTGTGTTTATGTATATCACTTGTGTAATTAAAACTCTTTTAAAAAAGGAAACATACTGAACTGGCTGTTAGATAAGAAGAGCTCTGATTGTGGTTGCTAGGGGGCCTTGGGCATGTCCTTGAAAGAATTAATGGTAATTGAGTCCCTTGTGTGCTCAGGCGCTCATCTGTGCTCTCATCTGTGAATGTCTCTGGTTAGACTGTCATAGCCTAATTTAGCTGAGGAGGCTCCGCTAGGTTAGGGCTCTAGGGTTAGGGCACTGGTGAATGCAGAACAGCCTCTGGCTGCCCAGCTCCAGAGACCCCCCTTCTTACCCCTCCAGTATACCACTTCCGTCTACCATACTGGGATCTTGGTTTTCTCACACAAGCACTTCCACAGACCCCCGTAAGTGGAATAATTTTGTTGATCAAATGCATCTCATCTAGAAAATAATAGGCTGTGTGGCCTTTTTATAGCTAAAAGCATATACTCTGTTCAGCTTTTGAGAAAGAATGAGAAGCTTTCAAAGTGTTGTTCTTGAGGACCTTCAAGGCCAGGTTGGGAATTACAGGTGATAAGAAGACTCACATGTTGACTCTTCAGGGGCCAAGACTGCTTTTTTTGTTTGTTGGTTTGTTTTTGCTTTTTTTAAAAATTCAGTTTTATTGAGATATATTCACATCCAAGACTGTTTTAAGACCTTCATATACCCCATGCACTCTTATTCTTTTGCCCCCATGCACTTCATATCAAATATATTAAATATTCCCACACTCTTTTTAAATATGATTTTGTTGCTGCAAGAAAGAATGCTTAAAAGTTGATTTGAAATTACTCTTAATTTCAATTTGGCAGTTACTTGGCCAGATTTTGGAGCCAATACATTTTTCCCCCTCA
The DNA here is from genome assembly GCF_015220235.1 of Choloepus didactylus. Lineage (NCBI taxonomy): Eukaryota > Metazoa > Chordata > Mammalia > Pilosa > Megalonychidae > Choloepus > Choloepus didactylus. The sequence goes on from NW_023637577.1 coordinate 2,536,245, forward strand.
GATCCCAAACAGTTGTGGGCAATTTTGTAAAGCTCAAAGCCCTAGAGACCTCTAGTACTTTGGCCCTGAACAAACCATGGCAAGAATTTTTTCCAAGTATCGAGAGCAAAGATGCCATGTGCTATCAGATATAGCAAGAGGCCACGGCAGTTTTCCCTGTTGAATTATCTCTTATTCCTCAGCTAGGTTGCTATTTTGTGCAAATGGATAAGGACCTTTTCTAAAATGCAGTCTACAAGAGTGATTCAAACCACTCTTGATTATTTTCAAACTGAAAAATACTCCAGCATTTGTTCTTTGACTTCACCCTTTAGAAGGGTTTTAAATTCTATTTTTCTAGTCATTGACATGGATCTTAACTGTTTTAGTGAAATTTTTATCTTAAATGCCTTCACAGGCTTATTTAGATGTTTCCAGAGAACAGACATGAAGGCTTTAAGTGGTAAATTCAAGGCTTGAGGATAAAACCATTTAGGTCAGAATTCAAGGAAAAGAATGTCTTCCTTATTTGATCTTTTATTCTAAGAAGAGGAAGGAATTTAAGAGTGAAACATCTGATTCTATCATCTGTAAGAGACTAGAACAGAGAGTCAAATGCAGAAGGGTCACTGAAGTCAGATATTGATCAGGGAGAATGGCTAATAGTCAAGTGTAGACACTGGATGTTGATACTTAAAGTCACCCACAGTCAAATATAGAAGTTGTTAAAATTAAGGTACTGAATTATTTCAATCAGAGGTTTGTATGAGAGATGGTCTGTTGGGACTTCTCTTTCAGAACATCAGTTCAAATTAAAGGCTGACGACTGCCTCAGAGAGACTAAAGTTTATGTGGCACATGCCCTCTGTCCTGACCCCCCATATCTTCAGTAGCAAGCAGGGGGGAATGAATGGTTAGCTTTATTTTTCTTGGTTTTTCACCCTGACAGCAAATACACTATAGCGTGCATTTGACAGAGGTTTCAAATTCAATGGAGGAGGAGGCGTGGGATTGGAGGGAGGGAGAGGATGGAGAAGGAAAGAAGAGCTGGCAGAGAAGACAGCTTGTGGTTTTTCAAGAAATAAGTACTGACATTTCACATTTTTTTTTTACATAAAATAAATGTTTTGTTTTAGAATAGTTTTAGATTTACAGGAAAATCATGAAGTTAATAGAGAGCATTCTCATATTTCCCACAACCAGTTTCCCCTATATTATATTAGTTATATTATATTAGTATGGTTCGTCACAATAAATGAACAAATATTGATACATTATTATTATCTGTATTTGTTCATATTTCTATAGTTTTTACTTAATGTCCTTTTCTTTTTTTTTTTTTTTTTTTTATGTTCCAGGGTCCCTTCCAGGATCCCACGTTACATTTAGTTGTCATATTTCCTTAGGCTCTTTTTGGCTTTGATAGTTTCTTAGACTTTCTCTGTTTTTGATGACCTTGATCGTTTTTAGGAGTCCTTCTCAGGTATTTTGTAGAATGCCCCTCAGGTGGTATTGGTCTGTTTTCCCTCATGATTAAACAGGGTTTATGAATTTGGGGGAGGAAGACTTCTAAGGTAAAGCATCGTCTTCATCACGTAATGTCCAGGGCACGTACTAGCAACATGATTTATCACTGTTGATGTTGACCTTGATCACCTGGCTGAGCTAGTGTTGGGCACGTTTCTCCTCTGTAAATTTATCCCCAACCCCTACCACCTTCTCATGATATAGTCTTTGGAAGGAAGTCATTATATGCAGCTTACACTTAAGGAGTGGGGTATTTATGTTCTACCTCATTGAAAGGGGAGTAGCTACATTAATTATTTGAAATTCTTCTGCACGTGAGATTTGTCTATTCTCCATTTATTTATTTATTCAATTATTTATATCAGTATGGAGTCATATGTATTTATTTTTAATTTGTGTTAACTTTATTTATTTTGTTTTTCAAATTGCTCCAGCTTTGGCCATTGTGTGCTCTGTCAGTTGGTTGCTATGTCCTTTGACAGACACCCATCATTGTGAGTTTTTTTTTTTTTTTTTTTTTATTAACGTGTCCTTATTTTCTGGTTCTATGACATGCTCCAGGCTCATCTGGTTTATTTCCTGCCCCAATCCTAGAATCAGCCATTTCTCCAGGGTCCTCTGGTTATTAATGGAGAATGGTATTAGAAACCAAGACATGGATGTTAGATGTGCTCATTGCCAATGAAGTTTCATTTCTTCTGGACTTCTCAGCTGATAGATCAAAGAAATATATATGTGTATACTAACCCATGTATATACACACATCTATACATATTTCTCTGTGTAACCACCTGTATCTATATTAAATTAAACATGGGCTTATTGATGTCTCCCTCTCTAATCTGTTAACACATAGATCATTCTAGCTTTCTCCCTCTCCAACTATAAGAACCCACCATCTCCCACCAACTGGCTCCCACCATCCACGACACATTAACTTAATTGTTTAGTGCCAAGTATACATGTATAGTGGTTTCAGAACTTAATTGCTCAATTGCAAGTATACATATATAGTGGTTTCATACCCCTGTGGGAGTGAACTTTATCAACTGGTGTAGTGTTTTTGCACAGTTTTTTTGCCTTTAGTCTTACAAGTTCCACTTATTTCCAAAGCTACTTAGGTCAGCACCTGATTCAGTGAGGTTGTATCATACATTTGTAACACATTTATATTTTTTTTTTTTTTTTTTTTTTTTTTTTTTTTTTTTTTTTGGTCACTCACTGTCCGCATTCTATCTTTGGATCCCTCGACACCTGAGAATGTTTTAAAACATTTCCAAACATGAAGTTTCACTCTTTGTACTAAAAAGTTTTATGGGTTTCGATAAATACATGTCATGTATTCATCTTTACAGTATCTTACAGAATGGTTTCACTGCCCAAAAAAATACCCTGTGCTTCACTTATTCAATCCTCCCCCATCTGCAAACACCTGGCGACTACTGATATGTTTATTGTCTCTACAGTGTTGTCTTTTCTAGAATGTCATAGAAATGGAATGATGCAGTATGTAGTCTTTTCAGACTTTGTGGGGCTTGATTAGCTCATTCCTTTTTATTGCTGAAGAGTATTCCACTGTATGGGTGCACTACAGTGTTTTAATCCAATCACTTATTGAAGAACATTCTGTTACTTCTGGTTTTCAGTGACTCTGAATAAAACTGCTGTGAACATCTGCATGTAGGTTTTTATGTGGACATAATTTCTCAAATCATTAGGGTAAATATCTAGGAAGGAAACTGCTGGATTATATGGCAAAACTACGTTTTGCTCTGTAAAAACTGCCAAACTTTCTTTCTACATGTCTGTACCATTTTACATACTCAACAGAAATGAATGAGAGCTCCTGTTGCTATGCCTCTTCAGCAGGAATTGGCATTGTCAGACTAAAAAAATTTTTTAGCCATACTAATAGGGGTGTAGTGCTATCTCGTTGTCTTAACTTGCATTTCCCCATTGACAAATGAGAAGGAGCAAATTTCCATATGCTTATTTGCCATCTATACAACTTCTTTGGTGAAGTATCTGTTCAGATATTTTGCTTTTTTAAAAATTGGATTGCTTGTTTCCTTATTTTTGAGTTTTTAAAGTTTTCGTATAATTTGGATACAAGTCCTTTATCAGATATGTGATTTGCAGGTATTTTCTCTCATCTGTGGCTTGTCTTTTCATTCTCTTAACAGTGTCTTTTTTTAAATATATAAAACTTTTAATAGGAAATGGAATACAGAGTATAATATACTAGCATTCCTTTTTTACACAAATACTTTAATGCTCTAAATTATAGATAATATATTCACTCACTTTCTAAATAAGGTGCATGTAACTAGAGATGCTAAATTCTATTTAATCTTTTGATTAAATCCTCTAATGAATAAAATGTTGGTGAAAACTCAGAATTACCTAGGAAGATTATGTATAGTCTTACCCATGTAATATTTATAATATTATATATTATTATTATGTTATATATTATTATTATATATATTATGCAGTATGTAGCCTTTTCAGACTATATATATAATATATATATAATATATATATTATATAATATAGAATATTATGTATAGTCTTATCCATATAATATTAACCATGGTGTTAAAATCACCATGGTTAATACTAATTTAAGCATTTACAGAATACCATTTAGGCCCAATATTAGTTGCTTGAATGAAAGTATCAGAGAATCTGATGTTTATGGCTCCAGGTTATAAAGAAACTTTATTCAAAACATATTTATCAGAAAAGTAAACCAAAAAACACAAAAAAACTCACATGTCAAAATTTTAATGCTGGAACAGAAGTACTTAAATGAGACACAAAGCTATTCATGCTTGTACTATGGATATTACTATTTTCAAGTTTTTCTCTTTAATATGAACACTGATGTATGTTGTAACTGATAGATTACTTTGTACAAGTTTATTTTATAACCAAATATCTTGATAATTAAGCAGCATATTAAAGCCATAAATCAAGTCATTTCCTCTTATGCCAAAGGCCTATTATTATTCACTGATGGGGAAACATTTTTATGTGTGTGAAACAGGGATGAGGTCAGCCTACAGTAACAGAATAGATTAATAGAGCATTTTTTTCTTGAGGTTTAATTTGGAGCAGGATTTAGGGGTGGGAGTATTGAATGCAGCAGGACTCAACAATTTTATCAAAGTAAAAAGATTCTTAAGAATACAAAGAAGGCATAAAATGTTACTCTTATAGCACAAATCCTTAAATGAATCAAAGACTGTGTAACGGAAATCTATTATAATGCTTTAAACAAAAATATTAAGCTACATCGATGATCAGCAAGCTTAAAACAAATGCAGTGATCAAAATATTTAACTGTCCTCCTTTTATCAAGATTTTACAAATACATTCAGTTATCACTGTCTGTGGAAATCAGTTTTAGTTTCTTCATAGTCCTCCATCTCTCTGTTAGCATGATGCTTGTTCAGTTGTTGAATTTATAATGTAATAGTATTTCAGACCAGTCTCCCTCTGCATATTTCTTCAAGCCAGATCATAGATTCTTGTTTTCTTCCCAAAGCCATAACTTTTTTTTTTTTTCCTAGATCGATGTTTTTCAGAGGATTCTGGCTGATTGTTTAAAACGTGCAGTCTCTTGCTTGCAGTGGTTCTTCTATGGTTTTTTTTTTTTCTTTCTTTCTTCCTCTTTGAGGAGTTCCTGCTCTTTCCTCTTTCTTATCAAGATCTTGTTGTTGGCTTCCATGTTTAAACTTAGATAAGAAGAGACCCTTGTGAGACCTTTTTCCTATATACAAATTAGCTTTGGTTTCCATTTTATTTTTGTTACCATTAGGTTTATTTTGAGAAGTTACTGCTCTTGGTCTTTTACTTTCCACTACTTTTGCTGCAGCCTTCATTAGAAAGGTTGATGACTTAAAATAACTCTTAATTTTCTCCATCATTTGGTTATAACTGCACTGTTGAAAAATAGAATGGAATATATCTTTCTGAGAGATTATCATAAGCAATTTCCCTTTTAAAGGCATATAAGAATCTGGGTCACCAAATATCCTTTCAAAGACTTCTGCTTCCTTAAAATTGCCATTTTCCATACAAACAGCTATACCCTGAATTTTAATTAAAGTCTATATTTCTTCATAAAGTTTGTCATGCTCCTTTCCAACTGAAACTGAATCATCAGTGCTGATTCCATGGGTGTAATTCGTTCGTCATTTACAAACTGCATGGTTTTGAAGCTAAAAGAAAGTTCAAATCAAGGTGTCATCAAGGCAATGCTACCTTCCCAAAGATTTGCCTTCTGGGGCTGACTGCTGGCAATTCTTGGTCCTTAGCCTGTCATATGGCAAGGCACATGGCCTTAACAGCGTCGTTTGTGAGAAGACATTTAAAATTTTAATGAAATCCAACTTCTCAATTTTTTTAAAATGGGTTGTGCTTTTGGTGTTGTATCTAAAAACTTATCGCCAATCCCAAGGGCACGTAGCTTTTCTCTGATTTTTTTTTTGCTAGAAGTTTTATAGTTTTGGATTTTACATTTAGGTCTATCATTCATTTGGGAGTTAAATTTTATGAAATGTGTAAGGTCTGTGTCTAAGTTCATTTTTTTTGCAAGTGGACATCCATTTGTTCGAGCACCATTTGTTGAAAAGACCATCCTTCTCCATTAAATTACTTTTGCACCTTTGTCAAAAAACAATTGGTATGTACTTATTACAGGGTTCTCTATGCTATTACATTGAGCTATGTATTTATTCTCATACTAATACCATGTTGTCTTATTTACTGTAATCTTATAAGTCTTGAAATTGGGTAGTGTGGGTGCTCCAATGTTGTTTTCCTTTTTTCAGTATTGTGTTGGTTCGTCTAGGTCTTTTGCTTTTCCATATACATTTTAGAATCAGTTTATATAAATCTGAAAAATAGCTTGCTAGGATTTTGATTGGTACTGAGTTGAAGCTATAGATCAACTTGGGAATAATTGACATATTGACAATATTGAGTCTTCAATCCATGAAGGTCGAATATCTCTCCATTTATTTAGATCCTTTTTGTTTTTTTCCATCACTATTTTGTAGTTTTTCACATAGAGATCCTGTCCATATTTTGTTAGATTTATACAGAAGTATTTCATTTTTGTCATTGTTGCTATTATAAATTGTATTTAAAAAAATTTCAAACCCCAGTTTTTCAATCCTGGTATATAAGAAAACAAATGACTTTGTGTAATGACCTTGTATACTGCAAACTTGTTATGCTCACTTATTTGTTCTGGGAGGGTTTTCTGGGAGATTATTTGGAGTTTTCTATGTAGACAATTGTGTCATCTGTGAGTTAAGACAGTTTTGTGTCTTCCTTTCCAATCTGTATAACATGTATGTTTCTTTTTCTTGTATTTATATACTAGCTAGGACTTCCAGTTCAACGTTGACAAAGAGTGATAAGAAAGGACATCTTTGCCTTGTTCCTGACCTTAGGGGAAAGTTTCCAGTTTCTCATCATTTAGTACGACCTCAGCTATATGTTTATTTTTAATCAATTTGAGGACGTTTCCTTCTATTTCTAGTTTGCTGTGAGTTTTTTTTTTTTCATAAATGAATGTTGGATTTTGCCAAATACTTTTTCTGCATCAACTGATATGATCATTTGATTTTTATTCTTTAGCCTGTTACTATAGTGAATTACATTGATTGATCATCAAGTGTTGAAATAGCCTTGCATTCCTGGAATACATTCCCCTTAGTCATGGTGTATAATTCTTTTTTATACACTATTGGACTTGATTTGCTAATATTTTGTTAAGGATAGTTGCATCTATGTATATGAGAAATACTGGTCTGTAGTTTTCCTTTCTTGTAATGTTTTTGTTAGGTTTAGGGTAATGCTAGCCTTATAGAATGAGTTAGGAAGAATTCCCTTTGCTTCCACTTTCTCAAAGAGATTACAGAGAATCGATATAATTTCTTCCTTAAATATTTGGTAGAATTCTCTAGTGAAACCATCCAGGCTTGGTATTTTCTTTTTTGGAAGGCTATTGATTATTGATTCAATTTCTTTAATAGATATAGGGCTATTAAAGTTAACTATTTTGTTCCTGTGTGAATTTTGATAGTTTAAGTCTTTCAAGGAATTGGCCTGTTTCATCTAAGTTATCAAATTTGTGAGCCTCAACTAGACATTGAATTACCCTACAATCTGACAAATCTGTGGGCCTAGAGTTGTTTGTAGCATCCTTTATTATCGTTTACATCCATGGGATCAGTTCTGGTGTCCCCTCTTTCATTTCTGATACTGGTAATTTCTGTTTTCTCTTTTATTTTTTCTTAGTCTGGCTAGAATTGTATCAATTTTATGGATCTTTTCAAAGAACTAGATTTTGGCTTCATTGATTTTATTTATTTTTTTCTGTGTTCAATTTCTTTTATTTCTGCTTGAAGTTTTTATTATTCATTTTCTTTTGCTCTCTTAATTCACTGTTCTTTCTCTAGTTTCATAAGGTGGAAGCTTAGGGTATTGAATTTAGCTCTTTCTTCTTTTTTCAGTGTATGCATTTAATGCTATACATTTTCCTTGAAGCATGCTTTATTTGTAGTCCAAAAATTTTGATAAGTTTTATTTTCATTTTCATTTGGTTCAAAATATTTTAAAAATTTCTCTTGAGATGCCTTCTTTGACCCAAGAGTTATTTGGAAGTGTGTTGTTTAATTTCGAAATACATGGGGATTTTCCAGCTATCTTTTTGTTATTGATTTCTAGTTTAATTCCATTGTGGTCTGAGAACATTCTTTGATGGCATATATCTTTCTAAAAATTCGTTAAGGTGTGTTTTAAGGCCAAGAGTGTGGTCTATCTTAGTGAACGTTCCAGATGAGCTTGAGAAGAATGTGTATTCTGCTCTTATTCAGTGGAGCAGTGTATACTTTCTATACACAAAAATAGACCAAGTGGGAGAAACACACTCAGAACCAGGCCTGTCAGCTTATATGTATTAATTTCATTTTTCTGTGCACTTATATGGCTTTGCACTAGAGACTCCTCTTAGGTTATTTGCAACCTTCCCACCAACTGCATGAGTTAGGGTACTCATACAGATGGGCAAAGTGAGGCTTACAAAAGTAAAATGACTTGCCCGGGGTCTTGCTATTACTAAGCACCATGTCCCAGAATTGACAGCAGCTTTGCTGCTCTTTCCACCAAATTTGCTTGCACCAAGTTGCTCAGGTTCTAAGATGATTGATTAATTGGGGTTTTATGGAGGAAGAGCTAGTCCTCTTTTTTCAATCTAGTTGAATTAATCAGTGTGGGAGGTAGCAAGACTTATACAGGTAAAAAGCCAAGTCATCTTTAACATGAACAAAAGTAACGTAGGAGGAACTAGTCAGGAATGGATTAGTTATGGTGTATGGGCTAAAGAATGTGACACTTGAAGTCAAGGGCAATTAGCAAAAGAAGTCTTAGTTTCAAAGAAAATTAGGTAGTTTGAAGAAGGGGGGAGAGGGATGAAGTTTATTGATGCTTTTATGGGTCGTGTACTGTGCTGGGCACTTTCACATCCATTTCCTCATTTAGTGCCTGGAACAAGCCTGAGAGATGCCCCCACAGTCTGTGGATCCCCCTTCCCTCACTACATAATGCTTCTTCCCAGGGAAGGGAATCTCAGCAAGTAAATCGGTGGGAAATTTGGAAAGGAATGTAAGATGGCGACTGTCAGTACAGACTGAGGGCGATGTTCCACCATTGGTCTGTAGGGAGACTTGAGGCAAGGGATTGGGTGTTCCAACTGCCAATCATGATGGGGCAGGAAGCAGGCGGGATCTGGGACTGGGCAAGGAAGAGGGACTTGTCCTAGACCAGACAGAGGTGTGTATGGAGGCTAAGCAGAGATTCTGGTGGCGGGGTGAGCGCCTTCACCTTGTGAGGCACCATTGGGCCCAACAATTTGACCCTTCCACCGCTTTGTATAATCTCCCCAGAGCACGTGGAATAATACCTGAATTCTTTCTAACCTAGACTTTCTGGATCACGGATGGTGCTTGGAAGTGTGAACTTGCATGGTGTGTGTTGGGAGAATGGAGTCTTCATTATGGAAGGCGGAGGCTTAGGTGCAGCAACCACAGCTTGGGGAGTGAAACACTTGGGGAGAGGGAGTTGTTTGTCCATTTCCCCTTGTCCTGGATCAGCAATGGGGATGCATGTCCTGGGTAGAGATGGCCTTGATGCTATGAACCCTCAGAGATTTAGTAGTATGGCCCCATGAGCCACCGAAGCTAGACAACACAAGTCACCTGGGTCAACAGTTGACCCAGGCAGGGATTTTGGTTTCCTGACCTTTTGAGGATGGTTACCAGACCTTCCTCCTTAGACTGAATAAACACCTAGGAAGTACTTGGGATCATCCAAGGTGGGAGGGCCCCTGGAAGGGAAGAAAGATGTTCTCCTGATAAGGAGGATGGGAAGTTGGAGATGTTTTACCTGAATATTGAGAAATACATATCACAGGATAGTGAAGCTGGGCATACCAGTCATACAGATAACTGGTCACTCACCTTGGGTGCTGACTGAGAAGTGACTTATGAGGATCCTTTGGCTGTTAGTGGGTGCCTGAGCATAAAAAGTGAATGGTGAATGAATTCTGGTTAAAAAGATGCCAGTGATAAAGAAGTACATTTGTGTTAGGACTTTCAGATAATTCTTTTCTGTGCTTCTAGCACCATCAGAATGCAGTCAGAAATTCAACTTGAAATATTTGAAAGATTTTGGCAGTTTCACTGGGCAAGGCAAAGAGTGTGATCTCTGTAAACATCTGTTGTTGAGTGGTTGGGTGAGTGGGTAGACTGACGGATGGAAGGCAGTTTCATCCTGTTGTCTGAGATTCAGCATCTGTAGCAGAATTGGACTGACACTGTTTGTGGCTGGTTGTTAGAAGCCTGTTAAAGGGACTTCTCAGTTTCTACTTGTGGGACATTCTTCAACTGGATTATGGATCTTGTAGGCAAATGTGGGCACAGGGACCATCTATCAGAGGTAGGAGAGCAGTGCAGAGACCACAGCTTGTTGTCAGACAGACTTTGGTTAAATTCTACTCTTCTAATCACTTTCCCAACCATAGTCACTTTACCTCTCTGAGCCTCAGTTTCCCCATCTTGAAGGGTAGATTTGAGAATTAAATAAGACAATAGCAATAATTGTGGCTAATACTTATAGAGAGAACTCTTACTATAAGAAAGTGTTTTAAGTGCTTTACATATATCAGCTCACAATTCAGTGAGGTGGGTGTTAGTAGAGTCTTTATAGAGGAGAAAACTGAGGCATAGGGTAGTTAAGAGGCTTGACAAAGGCTTCCGGCTAGTAAGGCAGGTCTGGGCTTCCAACACAGATGGGGTAGTTCCAGAATAAGTACACCTAACCCAAAGGCTGTGTACCCTCTTCAGTGCATAAGAAGCTTAGCACAGCCCCTGGCACATGGTGAGTCTTCAAGATGGCGGAAATTCCTTTACTCTTGGTTGCTCTGTGATGACCATGGTGGCTTGTTCCCTGTGGCATAGCTTACAGGAGGCCGGAGAGACAGATGGTGCACTCAGTCTTGGCCAGCCATGCTGATCCCATCAAATACTACTTTTATTTTTTGATTTAAGCCTGATTCTTAAAAAGAGAAAGACATGGATTGCAAGACTCTTAAGAATAAAACCAATGTTCCTTACCTCAACCCAGGCCTTGTTAAAGAACAAAATACACAGCTACTTCCAAATATGGTTTAAGAAAGTTCTGTGAATGATTTTGGTGCACAAGCACTTTAGAACCGAGTAATAAGAAAATTGCTTTTTAAAAGAGTGCCAAAGGCTGCATTTACTACATTAATAATAATAATAATATGGGAATAACATGGGAAGTGGTCAACTCTAGATTCTTTTCTACCACAATTATGGTTGATACATTATCATGAGAAGATTGTTCAGCCATTCAGAGTCAGAGATAGAAGATGTTATATCAATCCAGGCAAAAGCAAAGCCCTGACAAATGAAGAAGGCAGCAAGCCCCAATGGCTAGAAACATCCTTTGAGAGGCTAGATTCTCCTTGCGTGTGACCCTGGTTCAGTCATCACCCCTCTCCAAACCTCAGTGTCTTTGCCTGAAAAATGACAATGATTTTTCAGAGAGTTGCTGTGATGTTCAAACAAATAAGGTTATGGTACTGTAAATCTGAAGTGCTGGAAAATATCAGAGATGATGCTCAGTTTGAGAAGGCCTGGTCCAGAGTCAAGCAGACCAGGTTTGAATCTTAGCTCAGGCATTCATAAGTGTACAGTTTTGGACAAGTGACTTCACTTCTTTGAGCCTTGATTTCCTCATCTGCAAAACTGAGATAATACTACCCACATAACAGGATTTTTTTGGTTAGTATTCAGTGAAATTAATGCACATAAAATGTTTGGTATAGTGCCCGGTACACAGTAAGTGCTCAGTAAGTGTTTTAGCAATTATAATGATTATGTCCCTGGTTCAGAAGTGATGGCACTAAAGAAAAGAAATTAGGAAATGGAAAGAAATGGCTCATACCACTTTAATTGATTTCTCCACTGAGTGCTTTTTAACTTTTTCTCTTTTTTTGCATGCGTGTGTGTGTGTGTTTACAGTGTGTGATTGTCTGTGTGTGTATGTGTGAGCTTTTCTATGATTAATGACAAATTTCTACAGTGAGAACTGGGTGAGTCACAGAATCAATTTAGTCTTTACAATAGCTGAAAACACCACGAAACACATCTCCCACCTGGAGACCATGCCTCACTTTTGGCTGACTCTTGTCTGATTCTCTGCTGTCCAGTTATTGTAAGAACTCGCTGAGCAGTTCAACCAAGCCACCCACAGAAAAAGTGGTGTCTTTTTGGTCAGAGGGATAAGGTTCCTGTGTAACAGGGCACTTTTCTAATGTAGGAAATGCTGTCAATACCTGCAGTTTCTGCTGGGTGGTCTGCCCTGCACAAAATGTGGGCTTGTAGACAAATGTGGGAAAGCTTTTTATGTTCCATCTCTTTCTTCCACTCAGAGTCACTTGGGTATACCCCCTCCTCAAATTTCATCTGGAGCATTGCCCCATCTTCCTCATGGGTCTGCTTGATTCCAGTCACTCTCTGTTCACCAATCTTCCACGTTACAGTCACATCCAGAATTTATAGACCCCTGATTTATCATGCCACTTCCCTGCTGAAAACCCTTCACTGACTCTGCACCACTTTCAGGAGAGAGTGATGGATACTTTGCACAATTACACACTTTTCTGCAGCTTGCATCTTCAGCCTGCATTGTTGTATGCTGTGCCATACTGTAATTTTCTTCTTACATATTCGCTTATCCCGCTAGTCCATGGACAGCTCGTGAGTAGCTGACTCTTCTCTGTATCACTGGTAATGGGCAGTTCAGGCTAGTTGTTAAGAGTCCAGGCTTTGGAGTCAGGCAGATCTGAATCTGATTCTTGGATTTACCATTTTATAGCTCTGTAGCATAGGGCAAGCAGCTAAGCTGGGCAAGTCTTAGTTTACAATGGAGCCCGTACAATGGAGGCAATCGTGCTTACCTTATAGGGATGTTGTAAGGATTAGATGAAGGAATGCAGTGAAGGGCTTGGCGCAGCACCTGGCATAGAGGAAGAACTTAACAGATGTTAGTTTTTATTATTCATAATGTTTGTTGAATAAATGCAGTAGCATGGTCTGGAAAAAAAAAAGAGAGAGTCATAAAAGAAACATTGATCAATAGTTTTTTTGATTCTGGAAACCACTAGGGGCACAAGATGGAAGATGGTGTTCATCTGACAATGTGTCCTAACGATGGTGACAGAAGCTGTTGGGAAGCTTTGGCATCTGACAATGTGATTAGGGTGCGTTCAGTTGCAAGTGCCAGAAAACCCAACTCAAATGGGCTTAACCAATTAAAAACTAAGTTAATTGGCTTGTGTAGCTGGACATTAAAGAGGGTAGGTGGACTTCAGGGTTGGTTTGATTCAGACACTCGAAATCCACAAGGATGCAGAGTCTTTCTCTTGTGTTTCCCTCTGCTCTGCTGTCTCATCCTCAAGCTGCCTCTCTTTCTTGCTGTAGCTATAAGAGGGCTGCCAAGATCTTGTCTGTTTCCAGGGAGAGAGACAGGGTTGCTCCTAGAACCTTTCTCATAAGGTGAGACTTTTCTTTCCCTGAAGCCATCAGCAAACATCTACAATCTTACTGGCCCTGAAGTCATCTCATGTCTATCAAATAACCAATGGACAGTGGTCAAGGAATGATGTTATGCTGGTTGGTTTGGCCTGTATCAAGGCATGTAGTTTACAGGGATTAGGTAAGAAAACCCAAGTACTATGGGGAGTGGGTGCTGGGAATGAAATTATTTTCTGAGATTCTGAAAGAGCCAGTTCCTCTCACTACTGCTGTGCAGGTTTCAGAGAATGGGATCATATTTTTATACTTCTATTGCCTCCTCAACTAAGTACTTTTTAAATTGCTTTCCTTTATCTTTTTTTTTCCCTGAATGACCACCACCACCACAAAAAGTATAATAATGATGGTTTTCATTTTTTGTGTGCCTACCATATGCATTGCTAACTGCTGCCCATATCCCAGCTTAAATTCTCTTAATTACTCTTCAGTGAGTGTTGCTGGATCCACTTTGTAGATGAGGACACTGAAGCTCAGAAAGTTGGTATAAGTTTTTCAAGGTCACAGAGCAAACTAGTGGTAGAGAAAGGATTTGACTGAGATATGCCCGATTCCATAGCCCATGCTCTTTCCAAGACTCCATGATGCCTTCCTGTCCTAGAAGCAAGGCAAAGACTTCCATTTGAAAATGGGTGTGTACACTTGATTTTCTACCCTTCACCTCCTGGCAACCAACCAAAGCAAAAAAAAAAAAAAAAAAATACAAACAGAAAACAAAAATTCAAACTCCTTATTCAGTGAAGCCAGAAGACAGACTGAAAATACTTTGTAAGGACTGCCAAAAACACACAGGAGCTGTGCGGGAGGAAGTAGTGAAAAAAAGAGGAGAGAGCTCAGTAAGGTGTTGAACCAACAAAAATAAGCTTCCTGAAGCTAGGGGAACCACTCTGAGGTGCAAAAGAATCTATATGCTTTCACTGAAAAAGAGAATGAGGGAATAGAGTAAGTTAGGAGATGGCAGAAGTTGCCCCTCAAACTTAGGTTCAGAGAAGTGAGGAGACTGGGAGTATCAGTCAGATTTTGCTACATAACAATTTCCCCAAAACTCAATTAATATTTATTTTTTTCTCATGTGTCTATGGGTTGGCTGGGATTGAGTGATCTAGGTTCGTCTCCATTGGGTTGACTGCAGTCTGAGGGTTTGGTGGTTGACTGATGATTGACTGCTTTTTGTGACTCTCAACCTCCATTGACCAGTGGCTACCCAAGGCGTGTTCTTCTTAATGATAAAAATCAAGAGTCAAGAGGGCAAGATCAACAATACATGCACATGTCATGCCTTTGTTCATGGCTCACCCACCAGTGTCCCACAGGTTAAAGCAAGCCATATAGTCAAGTCTAAAAATCAAGGGGTAGAGAAATAGAGTCCACCCATCACAAGGCCATGGCAAGGGTGTAGATGTATGATATTACTGCAGAGAATGAAGAAGTGAGAAAGAATTCATTTTTCCATGCTAGGCTATGTTTGGATGCATGGAGAGAATCTATTGTTGTGAGAAGGGTCTGACTATGTAGCAGCTCAGGAGCAGAGAGCCTTCAAGTTGTAAAAACCAGCTTGGTTATAATGCTACCCTGGTCTCTCTCCATCTACAGAAAACTTTGTCACATATTTGGGTCATAAATTCTTGATGCATTCAATAATAAGCAATAAAAGCAAAGTAGCACTGTAGCTTTACAAAGATATTCTAAGAAAAACATGGAAGAATGGAGCAGCAAAATTTATGAACAAAGAACACTCACTAGTAAAATGGCCCTGGAATAGCTTAAAATAGTGAACAAGCATTCAACCATGAGTGAAATATCTCAATGAAACAATAGCCTCCAAGAATAACCATCTCATAATAAATAATGCAGGGAAGAGATTGCAAGGTAGCAGAAGATGAAATGTGATCTGGCAAAACTCAGAAAAGAAGTAGAAGAAAAAATAAGACCATCAAGAAAAAAAAGAAAAGAAAATTTGAAAAAGCACAAGGGTTAATAAATACTGCAGAAAATACAAGAAAGAACATCGCAAATAGAAATGAAAAGAGTGAATAAATGAATGATGATGAAGAAAAGGTTAAAGAAGTTTAGAAAGTTAGTGGTGGCTATAGGAAACAGGCAAAAGATATCAAATACATATATAATTGGAGTTTCCAAAGATAATTAAACAGAATGAATATTAAAGGTATAAATCAAGGAAACTTTCTTAAAATAAAATGACACCTGAATCTACATATTGTGAGGACACATTTTGGGTCTGAGAAAGTTGACCCTAAATGGTCAACACTGATGAGACATGTTCTAGGAAGGTTAGTGGATTACAAATATAAAGATTCCTGATTTTTCTCTTCATATGGGACTTTATTTTCCCCTTCCCCCAGCTGGCTTCAGATTCCTCCAGAGCAACATTCAACTATGGAAGGGAGTAGAGCAACACTTACACATTATTTAAGGAAAGAGAGACTGAATCAATGATTCTGATTGACTCAAAAAGTTCTTTAAGTATAAAGGCTACAGAAATACAATTTTAAAAGCACAGGAGCTCAGAGAATATGTTCCCATGAGCCCTCCTTGAGGAAACTAAAAAGGACACACTTCAGCCAACCAAGAAATTTTTTGACACTTCAGCCAACCAAGAAATTTTTTGAGGAAAATATACAAAGACTAATGGTGAGCATTGTACATATTTGACAGTAGAACTAAGATTAATGCTAATATGGATATTAAAGCGGAAAAACAGAATCTAAAAGTTATACAGCATAAAACATTATAGAAATGATGTTTCATATAATCATTAATAATAAAAATGATTATAGAAACTTACAAAAATTGAGAGAAGAAAAGGAAAAGAAAATAGAAGGAAGTGAAACTATGTTGATTGCTTCATCTAATAGCTGAGAGTAAAAGGATATTATTTAAAATCGACAAAGTGGTGGAAATATAAGCCTATGTAACAGCCAGCTTTTTCTACCTAACAATCTAAAAAATCTTGGTGGTTTACGATGATAACATGAAAATTTATTCTCATCTGTCATCAGTTTGACTGAGGTTTGGATTGAGACAAGATGTTCCTGCTTCAGGCTGCGGATCATCTGAGATTGCTTCCAAGTTGTGGGGTGGATTCAGATATCCATGTCTGTTAGCTATGGACCCAGGCTGAAGGGGCAGCAGATCTCCAGAGGGAGATCTTCTCAGAGCACACCAGAAGAATGTAAGAGGCCAAGCATCCAGGAAAGCACAGTGCAGGCCTCTGCTCACAAACTCTTTCCTAACATTCCATTGGCCAAAGCAAGTCACATGGCCAAGCCCATCATCAATCAGGTGGGAATAATATATTGCCTGGAGCAAAGAATTTAGGACAAAAATCCAATCTATCATTACATATTTAAGAGTACACATAAAAAAACTGAAAAAGATAATATTAGCTAAAATTTGATGATAGGGAACTAATAGATAAGTCAAAAAAATAGAGGACTAAGAGTATCATATAAAATTATAATTTTAAAGCTAATCACTAGAAATTTTATTTCTAAATATCAAAGGAACCACCTGTGACAGTTAATTTCATTTGTCCACTTTGCTAGGTATTGTGTCCAATTGTTTGGTCAAGCAAGTACTGGCCTGATTGTTCTTGTGAAAGTATTTTGTAGGTGGATTTATATCATTGGTCAGTTGATTGCATCTACGGCTGACTGCATCTACAATCAACAAAGGAGACTGCACTCAGCAATGAGGGGAGTCTCTTTATCCAATCAGTTGGAGACCTTAAAGCTGGGACTGAGGATTTTGGAAGTCAGAAAGAAGAATCTCTGCATTTTTTTCCAGCCAGCTTCTCCTGGGGAATACAGTTTCACCTTCACTGAAATTTCCAGCTTGCAGCCTGCCCTACAGAATTTGAATTTGTCAATCCCCATGATTGCATGAGTCAATTCCTATAATCTCTCTCTCTCTGTTCTGTTTTTCTGGAAAATATGTTACTATATCTCCTACCTGATCCATTTCTCTAGAAAATTGATCACTAAACAAAAAAGCTAGTAATTAATATGTCAGAACTCAGACTAACATATTGACCATACTATTAAATGTAAAAAAACTAAATTCACTGTGGTAGGTAGCATGATGACCCCTAAAGATGTGCATATCCTAATCCCTGAATCTATGAATATGAATATGAAGCTATTCATATTAAAGGAGTAATACGAACATTGCAGATGTAAGTTAGGTTGCTAATCATTGGACCTAAAGGTGAGGAGATTATCCTGGATTATCTGGCTGAATCCAATGTAATAACAAGGGTTATTTAAAAAGGCAGAGAGCGATTTGACTGTAGAAGAGGAAGTCAGAGTGATGTGATTTGAGGACTCAAGCCACCGCTGCTGGCTTGGAAGATGGAGTAAGTGAGACATGAGCCAAGGAATGTAGGGAGCCTATAGAAACTGGAACAGGCAAGGAAACAAGTTTTCCCCTAGACCCTCTGGAAGCAATTTAGTTCTGTCGACACATCGATTTTAGCCTGATGAGACCCATTTTGGACTTTTGACCTCCAGACTTGTAAGCTAATACATTTGTGTTGTGTTAAATCACTAAGTTTGTCAAAATGAATATACTCACCTATTAATAGAAAGATCAATTCAGATTGGGTCACAAATGAAAACCAGTATTATGATGCTTACAAGACAAGCATTTAAAACTGAGTGATCGATAAGCTAAGAAATAGAAGATGAGCAAAGAGTACAGTTCCCACGGATGTACTTGATAATGGCATTACCATTGATTAAAGGGAAAAATACAAAAATTGCAAGGAGGAAAAACAGATGCATAACAGAAACAGTGAAACTAGGGGACTTTACTGCAACTCTCCTAGTCAATGACAGATCAAGTAGATCTAAACTGTATATTAATTAATACAGTAGATGTAATTAACATATAGGAAACTTTGTACCTTGAAAACAGTAAATAGAGTCTCTTTACATATACCTGTGGAAGAGGTGCAAAATCTGGCCACACATTAAGCCACAAAGAGAATCCTAATAAATTTCCAAAAGTAAAAGTAGCCTAGGCAACATCCCCTAATTTTAATGCAGTAAAATTAGAATTAAAAACAAAATGAGAAGATGAAAAGCTCTTCTATGTTGGAAGGAAAAAATAACCCAAAACTCTCTCAAGTCAGGGCAAAGAAAAGAATTTGACCAAAATTATATTATATGAAGAAAAATAATAATAAAGAAAACTCTGCACATCAGAACTTAAAAATAGTCCTCAGAGGAAAATCCATTATCTTATATGACATATATTAATAAGAAAGAAGGGATAAAATAAATTAAGCAACCACCTTTAAAAAATTATCAATGGAATAACAAAATACCAAAAGAAAGCAAAAATAGCAAAAATAAAACCAGACTCCACAGACATTAAAAAGATAATGAGGCAATACTCCAGACAAATCTATGCACATAAATTTGGCAATGTGAATGAAATGAACAATTTCTTGAAATTCATAAGCTAACCAAAAGTCACCCATGAAGAACCAATAACCTGAACTGTCCTGTATCTATCTTGAAAATTGAATTTGTAGTTAAATCCACAAAAGATATCTCCAGACTGTTATGGTCTCACTGGCAAGTCCTACAAAACATTTAAAGAAGAAATACACCAATTCTACACATTCTTTTCCAGAAAATAGAAGCAAGGAAACACTTTCCAGCTCATCTTATGAGAACAACATTGCCCTTATTCCAAAACCAGATGATGACAATGCAGGAAAATATAACCACAGACCAATATCCCTCATGAACATAGATGTCAAAATTCTCAAGAAAATATTCACAAATTGAACCCAGTCATATATGAAATGAGGACTATATCCTAAGTGTAGTTTATTGCTGGAATGAAAAGCTGGTTGAATAATCAAAAAATCAAGGTAATGCACCATATTCACAGAGTAAAAAGGAAAAACCACATGATCATTTCAGTTGATGAAGAAAAAGCGTTTGGCAAAATTCAACATGCATTCATGAAAAAACTCTCAGCAGACTAGAAATAGAAAAGCACTTCCTTCTGCTGATAAAAGACACCTAAGAAATGTCTCCAGCTAACATCATTATTAATGGCTGAAGCTGAATGCTTTCCCCTCTAAGATAGGAGAAAAGGCAAGGATGTCCATTCTCAATTTTCCATTCAACAGTGGAATAAAGCAAGAAAAAGAAATAAAAGGGCTACAAATTGGAAAAGAGAAATAAAACTGTTCCTCTTCACGGAATACATGATTTTCTACATAGAAAGCCCCAGAGTCTACAAAAACCTCCCAGAAATAATAAGTAAGTTTAGCAAGGTTGTGGGACACAAATACAGCATATAAAAATATTTTAAAACTTAGAAAATATTTTTATATAAATTTTATACTAGTAATGAGCAATTGTAAAGCAAAATAAAAAAAAAAAAATAATACCCCTTAGTACTTAAGTATAAATCTATCAAAATACATGCAGGAACTGTGAGCTGAAAACTACAAAATGCTGGTGAAGAAATGAAAAAAGACTCAAATAAATGGAGAGATATGCCTTGTTCAAGTATTAGAAGCCTGAATATAGTTAAGATGGTCATTCTCCCGTATTGATCTATACATTTAATGTTACTTAATCAAAATCACATAAGGAATTTTTGTAGATATGGAAAAGATCATTATAAAATTTATATGGGAAGAGAAAGAATCTAGAATAGCCAAAAGCTATTTTGAAAAAGAAGAATAAAGTTGATATAAAACCATAATAATCAAGACTGGTAGATCACAAAGATCAATGGAGAGATTTTCAAAATAGAGAGTTCAGAATAGAGAGTTCAAAATTAATGTATATGGCCAACTGACTTTTGACAAAATTGCAAAGGGATTTCAATGGAGGATGGCCTTTATGACAAATAACAAATATTGTTGGAACAATTAGACATCTGTTTGCCAAAAAGAAAAAGAACCTTGACCTAAACCCCTCACATCTATGTGTGAAACATAAAACTATAAACATTTTAGAAGAAAACATAGGAGAACTCTTTATGACCTTAGGTTAAATGAAGAATTCTTAGGTATGACACCCAAAGCACAATCCACAAAAGAAAAACATTGATAAATTATACTATATAAAAACTAAAAAATTTTTCTAAGTGAAAAACACTTAGAATGAAATGACCATCCACAGGCAGGGAGAAAACATTTGCAAGTCACATATATGACAAAGGACTTGTATCCAGAGTATATGAAGAACTGTCAAAACTCAACAGAAGAAAATAAACAGCCCAACAAAAACATGGACAACATACTTGAACAGGCACTTCAAAAAAAATTCAAAACATGCAAATGGCAACAAGCATATGAAAAAATGCTCAACATCATTAGCCATTAAGAAAACGCAAATTAAAACCATGAGGAGCTACCTATACATACCTACTGGAATGAATACTATTAAAACAAACAAACAAACAAAAACTCTGACAATACAAAGTGCTATAAAGAATGTGGAGAGACTGAAAAATCTCATACAAAATGGTACAGCCACTGGAAAACAATTTGGCAGTTTCTTATACAATGAAACATACACTATCCATATGACTAATCAATCTCATCCCAGGGTATTATCCTAGAGAAATGACTACTTATGTTCACATAAGAACTTGTACACAGATGTTTACAGCAGCTCTATTAACCCCAAACTGGAAACAACCCAACTGTCCATCAACAGATGAATGGAGAAACAAACTGTGGTACAGCCATACAATGGAATATTATTCAGCAATAAAAAAGGACAAAGTATCGATATATGCAACAATATAGGTGACTCTCAAAGGCAATATGCTGAATGGAAGAAACCAGTCAAAAGGTTATGTAGTGTATGATTCCATTTATATGACTTTCTGAAGAAGGCGAGACTATAGACAGAGTACAAATTAATGGTTACCAGGAATTAGGGGTTCAAAAATGGAGTGACTATGAAGGACGAGCATGAGGATATTTTTGGGGTGATGGGACTTTTGTTTCCTGATATTGGTGGTGGTTACATGAATCTATACATATGTTAAAACTCATGAACTATACAGCAAAAAGTCAATCTTATTGTATGTTATCTTAAAACTAAATAAATGAAAGTAGAGATTCACAAATTAGGCAACCAAAACTCTAGAAAGAATGAGCTAATAAAACCAAAAGCTGGTTCTTGGAATGAAAATATAAAAGATAAACCATTAGCCAACTACCCAAGAAAAATGAAAGAAACTATAAATATGCAACATAAGAAATGACCAGGGGAAACACCTTCAAAACAGGAATGAAAAAAAAAAAAAAAATGAGACTACTTCCTACAACTTGGGGCAAATAAAATAAAAAATGTATATGAAATAACTTTCTAGAAAAATGTAATTCATCAATCTGATCATAGAAGAGATTAAAGTTTTTTTTTTCACTTGTATCTGCTATTTATTTAATTATAAAGTCCCTTTTGTTTCAAAACAATAACCCAGACAAATACTTTTAAGTAAGGGTTAGATAATGCCATCTTAGACAAGATTTGTTAAAACCACATTATAAAAACAATATAAACAATTTGGTACAGTAAATAAAAACGCTATTTGCATAAACAGGACGCATGAAGTTTTACATAGCATCATAACAGCTACAGCTATCACAATGAAGTGTGGTTAATGGAAGTTAAGCATTCCTAATTAAAATGATACAAAGATTTACTGCAATGCCCTCTTTTTCCTTTAGTTAGATTCCAGACAAGCAAGAATAATATTTGGGGCATTTCTTAGAGTTTTAAGAGTTGCTAGCACAATCCAATACATAGACCCATCTCTTCAAACAGCTTGCAATGCAATGATTCCAAAGTAAAGAAAGTACTTCCTTGAAAACCAAAAGTGGCCTGGATGGAATGGAAATCCAGGTAGTTAACAGGTATATAGATTGAATTTGTTATCAGTATTATATTAGCAAAGAAACAAACTACAAGGGTAAAATGGAAGAATTACATCATTCCCATTATTTCATGTAAAAAGAATAGCTACCTTAACTACAAATGTTACCACATCAAGACATTATTTAAAGTATTTTTTCTTATAATATCTTTGTCAGATTTTGGTATCAGAGTGATACTAGCCAAATACAATGAGTTGGGGAGTGGTTCCTCATTTATTTTCTGGAAGAGATTGCATAGAATTGATAGTATGTCTATGTTAAATATTTGGTAGAATTCATTCTTTTCTGGAATGTCTTTAACTACAAATTCAATTTCTTCAACAAATACTATAGGTGTATTCATTATTTCTTCAGTGAATTTTGGTAATTTGTACCTTAAAATTAACAATTTCATCTAAGTTGTTAAATAGATCTGAAGTTGGGATTTTCTAAATTATCCTTTTGATATCTACTATAAGATCTATACTGATAATCCCCCCTTTCATTGCTGATACTATTAATTTGTATTTTCTATATTTTTTCTTAGTCCATCCGACAAGTGGATTATCAATTTTACTGATCTTGAATTGTTTTAATGCACTCAAGATAGTTATACTGGAAACGTTAACTTCTTATTCAACATGGGATAAGAGTGACTAACTTTTATAAGGATCAACTTTGCTTCCGGTATTTTTGTTTTTTCATCACAGTCATCACTTTTATCTGATTAGTTAGCATTTTATTCTGTATAACATTTGAACACAAGCAGCTGACTTCATGAAAAATTAAGTTGGTTTAGATGGAATATCAGAGATTTAATTTCAGAATGCCTAAAATTTAAGTTCTCATCT
This sequence comes from Choloepus didactylus, assembly GCF_015220235.1. Lineage (NCBI taxonomy): Eukaryota > Metazoa > Chordata > Mammalia > Pilosa > Megalonychidae > Choloepus > Choloepus didactylus. The sequence goes on from NW_023637577.1 coordinate 2,559,716, forward strand.
ACTCTGCTCAGAACTATATAGATCTTCAATGTAGCCTGAGCCCAGAGGCTTAGGTGCTCCCTGGTCTAATGGAGGAGAAACTCTAATCTAGTGTTTCTCTAAATTCGAGTCCTAGGACCTACATCAGAACTACCTGAATTATAGAATCTCTGTTCTAATCTTACAAAGGAAAAGAAAGAAAAGAGTTGGTCTTTGGGGAGGGGAGACCCTGATCATCAATATTATTGACATATTTTATATTACCTTCTATTTCAGTTTTCACTCAACACTTGTGAAATCATGTCAGCCCCCACTTTACCAATTTCGTGATTAACAAAGTCTAATTGGAATTAGAACTGTCTCATCCATCACTATAGTTAGAAGGATGCCATTAATACCCAATGCCACTATTCTCCACTCTTATGGCATGTAATTTACAATAAAATATTTTAAGTCTCCTGTTATGTTTTAGTTGCATCATATTAAGGTTAAGCATAAGTGGCATGCGAAGCCAAATTATAGGAGCAGAAAACTACATGAACAAGCAATGTTAGTGATAGATGCTTTTTCAAATCCATTAATTAACTAATCCATTAATTACTGAGTTTTTTTTTAATGTTTGTGGAAACAATTAAATGCCACTTAGAAAATCTTTAACTTAGGGTCAAGCCATTGGTTTAGTTAAATATAGGTATATCCTGACCTATATTTTGAGAGTTTCCATGGAAGATCACCAATGGTGAAATTGTGCCAATTTAATTGAATAGTTATATGACTGATCTAACCAGTACCATTAAGGATTTCTAAGTGTATTTTATTATTTACTTAGCACAATTTGCCATGCTAATGTTATCAATACCAAACTGCTGGCAAGATTACTTGAGAACTAGGCAGAAAATTTGAGCATCCTACCTTCACTCTCTCTACATTCACCTCTTCTATTTTTCTTTTCAAAACAACATCCCTTGCTCAAATGCTACTTTTCACCAGCTCTTAAGATCCCCTGGCATGTATCAGAATAAGCAACATTAAAATGGCAATGGCATCTATGATAACACATTCATTACTGATAGCACTATCCAAGCTAAATCTGAAGAAACATTTTCTTCTCTTGACATGCTGCTTACTGGCAAGTATATTTCTTCTAGACCAACTTGGAAAATCTTTCCTTTTGTTCATCTCCCCTCTCAAAAATGCTTGCTTGAGGGAATTTGAAGCTCAAGAACTCACCAATAGATAGCCCTACTATTGAATAAATATACTCCGTTAAGTCTAATATACAAATATGATAATAACGGTTTGCAAATGGAATCTTGTTCAGTGCTATATCGGCACTTACAGTTAACAGGCCTACTTATCATTCCTTTCCAAAGGAGTCATGTTATGTTCAAGTCTGTCAGTAATAAACCTATTATCTAAACAGATTTATTTTTTTGAATAGACACAAGAGTTTTTCCTCCATTATTTTAAAAAATCAGCTATGGTGCTTTTTATGGCCATTATCTATGGTAAACATTTCAGAGACAGAAACCATTTGCATTCTGAGCTATGGTCTCTGGTCAAGTCAGGAATGTTCTTCAGTGCTGCTGCTGAATGATCTGCTCCAGACATGATTTCTCAGTTGCTCTATAAGTTCAGGATTCTGTTGCTGTATCTGCTGAGGGAACTGCTGTCCTTCTTGGATGAGGCTGGATAGATCAGTGAGGCCCCCAACTCCAGCAGCAGGTCCCCCAATGGCATTTGTCATCATTCCTGACATTAGCTGTTGAACTTGAGGATTCTGCATTAAACTTGCAGCCATACTAATGAAGGCTGGATTATTTATCAAGCTGGCCATGTCAAAGCTCAATCCAGTTCCTGTAGGACTGGATACCTCTCTTAGCTTCTGTTCTGCTATTTTGAGATTTGACTTATTAGGAATCATTTTCAAGGTCAAGCTCCAATGCCTTTTGATAACTTGTAACTGCTTCTTCAAATTTATTCATTGCAGTGAGGGCCAATCCCATTCTCCCATAGGCCTTGCTGTATTTTGAATCAATTGCTATTGCTTTTTCACAATCCTTTATTGCATCTGAATAGTTACCTAATTTACTCTGAGCAGCAGCCCTGTTGCAGTAATAAACCACATTGATTGGATCCAATTCTATTGCCTGTGTATAGCAATTCACTGCAGCATCATAATTTTCCTCTTTCATGTGATTATTGCCTTCATCTTTTAATTGGTCAGCTTTCCCCACATCTTCAGCCACTGAGTTTGAGAGGGGCACAATATCATTCTTACGGAGGGAATTTGTGAATATTTCTGTCAAGGGCTGTGCACCTGCTAGGTGTGTATCTTCTCAGGTGATCTTAAAAACCGTCTCCAAGCACTGAATTGCAACATCCAAGCTTTCTTGTTCATCTGAAGTATAAGCATCCATTTGACTTTGTTCCCGTAAGAAAGGAATAACTGCATAAACTAGGTGCTTGATAGATGACATTTTAGAAGTTGAAACACTTTTACCAGGCAAGAGGACGCGAGACGACCGCAGCAGGCCACCCAGCGTCGTAGGCGGGTCCGCCCGACTCCAGTCTTTGAGGCTTGAGCCTGCCGAGTCGCAGGGCAGGCAGCGGCCACCCAAACTTCCCCAGCTCCACAGCCGCCGACGTCCCCTCAGCCCACCTAGCAGCGCCGAGATTCAAGTTTAAATAAACCGATTGTAAGGAAGTTTTGAAAGAGCTACCCTCCCCTCCGTTAAAAAATGCTATAAAGTTTCTAGGGGACTTTTTATAGACTATTAAGGAACAGATACTCCATCCAGTGGAGAATCTGGCTGACTCTGCCCTAATTAAATGATAACTAGTAATGGGATAAACGGGTGTCATGCACCTTCTGATAGGATTTACTAAAAATGATATAACATCACTTTTTGGTATTTCTGACAAAAAATGTGTAACCAAGATCTAGTCATGAGGAAACATCTGAAAAACTTCAACTGAGGGACCTTATACAAAATAAATAGCCTGCACTCTTCAAAAATATCAAGATTATGGAAGACATAGAAAGACTGGGGAATTGTTCCCAAATAAGAGACTGAAGAGTCAGGACAACTAAATGTCTGTGTGATGCTGGGTTGGATTCTAAGTCAGAAAAGAAAAGTGTTTTCTATGAAAGACATTGTTGGGACAAATGATAAAATTTGAATTAAGTCTGTGGATTAGATAATAGTTGTCCGGCGCTTCTCCGCCCCACCTCGAGTCCTCGGTCGGCCGGCGATGGGGACCAGAGAGATAAGGGGAGAGAGGGTGCGGACAACGTCTTACCCGGAGCACTTGTGATCACTCAGGACTCGCGGTGGTAAAGCAGATAAACTTTTAATGGGACTAGGCAATCATCATCTTTACAGGTTCCACCCGGGGCGAGACACCTCGGGGGAGAACAACCTCCATGCGGCCGTCAGGTACGGCTCCTTGTGGGCTGTCTCCCCGAGCTTTGCCCGGGAACTTTCTTATAAACCTTGCGTGTATCCAATGGGCTAACGCCACGCACACAAGCATGATTGGTGAATACAGCGGGTGGTTACATACATCAGAAGCCGGAAGCAGGATGTGGGCGCCATCTTGGCACCACTCGATGGGCGGGGGGAACTCAAGGGCAGGCTGCAGCTTGTCTACTAGGCCAAATCCGGAAGGTGGCTGCTCACATCTCCCCCTTTTTTGTTTTTTATGCCCCAGTGTCTCCAGTGATGAATGTGCTCCCGTGGACCAAGATGGCCCACAACGTATTTTTTGGTGCTTTGGGGAGTCTGGACTAGGTCCCGGCCATACCAAGGTGGGACCTCTGGCACCGACCAGAATGCTCACTTCATATAGAGACCGGAGAACCCGTGAGCCGGAAACCACGTGGCCCTCCTTGCAGTACTCAGTCTCGCAACTGGGGGACAGGAGGATTAGGAGAAGGTAGCCAGTGCCGAGGGCGTCACTAGGAGCCTCTGTGCAAACGCCAAGGGTCCCGTCTGGCCACAACTAGGACTCTGCGTAAGAGGTCCACCTGAGACAAAAATTAGGGCCACTGGTACCGAATGTTTATATACGAGATTTTTTCATATACTTAGCTGCGAACCTTACCCCCGAATGCCCAGCTTCGAGTGGTTGGGATGGGTGCTGGGCAGAGGGACTATAGTTATCAGGAGGGTTACAGGCAGAGGACATGGCCATCATGGCGGTAACACGTAATTGCTGTTGTCTTTGAAACAAACGCTCCAGCAAACTCTTAACAATGATCAAACCTACTAATAACCCCACAGCAAGAAGAACCCAGTTGGTCAGATTAGGCCAAGAGAACCAGGAGGGAAAAAAGGTCAATATTCCTGGCCCTCTTCCCGGTCTGCTGGGGAGTGGTCGACACCGTCGACATCATTTGACCGCTCATCACGCGAGTTGAGGACTGGATCCAACAGGTCACGTTGGGGGTTTAACGACCCGTCAGGCTGCAGTTCTTTGGTGTTCTCAGGCGACTGCACGGTTCTCACCAATCTCTCCGGTACCCACACTGGTTGGCGTCCTGGTTCCTGGGGAAAGACACAAACAGAGCCTCTGGCCCAGCTGAGCACTGGGTCAGGACCTTTCCATTGCCCCGACAGAACATCCCTCCAACGGACCAGGCCTCTATGCGGAGGACCTGGGGTGGTATGTTGTAGGGCAGGCGTCATGGTTGATGCGTTTTCATTTAAATAATTGTATGTAAATAGGGCGGCAGACAATTGGGCCCTGGGGGACAGACCATGACCTATTCCCTCCTTTTGCTTTTGCAATAGTTCTTTAATGGTCCTATGCGCTCTCTCGATGACACCCTGCCCCTGAGGGTTGTATGGGATGCCGTGTTTTAGGTTAACTTCCATAACATCACAAAACTTTTGAAAAGCTTTGCTAACGTAAGCCGGGCCGTTGTCTGTCTTAAAGCAAATTTTGAGGCATCCTCAGGGTGAAGTGGGATAGAAAAGAAGCAATCTCTAATGTCTATGACAACAACAGGCCACCGCTCCGGCAGAGTTGAGAGAAGGGGCAACCCCATCTGGACAGGTCCTAGAGGCTCCATGCAACTATTTATGGCCCTCAAATCATGTAAAAGCCTCCACGCACCTGATTTCTTTTTGATGACGAAGATAGGGGTGTTCCAGGGTGACGTGGAAGGGACGATGTGCCCCCTCTCCAACTGATCTGACACCAAAGCATGCAATGCTGAAAGTTTTTCCTGAGGTAAGGGCCACTGAGGTACCCAGACTGGAGCCTTAACTTTCCATGTTAACTTTATAGGTGTAGGCGGGTATGCACCCTCAGTGGCCCCTAGGAAAAACCCAGGCCTTGTCTACCGGGGTTAGAGTCAGCCTGAATGGGCTTCACGCGCCCTTGCAAGGAGGCTCCCAGCCCCCTGCCCGGGACATATCCCATTCTATTCAGCAACTGTTTAGAAGTTGGAGAGTAACCAGTGGTTAAAGTCACGTCCATTTGAGCTAGAATATCTCTTCCCCATAACGAAACAGGCAGGGCCAGCACATAAGGCTGAAAACTGCCTTGATGCCCTTCCTCATCCTCCCAATGGAGAGTAATGGCGCTCACGATGGGCGCTGAGATTTGGCCGATCCCTCTGATGGTGTCTTCCGCTTGGTTCGTTGGCCAAGCGGGGGGCCAATCTTGCTGTCTTATAATCGACCTATCGGCTCCAGTATCTAACAGACCTAGGAAGGCTCGGCCTTGTACTTTAAGAGTCAGCATGGGTCGAGACTCTAGGGACATCTGAAGACCCTCAAAAACTTCTCCGGAGGACCCAAATCTTTTATTCCCCCTCTGTCCTGGCTTGCTTGGAAAGACTGAATGCAGGCTGGGCAAGAGCAGAAGCTGTGCCAACCTATCGCCCTCTGCAATGACCAGAGTGCCCTGCAGAGACTGCACCATAACCTGGACATTACCCGTGAAATCTGAGTCTACAACACCTGGCACAATTGTTAATCCTCTTAACGCTATGGATGCTCTCCCTAATATAAGCCCCACGGTTCCTACTGGAAGGGGCCCCCTGAAAGAGGTCCCCACCAATTGGACTCCCATAGCTGGGGTTAGCACGAGCCCGGAGGTGGCACGGAGGTCCAATCCTGCTGATCCGGGAGATGCGCGGGTCTGGATGGGGGCCGCATCGTCCGTTGGTGTGTTTGGGGGCCCACCGCAAGGGTGGACCCCCCCTGCCCGTTTTTTGAATCTTGCTCAGGACGACCAGAAAGGCGTACTCCTTGCGCATTGAAGACTGACTTACAGTCCTCGGCGCGGTGAGGCCCCTTGTGGCAGCGGCCACACAGCCTAGTGACTGCACGTGGCCCGCGGAGGTGCTGAACAGCAGGCGGTTGATCTTTATTGGGGCAGTCTCTCTTAAAATGCCCAGACTGGCCACAGCCATAGCATCTTTTTGGCTTTACCTCTAAAGCTCTGGGGTCCTTTGTGTTTACTTGTAAGGAGCTGGCTAACATAGCAGCCAGCCCCGCATTAGTTAACGGGCTGCCAGCGTCCCTGCAAAGCCGAACCCACTCTGTCAAGCTCTTTCCCTTATTCTGTGCCAGGATAACCTTGCACTCCTTATTGCATTGCTCAAAAATCATCTGCTTAACCACAGTTTCTGCAACCATTGGATCTGAGAAAATCCTCTCAGCCGCAGTCTGCATTTTCGCTACAAAATCTACAAAAGGTTCTGTGGGACCCTGGTGTATGCCGCTAAGCGAAGCCTGCGCCTCTCCTTCCCCTGTCAATTTTTTCCAAGCCCCTATGAAACAGCGAAAAATTTGGGCATAAACCTCCTGGGGGTATCCTGTCTGATTCTGGGCGTGAGCACCTTTCCCTAAAAGCATATCCGCATTCCACCCGCCGTGCCTTGCCACAGCGTTTCTTGCGGCTTGTTCCTCAGCTAACTCCTCAAACCACGCCTTCCAATCGATAAACCTGCCAGGAGGCAAGCAAGAGCGAGCCAGCTGAAGGATATCTGCAGGTGTATGATTTAGGGCGGAGAGGTTTTCAACCATATTCAGGGTGTAAGGGGCGTTAGGGCCGTACTGATGGACGGCTTGCCTCAGCTCCTTCAAGAGCTTGTAATCATAGGGTTCATGATTACGAGCTTGCTGATTGATAATGACTGGGAACATCTCGGAGGCTGGTTCGGGTTCATTGAGCAGCGGTCGGTAGCCGCCAAGAACGCCAAAAGGTCTGAATGTGGTAAAAGGGCTCCACCTCCAAAAATGCCTCCTATTGGGTGAAGGGTGCGGAGGGTCCGCGTAGTCGGGTGGGGATTCTGGGCATTGCGCGGGAAGGTTAGGGTATGTACTCGGCATGTCCGCCAGAGGGAGCCCTCTATAAGGGCCCTTTACGGAACCGCTGAAACCATCCACCGGATGCAGGTGCATCCTCTGAGGCGCAGCAGCCGTTGCTGGTGGGGCGGAGGGCCGCGTGGGTGAGACAGGAGGCCCCTCTAGGTCAATCAGCGGAGGCGCTTCCGGCCCTTCATCTGCCTCACTCTCAGATTCTGAGTCAGAATTATCAGAACTAGCACTCGACTCCGGCGGCTTGCCCTTATGGGAGCCCTCCGCAGATGAAACAGACTGAGCCTCTTGGAGTGCATGTCGCGCCTGCAACAAGGCGGTAGGCGTAGTTAGGCCTGTGGCTGATTCTAACTCAAGTACTGCACGAACAGTCTCCCATATAAGGACTAGAATCGGGTCCAAACAGACACCCGTTTGGCGCGCTCGGTCTATATCACGACCAAGTTTCATCCAAGAGGGCAGATTAAGGCTGCCAGAACAAGGAAACCAGGGGGCAAAAGTGGCCACATCATCAAAAAATCGCTGGAGAGAGCTTCTCTTAACTGAGATACCCCACTGTTTCAAAAGGGTCTTTAAGGGGATTAGTAGGGGTGAACTCCCGGACTGCCCCATGCTTGCAGCCGGCACTGTCTTGTAATCACTCGGAGAGCTCTTCCGAGTCCCCGGGGCTACCTGAACGCCCACGGGCCCTAGTCCTCGTATGGAAAGGGGGTGCTTACCTTCTCGCGGTGATCAGTCGCGGAGGTCAAACCACGGATCCCGGGAGCACGTCTCCGTCGGGGCGAGGGGAACGCAAATGAGGTTGCGGGTTCGAAGTTCCCCGTACGGGCCACCACTTGTCCGGCGCTTCTCCGCCCCGCCTCGAGTCCTCGGTCGGCCGGCGATGGGGACCAGAGAGATAAGGGGAGAGAGGGTGCGGACAACGTCTTACCCGGAGCACTTGTGATCACTCAGGACTCGCGGTGGTAAAGCAGATAAACTTTTAATGGGACTAGGCAATCATCATCTTTACAGGTTCCACCCGGGGCGAGACACCTCGGGGGAGAACAACCTCGATGCGGCCGTCAGGTACGGCTCCTTGTGGGCTGTCTCCCCGAGCTTTGCCCGGGAACTTTCTTATAAACCTTGCGTGTATCCAATGGGCTAACGCCACGCACACAAGCATGATTGGTGAATACAGCGGGTGGTTACATACATCAGAAGCCGGAAGCAGGATGTGGGCGCCATCTTGGCACCACTCGATGGGCGGGGGGAACTCAAGGGCAGGCTGCAGCTTGTCTACTAGGCCAAATCCGGAAGGTGGCTGCTCACAAATAGTACTGTATCGATGTTAATTTCCTGATTTTGATCATCGTACTGTGGTGCTATAAAAGTGTGTCCTTGTGTTTAGAAAATACACACTGATGTATCTATGGTTAAAGAGACATCATATTTATAACTTACTTTCAAAGGGATCAGATAAATTATATATATAGGGAATTTGGGTACATGGTAATTTTTGTACTAGTCTGTATAACTTTTTTGTAAGTCTGCAATTCTTCAAAACAAAGTGTTGAAAATAGCTAATAATTCTAATTTTATTTAAGCTGATGTAGAGCAAAGAAAAAAACATATTTTCCATTTTTTTACCTAGTGAGAATGTTAATAACTTGATAAAGATTGAGACAAAAACTACAGACCAATGTCACTTATGGATATCAATACGAAATTCTAAATCAAGTATTAGAAACCAGAATGCATCACCACATTAAAAGTGAGACTTAAAAAATGATCCCTCAAATCAAAGAAAACATAAGAACATGGTGAGACCAAGTGGGTTTTATGTCATGAACTTAAGGATGATTCAATATTAGGAAATGGATTAAGATAAATTATCACAGTAATGATCTAAAGAGAAAAATCCCAATTACCTCTATGAGTGCTGACAAGGCACTCGGCACAATTCGACAGATTAATAAACCAGAAATTGACTGATTCTTCCTTAACTTGATAAAATGTAGTTATTGTACCAGTTTGGATGTATTATATCTCCCAAAATGCCACATTCTTTAATGCAGTCTTGTGGAGGCAGACGTGTTAATGTTGATTAGGTTGGAATCCTTTGAGTGTTTCTATGGAGATATGACTCAATCAACTGTGGGTAAGACCTTTGATTAAATAATTTCCATGGAGGTGTTACCTCACCCATTCAGGGTGGGTGTTAAATCACTGGAGTCCTATAAAATAGTTCACAGATGGAAGGAGCTCAGAGCAGCTGAGAGTGACATTTTGGAGAGCAGCTGAGACAGGCATTTTGGAGATGGCTGTTGAAAATAGACTTTTGCTAGAATGCTGCCACATAAGCCTTTGGAAAGGACCTGGGAGAAAGAATCAAGAATGCACAGGAGCTGAGAGAGGAGCTGGAACACAACCTGGGATCAGCAGATGCCGGCCATGTGCCTTCCCAGCTAACAGAGGTTTCCCAGATGCCAACAGCCATCCTTTAGTGGAGGTACCCTATTGCTGATGCCATAGCTTGGACACTTTTATGGCCTTCAGACTGCAAATTTGTAACCAAAAAAGCCCTTTTATAAAAGCCAATCCATTTCTGGTATTTTGCCTAATGGCGGCATTAGCAAACCAGAACATTTTTCTCAGCCCCAAAACCAACATTGTACTGAATCGGCAAATGCTAGCATCATTCCCACCAAAAAGAAGTAGAAGGCCACCATTCACTGAGGGTTTACTATGTGCCAGGTCCTTTCCATATAAAACTTAATTTAAACTTCCATCTTATTTAATTTCTACTCTTTATAATTTCCTTTCTTCTACTTCACTTGGGTTTAATATGCTCTTCTTTTTCTAACTTCTTGTGATGGATTCTTAGATCATTGATTTTTCCACCTTAAATATGTTTATGTTTAAATATATGCATTTAAATATTATATGTTAAACATATGTTTAAATATATGCATATTAAAATACATGCACTTAAATGCATTAAAATATATGCATTGTAGATTTGGAATGTTACCAGGGGCTAGGTTGGGGGTGGGGAATGGGGATTTAATGCTTAATTAGTACAAGATTTCTATTTAGGTTGATTTTAAAGTTTTGGAAATGGTTAGTGGTGATGGTAGCACAATATTGTGAGTGTAATTAATGGCACTGTATTAATATATGTGAATGTGGTTAAAAGGTGATATTTTAGGTCATATGTATGTTACTAGAATAAAAATTAAAGGTTAAAATATAGGACTGTACAACATAGTGAACCCTAGTGTAAATGATGGGCTATAGTTAATAGTACAATTACAAAAATGTTCTTTCATGAATTACAACAAATGCACCACACTAATGCAAGGTGTTAATAATAGCACATGGGAAAAATACACCCTAATATAAGCTAAGGATTATAGTTAATAGTACAATTTTAATATTCTTTCATCAGTTGTAACAAAGGAAACACACTAAGCAAATGGGAACACTATATTTTTAACATGATTTTTCTGTAAACCTACAACTTCTCTAATTAAAAAATTTTAAGAAATATATGCATTTAAATAAATACACTTCCCTCTAAGCATAGTTCTAGCTGTGGCCACCACAATGTAATATTTAATTATCATTCAGCTCAATATAATTTCTAATTTCTGTTTTCAATTTCATCTTTGACCAATGGGTTACTTAGAAGCATGCTGCTTAAGTTCCAAACGTTTTATGGTTACAAGTCATTTTGTTATTGATTGCTAGCTTGATTCCACTGTGGTCAGAGAACACATTTGGTGTAATTTCAGTCCTTTGAGATTTGTGGAGATTTGCTTTTTGGTCTAGCGTATGGTCAGTTTTGGTAAATGATCCATCTATCTAAAAAGAATATATTTTTCCATGATTGGGTGCAGTGTTCAATATGTGGCAATTGAGTCAAATTTCTGAATCATGTCATTTAGATGCTCTACGTCTTCAGATACTGAGAGTGGGGTTCAAGTTTCTTTCCTTATTTAAAGTAATAGGAAGTGGTCTTGTTTTGAAGACACTGAAACAAACAAATTTATCTTAAACATTCTATTCTGCTTTATAGTGTATCAATATATATTTAGTTCCTAATCTTTCAATGTGAAGCCAAGGTCTTTCTTTGAGTATGGGTCCTCTTTCCAGAGTTTCATGCCGTCTTGTCTCTGACAAGATGGCTTGAGCCCAGTTACTTTCATGGGTCTACTTGAAACACACTCATCTCTGTCATGCCAAGTGGCGAGAGTGCAGGAGGCTTCACTGGGACCGCTTCTCCACAAGGCCAGCATGTTTATTAGTCTAAGCCAGTGGTTCTTAAACTTCTGTGTGCATCAGAATCACCAGGAGAGCTCATTAAAACACAGATTGCTGAAACCTGCCGTCAGGGTTTCTGATCCAGTAGACCTGGGGTACAGTTTCAAAAGTTCCTAGGTGATACTGATGCTGCTGATTCAGGGACCACACTTTGAGAATCACCAGTTTACCAAGCATGCTAATTCCATTCTTCTTGCCAAGCGTTGCTTTGGACAAGGACATGAGATACAATTTTTTTTTTTTTAACCTCTGAGAAGTGGGCTGGGGATTTGGGGGGTGGGGAGTAGGATTCGGGAAAAGCTTTCTTTGCTCTTACAAAGTTTTACACAATAGTGACTTGCTACTTTGCTGCCTCTGCATGTGGCTAGGAGAGAAAGTCATACTATTAACTGTGGCTGCCTCCAAGGAGGGGAGACCTGGCCCTCATGCTGAAGATAACAGAGGGAAAGACAGAAAACACCTGAGTCCATAAAAGATGATGGACATTAAGCTGCTGAACAAACTAACAAATCTTGAGATGTCCTACCTCTGAACTTAGTTGAGATAATAACCCCTAGACTGCTTGTCTTAATTTCCAGGCTGCTATGAAAAATGCTACGCAATAGATTGGCTTAACAACAGAATTCATCAGTTGGAAGGCTTGCTTCCTCCCAGGATAGGTAGCATTCTGGCTGGTTGGTAAGCCTTAGGTTCCTTGGGTTTTCTGCACATGGTGATGTACTCTGCTTTCTCTTCCAGGTTCTGTTGACTTCTGGCGTTTTGCTCCTCCCTCTTGCTTCTCTCTGTGTCCATTTCCTTTGCATATAAGGATTTCAGTCAGCTTGGACACACCTTAACTAATAATAACATCTTCAAAGGTCCTATTTATAAATGGGTTCACACCTCCAGGACCAGGGTTTAGGACTTCAACATGTCTTTTGGGGGACACAATTCAATCCCCAATACTCCCTGTGACAGTTTGGGTATATTATGTCCCCCCAAACACCATTTTATTTTTTTTTTTTTTTTTTTTTTTTTTAAATCTTCATTTTATTGAGATATATTCACATACCACGCAGTCATACAAAACAAATTGTACTTTCGATTGTTTACAGTACCATTACATAGTTGTACATTCATCGCCTAAATCAATCCCTGACACCTTCATTAGCACACACACAAAAATAACAAGAATAATAATTAGAGTGAAAAAGAGCAATTGAAGTAAAAAAGAACACTGGGTACCTTTGTCTGTTTGTTTCCTTCCCCTACTTTTCTACACATCCATCCATAAACTAGACAAAGTGGAGTTTGGTCCTTATGGCTTTCCCAATCCCATTGTCACCCCTCATAAGCTACATTTTTATACAACTGTCTTCGAGATTCATGGGTTCTGGGTTGTAGTTTAATAGTTTCAGGTATCCACCACCAGCTACCCCAATTCTTTAGAACCTAAAAAAGGTTGTCTAAAGTGTGCGTAAGAGTGCCCACCAGAGTGATCTCTCGGCTCGTTTTGGAATCTCTCTGCCACTGAAGCTTATTTCATTTCCTTTCACATCCCCCTTTTGGTCAAGAAGATGTTCTCCATCCCACGATGCCGGGTCTACATTCCTCCCCGGGAGTCATATTCCACGTTGCCAGGGAGATTCACTTCCCTGGGTGTCTGATCCCACGTAGGGGGGAGGGCAGTGATTTCACCTTTCAAGTTACACCATGTTCTTTTAATCCAATCTTGTGGGGGCAGATGTATTAGTATTGATTAGGTTGGAATCTTTTGATTGTTTCCATGGAGATGTGACTCAATCAACTGTGGGTGAAACATTTTCTTGAATTATTTCCATGGAGATATGGACCCCGCCCATTCAGGGTGGGTCTTGATTTAATCACTGGAGCCCTATAACAGAGCTCACAAATAGAAGGAGCTCAGAGCAGCTGAGAGAGACATTTTGAAGATTGTCATTGAAAGCAGACTTTTACTGATGTTTTGGAAATGCTAGCCCAAAGTTTACTCCAGAGAAGCTAAGAGAAGACAAAACACCCCAAGAGCAATATTCTGAAGAATGCACAGGCACTGGAACACAACCCGGGATCAGGAGACACCAGCCATGTGCCTTCCCAGCTAACAGAGGTTTCCCAGACACCATTGGCCTTCCTTCGGTGAAGGTATACTCATGTTGATGCCTTCATTTGGACATTTTCATAGCCCTCGGATTGTAAATTTGTAACCAAATAAACCCCCTTTATAAAAGCCAATCCATTTCTGGTGTTTTCCATGATGGTAGCATTAGCAAACGAACACTTCCTGACACTGTCCAGAGAGACAGCACTGTAGAGAGAAGTACATCAAACCTGGGAGCCCAAAGGCACAGGGATCTTGGACAAATTGTTAGTCTCCATGAACCTTGATTTCCTCAACTCAAAAATGGGAATAATTCTAACAGCTTAGGGCTTATGAGAAGACTCAATAAAACAGCACAAAGGTGGGTGATCCCAGCTGTCATTATTAGGGAAGAGGAAGTTCTCACAGGAGGCCAGGGCTCTGAGACAGGTCTTACAAAGGTAGGGAGACAGCCTCTCCCCTCTTGTAGGGCCAGACCATGCATTCTTTACTTTTTTAAATGTAATTTTATTGAGATATACTCACCCATCATATAATCCATCCAAAGTATACAATCAGTGGCTCACAGTATCATCATACAGTTGTGCATTCATTACCACAATCAATTTTCAAGCATTTTCATTACTCCAAAATAAAGAAAAAAAAATAAAAAGAAATTAAAAAAAAAGAACACCCCAAACATCCCATATCCCTTATCCCCCCTATTATTTATATATTTTTCATCTTTATTTTATTACTCATCTGCCCAAACACTGGTTAAAGGGAGTGTCAGTAACCAGGTTTCCACTATCACACGGTCACATGATAAAAGTTATATAGTTATACCATTATCATCAAGAATCAAATCTTCTGGATTACTGTTCAACAGATTTTGGTATTTCCTTCTAGCTATTCTAGAAACTAAAAGGGAATATCTATATAATAACCTCCAGATTGGCTGCTCAACTCTATTTGAGATCTCTCAGCCACTGGAGCTTTATTTTGTTTCATTTCTTTTCCCCCTTTTGGTCAAGAAGGCTTTCTCAATCCCACGCTGCTGGGTCCAGGTTCATTCCTGGGAGTCATTTCCCTCATTGCCAGGGAGATTTAGACCCCTGGGCAGATCATGCATTCTTTTTTTTTTTTAATCTTCATTTTATTGAGATATATTCACATACCACGCAGTCATACAAAACAAATCGTACTTTCAATTGTTTACAGTACCATTACATAGTGGTACATTCATCACCCAAATCAATCCCTGACACCTTCATTAGCACACACACAAAAATAACAAGAATAATAATTAGAGTGAAAAAGAGCAATTGAAGTAAAAAAGAACACTGGGTACCTTTGTCTGTTTGTTTCCTTCCCCTATTTTTCTACTCATCCATCCATAAACTAGACAAAGTGGAGTGTGGTCCTTATGGCTTTCCCAATCCCATTGTCACCCCTCATAAGCTACATTTTTATACAACTGTCTTCGAGATTCATGGGTTCTGGGTTGTAGTTTGATAGTTTCAGGTATCCACCACCAGCTACCCCAATTCTTTAGAACCTAAAAAGGGTTGTCTAAAGTGTGCATAAGAGTGCCCACCAGAGTGACCTCTCGGCTCCTTTTGGAATCTCTCTGCCACTGAAGCTTATTTCATTTCCTTTCACATCCCCCTTTTGGTCAAGAAGATGTTCTGCGTCCCACGATGCCAGGTCTACATTCCTCCCCGGGAGTCATATTCCACATTGCCAGGGAGATTCACTCCCCTGGGTGTCTGATCCCACGTAGGGGGGAGGGCAGTGATTTCACCTTTCAAGTTGGCTTAGCTAGAGAGAGAGGGCCACATTTGAGCAACAAAGAGGCATTCGGGAGGAGGCTCTTAGGCACAACCATAGGGAGGCGTAGCCTCTCCTTTGCAGCAACCGTCTTCCCAAGGGTAAAACCTGTGGTAGAGGGCCCAACCCATCAAACCACCAGTCCCCTATGTCTGTGGTCATGTTAAGATCATGCATTCTTAATGGAGGCATTCTTGGGAGGAGGGAAAATCTTACTCTTTTTATGTCTAACGCACAAATATACATACAGTACATAAGCATATATATTAAAATATATAGTACCTCTGGTGGTTTGGAGCTGTATGTTCCCCAGAAAAACATGTACTTAAACTTCCTGTGGGTGTGAACCCACTGTCAGCAGGAGTTTTGATGCAGTCACTTCAGTTACGGTGTGGCCCCACGTCAATCAGGATGGGTCTTAATCCTATTACTGGAGTCCTTTATAAGTGGAGTGAAATTCAGACACACAGAGAGAAGAGCTATGGGAAGAGAAAACTGAACATCAGTGGAACCTGGAAGAGAACAGAGAAGCCAGGATAGGCTGCCACTTGCCTTGCCATGAGACAGAGGAGCCCAGGACTATGGGCAGCCAACCCCCAAAAGCCACAGTCTGCAGGAAGAAAGCATCACCTTGATGATCCCTTGATTTGGACTTTTTCCCAGCCTCAAAACTATGAGCAAATTAATTCCCATTGTTTAAGCCAACCCATTGCATGGTATTTACTTGAGCAGCCTAGAAAGCCAAATCACCAATGGTTTTAAAATCTTATGGACAGGCAATTAGCATCATAGTATCTAAAAGGGCGTCTGGGCGGAGGGGTGAGAATTAAAAAAAAAAAAAAGGTTGAGAAACACAGACTGAGAGACTCTTTCTCTTGGGGCAGCCTCAGGAAGTGACATCACCCAATTGCTCAGGCCAGAAACCTAGGGGTCCTCCATCGTCTTCTCACCCCCACATCCAATCCTTCAATAAATCTCCATGGCTCTGAGGTGTATTCCAGAATGGATCACCTCTCACGGTTCACTGCCCAGACCCCAGTGCAAGCCACCATCCCTCCCGGGGATGATTGCACAGCTTTTTCTTCACTGCTACCTCTTGTACCAAACTCTGTACTTGAGACAATGAACGAACATGTATGTGTTTGCTTGTGACCCTCCCTCCACTAGATCAGGGGTGAGAAAAGTCCAGCCCCTCTGTGCAGTTTTGTTGGACATGGCCACAATTCCTTAACCTATTGCCTCTGGCTGCTTTCCCTACAAAGGCGGCATTCTCTAGTCACAGCAGAGACCATATGCTCTGCAAAGCATAAAATATTTATGAACTGGCTCTTTATTGAAACAATTCGTGGAGCCCTGCTGTAGATTATGAGCAATTTAGGGCAAGGGGCGGGGCTTATTTAACTGGTGGAGCGTGATCAAGAAATGCTGGGAGATGAATAACCAAATGAATAAATAAATGAATGCATTGGGAGCTCGTTTGGTAGATGGTGGGTCCACATGATGAGAAAACCAGACCAGTCACTGAATCTGCAGACCACAGCTCAAGTTCAAACCCAGCAAAACTCGCTTTCCCTCCTGCTCCTGCTCTTCTGTTACTCCATATTTTGATAAAGCAGCCTTTCCTTGTGTGGCTCAGAGGATTAAAAATGAATTCTCTAAATTCTGCTCCCCTCTGGGAATCCTGAGCAGAGCCTAATGATGGGGAGGGGAAGAAAAATCACTGGTTTAATGTTGATCCTCAGAGAGAGCACAAGGGAAAGTGTTTGCTCTATAATGAAAAATTTCACATGCTGCAGACACCTGGGAAGCTGTCTGGCTGGATTTAGTTACGAGCGTGCTATGAAGAACTCATTACTGGGTTGTTTTAAACCTATAAAACTTTACAACACCATAAATAACAGCCACAGCAACTAATGGGAATTGAGCCCTTGTTGTGTGCCAGGTACTCTGCTGACAGCTGACATGTCTAATCATCTTGGGAGTTAGTTCTGATAAACGCCCATTTGATGGCTGAGGACACTGAGGTTCAGAGAGGGAACAACTTCTTCATGTTCACACAACTGACAAGTGGCAGATCAGGGATTTGATAAGGTCTGTTGGACTGTGAATCCCATGCTATTTTTCCTATTCGATGAGGAGAATAAAACAACAACATTAAGTTGATTTGTTGGTTAGAAGCTAGATTCCAAAGATGAGTCTTTTTTAGCATGAAAAAAAAAGAATAAGGAAGTTTCCTTAAACTAGGAAATGCAGGATTGCAGGATTTTAATGGAATTAATGGAAACGGTTGGCTTTTGCAGAGGTGCCCCATGTGTGAGAGGCACTCTCCAAGCACTGGACTTCAGGGGTCTTGTCCAGTTCAGATGTCATGAGGCCATCTTACTTGCCTCCTTCTTTATCCATCACAGCCTGGTCACTACCACATCTCTTCCAGCCTCCCTATCCCACTCCTGGTTATCTTTTGTCTTCCTCTCTGCCTTCCATCCCCACTGGTACTGCCCGGACTCAGGCTGGATTAATCCTATTCTAATTCCCCTCTCTCCCAACCCCAACCAGGAGGACTGCTAAAGTTCTGTCTCATGGAAAGCCATCACTTCTAACATAGCCTTAGTCACCACTTTGCACTGGACACACTGTGTTCTGCTGTCTAGCATCCATTCTCTGTTCTGGCACATTCATGTCCTGTGGAAAGCCACATCTCTCCCATTCTTAACCCATGGTGCTTAGGCAGCTCTGACTCTCCTCCAAGTTCTGGGGACCACCAAAGTCATCCCCTGGTCCATAGTGATTGGTTCAGAGATGGGCATGTGGCCCAAGACAAAGCAGTTCATTTCTGAGACTTTTATTGGAGCTGTTGGGAAAGAGAAGCTCTCTGTTGTTCATTGGTGCTTCTAGAAGTATGAATGAGGTAAATCTGAATCTGCCAAAGACATTTGAAAATGAAGCCAATCCAGAGCTGAGAAGTGGAGAGAGCCCCCAGATCCAGCTATTCCTGAAGCTAATGTACTCCCTGGACTTCCAAATACCAGGGGCGATAAATTCGCTTACATCTATTTGAGTTGGGTTTCTGTGCATTTATGAGTTGTGACTAATAAGAAAATCAATGAAGTAACTTTTTCTCTCTCTGTTTCAGTTACTTTGGCAAGAACAAATAACTATGATTCTTTGCCCAGCTATTTGAGATGTTGAAACTGAAAGGTTAAAATCAGAACAATTTTGCAAAATTACTTTATCTGAATTCATGCTCGATATACTCATATGTAACTTTATAGAATATCTATTCCTTTGTATATGAGCTCAGTTATATATCTATTTATATATTAACAGTTATATATTTATATATACAAATTATGTGTTTATATATTATATTAATGCATTTGGTTTCCTCCATCTGGCCTTTTTTCCCTGTTCCACTCCTTCCCTTCCTCCATTGATTGTGTGTTATGCCCTGGAATGAGCCAGATGACTAAACATGATTCTGTCTGCAAGGAGTCCTTCATCCAATGTAGAAATATGGACCAGATAACTAGCAATTGTAATACAGTGTTAGAGGAGCTAGGGTGGAGGAGGTGGAGGGTGAGTGTCTGAATGAGACTGGGGAGCAGTGGAGAAAGGTCATAGAAGGCTATTTGGGGGATATTTTTGGAGGATGAGTAGGAGAGGAGGGAAATCCAGTGAGTGGGAGCAGCCTGCAGGAAGGCACAGAATGACGGAAACAAGTATATCCATGCAGCTAGAGCCATCATCTCAGTTACAGCAGTTACCATGTAGCCCCTCTAAGGGAGTGTACTGGTTTGTTTATATTATGTCCCCCAGAAAAAGCCATGTTCTTTGATGCAATCTTGTGGGGGCAGACATATTAGTGGGGATTAAGTTGGAATGTTTGGATTAGGTTATTTCCATGGAACTGTGCCCCACCCAACTGTGGGTGATAACTCTGATTGGATAATTTCCATGGAGGAGTGGCCCCGCCCTTTCAGCATGGGCCTTGATTAGTTAACTGGCGCACTATATAAGCTCAGACAGAAGGAGTGAGCTTGCTACAGCCAAGAGGGACACTTTGAAGAATGCACAGAAGCTGAGAGAGCAGCTGCAGATGAGAGACAGTTTGAAGATGGCCGTTGAAAGCAGATTTCTGCTCCGGAGAAGCTAAGAGAGGACAAACGCCCCAAGAGCAACTGAGAGTGACATTTTTGAGGAACTGCAGCCTAGAGAGGAACATGCTGGGAGAAAGCCATTTTGAAACCAGAACTTTGGAGCAGACGCCAGCCACGTGCCTTCCCAGCTAACGGAGGTTTTCCGGACATCATTGGCCATCCTCCAGTGAAGGTACCTGATTGCTGATGTGTTACCTTGAATGCTTTATGGCCTTAAGACTGTAACTGTGTAACCAAATACACCCCCTTTTATAAAAGCCAATCCATCTCTGGTGTTTTGCATTCCACCAACATTAGCAAACTAGAACAGGGGGCCACATAGAAATCCCCAGCCCCATTTTCTGAGCTGCAAAGAGGCCAATAGATATGGTCTAACATTTCACCATTATCAAAATGATGTTCTACTTGCAACGTCATATTTTGAGAATGTCTACCTCCAATGATGCAAATCCACCAAAAGCATAGCCTGGAAATCTATATATGCCTGACATATAGATGCCTCACTAATATTTGTTGAGTGACAAAAGCTAAGAATATGTTTGGAAAATTGTTCTAAAATTAAACTTCATTTAAAATTCATATGTGGTAGCTAGGAACTGCTTTATAGTCATCCTACTTTTTTTCCTGAAATTTACATATCCATGAGATTTTAAAGGTTTTAAACTCCTCCTTGGAATCTCTCACCTTTATGTCATATCAGGAATGTTGGATAAAATAAGAAGGGAAAGGAAGAAATCTTCCACTTATTAAGCATTACTGTGTGCCAATCTATGGACCTTATTTTATTTAATTCTCTTTAAGGCCCAGGAAATAGGGAGTATTCTCCTGGATTCACAGACGAAGAATTAGAAGCGACTCGGGGACATAGCTCTTATGAGGCAAGACTTGTTTCTAAAGTCCTCACTCATCTATCTCCAAAGCTCTTTTTGGACCTCCTGGCAATTAAAATTTCACTAAAATTCTTCAAATAGGCTCCTAGAAGTAGGGGCAGCATTCAACTCTGATCATCTTTATTCAGTTTCTCCTATTTTGTTTCCTGTCCCTAAAGTTAATGTATGTGGTGGGATAGAAACTTTTAGCTTTCTCAGATGCCCTCACTTGCCTCCTTCTTTCTCTCCTGGCTGACACCTCATCTGTTACTATGGTTGAATTGTGCCCCCCCCCCCAAAAAAAAAAAGATATGTTCAAGTCCTGACCTCTGGTGCCTATGACTTTGAACTTATTTAGAAATTGAGTCATTGCAGATGGAGTTAGCTAATTTAAGATGAGGTCATAATGGAGGAGGGTGGGTCATTACCCCAATATGACTGGCATCCTTACAAGAAGGGGAAATTTGGACACAGGTAGACACAGGGGTTAAAAATGCCATGTGGAGGCGGGGCAAGATGGCAGACTGGTGAGCTGTAAGTTTTAGTTACTCCTCCAGGAAAGTAGGTAAAAAGCCAGGAACTGCGTGGACTGGACACCACAGAGCAATCTGTCTTTGGGCATACTTCATACAACACTCATGAAAACGTGGAACTGCTGAGATCAGCGAAATCTGTAAGTTTTTGCGGCCAGGGGACCCGCGCCCCTCCCTGCCAGGCTCAGTCCCGAAGAGGAGGGGCTGTCAGCTCCGGGAAGGAGAAGGGAGAACTGCAGTGGCTGCTCTTATCGGAAACTCATTCTACTGATTCAAACACCAACCATAGATAGGCTGAGACCAGACACCAGAGACTCTGAGAGCAGCCAGCCCAGCAGAGAGGAGACAGGCATAGAAAAAAAACAACACGAAAAACTCCAAAATAAAAGCAGAGGATTTTTGGAGTTCTGGTGAACACAGAAAGGGGAAGGGCGGAGCTCAGGCCTTGAGGCGCATATGCAAATCCTGAAGCAAAGCTGATCTCTCTGCCCTGTGGACCTTTCCTTAATGGCCCTGGGTGCTTTGTCTATTAGCAATTCAATAACCCATTAGATCTCTGAGGTGGGCCGTTTTTTTTTTTTTTTTTTTTTTTAAATCCTTTTTTCTTTTTCTAAAACAATTACTCTAAGAAGCCCAATACAGAAAGCTTCAAAGAATTGCAATTTGGGCACGTCAAGTCAAGAGCTGAACTAAGAGAGCTCTGAGACAAAAGGCAATAATCCAGTGTCTGAGAAAATTCACTAAACAACACAACTTCCCAAGAAAAGGGGGGTGTCCGCTCACAGCCACCATCCTGGTGGACAGGAAACACTCCTGCCCATCGCCAGCCCCATAGCCCAGAGCTGCCCCAGACAACCCAGTGTGACGGAAGTGCTTCAAATAACAGGCACACACCACAAAACTGGGCGTGGACATTAGCCTTCCCTGCAACCTCAGCTGAATGTCCCAGAACTGGGAAGGTGGAGCAGTGTGAATTAACAAAGCCCCATTCAGCCATCATTTGAGCAGACTGGGAGCCTGCCTACACAGCACAGCAGCCCAGAACTGCCCTGGGGGGACGGCACTCACCTGTGACATAGCACAGTCATCCCTCAACAGAGGACCCGGGGTGCACAGCCTGGAAGAGGGGCCCACTTGCAAGTCTCAGGAGCCATACGCCAATACCAAAGACTTGTGGGTCAGTGGCAGAGACAAACTGTGGCAGGACTGAACTGAAGGATTAGACTATTGCAGCAGCTTTAAAACTCTAGGATCATCAGGGAGATTTGATTGTTAGGGCCACCCCCCCTCCCCGACTGCCCAGAAACACGCCCCACATACAGGGCAGGCAACACCAACTACACACGCAAGCTTGGTACACCAATTGGGCCCCACAAGACTCACTCCCCCACTCACCAAAAAGGCTAAGCAGGGGAGAACTGGCTTCTGGAGAACAGGTGGCTCGTGGACGCCACCTGCTGGTTAGTTAGAGAAAGTGTACTCCACGAAGCTGTAGATCTGATAAATTAGAGATAAGGACTTCAATAGGTCTACAAACCCTAAAAGAACCCTATCAAGTTCAGCAAATGCCACGAGGCCAAAAACAACAGAAAATTATAAAGCATATGAAAAAACCAGACAATATGGATAACCCAAGCCCAAGCACCCAAATCAAAAGACCAGAAGAGACACAGCACCTAGAGCAGCTACTCAAAGAACTAAAGATGAACAATGAGACCATAGTACGGGATATGAAGGAAATCAAGAAGACCCTAGAAGAGCATAAAGAAGACATTGCAAGACTAAATAAAAAAATGGATGATCTTATGGAAATTAAAGAAACTGTTGACCAAATCAAAAAGATTCTGGACACTCATAGTACAAGACTAGAGGAAGTTGAACAACGAATCAGTGACCTGGAAGATGACAGAATGGAAAATGAAAGCATAAAAGAAAGAATGGGGAAAAAAATTGAAAAAATCGAAATGGACCTCAGGGATATGATAGATAATATGAAATGTCCGAATATAAGACTCATTGGTGTCCCAGAAGGGGAAGAAAAGGGTAAAGGTCTAGGAAGAGTATTCAAAGAAATTGTTGGGGAAAACTTCCCAAATCTTCTAAACAACATAAATACACAAATCATAAATGCTCAGCGAACTCCAAATAGAATAAATCCAAAAAAACCCTCTCCGAGACATATACTGATCACACTGTCAAACATAGAAGAGAAGGAGCAAGTTCTGAAAGCAGCAAGAGAAAAGCAATTCACCACATACAAAGGAAACAGCATAAGACTAAGTAGTGACTACTCAGCAGCCACCATGGAGGCAAGAAGGCAGTGGCACGACATATTTAAAATTCTGAGTGAGAGGAATTTCCAGCCAAGAATACTTTATCCAGCAAAGCTCTCCTTCAAATTTGAGGGAGAGCTTAAACTTTTCACAGACAAAGAAATGCTGAGAGAATTTGCTAACAAGAGACCTGCCCTACTGGAGATACTAAAGGGAGCCCTACAGACAGAGAAACAAAGACAGGACAGAGAGACTTGGAGAAAGGTTCAGTACTAAAGAGATTTGGTATGGGTACAATAAAGGATATTAATAGAGAGAGGGAAAAATATGGCAAACATAAACCAAAGGATAAGATGGCCGATTCAAGAAATGCCTTCACGGTTTTAACGTTGAATGAAAATGGATTAAACTCCCCAATTAAAAGATATAGATTAGCAGAATGGATCAAAAAAAATGAACCATCAATATGTTGCATACAAGAGACTCATCTTAGACACAGGGACACAAAGAAATTGAAAGTGAAAGGATGGAAAAAAATATTTCATGCAAGCTACAGCCAAAAGAAAGCAGGTGTAGCAATATTAATCTCAGATAAAATAGACTTCAAATGCAGGGATGTTTTGAGAGACAAAGAAGGCCACTACATACTAATAAAAGGGGCAATTCAGCAAGAAGAAATAACAATCGTAAATGTCTATGCACCCAATCAAGGTGCCACAAAATACATGAGAGAAACACTGGCAAAACTAAAGGAAGCAATTGATGTTTCCACAATAATTGTGGGAGACTTCAACACATCACTCTCTCCTATAGATAGATCAACCAGACAGAAGACCAATAAGGAAATTGAAAACCTAAACAATCTGATAAATGAATTAGATTTAACAGACATATACAGGACATTACATCCCAAATCACCAGGATACACATACTTTTCTAGTGCTCACGGAACTTTCTCCAGAATAGCTCATATGCTGGGACATAAAACAAGCCTCAATAAATTTAAAAAGATTGAAATTATTCAAAGCACATTCCCTGACCACAATGGAATACAATTAGAAGCCAATAACCATCAGAGACTTAGAAAATTCACAAATACCTGGAGGTTAAACAACACATTCCTAAACAATCAGTGGTTTAAAGAAGAAATAGCAAGAGAAATTGCTAAATATATAGAGACGAATGAAAATGAGAACACAACATACCAAAACCTATGGGATGCAGCAAAAGCAGTGCTAAGGGGGAAATTTATAGCACTAAACGCATATATTAAAAAGGAAGAAAGAGCCAAAATCAAAGAACTAATGGATCAACTGAAGAAGCTAGAAAATGAACAGCAAACTAATCCTAAACCAAGTAGAAGAAAAGAAATAACAAGGATTAAAGCAGAAATAAATGACATAGAGAACAAAAAAACAATAGAGAGGATAAATATCACCAAAAGTTGGTTCTTTGAGAAGATCAACAAGATTGACAAGCCCCTAGCTAGACTGACAAAATCAAAAAGAGAGAAGACCCATATAAACAAAATAATGAATGAAAAAGGTGACATAACTGCAGATCCTGAAGAAATAAAAAAAATTATAAGAGGATACTATGAACAACTGTATGGCAACAAACTGGATAATATAGAGGAAATGGACAATTTCCTGGAAACATATGAACAACCTAGTCTGACCAGAGAAGAAATAGAAGACCTCAACCAACCCATCACAAGCAAAGAGATCCAATCAGTCATCAAAAATCTTCCCACAAATAAATGCCCAGGGCCAGATGGCTTCACAGGGGAATTCTACCAAACTTTCCAGAAAGAACTGACACCAATCTTACTCAAACTCTTTCAAAACATTGAAAAAAATGGAACACTACCTAACTCATTTTATGAAGCTAACATCAATCTAATACCAAAACCAGGCAAAGATGCTACAAAAAAGGAAAACTACCGGCCAATCTCCCTAATGAATATAGATGCAAAAATCCTCAACAAAATACTTTCAAATCGAATCCAAAGACACATTAAAAAAATCATACACCATGACCAAGTGGGGTTCATTCCAGGCATGCAAGGATGGTTCAACATAAGAAAAACAATCAATGTATTACAACACATTAAAAACTCGAAAGGGAAAAATCAATTGATCATCTCAATAGATGCTGAAAAAGCATTTGACAAAATCCAACATCGCTTTTTGATAAAAACACTTCAAAAGGTAGGAATTGAAGGAAACTTCCTCAACATGATAAAGAGCATATATGAAAAACCCACAGCCAGCATAGTACTCAATGGTGAGAGACTGAAAGCCTTCCCTCTAAGATCAGGAACAAGACAAGGATGCCCGCTGTCACCACTGTTATTCAACATTGTGCTGGAAGTGCTAGCCAGGGCAATCCGGCAAGACAAAGAAATAAAAGGCATCCAAATTGGAAAAGAAGAAGTAAAACTGTCATTGTTTGCAGATGATATGATCTTATATCTAGAAAACCCTGAGAAATCAATGATACACCTACTAGAGCTAATAAACAAATTTAGCAAAGTAGCGGGATACAAGGTTAATGCACATAAGTCAGTAATGTTTCTATATGCTAGAAATGAACAAACTGAAGAGACACTCAAGAAAAAGATACCATTTTCAATAGCAACTAAAAAAATCAAGTACCTAGGAATAAACTTAACCAAAGATGTAAAAGACCTATACAAAGAAAACTACATAACTCTACTAAAAGAAATAGAAGGGGACCTTAAAAGATGGAAAAATATTCCATGTTCATGGATAGGAAGGCTAAATGTCATTAAGATGTCAATTCTACCCAAACTCATCTACAGATTCAATGCAATCCCAATCAAAATTCCAACAACCTACTTTGCAGACTTGGAAAAGCTAGTTATCAAATTTATTTGGAAAGGGAAGATGCCTCGAATGGCTAAAGACACTCTAAAAAAGAAAAACGAAGTGGGAGGACTTACACTCCCTGACTTTGAAGCTTATTATAAAGCCACAGTTGCCAAAACAGCATGGTACTGGCACAAAGATAGACATATAGATCAATGGAATCGAATTGAGAATTCAGAGATAGACCCTCAGATCTATGGCCGACTGATCTTTGATAAGGCCCCCAAAGTCACCGAACTGAGCCATAACGGTCTTTTCAACAAATGGGGCTGGGAGAGTTGGATATCCATATCCAAAAGAATGAAAGAGGACCCCTACCTCACCCCCTACACAAAAATTAACTCAAAATGGACCAAAGATCTCAATATAAAAGAAAGTACCATAAAACTCCTAGAAGATAATGTAGGAAAACATCTTCAAGACCTTGTATTAGGAGGCCACTTCCTAGACTTTACACCCAAAGCACAAGCAACAAAAGAGAAAATAGATAAATGGGAACTCCTCAAGCTTAGAAGTTTCTGCACCTCAAAGGAATTTCTCAAAAAGGTAAAGAGGCAGCCAACTCAATGGGAAAAAATTTTTGGAAACCATGTATCTGACAAAAGACTGATATCTTGCATATATAAAGAAATCCTACAACTCAATGACAATAGTACAGACAGCCCAATTATAAAATGGGCAAAAGATATGAAAAGACAGTTCTCTGAAGAGGAAATACGAATGGCCAAGAAACACATGAAAAAATGTTCAGCTTCACTAGCTATTAGAGAGATGCAAATTAAGACCACAATGAGATACCATCTAACACCGGTTAGAATGGCTGCCATTAAACAAACAGGAAACTACAAATGCTGGAGGGGATGTGGAGAAATTGGAACTCTTATTCATTGTTGGTGGGACTGTATAATGGTTCAGCCACTCTGGAAGTCAGTCTGGCAGTTCCTTAGAAAACTAGATATAGAGCTACCATTAGATCCAGCGATTGCACTTCTCGGTATATACCTGGAAGATCGGATAGCAGTGACACGAACAGATATCTGCACGCCAATGTTCATAGCAGCATTATTCACAATTGCCAAGAGATGGAAACAACCCAAATGTCCTTCAACAGATGAGTGGATAAATAAAATGTGGTATATACACACGATGGAATACTACGCGGCAGTAAGAAGGAACGATCTGGTGAAACATATGACAACATGGATGAACCTTGAAGACATAATGCTGAGCGAAATAAGCCAGGCACAAAAAGAGAAATATTATATGCTACCACTAATGTGAACTTTGAAAAATGTAAAACAAATGGTTTATAATGTAGAATGTAGGGGAACTAGCAGTAGAGAGCAATTAAGGAAGGGGGAACAATAATCCAAGAAGAACAGATAAGCTATTTAACGTTCTGGGGATGCCCAGAAATGACTATGGTCTGTTAATTTCTGATGGATGTAGTAGGAACAAGTTCACTGAAATGATGCTATATTATGTAACTTTCTTGGGGTAAAGTAGGAACAGGTTGGAAGTTAAGCAGTTATCTTAGGTTAGTTGTCTTTTTCTTACTCCCTTGTTATGGTCTCTTTGAAATGTTCTTTTATTGTATGTTTGTTTTCTTTTTAACTTTTTTTTCATACAGTTGAATTAAGAAAGAAGGGAAAGTTAAAAAAAAAAAAAAAGAAAAATGCCATGTGAAGAGACAGACACAGAAAGAGAAGACAGCATGGGAATATGGAGGCAGAGATTAAGTGATGTTGCCACAGGCCAAGGAATGCTGAGGACTGCCAGCCACCGCGAGCAGCCAGGAGAGAGGCGAGGGGCAGATTCTTCTCTGCAGATTTTGGACTTGCAGCCTCTCGAACTGTGAGACAATAAATTGCTCTTGTTTTAAGACACCTATTTGTGGTACTTTGTTATGCATCCTTAGGAAACTAAGATGCCTGTGTTGGGTCACTTCTCCACTTGTGGATTTAGACATGAAACCATGCCACATGCCACAAGGTGTGGGACCTGGCTTCCTGAGCAACCGCAAGGGGTCTGATGATGAACCCAGAGTGTGGTAGAGTCAGCAACTGTGGGGTAGACACTGACCAACAGGAAACTGGAGAAGGGGGTGAGGCAGAAAGATGAATCACTCAACTCTCCCACGAGTTACTCCAAGGTACAGTCTCTCTTTGTGCAATCCTTCCAGAGAAATCTGCATATTGCATAAGCAAGCCTTCCAAGCCACATCCTGCATCTCTTGGCTCTTTGTAAAGTGGTACCCAGCAGAGTGATGACACTGTCTCACCATGAGGCATAGCATTTTCCATTCCCACACTTCCGTTTGCCCTCATCACCAGGGCCCTGGGCTTGCACTCCCAGATCATTGGTTAGCACCCAAATCCTTGCCTCAGGCTCTGTTTTCTGGAGAACCTGGACAAATAAAAGAAATAACATTTTCCAGCTCAAATAATTTGGGGAAAACATTTTAATTTCCCCTGGTCCAGCAGTGCTGGGGAAAGGCATGCCCCTCCCCCCACCATAATATCGTAAATTCTTGAATATAAGATGAAGCTTTTCTGCCTAAAAATATCAGAGAAGATATTGCAAAATATATAATATTATAAGGTTGTCTCTGAATTATTTTAAGCAACAATGAAATGCTATTTGCAAAAGACATATTGACCTGAAACAACCTCAGTCAATGCTAATTTTGGATGCTTGTGGAGGTCACTGGCAGAATCAGTTAAAAAAGGAAGGAGATAAATTATCCCACATTTCTCTCACATGGTTGGTGTGAGAGATTCAAATAAGTAATGAAGGCATCAGATAGAAATGGTGTAAACTTTGCAGCTTGATTATCAATTCTTTGAGTAGTATGATCGGTGGAGAGGGCATTTGCTAAACTCTTGCCATGTGCCAGGCATTGTCCTTGGGGCTGGGAATATGGTGGTGACAAAACAAAGTTCCTGCCCTTGGAGAGACATCCAGAAATAAACCAAATGCATTTACCCAGTATGCTGAACAAGAACAGCCCATCATGTATTACAACATGACTTCATTATTATTAATTTTATCTACCTCGGCTGCCCCTTTACAATTTTATTCAGGGGGCAGTTATTTTCCCTGTCTCTACATGAAAACTCTGGCAGGGGCCATGGCTTTCCTGCTCACTCTTTGATACAAGAATTCCTACCATCACTTTAAGTTGCAAAGTCAATCTCGATTCATTCATTAGAATCCTTAGTCCAAGATAGTAATCTAAGCTCTGAATTTGATTTGGCTTTAAATCCCTCTGCCTGATGCAGGCTGGACTTATACTGTGGGGAAGACGGGCTTGGTTGAATCTCCTCTCCCCTCCCCTTTGCTCATTTATCCACTCCCCTTCGCTCTTTTGTCTTTCCCAACCCTCCAGCTTGCTGTCCAGAGACTGACCCCTCCAGGGTTGGAGTGGGAGAGGAGCATCCCGGGGCAAGATGATTTCCTTCTTGAAGTGGTTCTGTTCTAAGTGGAATGTGTATTCCTTTGGCCCTGGCAGGTGCTTTTGGCCAGCTCTTTCTCTTGGTTGGACTACTTTTGTGTACTTTCTATGAATTTCCTGCCGGGCCCTCTCCCCATAGGTCCTTTGACCTATCTTTATTTCAGGTGGTTACTTGTGATTCCTTTTTTCAACCTGTAGGTAGTCCAGCTATTTGTGGCTGAAGTCCCTTGGTTGCCCCAGCTGCCCTATTTAATGGGACCTTAAATAGGACAAGCCCACTCAGACTCTCTCTCCTACAAGACTTCATTTGGACTGTAGCAACCACTCAGGCATCCCTGGCCCTGACCAGTCCTGGAAGGGCAGTTGCCAGCCCATGGCTCCTTCTGTTGATTCCCAGGCAGGGGTCAGACCGCAGCCCATCCGTGGAGTCATATATTAAGTCATCCAAGTAGCCCTGTGTAAGGAACCCCCTTTACCAAGTTGGAGACGGACTGGGTCTTCAAGCACAGCTCTTTCCAAAATGAGCCTGCTCACAAAATCTCTCTCCTCTATTTTTTTCAACCCTTTTATGTTTTCCAAGTGGGTGAGGGGATCCAGGAAACTGTTCTCAAGAATTTCCCTTGAACATCCTCTGTGGTTTCTCTCTTGGAGATATCATGCCTACCTAGGTTATCTTGGCACCTGAGTGAAAATTCAATTTTAATGTCTTGTTACATGTTTAAATAAAATTGTGTTATATGACATGGTATAATTTGTAATGTATTATGCAAATAGACTCCTGTCTTTGCCACTTACCATATGGCCTTCAGCTGCTACTTTGAGCTTCAGTTTGCTTCTCTGCAAATTGAGAGTGATATGATTGACCTCAGGATTGTTGTAAGTATTAGAGATGACATAATGCAAAATTCCAACACTTGGTCTAACACATCCTAGGCACTCAAGGATTTGAGCTGCAGGGATCAATTATATATCAGTAGAAAGTTAAGAAGGGATCCACTGGTTTCTTATGAAGACAGTGACAAAAAAGAGTCCAAAGTGTTTGTACCTGGTCTCTTTTCCCCCCAAAACATCCACAAACATAAAAAATAGCTTTCTTTTTTAACAAGAATACAGTCAAATTAGTACAGTTTAGGAAACATGAAAATAAGAACAAAAACACACAATCCCAACATAATTAACATTCTCATTTTGATGTTTTCCTACACCTAGTATTACATAGTTGTAATCATATTGCAAATAAGATTTTGTATCCTGACTTTTTTCATGGAATTTTGTATTACAGATACTTTCTATTTTATTCTGTAGCCTAATAACTGTGATTTTTAACAGCAGCATAGAATTTATTTGATTGGATAAGCTGTAATTTACTTTGCTGTTTTCCAGTCATTGACATTTAGATGGTTTTACTCTTTTTTTACTTTTGTAAACTGAATCAGTTTTTGTTGGCAAGTAACAGGAACCAGCTCTGGCTAGCTTAGGCAGGAAAGGAGTTGACTTGAAGGCTACAGATTCATGTCATAAAGTCCGCCAGGGGGCTGAAGAACCAGGTGTTCCTGTAAAACAGGAGTTGGAAGAAGTTCTGGGGGTCTGGGTGGTAGGCGCCACTGGATGGACTGGTTATAGCTCTACGGTTAGCTGGGTTTTCTGTTCAGGTGTTATTCCACTAAAGATACAAAGTCCCTGGAGAGAATGTGGTTGACCCAATCCAAGGCATGTGCCCTGGAGGGATGAAAGCTGAAGACCAAGATTCTTGGTACAACCATGACTCTGTATGGTGAGGACAGGTGTAAAAACTCCTCAAAGAAAATAAGGGTATTGGTATTTGATAGCCCATAAACCACATACCTAAAGATTCCATCTTTGCACAGATAGCTGTTTTAGATTTTTTTACATCATTTTCTTAGATGAAATATTCCAGAGTAGAATGACTGGGTCAGAGGGTAGAACTTTTGGGGAGGTTCTTTGATGTGCATTTCCAAATTGCTCTCTGTAGGATTTCCTAATTTACAGTGTCACTTATCAGATAAGGGAGAACAAAAGGAACTTATTACAGGTAATTGGGAGTGGTTGTGGTCAGTTAAAATGAGGACTCAAGGATTATACAAGCATATCTTAAGCATTTTATTTTGCCTATGTCTATCTCTAAGTCTGTTTAATTGCTCATCTTTTGATGTAGTGCCAAAGTGTTTCTTTGTGTATGGGTCCCCTGTTTGGAGTTTTGTGTTGCCTTTACTGCATAAACCTAACCCACAATGCACTGTGAAATTTCCAGTTTAGGATTCTATAAGAAAGGAGCAAGCACTTGGAGATCCTTATGAAACAACCTGAATGCAGCACCCTTCTGGATTTTTAAGATTCCTACAACCCTCCCAATCTTTTCTGTTGGCTCGCCCACACCTACTCTGAGACCCATAATTTTGCATGTGTAACTTGCTTATTTTTGCCTCTTTCCAAAGCCTTCAATTTAGCTTTCATCGAAACAGCAACTCTTACTGATCCCACTCATGTTTAATCAGTTTTTATAATGTTTATTTTAATTAAGTAATTAGCGAAACAGCTCAAGTGGCCTTAACAGGTTTGGGAACAAATACAACTCACTTGTGGTAAAAAGACAACTCAACTGGTGGGAGCACTAGAACACAGAGCACTGGGGAGTAGCCTACAGCTGTGAGTTATAATGACACAGTGGGCAAAGGTTGGCATGCATTTCAGAGGGAATGGTGAAGAAGCTAAGTGGAATTGATGAGGAGTAATTCTACTGTGCTGGTTTAAATGAACCCTATCCACATCTTAACCATAAGAGCACAATATAAAAACCAAGAATTTGACATTGGTTCAATGTATGGATTTGGCTCTATGTCATTTGTGTAATTACTACTGCAGTGAAGATAAATAATTATTTCATCATTTCAAGGTTGTCCTTGTGCAATTTCTTTGTAGTCACACCCACCTCTCTACCCACCACTATTCCTAAACATGGCAACCACTACTCGATTCTCCCTCCATCTCTATAATTTCATTTTAAGAATGTTATTTAAATGAAGTCATATAGAATGTGACCTTTTGAGATTGTTTTTCCCCAGCTCATTGTAAAGCCCTTGAAATACATCCAAATCGTTGCATAAATCAATTGTTTGTTCCTTTTTATTGCTGAGTAGTATTCCTTCATATGGATCTACCACAGTTTGTTTAACCATTCATCCATTGAAGGACATTTTGGTTGTTTCTAGTTTTGAGCAATTACAAATAAAGCGGTTGGGAAAAATCATGTCCAAGTTTTTTTTTTCCCCATCTCTCTACTCATCTGTTTCATCTACTTTTTTTTTATTGAGATTGTTCACATGCCATACAACTCTCCAGAGATCCAAAGTGTACAACCAACTACCCCCAGCACCATCATACAGCTGTGCATCCATCACCACAATCAACCTTTGTTCAATTTTAAGAACATTTTCATTACTCCAGAAAAGAAATAAAGACAAAGAGGAAAAAAAAAGGCAACTCACATCTTCGCATATCCCCAACCAACCCCCTCCATTGTTGACTCATAGTATTGTGTAGTATATCTGTTACTGTTTATGAAGAATGTTGAAATACTACTAACTGTAGTATACAGTTTGCAGTAGGTATATATATTTTTCCTGTATATGCCTCTATTAATAACTTCTAGTTGTAGTGTCATACATTTGTTCTGGTTCATGAAAGATATTTCTAATATTTGTACAGTTAATCTTGGACATCACCCACCACAAGGTTTACTGTTTTATACATTCCTGTCTTTCAGCCCCCAACTTTCTTTCTGGAGACAAAAATGACTCTGAGCTTCCCCTTTCCACCACATTCACACGCCATTCAGCACTGTTAGATATTCTCACAATGTGTTACTGTCACCTCTGTTCATTTCTAAATATTTAAGTTCATCCTAGTTGAATGTTCCGTTCATACTGAGCAACCTCTCCCCATTCTTTAGCCTCATTCTATATCCTGGTAACTTGCATTTCATGTCTATGAGTTTACACATTATAATTTGTTCCTATCAGTGAGATCCTACAATATTTGTCCTTATGTGTCTGGCTTATTTCACTCAGAGTATTGCCCTCAAGGTTTCATCATCAACCCATTTTTTTTTTAAGATGGTTTTGTTCACTCACCACACATTCCATCCTAAGTAAACAATCGATGGTTCCCTGTATAGTCACACATCCATGAGTTCACCACCCTCACTGCTATCTACACAAGGACATCTACATTCCCTCCACAAAGCAGGAGGAAGAGTCAAAGAAGGCAGAGAGGCAAAAGAAAAAGAAAAAAAAAAGAGAGAAAAAACAAACAAAAAACATGACAGCTAGGAAGCAGCAAAAGGAAAGATAACCTCAGATCAAAGTAGGATAAAGAGTCAGCATGTCCAAGTTTTGCGTGGACCTAAGCCTTCATTTTTCTGGGATAAATGCCCAGTGGTGAAATTATGGGGTCATATGGTAAACGTGTTTGGCAGTTTTTAATAATAATAAAAAAGTAGCACACACAGTGACTGTACCATTTTATATACCACAAGCAATATATGAGAGATCCAGTTTCTTCACACCCTCACCAGCATTTGTCAATATTTTTTTATTTCAGCTCTTCTAATAGGAGTATTGTAATATCTCATTCTGGTCTTAATTTGCATTTCCCTAATGGCTAGGGATATAGAATCTCTTTTCAAGTGTTTATTTGCCATCTGCATATTATCTTCATGCCTTTTGCCCATTTTCTAATTGGATTCATTTTTATTTTTTAATGTTGACTTTTGGGAGTTCTTTATAGGTTCTTTATATAAGACCTTTGTCAGATATGTGCTTTGCCAATACTTTCTCCAAGACTGTAGCTTGTCTTTTTACCCTCTAAACAGGGTCTTTCAAAAAAGCAAAAGCTTTTACTTTTTTTTTGCACCATGATCTTGTTTTTATTTGAGAAAATGGATATCTATTTACAGGTATACATTAAGTATTTAATTATGAGAGTTTCATATTTTATTCTGTATGTTTTAATATTTTCTAATTTTTTGACACTGGACATGTCATTGTTTACATTAAAAGAAAAACATTTTAAGTCAATAGTATTTGCTTTTATGCATAGAAAAAATATGAAAGGATATACTTCATAATGGTTAAGAGTAGTTGTTTCTTATTATTAAGATTTTTTCTTGCTTTTATTTGCATATTTTAAATTTCTTACAATAAGCAATACTAATTTTGTAACCAGAAACAAAGTAAACAGAAGTTATTTCAAACATATATCCCAGATTTCAGCAAACCACTGGGTGCCTGATGATAACTGGGCCCATTAAAATGTATGCTTCTAACTTGAGTTGCTCAGTCCATAATAACTCTTAGACAATGATTTAATGACCTCTTGTTAATGTCCAGTTAAATAATGATAGGTTGTCTTCCAAATATTCTTCAGTCATCTCATCACACCTCTCCAACCCTGCTGAAGAATCACTTATTTTGACGTGAAAAGGGAAGCCACCCATCGTGTCCTCAATTTTTTTCTTCTCTCCTCAAATATCTCTTTGCAAGTTAACTTTCCTCTTTTTCTCAGCTTCTGTCATCTGTCAAGAATGATTTTTTGAAATTTTTTGAAAATGAATTCAAGAATTTTTTTTTTAACCTTCCAAAATTAAGGAGATAATCCAGGAGGGAAATAAGGAGTGTGGTACATTAGATTATGCACCCCAGTTTAGGCATGTCCTTAACCTTAATCCACATTCCCGTGGTTGTAAACCCATTGTAAATAGGACCTCTGAAAGGGTTATTTTTCATTAAGGTGTGGTCTAACTGAATGAGCTTGGATCTTAATCGTGATGCCTGGAGAAATTCAGACACAGAGATAGAAAGCCATGGGGAGGAACTGGAAGCAGGAATCCAACAGAACCTAGCTAATGAGGCCAAGCTGCTGGGACATTCTGCAGCCAGCCTGAGGCACTGGTGTCTGTCTCTCTCCTGTCCACCTGGATTTTACTTTTTGTTTCTCACTTCTTCCTGAAGACTGGCTGCCAGTGAGCCTGGGTCTTGGACTCCTTTGTCACATGGCAAGGCACATGGTGGTGTCTGCTAGTTTCTCTCTTCTCTTCTGGGTTTTGTTGCTTTCAGCTTCTTGCTTCAGTGGCTTTCCCCAAGCTTTTACTTCCAATAAAGTTCAATTTATTGAGTTTTTCCCCTTATGGATCATATTTTTGGTGCCACATGTAAGGGCTCTCCTCCAAGCTCCTGATCCTGAAGGTTTTACCCTGCTTCTTTTTCCTATAAGATTTATAGTTTTATGCTTTACATTTAAATCTGTGATGCATTTTGAGTTAATTTTTGTATGTGTCACTTACTTTGATAAGTTTATGGATATGCAATTGTTCCAGCACCATTTTTTGAAAAGTCAATCCTTCCTCTATTGAACTGCTTTTTTTTTTTCAGTTGTACATTCATCACCCCAATCTATTTTTTGAAACTTTTCCTTGTACCAGAAAAAGTAAAAAAAGAATAAAAAATAAACGTAAAAAAGAGCACCCAAATCATCCCCCCCACCCTATTTTTCATTTAGTTTTTTGTCCCCATTTTTCTACTCATCCGTCCACACACTGGATAAAGGGAGTGTGATCCACAAGGTTTTCACAATCACACTGTCACCGCTTGTAAGCTACATTTCTATGCAATCATCTTCAAGAGTCAAGGCTACTGGGTTGCAGCTTGATAGTTTCAGGTATTTACTTCTAGCTATTCCAATGCATTAAAACCTAAAAAGGGTTATCTATATAGTGCATAATAATGCCCACCAGAGTGATCTCTCGACTCCATTTGGAATCTCTCAGCCACTGAAACTTTATTTCGTTTCATTTTACATCCCCCTTTTGGTCAAGAAGATGTTCTCAATCCCATGATGTTGGGTCCAGATTCATCCCCGGGAGTCATACCCTGCGTTGCCAGGGAGATTACACCCCTGGGAGTCAGGTCCTATGTAGGGGGGAGGGCAGTGAGTTCACCTGCTGAGTTGGCTTAGCTAGAGAGAGAGGGCCACATCTGAGCAACACAGAGGTACTCGGGGGAGACTCTTAGGCACAATTATAAGCAGGTTTAGCCTCTCCTTTGCAGTAACGAACTTCAAAGGACAAGTCCCATGGTAGAGGGCTTGGCACATCAAACCGCCAGTCCCAATGTTTGTGACAACATCAACACCAAGTCCAGGTGAGGAAGCCCAACACCTCTGCGTTTTCCCCCAGCTCCTCAGGGGGACCCTGCATTTATATTTTTATTCTCTGTCTATTGAATTGCTTTTGCAACATTTTGGAAGTCAGTTTGCTGTACTGGTGTAGGACTATTTCTGGGCCAAGTATTCTGTTCATTTATCTATGTGTCTGCTCCATATCAATGCCACACCTTCTTGATTACTGTAACCATATAATAAGACTCCAAATCAGGTAGAACAATTCCTCCCACTTTACCTTTTTCAGAATTGTTTTAGCTATTCTAATTCTTTTGTCTTTCCATATAAATTTTGGAACAATCTAGTCTATATCTACAGAAATCTTGATAGAAATTGTATTAAACCTTTATATCTATTTGGGGAGAATTGACGTCTTCACTAGGTTGAGTCTTCTAATCCATGAATAACCCATGCTTATGCCTTTATTTAGATCTTCTTTGTTTTTTTCCATCAGTGTTTTGTAGTTTTCCGCATACAAGTTCTGTACATAGTTTGGAAGATTTACATCTAAGTATTCACTTTTTGTGTGATTGTAAATGGTATTGCATTCTTAATTTTGGTGTATTCTTAAATTTGTTACTCATATTCATTGTGAATATATTGAAATATAATTGAGTTTTGTATTTTCATCTTATATCCTGCAACTTTCTTGAACTCACTTAGTGTGAGGAGGTGGCTTTTTTTTTTAAATTTTATTTTATTCTTTGACATTTTCTATGTAGATATTCATGTTATCTGCAAATAGGGACAATTTCATTTCTTTATTTCCAAACTGTGCACCTTTTCTTTCCGTTTTTTTGTTTGTTTTTTTGTTTGTTTTCCCTTATCGACCTGGTTAAAACTTCTGGTATTATGTTAAACATCAGTGGTAAGAATGGACATCTTCGCCTTGTTTCCATTCTTCAGGGAAAGCATTCAGTCTTTCACCATTAAGTATGATGTTAGCTGTAGTTTTTTTTTTTTTTTATAGATGTTCTTTATCAAAGTTCTCCCATATTCCTAATTTTCTAAAAGTTTTTACTATGAATGGTTGTTGAATTTTTTTGAATGTTTTTTCCACATCATTTGATGAGATCATGTGTTTTTCTTCTTCCTTAGCCTGTTAAGGTGGTAGAATATATTGATTGATTTTTGAATATTAAACAAGGCTTGGATCCCTGGAATAAACACCACTAGGCCATGGTGTATTTCCATTTTAATATATTGCTGAATTCTACTTGATAATATTTTAAGAATTTTTGCATTATATTTATAAGGGATATTGGTCTGTTTTGTTTTCTTTGTACTGTCTTTGTCTGATTTTGCTATTGAGGTAATAGTGGCTTCGTAGAATGAGTTGGGAATTATTCCCTCCTACTCTATTCTCAAGAAGACAATGTCTAAAATTGGTGTTAATTCTTCTTTAATTGTTTGAACCATCTAGGCCTGGAAATTTCTTTTTTTGGGAGATTTTCAGTTATAAATTCAATTTCTTTAATAGCTGTAGGGATGTTCAACTGATCTGTTTCAAATTGAGTGAGTTGGGTTAGTTTGTACATGTCAAGGAATTGTTCCATTTCATCTATGTTTTCCAGTTTATGCGTGGAGAGTTGCATGTAGTTTTCCTTTATTGTCTTTTTGATGTCGGCAGGGTCTGTAGTGATATCCCCTGTTTTGTTGCTGATATTAGTAAGTTGTGTCTTATCTGTTTTTTGCTTTGTGGGTATTGCTAGAGGTTTGTCAATTTTATTGATTGTTTTCAGAGAACCAGTCTCACTTTTACTCTGCTTATAAAGGGCTCCAGTCATCTGGATTAAAGCCCAACCTGATTCATTTGGGCCATGCCTTAACTGAAGTGACATCTTAAAGAGATCCTAATTACAAAGGGTCCACACCCACCAGAATGCAGACAAAGACCAAGAACATATCCAAACTGGGGTACACAATTCAATCTACCACAGTGCACAGGGGGCATTTGATGTGTTGGGGATTAAATCATGTACCCCACAAAAGACAGGTTCAACTCTTAATCCACATTCCTGTGGGTATAAGCCCATTTGTAAATAGGACCTTTGAAAATGTTATTATTAACTAAGGTGGGGCCAAACTGACTGAAGTTCTTATAAGGATGGAGAATCTAGACAAGACACAGAGACCACTGAGCATGAGAAGTAGAAGCCAGAAGGAGAAATCATGTGAAAGAAGCAGAGATACATGCCAAGGAACACCAAGGTTTGCAACAAGCCAGCACAAACCACATACTCCAGGAGAAAGCATGACCTTCTGAGACCTTGATTTTGGACTTCTAGCCTCCAACACCTCGAGGCAATGAATTCCTATTGTTTAAGCCAACCTCTTGTGAAGTATTTGTTACAGCAACCCTGGAAAACTGAAAGAGGTTGCTTCTTTAAGTTCTGGCAAATTTGGAAATCTAGGCTCTGTATTTGGTCTGTGTTGGTGGAGTGGGAATGAAGTAATTTTTCTGGGGTGTTTGACTTGAGTAGAGTGGTTATTGACTAAAAGCTTTTGTCTTGTTATCTTGTTATGCTACTTCTTTTGTGGTCTTTTGCTTGGAGAAAGCAGGCTTTTCTTTTCTTTCTTTTTTTTTTTTTTTTTTTTTTTTTTGGTCTGTGCTCATTGGCATTTCTGGGTTACCAGGTTCTCCGGTATCCAGTTTGGGAAAAAAGAGAACTTAGGGAACTCATCTCTGTGCCATTTCGAGTCCCAAGGTCTCTAGCCCATCTATTTTCTTCTCTCCACCTTTCAGAGTCTTTTTATTTTTGTGTTATTTATACCATCAAGGCTGTTTAGTTGTGCTTAGTGGTAAGAATAGGGAAAAGTATGTCTACTCCATCTTTTCAGAAGTGGAATTCCCTCTCCAATATTTTTGTCTGTCACTAACTTAATAGGTGAAAATTAGAACCACACCATTGTATTAATTTGCATTTTTGATTCTAAGAGAAAGTGGAGCTGTTTGTTTACCAGTGTTAGTTCCTCTTTTGTGAATTAACTGTCACATGTTTTACCCATGTATGTAAAGCCTTCTTATATATGTGTGTGAGTTTTAAAAATTTCTGTTTCACCAGTTAGTTTTAGCTCTGTGTATAATAAATATATTAATTCATTATCTCCAGGGGTGGGATTATGGGTTATTTTAATTTTCTTATTTATTCTAGTAATAAGGCAATTTTTGAAAAATTAATGAAGCAGACTAACACCCTGAGAAATTAACTAGGGCTGTTTTTCCAAGATAGTCTCATTACGGAAGAGGATAAAACACTTTTCCTCCTACTGCTCAGTAGGACTTTGTGTCCTTGGGGCCTGGGCTTCTTTTTCTTTCTTAAAGAGAGTTAATAGGTCCTTGTTCATGAAATCTTGGCCCATAGAAGAGTCTAGGTTGCACTGCCCAGGAAGACAGGGTTGGGTTTGCCTGATTTAGAAGGTGGAAGTGGAGTGTGTTGCCCTTCAGAAAGGGGCTTCTTCAATACTGAGAAGGGCTGGTAGGTTTCTCTGCAAGGTGGGGATAGGACCTCCTTAATAGTGCTCCTCATAGAGAACTTTTAGGGTACTGGCTGAACAGGTAGTTGGGACAATAGGATGCAAAGTGTCTTTACCTTGGCATCCTCAGTGAAAGGTCCATTGGCTGAACTATGGCCTGCAAAGAGGACAGCTATGAGAGGGCATCAGCCAGAGCAGCAGCACACAGCAGAGGGTGGACGTCTCTACAGCAAGAGGGACAAAGGTAGTCAGCATGGATTAAGAGCCAGCTTCCGCCACTCTTTTCTTGAGACCGTAAAGCATAAGACGGTTGCACAACTGTGCCAGTTCGATGTATTATGTCCCCCAAAACGCCATTATCTTTGATGCAATCTTGTGTGGGCAGACTTATTAGTGTTGATTAGATTTGGAATCCTTTGAGTGTTTCCATGGAGATGCGCCCCACCCAACTGTGGGTGATGACTCTGATCGGATAATTTCCATGGAGGTGATACCTCACCCATTCGGGGTGGGTCTAAATTAAATCACCGCAGCCATATAAATGAGCTGACAAACAGAAGAAACTCAGTGCAGCTGTGAATGACATTTTGAAGAGCAACTGAGAGTGACATTTTGAAGAGGAGCTAGAACCAAAAGGGACACTTTGAAGAATGCACAGATGCTGAGAGAGGAGCTGCAGTTTGCAGAGACATTTGGAGACAGCCTTTGAAAGCAGACTTTTGCTTCAGAGAAGCTCAGAGAGGACAAATGCCACAAGAGCAACTTAGAGTGACATTTTGGAGAGAATCTGAAGCCTAGAGAAGAATGTCCTGGGAGAAAACGATTTTGAACCCAGAACTTGGAGCAGATGCCAGCCACGTGCCTTCCCAGCTAACAGAGGTTTTGCGGACACCATCGACCATCCTTCAGTGAAGGTACCCGATTGTTGATGCATTACCTTGGACACTTTATGGCCTTAAGACTGTAACTGTGTAACCAAATAAACCCCCTTTTATAAAAGCCAATTCATTTCTGGTAGCTCGCATTCTCGCAGCATTAGCAAAGTAGAACAACTAATGGAAGGGAGGGACTCCCAAATGAATTGTTTTGTATTTCATACAATTCTTGGCCAGTAGAGAACTTAAGTAAATTGAATTTGAATATTTAGGGAATGTGATATATCTTTATCTTTCCCCCTTTTTCAAGAATTATGCCTATAACATAGTTCACTGTATTTTTCCAGATTTTGATCAATAAGCATTGTTTCGGTTTGCTAAAGCTGATGAAATGCAATATGCCAGAAATGTATTTTGTCTTTTACAATGGAGATTTATTAGCTTACATATTTACGGTCTAATGTTGTTAAAATGTCTCAATTAAGACATCAACAGGATGCCTTCTCTGAAGACCAGTTACTGGCAAGCTTGGGCTCTTCTGTCACATGGGAAGGCATATGGCAATGTCTGCTGGTCTTTTTCTCCTGGGTTTTGTTGCTTCCAGCTTCTGGCTTCAGTGGCCTCATTTTAGCTTCTCTGGGGCTTTTACTGTGAGCATCTCTGAATTTCATCTCTTTGCTTCTGTATGTGTTTTATTGTCTTATAAAGGACTCCAGTAAGAGGATTAAGACCCACTGTGAATGAGGTGGTCACATCTCAGTTGAAATAACCTAACCAAAAAGTCCCACCTACAATACATCTACACCTGCAGGAATGGATTAAAAGAAGATGGCCTTTTCTGGGATACATAACGGCTTCCAAACTACCACAAGGTTGCATTAATTTTATAATTAGGAAATAAAAATGTTCACTAAGTGTTGTAATCCTTTGCTGGCTAAATATGCTTACAATGTACTTTGGCAATCTGGTTTTTAAGTTTTAGTTTGGATAAGCATGTTTTTGATGAACAGAAGCTTGAAGATGTTTGTTTTGTCAAGTTGGCCCACATTATACTAAAAAAATTCT
The DNA here is from genome assembly GCF_015220235.1 of Choloepus didactylus. Lineage (NCBI taxonomy): Eukaryota > Metazoa > Chordata > Mammalia > Pilosa > Megalonychidae > Choloepus > Choloepus didactylus. The sequence goes on from NW_023637577.1 coordinate 2,602,074, forward strand.
AAGTTTAAAAAGCATACATCTCTCCACTGCCAGGTGGTTGAATAAATATTCAGTTTTATTTTCTTCCAGTTTTTCTATGGATGTATATTAGGGCATTAAAATGGGGCCCTTCTTGTCTAGGTTGCAGCTGAGGCATAAAGAAAATAGGTGAAGAAAAATTACATGAGGACAATTATAGATTGAGATCCCCATGCAGAAATTTCAAAATAGATGATCTAAAACTGTTAGATGACTTTTTCCTTTCTTTTTTTACTGCAATTTTATTGAGGTAGATTCACACACCATACAAACCATCCAAATAGATGACTTTTAATCCTTTGCCCCTATCAAGATTATTAAAAAATGTTAGAGATTTTCTGCCTAGAATAATCTAAAGAATGAGAACAGTCTTTAGTAGTGGTTTGAAGGACTCGGGTTTGGAAAGAAACTACAATTTCTGAACTTACTGCGTCTAAGAAAGAACAGGTACCTCCTGTGGACTGGATGTGGGTCAGATATGGACCAGGAATTGGGGAGGGGGCAGTGTGGTCTCTGAAGAATCCAAGGAAGGGCCCTGAGATAAATAACTGTGTTTGATCATCTTCCAGGCTCAGACCGTGGGATGACGGCTATGATATTATCAGTGGCCTAAGAATTTTCCTGCTCCTCTTTCCCTCCTCTTCCTGCTCTTATCAACCCTGGAAGGATCAGAGACTGTGGTTAGAAAAACTGTGGAGAAAATGGAATATGGGGAATTAAAATAGCAGACTGCACCCCTTTTCTATAGTGGTCCTGTCCACCGAAATCCTGAGCTAGGAAAAGAGAGAAGCCTTTATGTATCAAGTGAGGAAATATTTTTTATTACAACACTATGACATGGAAATAGATGTTTAAATTACTGAATTGAGAAAGTGTTTTGAGAGTTAAAGAAAACTGAGATTTGAAGTGTGCAGGGAGTTAATTTTTATTATTGGCAAGAAAAGTCATGGGCCTACACAGGTGTTGACAAGGTAGGTGCCACTTTGAAAGAAGCTCTTGCTAGAGACATAATTTAGAGAGTCAAGAGTTTTCATTCCATGGTTTTACAAATCTTCAATAAGAGGAATGATTAATCATTTTTGACTCAGGCTTTTTGACCTTCACTGTCCCCTAATCCCACATCAGTTACTTGGTAGTTTCTTTCTGGTCAATCTCCTAAATAGGAAATAGCAATCCCTTCTTATCCCTCTTGAACTTGTTCAACACCATCTTATTTAATCATGAAGCAGAAGCAAGTTTTACCTCTTGTGGCATTACTGCCCCTATAATGACACACAATTACTCTTCTTTCGTTCATGAGAATGGAGGTACAGATACCATGGAAAGATAAAAGGGAACATTTCTGGGCTGTTGGTGGATATACCTCACTGTCCAAGAGGACATTTTTGAAGTTGCTGCTTTCCCCTAACCAATGGGTCTTGATGCCATAAAGCATCAAGTGGGGATGGGTTGGGGAGAAAGACAGCAATTGAAGGAATGAATGAATAAGTATGTATGTAAGTAACCTGTTAGGTGGTATAAGGTGGAGTGAAAGGCTAGAGAAGGTTGAAGGTTGGGTGCTATTTTATATGGGTAGTCAGGCAAAAACTCCCTTATAAGTGAACATCTTTGTGTGTAATGTTCTCCAGTATTTATTTTTGTCAAGCATTTATTTTCAAGATCAACTTTATTGAGATATGATCTACATAAAATGAAATGCACCCATTTTAACTGTTGAGTTAGATGAGTTCTGACAAATATGTATACTGATACAACCACCACTACAGTTTCATAGAATGTTTCCATGGAACTTCCGGAAAGTTCCATTCTACCCCTTGCTAATCAATCCAGAGTCTTTGGTTCTGACCTTAGGTGACCACTGATCTGCTTTCTGCCATTATAGATTGGATTTGTCTTTTTTGGAGTTTCATATAAATGGAATCATAAAGTGTGCACTATTTTGTGTCTGCCTACTTTTGCTCAGCATGATTTTGAGATTCATCCATATGCATGTATCAGTAGTTCATTCCTTTTTATTGCTTAATAGCATTCCATTGTATGGCGATGCCACAGGTTGTGCATATGTTTAAATTTATATGGAATTGCTAAACTTTTCTAAATTGATTGCACCATTTAAACATTACCACTCAGCATTTTATAAGAGTTCTGGTTGCTCTATGCCCTCACCAACGTTTGATATTATCAATCCTTCTCAGTTTAGCCATTCTAGTCTTGGGTGATGTGCTGTCTCATAGTTTTATATTGCATCTCTCTGACGATTAGTGATGTTTTACTAGCTTCTTGGATATCCATGTGCCTTTTTTTTTTTAATGAAGTGCCTGTGTAAACCTTTTGCACATTTTAATTGAATGATTTGTTTCCTTATTATTGAATTCTAAAAGTTACTTATATATCCTGGATATCAGTCATTTATCAGATACATCATAATAATGTCTTGAAGAGAAAAAGGTTTTAATTTTGTTAAAGTTCAATTTCTCTTTTTTTCTCTGTTTTGTGCTTTTTGTGCTCTAATCTAAGAAACCTTTGTCTACCCACAAATCATGAAAATTTTCTCCTATGACTTCTGGAAGTTTCATAATTACAGTGTTTAAGTTTAGATCTTTGATGCATTTTGACTTAATTTTTGTGTATAGTGTGAAGTAAGATTCAAAGTTGCTATTATTAGCATTATTATTATTCAGATATCCAGTTACTCCAGCACCATTTACTGAAAAAGACTATCTTTTCTTCATTGGATTACCTTGGCTTCCCTTCCAAAACTCAATTGATCATGTATGTACGGATCTATTTCTGGACTCTGTCATATTCAACTGATATATTCTTACAACAGTACCACGCTACTTTGAGTATCGTAGCTTTATAGTAGGAGTAGCTTGTGGTATAGCAAACTACGCAATATAGGCTTAGTTTGGCCCATGGTCCATTTTTATACGGTCAGTGAGCTAAGAATGACCTTTACATTATTAAAGAGTTACGTATGACCCATTAAGCCTAAAATATTTACTATCTGGCTCTTTACAGAAAGATGTTTGCTGACCCCTACTTTATGGTAAGTCTTGGAACAAAGTAGTATAAGTTCTTGTTATATATTCTAGATCTATTGCATTTACACATAAATTTTAAAATCATCTGGCTAATTTCTACAAATAACTTGTTGGCATTTTGACTGGTATTATATCAATTCTCTAGATCAGTTTGACAATTTTAAAAATATTGAGTCTTCCAGTCTATGAACATGGAATATCTCTCTATTTTCTTAGGTCTTCTGTAATTGCTCTCAGCAATATTTTATAGGCTTATGTGTCCAGGGCCTACATACCTTTCATTAAATTTATCCTTAAGTATTTTGTGGTTTTGATGCTACAACAAATATTTTAAAAATTTATTTCCAAATTGTTTGTTGTTAGTAAATAAAATTACAATTGATTTTTGTATATTGATCTTATGTACTATGAGTTTGCTAAATTCATTAATTAGTTTTAGTAGCTTTTTTGCAGATTTTCTAATGATTTTCCATGTACATGATAATATCATCTGAGAAGAAAATGTTTTACTTTTTCCTTTCCAATCTGTATTCCTTTTATTTATTTTTTTATTACCTTATTACATTGGCTGGAATCTCCAATAGATTTTGAATAGAAGTGATGGGAGTGGATAACCTTGCCTTATGCAAATCCAGGGGGAAAGCATTCAGGTTTTCATAGTTTCCCTTTTCCCTTTTATTCCTAGTGTTCTGAGAGTATTTTTAGAAACATCATAATTGGAAGTTACATTCTCTCAGATACTTTTTCTGGTTCTATGAGATGAATATATGTTTTTTTTCTTTCTTTCTTTTTTTTTTTTTTTTTTTGTCTGTTGATATGGTGAATTGCATTGCTTGATTTTCTAATGTTAAATCAACATTGCATTCCTGGGATGAGCACTGCTTTTTAAAAAATATATCACTGGATTTAATTTGTTAATATTTTGTTAAGAAACTTTGTGCCTATGTTCATGAGGGTTATACATCTGTTATTTTCTTTCATTGTAAACATGTTTGGTCTCTGTATCAGAGTAATGAGTTCCTAATAACATGAGAAGGAAAATGATCTCAATTTTTTAAGAGTTTGTGTTGAATTGGTATTATTACTTTCTCAAATGTTTGATAGATTTACTAATGAAGTCATTCAAGCCTGGAGTTTTCTTTGTGTGAAGATTTTAAATTTCAAATTCAATTTCTTGAATAGATACAGGATTATTCACATTTTCTTCCGGTGCCAGTTTTGGTAATTTGTGTCTGGATAAATTTGTTCATTCTATCTGAGTTGTCAAATTTATTGTATTTTCAATGTTTGAAGAATCTTTAATGATGTCCTCCCTTTTTGGGAGACATCTTGCTCATTTGTGTTTCACTCTTTCTTTTCCTTGATACAGAGGTTTACCATTTTTTAAAAAAACATATTTTCAAAGTATCAGCTTTGGGTTAATTGGTTTTCTTTAAGTTTCCATCATTTGATCATTTTCTATTGCATTGATTTCCACTCTCATCTTTCTTATTTTTTGTCCAATCCTTACTATGGATTTAATTTGCTCCTCTTTTTTCTGGCTTCTTAAGGTATAATCTTAAATTGTTGATTTTGAGTCTTTCTTTTTTTTTTGAAATATAATTACTTATAGCTATACATTTTCTCTAAGCACTGCTTTAGCTACATCCCACAAATTTTTATATGTTTTGTTTTCACTTCATTCTGTTCAAAATGTTTTCTAATTTCCCTTGTGAATTCTTCTTTGACTTATGGATTATTTAGAAGTATGTTGATTAATTTCCAAATACTTGCAGATTTTCCAGACATCTTTATGATATTGATTTATTATTTGATTTCATTGTGGTCAAAGAACATATTCTGTATGATTTCAGTCCTTTTAAATTTATGAAGACTTGATATGGTCAAGCACATGATAACTTAGTGAATTTTCCATGTGCATTTGACTAGATTACATATTCTGCTGTTGTTGGGTATAGTGTTCTATAAAATACCAATTCTCAGGCCTCTACTGAATGCCCTGAGTTTTTAGTAAGTTCTCTCCACTTACTGAAGTAAGGAACTCAAATGTCTCCCAGCTATGTGTGAGCAATGGGAATTATTCAGCTTGTAGCAACCAGGTGTTCTTTGCATGGTCTTGTGGAGTTTTACCCTATGCATGCACAGACTGGTATTCATCCAAAGAAAGGAGGGGAAACCCATACAGATTTTTAAAAACATTTTTTCTGTTTAGCTCCCGCCTCTCTGGCATTCTTCCCCACAAATTCTCGCCACCTTAGTTCTTTAGTGCTCTTATCTTCACCTCTTTAACTCAGTGAGATTTTTTGTCTTCTGGGTCTCCCCTCCCTGTGCTGTGATCTAGAAATTAATTCTAAGCAGAAAATCAGTGCATTTGTAAAGCTCATTGTGCTGGTTTGAGACTGTTATGGACCCCAGGAAAGCCATGTTCTTTTAATCCATTCTTGTGGGTGCAGACTTTATGGGTGGGATTTTTTTTTAATTCAGTTTGTTGAGATATATTTACATACCATACAATCATCCCCAGTGTATAATTAATTGTTCACAGTACCATCATGTAGTTGTGCATTCATCACCACAATCAATTTTTGAACATTTTCATTAAGTTCTTTGCTGTGATCTCAGCCATTCCACCCATTCCAGACTGGTGTATGATGTGAGTCCAGTCACAGAAATCCCCCAAACAGCTGTTTCAGACTGTTCCTTGCTATTTACCAACTGCCTGAGAGGAGTAACTAAATTCCAGACCTCACCACTCTGCCATACTGCCCTGCTCCTTGTGTCATGGGTAGGATTTTTTGATTAAGTTGTTTCCATGGACATGTGACCCACCCAACTGTGGGTAAACCTTTGATTAGATTATTTCCATGGAGATGTGACCTCCCCCCATTTAGGGTGGGTCTTGATTAGTTAACCGGAGTCTTTTAAGAGAGCTCATAGAGAGAAGGAGCTCAGAGAAGCTGAGAGAGACATTATGGAGAGAAGCTAAGATATGTAATCCAGAGTTTACCCCTGGGAGAAATTAAGAGCTGACACAGACCCAGACACTTGGAGATACAGACAGAAAGATGTTTGGAGATGCTAAGCTAAGAGATAAAGCCCAGAGTAGAGAAGACCCCCAGGTGCTTAGAAAGAAGTGCCCTGGGAGAACAAGCAAGGATGCACAAGGGCTGAGAGAGAGAAGCTAAAAGAGACAGAAGCCCAGAGACATTTTGGAGAAAGCCATTTTCAAACCAGAACCCAGGAGCAAAGGACCAGCAGATGCCAGCCATGTGCCTTTCCAGCTGACAGAGGTGTTCTGGATGCCATCAGCCATTCTTCAGCAAAGGTTTCCACTTGTTGATGCCTTAATTTGGACAGTTTTATGGCCTTAGGACTGTAAATTTGTAACCTAATAAATCCCTTTTATAAAATCCAATCCATTTCTGGTATTTCGCATTCCAATGGCTTGAGCAAATCAGAATGCTCATTTTTGTTGTTTCTCTACTCTCAGGGGACTCAGAGTCCTTTTCTGCTAATTACCTCATGTCTAAAAAAAGGTTCTTATATTTTGTCCAGTTTTTTAGGTGTTTATTGTGCAGAAGTGGAGAATTCCTCATAGGAAAGTGTTGAACAAAGACTTGAATGAAATGAGCAAGAAAGTTATGTAGATCCATATGGGAAAAGCATCATAGGCTGAGGGTCAAAGGCTCTGGTTCCATTTCATAGTTTGGAGACTGAGGATCAGAGAAGTAAGCCACTTACACAAAACCTCACAGCTTGAAAGTGGCAGACTCCACATGTCTGAAAGCAGAGTCTGAGCTCGTTCCCCTGTGTCTCATTACCTCCCTTTGGAAGCTATTGCTTTTGTGAAGAATTAATTTATGGACTATAACTAATAGGTTATCCCATGAGTTTTTATGAGCTGAAAATATAGAATGGTTTAAACACATGCTTAGACAAATTCAACGCTGGTAGGTTTGTAATAGCTTATGGGCACCAAGGGAATTTCCAGGGAATGTTTGTAGGTTCTGGGAATGGCACTAGGTCAATAAATTTTCCCTTTACAGTGTTCTCAGTATGTTCTCCTGGGTCAAGAAGTGTCAAGACACTTCTATAACTCAGGATAGGATCTGTCAAAAAGGCATGCATGCTAATAACAATCACTGCCAATAGATTGCCTGGTGAACTCCAGGTTTCCCATATATTACCTTGATTCCTCATAACAACCCTGTGAAATAGGTATAATTACACTATTTTATAGAGCAAGAAGGGAGATCTCTGAGAGATGAAATAACTTGCCAAGTCCACTCAGTTCGTAAGTGGTGGAACCAGGGTTTTACTCTTGTTTAAACTTTGGGACTGAAGGACCCAGGGTGGATATTTTGTTGGTCACTTCATAAGAGATGAGAATTTTTTTCCTTCCTTATTTTCTTGAGGTTTCAGTGAGAAGATAAAAAAAAAAAGAGAGAGAGAAAGAGATGGCTAAGTCAGAGAATGAGAGGTGGTTTTTTTGTTTTTTTGTTTCCCTTTTAAGGCTATGGGGTATTTTTTGGGAGTGAGGTTGTAAGACACAGCTTTCAGTATCATGAATGGGGAAGAGCACAGGAGCACAGAGCTCAGGATGTGTTGGATAGGAGGAGACTGGAGTGTAGGTTCTCAGATGCTTGGGTTGGTGCAGGTGCCAAGATCCAGGAAAATAGAGAGGGCAGACCAGCCAGCCATGAGAGCACGCATTTCGGAGAGCCTAGAAGGACAGCAGGAACCAGCCACCAAACCTCTTCAGTCTCCACAAGTGAGGAAGAGGACTGTGGGAGAGGCTCTCAGTATCCACAGATGATTTGACTATTATGCTGTTCTTGGCTGCATGCAAAGTGGAGGTAAAGAGATGGTGAGGAAGAGGATGTTCAGGCTGTTCATGCTAGTAAACATTTCAAGGAATACCATATGTAAGCAATGTGAGAAAGTCCTAGAAGTAATAATCTAGGCTCTTTATGGACTACAAAGGAAGACATCCAGGTTACACTTTTTCCTCCCTAGTGTTTACTGGGGTAAGGATCTTTCTTTCCCAAATATAATAGGTCTGCTCTTTGGGATCTAAGGAAACAATGAAGAAGATGTAAATTTATCTGGATCCCAGAATCTTAAGAGTTTATTGACAACATGATGCCTGCTAGAATTCCCCATTCATTCAACAATATTTATTGAATAACGTATTATGTACTGGGCTGAGTATGTCCCAAACTTAGCACAAAGAATTCATTTTCAGTGTTTATGTGTGCATATTGCAATCTTTACAGTGTAAAGATTTTAAGTTAAGAATATAAAATTTTTACAATTTTACAAGATCACCAAGTCTAATACCCCTTTGTGCCTATAACAACCCACATCACATGACACACAGTGGGAAGTAATTGGGAACGATGGGAAATAGAGGACACTCAGATATAAGACCTTTCCTTCCAAGTAGAAGCATACTCCATTGCTTCAGTCTATGTGCACTGAGAAGTTTCCAGAGGGATCTGGGCTTTCTTGACGTCTCGGTGCCCAAGGAGGGTCACCAAGGTCCTCTACCATCACCTGATGAGACAAATATCAAAGCATCATAAATCGTACTTGTCAACTAGGAGCAGGGTGAGGCAAGTTCTCTGATGGCAGGATCTTGCTGTAGATCATTACTCTGTGGCTTTCCTTAGAAGATAAGAAAATGCAGATGAGAGAAGACTTTGCCATTGCCTGGTCAATTGACCAAATATGGTTTAACTCCAGACTCCTGCCATTTAAGCACCATGGGTTTTGATTGCACTATCTTCTTTTTCTTCTCTGTAAAAACAAAGATACGAGGTGCTTACAATAAAATAAAAAGCAAAATAAGATAAAGATGAGTAACAGAATAAAGACTTAGTAAATGGGATATTTGGGAGAATGAAGTCTGCTTTCTGGTTGGAAAAACTATAGTATCTGCATAGAAAACTTAGTTTTGAGCTTCCTGGCAACCTAAGTGAATAAAGAAATGTGAATACCAACATCACTCTCACAGTCTGGTGGGAGGAAGGCTAGTAATCCATCAGAATCACAGCTCTGAGCCGTGAAAGTATTTGTCACATGACACTTAGCATTGGCATCTTGAACTCCATATAATTTTGTAGAAAGATTTATGTGCAAAGATATTCATTGAAGCTGGTGATAATAGTACTGGCATAAAATAACAACAAAAAACCTTGCATTTCTGTATTGATTCCATGTAACACCAAACTATATCATTTTATTCATTTAATTAATAATAATTTAAAGTGAAAATTAATTTAATGATTGGAATTCAGCAAAATAAATGAAAATGAATAATTTAACAACAAAAAGACATTTATTATGATTCAAATACAAATTTATTCACTTTTCAGAACATGAAGCAAAAAAATTTATGAAAATATATCCATTATCATTCTAATATAAGTTATTAGCTGATACAGGCTCTGCTGCTTTCCGGGCAGTGATGTAGCTCATCCCCTGGGCTAATGCAGCTTCCTGCAGGGTTTTGCTCTCCTGAATTGAGCTTTCAGGAAAACCACTTCTGACTGGGGGTTCTGGGTTGTTAACAATTTTGTGTTCTCTTCCTGCCCACCTAGAGGGTTGGCCTCGTCCCAGGTTTAAAGTCTCCTCTTCTGCAGCTTCAGAGAGTTCCTCCAAACCCTCCGCAGGCTGGGTCCATGCCAGCCCTTTGTTTCAGGGTTGGGTACTGGAGGATGTTGAAGGGGAATTGCAGATACTGAGATTTAGTCCCTAAAGAGGGGCTTCAGGGAGGCTCTCTCTCAGCTCTCTCCCAGGTGTGAGGGAGGGGAAGACGGAAGGATTGTGAGCAGCGGTGAACATGAACATGATTCTGGGATATGTCTGGCATTGAACCCCTAAGGTACTGCTATGTCAGTAAAAACAACAAGGTTTAGCAGAGTAAAACAGTATCAAAATTATAGTGATGGTAGCACATTGTTGATGCAATTAACAAAGTATGTGTGTGTGTGTGTGTGTGTGTGTGTATGGAAATGTTAAGTGTTAGAGAAGCATAATGTTTGCAACCTACTCTCAAATGTTTAGATAATAGATAATAGATGGATAGAGATAGATACAATAAATGTCATAAAATGCTAAAAGTTGATAAATCTGGGTATCTGGGTGAGGGGTATATATTGGAGTTCTATGTATTGTTTTTGAATTAATTTTGAGCTTTCCTGTAAGTTTGGAGTTATTTCATAATAAAAATACTAAAAAAAAAAAAAGAGTATTGATATTAGCATTGCAATTACTAATTGCTCTCTTACTTTCAGAAGGAAGGGATTTGGACCAATCTGAGTGTTCAGCTCTAAATTCTTGCTTAGCTTAGTATATGTCCAGAGGATAGAGTATCCTATGGCCTTTGGCATGTAATGTCAAAGATGTTTTAATGACATGAAAAAAAGTTCACAAGACAATGTTAAATGAAAAAAAGGTCAGATTAAAAATTATACATTCAACATGATACAACAAGAAAACGTATCAGAAAAGATTGGAAGCATTATCCAAGGTTAACTATGGGGAAAAAGGGGGGGACAGTGGAGCTGAGCCCCAGTGTTGCTATCAGGGGCCAGGCCAGGCTTCTGCCTAAGACCCAGCTCTCCCAGGGAGTGGACACGTGTTGTCAATGATTCTGTAGCATAGAACAAGCTATCAGGGAGGTATGGATTTCTTTTTCTCTGTTCCAAAGAAGACAAAGAGAGGCTATGTTGCCTTTCCCAACCATTTTCATGAACACCATTTGTTCATGAACTCAGGGATAATCCAACTTTTTTTGCTTTTGATTTGTGTGGGCTGAGTCTGAAGGTGGAACTTATAATGCATATCTGTCCCTGACTCTTTTTGTTCTAACTTTGCAGCTTCCCAGACAAATGAAATCATCTTAACAAAAACATGTTCAGTTAATTTCTGATCATTTAACATAAGCAAGTAGGCAGTTTTACATCCTTGATCCCACTCAAACAAGCATCACATGCACCTGGCTCCAGAAATGCCCCAGAAAACTTATTATTATATCATGGCAGCTCTGATCAAGAATTTCTCTCTTTGATTTTGACCACCTGAGAAATGCAAACCCTATTGGATGTACATTGCTGAGGCTTTAAAACAAGTTCTTGGTTTTCTGGATCATAAGCTCTCCAAGGTCTACACTTTATTCCTCTCTCTTGCAAAAGTGCCAAGCACCCATCAAATGTTCAATGGGTATTTCTGTTGTTACTGTGCAGGCTCAACAAAGCTCACACTCCACTGCTTGCCGAGTTGCTTAACTTAGCTTGTCCAAAGCATAGCTCCAGACTTCCATTCCCATTGAGCATTTCCCCAAACCTTCCCAGCCTCCATACATACAGTTGCTCAAACCCAGACCTAAGAGTAATCCTTGACCTTGATTCTTCTCTCTCCCTCTCCCCTACATCCAATCCATCTGCAAATCTGGCTGGCCCTACTTCCAAAATATATCCTAAATTTTACTACATCTCTGAGATACCATCTCAAACAGACCATAGCACAGTCTTTGAATTGGTCTCTGTACTTTTGTTCTTCTCTCTTAAAGTCTAGTTTCCATGTTTGGTTAGAGTAATCTTGAAGAATGGTAAAGCAAATCTTGTCACTCCTCCCTTCTTAAAACACCCTGGTGACTTTGATTGCACCTACCCAGGATTCCTACATTCCCGCATACATTCCTACACTCATTGTGCCCACATTCAGGATTCCTACCTTGGCCTATGAAGCCAGCCTCACACTTCTCCAACCTCCTTTATCTTGACTCTTCTTGTTTGATCAACCCCTCTGGTCTTGCTACTTGTGATAATTCCCACTCAGTGACTTTGCCCTTGCTGTTCCTTTTGGGTGCAACATGCATCCTCCAGGTCTTCCCCAAGGCTGGTTTCTTCTCATCACTCAGGCTCTCCACCAGAGTTACTTTTACCTTCCTTGGAGCTGCTCTGTCCTTCCTGCCCAGCCAATGTCACCTCCTGTGTCCAGGGCCTCCCTACACTATTATCCTGATGATTTCTTTCAGAGCATCATCACTATCAGAATTTTTCCAAGATTTCAAGTTGTTTTATTCTTATTATCTCCCTTACAATATTGTAAACTCTAATGTAAATTCATAGCCTAATAAATAGATATTTATTTAATTACTGAAGGAAACCTTCAATATATGGACATGGCAAACTTCAATGCAGCTTTTCATTTGCCAATAGATTAACATCTCTTTAATTGCATTCACAAATGATGTAATTAATTCATTCACTCTACAAATAGTTATCTGATGCAGGATAGTAGAGTAGGAAGAGTACGGATTCTGCAGCCAGCAGATGTGGAATTAAATCCTGGCTCTACCGCTTATTTGAGGTGTGGCCTTCTGCAAAAATTTTAAGCTCTCTGAAACTTGTTTGTGAATCTGTGAAATGGGTGTTAAAAACACACTTTCCCTTTCTTTAAAATGCAACCAAGAATAAGGTGGATCAAAAGATGTATAGAGGGATGGGTAGCTGAAGACATATGTGGTAAAGCAAGTATTGTAAATTGTTCAGTGTAGAATCTAGATAGTGGGTATATGGGTGTTCACTGTAAAATTCATTCAACTTTTCATAAAAAGTTGGAAATTTTTCATATTAAAATGTTGGGGGAAGTAAAAAAACTTGGAGGTTTGTTTTAAGGGTTAAATGCAATGGGATTTGTAAGCTGCATGTACTTGGAGCACTGCAGGACTCAGTAAATGCAAACTGCTCTTGTCATTATTACTAACATGTATAAGAATGTGGGAGAGTCCAAGAGGAATAAGACCCCATTTCCTCTCTTAGTGCAGGAAACAGATGCAAACTCTCCTACCACAATGAGAACTTGCTCTAATAAAGCCAGGATGCAGGCAGGAGCCTGTGGGATCACCAAGGAGAGAAGGAGGAATAGTGCAAAGGATGTGAAGATATTCAAAGGGACAAAAAGAAGCATTAGGCTTTGATTAGGGGCCATGTGAACTTACATCCCATGTTCATGTGGCAGTGATTAGGGCTGTCATCTCTACAAACATTTCCTTGAGTTTTTAGCCACATCTTCCCAATGTTGATGCCAGATATACCATTTTGTCTTCCCTTGTAGTAAACTGAATGGCATCCAGCTCATCAGTCCTGTGAGCCCTGTCTTAGGAAGCAATGTACTTCAGTAATCTTATACTCAGAGTAGAAACGCGAGTGATTAGAGGATTTATCTTATTCCTGGATTTGGTTCTGGAGCAAAACCTGATTCTTGTTAGGATTACAAGGTGCTCAGCATATAACCACTAAGAAGATGCCATGATTGTCCCAGCCTTCTTGAGGCAATCAGCAGGGTAGATTTTCATACTATATCCCCCTTTCGCTTCTGAACAGAAAGACACAGTCTGATCTCATCAACAGAATTTTCTGCATTGTGGATGAGTGGTTTTCTCCAAGGGACTTGCAGATAAATGGAATATATTCGTTTCTGGAAACTGACATAATTTCTTTCTGGGAAGCCCAGGGATAAGAAACTTCTAAATGCAGCTTAAAATTCAAGGCAGCCAGAACTGTCAGTCTATGACACTTCAAGAGAAGACTTGAATTAAAATCTTTCCAGGTCAGGACATAGCTGTGGACACATTTCAGTTATCACCTAATTCCTTCAACAAACTTGCATGATTTTTCCATTTCGTGCCAGCCATTGAGTCAGGATTTGGGGATATAAAGTTGACTCAAACATATCCCTGCTCCCCAAGAGCAGACGGGCTAGTAGGGAGACCGGGGCACACACAAAATTAGCAAGGGTGATTAGAGCGATCCAGGATGGATAGACAGGGGGTCTATGTTACCCAGAAGAAGGAGGGACAGAGTGAAATTGTCTTGGACATATACAAAATTTATAAACTCATTTCATTTGAGTCAGAAATAGAAGGCATTGTATTTTTTGTTGTTTTTTTCCTTAGAAAAATGTGAACACTGAAGGCTTTGCATTTACTTTTAAGTGACGTCAAAACATATCAAATGCAGCTTTATATCCTAAGAAGCTCTAAAAGAAATTTCACTGTGGTTGTGTTGGTAAATAGGGGAGGGGAGAACCCGTGGATATTGGGAGGGCTGCAAGGTAGGGGAGACCCAGAGTAGGGTCCCATTTGCCTAGATCTAAGGGGGTATTGCTTGGAATAGCACTGACCAGTATGGCAGCCATTAGTCACACATTACTGAATACATTTAAACCAATTCAAATTAAATAAAATTAAAAATTCAGTTCCTCAGTTGTGTTAGCTGCATTTCAAGAGCTCCATTGACTTTTGGCTTCCATATTGGACAGCGCAGATACAGAACATTTCCATCACAGCAGAACGTTCTACTGGACAACATGGCCCTGGAGGCTCAGAGAATTTGAGCTACTTGCCCCAGGTCACGCAGATAGAGCAGTGTGGGCCTGAGGTTGGAACTTAAATCTGTCTGACTCTGAATCCCATATTCATGTTCCTTCCCTGACCTTGAAAAATTAACTCGACCTCTCCCAGCCTGTTTCTTCATCTGTAAATCAGAAATAAAATCCTCAAAGGGCTGCTACGGAAGTAGATGAGATCGTGTCTATAAAATGCCCACAACAGAAAAGATTGTGGTTCTTGGTAAATTTGGTTTGTCTCTCCGGTCTCAGCAGGGGCTGGAAAGAGAGGCTGTGGAAGGATTAAGTAGTTCTTTCTACTTCAAATGCTCAGAAAAAGGGCAAAATTGTTTGATAATGGATGAAAGATGCTCCCTGATAAACACTTCAATGATTATACACCTACATTGGAAAGACAGCTAATTTTGAAGCAAGATTCCAAGGATTAGCTAATTAAACTCCAAAGCCAGCATTTTTATTTGAAAGATAAAAATAATTTCACATGTAACTGGAGCTTTTTTTTTTTTTTAAGAAAAAGTGTGGGGAGTATATTCATTTTCTGATTATTTATAACTGAAAGACAAGGAAGAATCCATTAGATATTAAAGCTCCACATTTAATAGCTGATCCATTTTCTTATAAATGCTACTTTCAAGAATAAAAAAAGGCATGTTTTTGAAAATGTGTTATCTCAGAGTGCAAAGGAAACACCGTCGACTAACTGTGAGGATGCAGTTCTGAGCCTTCACCTTTCTGCTCTGTGACCTTGAGAATGTCCCCTGTCCTCTTTGGGCTCACTGTCCCCCTTGGGAAGAGAGAGTTGGATAAGGGGGTTCCAGGAGGCTTTCACCTGTAATGATCCAGGATTCTATAAAGAACTAGAACTAATCTTTTAAACAATTATTAAAAAACATTGCAAGCAGCTTGCTTTATCTTTTCTGTATCACCAGTGTTTAAAAATGTTTAAGAAATCTCCAGTCTTCAGGGGAAGGCTTTTTTGGATGCTGGTTGCTAAAGGTGAGAGGTGGATTTTTCTTTCTTTTTTCATCACATTGCTTAAGAAAAACTTGACTAGCCATGCAATAAGAATTTACTCTAGCTTAAAAGAGAACCTTACGGGTCCTTCACTGAGGGAAGTTTTGACACCCACAATGCTGAAGATATTCATTCATTCATTCATTCATTCATTCATTCATCTATCCATCCACTAATTCAACAAATATTTATTGATTCCTGATGATGCATGCCAGGAAGTGTTCTAAGACTGGGGTTATATTAGACAGAGTCCTTGACCATGGAGCTTACTTTCTAGTGTGGGAAGACAGATCATCAATAAGAAAACAATTAGGTAATAGGAGTTAGGTGGTGGTAAGTGCACTAATAAAAAAATAAATCAAAATTTATTATTTATTATTACTGAGGGAGGGTGATATTGTTTGATCAGGGAATCAGGAAGACTTCTTTGAGAAAGTGATATTTGAGCCGCTTCCTGCATGAAAAGAGGAAGCAAGCCCTGTGGTGATAGCAAAAGCCAAAACCTGAGGTGGGAAAAGGCTTCACAGCTTTGAATAGTGGAAAGCAGACCAAAGTGGCCAGAGCCAAGAGTGGATAGTCAAGCTGGCCAGAGTTGGGTGAGGAGGAAGGCAGAAAGACCAGGGGATGACCAGGGGCTAACTAGATCAGGGATTGGCAAACTATGGTGCAAGAGCCAAATCCAGTCCAATGACTGGTTTTGTAAATAAAGTTTTATTGGAATATAGGTGTGCCCATTCATTTGCATATTGTCTATAGCTGCTTTTGCACTATAATGAGAAGTGTGTGGTTGCAACAGAGATAGCATGGCTTGCA
Source organism: Choloepus didactylus (assembly GCF_015220235.1). Taxonomy (NCBI): domain Eukaryota; kingdom Metazoa; phylum Chordata; class Mammalia; order Pilosa; family Megalonychidae; genus Choloepus; species Choloepus didactylus. The sequence continues at coordinate 2,618,381 of NW_023637577.1, forward strand.
AAGCCTAAAATATTTATTATTAGGCCCTTTACGGAGAAAGTTTTCCACCTTTCTGAAGCTTTACATTATTATTTGACTGGTGTATCTTTTACTATCACCTTATTTTCAACCTTGCCATGCCATCATAATTTCTTATAAAACAGTATATAGCTCAATTCTTTCCTTATGCAATATGATCACATCTGTGTTTTAAATAATAAGTTTAGTGTGTCTATGTAGGGTGTAGTTTTATATTTGAATCTATGTATCCCATTTTATGTCTTGTTTTCCATTTTATCTCTCCTCCTTTCTCTAAGCTTATTTTTTCTTGATTACTCCATTCTTGGGTATTGACATATTTTCTTTATTCCTTTTTCCCGTTTAAACCAAATGTAAATAAGATCTCGACTTGTTAGTAATTGGTTGACTTTGCAAACAAGTCTTATGGCAGAGATGTGCAATAAAATAAATTCCAGAAAAAAGTTTTTCCCTTAAAGGTAATTGGTTTGGTTGATTAGCATTTTGATGTTATCACCACTCAACCCTAAACTTCTTGCCAGCTTTCTAAATCTCTCAGGATGTTCATGTGCATCATGTTGTCTTGAATCAATCTCTTCTGGGACCTTCCGGCCTCTTCCATTCTGGACTGGCGCCCTCTGCACCTAGCACACAGCTGCCCTCCCGTTGTCTCCATCCACCCCTTGCCTGAGGATTTTCTCCACATCTGTCCTGTTCCTGCACTGTGTCTTCCTCTTTCTTGGCTTGCCACCTTCTTTTAAAATAGCACCCTCTCAAGGAGCTTCCTAAGAAAGGGTGCATGGAAGTGTTGAGACCTTGCATTTCTGAAAATATCCTTAATCTACTTTCACACCTGATTAGTAATGTGGCTGGCTCTAGAATTCTACTCTGGAATTTATTTTCCTTCAGAATTTTGAAGGCATTCACCATTGCTTTCTAGCTTGTAGTTTTGGGGTTGAAAATTCCAAAGCAAACTGATGCCTGATCTTTTGGATGTGACGATTTCCTCTCTGGTAGCTGGGGAGATATTTTTTCTTCCCATGTTCTGAAATTTCAAAATTTTGTGCCTTGATGTTAGTCTATTTTTACCTACTGTGTTGGGCACTTCGTGAGCCCTCTAAATTGAGACTCTCTTCTTTCTCTGGGATTTTCTCTGGAAATTTTGATGAAGATTTTTCTATTTTCTGTTTTTTCTTTCTAGAACTCCTGTTATTTTGATATTGACTTCCTGGACCTCTCTCTTTTTCAGTATCCTTTTTTTTTTTTTTTTTTTGGCTGGGAAGATTTGCTAAACTTTATCTTCCAACCCTTCTATTGCATTTCTAATTTCTGCTTTTTCCAAGATCTTTTTGTTCTCTGTTTCCTTTTATAGTCTCCAATTTCCATATCTTTTCATGCGTTCCTGAGGATTTTAATGATGGCAAACAGCACAGCGCTCTCCATCAGAAAGAACCTCCAGATATTTGGAAAATAAAATACCTGACGCTGCTGTTGGGGGGGAGGGCCAGTGAGGCTGGAGATCTTTTGGGAGGGAAGAATGTGTAAAAAGAAGGGAGAATTTGCGGGTGCTATGAGTGATGGATTTTTTGATGACTGTGGTAGTAAAAAGATTTTCAAGAGAAGCTGGCTTGGTTTTGTGCCATGCAGTGTTTTCCCTTTGCTTGTACTTTGAGAGACCTTGGAATACAGTTTGCCTTTTTTTCAAGGATTTTGAAACAGTGCTTGTACTTCGTTTGGATGTGACCAAACACTGAGGAGGTCTTTAGGACAACCCGTTTTTATTGGATTGCACTAAATTCTCTGGGGGAATCTAATCTCACCTGGAACCTCAGTCAGGAAGTTACTTTTAAAGGAAGAGTGTGTATGTGCATGGGGAACAAATCTCCCCATTGGGCTCAGAGCAGAGTTTTCCAAGTTAGACAAAGATCCACAAGTCCAGGCAAGCTGAGTAGCCATTTCTAGGTCATCACTAATAGCAAAAGGTATTTTTCAGAGGCCCTTGGAGTCAGACTGCCCCAGGAAGGGATGGATGGAGGTTGTACTTAAAGGAATTCTGGGCAAAGGCTATAGCAGTGATAACTGCGCATTCAGGGACACAGTCAAAGAAAGGGTGTCTCAGAATAGACAGTTTATATGCAGGAAGAGCATTGGGAAATTCAAGAACACAAGACACCAATTGGATCTGAACAGACCTAAACAGAAGCAAGCCCTCCACCTCACCTGCCTACAAGATTTCACCAATTGCTTCGTAAAAAGAAAACCGAAATTAATATCAGAATCCATGAAGCATTAGTAGCTGCTATTTATGATTATTCTCAAGTGTGGCCTTGTCCCTTTCTCGGAGACCTTGCCCAAATGGCCAGTTGCTGGGTGAGAAAGAAATCTGGGCATTCAGGCTCCTGGGTCACTTACCTGCTTTCCTTGGGCACATGCTTGTACTGTGTATACTCAGCTTAGAGTGTGTGCGTGATGCTCCTCACTAATTTGTTGTCTTCCTTATGTCTCACACTAATGGGCTCATCTACAGAACAATATGATAGGACAGTCCTATTTTTTAAATTTTTATCCACATATACCCAGATAGATTTGCAAAGAAAAAAAGGTGGGAAGGAAAAGCAAGACTATGTACGGTATTATTTTGATCATTGAGGTTATAGATGATTTCTTTTAGCATGTCTGTGTTTTCTAAATTTTCTATTATGAACATGATTACTTTTGTAATAAGATAAAATAGCTACTATTTCAATATTAACTGTCATCACACTAGCTGACATTTGCAGAATGTTTGCTCTATGCCAGGAGCTGTGCTAGGTATCTCATCAGCATTCTCTTACTTCATCCTCTCGGCATCCCAGAAGGCAAGGACTTTCCTTAAGCCCATTCTGCATAATGGAAACCCAGCAGAAGTTGCATGCATCATCTTACGCAGCTAGCAAGAGGCAAAACTTGCATCCTGAAAGATGCAAAACTCGTATTCTGTTCATTTAGTTTGCTTGCTTATTTATTTATCCTCCTGAAATGTTTCCTAAAGAAATGCTATACCATGAAAAATATTCACTGCAGGTTTTTTTTCTGTTCCTTCAAAGATGTCGTGTGTTCTAAAATGACAACTTCACAAAAAATATATCTGTGCGTTGCACAGCGTGGAAGGGGTTTGCAAATATAAATGATCCTTTTAGGTTGAGCAGATTATAAAGTATATATTTTTTTCTTTTGATTTTCCCTATGCTCCTTGATATCATGGCTGTTATGCAATTATAAAAGATGATCTCTCTCAAAAGCCAGTGTTTCTTGGCTTGTCAGCAAGATGCCGGATCACTAGCCATTTTAAATAAAAATACGACAGACTGTTCTGGCAGCACTCAAAGCCCAGAGCCATAATCTCAGGTTTGACAAGTGAGCAAGGAAAATGCTAGTCAGACGTTTGGATTTCTGATGAGATTATCTTTGCTGCTTCACCAGGACTCTGAGATGTGTTTATCATGCCCTCCAGGCTTTTAAAGCTCACCCCCCCATCCCCACCCCATGCCTGAAGTAGGCTGAGCCCAGCCTTGCTGTGGAGATGCTCATTGTCTTCATTTTTACCTGGACGACTATGACTTCTGAGCCTCAAATCCAGGCTTAGAAAAATGAGGTTGGCCTTTTCTAGAATCATTTTCTTAGATCATCTAAATGATTTCTTAGGGGGTTATTTGGGTCCTTCTGACCCGGTCATATTTGACTAAGAAAGGGGATGCACATACACTGAAGAAGAATATTTCTGTTCATCTCTCAGGAGGTATGAACTCCCTCTCTCTTTGCCCTCAGAGCTTATCATCTGTTCCCTTTATTCCATGCTCGACATGCCCCAGAGTGAATCTTCTAAGAAAAAAACCAAAATGAACAAAACCTCAGCAGAGCAACCCTCTGTTTTGCACCATTCAATGGCTTCCAGTCCCTCCAGGATGAAGCCCAGGCTTTCTGGCAGCTTCTGTGCCAGCCCTCTCGTTTACCTGCCTTCCATCCATTCAAGGCTGCTTAATTTCCCTTGAGTATGCCATGTGATCTCAACTCTCTGCCCTTGCTCACGTGGTTCCTGGTGCCTAGACCACAAGTCTGACTTCTTGTCCATGAGGAAAATTCACCAGGATCCTATTAAATTGAGCTCAGCTGCAACTATCTCTAGGAAGCTTTTCCACCCTCTTGCTCCCTCCCTCCCCTTCCACATTTCATCTCTCCCATAGAATTATTTCCTCCTGTCCCTTGGGTGCCTCTCTCCCCTGCTATATGGGATAGCACTTTGAACACTGTTTTGTGACTGTGATAGTGCAATGGTTACCAGCATGAATTTTGAAGTCAGAAAGGGCTGGGTTGGGATTCCAGATTTCCCACTTATGGGCTGTGTGATTTTAGGTAACTTACTGTACTGGTTTGGATGTATCATGTCCCCCAGAAGGCCATTATCTTTGACGCAATCTTGTGTGGGCAGTCATATTGGTGTTGACTGGATTGTGATTGTTTAATTAAGTGTTTCCATGGAGATGCGACCCACCCAACTGTAGGTGATAACTCTGATTGGATGAATTCCATGGAAGCATGGCCCTGCCCATTCAGCATGGGTCTTGATTAGTTTACTGAAGCACTGTATAAGCTCAGACAGAAGGAGTGAGCTTGCTACAGCCAAGAGGGACACTTTGAAGAACGCACAGAAGCTGAGAAGAGTTGCTGTAGATGAGAGACAGTTTGAAGACGGCCGTTGAAAGCAGACTTTTGCTCTGGATGGAGAAGCTAAGAGAGGAAAAATGCCCCAAGAGCAATTAAGAGTGACATTTTTGAGGAGCTGCTGCCTAGAGAGGAATGTCCTGGGAGAAAGCCATTTTGAAACCAGAACTTGGAGCAGGCGCTGGCCACGTGCCTTCTCAGCTAACAGAGGTTTTCTGGACGCCATTGGCCATCCTCCTGTGAATGTACCCTATTGTTGATAACTTACCTTGGACACCTTATGGTTTTAAGACTGAAACTTTGTAACCAAATAACTCCCTTTTATAAAAGCCAATCCATTTCTGGTATTTTGCTCAAGGGCAGCATTAGCAAACTAGAACACTTACCACCTTCTCTCAGAAATAGTTTCCTGTCTAAACTGGGAAATAAAAGGACCTCCTCACAAGGTGGTGAAAATCAAATGAGATCACGTATATAAAGTATGTTTCATGGGATGTCCCTGGAATATAGGAAGCTCTCAATAAATGTCAACTGCTGTCCTTGTTTCTAACATTGATTGTCTCCTGTCTGCTCCCTCCCTGATCATGAGATCCTTGAGGGTAACATTGTGCCTGATTCACACATGCAATGCAAATGCCCTAGCAAAGGGTCTGGCCAGAGAGTCTTTCTCAGAAAACCTTCTGGAGAGCTGAATGCAAAGCTCCAGTGGAGCGTTGGCCATCTTTATTGAATAACGGAAAATCGATATTCCAGTCACAGTGTAAATTGGTACAGGTATCTTCTCAAAAGCCAGAGCTTGGCCTCAGATCCCCACAGGAGTCCACATTTGCAATGCTAAATTCACTTCCAGAAGACTCCAGTAGGCTTCTTTGCAAATTTTGTGCCTCCAACATTAGAGACTAGCACTTGCATTTCAGCCAAAATTTGCATTTTACTTTGAAATGTTCCTTGACTCATCTTTTTCCTGAGTGTGGTCATTATTCTCCCAGAATTCCCTCATTTTCAGGACATTGGGCATAAACTGAAACATAGGGAAAGCAAGACCAGTTTTAGATGAAGCCTTTTGCAGATAAGCTGGTTTTCTGACATTCTCAGAGTTATCTCTTCTTTGGGTCGTGGCATCTGGGCAGGAAGGTCAGTTCTCCATTCCCCGTCCAGCTCTGCCTTCACTGGCTATGAGGCCCTGGCTCAGCCACCCTGTAACCTGTCGAGTATCTGTGTGTGAAATGCATGCGTGAAACTGTGCCTTCCTGGGGCCGAGCAACCTGTAGTTGCTCCATTAATGAAATATTATTAACAATAATGTTTGACATGATTATCCCAGTGGGAACTCAGTTGGAACCTAGTTCACCTCCGTCTGCTCAGGCATGTATGGGGAAATGGTGAGTCATGCCTGATGGCAACACAAATGTCAGGAGGTTGAGGTCTTTCCTTAAAAAGAACTTACCCTACAGGGAGGACACCATGGGGTTGGGGGATTGGATGAAGTTGTTGCTCAGTAACCAAGTCTAAGTCGTTAGAGGGAAGTGAGGGTCTTTGGTAAAATATGCCACAAGATACAGTTGATTCTTGTTATTCACAATAGTTACGTACCATAAAGTTACCACCAATACTGAATTGGTGAATACTAAACCAATGCTCCTGGGGGAAATACAGGATTAGATTCCTGCCAGCCTCTGGTCGCCACATTTTCATCAGCTGATGAAAACATAACCTTGTTTTATTATAACTCAAGCCTGAACATAGCTTATCTAACCCACACGTTTCCCGTATAGCACAGCACAGCCTTCTTGCACTTAGAAACACTAGACAGCACTTCAGCACCATGCTTGGGGGTTGTTTAATGTTTTTATTTAAATCCCAGGTCTATCTTTTTTCACCAGAATTTCTTTAATTCTGTACTTTCTTTTTTTTATTTTTTTAACTTTATTTCTAAAAAAATTAGAAAACAGATGATAAAAAAACAAACTTTAAACAAAACAAGACAAAGGAATAAGAAAAATAACCTAAAATAACTACATAGCTTCCAACATGTTCCTACCAAACCCCAAGAAAATTAACAAATCATAACCAAACAAGGGAATAAGAAAAACAATCTAAAATAACTACATTGCTTCCAACATGTTCCTACCATACCCCCTAAAAATTAACAAACCATAGTCATTTCTGAGCATTCCCATAACATTAACATTACCCTCCATAACTTATCTGTTCTTATTAGATTATCATTCTCCTTCACTAGTTGAGATCACTAGGTCCCCTACATTCTACAATATAAAACATTTATTTTACATTTTTCACAGAATTCACATTAGTGATATCATACAATATCTCTCCTTATGTGCCTGGCCTATTTTACTCAACATTAGGTCTTTACGGTTCATCCATGTTGTTGTATGTTTCATGACATCATTCCTTCTTACTGGGGGTCATTTTAAAGAGTGAAATCACCAACTAAAAGCACAAAAAATATTAAAAATATTTAGATCCAATGTCAAGTGTCCCTTCTTGCATTTAGATGTGAGGACTCTAAGAAGAGCTTCTCTCAGAATATTAGCAGAACATCATGTTAAAAAATGCCTTCAATTTCCCTCATAGTTAATTATAATTGTTCTCTCCCTGTTGTTAGGCTCTGCAAACTATGAGATGATGAGATTAGATTGTGATTTGCATATTTAGACTTGGAATAAAACTTTTTCCATTGTGCTGTCTATCGCTGTAGGCTTAGCCATGGGAGAGTCCCTCCTCCTGACCCTCATCTCCTGACCTAAATGCGAGAGGGTGAGAATGGGGTGAGAGAGAGCAAGCTACACAGAAGAGGTGACTTGGGCTGGGTTTTGGAGGCCTGAAGCTCCAGAGGGTTGGGCCTTGAGGGAAGAGAGGAAAAAGCTTCCAGAAAGAAGAATCAGTATGGCAAAGGCAGGGAGGCTTGCAGAATGGCCCAGAGCATGTGTGCAGGTGCCTCCCATGTGGGCTGGTAATAAAGAGGGAAGGGCTTGAGTGGCAGGAGGTGAGAGCTGTGAGGTGAACTGGGATCTGAGTGTGCCAGTACGGCTTGTACAAACATCCAGAGAGCCTTTGCCCCTTGCCCACTCCAATGCCCTTATTTCAACCATTGGCTATCGTTGGATTCCTTCTTTTTGCTGCTGCAAGCTTGGGGGACCCCAATGCTTCTGTCTCCAACATCACTTCTGCTGCTTTTCTTACCTCCTCTCAATTCAATTATCTGATGAAATCAGTCACTGGTGGGCAGGGATACTGGGCGAGGCTGAGCTGTCCATGGACCAGTCCTAGGCTGGGAGTCAGAAGATGGTACCAGTCCTGGTGCATCTGCTCTTAACTGTCAGTGTGGAAGTGGGCAGGTCAGCCATCTACTGGGAACCTCGTTTGCTCACCTGCAAAGCGGGACTCGTAATGCCCTGTCACAAGGCTGCCAGGAGATGACAAGCCTGCTTCGCACTTGGTAAATACCTCTTGACAGAAAATTGAATAGTGGAAAAAATCACCTTGCAGGGGACACCAAACCCATAAAAGCAATCACCAGCTGCTGTGCTTTGCATCAACTGCCGGCAGGATGAGGGTATAATTCACCCAAAGCAGAGCTGCCCTTTTGTGGGGAAAACACCATCATTGCAACGTGTAGGTGAGGCTCACTGGCTCTGGTGATGAAAGAGGCAGCTTCAGCTGTTTAGCCAGCCGTGGGCTTTCTCTGGGAGCACGTAGGGGCTGAGGCTCTGTAAAAAGTGGGCAGGACAGGAATGACTATGATTTATTAATTTCTGATGGGTATGGTAGGAACAAGTTCACAGAAATGTTGCTATATTAGGTTATTTTCTTGGGGTAGAGTAGGAATATGTTGGAAGTAAAGTAGTTATTTTAGGTTAGTCGTCTTTTTCTTACTCCTGTATTATGGTTTGTTTGAAATGTTTTTTTATTGTATGTTTTTAAAAAAATTTTTATATAGTTAATTTAAAAAAAACACAATGAAAAAAATATGCAGCGCCCCCCTGAGGAGCTGGTGGAGAATGTAGGGGTTTTGGGCTTCCCCACCTCGATGGTTGCTGATGTGCTCACAGACATAGGGGACTGGTGATTTGATGGGTTGAGCCCTCTACCATGGGACTTGCCCTTGGGAAGACTGTTGCTGCAAAGGAGAGGCTAGGACTCCCTATAATTGTGCCTAAGAGCCTCCTCCCAAGTGCCTCTTTGTTGCTCAGATGTGGCCCTCTCTCTCTAGCTAAGCCAACTTGGGGGGTGAAATCACTACCCTCCCCTCTATGTGGGATCTGACACCCAGGGGAGTGAATCTCCCTGGCAACATGGAATTTGACTCCTGGGGAGGAATCTAGACCCAGCATTGTGGGATGGAGAACATCTTCTTGACCAAAAGGGAGATGTGAAAGGAAATGAAATAAGCTTCAGTGGCAGAGAGATTCCAAAAGGAGCTGAGAGGTCACTCTGGTGGGCACTCTTACGCACAATATAGACAACCCTTTTCAGGTCCTAAGTAATTGGAACAGCTAGCAGCAAATACCTGAAACTATTAAACTACAACCCAGAACCCTTGAATCTTGAAGAAGATTCAAGCTTATGAGGGGTGACAATGTGATTGGGAAAGCCATATGGACCACACTCCCCTTTGTCAAGTGTATGGATGGATGAGTAGAAAAATGGGGACAAAAAAAAACAAACAAACAAAAAAGCAAAACAAAACAAAAAAATACCTAGTGTTCTTTTTACTTTAACTGTGCTTTTTCACTTTAATTTTTATTCTTATTATTTTTATGTGTGTGGTAATGAAAATGTTCAAAAATTAATTTTGGTGATGAGCACACAACAACATAATGGTACTGTGAACAACTGAATGTATGCTTTGTATGACTGCATGGTATGTGAATATATCTCAATAAAATTGAATTAAAAAAAAAAAGGTGGGCAGGAGAGAGGGGCTTGGTTCTCTGGCAAAAGACACTGGGAAAGTGGCAACAGGCTGGAGAATGGACAAGACGGTCATGGGGCTTGAACTGCTGGGCTTCAGAGCATGAGTTTCTAATACTGAGTTCTAAATGCACTTTTTTTTTTTCTGGAGAAAAATATGGGCTTGTGGTATATGCAGAAAATGCCAACTAACTGGTTTAGAAAATACAAGGAATTAATTGGGTCATTTAGCTAAACAATCCAGGGAAAGATACATAAGAACTAAAAGAAGTTCACATTTTAACTTGTAAAAAAGTTAAATTAATTAATTTTTATTAGAGAAATTATAAGTTTTCAGAAAAATCATGCACAAAATACACAGATCCCATATAACACCCCCCCCCCATTATTAACACCTTGCATTAGTGTGGTATCTTTGTTACAATTGATGAAAGAATATTATAATTTGTACTATTAACTAGAGTTCATGGTTTATATTAGGTTTCCCTGTTTGAGTTATACAGTTCTATGCTTTTTTTTTTTAGAAAAAATTTTATTCTGGAAACATACATACAACTTAAAATTTCCTCTTTAAACCACATTCAAATATATAATTCCATGGTGTTAATTATATACTTGATGTTGTGCTACCATCATCACCATCCATTACTGGAACTTTCCCATAATCCCAAATGGAAACTGTACAATTTAGGCATTAATTCCACATTCCCTACCCTGACCCTGGCCCCTGCTAATCTCTATTTTAGTTTTCAACTCTATAATTTGCTTATTCTCAATATCTTTTACCCATAAACCATTTTGCATGAGTGTGTGAATAAAATGGTTTAAATATAAATTCCCTTGCTTTGTTTTAGAGTCTGCCCATAATATCTCAAGTGTTTAGTAAAGGCCGAAGGACCCTGGGGCCTGATCTTGATGCTGGCTCCAGGAGGCGAAGGAAGGGGCTGGTTTCTCCACATATGGGGGGATGTGGCAGCCAGATGTCTAGGGCCTGGGGGAGAAGTTGGGAGGTGTAAGTGTCAGTCGTGCCCAAGGAATCTTCAGAAATATTTGGAAAGGGCTGGCTTTCCTGTGGTCCCATAGAATGGGATTTGGGTTATTTTGCTTGGCAGTTACGGGAAGGGTGACCCTAGAAAGCTTGAGGACTTGGAAACTCTCAGATTAGAGCAGATTCCTAAGGGAGAGAAGGGGAAAGAAGAAAAGATTGAGCACACTGGCTCCATGTGGGGTGTCTTCTCTTATTTTATTGTGTCTTGATGGTGGAATCCTCTGTTCTATCTTATGGGGTATTCTGGTTTGCTAATTCTGCCATTATGCAAAATACTAGAAATGAATTGGCTTTTATAAAGGGGGTTTATTTGGTTAGAAAGTTATAGTCTTAAGACCATAAAGTGTCCAAGGTAAGGCATCAACGATAGGGTACCTTCACTGAAGGATGGTCGATGGCATCGAAAAACCTCTGTTAGCTGGGAAGGCACATGGCTGGCATCTGTTTGCTCACAGGTTGCATTTCAAAATGGCGTTCTCCAAAGTGTCAGCTTTCAATGGCTGTCTTCAAAATGTCTGTCTCAGCTGCAGCTGCAAGCTCCTTCTGTCTGAACTCTTACATAGTGCTCCAGTAAACCAATCAAGGCCCATGCTGAATGGGCAGGGCCACACCTCCATGGAAATTACCTAATCAGAGTTATCACCTACAGCTGGGTGGGTTGCATCTCCATGGAAACAATAAAAGGATTCCAACCTAATCAACACTAATATGTCTGCCCCCACAAGACTACATCAAAGAACATGGCGTTTTGGGGGACATAATACATCCAAACCAGCACATGGCATAAGCATTTGTTATTCCTGAGGCTCAGAAGTGAAACAACCTGCTTGAGATTAAGAGAGCTGTCTGACCTCAAGTTCAAATACTTTCCAGCACATCACAGCACTGGGGAGAAAAAAGGAAGATGAGATGGAGAGCTGGAGGAGGAAACTGATGGGCCTTGGAAAGATCATCTAGAAACTGGCTCATTATGGGGTGGGGAATAATTAATTAATTAGTGGACATCTTTCAAACTCCCAGATCTAACTCTCAAATTAGAGTATAGCACCTTTGGAAATAAAAAAGTGCATCTTCTTTGAAAGAAGGTAGGAAGTCTTTTTCTAAGTAAGCCCTTTGAGAGAAGGCTGAAGGGATAGGGTGGAGAAAGGCAGCTGTGAGGCTGAGTCATCACGGATGGTTTCACAACCTCTTTAATGTGATCGTGGTGGTCCCAGTCGTTTGTACATCCCAGCACCAATTGAGCATCTCCCAACTGTCCCGGTTTGGACTACATGCATGCTGTATTAGTTTCCTGTGGGGTAACACACTACCACACAATCAATGGCTTAAAACAAAAGAAATTTAATCTCTCCAAGTTCTGGAGGCCAGAAGTCTGAAGTCAAGGTGTTGGCTGGCCACAATTGCTCCAAAAGCTTAAGGGAGGCTCCTTCCCAGCCTCTTCCAGCTTCTGGTGGCTCCAGGTATTGCTTGGTTGGAGGAAACAACACTCCAGTTGCTGCCAACATCTTCACGTGGGCGTCTTCCTTCAATGTCGCTTTCTGTGTCCTCTCCTCTTCTTATAAGGACACCAGGTATGGGATTTAAGGTCCATCCATCTCAAGATCCGTAACTAATTACATCTGCAAAGACTATCTCCAAAGAAGGTCACTTTCTGAGGTTCTGAGTAGACAAGAGTTTAGGGGAGAGGGGGCACTATTTAACTAAACTGGCTTGGAAAATACAAGTTCATTGAGTCATTTAACTAAACAGTCCAGGGGCAATTATTTTTCACATGCTCACCCAGTGGCACGGGCCTGTGGAATTTCCATCTCTCAGCCCCGCTCCTTGGAGGAGATCTCTTCTCAGGCAGGCTTTCTCCTACTCATAGTCCCACAATGGTGGCCAGCAGCTCCATGGCACTACATCCCTCCTCAATCAAGTTTAGCAGGAAAAAGAGAGGGTTTCCTCTTAGCTCTCTTGGGTAAGGAGAAAATGCTTTCTTCCTGCCTCCAAAGCTTCAGCTTCTCATTGGCTCATTGGATCTAATTAGGTAATCTGCTCAACAGGGTCCACTTGGGAAGCATGATATAAATTCAATCCCATTTTCTACCATCTGACCAAGGGGGAGAAGGAGTGAATTCCCAGTGGCTTGCTTAAGCAAATCATGATTTCCATGCATGGAAAGCAGAGAAGGAGTGGAAGAATGGACAGGTGTTTTTCTTAAGGATAGACCACCCATGGGTGGTCCCACCACACTCATCCTTCTAAATGGGAGCCCCAGTCTCATCCAGCAGCCCAGCCAGAGCCACAGCTGCAGGAAAAGGGCTCTGGTTGATATTTCTGGGTCTCCTGGAGTTGGCAAATGAGGCATGATATGGATCTGAACTCTTTTTTCTTTTCCTTCAACCTTTTATTATGAAAAATTTCAAACATACAGAAAAGTTGAATATTGCAATGATCCCCTACATACTCACCACCTACATTTAAAAATTATTAACTTTTGTTATATTTACTTTGTGCATGTATGTGAACCACTTGAAAGTCAATTGAAGACATCAGAACAGTTTTCCCACAAATCAGTCTCTAATATCATCTAACACCTAGTCTCAGTGATCCCTACACATCTTATTAGCTATGTTTCCTTTGAACCAGGATCCAGTCAATGTTCACGCATTTAGTCTTTAGTCTCTTTCATTTTAGAACATTATCTCCACTTTTTAAAAAAATTACATTGAGTGTTTGAAGAGATTAAGCTATTTATCTGATTGTTTTCTCATTTCAGTCTAATTTTATTTTTTTTTCTAGTAAAGTCAAAGTATGGAGGCTTAGTTAGATTCAGGTTAAATCATTTTGGAAAGAACATCTCACAGGTAATGTGTGCCAGTTTGGATATATTATGCCCACCCCCACCCCCACCGCCACCCCTGAAAAAGCCATGTTTTTTAATGCAATCTTGTGGGACCAGTCATATGAGTGTTGATTAGATTGGAACCTTTTGAATTGGGTTGTTTCCGTGGAGATGTGACCCACCCAACTGTGAGTGACACCTTTGGTTAGGATGTGACCTCTGATTGAATGTTTCCATGGAGGTGTGGCCCTGCCCATTTGTTGTGGGCCTTGATTAGTTCACCGGAGTCTTATAAAAGTTCACAAATAGAAGAATCTCAGAGCTGCAGCTGAGAGACACATTTTGAAGACGGCCGTTGAAAGCTGACACTGACATCTTGGAGAACGCCATTTTGAAATGCAGCCTGGGAGCAAGCAGACACCAACCATGTGCCTTCCCAGCTAATAGGTTTTCTGGATGCCAATGGCCTTTCTCCAGTGAAGGTACCCGATTGTTGATGCATTACCTTGGACACTTTATGGCCTTCAGACTGTAACTTTGTAACCAAATAATCCCCCTTTATAAAAGCCAATCCATTTCTGGTATTTTGCATAATGGCAGCATTAGCAAACTAGAATAGGGCCTGACACATACTGGTGGCTCAGTATATACTGACAGAATTATTGTTTGGGGGGAGCTGTGCTTCATGAGAATATGCATGGGGAATTTGGGGGTGAAGACTGGAGAAGGAAGAAAAATTCTTCTGGATGTTCCTGTGCTCTGGCCAAGGACAGCAGCAGAATCAAAGAAAGAAAGTTTCCCTGATGAAAATGTATGTGGTAGAATCTTTTGGATGGGTAAGAAAAAGCCTTAAGGACAGGAGGATGTCCTCAAGTAAAGTGGGGAGAAATTTCTAGGGTGCCTGGATGCCAACCCTTCCAAGGCCACCTTTAGAGAAGGACCTGGGCCCAATCTCTGCCTCCAGCAAGGAGAGTTGATGATTATACATTTCAGTAAAACAGATGACAGCCTCTGTTTCAACCAGGCCCAGAGTGAGGGCAAAGCGGCAGGACTGGCAGCAAAAGTGTGTGCAGCACTCGAGTATCATTTTCTTAGCAAATGCTTTCAATGAAGGGTGCCTGAAATTTCTGGGGAGGGATGGCTGTCTCTTGTTACAGTCATTCCCAAAGGGGACATTGAAGTCAGAAAAAAGTCTTTCTCACCGTTGGAAGCCCTGGGCACTTTTATTCTAGGCAGCTAACATGTATCATGAAATAGTTCCCCTTTTCACAATTAGATAGTTATTCATTTATCAAGAAGCACACAGCCAGCATTGTTGTGGAGTGAAAAAGGCATGGACTTTGGAGCTTGAGGTTTGCATAATGCATATAAAATAGACATAGCAAGATGAAGAGAAAGCAAGTTCTTATTTTGACATCAGCTATTTGGGTATTTAACACTGTTCATCTCATTTAATAGCCACAGTCCTGGAAGATAGATGTTCTTATTCCCATTTCGGAGATGAGGAAACTGAAGTTCAGAAAGGTGAAGGATGTGCTCAAGATCACACTATAAGTAGCTGGGGCCTGAGCCCCAGTGTGCCTGACTCTGGTCTTTTCCTCCTCCCTTCTTTCCCCCGACAGACAAGAAAGGTCTAACAGACCCAGGATGTGTTTACTCCCTGCAAGGGCTTTTTGTCTCTGGGTTGTGCAGGGTTTAAACATTTTGGGTTCCAAATCAAAATGCTCAATCTCGCCAACCTGCCCTGGGTGGCTGAGTCGTGTTGTCTGAGCTTTCTCAGCCAAGAGGGTAAAAGAGCAGGAAGGTGAGGGACGTGCATGTAACAGGGACTCTGACCTCCAAATAGTGAAGGGCTCGTGCACAGGGCTTTGGGATGGCTCCTGCTATGGGCACTGCCCTGATGTAGGCCTTGCTCACAGCTTCTGGCTCCTTTACCAGGCACTGCTACAAGGCACTTTAGTGCAAGTGTGTGGTCTTCTTACTCTTTTTCAGGAAGCATGACAGAGAACCACGTGGTCTGAGTTGGCCTTTTATTGGTTGCATTTAGGGCGCTTGGCAAAAATGGCTCATTCCTGCCTGTGTCTGATGCTGCCTGCATCTACACTTGCATCAGCTTGGGTAGTTGATTCTCCAGCCTCCTTGCTGCCCTCTGCCCCATGCAAGCAAGCTTCTTTCTTCCCATGCTGGGGCATCCAACCCACTTTTCTCCCTCACGTCTATGCACCTTTGCACATGCTGTTCTCTTTGTCTAAAATGTCTTTCCTCTTGATAAATTCATGAGTCACCTTCTCTGAGAAGCTTCACTGATCCACCCCAGGAAGATGAGTGTCCATATTAGTTAGGATGCAGGTTCTCCTATGGGGGGCAGAATCTCCAAGTCTCAGCTTTCAAACAAACCAAGTAGTTTGTTTTCTTCTGTAATAATCTGAGCCAGAGGCAGTCCTACTCAGTGATTTTGCCAGGGCCCTAGGCTTCTTACCTGTTGCTTTGTTGTCCCTTGAGTGATCCCAGGTGGCACACCATCATATCCATGTTCCAGCCATGGGGAAAGGGGAGAAGAAGGAAGGGAAAGGGAACATTCTGGAAATCATGCATATTATTTTTGTTCACCTCTCAAAGGCCAGAAATAATCCCAAGGCCACTTTTAGCTGCAAAGGAGGCTTGGTGATTCCATCTTTATTGTGGTAGCTATGTGCCTGGTTTACAAGTCAACACTCCAGATGAATCGGGGCACTCAGCAGCCTAACCATGGTTCACTTTCTCTGTTTCCAAAGCACCCCAACTTCTCTCTAGCCACATGATTCTGAATGTTCTAAGAGTTTACTTATATATCTGTTTTCCACTCAAGACTGTGAGCTCCTTGTCCGTGTCTTTGGTTTTTTTCTGTATCCCTAGTTCTTAGGGTAGAGTAAGTATTAACAAATGTTTGTTGAATAAGTGATCATACTATAATATAACAAGCATCTCATATGTTGGATTCCCCCAGAAACTGTGAGTTTCTTTTGTTTCTATGTCTTTACTTGTCTTCATTTATATCCTCTTATAATAGAGGCACCATATCTGGTTTGCTAAGGATAAGTCCTAGTTTGACTCATAAATTATCTGCTCACCCTAGATGTTAATCAGATGACTGTCTTCTCCAGATTAGACCTGATTATTTACTTCTTTAAAAATAAACAATGAAGCAAAAGTTCAGAAAACCAAGGGATCCAAAGAGATTGATCAGAGGGTTACATTTTCATCCCTTAGTTCTCTACCTAACCCAGTTATTTAGCTCTCTCCCTGTGGATGTTCTCTTTAAGGGCGCCTGAGCAGACTGGGCCATTTGCCCAGGTTGACACAGCGGAGTTGGCCCATGCCAGGAGATTGTGTAGTGTGGGAGAGAGTACTTTGACATTTTCATGAGCTCCCCTGGGAGGCCCTGATGTCATCCATTCATTACTCCATTTGTCCATTTGGGACAGGCCAAGTGGGTGGTTCTCTCCGATAATCAATAGAGTCATCAAACCACACATGGGGCAAACATTTCTCATAGGAAACTGTAAGCAGTTTATGTTCTGTTCGCTACAGTAAGATGAACACTATGGTGCACATCTGTTCTGGGAAGTCTTATTTGAGATCAAGGGCTAATAGTCCCAATTTATTGTTTTTATCTCTTTTTTTCCCAAGGGGGATAGAAATCATAAAATTTATGATAAGTGTCAAAGGAATGTCATGTTATAAAGGAAAGTTTGGCATGAGCCTCCTAGAACCCATTCCCACTCCCTCACTCAGTGTCTGAAACATGTAGGGTGCCCAGGAAAGCCAATCACTTTCATTCCCCTTTAATCTTGATCCTTTGTGTGAGGGAAGGGATATCTAGCAGGCAGCTTGGAACACAAGTCCAGAGCTCACGATGGTGGTCTGGAACATATAATCTTTTTAGTTTTCACATTTACTAGATGAAAAACTGAAACTTTTCAGAAAAATGAGAACCAAAAACTTAGTATTGCAGTTCTTTCCATTGCAAGTTCAGAAACCCAATCTGTTCCGGTTTGCTAATGCTGCCTTTTCATAAAACACCAGAAATGGATCAGCTTTCATAAAGGGGGTTTATTTGGTTACAAAGCTACAGTCTTAAGGCCATAAAGCGTCCAAGGTAAGTCATCAGCAATCAGGTACCTTCACTGGAGAATGGGCGATGGCATCCGGAAAACCTCTGTTAGCTGTGAAGGCACATGGCTGGCGACTGCTTTGGAGTTCTGGTTTCAAAATTGGCCTTCTCCAGGACATTCCTCTCTAGGCCACAGCTCCTCCTCAAAATGTCACTCTCAGTTGCTCTTGGAGCATTTGTCCTCTCTTAGCTTCTCCGGAGCAAGAGTCTGCTTTCAACGGCCATCTTCAAACTGTCTCTCATCTGCAGCTACTCTCTCAGCTCCTGTGCATTCTTCAAAATGTCCCTCTTGGCTGTAGCAAGCTTGCTCCTGTGTGGCTCTTTTTAAAGTACTCCAGTAAATCAATCAAGGCCCACCCTGAATGGGTGGGGCCACACCAACATGGAAACTATCCAATTAGAATTATCACCTGTAGTTGGGTGGGTCACATCTCCATGGAAACACTCAATCAACAGTTTCCAACACAATCAACACTAATATGTCTGCCCACACAAGATTGCATCAAAGATAATGGTGTTTTGGGGGACATAATACATTCAAACTGGCACACCCAATGTGGATTATCTTAAGCTTTAAAAAACGGAATTTATTGGCTCATGTAACTGAAAAGTTCAGGTATGGCATTGGTTTTAAGCATGGCTGGGTCCAGGGGCTCAGATAATATCTTCAAGATTGTGTCTTCTTTTCTGTCTCATGGTTCTACTTTCTATGTTGGCTCCCTTTTAAATAGGATGTCACTATGTGGTGGATCCCAGTAGTTCTTGTGTTGCTTCATCTTTATAGTTAGTTATTCCAGTGGGTCAAAAACTCCTGTTCCCAGTAAGTCCAACAAAAGTCCTGGATTGAGTTGCCCTGAACTCCCTTGACCCCCAAGTCTCTGTCCTCTACATCGCATTTCCCTCCTAACTCCTGACACTGTGTTTGTCAAAGGTGTTGACTGAATAAGCAAGGTCAGAATTAAGATAAAAACTTCCCCTCTTCAGAGGCCACATATCACAGCTCAAACTGCTTCAAAACTTTCCCTCAAGGTCAGCAAGCAGAGCAACCGTGATGCAGAGGAAGGGTGTTTTGTGAGTCTTGTGTGAGATCAGTTTATGTGGGAGCCCAGGGAAAGCAGTCGTTCATTTATTCATTCTCTCATTCATTCAACAAATAATGATTGAGTTCCTGCCATGTGCCAGGCACTGTTTTAGGTCCTGGGAAAAAACAGTAAGATGGATACATTTCTACCCTCATGGAAATATTCCATTGAGTAAAAACAAGCAAGCAAGCAAACAAATAAGCTTCATGTGCTGACAACCACAGTGGACAAAAAGCAGCTTAAGGAGAAGAAGAATTTACTTTTTAAGCCCCTACAGGGACCAAGCCCCATGTGGGATTCTGGGGACCAAGTGCCTAGGCCTGTGGGGATCACGGACTCGGGGGAAGAAGGACTTTAGAGAAATGAACACACAGTCAATATACAACTGATAAGTGATGAAGGAAAGTGATGCAGTAATTTTAGAGAGAACAAAGGGGGTGCTCTAATTTAGCTGGGATGCTCAAGGGAAGCCATCTGGAATGAAGTGACATTGAGCTGAAGCATGTGGGATGAGTTCACCAGGTAAAGAGGAGGGATAAGATACAGGGGGCAGGTGAGGGAAGGTTGGAAAGAGAAGGTTGAGTTGGGCGATGAGGGATACCATGGTATATATCAGGAAGGGAAGGAGGAGAGGTGGTCTTAGCAAGGAGAACAGGAAGAGTGAAGATTTGGAGCTTTGGAAATGCGTGAGGAGCTTGAGAATTTGAGGAGGCAGGCTGTGTCAGGATGGGGAGGGTCGGAAGTGATGCAAAAAGGAGATCCAGCCTGGAGAGGCTTTAGTACGTGCTCAGCTCCATGCCAAAGTGCTCAGCTCCATGCCTAAGAGCTGAGTTCACTTTCTATGTTTGTTCAGAGTCTTGATGAAGCTATTGCTGTTGATTTTAATGGAAATGGGCATAAATTATCCATAGGTTGCTGCTAAGAGCTATTCAGTGCTATGTAAGAAATGAAGAAAAATTAGGTTTGCTGGGTACTGACAATATACCAAGGAGATGATTAGGTGGAAAACAAATGTTTCACCTGTTTGGAGAAGGTGCTGCAGCCAATCCAGTCTCCTGCCACCAAATTTACTTTCTATCATATCATTTTTTGCAACTTCATTTCACCATTCATGATTATGATTATGTTTTTATTTTGTGTTTGCTTATGTCCACTTCTTCACTAAACTGCATACCTCAACAAGTCAGGGAACATTCTGTCCTACTCACCCCAAAATCTCCAGGTCTGACCAAGTATCCAGCCCATGGTAAGTACTGAATGAATGTTTTAAAAAAATGAAATGAAATATAAACCAAGCCAGGGACCGTGCTAAGAACTTCCACAAGTGATTGATCTTTTAATCCTCATGGCAACTTGATAAGAAAGAGAGTATTATGTATTATCTCTGGAGTATAGATGCAGAAACTGATGCCCAAGGTTGCACAGTTGGTGATTTGGAGCTGAATTCAAGTCTGTGACCCTAACAGGCCTCCTTCCTTTATTGACGGAATCAGTGTCAATCAAGGAGCCTGAGAGCTCCTCTAACAGGCTGTGTGCACACTGTAAAGGATTCACACACACGTTGCATTTTTCTTTTTACTTTAAAAAATTTTCAATTGTGGTAGAATATATGTAACATAAGAATCATTTTAATCATTTTAAGTGGACTATTCTTTGACATTAAGTACATTGACAATACTGTGTAACTTTCACCACTATTTCCTGACCATTTTTCATCATTCCAAACCAAAACTCAAACTCATTTATAAAACTTGTAAGTACATGAATATAAGAGCTATTCTCATACTCAATTTTTTTCTTAAAGCAGCTCATTTGTGTCAAGGACTGAATTCAGTCCCACCCCCTACCGTATTCTAAACGTTATTTCCATATGGACATAGTGTTCATCCTCTGTGAATTTCACAGAGTTTTACAAGCACCACTTCCATAATCCTACCTGGCAATGAAATGGAATTTTGGCCAATGTGGGAAGATGCTCAGATGACTCAGAGCTACATGAAAGATTGGAGATTAGACTATGTGCATCTCCAAATGTATTGTATATTACTGCCAAAAAATCCATGACCAAAATTCACAGATCAAATGATTTTTTTCCTGGGGGTTTCAGGGTAGAGCTGGTGTATCAGATAATCCCTGCTAAAATATAAATACTGACCTTGTACAGAGGCCCTCAGAACCCTCTGGGGCTGCTGTGGAAGTCTGTAAGGTATTCTCAGTGTTACCAAAGATGGGATGGAAATTGTCCAGGTCCTTGCAATCTGGCTATGTGTCCCTATGTTTCTCTCCTCTCAGCTGGCATGCATGATAACATTCCCATTGGCTCCTTTTATACCTCTTCTTTCTTTGGAACATGTGTTTCTTTTTGGAAAGGTTTTGCTTTACCACCTGGATAGTATTTGTCTTAGTTTGCCGTAGGTACCATAGCAAATACCATGCAATGGCTTGGCTTCATAACAGGCATTTATTGTCTCCCAGTTTCGAAGGACAGAAGTCCAAAACCAAGATGTTAGCAAAACTATGCATGCTTTCTTCTGGGGTTGGTAGCATTTGGGTGCTGGCAGTTCTCCGTCACATGCCAATCTGTTTTGTTTTTCTCTCGCTGTGGTTTTCTCTGATTTTGGCCTCTGTGGCTGTGCCAGTTTGAATGTATTATGTCCCCCAAAACACCATTATCTTTGATGCAATCTTGTGAGGGCAGACATATTAGTGTTGATTAGGTTGTTTCCATGGAGATGTGCCCCACCCAACTGTAGGTGATAACTCTAATTGGATAATTTCCATGGAGGTGTGGCCCTGCCCATTCAGTGTGGGCCTTGATTAGTTTACTAGAGCACTATATAAGCTCAGACAGAAGGAGCAAGCTTGCTACAGCCAAGAGGGACACTTTGAAGAAGGCACAGGAGCTGAGAGAGGAGCTGCAGATGATAGAGAGTTTGAAGATGGCCATTGAAAGCAGACTTTTACTCCGGAGAAGCTAAGAGAGGAAAAACACCCCAAGAGCAACTAAGAGTGACATTTCTGGAGCTAAAGCTTAGAGAGGAACATCCTGGGAGAAAGCCTTTTTGAAACCAGAACTTGGAGCAGCCACATGCCTTCCCAGCTAACAGAGGTTTTCCAGATGCCATTGGCCATCCTCCAGTGAATGTACCTTGTGTTGACACTTTATGGCCTTAAGACTGTAACTTTGTAACTAAATAACCCCTCCCCCTTTATAAAAGCCAATCCATCTCTGGTATTTTGCATTGCAGCAGCATTAGCAAACCAGGACAGTAGTCTTCTGGCTTCTTCTGGTTTCTACTGACTGACTGTGTCTGAATTTCATTTCTTTATGAGCCTTCCTTGTCATATGGATTAAGATCCACCCTTATTTGATTTGGTCACACCTTAACTAATAACATCTTCAAAAGGTCCTATTTACAAATGGGTTCTCGTTCACAGGAATGCAGATTAAGTTTGAACATGTCCTTTGAGGGGAACATAATTCAATCCCCAATGGTTTTGAAAAGTAAATTTGTTTTTTGAGTTACTGTTAATCACAGACACAGAGAAGAGCTTGCCAGAGCTTTTGACTGGAGGGGTGATGAGATAATAATGATAACACTGGTTCACAATCCCTTCCGTTGATTGTGTAGCAAATTAAGCCATGGATTGGCAACCACCACTGGTCAACCAGTCGGCCAAACCTGGCCTGCCAGCTGTTTTTGTAAATCAGGCTTTATTGGAGCACAACCATGCCCATTTATTGCCATAATATCTATGGCTGCTTTCACAATGCAACAGCACAGATGAGTAGTTGTGATGGAGACTGCATGGCCCACGAAGTCTAAAATATTTTCTCTCTGGCCCTTTACAGAAAAAATTTGCTAATAACTGCCTTAAGTGGAAAAACCTGGTGTGAACTTCAGTGAGGCAGTTGGTTTATTCTACTTAGCTGGGCTAAGGTGGGTCCCAGGAATCAGCAATTTAAACAAGGAAACTCCTTCCCACCTGGAGACAGGACTGTGTCTACCTGCTGACTGCTCTGTCTCTACCCTAAGCCCAGCGGGTGCACAAGGCTGACAATCAGTACGTATCTATTGGAAGATAATCCATTGGAAGATCAAAGAAGAGAAAGTGCTGCTTTCCATCTTAAACATTATTTCTTAAAGTGTCCACAAGCCACCTGTTAAAATGCAGATTCATGGGCTCCAGATCTATGGAGTCAAAATCCCTGGGGATGGACCTAGGTATTTTCTTCTTTTTCCTTTTAAGAAGCTCTCTGTCTACTTTTTATTCACCCTAAAGCTTTGATGATCAT